>NC_064632.1:404077315-406577315 GCF_023864275.1 Schistocerca cancellata | reverse complement strand
AATAAATTCTCCATAGGAGTAACTATATACTAAGCACCTGCAGATCTGTTTATAGATCACCTTGAAGCTCTTCTGACCTATGTGACACCAAAAACATCAAAGAAATAGTGGTTGCTGGTGATTTTAACATAGATTGTCTAAAAAAAACCATTCAATAAGAATTTCTTACATTCAGGAAAAATATCATTCAATTCTAATTCCCAATCTAGGGTAGCTAATTTCTCACAAACAGCCAGTGATAATCTATTTATAGAAAGGTATAATGAACAAAATTATATTATAAAACCAGCAGTCAATGCTCTCTCAGACTATGACATGCAGTTACTTTTGTTAAATCTTAATAGTGAACAGGATATAAAATCTACTAAATATAAATTCAAGCGAGTAGTCAATAAGCCAAAAATTAATTTTTTGGGGTACTCCTCAAAGACATGAAATGGAGTCATGTATGCACTGGTCATGGTATGAAAAGTACAACATTTCTATTAATAAAGTCTTTACATTGTTTGAATACTGTTATCCTTCAAAACTAACCCAGATTATGCCAAAGTCAACAAACGGAAATTAATTGCTCAAGGAATCGGAAACTGTTTCTGTCAGAAAGATAGTAATACAGATATAAAAGCAAAATTCATTATGAGGAAAAGATAATCACATCAGATAACAAAATAAAGACAATATGTGATGTAATAAAGAACAGAGTTCTAGGATCAGATATGAAGAGGAGCAGGTAGCATTAAGAGTAAATGATACATTGGCACCAGTTTGTGCAGTGTTGAGAAACTTTTTAAAAAGCATTTCTTAGCTGTTACTGAAAATACAGATATGGGACTGTCAGGTTCAGTAGACGCTACCACAGGAATGTCTCAGACCAGTCAATACAATTAATTTCAGAAACATGAATAAGATACTCATTACACCAGTAGAAGAAATATCCATCATAAAATCTTTAAAATTAAGAATTCTAGTAATTACATAAAACACAAACTAAGTGAATTAAAGATTGTAATTCTAAGTAACATATTAAGTTATCTTTGTAATCAGTCATTCATCTGTGGAAAATTTCCTAAGTGGTTGAAATATACTGAAGTTAAAGCTTTCAGAAAGGAGATAAGGTAATGCCATTTCCATCCAGTTTCACGTTTATTAGCATTCTCAAACATTTTACGAGAGATAATATAAAATTAGTTTCTTATCAATCTGACAACAAATAATATATTGTCAAAGTCACAATTCACGTTTCAAAAGAATTCTGATATTGAGAAGAGTGCCTACACATACAGTGAGAATGCACTTCATTCATCAGACAGTAAATTACAGGCTACTGGTATATTTTGTCGTATGACAAAGCCATTAGTATGAATCACAATATCTTTTCAAGTACACTAGAATATTATGGGGCAATAAGAAATGCTGCCAAATGGTCTAAATCCAACACCTTTCACAAGAAACAAAGGGTATCATTAGGAAAGGGATATGTATTAAGCTATGAGTCATCATCAATTTGCAATTAATTATATGTGGCATCTGACAAGGCCTTGTCTTAGGGTTCTTCCTTTTTTATGTTTAATAGTGACCTTTCATCTGCAACACTGCCAGATGCCAAAATTTTTTTTCAGATGACACAAACATTGCAGTAAATAGTGAATCAAGTATAATCTTAGAAATATCGGTTACTGGACATTAGTAAATGTTTTTTAGACAATTATTTATCAGAAAACTTTGAAAATAGCGCACTACATGCAGCTTGCAACTTGTAAGACGTTTCCCATCAGCATATGCCTAAAATATGATGACAAACAAAAGAAGCTGACAATGTTAAATTGTTGGAGTTAGAACTTCATAATAAATTCTGAGAGGAGAGATCTACAGAACTGCTGAAGTGCCTAAATGCATCTCTGTTTTAAATATGAATAAACTCAGTTTCTTCTCCATTGATGGATTTCTATGCAGAATCAACTGATACATGATGTTACATATAACATCAAGCAATGCAAGTAGTAGTGCAATTGGACTTGCGTACAAATAAGTGTTGTGCAATGATTTTTCTGTTTGATGAAGCATGGCTACATATAGCCTAAGAGTAATCATGTGCACCTCAATCTGTTGAACATTTGTATTTAAATGACACGTTATTTATTACTGTTTTAATGAAAATATGCTTGAGATTTCTTTGAATTATTTCACATCCACGAGCACCATTTCACTTGGTATCTGTAGAAATTACATTAGCAGACTTGTTTTTCTTTGTAATATTTGTTGCATATTCGTATATTTCTACATCCTGGAGGATCTCCTGGAACGAAAAGTGCATCTAATCTACCTAATCCGCTTTCAGATGCGATCCACAAGTAGCAAACTAGTAGCTGACTCTCACTGTAACATATCACAAGATACTTCGAAAAAGGCTTTGTATCTGATATTGTTTTGTTCGTTTCATGACTGATTTGGGTATCATTCGAATTAGTAAAAATTTCAAGCTCTTCCAGGATATTTAAATGGTATACTTTAGGGACATAATGAAAGGTAACCAGATGTTGTTGTATGCATCCCACCTTGTGTACACATTTTTTAAAATGAGTTATATACAATAACATTTTTCATATCTATCACGATTATCCCAAGAGATTCCAACTGATACACTTACTTAGCTTCAAGTTTTTAACTAATTAAAAAAAGTAACATCAGTTGTTAAATGTCAATTATCAAAGAGTTATGAGAATATTTTTATCTTTTTTTGCATCTTTTTTGGATCTCTTCTCCCTTTTCTGCCTCTTCCATTGTTGGCGTTCTTTTTCTTGAACACCTGATCTTGTTTAATAGTAGCTTAATTTACCAGATCCTTTATATTGGCTGTTTAGTGCACACTTGCGACCGCCAGATACTAGTTTGGCGTTTGAGACCACATCTAATGGTGAAAATCATCTATTCCGACTCTAGTTAATCTACACGAGCTATAAACTTTTTTTGCTATTCGTCACTTTGAGATGGCTTTACCTCCCAATAATTATTGCATTTTGAATTCTTGTAGCTGTGATTTAAGAAATACTAATCTAATATTGTTACGTTGTCAAACTTAGCCTTCAGTTACAACAATGAGAGCACAGAGTTGTTTCCTTTGTTAGTATCTCTCTAATTGATGAGCTTCTGTGTAAGTATTTAAGTATGAATGGTTTTGTGTAGAAATTAATTGCACTCGTAATTTTGTGTCCTATTACTGTGCTGTTCATCTCTACTTTCTTTTTAAACAGATCTGATGTGACTTGATTATAAGCCGAAAACGGTGATGGTACAGTTTGTGTGATCTGAGGCTGAACTGTTATATATTACAAGACAGTCATTGTGTTTTCCTTAGGCAGTATACCTAGACTGCGCAATTTTGCACGTCATTAAGTCTGTGTGATTGCATATTGCTCTATAGTGACCTTCACCTGCCATGAAGTAGAGAGACGTTTTTGACCATAACTACCATAATTGAGTGTATAGAGGTGTGGATCACTATGGGTATTGTATCAGTGTTGGCGGAGTATCGAGGGAAGTCTTAATTTAAAGGCTCCTGGCTGAAATGGAAAGTATTATTCTCACTCCGAGGAACATCGTTTTCTGTCTCTGCAGTACAGAGAGCTTTGATCTCATAACGGACTTGAAGCTATATTTTCTTCCTTTTAAAGCTCAAATTTAAAAAATGCCGTCGGTCACTATGCAGGGTGTTCAAAAAAAGATGTCGAATACTTTGAGAAACAAGAAAAATAAGTCCAGTAAACATCGATCTGGAAATTCGTACTTTCCGAGATGGAAATGGAAATGCCGCGTGGCTAGGACCTCCCGTCGGGTAGACCGTTTGCCTGGTGCAAATGATGATGATTAGGACAACACAGCACCCAGTCCCTGAGCGGAGAAAATCTCTGACCCAACCGGGAATTGAACCCGGGCCGTTAGGTATGACATTCCGTCACGCTGACCACTCAGCTACCCGGGGCGGACACTTTCCGAGATAAGACCAATAAACATGGGTCCGGAAATGCATACTTTCTGAATTAAACTCGTTTTTACAGAAGGTGTTCAACGTGGCGTCCATTTATGACAGTGCACCCCTCTGCCATCCGGCGTAAAGAATGACGCACTCTTTTTACTTGGTTGTTGTTGTTGTACCTGCTGGCACACACTGAAGACGCGACCTTTTACTGTGCGGACATCGTTGATGGCATGGCGTAGACCAATTCCTTCAAGTGTGCTCATAACCAAAAGTCTTGGAGATTAAGGTCTAAGGAACGAACAGATTGAAGTGTGCCCCATCCCCACCCAACCAATCCAGCGGTCCTGAAATGTCTGCGTCGGAAAGTGGCACACATTGAGACAAAAGTGTGCTGGTGCGTCATCACGCATCAATCACATTTCTATTCGTTTTTGCAAGTTCAGATAATGCGCCTCAGTTAACCGTTGCGGTACGATGTATGCCCCTATTAATCTGTCGCCAAGTACGCTGGACCACACATTGACTGAGACTCGATGTTGATGCGCTCTTTCCTGAATTGCTTGGCGTACATCTGTCCATACACGCTGGTTATGGACGCTTTGGAGAGAAGAGAACCACTTGTATGAATATCAAGAGCTCAGATGGCAACCCAGTTCTAAGCAAAGAAGGGAAGGCAGAAAGGTGGAAGGAGTATATAGAGGGTTTATACAAGGGCGACGTACTTGAGGACAATATTATGGAAATGGAAGAGGATGTAGATGAAGACGAAATGGGAGATAAGATACTGCGTGAAGAGTTTGACAGAGCACTGAAAGACCTGAGTCGAAACAAGGCCCCGGGAGTAGACAACATTCCATTTGAACTACTGATGGCCTCGGGAGAGCCAGTCATGACAAAACTCTACCATCTGGTGAGCACGATGTATGAGACAGGAGAAATACCCTCAGACTTCAAGAAGAATATAATAATTCCAATCTCAAAGAAAGCAGGTGTTGACAGATGTGAAAATTACCGAACTATCAGTTTAACAAGTCACAGCTGCAAAATACTAACGCGAATTCTTTACAGACGAATGGAAAAACTGGTAGAAGCCGACCTCGGGGAAGATCAGTTTGGATTCCGTAGAAATGTTGGAACACGTGAGGCAATACTGACCTTACGACTTATCTTAGAAGAAAGATTAAGAAAAGGCAAACCTACGTTTCTAGCATTTGTAGACTTAGAGAAAGCTTTTGACAATGTTAACTGGAATACTCTCTTTCAAATTCTGAAGGTGGCAGGGGTAAAATACAGGGAGCGAAAGGCTATTTACAGTTTGTACAGAAACCAGATGGCAGTTATAAGAGTCGAGGGGCATGAAAGGGAAGCAGTGGTTGGGAAAGGAGTAAGACAGGGTTGTAGCCTCTCCCCGATGTTATTCAATCTGTATATTGAGCAAGCAGTAAAGGAAACAAAAGAAAAATTCGGAGTAGGAATTAAAATTCATGGAGAAGAAGTAAAAACTTTGAGGTTCGCCGATGACATTGTAATTCTGTCAGAGACAGCAAAGCACTTGGAAGAGCAGTTGAACGGAATGGACAGTGTCTTGAAAGGAGGATATAAGATGAACATCAACAAAAGCAAAACGAGGATAATGGAATGTAGTCAAATTAAGTCGGGTGATGCTGAGGGAATTAGATTAGGAAATGAGACACTTAAAGTAGTAAAGGAGTTTTGCTATTTAGGGAGTAAAAAACCGATGATGGTCGAAGTAGAGAGGATATAAAATGTAGACTGGCAATGGCAAGGAAAGCGTTTCTCAAGAAGAGGAATTTGTTAACATCGAGTATAGATTTAAGTGTCAGGAAGTCATTTCTGAAAGTATTTGTATGGAGTGTAGCCATGTATGGAAGTGAAACATGGACGATAACTAGTTTGGAGAAGAAGAGAATAGAAGCTTTCGAAATGTGGTGCTACAGAAGAATGCTGAAGATAAAGTGGGTAGATCACGTAACTAATGAGGAGGTATTGAATAGGATTGGGGAGAAGAGAAGTTTGTGGCACAACTTGACTAGAAGAAGGGATCGGTTGGTAGGACATGTTTTGAGGCATCAAGGAATCACAAATTTAGCATTGGAGGGCAGTGTGGAGGGTAAAAATCGTAGAGGGAGACCAAGAGATGAATACACTAAGCAGATTCAGAAGGATGTAGGTTGCAGTAGATACTGGGAGATGAAGAAGCTTGCACAGGATAGAGTAGCATGGAGAGCTGCATGAAACCAGTCTCAGGACTGAAGACCACAACAACAACATGGAAATTCATAACACCATCTCTCATGAACCCTGCCTCATCGGTAAACAAAATCTTGTATGTGAAGAGTGGATCTGCGGCACACTTCTGCAACAGCCTGGCATGATGATCCTATGGCGCTACAGCCTGAACGCGCTGTAGATGATATGGGTACAGCACATGTTCATGAAGTAACCCCCAGATAAGATAGTGGCACAAGCATTCTGCTGCTGCTAATAGTCTCACACTGATCCAAGGGGTTTATTCCACCGAACCTAGCACATGCTCCTCTGCGTCAGGTGTACGGACTGTACCGGGCCTTCCACTGTCAGTCTTCCGAGACACAAAGGTACCTGTGTTCCCCAGACGCTGCAAAAGTCTGCCGAACGGCTTATGAGAGGATATTCTGCGCTGTGGATATTATTTCAGCGTAGAGTGCACGGGCTCCGAGGCGATGCCAATTTGCTAAACCTTAGCAGAATATCATATCCGTGGTGGTGGTGATTCGTATGGGACCAAATTGCTGAGGCCCTCAGTCCCTAGGCTTACACGCTGTTTAATTTAAGTTGAACTAACTTACGCTAAGGACAACACACACACCCATGCCCGAGGGAGGACTCGAACCTCCAATGGGGAACTGCGCGAACAGTGGCAAGGTGCCCTAGACAGCGCGGCTACTCCGCGCATCATATCCGTCATTTCACTTGCGGTATAGTAGGCTACCATTTCCTAACAAGTGGTGGAAGAGAGAAAATGTAAATGTACTATATCATTTTTACGTACAAACAGGGTAATAACAGTTTGGAATAAGGTGAAACAGCATGATACGTATCCAGCATTGACAGTACTGTGCAATAAGGCGCAGAACACGACGAAAACTAGCGTAGCCTACAACACGATTCCAACAACACAACTGACTGCAGACCACCTAATGATAGGTAGAGTACTTCAAGACATTGTAACACCCAACCGGAGCATTTGACGGAGTGTCAAAGCAACGACTGTGCTAATATCCGCAAACAAGCGTGGCAGAATCCTTCGAATAAACAAGTGTTTATATCGGATAGTCTGCGTTTCCGGAGCCGTATTTATTGGACTTTTTTTTTCCTCTGAGTACTACCACCTCTCAAACTATTTGACACTTTTTTTGAACAACCTGTATATTTCAGTCGATGAGCAGTGATTAAGTATTTCAGCAGCTGCGAGCTCTCTCCTGCCTCTAGGAGCAGCGTTCTGATTTTGACTTCCCCTGGTAGTCGGCCGGTGTTGTGATGGTCTTGTGCTGCAGATACTCGCGCTGTACGGCGAGCCGCAGTGGGCCGTGACGGGAGACACCTTCCCGGTGGGCTGCGCCTGGGCCGAGTCCATCGTCTACAGGGACTCCACATTCCTGGAAAACCCCGACACTTACGACCCCAAGTACAAGTAAGCGAGCACTGGCTACCTACTCTACTCTACAGAGGGACACTGGAAAAGTTGTCGGAACGGAAAAGCTGCTGGCTTACTGAAGCTGAACTGTCGTAAGAACAGTTGCTGTGGTGTCGGTATTGTTCCGTTAGAATATTAAACCGTTTTACGTGTATCTACATAACATACATCACGAATTGGAAGTTTTAGAGGATTGTTGCGCCTTTGTGATATCCTGATTGTAACACAGCAAACAGCTTAAGCATAACTCACTTTTCGGTGGTACACACTGCAATCACCATCTGCACAGTGTATGAACTGGAACTGAGAAACGATAAGAGGTCGCCCCAAGTTCAGCACCAAAAATGTAATAAAATAAATTACTGATTCACTTTAACTAAAGCCAATTTTTAGCCTTTTTTTCACAAACTTCATAATTACCGTACGACCTAGGTTTCTCATCATAAATCCATTTCTTATGACATGACTGATCCCAACATAAGAACCAAGCAAAGAAAAACATGTCAACTTTCTAAAGTATCGATTCTTGGTTCAAATGGCTCTGAGCACTATGGGACTCAACTGCTGCGGTCATCAGTCCCCTAGAACTTAGAACTACGTAAACCTACCTAACCTAAGGACATTACACACATCCATGCCCGAGGCAGGATTCGAAACTGCGACCGTAGCAGCAGCGCGCCTCCGGACGAGCGCCTAGAACCGCACGGCCACCGCGGCCGGCTATCGATTCTTGACTTCATAGCTCTCCTCCAGTGTTTAGTAATAATGACTTTTGTAAATCCGTTTGTAATTTTGTCAGAGTTGTCAACAGAGATGACTTTTACAGTTCAAGAGCTGATAGTATAGGAACTTGATAAGTTTATCTTTGCTTGGTTCTCATATTCAGGATGAGTTATGTACTAGAAAACTGGCTTATAACATGAAACCTAGGCCTTATAGTAATAATAAAGTTTGTAAAACAAGGCCAAAAAAATGTTACGTTCAGTTTATGTAATATACATTGTTTCGACAAGAGCCCACATCTTAATCAACTAAAATTACTGACTCACCAAAATTTTAATACGTTAAAATTTGTGAGATGGCATATATAAATGTCATGGCTGATTTGACTGAGTAGAGAATCGACTCAGTAATCGAACAAGTATGGTGGCAATGAACTGTCTCCTCACATCAGTCGACAGAGTCAGTTTTGCACAAATGCCTGAGTTGCAGGTGCAAGGTTGGAGCAGTGCATCGTTCGTGTGGCGATATATTGACGGTCGGCATCTTTCATCTTCCGTGTTCTGCAGATTGGCGACTACACTTTGGGCGACTTAAGTCATTCCTTCTTCTGCTCTGGATGACTTAATCCCTCAGGTATAGCGCTCCCTGCAGCTGTTGCAGTGTTCCTGTGCTTGTGCTTCTGGCGATCTTTGTCTGCGACGATTATCTTGCAGAGGCAGCACTACTTAATATTTGAAGGCTGAGGACACTCGAGAAAGTGCAGTTGCGTGATTATATTCAAACATCGAGCCGCAACGGATGTCCAACCGATATGGAGTAGGGAAAAAGTATGCCCTAAAGTGACAACCAACGTAGAAATTTGTATAAGAACTCACTGTCTCCCTCCTACTGCCCGACACATCTATCTCTGCATTGCTAACTCACTGACTAATCTCTCACTGGTTATTCACTGTTTGATCTGTCAGTTCACTGATGTAACTGTTTCATTTGATTCCTGTGACTGCCTGTTGACTGTCAAATTACCGTCTGATTAATCATCATGTGCTTCTGTCCACTGACTGACTGCACTCCGTCTCCTAACAGAAGAACTCTTTGCTGCTTCTCCTTGTTACTGATCTCCCTCTTTCTGTCCTCCTGGGTGCTGGATGTTCCAGCGATCATCTTTGACATTGATTTAATTGGCAGTCTCACCTAATGAACGTTCGACACTGTAACCACACCTCCCACCTTCATATAGGATGAAAACTTCTGGTTTTCCATCTTGCAGCATCTGGCGTCTAATTTGGGAACTACTATATTTTCTCATGCGTTCTGTATTGCGGTACTTCACACCACAGCCTGTGGCTTCCTAGCATACTGCTCCAAGTATCTGCCTTTACTCAAGAGCTTTCAAGAAAGAGGCCTCCAATAACAAATCCACCTGTTTGTAATGGGAATGACTGTGCTTTGCTCAAGTGTCAACAGGTGCTTGTGACTTGAAAGCATCCCTCTTGCTTCCTGTCAAACTTCAAATGGGGCAATACTTTCAGAGTGAGGCAAACACTGTAGTTAACCCGTCGCCGTCTAGATTCTGGGAAAATCTTACGTACCAATTGGGGAGCAAGTGCTCCTCTTGTCCCCAGCACCCGGTACCGAATTATTACAACTGCCACAGGTCATAGTGGAAGGTGCTCTGTACACAGATTGAAATATTTCTCAAACGTTGTGTAAATGTTCGTCACATAAGGGTTATCAAGCCTACAGCTTTCGTTAAACTTATGTCTGCCATCGACACACCATGTGCATGCCCCTCGGGAACCAATACACCCTTGTGTTTGTTGTGCCATGGAAGCAGCCTGCCTCCATACAATATCTTGAAGAACATACTGTCATGCCTCAAACATAAATATTGCTGATACGAAAGTTTATGCCCTTCCGTTACATCACAGACGTGCTCTATAGGTGAGAAATCGAGGGACTGAGTAGATTAGTTAAGAGTTTGTACATTCCTTAAGGTATTTGACATGTAAACTGCAGTGTGATTTCTTGCATTATTCTGATGGAATATACCATTTTGTTCCATGGTCATGACGGGGATGATACCAGGGTTTACAATTCCTACCACATACTGACTGAAATAATTAACAACTCAGTCCTATTACCATATCCAATAATACCTGACTCCATGATTCCAAAAGTTGTCTCAAGAGTTGATACTTCAGTGCACCAGCCATCTACTGACACACTACAGACATTCTAACCGTTACCAACAGAAGGAAGATCCATCTCTGAGCACCATAAAATGACACTCAATGTCACACTTGACGCAGGTTGTACATCATACAAATCTCTCTTGCCTGTGGTACGAAGTCAGTAGTAATCGATGTATCGCAACTGAGGATCATGACCCAATTTCCATTATTTCTTGGTGCACTTTTCGCTGTAACCCATGCCTAGCTTTCACTACAGTCATGTAGCCATAAGAACCAGCAAAACAATTCTACTATCTTCTCGTGATGTAGTTCTGTCACAAGGACTCATGCCTATTTTTCTAGCCACACTGTTGAGCCAAATCCATACCGCTACTAGTTGTTCTGCAGTCATTCTACTACCGAGTCAACTTTCTGTATGATTGTCGGTACGTTCCCATGCCAGTCAGCAACTGAGGATCACGACCCAATTTCCATTATTTCTTGGTGCACTTTTCGCTGTAACCCATGCCTAGATTTCACTACAGTCATGTAGCCATAAGAACCAGCAAAACAATTCTACTATCTTCTCGTGATGTAGTTTTGTCACAAGGACTCATGTCTATTTTTCTAGCCACACTGTTGAGCCAAATCCATACCGCTACTAATTGTTCTGCAGTCATTCTACTACCGAGTCAACTTTCTGTATGATTGTCGGTACGTTCCCATGTCAGTCACGCCAACGATACGGCCCTTCTTAACGTTCAGAGGATAGAGATAAGCTGTATGACTACGTCCTCTGGGCGTACTGTGTTGTGGTCTCCAATGAAAAGTACCTGTAACGTGAGGTACACCGAATAACATTAATGTACACACACCGTTCTTCGTCTGTAGGCATTGCTTACCTCTGTACTAAAAATAAGTTCGCATAAGGATGAAATTTTAATGAACATGTAAGTATTGGAAGATCACTTTGATAGTGTTCGGTCCAGGAGTTCATGGTGTATCACTACTCATCTCCAGAACTGGTTGGTTCAAATGGCTTTGAGCACTATGGGACTTAACATCTATGGTCATCAGTCCCCTAGAACTTAGAACTACTTAAACCTAACTAACCTAAGGACAGCACACAACACCCAGCCATCACGAGGCAGAGAAAATCCCTGACCCCGCCGGGAATCGAACCCAGGAACCCGGGCGTGGGAAGCGAGAACGCTACAGCACGACCACGAGATGCGGGCTTATCTCCAGAACTGTGTGCAAGAAGTAGGGGTAGTATTGAATAGCATTTCGTAAGTTCGAAAATACACCTTCATACATGCAGATGACGTTCTACATCCACACTTACACAGATACTCCGCAAGCCAACATTCGGTGCGTGGCGGAGGGCATCCTCTACCACGTTCAATGTCATTTGATGATTTGCACTGTACATATACACAGTCCAGACACATTGATTAGTTCACCGCCAATGTTCGACGTCAACGCTCAATAATCACTCCCAGATGACAGGTGGCAGCACTAACAGAGCAAGGTATATGACACGCGTGGGGGGGGGGGGGGGCGGAGAGCAGTAAGCAGTACAGCCGTTGTAATGAGGAAGTGGAGCGCATATATCTGACATCTAAAACGGCATGGTCATTTTCTTTCGGGCGAGGGGGTAGAAGCATTTCCGGAACGGCTAAGTAAATAAACCGTTCGCGTGCTGCTGCAGTTGGCTTTGCCTGGCTAAATGGGGCTATCCAAAACCAGTGCCGACTGGGGTGAACCACAGTCGACGGCTGCAGAGATGTACACACCCGAATAGACGTGCAATAGTTCAACAACTGACTGCCCTGGTGGGCCAAGGGGCTACCATCAGTGTCTCTACAACGACCATTCAGTGAATGTTCCTGCGTATGGGCCTCCGCGGCAGGTGCCTGGTTCATGTACACATGCTGACTGCTGTTTATCGGAGATAGAGGCTGGAATTTGCAAGCCAGCTCCACTACTTGACATCCACTGAATGGCGACAGTTGCCCTTTTCAGATGAATCACTTTTTATGCTCCATTGGACACACTGCCGTTGACGTGTAGGGCGTGAAATGTCTGGAAGGAAAGTGTCTAGACCGGAGGAGGGAGCTTTATGTTCTGTGGAATGGCATTCCCTGGGTGATGTCGTCATTCAAGAAGGCACAAAGTATCAACACAAGTATCCATCTATCCTTGGGGACAATGTCCAATCCTGCACATAGAGTGTTTTTCCTCGGGACTACGGCATCTACCATCAGGATAATGCGATGTGTCACACAACTCGCAGAGTGCGGACGTCATTCGAAGAGCGCAAGATACGTTTACCGTACTCTTGGTGGCCATGAGGCTCTCTAGATTTAACCCAATCGAGAATCTGTGGGGCCATTTCAAACGGGCTGTATTGACCATCGATCTTCAGCTGAAAAACGTAACGCAGCGCTGGAGTCGGCGTGGCTTCAAATCTCTGTCGGTATCTTACACAATCTCACTGACTCTCTTTCTGCACCTCTCGCAGAGGTCCGTGCTGCAAAAGGTGGTTATTTGGGATTTTCTCAGGCGGTCATATTAATGTGAAGGGACAGAGTATTAGTACACATTCAGGTCTAGATACGATTTATACACTCCTGGAAATGGAAAAATGAACACATTGACACCGGTGTGTCAGACCCACCATACTTGCTCCGGACACTGCGAGAGGGCTGTACAAGCAATGATCACACGCACGGCACAGCGGACACACCAGGAACCGCGGTGTTGGCCGTCGAATGGCGCTAGCTGCGCAGCATTTTTGCACCGCCGCCGTCAGTGTCAGCCAGTTTGCCGTGGCATACGGAGCTCCATCGCAGTCTTTAACACTGGTAGCATGCCGCGACAGCGTGGACGTGAACCGTATGTGCAGTTGACGGACTTTGAGCGAGGGCGTATAGTGGGCATGCGGGAGGCCGGGTGGACGTACCGCCGAATTGCTCAACACGTGGGGCGTGAGGTCTCCACAGTACATCGATGTTGTCGCCAGTGGTCGGCGGAAGGTGCACGTGCCCGTCGACCTGGGACCGGACCGCATCGACGCACGGATGCACGCCAAGACCGTAGGATCCTACGCAGTGCCGTAGGAGACCGCACCGCCACTTCCCAGCAAATTAGGGACACTGTTGCTCCTGGGGTATCGGCGAGGACCATTCGCAACCGTCTCCATGAAGCTGGGCTACGGTCCCGCACACCGTTAGGCCGTCTTCCGCTCACGCCCCAACATCGTGCAGCCCGCCTCCAGTGGTGTCGCGACAGGCGTGAATGGAGGGACGAATGGAGACGTGTCGTCTTCAGCGATGAGAGTCGCTTCTGCCTTGGTGCCAATGATGGTCGTATGCGTGTTTTGCGCCGTGCAGGTGAGCGCCACAATCAGGACTGCATACGACCGAGGCACACAGGGCCAACAACCGGCATCATGGTGTGTGGAGCGATCTCCTACACTGGCCGTACACCACTGGTGATCGTCGAGGGGACACTGAATAGTGCACGGTACATCCAAACCGTCATCGAACCCATCGTTCTACCATTCCTAGACCGGCAAGGGAACTTGCTGTTCCAATAGGACAATGCACGTCCGCATGTATCCCGTGCCACCCAACGTGCTCTAGAAGGTGTAAGTCAACTACCCTGGCCAGCAAGATCTCCGGATCTGTCCCCCATTGAGCATGTTTGGGTCTGGATGAAGCGTCGTCTCACGCGGTCTGCACGTCCAGCACGAACGCTGGTCCAACTGAGGCGCCAAGTGGAAATGGCATGGCAAGCCATTCCCCAGGACTACATCCAGCATCTCTACGATCGTCTCCATGGGAGAATAGCAGCCTGCATTGCTGCGAAAGGTGGATATACACTGTACTAGTGCCGACATTGTGCATGCTCTGTTGCCTGTGTCTATGTGCCTGTGGTTCTGTCAGTGTGATCATGTGATGTATCTGACCCCAGGAATGTGTCAATAAAGTTTCCCATTCCTGGGACAATGAATTCACGGTGTTCTTATTTCAATTTCCAGGAGTGTATATATTACACAAACACTGATTCATTATTACCGTTATGCTTCATAAATTAACCGTTCTTGAAGAACATTATTATTCGTATGTTCTCTTGTGTCACGTATCATGCAATTGCATTACACTTGTGTAAACTGAAGTGATACGTTTGCATTTAAAATACGAGGCCGTGCCAGTAATAATATAAAATAATTCAAAGATAAATGATACGTGAATCCACATGATCGCCGTACCGATTTTACTCATAAGGTAAAATAAATAGAAAATAAAAATCACATACATACGAACAATCTTGTTTCATGATATGATTTTACATACATTCTCCGTGTTATGGAGTAGTCTACCTTCCTAATTAACTTTTTCACCATTACGGCTCACCGTTCGGGGCAAGCGAATGCTATTTCAGCGTGTTGAACGTGTCAGATTCGTAATGTGAATGAGTCTGATGACAGCCTGAACAGTTTGGTGTTGCGTTTCTTTTGTTCGTCGTATTTATAATGACAATGAGAGGATGAATCTCTCTGTCGGCATACAGGCTACTATTCTTGTATAGCAGTAAGGGACCCATTGAGTCTATCGCCTTCATCCGACAGACTGCAAAGTCTGGCCAAATAATTATGGTAAAAATATTACCCTGTTCACGTTAGAGTAAATACTGGTAATGAAGATACACTGCGATCATATTTAGTTTTTCTACGTACTGTTTATAGAGCTCAAGTTAGAATCTTACTTATGGCACGAGTTACAGGACGTTCAAACGAGGAATTATATCAACATACACCAGTAGTATACAACAACGTTGTCGTGGTTCGTCAAGTAATAATGTCAAGTAATAATGTACTTCTGCTTCTTCAAGGACTCGGCCTACGAGACCATGTAAACAATCGAACATTCTTTACCTCATTCTTCACTTTCCTATAACTATTTTTTCATCGGCTTTACTTTTTTTCTTTTCTCGGAGAGTATTTAGAGTTTTAATTAAATTTTCTTTTGCTTTGTACGATGTCGTCTGCCGTACTCGTTTCTTCCAATATCTCTTTCTATTTAAATCTATTGAAGTGCTTTCATATTTCCGCAGTCTTTTGCTGAGCCTACTGGGGTCCATTCTCACAACATTTTGAAAGAGGAAGTCTTTATTTCATCAATATCCATACTAGTCCTTTTCTGTTCATGATTTTTCTTAAACTTTCCCCGTTCTTTTTACCTTTTCCATGCCTCGTGGTATGTTGAGTTCATTTATTCTGTCTCATAAAGATCTGTTAGTTTGACAACATACTGCAGAGTGTAAACTTATCAGTCTCCAAAACATAATCTATTTTTTGTTACTAACAATGTGGCCAAGGTTTATATACGGACCATCAACTTAATTTTTCAAAACACATCTGATTTCCAACGCTCTTTTTTACGTTTGTCAGAATATTTTCTTGTTAAAGTCTTCTCATTAAATTTCCAATAAATATAGCAAATGTCGTAAGCAGTGAAGCAAATTATACGTATACCACAGTCTGTTCTCATGATATTGTCGTATTTTTCGAATGTTCTCTTCCCAGTCTGTTAGTAGTTTATCAATACCGCAGATTGCGAAACATTGGATCAAAGAGCCTCAGTACCTGAAAAACCCCTACTTAACAATTTATACCCTTGGTTTGTCTGATTTTTGTGTCTGTGGGTGTTTGTTTTGTCACAATCATGCCCTGAACTGATATCATACTCGTTTATGATGTTATACGAACGCATTCATTCTGTCACAGGCTTTTAATATATTCTGAAAGTAGATGTTGCATTTATCTCGTGTTATTTTTTCTAGTGTTACTGTTTATTTTTTTTATTTTTTTATTTTATTTTTTTTTTTACAGTGGTGATAAAATATTCAGTTGATCGTCATAGCACATCTGGTTTCATTTGCCCACAAATACAGTGTGGATAATAAATAAGTGAAGACATTAAAAACTGCTCTCAATATCGATATTCGCACGCTCGTGATGAAATCAAATTTTGTATGAGAATGTTGAACGTTGAATGCCAATTTTTCTTACTGTCGCATCATATACAAATGACTCAAGAAATTTCTCATTTCGCAGCTCACAGTTCATGGCGAGCTGCAACTCGATCGCTATTTCGCCTACTCACACATATCATGCTGAACTCCCAGTTTGTGACGTCCTCTCTCTCTTACCAACATATTTACTTATTATATTAGTAAGTCGGTTGTGCATTTATTTAGGTCTCCTGACTGCGTCAAGAGTGTCAGATGTTGCGGCTGTCAGCGTTTGGTCTCCAGACTGGCCGAACAGTAACCCAAACGTCGACTTAAAGGAGGAAGGTAGTGTCTCCATCTGTTAACGACTGCCACACAATTTGTCAAAGATTTTTTCATGTGTTAATGTACATCCACCCATATTCTTATGTGTAGCGGCGATGCAGGCAACAGAAGAATTTGACACATTATTCTGAAAAATTCTGTCTATTCCTAGAATGATCAATGCATCGCCATTTCTGGCAAGCTGACAGTAATAGCATGGTTTCCTTTCATTCCCTTTGGATTTCTTCGTGCATTAAATTGCTCATTTGTCAGTGAGATATTATGCTGTAAACATTTGAAAAATTCAGCGTTCTGTTCTATTTTATTCTGGCAATTTTTCAAGTGACTCTCTGTGTGGTCTAAATCAACTCATAGCAATACCGGAAGTACAGGGACAAGACGCTTCTCCCCATCTTTCGTTAACACATATCGCTGTGTTTATATCAGTCGAATTTACCTTCACCAACAGCACCAAGTACGGGATATATTCACCGCACTGTGGTCTGGACAACGTGCTGATGGCGTGGGGACACGACGAATACATGTATCGCGTTCTCAAGCACAACGACTCGAAGCTGCCGGAAGTGGCCCACAAAATCATCCGCTTCCACTCCTTCTACCCTTGGCACTCTGCTGGCGACTACATGCACCTCTGCAACGAGGACGACATGGAACTCTTGACTTGGGTCCTCGAATTCAAGTAAGTCTAAGAAGCATAAAGAACCAGTTTGCGCAATAAACAAATTTCTTCTGCAAAATCTTACTTACGAAGAGTAACAGTTCACCTCTGTAACTGTGTGACAAATACGAGTGACAAAGTACAAAGCTAGTTTCTGAGTATCGCTACTCTTTATTAATACGAGGGTTGGAGCTTAAATAGTGGGAACTATTTATCCACGACAGATACAAAAGAGTTACATGTTGTTACCTGTTACTGTCCTTCGAAGTACTCACCAGCGTTATGTAGAACCCGTTGCCAGGGATGTGGAAGGCGTAGTATGCCGTCAGCAGAGGCTGTTCTGTTGATGGTGCGAATGGAGCGGTCTACTGCCTGTCGAATCTCTGGCACAGTTCTGAAGCGAATGCCACGAAGTGGTTCCTTCACCTTGGGAACCAAATAAATGTCACAAGGACTTCATTCTGGGGAGTACGGTGGATGCTATAGTACTTCCCAGTCCCATCGACCGAACAGATCAGCCACAGCTTGCACTGTATGCGCCCGCGCATTGTGATGCAAAAGGATGGGTGGGCTGCGCAGGAAGTGTCGCCGCTCCTTTCGCAAAGCCTTTTTTTGAAGCACTACCTGCGACCAGCTTTGAGAAAGAAGCGGCGACACTTTCTACGCAACCCACCTATCATTTTGCACGACAATGCGCGGGCGCATACAGCGCAAGCTGTGGCTGCTCTGTTCGGTCAATGGGACTGGAAAGTACGATAGCATCCACCATACTCCCCGGACTTAAGTCCTTGTGACTTTGATTTGATTTCGAAGATGAAGGAACCACTTCGTGGCATGCGCTACTTTCGCACCATCAACACAACAGGCTCTGCTAACGGTATACTACGCCTTCCACATCGCTGGCAACGGGTTCTACACAACGCTGGTGACTACTTTGAAGGAAAGTAACAGGTGCAAACATGTAACTCTTTTATATCGGTTGTGAATAAATAGTTGCCACTATTAAAGTACGAACTCTCGTATTGCTTTGACTCGATCTTCATTCCTTCCATGAAGGGACTAGGAGATGCTGAGCTATTCAAGGCTCTGTTCTTCCTGAAAATTTTGTTACGTGTAAAGTAATTCCTTTGCTGTAATGTTCTGTTGCAGCAAGTACGACCTCTACACTAAGTGTGACAGAGTCCCAGATCTGGACGAGGTGATGCCCTACTACCAGCGCCTTATTGACAAGTACATCCCGGGCGTCCTCAACTGGTAGACCGTGCTCAAGAGTGCCAAACAACTTGTGTTCCCTGAGATATAATTTCCAGCGCCCATGACGGTCGTTTTACATCATTCAAACATCAGGGGCACGTGTTTCTTTCTTTGCCTGACTGTGATACTGTACTTTGATTCTGTCTCCACGTTGATGTCATTAACGATGTGAACTTCATGAGTAGATGATAAGGTAATTCTTCCAGTAAACTAATTCTGCTTCTAAAGTTATTATTAATATTTTTACCGTTACAAACAAGCATGGCCCTTACTGAAGTACCTCGAAGTTAAATACGCTTCACGAGGAAATAAAATATCAGTGATCTCATGATTGTGATGGGATCTGTCTATACCAATTTATTTTAAATCGTAATGTATCAGATGGAGAAATTAAAGTGATCTAATTTTCAAACCTCTTACATTACTTTAGACAAACGGTAGGTACAAGAATTAAAAATTATATTATATCTTACAATACGTAAAAAGTATTGGCTCTTCATATCAGCTAACAGTTGTACTACAGCTAAACAACAGTTTCTGTCCACCTTTTTCTCTCTTTTAAGAAGAATACTGATGTAACATATTATCATAGCTAATTGGCAGTCGACAAGGGAAATTGACAGAATTAAATTACCCCTATTTCTTGTGCTATTCATAGAAAGTACCTACAGGATTTATTCGAGCCTTCTCTAGCGACGCGGCGTAGTGGTTATGACACTAAATTCACATTCGTGACCCATAATGTTAAAATTCCCTCACATCCGGATTTATATTTTCCATTGTTTACCTAAACCACATTAAGCGAATTCTCTGATGGTTCCTTTAAAATGGAGAGATACGTTATCCTTAGGTAACATTCGGTCCAAACTTGCGACTCTCATGAGCTTTTCGTCGATAAAACATTGAATCCAAATTTTCCTCTAGATCGCAGACTGCCAGTTATCTTGCACAAACGTGGGATGGACGTGAGAATTTCACCGTGTACAAAATTTTCAGTAATATTTAACTACGTTTGCAACTGTGGGCGCCTTTGGATCGATTAACACACACTTGGATTCAGAGACGAGAGCCAACGTCTCGACCTAAATTCTGCGTTTGCAAACACAACCGATGAACATAGACTTGGAGTATGCCTTTACAACATTGTTCTAATATAATGATGTGTCCAGGAGCTTTTTTACATAAGAACAAAAAAGTATTTGTCTAAGAGCAAAGCCAAACGATTCGACTTCCGAAATACATGTGGCATGGCAAGAGTACCTCTACAAGAGAAACATTCCTTTCATAGTTACTTGCAAATCCTTATTCTATACAGAAAAGTTGTGACGTAGAAGTGAAACCTACAGTGAGAATAGCGGATCGAAACTTCTAGAAAACTGTTACTAATATTTACTTCATGATGTTTACTTCTTGATGTTACGTAATATAAGGAGCAAAAAAATCTATAAAAACTTACCTAAAATAGTTCTGTATGAAACAACATATTCATCCTCTTCACGTATTATGTGACTCGTGGACGTTGCCTACAATTTGGCGAGAAAGTCGTTTTGTCTAAAGGCTACTGACGTATGTAGACCTTATGTAATTACATCAGTATCACATGAAAAACTGCCCACGTACTGGAAATCTTTCTCTTTGATGATTCTTAAAAACGATGTTTTGTGAGAAACTTATGGTATTCATTTTATCACCTGGAGTTTGAATAATCAATAGCGGCGTGGTGAAATGAAAATATGAACGTGAAACGTACTGATGGAATAACACAACAGTTACCCAAACAGACACATAGGATCGAATCACAAAGGCCTAATAGAAAACTGAAATTTAGTACTTCCATTATATAAATACTTCGACTTTCAGATGGCATTTTGCTTTAAGGACGTTACTTCGCTTCACATAATTAGCAACGAAGGAACAGACACACAACTGAGCATACCGAGTCGTATAAATAGAAAATTACTTATATTTGAAACTCTAAGGATAATGTAAAAACTACGGACAGAGATGAAATGTCAGTGCACTATAAAATTGTTCTCAGAGAAGTAAAATGACCTATGTTGTGATATAATCGCGACTTAGCATATTTTCTTGTAACAGCACATGACCCATATGCTCTAATGGATACTAGATAAGCTCTGCATGAAGTTTCAGGGAAAATATATGGTGAGTACTCTCAGTCCCCATTGCACAAAATTCTGAAACATTTTAAACAAGAAAAGAAACTAGGAACCTTTCACTAAACTGGCAATTTAGACAATTACAAATATAAATTTGAGAAAAATAATTCTCCAACACCAGCGAAAAAAAGAACCCGCTTTTAAGTACGGTTAATATGTTTTCATTCATCAAAACATGGTATACGCATATAGTTTTTGCACGGATAAATGTATTTTAAAGTATATCTTGCAACAAGAGTGAATCTTGCACATATTCATCAGTAGCGAATCACGTAAATGTTCTGTTCCCAGAATTAGCTATCCTCTTATCTATGCGACTTTGATACAGTTAATCTGCAAAAAAAGTAAAATAAAAGTGGTGCTTGTCGTTTAAACAACTATAACAGAAACATAACTGAGATAGGATCGTACACTAACACCACCTTAAACAAGTCAAGCAATGCGAAAAACCGTAAAATAAAGTATGTTTACATTCACTTACAAATATCATTTTTGTTCATGTTTGTAGCTAATGCTGCATTAACCAACAATTGCGACTTTAACTCGTTCTCTTCCTTCTCCATATTTTCCATCTCCAAACTAAGTCTACTGCTGTTCATTCGATGACATAATACAAACATAGAAAGCGTTAAGCTACAAGTTCAGTACCTCGTAAAAGTGTAACCAACACCAACAACATATTTCAATCCAAGTAAATAGCAAGTTAACTAATCCACATACACACAGAACGAATAAAAACAAACATATAAATAAAATCTGGTTTTCTGACTGTCAGCTAAATTACAAAAATCTGCATTGGCTGTGTTTTAAGCAGTAATCATTTTGCATTAGTATCTTTTGCATCTATGAGAGGAATCTCTATACGGTTATCAGCAAATTAGTGGACAATACCTTCCAAATAGCTAAAATATTTACCTCAGTGTTGAATGATTTCACTTTTTAGTTCTCGGAAAGTAAACCAATAAATGATTTACCGTTATGGTAACGAATGACTTGTTATGTTTGTATACTTTTCATTACCTTTAACAGAGTGATAGGACTTTCTGTTTCAGTATTTGCTTTACAACCAAGGAACACAAACCACAATCCTTGATCGTAAACACAGGAGGGGCAACGAGGCAATGCAATCTATTTAAGTTAATTTATGGGCTGATACGTTCCTTACAAAAACGCAGCATCGTCGTGGAGTACGTGTAGTAGTATTCGTCAGATGCAATAAAAGCGGAGACACTGCAACACAGAATGGGCACTTTCCATCAACACTGTCAATAAATGATTGCTATTTATGTAGCCGACTGCGAAAAATGTAACTACTTGCTTTGTTCACAAGGCCGTATGGAATTTTTACGTTGTGGAACTGTTTAATTGACGATACCTTTCACTATTATTTGCAGCGCACTAAACATGTAATTCAAGCAGTTTCATAGGTCAAGAGGAGTTAGAAATAACCTTCAGTTAAAACAGTCACCTGTCGTAGCAAAGCGTGGCAGAAGGCAACTGTTTTCTGGTCCGGCTCTGTGTTGAAATGCAGTCGATAGGATGTGATGTCTCTGAAGGTGCTTTGCGATGTCAGAACACTCGGATGCACGCCTGTTGTTATTTCACACTGTGAAGTTCAATGCAACAAGAAAACATTAATTTCGAAACGTACAGCTTCTACACTTACTATGCATAAGCTCCCAGTCAACATTCCTCACCATTTTTGTCAGGAATGTCGGTCCAAAGAGCACGTATAAGTTCCGCTTGGTGAGTTACTTCTGTATGATAATCTCTTGCACTTTACTTGACTGGACCTCACAAAAATATTTTCTTCATAAATGGACATTAGTTAATCAGTAATATTCTTCTGCTATAAATTATTTAAACTTCCTCTATACAGAAAATCTCCGCCGTTAAGTGTGAAAATCAGACAACAATGACCTTGACAAAAAAGCGGTTATCTGTTGCACGTAAGATAGTGTTAATTTATCTTTGGCAGTGAACTCAGCGAATGTTTGTCTAGAAATATAAACGTAGCATCGTTATTATACAAAACAGGCACATTTCTCGGCTTGTGTAGACTAATAAAACGTTGACATGATATTACCACAAAACACTATTATGAACTATGTGAATATGAAACATCAAAATTGCTTTGAAATATTTTTAATTCGTATAGATGGAGGTCGTCTTTCCGATTCTTCAAACACTCGGTAGATTATCTGCACCCGACATCTTCCACGTTATACACTGAAGAGCCAAAGAAACTGGTACACCTGCCTGATATCTTGTAGGGCCCCATGCGAGCACTCAGAAGTGCCGCAACACAGCGTGGCATAGACTCGACGAATGTCTGAAGTGGTGCTGGAGGGAGTTGACACCATAAATCCTTCAGGGCTGTCCATAAATCCGAAAGAGTACGAGGGGGTAGAGATCTCTTCTGATCACGTTGCAAGGCATCCCAGATATGCTCAATAATGTTCATGTCTGGGGAGTTTGGAGGCCATTGAATGTGTTTGAACCCATAAGAGTGTTCCTCGAACCACTCTGTAGCAATTATGGACGTGTGGGGTGTCGCACTGTCCTGCTGGAATTGTCCAAGTCCATCGGAATGCACAATGGACATGAATGGATACAGGTATTCAGACAGGATGCTTATGTACGTGTCACATGTCAAAATCTTATCTAGACATATCAGGGGTCCGATATCAAATCAACTGCACGCGCCCCGCACCATTACAGGGCATCCTCCAGCTTGAACAGTCCCCTGCTGACAAGTATGGTCCATGGATTCAGAGGATGTCTCCAAACCCGTACACGTCCGTCCGCTCGATACAATCTGAAACGAGACTCTTCCTACCAGGCAACATGTTTCCAGTCAGTCATCAACAGTCCAATATCGGTGTAAAGCTTTGTGCCGTGCAGTTATGAGGGGTACACGAGTGGGCCTGGGGCTCCGAAAGCCCAAATCGAGACGTTTCATTGAGCAGTTCGCACGCTGACACTTGTTGATGGGCCCGCATTGAAATCTGCAGCAATGTGCGGAAGGGTTGCACTTTTATCACGTTAAACGATTCTCTTCAGTCGTCATCGGCACCGTTCTTGCACCATCTCTTTCCTGCCGCTGTGATGTCGCAGATTTGATGTCTTACGTTATTCGTGATATTCGCAGTACAGTTGTGAAATGGTCGTACGGGAAAATAGCCTCTCCATCGTTACCCCGGAGATGCTGTGTCCGATCGTTCGTGCGCCGACTCTTACACCACGTTCAAATCTTGATAACTTACGATTGTAGCAGCAGTAACCAATTTAAAACTGCGCCAGACACTTGTCTTATATGGGCGTTGCCGACCGCAGCGCCGTATTCTGTCTGTTTACATGTATGTCTCTGTATTTGAATACACATGCCTATACCAGTTTCTTTGGCGCTTCAGTGTATATACCTTGACGAATACATCTGTTGGTGACAGTTTACGTTATACTTCCGCTTTCCTTCACATGATAGTGCTATTATGTCGTATGCAAGGTAAGCTAGCTGCAAGACACAATCAATCCCTTCTCTGCGGGATAGCAATGGAAATACTATCAATGACAGTGCTGCCAAATCAGAATTCCTAAAAACACCGTTACGAAGTTCCTTCACCAATGAAGACGAAGTAAATATTCCAAAATTAGAATCAAGAACAGCTGCCACCATGAGTAACTTAGAACTAGATATTTCGGAGTGGTGAAGCAACTTAAATCACTTAATAAAAGCAAGTTTTCCGGTCCAGATTGTGTACTAATTGAGTTCCTTTCCGAGTATACTGATGCACACTTAACAATCATGTACAATCGCTGGCTCGACGGAAGATACGTAACCAAAAACTGGAAAGTTGCACAAGTCACACCATATATACATCATATACAACCATTTGATCGTCGAGAGACCTGTGCCCAAAGACTGGGAAGTTGCACAGGTCACACCAATGTTCAAGGAAGTTAGTAGGAATAATCCACTAAATTGCAGGGCCATATCATTAACGTCGATATGCAACAGTATTTTGGAGCGTATATTGTGTTCGAACATTATGAATTACCTCGGAGAGAACGTTCTAGCCACGCGGGATTAGCCGAGCGGTCTTGGGGCTGCAGTCGTGGACTGTGCGGCTGGTCCCGGCGGAGGTTCGAGTCCTCCCTCGGGCACGGGTGTGTGTTTGTCCTTAGGATAATTTAGGTTAAGTAGTGTGTAAGCTTAGGGACTGATGACCTTACAATTTAAGTCCCACAAGATTTCACACACATTTGAACATTTTTCAGAACGTTCTATAGACACACAAACAACACAGAATTAGAAAACACAACTAGCTCTTTACTCACACGAAATGTTGTCTGCTACTGACGAGGGATTTGAAATCGATTCCCTATTTCTAGATTTCCAGAAGGCTTTTGACGCTGTACCACACAAGCGGCTTGTAGTGATATTGCACGCTCATGGAACATCGTCTCAACTACGTAACTGGATTCGTGATTAATTATCAGAGTGGTTACAGTTCGTAGCAATGGACAGGAAGTCATAGAGTAAAACAGAAGTGGTTCCTAGCGTTCCCCAGAGTAGTGTCACAGGCCCTCTGCTGTTCCTTGTCTATATAAACGATTTAGGAGACAATCTGAGCAGCCGTCTTATGTTGTTTGCAGATGATGCTGTCGTTTATCGTCTAGTAAGCTCATCAGAAGATCAAAGCAAATAGGAAAACGATTTAGAAAAGATATTTGAATGGTGCGATAATTGGAAATTGACCCTAAACAATAAAAAGCGTGAGGTCATCCACATGAGTGCTAAAAGGAATACGTTAAACTTCGTTTACACAATAAATCATTCTGATCTAAAGGCCTTAAATTCAACTAAATAGCTAAGAATTACAGTAACGAACAGTTTATATTAGACAGACCACATATAAAATGTTGTGGGGATGGCAAACCAAATACCATTTTATTGACAGAACATTTGGAAAATGTAGCAGATCTATTAAAGAGACTGCCTACACTACGCTTGTCGTTCCTCTTTTGGAGTACTGCTGCGCGTTCTGGGATCCTTACCAGACAAGATGAATGCAGTATATTGAGAAAGTTGAAAGAAGGGCAGAATGTTCTGTATTATCGAGAAATAGGCGAGAGGGTGTCACTGACATGCTACAGGATTTGAGGTGGACATCATTGAAACATAGGCGTTTTTTGCTGCGGCCGAATCTTCTCACGGAACTTCAATCACCAACTTTCCTTCTGCAAATGTGAAAACATTTTGTTAAGGCCAATCTACACAGCGAGGAATGTTCATCATAATAAAATAAGGGAAATCATAGCCCATAGAGAAAGATGTATGTGTTCGTTTTTTTCTTCCACACACTGTTAGAGACTGTAATAACAGAAAATTATTGTGAAAGTGTTTCGATGAACCCTCTGCCAAGCACTTAAGTGTGATTTGCAGAGTACCCATGTAGATATCGATTCAGAAGTAGATATGCATTTAACAGAGATGCAAATGGAATGCATTGTTACTCTTATTAAGTAGCCTATTTATAAGATAGGTTCAGGTTTCGTGGTCCTATTTAGTATACTACTTCATACACAGCTCACAGTGTTCAAAACTCAGCTACAGGAAACAAAAACCAAATGTGGCAATAAACAATCAAAAGCATACCGCTCCAACACATAACAAATGTTACCTTACTGTCGTAGCGGCCCCTTGTTAGACAGAGTGCCCGCACAATCGACAAGTAAGGTGGGCCGCCTACCTCCCTTCAAGAGCTCATATCAAAACATCGCCACTGGACGTAAACACCAACAGACTTTCCGCATAAACACGGCACTACTCCTTGAAATGCCATGTGACAGAGATCCACCAATTGGAACTAATGTGACTATGTATAGCACTTCACCGAATTGCCGTTATAAGGATGCCGGCAGAGTCATTAGAAAGTTGTACCTTGGTAATTGTGTAGAGTAGTATTTTGATCATTATTTTCTTTTCATTGTCTTGTACTCTAATCTGTCTTTTGCCACCACAAGAATTGTTGTGCTTCATATTGGTCTTGTGTGTGGAAATTAGAGGACGCCAAGAAGGCGTTTTAGTTTTAATAAAGTGTGTTCAAACTTGATCGTTAGTTCTTTCCTGACGACTGTAGGACACTATAGTTATTGGCGTCGAGGATAAAACTTCCATTTTCGAAGGAAATGGCCTCGTCAGAGGAATTTCTTCAGTCCTTGATGGAAACTCTACTGCAGATTCAGGCAGCGCTCACAAGGTCAGAACATCGCCCTCACTCCCAGGCATTGCTAGAGGTAGCTCATAGAGTTGATTTCATCGCGGGTTAATTAAACACATTGCACGTGGCTCCACCAACGTTTTTAGCTTCCGATAGGTCTCTCGAACCATGATGAAATTACGTCGAACGGTTGGAACAACATTTACTGGCACAAGGGATCCACGACGAAAATCGAAGTCGCGATTTTTTTTCAGCACCAGTCTGTCCACAGGCGTATCGTTTAATTCAACAATTGAACGCTGAGCAGTCCCCTCGCGATCTCTCGTTTATCCATATTAAGGGCTGCGTTTTTGAGTACTTTGACCCACAAATACACGTCATCTCCGCCCGTCAGACTTTCTTTTCTTGCCGAAAGTCCCCAGGTCAGACATATCGGGAATGGATTACGACGCTCCAGGGTCTCTCCCGCGATCGCAAATTCCGGTGCGGCAACGTTGCCTGTAAACAGTCTTTTGCCCCTTCGTTGATTCGCGATATGCTGGTGTTTCATCCACCAGACGTAGGTCTTCAGGCTGATATTTTGAAGTTACAGGACCTGTCCCTCGACACCTGTCTGCCGATCATTCATGCGTTTGAACAGTCTCACCGGCTATAACCACCCCGTCATGATCCGGCTGTTTCCGCTTCTCAAAATGGTTCAAATGGCTCTGAGCACTATGGGACTTAACTACTGAGATCATCAGTCCCCTAGAACTTAGAACTACTAAAACCTAACTAACCTAAGGACATCACACACATCCTTGTCCGATGCAGGATTCGAACCTGCGGCGTAGCGGTCATGCGGTTCCAGACTGTAGCGCCTAGAACCGCTCGGCCACCACGGCCGGCTTCCGCGTCTCACCAGTTGCCTAGCGCCGAGCGGGAGTCTCGTCGGTCCGTTGGTACCAACTTATGACAGAAAGTCTTTCGCCCTTTTTCCATCATGTCCGGACTGTTTCTGGACTCACCAATAGTCGGAGTGCCCCCACCGGCGAGCGAGGTGCCCGGCTTGCAGCCGAATGGGCCATATCGCCGTCGTGTGTCAGGCTTTGCAGAAACATCGTGTAGATGCCACGCTTTGTGCGGATGCACACACTCACCACCAATCATCGCCTAAAGATCTGCAAGCCTCGCATTCCATTGATAGATAAGTATTCCCCCTTCTAACAGCCGTGTACAGCAAGTCTCTAGAGGAACGGAAGGTTCCAAATGATTGGAAAAGAGCACAGGTAGTCCCAGTCTTCAAGAAGGGTCGTCGAGCAGATGCGCAAAACTATAGACCTATATCTCTGACGTCGATCTGTTGTAGAATTTTAGAACATGTTTTTTGCTCGAGTATCATGTCGTTATTGGAAACCCAGAATCTACTATGTAGGAATCAACATGGATTCCGGAAACAGCGATCGTGTGAGACCCAACTCGCTTTATTTGTTCATGAGACCCAGAAAATATTAGATACAGGCTCCCAGGTAGATGCTATTTTTCTTGACTTCCGGAAGGCGTTCGATACAGTTCCGCACTGTCGCCTGATAAAGTAAGAGCCTACGGAATATCAGACCAGCTGTGTGGCTGGATTGCAGAGTTTTTAGCAAACAGAACACAGCATGTTGTTATCAATGGAGAGACGTCTACAGACGTTAAAGTAACCTCTGGCGTGAAACAGGGGAGTGTTATGGGACCATTGCTTTTCACAATATATATAAATGACCTAGTAGATAGTGTCGGAAGTTCCATGCGGCTTTTCGCGGATGATGCTGTAGTATACAGAGAAGTTGCAGCATTAGAAAATTGTAGCGAAATGCACGATGATGTGCAGCGGATAGGCACTTGGTGCAGGGAGTAGCAACTGACCCTTAACATAGACAAATGTAATGTATTGCGAATACATAGAAAGAAGGATCCTTTATTGTATGATTATATGATAGCGGAACAAACACTGGTAGCAGTTACTTCTGTAAAATATCTGGGAGTATGCGTGCGGAACGATTTGAAGTGGAATGATCATATAAAATTAATTGTTGGTAAGGCGGGTACCAGGTTGAGATTCATTGGGAGAGTCCTTAGAAAATGTAGTCCATCAACAAAGGAGGTGGCTTACAAAACACTCGTTCGACCTATACTTGAGTATTGCTCATCAGTGTGGGATCCGTACCAGATGGGTTGACGGAGGAGATAGAGAAGATCCAAAGAAGAGCGGCGCGTTTCGTCACAGGGCTATTTGGTAACTGTGATAGCGTTACGGAGATGTTTAACAAACTCAAGTGGCAGACTCTGCAAGAGAGGCGCTCTGCATCGCGGTGTAGCTTGCTCGCCAGGTTTCGAGAGGGTGCGTTTCTGGATGAGGTATCGAATATATTGCTTCCCCCTACTTATACCTCCCGAGGAGATCACGAATGTAAAATTAGAGAGGTTAGAGCGCGCACGGAGGCTTTCAGACAGTCGTTCTTCCCGCGAACCATACGCGACTGGAACAGGAAAGGGAGGTAATGACAGTGGCACGTGAAGTGCCCTCCGCCACACACCGTTGGGTGGCTTGCGGAGTATAAATGTAGATGTAGATGTAGATCATTCCCCAGTCAGGAGCCCGTTTCCTCCTTACCTTGTAGGTTGGTTGGTTGGTTGCTTGGGGAAGGAGACCAGATAGCGTGGTCATCGGTCTCATCGGATTAGGGAAGGATGGGGAAGGAAGCCGGCCGTGCCCTTTCAGAGGAACCATCCCGGCATTTGCCTGGAATGATTTAGGGAAATCACGGAAAACCTAAATCAGGTTGGCCGGACGCGGGATTGAACCGTCGACCTCCCGAATGCGAGTCCAGTGTCTAACCACTGCGCCACCTCGCTCGGTTAACCTTGTAGGTCACGCATATTCTGGTTGTCTTCCAAATTGATACGGCATCTTCTGTTTCTATTGTGGATGATGCCAGGGCTCGCCAGCTTTGTCTCTGTACACCCGCACCTTACGTAGTTTCAGTAATCACCATATATCAGTCGACGGCTTTTTTTCAACACCCATCTCCTACAACGGTCGTTTCTTCACTGCTCAATTTTTGGTTGTCGGCTCCCCCGGCGCTATTAACCTTCTGTGTGTGACAATTTTAGTCATCTGGGTTTATCAGTGGATGACGAGGTACAGGCAGCTTCGATCCCTTCCTCGGATACCCTGATCGCCCCGCTGCTAAGGAAATATGAAACGTTCTTATCCTCTGCCGTGGCGCGCATAGCCACGCAAATACATCGGGCGGCTACCAAAAAAAATGTTAAAATATGTGTGAAATCTTATGGGACTTAACTGTTAAGGTCATCAGTCCCTAAGCTTACACACTACTTAACCTAAATTATCCTAAGGACAAACACACACACCCGTTCCCGAGGGAGGACTCGAACCTCCGCCGGGACCAGCCGCACAGTCCATGACTGCAACGCCTAAGACCGCTCGGCTAATCCCGCGCGGCGGGCGGCTACCGCTGCAGAATAAGCCGCACCTGCAACGTAGTTCCGGCGCTTTCCGCCAGCCGGCACGAGAGGCGTTTCCCGCCAAACATGAAAGCAGCCGCGGAATACGCACGCGCGCAACCCCTTTTTCCGACGCGGATGGTAATACGTTGACATCACCATCCGCCAATCGGGTATCGACAACGGCCGCCAATCCTCACGACAGAATCCGCGGAGGAAGACTAGAGCCGTCGGATTAAATAGCCGGCAGGAAAGGAAACAGGCGTCTTTCGACCCGCCGCGGGCCGCCGCCAGGAGGAAAAATCGTCGTAGCCGGATCGACCAGGTGCCCGTCTTCAATACGCCAGTCTTCGACCCGGAAGCGGCGCCCGTCAAACTCCTCGGCATCCGTTGGAGATCATCGAGAGAGCAATACCAAGGAACGTAAAATCAGTTCAGTTATAAAAGTTAATTTTATTAAGGTTGTATCTTCGTGTTTTGATGCTAAATTTTTGGGCAGGAGAAAAGCCTTTTTATTTTCTAAACAAGGTTATCTGTCGTAAAATTAAGTGGTGTCCTGGCTACACCTAATAAAGCAAATTTTATTACCACGTGGGTGTTGATCAGTGTATATAACATCCTCCACACCAGGAGTGAAGGGTTTCACTGCTTATATTCAGCTTCTTCCCTCTGCTGTCCCTCGTTTTTTTTTCTTTTTTTAAAAAATGTTCCACCCGGTCCCGTGTGCTCTCCGAGACAGGCAACAGGTGGTACTTGGCCGCTTACAAGACGAAGGCATCCTTTCTCCTGTCACGCACAGCCGCTGAGCGACGCCTATCGTGTTAGTCGATAAGCTGAACGGTGTTTTACACATCTCTAGGGATTTTAAGATCACGGGAGATTCTCAGTCCGTCATCGATGCGTATCTTGTCCCATCAGTGGATGACATACTCACACATCTTGCGGGCTCCACCCTTTTCGCCAAAAATGATTTGCGCGATGCTTATTTCCGTTGGATGAGGAATCGCAGCAGATCCTAGTCGTCAATACCCCATGTGGTGTTTTCTGGTAAAACCGCCTCCCGTTTGGCATTACCAGCACATCTGCCATTTTCCAACATTATTTGGAACACCTCACCAGTCAGGTTGCCAGTGCGGCAAATTATCTGGATGAAGTCACTGTCGGTGGCTCGCCCACGGTGGACATCGCGGAAAGAAAAGTGTGACTTTTTTGCATGCGAGGTCAGTCATCTGGGGTCTACGATTGATGCCCGTGATCTAAGGAGTATGTGAAGGTGGTGGTAATGCAGTTTAAAAGAGAGCAAACAGGAAAACGTAAACACTAAACTCTAAAGCAGTACTTACATAACAGATGACATCAAATCCAATAAAATGCATTAAAATAGTATTTGAAAAGACTGCCTCAAGATGTATTAAGCATGGCCAGTTATACAGAAACCAATTAAAAGAAAGAACTATGAATTGTAACAACTGAATATGTGGATAAGATAAGATAAAAAGAAATGAATATAAACAGAGAAATGGAGGAAAGAAGGAACACACAGTAAATATTATGTTCGACAATGTGGTGGTAAAGAAGTTTAAAAGGTCAGAAGCTGTACAGTAAGTAAATTCTGTATAAAGGTGAGCAGCCGGCCGGAGTGGCCGTGCGGTTGTTGCCGCTACAGTCTGGAACCGAGCGACCGCTACGGTCGCAGGTTCGAATCTTGCCTCGGGCATGGATGTGTGTGATGTCCTTAGGTTAGTTGGATTTAATTAGTTCTAAGTTCTAGGCGACTGATGACCTCAGAAGTTAAGTCGCATTGTGCTCGGAGCCATTTGAACCAAGCCAAAGGTGAGCAAAGGAAAAAAATTCAGAGTGTACTCGAAAACATTCAGTAAACAAACCAAATAAATAAAGCTATGTTTATTTGGTTTACTTATTTCGAGTTTAGTGTTTACGATTTCTTGTTCGCTCCCTTTATATTTATTTACCGTCAAGGTTGACATTTATTGTGAGCTTGTGCCTCAGCCAAGATGAGGAATATCTTTTTCAATGTTGTTTAGAAATATTGTAACTTCTTTGACCGTGAAGGACAGTTGCACTCTGATGATGGGCTTGTAAGCCGAAAACTGGTGAACCCAATAAATTAATCCTGTAGAACATAAGCGAGCCAGTGCTTTCAAATTATTTCCACTTTCAGCTTTCAAATTGTCGGACTTTTCTCCAGTTACACTTGCGTTACTCATTTTAGTACATATATATTCTGAGCGTGTATCTGATCACTGGAAGATGTACCTGTCGACACTGTGGATGCTGCTTTTTTCTTAATTTCTTCATCTCGTCAGGCTTTTAACTTCCTCTTTTGAGTACCATTTAAATATGACCTTGAGGTTTTAACTTAATGCAAATGTTTAAGAACGCTTCATATAAGAAAATATAGCAATCGTTTTACATAGATGCAAGCACAGCTTACATGAAGGGGAAATAAAATGCGTTACACGGATAACGGATGCACACAAGTGTAATGTCGGAATAACTTTCTGTTAGCAGTTTACGTACGGTATTATGTTGCATCTTTCAGCAGCATACAAACAAACGTACGGGGTTGTTAGTTGGAGAGCCTACTGTTACCAACACGAATTGAAGGAAATACTTAATAAAGAACGTAGCATATTCCAGAGCGCTATCCGGTGTACTGGCCACTGCCTCTGTAGAAAAAAATGGCAATGGTGTAATCCATGCGTTGCGCACAATGCTGGCCGCCACACCATGTAGCATTCTTGTTAACATTAAACAAGAGACATTACGAAGTATTTGGCCACATACATCCGTTCACTTCTCCTTAATAAGCTTTGCCACTGAATGTGAGAACAGATATTTTGCATATAAATCCACGCCGCCGGTTTGGGACCCGAAAACACGTCTTCCACTTAGTACGGAGCCGTCTCGTCTCCCCCCTTCTCCCCCCGTTTTCACACACACACACACACACACACACACACACACACACACCTGTGGCGTCGTTATTTACCCCGCTGTAAATGTGATACAGTCTGTCTGTGAACTGAAGGGCGACCGTGTGAGTCCACATTCTCGCTACCGAACTATGCCGCAAGGAGCTCCTACAGCCAGTTGTTCGCAGTGTGACATAGGCCCTTCCGCAGCTCGCCTTTCAAACGAGTGGGAGTGCAGCACACAAACACGCCTAGGAGTGCTATTTTCAGAACTAAATATGTTAAAAACGTACGGAATATAGAAATTATTAACTGATATAACCAACGCAGGAATGCATAAGAACAGAATCTACACCCGATGTCCCCAATCTTCTTTGTCTCGTAATCCACGTACAAATTTTTGTGTTTTGGAGAGACCTCTGGCTTTCATATGCTGATTTTTTTACAAATTCACCAACATCAAAATATGTTTCTGACAGCTGATGCACTTGATATCGTTAATTGTAGAAGTACAGCGTGAAAAAATTAAAAAAGAAACATATTACATTTTATACCATTTTCTACCGTACTTAAAACGACATAAAATGCCCCGTCCGGTGTGGCCGAGCGGTAATAGGCGCTTCAGTCTAGAACCGCGCGACCGCTATTCTCGCAGGTTCGTATCCTGTCTCGGGCATGGATGTGTGTGATGTCCTTAGGTTGATTACGTTTAAGTAGTTCTAAGTTCTAGGGGACTGATGACCTCAGATGTTGAGTCCCATAGTGCTTAGAGCCATCTGAACCATTTTTTGAACATAAAATGCAAATCCAGTAAAATTAGTACACAAATTCTTTTAAAGGGGGGAAGGAATGAACATGTTGCTACACTAAGGATATTTTAAATAGTTGGCTTCGATTTAGTTAGGTTTAACCTTAAATCTCCTCAGTGAGGAGATCCCTTTCCTCGAGGTATGAAGATGGAGAAGCTATCAAATACTGTCTCACGATAGTCTATAGTACGGAATTGGTAACCGGTATACTTCAGGTTTTTCGTTAGTGCTTATTCGCATCAGTTCTTCTTGTAATACGACATCCGTTTCTTCAATGCATTGGATTGATAGTCCACTGTGATATTTCCATAGTTAAAAAATTCTCAAACCCAGATCCGAAGTCTGTGTGAAGGGAATTTAAATGTTGAACATAGACTGAAAATACATCATCCTGGCAGTTTCTCTGTGACAAACTGGGAAAGCTGAAAAATTCGCACCATCCAATGGTTGCTTCATTAGTTTAATTCTGTCAAGAAAAAGTTGAATTTATGGACTTCATATTTGTAAATTTAGCCTGTCGCCTTGTAATTGCAAGTTAACCTCATTAAATTTAGTAAACGAACACATTAAAGAAGCAATGTCTGGTTTCCACTAGATTAAATTGTGTTTTAAAATTGGATCGAAAGCATCTGGAAATTCTAAAATAACCTCAAAAAGTGAGAAAAATGTTGTCAAACACATGTCATTCTACATCCAGAGTACTTCAGTGTGAAGGAGTAAACGATCAAAGCTTTCGTCATTTTCTTCACATAACTGCGTAAAAAATCTAGAATTCACCGTGTTGCTTCGAAGATTGTTTACTGTGTTAATGACATATTGAAAAGATTTATGCAATCAACCACTAAGATTATTAGCAACTAAGTTTTGTCGATGGATGTCACAGTGCACTCAAACATCCCGAGTACATTTTGTTTTAAATGCCTTATAAATCCACAGTAGTGCAAAAACATGGCACGTGCTTCACCTTCTGCCGATGGCGTTATATTTGGTAAAAGAATCGTTTTTGGAAGAAATAATATTTCAAAAGATTAAATATTGATTCACCTTAAGTGTCTGTTGTCACAGCTCTAGCAAAGAGCAGGTCTTCATTTATTTCTTGGTCCATAACAAAACGAACATAGGCCACTAATAACGCTTCGTTTCCAGCTAAAACTGACTCGTGCAGCTGTATGGTGAAATAGATCGTTTGCAGATAATTACACAACAAGACGTTTTCAGTATCATAACTCATTTCATCAATACGTTTTTGAACTGTGCTGTTCCTTACAGGATTTCTTTCGAATATATCATAAGTAGCTTAACGGAACAGTTTTCAAAACCTCTTCAACTGCTGACAAAAATTAACTGTTCATTGATAGTATACTGTTTTCCAAATTTTGTTGCAAATAGCAAGATATTTTGGGTGCCCACACTCCATCATGATGTTTTTGTGACATCGAAGTGAACATACTGTAAGAGTGAGGAAGCGGTTCCTGGCACATCCAGGGCAGTGCTAGATACGCCTTACACTCCTTGGAGAAGAGAAAGAGGCTGTATATTGTGGAATTAAGGTAAGAAAACAATATCGAGCTGAACGTTGCGAGAACGAGAGCGAAAATAAAGAGTTGCTCTACCCTCTCTCATAGCCGATGAGATGCATTTGTGGCACACAAAGTACCAAGCCTCAGTCTTGTGTGGAGAATTCAGAATTTTGATAGCGACCTCCCAAAATGGAATCCACTCTCGTAGATGTCATTTACATCTAATATACCCCCTTTGTTTCGCTGACATGGACCGCTTGCAGGTTGAACTCGACCTCGACAGTCGATATACGCCGCTTTGGAGATCAATCTCTCTTTCCAAGCATTAATCCCGACATGCAGGGTCTGCTGTTTTGGTTAAATGGACGTGACATGTTAACTGTAAGGGGGGGCTGGATGCCCTTCCTGTCGCCAACCCATACCCCCTAGGACGGAATCAGTGTGCCACAGCTGTCTCCGTCTAGTCTATGCCATGGAATAGTGTGAACATTTTTCAAATGTCTGCGAGTCATGTTAGTAAGGCATAACGTGGAGACCGGCCCGGTATTCACCTAGCGGGATGTGGAAAACTGCCTAAAAACCACATCCAGGCTGGACGGCACACCGGCCCTCGTCGTTAGTCTGCCGGGTGGATTAGATCCGGGGCCGGCACGCCTACTCGAGTCCAGAAAGCAGTGTCAGCGCTTTCGGCTACTCTGGTAGGTGCCGTTTTGGAAATCAATAATCTACACAAATCACAGCACGCTACTTTTCACTGCTCGATGGAAACTCTGTAGTCTTCTTGTTCGGTACACTAGGCGTTCTTCTGGAAGAGGTCATTCCCACGCCTCTTCGCCTCATCCACCCCTACCTTCCCTATCCCAACCCACAATCGCTATTCGCTTTACGGTCGTAAAATAAGAATGAGCCAGAAAAGCTAAGACATTTCATGTAAAACAGCAAGTACCACATACATACTGGAGCAGGTATATGTAATACATACAGTCTCTCTTAAAGCAGAAGTAGCGGAACGTGTTAAAAAACACGAATCAGGTACCCAGAGTCTCACAGACTACCTGTTACTCACACACAAATACACAGGGTTTGTAACAAGCTAGAATGTTATAACTGCTGGGCCATATGGGCCGTACATAGCTTACGCTTTTTATTTCGCCCTAGAAGGTGATACTGCTAGGTCTATGTTGTAAAGATATTTGCTGAGTGGCGGAATTAACGTACAAGTCGCAGATAAACATTGTGTAAACTATTTCAAAAAATTTTTTCGGGGTATAACCAGTCACAACGCATTATTTACATCCGCCAAGGGCCGAAGTACTGGGCTACTATAAATAATTCATTCGTTTCCAAGTTCTGTATTTTTCAAAGTATTACGTGCGCAAATATGATTGATGCATTAATAGTACCGTAAACTCGCCAAGTTGGCATATTACCTACCATTTGGCGTTACTAGTGAAGTGCCTTGGCAAAAATGGGGACAAAGCAAGGAAAGATCTTTGTGGGTTGGAAACTGCAACATTTTTGTTTGTGACATCAGTGCAGTGTGCGTGAAGAGGAATTATGGAAGGAACCACCATATGAAAATAGCATTTTGCGTTGGTATCGAATATTTACGGACACTGGATGTCTCCATAAACGAAAAGTACTGCGTCGTGCAAGTGAGCCAGATGAAACCGTGGAGAGGATGAGAGAAATTTTCGTAAACAGTCGAAAAAAATTAAGGGCCCCGCAGTTCGTACAATTGAAACCGGAAATAATGGTCGACGCCTTTAGTTTTGCACCACTTGCAGGGAGCACTTGAAGATAAATATTTTTCCTCGAACTTGACATTCAGTGACGAATCAACCTTCCATTTATCTGGAAAGTTTAATCGTCAAAATATTAGAGCGTGGGGCAGTGAAAATCCTCATGAAATTGTGGCGCTTGAACAATGTTCGCCGAAGGTTAATGCTTCCTGTGCAGTGTCACATACAAATCTGTATAGGTCGTTTTCCTTCTGCGAGAATACTGTGACAGTTACCTCTTACCTTGACAAGTTGCAGCTGTGGTTGTTTCCGCAACTGACCGCAGATTTCGAGAATTTCATTTCCCAACAAGACGGCGCGCCTTCTCACTGGAACATAAATATTCGTCGCTACCTAAATGACGAATTTACACATCGTAGTGATAAAGATGACGTGGCTCTCTTCCCTGATCCCCCACTGGTACCTGACCTAGCACCTTGGGCTTTTCACTTTGGAAGTACGTTAACGACCATGTTTACGTATCCCCACAGCCAAGAAAGACTCATCGTTTCTGCTGTGATGGCGATCGAGAGGATGTTGCTACAAGATATGGAACGAAATTTACTACCGCTTGAACGTTTGTCGTTTGAGGAGAGGGGCATTCATAAAACATTTGTAGAGCGCAAAATGCCAACTTAGTGAGTTTAAGATTCAAGCCCCATACCTGCTAGGAGGAGGCGTGAACCGTGACGGCAAGGCAATAATTACCCGCGCTGCAGCGAACGTAAAGAACATATTACCGATTAAAATAATACACTAATCATATTATCAGTCGTAACATTTTATTCTTTTGAAGTTTATATTTCTACCATTGTCATAATGGGGCCGATCTGTAGTATCATGAAATCCGGAAAAACTCCAGACTGCCAAGATCGCTAGTAAAGTATTCACGTAGATGACTGGTTTCGGGAAGACTATTTACCATCTTTGCATCTTCAACTTTACAGTTCATACAATCTCCACCATCTGCGCTTTGTATCGTATCATATCACGTGCTGGATGTCTTCATTTCATCAATAAAACAATTGTATATATAAAACCTACGATCAATTCGCCGACTGCCAGTATTTATGTTCCTACCACAGATAAGTTTGTACTCAGCTATGGTATGAGCAGTCAGTGTATTAATTTTATACTTTGTATATACAGTTATACCAGATGTGTACTCTTAGGCCTGTGTTATACTGTCGTAACTATTCACAGTGTGCTTAAATGAACTGATGAATAATATCGAAAGCTCTATGGGACTGTTCACGTATGCTGCTGCTGTAACAGTAACGCTAGAAAATTCTGTCAAAACAGAAGAAAATCTGCATGTGGTCGTCGCTCGGGGAAAAAAAAATTAGAAAAGGGAAGGAAGATTAGGGTTTAACGTCCAGTGGACATCGAGATCGGTAGAGACGGAGCACAAGCTCAGAATGTTTCAAGGATGGGGAAGGAAATGTACCGTGCGTTTTAAAGGAACAATCTTGGCATTTGCCAGGAGTGATTTAGGGAAATCACATTGAATCTAAATCTGGATGGCCGGATGCGGATATGAACCTTCGTTCTACCAAACGTGAGTGTAGCTTATCGTCTCACTCGGTATTTCGTTTAAGGAATGATGGGTGACCCTCAATGTTAAAAAAAAGTAATTTATTAGGGATAAGTAAAGGGAAAAAACCACTAGCAATTAATTACACAACTGGTGATGACTCACAGCAAAACCGACCAGGAAGATTGACAACAGGTGACCCATGACGCCGTTGCACATGTATGTGGAGAGACTCAAGACTTAAGGAAGAATGGAGTGATATGTTATCATGTCGAAGGCAAAAATTACCTATAGGATGTTGGCAGCGAAGATGCACGGACAAGAATCCCATTAGTGAACGCAGGCGCATAGCAGGAAAAATTTTCCTATATTCGTCTGCGTGTTCTTTATAGCTGAGAAGTCAGCCAAATCGTCGAAGTATAACTATTAACTAAATGAAAACTGCTGCACAATTGGTGTTGTCCACATGGAACAATTCACCAAGAAGGTGAAAAGCCATGGAATTGAAACGCGGACATGTTCGCTGACGTTCGATTATCGAGATTTATCAATTTGCTGTAGTGTTCATGGCCAAGATATCTGGTGACACCACTCAGGGTATATATTGGAGGTGGTAATATATACTAATCCGAATAAAACGAATAAAACATTCACATAACATGTGTCCTATTTTTACTGGTTTTAAAAATGCAGCTGTTAAAATTTACCACGTGTAAATACTCACGAAAGATGTTGAGCACAGGCACATGATTGTGTTGGAAGCTGATTTTCATAAATCCCACTTCCGAATTCAATACACTTTTGAATTTTCTTGACAATGGCACATATAGCTATTCTGAGGTTTAAGACGGAAACAACTTTCATAATCCGATCAATCCGTCTCATTGTTAATTTTCATTTTGTGCCCATTTGTGCCACGCCACCTTACAGTGAATGTTAGGTTCAGATGAGGTGTCACCTGACGAGGATAATGTGCAAGGGAACCGTCATGTTGGAAGAATACGCCGAACAAATACCCAAAATAACATCTTCCAATAATGCTGGAAGTTTGTTTCCAAGAAAATCTACTTAACCGTGTCTGTAAGACGATGCGGTAACTCAACAGTCCCAATAGACCTGTTATCTGTCAAACTACACCACACATTTACAGAAGAGTAATCTTGAAAATTTGTTTCTACAAACTCATTTGGGTTTCCTTTGGACCAGCAGCGTGAGTTACAAGAGCCATTCATACCAACAAGAATGGCTGCATCAGCAAACACTGTTAATAGAATTGCTTGTTACTGGCAATTAGCAACGATAAAATTCTAATCGTCTAAGTGTGAGAACAAAGTACGTACTTTCTAGCTACAAACTGACGCTTGATCCTTGGGTTGCCCACATGCAGGGGCAGAGAGAAACTCATGACATTATCATGCACCTCACATCTTTCCTAAGCAAGAGTCTCATCCCTGCTCTTTCCACTCCTCTCAAAATGTATGCCCATTCCGCATTCCTTCCAACTTCACATCGATTCTTTCTCTTCCGATCACATTCTTGTAACTTCGTACCCACTGAAACGAAACAGCCAGTAAGAGGCCAGCATTTTACCCGCCCTTAAGATGAAACAGTCAGTTACCATGTAGTCAGATAGCTGCCTTCTGGCCCATGTTCAATAGTTTCCACATGACCTGTATTATCTATCAAAATATATAGAGATATTGAAAGATTAGTGTAACACGATATTTTCATATCCGTATTCTACATCGTCTGTGAAATTCATCTCTCTCTCTCTCTTTCACACACACACACACACACACACACACACACACACACACACACATTTAGTTCTCCAAACAGTAGCCCAGTGTTTTACCCGTTATGTGGTGACCGATTGACCTATGCTGTTGCACAGTGAAAGATAAATGATCCTTCGATGAAATAACATAATGAAAAGAAGTTCTAACAAATGAATTTAATACACATTCAACATGAGAAATAAATGTTGCTATGCTTGCAGTACCCACTTCAAGTTACTTTTCGAAGTCAGTCAAACATTTCAACGATTCCTTTCTAGGGAAAAGCTCCACCCTGTAGTGCAAAATATTTGACACCTTCTGCTGATAATGCTAACGTATTCTGTCACACAATTGGGACCACATGACATCTCGATATGATAACAGTAGATGGTAACTGCCGTTAGCCTGGTCATGATGACTAGCGTTACCTCAAATGTATTGTGGATACAATATAATTGCGTAGGCTTCCGCGGCCAGAGTCAGTCGACATAAAAGTTTTCTGGGTTTGGTACCGCGTCATAATGTAAAAACTACTGCTGCTATAGAAAAGCCAACGTTTCGCCCACGATTGCAGCGGCCTTCTTCTGGGTCTAATGGTGGATACCACTGGTGGTTGCAATACTAAGCTGACATGGGGACTGCCATTACCATGAACAGTTGTTAGTTACTATTGGGAGGCAACAATGGTCAGCTGACATGGTGACTGGCATTACTCCCCAGTCATGGTGACTGCCTTTATACCCTGAACACATGGTGGATACTTGGAGAAAATAGTCGTCTGTTGACATGGTGATCGCCACAACCTCTGCCCCCCCAACCTTCGCTGACAGTTTAAAAAATAATTTGTCATCTGTCCTTATCAGCTGCTGGATCTTAGGACGATATTGCAAAACATAAACTGACGTTGTAAGTGTCATAACCTGATACAAAGGTACTAAAAACGGTTTGCATGATTTATAAAAATATAGCCCCTACGAAATTGTAACAAATTATTCCCATTCATATTCGGTTACAAATTGAAATACATCGCCATTTTATATTCAGTTTCTTTTCTCTAAAACAATTGTTCCACACACAGCTTTCTTCTCGAAAATGACTCCTCGTCGCTAAACATTACCGTTTCATTGAGCGAACTCAACATTGCTCATATTCTATACGAATTTATGTGTAGAACTTCAAGTTTACCACTTTTGCAGATGAATGTCTGTCCGAAGTAGAAATTTTAAACCGTAAGAATGACAGCGCGTTCATTGGAAATGGAATACAAACTCGGATTACAAAGGGGTGGGGAAGGAAAGTGTCTGTGCCCTTTCCAGAAGAACCATACTAGCATTGTCTTGGAGCGATTCAGGGAAATCACGGAGAATCTACGTCCTGAAGCCTGGATGGGGATTTGAACCATCGCCCTCCCAAGGGCGAGTCTAGTGTGCTAACCACCTCGCCATCATTCTAGGTCAGTTTTAAACTCTGCAAATGGCTTAGATGCAAACTGTTGAGGTCATCACATTTTGATATTATTTAACAGTTTGTACCATGACAAATTGTATGTTGCTAGGACTGAATTATATTTCAATTTATCATCATATTTTAATACCTGGTCTAAGTGATACATCAATTTTGCAAGCTTGTTCCTATCTCTTCTTGGTTCAAGTAAAACTAACAGGGTAGAGTCTGACTCTTTGCTAGATTTTCTGTTTCCGATATAGGTATTAAGAGCAGTAATGTATATGTGTTAACGTTGCAGGCATCACCAACAGAAGGTAACTTAATTTCATAGTTTAAAGTTTCGCACGAAAGAAAAATTTCAAGTTACAACTGTTTCCACATCAAAAACAGTAACTTTTTTGTTTTGTTTTTTCATATTTGAAAGTGATTATAATTTGAATCACCTACAATATAATAAGTGCTTGACAACAATCCTCAAGTTCAGGTAAAGACATTGAGTAGGTGCCTCACATTACATAACATCTCAGATTTTAGTGACTCACGAATACACAAAAAAAAAAAAACACCCACACACACAACCGTATTCCATGTAAATACACTATGTATGAAACATAAGAGAAAGCTATAAGCATGTCACGTGACTTGCATTAATGAATTACCTCAGAAAGTTTACTTATACAGTAATTGGCAAACACAGGCTGAATTACTTTTATGAGTGGTTAATACCTGTGAAGATTTGTTACAGAATTATAGTTACCATTTAGTTAATTGCAAAAACAATCCACACAGCATTAGTGAGGTACTGCTTTACACACTCATATCGTTTAAATATCCTGGTTCTATGGACAAGCGAGTATTATAGAGATGGAGGGAAGAAGTCGCAAAATACTATTGAGAACTGATGCGATTCTACTGCCTGCAGTATACATTTCACGCAATGATCGCAGAAATCAGCACATGCAGTATGTTCCGTGTTCTCCTTTATTGTGTCTCGAAGATGTGAACAGCAGTAAGTATATAATCCGCTTACTGTCATCGCAGTGGGCTGTTCATATAAACATTACATGATTAAAAGCATGACATAAAACTGACTTTGACTCTCCCCTATTAGCACGCATTGCAGGTGATGTAACTGGTTATGGCAGCGACCACCCGCAGGTGATGAGCAACAGTGTGTCACCAGAGTGTCAGGTAAGCATGCTCATCCACAAAGCAAGCAGCTGGGCAGACGTTAATTTGATGATGCGTTCATCCACAAAATGCTGCCCATTGATATTTTACAGTAGTTGTTGATATAAAACCAGTCGATGTTTTTATAAACCATTTTGGAAAGAAACTGAACTTTTTTACAAGGTATGTGTGATACATCTTACAGATGACAAGGCAGAGGCTTCTAGAATGCAGATATGCGTTTACGCAGAGGACAGCACTTGCTCACTGAGTGGAAAGTTATGTGATAAAAGGGGAGCAAGCATTACTGGTAGAAACTGTTCCTATCTTCTGTGCAGGTATCGTAGATTCTTTCCGAATTACAAAACGTAAGTCTGACATGCACTACAAGCCACTACTACATTAACTTTATGTTTTGCTTATCAATTACTTGTTGTTACAGAAGAATACGCAGACTTTTCTGCAGCCATGTTGCGGAATTTGAAGCATCTGGATGAAGGCGGAAGAGCAAAGTGCACCAAAACGATGTCATTGTCAGTGGGAGGACCCAGTATCTGAGTGCCAGGTATACGAACATGAAATGTCGAGCAAACAAATCTGATTTGTTTGAACCATGATTATAGCAGTGGTCTATGGGTAGCGTCTTTGACTACTAATCGCAGACAGAAGATGAAAACATAGGAAAAGTATATCAAGATACTGAGCTGGAAATTCAGTACGTAAATGGAGACAAAAATCTAATAATCAACGATGATTGGAATGCCGTTGTAGGGAAAGGAGTAGAAAAAAGGGTTACGGGAAGAAGTGTGCTTGGTGGTGGGATTGAGAGAGGAGAATCAATTCTGCAATAAATTTCAACTGGTAATATCGATTACTCTGTTCCAGGATCTCACGAGTAGGAAGTATACGTGGAAAAGGTCCGGAGAAAAGGAAGATTACAGCTGCATAACGTTGTGGTCTGACAGAGATTCCGAAATAAGACAGGAAAAGTGATTCTGAAGTACTGAAGAATGAATAAGCGCGTTTAAAGTTCGCTTAAGATGTGGATATCGTGATAATGAATAATACATAGACAGTTCAGCTGAAGAGGGCTGGACATCTTTAAAAAGAGCCATCGTAGATGTTGGAAAGACACCCATAAGTACATTACTGGCCATTAAAATTGCTACACCACTAAGGTTACGTGCTACAGACTAGAAATTTAACCGACAGGAAGAAGAAGCTGTGATATGCAAATTATTAGTTTTTCAGAACATTCACACAAGGTTGGCGCCGGTGGTGATACCTACAACGTGCTGACATGAGGAAAGTTTCCAACCGATTTCTCATACACAAACAGCAGTTGACAGGCGTTGCCTGGTAAAAAGTTGTTGTGATGCGTCGTGTAAGGAGGAGAAATGCGTACCATCACGTTTCCGACTTTGATAGAGGTCGGATTGCATCCTATCGCGATTGCGGTATATCGTATAGCGACATTGCTGCTCGCGTTGTTCGAGATCCAATGACTGCTAGCAGAATATGGAATCGGTGGGTTCAGGAGGGTAATACAGAACGCCGTGCTGGATCCCAACGGCCTCGTATCACTACCAGTCGAGATGACAGGCATCTTATCCCGCAAGGCTGTAACGGATCGTGCAGCCACGTCTCGATCCCCGAGTCAACAGATGGGGTCGTTGGCAAGACAACAACCATCTGCAGGAACAGTTAGACGACGTTTGCAGCAGCATGGACTATCAACTCGGAGACCATGGTTGCGGTTACCTTTGACGCTGCATTACAGACAGGAGCGCTTGCGATGGTGTACTCAACGACGACCCTGGGTGCACGAATGGCAAAACGTCTTTTTTTAGGATGAATCCAGGTTCTATTTATAGCGTCATGATGGTCGTATCCGTGTTTGGCGACATCGCGATGAACGCACATTGGAAGCGTGTATTCGTCATCGCCATACTGGCGTATCACCCGGCGTGATGGTATGGGGTGCCATTGGTTACACGTCTCGGTCACCTCTTGTTCGCACTGATGGCACTTTGAACAGTGGACGTTACATTTCAGATGTGTTACGACCCGTGGCTCTAATCGTCATTCGTTCCCTGCGAAACCCTACATTACAGCAGGATAATGCACGACCACATGTTGCAGGTACTGTACGGACCTTTCTGGATACAGAAAATGTTCGACTACTGCCCTGGCCAGCATATTCTCCAGATAACTCACGAATTGAAAACGTCTGGTCAATGGTGCCGAGCAACTGGCTCGTCACAATACGCCAGTCGCTACTCTTGATGAACTGTAATCGATCATCCTCCTCACAGTCCTGACCCCGACCCGGATTCGAACCCGGAATCTCCTGCTTACATGGCAGACGCTCTATCCATCTGAGCCACCGAGGGCACAGAGGATAGTGCGACTGCAGGACTATCTCGCGCACGCCTCCGGTGAGTCCCACACCTTATATGTCCACACACAACATTCGTAGTGTCCCTATCCAACACACTCATTACTCGTGGAAGACATTCTTACCAAGTCCAGCCGGCCGTTGTGGCCGATCGTTTCTAGGCGCTTCAGTCCGGAACCGCGCGACTGCTACGGTCGCAGGTTCGAATCCTGCCTCGGGCATGGATGTGTGTGATGTCCTTAGGTTAGTTAGCTTTAAGTAGTTCTAAGTCTAGGGGACTGATGACCTCAGATGTTAAGTCCAATAGTGCTCAGAGCCATTTGAACCATTTACCAAGTCCCGTAAGAGTTCGGGTAATATGTGTGCATCCGCACAGAAGTAGAAGGTCATAGCCGGTATTGCCAGAACTATATATTTTTATGGATATAGTGTCTGTTCTTTCGGACATTCTACAGGGATGGTACCAAGACGTTGGTGTCTTGTGGGGAAAATGTGTCCGTTGCCAGGGTGAATATAATGAGAAATAAATATGTACACTTGAAGAATAAAGATGTAGAATTAATAAAGTTTGTTTTACTTAAAAAACTCTAGGCGTTTTCACACAGAAAATTCGGATCCCATTCCCAGCAAACCACTGCATCTCCTTCCATTATAGATACATGTTACTGATGCCAACGCAAGCTTATACGCACTCTGCATACCACGTAAACTGGGCATCAACTAAATGGAGGAGAACTTAATGCTTGGTACTTCGCACCCCAGAGAGAAGCACTTTTTAGAACAATGACCACGCGACGTCTAGTTAAGAACGAAACATTTTCGCCGGCCGGAGTGGCTGAGCGGTTAAAGGCGCTACAGTCTGGAACCGCACGACCGCTGCGGTCGCAGGTTCGAATCCTGCCTCGGGCATGGATGTGTGTGATGTCCTTAGGTTAGTTAGGTTTAATTAGCTCTAAGTTCTAGGGGACTTATGACCACAGCAGTTGAGTCCCATAGTGCTCAGAGCCATTTGACCCATTTTTTCGAAACATTTTCTCCATGATTGTGAACATAGAACAAGCCTAAGGGCATGCAATATTCCACCGGAAACACAGTAGCACTGAATATGCGTGTTGGGGGAACGTTCGAAATTTCCAGACATCCTATGTGTGATAGTAATGCATAATCTAAATCTTTAAGATCGAACGAGGATTTTAACTACACTCCGCCCGAGTTTGAGCCCTGTTTCTTAACAATGTGCCACTTCGCTTGTTACATAAGAAATCGTGTGGCTTTGTAAATCCTTAGTACTTGATATCTATTACAAACACACACTGCCGATGTGGTAAGAGCCTGGAGATGATGAGCTCCGCACATTTTCTGAACGACTGTAAATTATTATATCATCTTAACAGTGTCCACGACCAGCCCGGATAGCTGTACGCGTTAGCAAGCCGCTACCGGGATTCGGGGAGGGCCACTACCCTGGACCGCATGTGTCCGGCGGATTAATGACGAGAGCCGGTGTGCAGGTAGCCCATATGTGATTTTCAGGTGATTCACCACATTCGGCAAGGTGGATATGGAATTGCTGAGTTACAGGAGGGGCATACGGCTGTTCTCTCCCATCGACTTTGCTAAATCAAGAAATACACATGCAGATCCCTTGAAGATACGGTATAGAAACAGGAAAAAGAAGAAAAGTCTTCGAGTGTCAACATCTGCCGCATATCTCAAGAGGAGCCGAACGTATAGACATCTCGTTGCCCAGAGATCGCAGATATGGAGGGGTTGTGCGACGACCGAACACGTGGCGACGTCGGCGTCGGCACGTGACTGACAGTCACGTTGCAGCGTCGCGACGCCCACGGACATGGCGTCCAGGGCGTCGGGTCAGAGGGCGCCTGCGATTAAGCAAGTCATGCCTTCTAGAAAGAACATCAGCAGCTGCACGATAAAGCAATCAGTGCCTATAAGCAGAAATACTTCATGATGATGCCTTGCCACGGGAACGTTATTGAACTCAATATCTCTCCATGTTCAAGAGCAGAAGATACGTTTCCGAAGTCTTTTTTGCCTTATAATATTTTTAATAATTCGAAGGCCTTAAGAGACAGATCTCTTCAGATTTAGCAGAGACTGGCCGTTGTCCGACAGTCGGAAACTACGTACCTGGAATGACTGTAGGGAAACCATTTAGTATGTACATCAGCTTGGCTACACCGGGAGTCAGATAATATCCATTTGATTGAGAATTAAATAGCGCATATGTTCCAATTCATACATCTTTCCTTGACATGAAGAGGTATAGGTTAAAAAATTAAAGCTCTGAATTTATGCTCCTGTCTTTCTTTGAAACGAAGAAAAGTAGTACGTTTGTCTCAAAAAGAGATCAGAAGCAAAGAAAAGTAGTGCAGTTATTTTAATAAGTCCCGGATTCTCAAATTTGGTTACATAAAAACTGAAAAAAAGTGCTTTAGGTTCGTTTGTGAGTCTGTTTGCTTGGCGGGGGGGGGGGGGAGGAGGAAGCGGAGGAGTTTGAGCTAAGCATGAGACCCACACGGCTTGCTACATCTACATCTATGCGTCTAGATCATCACTCTGCAGTTCACAGCCGTGTGCCTGACAAGGAGTCGTTCGAAGCACCCTCAAACTATTTCTCTCGGAAAAAACGAACACTTAAATCTTTCCGCGCGAGTTCTGATTTATTTTGTAACAATGATCATTTCCCCTGCGTACGTGCATGCCAATAAAATATTTGCGCTTTGGAGGAGAAAGTTGAAGAGTTAAATTTCATGAGAAGATCCTGCAGCAATGAAAACCGCTTTTGTTTTAATACGAGTTAACTGCCGTCCCAATTCGCGCATCATATTCGCAGGGCTTTTTTCCTTGTTTAGCGATAACACGAAACAAACTGTCCTTCTTTGAACTTTTACGATGTTCTCCTGACATCCCAACTGATGTGTGTTCTAGTGTTCTATACCGCCAGTAATACTCCAGAAGAGGACGGACAAGAGTAGTGTAGGTAGTCTTTTTAGTAGATCTGTTGCATTTTTTGAGTATTCTGTCAAAAATCAAGTCTTTTGTTCGCTTTCCACACAACGTTACAACTGTGATCGTTCCAGTTTAAGCTGCTGTAACCGTAATCCCTAAGTATTCAGCTGAACTAAACAGCCTTTACATTTGTTTGAGTTATCTCATACAAACTACAACTCACTTTTCATTATTTAGTCAACTGCTACTTTTCACGCCAAACAGATATTTTGTCTGCCATTCTTCAATTGTTTTTGATTTTCTGATGACTTTACTGGACGGTAAATAACAGCATCATCTGGAAGCAATCCACGGGAGCCGCTCAGACTGTCTCCTAAATCGTTTATGCAGAACAGGAACAGCAAAGGGCCTATGACACTTATTTGGGGAACAACAGATATTACATCTTTTTTCCGTCAATAACTACAGGAGTTTTGCTACTTGGGGAGCAAAATAACTGATGATGGTCGAAGTAGAGACGATATAAAATGTAGACTGGCAATGGCAAGGAAAGAGTTTCTGAAGAAGAGAAATTTGTTAACATCGAGTATAGATTTAAGTGTCAGGAAGTCGTTTCTGAAAGTATTGGTATGGAGTGTAACCATGTATGGAAGTTTGGACAAGAAGAAAATAGAAGCTTTCCAAATGTGCTGTTACAGAAGAATGCTGAAGATTAGATGGGTAGATTACATAACTAATGAGGAGGTATTGAATAGAATTGGGGAGAAGAGGAGTTTGTGGTACAACTTGACTAGAAGAAGGGATCGGTTGGTAGGACATGTTCTGAGGCATCAAGGGATCACCAGTTTAGTACTGGAGGGCATCGTGGAGGGTAAAAATCGTAGGGGGAGACCAAGGGATGAATGCACTAAACAGATTCAGAAGGATGTAGGTTGTAGTAGGTACTGGAAGATGAAGCAGCTTGCACAGGATAGAGTAGCATGGAGACCTGCATCAAACCAGTCTCAGGACTGAAGACCACAACAACTTCAGACTGACTTTTCTAATAGGAAATCACGAATACAGTCCCACAAAAGAGACGATTCTCCCTAGGCACGCTATTTGATTAGAAGTGGCTTGTAAGGAAGGGTGTGGAAATCACTCTGGAAACCTTGGAGGAATAAAAAGCTCTTCGAATAACAGATACACGGACCCTTAGTGCTGAGGCATGTGGTGATAACTCTGAAAAACTCAGAGCAATTTCTATCAGCTTGGTACGTATATGGGTTACTAACTGAAAAAAATAGTGTGAAGGGAAAGACAAATCTCTACACATTCGGAAGGTGGTGGCCGTGAAACCGTTGGATTAATTTGTGCTGTATTGACTCCAAACTCAGAAGCGTCCCAAACGATCGGAAATCTGCTGACCTGTAGGACCTTCTTTGCACTGTTTGAAAACCTTTACTGAAAAAGAAAGCTACTTAAGAAGAACGCTTCGTTAGCGGGATGCACCCGCTCTACAAAATTCATTTTTCTCAACTACTCGTTCCCTGCAACATGCGACTCCAAACGTGAGACATCCAATAACTACGTGTTCACAACGACCGTGGACATTGATATGCGATTAGGACATTCAATGATGGGGCGCAAGTGTCTGATTAAAAGACATTTTCCTTTCCGATTTTAAGGCGGCAAGGCTGTACCCCTTCACTAAAGGCCTCCGTAACCGATCATACACGGTTCTCAAATTGACGTTTGCTTTTCGTGAGTTTGCCAAACAAGCGCGAAGACGTATAAATTAAGAAGCAGTGGACACGCTGTGCATATCGCATCTTGAAGCCTTTTTTTTTACGCACGTGGGAATCGCTACCAGTGCAGGCAAAGCATTTTTTTCATTGACTTTAGCACTGTCTATAAAGGAAACAAGACACTGGTCCAGGGAATGGATGAGAAACGGATAAGCACTAAAAATCGCTTAAAGAAAAAAGTTTGTTCATCTGTTACTAAATGTAATAGTTTGGATTTCATAATGAAGAAACCGACAGGTGCGGTCGAAACTAGGCTAAAGTAAAATCTTGTTGTAACTGATTAGCTCTGCTATACGACTCACATTCTTGTACGTCTGCTACCTCACAGTCACGTTTAAAACTGAAAAATGCCAGTCGCTGTTCAATTATTGTACTACTCGGGGCGTTGGCGTATAGACATGTGACACCGCTCCACTTGTGAGAATACTGTAGTGTACGCTATTCACGCCTCGCCTCGCTGTATTTTTTCGGGTGTAAATATGACGTGTCTTAAGCTCGCTTTGTTGTGCAATATCTGCGTGTTTTGTTTTTCGCGTTTAAAGTACATTATTTTCTTGTCTGATCGAGAATGACGAATTACAATTCTACCCTAAACCAGCATTCAGTGGAATTCGCTGTATGACAGCACTGTTTTCGAATACCGTGGCGTGACTTGAACGATGTGGAGTTTGGCTAACGCGGGTGCGTACCGTTTCGTATCAGTAAGACGCGGAGGCTGGTCGGCTGCTTGCGTCAGTGTCAAGCGTTGCGACGCTGCGCGATGGCCCCGTCTCCCAACTCGACGCCCAGATAACGCCGTATCAGCTCCACAGTTCGTGCTGGCCACAGTTGTCGCCACCAAATGCACTGACGATGCTGTCAGCAACAGTGACCTCTCCTTTGACCCGAAGTGCTGAAACAGTGGGATCTGTCATTTTTGTCTATAACTTTAACGATTATGTGCAAATTTGTAGTGTGTATAGATTTATGTCCATCTGAGGGCGCAGCTGCGCAGACGCAATCCATTACCTTACCGTAGAAACGTTACATAGGCTGAAGAGAGTTTAAAATGTCACCGACATCGGGTCATTAGGGACACAGTGCAACCTGTAATGGAAAATAATCATCATTCTTCTTCATTTTCAGGGATTCGCCCTGTTCTCTTTCCAGAGGTCAGCGTTGCTCAAGCCATTCTTTCTTGAAACTTCACACTTCTTTTTCCAAAAATGGTTCAAATGGCTCTGAGCACTAAGGGACTTAACATCTGAGGTCATAAGTCTCCTAGAACTTAGAACTACTTAAACCTAACTAACCTAACGACATCCATGCTCGACGCAGGATTCGAATCTGCGACCGTAGCAGTCGCGCGGTTCCGGACTGAAGTGCCTAGAACCGCTCGGCTACCGCGGCCGGCTGTTCTTTTTCCACATGGTTCATATTTCATAGTTTGTAGCAGTAATCACCTCTTTGATGTTCAGCTATTACAATCATTATGTACTGTTTCATCTTTTAACTCTTTTATAGTGTCTTCATACTTTTATTTAATCTCGTTCCTGACGCTAGTGTCTAATTGTAGTCTACTATGAAAGGTATCAGAACGTGACAAGTGCCTGTATTACACACACAAAGTGACACGTTAGCATCCCCTCATGTGACTACGGATATGAAGTAGTAAATCATTTCACTTCGTGCAGCCACCCTGACTGAATCTGATTAAATCTGAAAATGAAGGCAAAACCAAACTGCTGACGATAAACGTCATCTTTTTACACATCTTATCTGTGAAAGTAATTCTGATCTTTCTTTGTCAAAATAATAAAATAGAATAATTTCCTACTTCTTTGTTGAGCCGCGCTGGCAGAAGATTGTACGAGGCGTATTCCGAAAGTAATGTCCGATCGGTCGCGAAATGGAAACCACAGTGAAAATCAAAAGTGTTTTATTTGCAATAGTTAGCCGAACCTTCCAGCAAAGTCTCTACATAGTCGCCGCTCTGCCTGAGACATTTGTCGTAGCGTTGTGCCAATTTTACAATACCCTATTCCTAGAAGGCAGCCGTCTGCACTTTTCGCCGATTCTCTACGCTGATCTGCAATTCATTGTGCCGAAACGTCGACTCTATAGCCAGGGGGTTACGTCAGCAGAGATGAAAGTCAGTGGACTGTATGGAGGGCGATCAAACACTTCCCATAGAGAACACTGCGTCCTCATAGCCCCTGCAAAGTGAGGCCGAAAACTGTTATGAAGAAGGAAATTCGTGACAGTTATCTTGTGTGGGCTGAATCGAATCAGATGAAATCTCTTACAGGCGCTCATACTTAGCGGCTAACACTGTTTTCTAGCCATCTGTACCTGCTCAACGTACTCTCAGGACTGAAAAGACAGACGTGACGCGATCAACGTGCATACTAGTGAGACGGTCCAACACACCTACGCAAAACTTTATGCGATTTTGAATGTGGTTTCCGTCCCGCGACCGATCTGACCTTACTTTCAGAATACGCCTCGTTTTATTCCTGTGTCTTGAATTCTGTTGTGAAATAATAATGTTATTTGAATTATTTCATCTTTAGGTTGTAGCATAGTGCGTAGCCCCGTATTCCTGTACTGATGGAAAATTATGTGTATTTTTTGGACTTTAAAATTAGTTTGAAATAGTCCCTTTGGTGAGGCGACGTTATAGCGCCATATGCGCTCTATCGTCTTCTCATTTCAACATTTGTAAGTCGAACCTGCAGTCCATGTTTTTAAATAAAGTCTGATTATTATGATGCAAACTATTTCTTCGCATTGACAATTAATAACACGGTTTCCACTCCTCAATCTAAATGCATTCCAACGACGACTTCTTGTCTGCAACTGATTAGTCCATGAAAATAAAATCAAACTCGAAATCTCTTATAGAAGCTCTTAGGCCATAAGGAATGCGTGAAAGAACCAAAACCTTCTTTCTAACTCTATGCTTCTTGTCTTATCAGCAATGTGATGCATACTTTCTTCCACAGCTTTTTATTCTCACGAACAAATTTAAAATAATGAAGCTCGTGCTGGGGGAAAAAGATAATACGTTGCATTCTTCATAGTTTTTCAGAACGATTCTATAACGGCTTTGTGTTATTACACACTGTATTTCTCTGTTTCGTGTACTAAATGAAACTGTAAAATACTGACGAAAACAAAATGAAGGAAATATGTCTTAGTAAAAGCAAACCACAATAGATAAGGGAATTCCAAACGATTTAAGAAACCAAAATCAAATAATTTGTTTGAAATTATTGATATTCTTTACGACATAAAGTATGAGGTAAAGTCAACGTTACCTGTTTCCCTTGCTAATACATATCAAAGTTGTTGCCGGTCGAATTAACTATAACGACCCCTTCTTTTTGTCGAAAGCTTGGATTTTCTAATTTGTTCACAATCTTTCACAAAGTGAATGCATTTGAGTAAGGAACATTTCATAGCTCTGTTACGCCCCAGAATAGTGATATCTCACAACAACGGTTGCGATAATTTTAAGAAAAAACACATGGAAGGTCGACCCACATATTTCTTCATTTCTCATTTCTTGTAATGCACTTTATTGCTTAACTGTTGTGATTACAAATTAAAGTCCTTGTAAAACGAATAACCACTCTCACAATAAGTTACAGAACTTGAACAGGGTCATTTCATTAATAACAAACTTTAACAGTTTATACCACTGAGAACAGGGCTTGAAACCAGGAATACACCAGTCCCCAAATACAAGTAAGAAGTCACACCAACTATTAGTGGCCGCAAGCTGGTTCGCTAAACTAACTTTCAATCCTGTCGCGAAACTGAAGTAGGTAGTTTCTGTGAGTTAGTATGGGCAGAGGTCATTGTTGGCAGCCGGCCGATGTGGCTAAGCGGTTCTAGGCCTACACTCTGAAACCGCGCGACCGCTACGGCCGCAGGTTCGAATCCTGCCTCGGGCATGGATGTATGTGACATCCTTAGGTTAGTTAGGTTTAAGTAGTTCTAAGTTCTAGGGGACTGATGACCTCAGAAGTTAAGTCCCATAGTGCTCAGAGGCATTTGAACAATTGTTGGTGATGTGTCGACAGAAGTGCCGACACGGTGTTATTTTGAGGGGGCCGATATGCACGCTATAAGCTCACCCAGAATATCGTGAAGTCTGAAACAGGACGCTCAATGAATGCTATAAAGAAAAGTACGTTGCTTTGGGAATACTTAACTTTAATCCATCCTTTTGGTATACATCGTTCTTGTTGAGACATGCTTTAGACGATAATTATCAATTGCTATGTAAGGCTAATGGCGCCTTGCTAGGTCGTAGCCATGGACTTAGCTGAAGGCTATTCTAACTATCTGCTCGGCTAATGAGCGATGCTTCGTCAGTGCAGTCGCTAGCAAAGTCGTCGTACAACTGGGGCGAGTGCTAGTACGCCTTTCTAGACCTGCCATGTGGTGGCGCTAGGTCTGCAAGTACTGACAGTGGCGACACGCGGGTCCGACATGTACTAATGGACCGCGGCCGATTTAAAGCTACCACCTAGCAAGTGTGGTGTCTGGCGGTGACACCACAGTTGGCAACCCAATAAAATAATAACTGAATCCTTTTACTGACCTCCCAATTCAGATGATGCAATTGCCGAAAGGTTCAAAGACATAGCCGACACATATAATTATAGTTGGTGGTGACTTCAATTTACCCTCAATATGTTGGCGAAAATACATGTTTAATTACGGAGGTACGCGTAAAACATCAGGCGAAATTGTGCTAAACGCATTCTCTGAAAATTATTTCGAGCAGTTAGTTCATGAGCCCACGGAAATACAAAACGGTTGAGAAAACACACTTGACCTCTTAGCAACAAATAATCATGAGTTAATAACGAGAATCAAAACGGATACTGCTATGGGTGAACATAGAGTTGTCATAGCGAGACTGAATATTGTAACCCCAAATCCTCCAAAAATTAACGAAAAATATACCTATTCAAAAAAGCAGACATTAATTCACTTGACGCCTTCCTGAGACACAATATCCACTCCTTCTAAATTAACAATGTAAGTGTAGACCAGATGTAGCTTGCATTAAACGAATAGTATCTGCAGAAATTGAGAAATTTATACCAAAAAAATTAACAAACTTCGGAGTTGATCCTCATTGGTACACAAAACGGATCAGAATACTGTTGCAGAAACAACGATAAAAGCATGCCAAATTTAAACGAATGCAAAATCTCCAAGATTGGCAATCTTTTACAGAAGCTCGACATTTAGCGCGGACTTTAACGCGAGATGCTTGTAATAGTTTCCACAACGAAATTTTGACTCGAAACCTGGCAGAAAATCCAAAGAGATTCTGGTCGTATGTGAAGTATCCTAGCGGTAAGACAAAATCAATGCCTTCTCTGCACGACAGCAATGGAGATACTATCGAAGACAGCGCTGCCAAAGCAGAGTTACTAAACACAGCCTTCCGAAATGCCTTCACCAAAAATGACGAAGTAAATATTCCAGAAATCGAATCAAGAACAGCTGCCAACATAAGTAACGTAGAAGTAGATATCCTTGGAATAGTGAAGCAACTTAAATCACTCAATAAAAGCAAGTCTTCTGGTCAGACTGTATACCAATTAGGTTCCTTTTAGAGTATGCATATGCAATAAGTACATATTTAACAATCATATACAATCATTTGATCGTCGAGAGACCTGTGCCCAAAGACTGGGAAGTTGCACAGGTCACACCAATATTCAAGAAAGATAGTAGGAGTAATCCACTAAATTACAGGTCCATATCATTAACGTCGATATGCAGCAGTATTTTGGAACGTATATTGTGTTCGAACATTATGAATTACCTTGAAGAAAACGGTCTATTGACACACAGCCAGCACGGATTTAGAAAACATCGCTCCTGTGAAAAACTAGCTCTTTATTCGCACGAGGTGTTTAGTGCTATTACCAAGGGACCCCAAATTGATTCCGTAATTCTGGATTTCCGGAAGGCTTTTGACACCGTACTACACAATTTGCTTCTAGTGAAATTGCATGCTTATGTAGTATCGTCTCAGTTACGTGACTGGATTCGTGATTTCCTGTCAGACAGGGCACAGTTCATAATAATTGACGGAAAGTCATCGAGTAAAACAGAAGTGATTTCTGGCGTTCCACAAGGTAGTGTTGTAGGCCCTTTGCTGTTACTTATCTATATAAACGTTTTTGGAGACAATCTGAGGAGCTGTCTTAGGTTTTTTTCAGATGACGCTGTCGTTTATCGCCTTGTAAAGTCATCAGAAGATCAAAACAAATTGCAAAAAAGGGCCTTAACGCTTAACATGCTCCTGAACTAGCAGTAAGGGTGCAAGGTTTAAACGAGTATTTAAAAGGCAGGTATAATGACAAGAAACTTCGGGCTTGGAGAAGAGGCTTGAAAGTTTATGCGTTCGCTGAATTCAAAATACTGAATACATCAAGAGTTCCGGATTAGCTGGCGACACTACGCCGAGGCACGTATCAAACGATCACATTTACTTAACTTGAGCCAACTCGAGGTGGCTGGTAGATGTGCCAGATTGTAGGGCAACATAGACGTAGTGTGACGACAGAAGTGTCGCCGCAGTACAAAGAAAACACATTTCTGCTCCAGGAAAGTGGTGTCCGTCGTCAAAACTCCCCCGGCGACTCACGTCAGAAGAGAATAGTAAATTGTCCACGTAAAGCTACAGATGAGAATGTCTAGGATGTGGGCAAAATTAACTTGTTCCGAAAGCGACAACACATACGAGTTGCAAGCGTAATACTCCTTAAATTTACTTGAACATTAACAAGGTGAAATATCAGCACTTACATACTCATCTATAAAAGGTGCGTTGCCTTCTACACAGTCTGTGTTACATTTTCTTTTTTTATCAACTCAGTTTATAACACTTGCATAGAAGATGGCCTAGAACAAACAATTACATGTCCGATGACCACATACACAATAACTCGGAGGCGGATTAATGTCAGGTGCAATTCCACATTAACATTGTCGTGACCTTGCAATAACGAGTACCAATAGAAAACAGCACTTCACTCCACTCACGTGTAAAGGAGCCGTGTCTTCCCGGATTCCAACTGGGGGTGTTAGTGCCCCTAATCCATACAGGTGATCTTCCGGGAGCTTTACACTTTAAGCTTGCAGAGTTAGCCAGGAAGTTTCTGACCAGGAAGTACACGATGTCAGCTGCTCTTCCCGCAACTCGCCGTTATCAATCCTCATATTATCGTATCGCGACATTGCTGCTCGCGTTGGTCGAGATCCAATGACTGTTAGCAGAATATGGAATTGGTGGGTTCAGGAGGGTAATATGGAACGCCGTGCTGGATCCCAACGGCCTCGTATCACTACCAGTCGAGATGACAGGCATCTTATCCGCGTGGCTGTAACGGATCGTGCAGCCACGTCTCGATCCCTGAGTCAACAGATGGGGACGTTTTGCAAGACAACAACCATCCGCACTAACAGTTCGACGACGTTTGCAGCAGCATGGACTATCAGCTCGGAGACCATGACTGCGGTTACTCTTGACGCTGAATCACAGATAGGAGTTCGATGCAATGGTGTACTCAACGACGAACTTGGGTGCACGAATGCAAAACGTCATTTTTTCGGATGAATCCAGGTTCTGTTTACATTATCATGATGGTCGCATCCGTGTTTGCGACATCGCGGTGAACGCCCATTGGAAGCGTGTATTAGTCATCGCCATATTGGCGTATCACCAGGCTTGATGGTATGGGGTACCATTCGATCCCTGCGAACCCTACATTTCAGCAGGATAATGCACGACCGCATGTTGCACGTCCTGTACGGGCTTTTCTGGAAACAGAAAATGTTGGACTGCTGCCCTGCCCAGCACATTCTCCAAATCTCTCACCAATTGAAAAGTCTGGTCAATGGTGGCCGAGCAACTGGCTCGTCACAAAACGCCAGTCACTACTCTTGATGAACTGTAGTATCGTATGTGTACACGTCATCCAAGCTCTGTTTGACTCAATGCCCAGGCGTATCAAGGCCATTATTACGGCCAGAGGTGGTTTTTCTGGGTGCTGATTTCTCAGGATCTATGCACCCAAATTGCGTGAAAATGTAATCACATGTCAGTTCTAGTATAATATATTTTTCCAATGAATACCCGTTTATCATCTGCACGAACGGTTCGTCGACGTTTGCAGCATTATGGATTATCAGCTCGGAGACCATGACTGCGGTTACCATTGACGCTGCGTCACAGACAGGAGCGCCTGCGATGGTGTAGTCAACGACAAACCTGGGTGCACGAATGGCAAAACGTCTTTTTTTTAGGATGAATCCAGATTCTGTTTACAGCATCATGATGGTCGCATTCTTGTTTGGCGACATCGTGGTGAACGCACATTGGAAGCGTGTATTCGTCATCGCCATACTGGCGTATCACCGGGCGTGATGGTAGGTGGTGCCATTGGTTACACGTCTCGGTCACCTCTTGTTCGCATTGATGGCACTTTGAACAGTGGACGTTACATTTCAGATGTGTTACGACCCGTGGCTCTGCCCTTCATTCGATTCCTGCAAAACCCTACATTTCAGCAGGATAATGCTGACCGCATGTTGCAGGTCTTGCACGGGCCTTTCTGGATACAGAAAATGTTCGACTGCTGCCCTGGCCAGCACATTCTCCAGATCTCTCACCAATTGAAAACGTCTTGTCAATGGTGGCCGAGCAACTGGCTCGTCACGATACGCCAGTCACTACCCTTGATGAACTGTGGTATCGTGCTAAAGCTGAATGGGAAGCTGTATCTGTACACGTCATCCAATCTCTGTTTGACTCAATCATCAGGCGTATCAAGGCCGTTATTACGGCCGGAGGTGGTTGTTCTGGGTACTGATTTCTCAGGATCTATGCATCCAAATTGCGTGAAAATGAAATCACATGTCAGTTCTAGTATAATACACTCCTGGAAATGGAAAAAAGAACACATTGACACCGGTGTGTCAGACCCACCATACTTGCTCCGGACACTGCGAGAGGGCTGTACAAGCAATGATCACACGCACGGCACAGCGGACACACCAGGAACCGCGGTGTTGGCCGTCAAATGGCGCTAGCTGCGCAGCATTTGTGCACCGCCGCCGTCAGTGTCAGCCAGTTTGCCGTGGCATACGGAGCTCCATCGCAGTCTTTAACACTGGTAGCATGCCGCGACAGCGTGGACGTGAACCGTATGTGCAGTTGACGGACTTTGAGCGAGGGCATATAGTGGGCATGCGGGAGGCCGGGTGGACGTACCGCCGAATTGCTCAACACGTGGGGCGTGAGGTCTCCACAGTACATCGATGTTGTCGCCAGTGGTCGGCGGAAGGTGCACGTGCCCGTCGACCTGGGACCGGACCGCAGCGACGCACGGATGCACGCCAAGACCGTAGGATCCTACGCAGTGCCGTAGGGGACCGCACCGCCACTTCCCTGCAAATTAGGGACACTGTTGCTCCTGGGGTATCGGCGAGGACCATTCGCAACCGTCTCCATGAAGCTGGGCTACGGTCCCGCACACCGTTAGGCCGTCTTCCGCTCACGCCCCAACATCGTGCAGCCCGCCTCCAGTGGTGTCGCGACAGGCGTGAATGGAGGGACGAATGGAGACGTGTCGTCTTCAGCGATGAAAGTCACTTCTGCCTTGGTGCCAATGATGGTCGTATGCGTGTTTGGCGCCGTGCAGGTGAGCGCCACAATCAGGACTGCATACGACCGAGGCACACAGGGCCAACACCCGGCATCATGGTGTGGGGAGCGATCTCCTACATTGGCCGTACACCACTGGTGATCGTCGAGGGGACACTGAATAGTGCACGGTACATCCAAACCGTCATCGAACCCATCGTTCTACCATTCCTAGACCGGCAAGGGAACTTGCTGTTCCAACAGGACAATGCACGTCCGCATGTATCCCGTGCCACCCAACGTGCTCTAGAAGGTGTAAGTCAACTACCCTGGCCAGCAAGATCTCAGGATCTGTCCCCCATTGAGCATTATTTGGGACTGGATGAAGCGTCGTCTCACGCGGTCTGCACGTCCTGCACGAACGCTGGTCCAACTGAGGCGCCAGGTGGAAATGGCATGGCAAGCCGTTCCACAGGACTACATCCAGCATCTCTACGATCGTCTCCATGGGAGAATAGCAGCCTGCATTGCTGTACTAGTGCCGACATTGTGCATGCTCTGTTGCCTGTGTCTATGTGCCTGTGTTTCTGTCAGTGTGATCATGTGATGTATCTGACCCCAGGAATGTGTCAATAAAGTTTCCCCTTCCTGGGACAATGAATTCGCGGTGTTCTTATTTTAATTTCCAGGAGTGTATATTTGTCCAATGAATACCCGTCTATCATCTGCATTTCTTCTTGGTGTAGCAATTTTAATGTCCAGTAGTGTATATTCCCTTTGCCTAACTGACAGTCCCACGGCCCGCCAGAAATTAACAACAGACGCCTCGGCCCAAAATCCCAGCTTGCGTTGTATGATCAGGATCCATTTCGGCCACCCAAGTAGTTAGCGTTGCCAGCTGAATGGCATGACCACTAAAATTAAACCCGCCTGGTCTCAGATAGTGTCCCCAGTAGACACCAAAAATTCTACCTTCTACCTTCGTCGCAACCGGAAGGTGAACTACTTGTGTCAGTAACCACTACACGGCTATCTAGGCGGAACTAAAGAGTGCGTCGCGATAAACCCAGAAACTATCGCAGCGTTGGGGAATGGCGGAGAGCCCAGGTCTGCCAGCGAAACATAACGACGTCATAGAATCAGAGAGATACCGTCATACTAGTGACAAGGCAGGGTTTCTTAAGGTAGACTGGGAACAATGCAACTTTAAAAATTCAGGTTAACTGATCTTTTACAAGAATCTGACCTATCAGAAATAATAGTTCTTAAGTTTCCAGTGTCTGCACAGGAGAAACTAATTTATGTCAAGAAGAGTTAGATTAACAACCTCCTTTATGTATTACAACAGAAGGACGCGCCTTCAAGCAACAGACAAGTGCCGGCACGCTGGCGTAAAAATAGGTGGTGTGCAGACCACCGCAGAGAAAACCTCAGGGGGCAATAGCACTCTTTGCATTGCTAGGTGGCTGACGCCTACCAGGTACCTGAGGTAACTAACAGTTTACTTCCTTCCTTATTACGCTGTTAGTTCTTCCCTCTTCATTATTCTCAACTAAAATCTGTCATCTATCCTTCTTCTCTATTCAAGATAAAAACAGACAAAAAAGTGATCAATTGAAACAAAAGAAATATTAATTTAATAGTTAAGCAACTGATAATAGACTATACTTACGCATAACAAAAGATAACATCCAGCATAAAGTTTGCAAGGAAGTACAGAACCTAGGCTATAAGACCTAAAATAATCATTCATGCAGGCAGGAGAACATATTCCAGATCTGACTTCCAAAGGACACGCATAATTTATACCGGTGGAGATAAATGTTTTGTCAGTTTAATAGGTTTACGTCCCCTTAGGCAGCTAACCAAAAAACACATTAAGCAGAAAATATTGGATTATTTCAACAAATAGTTGACAATCTACCATTCTGTTCTGCACAATGTATATTGGTAGAACTCGCATGTAAAGTAAGGGAAACGAGTGGATAGATGCTGGCTTCTGAGAGGAGAATGATCTTGGAAAGATAAAGTAAGGCAAACTGGAGTCATTCTTACACAGAATGCACACGTAATAAAAACTCATGATAACGAGAAGTTACGCCATATACAAAAATATTAGGTAGTAGACTGTTTGATTTTGAAAACTCCCACCAAAATCTTCTCTTCTTCAATGTATGAACAGTAGGTAAGAGTTAATTTACAGCACTCCCTCCAAAATAATAATTCCTCATAAAGGAAGCTACTTATTAACCTACCCTAGAACCAACAAAATAAAGTGGCTGTATTCTCATCTTGACATTAAGCAATATCTACACCAATGATTAATTTTCTTTATCTTTCACCAATGTTTGTGAAATAATGAGAAACTAGTTGTTTGTTGGTATTTAGCAAACCATACTACGAGGAAAACTTGGAACCATATTTACCCACTACTGGCCATTAAAATTGCTACACCACGAAGATGACGTGCTACACACGCGAAATTTAACCGACAGGAAGAAGAATCTGTGATATGCAAATGATTAGCTTTTCAACGTACTGACATGAGGAAAGTTTCCAACTGATTCCTCATACACAAAAAGCAGTTGACCGGCGTTGCCTAGGGAAACGTTATTGTGATGCCTCGTGTAAGGAGGCGAAATGCGTACCACTACGTTTCCGACTTTGATGAAGGTCGGATTGTAGCCTATCGCGATTGCGGTTTATCGTATCACGACATTGCTGCTCACGTTGGTCGGTATCCAATGACTTTTAGCAGAATATGGAACCGGTGGGTTCAGGAGGGTAATACGGAACGCCGTGCTGGATCCCAACGGCCTCGTATCACTAGCAGTCAAGATGACAGGCATCTTATCCGCGTGGCTGTAACGGATCGTGCAGCCACGTCTCGATCCCTGAGTCAACAGATGGGGACGTTTGCAAGACGACAACCATCTGCACGAACAGTTCGTCGACGTTTGCAGCAGTATGGATTATCAGCTCGGAGACCATGGCTGCGGTTACCACTGACGCTGCGTCACAGACAGGAGCGCCTGCGATGGTGTACTCAACGACGAACCTGGGTGCACGAATGACAAAACGTCATTTTTTCGCATGAATCCAGGTTCTATTTACAGCATCATGCTGGTCGCATCCTTGTTTGGCGACATCGCGGCGAACGCACATTGGAAGCATGTATTCGTCATCGCCATACTAGCGTATCACCCGGCGTGATGGTATCGGGTGTCATTGGTTACATGTCTCGGTCACCTCTTGTTCGCATTGATGGCACTTTGAACAGTGGACGTTACACTTCAGATGTGTTACGACCCTTGGCTCTACCCTTCATTCGATCAATGCCCAGGCATACGAAGGCCGTTATTAGGGCCAGAGGTGGTTGTTCTGGGTACTGATTTCTCAGGATCTATGCACCCAAAATGCGTGAAAATGTAATCACATGTCAGTTCTAGTACAATATATTTGTCCAATGACTACCCGTTTATCATCTGCATTTCTTCTTGGTGTAGCAATTTTAATGGTCAGTAGTGTATAATTTTGCGGTTTTCTGTGAAAGACAACTGCAAGAAAGAAAACAAAACAGCACATCGGTGTATGGTAGTGAAACATGAGAAAACCGGATTAGAAGACAATCGAAGTATTTGAGATGTAGTGCTACAAATAAATATTAAAAATTAGGTGGACTGATAAGGTAAGAAACGCGGAGGGTGTGTGCAGATTCGGAGAAGAAAGGATTATTTGGGAAACACTGACATCGAGAGGGGATGATAGCACTTCTGTTAAGACCTCAGGGCATGACCTCCAGGTGCTGAAGGATGCTATTGAGGGCAAAATACATAAGCGAAGACAGATTGGAGTACATGCAGCAAATAAATGAGAACGTAGGTTGCAAGTGCTACTGTGAGATGAAGGGGCTGGCACAGGAGAGGAATTCGTGACGGGCTACATCGAACCAGTCAGAAGACCGATGAACCAAAAAAAAAGTAGAGTCTGTAATCTGTGTTTCCACGAGAAGTCGGAGTATTATGATGCAGATTATTTCTTTCGAATAATTAACAACAACACAGTTTCTCGTCACCAAGCTTGCTGCAATCCAACAACGACTTCCAGGCTTGCAGCGAATTACTTCGTGAGAATAAAATCAAATGAGCATCGCTCGTTTGACAAAACGTGCAAACGTGACGTAATTTTGACGTCGTACCCAATATCGACGACAGCAGGAACTGGTTACTGGTATCGATTTTCGGTAGCGTTCGACGCTGGGCTATGTCGCACGTGTGACAACTTATGTGACTTTTGTGACATGTGGCGTCGTTTTGATGGAGCATGCAGTATCGAAAATTTATAAAAACACGTTGTTTTTGGTACAGTTTATGATAATTAATACTTTAATTAAACGTCACGTAATGACTTTTCGGTGGTTAAAGCTTTTATGAGATCGAAATTACAGCACAGTTCTCCAGTGCCATCATGGCATAGAGGTTATGAGTGTGGAAAACTAGGAGGTAAATTTCTAGTTTGTGTTTTCTTTTCTACAGATTTTTGTCTCTTTCTAAATGAGTCTGTGACTACCTTTCTGATTTAATACAAGTACGTTCAGTAATATTCGATGTTACGCATATGTAAGAGTGCTCCCTGAGAAGTGACTTGTTACCGTCAATAATTTACAAATTAAGCGTGAAACAGGCAAATGGCAGTAAACATTCAAAACACATTGGCCACCTGGTGAAACTAGCGAATAATAAGCAAAGAAATGACTGATACATTTGCAAAGAAATTATAACGTAACTTGTGATTCTTCAATTTCTCCAGGTATATTTTATGACTGCATAAATCTCGGGTGAACAGCCTGGTATGCACACTCATACCAGGCTGTTCACCCGAGGTTTATGCAGTCATAACGTAACTTAGTCTCAGCGATCCCGAAGTATAGAAGAAAATTTACGAGCCAACTCTTTCAGGACACTCATTTGTGAAACAAGAATTTCTTCAATTGAAGTACCTCTTTAACCACCAATAGAACATTTTACGTTATTTTATTACAACAAATTGTGCCAATACCAACATGTTTTCGAGAGATCCTGAAGGTGCTAGTGGTTTGGAACAGCAAATTTGCATAGAACGTAAATTAAATGAGCTGCCGCTTTAATTTGTCTGCTAGAATTCCTGTGCAACCTTTCTAATTATAGATTACTCCTGAAACTAGTTTTCAGACTTCCTAAAAATAAAATTATATTGTATACATACATTAAATGGATTAAGTGCTGGCTGACTGCAGCTTGGGTTTTGCTTAAAGGTCAGCGAGTCGTCTCAAACTGGAGGTTGATTAACATGTATTAGGAAAAACAGTTAGTATAATTTTTTCATTAGGCTTCGGAATTAATTCGTTCAGACACTATAATCTCTCCGTTACCCCTAGTCCAGTCGACATAAATGGAATACCTTACACATTTATAAACAACATAACTTCGAGGTTAAAGTAACCGACAGTAAAAAAGGAAAAGCGTAACGTTCGCTTCTCTCTGAGGCGAATGTTGTGGTTTTGGAAGCCATGTTCGCTTCACGTGTTACCTGTACGATCACTTAAGTCAACAGACAGCTCTTCGATACAGTGTGTGATGACAAAATGACGTCACGTTTGCAAGAAGTAGTGTGAAATGAGTATTATCCAAGTCAAACTCGCAGTGTTTTACAGAAACACTTATCGCATAAAAGAAAGAGCAAAAGAACGAAAACCTTCTTTCTAGTTTTATGATTATATGTTTTCTTTTCTTATGTACAGTGTGATTACTCTCATGAACAAATTTAAGATAACAGAATCCATACTGGGAAATAAAGTTGATACATTACAATGACTAAATCATTACCCATATTGCAGACCATCCTGCAACTTCAAGTCAGAAGAAGACTTGTGTTAATTCGTAAGTTCTTTAAGTAAATAATGCTCTCATTGTATTAAAAATATTTCGTTTGTATCACCTGATTTATGTAACAAGACACAAGTTAAACAATTTCTATTTTTGAAAGCTATGTAAGCTGCTTCTGAAATAACAGGACGCCGAGAACCTACTGCGAGATGACGCCAGAGAAAAAACAGGTCGTGACTGCTGATTCGGAAAGGGATTACTACAAACTGAAGACAGTGCTGCAAACAGGTCTTGTTATTGCCCTCAGTTTGTCTGACAACTGTCGCTGAAATCATTTGGTTATATGGAGAATGTCGTGTTCCTTAATTGTCACTGTTGACAAACTTAGTCATTTAAAAAGTAGTTCCTGCAGCTCTCTGTAGGAGAGAATAAAAGTGAAACACCCAGGAGGTCTTTCAAACATTTGGTAACAGACAACTCAGCTGTCAGCAATTACGAAAAGTTAGAAAATTTTGCACTGATTTCGCTCATTAAAAAAATAGGGGATGTGAATAAAAAAAGGGTTAAAGATAGGTATAATAATACAGCTGCTTTGCAGTCATTTATGAAACACAGTAAAAAAAGTATAAATGAAAGTGTAAGAAACAAAAGCAGTTCGTTTACACGAGTTAAGATGAATTACCGCTGACGATATGCGTGTTGGTCTTGGCCATCAGCCTTTGAACCCTGCGCTTCTTAGAACAACATACCATCTGCGACATCAGGCGGCGACATTGAGAAACACAAACTGATGGCGAGTTTCGTTGTGCGGCCGGTAGATGGCAAAGCCTTCCATGAGAGGTTCTCGCAGAGGGCAAGCAATACAGCCTCCTCATTCATTTATGACTGGGAGCAGTGATTCATACGAAAACTGACAGTTAAATGGAGCGTCCGCGCGCCTCGATAGTTACATTTGTGGGATATATTCGACAGAAGATAACATTTGTAGGTGAAAACTTTTCTTTGTGTCCATTTGTAGCAGGCAACCGGATTTGCCACACTTTTTGAATTGAAATACATCAGCATAATTATGCCATGTCTGCATATCTACGTCTTCTGCACATGGCAGTTACATGAATTTTACATATCTTGATATGTCAGCAACCAATAGCATTATCCAAAACTGGCAATAACATGTGAACGCAGGAATCAACCATTAGTCAAACAAGCTTACACGATATCTTACGTTTGTAAAGAGAAGGCTAACATTCGGTTAGTGTTTTACGACAGTTTTGTTACCACTGCAATTATCTTTTTGCATTTTTTGTAGAGATACGTTTTCTCAAGGCAATACAACTAGTGGTGAACTTGTCTTATTGAAACCATTGTTTTCCTGTGCTGTAGTTTTAACTTCTGGGCGTCCAGTATTATCTAAAAGAAGAGATGAGGGTAAAATACATTTCCTGTTATAACAACAATTACATTCCTTTTCGGAACTGAACTACCTTTCGTCATTCCTAGCAGAACCATACATTTGGTCATATCATGATGGGAGAAGAACATGCTTTCTTGATATTTCATTATGTAATTCTCTAACTATAGCCTTTTAACTCCGTAAATAATGTTTCACACTGTAAATATCGGCGTTCCATATTCAATTAATGTAGGATATAGGAGCGCTCTGAAAATTGACACTCTGTCGGAGTCATTTTGCAGTTGATACCGGTACATGTTTGTAAACGAGACGATAGGCACACTTAAGTAGATAAATATAATCTTTATAAGATAACGTAAGGGACAGATATTTTTACCATAGTCATCGTCGTGTAGTTACCCACCTACAATGTGGCCCTCTCGGCCGATTGCGCAGAAGTCTACGTTAGCGACTGTGCGCTTGACCGCAGCTGCCACCTATCGACGAACTTGGGTAATTTGTCTCCTCTGAGCAGATAAATTTGCTGGGAATACATGACAGCACGACAAAAAACGCTGCAATGAGATAATTATTTCGGACTCTGAAGCATTTACACTTTTATAGAACGAAACTCATTGGATTCGTAGTCGAACTGCAAATAACTTCACGAATGCTATACCTATCTCCAGACTGACTTCCATTCAAATCGAAATGTTTCAGAATATTTTGAGAACTGGTCATTTAATCACCTCATAATTATGGTGCCACCTCTCCCCTATTATTCGGGAACTCCCTTATTCTTCCGAATTTTTAAGCCAGAACCTGTCTCTCGTTCTTATTTTATTCGGGAGATTGCATCTTCTGCACTTGAAAAAATGACACCGATTAACAGTTTTTTTTATTAATTTATTGGCTTCTTGTAGCAAAAAAATACAGCCTTTACAGTTGCTTGGGCTAGTGAGTTCAGTTAAATTTTAAGCACATATCTACTTTACATAAAATTACAAAATTCAATTACAAATTCAGTATTTTGTATTAGAACTTTATCTCTGACCCTTGTAGTTAACGTACTATTAAACTATTGATTTTCAGGTTATTCTCACTCATTAAAGTTTTAACATTTGTTGGTATGGAATCTTCATTTTTGAAAAGTTCTATTTTGATGAGAAGGATATTTGGAATACTTCTAAATGATATGGTCAAGATCTCTGTTGTCTTATGGATGCTCATTGCATGTGGGAGAGTCTATCACTCCAATTCTGTAGACGTGTGCTCTGAAACATTCTTGTCCCAACTATGTTCTAATTACTGATGTTACATACTCCTTGGTAGATGTTTCTGCAGTGAACACATAGTGCGTAATGGGGCGATCACTCTGTTGTAGAAATAATTCAAAAGCCAATATCGCTTAAATACTGTTTACTGGATAACCGGTTTCAAAACACTAAAGGTGCCATCCTCGGATCTGAATGTAGATTAATATTTACAAACCATTTGGATATAACGATGATGACGATGAGCGTTTGGCGTCATTGGCCGGGAGGCCCCTCGCGGGGCAGGTCCGGCCGCCTTGGCGCAGGTCTTATTACATTCGGCGCCACATTGGGCGACCTGCACGCCGGATGGGGATGAAATGATGATGAACACAACACAACACCCAGTCCCTGAGCGGAGAAAATCTCCGACCCAGCCGGGAATCGAACCCGGGCCCGGAGGACGGCAATCCGTCACGCTGACCACTTTTTTTTTTTCACGCTGACCATTTTTTTTTTTTTTTTTTTTTTTTTTTTTTTTTTTTTTTGGTCCGGTGGGGGCTCGGGGGGCAAAGTGGGCAGGGGTCGAAACCTGAGGCCTGGCCACAGTGCCCCCTCACCACCACCGAGCCTGTGGTGCTTAGGGAAGTGGGAGAAACAGGAATCAACAGTAGTGGAAGGCTTGTTATTTATTTATTTGCATGTGTTTTTGTAACATTCACTAATAGCATGAAATTATGGGAACACATATGCGAAAGGGAAAATGAAATATAAATTCTCGGTAAAGAAAAAGAAAGGAAAAAGGAAACGACGCGCTCTCCCATCCGCGGAGGTCAGAATTAGAATAGATCGTCGGCGGTTGAAACTCAGACACCGCCGGGGGAGGAGGGTTGGGTGCCCTCTGTGCCAGGCACCCCCCAACTCAGTGGAGGTCTAACAAAGACCGCTCGAAGATAGTTAGCAAATAATGTTCGGTAACGTGGCGTGTTTTCGAGAGCTGCATGGGCTGTTCGTAAATAGGTCCAGAAGTCGAGGCGGGATTTAGGTCCCTCATGAAAGAGATAAGCGACCGCCCACCCTTTGACCCACGTAATAGCATGACTTTTGGCGGCGGGAAAATGTCGGTCCTCCGGGTATAGAAACATTCGAGGCTCGACTGTGTCTGGTGGCACCCGGAGATAGCAGGCAATGATTTGCTGCACGAAGCGCCATACATCTCGCGATGAGGCGCATGTCAGACGGTGTTCATCAGTGTCCAGTTGCTGGCAAAGGAGACAAAGAGGGGATTCTGACAAGCCAATGTTGTGCAGGCGCTGCTTCGTGGCAAATTTCCTGTTGACTATGTGATACCACAGTGCCCGGACGTTCGTAGGGAGGAAGGGCTGGTGGACGGTAGTCCACACTATGGGCCACTGGATGGAGGGGTGTTTGGTCTCCATCACATTCCGGGGAACACAGCGCAGCAACAGGCTGTAAAAATCCTTAGTCCTAGGTGGGCGTGTATCTGGAAGACTGGTATGTATGTAACTGTAGTCGACGAAAAAGGTCGAAATATGGGACAAATGAGGCACGATATGGCCGACAGACACCGGTGGTGAGGTGGAAGCAGGTAGGAGGACCTCAAGCAAGCTGCGTGTTAGAGATGTACCCTGGCCCATCCACTGTTTTCTCATGGTACTCATGTACAAGGCTGCAGCTCGCATACGGACATTGACGAGCCCGACGCCACCATACCGTGAGGGCAGGGTAAGTGTCTCATAACGGACTTTAAACATTGAACCAGCCGTGAGATAATAGCCAAAAGCCGCCTGAAGGTTGCGCCCAATTGCAGTTGGCAGAGGGAGAACTTGCGCGATGTGAACCAATTTTGATGCCACATAAAGATTAATAAACGCAACCCGTTGAAGTGTGTCCTGGCGGCGCAAGAGGTTCTGGCGGACGTCGTTGCGGATGACGTGTAACAGGCGACGGAAATTCGTTGCCGCCGTGCGCGTGACCGTGGGGGTAAAGGTAATGCCCAGGTACCGGAAAGTCCGCACAAGCGGCAGTGGTGCCACTTCACCCTCCTGGAGGCCTCGTCCAATGTGCATTGCAGAAGATTTGGCGACATTCATGGCACTGCCAGCGGCAGCCCCATAACGGGTAATCAATTCGAGGACATCCCGAATCTCAGAGCCGGAGCGAATGAGGAGGAGGAGGTCATCAGCATACGCCCGACAGCGAAAAGTGTGTTGGCGTAGGGTGAGGCCAGAGAGCTTGGTCGTCAAGCCTCCAATAAGGGGCTCAAGGGCAATAGCATACAGGAGGGTAGAGAGGGGGCACCCCTGCCGTATCGAACGGCAGATAGGTACCGGCCCTGCTATACGTCCATTGACTTGGACACGTGAACTGGCACTGTCGTAAAGACGCCGGATGACGTCGAGAAACGGAGGGGGGATGCCCATTCGGGCTGCCACCGAAAACAGGAAACGATGACGCACTTTATCGAAGGCGCTGTCGAAGTCTATAGCGACGACCGCTGCCCGGAGCCTGCAGGCCGCCGCTATCGCAATTAAGTCGCGGCATTCCCCTGTGGCAGTCTGTATGTTAATCTGTCCGCCAGGCGTCGTTTGCTCTGGCGAGAGGATATGAGGGAGTGTAGTTCGGAGCCGCATTGCCAGTAAGCGCGCGAAAATCTTGTAATCGGCATTGAGGAGGGTGAGCGGTCTGTAACTCGTGACCGTCGAACCACGGGCTGGTTTGTGGACTGGTATAATGATGCCCTCAGCAAAGGCGGGTGGGATTGCTTGGTCAGATGTTATCAGTTCTTGATACATAGTCGTCCACCGTGGGGCCATGAGGTCCCGAAAGGTACGGTAAAACTCAATCGGTAAGCCGTCAATGCCGGGCGATCTGTTGACTGCCCCCTTGGCGATTGCGTTGTTGACTTCGTCTAGCGTGACCGCCACTGTCAAAGCATCCGCCTCCGTGTGGGGGAGGATGCGCGTGACGTAATTCAAAATGGAGTCGTCTGCTGCAGTTTCAGCGTCGTCATCACTATAAGTACGACGGTAGTGCTCGACGAATGTGCGGACGATGTCATTCTGAGTGGTCACCTGCGTTCCATGAGGCGTGGTCAGAGTGCTGATGATCTGCCGACGACGCCTTCGTTTGTCGGACACTATATCATGCATGGATGGAATTTCTAAATCCGCGCGATCGTGGCGCCGCGTCCGGATCACGACCCCTTGCAGTTTCCGGCGTGCCAGCGCAATTATCTTCGCCTTAGTTCTTTGCCGTTCCAACTGGTTGTCCGGGGTTGGCGGTTGAGCATCCAGATCTCGGAGAATCGCGTAATAGAAGTCAACAGTGGTGCGATGCCAATCGGCCATGTCCTTCCCGTATCTCATCAGTGTCCTCCGGATCGCCGGTTTGGCGCAGTCCAACCACCATGTCAATGTCGAGTGGTAGCGGGGAAGGCGTCGTTCGCAGGCTGTCCACGTTTCAGTGACTTGTTGGCGACACGCCAGGTCATGCAAGTGTGAGGTATTGAGTTTCCATGGCGCACGGCTGCGCCATACTGATTGCGGCGGAAGGAGGACCGTACAGATGTAAGCGCAATGGTCGGAAAAGGCCAGCGGCCAGCGTTCGGCGCCCCGTATCGCAGATCTAAGAGTTTGTGAGACATATATCCTATCTAGTCGGCTTGCGGAATGACTTGTAAGAAAGGTATGGCCAGAAAGGTCGCCGTGTTGTACTTCCCAGGTATCGTGAAGCAGGAGGTCTCGCACCACTATACGTAGCTCCTGGCATGTAGTATAGTGGGGAATCTGATCTTTAGGATGCAGAACGCAGTTAAAGTCACCTCCTAGTAGGCAATGGTCATAACGCCCTAAAAACAGGGGAGCGATTTCCTCGGAATAAAACTGGGCTCTTTCATGCCGTCGGTCGGTGCCTGAGGGAGCGTAGACATTAATGATGCGTGTCCCCATGGCAGTGAGTGCCATGCCCCGAGCTGATGGAAGGAAGGCGACATCGGTCACAGAAATCCCGTGGCGGACGTAGATGGCCACCCCGCGGCCCATAGGATCACTCGCGGAGGCGTGGGCGGTATAGCCATTGATATCCGGGAGACTAGCCAAGTGAACTTCCTGCAGAAGGGCGAAATCAATATCCGAAGCCCAGAACATCTCCTGCATAAGGCGGATTTTCACCCTGGAACGGATGGTGTTGGTGTTGATGGTTGCTATCCGGTAGGCCTGGTGTCGGATTGCTGGAGGCTGGTCCACTCCGCCGTCTGCGCAAGGGTGTGGGCGTCGCAGCGGAACGTTATCCCGCTGGCCCGCAGGGGAGTCTGGGGAGAGTATGATTAGTGGTGCGGCCGTGACGGCGCAGGGTCCCGTAACGGCTCCTGCTCCGTGACCTCCTCCTCGTGCCACGCCGTGGAAGCGGAAACTGGTGTATCGTCCATTTTGTCTGCAGAAGATGTTGTAATTGTGCGTGGTGTAGTGTCGCCTGTGGGACGTTCATGATTTAGTTCAGCGTCAGCACGGGGCGCAGGCTCACCGATAGGTGTCTCCGCGCTCATTACGTCTCCGTCAGCAGTAGCGGGTTCTGAGGCCTCGTGCTGGTCGACGGTTACGTCCTCCTCGACTTGTAACGTCTCCTCTTGGCCGGAAACGGTGCGACGTCTCCGCTTGCGACGTTTGGGGGAACGTTGTTTCCTTGTGCGACCCTCCGTGTCCGACGACGGAAGGGAGTCCCGTCGTTCTGGCAGAAAGGCTGCTGTAGGAACGATGAGCGAGTCGATCGCCATCGTGTTTCCGAGATCAGGGTCAACGTCTGGTTGCGCCGGCATCTTCGGAGCGGCGTCAATGGCCGGCCGAGGCGGCGGGTCGTCCGAGGCGCTCTCCGTCGGTGTCTGGTCGGGCTCGTTAGTGGCGTCGTTTGTGGTGACCGGGCGACGTTGCAAAGTGGTAGGAGAAGCCAGAGCAGCGGCATAGGTCACCGGTAGCACTGTAGGTTGCGACGTGGGGGGTTTTTCGGCAGCTGGAAGTTGCGTAATACGCCGTTGTAGGCATTCGGATCTAAGATGGCCTTCTTTGCCGCACCCGGAACAGGTCCGAGGCTGGCCATCGTATATGATTATGGCACGGCATCCGCCGATCTGTAAGTAGGACGGGACGTGGCTTCGCAGATCTATGGTGACCTGTCGGACCCCGTTTAGGACAGGATACGTCCGAAACTGTGTCCACTTCTCCGCAGTGTGGCCGTGGACTGTGCCGTATGGGCGTAGTGCCGCGACGACGTCCTCAGCTGGAAGTTCGAATGGCAATTCGAAAATGCGTATCGTTCGCATACCTAAGCCTGCGTGGTCGACGGTGACCTCCCCCACATTGCCATCAGCGTGACAGAAGCGGAGCCCCTGTTTGGTCTCACGTAGTATGCGGTCGCACGCCGCGTCGTTAATGATTTTCACATAGACCGTGCTGCTCACGATGGACAAATGTATGCCGATAATATCGGTCGCCGGGATCTTCACTTCCTCTCGCAGAAAACGCTCCACCTCGAGTGCTTTGGGTCGGGCATAATCGTTGCAGAAAGTAAATCGGAGTGTCGATTTACGGTAACGGTTCGCCATGGATCGTACAAAGTAAGCCGGCACTTAAGCAACGGCCGTCAGAAAGTAAACAAGGCGAGCACGCGCGCCGCACGAAGTCAACACGTACGCGTCCGCTCTGTTGCCCTGCCGAAGGCAGACTGCCCACTCAGCTACTGGGGCGGACGATATAACGATACATGAAGCAGACCAACTGAATATCTGTACCATAGTTTTCTTGATGTAATGAACTGGATTGAAGCGAACGGCAAGCCATTACTCTGCTGTGACGTTTATCACTGCTGTCTTCATTGATTGTATGCCTTCTTGGTGGAACACGTAGAAAGTCAGAATATGGAAGCTGTGTAAATATCCGGTCGCCAGCCTTCATGCTTTCTTTTGCAAGACCATCTGCTGCTTCATTACGCTGAATACCTTAATGTTTCTTTACCCACATTAGATATACCTATTTATTTTGGTTGTTGGCTTTCATTATTAGTTCCGTCACATCGAAGATACAACTGTTATCTGATTTCCACTTTCGATGCTCTAATTGTCCCAAACCACTACTAGGGTCAGTCAGAATTAGTGTTTTGTTCCCTTTTTCACTTCTAAACTTACCTCTTTCTTTAGTAGCTGTTACTTCTGCGGACTAAATACTACTTAACGATTGTAACAAAAACTTTTTAGCTATCTGCAGCCTAGGGTAATAATATGGAATACTAACGATATTGTGGGATCCTTCAGTATGTACATGTAAGAAAATCTGACCATTCGTTTTCAGGTGATTTATTACTTCCGTACTAGCTCTAAGCTCTTGATCCTTCTGTCCGATAGATAAAAAAATTTCAGGTTGGCAGACTGTTGTTTCATATTCTTTACTGAACGCCTATAATTCGATTTACAGCTAAACATGACTAATATTTTTCAACTCTCACCTGTGGATGATCGCAAAAACATCGGTTCATAGATATAACGAACAGATATCGATACAATGACAACATCGATATGTAGTAAATATAGAACAATGATTAACATGGCGTTGCAATGTGAGTCACATTGCCATTTTCTTGTTGTTTCTTGTCGTAATGCGGACATATAATTGTCATTCTGTCTAATCAGAGTAACACAAAGTAGATGAACCCAAAACTTTGCCTAAAAAGAGAGGAAATCACTGACGTACGTATCAGAAGAAGTGGGAAAAAGTTCATTTATTGGCCAATCCGGTAAAAGGTGAGAATTGCAGAGTGCATTGCTACCTTTGCAAGTGTGAATTCAGCATAGCACATGAATTTTTTCATTGATTAACAGTGGTATTAATAAAAGTTGTTGCTTTCTTAGTAGAGAGAGAATTTTCACACCGGTATTGTTAGTTCTATAAATAGTTCTACTGGTGTAACTGAACATACGTGACATAGATGTATAGTTTTTTTCAGTAACTGTAAAATTTTACCATGAGTGAGAAGTGTAGGCTCTGTCGTAGGTTTGTGAGTAGTGGGTTACGATGGGGGAAGCGAGTGGGCATTCTAGCGAGATCCTCACCTGGGAATGCAGGATCTGTAGTAGAAATAATTTGACAGAGGAGCAGGAGCGTAAGATCTGTGCCCTTCAGGTGCAATTACAACACGCAAAAAAGGAACTAGATATGTTGAGGAGGGTGAAGGGTGCTGGGGAATGGGAACTGGAAGTTGGCAAGAAGGCAGCTAGGAGGAGGAGGTATTCAGACAATTATACTTTGCGTATATGCGATAGATTTGTCGAACTGTCAGAGCTGAGGGGAAAGGAGCCTCTTGTAGCTGCAGGAGTAGGAAACATGCAGCAGACCTCAGCAGTTAGGAGGCCTAGGTCAGTTGCAAATTCTAACAGAAAGAAGAAGGTTCTGCACGGTAAAGGTGCAGGCCAGCAATTGCAGGAAGTGTTGGGGAGTGAGTACCAGGTCACGAGCATTGTGAAGCCTAGTGCTGGGTTGGCTCAGCTGACTGACAGCATAGGGGAGTTATGGAGGAATTTTACGATTGAGTGTCAGGTAGTGGTGGACCAGGGAATAGTATTGATAGGGACTGGGGATATGATGTAGGTGGTGGCTTAGTAAAGATAGCTACTCAAACCGGTGGCACTAATGTGCTTTTTGTGCAATTGTTTTAACGCCATAATCGGCCTCATCTTAATGTGGCTGTTAGGCTGGAGGGCATGGGTCACACTGCAGTTGTGCCAGTTCAGTCTATCATTACATTGGATTTCACTAGGCATGGCCTGCACCTCAGTAGGTATGGGAAGGGGAGGCTGGCAAAGCTAATAGGTGACAGTGTAGTGAGTTGTGGTCGGATCACTTATGGAAAAATTCCTGCAGTAGTTGGTATTAGAGCTGCACCTTTTTTTAGATTGAATTCAGCTAATGGGTATACCTGCTTATAGGAAATCCCTCTAACTAAGCGCTCACCTTTAGAGGACGTCATGTTTCCAAGCAGAGAAGGAATTAGCATATTTCATCAAAATATAAGAGGTATTAGAAATAAATTTAGTGAACTGCTTATAGATGTTGACTCTGAAATTACTGAGATATTTCTAGCGCCACTTAAATAATTTGACAATTCAGAGGCTTCCTTTACCAGGATACATATTAGCTGGCTGTTTTTTAAGGAGTTCCTTGCGGGGTGGGGTAGTGGCCATTTACGTAAAAAACAGTATTCCATTTGAGTCCATAGACGTATCATGGCACTGCACTGAACAGATATTTGAATGTTGTGCAGGGCAGCTGAATTTAGTGAAACTAAACTTCTAGTTGATGTTGTTCATAGGTCTCCTAACTCTGACTTTAGAGCATTTCTACTCAAGCTAGAGAGGGTTCTTGATTCACTTTTTAGGTAGTACCGGAAATTTGTTCTGTGTGGTGACTTCAATATAAATTTTGTATATGATGATGCAAGAAAAAAGATGTTGGTAGATCTCCTAAATTCATATGAACTGCTGCAGACTGTGTTTTTTCCATCGAGGGTGCAGCGGAACTCTGTTAGTAAAAGGGTCTTTCAGACCATGATGCACAAATTTTTACACTAAAAGGCTTTTGCACTCAAAAAAGGCCACATATAATTACAGACTATGCAGTAAATTTAATCCAACAGCAATAGAGAGTTTTTTAAGACTCGTGAAGGAACAAGACTGGCAGGATGTTTATAGTGCCAATAACATAAATTACACATATAATACTTTCCTTAACACATTTCTCATGCTCTCTGAGAGTTGCTTTCCATTAGGTCGTTCTAAACGGGGTACTAGGAGCAAAAGGCAGCCTCGGAGGCTGACTAGTGGGATAAGGATGTCGTGTAGAACAAAGTGGCAATTGTATGAAAGTGTTTCAAGTATTTTACTTGAAACACTTACATGATTACTCTGCAATTCACATATAAGTGCTTGGCAGAGAGTTCATCGAACCACAATCATACTATCTCCCTACCATTCCACTCCCGAACAGCGTGCGGGAAGCCGGCCGCGGTGGTCTAGCGGTTCTGGCGCTGCAGTCCGGAACCGCGGGACTGCTACGGTCGCAGGTTCGAATCCTGCCTCGTTCATGGGTGTGTGTGATGTCCTTAGGTTAGTTAGGTTTAAGTAGTTCTAAGTTCTAGGGGACTTATGACCTAAGATGTTGAGTCCTATAGTGCTCAGAGCCATTTGAACCATTTTTTAGCGTGCGGGAAAAGTGAACACCTAAACCTTTCTGTTCGAGCTCTGATTTATTTTATTTTGATAATCATTCCTACCTATGTAGGTTGGGCTCAACAAAATATTTTCGCATTCGGAAGAGAAAGTTGGTGACTGAAATTTCGTAAATACACACCTGGAAATTGAAATAAGAACACCGTGAATTCATTGTCCCAGGAAGGGGAAACTTTATTGACACATTCCTGGGGTCAGATACATCACATGATCACACTGACAGAAACACAGGCACATAGACACAGGCAACAGAGCATGCACAATGTCGGCACTAGTACAGTGTATATCCACCTTTCGCAGCAATGCGGGCTGCTATTCTCCCATGGAGACGATCGTAGAGATGCTGGATGTAGTCCTGTTGAACGGCTTGCCATGCCATTTCCACCTGGCGCCTCAGTTGGACCAGCGTTCGTGCTGGACGTGCAGACCGCGTGAGACGACGCTGCATCCAGTCCCAAACATGCTCAATGGGGGACAGATCCGGAGATCTTGCTGGCCAGGGTAGTTGACTTACACCTTCTAGAGCACGTTGGGTGGCACGGGTTGCATGCGGACGTGCATTGTCCTGTTGGAACAGCAAGTTCCCTTGCCGGTCTAGGAATGGTAGAACGATGGGTTCGATGACGGTTTGGATGTACCGTGCACTATTCAGTGTCCCCTCGACGATCACCAGTGGTGTACGGCCAGTGTAGGAGATCGCTCCCCACACCATGACGCCGGGTGTTGGCCCTGTGTGCCTCGGTCGTATGCAGTCGTGATTGTGGCGCTCACCTGCACGGCGCCAAACACGCATACGACCATCATTGGCACCAAGGCAGAAGCGACTCTCATCGCTGAAGACGACACGTCTCCATTCGTCCCTCCATTCACGCCTGTCGCGACACCACTGGAGGCGGGCTGCACGATGTTGGGGCGTGAGCGGAAGACGGCCTAACGGTGTGCGGGACCGTAGCCCAGCTTCATGGAGACGGTTGCGAATGGTCCTCGCCGATACCCCAGGAGCAACAGTGTCCCTAATTTGCTGGGAAGTGGCGGTGCGGTCCCCTACGGCACTGCGTAGGATCCTACGGTCGTGGCGTGCATCCGTGCGTCGCTGCGGTCCAGTCCCAGGTCGACGGGCACGTTCACCTTCCGCCGACCACTGGCGACAACATCGATGTACTGTGGAGACCTCACGCCCCACGTGTTGAGCAATTCGGCGGTACGTCCACCCGGCCTCCAGCATGCCCACTATACGCCTCGCTCAAAGTCCGTCAACTGCACATACGGTTCACGTCCACGCTGTCGCGGCATGCTACCAGTGTTAAAGACTGCGATGGAGCTCCGTATGCCACGGCAAACTGGCTGACACTGACGGCGGCGGTGCACAAATGCTGCGCAGCTAGCGCCATTCGACGGCCAACACCGCGGTTCCTGGTGTGTCCGCTGTGCCGTGCGTGTGATCATTGCTTGTACAGCCCTCTCGCAGTGTCCGGAGCAAGTATGGTTGGTCTGACACACCGGTGTCAATGTGTTCTTTTTTCCATTTCCAGGAGTGTAGATCTCGCCGCGACGAAAAACGTCTTTGCTTTAATGACTTCCATCCCAACTCGCATATCATATCTGCCACCTTCTCTCCCCTATTACGTGGTAATACAAAACGAGCTGCCCTTTTTTGCACCCTGTAAGCAGGCTGTTTTGGTTTTTATATTGGTAATGCCACGTAGCGCACTGTATGAAAATCACTGGCTGTGCTGTGTGCAGTCTGTGGCTAGTTTTCATTGTTGTCGACCATTGTAGTGTTGGGCAGCTGGATGTTAACAGCGCGTAGCGTTGCGCAGTTGGAGGTGAGCCGCCAGCAGTGGTGGATGTGGGGAGAGAAATGGCGGAGTTTTGAAATTTGTAAGACAGGATGTCATGAACTGCTATATATATTATGACTTTTGAACACTATTAAGGTAAATACATTGTTTGTTCTCTATCAAAATCTTTCATTTGCTAACTATGCCTATCAGTAGTTAGTGCCTTCAGTAGTTTGAATCTTTTATTTAGCTGGCAGTAGTGGCGCTCGCTGTATTGCAGTAGTTCGAGTAACGAAGATTTTTGTTAGGTAAGTGATCTGTGAAAGGTATAGGTTAACGTTAGTCAGGGCCATTCTTTTGTAGGGATTTTTGAAAGTCAGATTGCGTTGCGCTAAAAATATTGTGTGTCAGTTTAAGCACAGTCATATATAATTTTTCTAACGGGACGTTTCAACCCTTTCGATGTCCTCTGTCAATCCCACCTGGTAAGGATCCCACACCGCGCAGCAATATTCTAACAGAAGACGAACGAGTGTAGTGTAAGCTGTCTCTTTAGTAGACTTGTTGCATCTTCTAAGTGTTCTGCCAATGAAATGCAACCTTTGGCTCGCCTTCCCCACAATATTACCTATGTGGTCTTTGCAACTGAAGTTGTTCGTAATTTTAACACCCAGGTACTTAGTTGAAATGACAGTCTTGAGAATTGTACTATTTATCGAGTAATCGAATTCCAACGGACTTCTTTTGGAACTCATGTTGATCACCTCACACTTTCCGTTATTTAGCGTCAACTGCCACCTGCCACACCATACAGCAATCTTTTCTAAATCGCTTTGCAACTGATACTGGTCATCGGATGACCTTACTAGACGGTAAATTACAGCATCATCTGCGAACAACCTAAGAGGACTGCTTGGTTGAGGCAATAAACTGGTTTTAAGTTTTAACAAAATTGCATTTGGTCCATCTATTTTTTGGGTCGAATTCTTTCGTATTTCCGCAAAAATATGTTGGAAAAGCTACTTGTAACTAGGACTGTTGATATTTTAAAAAATACCAGCAATCCGATACATTAGTGTTTCAAAAATATTATTATCGGCACTCGATACATCAGAAAAGTATCGATATTTCGATAATTCGACGGAAAAAATGTCGGTGTAAGTGCCTATAAATGTATTGGCTTGACAGCGTAAATACACACTAGTTTTAGAGCTGTGCATTTAAGTACTGATCTATTTTTAGATATTCTGTACAACAACAACAAGCTAACAGACTGCATGTCCCCCTTAGAGCAAGAACTGAAAGGAAAACGCTCATGCTTGGCGATAACAAATTTGCTACTATGGTATCTGAGTATAAATGGGACAATAGAAGGTGTCCAACAGGTCCGTCGTTATGTTTCGTCACTTATCAGATTTGTCTGGAACACTTTATGTCGACTTCCCTGTTTTCTTCATTTCTGCCAACGCCAGCGATCAAACAATTGTAGTGTCTAAATTGTGTTGTGAAGCTAAACGTTGCAGTTTCCGTTGGTAGCACCGAGCACTAATGACGTCAGTATTTCCCCTCACACGTCTCCGCCCACCGTAAGGACCATTCTTGACACTTAGACTTTTGTGTTTTAATACAACTGGTGTGCTATTTCTTCACATCGGAAATCTTGCTATTCGATTTACACTGCCACGCCCCAGTGCAGTCGGAATTCTTAGTGCCGCATTTACTTGGTCCACACAGACAAAGGGAAAGATTGGGCGTGATGGAATACTAACGAAGGTGTGAAAGCAACGTCGATTTAGACGGTCACAGTATGTTTCTATTGGTCGCAATTAAACCCAAAAATAAACTCTAAGACAAAAAAAGGACACTCCTCGCATCAATTACCGCAATGGGACGGAAATCGGTAGATATGATGTACACCTCGTATACCTACTGCTTTTCAGTAAGGTTGCCCCAGATGACAGACAAAGAGGTCCTGCTATGAAATGAAATGGTACCCCAGACCATCACTTCTGGTGTTGGGCCGTATGGCAGGGGTGAGGGTTAGACTGGTATCGCACCACTGTCCAGGGCGCTCGCTTCGCTGGTCGTCAGAGTTCAGTTCGAAGCGGACTCATCAGCGAAGACAATTCTTCTCCAGTCAATGAGATTACAGGCCCTGGTAACCAGCAATGGCGCACATTGAGACGCCCCGGACAGTCGTGGGGTATAAACCTGACTGACACTCGCCATTCAGCCAGACAACCGTGAGTTATGGTCTGGGTGTCATTTCATTCCGCCCCATTTTGTTGCCATTGGCCTGTAATTGAAAAAGTGTTATGATGATCTCTCCATTGGCAAAAGATTCCGAAATAGTCCTCCATTCGGTTCTCCTAAAGGGCACTACCAAGGGGGAAGTGACCATGAGAAAAAGACTGAATAACTAACGAAAGGATAACATCCTAAGGGTCAGGACGTGGGGTGTCAGATGTTCCAATGTGACAGGAAAGCTAGACAATCTGAAAAGAGAAATGCAAAGGCTCTGTCTAGATATAATATGGGTCAGTGAAGAGAAATGTAAAGAAGACAAGAATTTTTGGTCAGGTGTATATAGAATCGTATCAGTAGTAGCAGAAAATGTAATAAAAATGTAACGAGACTAGGATTCGTTATGAGTAGGAAGATAGGGCAAAGAATGTTACAGTGAACAGTTCAATGATAAGGTTGTTCTTATCAGAATCGACAGCAAACCACCAACGGTAGTTCAGATAAAATGCCGACGTCGCAAGCTGCAGATGAAGAGACAGAGAAAGTATATGAGGATATTAAAAAGGTAATACAGTACCTAAAGGGCGATGGAAATCTATTAGTCAGGAGGGGGGGGGGGAGACTGGAGTGCAGTTGTAGGGGAAGGAGCAGAATAATACGTTACAGAAGAATATGGCCTAGGGACAAGGAATGAGAGAGGAGAAAGACTAATTGAGTTCTGTAACAAATTTCAGCTAGTAATAGCGAATACTCTGTTCAAAAATCACAAGAGGAAGAGGTATGCTTGGAAAAGGCCAGGTGATATGGGAAGATTTCATTTCGATAACATCACGGTCAGCTAGAGATTCAGAAATCAGATACTGGAAAAAATTTGGAAATTTGTGGTAAAGTCTTATGGAACCAAACTGCTGAGGCAATCGGTCCCTAACCTTACACACTACTTAATCCAACTGATACTTACGCTAAGAACAACACACACACCAATGCCCGAGGGAGGCTCGAACCTCCGACGGTGGGAGACACGCGAACCGTGGCAAGGCGCCTAAGACCACACTCCTACCCCACCCAACTGAGAGACTGGATTGTAAGGCGTACCCAGGAGCAGATATAGACTCAAATCACAATGTAATAGTGATGAAGAGTAGGATGATGTTGAAGAGGTTAGGAAGAGCCAATACGCAAGGAAGTGGGATACGGAAGTACTAAGGAATGACGAGAAACGCTTGAAGTTCTCTAAGGCTGTAGATACAGCCATAAGGAATAGCTCAGTAGGCAGTACAGTTGAAGAGGAATGATCTGTAAAAACGGCAATCACAGCAGAAGGAAAAAAATATAGGAACAAAAAAGTTAACTGCCAAGAAACATTGAGTAACAGGGGAAACAATTCAGTTTATCGATGAAAGAAGGAAGTATAAAAATTTTCAGGGAAATTCAGGAATACAGAAATACAAGTCGCTGTACAATTAAATAAATAGGAAGTACAGGGAAGCTAAGACGAAATGGTTGCTTGAAGAATGTGAAGAAATCGGAAAAGAAATGATTGTTGGATGGTCTGACTCAGCATATAGGAAAGTCACAATAACCTTCGGTGAAATTAAAAGCAAGGGTGGTAACATTAAGAGTGCAATGGGGATTCCATTGTTAAATGCAGAGGAGACAGCGGATAGGTGGAAAGAGTAGATTGAAGGCCTTTATGATGGGAAGATTTGTCTAATGTGATAGAAGAAGAAACAGGAATCGAGTTAGAAGACAGAGGGGATTCAGTATTAGAATCAGAATTTAAGAGAGCTTTGGAAGACTTAAGATCAAATAATGCAGAAGGAATAGATAACATTCCATGAGAATTTCTAAACTCACTGGAGGAAGTGGAAATAAAATGACTATTCACGTTTGTGTGTAGAATGTATGACTCTGGCGAAATGCCATCTGACTTTCGGAAAAATATCATCTGCGCAATTTCGAAGGCTTCAAGAGCTGATAAGTGCGAGAATTATCATACAATCAGCTTAAGAGCTCATGCATCCACGTTTGTGACAAGAATACTGTACAGAAGAAGAGCGGCAATTCTGACGTTGCGGTTGGTAATGGAAGCAAGACTAAAGAAAAATAAAGACACGCTCATAGGAATTGTCGGTCTGGAAAAAGAGTTCGGCAGTTTCAGATGGTGCAAGATGTTCGAAATTCTAAAGAAAATAGGGCAAGGCTGTAGGGAGAAGCGGGTAATATACAGTATGTACAAGAGCCAAGAGGGAATGATAAGAGTGGACGACCACGAACGAAGTGCTCGGATTACAAAGGGTGCAAGGCGGGGATGTAGTCTCTCGCCTCTAATGTTCAGTCTGCACACCGAGCAATCAATGATGGAAATATATAAAGGTTTCGGGAGTGGAATTAAAATTCGAGATGAAACGTATCAATGATACGATTTGCTGATGACGGTGCTATCCTGAGTGAAAGTGAAGAGCAATCACATGATCTGCTGAATGGAATGAACAGTCTAATGAGTACAGAATATAGGCTGAAAGTACATCGACGAATTGATTGAGGGTCTGAATAAATGGTTCAAATGGCTCTGAGCACTATGCGACTTAACTTCTGAGGTCATCAGTCGCCTAGAACTTAGAACTACTTAAACCTAACTAACCTAAGGACATCACACACATCCATGCCCGAGGCAGGATTCGAACCTGCGACCGTAGCGGTCGCGCGGTTCCTGATTGTAGCGCCTAGAACCGCTCGACCACTCCGCACTCCGGCCGGCGACAAGAAGAAAGACAATATGGTGAGTCATCTATTAAGACATCATGGAATAACTTCACGCTACTGGATGGAGTTGTAGACAGTAAGGACTGTAGAGGACGACAGAATTTGGAATACATCCAGCAAATAACTGAAGATTTAGGTTCCAGATGCTATCCTGAGATGACGACCTTGGCGCAGGAGAAAAATTTCTTGTGGACCACATCAAATCAGTCAGATGACTGACGACTTAAACAAAAGCATTTCCGTCCCATTTGCAAAATTCCTTCATGATGCGTCGTTTTTCGAAAAAGGCTAAATACCATCAGGCTTCAAGCCTTATAGAATTTATATATTTTATATATAAATTACAATATATACCCGCCAGCGTAGCCGAGAGCGCTAACGCTCTGCCTCCTGGACTCGGGTAGGCGCGCCTGCCCCGGATGGAATCCGTCCGGCGGATTAACGACGAGGGCCGATGTGCCGGACAGCCTGAATGTGGTTTTTAGGCGGTTTTACACATCCCACTAGGTGAATACTGGGCTGGTCCTCGTGTTACGCCTCTGTTACACGGCGCGCAGACATCTGAACACATTCGCACAATTCCATAATTTACACTCGACGCAGACATTTGGAGTACACTACTTCCATCCCGGGGGGTAAGGGTGGTGGCAGGAAGGGCATCCAGCCACACCTTAACCATTTACATGCCAAATCCGATTAACGATGGCTGACCCTGCGTAACTGCGGAACAAAGCTCAAACGATAGATAGATATATAAATTACAATATATATTATAGAATTTGTATATCTACACAAAACATGTTTACTATAAACTAGACTATACTGTTGAAATTCTGGAGGTAACAGAGATAGAACGTAGGTAGTGAAATATTTTTCCCATCTTGTACAAAAATAAGACTGTAGTTGTAAAAGTCGAAAGTCGGAGGACATGGACGAGAACCAGTAGTTGAAAAGGAAATGGGACAGTGTTGTAGCCTCTTCCCCATGATATTCAATCTACACAATGAGCAGGCTGTAGAGGAAACGTAGGAAAAATCTGGAAACTAAATGAAAACCACTATAATTCTATCAATGGGGAGAATTTAGAAGAGCAGTTAAATGAAAAGAAGATAAAAATGAATATCAACAAAAGTAAAACAAGGGTAAGGAAACTTAGTCGAATCAAGCTAGACAGTGCTGAGGGAATTCGATTACGAAAGTAGTAGATCATCATCATCATCATCATCATCATCTTTAATAGTTTCCAGCACCAGGGTGGGTCTGTTTGGAACATAAGCTTCGTTATCTAGTCCTGTTTGCTAGCCATCTTTCTGTGGTCACTGTGGTTCATTCTCGTCTCTTTTCTCAACACACTCCTGCATACCTTTCAGCCTTCTATCCCTTGGCCTTCATCTTAGACGTTTCCTTCCAGGTCTGCAACGGTTCCTCTTTCAGTATTTTACATACCCTTTCATTCCTCATCCTATGCCTTCTTCTTACTACTGTCACACTTCTGAGGAACTTCATTTCTCATGACTGCAATATGTTTACACCTCTTTTCTTCATTACCCATGTTTCAGATGCGTAAGTTTGTTCTGGGATAACTCGGATGTAGTAACGTCAATATATCATTTGTTTGTATTTTTGTGGAACGTCTTTGTTCTAAACTACGCTCCTAACACTTCGTAGGGAGGGGGCCTACGCATGAATATAGTGAGTATGTTCAAATTAATGTAGATTTGAGGAGATATGGGAAAGTGAATAGGTTTGCACAGAATAGACAAATGTCTAGGGCAACATCGAAGCAATTTTAGGACTGAAGACCACAATCAAAACAAGAAAAATTCTTATATCATTCAACGTGGTAGGGAAACAAATACTGGAATGTACGAGTGTGTTGCCTGACGGTTACTAATTAAGAAATTGGTACCAAATTTTATTATTCGCCAGTTACATCGAAAATTCCGTATTCTGCTTTATTCCTTCTTTATCCAAAACACAATAAAAAAAAAATCGCTGCAACTGAGCAACAGAGAGCACTCTGCAGCATTGGCTCTTTACTTATCTTGCATTTGTCGCGAAAAACTCGCCCAGAACATCCAATTTGACTGTAAAAAGCGCAGGTGACTGAAGTATACAAGAAAGATAAATGAACGGACCCGTGTAATTACAGAGCAATATAATTAACATCGGTTTAGTGCAGAATTCTTGAACCCGTTCTGGATTTGAAAGTAATAAATTTCCTTAATAGAGCAAAGCTTGTGTCCGCAAATCAGCAAGGACTTAGAAAGCATCGCTCGTGCGAAACTCAACTTGCCCTTTGTTTGCGTGATATCGTACAAACCATGGATAGAGAGCAACGGACAGATACCATATTGCTAGATTTTCAGAATTCGAATGACACGGTGCCCCACTGCCGACTGTTGACAGAAGTCCGAACACACGTATTAGGTTCCCAGATATGTGAGTGGATCGAAAACTATTTAAGTAATAGAACCCGGAACATGGTCCTCGACGATGAGTGTTCATCAGAGACAAGGTTATCGTCAGGAGAGCGCCAGAGAAATGTGATAGGACCGGTATCATTCTCTGCATACATAAACGATTTGATGGATAGGATGAGCAGCAATTTATGACTGTTTGCTGTTGGGTACGGGAAGATGTCACTGTTAATTGAATTTAGGTGTATATGAGGTCTGTTATACCCGTGCACTTTGATTTTATATACAGTTTATGTTGCATATCACTTTACGTAAACTATATGTTGATTATTCTAGCGAACACAAAACATAAAATGAGATTCTCACTACTGGTTTCTGTAGTTCAAAATCTTAACTTTGTGCCCTCTGATCTATTATGTGGGGATACGCACACCACTAAAAGATTTCCTGCTGTGAATGTATGATCTTTAATTTGCAAGACGATGTTCACATAATTCTGATGTGACTTGTTAGAAATGGAACGCTGTATCATTAGTGAAACTGATGTCTTTCTCTACTTTCGTCTCTGAAATGCACTAAAAATTACTGTTATTGTACCCACAGAAGTTACAGTACGCACTGGTCGCCAGACATAAAGCTGCAATGGATTTCTACATATTTGAACACTATTGATTGCCACGGCTAACATGAGAGCATGAAACTAAAAATGAAAATTGATTTTAGTATTACTAGCCAGACCCGATTTCCCAGTCTCTGATATCACACAAGTAAAATTTTAACACTCTGATTTACATAAATTATTTACATCGCTAATATTGCACTAGCAGTTACCCATGTCCATCTGAAAATAACATAATAAAATCTACAATTCTCCTCCGGGATCACCGGGAAACTGAAAGAAATAATTTTAATGTACCATTATCTGCTCGCTTAGTTGCGGGAAAACTGCTTTCAATTATAGTTTGAAATTGCCGCAATAGCGGCTCCCGCGATCGTGGCGCAGCACTGCATCACAGATAATTCTAAATTTGCTGAAAACGGCTAAAAATGTGGAATGAAATACTGGGCAAGCTAGCCACAAATTATTACAAGCATTTGTAACGATTTCTATATTCCAAATCAACATAAAATTCAAAGTACACTCCTTTTTTATACATCGGTATCCAATGGCGTCTTTCTCAATAAAAGAACAAAAGAAAGCTAACTAAACGTTCGGGAGAGCGCCACAGGCTCTTACAACATTTACGGCTACAAGAAGACAGAGAAAATAATGTCTAAACCTCCCTTCGACCATAAATATAATAGACTGGCCCTGACGTCATTTTCGTGGTTCCAACATCTCTGGGCTAAAGTCACGTGAATGTTGGCAAAACATGGTTGTTTCGTGTTGCGCTTATGGCTGTACTCAGTGTTTTGTCGGGGAAATGGCATTACATTTCACGTGTAAGTGTTCCTATGACAGTGCAGATGCGTTTATTGAAATCTGCTGATGTGATTTTTATATGTTTTTTACACTTGAAATAGAGTATCAGGTAAATTAAAGTGTTGAAAGTGATGCCTGTAAAGTCAGACTCATATTACATTTTGGAAAGTATCTGTGATAATTCGGTTACAGAAGTAAGTATAGCTGTTTCTTGTTCCTACTCGTAGGTTCCCTAAGGATGAAAACCGAAGGCAGCTTTGGATACAGGCCCTGAAACGGAAAAAACTTTAAGCCATCTGCACATACGCGCCTTTTTGTATATACAAGTGAAATTATAAGAAGGTAAGAGCACCTATAGTCGACACATGAAGAGAATTTTTTTCTACCTTCTAATACTATTAAATAAATGTAGGCTCCAAAATTATTTTCTGAAACTTCAAAGTCTCACCTTTCATCTAAAATAGCATTTTTTTAAACTGATAGTTTAAACTTTTCTAAAAATAGTAGGAACTGAACCTTTGAAGTGCACCTAAAATTGATACGCTAAAATGGACCTGCTCCCAATTTTGGCACCTATAGTTGAAATAATTGCCACAACCCATTTTCTATTATAAGTGACTAGAGCACAAAACGCGGCGAATCCAATGTTTAAAGTTTTTACACGAGCCCACTCTTACTGTTTAAAAGAATTCAAACGACATTTTACTTTAATTGATAGTTTATAGTAATTTCGCCCCCTGCCCACCAGAGGAGCGTTCGATGTATTTGTTAGATTTTATAAATGGTACTGTTGACAAATCCAGGTCAAATGTAGTTCTAACATAATTTTTCGCAAATAAAAAAGTAATTTTTGTTGGAAGCGTTTGGCAGTCAACTGAGAAATGTGGGTAAAATACGATACAAACATAGGATGGCAGACTGCTGGTTTGAAATCCCGCCACATTTTGCCAACAGTCACGTGGTTTATGTTGGAGCCACACCAGCCCTATAGCTTCTGCACAGCAAGGCCAGTCTACTAGTATCTATGGTCGAAGAAACCTCCACTATTTATAAGCAATTTAATATGCTAATCTATATCTTTGTAATATTTTTAATTATCATTGTTTGCTTCGGTTTCCACACTCGCCGACCACAGACGATATTTGCAAAATGGTCATACATAAAATTACACAAACATAAAAAAGAAAAATAATTATTTCTTGTTTTACAGAATCCACCTAATCGATAACAGTTCATTCAGAAATGAAATATAAAAACACAGATAAATGTCTTTATTTCACATTTTTTAACATTTTACAAATGTCTTGCCAGGAGGCGTCACATTAAGATGACTTAGACAGAATTTCTAGTTGGTGTTATGAATGGTAGCTTGCTCTAAACGTACAAAAATATAAATTAATTGCGGTTGAGTGGGAAAAACCATCCTGTAATGTTCGAATACAGCATTAGTGGTGTGCTGCTTGACGTCTAAAGCACACTGCTGTAGCAATGAGAATGCTCTTATTCCAAAAAAGCACCTATTTATAATTCTGTTGCTCGTGAGCTGCCTGTTTTGATACTGGTCAGGTTGAGAGTTACATGGACTAAGGCTCTTCCGGGATGCAAGAGAGGTACGCACAGCGCGAGTAATGAGGAACCGACAGGAGGTCATTAATCAGTGCGTCTCGCGCTACACTGTCGGCGGCAGGGATCATAATTTGAGCGATTAATCTCTCCCATTGAATGGGTGTGTGCCCCACATATTTTTCTGTGGTCTCTTCTAACGAGACGCTGTGCATGTAGTGTCGAATGTCTTACGTCTTGTGTAACCGCCCTCCGGCAAACGTGATAAAAGCCTTTGCTAGGGGCAAAGTACTGGATTTGATATTGTTTGCAGAAGGAAAGTACTCACACCAGAAGTTTGCGATTAGTGACATTCTATTACGTTTTACAGAAATAAACGGTACATGATACACTATCTGATCAGAAATATACGGACACACCTACGTAATGTGATGTTATTGGATATCACGAGAGAAAGACCCTCCATTATAAAAGGAGGCGAAGAGTGTTTTGCTGTCAGTAGAGAAGCAATAACAGCAGAATGGGTCGGTTAGGAGAACTCAATTACCTGAACATTGATTGTTCATTGGATGTCACCTGAGTAACAGATCCACCAGGAACATTACAAGGTGACTGTTGGTAAAGGAACAGCCACAATCAAATTAACACCCAGCACACCTCATGTGCACGAGGATGGAGACCGTCGAATATTGCTAAGGATGGCTGTCAAAATCGCATGAAATGAGCGGAGGAAATCGCTCGTGCGTTTCAAAGTGCTACCAGCAGTCCAGATAGCGAAATCACTGCGAGTAAGGAGTTAAAAATACTTGAGCAGCTCCTCATAATAGTCAGTGCAAACGACGCTTCAGTTGGTTTAAAGAGCTACGACACTGGACACTGAATGACTGGAAACAGAGTGATTTCGAAAGATTAATAACGCTTTATCCTGGGGCAATCACACGGACGCGCTACAATTTGGCAAATGCTTCGAAAACGTGAACTGTCGTAGTGCCTACAGTGATGTACCCAAGACGTCGTGTTACGTCATGGGAATTTCTTTTGTGGTACACTTACAGCGTTTTCTTTTTTTTTTTTTCCTTTTCGATTCATCAGTCTTCTGTTTTCCATATATTCCTCTCCTGTGCCAACCTCTTCATCTCAGAATAGTAATTGCCCTCTATGTTCTCAATCATTTGCCGGATGTATTCCAATCTCTGCCTTCCTCTACCGTTTTTACCCTTTTCAGGTCCCTCTAGTACCATGGAAGTTATTCCTTGATGTTTTAGCAGATGTCCTATCACGCTGTCCCCGCTTCTTGTCAGTGCTTTACATCACACATCAAAAAATGTTTTGTGTCACCTCGGTTCAGAGAGTTCCGGAACCTGTACAGAAAATTGGAATAGAGATCAACATAAACATGATTTCAGCCCTATTTATTGCTCATACAAATTTCATGTTGATTCACCATACAGCGAGATCTTCAGAGGTGGTGGTCGAGATTGCTGTACACACCGGTACCTCTAATACCCAGTAGCACGTCCTCCTGCATTGATGCATGTCTGTATCCGTCGTGGCATACTATCCACAAGTTCATCAAGGCACTGTTCGTCCAGATTGTCCCACTCCTCAACGGCGATTCGGCGTGGATCCTTCAGAGTGGTTAGTGGGGTCACGTCATTCAGCCCTTTTGAATCTATCCTAGGCATGTTCGATAGGGTTCAGGTCTGGAGAACATGCTGGCCACTCTTGTCAAGCGATGTTGTTATCCTGAAGGAAGTCGTTCACAAGATGTGCACGATGGGGGCGCGAATTGTCGTCCATTAAGACGAATGCCTCGCCAAGATGCTGCTGATATGGTTGTGCTATGGCATTCATGTATCGTACAGCCGTTACGGCGCCTTCCATGCACCAGAGGCGTACCTAGGTCCCATATAATGCCACCCCAAAACAGCAGGGAACCTCCACCTTCCTGCACTCGCTGGACAGTGTGTCTAAGGCGTTCACCCTGACCGGGTTGCCTCCAAACACGTCTCCGACGATTGTCTGGTTGAAGGCATATGCGACACTCATCGGTGAAGAGAACGTGATGCCAATCCTGAGCGGCCCATTCGGCATGTTGTTGGGCCCATCTGTACCACACTGCATGATGTCGTGGTTGCAAAGATGGACCTCCCCGTGGACGTCGGGAATGAAGTTGTCCATCATGCAGCCTGCAGCGCACAGTTTGAGTTGTAACAAGACGTTCTGTGGCTGCACGAAAAGAATTATTCAACATGGTGGCTTTGCTGTCAGGGTTCCTCCGAGCCATAATCCGTAGGTAGCGGTCATCCACTGCAGTAGTAGCCCTTGGGCGGTCTGTGCGAGGCATGTCGTCGACAGTTCCGGTCTGTCTGTATCGCCTCCATGTCCGAACTACATCGCTTTGGTTCACTCCGAGACGCCTGGACACTTTCCTTGTTGAGAGCTCTTCCTGACACAAAGTAAAAATGCGGACGCGATCGAACCGGGGTTCTGCCCGTCTAGACATGGTTGAACTACAGACAACACGATCCGTGTCCCTGGTGGTATGACTTGAACTGATCGGCTTTCGTATCCCCTCTATCTAATAGGCGCTGCTCATGCGTGGCTGTTTACATCTTTGGGCGGGTTTAGTGACATCTCTGAACAATCAAAGGGACTGTGTCTGTGATATAATATCCGGTCAACATCTATCTTCAGGAGTTCTGGGAACCGGGATGATGCAAACCTTTTTTTTGATGTGTCTATATTCCTCTCCTCATTACTTACTTTATCAATTCACCTAATTTTCAACAGTCTTCTGAAGCACCACCTCTTAAATGCTTCTTTGCTCTTGTGTTCTTTTTTTTCCACGCTCCGTGTTTCACTACCAAACAAATCCGTGTTCTACACGTACATTCGCAGAAATTTCATCCTCAAATTCTACATTTACATCTACATCTACATCCATACTCCGCAATCCACCTGACGGTGTGTGGCGGAGGGTACCTTGAGTACCTCTATCGGTTCTCCCTTCTATTCCAGTCTCGTATTGTTCGTGGAAAGAAGGATTGTCGGTATGCCTCTGTGTGGGCTCTAATCTCTCTGATTTTATCCTCATGGTCTCTTCGCGAGATATACGTAGGAGGGAGCAATATACTGCTTGAATCCTCGGTGAAGGTATGTTCTCGAAACTTCAACAAAAGCCCGCACCGAGCTACTGAGCGTCTCTCCTGCAGAGCCTTCCACTGGAGTTCATCTACTATCTCCGTAACGCTTTCGCGATTACTAAATGATCCTGTAACGAAGCGCGCTGCTCCCCGTTGGATTTTCTCTATCTCTTCTATCAACCCTATCTGGTACGGATCCCACACTGCTGAGCAGTATTCAAGCAGTGGGCGAACAAGTGTACTGTAACCTACTTCCATTGTTTTCGAATTGCATTTCCTTGGGATTCTTCCAATGAATCTCAGTCTGGCATCTGCTTTACCGACGATCAACTTTATATGATCATTCCATTTTAAATCACTCCTAATGCGTACTCCCAGATAATTTATGGAATTAACTGCTTCCAGTTGCTGACCTGCTATATTGTAACTAAATGATAAGGGATCTTTCTTTCTATGTATTCGCAGCATATTACACTTGTCTACATTGAGATTCAATTGCCATTCCCTGCACCATGCTTCAATTCGTTGCAGATCCTCCTGCATTTCAGTACAATTTTCCATTGTTACAACCTCTCGATATACCACAGCATCATCCGCAAAAAGCCTCAGTGAACTTCCGATGTCATCCACAAGGATTTGATTCTAGTAGATCTCTCTTGGCAGGGAATGCTGTTTCTCCCAGTGCTAGTCTGCCTTTGATTTCCTCGTTGCTCGGTCCGTGACGGACAATTTTCCTGCACAGGTACCAGAATCCCTAAACTTCGTCTATATCGGGATCGTCAATCCTAATGTTTAGTTTCTCGCTGTTCCATTTCTGCTACATCTTATTACATTCTTCTTTCCTCGGTTTACCATCAATCCATATTCTATACTCATTAGATTGCTCATTTCATGCAGCACATCATGTAATTCTTTTCACTTTCACAGAGGATAGCTATGTCATCACCGAATCTTAACAATGACATCCTTTCACCTTGAATTTTGATATCACTATTTAAACTCTTTCACTTCCGTCGTTGCTTCTTCGACGTATAGTTAGTTCATCAAATGAGAAAGGCTACATACCTGTCTTACACATGCTTCAATTCGAGCCTTAGTTCGTGGTATTCCACTCTGTTTCCTCTCGTTTCTTGTACATATTGTTTATTACCTGTTGTTCGCTGTAGCTTCCTCTATTTTTCTAAGAATTTCTGACATCTTGTACCATTTTACATTGTCGAAGGCTTTTTCCAGGTCGACAAATCCTATGAAAGTGTACTGATTTTTCTTCATCCTTGATTTCATTAACAACGTTTGCCTTTCCTGAACGCGAACTGATTGTCATGTAACAGAGTCTCAGTTTTAGTTTCTGTCTTTCTGTATATTATTATTGACAGAAACTTGCATGCATAAGCTGTTGACAGTGCGATAATTCTTACACTTGTAGACTCTTGCAATCGTGAGAATTGTGTGGATGATATTTTTCCGAAAGTATGATGGTATATCGCCGGTCTCATATATTCTACACACCAACGCGAATAATCGTTTTGTTGTCACCTTACCCACTGATTTCAGATATTCCCATGTAGTGTTATCTATCCCATCTACCTTATTTTATTTCAGTTCTTCCACTGATCTTCCATTTCTAACACTAGAACCCCAATCTCTTTCCTGTGGACTCCTTTCTTTTGTCACGTCATCAGATAACTTCTCCCCCTCTCAGAGGCCCTTAATGTACTCTTTCCACCTACCCCTCTCTTCTCTACATGTAACAGTGCAATTCCCTTCGCATTCTTAATGCTGCTACCATTGCTGTTAGTATCACTGAAGGTTGTTCTGACTTTTTTTTATGCTGAGTCAGTTTTCCGACAGTAATTTCTTTTTCGATTTCGTCACATTTTTCATGTAGCCATTTCGTCTCAGCTTCCCTGAACTTCCGGTTTATTTCATTCCTAAGTGACCTTTCATAGAATATTTTTGTACTTCTTTCTTACGTTGATCAACTGAAATACTTCTTCTGTTACTCATAGTTTCATCGCAGTTACGTTCTTTGTACCTACGTTTTTCTCTCCAACTTCTATGATTACCATTTGTAGGTATTTCAGTTCCTCTTCAACTGAACTGACTACTGAGCTATTCATTTTCGCAGTACCTATAGCCTCAGAGAACTTCAACTGTATCTCCTCATTCCTTAGTACTTCCGCATCCCATTTCTTTGCGTAAACATTTTGCGTGATTAGTCTCTTCAACTTCAGCCTACTATTCATCGTTACAAAATTGTATCTGAGGCTATATCTGCCCCTGGGTTCGCATTATAATACAATGCAATTCTGATCTCGAAATCTCTGCCTGACCATGATGTAATTTAACCGACATCTTCCTGAGGGCGCCTTAAGTCCAATATTTGATTTCGGACTCTGTGCGTGACCATGATGTAAACTGACCGATATCTTCCCGTATCTCCCGATCTTTTCTTCCTCTTGTGATTTTCGAACTGAATATTCGTTACTTCCATCTGATGTTTATTGCAGAGCTCAATTAGGGTTTCCTCTCTCTTTCCTAGTACCAAGCCCGTATTGTCCCGTAACCTTTTCTTCTATTCCTTACCCAAAAACTGCATTCTAATCGCTTTGACTATTAGACTTTCATCTCTTCTTACTGAGTTACCCGTTCAACATCCTCATATACTTTCTCTATCTCATCATATTCGGTTTGTGACGTCGGCATGAATACCTGAACTATTGTTGTCGGTGTTGCTTTGTTGTTGATTCTGGTGAGAACAATCGTATCACTGAACTGTTCGCAGGAACTCACCCTCTGTCGTTCCTTCGTATTCATAATGAATCCTACTCCTGTTATATCATTTTCTGCTGATGTTGGTATAACCTATATTGGTGTGACCGGAACTACTTCTCTTCATTCCATGTCACTCCACTGATGCCCACTATAACTAGACTGAGCATTATCATTTCCCTTTTCAGATTTATGGCTGCCCTACCAAATTCAAACTCCTGATATTCCAAGCCCCAACTCGCAGGACGTTATCGTTTCGCTGGTTATTCAACCATCTCAAGGTCACCTCCTGCAAGGCACCCCCTCCCGGAGATCCGAATGTGGACTAGTCCGGAATCTTTTGTCAAACGAGCGATCATCATGACACTTTTTCAGTTGCAGGCCTGTGGATACACGCTATTTGCCTTTCAAGCAATGGCTTCCATTGCCTTCTGCGACCTCATGCCGTCGATCATTGATGATTTTGCGTCTTTTAGGGGCAGTTCCCCCAGGTAAGAAAGTGCCCTGAACCTCTATCCGCTCCTTCACCCTCTTTGAGATGGCTGTTGGAAGAATGAGGGTGATTTCTTATGCCAGAAGTCTTCGGTCGCCGTTTCTGATGATTTTTAATCAAAATTTAAGCTACGGCGTGGTTCAGACCCGGGTGCGAGGACGTTTTGATTACTCATCAAAGACGCTACCATTTGACCACGCGATTTAGAAAAATCTAAATGAGGAAGGATATTACTAAAATTTACATCATCGTGAACTGCATACGACAGAGGAACTGTTCGGAAACGAGGATTGTTTGTATTAGCACGTCATTGCACACTGTCATTAAGCAGAAACTATAAGGCAATGATTTGTGGGCAGTAACATTCCTGAAATGGACTAGCCTACCCAGAGTCCCGACCTGAACGCAAGAAACGCCTTTCGTATGAGTAACAAAGTAGACTTCGCGCCATACCTCAGCATCCATTATCCTTATCTTCTATGCTTTCAGCTCTTGAGAATGAAAGGGCCCATTGCTCCAGAGTCATTCAGATACGTTCCTGAAAGTGTCCCCAGCAGAGCTGAAGCCGTCGTGAACACACCACATGTTGATGTCCGCTAATGGGTGCGCGGATACTCTTGATCGGGTAGTTTATAACGTGATATCCTTCATGTACACGCTAACAAGTAGTAGATGAAGTAACAGGAAAGAGGTTGGAACTTGAATGATTCCAATTTTTATTAACTCGATGTTTGTATTCCGTCAGTCTATTTACTAAATACGTTACTAGAACAAAGTATGTGGCTGTTACACGACAACTGCGGTTTGTTATTCACCTTAAATACTTTTTCACATATACGTACCACTATACGAAGCTTTGGTACTGTTTTATATTCAGTTTTCTTCATGTTCTAACACTGCATCCAGTTGCTGCTACGTGAACCTATAGTATCCACACAGATGGAGTATGTGAGATAGTTTTGCATCACCCAACAAAATCAAGATGCTTAACTCATTCCGTTCATTGCTCTTAAGCCTCTAAGTTACACCGGCCTTTTTTTATTTCTTTATTTATTATTTGGCTTTAGGTACGTGCACATACAATCTCAGAACTGGAAATTTTCTTTTATAGTTTGTTTTAACAGTGAAGAGTATACATTGGATTAACAAATTACAGAGTCCGACATAAAACAAATTTTACATCCACAGTACACACGAGTAGACAACCTTCTGCGGTTAGATCAAAAATTTTGGAGGAATGTAGTGATAACTACAAAGATGTTAAAATGTTTATTTTCTGTTTAACAATTTATAAAATGTGTGATAATAATTTACTCTTAACTGACGATGCTTTACAATATCAGCGAATGATGAATGAATTTGGAAATACTAGTAGATGTAGGATGCAAGTTGATAACTCTCTTTAAGATGAGTTTCACTGGCTTCTCCAGTGTACTTCTTCTATGTCATATATTTTAATGTCGAAAATCCTATACTGTTTACGTAAACAGCAGTTTATGGCTAAACCGAAGCTGTAACTGGGATCAACAAAATGCTATGCTGTAAGTCTACGCAATGAAGAGAAGAAAAATAAAAGGAGGAGGAAGGGGGTTTCGTGCTCTTTGCGTGTTCCTAACCCTTTCACATCGTCGCCCATTACTGTCCTCTTTCAGCGCCCATGCACATACCTGTATGGTGCTTCTGCGACGCGCCTGCAGATTCATTCCTTTCATATTTGACACAGATGTATTATAATTGCTATAACCTGAGGACTATATTAAAAAGTTGGCTAGGTGCGACTACGATACGGTCTATGTGGGTCTGTACGAACTGATTTATGTATGTAGGCAGCTCATATCTTCCGGGAATAAAGAATCTCTGCGATTTTTATCTATTATCGATGTTGATATTGATTCCGAGAATTCCAGGCCTTTCGAGAATATTTAAAAAAAAATGGTTCAAATGGCTCTGAGCACTATGGGACTTAACAGCCATGGTCATCAGTCCCCTAAAACTTAGAACTACTTAAACCTAACTAACCTAAGGACATCACAAAACACCCAGTCATCACGAGGCAGGGAAAATCCCTGACCCCGCCGGGAATCGAACCCCACGAGCTGCGGACAACAGTGCTGTCTCTCCTACTCGACTTCGTAGGTGGAATGGCAAATTTAAGGAATACGCAACAGTCAAGCACGTTAGAAGCGTGCATCTAACATCATTTAAAGCCCCAGACATTACAAATTACCTCAAATGTTATGTCCCATAGTGCTTAGAAACATTTGAACATTACAGATTAGGAAATGCACTTGCATATGTATTTATGTGTTCGCATCAGTACTTATGTATTAGCGTTGCCATGAACATGAAAAATCTGCCCATCCCCGAAAAAAGTTTCACATTTACCTACAAATAAAAACAAAAATAACTTCAAGCGTATCTTTAATTCATATTTTATGAAAAAATGATTATATGTAATTTATACGTAATTTACTTCCAAATGATAGTCTTAAAAACACTGTGGTATACAAGTCCAACACTGCAGTCTTTGTTCCACCATCTGCTTTCTTTCCTTCCCCACTTGTCACTCTTTCTTTCCTCTGTTAGCTGCAGCTATCAAGTCCATTTTAACTTCTTTTAGAAATTCGACTAGAGATATGTTTTGCTTGGTGATGTCCTTGTACAAAATAAAACCATTCACAACAGACATTAGGAAAACGTGAATGAAAAGCTTTTCCACGACTGCATTTTTTTTTCTTTTTTACAAATGGGTAGTATCTGTAAAGCTGGCTGACGCGGTCAACACCAGTCTTGTTTATGTTAGGGTATGATAATGTCTGGCTTTATTGTTCTTGTAGAAAGTACAGAAACCTAACTTGTTGGTAGGCCCTTTGTGTTCTTCATGACAGGTACGACAGCTACCTTCTGATGTTTCTACAACATGTTCAGTAAAGCCACACTTTTAAATAGACTCCTGTTGGATCTAGCACAGAAAATGAACTGCTATGGCCATCCTATAGCCGGCAGTCGTGTAACATGCGGGATAAACACATTTCAGCGAATAGAAAAGCTGTGATGGTCTAAGATACGGGCGCCGCCTACACGGCAGATACATGCCCGCCCGTATGGCGTACGGTTATAGTTTTGAAGGTGTTAATGTTTTTGATGAGTGAGTGTGCGAGTATCGAAATATGTGACGTAAAGGGCCGCGTATTTTGATTTCATTGGCTTAGAAGCTTCAGTTTCTTACAGCACCAAGAGACCGTTGACCTTAATATGTGACATCAATTCCAGCTTGATACGTCTACACGTTCATGGTAAAAAGAGTTTAACAGCCGGGCAGTGAGACAGGCGGAATGACATCAAAGTGATCCTATAAGGGTCTCGCTTTTACCGACTGAAGTAGGGAATCGTAAAAATACGCAGGAGTACCAGCGATAAATATAACTATGTACAGTCAGTTCCACAGGAAGGTGTATGCCATAATTTTAAGTATAACGTCCACAGTGACATCTCTGGTAATGGTTTCGAATCTGTACTCAATGCGATTTTATATAGATAAACCGTGTGAGAGTTGAATGTTTTATTTTGTCGGTTGCAGTTTAAAATGAGTGAAAAATATCTGAAGCTTCAAGAGGCAGTGCTCCTTGTAAATCATCCAAAGGGACCAAAGCTTTCATATGGAGCTGCTGATAACATACACTCCTGGAAATTGAAATAAGAACACCGTGAATTCATTGTCCCAGGAAGGGGAAACTTTATTGACACATTCCTGGGGTCAGATACATCACATGATCACACTGACAGAACCACAGGCACATAGACACAGGCAACAGAGCATGCACAATGTCGGCACTAGTACAGTGTATATCCACCTTTCGCAGCAATGCAGGCTGCTATTCTCCCATGGAGACGATCGTAGAGATGCTGGATGTAGTCCTGTGGAACGGCTTGCCATGCCATTTCCACCTGGCGCCTCAGTTGGACCAGCGTTCGTGCTGGATGGCGGTTCGATGGCGGTTTGGATGTACCGTGCACTATTCAGTGTCCCCTCGACGATCACCAGTGGTGTACGGCCAGTGTAGGAGATCGCTCCCCACACCATGATGCCGGGTGTTGGCCCTGTGTGCCTCGGTCGTATGCAGTCCTGATTGTGGCGCTCACCTGCACGGCGCCAAACACGCATACGACCATCATTGGCACCAAGGCAGAAGCGACTCTCATCGCTGAAGACGACACGTCTCCATTCGTCCCTCCATTCACGCCTGTCGCGACACCACTGGAGGCGGGCTGCACGATGTTGGGGCGTGAGCGGAAGACGGCCTAACGGTGTGCGGGACCGTAGCCCAGCTTCATGGAGACGGTTGCGAATGGTCCTCGCCGATACCCCAGGAGCAACAGTGTCCCTAATTTGCTGGGAAGTGGCGGTGCGGTTCCCTACGGCACTGCGTAGGATCCTACGGTCTTGGCGTGCATCCGTGCGTCGCTGCGGTCCGGTCCCAGGTCGACGGGCACGTGCACCTTCCGCCGACCACTGGCGACAACATGGATGTACTGTGGAGACCTCACGCGCCACGTGTTGAGCAATTCGGCGGTACGTCCACCCGGCCTCCCGCATGCCCACTATACGCCCTCGCTCAAAGTCCGTCAACTGCACATACGGTTCATGTCCACGCTGTCGCGGCATGCTGCCAGTGTTAAAGACTGCGATGGAGCTCCGTATGCCACGGCAAACTGGCTGACACTGACGGCGGCGGTGCACAAATGCTGCGCAGCTAGCGCCATTCGACGGCCAACACCGCGGTTCCTGGTGTGTCCGCTGTGCCGTGCGTGTGATCATTGCTTGTACAGCCCTCTCGCAGTGTCCGGAGCAAGTATGGTGGGTCTGACACACCGGTGTCAACGTGTTCTTTTTTCCATTTCCAGGAGTGTATTTAGAAACTCAAAGACAATCTTTGAGAAGTGGGTCAAAAATTATTTAGAGACTGGAAACATGGATGATTTACCAGAGAGAGGGCTAAGGTCCAAGCTATAATCGATAATGGCGGTGACTGTGCAATTAGTAATAACATGTATTTTAATGTAATCATATATTTATAATAGCGTCTTTTATTTCATACAGATAACGGCGTACATTTTCTTGTGGAACTGACTGTATCCCACGTAGTGCCAATAATCGTCCGACTCATTAGCGACTGTGACGAGTAACGTAGCTGTTAATGGTTAACTGGTTGACTCAGTAACAGTTAAATGGAAATGTTATTCACTGTCACAGTATTCTCCAAGTATTCTCCACAGCGAACAGCATTAACGATGGGAACACAGATACGCTTTTATTTCTATGAAGGACATCTGCTTCGATCTATTTATCTCGTACACCACTTACGATGGCGTGCATACTTAAGCTCTGTTGCAGGGCGGAATGTTTGTTTCAGTTGTATAAGAGCTGCAGCCTGACCCCCAGTGGCTTCGTCATAAATAGAGAATTAAAGCGAGCAACAAGATTTTATGGAATAAATGGTCAGCCAAGGTTGTTAAATCAGCACAACGAGGAGGAACGCATCTTAATACGAGTGGCCTCAGAGCGATAAAGACACAAGGTTCCGCGAGGAGGCGACAATGCGCGTTTCGAGGAAGAATGCAGCGCTGCTGCACGTAACGAGAAATGAGTGGCTTTCAGGAGCGCAGAGGAAGCACCCAGGAGATGTCCTCAGAGGTATTTCTCTGGAGACAGAGCGTGCCTCGGTACAGTTTTGCTGTCTCGCAGCACACTGGCTACACTCTGGGACGGAATGTGTGGAATTGGCAAAGACATCTTCGGCTTTAAACAAAGAAAGAGCGAAAGGAATATTAGCGCTTAACTTTCATCAACAACGAGGTAACTAAGACCCTGCTGTTCCTGCCATATATTTAATATATCATTTCCTGGACGCGCCTGTATGGCCGGAGCCTACATGCCTGCTTGCAAGGCGACAAATGTCCGCCTGACGGCCAGTATTTCAAACACCCATTGCAGAAGAAGCTCTTCAAGCCCTAGACAGTGAGAGGCCGTACATTCAGCTCCTGATTCTTCCTGGCAGTTAAGAACTGTGTGTGGACCCCGGACACGAACCTGGGACCTTAACCTTTCGTGGCCCCTACTGACTGACCTACGTCCTGTTTAAACTGCTGAAATACTACGAAGGCGATGTAATGTCTCTAGTTTATTTTTAGTAGTCGATGAGAGTTACATGAGTTCTCTTTTTATTCAATGATACTTCATATTTGCACAATGGATATTTTTCAGATGTCTTTGATAATCGATATATTGCTCCATAGATGTTCTGAGTACAAGTAATGTGATCTTTGGTTATCTTGTCAACTGTTTGTCGTTGCCAGTGTACTATTCGCGCTCATTAGGTGACAGACCCTAGTGTCGGTCACGCTGCCGAGTGGTTTGGGATAACAATAGCCGGCCGAAGTGGCCGTGCGGTTCTAGGCGCTGCAGTCTGGAACCGCGAGACCGCTACGGTCGCAGGTTCGAATCCTGCCTCGGGCATGGATGTGTGTGCTGTCCTTAGGTTAGTTAGATTTAAGTAGTTCTAAGTTCTAGGGGACTGATGACCTCAGAAGTTGAGTCCCATAGTGCTCAGAGCCATTTGAACCATTTGATAACAACTAGGAGAACACATAGATGTAGAGACAGAGGATGTTGGTTTATGGAGACATGGTTTTGTAAAGATTGATTTTAGAAGCGTGGAGATATTAAGGTAACCTTGTTGCATTGCTTGCTCACACATAATTTATGACGAGTTTGAGAAAAGCAAATTTTCGGTATGATTTTTCTGTATTCATTCGGATCGGTTAGTTTGAGTGTTCAGAAGATATTAAACAAAATTTTATGCTTATATGGACTGACCACTCTTTTACCATTTCACTAACGAGTTACATGGCAGAATTATATTTTCTTTTATAAGAAGTGACTTTTGTAAAGACTGTTGTAATCAAAATTAGATTTTCATTCTGCAGATGAGTGTGCGCAAAGAGGAAAGAAGTGGCGGGCTTATGGTAAGAGTTGCAGGCAACACCTTGCTCGGCAGATACGGCGTGGAGGCAGAGGGAGAGTGCGCAGGGGTTAATATGCGTGGCCTGGCCACGGTGTCTCTGGCACCACTACCGGGAAGAAGCAACCGAAAGGAGGGCAGAAGCCAAGGAGGAGGGGATGTCATCAGGGGAGGGGGCGGGAGTGTTGTCCAGCCAGCTGAGCAGGGTGACTTAAAGATGCACGAAGGTAACTGGCGAAGGAGGCGCGGTAGCGCGGTCGGTGCTCGATTTAATTGTGGGTTTGTAAGTACTGCCCGAAGTCGAGACATAATATAGCTATCAATATACAGGTAAGTGATCGTCCATCCCTTGATCCATACAATCGCATGGTTTTTCTTGGCGGGGAAATACGTATCCTCAAGATGGATAAAAGTCCGTAGGTCAATCGAGTCCGGCGGAACGCAGAGGTAACAGGCAACGAACTGTCTACCGAATTTCCAGAGGTCACTGGCGGCAACACAACTTCGGTGGTGGGCATTGTTATCCACGAGCTAGCAAACTCAACAAAGCAGAGTGTCAGACAATCCGGTTGTGAGAACTCCGTTCCCAGATGGAGTCCTAATTACGCTGTCGATAACGTCGTCAGATGGCGTACGGCACGGCTCGCCGCTGCTTCATCCCTCTTCACCCACCGTCGATGGAGTTTCTCTCCACGGCGGGCCAAGACTCCAAACGTACCGAATAGCAACGATCAACACTAACAACATTATCTGCTGCGCGAAATGGTATGGACATCGGACATCGACATTGCGCTACTGCAGTAAGTACACTTGGCCACACTTCTGGACGTCGCAGGGTGTAACAGTTATCCTTCTCTTGGTGGCAGCTTGGGAAGTGGAGTAGACACCTACATCCTAGAGAACATTCCGGTGGCGGATAGTACATCCTTCTGTCCACCAGAGCCATAACTCACTTTTGGCAGTTTCCACAGCAGCCTCAAGGGATACCAGTATGTCGTCCACCTGACGACGGTCGGTGGGGGGAGAAGAGCGCGCCGATGCGTAGGTGATCGGAAAAACCGTCGTCGGAGGCGCCACTGTAGCGACCTGCAGTTGGGTGATGAGTCGCTGAAGGTGGCCTTCTTTGCTGCACCCACGACAGGTCTTGGGTTGGCTGTCGTGTATAATGACTGCACGGCACCAGCTGATTTGCAGATAAGATGGCACGTGGCCATATAGATCGATAGTGATCTGTAGTTCATCCTTAAGAACGGGGTGCATTTGGAATTGCGCCCAGCGGCCATGTATAGCGCCATAGGGACGGAAAGCCGCGATAACGTTTTCCGCCGGGAGCGCGAATGCTTGTTTGAAAACTCGTATGGTGCACATGTTCAAGCCTGCATGATCGACAGTGACGGCGTCGACACTGCCGTTAGTGAGGCAGAAGCGCAGTCCGAGTTTCTTTCTCACGCCGCGTCATGACTGCTTTGACGTACACCTTACTGCTTAAGATGGACAAATGGATGCCCAAAATGTCAGCAGCTGGTATCTTAGCTACGTCACGTAGAAAGCATTCCACTTCCAAGGCCCGTTGTCGGGTGTACTCATTGCAGAATGTGAATCGTAGTGTGGATTTTCGGAAACTGTTGACCATTGTTCAAGTGTACGTAAGCGAGACGTACGTGACGACCGTTGACAGCAAACAACGGCGTGTGTGCGCGCTCCACAGTTGGAAACAATACCAGTCAGCACTGCACTGCCGCAAAAGCCAGACTACCGACTAAGCTACCCATTCACGAATCAGGACCGCTCACTGCTTTACTTCTGGCAGTGCCTCATCTCCTACTTCAATCTGACAGGGATTTTCATATCAGCACACACTCGACTGCTGAGTGAAAATCTCGTTCTGGAAACATCTCCCAGGCTATGGCTATGCCATCTCTCCGCAATATCCTTTCTTCCGCGCGTGCTAGTCTTGCAAGTTTCGCAGGAGAGCTCCTGTGAAGTTTGGGAGGTAGGAGACGAGGTACTGGCAGTAGTAAAGCTGTGAGGAGGGGGCTTGAGTCGTGCTTGGGTGGCTCAGTCGGCATTCACCTTTCGGCCATGGTCTCACGCAGACCTGCTGAGCCGTGGCGCCATTGAGTGAGTAGACAGTTCTGTCTGGCGTCACTGGTTCAAATGTAGTATCGACCATTCCTCTTGCGGCCCCGTTGCCAGTACCTATGAGGAAAAGTTGGTATCTGTGGGTTGTGCCCTTAGAAGGTCTTTGCTTGCCGATATACAGTTTGAGTTACTAATTAATGCCATGTAACTCCGAAAGTATGACAATAGCCGAAAAGTTTGTGGGACAAAAGTTGCATGGGACAACTGGAGCCATAACATGACGTTATTTTTTTGTTGCTAGGTGCGGTCGTGTCAGAGATATGAAGGTCAGCTTTGTTTTTTTTTATGGGATGCTATAGTTTGGTACTTATTTTCTGATAGCGGCTATCGAGTTGAATCCAGTGATGTGTAACAGTAAGGCCTTTGAAGGTCAACGAAGATCAAAAAGGTGGAATGAACGTCCATTCACAGAAAGGGTTCAAAGTGATGACCATTGGTTTCAATGCATGCTGCAATCTTCTTATCATGGATTGAGTGCTATTCCTTGCCACTTCATTACTTATCGAAGCACATGCTCTGACAACATCGTGCAAATAGTAAATTTCGCCGAATACGGGGTATTCATCTAACGTGCCATTGACATGTAAACACCATTCGTCGGTTTCGCAATACAACACTAATTGGGACGGTAAGACTAGTATCGTCGAATCAAGCTAGTGTGAATGATGTATTCCTTCGAAGAACAAGTCGATATACTTCTCATTTACGGAGAATGCCAATAAAATTCAGTGAGATCTGGAGACTTATACGCTGAAAGATATCCTCAATGTACTAATCCTACACGGCGTACATTTAAATATGCATATGATTAACTGAGAACAACTGGATCGGAAACATATCCGGCAAAGGAAAGTTACTAACGAAGAAACGGAAATTGGTGCTCTTTCCACTGTGGTTCGAGATCCCTGTGTTAGTGCGCGTCAAATTGCAAGGGAATCCGGCATGAGCCAGAGTAGTGTTTTTTTGTTCTCCTTCGTCATTAATATCATCCTCACCCTATCAGTTAACTGCCACGGATAGTATGCGTCACATTGAATACTGCATGTCAATCCTAAGGACCCGGGTTCGATTCCCGGCTGGGTCGGAGATTTTGTCCACTCAGAGACTGGGTGTTGTGTTGTCCTAATCATCATCATTTCATACCCATTGACGTGCAAGTCGCCGAAGTGGCGTCAAATCGAAAGACTTGCACCCGGCTAACGGTCTACCCGACGGGAGGCCCTAGTCCCACGACATTTACATTTACATTGAATTCTGCCAATGGGCCTAACTTCAGATTCAGAGGGATGTCACATTTATTAATTTCATTTTATTGACTGACGAGGCTACATTGGTGAACCATAGAAATGTTAATTTGAATAACGTGCATTACTGGGTAACTGAAAAACCATGTTGGCTGTGGCAATTTGCACAGAAAAAACTGTGGTCGGGGAATGAATGGTGTGGGATTCAGGACGACAGATTAATAGGCCCCTATTTCATCGAAGGAAATCTTAATGATAGGAAGTACTCCACATTCCCGCAAGAAACATTAGGTCTGTTATTGGAAGAAATATCTTTAGGAACAAGGAACAGAATGTGGTATCAACACGATGAGTGTCCGAGACATTCTTCGCTGATGGCTAGCAGTTGCAGAGACAATTTCCAAATCGTTGGATTCCACGCGGAGGAGATGTGTCTGGTCATCTCATTCACCAGGCTTGACGCCTCTGGATTTTTTCTTGTGAGGATTCGTAGAACAGATTGTCTGTAAAGACGTTCTACTACACCTGAAGATATGCGAGAGAGAATTGCCTGAGCATGTGCTTCGAAAAGTGCCGAAGTGATAAGGAATACTACTCAATCCCTGATAAGAATATTGCAGTACTGCATTAATACCAATGGTCATCACTTCGAACACCTTCTGTAAATTGACGTTCATGCCAACTTTTTTACCTTCGTCGACCTTCAAAGAAAGCTGACCTCCATATCCCTAAAGCGACCCCACGTAGCAACAAAAAACTAACGCCATATTATGGTCCCGTTATCCCATGCATCTTTTCTCCAACAAAGTTTTCCGCGTCTATTATACTTTCGGAATCAGCAATAGTGGCAATAGTTAGTGACTCACCTTGTATATATGGGGTTCGTGACCCGAGAGAGAGGACGAAGTTTGCGGATTGGCGGTAGCGTCGCCACAAGAGGTGGTCACGAGGTCCGCGCGGCCGAAGCCAAGAGCTGCGCAAGGAGGGTCTGCGCAGAGCGAAGATACCGGAGTACTTCGCCGGGGTCAGCGTCGACTACAAGCAGCAGGCCGACATTCCGTCGGTTGGTTGCCAACATTCGTGTCAGACGACCGCTTGTGGCCTGGATGCCCCCTTCTACCTGGCTTTCATCGGCACCACTCAGTAGCCGCTGCGATGCGCCGTCCATCCCTGGAACTGCTTGCTGCTAAAGGGAAGTAACATTCTGTAATCCTCGTGGTGATTTGTTTCATTGTCTACCTACCCTCCTTAATATTTTCAGGTTTGTACCCGACCCTCAGAATTTTACTCGGTCGGATCTTTGGTGGTAACTATAGGCGGTAGTTTTGTAGTAAGACACTAGTTCTCGTTTGAAAATTTGTCCCGCTTATATATATTCTTTCCTTTCTTGTTTATATTTTATCATTAATGTTCTAATGAATCAGCCCTTGGTCGTAAATGCAGCTGGAACAATTGTACTAAGGCATAGGTTGCCGTTAAACAAAGAGGGACCTTGTGGTTAGATTTAGATGTTAACCGGTTCAATTCTTTGATTGTTATTGCATTTCTCAGTCATTAGTTATAATCTGAGCCACCTCTTGTACTAAGCTCTTCGTTTATATGTTTGAAAGACCTGGTCATTATTGGTGTATTTTAGCTGGATATTGTGGTGTAAAAAGTGCTCACAAGTAATGTTTTAAGACGTTCCTTCAGAGCAATCTTAATAACTGACAATCAGTTTAACTTTGAAAATTTTTACAGCCAACTGTCACCAAAGCTTTAGTCAAAATAAAATTGTCGGAAGGGACGGGTTGGGATCCAGTCGCACCTTGGTTGCCGATTGAAATTAAGAGGTTGGTTGCTTTGAAGTAAGCTTTATTATTGTCATATTGTTTGCTAATCTATTTAACCTTTAAACACAGGTGCGCGTCTTAACCCCGAAGCTTTCGACACACAGCTCTCAAACTAAAGTTAAGAGATCTGTTTTGAGTAATTGAATCACTCTTGTCATCAATGGTGTCTATATAGTTTTCATTTGTTGCAGAAGGACATTTAGTAAGATAGACTGTGTCCAGCGCGGTAATAAACACTGCTGTTCACCCGATAACGGGCGGGCTGCAGGTCCGGCCGCCTTGTAATCATTGTCATATTGTTTGCTGTTTTGCAATACAGCACTTCAGATTTCTTTTGAAAAGATTAAAAGCTTATTCAAGTTAAGGTTTAAGGTCAAAAGGATTTTCCAAATTTGTTAATTTTGTTAAAGAAAATTTTATGGTTAAATGCTTCGATTATCTGTAAAACACAGTTTATATATTGTTAAATAAACAGGTTATGTGAAAAGAAAGTTATATTGGTGGGTTCTCCCTTCCACGTTTTCCTTAATTCCAGTAAGTACCATGTATCACAATTTCTGTTGTACAGTGTCCATGGTGTACTGTTTCCGCGAGCGACACTTAAAGTTTCGTTCAAATGTAAACATGCATGACTACGTGCTTATGAAATCGAACAGTTCATTTGCGGAAAGCTGCGCCTGGACCCACGAGAAGTGATAGGTATTCACTTCTCTATCACCAGCAGAATTGTCTACAGTAATATGACGACGGAGGAAGCATGCAAACAGCCTAAAGTTTAAAAATTCTGACTGGCACGTTCGAGAGGTGAAGGTAGACTACGCTGAATTCGGTCTTCCAACGACTCAGATATTTGAGCTCCCTTTCGAAGTGCCCCAAGACGTGGTCGTTGACGTCTTATGACCCTACGACACCGTTGTGGAAGGTAGAAAAATGGTAGACGTTCATGACATACCACATGTTAAATGGTGTATGACGGATTAAGATCAAACCATCCAAACATTCACCATCCTATCTGCTAATAGGTGGAGCTTGAGCCATTGTCATAAATGATGACCAACAGCGGACATTTGCAGGACAGGGACAAGAGCGTCATATTAGGCCCGATTGTCTCTACTGCCATTTTATCCAGGTCCTGACTGGCCTGAGTGGTACACAGCTCTTAAAGCGACAGTGACGAGACCAACATCTATCCAGTGCTCGACAAACGGCCCAGTTAAATGATGAACATCGAACTGAGTGTGGCGCCTCCCTCTGCTTTCCTTTCTATGGGCCATTTGGTTGGACGACGGACGGCCACATTCCGACATGGAACATCACCTCCGAAAGCAGCGCTCCCCCGAAAATGGAAGAACCGAATTCGAACGCCCTTTCACGACACATTCCTTCATTTGGGATTACAGGTAGTGGACCAGACACCGGATAGTAATCTCCCTTTGAGCGATCCAATGTCAGAAGTGACCACTCCCGACGTCCTTTGTGAGGAGCATTTCTTGCACTGCCTGCAGTCTCGCCCAACAACAACAGATCTCATGGAGGGAAGTTACCCACATCCCACCTGGGCAGTGACACCATCCCTAGCCCACGATGGGCATGACAGTCTTTTGCCACTATTTCCGACCTCCTGGGCTGATGTTGCCAACGACAGAGCAGACTGGGATGCTGGCCCACCCATCGAGGAGTATCCCATGGAACGCTGCTATGGTTGTTTCATGCCAGCCAGACATCTCAGCAGGACCCTCTGTGCCAATAGGGGGGAGCACGTCCACAACACTACCGCATCATGACGATGAATCTGGCAACCATTCGGGCTCCTCATAAAGTGGTAAGGTTCAGAGACACCAGTTTCACTGCTAATGTCGACATTGCCCTTCTCCCAGAAACAATTGTCGCTGATTTATACACGCCTGCCAGCTACATGGTTCACTGCCCAACGTCTCCTACAACAGTAGCGTAGTCCACTGCCCCAAACCAGGCATCTCACACCCTGGGCTCCCGACGTCTTTCTGACCTACGCCCCTCAGGACAAAGACCAGGCGATGGAGACCATCGCCTGTGACGACACACTTTCACTGACCCCTTCCCTGTTTGGTGACTGAGTAGTTGAAATGGAGACAGAAGGTAGACAAAATGCCCTTGATGCTCCTCTGCCCCACAGGCTTGAGACTATCTTGGGGAGAGGGCCACGTTAAGGATGCCTTTCACAAGGATGGGTAACCAAATGGCCCCATTACCAGAAAGGTGCCGCCATCTACATATTCCACATTAAGACGTCCCTATCTTATCATGTGGCTACGATCGAAGTCATCAGCATACACTCTGTCATAAAAATGCGCCTATTCCATGACATGCTCCAGGCAGTGGACGTGGATATCACCTTCCTTCAAGAAGTCCACCTAGAGCTGCAATTGAAAATTTGTGGGTACATCGCCTACAGTATCCCATATAGCAATGAACCGGTGAAACCACCATCCTATTAAGCAATGGCAGAAAGTCATATGATGCCACATATCTGCCATCTGCACGAGGCATTTCTGTTATGGTGGAAGCAGTCTATATTGCCAATGTATGTGTGGCCCGACCATTTGGTATACATCTGTTCAGTCACACTCCTATGACTACGCACGTACTGTAGCTGCGGTCCATAGACGCTGAACGTTTCCAATCTGTAAGAGGATGCATGTCGGCAGGAGAGTGCTGTTACATGGGATCGCTGCCTCCAGAGACTGGATGCCCAACCTTCCAACTTACACTGGTGGCTCGACCACATCAAGCCTTGGTGTATGGCCATGACAGAGTGTGCTGGTGGCGGGCGACGTAGGAATTTTGTATTACACAGAGCTAAGGGAACTAATGGCACAGAGACCGGTAGACAGCAGTTAATCGTCTTAAAGCTCGGCTACTCCGTCTCACTGCAGAACAGCTTAATGGAGTTCGAGTTCGGGCGGGGCACAGGATACCATCCACACCGAAATGGCATCCATGTATCACGTCATCAGACAGAGACGCTACTTCAAGCGCCAAATTATAACATCTGTAGAAACAGCAGTGGGTGGTCGTGTCAACATGAAGTGTGCCATCACTGCAGCATTCGTCCAGCATTACTGGAAGTTTTATGCCGAGGATCCACAGAGTGTAACCGAGTACGAAGGGATCCTGCGCGATTTGCCCATCCCCAGAGTAGTGGTCCAGGACGACGCCCTTCTAATTCCCATAACTGCTGAAGACTTAACAGCGGCCTTGGTATGCGGTGCCCCAAATAAATCACCAGAACCAGACGGCTTACCGAACGAATTATACCGTGCCTTCTATCCTCTGACGGGAACTCCAGTGGATTCAAATGTTTGAAGACCTCCCTTTGACGATTTTACTGTCTCCCTGGATTCCCTTGAAGGTATCATGATACCGTTTCCAAAACCGAGTATTTCTCACTGTTGTCACGATTATCGTCCTGTTATGCTCTTGAAGGCATATTACAAACTTTTCGCCTGTATCCTTTGCATGTGTCTTCAGGCTACAATTGGGCACATTATCCATCCTGACCAGACATGTTTAGGCGGTAACAACGGCAACCACAGGGCACTTGGCACCTACCGCGACGTCACGGTGCTGGGGGCGGCCTGCCACCTCCGAGGCGTCCTTGTTGCCGTCGATTTTTATCACGCCTTTGATCGTATCGACCACGATTTACTACGCACCATGATTGAACACATGGGTCTCTCGCAGGTGTTGGCAAGAGTGATCCTACGTTTAATCCACGGAGCGCGCTCTCAGTTTATGGTCAACGGCCACCAGACCAAACACATCATTCCTGTATGTTGGTGCGACAGGAATGTCCTTTGTCAGGAGTCTTATTCGCGGTGTCCCTCGAACCCGTACCGCAGGACCCTCGCCAACATCTAGAAGGCATCTGCATTCGAGACGTGGCTTCTGACTCAGTGCCTTTGCTGACGATGTGGTACTATTTACGCGGTCAGGCGACGAAATCAAAGTGACGACAATGTGATGCTATTGACGCGGTCAGGCGACGAAATCAAAGTGACGCTTTAGTGGTTGAGTCGTTGTGCGGTATCATGCAGCGTCGTCAACATGCGCAATATGACATACATGGATTTTGGCAGACGTCTTTTCTGCCCAACAATAATCCCCTTCCTGGAGGCTTCCACACTGACCACATTGCGAGTGCAGTTCTCCAGTACAGTTTTCCGAACTGCGACAGACACATATCGCTGGCTGCTACAATGGACACGTGCGCTGCTCCATGCAGGAAATTCCGCATCATGGATATGGTTCTCCGGACCCATTATGTTAACACTTACCTAGCGCGCAAACTTAATTATTTTGCACAGATTATTCTCCTACCAGTCACTATGGCCCATAGTTTCCAGACCGCATATGAACATTTTGAGAGCGCAGGTCACATATTCAAAGGCGGTTACACTACTTTAACGGGGCCTCCACAGTTGGGAAGCCTAGAGTTGACTCATGTCCACAACCGTGCGTTGGCGTTCTACCTACGGATAACTTGACTCACGTGGACTACAGCCAGCACCAGCTTGTCAGGGACACTGCTTCAGACCGTCGCAACCCGAGATCTTCCACCACCAGTTGCCGTGAGCCACATAGCTCGATCTCTCGACCACATCCGAATTTTCTGGTCGAACTGAGCTACATGACTGAGGATTTATCGGCGACAAGGGCGCTGAGAGTGAGACTATTACCACATCTATCAAGTATGGCAACACTGACACAACAACGAGCAGCACCACCTGACAATCTGCTGGACCAGAGTGTGGCATGCTGTCCACACCAAATACCTGCACATGTACGCTCGTTCCTTGTGGTACGTGGTAGTGAACGGCAAATTAGCCACAAGCCAGCGCCTCCATTCCATCCATGTCACTGAAGACCCTTTCTTTCCGCACTGCGCAAGTCGTCGATTCAGACGCACACCGCTTGACGTGTGCTGCGACGTGCAACTGCTGGGATCTTATAGAATGTATGATGGAACTCCTGTTGCAACGACAGTCTATCTCACCGGACGCACTCCTAGGCCCAGATACTGTTTACTTTCCTAACACCAGATCAAATGCCATCTACTTGTTGAAGGGCATGGTGCTTGATTATGTTTTACAAGCTGCACCCGGAAGCGCTCTCGACTTGTGATTCCACCTGATGACGACTCATGAGACGTTCTACCATCATGCACTGTATCGGACCTATCGAATTATTTAGGCACATTATTCGAGGATCCTTCTGCCCACTGCGGCTTTTCGAGCACTAGAATGCTCACTTCAAGACGATTCACGGCACATGATTGATACTCCGAGGAAACGGTTTGCAGGGGGTCCCCTCTCCATTAATTTGTGCGAAGATGACATGGAAACTTCTGGTGGCAGTAGTAGGATCCGTTTACAAAAAATAAAAACAAATAAATAAAATTGAGAGACATTCAAAAGATAAAAAATTATTTACTCATAAATAACTAAATACGTTTGTGTAAATAATGCTCTCTTAATCCAGTAAGATTGCTTTCCTTCCTTGGCTCTAAGAGGGCAGGAATTGGGTGTTGTGGCCAGGCGTCGGAAGGCGACCCATGCCCTCTTTTCCCCCCGACCCTCCTCTCGTGATTAAAAATAAATAAATAAATAAAACACATTTTTACTGCCAGGAAGTTTCATTGTTGTAATCGTTAAAAATCTGTCTTTTAAATACTAGTTTCTTCTACATCCTTCAGCAGGTTATTTCTTTCAATGTCCGCTTACTGAAGTTTTATTTTGCATTCGAGTGTCACCACATTGTACAAGCGGAACACAATTACTTAAAGCCTAAAGTGTGATGTGTTTAGCATAGTTGCTTCTCCTTGCATTGCACTTGGGCAAGGTTTCCTTTAGCTGGTTTGCTGCTGCGCTGCATTCTAACATCCACCACTTTCGAGCAGTACTGATTTTCCGATGCCACAAGGTAAGTCAGTGAAGTTTGTTAGGGTCATATTAACATCACTTTCAGAACACAATAAAATTATTAATTACAGTCAAGCATTGCGTTAGAAATTATCTTCAGGACCAGTTTAGTTAAAATTTAGTCCAGATCTCATTTCGCTTTACCTCGGAAGCTGTCTCCCGCAGTCGGAGACGAAACTTCAGAGGAGAGTTTTATACATAGACGTCGGCGCATCATCCCAGAAGTTTTAAGTGAAGACTATACCGGCTCTGAAAGCCACTAATGTATACTCATTTCCTTTGTCAGACAGTCTCACTCTTCCGTAGTGAAAGTGAAGCACCGGCACGACAGTCAGGAAAGGTAGAGCAGAGAGGGATGTGAAGAATACGTCAGCCAATAGTACGCTCACCGCCGCTGTGTAGGACGACACCGAGACAGCTACGGCCCATAGACGAAGAGAACATAAGCGCCGCTCCGCCTCGCCGCGCCCCAGTTGGAGAATAGCCGTTCTACAAACTCTACAGCAGCGACTTAGGACTGTATTACTAGACTTTTATTGGAATTGTGTGTACTAAATAGTGTTTCTTATTTTGTCTGTCGCCCATTGCTTGCGACACACCATTGTAAATTCTCAAAGTTAAGTATTGTCATTTATCTTACTGTAATAAAAATTCATAAAATACGATTTGCTTGAATTGTTGTCTAGCGATCCAAGAAAGCAGGTTTCCTAGGCACCCCATTTTCGATGAGCAGGCAGGACGTAACACTGACATTGCTGTGTTGCATGTTCGCATGTGTGTCATTCAGTGTTTAGCATGTTACTTAGTTTGGGCCTGTAAACAGAAACATTTTGGGTATTTATCCTTTCAAAGTTCAGATTGTAATTTTATCCAGGATTTTTACCCTGTTCCTTTTAAATGTTGGAATTGTTACATAAGCACTTTGACGTCAGCGTAGTAGCACTGTTCACTGCTCTGTAATGCAGAGTTTAGTATATACAAGGGTTGCCCAGAAAATAATGCATTGCATTTTTTTCTCAGCCTAAAACAATGCTACTAATGCGAAACGTTAAGTATGTTTAATCTGAAGTCTCCTGAGTGAGCGCGGCAAGTTTCCGTCGCTTCTGATAGATAGCGTAGCTGCAGGACAGTTTCAAAATGGCGTCTGTAGGTGAAGTGTTACAAGAAACCTGTCGTCATTGATTTTTTCACTGCAGAGAAATAAACTGTGGGGAATAGTCACAAACGCTTTTTCAAAGTCTATGGAGCATCTGCTGTCGACAGAAGTACAGTTAATTGCTGGGCATGGAGGGTGAGGTCATCAGAAGGCGGTCCGGCGGAGCTCCACGATTTGCAGCGGTCTGGGAGACCATCCACGGCTGTCACATCTGACCGCTCTGACCTAGCCCCTTCTGACTCCCAGGAGTTTGGGCCAGTAAAGGATGCCATTCGTGAAAGACATTTTGAGGATGATGACGAGATGATTCACACAGTGAAGCACTGCCTCCACCACCCGGACAAGGATTGGTACCGACAGGCCATACACACCCCTGTTTTGCGCTGAAGGAAAGCCATAGAACCGGGATGGAGATAACGTGGAAAAATAAGGTGTTTGTACCCGTGGTCTAGAGGTAGCGTCTTTGATTCATAATCAAAACGTCTTCGGTCCCGGGTTCGATCCCCGCCACTGCCTAAATTTTGATAAATAATCAGCATTGGCGGCCGAAGACTTCCGGCATAAGAAGTCAGCCTCATTCTGCCAACGGCCTTGTCAAAGAGGGCGGAGGAGCGGATAGAGGTTCAGGGCACTCTCTTGTCCTAGGGGTGGGAAATTGCCCTTAAATGTGAAAGAATCAGCAATGATCAACGACATGAGGATGCAGAAGGCAATGGAAACCACTGCATTAAAGACACGTAACGTGTATCCACAGGACATGTGGCCTGTAATTGAAGAAGTGTCGTGATGATCTCTCCATTGGCAAAAGATTCCGGAATAGTCCCCCATTCGGATCTCCGGGAGGGGACTGCCAAGGGGGAGGTTACCATGAGAAAAAGATTGAATAATCAACGAAAGGATAACGTTCTACGAGTCGGGGCGTAGAATGTCAGAAGCTTGAACGTGTTAGAGAAACTAGAAAATCTGAAAATGGAAATGCAAAGGCTCAATCTAGATATAGTAGGCGTCAGTGAAGTGAAGTGGAAGGAAGACAACGATTTCTGGTCAGATGAGTATCGGGTAATATCAACAGCAGCAGAAAATGGTATAACAGGTGTAGGATTCGTTATGAATAGGAAGGTAGGGCAGAGGGTGTGTTACTGTGAACAGTTCAGTGACCGGGTTGTTCTAATCAGAATCGACAGCAGACCAACACCGACAACGATAGTTCAGGTATACATGCCGACGTCGCAAGCTGAAGATGAACAGATAGAGAAAGTGTATGAGGATATTGAAAGGGTAATGCAGTATGTAAAGGGGGACGAAAATCTAATAGTCATGGGCGACTGGAATGCAGTTGTAGGGGAAGGAGTAGAAGAAAAGGTTACAGGAGAATATGGGCTTGGGACAAGGAATGAAAGAGGAGAAAGACTAATTGAGTTCTGTAACAAGTTTCAGCTAGCAATAGCGAAGACCCTGTTCAAGAATCACAAGAGGTATACTTGGAAAAGGCCGGGAGGTACGGGAAGATTTCAATTAGATTACATCATGGTCAGACAGAGATTCCGAAATCAGATACTGGATTGTAAGCCGAACCCAGGAGCAGATATAGACTCAGATCACAATATAGTAGTGATGAAGAGTAGGCTGAAGTTCAAGACATTAGTCAGGAAGAATCAATACGCAAAGAACTGGGATACGGAAGTACTAAGGAATACGCTTGAAGTTCTCTAACGCTATAGATACAGCAATAAGGAATAGCGCAGTAGGCAGTACAGTTGAAGAGGAATGGACATCTCTAAAAAGGGCCATCACAGAAGTTGGGAAGGAAAACATAGGTACAAAGAAGGTAGCTGCGAAGAAACCATGGGTAACAGGAGAAATACTTCAGTTGATTGATGAAAGGAGGAAGTACAAACATGTTCCGGGAAAATCAGGAATACAGAAATACAAGTCGCTGAGGAATGAAATAAATAGGAAGTGCAGGGAAGCTAAGACGAAATGGCTGCAGGAAAAATGTGAAGACATCGAAAAAGATATGATTGTCGGAAGGACAGACTCAGCATACAGGAAAGTCAAAACAACCTTTGGTGACATTAAAAGCAACGGTGGTAACATTAAGAGTGCAATTGGAATTCCACTGTTAAATGCAGAGGAGAGAGCAGATAGGTGGAAAGAATACATTGAAAGCCTCTATGGGGGTGAAGATTTGTCTGATGTGATAGAAGAAGAAACAGGAGTCGATTTAGAAGAGATAGGGGATCCAGTATTAGAATCGGAATTTAAAAGAGCTTTGGAGGACTTACGGTCAAATAAGGCAGAAGGGATAGATAACATTCCATCAGAATTTATAAAATCATTGGGGGAAGTGGCAACAAAACGACTATTCACGTTGGTGTGTAGAATATATGAGTCTGGCGATATACCATCTGACTTTCGGAAAAGCATCATCCACACAATTCCGAAGACGGCAAAAGCTGACAAGTGCGAGAATTATCGCACAATCAGCTTAACAGCTCATGCATCGAAGCTGCTTACAAGAATAATATACAGAAGAATGGAAAAGAAAATTGAGAATGCGCTAGGTGACGATCAGTTTGGCTTTAGGAAAAGTAAAGGGACGAGAGAGGCAATTCTGACGTTACGGCTAATAATGGAAGCAAGGCTAAAGAAAAATCAAGACACTTTCATAGGATTTGTCGGTCTGGAAAAAGCGTTCGACAATATAAAATGGTGCAAGCTGTTCGAGATTCTGAAAAAGTAGGGGTAAGCTATAGGGAGAGACGGGTCATATACAATATGTACAACAACCAAGAGGGAATAATAAGAGCGGACGATCAAGAACCAAGTGCTCGTATTAAGAAGGGTGTAAGACAAGGCTCTAGCCTTTCGCCCCTACTCTTCAATCTGTACATCGAGGAAGCAATGATGGAAATAAAAGAAAGGTTCAGGAGTGGAATTAAAACACAAGGTGAAAGGATATCAATGATACGATTCGCTGATGACATTGCTATCCTGAGTGAAAGTGAAGAAGAATTAAATGATCTGCTGAACGGAATAAACAGTCTAATGAGTACACAGTATGGTTTGAGAGTAAATCGGAGAAAGACGAAGGTAATGAGAAGTAGCAGAAATGAGAACAGCGAGAAACTTAACATCAGGATTGATGGTCACGAGGTCAATGAAGTTAATGAATTCTGTTACCTAGGCAGTAAAATAACCAATGACGGACGGAGCAAGGACGACATCAAAAGCAGACTCGCTATGGCAAAAGAGGCATTTCTGGCCAAGAGAAGTCTACTAATATCAAATACCGGCCTTAATTTGAGGAAGAAATTTCTGAGGATGTACGTCTGGAGTACAGCATTGTATGGTAGTGAAACATGGACTGTGGGAATACCGGAACAGAAGAGAATCGAAGCATTTGAGATGTGGTGCTATAGACGAATGTTGAAAATTAGGTGGACTGATAAGGTAAGGAATGAGGAGGTTCTACGCAGAATCGGAGAGGAAAGGAGTATGTGGAAAACAGTGATAAGGAGAAGGGACAGGATGATAGGACATCTGCTAAGACATGAGGGAATGACTTCCATGGTACTAGAGGGAGCTGTAGAGGGCAAAAACTGTAGAGGAAGACAGATATTGGAATACGTCAAGCAAATAATTGAGGACTTATGTTGCAAGTGCTACTCTGAGATGAAGAGGTTAGCACAGGAAAGAATTCGTGGCGGGCCGCATCAAACCAGTCATTAGACTGATGACAAAAAAAAAAAAGATGAAACACCATTCTTTCGTGTGTATTATTTTCATTATGTTCAATAAAGAACTGTTGAAGAAAAAAATGCAGTGCATTACTTTCTGGGCAACCCCATGCTTCCAGGTTTTTTAATTATTTTTAGTAAAAGTTAATTGGAATGCAGTTATACAATTTCCGATGGATTTGGCGACTTCTTTCATCGGATGGCGTTTACATAAGCATAGCACCGGCATTGTTTGGTTGAAAAGTATGTTCACATTACGATATACACACATGCGAAAATGAAGAGTATGAGTCCTTTATACAAAACATAACAGATAAAACAGTTGCATTACATATTTTTATTCTGAGCTTAACTATTATCGACACATAATTCTATATATTTGCGTTAAATAAAGGCTTAAATAATTAAAAGTAAACAAAAAAGATAATCTCATTGTACATTTTCTATCCACAAAAATATTTTTGCATAACATTTTAAATAACATAATTGAATTTAACTTCTTCTAAATATTTCCTCTGTACTTCGTTGATATATTGTTTAAACTGCTGATAGATGAAAATTAGAGAAATTAAACAGTAGGATTGCAAGAGCAGCTACAGAATACTCTTTTTTTTCTTAAATACAAATTTCATGTGTATCAAAAGAAAGTGGACATTGTTACTTACGTGAAGAAGTGTTAAAGGTACTGTTGATTGGAATGAACAGGTTGGTGACCAAGAACAGTGGGTTGAGAGTAAACCAGAAAAAGACAAAAGTAATGAGAATTAGCAGAAATGAGAATAGTCTTAAACTAAACATCGAAATTGGTGATGATGTGGTGACGAGCTTAACAGATACTGCTACCTTCGAATCAAAATAGCCCATGACGAATGAAGCAACGAGGATATGAAAAGCAGGGTAGCACAGGCAAAGAGGGCAGCTTGGCCAATAGTAGCCTATTAGAGCACGGTCTTGTATAGCGAAACCGGAGCGAAAGAAGATCGAAGAGACTGAGATGCAATGCTACAGAAGAGCGTTGAAAATGAGGCGGGCCGAAAAAATAAGGAACGAGGAGGTCCTCCCTTTATCCAGCGACGAGAGGAACGTATGGAAAACACTCTCAAGAAGAAAGACGATATAATAAGTGGTACGACACCCGGGAATAAATTGCATGGTACTAGATGGAGCTGAAGAGGGTAAAAAATGTAGGAAACGATGGACATCGGAACACATCCAACAGATAAACGAGAATGTAGGGTGCAAGTCGCTACTCTGAGAGGAAGAGGTAGGAATAGCAGATGAAGTCTTCGCGGGGTCGTATCAAACCAGGCAGAAAATGACTTATGTATACAGGATATCCATAATTACAGTTTCATAACGTTGCAGAGAGAGAACCACTGCTCAGAATGACATCAGTTAATTTAAATGGAGTCGGCTGTAAATGACAATTGAATCATAATATGAAGACTATGGTATGAGTCACACTATTCGTACTGTTCAATGTGCATGGCTGTACAAATTCGACAGTCAACAGTTGTTGAACTGTTAGCTAGATAATCCCATCCACCACGGAAAGGTCGTACCACATCGGATGGGAAAAATCGAACTGTACTGGGACCATAATCCTCATAAAAACAAAAATGACATTGGTTTCTAAATGACAGACACTGGCGCAAGATATGTTCAATATGGTGTTTACTGTTTTCTGCCACAAGTCGAAATCTAGAAACAGCATATTCCACAACAGATTGGAGTGTCTCGGGGGTTAAGTTCAGAATGCGTTGCGTAGTGCGTGCCTCAATTCAGCTACGTTTATAACTGACACACTGAACACAAAATCTTTTAGATAACTCCACAGCCAGAAGTCACACGGACTAAGATCAGGTGATCTGGACGACCAGGCTGTAGAGAAATGACAGCTGATAATTCTAGCATTTCCAAAATGCCTCTGTAGCACCCGTGTCACTGTCATTTGCATAAAAATTATCCTACCCATACATCCAGCTGTTGAAGAGTTCGAATGACTTTTGTGCATAGAACACTCCCATAGCGTTTACCAGTGACGATATAGGTAACATGACCTGCAGGACTCATCTCGAAAAAGTACGGCCCTACGATAAACGATGCTGTCAATTCGCAACACACAGTCACCTTTGCAGAATGAGGTGCTTACAGTAGATGTGCATGAGTTAGCCATATCCTGCAATTCTGCGTATTGAAGTGTCTTTGGAGTTGGAAATGAGCTTCGACGATCCACACACCTCTATGGTCAGTGGCGAGTCTTGAACTGACTCTCTCCTTTAGATTATCAAACACAGTTAGGATTGCGAAGCACTCCGCAATGTTTTTGGGAATACTGTCGAGTGAGCCCGTACATCTACATCTACATCCATACTCCGCAAGCCACCTGACGGTGTGTGGCGGAGGGTACCTTGAGTACCTCTATCGGTTCTCCCTTCTATTCCAGTCTCGTATTGTTCGTGGAAAGAAGGATTGTCGGTATGCCTCTGTGTGGGCTCTAATCTCTCTGATTTTATCCTCATGGTCTCTTCGCGAGATATACGTAGGAAGGAGAAATATACTGCTTGACTCTTCGGTGAAGGTATGTTCTCGAAACTTTGACAAAAGCCCGTACCGAGCTACTGAGCGTCTCTCCTGCAGAGTCTTCCACTGGAGTTTATCCATCATCTCCGTAACGCTTTCGCGATTACTAAATGATCCTGTAACGAAGCGCGCTGCTCTCCGTTGGATCTTCTCTACATCTTCTATCAACCCTATCTGGTACGGATCCCACACTGCTGAGCAGTATTCAAGCAGTGGGCGAACAAGCGTACTGTAACCTGCTTCCTTTGTTTTCGGATTGCATTTCCTTAGGATTCTTCCAATGAATCTCAGTCTGGCATCTGCTTTACCGACGATCAACATTATATGATCATTCCATTTTAAATCACTCCTAATGCGTACTCCCAGATAATTTATGGTATTAACTGCTTCCAGTTGCTGACCTGCTATTTTGTAGCTAAATGATAAAGGATCTATCTTTCTGTGTATTCGCAGCACATTACACTTGTCTACATTGAGATTCAATTGCCATTCCCTGCACCATGCGTCAATTCGCTGCAGATCCTCCTGCATTTCAGTACAATTTTCCATTGTTACAACCTCTCGATACACCACAGCATCATCTGCAAAAAGCCTCAGTGAACTTCCGATGTCATCCACCAGGTCATTTATGTATATTGTGAATAGCAACGGTCCTATGACACTCCCCTGCAGCACACCTGAAATCACTCTTACTTCGGAGGACTTCTCTCCATTGAGAATAACACGCTGCGTCCTGTTATCTAGGAACTCCTCAATCCAATCACACAATTGGTCTGATAGTCCATATGCTCTTACTTTGCTCATTAAACGACTGTGGGGAACTGTATTTGTGCTAGCACGGAATCTCGTGCTCATAGGTCACTATTACTGTAGAGGGTGTTTCCATAGTTAAGATGAGCCATGGGCTGCCAATTTGAGGAATGCCAACTTCCCCTGTATCAAATATTTCATTCGCCACGTCTTTGAAGTCTGACGAAGCGGTGACGCTATTGCTTGTCTTCCTAGTTTATGTCCATGCTGTTGTGTGCGTTTCTTCTTTCTAAAAGAAATAAAAAAAAAATAAATCAAAATTCGCTGTGTATGGTGGGGATATTCCGCGCTGGTTTCTGACAGCCAAAACTTACTCCTCTCCCCCCCCCCCCCCCCTCCTCGTCATATGTAAGGGATAGTATCAGGTTACTGATGTTTAACGTGTGTGGTGAATAATTCTGAATTTATGTAGTAAGTGTTCAGGGAATTGAATAAAAATAGATTATATGTCAATACATTTCATTTTACTCTCCATCACACAGTCTACTACCGTTATCGGTGATATATCAAAGAAAATGCACACTGAGTCGCATTCGTCACTTCACGGCTATACGGGTTCTTAGCGTTTCCGTTGCTGTCCTATAATGAGAGTAGCTACTGCACGACACTAACTCTTCTGGTGGTCCAAGGATTTTCCTTGTCATATGTCATTCAGTTTGTGTGTGCAATTTTTCTATTAAGACCTTAGCGTATGCTTCTCCATTTATAAACTATTTCAAAACTGTAGATAATTAAGTAAACTGTTTGGGAAAACAACTAGAATTGTGATGAATTCAAAGGCTGCTTTGAATACCACAGCTTCCTTCTAGGCTAACCGTTGTAGGTTAAAGCATAAGTTACTCCTCCTCTCAACACAGACCTATCTTACTAGGCCGATTAAGATGTACCTACAGTTTAACGCAAGATATGGACGATGATGCAACTCGATTTTTATTAGACACTCGCCACACTTCAAAGTTTCTTGAATTCTTAGAAAAAATTTCCTAGAGCCGGTGAGGAACTTAAATTGTAATGTGGCAAACACATGTGTGGCTGTATAACAGAACTGACCATTCGCTAAAAATGCCTTCGGATATAAATTATACGCTGAAGTATTATATACAAAAAATTACCAGCAGAAAAGCTGGATTGGTGGGATTTATGTAGGGATAACCGCGTCTAGATATCTACACTCTAATTGCACTATGGGAAATACAGTACTGCTGTGTCTAGAGCCAACTACGATGAGGTTAAGTAGAATGACGTGTCGTCGTGCACTGTCACAGGTAATTTTGAAACTGGGGCAGCCACACCTAAAATAGTTATACATGATTGACTGTAAACAGTTTATAATGCACGTGTTAAAATTATTATATATAAAACTGAATGAAATGTCCAATAGTCCGCTGTAGCTGTATTTATTCAAGTCAGTTATGAACCCACACGACCTGTTTTCACAACTCTGAAGTTGCACTTTCCGTTGTACATCTGCGCAGAATAATTTTTTTTTTTTTTAATTAATGCATTGATAATGAGGAACTGAAGTTACCCGGGATATCTTAAAGTACGGAATGGTTACACTTAAACACATATTAGACATCAAGTTTAATAAATACGATTTGTAATTTCATACCAAAAGAAGGTTACTTACAAATGATATGTCATATGGTCTGCGTTGTAGTTACAGAACGCCGTAGAGTGACTGTTGGAGTGGCTAGACAAAGTTATCAGCTCCCTCAGTTGATAAAAAACCATCATCAATTAATAAAAGAAACCGTCTTCTATGATGAATGTCATATGTAGAAATCAAGGAATAGAACTGGGAATCAGAACTGATACTTGATTAAAAATAGTGAAGCAGTATATCAAATGAAAAATATAGGGGACCGTCCACGTGTGACGTGAAACAACTGTCGAAGACTGTATTAAAATCACTGGCGTCACTTCATTGATTAAAATATGCACTTGTCGGCCTATGTCAAGCAACAGACAATGACCCTCATTGATGTTATCCTGGGGCGCTATAGTGACTGAAGAAAAAAATAAATTTAATGATGAAAACTTGTAAAATTAGTGTATTGAAATCTACAGAAAATTATTTTAACTGTTTTACGGGGTCATCAATAACCGAAAGGAAGAAGCTCATGCTGCCGGTCAGATTTACCAAAAAGCGACGCGCTCATGTGTGTTTGTCACCAACATAGCAGCTGACAGCATGGGTCACGAGCGTCCCGTGTATTGTCGAAGCGTGTGCTGGGGCTGCCGTCCGGGCACTGAGACGGTGACGGAAACTGAACTAACGCGGGCAACACCAAAAACAAGAAAAGCACGACGCTAGTGTTCTGCTGAGGAACTGTAGTCACTAAGCGAACTGTTAGACTCGGCTCTCAGTTTTACATAAAACTGAACCTAGCTAATACTAAATATATTAATGTTACTAAAATGAGCTACTTATTTCTGAATCATCAGAACACTGTGTACATTAAAAGGAGCAAATGATATCAAAGTGGATCGGCAGGGGGAGTAAACATGAATATTAATGCAAAAAAGCTGTAATAATCTGACAAAATGGCTAGATGTGGAGACCCCCCTACTTCAAAAATTTAAATAGTCAAAATTGACCAATAAAGCTCGGTGCCTGAACTTCGTTGGTTTATTGAAGGTATTATCAGGCGACTGTCTTATGGACTTTATTACATACATATTACCTCAAGCACGTTTAAAACAGCGCCCTTTCTGACTTTATGTAGTATCTCAACGTTGTCGTGGAGATCTTAAATAGAACGTTGATTATTACGTAAGTGAGATGCTAGCGGGGATTTCGAACTGCTCACGTTGAGATGTCCTTCAAAGTGAATTCCGAAATCTCTACTCGTTTGCCCAATGTACTTTTGAGAACAGTCGGAACAAGAAACTGAATAAACACAACTGTTCTTATATGGGTTGCTGCTGGCCTGTTCCTTATGTCTATACTTGGAACCTACATTCTGTGGGATAAAAAAGGTTGGATTTATGCTATTTATTTTTAAAAAGTTTATTTATTCTTTCCGAAAAGGGGTCGTAGTATGTAATACGGTGGTAGTTCCAGCTGTCTTGCCAAACAGGTGACAAACTAGTAGAAAACGTGGAGTGGTTATTGGCATAACGTGTCGTCTTGTTCAGTACTTTTGTACTAATATTGTGAACAAAAATCATATCGTATCCATTAGCTAGTGAAATACTCTGTACTATCTGGTACTCCCGGTCGAAAGCCGTGGAGGGGGTGGGGGAGGGGGAATATAGTTAGATGGACTTGTGGAGGCGTGTGCGTGTGTATTCGTCTGGAGCTTATGTGCACTCAACGGCGAGGTTATCAGCAACCTTGTACTCATTAAAACAAACAAATTGGAAATAATCTCTAAAATTATTGAACACTTATGCCTTCGAATGACCACACAATCACTTTACGTCTCACGCGCTGAAACAATTTAGAAAGAGTAAAATAAGATATACATCCAGTGGTCAGTTCGCCACAAGCACCACACATTGGGGAGTCCTCTCGCCGGAGCAAGTACCATGCGTCATAGAACTGTGGTTTATGCGAAAACGAGTAAGAAGGACCTCGTCCCATCCGCGCGGCTCGAACGAGGTACGCCGCGGCCGCGTTGTGTGCTTTACTACACGGAGCTTACTGTCGGTCACTTCCAGCCACTCATCCTCCTACTGCCGCAAGACTCCAGATGTCGATAACGAGGCTATAGAGCACTGTAATAACTAAGGATCACGACACGCCTCCTTGGCTGCTAGATCAGCTCTTTCGTTCCCCGTAATAACCATGTGACTTAGTACCCAGCAGAAAGACATGTCCTTCCCCAGTCGTTGTAGTTACAGGAGGGCATCCTGGGTATTCTGGACTACTTTATCTGCTGAGTACAAACGTTGTAGAGAGTGGAGGGCACTCAGGTAGTCGGAACAGACAAGAAATTTGGAAGTGGATGAACGTCTCTTCTCCCCAGTGCCAGTAAGATCGCATATAATTCTGCATCGAAGACAGTAAATTCTTGAGGCAGTCGGATCTTGAGGACACGGTCCGCGGAAACGACACAGCGACCAACGCAGTCCCCCTGCTTGGAACCATCCGTAAAGACAGCTACATAGTTGTGGTGCTCATATAAAATGTCAGAAAATATCACACTAAAAACAGAATTAGGAGTGAAATCTCTCCTGTACTGCACCAAATCTAGAATTATCCTGGGCCTTTGCAGTAGCCACGGTGGCAGACGGTTAAAACCCTTGATTTGTGGCTGCACATGCTCCACACCAAGTGACTCCAGCACGTACCGCACGTGGATCCCAAAGGATAGGTTTTCTCCTCGACTATTAGAGAAAAGATGTTCCAGAGGTGGTAGGGTATGCACGTGAATTCGGAGCTGCGAGAAACTTACTGATGGACCATGAGGAGCTGCCGCCGGATGTTGAGTGACGGCTTACCAGCATTAGCACAAAGACTGGGTATGAGACTGGTCCTGTAAGCACCTATGGCTAGCTTCATCCCCCTTCGGGTAAGAAGACCTCGTTGACCCGTACCCTCTGCAGCCGTAGTCTAGCCGTGAACGCACAAAAGCCCCGTCTACTCCGCAAGACCTGTGCCTAACGCACATGACCATGACGATATTCAGTGCCGTCTGGGCTTGGGCTTTCAGAATTCTCTGGTGCAGTAACCAACAGAGTATGGAGTCAAAAAGGAGGCCTAGAAGCCTCAGTGAATCTTTAAAATGTAGAATGGTGTCCGTCATATTCAAGTCAGGTAAATTAAAAATATGACAAGAGCGATTAAGATGAACACACACACACACACACACACACACACACACACACACACACACACACACACACATACATACACATACACACGCACAGGCACAAGCATACGCGCGCGCGCGCACACACACAGACACACACACACACACAAACATATATCTGGAGAAAACTGAAAACCTATCTTTGCAGCCCACTCCTGCTACTGACGAGCCACTGATGCAGCACTGGGGGAGGAACAGAAAACAGCAAAACCGTCAACAAACACAGAGCACTGTACAGGACTCCTTACCGTAGACGTGGTGTCGTTGATGGCTATGACAAACAGGGTAGCACTTAAAACAGTGCCCTGGGGAATATCATTCTCATGCTCAAAGTGATCTAACAGCATGTCACCAACTAGAGACCTAAACAAGCGCTAGGACTGGAAGAACCATATGAGAATGGGGAGCAGGCCGTAAAAGCCACATTGATGGAAGTGCACGAGAATATTGTGTCTTTAAGTAGTGTCGTACGCATTACTGATATAGAAGAAAATACCTAGACAGCGCTGTTTACATAACGAAAGCCTGCTGAATAGGTGCATCTATTAGAGTCACGTTATCGACAGTGGACCTAAATTTCTGGAATCCACGCTGCGAGTGGCTAAGAAATTGTCTCTAACCACCACACCAGGCGACGGCTAACTATCGGCACAAGTATCTTTCCTATCTTGAGATGTGAGGCTCTCCAAAACCTGAGCCCGAGAGCAAGTGGAGGTCGAGCCCTCGTGCCCTACAAGATCTGATGAGCATTGAAGTCTCCCAGGAGGGAATATGGGCTTGGGAGTTGTTCTGTAAGATCTGTGATAGCCTAAGAGTCTACTGCGTCAGACAGAGGTAAATACTGCGATCAAACTTTGATCCTCCGGCAATGTGAATTTCAACTGCAACTGCTTGCAGTTCAATAGCCAAGGAAAGAGCAGAGGAGTGGCATGCATTATTTACAAACACAGCAACCTCTCCCTTGGCCCTTTCTCCATTCAGGTCATCCTTGCAATAGTGTGTATATCCCCATAGTGAAGGAGAATCAGACGACTTAAATTGCGTTTCCTGCAAACACAAGCAAAGAGGGCGTTCCTCTGCTGGGAGTTTCAGTTCCTCCAAATGTGTCCTGAACCCATTAATGTTCAGCTGTTTGATGGAAGCCGTCTATACGGGGATAGCTCTTTCATCCAGAGTTTCTGCCATTGAGGTGAGCCGAAAATGGGCCGAGGCACAGTCTTGGAGCTAGATGAGTTCCCCAGTCCGACACGAAGGTCCATCGCCTCCGAAGAAGAGTCGAGAGAGGCATCAGAAAGGACGCCTTCGACCCACTGTGTACTTCCCGTCTTCGTCAGTGGGCTATTCTTCACCTTCGTCTTCGATTTTTTGACCTGAGGTGGCTTTGGAGCCACAGTCGTGAAAGTGGTAGTGACAACGCTAGATGTTGGACAAGACTTGATCTTTGGAGGGGCAGGAAGTTCCACAATGTCAGCAACCACGGCCTTTCCTGAAGTTTTGGGGAGAGGGACAGGCTTCGAAATGATTGCAGCAGCACAAGAGCTTTCACAAAAACAGATGCTAGTACTGACACTAGCAACCTCCGTTTGCGTATGAGCATCGGCTTTCTGCACTGGCTGTTTCAGGAGGTACTGGGAGATGAAGAAGCTTGCACAGGGTAGAGTAGCATGGAGAGCTGCATCAAACCAGTCTCAGGACTGAAGACCACAACAGCAACAACAATGAAGTGTTGAAATTTTTAGTCCCTCTTTCGCACTCCATTCACGTTCCAAATACAAAAATTTCGCCTGTGTGTATTTGCCGGCGTCTCTTAATCTGAAACTGAACGTGAATGTATCTACTAACATGAAGCATTTTGTCAGTGTGTCTTTGCCACTTTTAACTTCTTGCCAGTAGCGAGAGAGCTGTCCAGTAAGATGGCCTTTTCTTGTTTAGATAAGTGATGTTACTTCTCCAAAGGCATCGCTGACGCCAATATCCATCAAACTGCGCGCTGGATGTTGCTCAGCCCTTTTATCTGTGGTACCTAATTAATATCAGGATTTTTGTTGGAATTCTCATCGTTTTTGGTGATTTGTTTCGCTCTAGAGGGGCTTGAAGTCGAGGTACGGCTGTTGATGTATTTCTCCTGCTGTTCGTTTGTCCATTGCAACGTCCTTGGACGTCGGAACCGTCTCCTGTCTGACGATAGTCTACGGTTTGGTGGTTTTAGTATTTTTTGGAAGTTCTCATAACCTCGGTAGGAGGATGGTTACGTTGCTAGCTGTCTACGCACCTGGCAGGGGCTTCTGGTGGTAACTCTGCTATTAGGTACCTCTCCACTTTTCGCGTAACGTGTTGGAAGCCAACATAGTTTGTGGTAACCACCCAAAGTTGATAGAGTTTGCAGTGAACTGGCTATTTAAGTGGGGTTCAGTCTTCTACTCTCATTTCGTAGCACAGTATGTATCTGTCGTCCTAAATGGCGCCAGATGTCATAGTACTTGGCAAGTTCATTCGCGAAGACCGTCTGAGGTGTGAGCAGTCCTGTGGTGACTGGACGTCTAGCACGAAGCTGCTTTGTTACAGTCCTACTCTCTCCTTCCCATAGGTCCTGGAGAGCCCAACGGTGCTGACAGAGCGCCGTGTCATTCTTTACCAATGGCGTCATTAGAATACGATATGGAGGGTCAGACCGCTGCTGCTCGGTCAAGTAGTTCCTCATTTGGCCTCAAAAGGCTCAGTACAACCCTTCCCAGTCCTCCCAGCGAGGAAAAATACCTAACATTACGGGAATCGAATCCGGGTTCTGGGCGTGACAGTCAGCCGCGATGACCACTCAGATACGGAGATTGACGCTTTGGTCCCGTATATCTTGCTTATTTTTTGCCTCTCTAGCCTTAGTTGGAAGGTCTTTGACAGCCGCCTTTTTTTCGTGGGTCTTGATACGTGTGAATTACCTGCTTTTGTGTCTTGTCAGTATTAGAATATCTTGTTATAATCTACCGCGACGTCCACATTTTTTAGTTCTCGCGTCATATTCATTGAATTCGCGACATAATATGAAACAGGAGGAGCTGTGTTGTAACGTGGAGATTGAGCCTTTCATGGGGATTGGCTGTGTTTCGCCGCTTCTTCTTCCATCAGGGAGTCACACTTCTTTTGGGTTATGACTTGTTGTTGCCTCTCTTACGTCTGGTCGCTGTGCTGTGTACGTGCGTAGTACCTTCTTTCCTCTCACTTGGAAATGTTGTTCGTTGTCGCCGGCTATTTCATTCTGGTAATCTTTTTCTTCATGTGGTTTTTCTTCGTATATTGCTTTGCTGTCCACTTCAGTAATTGACGTTGGCACCACTGAGTCGGAAGATACGAAATCACGTCTTACCTTCTTAATTCTCTGTTTCTTACAGCGTTATCGTCTCATCTTTTGGATATTTTACAGAGGACGAACAAAAATACATCAACAACACAATACATTAATATGCCTAATACCGTACGGAAAGCCTTTGGCATTCAAAATCCAGCCGTCTCTGAGTGGATAAATACAGACCTTCTATGGCTTTAAACGGAAACTTACACCAAAATCTTCCTACAAAATAGAGGCAAGTTCAGGAAAGGAGGTGGATAGCGATCACACGTCCTTCAATTAAACAATAAAGACTGAATAATACTGAGATTTGGCAACTGTGGTGGCCAGAAGAGAAGCGACAATTCATTCTCGTGCTCACAAAACCAGTCCTGCCTGATACAAGCTGTGTGAAGATGCCCTGTCCTTTTGGAGTATAGAATCGCCACTTGGGAACAAACATTGTACATTGGAATGGACTTGATCAGCCAAAATATTCACAGAATCTTTGGCTGTAATGTGATCTTGCAGAGTAACTATGGCACCCACTGAACACCACGATACAGCTGCCAAAATTACCACCGGACGCCCACCATGTTTCACTCTTGGGAAATAAATTCAACCAGATGTTGGACAAAGTGTGGAACAAGACTCATCTGACCAAAAGCCTTTCTCCCATTGTTCCATAGTCCTAGTTTTATGGCTTTGGCACCACAGTTTCCTGTTATGGGTTAGTTAGGTTTAAGTAGTTCTAAGTCTACGGGACTGATGGCCTCCGATGTTAAGTCCCATAGTGCTCAGAGCCATTTGAACCATTTTGAGCCTGTTATGGGCATCTGCATCAGTGATGTGTGGTTTGGAATTCCAGCTCACTACGCAATTCCCTGCTTATATACCCCCCTTCGTGTTGTTTTGGTGCTGGAAGAGTTACCGAGTGCGTGATTCAGTTCTGCAGTGACTTCCGCGGCTATCGTCATCTTATCTTTCGACACAATCCTCTTTAGTGACAGTCTTTCAAGATCACTCAGCGCACACCTTCGCCCATGTTGTGACGTAGCGGGTGTTGTTTCCCGCTTTCTCTGTATACAATTTCGATGTCGTGCCTCTTGAAACATCAACAGTTTGGTTATCTTGGCAAAGGAGGAACCAACCCACTATACGAGCACCTTCATTTGTCCACGTTCGAGTTCGCTTAGTTGTGACAAAATGCCGTCACAAGTAAACAGAACACCTTTCTGCCCACGGCTGACACTTGCAACCTATTGAGCACATTGCGCAGGTGCTGCTTGTGGTGAAATGCTACAACACAACTCGCAGGCATGGCTAGCATGTGCATTTACGTTCGATCCTACATTTATCGTGGTGTTTCCATATATTTGTGCATCTCCCGTACCTTCACTAAGTATATACTGCTTTTACTTCTTCAAATTTTTTTATAGTCATATGTATTCCTCACAGTAGACCGCTCGTCGTCATCCATATGGCTTGCACTGGCTAATGTTGCCTACACTAGTTCTGTGATCACAGGCTGCGGGCTAGTCCTGAGTGAAGGGAACCCTGAACCTCAAAAAAATAGTTCAAATGGCTCTGAGCACTATGGGACTCAACTGCTGTGGTCATAAGTCCCCTAGAACTTAGAACTACTTAAACCTAGCTAACCTAAGGACATCACACCATCCATGCCCGAGGCAGGATTCGAACCTGCGACCGTAGCGGTCGTGCGGTTACAGACTGTAGCGCCTTTAACCGCTCGGCCACTCCGGCCGGCCTCCAAACCTCAAGTTCCATGTACCGGAAGTAACTGTATCCATCGAGTCCGGATATCTCACATATTAAGGCGTTAATATCTGACACGGCAAGGTGTACAAGTATTCCTCGACAGTTTTGCGGGCACAGCACGACAATCCGGCTTTGCTACGCTTCTACGATCGTTGCTGCATGGACTCTAACCATGAATGTGATTCCCTGTTCGTCTCTGCTCCACTTATATACTTTCCTTAGCGCGACAGTTGCCCGCGGAATCATATCTCGCTGTGGACATTGCTTACGAGGTTTGGCTACGAGGTATCGGCTCATCCGTTTTCTGTCTGTATTACTACCACAACTACTTCTGCTGGAAATACAGCTGTCAAGTATCTCAAGTAGTGACTGATAGATAGGCAACTCACTATACAATGCAGCAGAACGGGTTGTCCACATCCTCACTGGATAAAAAAAAAGTGCTTAAGCCACAAAAATGCTACGATCAAGTGTGTTCTCTTGAAGCTATTCGGTTAGTATTAGAGTATCTAATGTACAAAGACAGGGTAAAACCATTTTGGTTAAGCAAAATTAATTTGGTCTAATGCTTATCCCAAGCTACAGTGCACGACGTGATTGATCGACAATTCACGCAGTAGACAGTTTTTTTTAAAGACAGTTTTTTTTAATAAAAGTGTTAAAATCGCTAGATATAAAATTGAATGAAAAGTCCAATATTCTGCTGTAGCTATATTTATTCAAGTCAATTATAGAGCCACACAACCGGTTTCACAACTTCTAAGTTACATCTCTGGTGTACGTCTGTACGGAATATGTTTTTCATATTAATGATGTGATAATCAGGAATTGAAGTTATCTGAGATACCTTAAAGTACTGAATGAAAGATTGAAATATGGAAGAAAATTTTAGGAAATTAGGTTTGGATTACACACGCCCCATGAAGAACGGGCTTATACATATTTAGTAAATACGATAATTTCATACCAAAATGAGGACACTTACAAATGCTGTGTGATATGGTATGGGTAGTAGTTAAAGACTGATCCATTTCTAGAAACACATAAAATCCACTTCACCTTTTCCCACCTCTTTTCAAAAGAGACCTCTGATATCTATGAATCCACGAGCGCCCAGGTTAAGAGCATTTATCAAGCTACATAAGACAGGTCTTCCGACGCATCCGATCTGTTGAAATTTGAACTGTGCAAAAACATCCATCTTACGGTTTAAAAATCCTTGGTTGGTTTCGTTGATGACGTTCTCTTACTGTATAAAGGCTGCACTGAGTTTTGCGGTTCACTAGTGGACTACCTGAATTCGCAGCACTCCAGTATTCAATTTGCAATCGAACACAGTGTTGCTGGCACATTCCCTTACCGTGACCTCTTAATCACATTAAGAAACAGTTATTTTGCGTTTGATGATCACCGAAAACCGTTTTCCATCGTTATTCTAACCATCACCTGAAATATGAAAAGGATGCCTTTCATTCGCTTCTCATCTGCCTCCATCAACCCCTTAGAGGCTTGAAATTAGATGCTGCGTACGGGCTTGGCGACTCCGGGGTTCCTGAGCTGGTGACTGGTAAGCGCCGCTAGTCTCCTGTCACCGTAAGCTCTGGGCGTTATTCAGCGAGAACTGTATGGAGCGGGCCGGCCGCTGTGGTCTCGCGGTTCTAGGCGCGCAGTCCGGAACCGCGCGACTGCTACGGTCGCAGGTTCGAATCCTGCCTCGGGCATGGATGTGTGTGATGTCCTTAGGTTAGTTAGGTTTAAGTAGTTCTAAGTTCTAGGGGACTGATGACCACAGCTGTTAAGTCCCATAGCGCTCAGAGCCATTTGAACCATTTTTTTGTATGGAGCGGCAGTGGAATGTTGTGCGTCACAGTTGTATAAGGCTTATCTAGGTATGCAGGACACTGTCAAGTGGACTAGTATTTCCCCAGTTGCTCGTAGGACAGAGATGGAACCCTCGAAATCATTTCCTCCTCCCAGTGAAATATATGGGCCGCTTGGATGTACCAACACCAGATCACACAAGAGACCTCGTGCGACAAGCCCTCCGGGTTCTGGAGTTGTTAAAAGTAGTTTGAGATTTTGTAACAGAACGCATGCTGCTGGTCAGAATGTGTTTTCGATTGTGAAACGTAAGGGCGGCAGCTTTGAGAAGGTTTCGCTTATTTTATTTTCAAAAAGGTTTAGAGGGCATATCAGGGACATTAAATTCAGCCAAGCGGTTACAAAATGGACCACTATTGGTCGAAACCCCTAATTCCCACAAAGAACGATCCTGCAGAAGGTGAAATACCTTGGGGAGTATGCCATCGAAACTGAGCTCCACACTACACTGAATTACATCCAGGGTGATGTGACATGCAAGGATCTGGTGGACATTCCTAAAGAAGAACTGAAAGTTAATTATATCCAAGAAGGAATAGTTGACGTTCAGAATATCATGAAAAGGGTTTCATACATCTTGCTCACCAGATGGTAGAGTTTTGTCAGGACTGGCTCTCCCAAGGCCGTCAGTAGTTCCAATGGAATGTTGTCTACTCCGGGGGCCTTGTTTCGACTCAGGTCTTTCAGTGCTCTGTCAAACTCTTCACGCAGTATCGTATCTCCCATTTCATCTTCATCTACATCCTCTTCCATTTCCATAATATTGTCCTCAAGTACATCTCCCTTGTATAGACCCTCTATATACTCCTTCCACCTTTCTGCTTTCCCTTCTTTGCTTAGAACTGGGTTTCCATCTGAGCTCTTGATGTTCATACAAGTGGTTCTCTTATCTCCAAAGGTCTCTTTAATTTTCCTGTAGGCAGTATCTATCTTACCCCTAGTGAGATAAGCCTTTACATCCTTACATTTGTCCTCTAGCCATCCCTGCTTAGCCATTTTGCACTTCCTGTCGATCTCATTTTTGAGACGTTTGTATTCCTTTTTGCCTGCTTCATTTACTGCATTTTTATATTTTCTCCTTTCATCAATTAAATTCAATATTTCTTCTGTTACCCAAGGATTTCTACTAGCCCTCGTCTTTTTACCTACTTGATCCTCTGCTGCCTTCACTACTTCATCCCTCAAAGCTACCCATTCTTCTTCTTCTTCAGTTTTAATCTACAGGTCATAACCAATAGATTGTGGTCAGAGTCCACATCTGCCCCTGGAAATGTCTTACAATTTAAAACCTGGTTCCTAAATCTCTGTCTTACCATTATATAATCTATCTGATACCTTTTAGTATCTTCAGGGTTCTTCCATGCATACAACCTTCTGTCATGATTCTTAAACCTAGTGTTAGCTATGATTAAGTTGTGCTCTGTGCAAAATTCTACCAGGCGGCTTCCTCTTTCATTTCTTAGCCCCAATCCATATTCACCTACTACGTTTCCTTCTCTCCCTTTTCCTACACTAGAATTCCAGTCACCCATGACTATTAAATTTTCGTCTCCCTTCACTATCTGAATAATTTCTTTTATTTCATCATACATTTCTTCAAATTCTTCGTCATCTGCAGAGCTAGTCGGCATATAAACTTGTACTACTGTGGTAGGTGTGGGCTTCGTATCTATCTTGGCCACAATAATGCGTTCACTATGCTGTTTGTAGTAGCTTACCCGCATTCGTATTTTCCTATTCATTATTAAACCTACTCCTGCGTTACCCCTATTTGATTTTGTGTTTATAACCCTGTAGTCACCTGACCAGAAGTCTTGTTCCTCTTGCCACCGAACTTCACTAATTCCCACTATATCTAACTTTAACCTATCCATTTCCCTTTTTAAATTTTCTAACCTACCTGCCCGATTAAGGGATCTGACATTCCACGCTCCGATCCGTAGAACGCCAGTTTTCTTTCTCCTGATAATGACATCCTCTTGAGTAGTCCCCGCCCGGAGATCCGAATGGGGGACTATTTTACCTCCGGAATATTTTACCCAAGAGGACGCCATCATCATTTAATCATACAGTAAAGCTGCATGCCCTCGGGAAAAATTGCGGCCGTAGTTTCCCCTTGCTTTCAGCCGTTCGCAGTACCATCACAGCAAGGCCGTTTTGGTTATTGTTACAAGGCCAGATCAGTCAATCATCCAGACTGTTGCCCTTGCAACTACTGAAAAGGCTGCTGCTCCTCTTCAGGAACCACACGTTTGTCTGGCCTCTCAACAGATACCCCTCCGTTGTGGTTGTACCTACGGTACGGCTATCTGTATCGCTGAGGCACGCAAGCCTCCCCACCAACAGCAAGGTCCATGGTTCATTGGGGGGGGGGGGGGGGGCAACACTTCATGTCCCGACAAAAAGAGAGATATTCGGCTGCTCGCTGAGACTCAGGCTGAAGAGTTCCCCTTACGCACTACGGTCAGATACAGGACCGACGAGAGGCAACGAAAGAGAGAACCACCAGACAATTATGCACCAAGTTGAATTGGTTCCTCATCTGCAACAGCTGGGTGTATCAACAGTGTGGACAAGCGTGGGACAAATCACTTTTATTGGCACATGCTTGTGACCTGGTGCCTAGCTCGAGGCACAAGATTTTCGTCAAAAGACGAATAACTTCGAAAAAGTCTTCGTAGTGGGCGAAGCCAATACGGAGCAATATCCATAGAACTCCAAAAGACTTAACCTCAAAGGAAAGGAACAGTAGCAAGACACAAATGTATGGGACCTAGAGGAAGTGGTGCATATACCAACTATGGGTAATAGTCGTCCCGAGGTTTTGCATTTTCCAGTTTCGAAGAATATCACAATGATCATCAGTTAATGACTTTATTTCGTACCACAATATGGTTTTGGGCACACTCCACCGATATAACTGCTTTGCTTCCTCGACCCGAGTCAACTCGAATTAAGTTTTCTGGGTGTGATACCGCCTCATACTGTAAATACTGTAAGGAGTGATCAAACTAAAACGTAAGAAACGTTGTAACAACCAAACAGGTTGAAATTTGCATATGCCGCTTTGAGATAACGTAGTGAGACATGTATGCAATGTGGGTCGTGGGTCGTCACCTCCCCCTATAAAATTCAAAGCTTTGTACCAGACAAGTTCATGTTCACCGTATTTTTCGACCTTCGAGATCCGGTACTCATCGAGTTATCGTCGTGCACGGGAAAACCATTAACAGTGATGTGTGCTTTGAGACCGTCCGTAGCCTAGTCCATCAATAGCAAACGGACTAGGCTCATCACGGAGAAGGTGATTCTGCTCCACGGTAACGTAAGTCCAACGTCTCCAACGTCACTGAAAGTGTATTGTCCAAATATCATAAAAGTTTTTTGAGTGTCGTACCGATCATACTGCTAAAAAAAAGAAAAAAGAAAAAAAGAAACTACACTGGAGAAACTAACGTCTCGGCCACTGTTACGGTGGTCTTCTTCTGTTACGCGGCAGAATTTTTTTTTTCCTCCATGGATTCTCACCCACTTAAGATGCGGTATGATACTCAGAAAACTTTTACGTCAACAGACTCTGGCAGCGGAAGTCTACGTTAACTGTATAATGGCCAGATTCGCTGGCAGCAGCTTCAGTATCCGCCCTACGGGCCGTATACGTCGCCATACGACTTCCATGTGTTTGGACCGCTTAAAACCATCTCAGACGGAAGGTTTCAACTCGGACGACAAATTGAAGGACACAGTGGACAACAGGCTCCTGTCACAGCACAGGAAATCTGGGATAAGGAGCACTTTGACTAGTGAAACAGTGGGATAGTTGTGCTCAGGCCTCTGGTGATTAAAATCATTGAACACGGCAGCGGTCAGCATCTGTAGAATTATGGATACAATGAGAAAATCACTGAACACGGCAGCGGTCAGCATCTGTTGAATTATGGATGCAATGAGAATCATACAGCCAACCAGTTGCACGTCGAAAGTTTACTCGAACATTTACCTACGTTTCGGCAGATATAAAACTGTCTTTCTCAGTAGAAGTAATAACAGGTGTTGCATATTGCGCGAAAAGTGAAACGAAGTCAGCAGGCTTATTCAACAGTAAAATGATCCACAGAAATGCTATAGCAAAATGATCCATGTAAAATCTAAGGGTACGTGATCATACACATACGTGACTTTAGATTTTAGGTGAATGAATTTTACTGTTGACTAAGCCTTATAGCTATGTCACAGCATTTATATGGATGACTTTACTGTCGACTAAGCCTTATGACTTCCGTTTCTGTTTTTACAAAATATTTAACATGTATTGAAGACAGGTTAATATCTATTGAAAAATAGTAAAGCTTTGAATAAAATTTGACGTGCCACTAGTTGACTGTATAATTCCCATTGCATCTCTGGTGACTGCTTTTGCACGAGAACTTCATTTATATTCACAGTGTTGTTTAGTTATTTTTCCCTTTCCGTGGATAAGTGGCCATCTTCTGGAGCAGTCTAACAAGATACCATGCCAAAATTACTCATATATATATATATATATATATATATATATATGTGTGTGTGTGTGTGTGTGTATATATATATTTTTTTTTTTTCTAGGAGACTGTGGCAGGAAGCGGAGAACCGCAGACACCGTTGGATGTTGCAAACGCCTACAAGACAAGATAGGTGTACGCTGTATGGAAAGAAAAACAGAAACGCGGAAAGATAAAAAACAGGGATTTTTAATACAGAAGAAGGACAAGTGTGGTCTTTTAAAGAAGCGACGAGTAGAACCCACCTCTGGCCATCGATATCAGGGAGGTTTGCCGCGAGTACGCTGTGGCGCTGGTAATCTGTGGCCAAGTAGGAAGACAGGTTCCGTTTGGCTGGTACGTGGTTTCCGCTAAGCACGGAGGGCAGCCGTGGGCCTCGTGGATATTGCGGAGCAACAGGCATCGAGGACAGGGTGTCGGCCTGTCATTACCTCGATTTTGTCTACCGAACACCGCACTCAGATGGACGATGTGGATTCACCAGCGACGGGTGTAAGCTGTCCGACTGCCATTTTCTCGCTGCTGTGTGTCTGGAGTTCGCCACCCGGGTGACATTAGGATCCAACTCAGTTGAGGCTGCTACAGGTCGATGATGTGTGTGAGCAACGTTGTTCTGCTGGTCACTGTGGTTCGGAGGGCCTTTTGGTTTTTGGGGTTTTAGCTGTCTTCCATGTCAGTTTCGTGTTTTCACAGTTCCATAACTACCGAGCGAGGTGGCGCAGTGGTTAGCACACTGGACTCGCATTCGGGAGGACGACGGTTCAATCCCGTCTCCAGCCATCCTGATTTAGGTTTTCCGTGATTTCCCTAAATCGCTTCAGGCAAATGCCGGGATGGTTCCTTTGAAAGGTCACGGCCGATTTCCTTCCCCATCCTTCCCTCACCCGAGCTTGCGCTCCGTCTCTAATGACCTCGTTGTCGACGGGACGTTAAATACTAATCTCCTCCTCCCCCACAGTTCCATAACTGAGGGGGCCTGTTTTGCTGTGTCAAACTTCGTTCTCCTCCGCTTGTATCTGTTAAAATTAGTGTTTAGTGTGGGTTGTCGAATATTTATGTTTGGAATCATGTTTTTAAGAACTGCAAAAGATTACCTTGCTTTATTGAGACGTAAAGATTTCTACGCGTCTCAACTGGTGTACATGCCATGTGTCTCCTTGTTTAAGGTTTTGTGTGAGTACGTAAGGTACTGAGACCACCAACTATTGTGTACTTGATCAGCACTTTATTAGCAGAAAAACTCTTTACACTGAGAAAGAACACAATCTAATACTGGGAGCACTGATACTAGAGAATAAGGCAGTGAAAGCCAAGACTCAACACATCAGTAAAAACAATCCTGGAACAGATGATAATGCGAAGAAGTCAACAAAGATCCACCCACGTTAGTGGACCAAAATGAAATTGTCAAAAAATTGAAAGTATAAACATTTGCAATTAAATTATTAATTTCCGTACGGCAATGCTCATTAACAGACACTTACAGTCAAGAATTCCAACTGATCAAAGAAATAATTATACTTAGCAACTGCACAAAAGGCTTAAGGCGTAGTGATAAATGATGACCACAGTGAGACCAAAATTATTTAAACCACTTAAATTTTGCTCAGGCAGGCATGTTATCAGTCTAATAAACAAAGTGAAACTTATTGCGCAATGGCGATGAAAACGCTAGATCGAACTTATACCATAGGCTGTCTCTATACTGTCTTGCTCAGATTAACCTCTAAGGGATTTAGAAGAATACAGTTGTATTAAATCGTAAGGAGAAATTAGTTACAAAGATTAAGATTCCTTTGTCGGCACCACGTACAACGTAAATATAGAACACCAAACCACGGTAAATGCTTAATCTGAGTGTTTGCGGGTAATGGCGGTAGCTGACCAAATATACAGAAGAAATCAAGTAAGCGCAGCAGGCAGAAACGGAAAAAAACAGAAGATAATTATTAGACAGGCAGGTAGTTCGGAAAACAGCTAATAACAAAAATTGCAGATTTACTACAATCAGCTGGGTACCTGCTTACCAAAATAGATACTTTTTCCACAAATTTATGAGGAATTTACACAACAGAATGATTTGGTGAATGCCACAAGATCATCCAAAGCATACAGGGAGGCCTCTTTCCGGGTTTGCTCTTGAATTCAATAAATAAGACATTGAATAATGACTAACTTAGTCCGTAACACACACACATAAGCAGAATTGTTTTATTGTTGTGGTCTTCAGTCCAGAGACTGGTTTAATGCAGCTCTCCATGCTACTCTATCCTGTGCAAGCTTCTTCATCTTCAAGTACGTACTATAACCTACATCCTTCTGAAGTTGCTTAGCGTATTCATCTCTTGGTCTCCTACGATTTTTACCTCGCACACTGCCCTCCAATACTAACTTGGTGATCCCTTGATGCCTGAGAACATGTGCTACCAACCGATCCCTTCTTCTAGTCAAGTTGGACCACAAATTTCTCTTCTCCCCAATTCTATTCAGTACCTCCTTATTAGTTTTGTGATCTACCCATCTAATCTTCAGCATTATTCTGTAGCACCACATTTCGAAAGCTTCTATTCTCTTCTTGTCTAAACTATTTACCGTCCATGTCTCACTTCCATACATGGCTACACCCCATACAAATACTTTCAGAAACGGCTTCCTGGCACTTAAATCTGTACTTGATGTTAACAAATTTCTCTTCTTCAGAAACGCTTTCCTTGCCATTGCCAGTCTACATTTTATATCCTCTATACTTCGACCATCATCAGATATTTTGCTCCCTAAATAGCAAAACTCATCTACTAATTTAAGTGTCTCATTTCCTAATCTAATTCCCTCAGCATCACCCGACTTAATTCGACTACATTCCATTATCCTCGTTTTGCTTTTGTTGATGTTCATCTTATTGACTCCTTTCAAGACACTGTCCATTCCGTTCAACTGCTCTTCCAGGTCCTTTGCTGTCTCTGTCAGAATTACAATGTCATTGACAAACCTCAAAGTTTTTATTTCTTCTCCATGGGTTTTAATTCCTACTCCGAATTTTTCTTTTTTTTTTCCCTTTATTGCTTGCTCAATATACAGATTGAATAACATCAGGGATGGGCTACAACCCTGTCTACTCCCTTCCCAACCACTGCTTCCCTTTCATGCCACTCGACTCTAATAACTGCCACCTGGTTTCTGCACAAATTGTAAATAGTCTTTCGCTCCCTGTATTTGACCCCTGACACCTTCAGAATTTGGTAGAGAGTAGACAGTATCCCAATAAAGCAGAGAACAAGAGTGAATAAAACTGATAGCGTTAAACACAGTTCTAATAAAACACCAAACAGCAATGAACGAAACAAAGCTGGTAAGCATTGGCTAGATAATGCGCCCAGACAAACGGTTTACAGTTAACTTTATAGAAAAATTCGACAGAAAGTGTGGGCTTCTGTACACAAACAACCAAGCAACACTTCGAAGTAACGTGGGGAGCGGGCAATAAAAACCAAATTACAATTCACGTTCACCACAAATCGCGTATACGTACCCAGAAAATCGGCTAAACACAGCTTGGTAGAAAAACAGAAACGACAACCTTCGCTCGCAGCAGATTGGAGAAATGATCACAGATAACAGCTAAACCTAGACACGATGCAGTGGATCACACATAGGCTAAGAACACATTTACTGCTATGTATAATAGTCCTCACCATACAGTCCACAATACAAGTATGCAATGCTTTGCCGAGCAGGCTCACATCCTGCAGCGGCAGAGTTGCTGACAGTGAAACTCCAACCGGCGTGATGGTGCCAATAACACACCAAAGTTCAGGCCACCGACTTCCGGCAATGTTCGGTCTAACAGAGGGCTCACACTTCCTCAGTAAACCTGGACCTGCAACTGTCCACACCACTGCCACGAAGTCAGTCCCTCATGCCTATCGAACACGACCCTACATCGTCATCCGCTGCTTCTCAGGCACTCTTTTGTGGGCAGATGTCCTGCGGTCTCCCATCAGCCGGGCGGATATCGACACAAGGCAGATATGATCGACTAGTGAGTGCGAAAGATGTCGCGCGCACACACCACAATCTTCGCTTAATTTATTGAAACAGTCGCTATAAGTGATGTCGGTCTAAGGCGCTGCAGTCAAGGACTGTGCGACTGGTCCCGGCGGAGGTTCGAGTCCTTCCTCGGGCATGGGTGTGTGTGTTTGTCCTTAGGATAATTTAAGTTACGTAGTGTGTAAGCTTAGGGACTGATGACCTTAGCAGTTAAGTCCTATAGGAATTCACACACATTTAAACATGTAAGTGATGTACTGTGCAAATTTGAGGTGTTCCAGATATTTGATCAACTGGATAACGTCCATGTGAAAGATCTGATGAAAGAGTTCTCTCAAAACGTGTCATTTGAAGATAAATAAAATTACAATGCCGGAAAAAAATAGTACACACTTTTAGAGGTTTCCAGGTCATTCAAAATTTATTATTGCAACTGTGCACATTGAGTACATAAAATGCTTATATTTACATACCAGTATAACAAGTGGTCCTGAGGTTCGGGTATCGAACATATTGGTACATGGTGTAGCCTCCACGGGTGGCATTGCAGGCGCAAACTGTTCCATCCAGTAGACCGTACAGACGACGAATACTGTTCTTGGATACGTTTTACCACGCCTGCTCTACGAGCTCACGTAGTTTTGTAAGAGTTGTCTGACGAGTCGCAAGAGTCACTTTTCGTCCTATCATATTCCACTCTTGCTCGATTGTAGACATATCCAGAGATCGTAATTGCCAGAAAAGTTGATGTACGTTTTGCAGGGCACGTTAAGTTTCACAGGCAGTGTGTGGACGAGCATTATCCTTGTGACGTTACTCGGTATCTGATCTCCCCTCCGCTGCCAGCATCTGAGGAGAGCGTGCCGCCGGAGTGCAGCGCCAGCGGCGATGGAGTGCGCTTCGGTGCTCGGCAAGGAGGAGCTGGTGGGAATTCCGGTCGTCGTCCGGAAAGGAAGAAACGGTTCCTGCATACTGACGTGAGGTGAACGGAGGACGTCTGCGGACATTGACTGTGGCCCGTCTGGGTTGTGGTCATGTGATGGCAAATGGCCGGTACACACGACAGGGCAGAAAGGGGTTGGAGTTACTTGAAATGAAAAGGATTATTTGCTGCAGACAGTGTTCTGATTGCTTGGGATTAAATATTGTATCTGTTGTAAGCAGTGTCTGAACATTTTGTCCTAGGCGCTGAGGGCTTTGTGCGTGCCGCAGTGGCCGAGCGGTTCTAGGCGCTACAGTCTGGAGCTGCGCGACCGCTACGGTCGCAGGTTCGAATCCTGCCTCGGGCATAGATGTGTGTGATGGCCTTAGGTTAGTTAGCTTTAATTAGTTCTACGTTCTAGGGGACTGATGACATCAGAAGTCCCGTAGTGCTCAGGGTCATTTGAACCATTTTGAGGGCTTTCTGAACTCTGAGTATATTGACCAATTTGTCTCTTGAAAGCAAAAGTGAAGCCTTTACAGTGCTTGTCATATGTGTCGTAGCAGTGATTTGATGGACGAAACTTATCCGCAACTCTTTTAAGTGGTTGTTATTCTAACTCAGCTTTCTAGCTAAATTAACAAGTTGTGGGTTTTTCATGAGTCAGTTACTGAATAATTATAGTTGTTTATTGAGCCATGCGTGGCTCATGTTCCCGCCATCATGTATTTTACACCAACTGCGACATAATCGAGTGTACAAACAGTGATCCAATAGTGTAAAATGCTTTTTTTATTCCAGTCTATGACAAAAAAAAATGAATTCTTTAGAAGATGACCGGTTTTAGTATGTAACGAACATCCTCAGATCTTTTTTTACACCATGATCTGAGGATGGTCATTACAGACTGAAACCGGTCATCGTCTAAAGAATTCATTTGTAATCATAAACTGGAATAAAAAAAGCATTTTATGTATTTTACACCCTGTTTTTAACGTACTTCCACCTCACTACGTTAATTTAAATTACTACTGTCACTGAGTTGCTGCTTTGTCTACCGTCACGGGCGTCACCAGCGCGTATCGATATATCCCCTCTCTTAGTATCTTTGCTCGACTGTTATTACTTCCTGGTCGTTGTCTGTCGTAAGCCAATTCGGGTTAGGAGTTCGATAGCGAGTTCAGGCCTGCCTGTGAGATGGAACGTGTCTGCAACGCGGTCCGGACCTGCCAGTCGGGAGTTGCAATACGGCACTAGTGCAGTCGGGTTGGAGTGGCAGTGAGGTCTGCGTCGACATGGCCCACCAGACCATTGCCGCCACCCATCATTTGAGCCGGGCCACGGCCTTGGTGGGTCGTCGGTCGGTCGTCCAACCGGACGACGCGTTTTGGCTCGCCGATCGTTCATGAGTCGGCCGTGTACGTATGTGCATCGACTCCCGTTTTGTCTTCGTGTGTGATTAGTTACTGTTTGGTATCTTTCAGTTCTTCGTGCAAGTGTTTGTCAGGTTTTGTGTGTAGTTGCACAACAATTTTAGACGTTGTAGGCATTCTGAGCGGTCGGTTGTTGCGGACGAGGGAAGTTATCTCCACGCGGTGCAGTCGGCTGGGGCCGCTGGGTGTTTAACTAACAAGGAAACCTCACCATCGCACCCCCCTCAGATTTAGTTATAAGTTGGCACAGTGGATAGGCCTTGAAAAACTGAACACAAATCAATCGAGAAAACAGGAAGAAGTTGTGTGGAACTATGAAAGAAATAAGCAAAATATACAAACTTACTAGTCCATGCGCAAGATAGGCAACATCAAGGATAATGTGAACGCCGGAGCGCCGTGGTCTCGTAGTTAGCGTGAGCGGCTGCGGAACGAGAGGTCCTTGGTTCAAGCCTTCCCTCGAGTTAAAAGTTAACTTTCTTTATTTTGGGGTGACGGCATGTGCGTCACATGACAGGAATATGTTGTCGACCCATCTAACTTGTACACTTGGGGAATGGGTAAAAAGATTCTTCTACCTTGCCCGATTTAGGTTTTCTTGTGGATGTGATAATCACTCCCAAAAATGGAATGAAAACAGAAAGAGTTTGTCACATAAACTGCAACAAATGAATGCAACAGTTTCACAGTCGCACAGTTTTCCCTGTGCTCTGTCAAAACATATGTTTTTAACGTTTTCAAATTTTTCCGTTTAGGTGTAGCGTCCCCATACTACGGCGCAGTTACCTCCCATCGGACGGTCGGACGGACAGATAATAATTGTCTGAAAATAAAAAATTAAAATTTTTTCCTTGAAGGAACACTTGAACCAAGGACGTCTCGTTCCGCAGCTGCTCACACTAACCACGAGACCACGGCGCTCCCGAGCTCGCATCGTACTTGATGTTGCCTATCTTGCTGATGGACTCCTCAGTTTGTATATTTTGCTTATTTTTTCATAGTTCCACACATCTTCTTCCTGTTTTCTCGATTGATCTGTGTTCAGTTTTTCAAGGTCTATCCACTGTGCCAACTTATAACTAAATCTGAGAGGGGTGCGATGGGGAGGTTCCCTTGTAAGTGTTGACAGCTATTTTAAATTCAAGGCTTATGGTTAATTTTTTAAGAAATTTTGCAAAAATAATTTTTTAAATTTACCTTTCAAGCTTAAAAATTGCGGCCTTCTGCCTTTAAAAGATTATGCTAATTTATTTTAAAAATTTGAAACTTAATTGCTTTGTTGGTATTGTCGATATTCATTGTTATTATGTATTTTATTTTTTATTTTTAAATTAGTGCAGCTTTTCGAATTTTATGTTAGAATATTCTATCTGCGTCTCACGCCTTTCTGGAAGGCAAAATTGTCAAAAGAAAGTAAATGAACATTGTGAGATCTCGTATTCGCCTCTCATCCCAGCACCACACACACCCTGTTCTTGTTAAAATCTTGTTGGAGCAGCACATGACCTTCCAGTTGCAAGAAAGGTGCATGAAGGGGACTAACAACACTCTGCACGTTCCTAGCGCTGGGTGGCGTCCCCTCCAGAAACACCAAAGGTGAACGAGAAAAAATGGTTCAAATGGCTCTGAGCACTATGGGACTGAACTACTGAAGTCTTCAGTCCCCTAGAACTTAGAACTACTTAAACCTAACTAACCTAAGGACATCACACACATCCATGCCCGAGGCAGGATTCGAACCTGCCACCGTAGCGGTCACGCGGTTCCAAACTGAAGCGCTTAGAACCGCACGGCCACACCGGCCGGCAAAGGTGAACGACAGTTGTAGCTTATCGCACCCCAGACCGTAAAGCCTGGGGTGGAATCGTTGCAGTCTACAAGATAGCCCTCACCATGTCAACGTTGTACGCGCAAACGACCATCACTTGAATGCCGCCAGGATTTCATTGCTGAAGACCACGGCGCGCCATTCCATCTACTAGGTGACCCTCTGACGGCACCAGTGAAGCCGTGCACGTCGATGCTGTGGCGTGAGTGGAAGACGGGTTAGACGTGGGGGTGCCTGTAGTCCCACTGATAATAAACGCTTCGCAACAGGCCGTGTTGACACGTGTGGGCTCACAAGCACTCTTATCTGTGGTGTGGTACCTGTACGACCTGCCGCTGATGCTCTTGCAATACGACGATCCTGCTAGACACTTGTGCATCGTGAGCACCTAGAATATCATCAACGGGTGCTCATGTGACAAGTGGTACCAGCATCGTTGCACAATTGACGCAGCACGGCCAATTTGTGTGGCAATTCTCCGAAATGACCATCCTGCCACTGGGAGGGACACAGTTTGGCTCCTTTCCAACTTGCTCAGATGGCTGTAGGAAGCACTAATGCTCCCCGTGGCATTGCTCCTTGCTTTTTCTACACTTTTGCGCCACCTGAGCCTTCTGGCTGTGAGCACTCCCCGTTAAAGGGTAGACACGGATTGCGTTCTGGTAGGTATGCTACTGCACTATCTGCTGGTGGACCACGTTGGAACCATCATCAGTACATCTACTATCCCTCAGCTGCTATACGCCCTCATCAGATCATTATCGAAGTCGTCTTTCAAGGTTTAATATACAACTGGCCATTAAAATTGCTGCACCACGAAGATGACGTGCTACAGACACGAAAATTAACCGACAGGAAGAAGATGCTGTTATAAGCAAATGATTAGCTCTTCAGAGCATTCACACAAGGTTGGCACTGGTGGCGATACCGACAACGTGCCTGGTGAAACGTTGTTTTGATGCCTTGTGTAAGCAGGAGAAATGCGTACCATCACGTTTCCGACTTTGATAAAGGTCGGATTGCGGTTTATCGTATCGCGACATTGCTGCTCGCTTTGGTCGAGATCCAATGACTGTTAACAGAATATGGAATCGGCGGGATCAGGAGGGTAATACGGAACGATGTGCTGGATCCCAACGGCCTCGTATCACTAGCAGTCGAGATGACAGGCATCTTATCCACATGGCTGTAACGGATCGTGCAGCCACGTCTCGATCTCTGAGTCAACAGATGGGGACGTTTTGCAAGACAGCAACCATCTGCACTAACAGTTCGACGGCGTTTGCAGCAGCATGGACTATCAGCTCGGAGACCATGACTGCGGTTACTCTTGACGCTGCATCACAGACAGGAGTTCGATGCGATGGTGTACTCAACGACGAACCTGGGTGCACGAATGCAAAACGTCATTTTTTCGGATGAATCCAGGTTCTGTTTACATTATCATGATCGTCGCATCCGTGTTTGCGACATCGCGGTGAACGCCCATTGGAAGCGTGTATTAGTCATCGCCATACTGGCGTATCACCAGGCGCGATGGTATGGGGTACCATTCGATCCCTGAGAACCCTACATTTCAGCAGGATAATGCACGACCGCATGTTGCAGGTCCTGTACGGGCTTTTCTGGATACAGAAAATGTTCCACTGCTGCCCTGGCGAGCACATTCTCCAGATCTCTCACCAATTGAAAAGTCTGGTCAATGGTGGCCGAGCAACTGGCTCGTCACAAAACGCCAATCACTACTCTTGATGAACTGTAGTATCGTATGTGTACACGTCATCCAAGCTCTGTTTGACTCAATGCGCAGGCGTATCAAGGCCACTATTACGGCCAGAGGTGGTTTTTATGGGTGCTGATTTCTCAGGATCTATGTACCCAAATTGCGTGAAAATGTAATCACATGTCAGTTCTAGTATAATATATTTTTCCAATGAATACCCGTTTATCATCTGCATTTCTTCTTGGTGCAGCAATTTTAATGGCCAGTAGTTAATTTTTTTCCGGCAGTGTATTTTGTCAATCAAGACATGGATTCCCAGTCATTGTCAATATGGCAACCAATCTCCTTAGACGCTTTTTAGCTGAAGCCAAAAAAAGAGATTCTTTAGTCTGCAAAACTGTGGGCGCTGTCTATGGCATCTCGAACACTGTGTGTCGCAGGCGGAAGGAGGTGTCTTAGCGTGCTAGCTAGACGAGCCCTGCGTGTCAACTGTTGTGACGCTCCGTTATACAGAAAATTGTGCGACAAAAGCACTCGCTGCGCTGCTCTACACTGCGTCGCCCGAATTGTCGATGTTTCAATGTATGCCTGGCCTAAATCGCTTGTGCTGCCAAATGCCGGTTAATGGGTCTATCAGTCAAGCGTCTGTGAACAAGAGCTAAGAGTTTGTATAAGAGTAATGTAGCTGCTGCTCGTTTGCAAATAACAGTGGATATCTCCAAACAGCCGCCAATAGTAAAACATTCTCACGACAGAAAATCATTATGAAAAGCTCTTATGTTGTAAAGAAAATTAACAGAAAGGTCTCATCAATAAAAAAAGCCCTGATGAGACAAACACTACAAATGTCTTTGCATGGTTTCAGGAACGACGTATGACACAAACCATGGATAGATGAATTCTTGTACGTGATACTACTCCACATCACACAGCCAACGACTCAATAAAATGAATCGCAGTCGTACCGCTAAAAAAATAAGTTTTCAGGCCTAAATATGGGAAGTAGGTCACTGACGAAAGCACGAACTAGCGAAAACTATTGAGAATTTTTAAGGAAAATGGACGTGCTAAGTCGGATACCTTGTGGGTAGGGTTTCAAAAGCAAGGGGCAGCTCATATGTAACACATTTAAACAACCGACATCAGTGAGAAGTAGACTACGTAATATATTTTGTTGATAACTGTGAAGAACTGACACAAAAATGCATAAAAATAGCTATGGAAGACTTGCCTAAAGCGTTATGTACACGTTATAAAAGTTGAAAGAAACGTTGATGTTGTGATGCGTTAATACAGCATGGTCTTGACAAGATTGTGATACAGCTTGGACTCAAATATGGTGACGAAGAGAGTTTATAGGGCACGGACGTCGTCTCATATAGCTGAACGGACCGGCACAGCAGATGGAAACACAATTTAAAGACTTAAGATGTTCTCACGTCTCTTTTATGCGTGATAAAGCAGGCAGCGGTGGTCTAGCAGTTCTAGGCGCTCAGTGCGGAACCGCGGGACTGCTACGGTCGCAGGTTCGAATCCTGCCTCGGGCATGGATGTGTGTGATGTCCTTAGGTTAGTTAGGTTTAAGTAGTTCTAAGTTCTAGGGGACTGGGGACCACAGACGTTGAGCCCCATAGTGCTCAGAGCCATTTGAACAATTTTTATGCGTGATAAATATTTAACGATTTCTGTAATTACCAGGTGAGTCAGAGCATAGCTCCTAAGAACTGGACTTGACGACTCCATTGCAGAGATAAAGACACCCACGTCTTTTCGTTAAACAAAGAAATCGAGATAATATTTTAGTTAAAGGTACGTGTGCTTATATATTTGCGGCTGCACTTGAGAAATTCATCCAGTGTATTCGAAATACGATAACCTGTGGTATCGTTATTGGCTATTGGCGATTCGTTACAGGATTATTCATACAATTTAATAGCATAGCTCCAGCACTGAAAAATATAATTAACAATTTTTTTTCTTTGCCAGTAACTGCGTTATTGCAATAGATTTAGTGGAATTGGAGTGACAAGTTAATGGTCATATATCCGATCATGTAAGCGCGATGTGATCTAAGCAACTGGAACTCATTCTGCATTGCCAAACATACAAGGTGCTCCAAAGTGCATCAAACGTCTAAGGTCACGTTAACAACTTCAGTTCGCTGACGGTTAGGTGTAAGGTATGTTAGTGAAGTCACACTGGCACCAAATTTCACCACAAGCCAGCCCAACGCCATCGTGGCCGTGTCACACTATGGGAAGGTCTCACGCCCCCTCTCACCCGCATTTCTCCCTTTATTTTGACGCCTTTGCGATGGAGGTCAAAACCGCAACACGCAGCGTTGAAATCACGCGTTTTCGTCTTGGGTGGCGGAGGAAAACGTTTCAGACATACGGGCCCTCACAAGTGACACGAAAAGCCCACAATAAATGGCATAAAGGACGTTCCCTTGTGGCCTTGATTACCACACATTTTGCAGTCGAAAATGACAGTTCGCAGTGAGATGAACAACAATTCGACGTTCTTGATAACGTTCAACACTGCTGACACTCCTATAAAATTCATCCGTGTTCTAAGAACACTATGTGGCTGCAACCCCACTCAGTGCGATTTGATCCCCACGAAATTTGAACATGATCCGAAGGGGCGAAAAGTTTTTATGCTTTTTCAGCCCTCCTGTTCCACATCCTCCTGTGACGTGATAACAGAGGAGTGCAACATTTACTTGTGCATGAATAATACGGCGAAGGTTCTCTCTAAGGCAGTCCAGTGTGGCATACCTTTGCTGAGCATATTAAAAAATGTAACCTGTCAGAGACTTCGACACACATTCAGATGAGTGGTACCTCGCGGCACCTCTCGCGCCTGAAGGTAGGTACCTGCTTCGACACCCCTTAGGTGGGGTTGCCTGCCGTCAGGCATTAGAGCCGCAGTGGAGCACCACCCAGCTGAATGGGTGTCCAAATCTCTGACAGGTACATTTTTAACATTCTCAGCAAAGGTGCGAGGGGGGCACTGAGGGTGTAGACCAATTTGTGGGGTGGGGAGGGACGAAGGAGGGAGGAGGCGGCGGGCAGGCTTAGAGGGACTCTGTCATTTTATCTATGCATATGTCAACGTTGCATTCCTTGTGATCACGCTACAGAAGGGCGCGAAGCAGGAGGTCTAAAAAATACGAATATCCTTTGCTGTTGTGGAACACTTTCAAAATTCTTCGAACGGTTCTCAATAGTCGCTAGTGGCTCCAGCTCGTATGTCACAGCACAAATTGCTGTCACACTACGATCCAAAGGGGTCAGATCAATTCCAGTGGGTTTGTAACCCCACGATTTCCTTAGAGTAGGGTCGAAACGTCCTTGTGGAGAGGGGGGGGGGGGCGGAGGGGGTTGTTAGTACAGCGTCGGACGTTGTATAGAGAGAGACACGTCCTGTTGCACAGCGGACTGCGAAATGTCATTTTAGTCCGTGAAATAAGGGGAAATCAGTGCCCTAAGGGAAGGAATGATTTTATTGATGCCCTTTATGCCAAAAGATGCGGGATTTTCGTGTCGATTTTGAGCGGCTGCGTCTTGGAATATTTTCCCCGGCCACCGATATAAAAACCAAGAGATTTAGACGCTGGTATTGTGCTTCTGACCTCCATCGCAGAGGCGTTAAATGAATGCTGAAATGTGGTTAAGAGGAAAATCTGAATAAGTTCAGACACATGTGTGGAACAATAAGAGGAACATTCAAGAATAAAATTCGGAAAGAGACTTCAAAGAAGTCTTACAGAAATACGGATAGTAGAAATGAAAGACTACTAGACACACATACAAGACTCCACAGAATAAGAAATGAATATATTCGTCAGAACCTAAACGTCGTTTTCCTGAATGACAAGGTAACCTACTACAGGAAAAATTAAGAAAATCATATGGATAGGATGGAAAAATCGACTACCTAAACTGGCAAGATCCAGAGGTAAAAGAGACGTAGATCGACCGAGAGAAAAACAGGAAGCCGGAATGGGTCAAAAGCGCAATCCTTGAAGAAAAGAAGAAGAAGAAAAAGAAGAAGACAAATACGTCCTGTCTTCTCTATGTTATTTCATTTACCGTGTTTCAGTAAGTACATTCGTAACTGCTTCTCAAAATTCACTCAACAGTTAATATTACTTTAAAGAACTCATGTAGTACCTCAGGGATAATGCTTCCTACAATGTTCTACCGAATTTATGACAGCTCAGTAGTAAGTAATGTGCGTTTTATTACTACTTAAAAGAATGCAACAGGTGCAGTAAAGTTTCTCAAGTGTCAGAAAGGTTTTGATACAGTCTACCTGCAGTCTCGACCCCCACACTCCTTTCCTCAACGGTTCTGCGAGTTTTGGAACAACCACCAGTGCCATCGGTGTCGCGAGTAATTGAGCTTGGTCATACTAGTCCAGTAGCCTGTATGAAATAAGATCAGGTCTGTAGTTATGACCAGGTTTACTTTTGTACTTCTATCTGCACTAAATTTATTTTAAGATGGTCCGTAGGATGACTCAGAAGGTCCGTTATGGGGGAAACAAAGTTCGAAGGTCCCTGCGCGTCTGTGGCATTGAACTCTAGTTGAGTAACGAAAAGAACCGCACCGTTTCACTTCACGTTGAGTGCGAGAGAACTTTATGACAAATCGCGGGAGCAGGTTTACCATTGAGCCTGTTACTATGATTAATGAATCTGTTCTAGCTGACGGTATCATCCGGAACGGACGTCCTCGTGACGGAGAGCGACTTTAAAATTTCACAGAAGTCGCCCGTCACTCTAGTCTAAAAATAAGAGAGGGCTGTCACGTCAGACTACAATAGGATCCATTATACTGCTCGCTGAGAGTAGGCGGTGTTAGTCAGCCTTGTTCTCGAGTTAACGTCGAGGCGACCTAGATAAGATTGCTTTTATAACAATTGTAGTGCGGAACGCTCATTGCACCCCCACAGCTAATCCTATACTGAAACTGGACCGTAAAATAGTTAACAAAAACCGCGTATCATTCTAAATGAAATTTATCGCTCAGGATTTGTTTTTTACGATGCTTCATCTTCTTATTTTTTGTTCTTCTTCTATTTTCTTTTTTTAAAGATGTAGTGCCGTATTCATCATTTTGTCACAGTGTCCATTTCTTCTGAAAGTCGTTGTTAAATAATCGAGTTCTTCCTCCAAGTACATTGGTTCACCGTTTCTTTTAGCCCAGTTAATCAAAGTTTTGACAACTGTTCTTTTCCGATTGGGATGGCAATCGGAATGTTTCTGAAGATATCCATGTGCACTTGTGGTCAAGGGGTAGGGTTTTTTATTCATAATCAAAACATCCTCAGTCCAGGCTTCAAAACCTGCCACCGCTTAAATTTTGATTAATAGTCAGCATTGGCGGTCGAAGACTTCCGGCGTGAGATGCCAACAGCATTGTCAAAGAGGGTAGAGGAGCAGACAGTGGTTCAGGACACATTCTTGTCCTTCTGGTGAGAAACTGCCTCTAAAGGCGGAAGAATCAGCAATGATTAATAGCATGAGGATGAAGAAGGCAATGGAAACCACTGCAACAAATACACATAATGTATATCCAAAGGACATGTGGCCTGTAATTGAACATGTGTCATGATGATTTCTCCATTGGCAAAAGATTCCGAAATAGTCCCCCCGTTCAGATCTCCGGAAGGGAGCTGCCAAAGCGGACTTGATCATGAGAAAAAGAGTGCATAACCAAAGAAAAAATAACATTCTACAAGTCAGGCAAGTCAGGGCGTGGAATATCAGACGCTTGATTGTGGTGGGGAAGCTAGAAAATCTGAAAAGGGAAATGAAAAGGCTCAATCTAGATGTAGTGTGGGTCAGTGAAGTGAAATGCAAAGAAGACAAGGATTTCTGGTAAGTTGAGTAAAGGGAAATATCAACAGCAGTAGAAAATGGTAAAATGGGAGTAGGATTCGTTATGAATAGGAGCGTAGGGCAGAGAGTGTGTTGTTCTTACCATAATCAACACCAAACCAACACTGACAACCATAGTTCAGGTATACATGCCGACGTCGCAAGCTGAAGATGAAGAGATAGAGGAAGTGTATGAGGATTCTGAAAAGGTAATACAATACACAAAGGTAGATGAAAGTCTAATAGTCATGGGAGACTAGAATGCAGCTGTAGCAGAAGCAGTATAAGAAATGGTTACAGGAGAATATGGGCTTGGGACAAGGAATAAAATAAGGAAAGACTAATTGAGTTGTGCAACACATTTCAGCCAGTAGTAGTCAATACTCTGTTACAGAATCACAGAGGTATATTTAAAAAAGGCCGGGTGATGCTAGAAGATATCAATTGGATTACATCATTGTCAGACAGAGATTCCGAAATCCGATTCCGGATTGTAAGGCGTACCCAGGAGCAGATATAGTCAGCTCACAATGTAGTAGTGATGAAGAGAAGGCTGAAGTTTAAGAGATTAGTCATGAAGAATCGATACGCAAAAAAGTGGGATATGGAAGTACTAAGGAATAAGGAGATTCGTTTGAAGCTCTCTAAGGCTACAGATGCAGCAATAATGAATAGTCCTGTCGGCAGTACAGTTGAACAGGAATGGACATCTCTAAACAGGGCTATCACAGAAGCTGGAAAGGAAAACATAGGTACACAAATGGAAACTACAAAGAAACCATGGGTAACAGAAGAAATACTTCAGATTATTTATGAAAAAAAAAACAGAAAAATGTGAAGGGAAATTTAGGATTACATTGATGACCTATATGAGGGGGAAGATATGTCACATGTGATAGAAGAAGAGATAGGGGATCCAGTATTAGAATCAGACTTCAAGAGAGCTTTTGGGGACTTAAAATCAAATAAGGAAGAAGGGATTCATCAAAATTTCTAAAATTATTGTGGGGTAGTGGCAACAAAACTATTATTTATGTTGGTGTGTAGAATGTATGAGTCTTGCAATATACAGTATGACTTTCGGAAAAATGTCATCCACGCTATTCCGAAGATTGCAAGAACTGACATGTGCGAGAATTATCGCACAATCAGTCTAACAGGTCATGGATCCAGGTTGGTGACAAGAATATTATACAGAAGAATGGAAAAGAAAATTGAGGATGTGTTAGACGACGATCAGTTTGGCTTTAGGAAAGTTAATGGCACCAGAGAGACAATTCTGAAGTTGAGGTTGATAACGGAAGGAAGAGTAAAGAAAAATCCAAGACACGTTCATAGGATTTGTTGACCTAGAAAAAGCGTTAGACAATGTAAAATGGTGCAAGATACTCGAATTTCTGAGGAAAATAGGGGTTAGCTATAGGGAGAGACGGGTAATTTAGAATATACACGACCCAATATGGAAACGGAGTGCTCTGATTAAAAACGGTGTAAGACAGGAATGTAGCCGTTCGCCCTTACTGTTCAATTTGTACATCGAAGAAGTAATGAGGGAAATAAAGGAAAAGGTTCAGGAGTGGAATTAAAATTTAAGGTGAAACGGTATCAATAATACGCTTCTCTGATGATATTGCCATCCTCAGTGAAATTGAAGAAGAATTACGCGATCTGTTGAATGGTATGGACAGTCTAATGAGTACAGAATATGGATTGAGAGTAAGTCGAAGAAAGACGAAAGTAATGAGAAGTAGAAGAAATGAGAACAGTGAGAAACTTAACATCACGTTTGATGGTCACGAAGCAGATGAAGTTAAGGAATTCTATGACATAGGCAGCAAAATGACGGACGGAGCAAGGAGGGGATCAAAAGCAGACTAGCACTGGCGAAAAGGCATTCCTGACCAACAGGATTCTACTAGTATCATACATAGGCCTTATTTTGAGGAAAAAATTTCTGAGAGTATACGCATGGAGCACAGCCTTGTATGGTAGTGAAACATGGACTTTGGGAAAACTGGAACAGAAGGGAATCGAAGTATTTGACATTTGATGCTACAGACAAATTTTGAAAATTAGTTGGACTGTTAAGGTAAGGTATGAGGAGATTCTTCGCACAAACGGACAGGAAACGAATACGTGGAAAACACTGACAAGGAGAAGGAACAGGATGATACGACATCTGTTTAGACCACAGGGAATGACTTCCATGGTACTAAAGGATGGTATAGACGGAAAAAACTGTATCGGAAGACAAAGATTGGAATAAATCCAGTAAATAAATGAGGACGTAGGTTGCAACTACTACTGTGAGATGAAGAGATTGGCACGGGAGAGGAATTCGTAGCGGGCCACATCAAACCAGCCGGAAAACTGAAAGAAAAAAATTCATCCGAGTGAGAGCACATCCTGTAGTATTTGCGCTCTAAAGTTCCTTCGTCTGGGAAAAACGAATTATTCGGCAGTGACAGATCTTGCACTGGGACCGATATCCTGGTTCTATCAAGAAAATACCGAGAGCCTATAGAAATTCCGAAACACAAATTAGTTTTAACAATCCGTCGGAATGCACAATATACGTGAATTGACAGAGGTGAGCAGACAGGATGCTTATGTATGTGTCACCTGTCGGAGTCGTATCTAGACGTATCAGGGGTCCCATATCACTCCAGTTGCACTGGCCCCACACGTTTACAGAGCCTCCATCAGCTTGAACAGTCCCCTGCTAACATGCAGGGTCCGTTTATTCATGAGGTTGTCTCCATACCCATACACGCCCTACACGTCTATCCGCGAGAAACGAGAATCGTCCGACCAGGCAACATGTTTCCAGTCATAAACTACCCAATAGCGATGTTGACGAGCTCAGGCAAGGCGTAAAGCTTTGTGTCGTGCAGTCATCAAAATTACACGAGTGGACCTTCGGCTCCGAAAACCCATATCGATGATGTTCCGTTTAATGGTTCGCACGCTGACACTTGTTTTGGCCCAGCATTGAAATCTGCAGCAATTTGTGGAAGGCTGCCTTTCTGTCACTTTGAACGATTCTCTGCAGTCCCCGCTGGTCCCGTTCTTGCAGGATCTTTTTCCGGCCGCAGCAATTTCGGAGATTTGATGTTTTACCGAATTCCTGATATTCACGGTACACTCTTGAAATGGTCGTACGGCAAAATCCCCACTTCATCGCTACCTCGGAAATGCTGTGTCCCACCTCTCGTGCGCCGACTATAACACCACGTTCAAACTCACTTAAATCTTGAAAACCTGTCATTGTAGCAGCGGTAACCGATCTAACAACCGCGCCAGAAACTTTTTGTCTTATATAGGCGTTGCCGACGGCAGCTCCGTATTCCGCCTGTTTAGATATCTCTGTTTTTCAGTATACATGCCTATACCATTTTCTTTCCTGCTTCAGTGTAAAACAACGACGCCATTACCTTGCCCCTCTAATTTCTAAATTCTAATAGAGGAATCGCATATAGTGAAGATTCCATAAAATACATTCTTTAATTCTGCGCCAGTTTAGAGCACTTGCTTTCTCAGAAATGGACAAATAAGCTTGGTTCCCATTCAAGCTGACCGAAGAAAGATCAATTTTTTTCTGGTATGGCTTCTCAAAAATCCATGTGCGAGCAAGGAAGTACCTTTCATTAACTGTGCATTATAAATTTTTGTTTCGGTTGCTTCTACAACCGGAACGCTGTTGTAGCTTAGGATCTGATGCAAGCAATGGCGAGTACGCCAATTCTACAATCTAGTCTGTGACAAATGGAATACACATTTGAAGAAAGTTTTCGGCAATAATTGATTTATTAATGAAACTGCTAAAGCGAAAATGATGATTTTCACATGGCTGCACTACAATGGTTACAGAACAGCGGGCGTAATAGCTAGCCAACCAGTTGAAATAAAAGGTGGTTTTCAAATAACCTTTTTCATGGTTTCGACGGATTTAAACCCTTCTTCCTCACAAGTACAAACAAATTTCACATTAGCAGTTAGTCAGTAAAGCTAGCTCCACGTGACGTGTTAGCAACGGTCTGTATGTCCATATGCAAATGTTAAGGCCCCTAGAATCAAGGGGTTGTCACATCAGTAAAACCAATTTCTTAGAACAACAGACCATGTTAACAGTTTCGTGCCAACATGCAGCCACGCGAGGTAGCCACGTGGTCCGACACGCCTTGCCACGGTTCGCGCTCTCCCCCGTCGGAGGTTTGAGTCCTCCCTTGGGCATGGGTGTGTATGTTGTCCTTAGCGTATGTTAGTCTAAGATTGAGTAGTGTGTAAGCCTAGCGACCGATGACCTCCGCAGTTTGGTCCAATAGGAACTTACCACAAGTTTGCAATATTCCAACATGTAGCTGTTAACATGGCCTTTTATTCTAAGAGACTGGCTTTACTGATCTGACATGCCCTTGATTCTAGGGGCCTTAACTTTTACATATCGACATACAGACCGTTGCAGACACATACCGAGATAGTTTTACCGACTGATTGCTAATGTGACATTTTTTTGTCCTTCTGAGGAAGAGGGTTTTAAATATGTCGAGCCATGGTAAAGGTTATTAAAAAACCACCCTTTATTGCAACTGGTTGACTATTTCACCTGCTGCTATAGCGAAAATGATTATTTTAATTAATTTGCGTGACATATTAATGATATTCTGTACAACGAAATTGGAAAAAAAAATGCACGGGCAGGATTTGAACCTGTATGGTCAGCATGATAGGTGTGAACCTCAACCGCTGCGCCACTTCCACGTCGCCACAACGTTTAACGATACAGGTATTGGAGATATACCTAAGACTTAAACATCGATTTTCTCGGAAACTAGGGACCGTCGCGTGAGAAAACTCTAGCCAGGTACTCGGGACATGTCCCTATACAACATACCTAAGGTTCACCAAAATCCATCGTTAACAAGTCTGATGGCCCCATTGTTAAATAGCGGTTCAATGACGTTCTGACCAGACCGTTGCGTGGGTACGTATTAAGAATTCTGTTTATGAGCCTTTTTACCACTCACTTTGCAATCTTTATAGCCTCCGATGATGTCTCCAGCATTAGGAAACGACAGGCCAGGCACAGAAAAATTCCATCTTAGACCACAGCCTAATGATCTTAAAACAAAATTTACCAAGTACACAAATACCGCTCGTGTGAGCCCTACTGTATGAGCTGAGCAGATTTTCAGTAAATGGCAGCAGTATGTGGATGCACATTCACTGTCTGAAGAAGAGTGTTATGGTGGCTGCACAGTTAAAAACTGTATCAGGGACAAATAGAATTCTGTTTTCTGGACCCCGGAGTTCAGAAATAGTGCCATTCAGTAGCTGGTAGCTTATACTCTATATGGGTTAGGCTCAATGTATTGTGACTACAGTAAACACTATAACTTTCGTAACCATCTTGATGGAAAATGACCTAGTGACATTAGCTATCACTGAAGCAACTGTAAGCTAGGTGTATGGCAGTTGGGTATTCGAACGACTGAGTACCGAATTGAAACTGGAGATGATGATTCATGCGGGCAAGGAATGCAAGAAAAGTAACACTAAGAAAGTAATATTTGAATGTGTACATAAACGATCTTGATGAAACTTGGCGGGTTTGTAGAGGGGTCAAAATAATGTAATACATCATTTTTTCGGTTTTGCATAATTTCTCGATAAAGGCGTAAAACACACCCCGAAAGGGAATTTGGCATGTTAAGTTTAGGGAGAATATCTGCGAAATCATGACATATAAAAAATGTGATTCACATAACGGTTGAAATTTAATTCACGTTCTTGAAAACTTTGTCATCAACTTCTGTAATAACCGAAAATTTTGCAAAATACCGCACCGACATTGATTAATTTTTAAAACGAAAACGTCTCTTACAATATAGATTAATGAAGGTTTTACGACACATACATTCATGTGTGGTAAAACTGGTTGCGGAAATACCATTTTTGGAAAATAAAGTGTACACAGTGTGCTGTCAGAATGTTTTCGAGATACCCAATTGAAATATCTGAACGATCATTATTGTTCTAATTAGTTATTTTACTTATTTTTGTTTGTATGTTAAAGTGTTACTTTGCGTTTTACAGTCATGAAATGGTTCAAATGGCTCTGAGCACTATGCGACTTAACTTCTGAGGTCATCAGTCGCCTAGAACTTAGAACTAATTAAACGTAACTAACCTAAGGACAGCACACACATCCATGCCAGAGGCAGGATTCGAACCTGCGACCGTAGCGGCCGCTCGGCTCTAGACTGCAGCGCCCAGAACCGCACGGCCACTCCGGCCGGCTACAGTCATAGTATTGTTATATTTTGGTTTACACTGTCACATAGTTGTATTTTGTTAATTGACGATAGTAAGTAATCCATTATTACGATACAAAATCTTTATAATAATGATTATATGTAAATAAATGCTTAAAACATAACGTGTTTTTTCCACCGTGTCATAAAACGAACGAAATTTCGTCGTACTTTGTGCGATATGACTGATGATACAATATAAAACAAAATTCAGCACCATACTCAAAATGTGGCGGGGGTCTTCTAAATACTTTGATTTCTACTGGGTGTGTTTCAGAGAATTAGAATAGGCTACATGGGCGAACACAAATGATTTTGTACTAGTGACTGTAGCTTAACTATGTTGTTTCTCAAGTGGAGAATGACATCATAAGAGTTCAGCAGAACTAGATTTGAAATCTTACCACAAAGCTCTCCGAACACCGAATATCATGTATGGTTGAGGGCAGTACATGTCCCACCACGCCTTTTGGGATCACCAGATGAACAACTTCCTTGTCTTCAGATACGATGCTCAAAAGGGTTCTGTCACATGGATCACCCCACGAATCTAACACTCGTACAGATTTTCTTCCGCACTGGATAAGAAAAATTATTTGAAAAATCTTCTTCCATTTTAATGAGTACGTGTTGGCCTGTTCTCAAATCAGTTCTTTCAAATGCCTTTTGACCTGTTCAGAAGCTACTTTACCAGATTTAGATGCTGTCACAAGAACATTTGGGGCTTCAAAGGAGCTTGTCGAATTCTCAGTCCAAACTCTCCATACGTTTCTTTTAAATTATGAATTGGGGGCTGGTCGGTGTAAAAACCGGTGTTGAGCGCCGTAGCTGAGGGCAAGGAACTTCTTCGTATGGTGATATGAAAAGGCTCGAAGGCACAGGTACAGCGGTAGAATGTATACGGCTTTTGATGTTGGAAGAACTCTGTGAGGAGTTTTTCAGATCAACGATTGCTGAATGATTACCATGTCCACGTGAGAAAGAATATAATACTCCTTTGGTCACTAGTACATACAGAATTCTCTTCGCAAGGTTTTCAATGTACTTAAGTGTGCCTTGTACAAATCAGGATATTTAGAGGATTTCCCCCAGAATTTGAAAAGTCTCCTGAATTTTGTTTTATATTTTGTTGTTTTTCGGGTGTATAATGTTGACACATTTCGTTCATTTTGTGTGCATGGTGTAAAGGAACCTTACAGTGTTAGCATTTCTTTACAGATTATTATTATTATTCTCATTATTATTTAATGATTTTTGTATCATAATAATGGGTTACTTATTTTTTCAATCAGTTAAAATCCTCATACGTGAAAAAAACTTTGACTACAAATTTTAAAATAAAAAACCAGAAAACAAAAATCAGTAAAATAAATAACTATATTAATATGAACGTTTAGATATTTTAACTGCGTATGTTTAAAACACTCTGACAGCACACTATGTACAGCTTATCAACAAAAAAATGCAGTTCCAGAAACCAGGTCTACTACGCATCGGTGTATGTGGCGTGAAACCTTCATTAATTTATGTTGTAAGAAATGTTTTCGTTTTTGAAAATTAATTAATGGCGTTGGGATATTACGCAAAATTTCAGATTATTGCAAATGTAGGTTGTACAGTTTTCATAACTACTACGTGAAACACATTTTTTGTATGTCATGGTTTCGAAGATATACTCTCTAAACGTAATATACCAAATTATATTTCGGGGTATGTTTTACCCCTTTAAGGAGAAATAAGGCAAAAACGAAAAAAACAGTTACTGCATTATTTTAACCCCTCTGCATACCCGCTAAGTTTCATCAAGATCGTTTATTTATACCTGGGGATGTTCCTTTGTAAGTAGAAGCTGTCCTGTTTTGATGAACAGTAATCATAGTTTTGTCAAGTGTTTCATGTGGAACCAAGTCTAATACACTCCTGGAAATTGAAATAAGAACACCGTGAATTCATTGTCCCAGGAAGGGGAAACTTTATTGACACATTCCTGGGGTCAGATACATCACATGATCACACTGACAGAACCACAGGCACATAGACACAGGCAACAGAGCATGCACAATGTCGGCACTAGTACAGTGTATATCCACCTTTCGCAGCAATGCAGGCTGCTATTCTCCCATGGAGACGATCGTAGAGATGCTGGATGTAATCCTGTGGAACGGCTTGCCATGCCATTTCCACCTGGCGCCTCAGTTGGACCAGCGTTCGTGCTGGACGTGCAGACCGCGTGAGACGACGCTTCATCCAGTCCCAAACATGCTCAATGGGGGACAGATCCGGAGATCTTGCTGGCCAGGGTAGTTGACTTACACCTTCTAGAGCACGTTGGGTGGCACGGGATACATGCGGACGTGCATTGTCCTGTTGGAACAGCAAGTTCCCTTGCCGGTCTAGGAATGGTAGAACGATGGGTTCGATGACGGTTTGGATGTACCGTGCACTATTCAGTATCCCCTCGACGATCACCAGTGGTGTACGGCCAGTGTAGGAGATCGTTCCCCACACCATGATGCCGGGTGTTGGCCCTGTGTGCCTCGGTCGTATGCAGTCCTGATTGTGGCGCTCACCAGCACGGCGCCAAACACGCATACGACCATCATTGGCACCAAGGCAGAAGCGACTCTCATCGCTGAAGACGACACGTCTCCATTCGTCCCTCCATTCACGCCTGTCACGACACCACTGGAGGCGGGCTGCACGATGTTGGGGCGTGAGCGGAAGACGGCCTAACGGTGTGCGGGACCGTAGCCCAGCTTCATGGAGACGGTTGCGAATGGTCCTCGTCGATACCCCAGGAGCAACTGTGTCCCTAATTTGCTGGGAAGTGGCGGTGCGGTCCCCTACGGCACTGCGTAGGATCCTACGGTCTTGGCGTGCATCCGTGCGTCGCTGCGGTCCGGTCCCAGGTCGACGGGCACGTGCACCTTCTGCCGACCACTGGCGACAACATCGATGTACTGTGGAGACCTCACGCCCCACGTGTTGTGCAATTCGGCGGTACGTCCACCCGGCCTCCCGCATGCCCACTATACGCCCTCGCTCAAAGTCCGTCAACTGCACATACGGTTCACGTCCACGCTGTCGCGGCATGCTACCAGTGTTAAAGACTGCGATGGAGCTCCGTATGCCACGGCAAACTGGCTGACACTGACGGCGGCGGTGTACAAATGCTGCGCAGCTAGCGCCATTCGACGGCCAACACCGCGGTTCCTGGTGTGTCCGCTGTGCCGTGCGTGTGATCATTGCTTGTACAGCCCTCTCGCAGTGTCCGGAGCAAGTATGGTGGGTCTGACACACCGGTGTCAATGTGTTCTTTTTTCCATTTCCAGGAGTGTAGATACCACGCCTTTCCACTTACGGCCTTAGGTTTAGCTGGCAAATTTTTTTTCTTCTGTGTTGTCACTCGAGTCTTCATTGAGACTTGTTACGATCATTTTTCCTGTTTCAAGAGTAATTTGATAGTCGTTATAAATTGTTCGAGTAGATTTATTCCAGCTAGGCCACTGGCCAAGTGATTATTCTCACTTATTCTAGCATACCAAGCAGATTTCCGAAACTTGGACGGCTGTTGTGTACATGTATTACAACAGACATCTGTCATTGCATCAGGATTTCATAAGAAATTAAAAAGAGCTTTACCTTTTGTCACCCTATCCTCTGCGTGTAACACTATATACCGGGTGATCAAAAAGTCATTATAAATTTGAAAACTTAATAAACAACGGAATAATGTAGATAGAGAGGTACAAATTGACACACATGCTTGGAATGACATGGAGTTTTATTATAACCGAAAAAAACACCAAGTTCACAAAATGTCCGACAGATGGCCCTGGACAGCAAAACGTCAATGACTGCTACCGTGACGGGTGAGAGGTACGCCGATCGCATCATCCCCAGCCTGGCTGATAAACACCTGCTGGAAGGTACGATGTTTAATGTTTATGCAGGATGGTGCTCCACACCATATTGATAGACGCGTGAAAGATCTCATGCGCGCGTCGTTTGGTGATGGTTCAAATGGCTCTGAGCACTATGGGACTTAACATCTGAGGTCATCAATTCCCTAGACTTAGAACTACTTAAACCTAACTAAGGACATCACACACATCCATGCCCGAGGCAGGATACGAATCTGCGACCGTAGCAGTCGCGCGTTCTGGACTGAAGCGCCTAGAACCGCTCGGCCACCGCGGCCGGCCGTTTGGTGATGATCGTGTGCTCAGCCGCCACTTTTGTCATGCTTGGCCTCCCAGGTCCCCAGACCTCAGTCAGTGCGGTTATTGGCTTTGGGGTTACTTCAAGTCGCAAGTGTATCGTGATCGACCGACATCTCTAGGGATGCTGAAAGACAACATCCAACGCCAATGCCTCACCATAACTCTGGTCATGCTTTACAATGCTGTTCAAAACATTATTCCTCGACTACAGCTATTGTTGAGGAATGATGGTGGACATATTGAGCATTTCCTGTAAAGAACATCATCTTTGCTTTGTCTTACTTTGTTTTGCTAATTATTGCTATTCTGATCAGATGAAGCGCCATCTGTCGGTCATTTTTGAACCTTTGTATTTTTAGTTCTAATAAAACCCCATGTCATTCCAAGCATGTGTGTCAATTTGTACCTCTCTATCTACATTATTCCGTGATTTATTCAGTTTTCAAATTTATACTGACTTTTTAATCACCCGGTACGTGAATCGGCTTGTGAAGCTGAAAAGTTGTGTACCAAGCAAGCAAACAGACTATTCTCATGATTGTTAAGACTTTGTCAGTGAATTGAATATTTAAAAAAAATAGGTCATCGTGGGAATACACATGGTGGAAAATCTGATTTATTATGACAACGGATACCAGTTGAATAATGGGTGTATCTCTGTCTCCTCCGCGATTTTTTTTAATCGAAGATGACAGTACGCCAGTAGCCGACGCGGCCGGCAGCCATGAGGGCAGCCGAATTCCACAGTTCCACCAGCGAGGGCGCTGCCCACCGAATAGAGTAGTCACTCTGTCACATGACCTTGAAGCTTGGGCGGTACACTAACAACGCCCTAATAGACTGCGGAATGGATGGCGTCTCCTCCACTCATAGGTAGCTCACCTGAGGATGACTGCAGGCACCCAGTCAATATATCGTAGAGTGTAGTTGACGACCACTGGCAACAAACTCGAAGTTTCTTTCAATACTCTGATCATGACTATTCTGACAAATCAACGTTGGTAAAGCGCAAAAATAATTTTTACAGTAAAGAATGTTACCACGCCGTATACACTGGACTCAAAATTCTTCAGTATGTACTCCAATGAATTGCTTGAAACTATTAGTTTCTTATTCTGCTATGCTGAGTACCTTAGCATTAGCTGTTCATAGTTCCAAACTATGGGAAAGAGTTAACATCTTATCGAAGAATCTTGAAACATTGATTTTATGTTATTAGAAATGTGGCATCTATCCAGATCTACGACAAAAGTACCAGAATTAAATCTGAAGAATAGAATGAAAGGGTCCGATTAATGTGACAGTGGTTAACTTACTTCGTAAGCCAAACTGCTTGCTGCTTGAAACAGAGACAGCTGAGGGTGCAACTATTGCTTAAAATGGGTGAATTTCTATGTATAATCGTCGTGTAAAATATGTTGCAGAAAGCGCGATGTGGATCACTGAGCCCCGCTGTCAGTGTAGCAAACGGCGACTGCCCACTAACAGCGGAGGGCAGACGGCAGTTCTGATTATGCGACAGGTGTCAAAGATTCCCCTTCAAGGCTGGCTGCAGATTAACAAGAATTAAATTGTATTTTTAGTCTCTGTTCTTTTCTATATGATCTGCCTGTACTACTAACTACTCAGCATCTAGCCACATTTAACTGATATTGTCTCTAAATAATTTACTTGACTATATCACAGTTAGGGACACTATTGGTGCTGTGTATGTATTGACTGTGTTACGTTTACAAATTGTGACTTTTGATGGGTATACTGCGTTTACTGACGTGACTTTATCATCGTGTAAACTTCATGGAAGTTTTAGTTGAGCGGTTCTGGTTTATTTGCGTTCTAAAGCCATTACGAGAAGTGACAGTTTGTTTGATCAGTGGCAGCGAGTTTACTCTTTGACTCTGGTTAATTTTGGGTGACTCTAGTCTCAAACACTTCCTGCAATCGTGAGGTCATTTTGACGTCACACCCAGTATCGCAAGGTCCACCGTTATGTAGACAATCGATGCGGCAGGCGCCTTATTTATTTTGGCATATTTACACGTTTTGTTTCATAACTCGTAGTATGCCGTTTCAAGGCAACGGGGCATTAAAAGTGTATCACGAACACGTCACCCTTATCATTAAATGTCAATAGGATATAAGCCTTCGAGAGATACTATGACAACCGGGAGATAAGACAAATATGGCATAAATAGCCTCTAGAGTAAAGGATAATGTCGTGTTTTCTGGAGTTTAAGAATACAGGCTCACATCTCACTACATGCTATTTTTTTTTCAACTTAATGTTGTTAACACATTCTGGGGTTTTCTCATGAACGTAATACAAGCTTGTTCTGCAATTTCCGTCTGATTAGGGAAGGAAAGATGAAATAAATATCTGGCTTTTTATTTCCGAATATGTGGAGAGTTCCGAGTGTGTGGTTAGGCAAGAGCTTAAGAGGACAGCTTTAATTGCTGCTAGTGAAACGAGAAGCAATAACATTCTTCCTTGTCTTCAATATTTTGCTGTTTATTTCCGAACATGTCGCGATTTCCGAATGTGTGGTTACTCAGGAATCTAAAAGGACAGCTCAAATTACTGCGAGTGAAACGAGCAGCACTAAAATTCACTTTCTTCCTTCCGACAAATATTAGGCTCTTTATTTCCGAATATTTAGCTTTTTCTGAGCGTGTGGTTAGGCTGGAACCTGAGAAGACAATTTTTCTGCTGTAAGTGAAATGATGAACAATAATGTTTATATTCTTAGTTGTCTCAAATGCATCGCGTGTAACAACAATGTCACAAGACCTCCTGCTAACCAATGGCACTTGGGGTAAGTATATTACTGTCGCAAAGGACATGTGTGAGCTGTCAGTCATGCGAAAAAGGCACACATCAATGTTAACGAAAGTCGATAACAGTTCCTGCGGTCGTCGATACTGCGCGTGAGTCAAAATAACGCCCATTTTTACCGATGTCAGATGTGTGATGTATGTTAATTTTCCTGTGCTGCCATTGTTATGATTTGTTCTCCTCTATTTGTTCTGACTAGGCACTTTACAGTGATTGAAGTGAGCGTTTATTAGCGGCTTCAACTGTTATGTTCTTCTGGACTAGATGTTGAACCAAACGACTGTCATGAGGAAACCTGAGTGCTTCGAGATGTAGTCACCGACGTAGGAACAAACCACATAAAATCGGAGCCTTATTATAACTGTAACGAACAGCTTCTAGCAGTTCGTTCATGAGCCCACTTGACATCTTAGCAACAAATAATCCAAAGCTAATAACGAGCATCAAAACGGACAAAGGGATTAGTGAACTCTGGATTGTTGTAGTGAGACTGAATATTGTAACCCCCAAATTCTCCAAAAATAAACGAAAAGTATATATCCAAAAAAGCAGATAAAAATTCATTTGATGCCTTTCTGAGAGACAATATCCACTCCTTCCAGTGTAGACCAGATGTGGCGTGAATTCAAAGAAATAGTATCTATAGCAACTGAGAGATTTATACCAAATAAATTAACAAACGACGGAACTGATCCGCCTTGGTACACAAAACGGGTCAGAGCGCTGTTGCAGAAACAAGGAAAAAAGCATAATAAAATCAAGCGAACCCAAAATCTCCAAGATCGGCGATCTTTCATAGAAGCTCGAAATTTAGCTCAGACTTCAATGCGAGATGCTTATAATAGTTTCTACAACGAAACTTTATCTCTAAACCTGGGCGAAAATCCAAAGAGATTCTGGTCGTATGTAAAGTACGCTAGCGGAAAGAGACAGTCAATACCTTCTCTGCGCGATAGTGATGGAAATACTATCGATGACAGTGCTGTGAAAGCAGAGTTACTAAACACAGCCTTTCGAAATTCCTTCAGCAAAGAAGACGAAGTAAATATTCCAGAGCTCAAACCAAGAACAGCTGCCAACATGATTAACTTAGAAGTAGATATCCTCGGAGTAGTAAAGCAACTTAAATCACTTAATAAAAGCAAGTCTTCTGGTCCAGACTGTATACCAATTAGGTTCCTTTCAGGGTATGCCGATGCAGTAGCTCCATACTTAACAATCATATTCCGCTCCCTCGACGAAAGATCCGTACCGAAAGACAGGAAAGTTTCACAGGTCACACCAATATTTAAGAAAGGTGGTAGGAGTAATACACTAAATTACAGGTCCATATCATTAACGTCGATATACAGCACGCTTTTGGAACATACATTGTGTTCCAACATAATGAATTACCTAGAAGAAAACGGTCTATTGACAAAAAAATTAACACGAATTTATAAAACTTGGTTCTTGTGAAACTCAGCTATTTACACGAACAAAGTGTTGAGTGCTATTGAGAAGGGATTTGAAACTGATTCCGTTTCCCTAAATTTGAAAAGGCTTTTGACACTGTACCACACATGCATCTTGTAGTGAAATTGCATGCTTATGGAATATCGTCGTTAGTTATATGACTGGATTCGCGATTTCCTGCCAGAGAGGTCACAGTTCGTTGTAATTGACGAAAAGTCATCGAGTAATACAGAAGTGATTCTTGGTGTTCCTCAAGAAAGTGTTATAGGGCTTCTGCAGTGCCTTATCTGTATAAACGATTTAGGAGACAATCTGAGCAGCCGTCTTAGATTGTTTGCAGATGATGGTGTCGTTTGTCGTCTAGTAAAATCATAAGAAGGTCTAACAAATTGCAGAATGATGTATAAAACAACCCTTTATAACGAGAAAACTAGAAACTGAGGCTAAATAATGAAAGGCGTGAGGTCATCCACATGAGTGCTAAAAGGAATCAGTTAAACTTGCGTTATACTACGAATCAGTTAAATTTACAGGTCGTAAATTCAACTGAATACCTAGGAAATACAGTCAAGAACACTTAAAGTGGAAAGAACACACAGAAAATGTTGTGGAGAGGGCAAACCGAAGACTGTGTTTTATTGGCAGAGCACTTAGAAGACACGGCAGATCTTCTGAAGAGAATGCCTGCACTACTCTTGTCCGTCGTCTTTTGGAGTACTGCTGCGCGGTGTGGAATCTTTACCAGATGGGATTAACGCAATACATCGAGATAGTTCAAAGAAGAGCAGAACGTTTTGTATTATCGAGAAATAGGGGAGAGAGTGTCATGGACATCATGGAGGATTTGAGGTGGACATAATTAAAACAAAGGCGTTTCTGATTGCGGTTGGTTCTTCTCACGAAATTTCTATTAGCAGCTTTCTCCTCCGAATGCGAAAATACACTCCTGGAAATTGAAATAAGAACACCGTGAATTCATTGTCCCAGGAAGGGGAAACTTTATTGACACATTCCTGGGGTCAGATACATCACATGATCACACTGACAGAACCACAGGCACACAGACACAGGCAACAGAGCAGCAATGCAGGCTGCTATTCTCCCATGGAGACGATCGTAGAGATGCTGGATGTAGTCCTGTGGAACGGCTTGCCATGCCATTTCCACCTGGCGCCTCAGTTGGACCAGCGTTCGTGCTGGACGTGCAGACCGCGTGAGACGACGCTTCATCCAGTCCCAAACATGCTCAATGGGGGACAGATCCGGAGATCTTGCTGTCCAGGGTAGTTGACTTACACCTTCTAGAGCACGTTGGGTGGCACGGGATACATGCGGACGTGCATTGTCCTGTTGGAACAGCAAGTTCCCTTGCCGGTCTAGGAATGGTAGAACGATGGGTTCGATGACGGTTTGGATGTACCGTGCACTATTCAGTGTACCCTCGACGATCACCAGTGGTGTACGGCCAGTGTAGGAGATCGCTCCCCACACCATGATGCCGGGTGTTGGCCCTGTGTGCCTCGGTCGTATGCAGTCCTGATTGTGGCGCTCACCTGCACGGCGCCAAACACGCATACGACCATCATTGGCACCAAGGCAGAAGCGACTCTCATCGCTGAAGACGACACGTCTCCGTTCGTCCCTCCATTTACGCCTGTCGCGACACCACTGGAGGCGGGCTGCACGATGTTGGGGCGTGAGCGGAAGACGGCCGAACGGTGTGCGGGACCGTAGCCCAGCTTCATGGAGACGGTTGCGAACGGTCCTCGCCGATACCCCAGGAGCAACAGTGTCCCTAATTTGCTGGGAAGTGGCGGTGCGGTCCCCTACGGCACTGCGTAGGATCCTACAGTCTTGGTGTGCATCCGTGCGTCGCTGCGGTCCGGTCCCAGGTCGACGGGCACGTGCACCTTCCGCCGACCACTGGCGACAACATCGATGTACTGTGGAGACCTCACGCCCCACGTGTTGAGCAATTCGGCGGTACGTCCACCCGGCCTCCCGCATGCCCACTATACGCCCTCGCTCAAAGTCCGTCAACTGCACATACGGTTCACGTCCACGCTGTCGCGGCATGCTACCAGTGTTAAAGACTGCGATGGAGCTCCGTATGCCACGGCAAACTGGCTGACACTGACGGCGGCGGTGCACAAATGCTGCGCAGCTAGCGCCATTCGACGGCCAACACCGCGGTTCCTGGTGTGTCCGCTGTGCCGTGCGTGTGATCATTGCTTGTACAGCCCTCTCGCAGTGTCCGGAGCAAGTATGGTGGGTCTGTATTCTTTTTTCCATTTCCAGGAGTGTATTTTGTTGATGCCGACCTACATAGGGAGAAACGAACATGGTATTAAAGTAGGGGAACTCATAGCTCGCAAGGAAAGATATAGATTTTCGTTTCTTTCGGCGCGCTTTTCGAGTGTGGAATAATAAAGAATTATTGTGAAGGTGTTTCCAGGAACCCTCTGCCAGACACGCTAATGTCATTTGCAGAGTATCCATATAGATGTACGTGTAGATGTATATTATGCCTGTTGCGTTGATTTGAGCTGTCCTTGGTACCTTCTCTAGTTCTGTGTTAAAAAGCATACAAGAGAGAGCATCCCTTTGCGTCAATCCACAGTTAGGTTCAAAGCTTGGTGTTGAAGTTCATTATATCTATACTTTACACACTACTTTTTCCTTAGTCAAACTTATGAGGCGAGTTAAATGTTGTGGTATGCCGAGTTCATTCACGGCTTCAGTAAGCTTATTTGTTTTTATGGTGTTTTATACTGCCTTAAAAATCAACGAATATATGGTGTGTTTCAATATTGTATTCCCTTGCTTTTTCCAATATCTGCCTCACGATGGATATTTGGTCAATAATTTATCTCCCAGACATCTGCCAATTGATTTTTCTGCAAATGGTTCTACATGGCTACAAAGGAGGGAAGATAATATTTTATAGTGTACCAGTCGCCTCCTTTTATCCTATCAGATCCACACCTCGTGACATAGAGAGGGCAATTCTGCATAACATATGGATGCCCGGATACTTTTGATCCGATAGTGCAGGTTAGTTCCGTGAGATGACAGCTTTTACTTGCGTGCGACAAACAGCTTGATAGGAAACCATTGTTCTGGAACCTGAGCTCGCCGGCAGTGGGGTACTTGAATGGAATGGATGAGATAACTTAACTGGCAGGCGAGGTCGGCTTCTGGCGTGTGCGCTGCACCTCTCTGCACTAACAATACACAGCCCGCTGCAGTAAAGGGCCTGCTCCTCCCACGCTTAGCCGACCTCGGCTGTGTGTGTGTGTTTCCAGCTGTCGGTAAGACGTGCAGGTCGACCGCAGTGCTGCTTTCACAGAATCTTCTGGCGGCCCTGGCGCTGCACTCAATTGATGGTCAAACAAAGTGTCACTCTTCATCGTTTACTCCACGGAATACTCGACCGTGGGGCTGATTCTCGGAAATACCCTCCACCGTCCACTGCCAACGAGCATCTTAGTGGCGTAATGCTAGCGTTCTGCGTACCTTGTCGTACTAAATCTCGGGATAAAACAAACCCTGAATGCGATATGAGACGGCATAGCCGGCACGTGCTGCATCCGGTCCGTTTCCAGGAAGTCTCAGGGAATGAGAAATATGATGCATCTAGATCCTTCATTAGTTTTTGATCCAGAAAATCTCTTTCCATGCGTTCAAGACGCCTCTGGTCATTATAAAAACATATTTTAAACGTGTACCTTAAGAGAGTATACTGGCCACTTTGGAGCGTGAAGCGTATCTTATCGCCTATATTTTATAGTAAGGTAGACTTGAACTCTAAAGCGTGCTACCGCAAAGAATAAAAATTTACGTGAACTTATCGTATCTGTAAATCTCTGTATCAAGAAAGCACACTTTAAAAGCGATACAACTGAAAATTAAGGCCACCGTAAAAAAAAAAAAAAAAAAAAAAACTAACTCCAGCACAACAGGCCATGAAGGCCCAACGGTACCGACCGACCGCCTTGTCATAATCAGTCCACAGGCGTCACTGGATGTGGATATGAAGCGGCATGTGGTCGGCACAGCTCTCTCCCGGTTGTATGTCAGTTTACGAGATTGACATCATATAAAAGTGAGAAAGAAAAGCTCCAGTGCATGGTGTTATTTGAATGAGGCCGACGTGCAATGTTGGCTCTCGTCATTGTTTAGTGGCATTTCACCGCTTAAATTATTGTTCAAAAAATGTGTGTGAAATCTTATGGGACTTAACTGCTAAGGTCATCAGTCCCTAAGCTTAGACGCTATTTAACCTAAATTATCCTAAGAACAAACACACACACCCATGCCCGAGGGAGGACTCTAACCTCCGCCGGGACCAGCCGCACAGTCCGTGACTCCAGCGCCTTAGACCACTCGGCGCTTAAATTGTTGAAAATCTCATGAACTTAAATGCTAATTAAAACACAATCGGACTTCGTTTTGTGCGAAAGCAGGTTCTCTGTGTACACCAGATGGTGTAGAACTCGTAGCAGATGATCACATTATGCAGACGTTCACGATTGAAATTAACTTCTCTCAAAATTTCCAGGCTGACAGGCCATGGTCCATATGTGAAAATCCCCCCCCCCCCACTTCCCCCTCCCCCCCCCCTAACCTTTGGTCTGCGGAAGACATCCTCGGAAGTGAAGTGGTGAACTGCAATCAGAAATCTTTTTTTTTTATTGTTTATCATCCCCCTCGCACCAAGCCGGCGGGCGCTGGACTGGCAGTGGTACAAAGAACCCAATGTTCATCCAGCTGAATATGTCTCTAGCGTAGGTGGTAAAACAAAAAAAGCAAGGAGACATACGAACTATGAATTAAAATTAATTTAAAAGGTGAAGTTAACGGAAGATTAAAGGTGATATAAGGCTATCTTCATGAATTTTTTAAAAACAGTGATAAAAAAGTGGACATACGGCACAGTTAAAACCACTTGAGAAACATTTGAACAACACTAAACGAAAAGCACTTGAAAAAGAAACACTGAGCATTACGGAAGATATACTGACCATTAAAAATGGAGCACTGTACACTTTCACTAAAACTAGAAAAGGACTTGCCCTGGGATGGTAGGTTGTAGGGGAAAGGATGAGTGAGTATAGAAGGAGAATGGAGAGCGAAGGTGATGACGAATAAGGGTGGTGATGAAACAGGGATGGCTGTGGGGATACAACTGGTATTGGGATCTATAGATTTGGGAGGAAAAGAGGGCGATGGGTCCGACAGGGAAGGGGAAGAGAGGAGGCATTTTTTTATAGGGAGATGAGGAGGAGGAGGCAGCCCTTAGGTGGAGGGGGAGAGGGATTCAGAGTTGATAAGAAGGGTGTACGTCAGGGCGCAGCTCGTAGTCTGGGAGAGGGAGATTTTTGGAATTTCTTTGGGAGAGCATGTGGATCGTATTCTGGTGTAGGTTGGTGGGATGTGTAATTAGAGGCGTAGCAGCACACTATGATCGGAGAGGGGACACAATAGAACTGTTGGAGCCAACATTATAGATAGTATAGGTTTTTCTCGGATGTGTTAAATTAAAGTGAGAAGAGGAGGGAAGTTAATGAATCGGTAAAGGATTCTTGTCGGGGAAGAGGATGCGGAAAGCGAGATGGAGAGCATGGTGTTCGAGGATCTGAGGGACTTATAGAACTTGGGAGGGGCGAATACCCATGCAACACTGGAACAGGATGGGGCAGGTCACGTATTTGTACGTTTGAAGGACAGTGGAGGGGAGTAGGAACCCAGTATGGCCAGTTAGGAATTTTAGTCTATTACGAACCTTTGTTGGATGGTTAGTACGTGAAGTTTCTGCCTTATTTGATGGTCGAAAGATAGTCCAAAGTATTTTAGCGTATTAGCTGGATAGTACGGCCATAAATGGTGAGGTAGAAGTTATGGAGGTTTGCAGATGCTGCATTCCACAGCTATTGCCTGCGTGTTGGAGGTGTTAACCTCAAAGAGCCATTGGCTACACCAGAAGGTAAACTGATAGAGGTGCATTTGGAGGGAACATCGAAATTTCTGGAGCGTAGGATAGAGGGCAAAGAAAGCGGTGCCATCTACATACTGAAGGAAGTGGATGGGAGGTAGTGGTTTGGGCTATCAACAGCGTATAGGAGGTAAAAGAGGGGGAGAAAGAAAGGAAACTTGGAGCACTCCTGCAGAGCGGTGGAAGGTACAGGAACTTGCCAATTGGAGGGGAAGGATGCAATAAGGCGGACGTAGTTGACGGGTAGTGCACAAGTCTGTAGTTTGGAAAGGAGACTGGATGCCACATATGGTACAGTCCTATGTTTTCTTTGGGTCAAGGGAAACAAAGATGGGCGATTTATGGTGGTTGAGCTGTTGGTATAGTAGGTGGGTGGGGTTCAGGAGTTGACTTTCAGCAGAGAAGGAGGGACAGAAGCCACACTGGGTAAAAGGAAGCTGGTGATGTTGTTGCAGATGGCAAAGGATGCGACAGGAGCGGACGAATTCAGAGATCTTGCTAAACGCTGATGTGAGGCAGATGGAGCAATATGCTGGGGTATGAGTGAGGGGTCCGTTTCGTTTGAGGAAAATCAGGATTTTGGAGGTTTTCCACGGGTCAGAATGGTATCCTGTGGAGAGGATGTCATACAGGGTTCCAGGGTGGTGAGAAAGGAGGTAGGGAATTATTTGATGTGACGATATGTAATACAGTCGTGACCAGGTACTGTACTGCGTTTTCTGTGAAGTACTTGTTTTTTGACCTGTGGTGTGCTGGCGTGTTTACTACCGTCTCTGTCCGCAGCTCATGGTCGTGCGGTAGCGTTCTTGCTTCCCACGCCCGGGTTCCCGGGCTCGATTCCCGGCGGGTCAGGGATTTTCTCTGCCTCGTGATGACTGGGTGTTGTGTGCTGTCCTTAGGTTAGTTAGGTTTAAGCAGTTCTAAGTTCTAGGGAACTGATGACCATAGATGTTAAGTCCCATAGTGCTCAGAGCCATTTGAACCAACTTCCGTCTCTTGTATGTGTTCAAGGACCAGAAGCTGAGAGCCAGAGGTGGGACCGTGATATCTGTGTGTTCATGGACAGTAGGGAATTTGGAGTAGTCAAAGTGAGATCGTCAGGTATCTTCTCTATGTAGGAAAGAGAGGATTTAAAGTGATTGGCTTTACTCAGGTCCTCAGGCGAGGGACGGTTGTTGTGAAGTATCGGATAGTGAGGAAGTGTATGGGTACCAGTAAGATGGTCGAATGGGTTCCAGAGCCAGGAAGAGTTACCTGGTAGCGTAGCACTGAGTATGGTGCATTTCTGAAGCCAGTCTTTCTGAGTTGCCGGTGAGTGTCAGTGCATCCCGGTCACGAGTCAAGAGGAAGGACCTATTTAAGAGACAGGATTCACGGAGAATGAGGACAGCTTGTGTTTAGAGATTGGAGTGATTTGGGGATATGGTTTTAGCAGGCATATGGGCGGAGATAGCATCTGACAAAATTTGCTGCAGCAAGGATGTGGCGTGGGGGATATCGTGGCTTACAATCTGTATATCTATGGAGTTCTGGCAGGCATTCCAGCTGGCACGTGAGTAGTCATGGACAACTTTTCGATGGAGATTGGGATGAGCTGCGTGGGGACGGAGTAATGCGTAGGATATGGTGAGGAGGACAGGTTGGTGGTAACTTCCAATTGGATCGAGGAGTCTTGCAGCGAGGCATCCAAGGATGTCGACATCGGGGGCGGTATTTCTTTCAGGACTGATATGCTGTGGGATGGGGAATATGTCACGTTGGAGGGAGTCGGTAAATTGATGCCATTGCCGGAGTTCTGCAGTGGAGCTACTATGGATGTTGAAGCTAGCGGCAATAACATAGGTGGCAAAAGTACAGTCGATCTGAGTGAGGAAATCACAGCGGATGGGATTATTAAGTCGAATCAATTGATATCAGAAGCAACACTCAGCGTTTTGAAGACGAGGCTAAGGTTCTGTAGCGTCTTTTGTCATGTGTTTTGCTTTCTGAGTTAATGATGTATCAACAGCGGTTTCGTTTTTTTCAGTTACATGTTATGTCCGCGCTGCCTTCCAGTGACAGCGCTATACAAACATTTCTTCTTTTGCACCTTTATTAAGCGCCGCTACACTTTATATGACTTTTAGCCTGCTGTTTTCAGCTTTTTTTCTCGCAAGTAGTGTCTAATTTGGCTGCAGATTATTTATTTAGACTCCGTGAAACTTCGTCGACACTTTCAGGATAAGGGTGTCTTACGACAGCTACAGTTCAGAGGTGCTTTTGGCTTGGATAGATTTGGGTATTCAGTCTTATGAGCCATGTAAGGCAGCTGTGTTGCCTTGTGAGTAAGCTTTGACATGGACGGTTACAGGTATGTTTTATGGAGTGGGTTTATGTGGCCCAAGTATCTTTCTTCACTAGTATTGTTAGCTTGTTTAAGGTGTTGCAATTGATATTATTTTATTTTAAATTTCAGATAAACCTGACGATGGAGCTGGTAGTGTAAAGACTTCAGTCAATAAATAACTGAACAACTATAGCGCATATTTTTATCACGAACATTCCACAGATCATCGTCTACTAAGTCTGAAATCACACTCAAATAAACCACTGTCTAAACCGAATAATAAGTCTCTTACTGTTCGACTGGTTAATGGGGTTAGCTTAGACGGTTTTGTGTGTATATTTCATTTTCCGTTATCTGTGTTTCCTCGAACACAGCCTCCACTTCAAACACTAATCTCACAAATCAAGCTAACACAACAACTATCAGTCTGCTGTTTGCCTTCCTCCATAAATTACTTTTACAAAATGTGAAAAATTGTGGATAAGGTCGGCGCAAAGGCGAGCAAACGACAGCATGCAACAAAGTTTTGCTTACGCCACGCAAGCATTGGAAGATGTATTCAAATCACTATATTGGAATAAAAGAGGAATAAAAGTCAGTGGATCATATCTAGACCATCTGCGCTGTGCTGATGACACTGTGCCCATAAATGAAAATTTGGAACAACTGAAGAGTATGATCCACAAGGTAAAATTTGCCTCTGAAATGACTGTGTTGGAAATGAACATAAGTCAAACAAAAATACTAACTCTAGACAACCAACCACTTTCAGTCGGAAACGATTCTAAAGAACTTTTCGATGAATACACATTACTTGGCCACAAAATTAAACTAGGGAGCAAGAGTCAAAATGCAGAAATTCCTCGCAGAAAACGACTCAGGTGGGAAGCACAGCAGAAAATAAGTTTTATCCGGACCAACAAGGATTTCCCAAATAATATGAAGGCGAAGGTCCCCAATGCGTGCCTGTTACCCATTACAGCCTATGGTCTGGAAACTGTGACTGTAAGACAAGTGGTGGTAAACGACAGCATACGCAACAAGCCATGGGGCGACAGATACTAGGAGTCTACCTCTGAGATTGGATTCGATCAGAAGGGATTAGAAGGAGAACAGAGGTAACAGACGTGCAAGCCTGAAGTGGCAATGGGCTGCACACGCAGCTCGACAAGATCACAGCAGGTGGGCCTATAGAGTTGTTCACTAGAGACCACTGGACCACAAGAGAGGCATTGTAAGACCCCAAAAGAGAAGGCTTTATGACGTGAAGCTGGTGGCTGGAGCATTATGATACCAGTTTGCTCAAAATCGAAAATGATGGAAACTCATGGAAGAAACCTGTATGAAACAGCAGACTGATATAGGCTGAAAAAGGAGAATAAGAAGAGTAATGCAAGCAGGAGACATATATGATGCCGCCTCCAGTTTCTTTTCCTCTACAAGTGCAATCACATACTATTTACTTTTTATTGAATTTGATAACTGTAAACTGTTTCAGTAATGAGTATATATCTCGTATTTGTGGTGGGTTATCCTCCTTTGTCATATTTCTCCTCTATATGAGTTAAGGTGGGTGGAAATTATTCGTAAATAATCACCAACGCCGTAGTGTTTCGTGTACATGGCTGACTTGTACCCACTACAGAACTATCGCTTCGTTGCTGCCTGCACTGCCACTGCAATAACATTTTATGCCTTACATCCTGGATGGGAAGCTACAAATAATGTTGTTTATTATAAATTATTGTTCATATCAATGGCACTGTAAATTCGGGAAATATTTTGCTTCGTAATTGGTTTAATTTACTTTTAAGAACATGTGAAGAAAATAACTGAGTTTACATCACACTCTTCCTGTCCAGAATGAAATAAGTAACTGAACAACATGGGAAATCGGCTAGAACTTAAAAAATTTATATTTTGCTACTAATTCAGTACATCATTGTGGTGTCACCGCCAGACACCACACTTGCTAGGTGGTAGCTTTAAATCGGCCGCGGTCCATTAGTACATGTCGGACCCGCGTGTCGCCACTGTCAGTGATCGCAGACCGAGCGCCACCACACGGCAGGTCTTGAGAGACATACGAGCACTCGCCCCAGTTGTACAGACGACTTTGCTAGCGACTACACTGACGAAGCCCTTCTCTCATTTGCCGAGAGACAGTTAGAATAGCCTTCAGCTAAGTCCATGTCTACGACCTAGCAAGGCGCCATTAACCATATCTAGAGAGGGTCTCACTTGTATCATCAAGAATGCTGTATACAAATGATGGATTAAAGTTAAGTATTCCAGCAGCTACGTACTTTTCTTTATAGCATTCATTACTTATCCTGTTTCAGACATAAGCAAGCCTGCGTGAGTTGACGCATGCATTTCGGCCTCCTTTCTAAATTAGTGCGTTGTGTTGGCTAATCTGCCGACACAACAAAATAATCATATACTATAAAATATTTACCAAGGAATTAAGGTGTTCATCACTATGCACATAAAGCTGTGTTTTTGTAGCACCATGACTGGGTGTTGTGTGATGTCTTTAGGTTAGTTAGGTTTAAGTAGTTAAGTTCTAGGGGACTGATGACCATAGATGTTAAGTCCCATAGTGGGCAGAGCCATTTGAACCATTTTGTAGCACCACGATGACAACCAAAGAGTCGCAAATAGGTTCTTTTCAAGACTATTCTTAAGAACAGTCTCGATCAACATCGAGGGATGTTTGTCAGATCATTTTTATTACCTGACATGTCAAAAACGTGACTGGTACTTTTGTATCCCGCGTGGGAGGCGGCGCGTGGGCCAGGAACAGGAACAGGTACTAATCTCTCGGTACTGCAAATACGTTTTAAGCACCTTTACTAGTGGATAAACATATGCAAACATATTACATAACTTGCAAGGTGGTGCGAAGTTGAAGCGAAGTGTCATGGCTGGCTGCATCTGATGAAATGGGCTGAAGCAGTCGCGGAGCTCGTAGACCTCGACAGCACCGGCTAGAGGATGCTGTCGTCGGCGTCTCTCGTAGTGCCAACCTAGCAGAGCGGACTTCGTTGTGGCGTCGTAGCTATCGATACAACAGCTGCTTTATGTATTCAAGAAATCCACAGTGGCGCTAACAGTTGACGACGAAGAATAGATACCATGGCACCAGATACATAGAGGCATCAAATAATAGTTTGGAAGTGCGGTATTTTGCAAAGCAAGCTCAACTGTAAACGTTCTTCTCTAGCTAATGACGACGACTCTGAAATTCAAATTGTGGAACTCGACATATGGATTGTGACTTCTGTCTTCAAACCTCCTGCCACTAAAATTGTTTTCCGTCTTCCATAAAATCACGACAGCCAGAAAAATAGGATGATTATCGGCGACTCAACAGCCAACACACTGATTGGGAATATGGTGGATGTAACAACGATGGACTTGAAATTGAGCTTCAGACAGAGCACCAACCGCTCTAAGTCACCCATGACCCAAAACAAAAAAAGTCTTCTATTGCTGTCGGTCGAAGATGAGATACAACGATGATCTCCTTTTTGTCAGTTTCGTAGTTAGTTAAATACCAAATAAACATGTTTTCCAAGAAATATCCACCACACATAACATGCCAGTTGTGAGAACTACTCATAGAGTTATCCAATTTCATGTCGAACACTTCACACGCAGATTCAACTACAAAAGGTCAGTTGGGACTTATTCACCAGAAAGGCTAAAGACAAAAATGTTAGAAATCGATGGAAATCCAAATAATTATCATAATTCATGAGTCTCCTGCTTAAATCTGCAAGGCAGAGCATCTCTAAGGGTCGCAGTACCAGCTACGTACCATGGATGCAAGATGATGAAGCACTGTTATATAGGGTGGTCAGAAACACTTTGAAAAGCTTGTAAGGGTGTTGCAGGGTAGGTTGTGCTGAAAAATATGAAGGTAATCCCAGAAGTAAGGTCTCCTATTTTTGATAAGTACATAGACCTGTTTATTTCTACAATGGTTTACATCAGTTTACAGCTTGAACATTTAGCTATTTTTCGACATAATCACCATTTCTGTCGATGCATTTCTGTAGACGCTGTGGCAGTTTTTGTATGCCCATGTCATACCAGCTCGCCGCCATGCTGTTCAGAAAGTTATGAACCTCTTCTTTCACCTCATCGTCGGAGCTGAATCGCTGGGACCACAATTAACGCTGACAGGTACTGTGAGACTCTGAAAAAACTCAAACGGGTAATTCACAAGAAGAAGAGTAATGTTGAGCAAGGGCGGACACATTCTCCATGACAACGCACGCCCATACTTCGCTCGGAAAACCGTTGCTCTCCCGCAACAGTTTCAGTGGAACATAATCACCCACCCACCCTATAGTCCGGACTTGGCTCCCAGTGACTATCACCTGTTCCCTAGGTTAAAGGAACATTTGGCTGGAGAGCGTTTCAGCTCCGACGACGAAGTGAAAGAAGAGGTGCATACTGAACAGCATGGCGGCGAGCTAGTATGACATGGGCATACAAAAATTGCCACAACGTCTACAAAAATGCATAGACAGAAATGGTGATTATGTCGAAAAATAGCTAAATGTTCAAGCTGTAAACTGATGTAAACCGTTGTAGAAATAAATAGGTCTATGTACTTATACACAAATAGGAGACCTTACTTTTGGGACTACCCTCGTAATTGTCAGAAAAATTCGATAGTTCTGCCGTTTACTAGTTGTTTCGTACTGAGGTTAGCCAATCAGCGTCTAGCGGGCATTCAAGAGGCCCGCCAGATACAGCGTAGATGATAGCGCACGAGACTGCTCAGCCTTTGGCTTAGGTCTGAAACTTAGCGGCCCATGTGCGATTTTCGTATTACTCCCTTGTTCAATTGTAGGAAAACAAACCAAGAATACGTTTGGCGACACCGTCTCTAGCAGACTGCTTGAATGTGCACGCGCAACCGTCTTTTTAACTTCAATGCAAATAAATTCTGAAAAGGCACAACGTCTCAAATTTTATCTTAAGAATTATTTCTCCTGCAACACCAGACTACTTTAGACCACACTGTATGTCGATCATTGCCGCTACTTTGAGGAAGACCCCCGATGTAACGTGGGAGTTGGGTGGGGCAATAATTTAGAGAGTAGCATCCACTCGCACAGCTTAGCGGTCGTAGCTGATGACAGATCTCGACTCTGTTAGCAACAGAAAAAAAGACCTGGTTCACACTAAAGAACGTATCCAACGACATGTGCTTCACCAAACTTGCCACCAGGTGACTGGATGCTTGATACCAGCTGCAATAGAGAAGACTCTTGTTCTGGCCAGAACAGCACCACCTGACATCAGACAGATAGTAACAACCACATCCAAAATGCGCTAAGTCAGCAGTGCTGACAGACATCCTCTATATGTGCGTGATCCTGTAGCTCAACGTCTTCGCAGCAAGAAAAGTCTTAAGTACCGCTCCCCTGCTGAGGTCTAAGGCAGAGGAGTGACTTCAAGCTGGCAGGACAGAGCTAAGCGTAACTGGACACCACCAAAACAAGAGCTACCACTAGGAAACAAACGACATGTTCGCGTATTCGTCTGGGAATTTGCCAACAAAACCGAAGTGTTAAAATGGGGACTCTGCGATAACCAGGATGTGGCCTGTGTGTGTGGTGCTAAACAGATGATGGGCCATTTCCTTCACTGCCCAGTTTACACCACTGCCTCTGGCATTGTGCAGTAACAGAATGTGGCATCAGCAAGCCTAACACCAGACGTTATCCCACTGTAGTTTCACTTCACGTTAACTCAGTCATTGTTAGGATGTTTATTTGCTTACTTTAATTGACTCAAACCAATAAACAAACAAGAAGAAAGTCAAATTGAAGTAAATGCCATAGGAATTTGCATTTGTTTTTAAAATCTACAGAGGTATGTGCAAGAGAATTGAGTTTCTATTGAATAACGAGCAATTTGGCTTCTGGAAATACAATAGCAGTGCTATCATGCTTGCTACTGGAAGTGAGATTTCAGAAAAATCAAAATAGGATTTATTAACCTAGAAAAAGCATTTGAAAATGTGATGCAGGATGCTTACAATTATCAGAGAAATAGGAATATGCTGTAGAAAAAGGTGGGTAATCTGTTATACATGTAGAGCTGAGTGAATGTGTGTATACCTGGTATATTATACCAAACCCATGGATCGATTTCAACGAACTTAGACACATGAAGAGAAGGACTCATGAACATGGCAGGGTTTATAACCTCCTAGCTCCAATAGGAGTGGAGATTCAGACAAAAACGTGCTTTTCACAGACTGTGGTGTGCAGACTGTCCTGTATATAAACTGTATTGCGTGGGAACAGTATCACCCTGCTGAATCAACTTGCATTACAGAGCAACCTGTGTGTCATGGGCAAGAAAGGGCTTTACACAGCCTGACATGTAGGCTGTCCTGCACGGCACATGTTGTGTAGGACTGGTATGTACATCTTTATCGATCTGCTTTGCATGGTGGGCTGTACATGAGGGACAAATGAATGATTTTCAAGCCCCTGATGTGGAGACTGCCTTTTGTGGCAGGCTTGTTGTGGAAGTAGTATTGGCCTGCTTTAATGAACTGTATTCTGGAGGATACACTTGCTGATGAACATGGCAGGGGACAGGCCGGGATGGACAGTGGAGGGAATGGGGAGGGAGTGGAAATGGCGAGGGGGGAGGAGGAAATGGGCAGAGTGAGGGGAGGAGGTTGAGGAACATGAGGGAGGGGGAATGTGTAGAGGGGTAGTGGGCAGTTGGAAAAGGAAGATTTGGGGTGGAGATGCAAAGAGAGAGTGGGAGGAGGATATGTTCAGAGGAAGGGGGAATGAAGATATGGTCACAGAGATGGGATGGAGCAAACGGACAGTGAGAGGGGCGAGAGTAGATGAAAAGATAACGAGTTTGAGGAGGAGGGACAGAAAGAAGTGGACACTGATAGGATATGTGTGCAACGCATAAATGTCGAAGCTGCGGGGAGAATACTAGTAAACTATTTATGCCGGAAAAAAAGGTGATAGAATAAGAATGGAGACCTAACAGTGTTTTTGGACTGAAACCGTTGTTCATTTGTGTGCGGCGATTTAAATGCTGCGCCAGGGTGATCCGCGCGCCGCGGTAGTAAAGCGTGTCCCTGAGTATGGCCGCGCGGCTTTCGGAGAGTGCTTCGAAAAACGGCACTTTTGGTGGCACGACGCGACTGCGTGTGGAGCGTCATCTGCGCCCGCGGGACGACGACGGGTTGATGGACATAACGTGATATAGATGTCTTGAAAAGTAACTATTTAGCAGCTCTTGTAAATAATTTATTATGACTAGCTTCGTAGCCTGAAAGCCACATCATCAAGTTAAATATAGTGAATCACGTCATTAAAACGGGACCGAACGTTCCTTGTCTATGAATAAGTGGCACAATTAGTGGACCAGCAGATTAGGTAATCCTGCAATTGCACGATTTATTCAGACACAAAGAGTGTTCGGTCCAGACGACGCTGGAACTCTAGTGTCATGATTTATTTTATCTAACCACGATGATGTGTCTTCTAGGCTACGAAACCGATCTTTAAATAAATTATTTACAAGAGCTGTCAAGCGATTATTATTCAAGATGCCTGCTTAAGGTTGCGGTTGTCCCTCATAGAAGATTATGATGTAGGTGGCTTGTAGGACGTTGATCTCTTAGACTTGTGATTACTGTACTGGCTGGTTATCTTAAATCGCCGGTATATGTCATAAATGACAGGATAATTCTGAACGCTGTTGGTTGATCGAGAGATTTTTGTGTTTAATATCAAGATTACTGGCTAGTGTGTCTAACTGTAGCGTGGATATGGCTTGAGCGAGCACAAGTGGAGTGGTGATGTTTTTATCTAATAGCACTGTTATTTTATGCGGCGAAAGTTTGTAGACAACGGTTACTCTGTGTTGACGACGTTCTGTTGATTACATTATGATGTCAATACTTGTGATCTGTAACCGTGCCAAGGTTTTCACTTGTGTATCCGGGGATATTTTACTTATTTGAGTAACAAGGTAACAGTTTTATTTATTACACTAGTGTTATAATTTTAATTAATGTTAATTAAGTTATAGTGTCAGTGATTTGTTAAATTAATAAAGTGTTCCTCTATTTTATTAATAACGGTCAGCTGATAGCTATTAAGGCTAAATGTGTTTTTCTGAAATTGTTATGGGTACGTACAGTAAACGAAAAGCGAACTCTTCATCCAATCGATGAAGACATAGGAGATGTCGTTGTCTGCATGTGGATGCAATGTGGAGGGGCATGTGGTCAGCAAAACTCTCTCACGGCGGTTCTGCCAACTTACCAGAACTCGGATCCGCTACTACTCAGTCAAGTAGCTCCACATTGACATCACGAAGCTGAGTGTGCCCGAATCAGTCCACCGCCTAGGAAAAATTCTTGGCAGTTACGAGAATCGAATCCGGTTCTCCACATGGCATTCATCTACGCAGTCCACTCAGTTACAGAGGCGGGCTGATATGTACTGGCGCTGCATCTTAAATCAACCAACGTTCAAACGATTTTTGGAGAAGTAATTTTGTCATATGAATCTTTAGCACTGAACCATGAAATTGCGTGTATGATTCACGGCCAATAAGTTATTGCTTTTGTCTTGAGTTTTCTTATCACAGGTGTTCCTTTTTTTTTAGTGCATTAACATTTGTGAAAAAATATGTTCAAAAACACTGTACATTCACGACTCACCCAGCCCTACCACTTCTCCATAAATTGTATATCGAAGAAGAAATACATAAGATATATGGAAGATGAAAATCTGGTTCCCTACCTTAACGACAACCCAAGTCTGCGATTCAGATATCGATAACGACACAGCACAATCACCCTTGCTAGATCACATAGGATATTCGAGCAACTAATGGCACTGGCTGAACTGATTGGGAAATCCTGCTGTTGTCCGTGCAATTGAATTCGTTCAGGATTTCTACGCTGAATTACTTCGCTATTGCGTGCGATGCGGCTTTGGAACTGATGGACGTTCTAATTGAACTATCGTATTTGACTCAACGCATTTGCCCGTTTTCATTTTTCAAGAAGGCAAATGGCCATAATGACAGGAATGTACTGTTGACGTCAAACAATTTTAGACTTGTTGTTGTTGTTGTTGTAGTCTTCAGTCCTGAGACTGGTTTGATGCAGCTCTCCATGCTACTCTATCCTGTGCAAGCTGCTTCATCTCCCAGTACCTACTGCAACCTACATCCTTCTGAATCTGCTTAGTGTATTCATCTCTTGGTCTCCCTCTACGATTTTTACCCTCCACGCTGCCCTCCAATGCTAAATTTGTGATCCCTCGATGCCTCAGAACATGTCCTACCAACCGATCCCTTCTTCTAGTCAAGTTGTGCCACAAACTTCTCTTCTCCCCAATCCTATTCAATACCTCCTCATTAGTTACGTGATCTACCCACCTTATCTTCAGCATTCTTCTGTAGCACCACATTTCGAAAGCTTCTATTCTCTTCTTGTCCAAACTAGTTATCGTCCATGTCTCACTTCCATACATGGCTACACTCCATACAAATACTTTCAGAAACGACTTCCTGACACCTAAATCTATATTCGATGTTAACAAATTTCTCTTCTTGAGAAACGCTTTCCTTGCCATTGCCAGTCTACATTTTATATCCTCTCTACTTCGACCATCATCGGTTATTTTACTCCCTAAATAGCAAAACTCCTTTACTACTTTAAGTGTCTCATTTCCTAATCTAATTCCCTCAGCATCACCCGACTTAATTTGACTACATTCCATTATCCTCGTTTTGCTTTTGTTGATGTTCATCTTATATCCTCCTTTCAAGACACTGTCCATTCCGTTCAACTGCTCTTCCAAGTCCTTTGCTGTCTCTGACAGAATTACAATGTCATCGGCGAACCTCAAAGTTTTTACTTCTTCTCCATGAATTTTAATACCTACTCCGAATTTTTCTTTTGTTTCCTTTACTGCTTGCTCAATATACAGATTGAATAACATCGGGGAGAGGCTACAACCCTGTCTCACTCCCTTCCCAATCACTGCTTCCCTTTCATGCCCCTCGACTCTTATAACTGCCATCTGGTTTCTGTACAAATTGTAAATAGCCTTTCGCTCCCTGTATTTTACCCCTGCCACCTTCAGAATTTGAAAGAGAGTATTCCAGTCAACATTGTCAAAAGCTTTCTCTAAGTCTACAAATGCTAGAAATGTAGGTTTGCCTTTTCTTAATCTTTCTTCCAAGATAAGTCGTAAGGTCAGTATTGCCTCACGTGTTCCAACATTTCTACGGAATCCAAACTGATCTTCCCCGAGGTCGGCTTCTACCAGTTTTTCCATTCGTCTGTAAAGAATTCGCGTTAGTATTTTGCAGCTGTGACTTATTAAACTGATAGTTCGGTAACTTTCACATCTGTCAACACCTGCTTTCTTTGGGATTGGAATTATTATATTCTTCTTAAAGTCTGAGGGTATTTCGCCTGACTCATACATCGTGCTCACCAGATGGTAGAGTTTTGTCATGACTGGCTCTCCTGAGGCCATCAGTAGTTCTAATGGAATGTTGTCTACTCCCGGGGCCTTGTTTTGACTCAGGTCTTTCAGTGCTCTGTCAAACTCTTCACGCAGTATCTTATCTCCCATTTCATCTTCATCTACATCCTCTTCCATTTCCATAATATTGTCCTCAAGTACGTCGCCCTTGTATAAACCCTCTATATACTCCTTCCACCTTTCTGCTTTCCCTTCTTTGCTTAGAACTGGGTTGCCATCTGAGCTCTTGATGTTCATACAAGTGGTTCTCTTCTCTCCAAAGGTCTCTTTAATTTTCCTGTAGGCAGTATCTATCTTACCCCTAGTGAGACAAGCCTCTACATCCTTACATTTGTCCTCTAGCCATCCCTGCTTAGCCATTTTGCACTTCCTGTCGATTTCATTTTTGAGACGTTTGTATTCCTTTTTGCCTGCTTCATTTACTGCATTTTTATATTTTCTCCTTTCATCAATTAAATTCAATATTTCTTCTGTTACCCAAGGATTTCTATTAGCCCGCGTCTTTTTACCTACTTGATCGTCTGCTGCCTTCACCACTTCATCCCTCAGAGCTACCCATTCTTCTTCTACTGTATTTCTTTCCCCCATTCCTGTCAATTGTTCCCTAATGCTCTCCCTGAAACTCTGTACAACCTCTGGTTCTTTCAGTTTATCCAGGTCCCATCTCCTTAAATTCCCACCTTTTTGCAGTTTCTTCAGTTTCAATCTGCAGTTCATAACCAATAGATTGTGGTCAGAATCTACATCTGCCCCAGGAAATGTCTTACAATTTAAAACCTGGTTCCTAAATCTCTGTCTTACCATTATATAATCTATCTGAAACCTGTCAGTATCTCCAGGCTTCTTCCATGTATACAGCCTCCTTTCATGATTCTTAAACCAAGTGTTAGCTATGATTAAGTTATGCTCTATGCAAAATTCTACAAGGCGGCTTCCTCTTTCATTCCTTCCCCCCAATCCATATTCACCTACTATGTTTCCTTCTCTCCCTTTTCCTACTGACGAATTCCAGTCACCCATCACTATTAAATTTTCGTCTCCCTTCACTACCTGAATAATTTCTTTTATCTCGTCATACATTTCATCTATTTCTTCATCATCTGCAGAGCTAGTTGGCATATAAACTTGTACTACTGTAGTAGGCATGGGCTTTGTGTCTATCTTGGCCACAATAATGCGTTCACTATGCTGTTTGTAGTAGCTAACCCGCACTCCTATTTTTTTATTCATTATTAAACCTACTCCTGCATTACCCCTATTTGATTTTGTATTTATAACCCTGTAGTCACCTGACCAGAAGTCTTGTTCCTCCTGCCACCGAACTTCACTAATTCCCACTATATCTAACTTTAACCTATCCATCTCCCTTTTTAAATTTTCTAACCTACCTGCCCGATTAAGTGATCTGACATTCCACGCTCCGATCCGTAGAATGCCAGTTTTCTTTCTCCTGATAACGACGTCCTCTTGAGTAGTCCCCGCCCGGAGATCCGAATGGGGGACTATTTTACCTCCGGAATATTTTACCCAAGAGGACGCCATCATCATTTAATCATACAGTAGAGCTGCATGTCCTCGGGAAAAATTACGGCTGTAGTTTCCCCTTGCTTTCAGCCGTTCGCAGTACCAGCACAGCAAGGCCGTTTTGGTTAATGTTACAAGGCCAGATCAGTCAATCATCCAGACTGTTGCCCCTGCAACTACTGAAAAGGCTGCTGCCCCTCTTCAGGAACCACATGTTTGTCTGGCCTCTCAACAGATACCCCTCCGTTGTGGTTGCACCTACGGTACGGCCATCTGTATCGCTGAGGCACGCAAGCCTCCCCACCAACGGCAAGGTCCATGGTTCATGGGGGGGATTTTAGACTTATTTTAGACTTATGGAACATTTTTATGCCAGAGAAAATACGGCGTTTTTGGAGAACGAAAATCTCCTCTACAAAAATCAACATGGTTCCGCAAACAGAATCCTTGTAAAACTTAGCTTGCTCTGTTCCTCCATGAGATCCACAGCCCTGTAGACATGTTGATGCCGTGTACATTCACTTCAGAAGGCATTTCGCAACTTCGCGCACTGTTGTTTAGTGATGAAAATGGAAGCTTACCGAGTAACGGACAAAATTAGAGTCTGAATACAAGAATTCCTTGTAGACAGAATTCAACACGTCGCTCTTAACGGAGCAAAATCGACGGATGTAAAGGTAATTTTCGGAGTACCCGAAGGATGTGTGATACGAACTGTACTCTTTACAATTCATATAAATCTTCTTGTTTAAAGTGTTGGAAGCTCTTTAAGACTGCATCATCGCCAGAAGACAGCACTGATCTGCAGAATGACCAGAAGAGAACTGATGAACGGATCAGGCTCTGGCAGTAGACCCTGAATGTAAATAAATGTAACATATTGCACATACAAAGGAAAAGAATTCTACTATTGTACAACTACACTGATGATGACAAATAGCTGGAAACGGTATCTACCGTAAAATATCTGTTTACTAACTTAAGTAGAATGAGCACATAAAACAAACAGCGTGGAGAACAGATGCCCAGACTGTGATTCCCAGGAAGAATCTTAGAGAAATGTAACTGATACAAGAAGAAAGTAGCTTACAATGCGCTTTTTCGACCGATTTTTGAGTACTGTCCATCAATCGGGCATCCTTACCAGGTATCACGGATACGAGAGATTGAGAAGATATAAGAGTGGCACCTTTCGTCACGGGATCGTTTAGTTGGCGCGATAGCACTGTACAGATGTTCAACAAACTCAAGTGGCAGACGTTACAAGAGAGGCGTTGTGCGTCACGGAGACATTTACTATTAAAATTTACAATGAGCAAGTCCAGGAGACAGTTGGACAACCTATTACTCCTTTCTACAAACATCTGACGAAATGACCACGACGAGAAATACAGAATTATTCTTCCACGCACCACTCGTGAGCAGGACTCGGAAGGAGCGATGAATTAGTAGTACCAAAGTACCCTGCACCACACACCTTTACGTGGCTTGCGGAGTATGATGCAGATGAAGATGTCTCGGTAGAAGCAGACTACGAACTATTTCACTCGTTGTTCTGGGACTGTGTTGAATAAATCAGTGTCTGCATCAGTTTCAGTGTCGAATACCGCAGAGACCACATGAATGACAAGATTTGTAAATAATATTGCTATCCTCTATAAAAGTGAGGAACCATTAAGGACCTGTCGAATGAAACGAATAGTGTACAGGCCACAGAATATAAGCTAATAGCTACGAACCAGGAGACGAAAGTAATAAGCAGCAGCAATGATAAACTTGATATAAGAATTGGTGACGACACAGTCGATGAACTGAAAGGATTCTGCTATTCGAGTAGCTAGATAAAGCGTTGTGGTAGAAGGAAGGAGGATTTAAGAAGCAGACTAACATGGACAAATAGAGCACTCATCGCAAAAAGAAGTCCACTAGTGTGAACATAAGCCTTTATGTGAGAAATAGATTTCTGAGTTTGCACATCTGAATCGATGTTTCTTGCATGCAGCCTTTATGATTTGGCAATTTTAAGGCCAGCTTTTTGTTTCTTCTGTTACCCACAATTCCCTCATACTTGCATTTCCTGTACCTGTATTGGGAAGGTTTAGAATTGTAATGGACTAATAAGGGGAGCGCGCCTACTCGTCGATAGCGATTTCGTTGAAATTGATGGTATATCCAGATCTTGGCAAGAAATGAAAGTGACAGAAATGGAGTTCCGGATTACCAGTGGTGCAGAAACAAAAGCATTTTTGATCCCGAGATATGAGCTATTTATGTCAAAATACCGTCCAAACACAGTTTTCGCAACTGAAAAAGTGCTGAACGAATATCCCAGGGTCGTGGCTAGAAGCCTCTACGCAGAAATAGTTTTATTTTTCAGCTTTTACGTAACGTATCCTGCAAACAAACGCAAGACAATGCTGATCTATTGCATTTGACATGATTAAACACTATATGCAGGAGAGAAAATTTTTTTAAGTTAATTGGCAGGACAATTAAATCCCCCAACTATACGAAGAGAGTTTTAAAGATGAAGGATTGTTATTGTGCAATATTAAAGTGATTTCCTACCCCCTCCCCAAAACGCACACCGCTAGTCCAAGGCTACGAAGTCTATTTTTATCGTTAGTTAAGCAATTTGATTAAAAAGTTTCGAAACTGATCTTATTTCGCTGAGAAAGGAAAAGAAATCACATCACCGGAGGACTGCATGAAAATACATTCCATCGTAAATCACAGCCTTTCCTCAACAGCGCTTGGCGAAATGATGCGTTATACGTTGTTCAGTGCCGAATTGTGCGACGAGAGAACCTTTCCTGATCATAAACCAAGTTTGTTAAAAGGTATTCTGGACGCTACACTTGCTGATGAACATGACAGGGGACAGGCAGAGATGGACAGTGGAGGGACTGGAAATGGCGAGGGGGAGGAGGAAATGGACAGAGTGAGGGGAGGAGGTTGAGAAACATGAGGGAGGGGAAAGGTGCAGAGTAGCTAGGTGGGAAAAGAAGAGTACGGGCGGAGATGGAAAGAATGAGGGGGAGGAGGATATGTTCAGAGAGAAGGGGGATGAAAATACAGCCACAGAGAGGGATGCAACAAACGGACAGTGAGAGAGGAAAGAGTAGATGAAAAGAGAGGAGTGTGGGGAGGAGGAGAGTGTGAGGTAGACAGGGTGAGGAAGAGGTGGCCAATGAGAGTTCAAATGGCTCTGAGCACTATGGGACTTAACATCTGTGGTCATCAGTCCCCTAGAACTTAGAACTACTTAAACCTAACTAACCTAAGGACATCACACACATCCATGCCCCAGGCAGGATTCGGACCTGCGACCGTAGCGGTCACGCGGTTCCACACTGGAGCGCCTAGAACCGCACGGCCACATCGGCTGGCGGACAATGAGAGGATATCTGTACAACGCACAAATGTCGAAGCTACGGGGAGAACACTAGTTAACAATATATGCCGGAAACAAGGTGACAGAATAAGAATGGAAGCCTAACAGAGTTTTTGGACTGAAACTATTGTTCATTTGCGTGCGGCGATTTAAATGCTGCGTCAGCGTAACCCGCGCGCTGCGGGAGTTAATTCCCTAAGTATGGCCTTGTGGCGATCCTGTCTAAGTTCAGCTTTTGGGGTGTGCTCCGAAAACCGGGACTTTTCGTGGCACGATGCGACTGCATGTGTAGCTTCATCTGCGGCCGCGGGAGGACAATGGTCTGATGGACACAACGTGATATAGATGTCTTGAGAAATAACTACTTAGCTACTCTTGTAAATACACTACTGGCCATTAAAATTGCTACACCAAGAAGATGACGTGCTACAGACGCGAAATTTAACCGACAGGAAGAAGATGCTGTGATATGCAAATGATTAGCTTTCCGGAGCATTCACACAAGGTTGGCGCTGGTGGCGACACCTACAACGTGCTGACATGAGGAATGTTTACAACCGATTTCTACACAAACAGCAGTTGACCGGCGTTGCCTGGTGAAACGTTGTTGTGATGCCTCGTGTGAGGAGGAGAAATGGGTACCGTCACGCTTCCGACTTTGATAAAGGTCGGATTGTAGCCTATCGTGATTGCGGTTTATCGTATCGCAACGTTGTTGCTCGCGCTGGTCGAGATCCAATGACTGTTAGCAGAATATGGGTTCAGGACAGTAATACGGAACGCCATGCTGGATCCCAACGGCCCCGTATCACTAGCAGTCGAGATGACAGGCATCTTATCCGCATGGCTGTAACGGATCGTGCAGCCACGTATCGATCACTGAGTCAACAGATGGGGACGTGTGCAAGACAACAACCATCTCCACGAACAGTTCGACGACGTTTGCAGCAGCATCGACTATCAGCTCGGAGACCTGGCTGCGGTTACCCTCGACGCTGCATCACAGACAGGAGCGCCTGCGATGGTGTACTCAACGACGAACCTGAGTGCACGAATGGCAAAATGTCATTTTTTCGGATGAATCCAGGTTCTGTTTACAGCATCATGATGGTCGCATCCGTGTTTGGCGACATCGTGGTGAACGCACATTGGAAGCGAGTATTCGTCATCGCTATACTGGCGTATTACCTGGCGTTATGGTATGGGGTGTCATTTGTTACACGTCTCTGTCACCTCTTGTTGGCATTGACGGCACTTTGAACAGTGGGCGTTACATTTGAGATGTGTTACGACCCGTGGCTCTACCCTTAATTCGATCCCTGCGAAACTCTACATTTCAGCAGGATAATGCACGATCGCATGTTGCAGGTCCTGTACGGGCCTTTCTGAATACAAAAAATGTTGTACTGCTGTCCTGGCCAACGCATTCTCCAGATCTCTCACCAATTGAAAACGTCTGGTCAATGGTGCGCGAGCAACTGGCTCGTCACAATACGCCAGTCACTACTCTTGATGAACTGTGGCATCGTGTTGAAGCTGCATGAGCAGCTGTACCTGCACACGCCATCCGAGCTATGTTTGACTCAATGCCCAGGCTTATCAAGGCTGTTATTACGGCCAGAGGTGGTTGTTCTTGGTGCTGATTTCTTAGGATCTATGCATCCAAATTGCGTGAAAATGTAATCACATGTCATTTCCAGTATAATATATTTGTCCAGTGAATACCCGTTTATTATCGGCATTTCTTCTTACTGTAGCAATTTTAATGGCCAGTAGTGTAATTTATTTAATGATTGGGTCCATATCCTGAAAACCACATCATGAAGTTGAATATAGTGAATCCGGTAGTTAAAAGGTAAATGCGAGCATGCTCGGGCCCGTTGTACCTGTTTTCGACAGCAAATCCCAGACAGTTCAGGAATCCACAGTAGAACAGGTAGATCACAGGAAGCTGGGTTAACAGAGACAGAAAGGGAAAGAAACCCCGCCCCAGTAAGAAAAATATTTACAGCAAGACCGACTTGCTGAACGTAGGGAGAAATTACTCATGTACACGTTGGTATATACTGGGGACCTACGAGGGATATGGCAACTATGGTATATCTTTCGATACTGCGACGACATGGGAATGCCATGATGTGCTCTGAACCGGTAAGACAGTGTGTACCTCAATGTCAACATTACGTAAGGTTCCAGCACAGGAGGTCGCGACGGAGAGTGAAATGAAATATAGGCATTGCAACTCTATGTAAATTTACTGTGCACGAGTACAAATGGAACAAAAATGAATCAAAATCGACTACAGTCCTTCAAAATAGTCCTACAGTGCATCCTGACAGCGTTGGCAACGATGGGGAGGCCGTTGTATGCCACTGGCTTTGCCATCAATGTGTGCCACCTGTTGCCGAAATGCCGTGGAAAGCGCATCCCGTGCAATGGTTTCTTCAGTTTGGAATGTGGTCAGCAGGTGGGGGAGGATTTCCCACCAGGATCTCCCACCCCCAACGTTGTATACAATTCTTGATGACGTTTGGAATGTGGGTTGCATTATCCTGGAGCGCCAGACATTTTCACCCACAACTGCTCGTAATTCCACATGACACAGCAGCATTTCTGCCAGCGAGAAAGGCCGTTTTCATGTATGCTCACTGTTCCACTATGTTTACATTCATGTTGTAGCGCGGCCAATCTCACACTCAGTGTTTCAGCCGTCGGTATCGAGCTATCCTCGGATGTAGTCGTAAACTGTCAGTTGACTTCGGTTCTACTAGCGGACGCCTTTCTAATGCGACTGCAGTGATGAAACATGTCCGCACGTTAAACCATAGATGCCATGACTTGTAAACTGACCATCGTATGTTCATAATCATAAAGCTAACTGAAATAATAGTGAATTAACTCTTTCATTTTATACTTTGTAAATTTTGATATCAAAATTGTAAAATTTTGTTGCTGTTATAGTTTTATCATTCGTGCGATACGTATACTCAAATTTCACGCTGAATACCTTCAAAACGCTGTAATTCTCTGAAATGGAATTCCTTCGAAGTCATGCATCATTGTAAAGCAATCATGCAAGTAAATTACTGATAAACAAAATATCTTTTGTTATAGTTATAATCGTAGGTATCCGTGGAATGTTAAAAGTGATGGTGATGGCAAATTAGATTTGGGAGGGAGGGAAGATATTCAAACTTAGACCTCCATTTATCCTCACTCCCCCCCCCCCCCCCCTTCCTTGTGAACCACACACTGGATCAGCATCAATTTTTTGCATTTGTACCGCGTTTTGGAACAAGCGTAAATGTTCACGCATTGTGAAATTAAAATTGTATCGTTTACAGTGCTACTAAATAAAACACAACCTTCTTCACCTATCGTTAACAAAATCAGCAAATGTGGATTGCATCCTTCTTCGCTAGATATACTTTTAGACTTCTCCTACTTTTTAGCTGTTAAACTGAAAATCAAGTTTTCCTTCTCATTTACAAGACATTTACACAGAAAAATATACATCGTAGGTCTGTAAGCGTCACTAAACAAAACTATTTGGGACATGTTTCACAGTAACTTCAGATGGCTCTAAGCACTATGGGACTTAACATCTGAGGTCATCAGTCCCTTAGACATAGAACTACTTAAACCTAACTAACCTAAGGACACGACACACATCCATGCCAGAGGAAGGATTCGAACCTGCGACCGCAGCAGCCGCGTGGTTCCGGACTGAAGGGCCTAGATCCGCTCGACCACAGCGGCCGGCTCACCGTAACTCTAAAAGTAGTTCACTGTACTTCCGATGGAAAGAGATCTGGTGAATAAAAATTTAAATGCAGACGTTGTTCAATACTACATTGTAAAGTAACAAGTTTTTGCAAAGTAGTGGTACGCGACGTTGAGAAATAGCGGAAAATGGTATTGGGCCACTTTAATTCTCAGCCCCTCCCATCGCGTGATCAGTTTACAAGATTACTCCTTTTCAGATGTCCATTCTTCCTCATTTGGACTCGCTACTGGGGACGTATATAACCGAGAACATTTTAATGGTGAAACTGCTTAAAAACGAGAGTTTCAGGTCGCTTGTCTCACTGGTTCCGGTTTTATTTACTACAGTCATTGGTTCGATTTCACTCAACAGCCTCTCACTGGCTGAAGCGACCGAGACACCTGTAGGCTCTCGGTTGGTGTGGGGAACCAGACGGCAACAATAAATCTACACTCCTGGAAATTGAAATAAGAACACCGTGAATTCATTGTCCCAGGAAGGGGAAACTTTATTGACACATTTCTGGGGTCAGATACATCACATGATCACACTGACAGAACCACAGGCACATAGACACAGGCAACAGAGCATGCACAATGTCGGCACTAGTACAGTGTATATCCACCTTTCGCAGCAATGCAGGCTGCTATTCTCCCATGGAGACGATCGCAGAGATGCTGGATGTAGTCCTGTGGAACGGCTTGCCATGCCATTTCCACCTGGCGCCTCAGTTGGACCAGCGTTCGTGCTGGACGTGCAGACCCCGTGAGACGACGCTTCATCCAGTCCCAAACATGCTCAATGGGGGATAGATCCGGAGATCTTGCTGGCCAGGGTAGTTGACTTACACCTTCTAGAGCACGTTGGGTGACACGGGATACATGCGGACGTGCATTGTCCTGTTGGAACAGCAAGTTGCCTTGCCGGTCTAGGAATGGTAGAACGATGGGTTCGATGAGGGTTTGGATGTACCGTGCACTATTCAGTGTCCCCTCGACGATCACCAGTGGTGTACGGCCAGTGTAGGAGATCGCTCCCCACACCATGATGCCGGGTGTTGGCCCTGGGTGCCTCGGTCGTATGCAGTCCTGATTGTGGCGCTCACCTGCACGGCGCCAAACACGCATACGACCATCATTGGCACCAAGGCAGAAGCGACTCTCATCGCTGAAGACGACACGTCTCCATTCGTCCCTCCATTCACGCCTGTCGCGACACCACTGAAGGCGGGCTGCACGATGTTGGGGCGTGAGCGGAAGACGGCCTAACGGTGTGCGGGACCGTAGCCCAGCTTCATGGAGACGGTTGCGAATGGTCCTCGCCGATACCCCAGGAGCAACAGTGTCCCTAATTTGCTGGGAAGTGGCGGTGCGGTCCCCTACGGCACTGCGTAGGATCCTACGGTCTTGGCGTGAATCCGTGCGTCGCTGCGGTCCGGTCCCAGGTCGACGGGCACGTGCACCTTCCGCCGACCACTGGCGGCAACATCGATGTACTGTGGAGACCTCACGCCCCACGTGTTGAGCAATTCGGCGGTACGTCCACCCGGCCTCCCGCATGCCCACTATACGCCCTCGCTCAAAGTCCGTCAACTGCACATACGGTTCACGTCCACGCTGTCACGGCGTGCTACCAGTGTTAAAGACTGCGATGGAGCTCCGTATGCCACGGCAAACTGGCTGACACTGACGGCGGCGGTGCACAAATGCTGCGCAGCTAGCGCCATTCGACGGCCAACACCGCGGTTCCTGGTGTGTCCGCTGTGCCGTGCGTGTGATCATTGCTTGTACAGCCCTCTCGCAGTGTCGGAGCAAGTATGGTGGGTCTGACACACCGGTGTCAATGTGTTCTTTTTTCCATTTCCAGGCGTGTATAAAGCGGCACGACGCCCAGCTGGCCGTTTCTGTGGGATGGCCACCGTATTGGAGTCGTCACGGCCCTCGAAATCACGGCGTTGCGCAATGCGGGCGCCATTGTGATGGTCGGGCCCACGAGGAACGGAGAGCTGAGGTAAACAGTGGCGGCTGACCGGCCGCCCGAAATAACGATGCGCTCGGCCGCGCTGCGGTTCGGAATGTGGGTCGCGCGTCCATCACGAGCAAACACCGCCGGCCCGTAAACACCTGTCCCGGCGGGCAGATGGCGTGTAAACGCCGCGGACCCACTGGGTCGCCTGTTCAAGGCTGGCGCACTCAGACACGTCGTTACACCGTGTGTCACCGGATATTTGGACCTTGCAACTGTCTCACAGTACCACCTGCGTACACCAAACGTCCTCAGTTACTCGCTGCGCGCAGGGTGAGACCCCTAAGCCATGCCAAAAATATCCAGAATTATTAAACACATGCAGCTCAGAATGAACACAACGATTACAACCGGCTGTAACCATTTAATATCTAGCGATATACCGGATTACCGTAAGATGGGTTTGCTTTGACCCTTTGCGACTAATTATAATTATGTCATGAGCTTGGAGTAAACAAGACAGTAAGCATTTACAGTATCTGAAGAACGATCTAGAAATAGTGAGTGCCATTAAGTAACAGTACATTGGTGGCAGTAGACTCAATGTTGATCATAAATTTTTTAACAGCAATCAAACTCCAATAACTTCTGCTTGGAGGGTTCACATTAGTGAAACAGACTTAATTACTAAACCAAATTTCAGTTATATGATTTTTGGGTTGGCTAAGTGTACTGTACAACGTGTTTTTTTCAACTGTGTGTATATTAATGGTTGTAAGAATGAATATTTTGTCTATGTTCCGAACAGGCCAAAGTAAACCCAAAATGGAAACGAAGTGGTGCAAGAATCTGATGATGATTCTGCACCATAAAATGTTGGAAGATAAACTCCTGGTTGGACAGTGTGCTATAGTTCTCTGCGACAAAGAAGTATATTCCCAAATAGGGACTGAGATGAGTGATGATTGTGCTAAAGTGAACTGTATGGGAGAGACGAAATGCTTTTGCAAATCGCCAGTACAAAAAGATAAATTTTTAAGCCCTTGGGACGATTTGATAAGAATTTTCAGCTCAACAAGACTAACAAAGTGTGGTTATTTTCAAGTATCAGAGCTTAGTAATACATGTATTAACTTTCACAAGCCTATCCACACTGTACACCCGCTTTAACATGAAATGTAGTCTCTTTTCAATATGTATCATAGTGTAACAAATCACTTGAAAATTAATTAGTCAGTTGATGAAATATACTACACTTGTGTTTTGACTGTACCACTTTCTGAATAAAGTTCAAAATTTGGTGTTGTTCGTCATACTCCTGAATGTCTACTCTAGATATACTTACTGAATGTACTTTGTCCCTACGTCATATAACTACTTTTTCAAGAAGAAGTGACTGAGTGGCTTAAAGTAGTAGTGTGGGTAAAGTAAGTCCATTTTTTATGGTACCACAGTAATATATATGGGTGATTCCAGTCAAGGGGACCAGGAGTCGCCACTCGACCATCTACAAATCTAATGAAACTTGATCTGAAGGACCATATGGTCTTGGAAGGCTATACACCAAATTTCAGTCCAGTATCTTCAGCAGTAGAATTTTTAAGGGCTTTTAAAGAAAGGCTACTCATCTTTGCATGACATACGAAGGTGCAAATGTGCCAAGTTACCTAGCCTTTCTTAGAAGTTCTAGGTAACATTTGGTCATTTGCTTTAATATACATAGACACCTTTCTATGCTGAATCATACCATGGCTAAAATTAGGGATTTAGCCACGCCTAAATGTAGATACAAGTCTCTTAAGTGGCTAAAAAATTCGTCGTACTATTCTGAGAGCCAGTGTTTGACCAACTACTGCTACTTTCCATATGAACCAGTCTCACCAAAACTTCAGAGGGCTATTTCTACCTGTGATGTCTATATATGGATCACATTTAACTAACATTGGATGTCTTGATGGAAAGATATGTGTCTGCAAAGTTGACCAAAATTTGCTGTGTGCAAATTTTAGGATATTTTATGCGTCAGTATTTCAAGTGTGTCTCGTTCAATTCTTTTTTTCTTGCCACAGCTGGAAAGAGCATGCCTTAAGCTTTCAAGGCTATATGGTTTATTGTCTGGATCTCGCATTTTGATGAATTCTTATACGTTTCGAAAGTTATTATTTTAGCTCTTCGGAAGATTGGAAAGTGAAATATTTTGCTCATTAAGTCCTACAATTAATTTTTTATAGCAGTATATAAATCAGTTTCAACATCAACACATGCGATAAAAACAAGCACAATACACAACACAGCACATTTTCAAAACAAAAATACCAAAGAGCGAGTTCCAGTTAAACAGTTCTACAATTTTGTCAAGGACAGATTGTGGATAACTGTGTTGTGTTCCTGATGATGATGTTTATGGTTCTTCTAAAGTAATGAAAATATGTTGCTCAGAAATCCTGTAGGTGTCTTTAGCAGTCGTCCAGCGGAAGAAATGAGCAGAACCGTGTGGGTGGAAAATCTGATAAGGACTTCTTGTTGTTCATGTGAAGCTTCACATACATTTCCAACCCACCAAAAATTGTCACACATATACGCAACATATTCTTCTGGTTGTAAACTTTAAATTCAGATTGCTGGAATTTCTTCGTCTGCTTCGAAGGCACTAACTGTGAATGCTGTAGCATATCTGGAGACTCTGCTTACTCTGAGCTGATTACAATTAATTGGCTTCAAATGATGATTTCCTCTTGTATTGTATGTCCCACAGCCAATCTTGTTTCTTCATCAGGCTGAATTTTTTCAATTTCTTCTTTTTGTACATAAAAAAACTTTATGCCTGGAATACTATCATCACAGAATTTGAGCAAATCATATGGAGTCAATATTTCGTTATCTGAGGGCCTCTGCAGACAAGCACGAGTTGCAAGTCTTTTAGCTGTTCCCCCAATGCCATCACAAGTTGGCATCACAAGGTGATTTACCATGGCTTGTTAAAAAAAAATCCATTTGGCAGTGATGTCAAAATCCTTTTCATGTAGACATAAATTGAGGAAATTTTTTGAATTCTTATACTGAACACCTGAACCATCACTAGAATAATAAGTGTTCTTGATGTTTTCAATCTTTGTCTTTAAGTATGCTATTAACTTTGTTTGAAAGACACTGAAAGCAATGGTATCACGAAGGAGACAGTTGCAAATAATACAAACGCTAATACTGTACATTCTTTGCCACCCATATAAACAACAAATGGATGTAATGTGGCTTCACTATTCTCCCAATCGAATCCTGGCACACCGTATTGAATAACAAATGAATAATTCTCAGCACAATCCATCAATATAATTAGTTCTTTTTCGTCAAGATTTCTTTTTAGCTGCTTAAGATATAAACTTTGGTGTTTGGACACAAAGTGATGACTTCTTAAACTAGTAGTTTTCAAAATCAGTGCCTCCATGAAAATTTCAACAGTTCTCTGAGATGCTTGTAATGTGTATCTGTCAGTATGGTCCCATTGCTTGTATGCTATTATTTCTTCAGGGTCATAGTCTTTAAAATCATCTTCAAGAAAACCCTGTAGTTGAATTTTTCCTGGAAATTCATCACAATGTTGCAGTGTAGAATCTTTTGATTCCAAACTGCACACAGTTTTTTTCCCTCAAATCCTTGTAGCCATCTTGGATGGATGTTACTGAAGCCAACATTCATTTGACATTTGATGAATTGCACATACACATAGTGAATGGGATGCAGAAGCACCAACTGTAGTACACCAATTTGCTCTGAGCACACAAAATTTGGAGAAGTTCAGTTGATTTACATATTGCTTACAATAAGCAATGAAGACTTCTTTCAGGTTACAAAGGAGCAGGAATTTCTGCTTGTGAATCCTTTCCCCATTTATTTTCAAATAAATGCTGGTACATAAATAAGAAAACTCATCATCTTCAAAAAAAGTGAGGGTATTTTGTTTTACTTCATAATTGAGTTTTTTCTCTTTTCGGTTTGCAAGTGTTGCCAAGATCACATATTCCTCCTTCAGTTTCCTAGCTTTCTTCACCACATTAGTTGAACAGCTAATTCTGTAGGCGTTTTTTTCAATAGTCCAACTATTTGGGGCCGGGGTCAAAATTTGAACCTAACTGCAATTGCTTGAAGTCTGAAGCTTAATCTTAAGTTCTTTAATTAAGATGTCCATATCTTTACATTTCTGGCACTCTGCCATTTGTATTTGAGCAATATCTACTTGGCTCACAACAGCAGCTGTGGCAGTTACCTTAGTAATTCTGCCATGGACTTTCAGAACTTTGCGCTGTGTATATCCCATTAAATCCCTTTTGCTGATCTGTTGAAGCTCTAATGGTGAATCTCCAAGTGATGATAATGAAGTATTAGTAGAAAATAAAGCATCAACAATATCTATGTCTGTAGGAGGTGGTGATTCTTACATATCCTGGTAGGATGATTCTTTTTGTGCCACTTTACGTCTACATTCGGTACAAATTTTCTGGCCAGATATAAAAACTTCATTAGTCAGTAACTTCAACCTATCGGACACTGCAGTAGTCACTGGTGTTAAAGGCTTCTTCATTACATGTTTTTCTTTACCAAATGGGTTGCAGGAACTGAAATTTTTTCATTAACAAAGCATTATGGTATGAACAAATTTGGGCATCTTCAGTAAAAACAAGCCAAGACCTACTTTGTAGAAGCTCCTTCTCCACTGGTGACATTTCCTTAACTAATTGTTGTTGGCTTCTACCATAATAGAATGGTGATGACTTATGACAATCAGCCCCATCTGAACCACCAAAGTAACAGGATTCAAGGGTCTCTTGGTCCATTTTATACCATAGTTTATTAACCTGTAACAAGCAATTTTGAAAGCTCATGAATATCCTCGTTTGAAGCATAGCAGATTCCGACTTGTTTGTATATAAAATACACAAATTAGCGTATCAAAACATATTGTTTTAGTGCTTACTTTCAGCTACATCAGTGGTTATTCATTATGCAATCAGTCAGTCCTCAATACTAAGGTTGTACAATGTCAACGCCAAAGATCACACTACACAGAAGATTGACACTGTGAAAACTGCCAGTTATGAAAGCAACAATTGAAAGTGGTGATCCAGCAATATATCACTGCTGCAAGGATAGAGCCTTAAAAACTATTGGCGTTTTATAATGACAATGGAAACTGAGTGACAATGCAGATATGCACCACCATGCATTGTAGGGTTAACATGTTCTAAAGCAACATAGCATTCCATTATTATATTCTACATTTTATAATCTTAAGAGAATTTTCTGAGGTTTTATTATATTTATATTCTATACAGTAAAACACTGTAAGACACTTCTTATTAGCATAGTTACATTCCCTAAACCGCAGGCGAAACTTACACCATTAAAACACACTACAGATACACATTTTTTACTTACAACTGCAAATTTTATTAATTTTTGTATTTCTCGATAATCCATTTCCCCTAAATTTGATAGGTATTCTTACTCATCAATAGGTAAGGTCCACAAATAAAACATTATAGCTTTGAAAGCTTAAAGCATTCTCTTTCCAGCTGTGGCAAGAAAAACAGGATTGAACAAGACACAGTTGAGATACTACCCGCCAAAAAAACCTTAAAACTTGCATGTAGAAAATTTTAGCGAACTTTGCAGGAGCATATCTTTTCATCTAGATCTCCAATGTTACATATGATCCACATATAGACATCATAGGTAGTTTTGGTGTTATTGGTTCATATGCAAAGTAGCAGTGGTCGGTCAAACATTGGCTCTCAGAAGAGCGCCACTTTAGAGGCTTGTATCTATATTTAGGTGTGGCTAAATCCCTAATTTTTTGCCATGGTGTGACACAACAAAAAAGGGTGACTATGTATATTAAAGCAAATGACCAAATGTTTTCTAGAACTTCTAAAAAAGCCTAGCGAACTGTGCACGTTTGCACCTTCGCATGTGATACGAAGATGAGTAGCCTCTCTTTAAAAGCCCCTAAAAATACAACCACTCAAGATACTGGATTGAAACTTGATATATAACCCTCAAAGATCATATTGGACGTTCACACCGAATGTCGTTACATTTGGAGTTGGTCGAAAGGGGACACTTTTTAATATTGGTCCCTTCGACATGGAATAACCCATATCACGTTTCTGTTCAATGACTTATATACTTAATGGTACAAGTTCCTGTCATTACTAAAAAAAAGTGATTGAAATTTTCTCTCTGGCAACAGGGTTTCCTTTTATTACCACATAAAAAAGACAGACAAAAGTTGGGACAAAGTAATCCTAGTTTACGGTACAGGGAATGTGAAATAAATTTTAAACAGGGTTATATTCCTTACAGATGTTCCATGTGACTCTCCTCACTCTCACACCGAACAGCAAAATGACAGCCAATTTCACGACATACTATCTATAGCATATCCTGTCAGGCCACAAAGTTTCGAGACTGGATTGAAAACAAGTAGAGAAATATTGATATGGTAGTTTTAATGATTTAGGTGTTGTACATATACCCCCACCCTCACTGAAGTACAACGGACAAAAACGTTCATACAATGAAGTGAAACTGTTAGAAAAATTCTTCTTTGTCATGTTTTTCAACTCGCTCGCCACGTCTCTCTTGAATTTCCGTTCATATTTTTGTAATAGTTATTTAGTTGGATCCATGTTCCATAGATCATTTGCATAATAAATCTTAGAGATGTGCAAGGTGTCATCTTATATTCGCCTTGCAAATTACTTTGTAAATAGGGCTACTAGCTGAACATTTATAAGTTTTTTTTAATAAAATCTACAGATGTTAGTTAGTAATTCATATCCACCATCTTTCAAGCATTACAATAATAGAAATTCTTCTATGAAATAGAAGGAGTTGTCAAGGACAAACTTGTTCAGTATGATTTCAAGTTTTACTTTGCTCTCTGTCAGACTTTTATATCATTGGTTAACTTATGAAAAAGTTAATTTGCGCCATTATGCACCCCTTTTCGCGCTAAAGACAACATTAACGTGGAGAAATGAATGTCATTTTTCCTTCTCGCACTGTAATTACGGACAGCATTGTTCCTTATGAACTGCGGTAGGTTATTTACAACAAAATCCATGAGGGAATAAATACGCTGTGAAGCAGTAGTTAGAATGCTCAGCTCCTTAAACAGATGTCTACAAGATTATCGTGTATGAGCACCACAAATTATTCTTACAACACATTTTTGAGTGCTGAAGAATTTCTTAACCCTCGCAACACCACATAGATTGGCAGAAGTCAAGTGAGAAGTCTATCAAGAAGTGTGACAGCATATCTGTTCTAGAGATGATATAAAATGAAATCTCAGGAACTGCTGCAAGAATTTTGTTACGGTTTTCACTAACGTACAGACTGATTCACTAGGAAGGTCATATGTATAATTTCTTACCGCTAAGTATTGATGCGTGTGTATTGCATTGTTATCTGTTTTAAATTAAATTGTGTTTGGAGTGATATATTTTAACAATGGTGGGAGCTACAAGTTGGTCAGCTACAAAGTACCTCTAAACAAAACAGTCTTCAGAATGAAGACTTAAATTACTGAAGGTCGTTCCATATTGCATGTTCAAACAAACGTATACCGACAACATCGCCCCCTCCCACGGTCGAGAGTCCATCACTATGTAATTTTCATCGAGGTATGATGCGAACAATGGCCGTGCATCTGCTGGGAAAGTTGAGTGAGTCAAGCTTCCTTGCTGTTTTCATTCTAGGCACTATTCCAAGTTCACAACAATAATACGACTTCCCGATGTATTCTTGATAAGGTTCACGTTTGTAAATTAGAGTTAGCATGAATTTGTAGAACTGAATAGGGGAAGAACAGCAAACATTAGTTTTTCAGCTTATTATATGAGTCGGGAATACTATCCGAAATGCAAAAATGCGTCCAGGTCTTTCAAAGCAGCTCTGCGAAGTTCAGATTGTTATTCTCAATTATTTCTGTATCAGCAGAAATACTTTGAAGTTTAGGGCTCAAAAATTCTGAGTGTCTTAAAGCTACCAGTTGTATTTGAAAGCTGTCTGTGGCTTTATTGGCGAGAGAAAAATTTTAATTCTGCTACTGTAGCGGTAAGATGTTTTATTAATGACATTAGCGACGTTAGGCCTATATTGACCCATATTGATACAACACATGTCAATATCAGAAGTATATTCTTGGCGATGTTTCGTCAGGATCATGAATTGAACGAAATTTTGTTTTCAAAACTTGAGCAGAAAGAGATGATTTCTTTTCGAATCACATAACTCTTTCACCATCGTAAAAATTGTTTCTGTTACTTTGTAGTTTAAACTGGTTTAGATGATACTTAACGACTACCATGAAATAAAATTTAGGGTCTACTGATCGTTCATTGTTTCTGGATAGTGAATATCATTTTCAAGAATAAATACTTCAATTCCCGTTAATAGGGAAGCGAAACGTTTGAGAAAATTTGCTCTTGATAACGAACGCACCTTGCTACGCAGCAGAACAACTTCGTACTCACTCTCTGTTTCAATTAAAATTTTCTTAAATTGGCGATCATTAAGAGCCTTAGCTATGATGGAGTTGAAAATCATAATCACGTTTCTGTAACTTCGCAAAGTTTTTCTGGAAATGTCAGTGCAGAAGCGCTCTTCTTGATGAACAATACAATAGTAAGTATCTTGCGATCAGTATTGTCTCTTTTAAAGAAAGTAATCCTAAAAGGTCTTCCTTAGGACATGGTGATGAAGTGAAACTTGCTCTGTATCATTTATGGCGCAAGATTTGCTGGTTGGTCATTTTCGTAGACATTTTCGCACTAGCAGTTTTCGCTATTGTAGTAGACAACGGTAAATCTTTGATATTTTTAGTATATCTTTGCTCTTAAAATGCGAAACGGCTCAATTGCGCGAAACCTGTTCAGCGGCACTTGATGATGCATTGCGATCGAGAGGCTGTGTGTTGCCAGCAAAACAACACAGAATATCAATGTATTCCACTACAGGAGATATTCACTCAACTGCCACAGTCAGGATGTTAGGCTGAGGTTCAGTTATTGTGTGAAAACATTACTGTGCTTACATGGTGGTACATGAAGCTACACTTGGTGTGATCATAGTCAGGTCTGATTACAGGTGAACCATCAGCCATGCATCACATTATCCCTCATTGTTACAGATGTCACAGGGTACTGCCTGTCATGCTGGATATGCTTAATAGCCATTGCGTGACTGCCAAAAAGGATACAGCCAACGTCTTCTTGGGACATTACTGTTGGTCCTACACTGTAGAAGACCATGATTTTCTGTAGATGGATGAAGTCCTCCGCTTGCTGCCTTGAACCCTTGATGGATTGCTGTGGTAACACTTATGGATTCCACAACGGCGGAGGACCTCACCGACGCCCTCCACGAAGGTGTGACTAACAAATCACCAGTCACAGGTGGTCTGTCTCCTGACAGAATTTTATCGTAGACTCCATGATGTTATGATGCCCCAATGGTTGTGATGTACGAGGAACTAATGAACCCAGCAATGCAGATCCCACCAGCATTCGTCAACAGCATCCTTGTATCAGCCCCCAAGCTCGCTGCCAAAATGGGAGTTGATCATTATCAGCCTCTTATGCTTCTCAATAGTGATTTCAGGATCCCTAAGAGGTTTCTGGCTGCCTGCATTTGAAATGTCCTGTCGCAAGTTGTCTCTGCAGACCAGACGTGTCTCAGTGACAACAGCAACATCCAGACAGCACTCAGTGACTACCGCGATGTAATCACACTGCTGAAGGCATGTCATTTGTGTGGGGTCTTAGAATAGGTGGACTTCGACCATGCTTTCGATAGGGTATGTCACAACTATCTTCAGGAGCTGCAGCAGCCGGCCTTTCCTCAGTCCTTCATGAACACCTTTATGCACATACTGTGTGAAGCGAAATGACAGGTTATGATCAATGGACATATAGTGGACACGATCTCTATCGCCTGCTCTGCGAGGATAGATTACCCCCTGATGCTGGTTATGTGCACCATTGCCATGATGTTGTTGTTACACAGTCTAAGGTGCCAGCTGCAGGGACTTAATGAGAGACCAAACCTTCGTAAGCCATGTGTACTGATTATCTGGTGTTTTTAGTTCATATGCTAGAAGAAGTCCAAAGAGCACTGGACTGGATTGCCCAATATGGTGCCACAGCCAGAGGCTGTGTGAACCTGGAGAAGTCTGGGCACTGGTCATTGGCAGTAGCCTCCCAGAAGGGAACTTGATTGACCCCCTATCTACTTCGGGATAGGATCAAATGTTTGGGGGGTCAGCTTCATGTGTGACAGTCCACAGACAGCACACTTAACCTATACCCGTCTTGTACAGTGCACACACATGTATGCATGTAGCAAATTCCTGCTATTTTTGAACAGGTGGCTTATGTCAACATATTTCTGGCGTGCTGAGGCCGAAAACGATAGCACGCAGTTTACAAGCAGTCTTTCGGTATTTCCAGAATGAGATTTTCACTCTGCAGCGGAGTGTGCGCTGATATGAAACTTCCTGGCAGATTAAAACTGTGTGCCGGACCGAGACTCGAACTCGGGACCTTTGCCTTTCGCGGGCAAGTGCTCTAACATTTGATCTACCCAAGCACGACTCACGCCCCGTTCTCACAGCTTTACTTCCGCCAGTACCTGGCCTCCTACTTTCCAAACTTCACAGAAGCTCTCCTGCGAACCTTGCAAAACTAGCACTCCTGGAAGAAAGGAGTGCTAGTTCTCTGAGTTGTCAAGGCTGTACGCCAAGGAGATTAGGAAAGAGTTGAAGTTTGTGATGTCTGAAGATGGGTGTAATCACGAAACGCGTAACATGTTCTAATAAAATAGTCAACTAAATATCTCATGACTTGCTATTGTACAGCATTGGTTGTCAATTATTGAACGTGAGGCAGTTGCAGATCAGGAATCAGTAGTGTGATCCCTGTGTAGCCAGAGTGCTACAAACAAGAGGATACATAACGATCCCTCCACGACAGACTGTCTAACGTGGTGGATACTAGGTGTGTAGAAATCCTATATTATCATGCGGCAAAAGGGGACTGCGGACAGTGAGTGGAGATTATGCACCACATAAGGTGTCCACACCCAAATAGCTGGAATACTGGTTGAGTTGCAGCGCCATGACAACAACGGGTGTAGAAGATCTTAGTGCATAGGGGATATAAGATGCACCTTGTAAGACGTCTTTCCCCAAATGGCCCGCACTTCACAAAATTTGGAAAGTGTGGAGGCCGAGCCCTAGAAGGAGACCGTAATTTATTAGGCTGAAAAGTGGGATACCCCGTTCAGTTGCCTCTCAGGACAGGCCTGTTCTAGCCCACGAACCCGTAGAGCGGGATTGCGTAGAGTTGTCATTGCTAACAGGCCAGCAAGACTTAATTAAATAACCGCAGGAATCAATGTGGGACGTACGACAAACGCATGCGTTAGGAGAGTGCGGCGAAATCTGGCCTTAATGGGTTATGCAAGCAGATGACCGACGGGAGTGTCTTTTCTAACAGCACGACATTGCTACAGCACCGCTTCCGGGCTTCTCACCTTGTCAGTTGGAAGCTAGACGACTGGAAAACTGTTGCCTTGTCAGATGAATCCCGATTTCTGATGGCAATAGCTGACGGTAGGGTTCGAATGTGGCACGGACACCACGAAACAATGGACCCAAGCTGTCAGCAAGACACTATCGAAGATGATGGTAACTCCATAATGCTGTCGGCTGTGTTTACATGCGATGAACTTGATCCTTCGGTCCAGCTGAACCGATAATTTACTGGAAATGGTTATCTTCGGCTACTTCTTACCACACAACGATGGAATTTTTATCGATGACAATGTGACACGTCGCAGGGCCACAGTTATTTGCAGCCCGTTTGAAGAATATTCTGGACAGTTCGAGTGAATGATCTGGCTGCCCACATCGCCCGACATTAATCCCGTCGAACATTTATGGGACATAATCGACAGACAAGTTCGTGCACAAATCCTTCACCGGCAACACTTTCGCAACGGACGGCTATAGGCACTGAAGTGCAAGGCGTACCCAGGAGCAGTGTGTACTCAGATCGCAATGTAGTAGTCACGAAGAGTAAGCTGAAGTTTAAGATATTAGTCTGGGAGAAACAATACCCAAATAATTGGGGTACGGAAGTACTAAGGAATCACGAGATATCCTTGAAGTTCTCTGAGGTTATAGATACAGGAACAGCTCAGTAGGCAGTACTGTTGAAGACGAATGGACATCTATAAAAAGAGCCGTCACAGAAATTGGAAAGAAAAACATAGGTACAAAGAAGGTAACTGCGAAGAAACCATGGGTAAGAGAAGAAATACTTCAACTGATCGATGAATGAAGGAAGTACAAAAATGTTCAGAGAAATTTAGGAATACAGAAATACAAGTCGCTGAAGAATGAAATATATAGGAACTGCACGAAGGCTAAGAGGAAATGGCTGCATGAAAAATGTGATGAAACCCAAAAAGAAATTATTGTCAGAAAGACTGACTCACCCTTCAGGAAAGTCAAAATAACCTACAGTGAAATTAAAAGCAGGGGTGGTAACATTATGACTGCATTTTTAAATGCAGAGGGGAGAGCGAACGGATAGATGGAAAGAGTACATTGAATGCCTCTGTGAGGGGGAAGATCTGTCCGACGTGACAGAGGAACCAAGAGGAGTCTATTTAGAAGAGATAGGGTATACAGAATTAGAATAATTTAAGAGAGCATCGGAGAACTTAAGATCAAATAAGGCAGAAGGAATAGATAGTATTCCATCATAATTTCTAAAATCACTAAGGGAAATGGCAACAAAACTACTATTCAAGTTAGTGTGCAGATTTATGAATCTGGCGACGTATTATCGGACTTTCGGAAAATTATCATCCACACAATTTCGAAAACTGCAGGAGCTGACAAGTACGAAAATTATCGACAATCAAATTGACAGTTCATGCATCCAAGAATAATATACGGAAGAATGGAAAAGAAAATTGAAAATGTGTGTGATGACGATCAAGTTGGCTTTAGGAAGGGTAAAGGCACCAGAGAGGCAATTTTGACGTTGCAGCTGATAATGAAGCAAGACTGAAGAAAAATCAAGACACGCTCATAAGATTTGTCGACCTGTAAAAAGCATTCGACAATGTCGAATGGTGCAAGATGTGTGAAATGCTGAGAAAAATGGGGGTAGGCTATAGGGAGAGACGGGTAATATACACTATGTACAACAAATGGTTCAAATGGCTCTAAGCACTATGAGACTTAACATCTGAGGTCATCAGTCCCCTAGACTTAGAACTACTTAAACCTAACTAATTTAAGGACATCACATACATCCATGCCCGAGGGCGGCCGGCAGACGACAAGAACTAAGTGCTCAGATTAAAAATTGTGTAAGATAGGGATGTATTCTTTTGCCCCTGCTGTTCAATCTGTACATCAAGAAGCAGTGATGGAAATTAAAAAAAAAAAAAGATTCAGGAGTGGAATTAAAATTTGAGGTGACATTGCTATCCTGAGTGAAACTGAAGAACAATTACATGATCTATTGAATGGAACGAACAGTCTAATGAGGACAGAATATGGATTGAGAGTAAATCTAAGAAAGACGAAAGTAATTAAAGTAGTGGCAATGAGAACAACGAGAAACTTAACATCAGGACTGATGGTCATGAAATAGATGAAGTTAAGGAATTTTTCCACCTAGAAAATAAAATAACCAATTTCGGACGGAGCAAGGAGGACATCAGAAGGAGATTATCACTGGCAAAAATTGCATTCCTGGCTAAAAGAAGTCTACTAGTATCAAATATAGGCCTTAATGTGTTGAATACATTTCTGAGGATATAATTTTGGGGCACAGCATTGTATGTTTGAAGAACCGGAGTAGAAGATGATCGAAGAACTTGAGAAGTGGTGCTACAGATGTATGTTGAAAATGAAGTGGACGGTAAGATAAGGAATGAGGAGGTTCTGCGCAGAATCGAAGAGGGAAGAAGTAAGTAGAAAACACTGACAAGGAGAAGGGATAGGATGATAGTACATCTGTTAAGACACTAGGGAATGACTTGCTTGGTACGAGAGGGGGCTGTAGAGGGCTAAAACTGTAGAGGAAGACAGAGATTGGAATGCTTCCAGCAAATAATTGCGGACGTAGGTTGGAAGTGTTACTTGGAGATGAAGTCGCCACAGGAGAGGAATTCGTGATGGACCGCATTAAACCAATCATAGAACTAATGACTGAAAAAAATAGACTAGATGGCTCAGTATTTCTGCAGTGGACTTCCAACGAGTTGTTGAATCCAGTCCACGTTGAGTTGCTGCAACACGCAGGGAAAATTATGTCCGACACGATATTAGGAGCTATCCATCAGTTTATGTTAACAAGTTCATAAACGGCGTCTGAATGATGACTGACGTGGAGCTTTCGATTGCGTCGTGGGTTGCAAACTAATGCCTGGGAGAACAAGCAAGGCTAACTGGTGGGCACGGGCGGACTGCAGTGCCACTGTGTGGGATCGCACGGGAAACGGCCGTCCACGGCTGCCCCTCGTCCGCCGCTGTGCAAACACAACACGGCGCTCTTCCGCTCACGGCCAGTCCGGGCCAGCTGGCTGCAAGGCCGCGCACTCTGTACTCGTGTCCTCTCTTCTCCTCGTTTACAGGCAGGAGCGTGCAGTTTACGCGACGTGTAAACACGGCGGCCCACGCCTGCGGTAGCCACGCTGGTCGCGGCCGCGGTGCCGGAAACCCGATACACGACCAGCCCGCGGCTCTAGGTATTCGGTGACCATCGGCCACTGTGAGTGCACAGCAGCACTAAATCGACAGCTGCCGCCGTTTCGTAGATTCAGAAGGTATATGATGAAGTCTGGAGAGAGGCACTGACGAAGATCAAAGAGAGAACCAGCATCCCAGACTGCTACAGCCAAGTAGAATATTCGTTGTATTACCTCTTCAATGACAATAAGTGTTTTTATTTTGACATATTCCGTGTCTGTGGAAGGAGTATTAGCATATCACTTTTCTATAAATATGTATTCTGCACTGCGCTTTATCGCATGTTCTATTTCTTGCGGCACTGTGGTAAAAAAGAGAGGGAGAGAAATAGAGAGGCGGTCGCTGTGGCCGAGCGGTTCTAGGCACTTCAGTCCGGAACCACGCGGCTGCTACGGTCGCAGGTTCGAATCCTTCCTCGGGCATGGATGTGTGTGATGTCCTTAGTTTAGTTAGGTTTAAGTAGTTCTAAGTCTAGGGGACTGATGACCTAAGATGTTAAGTCCTATAGTGCTTAGAGCCATTTGAACCATTTGAAGAGAGGGAGAGAGAGGAAGAATGTCACAGGACCTTGATATCGGATTAAACAGATTTCAATTTATTTACAAATGGTTCCCTTGCTGAAGAGGTGTACTGAATAAAGAAGACTACACCGAGCTTCTGTACAGCCAGATTTCGCTATTTGCGTGTCATCTTTATACAGCCGCAACGTTAACAGCCCAATCTTCAGAAGTGCAATTCTCGCTGAAACTGTGATCACTTATGTTAGCAGCGGTCCGATAGCTTCTTTGAAAATACCACGCCCCCGATCACGAGCAACGCGCCAAACATTAGAGGCACCATCCACATGAACTACCAGTCATTCATTAATGATACGTTCACCGTCGGATACCGAGCGAGGGGGCGCAGTGGTTAGCGCACAGGACTCGTATTCAGCGGTTCAAAGCCGTGGAAGACAATCCAGAAGTAGGTTTTCGGTGGTTTCCCTAAATCGCTTTAGGCAAATACCGGGATAAATTCTAATGTTTGTGAAATCTTATGGGACTTAACTGCTAAGGTTAACATTCCCTAAGCTTAGACACTACTTAACCTAAATTATCCTAAGGACAAACACACACACACCCATGCCCGAGGGAGAGCTCGAACCTCCGCCGGGAGCAGCCGCACAGTCCATGACTTCAGCGCCTGAGACCGCTCGGCTAATCCCGCGCGGCAAATACCGGGATACTTCCTTTGAAACGGCACGAGCGATTCCATCCCCATCCTTAAATTTCCTAGCCTGTGTTCCGTCTCTAATGATATCGATGTTGACGAGACATTAAATCACAGTCTTCCTTTTTCTTCTCGTCAGATACAGGCTTATATCAACATCCGGTATTACGAGACTGTGAGTATGCCACGTGTTTGGCTACATAGACATGCATTTGGTCAAAAACTTGTAAAACAACATTAAAGTCTATCTACATGCACGCGTAGTGGATCGCCGCGTGGAGTGGCCGCGGGCTTTGAGAAGCCATGTCACGGACTGCGCTGCCTCTCCCGTCGGAGTTTCGTTTCTTCCCTCGGGCATCGGTTTGTGTGTTGTTCTTAGGTTAGTTGGTTTAAGTAGCTGTAAGCTCTAGGGGACAGATGACCTCCGATGTTAAGTCCCATAATGCTCAGAGCCATTTGAACCTTAGAAACGCATCTAGCTTTTGAGCACGAATATCATCAGAATACAGTGTAAAAAAAATTCACAGACAGACAACGGACGCTCATGTCACAAGCTTCAAGGCTATGAAACAAGCCTCAGAGCAGTTACGGCCAAAGAGTCATCAAGAACGCAGCCGGTAGTGAAGGCGGTATTACGGGGAAAGGAAGAAGAAAGTAATAGCTAACAGAACACTGTCGCCATCGCTACATTAGAAAACGAACGAGAAAATATTTAGCCTTTTCTGTTGATATACAATCAATTTTTATTCCAGTCATGTAACAAACTGAAATCACTAGTGTTAGTTAAAACTTCTAATGAGGCATAAAGTTACAACAGGATCTATGTACTTTTCGGGCTAACACATATTCCATGAGAAGAAGGAAATTTATATCCTTTTGAACTTCCTCTATACTTACAAAGAACTTCATATATATCTTAACCTTCACTTTGTACTCTGGGCCCCTAACGTGCTTGTGCTAATATCTGGTACAACATTAGGCGCTGAACTGCAAAAATAATATAAGTCTTTGTACCAGTATGCATCTGTTGTATACAGTTATACATTCTTTAGTTTAGTGCTACTTTAATTTACTTGTGATTAGAAATTAACAGTAGCATATTATTTAGCTGTTTTTAGTAGTGCTACTTAGTTTTATTATAAGAATTTGAGCATTTTTCGGTTATTGTCTTCTGTGAGCTCGATTACCTGGGTTAACAATAATTAATTAAAGATGGTTAGGATGCAGAGGAATTGGCCACTGTTCATAAACAGCTTGTGTTGGCGGTGGTCGACAGGATGCCAAGTTGCTGTCCAGGGCTGTGGTGGCACTGGGGTGACTGAGGCAAATGCCTCAGCACCTCTGGACCCTACAGCGTCGCCTGGGATCCCTGATGCCGCTGCGTTTTCCGATTCGCAGCCCGTCAACACTGATGATGAATGACGAACTGTGCTATGCTTGCGAATCTGTATGTAGAAGGCGGAACTGAGCAGTAGCCGCACGGCTGTCTCCCTACGTGTTCAAAACAGGTTTGTGGTGTTGCCTAAAGTTGAGAGTATTTCTGAGCCAGCACGGAACGTCACACCTGTTGGCACTGTAGCCGATCATCCTGAGAGGTCCGGACAAGCGAAGAAGATGGGATTGCTTTTTACTGGAGCTCCAATGTTAGACGAGTGATGGAGCCTCTCAGAAAGGAAGACCCTTGTCCACCCAGTTTGCCTTGCCGGGGATCCCGACCGAGGTGTGGAATGAGCTCTACCGACAGCGATCGAGCGCACTCGTTCCTACAGGTTGCTGGCTCATTGGCTAAAGACAGCTACACTTGCCCACAGGGTGGGAGCGGAGCTATCGTTTTGGATTATTGTTCCCAGTACCGACCGCGGAACAGAATGGAAGGTCTACACCAGAGGATCACACGATTCTACGACATTATCGTATGTAAATTTCTCGACTTCTGCTACAGGGTAGAGAATTTTAGGGTTCCCCTTAAAAGGTGAGGCGTTCTCTATACACAGGAAGCAGTTTCTAGGGTAGCGAAGTAGTGCACATGTGAGTAGTGCACATGTGAGTTTCTTAGATTACAGAAATACCTTGACAGGCGTGATAAGATGTCTTCTGAATCCAAACACACAGATCAGAGAAAGAAAATGTTAATATATCGTTAGTTAACTGAAGGAGCCTATATGGAAAGATCCCAGAGCTAATCTCCCTTATAAAAGGTAGCAACGTCCACTGAAAGCTTGCTAGAATTAGATGTAAATAGTAGTGAAATTTTAAATTCCGAGTGGAATGTATATCGCAAAGATAGGGTGACTGATGGTGGTGAAGATGTGTTTATAGTCATAAAAAATACGATATCGTCTAGTGAGATTGGTACAGATTCTGAATCTGAAACAATTCTCGTGAAGACAAGTGTTAAATGTGGATCCAACAAGGCTATCGAACGCGTTTACAGACCCCCTGCCTCAGCTCGGTTAGACACTGGACTCGCATTCGGGAGGACGACGGTTCAATCCCGCGTCCGGCCATCCTGATTTAGGTTTTCCGTGATTTCCCTAAATCACTCCAGGCAAATGCCGGGATGGTTCCTCTGAAAGGGCACGGCCGACTTCCTTCCCAATCCTTCCCTAATCCGATGAGACCGATGACCACGCTGTCTGGTGTCCTTCCCCAAACCAACCACCAACCAACCCTGCCTCAGCAGCAGCGGTGGCGCAACAGCTGACGGCAAACTTGTAAAATATTTTGTTGACCGCCGTATAATTTTAGGTAGAAATTCTCACCGGCTGTAGACTGTGTGGTAGGGACAGCGATTAATGTGAAACTGTTCTAGGCGATTTACTCGAAAATTACCTTGAGCAGTTAATCAGAGACAGAATCGTGAAGATAACATCTTACAAGGTAGACCTGCTAGTGACAAACAGACCCGAAGCTTTAGACTTAGCAGTTATCGCAAGGGCGTTTCAGCAGTTGTGAATACGGCTATAAGTTGGTTCAAAATCAAATGGCTATAAGCACTATGGGACTTAACATCTATGGTCATCAGTCCCCTAGAACTTAGAACTACTTAAACCTAACTAACCTAAGGACATCACACACATCCATGCCCGAGGCAGGATTCGAACCTGCGACCGTAGCAGTCGCGCGGCTCCGGACTGAGCGCCTAGAACCGCTAGATATAAGTTGGTATACGAAGATAGTTCTGGTTAGCAAGCGTCACAAGAAATGGATTTCAGATTACCTGAGCGATCAGCACGAAAATTTCCTCGCCAGGACTAACAATGTTAAGTATGAACGGACAAAGTTCAAGAGCGTTGTACAGTATGCTTTAAATAGGTACATGCCGAGCGAAGTTGTGAGGAATGGAAAAGATCCGCCATGGTTCAACAGCCAGGTTAGAAAAGTGCTACGAAAGCAAAGAGAGCTTTGCTGCAAATATAAACGTACGAAAGCCCCACAGACAAACAAAAGTTAAACGAAGCCAAAAATTAGCGTTGGGAGATCTACATCTACATCTACATCTACATCTACATTTATACTCCGCAAGCCACCCAACGGTGTGTGGCGGAGGGCACTTTACGTGCCACTGTCATTATCTCCCTTTCCTGTTCCAGTCGCGTATGGTTCGCGGGAAGAACGACTGTCTGAAAGCCTCCGTGCGCGCTCTAATCTCTCTAATTTTACATTCGTGATCTCCTCGGGAGGTATAAGTAGGGGGAAGCAATATATTCGATACCTCATCCAGAAACGCACCCTCACGAAACCTGGCGAGCAAGCTACACCGCGATGCAGAGCGCCTCTCTTGCAGAGTCTGCCACTTGAGTTTGTTAAACATCTCCTTAACGCTATCACGGTTACCAAATAACCCTGTGACGAAATGCGCCGCTCTTCTTTGGATCTTCTCTATCTCCTCCGTCAACCCGATCTGGTACGGATCCCACACTGATGAGCAATACTCAAGTATAGGTCGAACGAGTGTTTTGTAAGCCACCTCCTTTGTTGATGGACTACATTTTCTAAGGACTCTCCCAATGAATCTCAACCTGGTACCCGCCTTACCAACAATTAATTTTATATGATCATTCCACTTCAAATCGTTCCGCACGCATACTCCCAGATATTTTACAGAAGTAACTGCTACCAGTGTTTGTTCCTCTATCATATAATCATACAATAAAGGATCCTTCTTTCTATGTATTCGCAATACATTACATTTGTCTATATTAAGGGTCAGTTGCCACTCCCTGCACCAAGTGCCTATCCGCTGCAGATCTTCCTGCATTTCGCTACAATTTTCTAATGCTGCAACTTCTCTGTATACTACAGCATCATCCGCGAAAAGCCGCATGGAACTTCCGACACTATCTACTAGGTCATTTATATATATTGTGAAAAGCAATGGTCCCATAACACTCCCCTGTGGCACGCCAGAGGTTACTTTAATGTCTGTAGACGTCTCTCCGTTGATAACAACATGCTGTGTTCTGTTTGCTAAAAACTCTTCAATCCAGCCACACAGCTGGTCTGATATTCCGTAGGCTCTTACTTTGTTTATCAGGCGACAGTGCGGAACTGTATCGAACGCCTTCCGGAAGTCAAGAAAAATAGCATCTACCTGGAAGCCTGTATCTAATATTTTCTGGGTCTCATGAACAAATAAAGCGAGTTGGGTTTCACACGATCGCTGTTTCCGGAATCCATGTTGATTCCTACATAGTAGATTCTGAGTTTCCAAAAACGACATGATACTCGAGCAAAAGACATGTTCTAAAATTCTACAACAGATCGACGTCAGAGATATAGGTCTATAGTTTTGCGCATCTGCTCGACGACCCTTCTTGAAGACTGGGACTACCTGTGCTCTTTTCCAATCATTTGGAACCTTCTGTTCCTCTAGAGACTTGCGGTACACGGCTGTTAGAAGGGGGGCAAGTTCTTTCGCGTACTCTGTGTAGAATCGAATTGGTATCCCGTCAGGTCCAGTGGACTTTCCTCTGTTGAGTGATTCCAGTTGCTTTTCTATTCCTTGGACACTTATTTCAATGTCAGCCATTTTTTCGTTGGTGCGAGGATTTACAGAAGGAACTGCAGTGCGGTCTTCCTCTGTGAAACAGCTTTGGAAAAAGGTGTTTAGTATTTCAGCTTTACGCTTGTCATCCTCTGTTTCAGTGCCATCATCATCCCGGAGTGTCTGAACATGATGTTTCGAGCCACTTACTGATTTAACGTAAGACCAGAACTTCCTAGGATTTTCTGTCAAGTCGGTACATAGAATTTTACTTTCGAATTCACTGAACGCTTCACGCATAGCCCTCCTTACGCTAACTTTGACATCGTTTAGCTTCTGTTTGTCTGAGAGGTTTTGGCTGCGTTTAAACTTGGAGTGAAGCTCTCTTTGCTTTCGCAGTAGTTTCCTAACTTTGTTGTTGTACCACGGTGGGTTTTTCCCGTCCCTCATAGTTTTACTCGGCACGTACCTGTCTAAAACGCATTTTACGATTGCCTTGAACTTTTTCCATAAACACTCAACATTGTCAGTGTCGGAACAGAAATTTTCGTTTTGAACTGTTAGGTAGTCTGAAATCTGCCTTCTATTACTCTTGCTAAACAGATAAACCTTCCTCCCTTTTTTTATATTCCTATTAACTTCCATATTCAGGGATGCTGCAACGGCCTTATGATCACTGATTCCCTGTTCTGCACTTACAGAGTCGAAAAGTTCGGGTCTGTTTGTTATCAGTAGGTCCAAGATGTTATCTCCACGAGTCGGTTCTCTGTTTAATTGCTCGAGGTAATTTTCGGATAGTGCACTCAGTATAATGTCACTCGATGCTCTGTCCCTACCACCCGTCCTAAACATCTGAGTGTCCCAGTCTATATCTGGTAAATTGAAATCTCCACCTAAGACCATAACGTGCTGAGAAAATTTATGTGAAATGTATTCTAAATTTTCTCTCAGTTGTTCTGCCACTAATGCTGCTGAATCGGGGGGTCGGTAAAAGGAGCCAATTATTAACCTAGCTCGGTTGTTGAGTGTAACCTCCACCCATAATAATTCACAGGAACTATCCACTTCTACTTCACTACAGGATAAACTACTACTAACAGCGACGAACACTCCACCACCGGTTGCATGCAATCTATCCTTTCTAAACACCGTCTGTGCCTTTGTAAATATTTCGGCAGAATTTATCTCTGGGTAAAGCACTCAACGAATTCGAAAGTAAAAATCTGTCTACCGATTTGACAGAAATTCCTAAGAAGTTTTGGTCATATTGTAAATTAGTAGACGGATCGAAGCCATCTATTCAAGCATTCTGTGAAATTATGGCTGTGATACGGACTACGACAAAGAAAGTGCCGAAATACATACGTCTGTTTCCAATAGTGTTTCACAGAGGAAGATCGCACTGTAGTTCCTCTTTTAAATCGTTGCTTAAACGATAGAATAGCTGATATGTAAATAAATGACCATGGTGAGACGCCCGCTAAACCCGCTGGGCATAACAGGTAATTAGGATTGTGGAAAGGGCCAAATAAGGTGGCAGGCAGTTTCACCTTATAATTGTAATTTGTTGTAATTTAATAACACATGTACAACCAAAGCCGCACATAGCCGAACCTTTACCAAATGCAACTCTTTCACGGCTGAAGGCCTCCAAACAAAAAATCTTAAAAATCTACAAGATAAAAACGCAGTTAAAATAAATAAAATAATTAAAAAACATATCACAGCTAGGTGGAATGCCTCAAGGCAACAAATTCCTGATAACCAAAATTAAATTTCAAAATTTTAAAATATATTACCGTAATCTTTTAAAGGTAGAGTGCCGCAACGTTTAAGCTTGAAAGATAATTTTAAGAATAAAGTTGCAAGGCTGAAAGCCCACAATTAATTTTCCAAAATTTTTAAAAAATATAAGCATAAGCCTTAAATTTAAAATGGCTGAAAACAGATAATTAAACACTGGTAGGAAAGACAAAGACAAAGAAACTCAGAAGCCTCTAGGGAGGTCGGTCTGCCCCCGTTCACTTCGGTGAGACGGGTGGTGAGCCCAACTGCACTTGATCCTTCGGAACCCAACAAGGGGCAGCCACGGACCGACCGACACAACGACTTGCTTACCATTAATCAGTACATAAGAACTCAAACACAAAAGGTTACGAACGTGATAGTCCACAATGATGTATGTATTAGCTGTCAAACCATGTTGGACAGCGACAACAGGTGAGGAAAAGACGCTGCCTGAAATTACGTTAGTGGCCACGGCAGGTAACCGGAACACTAACGGCCACAAGACAGAAAATTCCGCTGGTGCACAAGAATTGTAGTCAACAAATATACACTCCTGGAAATGGAAAAAAGAACTCATTGACACCGTTGTGTCAGACCCACCATACTTGCTCCGGACACTGCGAGAGGGCTGTACAAGCAATGATCACACGCACGGCACAGCGGACACACCAGGAACTGCGGTGTTGGCCGTCGAATGGCGCTAGCTGCGCAGCATTTGTGCACCGCCGCCGTCAGTGTCAGCCAGTTTGCCGTGGCATACGGAGCTCCATCGCAGTCTTTAACACTGGTAGCACGCCGCGACAGCGTGGACGTGAACCGTATGTGCAGTTGACGGACTTTGAGCGAGAACATATAGTGGGCATGCGGGAGGCCGGGTGGACGTATCGCCGAATTGCTCAACACGTGGGGCGTGAGGTCTCCACAGTACATCGATGTTGTCGCCAGTGGTCGGCGGAAGGTGCACGTGCCCGTCGACCTGGGACCGGACCGCAGCGACGCACGGATGCACGCCAAGACCGTAGGATCCTACGCAGTGCCGTAGGGGACCGCACCGCCACTTTCCAGCAAATTAGGGACACTGTTGCTCCTAGGGTATCGGCGAGGACCATTCGCAACCGTCTCCATGAAGCTGGGCTACGGTCCCGCACACCGTTAGGCCGTCTTCCGCTCACGCCCCAACATCGTGCAGGCCGCCTCCAGTGGTGTCGCGACAGGCGCGAATGGAGGGACGAATGGAGACGTGTCGTCTTCAGCGATGAGAGTCGCTTCTGCCTTGGTGCCAATGATGGTCGTATGCGTGTTTGGCGCCGTGCAGGTGAGCGCCACAATCAGGACTGCATACGACCGAGGCACACAGGGCCAACACCCGGCATCATGGTGTGGGGAGCGATCTCCTACACTGGCCGTACACCACTGGTGATCGTCGAGGGGACACTGAATAGTGCATGGTACATCCAAACCATCATCGAACCCATCGTTCTACCATTCCTAGACCGGCAAGGGAACTTGCTGTTCCAACAGGACAATGCACGTCTGCATGTATCCCGTGCCACCCAACGTGCTCTAGAAGGTGTAAGTCAACTACCCTGGCCAGCAAGATCTCCGGATCTGTCCCCCATTGAGCATGTTTGGGACTGGATGAAGCGTCGTCTCACGCGGTCAGCACGTCCAGCACGAACGCTGGCCCAACTGAGGCGCCAGGTGGAAATGGCATGGCAAGCTGTTCCACAGGACTCTACGATCGTCTCCATGGGAGAATAGCAGCCTGCATTGCTGCGAAAGGTGGATATACACTGTACTAGTGCCGACATTGTGCATGCTCTGTTGCCTGTGTCTATGTGCCTGTGGTTCTGTCAGTGTGATCATGTGATGTATCTGACCCCAGGAATGTGTCAATAAAGTTTCCCCTTCCTGGGACAATGAATTCACGGTGTTCTTATTTCAATTTCCAGGAGTGTAGTTAATTGCACCGCATGGCGGCTAAATTTCAGCAATAGAAACACTGTGTTGCTCACAGGAAAACCTCCTCAACAGCGAACCACCGAAACGAACCACCACAACATGAAAGGACGTGTTTTGGGTAGTTGAAACCACTACTCAACTTTGACGTCCTGGGTCGGTGAACCACGAAGCTCGCAGCGATCGGACAGCTCGACACACGCTCGGACACTGTGCAGGGACCCTGCCGACTGCTCCGCGCGATAATAACTTCCCTGGTCCGCAGCAACAGACCGACTCTTAGAATGCCGACAATATCTATAATAGTCGTCAGCAGAAATAACGCCAACTCCAAACACAACCTGACAAACACTTGCACGAAGACCTGAACGATAGCCAACAGTAAGCACGCACGAAGACAAATTGTGAGTCGATGCGAGCGCGCGCGCACACGCGCACACACATACACACACACACACACACACAGCCGACTCATTAACGATTGGGCAGTGGTTGGGCGAGCCATGTCGACGCCGACCTCACTGCTGCTCCAACACGACTGCACTAGTGCCGCACTGCAACTCCCCGACTGACAGGTCCGGACTGCGTTGCAGACGCGTTCCAACTGACTGGCAGACCCGAACTGGTTTACGACAGACAACGACCGGGAAGTAATAGCAGTCGAGCAAAGATACTACGAGAGGGGATACATCGATACGCGCTGCTAGCGCTGGTCACGGTCAAGCGAAGCAGCAACTCAGTGACAGTAGTAATTTAAATTAAGGTAGTGAGGTGGGTGTACGTTAAAAACAGGGTGTGAAATACATGATGGCGGGAACACGAGCCACGTACGGCTCACACGGGATAGAAATCAACTGGAATCGCTCAGCGGCTGAACGACCACAGAACCTGACGGGATACCAGTATGATTCTGCATTGAAGTAGAGTACGCGAAAGAGCTTACCCCTCTTCTGGCAGCAGTTTACCATAAGTCTCTGGAGGAGCGAAGCGTCACTGATGATTGGAAAAACTCAGGGGTCATTCCCGTCGAATAGACGCACAAAACTATAGGCCCATAGCTCGACGTCCGTCAGTTGTAGAATTTTGGAACATTTTTTCGTTTGGGTGTTACGAAATTTATCGAGGCCGAAAATCTGCTCTTAGGAACCAACATTGACTCAGAAAACAACGATCATGTGAAACCCAGCTCGCACGAGACGCAGAAAGCAGTAGGTACGGTCGCACAGGTAGATGGAAGGCGTTCGATACGATTTCGCACTGCCGCCTAATGAACGATATACGAGCACACGGAATATCAGAACAGCTGTGTGGCAGGATTGAAGAGATGCTGTTGTATACAGAGAAGTCGCGATGGTGAAAAACTGTAGCGAAATGAAGACTTGCAGAGAATGGACGCTCGGTGCAGGATGTGGCAGTTGACTCTCATTTTAATCAGACCTAAGATATTGTGAATACATAGATACAAAGAGCCTTTACTGTATGGTTACAAAATTGCAGAACAATCACTGGAAGTAGTTACTTCCATAAAATACCTAAGTGTGAACGTGCGGAGTGCTTGGAAATGAAACGACCACATAAAATTAATTGAAAGTAAGGAAGATATCAGACTAAGATTCGCTGGAAGAGTCCTCAGGAAGTGTAGTCCATCAAAAACGAAGTATCTTACAAGACACTCGTTAGACCAGTACTTAAAAGTTAGACCAGTACTTGAAATCCATACTGAATTGGACTTATAGAGGAAATACGGAAGATACAAAGAAGAGAGGCGCGTTACGTTACAGATTCATTTAGTAAGCACGAAAGCGTCACAGAGACGATCAACCAAGTCTAGCGGCAGGCGCAGCAGTGAGGCGTTCTGCATCACGGTGTGGTTTGTTATTAAATTTTCGAGAGCGTTGTCCCTAGAAGAGTCAACAAATACTCTTATATTACTTCCTCCTAGGTAGTTATCGTGAGGGGACCAAGTCGCCACTCACCGTAAAGTGACTTGCGGAGTATATATATACATGTAAGTAGCCTGGTCTGAGGAGAGAGGATAGTCACTCGGACCAAGGACAGAACCTCGTTCCTTACTGACAGTCAAAGGTAGCGCTGATCAGTAGCTTAACGCTTCCTTCAGTTGAACGCTTACTCACTCAGCAGTGCAAGAAACAAAAGTCTTTCTGTGACGCTGCAAACACGAGGCGGTTTGAAGAGATGAAACAGAGGAATAACCAAAAACATTTCTGTGAGTTCTGCGTGATGCGTTAACACAGTGTTGCTCTTTTCGCATTGACAGTAGAGTATTTACTTCAGTACCTGACACTTATTCGGACCGAGAGAGGTGGCGCAGTGGTTAGCAGACTGGACTCGCATTCGGAAGGACGACGGTTCAATCCCGCGTTCGATCCTCCTGATTTAGTTTTTCCGTGATTTCCCTAAATCGCTCCAGGCAATTGCCGGGATGGTTCCTTTGAAAGGGCACGGCCAAGTTCCTTCCCCGTCCTTCCCTAATCCAATGAGACCGATGACCTCGCTGTCTGGTCTCCTCCCCCACAACAACCCAACTTATTCGGATTCCCCACCCAGCCCGAGTATCGATATGAAGGAAACGTGAGAGAAACTAGGATTTTATACCACGGCCACAGCCACACCTCGCTCGCGCGGAAAACTGTACCGCCGCTGCGAGCATGGCATGAGGGCCAGTCAGCTGACGCATGAGTGCCTGTAAATACACTCCTGGAAATTGAAATAAGAACACCGTGAATTCATTGTCCCAGGAAGGGGAAACTTTATTGACACATTCCTGGGGTCAGATACATCACATGATCACACTGACAGAACCACAGGCACATAGACACAGGCAACAGAGCATGCACAATGTCGGCACTAGTACAGTGTATATCCACCTTTCGCAGCAATGCAGGCTGCTATTCTCCCAAGGAGACGATCGTAGAGATGCTGGATGTAGTCCTGTGGAACGGCTTGCCATGCCATTTCCACCTGGCGCCTCAGTTGGACCAGCGTTCGTACTGGACGTGCAGACCGCGTGAGACGACGCTTCATCCAGTCCCAAACATGCTCAATGGGGGACAGATCCGGAGATCTTGCTGGCCAGGGTAGTTGACTTACACCTTCTAGAGCACGTTGGGTGGCACGGGATACATGCGGACGTGCATTGTCCTGTTGGAACAGCAAGTTCCCTTGCCGGTCTAGGAATGGTAGAACGATGGGTTCGATGACGGTTTGGATGTACCGTGCACTATTCAGTGTCGCCTCGACGATCACCAGTGGTGTACGGCCAGTGTAGGAGATCGCTCCCCACACCATGATGCCGGGTGTTGGCCCTGTGTGCCTCGGTCGTATGCAGTCCTGATTGTGGCGCTCACCTGCACGGCGCCAAACACGCATACGACCATCATTGGCACCAAGGCAGAAGCGACTCTCATCGCTGAAGACGACACGTCTCCATTCGTCCCTCCATTCACGCCTGTCGCGACACCACTGGAGGCGGGCTGCACGATGTTGGCGCGTGAGCGGAAGACGGCCTAACGGTGTGCGGGACCGTAGCCCAGCTTCATGGAGACGGTTGCGAATGGTCCTCGCCGATACCCCAGGAGCAACAGAGTCCCTACTTTGCTGGGAAGTGGCGGTACGGTCCCCTACGGCACTGCGTAGGATCCTACGGTCTTGGCGTGCATCCGTGCGTCGCTGCCGTCCGGTCCCAGGTCGACGGGCACGTGCACCTTCCGCCGACCACTGGCGACAACATCGATGTACTGTGGAGACCTGACGCCCCACGTGTTGAGCAATTCGGCGGAACGTCCACCCGGCCTCCCGCATGCCCACTATACGCCCTCGCTCAAAGTCCGTCAACTGCACATACGGTTCACGTCCACGCTGTCGCGGCATGCTACCAGTGTTAAAGACTGCGATGGAGCTCCGTATGCCACGGCAAACTGGCTGACACTGACGGCGGCGGTGCACAAATGCTGCGCAGCTAGCGCCATTCGACGGCCAACACCGCGGTTCCTGGTGTGTCCGCTGTGCCGTGCGTGTGATCATTGCTTGTACAGCCCTCTCGCAGTGTCCGGAGCAAGTATGGTGGGTCTGACACACCGGTGTCAATGTGTTCTTTTTTCCATTTCCAGGAGTGTACATTTGGTTGGCAATTGATTTTAAACTAACTTTCCGGTGAGCTAGAGGAAACTTTGAACACAGCTCAGAACTGGAGGATAAAGTAATGTTAACAAGCCTTCTCGTCCAGTGTGTGGCGCAGAGTACTTTGTTTTACCACTGTAATTTTCTGATGAGCTAGAGACTTAAAAATTTGATGTAGCTCAGAAGTGGATGCGTGTTAACTCGCTTTTTGTCTGATGTGTGGCAGATGGTACTTGTTTCTCATCATCACTTCCGGATGAGCTTGACACTTGAAACTTTCAACATAGCTCATAACTTGATCAGCATGTAACATTGACCCGTTTTCATGTCTGTTGCGTGGCGGAAAGTATTTTGTGTACCGCTGCTATTCCGGCTGTTCCTCTTCCATTTGTTAATGTTCCGTGGTAAGAATGGTTGCCGGCTAGCCCCCTGTGAACTAGACTTCTCTAATTTTTACCCTAGAGGTCTTTTTGTAAGGTAATAGTAGGCGAAATCTACGTATTGGTTTAAAACCGAAATAATACTGAAATTTACCACAGTCTCTGTTGTAAACTCATCAAATGTTTGAAATCGATTGAAAAGTTTGACACGCACAAGTCTAAAAAGCAGAAATTAATTATTTAAATAAAAGCTTTTTAATATAACATGTTTTTAAAACGGACTTAAATGTATAAAATAATTTCTGCTAGTCCCATACAGATTCCTAGTCCCATATAAGTCATCCTGAAAATTTGTGCTTGTGAATTTTTAGTAATGAAAATTCTTGTAGAATTTAAAATGAAAAAGTGGAGAGCGTACTTATGTAATTATTTTATACTTCTTGGCCCGTTTTAAATTCGTGCTATATTAAGACATTTTTGTATAATTAATTTTGATCTTTGTGCTGTGATCTCATAGAATTTTTCTCGTCATTTAAGTCACAGCTCTTACTTTGACTGGCCAGGCGAAAATTAACAAAAGCCACGCAGAAAATGAGATAAATAGGTTTATTAAGATTTATTAATAAATTAAATATGTATGCTGTCATTAGAAGTAAGTATTCAGTTGTTATCAGTGTTAAAAATTACTTGCGTACGTCAGATTATTCTCCGTATTAGTCTCTATAACTTAACGAAATCCAAACATGTGTATTTTCACTGGATTTGTAGATATTTTATGTGGCCTGTGGTAGCTGCCCCAGCCTCTATTACACAATCTGATAGGTCGAAAGAGATCAGGGCGCGCAGCAAGTGATTTTTATCAGGCTCCATGTTTCGAAAATAATGAGACATGAAATGGCCCATAATGCCGACGAGCAGTGCACAGTGGACTGTTAGGGACGTGGAAAAAGTGTCGATTCTTCTTGCTACTGAATATATTCATCTCGATACCCATAATTTTTTAATTGATACTTTGCAGCTGATACTTTTGCTCATCTCACTACTTCACAGCAGGTATCGTATTCAAAGATCATAGTTATGAGCTGTTACATTTTGATTGTTTACCCGTAACTACAATCACATGACCAGTACTTCACAGTAGGTATTGTATTGAAAGATCCTTGGTCTGTTACACTTTGACTGTTTACCCGTTACTATATTCACATGACTCATTTCAGATACTTTCAGGAACTGAAATCGCGAGCACCAATAGGCCAACAACTGAACGTGCGGTGTGCGTGCGGGCGGCAGGGCGTACGAAACCATTTGCAGAGCTTCGCGAACATTGGCAACATTTCGTTCACAGTTCGCTCACTCGGAATTCCCTTGTTCCTATGATTTGATTTTGGTCTTGTTGTTTAAAGCAGTTTAAGTGCAACAATTATTGAATCAGTAGACGGAATGGCGTCTACCAAAATTGAAACTTAGCGGATTTTGATAAACGGGATAGTAATGAAGAGATGTGGAAAATGAATTTCAGTAATTTGAAATCTTCGGGAAATCCTTCTATAAAAAAATAAAAAAAAAGCGGTCAAGAAGTTCCTCCAGAATAATAGCAAGGGAAAATTACATATTTAATAAGCCGGTCGTTGTGGCCAAGCGGTTCTAGGCGCTTCAGTCCGGAACCGCGCGACTGCTACGGTCGCAGGTTCGAATCCTGCCTCGCGCATGGATGTGTATGATGTCCTTAGGTTAGTTAGGTTTAAGTAGTTCTACGTTCTAGGGGACTGATGACCTCAGATGGTATGTCACATAGTGCTCAGAGCCATTTGAACCATATTGAATAAGATAATAAACGTAAGCATAAGCACCACCCACTGATTAGGCCTCAGACCCCTTAGGTTCCGACTGGCTGACTGCCGCCTAAAAGAAGTACGAGGAGTGACCTATAATTGTGGGACATATGACAAGCATCCCAACAATCCCTCCAATCACCGGCCGGAGTGGCCGAGCGGTTCTAGGCGCTACAGTCTGGAACCGCGCGACCGCTACGGTCGCAGGTTTGAATCTTGCCTCGGGCACGGATGTGTGTGATGTCCTTAGGTTAGTTAGGTTTAAGTAGTTCTATGTTCTAGGGGACTGATGACCTCAGAAGTTAAGTCCCATGGTGCACAGAGCCATTTGAACCAATCCCTCCAATCGTCAACGGCAGTAACAATATAATAAGAGACTCAAGAGAACACTACATTCAATATCTGATCAGTTGTATCCGCACACCCCTGTGTAATGTGATATCGATATCTATATGAGAGGAGAATCCGCCAGTACGAAGTAGGCGGGTGGTGTTGTGGTGTCGGTAGGGAAGCAGAATGGGCGGTGAGGGGAGGGGGGGGGGGAGGACTGTTGGTCAGCAGATATCAGAGCCTTAGAGCACAGAGTAGTCGCCGTAAGTTACCCGAGTAATAAATCCATTAGGCTCATTTAAACCCTTCTAAGGACGCCTAAGTCGACTGATGGTCTATTGGTGATACGAGTTTAAATTGCAAACAGGAAGGAACAATTATAGCTAAACCAAGATCAGGCACACCTCTTGTATTGATGGACAGGACGGCCGAGCCTTACGGAGGATGGTTACAAAAAATCGCATGATGTCAGCGGAAGGAATCACTGGTGAGAGCAGTCGAGCTAGCACAGTGGCTGTGCGTAGGGAGCCAGTGGGAATGGTACGGTGGTTGAGCAGTTCCGCATTAGTCACACATTTCTTTAGTCATTGTTAAGCGACGGCTGAGGTGATGTAAATAACGACTGAATGACTGGAAACGAATGAGCTGGAGTGACGAATCATGTTATACCATGTGGCAATTGAAGCGTTTGGCTGAATGCTTGCACAATATTACCTGCCACCGTGCGTAGAGTGAACAGTGAAGCACAGACAAGGTAGTGTTGCTGTATGGGAGCGTATTTCGTCATTAGGGTGTGGCCTATTTTTGTGCTTAATAAAAAGCTAGATTCTGAAGGATGTGAACACATTTTACAAGATTCTGTGCTACGTACAATAGAGGAGCAGGTATGAGACGTTGATTACATGAGCATGACAATGGAAATTATCACAAAGCAGCATCTTTCAGGCGATGGTTTATGCACAGTAAAACTCCTTAAGTGATATTTTGAAGTTCGCCATCACGGCTGGTATAGACCAGTATTCAATCTGTTACATCCTGCAAGATTGGCCATTTCCTGCTTTATAGGCCATTTTCAAACGCAGTAGGTGGCGATGTACAATATTATCCTCTTATAAACCGGCAAATATAGCAGATAGGAAAGCGATTACATAGCATACAAGTGTCGCAATCTAAAAAATTAATTCTAATGTTAGCATGTTATGTGCTAGCTTTCCGATCGGCTATATCCATCGTTTGGTAACAGAATAATTGTGCAACACATCAACACGACATGTACGGCTGTGGTACCCCAAATGAAGAAACTGAAATCCCCGAAACGTACTGACCTACCTAGTCCCGATCAGAATCCAATAGAACATCTTTTGGATGAGTTACAACGTCGACTGCGCTCCACACACCAGCGTCCAACATCACTACCGTCTCTTGTTTCTGCTCCTGAAAAATAATGGACTGCCATTCCTCAACAGAAACCTCATGGAAAGTGTCTGCAGCAAAGAATTTTAGAACATGTTTTCTGCTCGCGTATCATGTCATTTCTGGAAACCCAGAATCTACTCTGTAGGAATCAACATGGATTCCGGAAACAGCGATCGTGTGAGACCCAACTCGCTTTATTTGTTCATGAGACCCAGAAAATATTAGATACAGACTCTCAGGTAGATGCCATTTTCCGTTACTTCCGGAAGGCGTTCGATACAGTTCCGCACTGTCGCCTGATAAACAAAGTAAGAGCCTACGGAATATCAAACCAACTGTGTGGCTGGATTGAATACTTTTTAGCAAACAGAACACAGCATGATATTCTCAATGGAGAGACGTCTACAGACGCTAAAGTAACCTCTGGCGTTCCACAGTGGAGTGTTATGGGACCATTGCTTTTCAAAATATATATAAATGACCTAGTAGATAGTGTCGGAAGTTCCATGCGGGTTTTCGCGGATGATGCTGTGGTATACAGAGAAGTTGCAGCATTAGAAAATTGCTGCGAAATGCAGGAAGATCAGCAGTGGATAGGCACTTGATGCAGGGAGTGGCAACTGACCCTTAACTTAGACAAATGTAATGTATTGCGAATACATAGAAAGAAGGATCCTTTATTGTATGATTATATGATAGAGGAACAAACACTGGTAGCAGTTACTTCTGTAAAATATCTGGGAGTATGCGTACGGAACTTTTTGAAGTGGAATGATCATATAAAATTAATTGTTGGTAAGGCAGGTGCCAGGTTGAGATTAATTGGGAAAGTCCTTAGAAAATGTAGCCCATCAACGAAGGAGGTGGTTTACAAATCACTCGTTCGACCTACACTTGAGTATTCCTCGTCAGTGTGGGATCCGTGCCAGGTCAGGCTGACAGAGGATATAGAGAAGATCCAAAGAGGAGCAGCGAGTTTCGTCACAGGGCTATTTGGTAAGCGTGATAGCGTTACGGAGATGTTTAACAAACTCAAGTGGCAGACTCTGCAAGAGAGGCGCTCTGCATCGCGTTGTAGCTTGCTGTCCAGGTTTCGAGACGGTGCGTTTCTAGATGAGATATGGAATATATTGCTTATCTCTACTTATACCTCCCGAGGAGATCACGAATGTAAAATCAGAGAGATTCGAGCGCGCACGGAAGCTTTCCGGCAGTCGTTTTTCCCGCGAACCATACGCCACTGGAACAGGAAAGGGAGGTAATGACAGTGGGCACGTAAAGTGCCCTCCGCCACACACTGTTGGGTGGCTTGCGGAGTATGAATGTAGATGTAGATGTAGAAAGTTCAAGCCGTCGCAAAGCCAAAGAGTCGACACACTCCATTTTAATATACACTAAAGTGATATCAGGTGTTCCCCAGGGAAGCGTCCTGGGACCTCTGCCGTTGCTGATCTATATATATGACCTAGGTGATGATCTGAGCAGTTCTCTTAGGTTGTTCGCAGATGATGCTGTAATTTACCGTCTAGTAAGGTCATCCGAAGACCAGTATCAGTTGCAAAGCGATTTAGAAAAGATTGCTGTATGGTGTGGCAGGTGGCAGTTGACGCTAAATAACGAAAAGTGTGAGGTGATCCACATGAGTTCCAAAAGAAATCCGTTGGAATTCGATTACTCAATAAATAGTACAATTCTCAAGCCTGTCAATTCAACTAAGTACCTGGGTGTTAAAATTACGAACAACTTCAGTTGGAAAGACCACATAGATAATGTTGTGGGGAAGACGAGCCAAAGGTTGCGTTTCATTGGCAGGACACTTAGAAGATGCAACAAGTCCACTAAAGAGACAGCTTGCACTACACTCGTTCGTCCTCTGTTAGAATATTGCTGCGCGGTGTGGGATCCTTACCAGGTGGGATTGACGGAGGACATCGAAAGGGTGCAAAAAAGGGCAGCTCGTTTTGTATTATCACGTAATAGGGGAGAGAGTGTGGCAGATTTGATACGCGAGTTGGGATGGAAGTCATTAAAGCAAAGACGTTTTTCATCGCGGCGAGATCTATTTACGAAATATTTTGTTGAGCCCAACCTACATAGGTAGGAATGATCATCAAAATGAAGTAAGAGAAATCAGAGCTCGAACAGAAAGGTTTAGGTGTTTGTTTTTCCCGCGCGCTGTTCGGGAGTGGAATGGTAGAAAGATAGTATGATTGTGGTTCGATGAACCCTCTGCCAAGCACTTAAATGTGAATTGCAGAGTAGTCATGTAGATATAGATGTAACAGGTGTACGAATACCTTTCTTCAGAGAGAATATTTGTTAGTCTAATTACACGATGAAACGTATGAAAGAGGGAAGTAAATAAAGAAATCGAGTTCCAGGAATTAAGGTATTAAAAATATATCATAGGGAATGATTTCTCTGTATTGCGATCGACTATGATAGATTAACTGGAAGAATTCACTTTAAACGCTTCATTTAAATACTCTGATAACGTAGAGACAGAGAGTATCTGCTCTAACCTTTTTACTGAAGAGAAATCTCGATATCTCATGGTGTCGATACTCTTGTGAGTACGATATTTTTCTTGCGATAGTACTAAAGAGTTTGACCACACGTCCCCTTTGATTGTGCGGTATGTATGCAGATGCTGATGTAGAGCAACACCAGTAAGATGACGAAGCTACTGAATCACACCCGCAGCAAAATAAGAACAGCACACAAGTGTGACGTGGGCCATTTCTCCGCGTTATTCCAGTCGCTCCACGCGCCGGCTCCCCGCGTGTGCACGCGTTGCTAGTCGCCGACGCTCAGGAGTTATGGCGGCCGCGTGGCGGGACTGCGCTGGCCCGCGACAGCTCCACACGAGCGCGTAATATATGCGGCGAGGCCGCGCGCACGACTTGATAGGTTAATGGTTAGCGTGCACTCTTCCTCATTTGTAGCAATCAGCGCGGGCATTCCGCGAGACGTCACCCGCGAAACAGCCGCGCTGGAGCCTCAAGCCGGCTGCAGGCTACGGCTTCTGGACAACACACACACACACACAAACACACACACACAATCTGCAGTCTGAGTTAAATTAGTTGGCAGCTGACGTTTAAAGCCCAAAGCCGCAACGTTGTCGCGGCAACTACAGCCTCTACCCAGCCGCCTCAGCCCTGCACTCTGCGCGGCAACAGAAAATCGCTTCAAGCTTTTCACTACCACTGGTCCGTACAGGAGTAAACAAAATTGTAGAGACAGAGAAAATGCAACACATTATCATGCCTAATAAGGTGCAGAAATTCAGTACGATTTTCAAGGCAATCTTATACCATACTGGAAAGCTGCTGCAAGTTGAGGTAACAGTGATGGAGGTAAACTATGTGATCAAAAGCATCCGGACACCCCCAAAAACATATAGGTGTACTGTGCTGTCACCTACTGCCCGGTACTTCGTATCAGCGACCTCGGTAGTCGTTAGACATCGTGAGAGAGCAGAATGGGGCGCTCCACGGAACTCACGGACTTCGAATGTGGTCACGTGATTGGGTGTCACTTGTGTCATACGTCTGCACGCGACAGTTCCTGTGGTGTGCGTACTGTAAGACCTTCAGTACACACACCATCAGATTATTTGACTTGTCGCTCTAACGAAGTAGGCGAGTGTCAGCAATATGTCTCGTGGTCTTATCGTGGCGTGTTTATCTTCCGCCGTTAGGTCAGACGATAGAAATGCCACTTGCACGCTTAGAGTAGCAGATTGACGGTGACCAACTTTAAACAGAACTTGATTAATTTTCACGCACATTTATTAAAATAATAACAAGCATAAAAATTACTTAACTTGGTTCTGGATGCTATTTACAATTGACAATCTGAAGTGCCTTTGGTACTGGTACGTTAATCTCATTCTCACATATATCTCTGATGCTTGACAAAAGTGTCTATAGATTTATCTTCATGGCTATGTACAGGACTATGGTAATCTTATTGGGCGCAGACTGAAACTTGACTATAGACTCCTACAGACAAACGTAGAACTCGTACAGACTGGTACAGACTAATGCAGACTGGTACAGACTGGTGCAGACAAATGCAGACTGACTAATCGGAGGTCTGTACACTCGTTATAATACCTTGCGCGTTCATGTATCACTGCGCGAGTGTGATCTGCAAGGAGAAAAGGTTCTACGTAAGCAGCAATCTCATTGGCTGCGTTACATATTAATACGCGGATCGGCGGAAACCAGAATTTGGTCCGTCTCTATGGCAGCGCCATCTCGTAGTGCGGAGACGGGCGAGCGCTGCGCCTGCGCTTAGCGGGCCGTGCTCTAGTGGGAAAGTTGTGTACGCACTGACTATGGGGAACTATGTACACAACATTTCCACACTCCTAAACATCCCTAGGTCCACTGTTTCTGAAGTGGTAATGAAGTATAAACATGAAGGGACACAAACAGCTCAAAAGCGTACAGGCCAACCACGTCTGTTGACTGACAGAGACCGTCGACAGTTGAAGAGGATCGTTATTGTGTCTCACTGTTTAGAGGCACAAAATACGTGGGTGTTTTCAGCTCGTTACTAAATGCAAATAAGTAGGAGGCCGAGTTGACAAGAGCTGAAGGGGTCCAGGTTGCAATAATATGCGGTATGGTACACTGTTAGAGAGAAGAATTCAAATGGAGCAAATGGCTCTGAGCACTATGGGACTCAACTGCTGAGGTCATTAGTCCCCTAGAACTTAGAACTAGTTAAACCTAACTAACCTAAGGACATCACAAACATCCATGCCCGAGGCAGGATTCGAACCTGCGACCGTAGCGGTCTTGCGGTTCCAGACTGCAGCGCCTTTAACCGCACGGCCACTTCGGCCAGCAGAGAAGGATTGTTATTCAAGAAACACATAATACAATGAAAATTACTTATCTTCAGTAGTTTGTAGGATTGCAGCCACGGCTATAAGTAACACAACGTATTCTCAGGGATTAAGCCTGATGGGCCCTCCTCAGACAATCAATGCAAACAGAGCTGGCTGGGGCCCGATTATGAAAGTGCGTCTGCCCAGGTTGAAATCTAGCTAAGAAGTGAACGAGGCACACTCCAGTTCCGTCGGGTGCACAGCCCGCTATAGTGCGCTGTGCTCGGCAGACGACAGGCTGCCAACCTGGTGTTGGCGCGGCGCTGTAGTAGTATCTGTGGCAATGATACTACAATCGTAATGTGTAATAGGCAGATATCTATCCACATCATCACACAGGAATTCTAGACTGCACCAGGATCCACTGCAAGTACTCGGACAGTTAGGTGGGAGGTGAGAAAACTTGGAGTTCATGCTCGAGCGGCTGCTCATAAGCCACACATCACGCCAGTAAATGCCAAACGATGCCTCGCTTGGTGTAAGAAGCGTAAAAATTGGACGATTGAACAGTGGAAAAATGTTGTGTGGAGTGACGAATCACGGTACACAATGTGGCGCTCCGATGGCAGGGTGCTGGTATGGCGAATGCCCAGCGAACGTCATCTGCCAGCGTATGTAGTACCAATTAGGAGGCGGTCGTGTTGTTGTATGGTCGTGGTTTTCATGGAGGGGTCTTGCACCCCTTGCTGCTTTGCGTGCCACTATCACAGAAAAGGCCTACATTGATGTTTTAAGCACCTTCTTGCTTCCTTCTGTTGAAAAGCAATTCGGGGACGGTAACTGCATCATTCAACACGATCGAGCACCTGTTTATAATCCACAGCCTGTGTCGTAGTGGCTACATGACAATAACATCCTTGTAGTGGACTGGCCTGCACATAGTCCTGACCTAAATCCTATAGAACATTTTTGTTTTGGAACGCCGACTTCATGCCAGGCCTCACCTACCGACATCGATACCTCTCCGCAGCACTCCGTGAAGAATGGTCTACCATTCCCCAGGAAACCTTCCAGCAGGTGATTGAACGTATGCCTGCGAGAGTGGAAGCTGTCAGCAAGGCTAAGGGTGGGCCAACAGCATTTTGAATTCCAGCATTACCAATGCAGGGCGCCAGGAACTTGTTAGTCATTTTCAGCCAGGTGTCCGGATACTTTTGATCGCATACTGTAGATAGCGATGAAGCAACACATCTATGCAAAGCAGACCACAAATGCCCAGAAATACTGAGATCTGTTGTCAGTGCCAGGAGTGATGTGACAGTTCATACTCGTGCTCGCAAAACCAATCCTACATGATGTGAGCTGTATGAACAAGAACACTTTCGTCTTGGAAGACAGCATCGCCACTGAGGAACAAGCATTGGATCATGGAATACCCAAAATGCTCAAATATTCCTCGGCAGTAATAAGACGTTGCCACGGAATACCACGAGATGGCTGCTCATATTGTCAATGAACATCTGCCATGTTTCACTCCTGGGACGAAAAGTCGGCCAGAAGCTGTAAACAATACGCAGCAAGACTCATCCGACCTAATAGCTTTTATTGCTATATTGTCTATGTTTTATGGAAGGCATAAAACTCCAGGTTTTCCTGTTACGGATATGTGCAGCACTGATCAGTGGCTCTGGAATTCCAACTCGTCCTGCAATTCCCTACTTACCCCCTTCAGATGTTTAAGCGCTGACAACATTTGCGAGTGCGACATACAGTTCTGCAGTGACCTTTTTAGTTGTCTTACTCCCTGCCTCAGAATCCTCTTCTATGGCTGTTTTTCTGGATCTCTCAACACATGCTTTCATCCGTGTTGTGACCTGGCTGGTGATGTTTTCGGCTTTACCTGTATGCTTCGTAAATGTTCGATGTGGTGCATCTTTAAGCATCAAACACTTCGGCTATCCTGGTTACAGGAGCACGCTCCATACAAGCACCAACAATGTGCCCACGTTCGAATTTATGTAATTCGGAGAGATGTACTCACAACTGCACAGAATACTATTCTGCCTGCGATTGACACTTAAAACGTTTTGAGTGCATTATACATGTTACGTCTGCCACAGACGGCCCCCTGCCAGGCAGATTACACTCAAGACACCCTTGTGTACCATATAACATACACAAGCACTTGTAGGCGCAACCAAGAGGAAAACAATTCTTCATAACAAACAGAACTTGCTGCAGACTACTGCGAACCTTTTTCTACAGAGGTCGCCTCACAGATACAGGGGATGTTGGAGAACTCCGCCGGCCTCCGCCGGCTTCATAAGGCCAGCGTAGCAGCAGTACACCCAGTTCCTCGCCGAGCTAGGAGCATCTCCGACGGACCTCACCGACGTTCTTGATGAATGGTCGTCTACATGTTATTTGTTTTTGTGTGTATATAGTGATTGTTCGAGAAGTGTAGTTCAGTTTCAATAAACGATGTTATACTGAGTGTTCTACAACACTGAGTATTCTACAGTTGGGGAAGGAACTGGCTGAACTGCTGCTGCGCTGCCCTTATAAAGCCGGCGGAGTACTCCAACTTTCCCCGTATCTGTGAGGCGACCTCTGCAGAAAAAGGTTCGCATTAGTCTCTAGCAAGTTCTGTTTGTTTTCAAGAATTGTTTTCCTCTTGGTTGCGCCTGCAAGTGCTTGTGTATGTTATATGGTACACAGGGGTGTCTTGAGTGTAGTCTGCCTGGCAGGGGGCTATCTGTTGCCGATGTAACAACACAGATGCCCTCCGTGGTCAAATACAACAGCACAACCTGTGGGCTTGGCTAGTGTCTGCATTTCTTTTCAAGGATTCATTTCTGACGGTGTTTCCATTCAATGTCCAACCCCCATATGTGTCCCACGATAGATTATCAAAGGACCAATGGAATTTGCTGCAGGTTGTTGCTAGATATCAGTGTCCCCCGATAGATGGAAGCAGAATTGTTATACTCACAGGCAGCACCTGTTGGTAGTGCTGTCTTCAAGATTTTTTTGTTTTTTGTTATCTCTCTCTTCACTATGTGTCTCTCCGTGATAAACGCCTGCAGATAGGCAACCTACTGAACATAGCTGCAAAGCGGTCTGCTGTTGCGCCTTCCAGAAAATTGGCAGCAAAGAATTGCACGCACGTATGGACGTTTGCTGTATCACAAACGGAGCACATACGCATATGGATCACCTATAATGTGAGTTAAAAGTCGGGAGATATGCTGTAGCCACTGATGTGGGTCTGTTTTCTACTATGTCCTGTAGGTTTTGCTCAGTCGCCTTTTGAATCGCCCGAGGTACTTACGAATAACCTGGTATAACCCACCTGTCCCCGCATCGGAAAACAAAAGGGCTCTACATGAATCCTCGGCGTTGCTCTGGTGTGTGTGTGTGTGTTCCAGCCTTCTATTAGTCTCCTCCCCCCTCTTAGTCAATCTGCCCATTCACTATCTCTTTCCATCTCCTCCGCTCCTTCTTTCTTTCCACCTCCTCCTCCACACACACACACACACACACACACACACACACACACACACACACACACACACACAACACACACCCTTTTCTGTCTCCTCATCTTGCCTTCCTTCCACCTCTCCTTTCCCCTCTCTGTCTGTCCATCTCCTCCTCCTTCCTTCTGTCTCCAGATTATCATCCTCATCTCAGTAGAGGGCTGGTGTTTCTTACCCCCAGAGTATTTCTTTCAAGATCGTGCGTAATTTGTGTACCTAATTTGGTTGGTATCTATCCAGAGGTTTAAGATGAGCTTTTAAACCGCCGCTTTTCGGACTTACACCACCTCAAGTATATTTCAAATGTATTTAACGTATTTCACACGTATTTGTACACATATATCACTTGTATCTCTAGAAAATTTCGCCCTGCAGTTTCATTTTCACGTAGCTCAATGTTTATGACACCGTATCTCCCCAACTATGTATCGTACAACAATATTATTTTTCAGTTACATTCAGTGGTATATGTGACTATTGTCTGCGAAATATGTTGTGAGTAGGTAGTAAGGAAGTACGTAATAAACAAAAATGTCATGTTTTATGTAGCAGTTTTACTACGTAAACAGGGAAAAAGTAGCAAGCGACACATATTTTCCTTTCATCATTTTCTGCGGATTATCACCGTGAAATGGCTACATACCAGAACCCAGGTAGACAGAGAAAGTTATGTTGAAGAAAGAAACAAAGCCAAACAGATAATTGCAGCATCCAAGAAGAAATTGTGGGAAGACTTTGGAAACAGGTTGGAGAATATGGGTCAAGCTGCTGGAAAACCATTCTGGAGTGTAATTAGCAGTCTTCGAAAGGGAGGTAAGAAGGAAACGACAAGTATTTTGGACAGGTCAGGAAAACTGCTGGTGAATCCTGTGGATGCCTTGGGCAGATGGAGGGAATATTTTGAAGAGTTGCTCAATGTAGGTGAAAATGCGATCAGTAATGTTTCAGATTTCAAGGTAGAATGGGATAGGAATGATGATGGAAATAGGATCACATTTGAGGAAGTGGAAAAAATGGTCAATAGATTGCAGTGCAATAAAGCGGCTGGGGTGGATGAAATTAAGTCGGAACTCATCAAATACAGTGGAATGTCAGGTCTTAAATGGCTACACAGGATAATTGAAATGGCCTGGGAGTTGGGACAGGTTCCATCGGACTGGACAAAAGCAGTAATCACACCAATCTTTAAACATGGAAACAGAAAAGATTGTAACAACTACAGAGGTATCTCTTTAATCAGCGTTGTGGGTAAAATCTTCTCAGGTATTGTTGAAAGGAAAGTGCGAGTATTAGTTGAGGACCAATTGGATGAAAATCAGTGTGGGTTTAGGCCTCTTAGAGGTTGTCAGGACCAGATCTTTAGCTTACGGCAAATAATGGAGAAGTGTTATGAATGGAACAGGGAATTGTATCTATGCTTTATAGATCTAGAAAAGGCATATGACCGGGTTCCTAGGAGGAAGTTATTGTCTGTTCTACAAGATTATGGAATAGGAGGCAAACTTTTGCAAGCAATTAAAGGTCTTTACATGGATAGTCAGGCAGCAGTTAGAGTTGACGGTAAATTGAGTTCATGGTTCAGAGTAGTTTCAGGGGTAAGACAAGGCTGCAACCTGTCTCCACTGTTGTTCATATTATTTATGGATCATATTTTGAAAACAATACACTGGCTGGGTGAGATTAAGATATGTGAACACAAAATAAGCAGTCTTGCATATGCGGATGACTTAGTTGTGATGGCAGTTTGAAATGGTTCAAATGGCTCTGAGCACTATGGGACTTAACATCTATGGTCATCAGTCCCCTAGAACTTAGAACTACTTAAACCTAACTAACCTAAGGACAGCACACAACACCCAGCCATCACGAGGCAGAGAAAATCCCTGACCCCGCCGGGAATGATGGCAGATTCGATTGAAAGTTTGCAAATTAATATTTCAGAGCTAGATCAGAAATGTAAGGACTATGGTATGAAGATTAGCATCTCCAAAACGAAAGTAATGTCAGTGGGAAAGAAATATAAACGGATTGAGTGCCAAATAGGAGGAACAAAGTTAGAACAGGTGGACAGGATGCATATTCTCACAGGATGGCAACATAGTGAAAGAACTGGAAGCGAGATGTAGCAAAGCTAATGCAGTGAGCGCTCAGCTACGATCTACTCTCTTCTGCAAGAAGGAAGTCAGTACCAAGACTAAGTTATCTGTGCACCGTTCAATCTTTCGACCAACTTTGTCGTATGGGAGCGAAAGCTGGGTGGATTCAGGTTACCTTATCAACAAAGTTGAGGTTACGGATATGAAAGTAGCTAGGATGATTGCAGGTACTAGTAGATGGTGTCCACAATGAGGAAATCAAAGAACAACTGGGAATGAACTCTATAGATGTAGCACTCAGGCCGAACAGGCTTAGATGGTGGGGTCATGTTACGCGCATGGGAGGAGCAAGGTTACCCAAGAGACTCATGGATTCAGCAGTAGAGGGTAGGAGGAGTCGGGGCAGACCAAGGTACCTGGATTCGGTTAAGAATGATTTTGAAGTAATAGGTTTAATATCAGAAGAGGCACCAATGTTAGCACTGAATTGGGGATCATGGAGGAACTGTATAAGGGGGGCTATGCTCCAGACTGAACGCTGAAAGGCATAATCAGTCTTAAATGATGATGATGATGATATCACCGTGAAAAAGTTTCGTAAAGGTTTGATATTATGCGTAAAGTTTCTTGCAAGTCAGTAAGTGCTTCAAGATTTTCAATGTGGATGCTCTTCAACAAGTGCGCATGCAAGAATTGTTCTGGGTTAGAAATAATAGCCAATCAGTTATAAATACAGGTTATTAAACTTGGACCATGGTTTCGATGGTTTTAAAACCGTCCTCTTGATTAATGTACCTGTATTTGCAAACGTTTTGGCTGTTATATCTCAATAAGTGCCCTCATTCTCAAATAGTGGATGACTAAAGTAAGGATATTCGCGCGTCGTGCGCTACGCTGGTTTTTCTGCTCCATCTTCACCCCTTTGTCGAGTAATTTGTTCTTGGCTGAGTCGTTTAGGAGATATGGAACATCTGTTTTTATAATATGTATAGATTTTATTGTTGCTTTTGACTATGACATTAACTACCAATCATACATTAATGCCATCTACTGGGGAAAACAAGTTGGTAACAAAACAATTAATGTCTCTGTCTCCTAAAAAAAATCTGAGTTTATTATAGAGGGAATATAGGCGGTATCAGACAGCGGACTCTGTCGGAAAGAGCTCTTGCCAAACTCTAGCCCTTAGCGGCAGCACCTGTCGCACCACTGCAGCGTGAGCTACGGAAGAAAAAGATGATTCACGCCATTTTTATCAAAACAAAAGTATGAGTCGTAGGGGTAACAAGTTTCTTGTTCTTAATTTTTCGATTCAAGAAGTTAACTTTGGCGTCTTATGCTTTATTTGCAAGTTAGTTTTATTTAGATGCTACTGATATTAATCTCTATATCAGTGGTTTACACCCTTTCTGAGACCATTATCGATGAATACAAGCATTTATTAGCTATTTCTATCAACTTTTTTTGTAGAATGGTGAAACAGTTCTCGCTGCATTGCGAGTTTCACCTAAAACGTCTCCTCACCATAGACTTTGAGGGCGGCCACTTCCTTTGCATCCTCCTTTCATTGGCAGTGATTGTTTCACCTACGCCCTGCATCCCTATTTAAAATCAACTAAGTTAAAGTGTGTGTACTATACTTAGTCCCTCTGTTTGTAAGTGACTTCATTGCTGGACTCCTTGCTTCTGAACCGGCAGAAAATGGAACAATTCAGGCTACCATTTCTGTGTGTCTGAGACGTGCCACTAATAACAACAATAATAATTCAGTGTAGACCGCGCAGAAGTGTGACAGCCATTGCGCAGTTTCTGTTGGGCTGTCAGTTCGTTTAGTTACTAAGTGAATCTTAATGAAATTTCTGGCATATTACGGAAACTATTTACAACTCGGAGAAAGCATTTTTATGAGGTATTTATGCATACATGGTGTATATGTTTCAATTTCAGTGTGATAGATGCAAGGCAGAAAGTACTAAGTATGTTTATAGTGTTCATGTATTCGTTTCACAAGCTTTGACCTCACAGCACGATGTCATTCGTTAATGTTAGTATTTCAAAAAATAAATATTGGAAATTTATGTAATCAGTATTACAGCTGTACTAAATGGTGATAATAGTAATGGTCTTTTAAAAATTATTTCCTTTGCACCTGGAAACGACAGAACCCTTTTGTCTTTATACCTCTCAGAAAATTACATTTTACGCCTAAGGGGGTAATGAACCCAGTTTAGGAACAAATGCTCTATATTGTCAGGTGTGATAATGTTTAGCTCAAATATTAACAATGGGAATGGAATGTTGAAGTACCACATAGATACTTTCGGTATGAATCGGACAATACGATTTAGAGTTGCACCGAAAACACAGAAAGCGTAAATCTTACATTCGTACAGTTCTTTTCTTTAACGGCTAATCTCAGAGATTCAGGAAATATATGAAATGAAAGTAAAATGAAGGAAGCGGTAGAAAACGCTGTACTGCTGAAATGCACTCAGAGAGGACAATGAGAAACATTATGTCCCATGAAACATATTACGTGATAAACGTTAGTCTTTAACGAAAAACAAATAAGTGGCCATAAGAGCTGATCTTCATCGAAGATTCACCGATGAACATGGAACTGTACTGTACGTCCATGTTAAAATTTCAGACAGCCATCTTATGCTTTAGATTAAAGATGAAGTCTTAAATCTAGTGTACAAATATACAGAGCAACTGATAATAAAGCAGCTATTGAATAAAAGAAACATGAAAGCAGATAAAGATTTAGTATGATATTATGAGAACACATGAAGACTTAGAGCGAAAAACAGCTGAATTTACGTGTTTGCCGCGAGCATCATGCTTCAGCAACGAACAAGTTGAAAGATTTTTTGAGAAACTATGTTGAGCTGATGGACATTACAGTTTCATGTCAGATACAACCCACCAAAATTTAGACGCCCAAAATGCAAAAGGTGGAAAAAATATAAGAACTTAAAGAACGTATATTCTGATGATACCGTTTTGTAATTCTATTAAGTAACATGTCATAGTATTGTTTGGTCTGAAGAATGTTCCAAAATAACTTTCAGTAAATACTTTAGTTTGGAATAACCTGACATGTACGATACTACCCACGTTTCCTTAGTGTAGACGAATAGATTTCTACAGTGTTCTCAAGCGTATCAAGAACCTGTTGTTAATTTCAATTAGGGCCATGGCTAACTTTTTTGAAACTCGTGAAGTTTTCCCGTCTGTTAAACAGCATCAAACGTATGTTGTATCTAGAAGACTACGGAACTCACGGAAGTAATATTTTCTCGTCCATAACCAAAATACCTGACTCCGAAGTTGTGTATTGCATTTTGTTTTCTACACATAAGATTCATGAAACAGCATTTTTGTCCGTATTCATATTGCAAGAAGTATAAAGTGAAGAGTTTCTATTGCAAATTCATATAACTGGTTGCAGAGCGAAAATGGCAACACAGATTAACCCACTGAAACCTACAATTATGAATAAAGGAAAAGAAGGCGAAAGGTTAGGGTCCATGTACCATCATGAGTCATTTCCTGTTACTACCTTATTGACATTAATACCTCTGAAACAGGTAGGCCTTTGGCAATCACAATTTAACTGAAATTACAACACAGCTTGAGTAAGATATCAGGTCTCAAAAGCAGGGCAATAAAAAAGGAAGGTCTTGATTAACAAGAATATGATCGTGAAATAGCTCTTAATTTAATTAAAAGTGAACATGCAAGCCTTCTATGATAACAGATTCAGCTAAGCAAAATTACCGAATAGAACAGCCAGGCCTCCTTTAATAATAGCTTCAGTTAAGTAGTCACCAAATAGCAAACAGGCAGGCCTTCAATAATAACAGCTTCAGTTAAGTAAAATTACCAAATAGAAACAAAGCTGACCTTCTTCAATAACAGCTTAGGTTAAGAAAGACTACCAAATATAAAACAGGTAGGCCTTCGTGAATAACTGCTTCAGCTTGACTTGCTTCCTCACAAGGGGTGCACCACAAGGCGTATACGCAAGGAGCACAAGACCTAGAAAGTTTACAACGAGACGACTATCTTTCCAAGGCCCCTTTCGTTAGATGTCGAATGGCAAAAGAACTATTAACACACTAAGGTTAATTACGTGTAAGCAACAGTAACTAGCCAAACGGTATGTCCGCGTCCTGCAAGATACCGCAACGCCCGAAAGAAAACTAGCCTGCCAAACCCAATTACAAAACTTCAGCAACTGCAAATTCTGAGACCAGGCACCTCCTGAGCCAGTATAATTAACAGAGCGATGACGTCGACAATGCCCGAAGGTATCTTGAAACCGGTTCCCGGTATTCGATGATGTTTGGCGGGGAGTTCGGCTAAAACCCAACCACCTATGTACTGCGTGACGACGGTGGAGTTGGCAGGGGGGGAGGGGTCCGGTCACAGCATAGAAGAAACACATTATCGCTCCGGCTCAGGAAACACCATCGGCTCACACAGTTTAAGATATCCAGTTAACAACTATGGTCAGTATAAACCCAGGAAACGCAAACAACAGCCACAATTCAAGGAACCGACTGGAGATGAAATAGATCAGCTAAGAAATCGCAATGATTGCAGCAAACCTATAGGGCGTCGATAAGAAAATAAGTCAAGACCTCAAAAAACAAAACTTAACTGAAGTCTACGAATCGAAACTGAAGCTTTCCCGTTCGAAATTTGTGTAACGTCCCAGTGCTGGCTAGCCAGGCTACGCCCTAAGACGGCACTCAAAGTCAGCCACGGATTCAAATCGACTCACAAATATGCCCAGCAACCATTCGCCGGATTCCGTGCCCGAGACACTTTCGCGAGTGCAGACCTCTCACGCCCTCCTCAACGCTCCCTTACCGCTCCCCAACTCGCCACGCCACAACTCGCCCCGTCCTCATCAACAGCCTTGGGCAAAGATTTACGTAGCCTCAAACCAGAGGGATATCACACCACAGATCGACGTTGTGACGCGAGAAATTCGAAAGGCGAGGCCAGAAACCCCGCCATGGGTCACCCACCTTAGCTTATTCTATCATGGAGTACCTCAGTTTCGTCACTCTATTTGTCATGATCACCATTTACGCAAGTCTAAAGAGAAATTTATTGATTTACTTATTTTTTAGTGAGAAACGTATTTGGCTTGTGCTATGGAAGAGTGCTGGGTGCCGCTATTAACGAGATTCCAAACGGAGGGATAATGCAGTAGTTTACGTCGTTTATTTATTTATTACAGGATCATCGTATTATTTAGTAGACACAATGAGATATTTTAGTGCAACGAAGCTTTTGTTCTGGCCAGATTATATACAAATCATTAGATTTATTTTTTTCTCTCTCGCTTCTAGAGTACACTGATCACATAGAGGGCACTTGTCACTGTTTCCGAATTTTACAGTTTGACGTATTTGCTTACATTAGAACTTTTTTGTATGAACTCACTAAAATAGTGTTACGTTTTTCCACAGTCTGCGCGTCAAGATCTTTGCAGAAGAACCAGATAGTACCTGAGTACAAAATTATTTTCGAAAATCATTTTCTGTCTAGTCTGTTGTTAAACGTGTTTGTTCAAAAATGGTTCAGATGGCTCTGAGCGCTATAGGACTTAACATCTGAGGTCATCAGTCCTTTAGAACTTAGAACTACCTAAACCTAACTAACCTAAGGACGTCACACACATCCATGCCCGACGCAGGATTCGAACCTGCGACCGCAACGGTGGCGCGGTTCCGGTGGCGCCTAGAACCGCTCGCCACACCGGCCGGCAAACGTGTTTGTTCACTCTCCGGTGGCATTTTTAAGGGAAATATTACTATGCACATGGAGTACGTAAACATGATTGGCACGAGGAGATTATTTTGTTCAAACGAACAGGGCAGAGTCGTGATCGTAAACACATTTATAACACTCCAGACCGAAAATGTTGCCTTACATTTATCCATGATGAATGGAATTCGTTGACGTCAGCGACCTTATTACAAATTTATGCAACAATTACTACCACTTCGGCCACTTTTTACCAATATTTATTAGCACGATGCGATTCGGAATCATGTACCATCAGTAGGTTAGCTACAGTTACTTGTACATTAACTTGAAGTGTGGTGATGATTATTTCCTTGTTGTGCCAGTGAGATTATTTACCAAAATATCACCCTATATAGAAAAATTCATTTATTTCTGTGTACACGATAAGTGATTTGCATGTCCAAATCATTTCACTGATGTCCTCACTTACATTTCCGCTGGCAGTTCATTTGTCTGCTACTTTGACAAAGGTAGTAAACATAAACCATCACTTGAAACTATTCCTTTTAGACGTTTATGTTCCAAAGATTCTTAATCGCTGTGATAAACTTACTTCAGTCGCTAAGATAGAACAACCAATGACGCAAATATGCTTATTGTTGCGCCGCAGAATAATGTATTTGTAATCACTGAGAAGCATAGGGACACCTTCCAGGTATTTATTAACATCACAGGGTGCACCGCGGCCTTGGTAAGTATGATGGGTCGTTTGCTAGTAAAAACTGGTAACAAAGCTGCAGAGAGTCTCTTCGACTTCTTGTGCAGCTTCTCTCAGTGCTGTTATTCATCCTCCCTTTGACATAATTGCTTTGTCAATTAAAAATATGTGATATATAAAATAAATTGTGGGAGAGGAAAACCAGTTTTACTACATTCTTAAGAAGAGAATAACAAAAAATAGTTCAAATGGCTCTGAGCACTATGGGACTTAACTCCTGAGGTCATCAGTCCCCTAGAACTTAGAACTACTTAAACCTAACTAAGGACATCAGACACATCCATGCCCGAGGCAGGATTCGAACCTGCGACCATAGCGGTCTCGCAGTTCCAGACTGTAGTGCCTATAACCGCTCGGCCACCTCGTCCGGTGAGAATAACAGACGTTAAGTCGGGGTCAAGGTTGGTCGCATCTCTCTTTCCCACTGAGAAGTGCTCGCGGACGTCCTCAGCCGTATGTTCACTGAACATGCATCTATTGAGAGAGCCATAGAAACGGAGGACGGCAAGTTTAGTTGTGTCGTGTTAGGCGGTATTCCTTACTTGTTTAGTAACGTTGCCGACCATCCGGATCAGGACCCCACTTGGGGCCTGTTTAAGGAACGGCTGTCAGCGAGGGAAAATTTGGATGGATACGTCATCAGGAAAGGCATTTTGTGTAAAAGGGTGGGACGTGCCAAGGAGATGAAGAGCTGTCTACCAATCACCCTGGTACGCCCTCACGACCCGTTGATTGGCGGGCATTTAGGAACCTGTAAGACCTTGCAGAAAATTAAGCAGCATTTGACTCGACCGTCTATGGACCGTGACCTGAGAGAGATGGTTTCTCGGTGTCGGTTGTGTCGTGTGGTTAAGCCTAAGAACGCTCTTCAACAGGGCTTCTTGAGCTCTGAGCGCGAATCTTGCCCCATGGACAAGGTCTAATCGATTATGTGGGGCCCTTACCTTGCACCAACCGAGCGGTTCTAGGCGCTTCAGTCTGGAACCGCGCGACCGCTACGGACGCAGGTTCGAATCCTGCCACGGCCATGGATGTGTGTGATATCCTTAGGTTAGTTAGGTTTAAGTAGTTCTAAGTTTTAGGGGACTGATGACCTCAGATGTTAAGTCCTATAGTGCTCAGAGCCATTTGAACCATTTTGAACCTTGCTTCTAAAGAGGCCATCGGTACGTATCGGTTATTATTGACGCGTTTTCGAGGTTTACCTGGCTTCTTTCGAGTCATAACATGGCTGCTGCTACTACTATTGCGCATTTAACTAACGTATTTAGTGTCTTTGGACCCCCTAAGCAAATCCTTAGTGACAATGCGCCGGCCTTTCTTTCGGATCCCTTCAAGGCCTTTGTTTTTAAATCGATGTGAAGCACATGACTACCACTCCGTATTACCCACAGGGCTCTTTCGCGGAGAGGGTCAATCGTAATCTCAAATCTGCACTCATTATCTTCCATCAGAAGACGTCCAGTAAGTGAGATTCTAGTCTCCCTTGGCTTTGTTTTGCCTTGAATACCAGCAGCCAAGAGGCTCTGAAGGCTACTCCAGTTTCCTTGATCTTTGCTTATTCTGTTAAATCCCCACTTTCGAACTTATGGGGAATTCAAGATCTAATCCCTGCGGATATTACCCCTCAGATCGTCAAAGATAACTGGAATTGTGCCAGGCGCAATATTTTCTATTTACAGGGCCCATAACAAACAAGCTGACCGTTACAACCGTAATCGACTAGTCTTTATGGGTAAACCAGGAGGCCAGGTGTATGACTGTAATTTTCCTGGGAGGGAGGTGCGTGTTGCAAACCTTGGTAAGTTCACTCCCCGTTTCCTGGGTCCCTGTACTATTATGCGTATTTTAGGCCCAGTTAATCTTCTGGTTAAGGACAACCGCACCAGTAAGCAAAACCGGGTCCACCTTAATCATATTGAGATTGGTTAGGCCACTTGTTGGGTTACCCCGGAGTTGGTGTTTGAGGGGGGAGGTTGAGCCGTGTTGCGGCTCGCTTTGGTGACATCATCATGTAATAGGGATAGTGGCGTCTCGTTTTCTTCTCGTGTCACTACGTTTGCTAGCGTTGTCTGTCTGTGAGTGGCAGCAGTAGCGGTTATCGATATCTAGTACCCTAGTACTATCTTTGGAAGGGCGTCAAGTGTTTTCCGGGTCAGAGTGTGTCGGGTAGTTCGGTTGGGACGGAGCAGCAGTGAGGTCCGGCAACGCGAGGACGTGCCAGGACCGCCGGCAGCACGCATGCATTGCCGGCTCGAGGGGCTGTAGTTGCGAGGGCCACAACCTCGTTGTCCACCGGACCCAGCACGTTTGAGTTGAGTGAACATTAACCCAGTAGTGAAACCTCCACTATTTTGAGATCACGCCATTTGTACGCACATTGCTGCTCGCAGGGTCGCTGAGACGAAGAGCAACGAGAGGAGTGTTTGGAGTTAGCGAAATTAATTAGCCATCCTCCACTTTTTATTATTAATCGTTGAATTCCTTGTGTTTATTGATGAAGTTCAACCAGCGGTATTTTTCTGACTAGTGGCCGCTAACGCCCTAGTTACATGCCCTGGAGGTTAGCGTATTTTCGCGGCAGTGTACTTTTCCTTACTTTGCTGCTGCTGTCCGGTAAGGCGTGTAGTTCGACAGCATCCTTGATTGTGGTACGGATATTTGTTTCTATTGGACTGCTTTGATCGTAGTGGATCCTTCTGCTTCTGGATGTTCTAAACACCGGATTCTGAAGATGCTGTGCTGTCGGCCGGTTCCACATTGCCTGTGTTATTCCATCATTGTGTTGGTTATCAGAAATTAGGTAGATGTTGCAATAGTGTTGGCCTGCGTTTAAACTGTCACTGGTTTGAGCTGCCATCCGGTTAAGAGAATACAACACTTGGGTACCTGTCTCATCGTCTATGAAGTTGAGAGACTTTCCCAGGCCGATCTTTTGAGCACCGTCTGAGGTCCACTTCTCCCTTGGTTTGATCAGATTGTGATGATTGTTGTTTTAAAAAACAAAACAAAATATTTTCATTTTGAGTTATTACTATTGGGGCCTTCAGCCGACAAGTAATTTGAATTTATTGTCAATAAGGCCTTCAGCTGTGAATGCAATTTGTCTAAAGAATTTTAATTAGATACTGTCTCTTAAAAGCGAAACTTCGATGATTGTGTTTATTTAAAAAAAAAATTTAATATCTCTTGAAGAAGTAGTTGTTCTTAAGAATATGTTATCCTGGCTTTCAGCCATTAAATTGCTTTTTTGAGTTATTACTATTGGGGCCTTCAACGATAAATAATTTGAATTTCTGGTCAATCAGGCCTTCAGCCGTGAGTGCAACTTGCTTTAGAGTTTTTTATTAGACATTGTGTCTTAACAGTCAAATTTGATAATTGTTCCTTATTGTCAATTTCATTTGCATTTTGTTCCACATAAAGTGTATGTGATAAAAAAAACCTGAGTAACCAACTGAGTAAGGCCCGTCCACACTGAATCCTGCCTTTCCCTAAGTACCCACGTTTCAGCCACACTGATATCTGCTTATTTGACTTATTAATTTCTACCCCTCTACCTCCGCCTGATGATGCATAATGGCCGTGGAGGCTTCATTTATTGCCAGACATTGGGACGGTTGGGCAACGGCCTTGCCGCAGTGGATACACCGGTTCCCGTCAGATCACCGAAGTTAAGCGCTGTCGGGCGTGGCCGGCACTTGGATGGGTGACCATCCGAGCCGCCATGCGCTGTTGCCATTTTTCGGGGTGCACCTAGCCTCGTGATGCCAATTGAGGGACTACTCGACCGAATAGTAGCGGCTCCGGTCACAGAAAACCATCATAACGACCGGGAGAGCGGTGTGCTCACCACACGCCCCTTCTATCCGCATCCTCAGCTGAGGATAACACGACGGTCGGATGGTCCCGGCGGACCCCATGTGGCCTGATGACGGAGTGCTTAATTGGGACGTTCATCTATGACGACCATCAGTAAGTAATATTAACCCCCAGGTACACTGAAAAGAAAGAGGGCTTTCTCTCTTAATAGTGCTGAGCTTTCAGCCAAAGCTACAAGTGAACGATCAGTGTTGAGTTAATATTCGCGAAAATATGTAGCAGAAATGTGTGCATTGTAGCGATGCCATGCAGTATGCAGCGGGGCTAAATAAGATCTGGTACCCACTGCGTTAACGAGCATAGCAGGGTGATAATACACCGGGAACAAACAACGTCGGATGCCACAACTGCAGAACGTGAGAATGATATTGTTCTGTGCCAGTCTAGCTCGCGTATTTGTAATCGACTGCTGTAATCTATATTTTGTGCCAGGTCAGTTTTTATATGACTAATATTGAATTTGAATTTAAAAAATTAGTACACTTGGAAAGATATGATGAAGGTATATCCCACGAGGGGAATGGGAGATGTACTGATAATGATGTCAACGTCATCCTCATACAGATGGCGTAGTGGCATAGCTACCACAGTGCCATTCGTGGCTAGCCTTTAGTAGGGAATGCACACAGCCAGAACTTTCAGTATGATGCAAACGTGTGAAGCAAGGTGGCAACCATGCCACGTAGAGGCATTCGTGCTTTCTACAGCCAAATGAGCGAGTTTGAAGGGGTCAGATGTTGCCTTCCGAGTAGCAGGATAGTCTTTTCAGATAATTACCTCACAAATTGGACGTACTGCGTCAGTTGTGCAACGATTCTAGTATCAGTGCTCGCTTGAACATTCTCACACATGTACATCTACATCTACATCTACATTTATACTCCGCAAGCCACCCAACGGTGTGTGGCGGAGGGCACTTTACGTGCCACTGTCATTACCTCCCTTTCCTGTTCTAGTCGCGTACGGTTCGCGGGAAGAACGACTGTCTGAAAGCCTCCGTGCGCGCTCTAATCTCTCTAATTTTACATTCGTGATCTGCTCGGGAGGTATAAGTAGGGGGAAGCAATATATTCGATACCTGATCCAGAAACGCACCCTCTCGAAACCTGGCGAGCAAGCTACACCGCAATGCAGAGCGCCTCTCTTGCAGAGTCTGCCACTTGAGTTTGTTAAACATCTCCGTAACGCTATCACGATTACCAAATAACCCTGTGACGAAACGCGCCGCTCTTCTTTGGATCTTCTCTATCTCCTCCGTCAACCCGATCTGGTACGGATCCCACACTGATGAGCAATACTCAAGTATAGGTAGAACGAGTGTTTTGTAAGCCACCTCCTTTGTTGATGGACTACATTTTCTAAGGACTCTCCCAATGAATCTCAACCTGGTACCCGCCTTACCAACAATTAATTTTATATGATCATTCCACTTCAAATCGTTCCGCACGCATACTCCCAGATATTTTACAGGGATGTTCTGGACGTCCATGCAGTACAGATGCCCGACGGGATCGTCGTATTGTAAGGGTAACAGTGGGAGATAGTACAGCTACCGGAGTAGACAGAGAACTTGTGAGCCCAGACCTTCAACACGAACTGTTGTTATTCGGTTTAACAGCAGCTAGACTACGGGCACGCACATATCTAGCCCGTCCTCCTCTCACACCACAGCATCGACGTGCTCGTCTCGTCTGGTGGCGTCAGAGGATCACTTGGCAGATGGAATGGCGCGCCGTGGCCTTCAGCAATGAAAGTAGATTCTGTCTGCACGCGAGTGATGGTTTGCTGCACGTACAACCTAGACCTGGTGAGTGCTGTCTTGAAGAGTGCGTTGTCCAAGGCACACGGCTCCACCACAGGCCTTATGGTCTTGGATGCGTTGAGATATAGCTCTCGTTCACCTTTGTTGTTACTGGAGGGGACGCCAACCTCTCTGTCTCCAATCGAGCGCATGTGGGATATGAAGGGAACTGAAGTGACTGAAGTGACTCGTCAACCAACAACTCTTACAGAACTACGTGAACGGGTCGAGTAGGCGTGGTAGAAGGTATCCCAGGACTGTATTCGACGTCTGAACGATCGACTGGATGCTAGAGTCAGCGCCTGCGCTGCCGTCCGTGGTGGCCATACCACGTATTAATATGCGTCGATAGCTGGTACATCATAACTGGTTGTCCTATTGATCGTAATCATTTCATGTACTCCATATGCACTGTTGCACCAATAAATCTTGAATGAATTTGAAACATCTAAAATGATGCACTATTTTTTTCCGGCAGTGATTAGATGATAGGGACGGAATTACCGGCACATTACAAGTAAACTGTGTGAATAAACGAAGCAATACGTTACAGCAGCTATCATGCGGTTTTGATTCGCAGTTTCAACGGTAATCGAGTCATATTTTATTTCAGTGTGATTGCTGATTCTGAAGGTTAATAGGCTGAACAGTTTTATTTCAATTGCAAATTATGAAGAACAGTGCAAAAAATGCACTCCCAGCATTTTATAAAAACCCTCAGAGACTTGCAACATTTACACCGCATGTGTAGGAACAAACCTTAATTTTATGCAGTACATGCAGTTTATTAGTCAGGGTCACAGTTTTAATTAACAACTGTGCATTCACTGTGGATTTATATTAGGTCCCTACTGCAGTTGATCCCACCTGGACCGAACGTAAGAGAGACGGTATGAGAAAACAATAAAATTAATAACCACCCGACCGCCACAAGAACCGTAAGTATGCAGTCGAAAGTTATGATTATAAACCAACTTTCCGCTGCTGCAAACAGACAAAAATAATATATCATCGTTTGATTTTAAATCTCTAACAAGAGCCACGTTTAAGTTCCATATTAAGAGAATGTCGCCCTATTAAGCGAATAACTAATCTTTTTACTGCCCAATCATGTTTCGGCACATGCAAATCTCGTTTTCTGACACGTCTAACTTAAGAATAAGAGAGACAGTTACACGTAAACCTTACAAAAAGAGATTAAATCTTCTCGTGAAGTAGCAAAGCGTTTTTACCTTTTCTGTTCATTTGTGACTGAAGCCCATTTTTTGTCAGTGATTGCTTTCAAATACGTAATTATGAAATTAGGGCTCTGCATTGTGTAAGCAAATAGTTTCTTTTAAAGTCCATATAAGTCTCGGTGAAGTTTCTCCATCGTTAGAGTATTTTATTTTCTGTCGAATAAATATTAATATTAGTGTAGCTGCATGTCACTTGCAGTGCGGTTGATTTTATAAAAGAAACTTAGGACAATCGACACTAACGCAGGGAAACACAATACATGTGACATCTATCAGCTCACATACCAACACTACGTCTCAATTCATATCGAACAGACAATTAGTAGTTTGAACATTAGATGCACTGAACATAGAAGACCACTTAAAAAAAAAGTAATTCTATATTTGCAGAGCACGTTATGCATATGAATCACAGTCCAAAGGACATAAACACTGACTTACGCATTCTAAACTGCAGCACCAATCCTCCACAGAAAATCGGAAGTATACCGCCTAGTACCAAAAGGCAAGCTAGAAGGGAAAGAAATAATGAATTATGCAACTATCTGGAATGCAACTATGTTCTTTGTTCTCAAAGAATTATCAGAAAGCGGGCGCGCACACACATACACATACACACACACACACACAGAGAGAGAGAGAGAGAGAGAGAGACAGAGAGACAGAGAGAGAGAGAGACCACTTATAGGCTGTTGTCAAATTTAGGGATCGAAATTCCTGCGCAGAACACATAAAACCAGATGATGTAACTGGTGAATATGTGCTTGTTAGAAAGTGCTCTTTGCTTAGCGTTATAACATCGTGGAAACAACGAAAAGGAAATACATGGAAACTACAAATACGCACACTCACACACACCTACTCACCATTTTACAAAGTTGTTCACAAGTAACAAGTCCTTTTAGAAAGCTATTGCATTAGCGTCTTAGATGACAGTTAAAGGATAATTAACAAAGAGTGTCGTCAATAGAATCTAAGATAATTGCACTGCTATCATATAACATTACCAAAGTGGGAAAATGCAGTAGTTTCATCTTATGCATGACATTTCGGTAAATACACAATAAATCCTTACAAGTTGCAGATGAAAACAGAAAATTATTAGTTGTTCTGCAAATAACACACAACTGCACGAAATTTAATACGTGGTATTAAAATATAAATTTTATTGAAAATATTACGAATATAAATACGATAACCTCACAAAACTGTATTTACTTCCACGGGAAAAAATACCTTTTATTCAAAAACTAATAAAATTAACCCAGTGACTATGATGAAACTTCGCCTAAACATTATAGGTGTCAAATGAAAAACTGTGGTTACTCATTTCCATAATAATACATCATTTCTACTTGTTCAGAAAATGATACAACGGCACTGCAGTTCGTGGATGCAACTGCATTAGGTTGTTAATGGAAATGAAAGGCGGACCTTTGCAGCCGACAATTTAATGTTGTGAGTGGCTTGTGGTTTGGTCCAGAAAAGAGGTCGTTATAACGAGATGTGATACTCAACTGTCCAGCACGGACGGCAGTTCGCAACGAGGACCTCAATTTGCAAAACTACGGCCGGCATTGCTTAACTTCCTCTTTGCTCTCCTTAGTCAGCCAATTGGCAGTAATAGAGATGGAATAACCTAGGTTTAAGCAACCAGAGCAGAGAGAGATTGCACTTAACAGTTTAATGCCCCACCAGCTAGAAGTTCAATAGACAGTAGAAAGGCTGAAACTCAATCGGGGATAGGTCAACAGCCTCGTGGCATCTGGACCTCGGTTCAGTGGCCATTGCTCCTCTAAACAATCCTATAACAACAATTTATCGGAACGGCTTATGGCTAATACTCAGTAGAAGGTCTCACAATTAAGGTTTTGTGCTACACTTTTCTATCATTTTCGAAAAGTATGTCCCAGCGCTGAGCATATGATTTTTAGGAGAGGCGTTTAATGGTTTAAACTGCTGTAACTTCCTAAGTTTAACATTTTGCAATAATATATGAGCAAAATTCTGTAGGCTTGATAGTACAAGTAATTATTACTTAGCATCCTCACACCCCTGTGTCAAATTTATATCTGCAGAAAACAAGTATTATTTTGGAAAGAGACATCGTTAGTAAACGAAATCAGTTCTTTTTTTTCTAAAATTGTATCTTATACTAACATGGGAACAATAAAGTAATACTTTCTATGGTATATATTTTATTCGTAAAAATTTAAAACCAAATGTAAAACAAAGCATTGTTTAAGAAAAGACACTTTATTACTGCAAGGTAAATGACAATATAACAGTTTCCAAATGTGCCACAGTATTGAAAGAATTTCTTGGTAATAGTTTGGTATAGTCTAATTCCAAAAGGATTGTATTCTTCCCGTCAAAGGTCACGTCAAGCAAGGAGGCTTTGTGATGAATGCAGGAAATGATAGCTCGACACTGCTACACACTACCTTCCTTTACTTTACTGCGTGATTCTTTCAAATTCATTCCTCAATGAGATAATGTTTTTCCCTTTGCTTTATTGATAGGCAGACTGCAGACCAATATAACCGGAAATTGGAGCTCTTTACAGGTAATGGTGAGTTAGGTGACACGAGTGGAATGAGTGGGATAAATATTGCATTATCCTTTTATTTCCAGGTTATTATTTCCGTTTCTATGATGTTCATAAGCTTTTTCGCATACCGGGAACACTAACCGAATTTAGGAATTCTTCAGGAAAATTTATGTTTTCGCCTTTGCTCGTCATCGTATCAATGAATTTAAATATTTCTCTCCCTGGTATCATATTCTGTATTTGCTGATTTCTTTGTTGAACATATTTGTTGTTGTTAAAAACGTTGGCTCACTCATTCATTTTTACCATAACCTCTTCCTACAAGGAGACGTACTTTTTTCATGAGCTGTTCCTCTGCATTTACACGTAATACAACACATCCGTTAAGATTTTGCCAAAATCTGGCTCAATGTGATATTCTAGAACATTGTACAGCATTCGAAAATATTTGTAACATCTCGAGAACATTATCAGATAATTTAGAATTTGCTCTTGAAAAATACATTGACGCGAAACAGAAAGAAAGTGTCCCGTTGACCAGCACGATATGACGGTGATGGGTTTACTCATCTCTCCACAACCACAACAGCTACCACCGCAGAATCAGAGCGGATCCGAGAGGAGCAATCACAAGGTTCGGTACGTTTAGCATCTTCACACAGAACACACACACATACACACACATGCGCGCGCGATATATATATATATATATATGTATATGTATGGTGAACATTAATAAAACTGACAAACTGCAGGGCCGAATTCCTGACTGGAAATGGAGCAAAGAAAGGTCCTATGAACACACGTCCGGAAATGGGCGGTGAGTGTGCAACGACAACAAATCTTGCCGGCCGGTGTGGCCGATAGGTTCTAGGCGCTACAGTCTGGAACCGCGCGACCGCTACGGTCGCAGGTTCGAATCCTGCCTCGGGCATGGATGTGTGTGCTGTCCTTAGGTTAGTTAGGTTTAAGTAGTTCTAAGTCTAGGGGACTGATGACCTCAGATGTTAAGTCCCATAGTGCTCAGGGCCATTTGAACCATTTTTTGCAACAAATCTTCCCGGAACACGGTACAGAGCTGCATCGCATCCACGCCACAACACGCCATGGGAGGCAATACACGCGTTCAGACGTCGCATGATGGACTGCCGCACTCTACCGCGCGTTACTACGCATTAAACCCATAAATTCAATTGTTAAATTAACGGGGGCATACGATATATATACTGAAGATTAACGGGTTGAGCGGTCAAGGGGTATCGTCTTTGGGTGATAGTTGAAACGTTCTGGGCCATGGGTTTGAAAATAGTTACCCCTTAAATTTTGAATAAAAATCATGAGAAATGGCGGCCAAAGACTTCCGACATAAGAATTCACCCTCGACCTGCCATAGACCTTGTCAATTATGGTGGAGAAGCGGACAGACGTTCGGTGCACTCTCTTGCCCTTGGGTGGGAAACTGCACCTAAAAGGCGGATGAATCTGCAATGATGTACGGCTCGGGGATGCAAATGGTTCAAATGGCTCTGAGCACTATGGGACTTAACAACTGAGGTCATCAGTCCCCTAGAACTTAGAACTACTTAAACCTAGTCAACCTAAGGACGTCACACACATCCATACCCGAGGTAGGATTCGAACCTGCGACCGTAGCAGTCGCGCGATTCCGGACTGAAGCGCCTACAACCGCGCGGCCACCGAGGGGATGCACATGGTAATGCAAACCTTTGCATTAGAAACAAGGAAGGTGTAGCTGCAGAACATGTATCCTGTCACTGAAAAAACTGTAAGCAATCCTGTTGGAGGAACATCCGCAAATGAGCATTATACCAGCAGCTGAAAAACCGCTTAAGTTGTAAAAGTTCTTTTATTATCACACGACCTGTTTCGGGCACTTATACGCCCATCTTTAGGTGTCGTAAATTGGTGCTGTGACCCCAGAGCGCCGCGGTGGACGTGTACAAGGCGCGGTGTGCTACCTACGAGCGCAGAACAGGGCGTAAGTGCCCTAAACGGGTCGTGTGATATTAAAAGAACTTTACAACTGTAGCGGTACTTTCAATCTCTGGTGAAAAAACTGTCATGATGATCTCTGCATTGCGAAAACATTTGCGGATTAGTCCCCCTTTCGGATCTCTGGGAGGGGACTGCCAAGTGGGAAGTGACCATGGCAAAGACATGGAATAACCAACGGCAGGATAACATTCTACAACTAAGGGCTGTGGAATTTCGGAAGCTTGGAGGTTTTGGGGAAGCTAGAGAACTTAATAGCGAAGTGGTAAGGCTCAAGCTAGGTATAGTGGATGTCAGTGGAATGAAGTGGGAAGAAGACAAAGATTTCTGATAAGAGGAATATAGGGTCATATCTAGAACAGATATTAATGGTGAGTAGGATTAGTTTCGAAAAGTAAGGTAGGGTAGAGAGGAAGTTCAGTGACACGACTGTTCTCATCGGAATCGACAGCAAATCAGTGCCGCCAGCAGTATCTCCGGTGTACACGCCGAAGTCGTGAGCATAAGATAAAGTGATAGGAAACGTGTATGAGAATATTGAACAGGCGATACAATAGCAGATGAAAATTTAATAATCATTCTTGATTGGAATGGAGTTGAAGGGAAAGGAATAGAAAAAACACTGACGAGAGAATAACAGCTTGGTAGTAGGAATGAGAAAGGAGAATTTCAGATGGTAACAGTAAATTTCCTATTGAAAACTGAAGATCAATACATGAAAAAGGGCTGGAGACGTGGGAAGATTCCGTCTTGATTACATCGTGGTGGGACACAGACTTCGAAGTCAGATCTTGGATTGTAAGGCCTGCCAGGGAGCACATACACATTCAGATCACATTTTAGTAATGTTGAAGGTAAAGTAAAGTTTAAGAGAATCGTACGGAAGGATCAATGTGGAAGAAAGCGGGTCCTTAAGTTCTGAGGCGGGATGGGAAGTATTTGAAGTTCGCTAAAGGTATGGTATCAGGAATAACACAGTATGGAATTTAGTTGAAGAGGAGTCAACATCACTAAAAAGAGGAATCACAGATATTGGAAAGGCAAACATAGCTACTAGGAAGGTAACTGTGAAGAAACCTTGGGTAGCAGCAGGAATACATCAATCGGTCGACGAAAGAAGAAAATACAAAAATGTTCAGGGGAACTCAAGTGTTGGCAGAAGTGCCAACACCGTGTAGTTAGAGGAGGCCGAAATGCACGCTATAATCTCACGCAAACTGGCGTGAGGTCTGGAACAGGTCAATGTAATTTAATGTAGCAAATAAAGTACGGAGTTGAAGTAATACTTAACTTTATTCCATAATTGGAGAACATAGGTCTTGAGTATACATAAGTGCAATCTCCATCAATTGGTAATGGCGCCTTGCTAGGTCGTAGCAACAGACGTAGCTGAAGGCTATGCTAACTATCGTCTCAGCAAATGAGAGCGTATTTATCAGTGAACCATTGCTCGCTAAGTCGGCTATACAACTGGGGCGAGTGCTAGTACGTCTCTCTAGACCTGCCGTGTGGCGGCGCTCGGTCTGCCATCACTGACAGTGGCGACACGCGGGTCCGTCGTATACTAGCGGACCGCGGCCGATTTAAAAGCTACCACCTAGCAAGTGTGGTGTCTGGCGGTGACACCACAGGAACAAAGGAATATAGCAATACATAGGAATGAAACGCGTAACAGGTGCAACGAAGGCTAGGAGAAAAATGTGAAGAAACAGAAACCAAATAATCATCAGAAGGACTGACTTAGCATGTAGAGAAGTCAAAGCATCCTTCGGTGGAATGAAAATAAGGGGTGATTACATTAAGACTGCATTGGGAACTCCACTGTCAAATGCAGAGGAGAGAGCATATAGGTGGAAAGAGAACACTGAAGTCGCTTATTATAGGAAAGACTTCTCTGATGACGTCATAGAAGAAGAAACTGGAGTCGATACGGAAGAGAAGTAAGATACAGCACTAGAGCCAAAATATAAAGGAATTGTCGCAAAGTTAACATCAGATAAGGTAGATGGTATAGATAACATTCCTCCATATTCCAAAAATTACTGGAGGAAGTGGCTACCAAACGACTATTCAAGCTGGAGTTTAAAACCTACAGGAGTGATGACATACCATCAGACTTTCAGAATAACATTATACACACAATTACGAAGATAAATAGAGCTGGTAAGTGTGAGAACTACAGCACAATCAGCCTAATAGCTCATACATGCAGGTTGTTGACAAGAATAGTAAAGAGAAACATGGAAAAGAAAGTAGTGGATCTGTTAGATGACGACCAGATTGGCTTTAGGAAGGGTAAAGGCACCAGAGAGGCAGTTCTGATGTTGCGGTTGATACGGGAGGCAAAATTGATGAGAAATCAAGGCACGCCCATAGGAACTATTGACCTCTAAAGAATAGTCGACCATGTAAAACAGTGCAACATTTTCGAAATTTTGAGAAGAATTGGAGTAAGCTATAGCGAAAGACGGATGATATGTAATAAAGGGAACAATGAGACTGGAAGACCAAAACGAAGTGCTGAGATCAAAAACTGTGTAAGGCAGGGATGCCCTCTTTCACTCCTACTGTTCAATTTGTACATTGAAGAAGCAATGACGGAAATTAAAAAATATTCAAGGGTGGGACTGAAATACAGGTCGAAATTATATCAATGATAAGATGAGCTGACAACGTTGCTATCCTTAGTGAAGATGAAGAATAAATACAGGATCTGTTGAATGGAACGAACAGTCGAATGAGTATAGAATATGAACTTAGAATGTACCGAAGAAAGCCAAAATAACGAGAAGTAGCAGAAATGACAACAGCGAGAAATTTATCAAAATTGCTGATTATGAAGTAGATGAACTTAAAGAATTGTTTTACCTTGGAAGCAATATAAATCATGACAAACGAAGGAAGGACATCATAAAAAGAAAACTACTACAGGCGAAGAGGCATTTCTAGCCAAGAGAACTCGTATCAGACACAGGATTTAATTTGAGGAGGTAATTTCTGAGAATGCGTATTTGGGCGACAGCTCTTTACGGTAGTGAACCATGGACTGTGGGAAAACCGCAACAAAGAAAATGGAACATTGAGGTGTGGTGCTACAGGTGCATGTTGAAAATTAGATGGACTGGTTAGGTAAGGGATGAGCACGTTCTTCGCAGAATCGGCGAAGAAGGGAACATACCCAAAACACAGACAAGAAGAAAGGACAGGATTATTGGACATGTATTAAGACATCAGTAAGTAACTTTCATAGTGCTAGAGGGAACTGTAGAGGGTAAAGTCTTCACAGTTAGACAGAGACTCGAAAACATCCGGGAAACAATTGAGGACTTAGGTTGCAAGTGGTACTATGAGATGAAAAGGCTGGTACAGGAGCGTAATTCGTGGCAGGCTGCATTAGACGAGTCAGAAGACTGACGATAAAAGAGGCAAAAAATCAGAGTAAAAAATGATATGAATACAGTATTGGTGTTGTGCTGCTCATCACAGTCATGTAGATTAAATATCAATTTCTACGTTACAAAGAGGCATGATATGGAACGAGAGCGTAAGGTCGCTTATAGGGAAGACGGGAAGTTGGTTTCAGTTTATTGGTAGGATTATATTGAAATGTAACTCATCTATAAAGGAGATCACGTACAGAACATTAGTGGCACCTACTCGTGGGTAATGCCCAGGTGTTTGAGATACCCACCGGGACGAATTAAAGGAAGACGTGGCAGCAATTCAGAGGTATATTGCTGGACTTATTGTTTATATACACATAAGTGTTGTGTAAATGCTCCTTGAATTCAAATAGGAATCCCTGACTGAAAGAAGGAGCTCTTTTTGTGAAACTCTGTTGAGGAAATTTAGAGAATCGGCATTGGTAGAATGATTCTACTGACACCAACGTACATTTCGCCTGATGACCCCGAAGAAAAGAGAAATCATCGCTCAAATGGAAACATTAGGTAGTCGTTTTCCCCTGGTGGTCCATTTGCGAGTGCACCAAAAAAGGTAATGACTTGCAGTGTTTAGATTTATACTTAAAATTATGATTTGTTACATATGTTCCCAGTGTGGATTGGTTGTAACTCATGCAGGGGTCAACTGCAACTTATTCATTTTTATTTAGATGTCACGCAACCGTTTTCGTCAAGACTGCCACATAATGTAATCAAACTCCAGTAAATTAACAAATCCAGCCAGTCTAGATTAACCCCAAGCTAGAAATGAGAAATGATTAAAGTAAACGTCAGTGACTGACTTTGCCAATTACTTCGTTCCCATATAAAACTCTTTCTCTGGAGGAGTATTTAAATATAGTTGGGAGTCTTATCGCGTAGAGGTTGAGGAGAGGCCATCCGAGCAGAGGACAGAGTCAGCACTCGGTCATTCGGAGGGGCTGCAGGCTTTTTCAAAAGGCAGACCCCATCAGAGGAAGCAGGAAAGCAGGTAGAAAGCTGGGAACAGTATATTGCGTATGGGCTAAGCTCCACCAATGAAGCGTCATCTGCTTCATCTCTTAAACTACGGAAAGCCATTATGTAGTTATTTTAGCGTTTGGAGTCCTGTAGTATGAAGGAAATGTTCCGCAAACATACACTGACAGGGAAAACAGTATCGTGATGCTCTGTCCCCTGCAGGAAGCCAGTCTTTTGGGGTATGCTAGGACCGAGGGAGTGCAAAGGTAAAATCTCTTTAGTGGAATGAGACGAGAAGCTATCCGGCTGTTTTGCACTTAAGAACACGAAACCAAAGCATTCGGGCTGGTGCCAACTTCAGTACTTTGTTGTTGACTCTGGTACAAAGCAGTAAGAGCAACGACCACTGGTTGATATAAATAAAGCCTCAAGTCGCTGTGTGTAGGTGGACGAGGTCTGGTTGGCTAGGACAGGTGGTGGGATTCAGAAGCTGCTCGTTTCGTAATTCCAGCACTAAAAAAGCAAACAGCTGGTTAATTATGTTGCAAATGAGGAAAGAAGGGAGATGGTTGCATTGTTAGAATGGGCCTGATTGATTGGCACTTGGAACAATGAGTGTCTTGGGTGTTCAGAATCTTGCACAAGGTTCACACGCAAAAAGAAAGAACAAAAACTCTGGTTCTTGCTGAGAGTGCTCTGTAGGATTTACTTCAATCCGAGACTTGCCGAGGAAGCTCCAGCCCAGTGAGGGAGAGCAACCTTCGGCGCAGGCAAGGTGACGGAATTTTCAGCCACCACAGTCACCATTCGCAGACTCTGGTAACACTAAGTATGGCGAGAAACTGCAGCGTTCACAGACTAAATGAGCCAAATGTTAGGATGTATGCAAAGTTTTCAGACTGATGTTAGGGTTTTTACTTTTGTAATTCAAGTACGATTATTAGCAGTCTCGAACTCAATATGTGCTCAGTCAAAATAGTGCGTGTATGCCTCATTCTTTCTGTAGTTCCTTTTCTCTCTCTGGTGTTCATTCGGCAGTCACTAAGTGACTTCTGTGAATTTAAACGTACATCCAGATGTTGTGGTGGATTTAACCCTCACAGTACAGGGTGGAGGGCTGAGCGGGTCGGGGAACTTCATGCCCATCCTATGAAAAACAGTTGTAATCTAGTCAGTTACTTTATATTTGAAAATTCTGAGAAAAATATTTATTGTTTTTAATGAATTATTGTACGATATTCCACCCATCCTTTAAATTATTCCGTTAAACTTAACCAAGAAATTTGTCTCCATACCAGGTGCAATGGAGGTTAATGGTCTTATTTACAAATCAATATCTTTTTGACAAGTATGTTGAGAGTAAAAGTCAACAAAAAACGAAAAAAATCTGCATTTTAATATTCTTTTGCGGTATTTATGAAGTCTGTTAAACATATTTAAAGTGCACTGATATTGCTAAGAGTATGCTAAAGATATTTTCTGGCCCTGGACGCTACTTACATGTCAGTACCTCCTTAAGACGCATGTTGTAAATGTAAGGCAAGAAAAACTAAGGAATTTTTTTACAATTGGTCATAAAGAACCCCACCCCCTTTGGTAATCCGCTTTGTAGAAAAGGGCTTGGTATTGCTAGAGTTAACGTATTCACGTCAATCACATTAACCAACATTTGCCAAAGTGTAAATATTTTAATTCTGCTGTTACTTGTACTAATAATTAATTAATGTAACAATTAAATCTCATTATATACTTATGTTTATGATTTTATAATGACAATTGTTTCATTCAGTAGTTCGATTAAGCTCGCTGTTTCAATATCTTATGCTATAGTACCCTTGTTTCCTGTATTCTACGACACCCGTGTTTAACAAATTAAATTCATTAAGTTATCCGTTGTATGACACCTGTAATTAAACACACGTGGCTCTGTGGGGAGCCAGTTGATTATTGGCAAGGTCACTTGGTAAAACTCTTTTTGTTATTCACAAGGGTATGACGATAGGTGAGATGTAACTTCGCATACTGAATTGCCGACACCTGACTGCTATTTCGTTTGCTTGTGATCTCTTGACGTGGCAGTCGGAAGTCTCACTGAAAATTTTACTTGTCCTTTAACAGTCAGTATAGTGTAGGAGTGCAGGTACAATCATTATTTCAACCCTAATAATCACTGAAGTAGAAACTTCAAAATGTGATTGATTTGCTGACACTGAACTTATCGTTATATTTCTTTCGGCAAGACGAGGTTGTTTGTATCAGTCAGTCGTGCTCCAGTTTGAAAATCGTCATCGATCTTTTGGAGGGATTTATGTGTGTACGTTGGAATGTTGTACTTTTTTGTGTACAGGATGAAGTAGTGAAGGCAGCAGAGGATCAAGTAGGTAAAAAGACCAGGGCTCTTAGAAATCATTGGGTAACAGAAGAAATATTGAATTTAATTGATGAAAGGAGAAAATATAAAAATGCAGTTAATGAAGCAGGCAAAAAGGAATACAAACGTCTGAAAAATGAGATCGACAGGAAGTGCAAAATGGCTAAGCAGGGATGGCTAGAGGACAAATGTAAGGATGTAGAGGCTTATCTCACTAGGGGTAAGATAGATACTGCCTACAGGAAAATTAAAGAGACCTTTGGAGGTAAGAGAACCACTTGTATGAACATCAAGAGATCAGATGGAAACCCAGTTCTAAGCAAAGAAGGGAAAGCAGAAAGGTGGAAGGAGTATATAGAGGGTCTGTACAAGGGCGATGTACTTGAGGACAATATTATGGAAATGGAAGAGGATGTAGATGAAGATGAAATGGGAGATACGATACTGCGTGAAGAGTTTGACAGAGCACTGAAAGACCTGAGTCGAAACAAGGCCCCCGGAGTAGACAACATTCCATTGGAACTACTGACGGCCTTGGGAGAGCCAGTCCTGACAAAACTCTACCATCTGGTGAGCAAGATGTATGAAACAGGCGAAATACCCTCAGACTTCAAGAATAATATAATAATTCCAATCCCAAAGAAAGCAGGTGTTGACAGATGTGAAAATTACCGAACAATCAGTTTAATAAGCCACAGCTGCAAAATACTAGCACGAATTCTTTGCAGACGAATGGAAAAACTAGTAGAAGCCGACCTCGGGGAAGATCAGTTTGGATTCCGTAGAAATACTGGAACACGAGAGGCAATACTGACCTTACGACTTATCTTAGAAGAAAGATTAAGGAACGGCAAACCTACGTTTCTAGCATTTGTAGACTTAGAGAAAGCTTTTGACAATGTTGACTGGAATACTCTCTTTCAAATTCTAAAGGTGACAGGGGTAAAATAGAGGGAGCGAAAGGCTATTTACAATTTGTACAGAAACCAGATGGCAGTTATGAGAGTCGAGGGACATGAAAGGGAAGCAGTGGTTGGGAAGGGAGTAAGACAGGGTTGTAGCCTCTCCCCGATGTTATTCAATCTGAATATTGAGCAAGCAGTAAAGGAAACAAAAGAAAAATTCGGAGTAGGTATTAAAATCCATGGAGAAGAAATAAAAACCTTGAGGTTTGCCGATGACATTGTAATTCTGACAGAGACAGCAAAGGACCTGGAAGAGCAGTTGAACGGAATGGACAGTGTCTTGAAAGGAGGATATAAGATGAACATCAACAAAAGCAAAATGAGGATAATGGAATGTAGTCGAATTAAGTCGGGTGATACTGAGGGAATTAGATTAGGAAATGAGACACTTAAAGTAGTAAAGGAGTTTTGCTATTTGGGGAGCAAAATAACTGATGATGGTCGAAGTAGAGAGGATATAAAATGTAGACTGGCACTGGCAAGGAAAGCGTTTCTGAAGAAGAGAAATTTGTTAACATCGAGTATAGATTTAAGTGTCAGGAAGTCATTTCTGAAAGTATTTGTATGGAGTGTAGCCATGTATGGAAGTGAAACATGGACGGTAAATAGTTTGGACAAGCAGAGAATAGAAGCTTTCGAAATGTGGTGCTACAGAAGAATGCTGAAGATTAGATGGGTAGATCACATAACTAATGAGGAAGTATTGAATAGGATTGGGGAGAAGAGAAGTTTGTGGCACAACTTGACCAGAAGAAGGGATCGGTTGGTAGGATATGTTCTGAGGCATCAAGGGATCACCAATTTAGTATTGGAGGGCAGCGTGGAGGGTAAAAATCGTAGGGGGAGACCAAGAGATGAATACACTAAGCAGATTCAGAAGGATGTAGGTTGCAGTAGGTACTGGGAGATGAAGAAGCTTGCACAGGATAGAGTAGCATGGAGAGCTGCATCAAACCAGTGTCAGGACTGAAGACCACAACAACAACAGGTATATCGAATTTGGTCGTGATCTTGTAGGTTGTGTTCGAGTGTTAGGAATTTTCATGATTGGTTTCATTAGAGTATATTGAAAGTAACTGATTTGCCAACAAGGAGTCTAGAAAGGATGAGCAAAATTGGGAGAGAAGTGTATGGTACAAAAGGAAGTCAGTATGTTGAACATGTAGTTTCAACATGAAAGTATTCAGCAAGTTGATTTTTACGAACTGCAGAGAAAAAGCTCGCGGTGTGAAATAAGTATAGAAGAGGAACAGATTTATGTGCAGAATAGTGGGGAGACCTTAAAAACTGAATCCATGTGCAAGAATAGTGTGACAATTTCACAGGCGACGGAAAAATCCGAAGCCATCGGTCATGAAACGGCAGCGCAGAGTGTCGTTATTCAAAAATGGTTCAAATGGCTCTGAGCACTATGGGACTTAACATCGGAGGTCATCAGTCCCCTAGAACGTAGAACTACTTAAACCTAACTAACCTATGGACATCACACACTTCCATGCTCGAGGCAGGATTCGAACCACAGACCGTAACAGTCGCGTGGTTCCGGACTGAAGCGTCTAGAACCGCTCGGACACCGCGGCCGGCTGTCGTTATTAGCAAACTGACTTCTCAAGCTCCAGCAGCATTTGATATGCAAATCTTTCTAATCGACCAGTCCAGAAAGAGTGATAAACAGTTCAAAAAATGAGAAAATAAGAGTGACAAACAAGATTGAGAGTCTAGCAAAAAATAGCGAAAAATAGCGCAAAGAGAAATCGAGAAATCCAAAAAATTAGGCAATAAGATCGAAGAAAAGTTAAGAAATGCGGGAAAATCTAACTCAGAAAAATGACGAACATACACGTAGTTTTAGTTGTAAATTAGAGACGCTGACGAAAAAAATGAATGAAACTGCCAACGAATTAAAAAAGATGTCGACACTATTTCGAAGGGTATTGAAACCATTAGTGCATGGAAAATAGAACTTACGAAGTAGGAAAAGTAGTTAAAGTAGGTAACAACTCGCAGAAAGATGCAATAAAGGAAGTAAAAGATCGAGTCGAAGTTTTGACCGCGGCCTTCAAACAATTTTCTATACATAATGTTCCGTCATGTTCTGACAAATATGGGCTATCACCAAGAAATTAACAACTAACTGAATTTTAAGGAAACACAATCCACCGTCAGTCGGCAGAACCAGGAACCTGTGGTTGCGTTATAGAAGATAAAAGAGAGGAACAGCAACATCGTAAGTAAAGGAAAATATAGTGAAATGAACACGAGCGAAGAAAAAGTAGAAGAAGAATTACAAGACCTAATAGACGAACTTTCTCATATTAAAGGCACGTCAACAAATTCATACCCACATGTAAATCCGGCTGTAACAGTAGGCGCAGTATATTGGGACGTTGACAATTATGAATTCCGATAACACTTCATTTCACTACAAAAATGCTCTTTGTTTCCAGATCCTTCAAATAGTTTACATCCTAACATTTGGATAGAACAGTTGTAAGAGGCACTATTGATGTTTTGTAGTCACACACATTAAGAATAAATTTTGTTTGTGATCATTTTCGTATATAAGCAGCCACACGAATGCGAGTAACGGTAGAATGTAAGACATTCGAAGATTTTAATTGCGCATTCTTGAAAGAGTACTGGTTCGAAGCTAAACAGATCAAGTAAAGATATTATTCTCTTGATAGAGACATGATTCCATATGGCCAGATATTCTATATTTCAAAGAAATGTTTGACTGCTACCAGTTTCTAGACACACCACATTAGGATTTGCTAAGTTGCCCTAATAAACACAAAGAGAAGTTACAATACCAAAAGAAAATACGCGAGACGAGAGAGCATTCCAGCATTTACTACAGGAGTTTTGCTATGGTCGTGGTGCAGTAGTGAAGGAACTGGTCTGCTTTGCACAGATTCACTTTCAACCTGAAGAACATGATCAAGACAAAACTGGAGAACAAGACATACACTTCAAAGAAACGGAAATCGGTGGAACCATCAGAGTCAACGTAGACAATGGGAAGCACAACATAGGTCAGTTGAACGAAAAACTAATGGGAGAAGAGATATCAGGAACCAAAAAAATTAGACGTTCACAGTTCAAATAATTGAAATTATCAATAGAACAGGAAGCAGAGAAATGAACACAGGAACTGACTAGAAACATCTCCACCAAGGAGGACGGGCTGAAGAATAAGGGAAATGGAACATTCTCTTTAGACTTCCACGACCTTCAGAAAGCATTATTAGGTGAGGCGAGTGAAGTATATTATTGTGGCTACTCTGTATTTAATGTAAACGAAAAAGGCAGACTGGTTCAAAGTGTGCTAGACACTAGTCGTTCGATGCCGTGTGATAGCAAATGCTGATGGCTTATATTTAAGATGAACGACATGAAAATACTAGGTACCCTGAGCGGCAAAACTGCCAGAGTCAAGGAACAGTTTCAGGCCTATTTCATGTGTTAGACACACAAATCTAGTGCAAACATTATACAAGGACTATGAGCTAAGCCACTACTAGGACTTGACTTCATGAATCAATTCAAGATGATTATGCATTTGGCCGAAAGATCTGTCATAGCAAAGGTTGAAGATGAAAAGGTAAAACTGCATTTTGATTAATATCTAGGAAGGAATATCGGGCAAGATTTGACCGCTCTGTGACTTGTGGAAATGAACGGATGTCATATGGAAGCAATTAATAAAATATTCCGGACCTTTAGATCGTGGTCGAATGGATTTCACATTGAAACCCATCGTTTCGTTCCCATCTGTGAAGGAAATTTTCAAGGGGTATCGTGGCTTCTTTGAGTGCCCAGTTCACACCCTGGCTCAGTTACCCAAAGAAGCCACGATTCCTCTTCAAAAATGTATCCGTAGGTGGGTACATTTTGTTAATTGCGACATTTCCGGCCTTGGGTGTTTACAGTTTTCAATGTGCAAGCAACTGACAGCGAAATAGAAATGAAGCTATGACACACTGAGGTAGATGATGTAAAGGAAAGCTTAAGGAAAATATTGGCCACATGCAATGACGTTTTTGGATGCACCAGGGACAATAAGAAGGTTTTTGTACCAGCTCAGGGTGAAGGTACACAGATAAATTTTTGTTAAATTATACCAATCACCATTAGTCTTAAAAGTCAGTGTGTAAAATTAAATAAAATCAATGATAAGATATTGTGTAATAGAAGAAGCAGTCAGTTCGCATCTGGTGCGTCATGAAAAAGGATGGATGTATCTGGTTGGCGCTTGATTCTTGTCGTATCAACACCTTAATTGAAACAGAGACAGATAGACTGGAAAAGCTTGATGAGTTACTGCATGATTCCACGGTATTTAGGTCATCACATCCGTGGATTTATGCTTGAGTTGCAGGCAGGCTGTGCTGCATGCCGCATGCTGCCATTATATGGCATATTCATGTTAGTGACGGCGCTATTAGTTTAAGAAGTTACTTGGACTAAACGTGTCGTTAGCTGTCTGAGACTGGGTTCTGTTATTCCGGAGGCATTGAGGAACAAAGTGACGCTGTATGTTGATGTTGTGCTCGTTCAAGAGAAGTTGTGGGAAGACTACAATGCCATTTTAGATCTGTTACTTAAAGCTTTCAAGGAGCAGGGACACACTCAACAGTTTGGACGCAAGAAAGTAGGATTCAAAATGGTTCAAGTAGCTCTGTGCACTATGGGACTTAACTTCTGAGGTCATCAGTCCCCTAGAACGTAGAACTACTTAAACCTAACTAACTTAAGGACATCACACACATCCATGCCCGAGGCAGGATTCGAACCTGCGTCCGTAGCGGTCGCGCGCTTCCAAACTGTAGCGCCTAGAACCGCTCGGCCACTCTGGCCGGCTAAAGTAGGCTTCCTGGGCTATGTAATATGTGCTGATAATATCTGGCTGAATTCAGAACAGCTTGAGGTAACGGAAAAATATTCAGTACCAAGAACAAATCAACGAGTAGATACATTCCTGTGACTGATAAACCGTTATAAGCGTTTCATGAAAGAGACAGCTAGCACACTAACTTGTGACATTTTCCAGATAAGACTGTAATTTGGAATTACTGTGGAGTAGACAAATGTGAGTTTGACGAGTTAAAGGAATGTTTGGTGAAAACATTACTCTGCTTCATCCAAATTTAGATAGAGAGTTCTGCGCGTCAGCTGATGCATGATAACCTGGTTTAGGTCCACCTGTTCCAGTAGATTGAACAGAATGCGATATTAGTGAAACAAATTATCTCATTTGTCAGCTACGACCTGAACAAAGCTGAAAGGAAGTGACAACTTGAGATCTTATCAGTTGTATGGGGATTTAATAAATTCAGCTTCTTTTTGACGGTGACATAAACGCGAGGGTATACAGCGATTGCAAGGCTGTAGAATTCTGATAACCGCAAGACTCACATCTGGATGCCTTGGCTGCTGGGCAATTTACCTACAAGAATTTTGATAGGCAGAGCATACATGGAGGTGGAAGCTATACAAATTATTCTCAGAATTAATCCCTTTTACATCGCAATTTTACTTTTACATACAACCACTGTGAGGCCCAATGGGCCTCAAATGGAATCAACTACGACCAAGTATACCACAGACTGTGGTTCACCTGAGAACGGAGAGCTGTGAATCTCATTTAAAAATCCTACGCCGGTGCAGTAGTCTTTTACACATTCGCTTTGACTCAGGCGGTAGCAGAAAACAGCGCGCTGTAGGAGAGGATCGGTGCGCTGTGACAGCTGTAATGTTCTGAAGCATCCACAAAAAATTGCAAACTACGCGGTCTGGCGCACTGCTTATCACAACGCACGGAACTTCCCTATCAGTGCCTTGAAATCCGGCAGATTTCAGTGTGCGATGCACACATTCGCTGGTCTGACCAGTCCACTTTGACTCACAGTTACGACCCTATGTGCTGGGATTGTCATACGTCAGACTGCCGACTCAGGACGAATAAGTTCACCCTCGTGACTCACGATATTTCCGAGATGATATGCAGTTCCATTGTCGGCACAGTTGTAAACTGCCGCTGGCTTTTAATCCGCCACAAGATAGAGACCGCAAGTCTCACCAACAAGGGAAAGACCTGAAGTTCTCCGCCAGGGGAGGACCAGAAGACAAAGAAGGGCAAACAATCACAATAACTTCCCACCAAGCCTCGCACAGGAGCCGAATTAATAGAAGAAAACCCCACACGTTGTACAAACCAATCGAACTACCGTCTAGTCCTTGAATCTCCCCTCTTGACTGACCCTTTGGCCTGGTAGCTAATTCAGGCACAGCACCAGGGTTCTCGCGCTGGGGGAGCAAGCCTCTACTTTGCACATCCTGAAGAGGAGCCGATCAGCGACTCCAGATCTCTCGTCTCTGACAAACGATTTTCAGAGTAGGGAGGTATCATTCTCACGGTACGCATGGCCATGTTTTGGCAAAAAAAAAAAAAAAAGCCTGGATTTGCGGAGAGATCTAATCATCCCGGGCCGACCAATTCCAATTACTGAAATAATCATCCCGGGCCGACCAATTCCAATTACTGAAATAAGGCTGTTAAGTTTCCCAGACAGTCGTGCCCGTGAAATATATGTTTTTTTTTTGGCTCGCTGAAAGAACTGTCTCAGAAGAGTTACAGTCTTGCCTCCACTGAACATGTACAGGAGCTACTCTGTCCGTATCGTCCCAGCTTCTAACATGATAACGCACAGAGTTTTATGACCTTCCTACCATTTACGCAAAACCTCAGTTTGCAGCAGTCTCTCTTAAATGGTTTCCTCAACCCATTTTCCGCCAGCTGCCTGCCTCTGCGATGGTCTCGCCCAGGTAAAATGTTTTGCGAACTGTCGCCCTTCTGTGCGACCCTAAGTAGAAGGAGGAGAGAGCTTCGGCCACAAGACCCTCTGCACGTACGATCCACTGAGTGCTGCTTCTGAGAATCACACACACACACACACAGCCAGGTCACTGCAGTCAGAAGTTATGGCCCCCAAGTCACCTCTCTTCCTGTTCTCCATTGCCTCCACTGTCCGCAGCTCGTGGTCTGCGGTAGCGATCTCGCTACCCGCGCACGGGGTCTTGGGTTCGATTCCCGGCGGGGTCATGGGTTTTGTCTGCCTCCAGATGACTGGGTGTTGTGTGCATTTTATCATCATTGACTCGCAAGTCGCCGAAGTGGCGTCAGCTGAAAAGGACTTGCAATTTCGGCGGCCGAACACCCCGCATGGGGTCTCCTGGCCAACAATGCCGTACGATCGTTTCATTTCATTGCCTCCACTACTGTTCCTCAGGTACAGCTTCTCTACGGGCTACACATGCAGTTATAAGAATATTCTGCCCACAATTTCCTAATGTAAGAAAGTCATAAACCACACATACCAAATGTAGTACTGGGGAACACTGTGATCATCAACTAAAATGTGAAAGTTAATGTGACTGACAATATTATTAAAGTGAGAGACTGGCGTGCCACCTCTCATCACCTTTTATGCTCCAACAGATAGAAAGCAAACACACTGCAACAGTCGTTGGAAGGCTTCAGGCCGGAGGAGGAAGCGTTATAGTCTGGAGAATGTTTTCGTGACATTCCCTGGATGATCTCATCACTTTGGAATGTACAATAGTTCAATATAGGTATGCATCTATCATTGTGGCCTATGTCCACCGGCACTTTGGTTTCCTTTGGCACGGTGGCATCAACTTGGAGGACAACTGAAGACGTCACACAGTTCGCAGTGCACATGCATGCTTCAGAGAGTACCAGGATGAGTTTACCGTACTCTGCTTGCCACAAAACTCCCGAGATGTAAATCCAATCGAGAGTCTATGGGACCACCTTGATCGGATTGTTCGCGCCATTTACCTTCAACAGACAAACATAGCGCTGCTGGCCAAGGTACTAGAGTTGGCATTGCTGCAGCACATCCCTCTCAGCACCTTCCAGAAACTTACTGCTACTCTTCCTGCACATTCCACAGCTGTCCGAACCAGAAAAGTTGCTTATTCAGACTTCTGACAGGTGGTAACGTTAATGTGACTAGACAGTCTATATTTCCATACATTAGTTAAAATAAATTCCCTTACCACGAAACTAATAGAAAGAAACTATTTCATAAAAGTTATTATTCGTTCAACACACTAAAACGAAATTTCGCTCTCTCATAAAACCAACTCACAAGTGATCGTCTACCTGATTTGTTCTCCTTTTTCCCTTTATTATTGAAACACCTGATGCGTGCTTCTGCCACTGGAAAATTCTGCAAACGACATTTGCCTACAAACTTAAAATATTGCGTATTCCTTCTGTTTCTTTTGACACCCGGCTATCTGTCTGATTTAGTCCAAAGTTGCTTGTAGTCATGACATTTACTCAAGACAGATGTCTTGGTTTCCACACTGCAAGTGGTTAATGGCCGGAATCCACCTTCCTATGCCTGCTTTATTCTCGTTTGGTACATCTGAGGTATCGACTGGACGCTCAGCAGTTTCCTCTGTCCCGTCCCTCTTCCTTAACTTGCTGCTTACTTCGAACATTTTTTATATTACCCAGAATTACAACTCTTCTTCCTCGTCCCGTCATTTCTGCAGAGTTTCCTCTAATAACTCTTCGTTTTAGGCAATTTCTTAGCGGTATATGTATATTCCAAGATGTTTTCCTCACCCTTATCATTTCCATCACTTCCTCTAATTATTTTCAGTCTCCTATTCTCAGGACTTCTTCATTTTCATTCTTTCTGACCATTCCACTTTCAGAACATTTCTCTACTATCACATTTTAAAATTATCCAAGCATTTTTCAAGTCATTTGTGATATGAACTGCAATGTAGCGGCTTGCATTGTTCAGTTGGACCATGTCATTTTGGTATCCCGGCCTTGAGAGCAGCATTTATTATTCTTGCTATGTACTACGTTAAGATTCCCTGTTTTCACATCCACAAGTTCCTCATACCGAGATTCCAAGTTTTGGAGGATTATGGGTCTCGAGAACCGCTGCTCTCTGTTGTCTTTCACCAAGCCGTTAACAGACTATTGGCGTTGATCTGACCGACAAATGCAGAAGCGGGACACCAGAGAATGCCACTCAACGTCACATTTGACAATGGATCTACTTCATGCAAGTCACTGATAGCTGTGGCGTGATTTCAGCGGTAAACGGCCAATGGAAATCGACGTCTCAGCGTAGTCATATATTCCTGACGGTTTGCGGTGCGGCTGGTGCCGGCGGAGGTTCGAGTCCTCCCTCGTACATGAGTGTGTGTGTTTGTCCTTAGGATAATTTAGGTTAAGCAGTGTGTAAGCTTAGGGACTGATGGCCTTAGCAGTTAGATCCCATAAGATTTCACACACATTTGAACATTTGGTTTGCGGTGTAATTCTGCTCTGATTTCAGCTGTTGTCATCCGTATGTTTAGCAGAGACAATCGAACAATCCTACTGTCGTCTCGTAGTCTAGTCTTCTTGTCACACTACTGTCCTAAGACCGTCTCGTCACCGGTAGCTCTGCAGTCATTACATCGAATTTACTCATGCTGAGAAAACTGAAAGCCATCTGTTTTACTTGACAAAAACTTTCTAAAGCCAAGATTGCGCAATTTTTTCTTTACTTAGAAACAATAGTTTCCGATAGCCTTTGCCTTTGTCTTCCGATCTTCAAAATTTTTTTATTAGAACTGTTAATTTTGAGTAGGACCTAACACCATTGTCACGTACATGGTAGCACATAATATAAAGGTTTGTCATTAAAAAAAAACATTTAAAGTCAAGAACCGTCTCTTGCTCATGACCATGTCCATATAAGTAGCGATGACGGATGACTGTTACAGAGAAAAAACGCGCTATATGTTAAAATGGACAGTAACACATCTGTTAACATTAGTTGGACATGTTCTATGTGCTAAATTTAATCTGCAAGATTGGCATGAGGCCCAACTAAAAATGATCACATTTAGTAACTTAATTTTTGAAGGCCTGAGCATGAAGCAAAGTCCGTCGAAAACAGTTGTTCGTAAATGAAGAAATATTTACGCGAACTTGGCTTTGCAAATTTTTTAGTAGTCATTACATTACAGCCAACTATCTGTGTGACCTGTCGATATTTTCTTTTTTGGTTTCTGCCTAATTACAACACGGCTGCCACAAAATGTCACTAGAAAGCAAAACGATTTTTTTTTCCTTTCTCCTCTCTTATTAACAAATTACATCGCTTGTTTATGCAGAAATTCAAAGGAATAAAAATGAAAGAATTCCTTATCCCGTATAGACCGATGAAATTTTTTTGCCTAACTACAAAATTTTGCAGATGACAAGTATCTGCAGGCACGACAAAGTTCCATGCTCTGAGATCGCGGTTTTACATTCAGGTAATACAGAGATCACTGTGTCGCTATGATGCTTGAGTACCCACGTGCCAACGATTAGACCACTCTCAAAGTCCAAAAGACGTCGATATGCTGTAAATGTGCGTCCTCTGTGCACGCTGTGTTGTGGTCTACTCCTGAAAATTTCCTGTTGTCCACTTCTTCATACACACAGTAAGGAGTGATGGGCTACAAAGTGGTGCAGCAATTGTCGTTGTAGGAAAGCTGTACTGGAGCAGAAACAAGTTAACACAAGAACCAGAAACTTTACTTAACTTGGATGTCTCGAAATGTACAAAGACTCATTACTAATGATGCAACAAGAAGTAGAGTCCAGCTATCGATGTCACAGTGGAGAAGCTCCGAGAGCGAGTGGGCTGAGCTGCTGTTGCTGGCCATCCTATATCGTGGCAGCAGAGGGCGCTGATGGTACGGAGCTGTCTGAGGTGTGGCTCAGCAGTCACGCACCACTGGGTCCACCACATCCTGCATGACCGCCATTGGCACCAGACGGAAAGTTGCAGTTCCGTTGGTATGATGCCTTTGAGGTGTTATTAAATAGTGATACCATATTTCTTATAATGTTAGGCACAACCGACAGTCAGAATGTAATCAGACCATTCTTCATTTGTAGGAAAGAGATTTTGCTGTACTGAAAACAAGCTGACATAGCGATGAAATCAAATTTCGAGGTTTACTGATAACGCTGTAATTCTGTCATAGACAGCAAAGGATTTGGAGGAGCAGTTGCACGAAATGGAAAGTGTCTTGAAGAGAATAGTTTAAATGGCTCTAAGCACTATGGGACTTAATATCTGAGGTCATGAGTCCCCCAGACTCAGAAGTACTTAAATCTAACTAACCTAATACATCACACACATCCATGCCCGAGACAGGATTCGAACCTGCGACCGTAGCAGCCGAGTGGTTCCGGACTGAAGCGCCTAGAACCACTCTGCCACAGCGGCCGGCTTCTTGAAAAGAGACAATAAGATGAACATCAAGAGAAGTAAAACAGGGGCAATGGAGTGTAGTCGAAGTAAGTCAGGCAGTGCTGAGAGAATTAGATTAGAAAATAAGACAATAGAAGTAGTCGATTTGTTTTGCTATTTTGCTAACAAAATACGCTGTTCAGTCACACTAATGTGATACCTGTCAAAGTCGGAATAACCACCTTTTGCAGCGTGGGCCACTGTGAGAGGTGCAGGAAGAAGCGAACCACCTTATCGAGGTGGTGCCACAGATTCTCGCTTGGGTTTAAATCCGCGGAATCTGGTGGCCATGGAAATACAGTAAACTCATCCTTGTGCTCTTCGAACCACGCACGTACACTGTGAGCTGTGGGACACGTTGCATTGTCCTACTGGTAGATGCCGTCAAGAAGAAGAAAACCAACATCCGTGTAGGGATGGACGTGGTTCCTAAGAATAGCTGCACACACGCCTTGAAAAGTTGTGTCTTCCAAAATAACGATATCACCGAGGGAATGCCACGAAAACATCCCCCAGACTATAACGTTCTCTCCTTCTTCTGAATCCTTCCGACCATTGTAGTAGGGTGTTTGTTTTCAGACGTTTTACGCTTTCACACCTACGCCCATCTGTTCGATGGAGCATAAAACGTGATTCGCCTGAAAAGGCTATCTGTTGCCACTCAGTGCAGGTTCAGCTGCGGTACTGGTGTGCAAATTCCAGCCTCCGTCGCCGACGTACAGCATTTTGCATGAGTGCATCAGCCAGGCCCATGCTGTGGAGGTCCATACGCAGCAAAGTTCACGACACGGTCGTTGAGGAATCGCTGTTGGAAGACCCTTGGTTCATCTAGGTGGTTATTTAGTCGTCAGGTACAAGCCTATTCGACCATACACGTCCCAACTGTCGTTCTTCATGTCTTTCATCTAATGCCCATGGTACACCACAGTTCCTCGGCACCGGTTTTGGATAGCGCCATTCTGCCATCCATCTAACCACGGCGGCACGTGAACAGTTCACAAACTTAGCCGTTTCGTAAATATTTCCACCCTTGGCCCGAAAGCCAACGAACAAACCCTTTTGGACATCAGACAAATCTTTTCGTTTCGCACTACGACAACGACTGCACTGCTTTCCGAGCCCTCCAACACGCTTTATACAGGGTGGTCCATTGATCGTGACCGGGCCAAATATCTCACGAAATAAGCGTCAAACGTAAAAACTACAAAGAACGAAACTCGTCTAGCTTGAAGGGGGAAACCAGATGGCGCTATGATTGGCCGGCTAGATGGCCCTGCGATAGGTCAAATGGATATCAAATGCGTTTTTTTAAAAATAGAAACCCCCATTTTATTACGTATTCGTGTAGTACATAAAGAAATATGAATGTTTTAGGTGGACCACTTTTTTCGCTTTGTGGTAGATGGCGCTCATAGTCACAAACATATCGCTCACAATTTTAGACGAACACTTGGTAACAGTTAGATTTTTTAAATTATAATACAGAACGTAGGTACGTTTGAACTTTTTATTTCTGTAGTTCTGATGTGATACATGTACCTTTGTGAACGTATCTTTTCTGAGTAGGCATGCTGTTACAGCGTGATTACCTGTAAATTCCACATTAATGCAATAAATGCTCAAAATGATGTCCGTCAACCTCAATGCATTTGGCAATACGTGTAACGACATTCCTCTCAACACCGAGTAGTTCGCCTTCTGTAATGTTCGCACATGCATTGACAATGCGCTGACGCATGTTGTCAGGCGTTGTCTGTGGATCACGATAGCAAATATCCTTCAAATTTCCCACCAGAAAGAAATCCGGGGACGTCAGATCCGGTGAACGTGCGGGGCATGGTATGGTACTTCGACGACAAATCCAACTGTCATAAAACATGCTATTCAATACCGCTTCAACCGTACGCGAGCTATGTGCCGGACGTCCATCTTGTTGGAAGTACAGCGCATTCTGTCATGCAGTGAAACATCTTGTAGAACATTACGTAGGAAATCAGCATACACTGCTCCATTTATATTGCCATCGATAAAATGGGAGCCAATTATCCTTCCTCCCATAATGCCGCACCGTATATTAACCCTCCAAGGTCGCTGATGATCCTCTTGTCACAGCCATCGTGGATTTTCCGTTGCCGAATAGTGCATATTATGCCGGTTTACGTTACCGCTGTTGGTGAATGACGCTTCGTCGCTAAATAGAACGCCTGCATAAAATCTGTCATCGTCCTGTAGTTTCTCTTGTGCCCAGTGGCAGAACTGTACACGACGTTCAAAGTTGTCGCCATGCAATTCCTGGTGCAATAGATGCTGATGTAGCATTCTCAACGCAGACGTTTTTGAGATTCCCGATTCTCGCGCAATTTGTCTGCTACTGATGATGCGGATTAGCCGCGACAGCAGCTAAAACACCTACTTGGGCATCATCATTTGTTGCAGGTCGTGGTTGACGTTTCACATGTGGCTGAACACTTCCTGTTTCCTTAAATAACGCAACTATCCGGTGAACGGTCCGGACACTTGGATGATGTCGTCCAGGACACCGAGCAGCATACATAGCACACGCCGCGCAGGATTAGCCGAGCGGTCTGGGGCGCTGCAGTCATGGACTGTGCGGCTGACCCCGGCGGACGTTCGAGTCCTCCGTCGGGCATGGGTGTGTGTGTTTGTCCTTAGGATAATTTAGGTGAAGTAGTGTGTAAGCTTAGGGACTGATGACCTTAGCAGTTAAGTCCCATAAGACTTTACAGACATTTGAACATTTGAACAGAGCACACACCCGTTGCCAATTTTGATCACAATAGCCGTATACCAACACGATATCGACCTTTTCCGCAATTGGTAAACGGTACATTTTAACACGAGTAAAGCAAAGAGTTCCTCAAAAAGAATAATTTGCTTACATTTAATGTAGGTGTGATAGCGCGCGTTTTCTGAAGATATCTGTCTACATATAGACTTCGATTGAAGTGAAATGTGGACGACAACAACGTCAGACAGGAATATAGAAACGTTTGAAATGTGGTGATATAGAAGAATGCTGAAGATTAGATGGTTAGTTCAATAACGTAAAGACGAGGTAGTGAATTAAAGAAGAAATAAATTATTGGCATAACTTGGCCGAAAGAAGGGGAACATAGTGAGGGATAAGGGAAACGGAAGTTTAATAATGGGGGAAAGTGAGGGGGATATATGGGGTCCTGCATACTCTTCTCTTACAGAGTACCTAGTGGATGCTACCTTCCCATATAGCTATAGAACAATTCAAGCAAATCACATTAATAGTTTTTATTACAATAAAGAAGATTGACAATATTTAACTTCTTATTTTCCCGGTTGGGAAGGAGCGCCTGTTCCTCCACACGAATCCGCCCATTGAGCGCCCATAAGCCCCAACACACACACACACACACACCAATCCGCCCGGAGGACATGTGTCGAGGTCCAGTGATCCAGTCAGTCTGTGGATGGTTTTTAGGCGGTTTTCCATCTGCCTCGGCGAATGCGGGCTGGTTCCCCTCATTCTGCCTCAGCTATACTATGTTCGCGAATGCTGCGCAAACAAGTTCTCCACGTACGCGTACACCACCATTACTCTACCACGCAAACATAGGGGTTACACTCGTCTGGTGTGAGACGTTGCCTGGGGGAGGGAGGGGTCCACCGGGGGCCGAACCGCACAGTAACCTTGAAAGAGTGGTTCGATGTGGGGTGGCGGAGGGGTGAAATGGACTGCGGTAGTCCTGGGGTTGTGGACCACTGCGGCTGCGGCGGGGACGGAGCCTCTCCGTCGTTTCTAGGCCCCCGGTTAACATACAATACAATATCTTCGTATTCACAACGAGTTGTTGCAAGCAATGGGCGACATGCAAGCAGTCAGTGTCCTACTCTATTTACAACGTCCATGTAAGCATTCTCATTCGCTCCTAAGTCACTGCTATCGTTACATCATTGCTCATCTAGGCCTCTTTGCTGGTGTCCGTCTTCTAGTCCCCGAGGCTGGCAGGTGTGGCGCTGATATTCTGCGGTCCTTGTCAGCGGACTATTGGCTGACTTCGTCTCACAGCCTTCTCTACTCTTACGTTCTTCATCTTCGTGCCGGCGTTTGTCGTTACGCCAGAACAGGATAAAAACTGTAGAGGGAGGTCAGCGTATGAATGCAGTAAGGAGGTTCATATCGGCGTAAGTTGCAGTAGTTATTTGAAGATAACAAGGCTTGGACAGGAAAGACTAACATGAGGATCAGCACGAGGCCAGTCTTCGGACTGAAGCCCACAATGACAACGAAAAGAATTAAATTTTAATCAACATCTCATATAAACAATGAATTGCTGGAGTGTCACTTCCGTAGCGTTCGGGAGATGTTCTTATTGTAAACTCCCTATTTCTGCCAGTGTATTTTACGAGCTTAGTAATATTTCCCGATTCTGTCTCAGTAGGACAGGTATGAGATATAGTCCTACGGCAGAATCTGCAGATGTACTGTTGCTTTCCTTCCCGCAGCTCACCATTTCACAATTCAACATATCAAAGCATATGCGTAGACTGGTGATTTAAAGACTGCTCTGGTGAGTGTTGGCGGCGCCCAGTGAGAGGAACGCGGCCTGGCTCGCTGCCGATGCGGCGGACTCGCTGACGTGGCGGTGCTGGTGATAAATTGGTGCCCAGTCTTGGGTGACACACGGGCTGTGTGTGACTGCGGTAGCCGAGTGTCGCTGCGCGATGAAGCGTAGCAGGCCCGCGACCCACTTACACCGGGGCTACAGAATTAGCGCTGGCAGCGGCCGAGACACCGGACCCGCTGACCCGCGGTCACCCCTACCACCAATCTCTTACCACCGGCACAAGCCGGCTCTCTTTTATACGAGAATAATTCAAAACGGAGCGGTAGCAGTAGTTTTATTTATCCGTGGTTAATTTTTTAAGGAGACTGGTCAACTACTAAAATTTAACAACAAGTAAACGTGATTCATACCGGGTGATCAAAAAGTCAGTCTAAATTTGAAAATTGAATAAATCACGGAATAATGTAGATAGAGAGGTACAAATTGACAGACATGCTTGGAATGACATGGGTTTTATTAGAACCAAAGAAATAGAAAAGTTTAAAAAATGTCCGACAGATGGCGCTTCATCTGATCATAATAGCAATAATTAGCATAACAAAGCAAGACAAAGCAAAGATGACGTTCTTTACCGGAAATGCTCAATATGTCCACCATCATTCCTCAACAATAGCTGTAGTCGAGGAATAATGTTGTGACCGGCCGGAGTGACCTAGAGGTTCTAGGCGCTACAGTCTGGAACCGCGCGACCGCTACGGTCGCAGGTTCGAATCCTACCTCGGGCATGGATGTGTGTGATGTCCTTAGGTTAGTTAGGTTTAAGTAGTTCTAAGTTCTAGGGGACTGATGACCTCAGCAGTTAAGTCCCATAGTGCTCAGAGCCAATAATGTGAACAGCACTGTAAAGTATGTCCGGAGTTATGGTGAGGCATTGGCGTCGGATGTTGTCTTTTAGCATCCCTAGAGATGTCGGTCGATCACGATACACTTGCTACTTCAGGTAACCCCAAAGCCAATAATCGCACGGACTGAGTTCTGGGGACCTGGGAGACCAACCACGACGAAAGTGGCGGCTGAGCACACGATCATCACCAAACGACGCGCGCAAGAGATCTTTCACGTGTCTAGCAATATGGGGTGGAGCGCCATCCTGCATAAACGTCGTACGTTCCAGCAGGTGTTTATCAGCCAGGCTGGGGATGGTGCGATTCTGTAACATATCGGCGTACCTCTCACCCGTCACGGTAGCAGTTACAAAACCAGAATCACGCATTTCCTAGAAGAAAAAAGGCCCGATAACGATATATGTGGTTCTAATAAAACCCCATGTCATTCCAAGCATGTGTGTCAATTTTTACCTCTCTATCTACATTATTCCGTGGTTTATTAAGTTTTCAAATTTATACTGACTTTTTGAGCACCCGGTATGTACAGAGACTTACATTCTTCCATGGCCAATTCTGACAATTATGGGAGCAGTAGTTGGCCGTGGCGTTATAACAGGAACCATCCAGGCATTTTTCTGGAATAATTTAGGGTAACCATGGAAAACCAAAAACTGGAAGGCCACGTGAGACTGGAGTCCCCATCTTCCGGAACAGAAGACTGCATTGTTGAAAATAGTGCGGCCTCATTCGGTTCATCCCTAGTCTAATAGCACTGTTTTTCAAAGAAGTTAGTTAGTAATGTAAAACAGTACTACTACATAGTTCATTGATTTCACACCCCCGCAGTCATTACAGACACTACACACATTACTTCATAATACAGCACAACGTAAGCTGACATCAGAACCGAACCAGGCCGACAATATTCTGTTTCCATTTTGTGTACCGCAACTTCTCATTTGCTAGCCTACAGAATTGATTCAGCATCCCTCCATAACTCATGGTTTCCGTAATAAGGTTTTCCAGAACCTAATAAATAAAGGCGATCAAATTGAACGACAGTTAATTCTGATAGCATACAAGTCATCGATGAAATCAAGAGAGACAGTCGAAAATGTTGCATCTTTCTTCATCGTTACAACAGTAGCTGTCACTCAGCACGTCAATCAGTTGATTATTTGACGGAGAAAGAGGACAAATTAATGTCTCGTTGCACGTCTTCGCTACTTCTTCTTATTCCCTTATGTGAAGCAAAAAATGTCTGCTAGCGATTTTAAGTACCTCGAAAATGTTTTGAAACATTTCGAGACCATGTCTTTGAAGTTCCAACAGCAGCTTCGAACAAAAGTTTTCAGAATTGGTTGAGAGGCACGCAAAACGGTATAAACTTGAAAGGTGGGTACTTCATGAAACAATAAATCACTTTGAACTAAAAAAATATTTCTCTATTGTTTGTACACATAATCGTACTTGTTGTGCTGTACAGTAAATTGAAAACGGTCGGTATGTTCTTGATTTAACAAAAGTATTTCTCTGTACGGTGCGTACTGTGCTTCTTTAGAAGAAAGAGCATTACGGAAATGGATGAAAAACTGAAGAATATTTCATTTTATATCTGGACAATAGGGAACTAAAGTTTGCCAGTCAGTGTCAACAAACAGGAAACAAATGAATGTAACTACAGGTAGTTGCGTCTTCCACTAACTACTTTTTGAGCTATTTAAGGATCGTCTTCAGATGAGACTTGGACAGGTACGTGTTAAACAGCATTTTTAGGTTATTCCTAGTTCTGTTTTCTGCAGATAATGAAATAATCTTTACAAACTTTTTGCAACGATATGATTTAAGCGGTAATCGATAGGTACTACAAGCTCTTAGAGAGAAAACTCAAACAGATACTGCTGTAGAAACGTGTTTAAGCTCTGCTGAGTTCCGTTTGCTTTCACTCAACGACAGTAGCGCGCTATTAAGTACGCTACACTGCTTGTTTTCTCACTTTGTTCTAGACGTTAAAACGATGAATTTGGAAGAGATTGAAGGTGGCGACTGCTGTTTTAGAGATTTTTGTTGAAACCCTTTCAGTTATTTGGAGTGGCTGTTAGTAGCCAACGTATAACACGTTTCAATGGAGCATTATTCGTATTCGCAAATTCATTTTGTTTGCATTTCGTGCATTGAACTGGTATCGAACAATGAATATAATCTGGTATTTATGCGAGAGGCAATGCACAGGCACAGAGGTAGTTTGTTTTTCGTAAGTTTGAAGCTGATTGCAGAATCATGGCGTAGTTCCTCAGTCTGATGCATTTTGTACTCAATTTTGTCACTGTCTCCTACATTTTAGGTTATTCAAAGCTTTACTGGAAGAGTTGCATCATGTAAGCTACGCAAACCAATGTCTAGTTTTGGGTTTACTGTGTGTTGTACAGCAGCGGCTTCTTTTGTTACCATATAAGTTCAAATTGCTTTATGAAATATACACTCCTGAAAATTGAAATAAGAACACCGTGAATTCATTGTCCCAGGAAGGGGAAACTTTATTGACACATTCCTGGGGTCAGATACATCACATGATCACACTGACAGAACCACAGGCACATAGACACAGGCAACAGAGCATGCACAATGTCGGCACTAGTACAGTGTATATCCACCTTTCGCAGCAATGCAGGCTGCTATTCTCCCATGGAGACGATCGTAGAGATGCTGGATGTAGTCCTGTGGAACGGCTTGCCATGCCATTTCCACCTGGCGCCTCAGTTGGACCAGCATTCGTGCTGGATGTGCAGACCGCGTGAGACGACGCTTCATCCAGTCCCAAACATGCTCAATGGGGGACAGATCCGGAGATCTTGCTGGCCAGGGTAGTTGACTTACATCTTCTAGAGCACGTTGGGTGGCACGGGATACATGCGGACGTGCATTGTCCTGTTGGAACAGCAAGTTCCCTTGCCGGTCTAGGAATGGTAGAACGATGGGTTCGATGACGGTTTGGATGTACCGTGCACTATTCAGTGTCCCCTCGACGATCACCAGTGGTGTACGGCCAGTGTAGGAGATCGCTGCCCACACCATGATGCCGGGTGTTGGCCCTGTGTGCCTCGGTCGTATGCAGTCCTGATTGTGGCGCTCACCTGCACGGCGCCAAACACGCATACGACCATCATTGGCACCAAGGCAGAAGCGACTCTCATCGCTGAAGACGACACGTCTCCATTCGTCCCTCCATTCACGCCTGTCGCGACACCACTGGAGGCGGGCTGCACGATGTTGGGGCGTGAGCGGAAGACGGCCTAACGGTGTGCGGGACCGTAGCCCAGCTTCATGGAGACGGTTGCGAATGGTCCTCGCCGATACCCCAGGAGCAACAGTGTCCCTAATTTGCTGGGAAGTGGCGGTGCGGTCCCCTACGGCACTGCGTAGGATCCTACGGTCTTGGCGTGCATCCGTGCGTCGCTGCGGTCCGGTCCCAGGTCGACGGGCACGTGCACCTTCCGCCGACCACTGGCGACAACATCGATGTACTGTGGAGACCTCACGCCCCACGTGTTGAGCAATTCGGCGGTACGTCCACCCGGCCTCCCGCATGCCCACTATACGCCCTCGCTCAAAGTCCGGCAACTGCACATACGGTTCACGTCCACGCTGTCGCGGCATGCTACCAGTGTTACAGACTGCGATGGAGCTCCGTATGCCACGGCAAACTGGCTGACACTGACGGCGGCGGTGCACAAATGCTGCGCAGCTAGCGCCATTCGACGGCCAACACCGCGGTTCCTGGTGTGTCCGCTGTGCCGTGCGTGTGATCATTGCTTGTACAGCCCTCTCGCAGTGTCCGGAGCAAGTATGGTGGGTCTGACACACCGGTGTCAATGTGTTCTTTTTTCCATTTCCAGGAGTGTATTATTGTATCATAAACATTCATATAACAAGGCTTCAGGGCTTAACATATCTATTCATGGTAGTAGAGCAGTTCTGAGCTCAGAAAGTCACAATTTGAAGAAGTTTACGTGAGACCATGATGCTGGAGAAAAGGGAGTTGCATCCCTCCAACAGGAGTTGCTGTCACAGTTTGTATGAAACAGCTGCACAACGATTGGAATTCACAATGTCCAGTTTTATGGTGCTATACGGTAAGTTCGTTGACTTTAAAAAAGTATATAGGGCCTGAAGATGGCAAAAGGAATTGCCGATACAGGTTGCTCTCAGAATACAATAAAAATATCATCAGGTTACCTTCCATTCGGAAAGTGGATGCCCTCAGCGACTGTATATGACTTATAAATTATAGAGTGCAGCAATCAGTCGTCCATTTTAGTTTTTATTAAGCAAATCCAGCTTTCGGCTAGTTGCTAGCCATTCTCAATGCGCTATTTTTTTATAGTCAATGCATGTAAGTCCCTGTTGTTCGGGCGTCAGCCACAGCTCTTTGAATACAGTTCAAAGAACTGTGACTGACGCCCGAACAACAGGACATTCATTGAGAATAAAAAATAACGCAATGAGAATGGCTAGCTACTAGCCGAAATCTGGATTTGCAGTATAAAATCTAAAAAGGACGACTGATTGCTGCCCCCTATAATTTATAAATAAAAATATCTTTCAGTGTACGTTTGCTGGCAAAGTTAATTGAATTGAAAAGTACGTACCTGTCGATGTCCCATGGCCGTAATGGACCAACAGAGATTGCTTTATGATTGGTTGTTTGGCTATACATATTCATATAACAAGGTGTCATGCCTTAATTTATCTACACTTATTAGTAGAGCAGGTCTTAAAATAACTTGTCGATGATGATGATGACGATGATAATGATAGTGCTTGGAGCTTATGGGCGCTAAACTGCGAGGTCATCAACTCCCTTACACTTATTAAACCAAACTAATGTGCCTAAAAAGTCGAATCGAGCACACATTCTTAAATGCTCTAAAACAACGGTGAAAAAGTAAAAAGTAGCTATTTATAAAGTTTAAAAAAAATGAAACGACAAAGGAGCTAAAGAAAGTCACAGTCAAATGTGACTGGCTCACCATTAACAAAAATATGGGTGAGTCAGTCACCCCGTAAACACGTTAAAATAATCGACCTAAAATCTCGGGAAAAATGTTCGACGATTCACAAAACTCGAACCACATTACTTAAAATAGAGGGCAGATCTGGTGGCAAATCCCCCGCGGCCCGCTGGTCGGAAAATAAAGAACAGTCCGTTTAAATGTGGCGCACAGTTATGTGTACTCTCGCCGGAGCAGGATTCCATGCGTCAAACGGCTGTGGCCTCTGCGAATACGAGTAAGATGGACCTCTTACAGTCGACGTGTCTGGAAGGAGGTACACCACGGCCGCGTTGTGGGCTTTAATAGACGGAGCTTATTGTCTATCACTTCATCCTCCCACCGACGCAAGACTCTTGAGCTCAACAGTGACGTTATAGCGTGCAGGGAGATGGCACACTGGAATACCTGACGATCACGATACCCTTCCTTTGCTGCTCGATCCACCCTTTCGTTCTCCTGGGTACAAACGTTGGAGATAAAGGCACTCGGAGAAAAGGGACAGACAAGAAACTTGGCACTAGATGAATATCTCATCTGCTCCAGTGCCCACAAGCTCGCATATAATACTTCATCGAAGACGGTAACTTCTTGAGCCAACCGGACCTAGAGGACAGCCGTATCCGGCAAAACGACAGAGCAACCAACTAAAGCGCCCTGTTTATCCCCATCCATAAAGACATCTACACACTTTTGGTGCTCAAACAAAATTTCAGAAAATACCGCATCAAAAACAGAAGTAGGAGTCAAATCTGTACTATACTGCACCAAATCTAAAATTATCCTGACAGCAGACGGCAGATGGTTAAAAACCTGGAGTTGCAGTTGTATTTGTTCCACACGGAGTGATTCCAGCACACACCGCACACGGATGCCAAATGGCATTGTAGCTCGTTGACGGGTGCAGGAAAGGCGTTCCAGAGGTTGAGGGCAATATTATGGTATGTGGATGAAGTCGAAACCTCGAAAAACTTTTATACTTGACGCATGAGGAGCGCCCGCCATTGTGGCCGAGCGGTTCTAGGCGCTTCAGTCTAGAACCGTGCGACCGCTACGGTCGCAGGTTCGAATCCTGCCTCGGGCATGGATGTGTGTGATGTCCTTAGGTTAGTTAGGTTTAAGTAGTTCTAAGTTCTAGGGGACTGATGACCGCAGATGTTAAGTCCCATAGTGCTCAGAGCCAGCCAGCATGAGGAGCTGCCACCGGATAGTAAGCGGTTCACCAGTCTCAGCACAGAAACTGGGTATCGGTCTGGTCATATAAGCACAAGTGGCCCGCCGAGTCTCCTTATGGTTGACAGATAAAAGAAGACCTCGATGATCCGAACACTGTGCACTCATAGTATAACCGGGAATGCAAGAATGTCCTGTGTGTAATCACTTAGTTTTCCTGTTTATGTTACCGGACGCGCAATGCAGGGGAACGGTTGTTATGGAATTGCTGTCCCTTTTAGTTTTTTAACACGAAACATTTGATCCATGACAACGTTGGGGTGAGGATGACCTCAAATGAGAAGTGATGTTATTTTTTACACCAGATGATGGAACCGTAACTGTTACGAAATCGCTCGTGTGCCCAATAAAAGATTGTGGATTAAGCAACTGTCGTGCAGTTTTCTTAATTTTTCAACAATGGATATGGAATGCAATTGTTGTATACGGATGCAGCGGGATACTGTCAGTAAACAGGTGGAGGCTGTGTTGGTGCGGTCGGCAGGCTTAAGGACGCCGCCCTGTGCAGCTGTGACGAATATCTTGTCATTTCTGCTGCTTATAGCGTCACCTGGGTTCGCAGCTCCTTCCGACTCGCTCGCCCTGGCCGGTCGATGGTCACCTGACGGTGAATGGCGATCAGTGAGACGGCCGCGAACGTCCGGGTGGAATGCAAAGTGGGTACTGGTCGCGAGGCAGCTTCATTATGCCACGACTGAACGCACATCTGAGCCAGGACTGGACACATAGTCAGTTGGGACAGCGGCCGATCATCCTCAAAGGTGTGAGATCAGAGAGGAGTGGTGGGGAAGGGTGGTGGGACATTACTGGCAACTGAAAATTCTATGCCGGCCGCGGTGGTCTCGCGGCTCTAGGCGCTCAGTCCGGAACCGTGCGACTGCTACGGTCGCAGGTTCGAATGCTGCCTCGGGCATGGATGTGTGTGATGTCCTTAGGTTAGTTAGGTTTAAGTAGTTCTAAGTTCTAGGGGACTGATGACCACAGATGTTAAGTCCCAGAGCCATTTGAACCATTTTTGAAAGTTCTATCGTTACGTGGGTGACAGAGCCCGTCAGGGAAATAGTGGACAGGTCGAGAAAGAAGGCCAATGATCATTCTGTTTGCTAGCTGGGATGGGGGAGGGGAGGGGGGAGGGCGGTTGGGAGATATAGAGGAGGTTCTACTGGCAGCACACTGGTTGCACCTGAATGCAAATCGCGACTCACGTCGGGGCACAATTGATGCCCGCCGCCTAGGTTCGGAGGCCATCCTGGTTGCTTTGGTTGGCTGCTTGGGTGAAAACATTCAGTCTCTGGCGTGGACTAGAAGCAGCATCGATCAAAATGGTTCAAATGGCTCTGAGCACTATGGGACTTAACTGCTGAGGTTGCTGAGGTCATCAGTCCCCTAGAACTTAGAACTACTTAAACCGAACTATCCTAAGGACATCACAGACACCCATGCGCGAGGCAGGATTCGAATCTGCGACCGTAGCAGTCGCGCGGCTCCAGGCTGTAGCGCCTAGAACCGCTCGGCCACTCCGGCCGGCAGCAGCGTCTTTTCAAGACCTTAGACCCTACGCGGACGTTCGGTTTTGTGTCTTTTGAAAGCCTTGCTCCAAAAGTCAGATGATTGTGTGACGATCCTGGACCTTCGTTTTCAGGTGGAGAATTTTACGACTCCCATAATAGGTCAGGTATGCAGCACACTCAGCAAGCGGCTACTAGGATAACCTTTTCACTGGGAGGGGGTAAAGAAAATTTTGGAACAACCATTTTGGTCCCACTAGCAGCTAGGGAAATAAAGGTCTATTCAGACAGAGCCCCGGGTGCCTGAGTAAACCTTATGCAACTGATGTGCGGCAGGTTCCACAGAGGTTGATGACTAACGACTGTTCCACCTCATCAGCTATGTATCCCATCAGTGCGCAGCACGTCTTGAGATTGAGGTTTTTTTTTTTTTTTTTATAGAGGTTTATTCCGTCCTCGCGATCCGGGCGGCCAAACCAAGATCCCCATTCCCTGAGACCCATGACTTTCCATCGCTGCGCCGCTCGGTGGTCGCAGAAGCATGCCCAGAGCTTACGGTGGTAGAGGACTGGCGGCGCTTACCAGCCCCCAGCTCAGGAGCCCCGGGATCGCTAAGCCCGCACCCAGCAAATGAATGCCGAGCCCCTAGGGGCGCCCCAGAACTGCTCCTGCTTATGAACGGTAATAACGCCCATACAGTAATAGTGACAGAAAGCCGTGGTGCGAGCCCTGTTAGAAATCCGCTCCGAAAGGAGGAAGATCATCACTGTGGATTTGAAATATTGCCAGTGCCTCATAGACATACAAAAACTGAACGAAGACAAAATTCGCTCAAGGGGGGCCATGCGTGAAATTTTCAGTGACTTGGAAAGTAAAATTTTATCCAGCTGACCGAAAACTCTAAAAAATTTTGGTCTTAGCTCAAATCAGTAATTTGCAGCCGTTCAGGCGTTCTATGAACGTAGTGGATCGAAAAGGAGAAGGCCGAAATACTAAACGCTTCTTTTCTCAAAACTGTGTCATTGAGGAAGACCATACTGTTGTCCATTCTTTAAATCTTCGCGTGAACGTCAAAGTGACAGATATTGTAATAAGTGACCATGAGACAGAAATTCAACTAAAATAGGTTAACACAGGAAAGACCATTGGACCTGATGAGATATCTAAGCGATTCTACATAGAGTATGCGAAAGAACTTGCCCTCTTCCAGCTGCAGCCCATCATACGTCACTGGAGCAGTGAAGGTTCCTAGCGATTGTAAAAAAGCGCAGATCACTCGCGTTCTTAAGGAGGATATTCGGAAAGAAGCACAAAATGATAGGTCCCTATCACCGACAGTATCAGAAACTTCAAACGCTTGCGTATTACGATTTTTCCAGAGGTCGAAAATCTCCTATGTAGAAATTGACATGGATTCTGCAAATAACGATCGTCTGAATCCGCGCTTTCTGTTCATCCACGAGGCCCAGAAAGTAGCAGATGACGATTCTCAAGTTTACACCGTGTTCCTTGACTTCCAGAAGACATTCGATACAATTGAAGTAATACGAACTAACGAATAAAATAAGAGCTTGTGGATTATCAAACCACTTGTGTCATTATATTAAATTCCTGGTAAACATAGCACAGCATGTCATTTCTGACAAAAAGAGAATAGGAGAAAATAGCGTCGGTCGTGCCACAAGGAAGTTACATAGTTCAATTACTGTTCACAATACTTAGATTTACCTACCGGATTTTGCTGCTGTATGCGGAGATGTCGCAACGCTAGAAAATTGAAGTGAAGTCCAGGAAGACCTGCAGACGATCGCTGCTTGGTGTAGGAAAGGCATCTGACCTTCACATAAACAAATGTAACACATTGCTCTTAAAACAGATACAAACACCGCTTATAGCGTGATTACACGGTGATGGGCAAATCAGTGGAAGCATTTCAAGTGCGCTAAAAGTGTAGGACAATGCGTGTGGAGCGATATAAGGTGGAACGACTACATAAAATTAATGGCAGGTAAGGCAGATGTCAGACTGTGATCCATGGAAGGAATTCTGAGGAAGTGTAGCCCTCCAGAAAGGAGGTGGGTTATAAAATTACTCGTCAGCTTAGATTCCGTACGAAATGTGATTGACAGAAATGAAGAATATCCAAAGAAGTGCAGCACGTTTCGTTACATGTTCATTTCGGAAGCACGAAAGCGTAATGGAGATCCTCTTCCAACCCTAGTGGCATACGATACAGGGTGACTTACAGTTCAAATTCAGCGTTTGTTCTTAGAAGAGTGAACCAATACATTGTTCCCCTCCCCCCCCCCCCCCCCACCATCACCACCATCACCACTCCTCTTCTTCTTAATTTTGTCGCTATATTTGGGCTATTTTTCATTATTTTTCTCTTTTGTTCCACTTCCTTTCACAATTTTATACATTTCGTGGGTACTTCAGTCGATATGAGAATGAAATAGGACAGGTAATTGGTAGTATACCTTTGTGCCAAAGCATCAGACTGCACTCCAAAAGTTCGTGGTTCAGTCTTTAGTTAGTCCTAGCAGTGTTTCTGTTCCTTTTCGCTTTCCATTCAGAAAATGATTTGCATACGTGAAAAACGCCAAGTTACGCCACTGTTCTTTTGACATATTAAGCTATAGATCGCCCTGTAATGGACTGGTTAAGTCACTTCAGGCGAACGCAAGGGAATACCAACTCCACGAATCCCTCGATAGTATCCAGTGAAGCCATTACAGATTCTCAATGTGAAATAACCTGTATGATGGTAGGTAGCGAAGTTGGGTCGAATATGGCAGTCCAACGTTTACATATAGCGTCTCATTCATGGTCTGTGGTGGCACGACGTTTCAAAGAAATGTTTTGGAAATAAGGTGAGATTTCAGCTTTCCAGCTGCACATTAGGTGCACCACTTGATTTACTCGTAACTGTAGAAAGATGTCAGATTGACTCCACACGGTTTGATGCTCGGCGATTTCACATTGTTATGCTTTTGTTGACGGTACCGTACCAGCAGTACCTTCAAACTAATCTTTATTCAGTTTGCAGGTGCAGCGTCGAATCTCAGTCTCTGCTTGTTTGTGAATTTAGCGATCCGCTTTACGGACTCAGTTTGGCTCCAAATCTGTGATTCTATAAAAAAAATTAAGCCTCTGGCCTTAATTTATGTACTTGGGAATAGACTTTAATTATTTAATCGCAACAAAATCTCGTATCTGGCAGGAAGTGAGAACACCAATCAGGAAAGTTCTTGGTAAAGAAGAAGAGCAAACACTGTCAGGTGGAGATAAACTGCCAGCTAGAAAATATTGCTCTATATGTCCCAAAAAACTAAAAACGGTAACCTTCACAGCATGAAAATGTTACAGTCGTCTAATATATGCATAGTTCTCATCAGCTGTTTGTCAAAACTGCATTTGACTTTAAATTACTCTCTGAATACTATATAATTTTATAACCTAAGTAGCAATTTTTATGTCTTACAAAGATTTCAATGTCAAATATGATTCTGACTTTTTATAATTTCCTTCTCCAATTCTACTAAACTCCCCTAATTAAACACACAATAAAGAAAAGTTGTGACAGTAAAGAGTAAAAGACAAACTGAATATACGGACTCAATTTGGCTTCATGTCTGTAGTTATGTGACACGAATTTACGTCTGCAGTTACGGATTCGTGTGAGAATATCCAGAACGGTCAGAAAATCACCTTCTGCAGTTAGTTAAAGAACGTAATCGTGAAGACAATACATCAGGTATCTTGATATCTAACGTTCATGAACGTTTCGAAAATGTTAACGTTGCGAGTTAAATCTTGACCACGCAGATGTTAAAGCGCCAGTGTCTACCAATATTAAGAGGGATATTAAGAAACAGTTTTGCGTGGTAAGTATGGCAGGAAATAAATGACGTAGTATCTGAGCAGTCATAATTATTTTTATTCTGACTACAAATATGTGGAGCACAAATGGAGAAAATTCGAAAGTATTGTACTATTTGCCTTGGCACGACTGAGGCCAGAGTCCACTAGCACTCCGTCTTCAGGCCACAAGTGGCCCACCGGGACCATCCGACCGCCGTGTGATCCTCAGTTGAGGATGCGGATAGGAGGGGCGTGTGGTCAGCACACCGCTCTCCCGGTCGTTACGATGGTTTTCTATGACCGGAGCCGCTACTATTCGGTCGAGTAGCTCCTCAATTGGCATCACGAGGCTGAGTGCACCCCGAAAAATGGCAACAGCGCATGGCGGCTGGATGGTCACCCATCCAAGTGCCGGCCACGCCCGACAGCGCTTAACTTCGGTGATCTGACGGGAACCGGTGTATCCACTGCGGCAAGGCCGTTGCAGAGTCCACTAGGGTGTCCCTTATACTCTGACTTCAATATTTTGAGCGCTCGCTCCCCTATATTCTTTGAATGACTCTAAAACATGTCTGTACAAAATTTTATTACAATAAATGTACTGTAACCCTTGTTGATTTGAGCGCGAACTCGAATGGGGAACATGATCTTTCACATTATTCGTAATGTCGCGCTGACATCACCTTATCTTATCAGTACGTGCAAGTGCAGTGCAGTCAGTTGTTTATTTGTGACCGATCGTGCCACACTTATTGTTCAGTCGCTATTTAAGATGTTAAGATGCTATACCAGTTACGCAGTGCCAAGGAACATATACTTTTAGTGGGAGATATAGAACACCAAATAATGGACACAAATTTCCTTAAATAGACAAGTGCTGGAAGTTTTATTTTCCAACATACGGGAAGTAAAATTACAGATTAGTGAAAGTGCTATTCATGTAGCCCGCGAGCGCATTACATTTTAGGACAAAGCATGAAGTCCACAAGAGCTATAGAACATTGTTCACAAAAACTTATTAACCTGTAAACATAGCGCAGAAAATTGAAAAGAAAACGCAAAAAAGGGTCAAGACGTGTTTGAGTGCCGTGAAGAGAAGTTTAAAAAAAAATTGGACAAATTGTCTGATATCTCGCATGCCAATTCTCTACAAACAATCAAGCTGGAGAAACACAGAATGTTTTCACTTCGACAGACAGAGCCTGGGCGTAAACGCTACCTGTTAGAAGTAACCGAGAATGAAAGAGAAAGAGTGAGGCAGGAAAACTGAAATGAGACAAAAGGCAAGAGAAGCGAAAGCACATATCATTTATTTCTACATCTTCTGGTCTGCTTCCTTCTTGTCCTCTGAAGAATGAGATAAGATACTTTCAAGTTCAGTGAAATTAATGTTGGTGGTGGTGAATTTTTAGAACGTACTTTAGAGAGTATTTCATTGGAGAATTCTGCAAGGCGGGATATTAAAGATTTTATTACTGCAAAATTAGTGGCTGCCTAGGACAGATGCCTTCTGAATGTAAGAGAAACTGTATACATTCTTCAAGTGACACCACAGGCTCTTGGTCACAATACTGAAGAGCTCTGTGTTAACAAATTTTCTGTTCACAAAATCAGACAGATAAACAGAAACAAAAGGCATCAACCAATAAGATAAGCTTTCAAGAACGATATCCCTGTAGTTCTTACTGTTCATTGGGGTGCTAAACTGTTGCCAGCATTAAATGTGATGTATCTTGAAGGAGAACGACTTTCAATCACTGTTACAGTTGAGGACAATGAACAGCTCATTGGCAGTCCAGTATTCGAAAATGTTTCTGCTAAAGATCAACTGAACACTATTTGGAATGAAATAACATATAGGAGTATTGAAGACAAGGTATAAATTCTCTCCAGTGGCACGTCTGCCTCAAACACCAGCCGTCTTAACGGAGGATGCATCTTATTTAAACGAGCTATTGTATTTCCAATGATAACTATTCAACATTTGAGAGAAACCTGGAAAAGTGTCTGTGTCAGTAATTTTAGCACAGGCAATAACATTTTTTAATTAGTCAGAAATTAAGGGATGTTAGACTTTTACGAAAGGGTATTTGATAAAATAATAGTGAGAGGAGATTAGTGTGTACTCACAGAGCTTTGTGTAGAGATTTTAGGATGAGAATTTTGAATAAAGGAACAGAAAAATATACACTCCTGTAGCAATGCATCAAGAAAGATGGGTAGCAATAGCAATTTAATGTTTAAAATGTTTCTGCTAAGATCACTACTTCAATAATCTATCGAAAAAAAAGGAAGTGAGAGATGCCTCTCTTTTCATTGTAAGTGTTTATCTCAAACCGTGGTGTCAATGCGGAGCAGCTGTGAAAGCTCCTCATCTGTGTCACTGCTTGTTAAAAGATCTGAAATGATATAAAATGACAGATTCCACTACGTAAAAATGGGCTGTAAAGATATTGTCATAATTTGTGGTATTTTCAAAAGAGTTGTCTCTCGTACCGATCTTTGATGGTGCAGTACACATACAAATCAAAATCAAAATGCTAACCAATTTGAACCTTGAGAATCTAGAAAAAGGAAAATATATCCTTTGTTTTTCGGATAACTGAATGGATCGTCGTATGGTGTGTTCTGATTTACATTTATTATTGGCTCTAATTCGTTAATTTACATCTCCTAATTCAGTCTCATCTTCATTTCAGAGAAAACATTGGCCGACTTCGTGTTGGCAAAGAGCATAGGACTAATCTTTTGACTGAACATTATGGGCAGTAGTTTTTTTCGGATTGTTCTTCCACATGGACGTGAATCTCTTCGTGTTTAGACACTAAAATGATAGTTACGAAGTTAAAACTGTTAACGACTATGCTTGAAAGTGTGTTAAATTAATGCAAGTGTTTCACGGACTACCCACAGTAGACGAGGAGCAAAGGGAATTTGTATTCCGATGTGTTCAAGAGCATCGTCGAGTGTATCGGGATTGTAAGGCAGAAACACCGAAAAGCAAATATTCTGAAGAATATTAAACACATCTTAAAAAACGAAAAGTTGTTTATTTCAGATTTTTTGCAGTCATTAATGATTTTACAATGCCTAAAAAATACAGAAATTAAAATTTTCAATATTAAAATTTGTAGCTGTATTTTGCACAGGTTAACCCCATCGTGTTAAGATAAAAAAGATTCCGGAGTATATCTGTCTTCGAGGGGCGTTCAATAAGTAATGCAACACTTTTTCTCGGCCAATTACGGCTGAAAAAAATGCAGAATTTGTTGAGGAGCATCATGGAATATTTCCGCTTCAGCCTCTATAGTTTCATGAAGTTCCGGTAGTGGCATTTCTAACGAAAGTGCGTTCCAACCAGAGAGCTGAGTTTCTTTTGACGGAAAACCAGTGCATCGCAGATATTCATAGGCAATTGCGGAATCTGCGGAGACCTGGAAGTGAAGAAAAGCAGGGTGAGTCGTTGGGCAAGACGTCTGTCATGATTGTAACGATGTCGAGAAAACCTGTCCGATTTCCCACGTGCCGGCGGGCTGTGACTCCAGCAATGCTGGAACTTCCAGCATTCTCGTTCGAGATGATCGACAAATCAAAACCTTCTCGCTGCACAACTAGACGTCTCTGTTGGTTATGCTGTCACAATCGTCCAAAAGTGGGGATACTCTATACTCTAAGGTGTGTGTTCACTGGTTTTCTCGCCGCCTAACTGAAGACCAATAGAGAGCAAAGGAGGACCATCTGTGCACAGTTGCTTTCACGCTACGAAGCTGATCGAGATAATTTTTTGTCGAACATCTTCACAGGCGATGAAACATGGTTTCATCACTTCGAGAATTAAACAGAACGACAGTCCACGGCATGGCGCCACACCACCTCTCCTCTGGCAAAAAAGATCAAAGCCGCACCCTCAGCTGGTAAAGTCATGGCGACGATCTTCTGGGACTCTGAAGTGGTTCGATGTCCTTCCTCATGGTTCAACTATCAATTCTGAAGTTTTCTGTGCTACACTCAGGAAACTGAAGAAACGACTTCAGCGTGTCCGTCGCCACAAAAATGCAAACGAACTTCTCGTTCTCCGTGGCAAATTTCTCCACTCCGGAAGAGTTCACAAAACTACAGCTCCGATCTCACACCTTCCGTCTTCCACCTGTCTGGCCCAACGAAGGATGCAATTCTCGGGAAGCAATAGGTGTATGATGGAGAGGTTATTGATGCAGCAAGACGTTGGTTTCGACCTTGGCCAGTAGAGTGGTACCATGCGGGTTTAGAGGCTCTAATTTAAGGTGACGTAAGGCCGTCGAATGGAGATAATGATGAAAAATAGGGTTTTGTAGGCAAAAGAGCGGGGAATAGTATAGTGTACTTGAGTCCGGAATAAAACGAATCTGCAATCAGAAAAAATGTGTTGCATAACTTATTGAACGCCCCTGGTAAATAATAGACATGTGAGGGGAAAGTGTAAAATTCTTCGAAGATAATTCTTTTGTGGTCAAACGGCTGTTGGTACAGTATTGCTACATTTAATGTACCAGCCGCTGTCTCACGTTCCTGCACCCAGGATGGCGTTACATTTACCAGAGTTATCTCTATGGGCTGCTCCACACATAGTAACATACTAAATAAGGGCCACTACCTACGCTTTGATTGAAAACACTCAACAGGATATAGCAATCGAACTACTTTCAGAAGTGTGTTGCCATCGAAGAACGAGGCTCCGTGCCAAAGTTGGTACCTCACGAAGGAACCATAAGTAAGCACAGTGAATGTCAGAAGCAGCGACGAATGAGAGATGTCGGCTCAGACATGCCTTCAAGAGTTTCCATACGCCGCTGCCACTGCCGCTGCGCCGCTCAGCCCCACTACGCAATCATCGCCGAAGACGACAGCATTGTCTCAGTACAGAGACAGTGTCTCGGCAGTCGTATCAGACAGAACTGTATAGCAAATCTTACAGTCAGTGGTACATTGAGAGAAGACACTACTATCCTGTGCGTTAGTGTTCAGTAACAATAAAAAATATACACGATCCCGTGAACATGGATTATTTCAAACTTAAGTACTTCTTCTTGTTCAAATTTATAATAAAGTGATATAATGTTTGGTGTGCGTTGTAGCATCTACTTGGCCTCCTCCAGAAGTAAATTTAAGAACCGACCACAGTGCCGAAGAGTGTTTTTTCACGCGGCACAACAGATGCGACCCCTGGATAGGAAAATGATCACCGCGTCCAACCAATTTACAATTTTTCCTCCGTAAACAAAACTGGATGTTGTTGTTCTTGTGGTCTTCACTCCAGAGACTGGTTTGATGCAGCTCTCCATGCTATTCTATCCTGTGCAAGCTTCTTCATCTCCCAATACCTACTGCAACCTACATCCTTCTGAATCTGCTTGGTGTATTCATCTCTTGGTCTCCCTCTACGATTTTTAACCTCCACGCTGCACTCCAATAGTAAATTGCTGATCCCTTGATGCCTCAGAACATGTCCCACCAATCGATCCCTTCTCCTAGTCAAGTTGGGCCACAAACTTGTCTTCTCCCCAATCCTATTCAACACCTCATTAGTTATGTGATCTATCCATCTAATCTTCAGCATGCTTCTGTAGCACCACATTTCGAAAACTTCTATTCTCTTCTTGTGTAAACTATTTATCGTCCATGTTTCACTTCTATACATGGCTACACTCCATACAAATACTTTCAGAAACGACTTCCTGACACTTAAATCTATATTCAATGTTAACAAATTTCTCTTCTTCAGAAACCCTTTCCTTCCATTGCCAGTCTACATTTTATATCTTCTCTACTTCGACCATCATCAGTTATTTTGCTCCCAAAATAGCAAAACTCCTTTACTACTTTAAGTGTCTCATTTCCTAGTCTAATTCCCTCAGCATCACCCGACTTAATTCGACTACATTCCATTATCCTTGTTTTGCTTTTGTTGATGTTCATCTTGTATCCTCCTTTCAAGACACTATCCATTCCGTTCAACTGCTCTTCCAAGTCCTTTGCTGTCTCTGACAGAATTACAATGTCATCGGCGAACCTCAAAGTTTTTATTTCTTCTCCATGGATTTTAATACCTACCCCGAATTTTTCTTTTGTTTCCTTCATTGCTTGCTCAATATACAGATTGAATAACATCGGGGAGAGGCTACAACCCTGTCTCACTCCCTTCCCAACCACTGCTTCACTTCCATGCCCCTCAACTCTTATAACTGCCATTTGGTTTCTATACGAAATGTAAACAGCCTTTCGCTCGCTATATTTTACACCTGCCACCTTCAGAATTTGAAAGATAGTATTCCAGTCAACATTGTCAAAAGCTTTCTCTAAGTCTACAAATGCTAGAAACGTAGGTTTGCCTTTCCTTAATCTAGCTTCTAAGATAATTCGTAGGGTCAGTATTGCCTCACGTGTTCCAATATTTCTACGGAATCCAAACTGATCTTCCCCAAGGTCGGCTTCTACCAGTTTTTCCATTCGTCTGTGAAGAATTCGCGTTAGTTTTTTGCAGCCGTGACTTATTAAACCAATAGATCGGTAATTTTCACAGCTGTCAACACCTGCTTTCTTTGGGATTGGAATTATTATGTTCTTCTTGAAGTCTGAGGGTATTTTGCCTGTCTCATACATCTTGTTCACCAGATGGTAGAGTTTTGTCAGGACTGGCTCTCCCAAGGCCGTCAGTAGTTCTAATGTAATGTTGTCTACTCCCGGGGCCTTGTTTAGACTCAGGTCTTTCAGTGCGCTGTCAAACTCTTCACGCAGTATCATATCTCCCATTTCAACTTCATCTACATCCTCTTCCATTTCCATAATACTGTCCTCAAGTACATCGCCCTTGTGTAGACCCTCTATATACTCCTCCCATCTTTCTGCTTTCCCTTCTTTGCTTAGAACTGGGTTTCCATCTGAGCTCTTTATATTCATAGAAATGGTTCTCTTTTGTCCAAAGGTCTCTTTAATTTTCCTGTAGGCAGTATCTATCTTACCCCTAGTGAGATAAGCCTCTACATCCTTACTTTTATCCTCTAGCCATCCCTGCTTAGCCATTTTGCACTTCCTGTCGATCTCATTTTTGAGACGTTTGTATTCCTTTTTGCTGGCTTCATTTACTGCATTTTTATATTTTTTTCCTTTCATCTATTAAATTCAATATTTCTTCTGTTATCCAAGGATTTCTACTAGCCCTCGTCTTTTTACCTACTTGATCCTCTGCTGCCTTCACTACTTCATCGCTCAAAGCTACCCATTCTTCATCTACTGTCATTCCTGACATTTGTTCCCTTACGCTCTCCCTGAAACTCTGTACAACCTCTGGTTCTTTCGGTTTATCCAGGTCCCATCTCCTTAAATTCCCACCTTTTTGCAGTTTCTTCAGTTTTAATCTACAGTTCATAACCAACAGATTGTGGTCAGAGTCCACATCTGCCCCTGGAAATGTCTTGCAATTTAAAACCTGGTTCCTAAATCTCTGTCTTACCATTATATAATCTATCTGAAATCTGTCAGTATCTCCAGGCTTCTTCCATGTATACAACCTTCTTTTATGATTCTTGAACCAAGTGTTAGCTATGATTGAGTTGTGCTCTGTGCAAAATTCAACCAGGCGGCTTCCTCTTTTATTTCCTACCCCCAATGCATATTCACCTATTACGTTTCCTTCTCTCCCTTCTCCTACTACCGAATTACAGTCACCCATGACTATTAAATTTACGTCTCCCTTCACTACCTGAATAATTTCTTTTATTTCATCATACATTTCTTCAATTTCTTCGTCGTCTGCAGAGCTAGTTGGCATATAAACTTACCTTAGCTGTTTAGTCCCCCTTAAACATCCCAACAACCACCACCATATAAACTTGTACTACTGTAGTAGGCGTGGGCTTCGTGTCTATCTTGGCCACAATAATGCGTTCACTATGCTGTTTGTAGTAGCTTTCCCGCATTCCTATTTTTTTATTCATTATTAAACCTAATCCTGCATTACCCCTATTTGACTTTGTATTTATAACCCTGTATTCGCCTGACCAAAAGTCTTGTTCCTCCTGCCTCCGAACTTCACTAATTCCCACTATATCTAACTTTAACCTATCCATTTCCCTTTTTAAATTTTCTAACTTACCTGCCCGATTAAGGGATCTGACATTCCACGCTCCGATCCGTAGAACGCCAGTTTACTTTTTCCTGATAACGACGTCCTCTTGAGTAGTCCCCGCCCGGAGATCCGAATGGGGGACTATTTTACCTCCGGAATATTTTACCCAAGAGGACGCCATCATCATTTAATCATACAGTAAAGCTGAATGCCCTCGGGAAAAATTACGGCTGTAGTTTCCCCTTGCTTTCAACCGTTCGCAGTACCAGCACAGCAAGGCCGTTTTGGTTAGTGTTACAAGGCCAGATCGGTCAATCATCCAGACTGTTGCACCTGCAACTACTGAAAAGACTGCTGCCCCTCTTCAGGAACCACGCGTTTGTCTGGTCTCTCAACAGATACCCTTCCGTTGTGGTTGCACCTACGGTACGGCTGTCTGTATCGCTGAGGCACGCAAGCCTCCCCATCAACGGTAAGGTCCATAGTTCATGGGAATATCTGGATTGACCGACTGACTAAAAAGGAGAAGGGCGCATATAAAAACACCGCGGATTTCCAATGTCACAAATGGAACTTATTTTCCACTACAAAACCTCGAAAAATCGATCTCGTTGTTGTCAAACATTGCTTCCTGCCATCAGCAATGAGTCATTAGAGATGGAGCAGAAGCTCAGATTAAGGATGGCTGGAGAAGGGAATCGACCGTGTCCTTAAAACCATCCATCTCGGCATTTGGCTTAACCGAGTCAGGAGACTCATGGAAAACGCCAATCAGGACGGCAAGGTGGGGATCCGATCACTCCCGAATGTCAGTCAAGTGTGTAACCACTGTTCTACTTCGCTTGGTCCTGTCTACCTGATACTCCAAGTTCTAATATGAATCATCTGAGAACAAATTCTGACTCCTTAAGCAAGCTCCTGTCTCCAGAAACCGGAAAACTAGTATACTGACCACTGATAGCCAGTCACTACCGGCTTCATACTCGAAACAGTGTTAAAACATTAACTCCATCCTACAGGACTCAGGACTCCCGTCATACTCTCACGAACTCTGCCAGCTGACTGCTAGTTTTAAGAGCTCTACGAAATTGTTTTAAAATGAAGACCTTTCGGTCAATCAGCCAACAGGACTCCCAAGAATGTAGGCGCTTCAGTTGACCATTTCCTAACGCCCATACGCTGCCCAGTCACAATATAGTGACTACCTGTCACTACCTGAGTAACCACCTAGACGTGCAGGAGGTCAGTGAGATTCTGGAAGGTACCAACAGGGATGTGGAGCTATGCGGACTGCAATGCAGTGGGCAGCTTCACTACGTTTCTCGGCTGAGGATGCATGCCGCCAACAGCCAGATCGAAGTGCTACCGGAGAATCTCGACTGGATTTAAATTCCGGGTGTTTCATTGCCAGGCGATTACGGTAAACACCCTGGTACTGTTCGAATCATTCACGTACGCTGCGAACTGTGTTACATGTTGTGTTGTCCTGTTGGCAGATGCCATTGTGCTGAGGAAAAGCTGCGTGTAGGGATGGACGTGGTCCCCGAGGATAGACGAATTCATCCAATGTGCCTTCCAGGATGACGAGATCACCTAGGGAATGCTACGAAAACATTCCCAAAACAGTAACTCTCCCTCCTCTCTTGTTTGCTTATAGCAGTTTCACGTCGGTCATGCGATCGTCCATCTATCTATTGGAGCGTAAAACGTAATTCATTTGAAAAGGCCACCTGTTGCCACTTTGTGGAAGTATAGTTACAGTACTGGTGTCCAAATTTCAGCCTCCGTCACCGATGAACAGCAGTCGGCGTGGGTGCATGAATCAAGTGCCTGCTGCCGATCGCATTCGGGAGGACGACGGTTCAATCCCGCGTTCGACCATCCTAATTTATGTTCTCCGTGATTTCCCTAAATCACTCCGGGCAAATGCTGGGACGGTTCCTTCCCCGTCCTTCCCTAATCCGATAAGACCGATGACCTCGCTGTTTGGTCTCTTTCCCCACTGGCCGCTATGGCCGAGCGGTTCAAGGCGCTTCAGTCAGGAACCTCGCTGCTGCTACGGTCGCAGGTTTGAATCCGGCCTCCGGAATGGATGTGTGTGATGTCCTTAGGTTAGTTAGGTTTAAGTAGCTCTAAGTCTAGGGGACTGATGACCTCAGATGTTAAGTCCCATAGTGCTTAGAGCCACTTGAACCATTTGAACCATCTCTTCCCCCAAACAGTCCAACCCCACCCTGCTGCCCATGCCCACACTCAGCAACGTTCGGGTAACGATCGTTGAAGAGACAGTGTTCGTAGCCCCTTGGCTCATCAGGCATGACAGTTGCACGACAACTGCATGTCATTCACCCGTGCCATCTATGGCCCGTGGTGCGCCACAGTGGCCTTGCCACCAGTTTTCAATAGCGCCATTTTGCCATGCACTATATACTTTAACCACGGCAGCAGTCGAACTCTTTAAAAACTTAGTTCAAATGGTTCAAATGGCTCTGAGCACTATGGGACTTAACATCTGAGGTCACCAGTCCCCTAGAACGTAGAACTACTTAAACCTAACTAACCTAAGGACGTCACACACATCCATGCCCGAGGCAGGATTCGAACCTGCGACCGTAGCGGTCGCGTGGGTCCACACTGAAGCACCTAGAACCGCTCGGCTGCACCCGCCAGCAAAAACTTAGTCTTTCGGATATGCTTCCACCCTTTGCCCGAAAGCTAATGACCATGTCCTTCTGGGAGTCAGATAAATCGCTTCGTTTCCGCATTACAACAACGACTTCACCGTTTACCGCGTCTCCCCAACACGTTTCATATAGGCCTACCCTCCACCTCTAGGGATAACACTTGCCGTCTATGAGTGGCTATTGCTCCGCATAGGCATTGATCACATTAATGAGACTGGACCGTATAGTGCTTGCTGTAAGGCGCTGCTTCTTGCAAGCTCAATCGGAACTTTATCTTCCAAAATTTGAAAATCGCTCACCTTTGAAAAGAAGATAGTCGATATGAACCCTCTCCTTCCCGTGAAAACCGGAAAACTTGCGTCGGCGTTCAAAATAGTGACCAGCTCCAGTTGGCGGGTGCCGTTCGGAAGTTGTACGTTACAACACGTCGTCGCACTAATAAAATGCAAGTACTCTGTCAGCAAATTGTGACTGTTACGCGTTGCAACAAAACAGGTACTTATTAACTTTGGTAAATCGTCAGGACACAAATCATGCGCTATGAGTGACGATTGTGATACAAACGGCAGCAACAGCGAATTTGTCGTTATTGATGGCCAGCGTCATCTGTTGCAGTCTGCAGTGTGACAGGCTCATCCTGTCTCTGAGTCAGCGGGCAATCGCTGCATCTAGATCGCTAGCCGGCCCGCTTGCTTGCTCTGCCAAGTGTGTGACTTGGCGTATCCTCTGCATAATTTATCTCACAATACGGCCAATCATTCCAAGGCCAGTAAAGCGGTGAGTAGCTAAAGGCGATTTCCTGCAGCTCTTTCAGCAGTATGCCATACATACAGGTTTCAGGGAGGGCTTCTGCGTCACTCTCCAAAAATTACTTCCTAAGAAACCGCTTCACTGAATATTAACTCACAGCAGTACACGAATTCTTTGGCGAGTTAAAACGAAAAGTAATGTACACGTAATATCTACAAGAGAACAATTACAATAACGTAACTCCTAGAAAAGACCTTACGTGCAACTAGAAGGATGACCTAGAAGGAATCAAAGAATTAATGGCGTTTTGTAAATCAGAGTTTTCCAGAGCGTATGATGTTCACGTTAGGAGAAACATTAACCATTATAGCCAGCTAGTATAAAGTAACAGCGTGTTTTGAATCAGTACAACGAAATATCGATCACAGAGTATGACAGCTGATGAAACAGCAAATCGCACGAGTCCAATCACGCATTCGATTACAAGTATATTAAGCAAGAGAATGTGTTTGTGCAAATTAATATTAACGAAGTGATAATGTTGCACAAATGGAAACATCTCTATCTGAAATGATTGTTAATAAGGGCCGCCCCATCAAGCGTGAGAATATGGATGCCATACCATGTAAATTAAGTTAATGAGAGGAGTGATCATCTGTCTATAACAAAAACAAGTGGTCACTGTAACAGTCATGTTTATTATAGTTAATATTAGCACACGAGTTACTCATTGATGTAACTTAGCCGGCCGCGGTGGTCTAGCGGTTCTAGGCGCTCAGTCCGGAACCGCGCGACTGCTACGGTCGCAGGTTCGAATCCTGCCTCGGGCATGGATGTGTGTGATGTCCTTAGGTTAGTTAGGTTTAAGTAGTTCTTAGTTCTAGGGGACTGATGACCTCAGATGTTAAGTCCCATAGTGCTCAGAGCCATTTGAACCATTTGAGCCATGTAACTTAATGAATATAACTGGACAAGGGATGATAATCGTAAAATCTGACCTTGGAGCAGGTGGGTGGGCGCAATAGAAGCACAGTTTCGAGAGTATCCCGCTAGTACGACCAGTGACTGCAAGAGTGGTTAGTCAATTACAGAAGAAACAAGGAAAAAGCTCGCGAAAGTGCGAATGAGACCAACTACCTAGTTGCGAAAGGTTAAAACTGACGAATTGGCTCCTCAGGAGACCGAACGAATTTCGTGTTTCTACCCCATCATTGCGGGCAACGCTGCCCCATCATACCACATTCATGCAGAGTGAAAGCACCTGGCAGTGGGGGTACCAGCTCGAGACTCTATGTTCAGTACGGCGTCTGCGCTCAGTTCTCAAGTGTAGAAACCCTTCCGTACGAGAGCATGCCTAGTCTCGAAAGTAGCCTGGTAGCAAGTGTTCGCTTCCCCGTCTCCTAGTAGCAAGAGCTTACTCCACACTCCCCTAGCAGTAAGTCTTCTCTCTCTTAACCCTCTGAGACTTGGCTGTTGCCGGCCCGAGTGGCCGAGCGGTTCTAGGAGATACAGTCTGGAACTTACTTATTTAGCGTATGTGGTTTTCAAGTACAAATGGTTTCATGTTTAAATACATACAGACAGATAAAGATAAAATCAACATACATTATAACACATAAATAATGTCTCGTCTTATGGACATTCAATTAAGGATAAAATAGGCATACACAGGTTGTTACAATAAGGTATCTTGTCATAGATAAGATAAAATTATTATATAGAAATTGTTGCTATAAGGTCATTCAGCAATCACATATATGGAATCTATAGAGTCTCTTTAAAGTTCTATGTCTAGGTTTTCCATCCACTCGACGGCTGCAGGGGAGGCTGCATAAAGTTCTCGAATGGATCCTTTAAACGCACGTTTAGGGCATTCCTGAATGATGTGCTGGATCGTTTGCTCTGGATGTCCACAATCGCACTGTGGTGAATCTCGTATGCCCCATCTACAGAGCATCTCGCCACTTCGGCCATGACCAGTTCTGAGCCTATTGAGTATAACCCAAGTTCTTCTTGGCAGGTGAGTACCAGGTAGGTTTCCACCAGGTGATATTTCATTGCAGTTCTTGGATAGTCCGGTCTGAGACCATTCATTTTTCCATGAATCCATAGCATCGTAAGACGTAGCCATAAGGTTTTGAGCTGTTCTCCATAGTGTTCTTCTAGATCTTAGTCGGGAATATTTAGGGCAATGTCCTGATGGATTGTGTGGTGTCACCGCCAGACACCACACTTGCTAGGTGGTAGCTTTTAAATCGGCCGCGGTCCGTTAGTATACGTCGGACCCGCGTGTCGCCACTATCAGTGATTGCAGACCAAGCGCCGCCACACGGCAGGTCTAGAAACACTTCCTAGCACTCGCCCCAGTTGTACAGCCGACTTTGCTAGAGATGGTTCACTGACAAATTACGCTCTCATTCGCCGAGACGATAGTTAGCATAGCCTTCAGCTACGTCATTTGCTACGACCTAGCAAGGCGCCATTTCCAGTTACTATTGATGCTGTAAAACATGTACCGTCAAGAGCGATGTTCACCAATTATGGATTAAAGTATTCCAGAAGATACGTACGTTTATTGCTAGTCTCAATTCCTTGTCCTGTTCCAGACCTCACGCCATTCTGCGTGAGCTTAAACGAGTGCCATGCCGCCTAAGATGTGGTGGAGCTATACTACAGAGAACAGGAAGCCAAGGTAGTGGGGTGGATTTAATGGTCCCAGTTATGGTTCTCATGGAACTGCGCGACCGCTACGGTCACAGGTTCGAATCCTGCCTCGGGCATGGATGTGTGTGATGTCCTTAGGTTAGTTAGGTTTAAGTAGTTCTAAGTTCTAGAGGACTGATGACCTCCGAAGTTAAGTCGCATAGTGCTCAGAGCCATTTGAACCATTTTGAACTTGGCTGTTTCTGTCGGAGCAGAAATTTCACCGCCAGTAGAAGCAAACATTGGAGTTCCGCCAAGCAACATTCTACTAAAATGGTTAAACAAAGTCCCGCTATTACGAATTTCGTTATTAACCATTGAGGGGTGTGGAAGAAGCCAGCAGACTGTTCCCACTTCTTGATATGATTCTGAAGATGACGAGTAAGAGGGCTCCAACATAGACAAGTACGAAAAAGCTTGCGCTCTGTGGAAAATAACGCTATGAACCAAGAGAAATGCTTGTTTCAGAAATTTAAACAAAACACAGTTCTGTAGTGTGGCCCCTGCGGCAACGGTGGTTCGCATACTGGGCTCTGAAGAGCGACACCTGGCCAGATTCATCATCTTTGTAAATAGATTATACGAACACTACTGTGTTTTTCTTTGGCAGATAGCTGTTCTCGTCCAGCTCTCTGAGTGTGTGGGATTCGGGGGGAGGAGGGGGGGGGCAATACTGCGTTGGTTACTTGTGGCTGAAACTCAGTCATGAGCTAATAAGGTTATGACCGTGCTCGTTTCTTAGAAGAAAATTCTTACTTTTTTCCAGCCAAATCACAGTTTCAATTCTGCGGGTCTCCATCGTAATAAGAGAACTGAAAAGAAGGCAATAAACAGGACAGTCGCTGATGGTACTGGATATGATCTGCAATTACAAAACGGCGTAATAGAATGATTACATTGGTCAAAGTAATGCGCGTATCATATTCTGAAGTAATCTTCGTAACAGCTTAAGAAGAAGCCTGCCATGTAACAGTAGGTAGCAGACTTGTATATATACCAGTTATAAATAAAGGAACGTTGATGTCTGGAGTAGTAATGTCATTGTTAAAATACTCTGGCCCTGGTGCAAACAGACGACCCTACCTTAGACAGAATTGTTTACCTATACTGATATAAACCATATGTGATGTGATTCTTACAAGATTCACTGAAAAGAAGTTTGAGACACATTCACGACCATAGCCCATTTGATACGATAACACTATAGGACAGTCAGTTTTCGGAAAACTCTTAGATACGTACCAAACGTTCGTGTAGGCCAACATGTCCCACACGTAGACGGTCCCTTCAATGAGAGATCATTTCTTGTATATTACAAAATGGGTGACAATCTAATTTGGAACAGGGTGACGCTTTTTGGAGAGCCCTTTTTTGGTGTGAAATACTTTACAGCTGCGCTTAGTGTTCACAGCACTTTATATGTGCTGTTTCTTAAGTCAGTCACTCATTATTAGAATTAATTTGTACAGCACAGATTTCAGCCATCAGGCGTAAAAGAAGCATACATTATGGACATTATGGAAATGGAAGATGACTTAGATGAAGATGAAATGGGGAATATGATACTGCGTGAAGAATTAGACAGAGCACTGAAAGACCTTAGTCAAAAATAGGCCCTGAGAGTACACAACATTCTATTAGAATTACTGATAGCCTTGGGAGAGACAGCCTTGACAAAACTCTACCATCCGGTGAGCAACATATGTGAGACAGGTGAAATACCCTCAGACTTCAAGAAAAATATAATAATTCCAATCCCAAAGAAAGCATGTGTAGACAGGTGTGAAAATTACCGAACGACAGTTTAATAAGTCATGGTTGCAAAATACTGACACGAATTCTTTACAAACGAATGGAAAAACTGGTGGAAGTCGACCTCGACGAAGATCAGTTTCGATTCCGTAGAAATGATGGAGCACGTGAGGCAATACTGACCTTACGACGTATCTCAGAAGATAGATTAAGGAAAGGCAAACCTATATTTCTAGCATTTGTAGACTCAGAGAAAGCTTTTGACAATGTTGTGTTCATAGTTCCGCGTAGTCAGCGCGTACACAACTTTCCCACTAGAGCGCCCCCCGCTAAGCACAACAGCACAGTCGCAGCGCTCGTCCGTCTTCGCTCTACGAGGTGGCACTGCCATAAAGACGGACCAAATTCTGCTTCCGCCGATCCGCGTATTAATGTGTAACGCAGCCAATGAGATAGCTGCTAACGTAGAACCTTTTCTCCTCGCGGATCACACTCGCGCAGTGATACCTGAACGCGCGAGGTATTATAACGAGTGTACAGACCTCCGATTAGTCAGTCTGCATTAGTCTGTAGTCAAGTTTCAGTCTGCGCCTCATAAGATTATCATATTCCTGTACATAGCCATGAAGATAAATGAATAGACACTTTGTCAAGTATCAGAGATATGTGAGAATAAGATTAACGTACCTAGACCAAAGGAACTTCAGATTGTCAATTGCAAACAGCATCCAGAATCAAGTTACGTAATGTCTATATTTTTTATTATTTTAATAAATGTGTGTGAAAATTAATCAAGTTTAAAGTTGGTCACCGTCAATCTGCTACTCTAAGCGTGCAAGTGGCATTTCTATCGTCTGACCTAACGGCAGAAGATAGACACGCCACGATAAGACCACGAGACATATTGCTGACACTCGCCTACTTCGTTAGAGCGACAAGTCAAGTCATGGTGTGTGTACCGAAGGTCTTACAGTACGCTCACCACAGACAATGTTGACTGGAATACTCTCTGTCAAATTCTGAAGGTGGCAGGAGTAAACTACAGGGAGCGAAAGGGTATTTACAATTTGTACAGAAACCAGATTGTAGTTATAAGAGTCGAAGGGCGCGAAAGGGAAGCAGTGATTGAAAAGGGTGTGAGACAGGGTTGTAGCGTATCCCCGATGTTATTCAGTTTATATATTGAGCAAGTAGCAAAGGAAATAAAAGATAAATTTGGAGTAGGAATTGAAATCCATGCACAAGAAATAAAAACTTTTAGGTTTGCCATTGACATTGAAACTCTTGTCATAGATAGCTGAGTTTTGGTATCTGGGAAGCAAAATAACTGATGATGATCGAAGAACAGGGGATGCAAAATGCAGTCTGGCTCTGTCAAGGGACGCGTTTCTGAAGAAGAGAAATTTTTACCATCGAGTACAGATTTAAGTTTCAGGAAAACTTTTCTGAAAGTATTTGTACGGAATGTATCCATGTATGGAAGCTAAATACGGACGGTAAATTGTTTGGACAAGAAGAGAATAGAAACTTCCGAAATGTGGTGCTAGAGATGAATGCTGAAGATTAAATGGGTAAATTATGTAACTAACGAGCAGGTAGTGAATAGAAATGGGGAGCAGAATAATTTGTATCACAACCTGATTGAAAGAAGGGATCGATTGGTAGGACACGTTCTGAGGCATCAAGGGAGCACCAATTTAGTATTGGAGGGAAGCGTGGAGGTTAAAAATTGTAGAGGGAGACCAAGAGATGAATACACTAAGCAGATTCAGAAGGATGTAGGTTGCAGTAGTTATTTGGAGATGAAGAAGCTTGCACAGGATAGAGTAGCATGGAGACCTGTTTCGATCAGAAAAAAGGTGCAATTTTGATACTCTAGTAGCGTTTCGATCAATGGAGTTCTTTAGTTTAGTCCGTCAAGACCGGTTACAGTAGACATATCATACACAATTACTACAAATAAGTTCTGTATGTTTAAACATATATTACCCTCGCAAGTTTTTAAAGCAAAGACTTTTTTTTCCTTTCCTGAATAGAAAATATGCAATAAATGAAGTCCCACGGCATTACATTGAGACAAGCAAGGGTGTAATGAATAGACATTTGAGCCTTTGAGCTGCATCAGACTTATACAACATACCTATCAGCACAAATTAAAAAGAAAATGCAACCTGGGTTATCTCCAACTATAGAAAACACAATTGGCCATCCAGTGGAACTCAGTTCTGAAATGGAAGATGCTTTGGCCTGGTAAGGTTTATTTCTAGAACAGCGAGGACTGGGTCAGTCGCCACTCCTGTTGAGAAGAGCAGGTATTCCACGTTCGCTACTGAACAATTCCGTTTGCAAAGAATATAGTGGACATTAGTATTAAAAACAATAGGTCATATCTACACCGTTGTCTTATATCTTGGTTAATAATCATATCTTCCAAGTGATTCCTACACGTGCTTACTACAGTGCATGTACTTTCGCAAAGGGTTTCAAATACCTCTATTATGAGATAAAAATACCCGCATTCAGACGTAATCTTCCATAGGCTATCACGGTTCAGATGGTCAAAAGATTTCTCAACGCTGATTAAGGCCATACGGTTTTCTGTATTAAATTCTCCGTGTTTTTCTTTTATGTTCTTCATTACAAACATCATATAGGATTGATTTCAAAAGAGACTCGCGGATACAAGATTGATGTGCAGCGTCGACATCGTTTAGACACTTTTTAAGTAGCCTGTTTTTGTGTTTCTATGTTGCAGAACTATAGAGTGCATTAATATGACTGACAGCGGTCTGCGCCCTTACAAAGAGATTCTGCGCCTGCACGGACTCGCAGTTAAAAGTTAATAGTTAGCAGTGGTGGAGGTTGGCAGTGTTAGCGTGAGCGGACGGTTTGGATATGTGTCCGTCATGGAGAGTTCTGTTGGCTAGAAATGGATTGTAAAATGATGACTGATGTATTTTATAATGTTTGGGAAACGGAATTGTTGACGATTATATAATTTTGGGAAATGGATGTCAGATGATTAAGGTAAAATCGGCGAAATACATTGTTTGCTCTGCAACAAAATTTTTCCTTTGCTAATCACATGTCTATTAGTAGAGTCTATAGTAGTTAAAATGTTTTATTTAGCTGGCTGTAGTTGCTTCTATTTGCAGTTGTTCGTCTCATGAAGATTTACTGTGAGGCAAGTGACTTACGAAATGTATGGGTTATTGTTAGGATTTCTTCTCATTGAGGGCCATTCTTTTGTGTTAATTATTTGCAGTCAGATTGCGTTTCTTTATTGTGGGTCATAAATGGATAGGATGAGTTTGAGTTGTATTTGTCACGGAAAATTGTGTAAGTCAGTGTTGAAATGATAAAAACAATCAAGTGACTGTAGATCCAATTTCACTCAGCAGTTTAAGAAGGTTCCGTTTCATTCAGCCCAGGATACTTCACTGGAATCTTCTGATTTTCTTGTACTTTGAATAATTAGTGCATGGTTAGTTTTTGTTTATTGCTAGCGCGTAATTTTATATGGAATTTCACTTGTAGTGTAGGTTCTGATTGTTTTACTGTATAGTAATGAGCAAAGTAGTTGTGGCATGCATGTGGATTTGCAGCAAGTATCTTGCAGTCGCGTTTGCAACTAATTAGATGTTTATTATTTTCAGTGCTATTTTAGTGTGTCTTCTTATTTTTGCTTTTCAGTTTGTTTTTTAGTGTGTTACTGTGTGAAATACTGTGATATTCATGGCGTGTGAAAAGCGTAATATTAGGGTGCGAAGTAAATTAAGAAACGATAGTGAGGACGAGCGTAGCGTGCTAGTATCTCCTTGTAACGAAGTGACTAATATTCAAGACAATAAATTGATAATTGTGCTTAGGGACATGGATCAGGCAGCAAATAACGGTGTAGAAATAGAAACAATCCAAAGAATCAGTGAAGAGGGGACTATTGTCGATCGATTGGACGGTAACTGTTTGCCTCAGGAATGCGAAATAACAGAACAAAACCTTGCAAATACCGTAGATTCAGGTTTTGCGTCATTACTCTTTTCTCAATTAAGTCAAGATTCATTCTTTGCTCTTCAAAATCCGTATATTTTAGGTGCAAAAGCACTGCCGAAAAGCACAAAGCAGCATGTTTCATTCACTAATACATTGTTTTTGCAATTAAAGCAGCAAATGGAACAAAATCAGAAACAAATTTAAGAAATACTTGAACAAACACGTGAAGGTTTAACCGCTGAGTTACTTAAAATCATATTGAAATGTAACAAAAGTTTTAAAGATGTAAAAACAGAAATTTGTGAGCATTTTCAGCCTATTTTTTCGGGACATGAAAACATATAACAGAATCATGGTGCTGCCACAAAAGAACTGCAGATCATTGTTCACGAAAATCACTACACCTTGCAGGATAAGATTGACTCAGCTGCGTCTACCGATACGATCAAGCAACTTGTAAAAATCAAAAAAACTTTAAGGATACAGTAGATACTCAAAAATTAGACTCAAAAAAACATACGGAGGAAATCAGCACATATCCGAACTTTCGGCCCAGTTAACAAATTTATCTACGAAGGTAGACGATGATTTGAATGATACAAGACCGGTAGCCCTTACTGATACAGAGAAGTACAAGGAAATTAGGAAATTTAAACAAAGTCAGAATCAAATTAATGCGCAAGACAAAAGATAAATGCGGGAAGTACAAAATAAGGAGGCACATGTGATACTAGAATTACATATTTCACAAAATCCTCGCGCTCCGACACACGAGGAGGATTTAGAATTAAGGAAAAGTCACAAAGCAATAACACAGCCAATTTAGCAGATTTTGAAAGGAGTTGAAAAGGTGCGCCGGATCGTGAGATGGAACCGCCGACACGACGTAACAATGACTGATCTGCGACACGCCGACACGATGATTTTCACTATATGCTCTACATCACTACACGTAAATTAAAAACATTAAAGATTTCTAGTAATGACATACATCCACAAGATTGGCTTCATCAGTTTTCTCACTGTTTTCCTCCTAATTTGTCGTTACGGCACAGATCAGAATTTATGTATGGTTATTTAGAAAATGAACCAGCTGTAAGAATGCGGTCGGTTATTCGCGACTGTCACAGTAAAGGAAATTTTTTTCATGCCTTCCTCTCTGCATATTGGTCTCAGACTAATCAAGATCGAGTAAAACACAATATTGTAATGATGAAGCATTTAGAATAGTCGGAATTTTTCAGCCCTGTAAAATTTTTTTAAGATATGTTACGCAAGAATCAGTATTTGTCAACCCTGTACAGCCCCTCGGAACTCATTCGCATTTGCTTAATTACGTTGCCTGAACATTTAAGACATATTATTTTAGCAGATACTAGAAGGGATCAGATAGATTATATAATGGTAAGACAGAGATTTAGGAACCAGGTTTTAAATTGTAAGACAATTCCAGGGGCAGAGTGGACTGTGACCACAATCTATTGGTTATGAACTGTAGATTACACTGAAGAAACTGCAAAATGGTGGGAATTTAAGGAGATGGGACCTGGATAAACTGACTAAACCAGAGGTTGTACAGAGTTTCAGGGAGAGCATAAGGGAATAATTGACAGGAATTGGGGACAGAAATACAGTACAAGAAAAAAGGGCAGCTCTGAGGGATGAAGTAGTAAAGGCAACAGAGGATCAAGTACGTAAAAAGACAAGGGCTAGTAGAAATCATTGGGTAACAGAAAACATATTGAATTTAATTCATGAAAGGAGAAAATACAAAAATGCAGTAAAGCAGGCAAAAAGGAATACAAACGTCTCAAAAATGAGATCGACAGGGAGTGCAAAATGGCTAAGCAGGAATGGCTACAGGACAAATGTAAGGATGTAGAGGCTTATCTCACTAGGGGTAAGATTGATACTGCCTACAGGAAAATTAAAGAGACCTTTGGAGAAAAGAGAGCCACTTGTATGAATATCAAGAGCTCAGATGGAAACCCAGTTCTAAGCAAAGAAGGGAAAGCAGAAAGGTGGAAGGAGTATATAGAGGGTCTATACAAGGGCGATGTACCTGAGGACAATATTATGGAAATGGAAGAGGATGTATATGAAGATGAAATGGGAGATACGATACTGCGTGAAGAGTTTGACAGCGCACTGAAAGACCTGAGTCGAAACAAGGCCCCAGGAGTAGACAACATTCCATTAGAACTAGTGACGGCCTTGGGAGAGCCAGTCCTGACAAAACTCTACCATCTGGTGAGCAAGATGTATGAGACGGGCGAAATACCATCAGACTTCAAGAAGAATACAATAATTCCAGTCCCAAAGAAAGCAGGTGTTGCCAGATGTGAAAATTACCAAACTATCAGTTTAATAAGTCACAGCTGCAAAATACTGACACAAATTCTTTACAAACGAATGGAAAAACTAGTAGAAGCCGACCTCGGGGAAGATCAGTTTGGATTCCGTAGAAATGTTGGAACACGTGAGGCAATACTGACCTTACGACTTATCTTAGAAGAAAGATTAAGGAAAGGCAACCCTACGTTTCTAGCATTTGTAGACTTAGAGAAAGCTTTTGACAATGTTGACTGGAATACTCTCTTTGAAATTCTAAAGGTGGCAGGGGTAAAATACAGGGAGCGAAAGGCTATTTACAATTTGTACAGAAACCAGATGGCAGTTATAAGAGTCGAGGGGCATTAAAGGGAAGCAGTGGTTGGGAAGGGAGTGATACAGGGTTGTAGCCTCTCCCCGATGTTATTCAATCTGTATATTGTGCAAGCAGTGAAGGAAACAAAAGAAAAATTCGGAGTAGGTATTAAAATCCATGGGGAAGAAATAAAAACTTTGAGGTTCGCCGATGACATAGTATTTCTGTCAGAGACAGAAAAGGACTAGGAAGAGCAGTTGAACGGAATGGACAGTGTCTTGAAAGGAGGATATAAGATGAACGACAACAAAAGCAAACCGAGGATAATGGAATGTAGTCGAATTAAGTCGGGTGATGCTTAGGGAATTGGATTAGGAAATGAGATACTTAAAATAGTAAAGGAGTTTAACTATTTGGGGAGCAAAATAACTGATGATGGTCGAAGTAGAGAGGATATAAAATGTAGAGTGGCAATGGCAAGGAAAGCGTTTCTGAAGAAGAGAAATTTGTTAACATCGAGTATAGATTTAAGTGTCAGGAAGTCGTTTCTGAAAGTATTTGTATGGACTGTAGTCATGTACGGAAGTGAAACATGGACGATAAATAGTTTGGACAAGAAGGGAATAGAAGCTTTCGAACAGTGGTGCTACAGACATGACATCGAAGCCTTTCAGGGATTTTTGCAAGAATTGAAAATTAACAACGACAATCGCATGATGCTAAAACAGGAAAACAACAATTATAGGTCACATCCGTCACAATTTAGTGACGCCAGAAATAATAACAGGACACTCGAAGGCTACTCTTATAACACATATAGTGATCAAAACAGACACCACCCGTATGGCAACCATCAGCAGAATAATAATAGTTACAGAGGAAGGTCACATTTCCGTAGAAATGACTATGACAGAGATAACCGTAGAAAGAGACAATATGGAAACCAGAACAATTATTATCAACGGAGACACAATGACTTCAGACGCAACAGTCCACCTCATAATTATGATTCTGAGAGAAATTCTCCACTACTTAATCGAGAAGAAAGAAATCACAGAAATTACCAAGACGACAGACGCTATAGTCATGACGACTGACCTGAATTTAATCAGAACTGGCTTGATTAAAATAGGGCAGGGCCCTCTCGACAAGCTGAAATTGTAGAAATTAGACCTCCAAATCCCAGTATCGACGAGTGACAACAAAGAGATAATAGACAATGACTCACACCGCAGGCGGCCACAAAACAAACTTAAGAAGCTGACGACGTAGCTTCTATGACTATAAATTAACTCAGTAATTTTACGAGTTCACTTTTATAGGAAACAGACGACACAAGTCTTTTTATGTGTACATTTCAGTTCGTTAGTTGCGCGATTACGTCATCACTATAAGGTTCACGTTCTTGTAACATATATTGACAATGAGGTTTTATTGCAAAATTTTTCTTTACTTGTAAAGACATTTTTATTTAAAGTACTTTTTGACAGCTACAAAATTATACTATGACGCTACTTATGAGTGACACAATTTTCATTATTGCTTCTACGCTGTATCTTTTTTATGTCTGCACAGTTTTCTACGTTCTTCTGAAAAGTAAAACGTCTTTTACAAATGACATTTCTGGCATTTATATGCTAAGCGCTTTACTTTTGTATATAAAAAAGTAAGTTCATTGATTTTTAGAGAACTTTCCTTATGAACGACGATAACTACGACACTTGGCGCATTTTTTCCGTTAGGCAATGACAGAAATTTTCTTACAGCAAGAAGCATACTTCAGCGCTATATGACACGCATTTGAATGATTACTTTTTGTACTTGGAACATTTTAGAAATGTTTTTGACTTACAATGATTCAGAGAAGGTTTTCGGTGATACATTTCATTCTGCAGTTTTAATCTGTAGCATCTAAGTTATAATTACAATATCCCTTATGGAGGTACTCCTACTTTGTGTGCTATGAGTGTGGCAAGCGCAAGGAGCCCTAGCTAATAATATGGTATTTTCTTATATAGTTTTATGCATCGGAACCATATTTCTCCAACACAGAATTACATAGCTATCTGGACATTTAACAGATGGAAATGGATATTTTACTGCGTCAGTGACCAATGTTTACATAATCACACAGCTCGATTACTTTGCATTTATGAAATTGTACCTTATCTGCGTTTTTGGAACTGTTCACATATATTTTCAGAACAATTGTGATACTGGGAGAACTTTGATTGATGTATATTGTATGGGATCATGATTTTTGAAATATGTTTGAGGTAGATGACAATATTGACATTAGCAGACACATTTTTTGAATAGGTTTTGAGATCATTGGAGGAAGCTACGACAATTTTGAGATATGACTGAGGTGTTATGATGATGTCATTATGACGAAGATGTGTATTATGAGGTTAAGTTATAGTTATATTCAATAAGGCGATGTTATATGAGGAATGTGATTATGCTACATGTTTATTATGTTGAAATATTGAAGAAGTGTTGACAAAAGTGTATATGTGTAATGATGCATGAACACTGAGTAACTGTTAGGGACCCTTCTTTGTGGAAAAAATGTTGGAAACCAAGAACTGTACTTTAAGAGTTATGAAAAGTGAGCCTATATTTGAATGTAAGTACCACAATGCCGATAGAAATTTTTAGACACTGTTATTCATGAGATCTGGTTTATACACACCTCTCCTGTAATTTTTCGACCTGTGAATTTTTTTTATTTGCATCAAACTGTCATTGTAGAAAAAAACTGTTGTCATAAATATGTTGGTAAAGAGTATATGTGACCTTTCTGCTGCGCCGTACTGTGCACTAGCCGCCTACAAAAACCCATTGTTGTGTTGCGTTTCAACTCTACTGGTGTTGCTTCAGCCACTTTTAAGTTTACTGCACTCCCACAAGTGCTCACACAGCTGTAGAAAAGAGAGGCCGTTGACCTCGCTATTGACATATCTTTGCAAAAAGCGACAAACACGACATACACTATTTCTTGGAAATATATGATTACATTTTGGAGCTTGTATTTTGTGCAACTTACACAAGTGTCTTTCTATGAGCGTTGAGAGCAATTTTAGTGACTTATGGAAAGCCACATGGGTACTGAATGATGTTTTTATGCTTTGCTTTGTACATATTTGCTTATTTTATTTGATATCTTGTTTCTAGCTGCACTGCACCATTTATTTTCCGAAATAAAATTAAATACATATACTAATGTGAACACTCTCTGTCAACAGATCTATTAAATAATAATTTTATGATCCACATCCTTGAAAAAGGAGAACTTGGAAAGGAAAGAACAATAAGAAGGAGAAAGAGCTAGTAACAGGAACTGTATACATAATTTTGTTTTCAAAGATTTGGTAATTTTTTTGGTAGAATAAATTGTTGTGGCACATCACTTTAGTGTTAAGATGTAACAATGACATTAAGATGTGAAGAGACATTTCCCTTATCTGCACTGCTGTCTTTACTGTAATATTTTTTCTGGTTGTGCTTTGTCATGTTTAGGTATAAGCTTTTGCATTTGCTGCTGCTATTTGTCAGGCAATGTCCTACTGAATTTTACTTTGTGTTACTGTGCTAAGCCAATTTTACCATTGATTTATTTTTCTTGTTTGCAGCATGTTGCCTTATGTTAGTTGTAATGTTTTATTTTCTTTGCTAATTTAGATTTTCTGATGCTTGCTTTGCCAGTTTGCATTTTTGTCATTGTTGTTTGTGTTAATTTTTTGTGCTGCTGCATTGCCTTATTTTCTATTTTATGTATCTAAGCTCATTAGATTTAAGTTAGCTTAAAAGGGGTGTGCCATATAAGAAAATGAGTGATGATGAGTTGGGAAGAAATGCATTGAGAATCTGTGAGGAATAGTTCTGGCCAAAAACTGTTGTATTATGAGGAATAATTATTTTGAAAGAGGAAACGAATGGAGATAAGCAGGGTATAGTGACAACAGGTTTAGGTAGGATTTTCTTGGAAATGAATGATCAGGTAAGAAAAATATGAAAGCAGAAGCACTGTTGAAAGTATAAATACAGAAAACATCGACATCTACATCCATACTCCGCAAGCCACCTGACGGTGTGTGGCGGAGGGTACCTTGAGTACCTCTATCGGTTCGCCCTTCTACTCCAGTCTCGTATTGTTCGTGGAAAGAAGGATCGTCGGTATGCTTCTGTGTGGGCTCTAATCTCTCTGATTTTATCCTCACGGTCTCTTCGCGAGATATACGTAGGAGGGAGCAAGATACTGCTTGACTCTTCGGTGAAGGTATGTTCTCGAAACTTTAACAAAAGCCTGTACCGAGTTACTGAGCGTCTCTCTTGCTTAGATAGGAATCTTTTTGTGGAAACAAGTGTTGGAGTAAGAGAGGTAAATGCAGTTTTGGTTGGAAATGAAGTAGTTTTGGCTGAAAGTAATGGAGGTACGAGCATGAAATATATTATTGAAAAGAAAATGAAACAGAGGTATAAAATGTACACCAGACGTACAGCAGAACCAAATGTTACACTGAAAACAGACACTGTCCTTCCCTTTTGTGTTATTTTGCTGTGTTTTTATATGTACCATTGTGTGCCTGTGTTCTTCATGTCTCTGTGTGTTTACCTGATCAAATAAATTTGATAGAATTTTTTTCCTTCTAATACTAAGCTGCATTCACTATGATGAGGAATACTGTTATCCTCATATCTAATCCGTTTTGTATATCACATTCTTCACTTTAGGAAGATGTTCAGAGATTATTTATTCTGTTATGTTTCCTTTTAATGCTCATATGTCAAGTTAATGTTTCTAAGGATATTCTCATTCCTCATTTCCTGTAATACTCCTATATATGCTTATTTCCATTATTTTTGTAAAGCCTGTATTGGTACAAATGTTATTTGTATTATCATGTTCTTTACTACAATGATGTTTTCTTTACATTTGTAGGTGTATTCTTATGCTGCAAAATTGTAATTGTATAGACAGCAGTTATCCAAGTTAGGTAAATAGATAAATAGAAGGGATTCATTTTTCTACAGACATTTGTCAGTTGGTCATACTATATGTATAAAATCTCAGAAATTATATGACTGTGTTAGCGCTTGCACATGTGTTGATAAATCAGCATGGGACTGGTTAACAGCATTGCTGGTTCTAAGGATATTACAAAAAATTAGTGAGTGCACAAGTGGTGGTTCGTGGACTTGCTACATTACCCTCAAGACTCTTCAATTCTGATTGTGAATCCATGCAGTATGGCTGCTGACCATCGCTACAAGGACTAAAGTAGGTCTCCACCTTTGGTGGTCCATTACTACCATAATCTCTACACAGACTACAGTGAGTCTGCACCTTTGGTGGTCCATTACTACCATAATCTCTACACAGACTACATGGGTCTGCACCTTTGGTGGCCCATTACTACCATAACCTCTACAAGCATACTGTGACTCTGCACCTTTGGTGGCCCATTACTACCCTAACCTCTAGAACGATTACTGTGGGTTTGCTCTGTGGTGACCTACCAATTCTACCAATATTCTTCAAGACTTCGAATGATTCCGCTGTGGGTCTACTCTGTTGTGGCCCATTACAATATTCACAGCACTGTGTTTCCGTAGGGAGGACAACACTACTTCTCCTAGACTCCATGGCGGTCCACGACTTACTCGTACATTTTCTTTTACTGCTCAGCCTTTGTGCGTAAAACTGTCATACACTACTCTTCTGATGAATGATCAGGACTGTCCTTAAGGACTGTGAGGAGAATTTTTGCTTTATTGACCAACAGCATATTTAACCTTTGTGTGCATCTGATCTATTTGACATTCTTAATACAAAAATTTTTAACAAATTACTATTAGCCACTGCCCAAAACACTTCGTAAAATTTTTTAAGAGGGGCAGAGGCTACGTAAGTAGCCTTTTTATATGTTTCTGTGTTGGCAGCGCTATAGACTGCATTAATATCAGAGACAGCGCTCTGCGCCCTTGCTAAGAGACTCTGTGGCTGGATGGACTCGCAGTTAAAAGTTAATAGCTATCAGTGTTGGAGGTTGGCAGTGTCAGGGTGAGCAGACGGTTTGGATGTGTGTCCGTTATGGATATTTAGTGTTGGTTGGAAATGGATTGTAAAATGATGATTGATTTATTGGATAATGTTTGAGAAATGGAATTATTGACGATTATATAATTTTTGAACCTGTATGTCACATGATTAAGATAAAATCTGCGAAATAATTTGTTTGCTCCCCAACAAAATCTTTCTTTTGCTAACCACATACCTATTTGAAGTTAGAGTCTATAGTAGAATCTTTTATTTAGCTGACTGTAGTTCCTGCTATTGGCTGTAGTTCGTGTCATGAAGATTTTCTGTGAGGTAAGTGACTTATGAAATGTATGGGTTATTGTTAGTATTTCTTCTGATTCAGGGCCATTCTTTTGTGTTAATTGTTTGAAGTCATATTGCGTTGCGTTTGTATATTGTGACTTATAAGTGAATAAGATAAGTTTGAGTTGTATTTGTCAGGGAAAATTCTGTAGGTTAATGTTGAAATGATAAAAACAAGTAAAGTGACTGTAGGTTAAATTACACTCAGCAGTTTAAGAAGGTTCAGTTTCATTCAGCAGTTTCAGAAATAAACGTTAAAGTTTCAACTTCAGTGAATGTTTGGTTTGTCCTGTGCGACGTGCGCCCAAGCGCCTGGGTCGCGGCCCTCTGGCCTGTCGCTCACACAGTGTCGTCAACACGCACAGGGGCTCTCTATTCTCTACCAGAGTGCAAGCACAAGGCAGAATATAAGCGAGTCCTTAAAGTAACCACTGGAAAGATGAAAGTTTTGCTGTGTGCCGGTGACGTAATCGTCTGTGAATCCAACACGTGGTAGTGGCGCAGAATATTACCCGAAAGTTCCACATCATCGTTTTTCGCGTGGAGAATTCCAGGTTATACCATGTAGCTCACCTTTGCATGTTTAAGAATAAATGAAACAAAATCATCTAGCCAGTTTGGTTAGTCAACAAAGTCAATATAGTGCGACAAGATGGGAATTGGATTAGACAGAAATCGTGTCCGAGTAGCAGAGACGATCATAATGATCGTTCGTGAGAAGCTGGATTCCAGGTTTGAGTCCGCGTCTGGTAAAAATTTTCGCTTGTCTGTGAAATTATTTCAGTGCCTAATTCATAAATTATTCAATTTCATTTCATTTCAATGTCATGTATGTTCTTCAAATGAAACTATATGGTTCCAGAGACCTTATCAAGTTTCGAACGTCTATGATATAAGAGGGGGGACCCAAAAATAACCGGAATTTCTTTCTAGAAAGCATATACTTTATTGTTTTCAAATACAACCTTAATCTCCTTCCAAGTACTCTCCATTAGCATTAGCATTAATACACTTGTCCAAAACGTTCATTCCAGTGTTCGAAGCACCTTTTAAATTCGTCCTCTTTGATACCTGCTAGCAGTTTCATTACATTGCGTTTTACGTCTTCCACATCCGCAAAACGCTTTTCATCCTCGGGAATAGGAAGAAAAGGGTGCTAAATCCGGCGAATAGGGCACGTGGGTCAAGGTAGTCGTCTTCGTTGAGGCCAAAAACTGGCGAACGCTGAGAGCCGTGTGCGCGGGAGCGTTGTTGTGATGCAGGCGGCGCAACCTGCTACTACAAGTACACGATGTGCAGCATTACGATTCCGGCTACTTTCGGGTCCCCCCTCGTATACATGCAGACTGGCGCGACGAATGAAAATTTGTACCAACACCAGGTAAATGTGCTACCCGTTACCGCAGCCTGGAAAAATGGCTTTGCACAGTTTGTGCGGAATACCCTTGCACGCCTCCCTTCGCAATCGATATTTCAATTCGCGCCTCAGCCCACTTCGTATACCCAAAAACTAGGACAGCATTGCAGAGGGTCTCCGTCTGTGTGGGAATAACGCCTCAGCATCGACCGAAACGGGGGATTCTGCCTGAAACCCAGGCGTACGTGCTTTAATTAAATGGAACCATGTGGTTACAGAGACGTTTTGAAGTCTGAATCATCTGTTATGTACTTATGCAGTCTGAAGTGATGAATGAAAATTTGACGCTTGAATAGGAGTTTGGTTAGCGCGTCTGGCTACTGAGCAGGATACAGAATCGAATCCGGGCCTTCGTACAAATTTTCATTCGTAATTTCAGTCTGCACTTTTTTTATTATCAGATCAGAAATTATTTCCTTTCATTTCGAAGTAATTTATTTTCTTATCAGATCAAACTCATTCAGGGATAGGGCTTATTAACCACAAAAAATCACAAAACTGTTCCATCCTTCAGTACTGTTCCACAAGTCGTATCGGGTCATTTGTACATCATTTACGCGATAAATGTAAATGTCGTGTGACTACGGCCTCACGTTAGGTAGACCGTTCGCCGGTGCAAGTCTTTCGATTTGACGCCACTTCGGCGACTTACCCGTCTATGAGGATGTAATGATGATGATTGGGACAACACAACGCCCAGTCCCTGTGCGGAGAAAATCTCCGATCCAGCCGGGAATCGAGCCGTGGCCCTTAGGACTGACATTCTGTCGCGCTCACCACTCAGCTACCGGGGGCGGAGATTTATGCGATGAATACGTAGCTACTAAATGCGTCTGACATGCCCTTCACTGTTGAAATTTCACAGTGGGCGGTGAGCAAGGAACGTAGAGGACAATTCCATTTCCCGCCGGTGACTGCTTCTCTCCAGCTTCCCGAATCCCTGACGGCCCATCCGCCTGCTGTGTAACCAGGAATTCCCTTAATTGCGCTCCCCTTGACGCTACTTGGCAGCCGCCACGCTGTGACAGTCCAGCCTACAGAAGAGCCGCCGCAATCTGTGAGGGGATCGGCGGCCCTGTCCCGAGACCTTGCGTGCTGCGGCACGCCGTCCCACGCGAAACACATCCTGAGCAGCAGGGAAGGACAGATGGACAGCCAGCCGGCCACTAGTTCTGTTCTACGTCTACGACTGCATACATAGTGTAAGGCGCACACCAAGGTATTTGGTCTTGGTGGCGTGGGGACGGGTGGGGGGGGGGGGGGGCGGGGGGGTTAACTTGCCATCAGCCCCAATTCTTCTAATCTGCCACATGTGCCTACGATGATGATGATGATAATAATAATACACTCCTGGAAATTGAAATAAGAACACCGTGAATTCATTGTCCCAGGAAGGGGAAACTTTATTGACACATTCCTGGGGTCAGATACATCACATGATCACACTGACAGAACCACAGGCACATAGACACAGGCAACAGAGCATGCACAATGTCGGCACTAGTACAGTGTATATCCACCTTTCGCAGCAATGCAGGCTGCTGTTCTCCCATGGAGACGATCGTAGAGATGCTGGATGTAGTCCTGTGGAACGGCTTGCCATGCCATTTCCACCTGGCGCCTCAGTTGGACCAGCGTTCGTGCTGGACGTGCAGACCGCGTGAGACGACGCTTCATCCAGTCCCAAACATGCTCAATGGCGGACAGATCCGGAGATCTTGCTGGCCAGGGTAGTTGACTTACACCTTCTAGAGCACGTTGGGTGGCACGGGATACATGCGGACGTGCATTGTCCTGTTGGAACAGCAAGTTCCCTTGCCGGTCTAGGAATGGTAGAACGATGGGTTCGATGACGGTTTGGATGTACCGTGCACTATTCAGTGTCCCCTCGACGATCACCTGTGGTGTACGGCCAGTGTAGGAGATCGCTCCCCACACCATGATGCCGGGTGTTGGCCCTGTGTGCCTCGGTCGTATGCAGTCCTGATTGTGGCGCTCACCTGCACGGCGCCAAACACGCATACGACCATCATTGGCACCAAGGCAGAAGCGACTCTCATCGCTGAAGACGACACGTCTCCATTCGTCCCTCCATTCACGCCTGTCGCGACACCACTGGAGGCGGGCTGCACGATGTTGGGGCGTGAGCGGAAGACGGCCTAACGGTGTGCGGGACCGTAGCCCAGCTTCATGGAGACGGTTGCGAATGGTCCTCGCCGATACCCCAGGAGCAACAGTGTCCCTAATTTGCTGGGAAGTGGCGGTGCGGTCCCCTACGGCACAGCGTAGGATCCTACGGTTTTGGCGTGCATCCGTGCGTCGCTGTAGTCCGGTCCCAGGTCGACGGGCACGTGCACCTTCCGCCGACCACTGGCGACAACATCGATGTACTGTGGAGACCTCACGCCCCACGTGTTGAGCAATTCGGCGGTACGTCCACCCGGCCTCCCGCATGCCCACTATACGCCCTCGCTCAAAGTCCGTCAACTGCACATACGGTTCACGTCCACGCTGTCGCGGCATGCTACCAGTGTTAAAGACTGCGATGGAGCTCCGTATGCCACGGCAAACTGGCTGACACTGACGGCGGCGGTGCACAAATGCTGCGCAGCTAGCGCCATTCGACGGCCAACACCGCGGTTCCTGGTGTGTCCGCTGTGCCGTGCGTGTGATCATTGCTTGTACAGCCCTCTCGCAGTATCCGGAGCAAGTATGGTGGGTCTGACACACCGGTGTCAATGTGTTCTTTTTTCCATTTCCAGGAGTGTATTCAACTCTAGGAGAAACAAAACGGATGAGGCAAGTACTAGAAATCACAGAAAGATAAATACACTCATGTTCAGAAGAAACAGAACACATCGAACGACTAGAGCACGTTCGTATTCAAAGGATATTTACATTAATGTGAACTGCAGAAATGATTAGCATTTTAGTCACCTCTATTCAGCAATCGTCCTGTTGCCGAGTGGGTACAGGGTCCGCTATGGGCCCTGATAACTTATCCCATATGTCATGGTATCGACGAGTATAAAGCGCGAATGGCCTTCTGTAGTATAGACTTCCATGCTGCATTAACCTAATTTCAAATTTCATCTGTGGTGGTTGGCATTAGATCACAGCGCTGCACCCGTCGTTTCACCATAGCCCACAAATTTTCGATTGACAACAAGTCTAGTGATCTGGCGGGCTACGGTAAAAGGCGGACATCCTGTGACACCAAGAAAGCACATGTTCATGCAGCAATATGTGGTCGTCCATTATCGTGCTGGAAAATGACGTCTGGGGTGCTGTGAAGAAAGCGTATGGCCATGGGTCGCAGGATGTCATTCACATAGGTCACCTATGGTCACATTTTCCTGTACACTCACCACCTGTGACTTGTGATCGTAGCCAATAGCACCCCGTACCATAACGCTTTGAGCTGGCGCTGAATGTCATTTGCGAACGCACTCACTGCGATGCCGCTCCCCCTGTCTGCGGCGAACCAAAATGCGGCCATCATTTTCATACAAACAGAACCTGGATTAGTCCGGAAACATTGTCTGGTACCATTCCAGTCCCCAGTGAGGTCGTTCTGCACGCCATTGCAGTCTAGCATGTTTCTGCACATTCGTCAAAGGTAGGCGGAGAAATGGACAACGCGTACTTAAACCATTCCGTAATAAACGGAGACAGATTGCCACCTGTGATAGTTTATGATGTGTTACACTGCTCCACTGATGCGTCAGACTCGAGGAGGACGCAGATATGTCCAACAATGCCATTCGGATGAGGTGTTGATCTTCTTGCGGATGCTATTGGTGGTGCGACCTGAGCCCTCTCGTCGTATTTTGCGGGCTTCCGTGAAAGTTTCTGTATACACTCGTCGCACTGCCGAAAACTTAGTCCCATAAGTGCAGCAGTTTCCCAGATAGATGTATCACATTCTCTCATGTCAACAATGCGCCATCCTTCATACTCACTGATTTGGCGGTACGGTTCGTGCACATATCGGCGAGGCATCCTGCACGTCTGATCAAGTCACAGTGATCAATTATCTTCGGTTTATGGCGACACCGAGAGTCGCAGACCCATTTTACTGGTAGGCAGTGTTGCGCCGTGATATCGATGTTGATCCTGATACCACGGGAGCACATGGTTCATTGCTGCAGAACATATAAATGTACATGTCCTGTTAATATCAACTTCCTAACTCTAATAGTTCCAGGGTTCTGCTTTTCCTAAACATTGCTGTACTAAGGAAAATTCTGGGACCAGTGAACCTTATAAACATTTCCTTAAAATCAGTACCGCCATTACACTGTTGTTTATTTACAGTGTTACATTTACACTTAACAACCATGATTTCGGCTTCCAAGTGCCATTATTAAGTGTTTTCTGAAAGCTGGTTAGACAATAACAGTGAAATACATAACAAGTGATACAACCGTATAACAATCCATATTTGTAATGCTTACTTGCAAGTGTTATACATTGCCTAAGATGGCATACTGTCGCATTAAAACACACTATTGGACATTTTTAGATATTTCTGGCAGAGCCTACTGCTTTGTTTCATTACTGAGTACACCTTCTTGTCTGAATGACAGACGGCTAAGTGTCAAATTGCCTTGGTCATAGATATATTCCTGTTACAAGCAGGTGGCTTTTTTTTTTTTTAGTCTTTGCACTCAGTATCCGGTAGGATACGAAAGGTTACGAAAAATTTATTTTCTTTGGTGGTTATTACATATTTTCAGAACCTGTTAATCTTAGTATAAAATGAAGTTGCCTCCTCATAAACATAAACAGTAACAATCTATCGATAATATTCGCTGTCTCCATAAATATAAAAGCCCAGCTAGTCACTGGTGTTGATTAAAGTACATTTTAGTACTTGAAATTAACATATGGCCATCTCTAAGTTGTGTAATTTTGACTCAATTCGGAATTTATAAAATTCAGTGAGATTACTTATTCTACTCACTCATTAATTAACCAGTGAGGTTTGAAGCAAAGTTTGTGTTGTACGTATCATCAGTACGTATCATCCTGTTATATGTGTTGGAACATTACTTAAGAATAAGTGCAAATAACACAAGTATGTGAAACATGTCATATACATAAAAGCATTCAAGCATATAAAAGAATCAAGAGATTTCATGTTAAACAGCACATTTAAATTTAACATTATGTATAAAGTGGGGAAATCCTGGTATATGTTAATGGTTGGTAATTTACAATTACAAACGTGAGTGCGCCGTGGTATAGATATATATGGCTGTAATCTAGGTGCTATAATTCTTATTTACATGTTATAGTATTGACATCGTATTTATATGATGCAGACATAGGAATAGTAGTGACATCTTATTTGTGTAACGTAAAGATGACACAGTAGTGTTAACAACGTAATTAGCTACCACATATGAAAGCCCCAAGTGAGTTAATTCCTATTTCTTAACAACAAAGATAAATGTAACATTATTGATCATAATTAATTCTTAGAGAGGTAATAAACAAGTGAGAGGAAACAGAAGGTCTAGAATACTATGAATTATTCATGTGGAATGGAAGTGTAAGGGGGGAGGGGTGTAGAAGGATGGATGGGAGGATCATAAAATGATTAATGAAATGATGAAGAAGCTTTTATAGTGGGGTGTGGGCGTGGTGGGTGACAAAAGGGTAACTAACAAAGGAATACGTATAATAATGTGAAGTGAATGACTTTTTAAAAAAAATTAAGATACACCTATGGTAAATGGGCACTTTTAAATCTTAAAGCTAGGACCAAATATAGCATATGTTAGGGCATTGTGTGGGAATGATGTGCCCAAAGTGAAGGTATGGCTTAAGTGTGTATCAGTGTATTTTCTCTGTGGATTCATATATCCTAGTATTTTATGCATTAAATAGTTGTGTTTTTGAGACTTAGTTTGGTTAGTGATAGAAGTCTAGGGCGAGGTATGAAGAGGAGTTATTGATCCCTCATAAAATAGTATGGCTCAGATATAGGAAGGGGTTAGTGAATCACTGGTTACCAATAATCCATAATGGGGGTGATGGGCATGTTAACAATACATCAAGGGTAAGGAGGAGGTGGGGGGGATGCTGAAGAATAGAGGAATCATGGATAACAATGTGGATTAAACCCTAATAAGTAGAGAATAGGAAAGTGAGAATGTTATGAAAAGCAAAAGGGAGAAAAGACCTAAATATTCCACATTGTGCACTATCAAAGGAATAGTCCATAAATAAAATATATTCATCTCAAAATATAAATTTGGTGGCCAGGGTATATAAAAGGTGTAAAGACTAAAATAGCAATTCACAATGTAGAAGCACTCTGAAATCACACAAATATATCGAAAAAATTACGGACGTATTAGGAAAAGAATAGCTTTCTATGGCCACATCCAAAAGATGAACCGCAACAGAATGTAAAAAAAGACTTCACTGATTTCGGTGATTTAAAAAAGGATAATACATGATACAAAGAAACTGAAAGAGACATCGACGTATTGAGAGTTAGTTCGCAAGATACTTGGGAACCAATAACAATAATAATAGATTCTATAAAATCTTTAATGTATTAAAAATAATAATCTGTTTACTTTAGTGCATTTAGCGTAAATTCCAAAAAATAGGATTCAGAGAAATACACCTTTTGGAATGCGTTTGTCTAAAAATAAACGAGCTAGAGGTAGGCGCGAATCTTAACCGAAATAAGTCTAGAGTAATGAATATTGCTTGTGAAACAGAAAGTTTCATCAAGGACAATTTAGGGATATTATCAATATGAAATGTCTTGGGACAGAATTTATGCTTAATATTCGGCAAACAGTTACAATAAATATAGAAACATATTCGCCATTATACGAGCCACGATACGTCAACACAATTAAAGACTCTTGACGAAATACAAATGGTAGATATGGCGAAAATCTGTATATTGTCTCTAATATAAATTAAGTGGCAAAAATCCTGCCACTGCCGTAAGATGTAGGAAAGGAATTTCATACGTTCTCAGCCACTTGGTCAGCCGCAGACATATTTTTAAGGTAAAGAACGAAACGCTGACAACATATGATGGCGGTTTAAATCTTACAGATGTGTACAATAAAGTGTAAGCGCTGTGTATCTGAAAAACGGACAAACAGTGCAATAAGTCAACTAACAACATGGTGGCGTCTCTATTAAATGAAGTAACACCAGCCACTCTCCTGCAACATGCCATGATCCCAATCTCACGATTTCAAATCTGATGATAGAATCTTAATAGTGAGTTTCACTTTCGTTTGTGTTTCGTATCATTACAATCCCTACCACTCATTAGTTTCACGATTAGCTTCAGGTTTGAACTATTCGTTTAACTTCCTTCTTTTCTTTTCGAAGGGACAAAGTTGGTTATTGGCTCATGACTGAGTTTGTTTATAATAAGGCACAGCTTCACTAAATCAGGGTTTTATATTCCTTCTTGTATTAGTAGTCCAATCACGAAAAGAGAAGACCGCTTACAAGGTTTTTCAAAATTGCCGTGACACCCTTCCGTGGGTCACACAAATTTGGTATCGTTCGTTTCGTGTTCTTTGAATGTGTCTAATATCCCCTGATAGTTCTGTATAGTGTGAGCTGCACACACTTCAGAAATATTCTTGGACTGGTCGGCCGAATGTTTTACAACTAAGTAGTTTTAAATAAATTTTCTTTCGGTTCTTGGTAGAACAATAATATAATGAATCAAAAGTGCTAGTTTGCTTTTATTCTACAGCATTACTTTTATTGTGTTAAGCAGTTTTCGGCTTACAAGGCCATCTTCAGCCATTTACTGATTATTGTCACATAAGAATTTACAATGTTTGTAAACGAAGTTGAGGAAGAAGTTACACATCTAGATTGAAGCATAAACGACCAGTAAATAACACCTTTGATAGTGTGGTGGTAATGCAATGTAAAGGGTGAGAAATTGAAAAGTAAATAAATATAAAGAGAGTAAACAGCAAAAAACTTTAACTCAAAACTGGAACAGCAAGCCTACATAACAGTTTATATTAACAAATAAAACAAAAAAAGTAAAATAATTACTTGACTAGGCCACTTCAGGGGGTATAAAACTTGGAAATTGATACATATACCAATTAACAGAAAGAAATATCAATGTAACTATTGAATACATGAAGAATTTAAGCAATATCAATAAGACCAACAGAAATGAATAAATGCAGAAAAATGGAGGAGTGTGAGGATACATACAGTAATTGCCATCTTTGAGAGTACCACCACACTCTCTGTGTATACACCAGTAAGATCGTATGGTGACATGTACTGCGGCGATTTGGTTAGATTGTAGCTCAAGTGGTACGTTGACCAGAAATGATAACTGCTATTGGATAACATGATGTTTACTTGCTGTTCTATGTAAATTAATTCTGATTCTGTAACTTTCCTTGTATTTTAGCACTAAAGATGGCTACTTATGGCCGAAATCTAGGTATGCAAGAGTAATGAAAATTAATGGGATTGCGACTGCTTGCTGTGTGCCTCTCCTTCCTCATAGTCTACGGTCATTGTGGGCAACAGCAGCCGCGTGGGATTAGCCGAGCGGTCTAGGGCGCTGCAGTCATGGACTGTGCGGCTGGTCCCGGCGGAGGTTAGAGTCCTCCCTCGGGCATGGGTGTGTGTGTTTGTCCTTAGGATGATTTACGCTAAGTAGTGTATAAGCTTAGGGACTGATGACCTTAGCAGTTAAGTACCATAAGATTTCACATACACTTGAATATTTTTTGGGCAACAGCTCCTTATGGAAATAATGTTGGTTTAGATTCTGCCGAGCTGGACAAGTACAACGTATTATAAATCCAAAAAATCTAAGGACTAGACTTGCTAAAACCTTCCAGAATATTGTGGTTAACAAGACATGTATTGCTAATAAGATAACATCAAGGTATGTCCTGGCAAAATTCTGCAGCAAGTGGAGAAACGGGAATTTGTTGAAATGCAAACGTAAATGTGAGGTATAATTTTTTAACACCTCCAAATCCTTTAAAGAAATTAATCCCTAATAATGTTGTTACGATGTATATTCTTTGTACTTTGCGATAATGTCTTCTCTTCTGCTATACGAACCTTGCACCCAGCAGTTTCCGGACGCCATATTAGTTTACAAATATAACAGTATACGAAAAATGGTTCAAATGGCTCTGAGCACTATGGGACTTAACATCTGAGGTCATCAGTCTCCTAGAACTTAGAACTACTTAAATCTAACTAACCTTAAGACGTCACACACATCCATGCCCCAGGCAGGATTCGAACCTGCGACCGTATACATGTATACTTGTGATGTGCTACGACAGCGATAGGAACATGTGACCACTTATTTTATGTTTACCGTCAGATATAAGTTAATTTTTTGTCAGAAGAAACCCAAAACCATGTTCTGAAATAGTGTCTTTTTTCTCCACTAGACAGAGATACAAGTTCATCCAAAAAAATCGTAACACAACACACACACACACACACAAATGCCATACTAACTAATATGAATCCACCTGATGATGGATGTTTAAATCTTTGAAACGCGTCGTGGAGATAAATAAAACGGTGATGGTAACAGTAAACTTGTTGTTTCATTTAATGTCAATATCAGCCACGGTAAAGCTTAACCTGAAATGTTCGCATTCAAAAGGAACAATTATGCACATAATTACGATACCCGAAGGAAAAGTGACATTCATTACTACACATTATTAAAGTCGTCTTTACCACACAAAAGGATGTGCAATGCTGCATCTAAAAGTTTTGGTCACGTGCTCAGCGATACAAATGTCTGACAGAGAGCAAAGTAAAATTTGAAAACAACTAACAACTCCTATTGTGTAGAAGAATACCTATTATTTTAGTGATTAAAAGGTGGTATTACACCCTTAATTATTAGTAGGTATACTACCTGTAACCTATGACCCTGTGATTTTAGATCGAAACAACGTTGACAAAAAAATGGCTCAGGTCATCAGTCCCATAGAACTTAGAACTACTTAAACCTAACTAATCTAAGGACATCACACACATCCATGCCCGAGGCAGGATTCGAACCTGCGACCGTAGCGGTCGCGCGGTTCCAGACTGAAGCGCCTAGAACCGCTCGGCCACCAATGGCCGGCCAACGTTGACACACGATATGTTTATGCGCTCAGTTGCTGTGTTGACATTCTGCTAACATAACCAACAAGTATGGACATTTGAAGTTGGTCAAAACGAATATGTCAGGCAGAGCAACCACCGCAGACTGTTTATATTTCACCGTGGTGGGTGTCCATGTGTGGTGACGCGCGCTGAGTTGTCTTGCGTACGGTGCGTGCAGGAATGGCTGACCCTGTGCTAGTGCCAAGAGCAGGGCGTGCCGGGCAGATCACCGGGACAGCGGGCTTCACGACGCATTTAAAGCGTCGCCACAAACTAGGTCCCCCTGATATACGTCGCGTTGTCAGCGCGCCGCTGCATATGTAGAGCGCGGCGCATTTCGCTTTCATTCTCGTTGCACCTCGCAATTTACACGCGGTTGTTTCCACCTCGTTGTGATGTCTGCGGCGCACGTCTTCTGGAAAGCCACATTTTCACCGAGATCGTTTCATAATTTAGTAAGAGTCAGCCTGTAAATTTAAAGTAAGGGTGGCCTCTAAACTAACTAAAACCCAGACAGCATGCATTCGGAAATTTTATTCGCTTTAACGACGACTTCCTTCTGACCATCATTTTTTGCATTTTGTCCGCAGTCTTACCCCAATGTTCCTTAACGTCAGACACACATATATCTACAGGTATACTCCAGAGCCCACCGGACTACATATAACACAGAGTTATGTTATGTTAACCGGGGACCTAGAAACGACGGAGAGGCTCCGTCCCCGCCGCAGCCGCTGTGGTCCGCAACCCCTCGACGACTACCGCAGTCCACTTCACCCCTCCGCCGCCCCACACCGAACGCAGGGTTATTGTGCGGTTCGGCCCCCGGTGGACTCCCCAGGGAATGTCTCACACCATACGAGTGTAACCCCTATGTTTGCGTGGTAGAGTAATGGTGGTGTACGCGTACGTGGAGAACTTGTTTCCGCAGCAATCGCCGACATTGTGTAGCTGAGGCGGAATAAGGGGAACCAGCCCGCATTTGCCGAGGGAGATGGAAAACCACCTAAAAACCATCCACAGATTGGTCGGTTCACCGGACCTCGACACTAATCCGCCGGGCGGATTCATGCCGGGGACCGGCGCTCCTTCCCACACGCAAAGCCGTGCGTCAGACCGCGCGGCCAACCGGGCTCCTTATAGACTTTCTGAGCTAGAATGTTTTCTTATCACGTTATATGTGATGATCGTCGTTTCAAGTGTCTACACATAACGTTTTACAGGCTTTTCTTGTGGAACATGATCAAACTGAGTCATAAGGCAGACAATTATTCACATACAGGGATATAAACACTCATGTAAACCACTGAACCACCAGAAGATTAATGCGCAAGCAGCCAATGTACGCCGTTTATGAAATTACAAGTGACTGATAAACATGACTGTTTTAATTTCTCTTTTATATCAGGAACAGTCACAGTCTGATAATTCCATTCCCCCTTGCACAACATAAGCCTAAGGTTTGAAAATTTAATACAGTTACATGGTACTACCATTTTGTTGTTGCTGTTGTTGTTCTTATTGTTGTTATGGTCTTCAGTTTTATGAATGGTTTGATGTAGCTCCAGTTTCACGCTAGTCTATTCTGTACAAACATCTTTATCTTTGTGTACCTACCGCAACCTGCATCCACCAGAGCCTGCCTTGGTTTTCATCTGCTATTGTTAGCACAAAAATTTCCTTTCATTACCAATTTGACGATTCCTTAGCGCCTCATTATATACTGTCAACTGATCCCTGCTTGTAGCCAAGTTGGGCCATGAACTCTTTTTTTCCCTTCGTTTCAGTACCTCTTCATTATTTATTCGATCAACCCGTGTACTTTTCGGCATCTTTCTGCAGCACCCATTTCAGAAGCTTCTGTTGTCTTTTTGCCTGAATTGTTTATCGTCCACGTTTCACTTCCCTAAAAATACCGACAGCAAATACTTTTTAAAAGTAACAGCATTCGTGGTATTGTATTTTTGCGATGATGAATCACTGTCGTTTATATCTGTGGACATATTGCGTGAAACCAACGACAGTATGTTACTATTTATGTATTACGTACCCTATGGCTTTTTCTGTTATAATTTTGTTCAATATCTAATTATTTTCATTAGTAAAGTTTGTAAATGTTACAACTTCTCATTAAAAACAATCTGACTTAATCTTACATGGTTTCCACAGCTCAAAATAATTTGTTTATTTTTTATTTACTAAACAAAACAAAATAAGATCACAGGAACGAAATAAACTATAACAATACGCCTGAAAAGAGACCACGACAAAAAGTATCAAGAGCAACGGTTAATTCAACCGTTCTTTTGTTTCTTGTCGAGTTTACCAGAAGCGAGGTAACAGGAACAAAACATCCGAACAGAGAAGGGATTTTACACTACCTCCAACTCCTTGACGATTAAACGCCGGATACAGCATGCTGGCAAGAAGCTCACGATAGCATGGCATCTTTTGGCATGTCCAATGGGCCGTAACCATATACTGGTAAAAGGCACAACCGTCCGAGTATACTTCCCACCACATAACGAACATATTCTCGAGAAGCCACATAACTGTATTGCTGTTAGTTCCTGGAAAGAAAAATGAACTGTGAGTAGGAGAAACTCATTGGAGATTGACGTTTGCATCGCCCTGTCACGAAAGGGCAATTGTCGGCAGAGCCAACTCTAATATGTGCAACAGGCGGCCAACCGATGACATAACGTATCCGTTTCATGCAACGACTACACTGGTATGTGTCACTAAGGTCAACGCGGAAAAGTCGAATGTTGGTAGAAAGGAGGTTATGACGATTTGGTCCAGTGAGGATGCCACTTCTATCGGAAAAACGGCAAGGCTGACATTGGACCAAATAACATTCCAATCTTTCTCTGGCGATAGGGACTCCACAGAGGGAACGCAATTTGAAAACGTCCAGTGACATGACATAACAATATACTGACAGAGAGATGCGACTGGGGAACGGTATCACCCCCAAATAACTGATATCAATAAAAAAATTCCCCGAATCTGCCTTAATCATTATACTCGTACATCCTGCCAACATATGTTGGAGGAGTTAAGTTCCACAATTCGAAAAAAGGCAAGAAAGTACGCTGTAAGTGACTGGGGGGAAGTGAAGACACGTTAAAACATTGCGTTGAAGAAATACAGCAGAATCCTTGGCTACAACATCAGGCTCCACCTTCATCGCCATTGCTCGTATCTTCCCGGAAGTGCTCGGTACAGTGCGACATCCAATTTAGTATTGCGATGTGGCACTTTTAGGTCGGTGCAACTCTCTTCAGTTCTGCAGAATATGGAACAAGTGCCGTTTACCCCTCGTTATTCGTTCGTAGTGTGTAGGACATTCACAGGTCCAGTGGATGTTTGCACAGAAAGAGGCAATCTAGCGATCTGTCGTCACAAGCCTTTAAAAACGAATTGAAATGACAGAACAGAGGGGCTAGAATTCTCAACACATTTTATGCAGTCACATAAGCGACAGGCACCTCAAATTTGATAGCAGACGATATTATAATACCATGCAGAAAGAATTTAAAGATTTAAATGACAGTGAAATAGCAAACAATTACAACTGTCGACAGATGGGATTCATTGTTCAATACATCAAGAACAACTTTGTTCTAAATATGCAGACATATAGCACTTAAAAATATTGGTGATATGAATAGCAAAATTTCTTATGTCACACCATTATTCCACTGCCAGTTGAAACTCCTTTCATTGGAAATGAAAGAATAATATGGAGACTTTATAAATTACTGCAAGATGCGTTTGTAAGTCAAGGGGCAAGCCTGGAACGACATTTCGATTTAAAACTCGCTATTATTGAATTTATGGAGTGCAGGAACGAAGTTAGAACATCCGGAATGGATTTCAGACATCGAATTTTAGATCCACTGGACCGTGCACTACCCACAGAAAACATTACTAGGTGACGAACAATTTGTTTATGATTTGATTGGGATGCATTTAAAAAGAAAATCGCATTACAGAAGGACACATTTTGAGAAACACAGTACAGTTCTCTAAGTTCACTGCCGTTAATAAAACGCGAGGTTTCAGGAATTACAAAGATAGTTTAATAATCGTTTTGAGAACACCGTCATTCTTACATCTGTTCTCGAGCTGTTTTCGAGACCGTTTGCCGTTTCAGTTGAAAGCGCCCCTGTGCATGTGCAGATGTAACTGACTGATCTGTAAGGCAATTCCCAAGCAAATGAAAAATCCTTTTACGTTAAAACAGTCTACATTGTTTTTTTTTTTTTCAAGTAGAGTTTCTGTGTTTCCATAAGGACGTTGCAGAGGTGTTACAGTATTTCGATCAACATATTTGTGTGAAATACTTTTCTTCGCTTATGAAAGTAAATCTGACGATTACTTGGGAACTGAGTGCGAAACTCCATGAAACTGTCTGCGTCTGTCTGTATGACGACATTTTGCAGCAGATAAAAATCACCCCAAAATAATTAAATAATATTGAATTTTTTTATCAATATTGATGAGAAATCTGAAATATAAAGGCAAGTCGTACGTAGCGCGACTGCACTGCCATTTAAATTTGGCACGTTCACGGTTTCCCTGTCTCCCCCTTCCTCCCGCTCAAAAATCGAGGTGTTACGGTGAAGGAAATGTGCAGCGAAGCTGTGGTCTATTGCATTCTTTCCATGGCACGGCCCGCGAGCCGAAATCTTGGTCGCTCATGCTTTTCTCCTTAAATGCTATACACCCGGCACAAAAAGGACGTTAAAGAGTGTCAATCTGGAAACACAGTAATCACAAGCATGGTAACTTCCTCTGTCAGAACAAATAAGTCGAGCTGTATAGTTGGTGCTGTGGATAGTTTTGGGTTAGCATTCAGGATGCCGAGGGTTCGTTCCTGGGTTGGGATGCATTTGTTTTTATTTGCTAATTTCATTCTGACATTTCCTACTATAATATACACCGTTTTTCGGGTCACATGTATCCTAAATTTACAATTTTTGTAACGCTGAACACATCAAATACATGGTTCAAATGGTGCAAATGGCTCTGAGCACTACAGGACTTAACATCTTAGGCCATCAGTCCCCTAGAACTTAGAACTACTTAAACCTAACTAACCTAAGGACATCACACACATCCATGCCCGAGGCAGGATTCGAACCTGCGACTGTAGCAGTCCCGCGGTTCCGGACTGCAGCGCCTAGAACCGCAAGACCACCGCGGCCGGCTCAAATACATGTTAGACAAGTAAGAAATATACAGTAGAAAAAAATGACCTGTCACATAACAGAATAACTACAAAACAATATCAATTTCTAGATGCTAAAGACGTCATTTATACTACATGTAATATGAGAACTCAGATGTCGCAAATTAGCAACCAGTGACAATAATAATGTCCATATTAATGACCGCATGACTTTCACAATAGAATACGTTGTCCTCAGAACATCAGCTGCCCAAAGCGCCTTCCCTTGCACGTTCAAACATTGCGCAACCCTTCGGATCATAAAGCTGTGATCCCTTCGCAGCAAAGTTGCGTCCACAGTAACAAAAGCAGCATGAACACGTGGTACCAATTCTTCGACATTCGTCGTCGGAGTAAAGTATACGTGCTCCTTCAGGTGTCCCCACAGGAAAAAATCCAGGGGATTTAGGTCAGGTGAACGCGGTGGCCACACAGCTGGACCTCCACGTCCAAACCATTTCCCTGGAAATGTCCTGTTCAGATACTGTCACATATTAATTCCAGAATGTGGAGGTGCACCATCATGATGGAACCATATCCTCTCCCTAACACGTAGTAGAACATCTTCCAGCGTGTCAGGTAGATAGAGAGGAATGCATGATATCTTTGTGCAGTCAACCGGTCAGGCAACATGTAGGCCACAAACATCTGTCGCCCAATATTCCAGCTCAGACCTTGATAACAAAGCGAATTTGATATCCACGGTCGCAGGTGACATGCGGGTTAACGTCACACCAATCATAGGCATTGCGCATATTGAAGAACCCTCACGACTGAATGCGGCTTTATCCGACCATATTACGGTGTACGAAGTCATCGTTGGCTTCCTGTTTTTGTTGGAACCATTCAAAAATGGTTCTGAGCACTACAGGACTTAACATCTGTGGTCATCAGTCTCCTAGAACTTAGAACTACTTAAACCTAACTAACCTAAGGACATCACACACGTCCATGCCCGAGGCAGGATTCGAACCTGCGACCGTAGCGGTCACGCGGTTCCAGACTGAAGCGCTTAGAACCGCACGGCCACACCGGCCGGCCGGAACCATTCACAGAATTGCATCCGCTGATGGCGATCTGGTGGATTCAGGTGTTGCGTGAAAGCATAATGATAGGGGTGCAGCCCATTTTCGTGCGGCACTTTAACGACCGCGTGTTGCGAGACACGCCTCTACCTCGCTACGCTACGTGTACTTTGCTAAGGTTCTTGTATTATGATCTCCTGAATAGATTCCTCGGTAGCTGGAGTACGTCGTGTCCGTGGACGACCTCTGTCAAGCGATGGTGGAAGGAGAGAACCTGACTCCCTAAGGTGCAGCTCCAGACGACGAAACACATTTTTATCTGGATGGCGTCGACGAGGATATCTACCACATGTTCACAAGCAGCAACATCAACCCGGTAATCAGATGTTGCAAGTACGAGAATCATATCCACATATTCATCGTTTGCGTATGCCACACGTCTGCCACACTGGTTTAGAGGTTTACAATGAGAAAATTCGAGACGTGTACGCATGTACGTTTGAGCCTGTCACGGGCGCGTTACTTCGCTCGCAACTAGTCCCTGTCTGGTGGACAGTGCGCACAGTATAAGCACGCCGTCAGTCCTACGGGCTGTTCCACGTAACGCGCATTACCCCTCTTGTTCTGCATGATTCATTCCGACACCGCTAATTGTGAAATGTTCGGTTTCGATTTACACTGTTTCCCTAACGGTGATAGGCGTGGTGTTTCCACAATCCCAACGACATAATAATAACAATAATGCATTGAGATACGCACTAAACAGCATGCGGTTACCATACACAATTTTGAAAGGCATAATTAGTGGGACCATGGTGATAACACATACAAATAGTTACGTTGTTTGAAATTAGATATTGGATTATAAGGTGAACGCAGGAGCAGATGTACTCTCAGATCACAATTTAATGTCGATGAAGAGTAGACTGAAGTTTAAGAGAATCATCCGGAAGAATGAATGTGAAAGGAAGTGGAATTCTGAATTTGTGAGGAATGACGAGATATTTTCGAAGTTCGCTTAGGGTGTGGACACTAGAATAAGGAACACCAGCTTAGGCAGTTTAGTTGAAGAAGAGTGTACATGTCTAAAAAGGGCGATTACAGATGTCGTAGAGAAGAACATAGCTACAAAGAAGAAACACTGGGTAACAGATACTTAAATTGATCGACGAAACAATGAAGCACAAATATATTTAAGGGAAGACAAGAGTACAGCAACATGAATGACTCAGGGACGAAAAGTGTGAGGAAATCAAAACAGAAATATTTGTCGCGAGGAACGAGTCAGCATAAGGAAAAATCAGTACGGTGAAAGTAAAAGCACTGACGGTAACATTAAGAGTGCAATGGGAATTCCACTGTTAAACGCAGAGGAGAGAGGGGCTTTTCTAAAGTCATTGGGGAAGTGGCAACTAAAAAACTACTCAAGTTGGTATGTGTAATCTACGAGACTTGCGACGCACTATTAGAGTTTCGGACAAATGCAATCCACGTAAAGCAAAAGCACGTAAGTGCCAGAATTATTGCACCATCAGCGTAATATCTATGCATCCAAGCTGTTGACAGGAGTATGTACAGAAGAACAGAAAAGAAAACTGAGAATCTGTTACGTGAATATCAGTTTGGCTTCAGGAAAGGTAAAGGCACTAGAGAGAGTGGTTCTGACGTTGCACTTGATAATGGAAGCAAGACCGAAAAAAAATCAAGACACGCTCTTAGGCACTGTCGACCGAGAAAAAGCATTCGACAGTGTAAAATGGTGCAAGATGTTCGAAATCCTGAGAAAAATAGGGGTAAGCTATTTAGGTTATTTGCTTCCTCAAATATTCCGTCGCGCCATGAGAGTGTGCTTACCACCCAATATTTCACTGCCTCAGGTCAAATAGCTTTGTTGTTCATTCATGATTCAAATGGTCCAAGATGATCGAAATTTGATAAAAATAAGGGTACGATAAAGGAAAAGACGGTTAATATACAATATACATAAGAACCAAACTGTAACAGTAGTAGAACAGGAATTTTGTCTTTCACCCCTACTCTTCAATCTATACGTCGAAGAAAGAATGTCAGAAATAATAGAATGGTTCAAGAGTGGAACCCAAATTCAAAGTGAAGGGATCTCAATGATAAGATTCGCTGATGAAACTGTTATCCCCAGTGAAAGTGAAGAAGAATTACAGAATCTGTGAATGGAAGGAGCGGCCTAATGAGTACAGAATATGAAATGAGAGTAAACCAAAATAGACAGGTGTAATGAGAACTAGCAGAGTTGAGAATAGTGAAAAACTTAATACCAAAATTGGTGATAACGAAGTAGTCGACTTTAAGGAATTCAGCTACCTTGAAGGCAAAATAACCCATGACGGATTAGGACATCAAAAGCAGACTTGTAAAGGCAAAGACGGCATTTCGAGACACGAGAAATCTGCTGGTGTCAAACCAAACGTATGCCTTAATTTGATTAAGAAATTTCTGAGAGTGTACATTTGGAGCGCAGTATTGCATCGGAGAAAGACGAAGGTAATGAGAAGTAGTAGAAATGAGAACAGCGAGAAACTTAACATCAGGACTGATGGTCACGAAGTCAATGAAGTTAAGGAATTTTGCTACCTAGGCAGTAAAATAACCAATGACGGACGGAGCAAGGAGGACATCAAAAGCAGACTCGCTATGGCAAAAAAGGCATTTCTGGCCAATAGAAGTCTACTAATTAATTTGAGGAAGAAATTTCTGAGGATGTACGTCTGGAGTACAGCATTGTATGGTAGTGAAACATGGACTGTGGGAAAACCGGAACAGAAGAGAATCGAAGCATTTGAGATGTGGTGCTACAGACGAATGTTGAAAATTAGGTGGACTGATAGGGTAAGGAATGAGGAGGTTCTACGCAGAATCGGAGAGGAAAGGAATATGTGGAAAACACTAAGGAGGCGGGACAGGATGATAGGACATCTGCTAAGACATGAGGTAATGACTTCCATGGTACTAGAGGGAGCGGTAGGGGGCAAAAACTGTAGAGGAAGACAGAGATTGGAATACGTCAAGCAAATAATTGAGGACGCAGGTTGCAAGTGCTACTCTGAGATGAAGAGGTTAGCACAGGAAAGGAATTCGTTATGCCGCATCAAACCAGTCAGTAGACTGATGACAAAAAAAATTGCATGGTAGTAATTCCTGGGCTGTTGGAAAACCGGAACACCGGAACAGATGACAATCGAAGCGTTCGATATGCTGTACTACAGAAAAATGTTGAAAATTGGGTGGACTGATAAGGAACGAGGAAGTTCTCCACAGGATCGGCGAAGACAGGAATATATGAAAAACACTGACAAAAAAGAGACAGCATGGTAGGACATATGCTAATACATCAGAGAACAACCTCCGCGGTACTAGAAGAAGTTATAGGTCTTACGTGGTAAAAAAGTGTAAGACAGAGATTGGAATACAGCCAACAAATAAATGAGAAGAAATAGTGAAAAGGTTGGCGCAGGAGATGAATTCGTGGCGGGTTTCATCAAGCCTGGTAGAAGACAGATGCAAAAGGTTAAGGAAAAAAATACTTGAAGTACTGTGTGTGGTGTGTTTCATTTCCCCGCAATCATGTAACGACAATGTTTTTCATCTGAGGATGCTGTTGATCGTATCTGATAAATATATTACGTGTTTTATGTACTTTTAGTTCAAATTTGTCTGAACCCTTTGGTATCCATGTTACTGATAATGTTTTCTAACTGCACACTGGTCTCACGGTAATGGTGATTTATGAATCACGGAAGTAACTTTATAAAATTTATAAAGTAGTGTTACTGCAAGTTAAAGCATATAATAATAATTACTTACATGTGCTTTATGTCAAATTATTATGAAAACGTGATGAAAATATTTGTACTGTGCCTATCGCCAACTCCCCATCATGAAAGCTAGAACACTTCGTAGTTGGCTGTAGGTACAAGGCTGAATACGACTACTGCAGACTATCACATGTTTGTGAAGCTAAACCACATCATACCAACATATCTGTGCAATCCGTCGACAACCTGGAGCACTGTCGAATGCATTTCCGAACTCTAGGGACACAATCTATCTGTTCACTTTGAAAAATGTCGCGAATTTAATGTGACTTTTCTCATGTTTAATAGGTTTTTAATCACCTTTTTGTAGCCTGTTAGGTCATATAAATAAACTCCTGGAAATGGAAAAAAGAACACATTGACACCGGTGTGTCAGACCCACCATACTTGCTCCGGACACTGCGAGAGGGCTGTACAAGCAATGATCACACGCACGGCACAGCGGACACACCAGGAACCGCGGTGTTGGCCGTCGAATGGCGCTAGCTGCGCAGCATTTGTGCACCGCCGCCGTCAGTGTCAGCCAGTTTGCCGTGGCATACGGAGCTCCATCGTGCAGTTGACGGACTTTGAGCGAGGGCGTATAGTGGGCATGCGCGAGGCCGGGTGGACGTACCGCCGAATTGCTCAACACGTGGGGCGTGAGGTCTCCACAGTACATCGATGTTGTCGCCAGTGGTCGGCGGAAGGTGCACGTGCCCGTCGACCAGGGACCGGACCACAGCGACGCACGGATGCACGCCAAGACCGTAGTATCCTACGCAGTGCCGTAGGGGACTGCACCGCCACTTCCCAGCAAATTAGGGACACTGTTGCTCCTGGGGTATCGGCGAGGACCATTCGCAACCGTCTCCATGAAGCTGGGCTACGGTCCCGCACACCGTTAGGCCGTCTTCCGCTCACGCCCCAACATCGTGCAGCCCGCCTCCAGTGGTGTCGCGACAGGCGTGAATGGAGGGACGAATGGAGACGTGTCGTCTTCAGCGATGAGAGTCGCTTCTGCCTTGGTGCCAATGATGGTCGTATGCGTGTTTGGCGCCGTGCAGGTGAGCGCCACAATCAGGACTGCATACGACCGAGGCACACAGGGCCAACACCCGGCATCATGGTGTGGGGAGCGATCTCCTACACTGGCCGTACACCACTGGTGATCGTCGACGGGACACTGAATAGTGCACGGTACATCCAAACCGTCATCGAACCCATCGTTCTACCATTCCTAGACCGGCAAGGGAACTTGCTGTTCCAACAGGACAATGCACGTCCGCATGTATCCCGTGCCACCCAACGTGCTCTAGAAGGTGTAAGTCAACTACCCTGGCCAGCAAGATCTCCGGATCTGTCCCCCATTGAGCATGTTTGGGACTGGATGAAGCGTCGTCTCACGCGGTCTGCACGTCCAGCACGAACGCTGGTCCAACTGAGGCGCCAGGTGGAAATGGCATGGCAAGCCGTTCCACAGGACTACATCCAGCATCTCTACGATCGTCTCCATGGGAGAATAGCAGCCTGCATTGCTGCGAAAGGTGGATATACACTGTACTAGTGCCGACATTGTGCATGCTCTGTTGCCTGTGTCTATGTGCCTGTGGTTCTGTCAGTGTGATCATGTGATGTATCTGACCCCAGGAATGTGTCAATAAAGTTTCCCCTTCCTGGGACAATGAATTCACGGTGTTCTTATTTCAATTTCCAGGAGTGTAATATGATATCCAGATTTTCTTTGATTCAGTAACATCTAAACAATGGGTGTACACATATTTCCTTTTTTTATATCTGTAACGTACTTTTTAATTCTCATTGCAACGGTACCTTGGTGGGTTATAATGGTGCACTTGTGGTTAGCTTACAAACATAAAAGATTCTTGTTGGATCTGAGCGGCAAAGGAGCAAGGAACGCTATCTTCACAATGGACAGAGCTTGCCTGGGAGGCTGGTATGACGGCTCCAGAGTAATGAGTTTACTACAGGGTGTGCTCGGCGGCCGGCCGAGGTTCTGTTTTGCCAGTGCTGGGCCAGCGTCGACGCCCGCCTAGAGGGGTGCCGGGACGTGGCTGACCATCTTCCCACAGCATGGAGAAATTGAGACAGTGTTTTGCTCTTTGACTAAATACTTGCTTCACAACTTATGAAACAGAAACCATGCTTTTACATTTCGTTTTACTGCGTCCCCTGTTAGAGAGGTTTCGCCTCTTTTCACTAAGACAACTCTGTTGGCTGATTAGATTCTTAAAAATACGGACGAGGTATGCAAAAACACCATCCGTCACTCACTTTTGAATTATTTTCTCTAGTAGCAACAGGCACTAGCGTGGGAATACAGTAGCATTCAGAGATCACAATTTCTACTCGTAGTTGTCGTGCCTACCATCTGCACTAAGAAGACTGAAACTAAGATTTCGATAGGTTAAGACCCTTTTTCTTTTCGTACTAAGGATTCTCTCGGAGTGCTCAGGTCTGTGATTGGAAAAGATAAGAGCAAAGATAGCAATATAGTGGAAGTAATATTCAAAGAACACTGAATGGCGTAAGAAAGAATATTTCAAATGGAGCATCTCAGAAAAACGATGTAAGAAAGAGAATGAAACTCACTATGGGGAATTCTGATACGAATAAAATGGTTCAAATGGCTCTGAGCACTATGGGACAGAACATCTGAGGTCATCAGTCACCTATAACTTAGAACTACTTAAACCTAACTAACCTAAGGACATCACACACATCCATGCCCGAGGCACAATTCGTACCTGAGACCGTATCGGTCGCTCGGTTCCAGACTGAAGCGCCTAGAACCGCTCGGCCACACCGGCCGGCTCTGATACGAGAATTGAACATACATTAACTGAAGAAGACATGCACTCACGAAGACACGCACTCAATGCAGGCAGCAGTATTTTAAGCTATAGGTGATCAATTTTGGTTAGAATAAAGTAGTATGAAGTAGTGTCACGGCAAGTAGAACTTTTAATTAATACCTACCTGTCTATCTCGATTAACTGTCGCCGGCCGCGGTGGTCTCGCGGTTCTAGGCACGCAGTCCGGAACCGCGCGACTGCTACGGTCGCAGGTTCGAATCCTGCCTCGGGCATGGATGTGTGTGATGTCCTTAGGTTAGTTAGGTTTAAGTAGTTCTAAGTTCTAGGGGACTGATGACTTCAGAAGTTAAGTCCCATAGTGCTCAGAGCCATTTGAACCATTTTTTTCGATTAACTGTCCACCCCTCATCTGATACCAAAATATGAGTCTAGGGATAGAAAACAAGAATATAAGAAATTCAGACATTATTTTTGCAAAATGTTTTGGTCTGTATAGTGATGAAACTAGTTTTCAAAAATTTTGTTTCGAGCTCATGAAGTACCTGTGGTAATACTATTTTCTGCCTTATCTGATACAGTTTTTATTTTACATTATTTGTGTGGTAAACAGAACCCCTTACAAGTGGTTTCAGTTCTGTAAAATAATTTCTTTTGAGGAAGATAGGTCTAACGCATAGCGGGGTATTTATGTCTATATTATTAAGGAAATTGTATAGTTAAATGTCTGTTGTTCGTAATATATGGCTGGGGGAGATTTTCTTAGTCTGCACAGAGATGCTGAGCACTTAATGAGACAAGCAGATCAATACAACTAATGATCTTTTCGTAGCGTGAAAGAACGAAGGCGAGCGCGGTGCTGTGGATCTACAGTCCTGTCGACAGCGGAGAGTACAGGCACTGGCAAGTGACAAATGTCTGACAAGCGCCAGAAAGCAGGCTGACAATGATAAATACCTGGCATCAGCCAGGGAGCAGGCCGACAAAGGGCGCTAGCCTATCACGGCGGCTTGGGGACTGCGGAACTCAGGGGAGCCAACTCTACGAGACACAGGGCGAGCAGTAGGCGACGCCATCAACGGTACGCCTGTCTGCACGGCTCTAAATACACTACTGGCCATTAAAATTGCTACACCAAGAAGAAATGCAGATGATAAACGGGTATTCACTGGACAAATATATTATACTAGAACTGACGTGTCATTACATTTACACGCAATTCGGTTGCATACGTTCTGAGAATTCAGTCCGCAGAACAACCACCTCCGACCGTAATAACGACCTTGATACGCCTGGGCATTGAGTCAAACAGAGCTTGGATGGCGTGTACAGGTACAGCTGCCCATGCTGCTTCAACACGATACCACAGTTAATCAAGAGTAGTGACCGGCGTATTGTGACGAGCCAGTTGCTCGGCCACCACTGACCAGACATTTTCAATTGGTAAGATATCTGGAGAAAGTGCTGGCCAGGGCAGCAGTCGAACATTTACTGTATCCAGAAAGGCCCTTACAGGACCTGCAACATGCGGTCGTGCATTATCCTGCTGAAAAGTAGGGTTGCGCAGGGATCGAATGAAGGGTAGAGCCACGGGTCGTAACACATCTGAAATGTAACGTCCACTGTTCAAAGTGCCGTCAATGCGAACCAGACGTGCCCGAGACGTATAACCAATGGCGTCCCATACCATCACGTCGGGTGATACCCCAATATGGCGATGACGAATACAAGCTTCCAATGTGCGTTCACCGCGATGTCGCCAAACACGGATGCGACCATCATGATGCTGTAAACAGAACCTGAATTCATCCGAAAAAATGAAGTTTTGCTATTCGTGCACCCAGGTTCGTCGTTGAGTACACCATAGCAGGCGCTCCTGTCTGTGATGCAGCGTCAAGGGTAACCGCAGCCATAGTATCCGAGCTGATAGTCCATGTTGCTGCAAACGTCGTCGAACTGTTCGTGCAGATGGTTGTTGTCTTGCAAACGTCCCCACTGTTGACTCAGGGATCTAGACGTGGCTGCACGATACTCTACAGCTATGCGGATAAGATGCCTGTCATCTCGACTGCTAGTGATGCGAGGCCGTTGGGATCCAGCACGGCGTTCCGTATTAGCCTCCTGAACCCACCGATTTCATTTTCTGCTAACAGTCATTGGATCTCGACCAACGCGAGCAGCAATGTCGCGATACGATAAACCGCAATCGCGGTAGGCTACAATCCGATCTTTATCAAAGTCGGAAACGTGATGGTACGCATTTCTCCTCCTTACATGAGGCATCACACCAACGTTTCACCAGGCAACGCCATTCAACTGCTGTTTGTGTACGAGAAATCGGTTGTAGGTGTCACCACCGTCGCCAACCTTGTGTGAATGCTCTGAAAAGCTAATCATTTGCATATCACAGCATCTTCTTCCTGTCGGTTAAATTTCGCGTCTGTAACATGTCATCTTTGTGGTGTAGCAATTTTAATGGCCAGTAGTGTAGTATAATGGAAGAAATCCTCAGCACTCATGTCAGGCTAGCAACGGAGTAAGGACTCTAACAAGCATTTCACTTGCTCTCTGTAAATCATCAGGGCGCAGCAACAAAGTATCGTCAAGGCGATGAAACGCAAATGAAGAACTTTTCCAAACTCCTTCCAACTATGGTAACAATTGTACCGACCTTAAATTATTCGTTTAAAACCTTCTGTGCAATACCGTTTGAAAGGAAACAAACTGTGTTCCCTAATCTCAATTCCCTCAAGAGGATCGAAAACGCCCTCTGGACTTGGAAAACACAGCCGATGTCTTCTCAAAATTTTAAGAAAATGTGTTGCAGCAGGTGGTATTAACACATACTCAGGAAGAATGATCTGCAGCCCACTGTCAAGATGTATGTGTTTTGCTGTGCATATCTAAAAGGAGAATAGACCCGGAGATATATTTGAAGAGGCCGGTCTGTCATCATCCTTGCCAGCCAAGATGCAGACATCCTGCCTCGTTACCAAGACGACGAGGATTTAAAGAAATTTCCACAGCGCCCGAAAGATGAAACAACATACAGCGTCCTTGCAAATATTTAATTTCACCATCCAAACAACCCAAACAATTTTGGGATACTAACGTCCTAGTGTGCGCCTTTGCTCTATAAACATGCAATTCTTAGCGATTAAAAATATACTGATCGTGTGCATATCCGGAGAAACAAGATTGCCGCGCGGGATTAGCCGAGCGGACTGATGCGCTGCAGTCTTAGACCGTGCAGCTGGTCCCGGTAGAGGTTCGAGTCCTCCCCCGGGCATGGGTGTGTGTGTTTGTCCTCAGGATAATATAGGCTAAGTAGCGTGTAAGCTTAGGGACTGATGACCTTAGCAGTTAAGTCCCATAAGATTTCACACACATTTGAACAAACAAGATTGATTAAGAATGATATTCACAACCTATCTTATTTATTTTCAGGTAAAAGGGGCAGAAGATAGACATGTGTCCATACATATATATTATTGAAGCTCAAGGAAATTTGTATTTTTATGACTTTTCTTTTTGTGTGTTTATCTCTTTCTGTATAACTACGCAAATGTTTCACTATTTATCATTTACTGAATGCTACCCTTCTTCGTTGATACAGACCACTTGTTTATCATGAAACTTAATTAGTCTGTAGGAATCTATATGTTGATACAGGTAGTTCTTATATAACCTTATTAGTGTACATATTTATCATTCAATAATTTATCTTTACATTTTTAAGATGTCATACTTTGAGATTTAATGCTTTCCTCAATACTGTAAATCCAGATTCACATTAATTGATAACAGTACGTAAATATTGTTGACGAGCACCATGCACATCAAGGGCTATCTAGAAAGTGTTTTTCTAGTTAATTAGGCTGTATTTTTGAATAAGATTTCAAGAACGTTATTTATTTAAATTCTGAAGATAACGAAAATATCATATACACATTTCTTTCATTGTATTGTTTATAAGATAATGGTGTGAATGGACCGTAAATAACCTTCTACGAAAATATTTATTGCATGAGTGTTGTGTGGGAACAGCTATTACGTTGAGGAGAGAGTCATTGTAGCTCTTTGTAAACTTGTTTTTGTGCTTTATTTTCACAAAATACATACAGTAGATTCATGTCTGTGATAACTGGATATCATTACATCAATCTTCACTTATATTAAATTTTAATGTTAAGGATATTAATACTGAGTTGCTCATTGTGAGATTCATTCCTACAGTACTACATCTACCTTGGTCCTTAAGCCACGTGTAAAGTTAGGAGTTTTATTTTTCTTGAACAGGAGTCCCCAGTATGATTTTGTTAGAATAGTCACCTCAGTTTTTTCATGGTTGACGTTGTGTCTCTCCTGTACCACTCCCTACCTTTCAGCTGACATTGAAAATCAGAGTGCGTCGTAGCTGTGGTGTCACCGCCAGACACCACACTTGTTAGGTGGTAGCTTTAAATCGGCCGCGGTCCATTAGTACATGTCGGACCCGCGTGTCGCCACTGTCAGTAATTGCGCCACCACACGGCAGGTCTAGAGAGACAGACTAGAACTCGTCCCCAGTTGTACGGACGACTTTGCTTGCGACAACACGTACGAAGCCTTTCTCTCATTTGCCGAGAGACAGTTAGATTAGCCTTCAGCTAAGTCCATGGATACGACCTAGCAAGGCGCCATTAACCATATCTGAAAGAGTCTCACTTGTATTAACAATAGCGATGTACCACAAGGATGAATTAAAGTTAAGTATTAACGCAGCTACGTACTTTTCTTTATAGCATTCAATACGTATCCTGTTTCAGACCTCACGCCAGCCGGCGTGTGTGTACGCGTGCATTTCGGTTACCCGTCACTGTGGACTGGCTTTCTTGTCAGTCCACAACAGTAGCAGCCATGGTATGAGGGAAATCTAAAATTTGTTTTGAGACACGACACTTTAAATCTTTAAATGATCCATCTCTTCGCACAAAATTCATAGTAACGGGAGTGTAATGAAATGTCACGGCTTTATCATGACGTTTCTCTTATTTAATTCGTGTATAATTACCTTTAATATAGCCTGTTAGGTTATATAAATGATGTGGTATGCAGATTTCCAGTGATTCAGTAATATCTAAACAATGAGTGTGCATGTATTTCATTTTTCTTTACGTCAGAAACTTGCTTTTTAAAGTTCGTTTCTAATTCTTATTGCAACTGCAGCTTGCCATCACGGAGTATTTGAGGTTAGCTTATAAGGTTATAAGGTTCTTGTTAGAGCTGAGCGGTGAAAGGACGAGGCACGTTATCCTCGCAATGGACGGAACGTGCGTGGGAGCTGGTCTGACGGCTCCAGAGTAATAAGTTTACGAAAGGGCGTGTTCGGATACCGTTCGAGTCCCTGTTTTGGCAGTGCTGGGCCAGCGCCGACGCCTGCCTAGAGGGGTACCGGGATGCGGCTGGGCATATCCCCACAGCATGCAGAACGGCTGGGACAACGTTTTGCTCCTTAACTAACTGTTGGCTTCAGAGCTTTCGAAACAGAAGACATGCTTCTCCAGTTCGTTTTAGTGCCTCCTCTCCACGAAGACACTAGCGCTCTGAGTTTATAGGGTGTAGAATAATAACCGCTACCAGTCACAATAGAAGGTGATTTTATTTAACACACAACCGGTTTAGGGCTTTTACCCATCTTCAAGTGGTTTACATTCATCTACATGTTTCCATACTCACTTCTGGTGATCACAATTTAAATAAAAAACAATTAATGCGATGACGACTAAATAGACACAAATTAAACATTTGGAAGTGGCTAACCGACATGTGTTGTAAAATATTCTAGTACTTACGAACTTCCAGCATCCTGGAGTAGCTGTGGGTCAGCAACTTAATCAGATCAAGAAAAAACAGTCCAAATTTGCAAATTATACTTTTCTAATTCACTCGATGACTAGCTTCGGACCGAGGCCATTTTCAAATCATCGTAATATGGTCAAAAATGTTATTTCCGAAGATGTGAAAACCGTGTAAAGAATGTATAGCGCTGTAGCCGTTCGCTGCACGTTGTTGACATGGTTTTTGCATCTTCGGAAATACCATTTTTGACTACGTTACGATGATTTGAAAATGGGTCTCGTCCCGTAACTAGTCATCGACTGAATAAAAAAAAGTAAAATTTGCAACTTTGGACTGGTTTTTCGTTGTACTGTGATAGTACTTGTTTATAACTGGTGTATCCATATGATTTTCACATTACATTTAACAAAAAATGTTTCAAAAATATTTCGTTTCTAACAAGTTAACTGTATATTAGTCAACATGCCAATTACTGGAACTTCCATAATATGTCTCTGATAAAACAGGAGCACTTTAGATGTTCATAACTCCAGAAGCACATGTATTCACAACATCCAGCGTGCTTGCACTGGAAACAGATTATGCTGAAAGAGTTTACGTCAAATAAGCATAGAGCTATTACACATACAGATACATAACATATCACAAATTATGAAAACAAAATTGTTACATGATTGTGTAAGCAACCTGTCATGTGTAATTTATAGAATGGTTGCTGGCAAATTATATAAGGCTCAATAAAAACTGTCGTTTTTCCAAAAAAAATGCTATTTGTGATGGTGCCATGACTACAGTTTTTAATTTTTTAAGTACTTCATTAAATATACATAGAAATGACTTGTTTGAAAGCTCTTTTTATTCATTGAGGATTAGGTCTTGTGATTTGGAGCTATGGATGTAAATTTCGAGCTCTTCAAGAAGATTCATTTTCTTTCCTTTGCTCATAGTGTGTAATATCTGCAGGTTGTCTTTAATGGCTGTTTTTCAAAATTGGATTTATCAAAATTATTTAGCCAGAAGGCATCTATGTGTTCCTGGTATCTTACAGTGAAACTGCTTCCGGTCTCGCCTATGTAGAATTGTGGGCAAGTTGCCGCATATAAATTTCTGAATACCTAATCGCATCATTTGTTTTCTTATTTGAGTAAGGAAATATTTATATGAGCTAAAATGACATGAAGATGGGCAGAAGCCGGAAACTGGACTTCTGTTAAATAAAATCACCTTATATTGTGAGTGATATCTGTTAATATCCTAAACCTTATTAAGGATCGGTCACAGGTTCATATGCATTCATTATGGTTAAAATATATTTACTCTGAATTTTTCATTTGACATTCACCCTGTTTCAAATGTGTGTTTCCTGTATTCTCATTTCTTCCAGATCCCTTTCTACCTGTTGGGTCCGGCGTACTTGGGTCCTCTTACCTACAATAACCTGCATATTTGATGTGGCGGCCTCCCGTGGTCCATTCTAAAGATTTCGAAGAACATGCTCCTTTTCCTTACAAAGATTCTCTCTATCATACAGTTATTCGTTCTTTGTTTTCTCTTCTATACTGACCGTCTTCTATTCTTCGAGATCTTCATATCCTACTGAGAATCTTTCATTTCACAAGTTCTAGCGTCTTTAGTAGTACTGTTATTACGAATTCCAAATATTTTGTTGCATATAACGCTTCAAGGCGGACCACACTGTTTCGTAATGTATCGGTTCTGCATTGATCTTAGAATTGTTGTTGTCGTAAATGTTCATAGTTTTTAAGATAAATTCATCTTGTTTATTCGTTTTCCCATTTCCTCTTTTTCTCTCTCACCAGTTTCTAACCTTTTCCTAGTTATTTAAATCTCTCCACCATTTGAGCTTTCTCTCCTATTGTCATCCATCTAGGAGATGTCTTGGTGTTCGTCATATACTGTGCTTCTCGAGAAAGATCTGTGGACTTTCGTTAGCCACTTGTCTTTGTCTTGGAGTGGTTTGATTAGCCGCCTCTTGTAATGATTCTGACAGTATCACAATACTGTCTGCGAATGCCAGGTAGTATATCCGTAATTCCTTTTTCTTACATCCCAGTCGTATTCCGCCCACTCCTTTCACTTATCGTCTCCATTCCCTCATCACCTTTTCTAGAAGCAAAGGGGAGAGTGAGTCTTCCTATCGGACTCCTCTTTTGATCCGGAAGGACTCTGATAGCATTCCTTCCTTGATTAATCGTACATTACATATGCTTTCAATTCTTTCTTTTGGTAGAGTTGGTAATCTGAATATTTCCTTACAGTCATTCTTAATATTGTTAATATGTCATTGTTCAGGAGTAATGACTTTCATCCGTTGCCATGAAAGTCCTTCACTGTTTCATCTATGTCATCTGTGTGGAATCTGAACCGTATCATCATCATCTTTGCCTAGGTATTGTGTGTCGTCTTCCGGAGCCTTGGCTTTGCTCTGCCGCGATTGGCCCGTTTGCTTTTAAATTTCGGAGGGCCCTGCGTACTGGGAGAGACCTGCTGACGACGAGAGTATCGAGTGCTGCTGCCGGAGTGAAACGAGGAGTTTAGTTTCCGGTTGTGTGGCAGCGCAATGTTGTGGGAAAGGTGGTATAACTTCCTGTGAACGCACGTGATTGCTAGGAGCGTGTGTACTCGGGACGGCGGCAGTCGTTCTGGACGGGCTGTGTGATACGGAAGCTCGGCGTGGCAACTGTTGACGGGGCGTGTCCGCGTTGCTATGGCGGAACTGGGGCGATTGACATAACTCGAGTTGATGCTGGTTGCAACCTGTCGCCGAATGCTTGTCTGCCTTCTGGACTAACGGTGAGAATTTCTTGACTTGATGTGTCTCACTCAATTTCTGCCCTTGTTGTCAGGTGTGTTTTGCTCTAAGGTCGTGTGCCATGGTGTTTCGCAGTTTTAGTAGGCTCAGGGGTGCCCGAAATCCCGATTCAATGATCTGCCGTTGTATTGTCAAGTGTAACTATCACTAGAAAAGAGTGTTAACCCTCTGTTCCTTAATAACTGAACCTAATATATTATTTGTGGTTGAAATTTTATTCTGACCCAAGTGCAATAACTATTTTGTATTTAACAATTTGTTCTACATCTACATACATAGTTCGCAATCCACCATACGGTGCGTGGCGGAGGGTACCTCGTACCACAACTAGCACCTTCTCTCCCTGTTCCACTCCCAAAACAGAACGAGGGAAAAATGACTGCCTTTATGCCTCTGTACGAGCCCTAATCTCTCTCATCTTATCTTTGTGGTCTTTCCGCGAAATGTAAGTTGGCGGCAGTAAAATTGTACTGCAGTCAGCCTCAGTAGCGATTCACGAAGACAACGCCTCCTTTCCTCTAGAGACTCCCACCCGAGTTCCTGAAGCATTTCCGTAACACTCGCGTGATGATCAAACCTACCAGTAACAAATCTAGCAGACCGCCTCTGAATTCCTTCTATGTCCTCCCTCAATCCCACCTGATAGGGATCCCAAACGCTCGAGTAGTACTCAAGAATAGCTCGTATTAGTGTTTTATAAGCGGTCTCCTTTACAGATGAACCACATTTTCCCAAAATTCTATCAATGAACCGAAGACGACTATTTGACTTCCCCACATTTGCCATTACATGCTTGTCCCACTTCATATCACTCTGCAATGTTACGCCCAAATATTTAATCGACGTGACTGTGTCAAGCGCTACACAGCTAATGGAGTATTCAAACCTTACAGGATTCTTTTCCCTATTCATCTGCATTAATTTTCATTTATCTATATTTAGAATTAGCTGCCATTCCTTACACCAATCACAAATCCTGTCCAAGTCATCTTGTATCCTCCTACCGTCACTCCACGACGACACCGTCTCGTGCACCACAGCACCATGAGCAAACAGCCGCACATTGCTATCCACCTTATCCAAAAGATCATTTATATAGATAGAAAACAACAGCGGACCTACCACACTTCCCTGGGGCACTCCAGATGATACCCTCACTTCCGATGAACACTCACCATCGAGGACAACGTACTGCGTTCTATTACTTAGGAAGTCTTCGAGCCACTCACACACTTGGGAACCAATCCCATATGCTCGTACCTTAGTTAGGAGTCTGCAGTGGGGCACCGATTCAAACGCTTTCCGGAAGTCAAGGAATATTGTATCCGACTGATACCCTTTATCCATGGTTCGCAAGATATCATGTGAAAAAAGGGCGAGTTGCGTTTCGCAAGAGCGATGCTTTCTAAAGCAGTGCTGATGCATGGACAGCAACTTCTCTGTCTCAAGGAAATTCATTATATTCGAACTGAGAATATGTTCGAGAATCCTGCAACAAACCGATGTTAAGGATATTGGTCTGTAATTTTGAGAATCCGTCCTTCTACCCTTCTTATATACAGGCGTCACCTGCGCTTTTTTCCAGTCGCTGGGGACTCTGCGTTGGGCAAGAGATTCGCGATAAATGCAAGCTAAGCAAGGATCCAATGCAGTAGAGTACTCTCTGTAAAACCGAATTGGAATCCCATCTGGACCTGGCGATTTATTCATTTTCCACCCATTCAGCTGCTTCACAACCCAGGGATGTCTATCACTATGTCCTCCATACGGGAATCTGTACGAGACTCAAATGGCGGTATGTTTGTACGAGCCTCCTGCGTGAAAGATTTCTCAAATGCTAAATTTAATATTTCAGCTTTCGTTTTGCTGTCTTCCGTTGCCAGGCCAGACTGATCAGTGAGTGACTGGATGGAAGCCTTCGACCCGCTTACCGATTTTACGTAAGACCAGAATTTCCTTGGCTTTTCAGCAAGATCTTTTGCTAAGGTATAACCGTGGTAGTGGTTGAATGCTTCACGCATTGCTCTTTTTACAACAGCACGAATCTCTACTAACTTTTGCCTGTCCTCATTCTCCCGACCTTTCTTGTACCGCGAGTGCAACTGTCTTTGCTTCCTGAGCATTCTCCGAATTGCGCTGTTAAACCACGGTGGGTCTTTTCCGTTCGTAACCCACTTTTTCGGCACATACTTGTCCAATGAGCGATTTACAATGTGTTTAAAATTTACCCGTAATTCTTCCACGTCCATCGTACCGGAAGTAAATGAAGTCGATTCATTTACTAAGTGGGATGCTATCAGCTGGTGAGTATTATTATTATCATTATTATTTAGTGCTGGACGTCACATTTCCCAAGTCGAAGATTTACGAAGGCCAGTGGGCGTCATTAACAGTTCCTGCATGGATGGGCGTTATATTTTGAACCATGTGTTTCAATGTTTAGTAATTTTTTATGTGTTATAGAGAGGTGCTGTTATGGCCTATGTGGACGATTCGCCACGTTGGTGAAGTATCTAGTTGTTCTGCTGGTCTGTGCCATATTGCTAAAGCAGGCAGTCCTCGCACAGCTGATTATAAATTTTTCCTAGTGGGGAGGAGCACGGGCTGGTTTTAAGTGCTAACTCACTAACTTCAACCATTCTCAAATATTTGTTACTACTGATATTCAGGCCCTTCAGGCCGAGTGGCGACGTCACTACCCCTTTCTGGTTATTAATTTTATTTTGATAGCTTGTTTCAAAAGAAACCTTTGGTATATGTACACTCCTGGAAATGGAAAAAAGAACACATTGACACCGGTGTGTCAGACCCACCATACTTGCTCCGGACACTGCGAGAGGGCTGTACAAGCAATGATCACACGCACGGCACAGCGGACACACCAGGAACCGCGGTGTTGGCCGTCGAATGGCGCTAGCTGCGCAGCATTTGTGCACCGCCGCCGTCAGTGTCAGCCAGTTTGCCGTGGCATACGGAGCTCCATCGCAGTCTTTAACACTGGTAGCATGCCGCGACAGCGTGGACGTGAACCGTATGTGCAGTTGACGGACTTTGAGCGAGGGCGTATAGTGGGCATGCGGGAGGCCGGGTGGACGTACCGCCGAATTGCTCAACACGTGGGGCGTGAGGTCTCCACAGTACATCGATGTTGTCGCCAGTGGTCGGCGGAAGGCGCACGTACCCGTCGACCTGGGACCGGACCGCAGCGACGCGCGGATGCACGCCAAGACCGTAGGATCCTACGCAGTACCGTAGGGGACCGCACCGCCACTTCCCAGCAAATTAGGGACGCTGTTGCTCCTGGGGTATCGGCGAGGACCATTCGCAACCGTCTCCATGAAGCTGGGCTACGGTCCCGCACACCGTTAGGCCGTCTTCCGCTCACGCCCCAACAACGTGCAGCCCGCCTCCAGTGGTGTCGCGACAGGCGTGAATGGAGGGACGAATGGAGACGTGTCGTCTTCAGCGACGAGAGTCGCTTCTGCCTTGGTGCCAATGATGGTCGTATGCGTGTTTGGCGCCGTGCAGGTGAGCGCCACAATCAGGACTGCATACGACCGAGGCACACAGGGCCAACACCCGGCATCATGGTGTGGGGAGCGATCTCCTACACTGGCCGTACACCACTGGTGATCGTCGAGGGGACACTGAATAGTGCACGGTACATCCAAACCGTCATCGAACCCATCGTTCTACCATTCCTAGACCGGCAAGGGAACTTGCTGTTCCAACAGGACAATGCACGTCCGCATGTATCCCGTGCCACCCAACGTGCTCTAGAAGGTGTAAGTCAACTACCCTGGCCAGCAAGATCTCCGGATCTGTCCCCCATTGAGCATGTTTGGGACTGGATGAAGCGTCGTCTCACGGGGTCTGCACTTCCAGCACGAACGCTGGTCCAACTGAGGCGCCAGGTGGAAATGGCATGGCAAACCATTCCACAGGACTACATCCAGCATCTCTACGATCGTCTCCATGGGAGAATAGCAGCCTGCATTGCTGCGAAAGGTGGATATACACTGTACTAGTGCCGACATTGTGCATGGTCTGTTGCCTGTGTCTATGTGCCTGTGGTTCTGTCAGTGTGATCATGTGATGTATCTGACCCCAGGAATGTGTCAATAAAGTGTCCCCTTCCTGGGACAATGAATTCACGGTGTTCTTATTTCAATTTCCAGGAGTGTATTTGTCTTTTGGTCTTTACTGCTCCTTTGGACGAAGTAAATTAACTGTTGGTTTTGTATTCTCGTAGCATTATCAAAACAGCATTTGTGGTTATATTTGATTGGCCCTTCTGGCCAAATGATGAAAGTCATTCCTTTCAGTAACTTATTGTATTGGTCAATAATTAATCAAAATTGTTGGGTACTTCAGACCGGGATTATCTCTTATGTTGAATCTTAAGGCTGTCATTCTGACATTACAGTTGTCAATGTTCAGCGGCCCTTCAGACCTGGAGTTTAAAAATTTTTATTGTGTTTTGTATATACCAGTGAACAAGTTTTTTTTGTTCAATAAAATTAAATTGTGTTTGAAACCGTAACCTCATTTGGGTCTACGCTTTCACTCCCTGCAGCCTTTGAGCTCTGCTTACCTTACATTTTGGTTAAGTTTTCCCATACCACGACGTGGTCCATTCTTAAAAGACGAAATACGTCATTTGAAATTGGACTGAGTTAGTCCAAAATGACGGACTCATGTGACTTCGTCGTTGACTTAACGTGACCCAAAGTTGTCATGTCTCTCCCTTCCCTCTTCCTCCAACTTATTTATCCGAAGATCTTCATGTGAATCTCCCCCACAAGCGTATTGTGCGTCATACGGGGCAGTAAAATGTGGCTAGTCTGACATAATGAATCTGGAATAGTTTCTTCCAAGCGAGCAGTAGTATTAGAGACACGTCCATAGAACACGCTCTGCCACAGGTACGTGGCATACACGTTGATGCGCAACAGCCGCCGCAGCTGCAGCTCATTTCACAATAGTCACGAAGGACTCGTAAATTGCAGCACCAGACAACTGTGAGTACATAGCAATAAGTGTGTTGACCGTAAACGCCTCAGCTTAGATCAAATTATCTGGACAACAAATAATCTATGTGATCAAAAGTATCCCGGTGGCCGTATGCAGTATTGAATGGACCTCTAGATTACACAACAGCCTGACCTGCCAGTATAAAAAGAGATGGGGAGAACTGTGTTGTCACTATAGACACAGTAGGTGTAGAATGCGTTCGTCACAGAGCTAAGTGATTAGACTAGTCTTTGGATGTCACCTGAGAAAAAAAATGCGTCCGTGGCAGTTCAGTCCTTCCAAAACTGTCCAGATCGACTGTTCGTGATGTGATTGATAGGTTGAATGGCGAAGGAACAACAGCTAATCCAAAACCATCCAGAACTCATGTAGTGACGGATAGGGGCCGTAGAGAATTGTGGAGTGTGGTTGTACAAAATCACAAGGAATCATTCATCACTCGCAAAGAGCTACCAGCAGTCCAGACCAATTGTGTGATTGGATTGAGGAGTTCCTAGATAACTGGACTCAGCATGTCATTCTCAATGGAGAGAAGTCTTCCGAAGTAAGAGTGATTTCAGGTGTGCCGCAGGGGAGTGTCATAGGACCGTTGCTATTCACAATATACATAAATGACCTGGTGGATGACATCAGAAGTTCACTGAGGCTTTTTGCAGATGATGCTGTGGTGTATCGAGAGGTTGTAACAATGGAAAATTGTACTGAAATGCAGGAGGATCTGCAGCGAATTGACGTATGGTGCAGGGAATGGCAATTGAATCTCAATGTAGACAAGTGTAATGTGCTGCGAATACACAGAAAGATAGATCCTTTATCATTTAGCTACAAAATAGGTCAGCAACTGGAAGCAGTTAATACCATAAATTATCTGGGAGTACGCATTAGGAGTGATTTAAAATGGAATTATCATATAATGTTGATCGTCGGTAAAGCAGATGCCAGACTGAGATTCATTGGAAGAATCTTAAGGAAATGCAATCCGAAAACAAAGGAAGTAGGTTACAGTACGCTTGTTCGCCCACTGCTTGAATACTGCTCAGCAGTGTGGGATCCGTACCAGATAGGGTTGATAGAAGAGATAGAGAAGATCCAACGGAGAGCAGCGCGCTTCGTTACAGGATCATTTAGTAATCGTGAAAGCGTTACGGAGATGACAGATAAACTACAGTGGAAGACTCTGCAGGAGAGACGCTCAGTAGTTCGGTACGGGCTTTTGTTAAAGTTTCGAGAACATATCTTCACCGAAGAGTCAAGCAGTATATTGCTCCCTCCTACGTATATCTCGCGAAGAGACCATCAGGATAAAATCAGAGAGATTAGAGCCCACACAGAGGCATACCGACAATCCTTCTTTCCACGAACAATACGAGACTGGAATAGAAGGGAGAACTGATAGAGGTACTCAAGGTACCCTCCGCCACACACCGTCAGGTGGCTTGCGGAGTATGGATGTAGATGTAGATCTAGTACAATGCGCTAAGGGAGTTAAAAAGAATGGGGTAGCGACAGCTTATAAGCCACACACTTCTGTAGTCGATGCTAAGCGAAGTTTGAGGTGGTGCAAAAAGTGATGCCACCGAACAGTGATTTGGAGTAATAAATCATGCAAAACTCTTTGGCATTTCGTTGGGAGGGTTAGCGTTTGGCAACTGCCTGCAGAATGCAACCTGTCATGTGTAGTGCCAAGAATGGAATACGGAGGAGGTGGTGCAGAGGGGTCTTTTCATTGTTCAGGTTTTGTCCTCTTATTGTGCTCAAGAAAACGTTAATGAGCCGTGCACAGCTCGCTTTTATTCCATTTATTGTTTGCCATCTTCTATTACGGTACTGCCGCCTCGTTTTCTTATTCCATTTACTGGCGTCACTAACTTCCTGCCTTACTTGCCCACGAGCGATAGCAGCAGTGCTTATCGATAAGTGCACTGTCGTACCATCTCTGGAGCTACCGATAGTATTTCCGGGTCGTCGTGTGTCTGGCAATCAGTTCGGGACGGACCAGCAGTGCAGCTGAGACGCAGCAGCAGTGAAGTCGGGGACGGAGCGCTGGTGAGGCGTCGCCAGCCAGTGCTCACTGACCGCTGGGGACACACATGAACTGTCTGATGAAGGGAGATTGGAGCAGGATTGGTTGGTCGTTCGGTTGGTCGTCTCATCGGCCTACGTATATCTGGTCCTTTCACCGTTTCATGGCCTGGGAGTTGGTCGGTTGGCGTGGAGCAGTGAGGAAATCTCCACGGCGCGTAGTTCGGCTGGGCTTGCTGGCGGCCTCTAAGCAGTGTCGGAGTGTGTGGTGCTGTCCCCATTGCTACGGGGTTCGTGACTCACCGATCCTGGACATGAAAGTTGAGTTTTGACTTAATGTACCAGCAAGTCACGACTGTCCACATTGTGTCGTTTGGAGTTCGTTGTCGGCTGTTGGGATATTCCCGTGATTAATAACATGTGTTTTCAAGTTGGCAAATTTTAGCCACCCTGCGGTGGAGTTTAACTGTACTTGCTTATTTGAATTGAAGCGCACCAGCGGAATCTTCTGCCGTGTGGCCGTTAACGTTCCGGTTATCTGCCCTGGTCGTTGACGTAAATTCAGGCAGTGTATTTTCATCATCGTGTTGTCGCTGTCCAGCATGGCATTTAGTTTGACAGCTCAATATATATACGGTTGTGGGTGCCAATACCTTCTACATTGTTCCATTGAACTCCCTGTTGTGTGCTGTTCGGGTGAAGTGGAGGTTATCTTGTCGGTGGGGTCCATTGACTGTCTCTCGGTTGGGTTTTCATCGGATCGAGAATGGTTGGGCCTGTCTCACCTAAGCGAGCGATAGTGTTTCAATTGGAGGCCGACCCTCGGAACTTCTGAGCGCCCTTGTGTGTACTGCCTTTTCTTGTTTGTTCTTGTTGTTTGTACTTGTATGGCTTCTAGCCGATTTTTAGAGTAAGGTTGTTTTGCCCTTAAGGTGCCAGATGGTTTGGGCCTTCAGCCTAATTTAAGAACTGTTTCACGTAAAGGCTTATGGCAATGTGTACTTCTTGTGGTAGAGAAACAATTCAGAGACAATGGTTCTATCAGCTTGACAGTACACACTGTCATACAGCAGTGTCTCCAAAGCAGTGGTGTGTTGCCAGTGACATTCCTCGAATGTCACTGCCTTAGCAGAGTCCCGACTTGAACCCAGCGAAACGTGGCGTTGGTCAGAACTTTGACTTCGCTCCAGACTCCAGCGTCCAATATCACTACCTACTCTGGTCCTGGCTGTTGACGAAGAACGGGCTGCCATTCCTCCATACATATCCAGATATCTCACTGGAAGTGTTCCCACCAGGGTTCATGCTCTCGTAGGGCCGATGGGTGAAAACGTCCCTTATTAATGTCCACCAATAGGTGTCCGAATACTTATGATCATGCAGAGTACATCGCTTTTAGGGTATTTACTCAGAAGAAGCAACCGGTCGCGATGTACTGTATCGAAATACTTATTCTTCCCTGAGTTACCTTCCAACATTCTGCAATATCAGACGATTACTTTTAAAATTCATAAATGCTGTGGTGTGGGAATTAGCGTTAAATTATAGGAGTGTCGCTCCAAACATGCACTGAAATACTGTAAAATTTTGATTGAATCAAGATTTTAATCAGACTAAGTTTCGAAGGTAGCAGACGGGATACTGCTGGAAGTGCAGTTGTGAGGATGGAGCCTGAGTCGTGCTTGGGTAGCTCAGTCGGTTCGCTGGCATGGTAGCTCAGCGTGTTCAGTCAGAGACCTGGCTGACCCCTGTAATAACAAGATTGAGTGAAAGGATCGCCAAAGAACTTCAACGGATGTCATGTGACGTCAGCTACGGTTAAATACACCGAACAATAACGAACAAAATGCAAAAAAAAGTCTGTAGAGCACTATCCCGTGAAAAACAAAACTTCTGAGTTCGAGCCTCGGACCAGCTCACAGTTTTAATCTGGAAGGATGTTGCGTATCAGCGCACACTCCGCAGTAGAGTGAAAATTTCATTCCATATTTTAATCACTTATATGTGTAGAATTGCATGTATAATTTTGTCAACTCGAATGATAAAGCACTATCAAATAGTTCCATTATCCAACTTACTTCATTAGTCTTACCCAGGAAGAAGTGTAGGCACTTGTAAAGTATCCGTGGGCGTGGTGCTAGGTGGCTCTTCCATCGCTCAGTGCTGAGCGAGAAACGTTGCAGTATACACCAAAGCGAAATTAGAAGTACATCAATATCCTCAGCTGCTGAGGTGAAAATGTGTGGGAGTCGAACCCGGGATTTCCTACTTACATGGCAGACGCTCTAAACAACTGAGCCTCCGAGGGCACAGAGGATAGTGCGACAGCAGGGACAGTCTCGCGCACACCTCCAACGAGACCCACATTCTCACTTTGTATGTCCACACATTACATTCGTAGTGTCCCACCTCATCACACTCATTACTCGTGGAAGACATTCTTACCAAGTCCCGTAAGAGTTCGGGGAATATGTGTGCATCCGCACAGAAGGAGGTCATGGCCGGTATTACCAGAACTACACTCCTGGAAATTGAAATAAGAACACCGTGAATTCATTGTCCCAGGAAGGGGAAACTTTATTGACACATTCCTGGGGTCAGATACATCACATGATCACACTGACAGAACCACAGGCACATAGACACAGGCAACAGAGCATGCACAACGTCGGCACTAGTACAGTGTATATCCACCTTTCGCAGCAATGCAGGCTGCTATTCTCCCATGGAGACGATCGTAGAGATGCTGGATGTAGTCCTGTGGAACGGCTTGCCATGCCATTTCCACCTGGCGCCTCAGTTGGACCAGCGTTCGTGCTGGACGTGCAGACCGCGTGAGACGACGCTTCATCCAGTCCCAAACATGCTCAATGGGGGACAGATCCGGAGATCTTGCTGGCCAGGGTAGTTGACTTACACCTTCTAGAGCACGTTGGGTGGCACGGGATACATGCGGACGTGCATTGTCCTGTTGGAACAGCAAGTTCCCTTGCCGGTCTAGGAATGGTAGAACGATGGGTTCGATGACGGTTTGGATGTACCGTGCACTATTCAGTGTCCCCTCGACGATCACCAGTGGTGTACGGCCAGTGTAGGAGATCGCTCCCCACACCATGATGCCGGGTGTTGGCCCTGTGTGCCTCGGTCGTATACAGTCCTGATTGTGGCGCTCACCTGCACGGCGCCAAACACGCATACGACCATCATTGGCACCAAGGCAGAAGCGACTCTCATCGCTGAAGACGACACGTCTCCATTCGTCCCTCCATTCACGCCTGTCGCGACACCACTGGAGGCGGGCTGCACGATGTTGGGGCGTGAGCGGAAGACGGCCTAACGGTGTGCGGGACCGTAGCCCAGCTTCATGGAGACGGTTGCGAATGGTCCTCGCCGATACCCCAGGAGCAACAGTGTCCCTAATTTGCTGGGAAGTGGCGGTGCGGTCCCCTACGGCACTGCGTAGGATCCTACGGTCTTGGCGTGCATCCGTGCGTCGCTGCGGTCCGGTCCCAGGTCGACGGGCACGTGCACCTTCCGCCGACCACTGGCGACAACATCGATGTACTGTGGAGACCTCACGCCCCACGTGTTGAGCAATTCGGCGGTACGTCCACCCGGCCTCCCGCATGCCCACTATACGCCCTCGCTCAAAGTCCGTCAACTGCACATACGGTTCACGTCCACGCTGTCGCGGCATGCTACCAGTGTTAAAGACTGCGATGGAGCTCCGTATGCCACGGCAAACTGGCTGACACTGACGGCGGCGGTGCACAAATGCTGCGCAGCTAGCGCCATTCGACGGCCAATACCGCGGTTCCTGGTGTGTCCGCTGTGCCGTGCGTGTGATCATTGCTTGTACAGCCCTCTCGCAGTGTCCGGAGCAAGTATGGTTAGTCTGACACACCGGTGTCAACGTGTTCTTTTTTCCATTTCCAGGAGTATATATATATATATATATATATATACTTACTTACTTATCGCGAATGGACCCAGAAGGATCACGCAAAGCTTTCTGACGTCGTTTCTTCCATACTTCTTTCATCCGTTCTCCATGTTTTTTTTTTCTTTCTTCTGTCCATTTTGTTCCTGGTCTCTTTAGTGCTTCCTTCTCCGACAATACAATCCACTTTTCCACCTTATTTCTAAAAGTTTTTCTGTCTTTGACATCTTTAAGTTCAATATTTGCTTTTTGTAAATCTAATTTTACTTGGCTAATCCATGGTGTTGTTGATTTGACTTTTTCTATGTAAGTGAGAATTCTGTTGGTGAGTCGTGTGGGGGGAAGTCTAGTGACATGTCCATAAAATTTTAATCTTCGCCTTCTTATGTCTGCTGCCAGGTTTGATATAGTTTCTGTGGTTCTTCTTGATTGTATCCGATATCCTTCTTCTGTTAATTTTGGACCTAAAATCTTTCTTATAATTTTGCGTTCTTCTTTTAGTATTTTTTCTAAATCACATTTTGTGTGGAGTGTGAGCGTTTCACTAGCATATAGTGCTGCTGGCTTAATTACTGCGCAGTAGTGTCTGATTTTTGTGTTCGAGGAGATGCATTTTTTATTGTATATTTCATGTGTCATACCATATGCTCTCTTCATTTTCTGTTGTCTGATCTTCTGTGCAACTTTCTCTCCTCCGGTTGGCTCCAAAATTTCACCTAGGTATTTAAAATGTTTTACTCTATTTATTTTTCCATGTTTTGTGTTCAAACTGTGTATATGTAATTTTGTACAGAAAAATTCTGTCTTTTGAAACGAAATTTGTAAACCTACTTTAGCCGCGCATTCCTTAATGATCTCTATTTGTTTGGTGGCGATTTCATCATCATCTGCAAGTATGGCCAAGTCGTCCGCGAATGCTAAACAAGATATCTCCACGTTGTCTTTGGTTCTACCAAGATGGATTGGTTTCCAGTAGGATTGATTTTTTAATTCTTTTTCCCATTCCTTAATGACTTTATCCAGGACTATATTAAACAGAAGTGGAGATAGCCCGTCACCTTGACGTACTCCAGTTTTTATGAGAAAAGGTTCAGAGATTTCTCCCCTGAATTTAACTTTAGATACAGTGTCTGTCAGTGATTCTTTGATAAGCCTTAGTGTTTTGGAGTCAAGTCCAAGTTCCTCTAAAATGTTAAACAAAGATTGCCGGTCTATTGAGTCATAGGCTTTCTTAAAATCTACAAATGTACAAATTATGGGGGCATTTCTAATTGCTTTGTGTTTTAATATTGTCTTTAAATTAAATATTTGTTCTATGCATGAGCGACCGGGGCGGAAGCCTGCTTGATAATCACCAATTTGGCGTTCCAGCTGCTCTTGTGTTCTTTTCAGCAGGCATGTTGAGAGAATTTTGTAGGTGACTTGTAAAAGTGAGATTCCCCTGTAGTTATTGACATTTGTTCTGTCTCCTTTTTTATGTAACGGGTGAATAAGGGCACATTTCCAATCCTCTGGTAATTTTTCTGTTTCCCATATTTTTGTTATTATTTTTGTGAGCTCTTGCAACGTCTTTGGTCCTAGGTTTTTTAATAGCTCTGCAACAATGCCATCTTCGCCAGATGTTCTATTATTTTTTAAGTTTTTAATGTGACATTTGATTTCTTCCTGTGTTGGTGGTAATGAATCCGGTTGAGCGTTGGCACTGATTTCTTTGGGAAACCTTAAACTAGGTTCTGGGCAATTTAGTAGGTTAGAAAAATATTGAGCCAATACTTGACAGTTTTCCTGGTTTGTTAGGGCTAATTTACCATCTGGTTTTCTGAAACATAAATTTTGAGGGATATATCCTCGTATTTTATCTGCGAAAGTTCTGTAGAAGTCTCTTGTATTATAGTTTTGGAAATTTTCTTCTATGACATCCAGTTGTGCCTTTGTGTACTTCCTTTTTGCTTGCCTAATAGATTTTGAAACCTGTTTTCTAACCTCGTTAAATAACTGTAGACTTTCTTGTGATTTTTTACTGTTATATTCTTGAAATGCCTTTTTTCTCCTTTCCAATGCATTTTCACAGTCTGAATCCCACCAAGGGTGTTTGAATATCTTTTTCAAGGGAATAGTTTCCTTAGCTATTCGCGTGATTTTAGAATGAAATTCTTCCCATGTGTTTGCCTTTTCCTTCTCCCATTCTTCTTTTACTTTAGATTCTTTAATCTTCTTGGTGTCATATTTCTGTATTTCTGTTTTCTTCTGATGACTTCTTCGTGCTGTAAACTTGATTTTAATTCTAGTTAGGTAATGGTCTGAATCAATGTTTGCTCCTCTGCGTACTTGGACGTCGTAAATTTCTTTTTGTACTGGGTATGAAATCGCCACATGATCTATTTGAAACTCGCCAATTTGTTGTATAGGAGATCTCCATGTCTTTTGTTTTCTTGGACATTTTCTTAGAGATGTTGACATTATCTTCAGGTTATTCTGCTTACATAGTTCGACGAGCCTTGTACCATTTTTATTGGTAAATTTATGTGCAGGATATTTGCCTACGGTCTTTTGGTGGATTTTCTCTCTACCAATTTGGGCATTAAAATCGCCGAGTAGAACTTTTGTATCATCTTTTGGAATCTTGGCCATTATATTCTCCAAATTTTCCCAGAACTTTTCTGTTTCTATGGGGTTTTTCTTGTTGTCTCCGTTTGTGGGAGCATGAACATTAACCATTGTGTATGTTTTGTTGGCACATTGTAAGCGCATCGTCATTATCCTATTATTTACGGGAGTAACTTCCTTGATGGAGCTGAGCACGCTCTTGTGTATGACAAACGCCATCCCGAGATGGGGGGCTCCTCTTCCGATTCGTTTATCCGTCTTGCTCTTAAAGATGCGATAGTTGCCATAATCTGATGTTTCTTCATCTGTAAAACGCGTCTCCTGTAAAGCTAGTATTACTATCTTTTGCTTTTCAAGTTCTGTTGTAAGGTTTAGAAGTTTTCCTGGTTGGATTAATGTATTTATGTTAAAGGTTCCAATGTATGTAGGTGTTTTGAGTGGAAGTTTGCCAGAGAGCTCCGACTTTCTCTGATGTAATCGTGTAAGTCCAGGTTCCCCAGAATCCGAATTCCTGGTTGCCATCTGTTGATGGGTGGATTGGTTACCACCTGGGGTAATGTTGTTATTACTTGCACGAGTCATACTTGCTTGTAATCAAGTTGGTCCAGTGTTTCCACTGGGTGTTTAGAACCAGGGATTGTTAGTTCCTGGCACATTATGACCAGCCGCACATTGTGTGAACAGACGCTGACCAGGATGCCGATGGTTCCCACTTCAGACGCGTCCTGGATTTGGGTGTTGACAATGCTTATTGTAATGGCGGCACTTACTCGCCATGACACAGCAACGTCTTCGGGTTCTGTGGTTTTTGAATGAGTGTGACCCTTGCCAAAAGTCACCCTCCCACACCCTCGTGATGCTGCCGCCTCGGTCCGGGACTGCTTATTTGGGTTTCCCCTTATTCGCAGCTGTCCACCATATCTGATGGATCGTTCGCTATCCGCCACCTGCGACCCGCCCTGTACCTGAGGCTCGGCTAGGGTATATATATATATATATATATATATATATATACGAGGGTCGACCACAAAGTAAGTTCCGTTTGGTTATACAAAACAAACGTGTACAGATACAGAGAAAATATTTATTATACAATAATCTACAACTGTTAAACTAAATTTCTACATAGCTTCCGAAATTTTATTGGCACCTGTCATAAGGTGGCACAAGGTTTTGTGTGCCTTCTTCATAGAAGGTTGCTGCCTGTGTATTTAACCATGTGGTAAGATGTTCTTTCAGCTCGTCATCGTTGTTGAAGTGTTGAACACCAAGGACTGATTTTAGGTGTATGAAGAGATGAAAGTCGGTAGGCGCGAGGTCCAGAAAGTAACCACAGATAGGCGTCCACTTTGTTCTTCATCGTGCGCTTGATCACGTCCTTCATTGCACAGACTGACCCATTTTCTAACCAATGAATCACTCATAGCATTTTATCCATAAACCTCGCAGATTTGCCGATGAACTTTCTTTGCATTTAGCAAACGAATCACAGACCTGATTTCACACGCGGGGGCATTTTCAATTACGGCTCGCACTATAAAAAAGCACTGTAAAGCACACGTCGGCAACCGCGATCTGAAAATACCGTACATATCTTCTCCTTGAGTCAGACTGACTGCCGCGCATGCTCGGAACTGCGATCATAGCGCTGCCGCGGATAGAAACAGAAACAGAACTTACTTCGTGGACCACCCTCGTATGTACATTGTAAGGGTCTACGGGTTACACGCAGCCGTACAGTACGTAACACACGCTCGCCAGCTGACCTATCTGGAATGCTGAAAATTTTTGCTTAGTCAGTACACGTGCGTCCGGCCGCACTGCGATGCAGGGAGTACATGGCCTCGGGCGCGAATATGTCTCTGTTCTTAGCTCACCATGGAGCCTTTCTATACGACCGTAACTGGGATGTCAGACACAGTGATGATGGGTGCGCGTAGCGTGCATGTTTTATAATCAGCCTTTGTTAATAAAACTGTTTAAACTTACTTCTCACTGTTCGCGTATTGCCATACCTCAAGGACCCACCGCTTACAAATCCACAGAAAGCGTGCTTGGATAACCCAAGTGGCCAAAGTGACCACTCACTTGAAATGGGAAGTCTGGGTTCAAGAAAAGAATTTTCACTTGTCGCCATTAAATTTGTTTCAGTGTCCAGTTGCTGCCTGTTCTATGATCATGGACAGAGTTGTTTGTACAAAAATTACAAAAATCTTCCTTAGTGTGCATAATGAATTGGTGGATGTAGTCAGTCAGTGCAGTTACATTCCCCAAAGTATTAAGAGTTTTAATATGTGGCCAGTCATAGTGTTTATTTGTCATTATTTTGTCGTTTTTATTATTACCTCTTTCAGTAGTCTGAACACTGTGTGAATCCCTAAAAGGGATACGAGTTGACTAAATAGGAATAGCATGTAAGGAATTTGCTGTCACACACATACTTCTATTTTTAATATTTGGTTTAGCTCATTCTGCTTCACCTGACAAATAAACATTCATTCCAATAAATGTTGTTTGTTTCACAGTCCATAGCATTATCATTCTACATTGAATCTGTTGTTGCGGTCTTCAGTCCTGACACTGGTTTGATGCAGCTCTCTATGCTTCTCTATCCTGTGCAAGCTTCTTCATCTCCCAGTACCTACTGCATCCTACATCCTTCTGAATCTGCTTAGTGTATTCATCTCTTGGTCTCCCCCTACGATTTTTAACCTCCACGCTGCCCTCCAATACTAAATTGGTGATCCCTTGATGCCTCAGAACATGTCCTACCAACCGATCCCTCCTTCTGGTCAAGTTGTGCCACAAACTTCTCTTCTCCGCAATCCTATTCAATACTTCCTCATTAGTTATGTGATCTACCCATCTAATCTTCAGCATTCTTCTGTAGCACCACATTTCAAAAGCTTCTATTCTCTTCTTGTCCAAACTATTTACCGTCCATGTTTCACTTCCATACGTAGCTACACTCCATACAAATACTTTCAGAAATGACTTCCTGACACTTAAATCTATACTCGATGTTAACAAATTTCTCTTCTTGAGAAACGCTTTCCTTGCCATTGCCAGTCTACATTTAATATCCTCTCTACTTCGACCATCATCAGTTATTTTGCTCCCCAAATAGCAGAACTCCTTTACTACTTTAAGTGTCTCATTTCCTAATCTAATACCCTCAACATCACCCGACTTAGTTTGACTACATTCCATTATCCTCGTTTTGCTTTTGTTTATGTTCATCTTATATCCTCCTTGCAAGACACTGTCCATTCCGTTCAACTGCTCTTCCAAGTCCTTTGCTGTCTCTGACAGAATTACAATGTCATCGGCGAACCTCAAAGTTTTTATTTCCTCTACATGGATTTTAATACCTACTCCAAATTTTTCTTTTGTTTCCTTTACTGCTTGCTCAATATACAGATTGAATAACATCGGGGATAGGCTACAACCCTGTCTTACTCCCTTCCAAACCACTGCTTCCCTTTCATGTCCCTCGACTCTTATAACTGCCATCTGCTTTCTGTACAAATTGTAAATAGCCTTTCGCTCCCTGTATTTTACCCCTGCCACCTTTAGAACTTGAAAGAGAGTATTCCAGTCAACATTGTCAAAAGCTTTCTCTAAGTCTACAAATGCTAGAAACGTAGGTTTGCCTTTCCTAATCTTTCTTCTAAGATAAGTCGTAAGGTCAGTATTGCCTCACGTGTTCCAGTATTTGTACGGAATCCAAACTGATCTTCCCCGAGATCGGCTTCTACTAGTTTTTCCATTCGTCTGTAAAGAATTCGTGTTAGTACTTTGCAACTGTGGCTTATTAAACTGATTGTTCGGTAATTTTCACATCTGTCAACACCTGCTTTCTTTGGGATTGGAATTATTATATTCTTCTTGAAGTCTGAGGGTATTTCGCCTGTTTCATACATCTTGCTCACCAGATGGTAGAGTTTTGTCAGGACTGGCTCTCCCAAGGCCGTCAGTAGTTCCAATGGAATGTTGTCTACTCCGGGGGCCTTGTTTCGACTTAGGTCTTTCAGTGCTCTGTCAAACTCTTCACGCAGTATCGTATCTCCCATTTCATCTTCATCTACATCCTCTTCCATTTCCATAATATTGTCCTCAAGTGCATCGCCCTTGTATAGCCCCTCTATATACTCCTTCCACCTTTCTGCTTTCCCTTCTTTGCTTAGAACTGGGTTTCCATCTGAGCTCTTGATGTTCATACAAGTGGTTCTCTTTTCTCCAAAGGTCTCTTTAATTTTCCTGTAGGCAGTATCTATCTTACCCCTAGTGAGATAAGCCTCTACATCCTTACATTTGTCCTCTAGCCATCCCTGCTTAGCCATTTTGCACTTCCTGTCGATCTCATTTTTGAGACGTTTGTATTCCTTTTTGCCTGCTTCATTTACTGCATTTTTATATTTTCTCCTTTCATCAATTAAATTCAATATTTCTTCTGTTACCCAAGGATTTCTACTAGCCCTCGTCTTTTTACCTACTTGATCCTTTGCTGCCTTCACTACTTCATCCCTCAAAGCTACCCATTCTTCTTCTACTGTGTTTCTTTCCCCCATTCTTGTCAATTGTTCCCTTATGCTCTCCCTGAAACTCTGTACAACCTCTGGTTCTTTCAGTTTATCCAGGTCCCATCTCCTTAAATTCCCACCTTTTTGCAGTTTCTTCAGTTTTAATCTACAGGTCATAACCAGTTGATTGTGGTCAGTCCACATCTGCCCCTGGAAATGTCTTAAAATTTAAAAACTGGTTCCTAAATCTCTGTCTTACCATTACATACTCTATCTGATACCTTTTAGTAACTCCAGGATTCTTCCATGTACACAACCTTCTTTTATGATTCTTGAACCAAGTGTTAGCTATGATTAAGTTGTGCTCTGAGCAAAATTCTACCAGGCGGCTACCTCTTTCATTTCTTACCCCCAATCCATATTCACCTACGTTTCCTTCTCTCCCTTTTCCTACACTCGAATTTCAGTCACCCATGACTATTAAATTTTCGTCTCCCTTCACTACCTGAATAATTTCTTTTATTTCATCATACATTTCTTCAATTTCTTCGTCATCTTCAGAGCTAGTTGGCATATAAACTTGTACTACTGTAGTAGGTGTGGGCTTCGTATCTATCTTGGCCACAATAATGCGTTCACTATGCTGTTTGTAGTAGCTTACCCGCATTCCTATTTTCCTATTCATTATTAAACCTACTCCTGCATTACCCCTATTTGACTTTGTGTTTATAGCCCTGTAGTCACCTGAATCTAACTGCAGTAATTTCCTTACTTTCCTTATTTACGTTCGTACTCTGCTGACCACTGTCAAGTGTATATCAGATGTTACTTCCTCTTTTACCACGTCTTAGAGTTTGGGCCCCTTCCATTCACCGGTGGGGCGTGGGAAGTTCTTCTGTGGGCACTGTAAGTAGTATGCTTTTCTCCTCACTTTCGTCCCTGGTGTACAAGTAAGAAAATTCGTAGATTCCATTTAATACTGGTTACTGAAACTCTAAGTAGGCTTTTTGTAGAACTGGTGGCACCTGACTCCAAGCGCTAGCAAGTTCAAACTTTCCAGCATTTCCATGAGACTATCATACGATTAAAACAAACCCGTGAGCGTTCGGGCAGCTCTTCCTTTTAATGTTCAGTGTCCAATGTTTGTTCTGTTCGATATGGGTCTCTCAGACATGAACAATATACTAGGATGCAGCAGACGATTGTTTCATAAGCAATCTCCTTTGTAGACCACCTGCATTTTTTGAGTATCCTGCCAGTGAATGGAAGTCTGCCACGTGCCATAGCGTAGATTTAACAATGCAGTGCTATTTGTAATTCATACGTCGTCTTATTTGCTGTAATGACATTTTGATTATCTGAAGATTATTGACTGGTCGAACGAAAACGGTCATCAGTTTATAAATCATTTACAAATAAATGACTTTCACATTGGAAATTAAGATCGCGTAGTCCACAAAAAATAAGATAGCATCTTTATGCGCTTTGTAAAATGCAAAGTTTCATATTTCTGACTTGAAGTTGTAGATCTTTGCACAACAATGAAATCTCAGTCTGAATATTTGTGAGGAGTGCGGACAGTACTTCACAATAAATAACTCTACCATGTGCAAAATTTCGCTACTGTCTCCCAGGCAAAATTTCGCTACTGTCTCCCAGGTCGTTACTGTATACAGTACGAACAAAGATCCCGCGCCGGGGTTCCCGGGTTCGATTCCCGGCGGGGTCAGGGATTTTCTCTGCCTTGTGATGAATGGGTGTTGTGTGATGTCCTTAGGTTAGTTAGGTTTAAGTAGTTCTAAGTTCTAGGGGACTGATGACGATAGATGTTAAGTCCCATAGTGCTCAGAGCCACGAACAAAGAGGGTATCAACACACTTCCCTGGAGCACGCCTCAAGTTGTTTATACTTCTTTCAAAGATGACAACCTGTGTCCTCTCTGTCACTAAATCGTCCTTCCAATCATAAATTTTATTTGACACGTAGTATGGTTGTTCTTTCGTTTATTTACGTTGGTGACCAAGGGGAGTCAAATATTTTTGTAAGATAAGATTACGACGGCTTTGTAAGTTGTCCCATTCGTGCATGGATTATAGTTGTGAGGATTCTTCCTCTAAACTGAGTCTGGCATCTTCCTTTGCTACGGTTAATTTTAATATGACCGTTCCACTTGTAACGTTTATGTCTAAAATAAGGCATGATGTGTATATCTAACAAAGAACAGTTATGACGTGGTGTGTTGACAACGTATCTGATTACGTGCGTCTGTATATTTAACCGGTATGCTGGCTGCGTATCTCATTATGTACATCTGTGTTTATCTGACCCTGTTTTAAACAATCTGTCTACTGGCAAGAAAGCAATACCAGTAAACCCAAACTAACTAAAACATGTGCGCGCGATAATGACACATTATAGGGAAGTACATTCATATCTACTCGATCTTACTACGGTCCTGTGAATCTGAATAAGTACAGAAGTGGTCTTTGTGCGAAAATCCATAAACTGGGTGAAATAAATTTCTTACCACGTATTGCTAACGCCTGGGATAACGCGTTCATTTGCTCTCAGCACTACTAAACCAATTACAGTTGCAAAAGCCATTTATAATTGGTTGAAATGAAAACGACTTGGGAATGGGAACATGACTGACGAGAATGACAGTAAAGGCTCGATTGAAAATCTTACTATATTGTGAAACAGTTGCAATTGTTAAGATACATGATAAAAATCACATTTACGCAATCAAACGGACTTTGCAAAAAAAAAGAAAAAAAACAAAAAAAACCTTGGTATTTTAGACAAAGCTGGTCTCATTCAAATTCGTTCTACAGCAAAAGCGCATAAATACATGAATACTGATTATCTTATTTTAGACCGATGTAACAATATGAAGAAAGATTCTTCATCAAAATTGTATGATAACATTTCTAGCGTTTTTTTAATCAATTTTACTTCAAATCTTATTTCTTCCATAAATCATTAATACACAACAATGAAGTTATTACGCTGAATATTTCCTACTAAGCTACTGATCACTCCGGAGCATCGCAACAGACACTGCCACCCTCTGGCGCGCTATCCCTGCTACACCCGAGCAACCACTGCCTACTCCTAAGATAAGCTCTTAGTCACACATACCCTGCCTCAGCGATAGTTGCCTCGCAGCGTTCTTTCAGAAGTACATCTTTGTAATCGATATATCGCTTATGATCTCGGATAATACGTTAAAATTTACAACTTTCGTTATACCGGGTGATTAAAAAGTCAGTATAAATTTGAAAACTTAATAAACCACGGAATAATGTAGATATAGAGGTAAAAATTGACACACATGCTTGGTATGACATGGGGTTTTATTAGAAATAATAAAAAAAGTATTGCTAGACGCGTGAAAGATCTCTTGCACGCGTCGTTTGGTGATGATCGTGTGCTCAGTCACCACTTTCGTCATGCTTGGCCTCCCAGGTCCCCAGACCTCAGTCCGTGTGATTATTGGCTTTGGGATTACCTCAAGTCCCAAGTGTATCGTGATCGACAGACATCTCTAGGGATGCTGAAAGACAACATCCGACGCCAATGCCTCACCGTAACTCCGGAAATGTTTTACAGTGCTGTTCACAACATTATTCCTCGCCTACAGCTATTCTTGAGGAATGATGATGGACATATTGAGCATTTCCTGTAAAGAACATCATCTTTGCTTTGTCTTACTTTGTTATGCTAATTATTGCTATTCTGATCAGATGAAGCGCCATCTGTCGGACATTTTTTTAACTTTTGTATTTTTTTTTTTGTTCTAATAAAACCCCATGTCATTCCAAGCATGTGTGTCAATTTGTGCCTTTCTCTCTACATTATTCCGTGATTTATTCAGTTTTCAAATTTATACTGACTATTTGATCACAAGGTGTGTACCTATATAACTTCACACTTTAAATCGCTCCCAGATATTTAGTTAGGTATGACTGCTTCCACTGTTATAAGAAAGACTACAGACTCTGTAAAGATTCTTTCAGTTGAATGTTAAATTATTGCGTACTCACAATTGACGCACATGAAGCTCAATAATGGTCATGAGATGGTACACTGAGATACTGTTGTATCAACGGTTTTTTGTGCGAGAAAGCCGGCCGCGGTGGTCTAGCGGTTCTAGGCGCTCAGTCCGGAACCGCGCGACTGCTACGGTCGCAGGTTCGAATCCTGCCTGGGGCATGGATGTGTGTGATGTCTTTAAGTTAGTTAGTTTTAAGTGGTTGTAAGTTCTAGGGGATTGATGACCACAGATGTTAAGTCCCGTAGTGCTCAGAGCCTTTTGAACCATTTTTTTGTGCGAGAAATTTCTCGTAAAAGGTTTAGCTTTGTTCGATGTTTGCACTAGATCTACCATCTTTGCCCTTGCTCCCAGTCAGCATGGCAGCATTGTTTCTACGTTTATCCTTGAAGAGCTTCCTCAGCAGAGACACAACCAGGTTTCTTAATATAACTGCGCATTAAATTTTATCAACCATTTTTTTTGTCGACGGGGGTACCAGTAACGAGTATAGGCCGAGCGCCTGGGTGCAGATTCCGCATTCTGCGAGCGGCGCCGTGACCTGTGGCGGGCGGCGAACCGCAGCTAATGTGGAGTGTGCTCCACGCCCGGCCGCCATCAAACATGCACACGACCTGAATAAAACAGCAGCCTCGCTGCTCCCAAGTGCTGGGAAGGCCCAAGTGCAACAGCGGAGGCACTGCTGCGCGCTGCGGAAACACGCGTCTGAGAGCTGCCACAGTGAAGGTGAGTATGTGACGTGAGATGTGCTATATCATGCAATGTGATGTCAACTTAAACATGTCTGTTGTGCTGGAAAACATTTTTATGAGTCTTACAGTTTGTGTTTAATAAATATGTCTAGTGTCCTTACAAGAACTGGTCAACACTACAAATAAATAGTCCTTAAATTTATTCAGGAACAAATACTTAAGGTGGGAGCGAATTTGATTTTTTTCGAGAACCTAGTAATATCCAGTTCTGTAGGCTGACTTCTCCTTGACGTTTGTTGCACGTTGCTCATCAGTGTTCGTATCAGAGACGAGGGTAGCGTTAGGAGCGCCCCAGGGAGGCATCTTAAGGCCGCTGTTATCTTCTATGTACGTACTCGTAAATGATATGGTGCACAGGGTGGGCAGTAAGCTGTGGTTGTTGACGATGCTGCAGTGTTCGGGAAAGACTCATCATTGAGTGGCTGTATGAGGATATAAGACGATATAGATAAAATGTCTAATTGGTGCAATGACTGACAGTTGTTCTAAGTGTAGAAAAAGGTAAGTTAATTCAGACGAGTAGGAAAAACAAACCCGTAATATTCGAACACAGAATTAGCAGTGTACTGCTTGACACAGTCACATGAGTTAAATATTTAGGCGTAACAGTGCAAAGGGATATGAAGTGGAACGAGAACGTGAAGATTGTGGTAGGAAAGGCGAATGATCTGCTTCAGTTTATTGGCAGTTTTTCGGAGAAATTTCGTTAATCAGTAGAGGAGACAGCGTACATATCATTAGTGCGAACCATTATTGAGTACTGCTCGAGTGTTTGGTATCCGTACCAGGTCCGATTAACGGAAAACACCGAAGTAATTCACTGACGGGCTGCCAGAGTTGTTACCGTTTGGTTCGAACAATACGCAAGTGTGCTATGGGAACACTAATGGGATTTTTTTTATTTAAGGAACGCTGTTGAGAAAATTTAGAGAACCGGCATCTGAAGCTCACAGCGTAACTATTTTGCTGGCGCCAACGTCCTTTTCACGTAAGTACCACGAAAATAAGATAAAATACAAGAAATTGTGGCTCACACTGAGGCCTATAGATGGGCGTTTTTCTCTCGCTCTGTTTGCGAGTCGAATAGAAAAGGAAATGACTAGTAATGGTAGAGGGTACACACCGCTAGGCACCACACGATGGCTTGTGGAGTATGTATGTAGATATAGATGTAATTAGCTTTCTTCGTGCAAAAGAGCTTAATTAAATGCGTGAACGGTTTTTAAAGATCGTTGTTGGCTTCGTAGTTGTCGAGGATATGGTCACAGACGCGTCACCTTATTCTATTAGTATACTGTTATATTTCTATAACTTGACTAAACTGGATGGTTCGCGAAATTGGTAAATGACGGTAAAGTAACAGGTTTATCCGCGAGCTCCATCAAGAACGCACTACGTCCAGTATACCACGTCGTCGGTTTAAGCCGAAGTTCGAAAAAAATCGTTTACTCTTGACATTTTAAAAATCACGAACGTATGCGAAATTTTCTTAAGTTCTCGAATACGACATTGCAGTTCTGAGATGAAGTCCACGAAAGCGAATTTCGAAAACTTCTGTAAGTTCCCCAACTGAGGCGAAGATTCTATAAGCCTTTAGAACTGACGCCAGAAAAATTTAAAACACTTTACTCTTGACTGACCGGCCGCTCATCAACAAATGTCTTCACCTTCACCCACCGATCTCGCTCACCAAACTCCCCCCTGGCCACATGGCTACTGACTTAACGTTCGAAGTAAGAGTCGGCCACTGTGACCGAGCGGTTCTACGCGCTTCAGTTCGCAACCCCGCTGCTGCTACGGTCACAGGTTCGATCCTGCCTCGGACATGTATGTGTGTGATTTCCTTGGGATAGTAGTTCTCAGTCTAGGGGCCTGATGGCCTCAGATGTTAAGTTCCATAGTGCTTAGAGCCATTTGCACCATTTTCAACGTAAGATCTCAATGTCGACAAGATGCTAATACACACATCAGAAAAAGTTTTGTATCATCTCGGTTTAGAGAGTTCCGAAACCTGTACAGAAAATTGGAATAGAGATCAATATAAACATCATTTCCGCCATTTTCATTGCTGATTAAAACCACACATTGTATGTTGTACCACCACACAGAGAGGTCTTCAGAGGTGGTGGTCCAGATTACTGTATCACACCGGTACCTTTAATACCCAGTAGCACTTCCTCTTGCATTGATGCGTGCCTGTATTCGTCGTGGCATACTATCCACTATTTCACCAAGGCACTTTGGTCCGGATTGTCCCACTTCTCAGTAGCGATTCAGCGTAGATCCCACAGAGTGATTGGTGGTTCACGTCGTCCATAAACAGCCCTTTTCAATGTATCCCAGGGATGTCGATAGGGTTCTTGTCTGCAGAACATCTGGCCACTCTAGTCGAGCGATGTCGTTATCCAGAAGGAAGTTCAAATGGTTCAAATGTCTCTTGTGCACTACGGGACTTGACTTCTGAGGTCATCAGTCCCCTAGAACTTAGAACTACTTAAACCTAACTAACTTAAGGACACCAGACACATCCATGCCCGGGGCACGATTCGAACCTGCGATCGTAGCGGTTGCGCGGTTCCAGACTGTAGCGCCTAGAACCGCTCCGCCACCCCGGCCGGCCTGAAGGAAGTCATTCACAAGATGTGCACGATGGAGGCGCGAATTGTCGTCCATGAAGACGAATGCCTCGCCAATATGCTGCACGGAAATCATTATTCAAGATAGTGGCGTTACTCCCAGGGTTCCTCCGAGCCATAATCCATAGATAGCGGTCATCCACTGCAGTAGTAGTCCTTGGGCGGCCTGAGCGAGGCATGTAATCGACAGTTCCTGTCTCTCTGTATCTGCTCCATGTCAGAACAACATCGCTTTGGTTCACTCCGAGACGCCTCCCTTTTTGAGAGCCCTTCCTGGCACAAAATAACAATGCGGACGCGATCGAACCGCGGTATTGACCGTCTACGCATGGTTGAACTACAGACAATACGAGCCGTGTACCTCCTTCCTGGTGAAATGACTGGAACTGATCGGCTGTCGGACCCCCTCCGTAAAACAGGCGCTGCTCATGCATGGTTGTTTACATCTTCGGTCGTGTACAGTGACATCTCTGAACATTCAAAGGGACTGTGTCTGTGATACAATACGCACAGTCAACGTCTGTCTTCAGGAGTTCTGGGAATCGGGTTCATGCACAACTTTTTTTGATGTGTGTATAACGAAACTAGTTTACTAACTGCAAACACTTGGCTGTACGACAAACTTTATTTACTCAGAAACAGAAGACATACCTATGTACGGTTAGTTAAGTAATTTGTGGCCGTATTACGGTTGTGGTGAAAATTTTTTATATTAGCTGATGATACTATATCTTTATACTATACAAAAAACGTAGACAGACAGTAGACAAAGCAACACATCTGTAGAAACGACAAATAAGATAAAATCATATGACGCATCAAACTGCATGTTTCCTGAATTAGCGCCCAGTAGTCATCCATTACGAAATTACTGATCAAAGAGTCGAACATCACAGATACAACGAAAACCGGATTTCATAACCAGTCACAAGCACCGTGAACATTCCTGAGAAAGACCTTGCTGGAAATATACGCGTTTGTACAAGTTTCTTTTTCAGGTCAAGAAGGAAGAGGTTCTACTTTTTTTGTAGGACATGGGGGGATTCTGATGCCTTCCTGTACATTGCAGCCGCACAACTTAAAACGAAAAACATAGAGTGAGTGCATTAGTCACTTCCTTACTACTATATATTGCATGTGCCCCATCATTAACGTTTTAAATTCGAGTATTTTCATAGCTACTAAAAATTCAAGCACAAATATTCAAGACTACGAGTATCTATAGTCTTGAGTGGTGTGCTGACCAAATGTCCATCCACATCCGCATCCAGTGACGCCTATGGGCTGAGGATGACACGGCGGTCGGTCGATACCTTTGGGCCTTCCAAGGCCTGTTCGGACGGAGTTTAGAACAGTTACTAGCAGTTCAAGATACACTGAAGAGCCAAAGAAACTGGTACACTTGACTAATATCGTGTAGGGCCCCCACGAGCATGCAGAAGTGTCGCAACACGACGTGGCATGGACTCGGCTAATATTTGAAGTAGTTTTAGAGGAAATTGACACCACGAATCCTGCAAGGCTGTGCATATATCAGAAAGAGTACGAGACAGTGGAGATCTCTTCTAAACAGCACATTTCAAGGCATCCCAGGTATGATCAAAAAGTTCATGTCTGGGGAGTTCAGTGGCCAGCGTAAGTGTTTAAACTCAGAAGAGTATGTCTGCAGCCACTCTGTAGCAATTCTGAACGTGTGGGGTGTCGCATTGCTCTGCTGGAGCTGCCCAAGTCCGTCGGAATGCACAATGGACATGAATGGATGCTTACGTACGTGTCACCTGTCAGAGATGTATCTAGACGTGTCAGGGGTCACATATCACTCCAACTGCACACTCCCTACTCCATTACAAAGCCTCCACTAGCTTTAACAGTTCCCTGCCACCATACAGGGTTCATGGATTCATGAGGTCGTTCCATACCCGTATACGTCCAGCCGCTCAATACAATTTGAAACGAGATTCGTCCGACGAGGAAACATGTTTGTAGTCATCAACTGTCCAAGGTCCGTGTTGACGGGCCCATGCAAGGGGTAAAGATTTGTTTCGTGCAGTCATCAAGGGTACAAGAGTGGGCCTTCGGCTCCAAAAGCCCACATCGATGATGTTTCGTTGAACGGTTCGCACTCTAGCAATTGTTGATGGCCCACCATTGAAATCTGCAGCCGTTTGCGGAGGGTTGCACTTCTGTCACGTTGAACGATTCTCTTCAGTCGTCATTGCTCCCGATCTTGCAGAATCGGAGACTTGATGTTTTACCGGATTCCTGATATTCGCGATACACTCGTGAAATGGTCGTACTGGAATATCCCCACTTCATCGCTATCTCTAAGATGCTGAGTCCCATCGATCGTGCGCCGACAATAACACCACGTTGAAACTCGCTTAAATCTTGACAAACTGTCATTGTGGCAGCAGTAATCGAACTAACAACTGCGCCAGACACTTATATAGACGTTGCCGACCACAGCACTGTATTCTGCCTGTTTACATATCTCTCTACTAGAATAGGTATGCCTATATCAGTTTCTTTGGCGCTACAGTGTATGTAACACGTGTCGAGGAGACAACAGTACAGTCGTTGTCGCAATACAGAAACGGATGGATTTATCTGACGTCCAAAAGTGCACGATCCTTGCATCTCGGGCATTGATGTGTGTGATGTCCTTACGTTAGTCAGGTTTAAGTAGTTCTAAGTTCTAGGAGACTGATGGCCTCAGAGCTTACGTCCCATGGTGCTCACAGCCATTTGAACCAAGAGCCTTGCGTTTCGCGCCAAGAGTAGAAGCATTTCCGAAATGGTTAAGTTCGTAAGCTGTTCTCGTGCCGCCATAGTTCAAGTATACCGTTCGAGACAAAATGGCACATCCAAAATCGGCGTCGAGGTACCTGTGGGGTACGACCGGCCATAGATGACGGGGGTGAAAGACGATTGCAGAGTTGTCTCCAATTGATGCACGTGCAATTACTAAGCAACTGACGGCTCGGATGGACCAATGGACTGCCAACAGCATCTCTTCAACGACCGTTCAGCGAAAGTTGCAGCGAGTGGGTCTCCACAGCAGGTGCCTGGTACATGCACCCATGTTGACTGCTGTTCATCGGTGACGAAGTCTGGATTTTGCAACTCAACGCCAGAACTGAACGTCCACGTAGTGGCAACAGGTGGCCTTTTGAAATGAATCGCGTTTTATGCTCCATCCAACAGATCGCCGTTAGCATGTACGGCGTGGCATGTGTGAAACTGAACACATTGTCTGGGGAATGGTTTCGTGGCATTTCCTGGGTGATCACGTCATTCTGGAAGGTACAATGGAACAACGCAAGTAGGGCATCTATCGTTGGGGACCATATCCACCTCTACACGCAGTCTATTTTCTCCTCGGTACGATGGCATCTACCAGCACGGCAATGCAATGTCATAAAAGCTCACAGTGTGCATGCGTGGCTCGAAAAGAACCAGGATGAGTACTGTACTACCCTGGTCACCAAACTACCCGGATTAAAACCCAATCGAAATATGTGGGACCACCTCGAACGGGATGTTCACACCATAGATGCTCAACCGAGAAACCTAGTGCAGATGGTGACGGCACTGGAGTCGTCATGGCTCCACATCGCCGTCGGTACCTTCCATACATGTTGCAGAGGTACACGCTGCAAAAGGTGGTTATTAAGGCTTCTGGAAATGGAAATGAGAGTTTGGCTTCATTGGCCGAGAGGCCCCTTACGGGGCAGGTCCGGCCGACTTGGTGCAGGTATTATTACATTCGACGCCACATTGGTTGACCTGCACGTCGTATGGGGATGAAATGATGATGAAGACAACACAACACCCAGTCCCTGAGCGGAGAAAATCCCCGACCCAGCTACGAAACGAACTCGAGCCCCTTAGGACGGCAGTCCGTCACGCTGACGATTCAGCTATCGGGGCAGACATTAAGGCGTTTGACAACTTGCCATATTAACGTGATTGGATCGTTTGTTTACTAGGAGCTCTTCAACGAAATCACAAAGCTGGTCTGGAATCTCCTACGCTAGTATTTAATTCGTTTGACGCCAGCGTGAAACTGTCAAACGCCTTTTCGAAGTCAAGGATCATGCCATCAATTTGTACGCCGGGATCTACTGCCTTCTGGTGTTGTGAACGAGCAGAGCCACTGATTTTCACATGATCTTTGTTTCAGGAATCCATTTTGATCGTTACAGAGTACGCTTTCGGTCCCTAGAAATATAATAATGCGCGTGCATAAAATGTGTTCCAAATTCTGCAACTGATTGATGTCGGGGAGATGGACCTATAGCTGTGGACGTTTGTTCGGCGACCCTTCTTGGAAGCGGGAACTAAGTCTACATTTTCTCAATTACATGGAACATTTCCTTCATACAGCGACCTACGGTAGACTACTGCTAGGTTCAAATTCAAATGGTTCAAATGGCTCTGAGCACTATGCGACTTAACTTCTGAGGTCATCAGTCCCCTAGAACTTAGAACTACTTAAACCTAACTAACCTAAGGACATCACACACATCCACGCCCGAGGCAGGATTCGAACCTGCGGCCGTAGCGGTTCCAGATTGAAGCGCCTAGAACCGTTCGGTCACTGTGAACAGCTGCTGCTAGGTCCTGTCCTCTTTATTCTGTTGAGAGTTTAGTTGATTTCAGATCCCGCTATCACTTATTTTGACATGTCCTACTGGTGCTGTGCAACGACTGAATGGAGGAATGACGTATCTAGACGTTCTTCCATAAGAAAAGTTTGGAAAAGGGAATTTAGTGTTTCAGCCCATTCTCTTTCTCATACTTCGTTTAGATGTCGTAGAAAAAGTAAAGCTATAAGTTGGTCAGGCGTCCAGCGTCTTGACTGTAACCAGAAGCTGGATTTCCTTTGACTCAAACACCGTAAGCCGAGGAGTAAGGAGTGAAAGAGTTAAAACTGGGTATGTTCACTTCCACCTCGTAAACTAGACTCTCGACGACGCGGGGAAACATCTAACAGTCCTTCCTTGTTTCAGAAGAACGACACGGCAAGTGAGTGTCAGCTTAGCGCCTGCAGATCACCAATTGACCCACGCAAGCGTCAGCGCCGGGGCGGGCGTCGGCCGCGCCTGCGCGTTGCATCACGTGTGACGTCACCGCAGGGCCAGCCCGCCCACGGCGGCCGCCTGCTGGCTGGTCAAACGGCGGAGCCCCGTCTGGCGCCGTGTTTGCAGACGGGCCGTCCTCCTCGTGAGCAGCGGCTGTTTTCACTGGCGGCGAACCGTTAATACGTGCCAAGGTCCAGCTCGGTGACTCGAACAAGAGGGTACATAGTAGCAGTGTGCGTGTAGTAGGGAATGATTCACTGCCGTCAACACGGAGCACGTGGAAACTAATTTTACAAACTTCTGTAAATGGTGACGTACACGACGGAATTTTCTGAAGAGAAGAGTAGAGTAGTTACAAACAGCTGGTGTTTTACGCGGGCCAGGTGTACTCCCTTAGGAAAACAGTGTCTGCCAAATAATTTTTTGATTGTGGATATCATCCTCAGCTTGCACGAATGGCATCATTACAGGGTTGAAGCTATTACCAAGTCTAATCAGATGTCTAAAAAAGACAGGAAAGGGAGATAGCCAAATATGGGAAATTACACGTGTATTAGCAATGTTCGCCTCTGCACCTAAGCGGATGTCCATTAACTACGTCAGGGGTTTTCTTTAAAATTTGCACCCCCGTAACCCTTGGTGACACTTGATGATATGTGGCGGAACTTGTCCCCTTTCCCATAACATGAGTTTTACTTCTTAGTCCAGTAAAATACGTAAAAATTTTGTAACATTTGATTGAAACATCCATTAAAACACTTCAGTAAAACCATGTTTCACTTATAAAACCTATTAAACATGTGGTTAGAAACACTGCTTCAGGCGGACAGACAGACAGAGGGACAAAAATACTCCACGAAAAAGGAATTAATTGTTTTCGCAGATCCCTGAGACATTGACCTTTTGTTGATACACTCTGTGATCAAAAGTATCCGGACACCACTAAAAACATACGTTTTTCACATTAGGTGCATTGTGCTGCCATCTACTGTCAGGTACTCCATATCAGCGACCTCAGTAGTCGTTAGAAATCGCGAGGGAGCACAATGGGGCGCTCCGCGGAACTCACGGACTGATTACGTGGTCAGTTGATTGGGTGTCACTTGTCATACGTCTGTACGCGAGATTTCCACACTCGTAAATGTCCCTAGGTCCACTGTTTCCGATGTGATAGTGAAGTGGAAACGTGAAGGGACACGTGGAGCACAAAATGGTAGAGGTCGACCTCGTCTGTTGACTAACAGAGACCATCGACAGTTGAAGAGGGTCGTAATGTGAAATAGGCAGACATCTATCCACACCATCACACAGGAATTACAGACTGCATCAAGAGTAATATGAGAGTTAGGCGCGAGGTGAGAAAATTTGGATTTCATGTTCGACCAGCAGCTCATAAGCTTCACATCACGCTGGTATATTCCAAACGACGCCTCGCTTGGTGTAAGGAGCGTAAACATTGGACGATTAAACAGCGGAAAAACGTCGTGTGGAGTGATGAATCACGGTACACAATGCGGCGATCCGATGACAGGGTGTGGGTATGGCGAATGCCTTTCGGAGGCAGTGGTGTTATGGAGTGGTCGTGTTTTTCATGGAGGGGGCTGGCACTCTTTGTTGTTTTGCGTGCCACTATCACAGCACAGGCTTACATTGATGTTTTAAGCAACTTCTTGCATCCCACGGTTGAAGAGCAATTCGGGGCTAGCGATTGCATTTTTCAACACGATCGAGCATCTGTTCATAATGCACGGCCTGTGGCGCAGTAGTTACACGACAATAACATTTCTACAATGGACTGGCCTGCACAGAGTCCTGACCTGAATCCTATAGAACACCTTTGTGATGTTTTGGAACGCCGACTTCGTGCCATGCCTCAACGACCAACATCAGCATCTCTCCTCAGGGCATCACTCCGTGAAGAATGTGCTGCCATTCCCCAAGAAACCTTCCAGCACCTGATTGAACTATGTATTAAGACACAAAGGAATTAACGACGTTAGTTGCCAGTGAGGACTGATTTTTTTTAAGTGGGTCACGTTGAAAATTTGTACTACAATGGAATTCGAATCTGGATCTCCCACTTCCTAGGCAGGTATGCTGATCACTACGCCAGTCGGACAAATGGGTCACCACAACTGCACAGACTACCCTAGCACGCCTCCTGTTAGAAAATTTGGAAATTTGTCGTAAGATCTTATAGGACGGGGGGCGGTGGGGGGGTGGGGGTGGGGGTGAGCCGCGCGGACCGTGACAAGGCGCCTCAGACCGCTCACTTCCTCACTTCCTGTTAGACTGAAAGAATAGACAATGCGTATACGATATACGTTATATGTCACTGAACCTTCACTTACTTTGAAGATGAAAGGCATCATTATTTGTACCTTTCTTTGAATCGTATAATTACGTAGATTTTGAATATATTTATATAATATGGTCATTAAGAATCTTTGTCGGTGAACTTAAGCTTACCTTCCTTCCACAAACGATTAACTTCTTGCTAACACGTATGTTTCGACTTGTCAGCATGTCGCTTAACATACTGACTTACTGATTGACACTCAGTGATTTCAACTGGCGCGGCAGAGAATTACCCGAATGACATGTAACACTCGTGGGTGTCACTTGTTTAAGATCAGATAATCCCGGGCATGATCCCTTTTAAAGCGTTCAGTTCAATTCAGGGATGCTGTAAAGGCTAATGGGCACTTTCTATACTCGGTACTGTAATACAAAACTGGCGAGAGGTAGAAATGGACCCTGTAGGGGTGTTGGGTACTGTCACTGTTGAAGACACAGACCGTACATCAAGATAGTAACCCAACAGAAACCCACAGTGCGTTAAGTGAAGTATGTGATGAGTGGACCGTAGTACAGTTTCACGTTGGGTTAATCGTTTTCGTGGTGGTCGTATGATCAGAGAAGATGGTCCACGACCCGGAAGGCCAAAAATGTCCACGTAGATAGCTGTGCGAGTTGTGAGAAACTCTCTGAAACCACGGAATTCTCCCAACATCAGTATTCAGTATTCTGACAAATAGTTTGAAGAAGAGTAAAATTTCTGCCTGATGGATCCCCAAGGGTTGACTGCTAAAGAGAAGCAGAAGCACATGGAAATCGTAACCTTGCTCAAACAATGATTCGACAGTGAAGGTCAACAATTCTTGGGTCAAATTGTCGCTATCGATGGAAGGTGGATTAGGGATTTGGAAGCGGAGTTGAAATCATAGTCCAATGAGTGGAGAGTTCAGATTCTCCACGTCCAAAAACATTCCGACTAGCTCAGTCAACGCTCAAGTAAATGACTACTTTTGCTTATGATAACCAAGGAATCGTCATGACAGATAGAGTTCCATGTGGAACAAGTGTCACAGCAATGTATGGTCGTAACTTCATACAAAATCTGCGCAGAAAAGTGCACAAAACGCGACCTCAGTTGCTCGAGGTTGTGCCACTTTTTCTTCAAGACGAAGCTCGCCCACATGTCGGCAATGCCGTAGCTCAAAAACTGCGCGGGTAGGGATGATAAGTATTGCCGTATTCTCCCTACAGCTCAGACATGAGTCCACCAGACTTCGACTTGTTCCCGAAGGTGAAAACTCCTATGCGGTGAAGTCCTTATCTTTCTCTGGAAGAGCTTCCTATTACCGTTGTCCGAGTCATTTTACAGATAGAGATGTCCTGGATGGAATTACAGAGCTTCCGAGACGCTGGCATTCAGTCATAGAGGTAGGGAGACTATATTGAAGGGCAATATATAAATATTGAAAAATTAAAAAATTATAAAAAACATGTAATCAAACCAATTAGTGTGCATTATTTATGAAATGTCCCTCGTGTATTCTCTGAATTAAAAAGTTTACGTGATATTTTCATCCCACTTTTCCCCTTTACATGAGATTAGGCGAGATTTTGCCAAACCCCCTACCAGCCTCTCCACCACTTTAATCTCACGTAGTAAAAGGACGTTCCCTCAATGTGCAACATCCCCTTAGAAAAATTAAGAATGTGCTGGAAACCTCTACGTTATTTGATTTTCAAACAGCTGAGAAAAACTGAACGTACTCAGACATTTCTCTCTTTACTTATTCTGATCAACACTAAACTGACACACAATAATTCTTTTTTAGTGCAACGCAACCTGACTTTCAATAATCCTTACAAAAGAATGGCCCTGAGTAACAATAACCTGTACCTTTCATGAATCACTTAATCACTTACCTCAAAAAAATCTTTGTTACTGAAACTACTGCAATGCAGCGTGCGTCAATACTGCCAGCTAAATAATTCTAACTACTGAAGGCACTAACTACTGATAGGCGTAGTTAGCAAATGAAAAATTTTGATGGAGAACAAGCAATGTATTTACCTTAATAGTGTTCAAAAGTCGTAATATATATATCTGTTCATGACATCCGGTCTTACAAATTTCGTATTTCTGACGGACACACATCCAGATCGTCCGCTCTCAAAACTCTGCCATCTCTCTCCCCACATCCACCACTGCTGGCGGCTCACCTCCAACTGCACAACGCTACGTACTGTTCACTTCCAACTGCCCAATACTACAATAGCAAATATTCCAGAAATGCAAATCAGCCACAGACTGCACCCAGCACAGTCAGTGATTTTCATACAGAGCGCTAGGTGGCGTTACCAACATAAAAACATAAACAGCCTACTTACAAGTGGTCAGCATGTCTAACGGATATCTACAAGACACGGCTTCGATTCCCGAACCTACCAGGGATTTTTCCTTGCTAGGAGGACTTTAAGGGGTGCACTCTGCCTCAGGGTGCCAACTAAGGACCTGCCTGAATGAGAAGTAGCGGCTCCAAGGTATGAGAAGCATAGAGCGTTCGAGAGAGTGGCTTGCAAACCCCATGCCCCTCCATTTCTGATTCAAATGACGCCATTGTCAGAAGGTGAGACGGTGACGTGAACGTACTGAATCGCCCGACAGGGATAGTAAAAAAGTATTAGGAACAGAATTAACGTCTCTACACAGTTACAGTGTTGGCTCCAGTTATGTACGGTTCTGTATTGATGTTGGCCATACTTGTAATCTACACATATCAACGAAAGCGTTGTTACTTCGGTATGTCCTGGAAGTGTAACTTTTCCTGTACCAATCTGAAAATCGCTCCTTACTAGTTTGTAAATATACACATAGCTACCATGAGCGCTACTTGTGGATAGAGCGCCGCACTCGAACGGATTGCAGCATTTCAGTTGAAAGTAAAGCACCAATAGGGACGCATTAGCCGGCCGGTGTGGCCGTGCGGTTCTAGGCGCTTCAATCTGGAACCGCGTGACCGCTACGGTCGCAGGTTCGAATCCTGCCTCGGGCATGGATGTGTGTGATGTCCTTAGGCTAGTTAGGTTTAAGTAGTTCTAAATTCTAGGGGACTGATGACCGCAGATGTTAAGTCCCATAGTGCTCAGGGCCATTTGAACCATTTTTTGGGACGCATTAGAGATGTTAGGATCCGCACCATCGCGTTACGCGCGAAAGTTGATCGATGTGTGCACCAGAGATTGATCTCGTGCGGACACGGAAAAGGTTTTATTGAGGAACTTGGGGTTTACACCTCACAGGTCGTCCACGTTCGATAAGTGCAAGGGTTAGTTGATAATTACGAAAGAAGGAAGTTGGCTTTAACGTCTCGTCGACATCGAGGCCATTATCTGTGGAGCGCAAGCTCGGATTGTGTTAAAGATGGGGAAGGAAATTGGCCGTCCCCTTTCATAGGAACCATCCCGTCATTTTCCCCGAGCGATTTGGGGAAATCACAGAGAACCCAACTCTGGTTGGCCGAACCCAGTTTTGAATCGTTGTCCACCAGAATGTGAGTCCAGCGTGCTAACCACTACGCCACCTCTACGACTTTTGAGTAAAAGGAACAGCGGACTGAGAGCTCCATAACTCATATCCGAGTGCGAAGAGGCTGCAGGGCGTCATGTATCGCATTCATGAGAACATTCCTGATGAATACGGCGAACACCACATCGTACACCACAACACAAATGACACCGTTGCATATGGGTAAGAAATCATGCGACTGGACGTCCCATAACTGAGAGTCGTTTACGCACTAAACTCTATTCTATCCTAATTACTGCAGACTGAGGTGAGGGTATCATCTGGAGTGCCCCAGGGAAGTGTGGTATGTCCGCTGTTGTTTTCTATCTACATAAATGATCTTTTGGATAGGGTGGATAGCAATGTGCGGCTGTTTGCTGATGATACTGTGGTATACGGGAAGGGGTCGTCATTGAGTGACAGTAGGAGGATTGTATTGTATTGTATGTTAACCGGGGACCTAGAAACGACGGAGAGGCTCCGCCCCCGCCGCAGCCGCAGTGGTCCACAACCCCACGACGACTACCGCAGTCCACTTCACCCCTCGGCCCCCGGTGGACCCCCCCGGGAACGTCTCACACCAGACGTGTAACTCCTATGTTTGCGTAGTAGAGCAATGGTGTTGTACGCATACGTGGAGAACTTGTTCGCGCAGCAATCGCCGACATAGTGTAACTGAGGCGGAATAAGGGGACCCAGCCCGCATTCGCCGAGGCAGATGGAAAACCGCCTAAAAACCATCCACAGACTGGCCGGTTCACCGGACCTCGACACAAATCCGCCGGACGGATTCGTGTCGGGGACCAGGCGCTCCTTCCCGCCCGGAAAGCCGTGTGGTAGACCGCACGGCCAACCGGGCGGGCCGACTGTAGGAGGATACAAGATGACTTGTGGTTGGTGTAAGGAATGGCAGCTAACTCTAAATATAGATAAATGTAAATTAATGCAGATGAATAGGAAAACGAATCCCGTAATGTTTGAATACTCCATTAGTAATGTAGTGCTTGACACAGTCACGTCGATTAAATATTTGGTAGTAACATTGCAGAGCGATATGAAGTGGGACGAGCATGTAATGGCAGTTGTGGGGAAGGCGGATAGTCGTCTTCGGTTCATTGGTAGAATTTTGGGAAGATGTGGTTCATCTGTAAAGGAGACCGCTTATAAAACACTAATACGACCTATTCTTGACTACTGCTCGAGCGTTTGGGATCCCTATAAGGTCGGATTGATGGAGGACATAGAAGCAATTCAGAGGCGGGCTGCTGGGTTTGTTACTGGTAGGTTCGATCATCACGTGAGTGTTACGGAAATGCTTCAGGAACGTGGATGGGAATCTCTGGAGGGAAGGAGGAGTTGTTTTCGTGAAGCGCTACTGAGGAAATTTAGAGAACCAACATTTGAGGCTGACTGCAGTACAATTTTACTGCCACCAACTTATATTTCGCGGAAAGACCACAAAGATAAGAGAGATTAGTGCTCGTACAGTGGCATATAGGCAGTCATTTCTCCCTCGTTCTGTTTTGGGAGTGGAACAGGGAGAGAAGGTGCTAGTTGTGGTACGAGGTACCCTCCGCCACGCAGCGTATGATGGATTGCGGAGTATGTATGTAGATGTAGATGTAGAACCTGTTATCGAATAGGTAACATTTAACACCTCCAACACTGTGTCCCACATGTGCAACCAGGTGGTGCTGGAGTGATGTTCCGCTGCGGCATTACATGGGCCCACCGTACCCCTCTCGTTGTTATTGAAGCCAATCTCGGTGTTGTACGGTACCCGGACGCGAATCTGCAACTAATACCGAGACATGTCGCAAACAGTTTGGTGACAATTTCCTGTATGACAGCTTCCTTGCTCAACGTACCGTTGTCGTCAGCACGAATATATACTGATGCCTCAGAGCCAATTTTTGTTTTATGTGTCACGAATTTTGAAATAAAAGGGTGATGCAAATCTTACATTGACGTGTGTATTTCCCTGGTCTCTACATGTAAAAGGCAATCTCCTCATTGCCTGACACACTCATCATCGCACATTTCAAATCTCTAAGGGTAGGAACATTAAATTTGGAGATGTTGTAGATCTTGTACAGTAGGCGTCTTTTAAGAAGAGATTTTTTTGAAGTTCCAACCCTAAGGCGGTGAAAAAGGGGAAGAAGAGTTTTATTGAAAAGTGACGCTATTAAGGCAATTTTGAAGCTAGACCTACGAAAATTGGTATTTGGTTTGTCGGTCAGAAATAAAGAAATACTGTTTCAGTATTTTTGGAAATTTAACCCAACGGCGGTGGAATAGTAGGTGAAAGCTTCTTCTTTGAAAATAATTACTGAAGAACTAATAAAGGATTTTTAAGGCTACTTCTATGACAACTGGTATTCGACTTCTCAGTTAGAAGTTCCGTGTTTCTGGAAATTCAACCCCTAAGGGTGTGCAATAGAGGGTGAACATTTTTAAGGAAACATTTCGTTAGATTAAAAAAATTGAAGCTAAATTCATGTTATTGGTATTTTACTTCTCGATTAGATATAAACAAATTTTTGTTAGGAGATGAAAGTTGCTATGGAAATATCTCCATCATGATTAAATAAGATTTGGACTCCAGCTACTAGAATCGTTTTTTGTCAGAAGTACATTCGGAGAAGATAATTTTATATGGCCTTAATTAATGTGAAAAGCTTAGAAGATGTTGTAATTTGTAAACAACATAAAAATTCGAGTAGGTAATGTCGGAGTCCGTCTCCTTTTGCATATTGCTGCTCGGTGTGGTATTCTTGCCCGACTGGATGGACGCAGATCGCCGGAAAACTTCAGAGAGGGGCAGCTCGTTTCGTGTTATCGCGAAATAGGGAAGTCGCTTTTTGCTACACCGGAAGAGTTTTATGAAATTTAAGTCACCAATTTCTCCTGACCTACATATATACCTACGAGGAAATGATCATTGTGGAAAAATCATTGAAATTAAAGCTTACGTGGATGAACATACTTGTTTATTTTATACTACTAGCTATTCGAAACTGGAACGATAGAGAAATAGTCTGAAAAGTGGCTCTACGAACCCTCTCACAAGCGATGTAGGTGTTTAGTTATAGCGTGCAGTCCGCTGGACGTGTTTTCCGATTACTACGTTAAGTACGGTGGTCTTTGGATCTCGGAACATGTTCTTCAGATGGTGACATAGAATGTCCGGGTGTACAAAGAGTTGTGCCTCAGAAATCGCCTAGAGTGTGGACAGTTTGGTCACCTACATCTTGGTAACTCCCGTCCAGAGATGATTTTCTTCACATCGATAGATGTTTCCTTCTTTTAAGTTCCCTGATGTCAGCGGTTGGGCGAGCGGCTGGAACCACTCAATGTCGAAACACGAATTTCAACTAAATGGTTCAAATGGCTCTAAGCACTATGGGACTTTACAACTGAGGTCATCAGACCCCGAAACTTAAAACTACTTAAACCTAACTAACCTAAGGACATCACACACATCCATGCGCAAATCAGGATTCGAACCTGTGACCGTAGCAGCCGCGTGGTTCCGGAATGAAGGGCCTAGAACCTCTCGGCCACCGCGGCCGGCCGAATTTCAACTAAATACATACAATTTACAACGAAGGGTAGAGGAAGACGGGGTTGAGGGGGGGGGGGCAATGCAATGACAACAATTCAACGTCATTTGACTATTATTATTTAATGAGTTAGAATGCAAATAGCCATTTCCCGCATTTATTATCTTCTCTTTATTTTGGACCACAGTAAATAAAAACGTTTTGAAGTGGTAACACTGGGGCCATTATTTCCACTGTCCCTATTTAGACTTCTGAACCATTATCAAGTGCAACTGCGAAAAACATCACCACATGTCAGACGTGTCCATAACATGCCATCGTCAACATATTAGAAAACAATATCTGTGTGAATGAACAGACGTTGCGTCATAAAATATGAGAATACATCATACGCATAGGTTACATGTAACACTGTAAATGGCAAATACGGTTTTACGTCCTGTGCTGTATTAATGATAGCAAACAAAGTGCCGTGATATGCAAAAATCATGACGAACCAAGAACTTTTTGTTGCTAAAGAAATTGTTCATAGCTGTATGGCCCCGTGGACGACGTAGGAATCACACACATATACACTCCTGGAAATTGAAATAAGAACACCGTGAATTCAATGTCCCAGGAAGGGGAAACTTTATTGACACATTCCTGGGGTCAGATACATCACATGATCACACTGACAGAACCACAGGCACATAGACACAGGCAACAGAGCATGCACAATGTCGGCACTAGTACAGTGTATATCCACCTTTCGCAGCAATGCAGGCTGCTATTCTCCCATGGAGACGATCGTAGAGATGCTGGATGTAGTCCTGTGGAACGGCTTGCCATGCCATTTCCACCTGGCGCCTCAGTTGGACCAGCGTTCGTGCTGGACGTGCAGACCGCGTGAGACGACGCTTCATCCAGTCCCAAACATGCTCAATGGGGGGCAGATCCGGAGATCTTCCTGGCCAGGGTAGTTGACTTACACCTTCTAGAGCACGTTGGGTGGCACGGGCTACATGCGGACGTGCATTGTCTTGTTGGAACAGAAAGTTCCCTTGCCGGTCTAGGAATGGTAGAACGATGGGTTCGATGACGGTTTGGATGTACCGTGCACTATTCAGTGTCCCCTCGACGATCACCAGTGGTGTACGGCCAGTGTAGGAGATCGCTCCCCACACCATGATGCCGGGTGTTGGCCCTGTGTGCCTCGGTCGTATGCAGTCCTGATTGTGGCGCTCACCTGCACGGCGCCAAACACGTATACGACCATCATTGGCACCAAGGCAGAAGCGACTCTCATCGCTGAAGACGACACGTCTCCATTCGTCCCTCCATTCACGCCTGTCGCGACACCACTGGAGGCGGGCTGCACGATGTTGGGGCGTGAGCGGAAGACGGCCTAACGGTGTGCGGGACCGTAGCCCAGCTTCATGGAGACGGTTGCGAATGGTCCTCGCCGATACCCCAGGAGCAACAGTGTCCCTAATTTGCTGGGAAGTGGCGGTGCGGTCCCCTACGGCACTGCGTAGGATCCTACGGTCTTGGCGTGCATCCGTGCGTCGCTGCGGTCCGGTCCCAGGTCGACGGGCACGTGCACCTTCCGCCGACCACTTGCGACAACATCGATGTACTGTGGAGACCTCACGCCCCACGTGTTGAGCAATTCGGCGGTACGTCCACCCGGCCTCCCGCATGACCACTATACGCCCTCGCTCAAAGTCTGTCAACTGCACATACGGTTCACGTCCACGCTGTCGCGGTATGCTACCAGTGTTAAAGACTGCGATGGAGCTCCGTATGCCACGGCAAACTGGCTGACACTGACGGCGGCGGTGCACAAATGCTGCGCAGCTAGCGCCATTCGACGGCCAACACCGCGGTTCCTGGTGTGTCCGCTGTGCCGTGCGTGTGATCATTGCTTGTACAGCCCTCTCGCAGTGTCCGGAGCAAGTATGGTGGGTCTGACACACCGGTGTCAATGTGTTCTTTTTTCCATTTCCAGGAGTGTATATTCTTCTGAGCTTCATTCTCTTATCTTCCCAACTGCCAGCTTTCTGCTTGAATATCTTTCTGTCCAAACTATCTGAATACTTTATCTGAGCTTTTTATAGGTTCTTTTTGACCTCTTGTGTCCAGGGTATAGTTTAAAGTCCTATGTATTTAAGTATTTTGTTTCAGGAAGCCTAGAGACGTGTCCATAAAATTTTAATCGCCTGTTTGCAATGTCTGCTGCAAGGTTGGACAATTTCTCAGTTGTTTGACGAGATTGTAGACTATAGCCCTCTTCTGTTCTTTTTTGTGATATTACGTTCTTCCTTTAAGTGTTCTAGGTCACCTTTTATGTGGACTGTCAGAGCTTCACTGGCATACAGAAATTCAGGTTTTAATACCGTAATATAGTGCCTAATTTTGGTGTTTTTCGACAAGCATTTTTTATTGTATACCTTGTCGGTTCTTCCATAGGCTCTTTTTAGTTTTTGGAGGCAAATGTTTTGTGCTATTTTCTCTCGCCCCGTTGGTTCAAGAGCTTCACCTAAGTATTTAAAATATGGGACTCGATTGACGTGACCGTATTTTGTAGTCAAGGTTTGGGTGTCAGTTTTTGTGGCGACGAACTTGTGGCGAGTTTAGGAAAGATATTTGCAGACCAACTTTCTCTGCTTATTCTTTAAGGGTTTCAAGCTGTTCGATTGTTATTATCTCGTCATCTGCTAGTAAGGCTAAGTCGTCAGAAAAAGCTATACATGAAATTCTTTTGTCACCTTTGACTCGCCCCCATCCGTATAGGTTTCCAGCAGTTTTTATTCTTAAATTCCTTTTCCCATGCGCGAATGACACTGTCCAGCTCAAGGTTGACTAGGACAAGAAACAGACCATCACCCTGTCTGACGCCAGTTTTGATCAGGATGGGCTCGGATATTTCAGCCATGAATTTCACCTTGGAAGTAGTATCGGTCAATGTTTCTTTGATGAACTTAAGGGTTTTTGGATCTAACCCTTGTTCTTCAAGGATATCAAAAAATGCTTGTCGGTCAACTGAATCATATGCCTTTTTAAAGTCAACAAACGTGCAAATTATTGGGCTGTTTGTGAGCTTTGTATTTTAGCACTGTCTTTAGATTGAATATTTATTCTGTGCGGGATCTACCGAGGCGAAAGTCATCTTGATATTCACCAATTTTGTTTTCCAGTTGCTCCCGTGCTCTTTGAAGAAGAAAGGCTGATAGACCTTTGTGCGCGACCTGAAGTAGTGATGTGTCAGGATAGTTATTTACATTAGATTTGTCTGCTTTGTTGTGTAATGGGTGAATAAGCGCACATTTCCGTTCCTGCGGTAATTTTTCTGTCTCCAGAATATCTGCAATGATTTAGAGAGAATTTGGTCCTAAAGTTTTCGGTACTTCAACCATAATCGCATTTTCACCAGATTTTCTATTGTTGTTTTTTAAATTTAATAATGTCTTTGTGAATTTCTTCTTGTGTTGGTGGGGATGATTCAGGGTGCATGTAATTAGGTCTTTCTTTAGGGAATATCGAAAATGAATCCGTATAGTCAAGGAGTGTTGAAAAATAATGTGCCAGTTCCTTAGAGTTTTCCTGGTTAGTGAGTGCAAGTTTTCCGTCAAATTTCTTGAACTATAAATTCTGTGGGCTGCTTCTGCGAATTTTTTCTGCAAAAGTTTTGTAAAAACCTCGTGTATTGTGGAAGTTTTCTTCGATCAAAGTCAGTTGATTTTTCAGATTTTTTTTGGTCTGCCTAATGATTTTCGCCACTTGTTTCCTAGTTTCATAAGAGTATTGAAGATTTTCCGGTGTTTTCTTTCTGTTCAGGCAATGAATATGTGTATCGAGTTTGTTTCATATCAGTCCAGTGGCTTAGGAGGAGATCGTATGTATTGATTTCAGCATCTAAATTCTTACTTCATCCTTGACCATCTCAGCCAGCAATCCGCCCCTAAAGACCCGTATAATTGATGACGGTTCAGCTCTAACCTTGTTTCTTTTACATACTTTCCGTCCCTATTGCGAGGCCAGATGGCGATGAGCGGGACCGTGAGACAGCTGCGGAGGTGCTGGACGGGGCAGACCCGGATGGGTCAACGGCTCGGCGCCCTGGAGCCGCTCCAGGCATTGAGAAGGCTCGCTGTTTGGGAACTGCGTGTTCCGCTGCCCCTGCGCCGACCCGCCGAGCTGGCTGCGATTCGTTAGCGGCGACACAGTTGCGTCACCGCAGGCGCCACAGGTACAGTTACCGCAGCGACAGCCAAGTAGTCGCGTCAGCGCTCGGGATACGCCTCAATCCGGGACGATCCCCCTCTCAAAACCTGAAGCTATTTCTCCGTGTAGAGTCACCTCGCTTTTTAGATCAGCAGTAAACACACCCACATGACACTCTGAGTGGACAAAAGTCAGAGGAAGGAACTGTAGTCTATTCACCGAAAACTGGGACTAAACAGAAACAGTTTCACGTAAATGAAAACTACCTGTTCCCTTGAAAACCTTTCGGTGTTCACGTGATACTTAGCGGTGTCGAAAATCCTTCGTGCAGACTATGCATCTGGTCGAAGGACTGACGACATAGAGGAAAGTGCGTCGGTTGTGAGAAACCCTGTACTATGAATTTGGGCTACAATGTAATGAAATAAAGCATAAAAAATCGTCAAGGAGCACAGCAGACTCAGTACACAAGCGATTTTAATAAAAACACTGTGGTGTCACCGCCAGACACCACACTTGCTAGATGGTAGCCTTTAAATCGGCCGCGGTCCGTTAGTATACGTCGGACCCGCGTGTCGCCACTATCAGTGATTGCAGACCGAGCGCCGCCACACGGCAGGTCTAGAGAGACTTCCTATCACTCGCCCCACTTGTACAGCCGACTTTGCTAGCGATGGTTCACTGACAAATTACGCTCTCATTTGCCGAGACGATAGTTAGCATAGCCTTCAGCTACGTCATTTGCTACGACCTAGCAAGGCGCCATTACCAGTTGCTATTGATGCTGTAAAACATGTACCGTCAAGAGCGATGTTCACCAATTATGGATTAAAGTTAAGTATTCCAGAAGATATGTAAGTTTTTTGCTAGTCTCAATTCCTTGTCCTGTTCCAGACCTCACGCCAGCCTGCGTGAGTTTAAACGCGTGCCTTTCGGCTTCCTCATAGTGGGTTGGCTGTCTTGCCAATCCACAACAAATACTATCTCCAATTATGTTAAATAACTCTGCCTAGCTTGAACCAACTTCAGTTTATAGCAAAATGCTCTTCTCTCTCTTCTATAACGCAGTCCAATTTCACATTTCAGTTTAAACTTCTTTCATCACATGGAAGGCACACTTGTTCCACGCTTCTGGTGCGATATTTTGTATATCTTGTTTTTTGCTGCAACATATCCTTTGATTATGGTCCAAGCTAACAAGATGGCAATGGTACAGAAGAATTAGAACATTTCTCCCTGCATTCTTAACAGTTTACATTTTTAACAATATCCAATAGATCTTTCTTCAACATACCATCTTCAAAGCTGATATTTTCAGATTTTAGACATTTTTGCTTTCATGAATTCGCGTTAGGAACGTTTTCTTCTCTACGAGAATGGGATGACACGTTACCAAGAACAATAACTACGTTTTCCTGTAGCCAGAGATCAACGTCTTGAAACTACTTCTCGAATGTATCGGCGCACATCTCCTCACGATTATAATCTCCACTCTTCTTGGATTCTAAAGTTCATAAATAGCTCTCCACGAATCCTGCTTTGTCCCGAATGTGTAAAATTACCCTTTTCCTTGACCCTGATAGCTACTGTTCCCGGTGGATAATCCGGACCGAAATGCTTGTTTTGAGGACACAGACATTGTTTCGCTCATGTCTCGTCCAAACAGTAACTGGGTCATCCTTCAGCCCTTAACAGTTTCATGGTCCGTAGATAATTCCGCCTCTATAAAATGATCACATCCCTGTCTATTAGCAACCTATCACGTCCACGAAGATCATACTTAAAATTAATTTCTTTTAACAGTTATCTGAAAATTGTTCAAATATGCATCTTCGTTCACGGCAGCAACCATTTTGTCAATTCTTGGTAATTCGTTACAAAAAAAGCATGCTTTTTCCTTCATATCACATTTCTATCGAAGTCATCAACATTTTCTGAGAACTTCTGCTGTGATTTTTCTTTATTAGGAGACGTCAACGAGTGTGTGGCCTTGTAGCCACTCACCAGTCGACACGATGAAGAACAATAGACACTCTCAGATGCAGCTGTTTCAGTGACCGCTCCGCGTATAATAGCTCATTTTTTTAAACAATTAAGAACACCGCATTTCTCTAAAGAAATTAATGTTTTCTTTCTCGGTGGACTCAAAACTCACAGTTCGACTTCGATCGCTGTACCCGTCGAAGATGACACAATGAGTTTGATCGTGACACTATTGAAAAAGAAAAGAAAACAAATACGACACTATTGCATGGACACAGAAACAATGAATGCTAAATGTGATTAGACACTGATAGTTAGGCTAATAATCAACAGCTGGTCTCTTAAGATGAACTTATATAATCGGATTCTAAAATCTCACTTTATAACAACACACATTAAGGACCTTACTTGCGAAGGACTCGGAGACACTGAGCGACAGCTCCCTGTCTTGTTCCCACCGCGCTGTGGTCACGCGTCTTCATGTGTTTACAGTCTGTCTCTCATTTCGGTGAATGGACTTACAGATGTGATGTTAAGAGCGAGTCGCTCTTCCGCGACTTCAGAAACGTGCCGACGCATGAACTCTACTAGGTGCTGGAAACGATCATCGCATCTTGAGAAATGTAGTTGTTGGCAGGTTCATTTTGTGAACATGGTTATCGAGAGAGGTAAGAGGTAATGAACTGGGTGGGGAGCATCAACAATCTGTGTGTGTGTGTGTGTGTGTGTGTGTGTGTGTGTGTGTGTGTGTGTGTGTGTGTGTGTAGCCAAAGAGCGATGACATGTCGCTTTGTCCTATTTAATCATAGCATCTTCGTTAGAGGACTCCCTTGCCAGTAAAGGATGCAAGTGGTCAAACATATCCGCATAACGTGCACCTATCATTGGTCCTTGCAGCAGGACAAAGTAGCCTAATAGCGACCATGTGTACTATAACTAACTAGAATCACGGGGATCTTTGATCAATAGTAGATATATGACGAGACTTGCGATCCCCTTCTTTTTTCAGGTGTGTTTTACAGAAAATTTCAAGTCTAAAGTACCAAAGATGAGCCTTTGGAATCTTTATGTAGTACGGAAATTTAAATTTCACACATTACCGAGTCTTTCCGTAATACTTTGAAACATTACTTTTATTTCAATATTTTAAAAGAAGTTAATTATCCTACATACTTCATCTGTTTTATTTGATTATAAATGGCGTATACAGGATGGTTAGAAAAAGTCTGAAAAGCTTGTGACTGTGTTACAGACAAGGTTGTGCTGAGAAATAATTGTTATCAAAAAAGTTGGTTACACTACGCCGAATTAATTAACGTCAAATATAGCCTATCAGGCCGTTGCGCGAACGTATTCAAATGGCCAGCCAAAGACGATGTCGCTAAACATGTTCTCCGTTTGTTTTCCTAAGACCGAACAAGAAAGCCATACAAAAATTAGACATTGGACGGTAGTAAGGATCCAACCACAGCCAAAGTCTGAGCAGTAATGTGGGCTATCACCTATGCTACGACAGCATCCGACACTAACTGTATGTGGCGGAACGTGGTGCAATGACCTGATTGGCAAACTTCAAAGCTAATTAATTCGGAAACGGTGCAAGGTAATGGATTTTTTCTTAACAGCTACTCCTCAGCACATCCTTCCTCGAGAACACAGTTACAAAGTTTTCAGATTGTTTCTGACCACATTGTATTTCGCACTTCACGATATTTTTGGTAATAAGTTTGTCTTAACATTTTGTTACCTATTAAATCAAGAACTGTTATTTATAGAAAACACGCGCAATTTTCCATACACTAAAACAGTCACATGAAAGAAAATATAAGTCATTCATGATTTTACCATGTGGCATACTGCGCAATTTTGATGTGCTATAACATCTATGTATCTCTGTTTTAATAAGTTTTACTAACATTAATAGTCGTGTTTTCTTCGCTCATGTATGCAAAAACTATGTAAAAAAGCTAATTTGACCAATTTCCTGTTCTAGAACAATCTTGAATTTCATGCCGTAATATATCGTTCATCATACGTGCCAAAAGCAGTTAGTCTTTGTTAGAGAGTCGAGTGGTATAGCGTTTATCTAGACGTGGAGTTGTGATTTTGTCTTCGTGCTGCGGAAGCAAAGTGCGACAAGTATGACTTACCTGTGATGAAAACTATAGTTTGTATTGAAAATGCATTCGGAATATTTCACGAACTTGTTGATTCAGGACAGTGATCTCTATGAAATCGGTGTATGCTCCAAAGAACAGGATAGGTTAGCTCAACAGATCTCCCTCCTGCTCCAATTTGTAAAAAGATGGTGTTTTTCAGTTGAGCATGGCTTTATTCATTCTCGAGTTATATCGCGTTGCACTCGGCCAAAATCATTATTGATATATGAATGACCCAGATTCCTGAAAAATGCGACGAGTTTTGGGCTTTGGACTCTTGGAGAACAATGTCGGAACAGAAATTATCGTTGCTTCATCTGTTCCTGTTTTACCATTGCTACCTATCGTCAGAGTTTTGTTTCGTGGTGCTGTTTCACAGTGGAAATGTCAGTCTGCCTCTGACAGTTATGAATGTCAAGTATAACTTCAATTCATCTGTACAGCTGTATCTTGTATGAGTCTTTTACTTGTAACTTACTGATATTTTTGTGTGGCGTCATGTCACTGCTGTTGCTTTTAATATATGAGTATATATCATCTGTTTCACTCAAATCTGTTGGTGGGTTATCCCGAAACGAGTCGTACTAAAGTCAATCACTCACCGGCTGATAACGTTTTACTAAGTGCCCTGTTCAGCAATCGCGCAGTACTGTACCAATCAAATAGCGGAGAAGGTCATGAAAAAATAATTTTGTTATTTTACGACTAGAGTTGTAAAAGTATCGTCGACTACTGCAGACTACTATAAATAAGCGTATACTACGGCAGTTTTCCTAGTAGCCTTGGTCAGTTAAGGTCGTATCCACATTATCTGTATGTTGGGTGTGTTGCATATCTATCGGACGTCACCTCACAACGATCGCTTTCTTTACGTTCGCAATACGTCTTTATCAGGTTCCCCTTAACACCAAAAACGATCTAGAAACTGAGTGAGGATGTATAAATGGCCAGGAAACCTAGGAACATTTTTGTTCCACACAGGAGTCCTCCTGTCTGTTACTTCATAATAAACATTATTTTTAGCTAAACAGCAATTGTCAATGTTTAATTCGGGTTTCATTGGAAAATTGTGGATTTGTAACGTGAAACAGAGGGATGTTGTAGATTTATCATATAGCTCTATAAAACGCAGTTCCCTCAAAAAAATGTAAAATTAAAAGAGAAAACGCAAAAGAAAAATGTATCCAACTTCGTTTCAGTACTTAGTTTGACTGTACATAAAGCATTTTGCTATTACACGTAAACTGTACTTGCATCAAAAGTAATTTCTTTGCTTGCATAAAAGGGGAGAAGTTGCGCTATCAACTAATTTTTATTACTTATAAAATTCAATTTATAGTCAGTAAGGATACAAAATACACGAGTGACTAATACTGAATAATGTGTAGTTCTAGTTATGTGCAAAACAAACAACCAAACAAACATAGAAACAAAGTGAAGTCGTCCCCTCTTAGTTCCTCTCTTACACATTGAATGGTGGGTACACTGAGTCACAGCGCCAGAGACTGCGCCAAAGATTATTATTCCGCCGCCTCCACTGGGCAGTAGTAGTTCAGAGGATGTCGAGGGCAGTAGTTGTTGTTCTGTTGGGCGAGAGTATACGCTGTTCGGTTTTGTAATGTATAGGTGGAAGAAGTTGAGATTGTCAGAATATATTTGAGAAAGAAGATGGGCTTTTGATTTAAGATGCTGGTGGAATGGAATAGCCGGCTGGAGTGGCCGTGTGGTTCTAGGCTTTACAGTCTGGAGCCGAGCGACCGCTACGGTCGCAGGTTCGAATCCTGCCTCGGGCATGGATGTGTGTGATGTCCTTAGGTTAGTTAGGTATAATTAGTTCTAAGTTCTAGGCGACTGATGACCTCAGAAGTTAAGTCGTATAGTACTCAGAGCCATTTGTAATGGAATATTTTCGTCAATATATAATGAGGTAAAAAGGTATTATAGTTATCTTTAATGACCATCCCTCTTGCTCACAGATACAGTCAACAAAGCATCTGGCTCATGTTCATGTATTAGAGTTGTAATTCTGGTTTCTATGTGCAATTATCGTATTTCGGGTTTTTCAATTAGTTCGTTGTAAATGGTGTTCAAAATATTTTGTCGTATTGAGAAAGAACCGAGCCAGATACAAGCACGTTGATCAATTGTGTTAATGGAAATTCCTTGTCATTCTTTATTTTTATTTTATGCAGTCAGATTGCGTGCTAATACTAGTCAGGGCCAACCAGTTACGAGACTTCGTAACTGGTCACACAGCTACTAAAATTATTGCATTTATTCACTAATACTAGTCCTTTCTTTCCTTTTAATTAAGCCCCCATGCAACATTCTGTGGTGTGTGTACTGTAAGACCTTCGGTACACACACCATCAGATTATTTGCATTGTCGCTCTAACGAAGTAGGCGAGTGTCAGCAATATGTCTCTTGGTCTTATCTTCTGCCGTTAGGTCAGACGATAGAAATGCCACTTGCACGCTTAGAGTAGCAGATTGACGATGACCAACTTTAAACAGAACTTGATTAATTTTCACATACATTTATTAAAATAATAAAAAGCGTAGACATTACGTAACTTGATTCTGGAGGCTGTTTACAATTGACAATCTGAAGTTCCTTTGGTCTTGGCTGGGTTCAAATGGCTCTGAGCACTATGGGACTTAACATCTATGGTCATCAGTCCCCTAGAACTTAGAACTACTTAAACCACACTAACCTAAGGACATCACACAACACCCAGTCATCACGAGGCAGAGAAAATTCCTGACCCCGCCGGGAATCGAACCCGGGAACCCGGGCGTGGGAAGCGAGAACGCTACCGCACGACCACGCACTGCGGACATCCTTTGGTCTTGGTACGTTAATCTTATTCTCACATATCTCTGATACTTGACAAAGTGTCCATTCATTTATCTTCATGGCTATTTACAGGAATATGATAATCTTATTAGTCGCAGACTGAAATTTGACTATAGACTGGTACAGACTAATGCAGACTGGTACAGCCAAATGCAGACTGACCAACCGGAGGTCTGTACACTCGTTATAATACCTCACGCGTTCAGGTATCACTGCGCGAGTGTGATCCGTGAGGAGAAAAGGTTCTATGTTAGCAGCAATCTCATTGGCTGCGTTATATATTAATATGCGGATCAGCGGAAGCAGAATTTGGTCCGTCTCTAAGGCAGCGCCATCTCGTAGTGCGGAGACGGACGAGCGCTGCGCCTGCGCTGTTGTGCTTAGCGGGATGCGCTCTAGTGGGAAATTTGTGTACGCGCTGACTACGCGGAACTATGTACACAACACGTTCAACTATGATTCTTCTGCTTTCCAATTCTAGCAACACTAACGGTAAGCGTACTTTGGTACAGCGCAACTCTGTCTGTGACTGTATGTACGTATTGTTGACGCTGAACCACAGTGTCCCGTGCTACAAGAAGAGCCTTGTGACAAGGGCGTTACTGAGAACTGTCGCGACTTTGCGCAAACTCTGCGCAGGTTCCGACCCGCGCCCTGACGGGGCGGCGTATTTTTAAAATTAGCGAGCGCCTGCCTCTGGCGGCCGGCCGCCCACCCTGTGCCCATCGGGCTACGACACAGTGTCTGACTGCACGCGGCAAGCGCGCGTGGAACGCGACGCTGGGTGGCCACAGCTGCGACACTTTTACACGGCCGTGGCTGGGCTGGGACTCGGCTGCGCGACACACCTGGCCCACGTCGGCATTCCGTCCCCTCCCCCACCCTTCCTCCCCTCCCATGCGAGTGACATCTCTAGCAGCTGCTACCAGCTGCACTATATTACCAGTGCACACTGATTCGCTGCCAAAACTTCCCGACGGCTCATTCCTAAATAATAACAGCGCGTTCCTCCTGCCACGTGTAAGTTGAAAGGAATTGTTTTCGAGCTTCCAGCCTCAATACTTAATGATGTCAGCCTTCCTCTGCTGATTCGATTCCCGGCGGGGTCAGGGATTTTCTCTGCCTCGTGATGGCTGGGTGTTGTGTGCTGTCCTTAGGTTAGTTAGGTTTAAGTAGTTCTAAGTTCTAGGGGACTGATGACCATAGATGTTAAGTCCCGTAGTGCTCAGAGCCATTTCTCTGCTGATTCGTATGAACGTCTCATCTGCTTTTGTTGCTGAGATGATACTGAATAAAAATACAGCAATCCTCTAATTTCCTTTGTAACCTCCACACAAGAAAATAATATGAATAATATCCATTTTAGTGTAACCTCCCAACAGTAAAAGTTCCGAAACCTCCCAACAGTAAAAATATAACCATAACATTGACATTTAGCGTAACCTCCCAAAAAATAAATTGCGTAACCTATCAAAAATAAAATATGACTTATCTCTCAATAAAAAGTTGTGGCTCGCTTATAACCTTTCAATAATTGACTGTGAATTGAAACTGGTAAATTTTGGACGTCAGCAGTGCTGCTGACAGAATGAAAGATCATTCTGAATAAGCTTAAAATTCTTACTTCAATAAGGTCGCCGGATAACGCATATATATCTGCTCCTATACGAAATTTTTGTGGCACAGCCGAGTGCAATGCTGGCTGATAGATTTGTCATGTATAAAAAGAAACAACTGGTTTTTCTTTTCAATAATCGGGATAACCAAGGATTGGAGAAATTAGTAAATTCTTTAAATTGAAATGAATGATTGTCAAAAGTTACTTTTTATGAGAAAGATTATTATTAAGAGATTTTTTTAACAGCATTTACATGGGACTTAATATAGCAATACTACATATGCGCGAGGCTGCTACAACGCTCGGGCTCCGCCATCGCTCCCCACGACCGGCCCAGCCAATTCCACACACACAACTGCTCGCTACTACTTACTCCTACTGCTACCCAGTTCCTACTGCTGACAACACTGCTCTCTGGTCTAAGATTCTCTTATAGATTACATATCGCAGGCAGCGCGTGAGCAATCCATCGAAATTACATCTGCTCGAGTGCGCTAGCAAAAACTTCCTTAGTCATGGACCTCTTACACCTTGCCTTACAAAAATCTGTATGCACACGGATGAGCCAAAACTATCGACTACTGTGCATCTTTATGTTTTGGACGCAGTGACACTCCATGAAATTTCGGATGTGCAGCGGCATAAATTCAGCTCCGTCCTCTAATATTTCGGCTGTGTTTCGATCAGCCATCTTCAGAGTGAGCCAAAAGACTGACGCTCCTGCACTCGTTCCATCCTTTTAAAGTCGCAGACTCCGTCGCTGCGCATGTGGCCACAGATACACAGGCGCCACAGACGTTGATCGGCGATAAAGAAATAATTTCAACATTTCGCGGCCCTGTCAGCAAATGTATAAATATTAATTTTAATTTTCATAACGAACAGCCTCAGTTGCACCGTTTACCTAGAATTTACCTAGGTTTCAGTCGGGATAACCATACATTCTTCAGAATAACAGTAACTACCGTTTGTCCATAGTGTACATCGTCAAACTAAAACTACAAATCCAGCCACGAGTGCTGTACTGAACCGCGATGCGGCAGCCATGAGTGCTGTACTGGTTCCAGTACAGCACTCGTGGCTGCCGCATCGCGGTCGCGAAGTGGGGCCGAGGCAGTTTCAGATACGTTTTCACAGACTGACGATAATTTATGGATTTGTAGTTTTAGCTTGACGATGTCCACTATGGACAAACGGTAGTTACTGTCATTCTGAGGAAGGTTGGGTTATTACGACTGAAACCTAGGCAAATTCTAGGTAAACGGTGCAACTGAGGCTGTTGTTTATAAAAATTAAAATTGATAAAGAAATATATAACAAGATACTCTCATTCTGCCGACGGCCTTGTCTAAGAGGACGGAGGAGCGGACAAATTTTCGGGGCACTCTCTTGTCCTTGAGGAGGGACACTGCCCCTAAAAGCGGAAGAATCAGCAATGATTAAAGTTATGAGGGTGAAGACGGCAATGGAAACCACTGCATTAAAGACACATAACGTGTATCCACAGGACGTGTGGCCTGTAATTGAAAAAGTGTCATGGTGATCCTTCCATTGGCAAAAAATGGTTCAAATGGCTCTGAGCACTATGGGACTTAACTGCTGTGGTCATCAGTCCCATAGAACTTAAACCTAAGTAACCTAAGGACATCACACACATCCATGCCCGAAGCAGGATTCGAACCTGCGACCGTAGCGGTCTCGCGGTTCCAGACTGTAGCGCCTAGAACCGCTCGGCCACTCCGGCCGGCCATTGGCAAAAGATTGCCGAATAGTCCCCCATTCGGATCTCAGGGAGGTAACTCCCAAGGGGGAGGTTACCATGACAAAAAGATTAAATAACTAACGACAGATAACGTTCTTCGAGTCGGGGCATGGAATTTCATAAGCTTGAACGTGGTGGTGGCTATTCATATCAGAATCGACAGAAAACCAGCAGCGAAAACGATTGTTTAGCTGTACATGCCGACGTCGCAAGCTGAAGATGAGGAGACAGAGAGAGTATATGAAGATACTGAAAGGGTAATACAGTATCTAAAGAGAGATGAAGATGTAATAGTCATGCTGGACTGGAATGCAGTTGCAGAGAAAGGTGCAGAAGAAAAGGTTACAGGAGAATATACACTTGACACAAGGAAAGAGAGAAGAGAAAGACTAATTGAGTCCTGCAATAAATTTCAGCTAGTAGTAGCAAATATCTGTTCAATAGTCACAAGAGGAGGAGGTATACATGGAATAGACTGGGTGATACGGGAATACTTCAGTTAAATTACATCATGGTCAGACAGAGAATCGGAAATCAGATACAGGATTGTAAGATCGGATATAAATTCAGGTCACAATGTAGTGGTGATGAAGAGTAAGCTATAGTTTAAGATATTAGTCAGGAAGAATCAATGCCGAAAGAAGTAGGACGAGGTAGGCCTGAAGTTCTCTAATGTTATACATACAGCAATAAGGAATAGCTCAGCAGGCAGTACAGTTGAAGAGACAAGAATATGTACAGAAAAACATAGGCACAAAGAAGATAACTACGAAGAACCATGAGTAACAGAAGAAAGACTTCAGTTGATCGATGAAAGGAGGAAGTACAAAAATATTCAGGGAAACTCAGGAACACTGAAATACAAGACGCTGAGGAATAAAATAAAGAAAGTGCAGGGAAGCTAAAACGAAATGACTGCACGGAAAATGTGAAGAAATTGAAAAAGAAATGATTGTCGGAACGGCTGACTCAGCATATAGGAAAGTCAAAACAACCTTCAGAGAAATTAAAAGCAAGGGTCGTAACATTAAGAGTGCAACGGGAATTACACTGTTAAATGCTGATCAGAGTGCGGATGGGTGGAAAGAATACATTGGAGGTCTCTATGATGGGGAAGATTTGTCTCCTGCGATAGAAGAAGAAAGAGGAGTCGATTTAGAAGAAAGAGGGTTTCGAGTATTTGAATCCGAATTTAAGAGAGCTCTGCAGTACTTAAGATAAAATAACGCAGAAGAGTTAGATAAAATTCTATCGAAATTTCGAAATTCATTGGGGGAAGTGGTAACAAAGCGACTGTACACGTTGGCGTGTAGAATGTATTTTTGTGTGTAGAATGTACGAGTCTGGCGCATACCATATGACTTTCGGAAGAAATATCAGCTGCACAATTCCGAAGACTGCAAGAGCTGACAAGTGCGAGAATTATCGCACAATCAGCTTAACAGATCATGCACCCACGTTCCTGACTAGTATAATACACAGAAGAATGGAAAAGAAAACTGGGGAGGTGTTAGATGTCGATCAGTTTGGATCAGAAGGAATAATAAGAATGGATGACCAAGAACAAAGTGCTCGGATTGAAAAGGGTGTAAGAGGAAGATGTAGTCTTTGGCCCCTATTGTTCAATCCGTATATCGAATGGGAATTAAAGAAAAGTTCAGGAGTGGAATTAAAATTCAATATGAAAGGACATTAATTTACGATTCGCTGATGATACTGCTATCCTCAGTGAAAGTGAAGAATTACATGATTTGCTGAATGGCATGAGCAGTCCAATGAGTACAGAACATGGATTGAGAGTAAACTGAAGAAACACAAAAGTAATGATAAGTAGCAGAAATGAGAACAGTGAGAAACTAAACATCAGTGTTGTTGGTCACGAAGTAGATGAAGTTAAGGAATTCTACTACCAATACGAACCTAGCACTGACAGCAGCTGCACCGTGGAGACACGAGGTCGTACTGTAAATTAGTGACTACGAAGTAGATTGGTTGGCTTATTCTGGACTGTGCCCACGTTTCGGAGATCCCGCATGCCGGAGAAATCTCGGCTCGTTTGGACATGGTCGTCAGTGGGCGTCGGAAGGACGAATCCCGCACAGCGTCGGCAGCGCGCGTCTCCAAAGCGACTGCCGCTGCCCACACCGACGCTTGCTGTTAAGCGGGGCACGCTGCTCGGGATAGCCGTCATACCAGCTGCGTCCCGAGGTCACGGGTACGACGAGGCTCAACACGCAACGTGGTTCACTGGGTCACGGCCCTTGAAGCGTCTTCCCCTGCTATCCTTCTTTCCTGTGATATCTCTACCGATAATACGTATACAATTTTACCACTAGTGGAGATGAAACAACACAGAAAGGATAGCCAAACGACACTCCGACACCTTTACTGGAGATCCAAAAAGCATCAGGGGCTGATATGTAGTAGTAGAGATTTATGTCACGCTCTCGATCATTATGAACATAGAAGTCCTTAGTGTTGGATAAGGTTACATTTCGATACCTTTCCACTGAAGGATGTTATCTTCAGTTATACATTATGACAAACGATTAGTATTTTGTACAAATACAGGGACCACAAGCGAAACAGACAGAAAACAAATACTTCCAATTTCTTTACACTACTGGCCATTAATATTGCTACACCACGAAGATGACGTGCTACACACGCGAAATTTAACCTACAGGAAGAAGATGCTGTGATATGCAAATGACTAGCTTTTCAGAGCATTTACACAAGGCTGGCGCCAGTGGCAACACCTACAACGTGCTGACATGAGGAAAGTCTCCAAACGATTTCTCATACACGAACAGCAGTTGACCGGCGTTGCCAGGTGAAACGTTGTTGTGATGCCTCGTGTAAGCAGAAGGAATGCGTACCATCACGTTTACTACTTTGATAAATGTCGGATTGTAGACTATCGCGATTGCAGTTTATCGTATCGTGACATTCCTGCTCGCGTTGGTCGAGATCCAATGACTGTTAGCAGAATATCGAATCAGTAGGGCAATACCGAACGCCGTGCTAGATCCAAACGGCCTCGTATCACTAGCAGTCGAGATGACAGGCATTTTATCCGCATGGCTGTAATGGATCGTGCAGCCACGTCTCGATCCATGAGCCAACAGATGCGGACGTTTGCAACACAACAACCATCAGCACGAACAGTTCCACGACGTTTGCAGCAGCATGGACTATCAGCTCAGAGACCATGGCTGCGGTTACCCTTGACGCTGCATCACAGACAGGAGCGCCTGCGATGGTGTACTCAACGACGAACCTGGGTGCACGAATGGCAACACGTCATTTTTTCGGATGAATCAAGGTTCTGTTTACAGCATCATGATGGTCGCATCCGTGTTTGGCGACATCGCGGTGAACGCACATTGGAAGCGTGTACTCGTCATCGCCATACTGGCGTATCACCTGGCGTAATGGTATGGGGTGGCATTGGTTACACGCCTAGGTCACCTCTTGTTCGCATTGACGACACTTTGAACAGCGGACGTTACATTTCAGACGTGCTACGACCCGTGGCTCTAACCTTCATTCGATCCCTGCGAAACCCTACATTTCAGCAGGATAATGCACGACCGCATGTTGCAGGTCCTGTACGGGCCTTTCTGGATACAGAAAATGTTCGACTGCTGCCCTGGCCAGCACATTCTTCAGATCTCTCACCAACTGAAAACGTCTGATCAATGGTGGCCGAGCAACTGGCTCGTCACAGTACGCCAGTCACTACTCTTGATGAACTGTACCTGTACCTGTACACGCCATCCAAGCTCTGTATGACTCAATGCCCAGGCGTATCAAGGCCGTTATTACGGCCAGAGGTGGTTGTCCTGGGTACTGATTTCTCAGGATCTATGCACCCAAATGGCGTGAAAATGTAATCACATATCATTTCTAGTATAATATATTTGTCCGATGAATACCCGTTTATCATCTGCATTTCTTCTTGGTGTAGCAATTTTAATGGCCAGTAGTGTACGTGAAAACTGTTAAAACATGTCAAATGAAAGAAACATTATCAACACACTACATCTTCAGCCTTGATGTCCACATATTTATTTCTCAGCAGAGTCACCTATGCAACGAAAACATTTCTCCCAACGAGAGACCAGTTTGTTATTTCGTCGCTGTCCCTGGATGCTTAACTTTGTCGACTGAGCCACAACTCCTTTGCTTGCACCGTTTCGTCGCTATCAGAGTGAAGTCCTGGAAAGTGTTTTTTAAGTTTTGGGAACAGACGAAAACCTGATGTTGCCAAGTCGTGACTGTATGGAAGAAGATCGATGACGGTGGACCCAAGGCGTCGGATTGTCGCAAATGTCGCAGCGCACGCGTGTGGTCTGGCATTGTCAAGCTGAAGTAGAGGGTGCTCCATGAGTGCGACATACGTAGTTACATTACACACCGCAATGTTACATGCTACAGGTCTGAGCCCTCTATCGGCAGAAGTCTGCAAAGATGTAGACATGAAGAATAACTATGTAGTGTCTTAATAATATATGTTTTATTTAAAAAGCCTTAAGAGTTTTCACATTAAAAATCCGGGGCATTACTTTTCTGCGCGCCCCCGTACGTCTGTGAGCACATATTTTAAGGAACTTAAGCCACTGCCATCTTGCTAACAGAGAAGATTCCGAGGTGGGTTCTCCGTCACGCATTGTTGAACAACTGTCGAAGGCACTACACACACCACGGCTCCAAAAGGCAATGGCGGTCATCGGTACACTTGTTGCACTACAGTTATCGTATTTCCCACGAAGAGGGGTTGTAATGCATACCAGTAGGCCAGCACAATAATATTTCTCTTCATTGTAGCAGTTTTCATCGTTTTTATCGGCATTCAATTCTGTTAAAACCTTATACAGTATACATTATACAGAGAGTTTCCCATTCTAACAATACCACCACTTGCAAAGTAGGTTAGAAATCAGATTAATAATGTTTCTCACCCAGCATATGTTCGCTTTATCCGGCAACAACAAAGTTATTGACTGTGGATGGTATCGTCAGAATGGAAATAATGAAGTCACTGTAAAAAAGTTATTAATTTTGGCACTTATCTTGAATGGATTCCCACGTAGATTTCGTCGAAGTTGCTATGGCTCATCTTGTTGATTCTAAGGTGATTCCACTTTGACTGCTAGAAGGTCCAGATCTGTATTTTAGCAATATTTGAAGACCTAACAAATGCGTTTTTCAGGAAATTCTTAATGATCAAACAATCCCAGATCAGAATAATGGTATGGTAGAAATAATTTTTGGTTTGGTGTTCACGATCCACATTTTTATTAAACTTCATGTAAATTTACATATACTTCTTTTTAATTGTCACATCATCAAGAAAACAGTTTTGTATCAATATTCATATATTTAATTTCCACTTTAACCTAACACAAGAATTGACTGTTCTTTTACAAAGCGAAATAATAACTTAACTTCTGCAAAGTGAAACAAAGACTGCTCTGTGCGGATTCACTCCAAAACGGTTACAAGTAAGTCACAGATTATGACAGTCTCACAGAAATGAATACACACAACAACCATATAACTGTAATATATCGATACATCGGAGTACCTATACATTAATAAAACCAAATGTGAATATTGTCACAAAAATATGTCTGTTACTTCGTAGAAAATTAGTAGGATATTACTGGTATCGAGAACTGGGGTTGGAGTGCCGTAATGGTCACGTTGAAAGGTCTCTGTTGGATTCCTTTCATGTTAATTTCTTAAATCTGTTGTCATTTACGGCATAAATTCCTCTAATAATTTACTGTGGCGTTTCTGACTATCTGGGAGGGGACTGAGTAGTGGAACGTGTTACTTTTACACATAAACAAGAACGATCTATCACACTACTAAACTTTAAAACACAGTTTATATGTAATTCATGTCACACAGTCTCATACGGAACCTACATCCGCTTTCTTTTATATACTGTATATGATAAGATACTGTCATCCCCCTTCCCTTCTGTGTGAGAGGATGAATGAGCAAATGTATTTCTAGTTGCATGCTTGAGGGTAGCAGACAAGCCTGTCTGCTAGAGAACAGTAGGACCAACGTCGTAACAGGTAGCTACGCTTTCTAAAAGCAAAGAGGTTTCTATCCTTAGTATGGTCCTGCCCGTCCCTTGTCATGTTGGTATAGGAAGCTGCCCCTCTGGCCACTTCCGTTTGTATTTGTGAGCCACCCCTCAGGAAGGGACCACGTCAGTCTGTCCGTGGCGAGCGTCTGAAGTGGTAAGATCTCCGGCTAAGTGCGTGTCTGCTAAGTCGTAGGACAATGGATTTCTTAAGTTCAGCCTAACTGAAAATTTAATCACCTTTATTTCAGGTTTAGCTCTAAAATATCTAATGTTATCTTAAATTGCAACGCAGTGTAATTCGCGTGTGAAGTTCAGATTATTTTCCGGTAGTTGCTTTGTCACTACTTTGCGAGTAAAGTGGAACCACGTGTTGATCAGTAACTCTAACAAAGATCATCAATCTTAAATGCGAATGTGCGTGAGATTATAGCGTCTCGTCTTGACAGTATTTTTCAATATAGCAACTTTTCTTTATGTTCAACCCACGTGCGGTGTACTTTGTGAGACCACTACCACGTGCTTATATAATTGTTTGACCCATCAGGTTAATAGTAAGACGTTAGTAACCAGTTCGAGGTTTTTCTTTTGTAAATTGCTTTTCGATCTAATTTATTTTAATTATCAAAATTATTGTGGAGCTACACGCTTTGTGTAAACCAAGTTGACCACGTGAATCATGTGGTGTAATCATCAAAGTAGCCCTCAGCTATTCTTTTCGGGAAGATTTCACAGAGAGTTTGTATGAATTTAGTATACCAGTGGGTGGTAATTATATGACGGACAGGATTGTGCTACGAACGTAATTTCTTTGGGAGAAAATTGAATCGGTTGGTTGTGGTTAATTTCCTCTTGGATATGTTTCAACGTTCTTCATGTGTTATTTTATGAACGCAGTGTTGTATGCAGTCTCCCAATCTCGGCTCCATATTTGATGTCTTCCGTAAGATTACAAACTCACATTTTCACAGTCCTAAATAAGGCACCAGTTTAGTTATGACTCACGTTTAATATGCTGAAATTTCAATGATCAATTTTAAAATAAATTTCCAAATATAAACTGATTTATTTCTTTTTATTTAAATTCTCTTTATATATATATATATATATATATATATATATATATATATATATATATATATATATCTCTCATCGGTTGTCGTATGACTATTAAAAGATTATAATTAATGTTAGTCTGGTTGGGAATTTGGTAAGCTACACTGGATACCTGGTGAAATAGTTGCTCAGTAATGCAAGGTTAACTTCCCCAGACAGCTCACAGCTTTTAAACCGCTTTTATTGTCTATCAGTTCCGCTTACACCACAAAATAAAACAACAACGTTACAACGTAAATAGAGAAACATTACACCATGTAAGTGCGTTTCACATATTGCTTGTTCTGCGTCGTCTTCTTTATATTTCTTAGCTGTTTCGTCTTTTTGTTGATAAAGATTTTCCGACAGGTTTTTTCGTTTTGGTAACTTCTTAGGTTGCCTGTTTTGTGTAGTCGGTCATGGAACTTTTTTGCTCTACAGATGACATATGGTATAAGACAACCTTAGTTCGTCTAGGCTTTATGTGAGCAATGACTGGTCATCAGTTTCGTGTTATATTTTCATTTTTGTATTTTTAATGCCAATACAACCAAAACTGACTGCTCTGAGTAACAGAACTAAGAAGTTAGCAAAATGAAAAAATCCTTTGCAAAACCTCTATCAGCAAAAACACGAAACAGCTATGAAATGTTTAAAAGGCGAGGAGGAACACATAATATGTGAAACGTACTTACATAGGGAAGCGACAGCAACCACCACGTTCCCCGTGTGGCCGCACTAACAGGGAAACTAAACAGCTGAGTGGACAGACCAGCGAGAGTGTGCGACACAAGTGATGCAAACACGCTTGTTGCACGAAGCTATGGAGGGTGGGAGGTTTGTCCCGCGATGTTTCTGTGGTGTCACCGCCAGACACCACACTTGCTAGGTGGTAGACCTTAAATCGGCCAAGGTCCGTTAGTATACGTCGGACCCGCGTGTCGCCACTATCAGTGATTGCAGACCGAGCGCCGCCACACGGCAGGTCTAGAGAGAGACTTCCTAGTACTCGCCCCAGTTGTACAGCCGACTTTGCTAGCGATGGTTCACTGACAAAATACGCTCTCATTTGCCGAGACGATAGTTAGCATAGCCTTCAGCTACGTCATTTGCTACGACCTAGCAAGGCGCATTACCAGTTACTATTAATGCTGTAAAACATGTACCGTCAAGAGCGATGTTCACCATTTACGGATTAAAGTTAAGTATTCCAACAGCTACGTCCTTTTTTGCTAAAGTCTAACTTCCTTGTCCTGTTCCAGACCTCACGCCAGCCTGCGTGCGCTAAAACGCGTGCCTTTCGGCTTCCTCTCGTAGTGGGTTGGCTCTCTTGCCAACCCACAACAGTTTCTGTACTGACTCCGATAGTAACTATGTCGCTGGGTCAACATGAGAACGAATGCCGGACATTTGCGACGTCGGACATTTGCCACACTTGCCCCTTCGCCAGGTAGCTTGAGTGGCGATCCCTCAGGTAAGGGACGCCCTTCCTCTTACTTCTTCTATCCGCTTTCAAACCGCCGTCTCCACATCTTACTCGATACAACCAGTACGTAGGGGACCTTCTTCTTCGACATCTTGGCGAAATACAGAGCTTCTTTTCCGAAATCGAAATATTTATAACTTTTGGGAAACGAAAGCAATACCGACGATTATGTCAGTACGTAATTACTTCAGCCAAGTGTAAATATAGATGCCTCTGCCTGTACGGTAGCTTCCTTTCACGCTTACTGATTGCGATAAGAACAATCCATCGGCAGGGGAGCAACAAGAAATGAACGATGTAAAGAGAATGCGAATGTACGCTCATCATTTCTTTTTTATCACTTCATTTGTGCCTACTTTAATTACTACAACTGCATCCCAAAAGACAAGGAAAGAAGAAATGGGAATTTGAATGTTTGAAAAGAAGAACGACATACTCCATATTAATTTACTCTCTAAAATCCGATATCCCCTGCGGCGAAACATTAGTTAATAAAGTGTAGCGGGACAATGTTCAACACATGACTGAAAATACGTTCACTAAATAGAGATAAGAACATATATGATTGACATAGCATCTAAAGTCGACGCACGATTTTAAAATGTTAGAAATAAGGAAATGAAGTAATATAGAATACTATGCTTGTAACGTACGTTGTTGTTCTACATTGTTTACCTCTGGTATTTACAGGGTCACGGGGAAAGCATCCTAGGTTTTGGAGGGAAAAGCCGTAATTGTAATGATCTGCACTACAACAGAAACAAGAAGCACAATTTAAGGAAAAATAATGTAATGTGTGTTTCAGCTCACAAACGACATTGAAACAGATTGATCCTGTGACTTACTGTGGGCAAATGTTATGTTCGATAACCGGAATAAATTAATAACTGGTTCCTTTTACCGACCCCTGGTCTCAGATGAAACAGTTGCTGAACAGTTCAAAGAAAACTTGAATCTCATCACAAATAGGTACGCTACTCATACAATTACAGTTGGCAGTGACTTCAATCTACCTTCCGTATGTTGACAAAAATACATTTTCAGACCATATTGTAGATAGAAAACAATTTCCGTAATTGTTCTAAATGCTTTTTAAAAATTATTTTGAGCAATTAGTTCACGAGGCCATTCAAATTGTAAATGGTTACGAAAACACACTTGACCTCTTAGCCACAAGTAATCCTGAGCATCACGACGGATACAGGGATTAGTGAACATTAGTCGAGCGAGGCTCAATTCCGTAACAAAGAAATTCACCAAAATCAAACGCGAAATATATCTATTTATAAAAGCAGCTAAAAATTCGGTTGACGTCTTTCTAAGAGAGAGTCTCCAATCCTTCCAAATTATATAAGTGAAGACCATATGCGGCTTAAGTTCAAAGAAATAGTATCAACAGCACTCAAGAGATTAATACCAAATAAATTAATAAGAAGCGGAACTGGTCCCCAATGGTACACAAAACACGACAGAAAGCTGCTGCAGGAGTACCGAAAAGGGCACGTATAATTTAGACGAACGCAAAATCTCCAGCGACAGCGATGAGGAGGGGGAGACAAGGGACCCGACCCTTCGGAGCAAGTAAAATCGTGCCAAATGTCCGGCGTGGCAAATGTCCGCACACCCATGAGAACAAGTAGGGGTCATTTGCTGGGGATCCATGTTCAGCCATGTGCTCTGAACGATGTGCTCCGAAACGTGTACCTCAAGTAGCATTGTACTCTATCGTCAAATCTTAAAACAGATCGCCGTTTATTCTGCTTTATACAGTGGAGAAGCCTCCGACGTGCTGTGATGAGGTATGGACGTCCAACACTTTGTCGCCTACTCGTGGTTTCACCGTCCTTCAACCACCTCCTACCGGTAGTCACGTCAACAGCATTCAAAAACCCTATAGCTGCACCGTTTTCTGGATGATCGTTTCCATGCTATTGGGCATAGTAATCTACCCTGCTTCAAAGTTTCTTATGTCAATTGATATCCTCATTTGCCATCCGTATCATTGCTATCATTATTGTGACTAGGCGAAACCACTTTCGTCTGGCCACAAATGTAGGTCCTTGGAGTGCTCTGAGAGAAGGCTCATCATACTAGAACACTTGAAATACTACTTCTCTTTACTACATAAATGAATGAAAGATTTGCTTAACTTTGGCACAGAACATTGTCAAAGGATTGCTTGATAAGTTGAAACTGTCACTGACTATTAAAGCATCACAAGACGCACAGCTTAACAAACTGTTCTGATGTAGTGCCATGTTCCACATTTAAACGAACTATCCGTGAAAAACTTTATTTATTATGGCTCCTTCAGATGAGGTCAAAAAATGGCTCTGAGCACTATGGGACTCAACATCTTAGGTCATAAGTCCCCTAGAACTTAGAACTACTTAAACCTAACTAACCTAAGGACATCACACACACCCATGCCCGAGGCAGGATTCGAACCTGCGACCGTAGCAGTCCTGCGGTTCCGGACTGCAGCGCCAGAACCGCTAGACCACCGCGGCCGGCAGATGAGGTCACGATCTGGGGCAGAGCTCTTGTTAGCTCGGCGCTATATTGACCTCTGTGTGAGGGCGCTGCTGAGCTGAGAGGAGACGTGCTGCAGATTGTAGAGTGGCCTTGCTAAAGTCTATGGTATCGATTCTCCAGCTTTGGTGTGGCAACGCTATTCCTGTGCGATACCAGAAGAATGATTCCTCACTTGTCCCTTACCACGCCACGTGCATTCAGCACCAGGTGGCATTAATTTTTGCTGTAAGCAGTGGTCATAATGCTTTTGCTCAACACTATAAGTGGCGCGAGGAGTTCCGTTTCTTACGATACTTACAATGAACGTCAGCAATTCAATAATAACGCTTTTCCACCACAAAAACGCATAAACTATCTAGCAGTTGGATTATTTTTGGAATTGCGTATGTAAGACGCACCAGAGGTGGCCCGACGTGCCATTATTTAAGGTATAGTGCACCTCTGTGTTCCAGACAGAGAGAACGTCTGTCATTTTTTAAAGGATAGTGAGAGCGAGAATAGTCAAGATAAACAACTTTCCGGCCGAACTCTTGGTCCACGATTGCACCACGGTACATAGTCAGGCCAATGGAGACAGACTTGTACTGTGGTGGACATTCATGTGGCTTGTTACACAAGATACGGTGACAGTTTGTGAGTGGATAAACGATATTGCTGGCTAGTCAGTACGTACTGCGGGGATATGTTGAACTAAAAAGCAAGAGGTTTGGTAATTCAATTCCCAGTCGGTCTTAGGATTTTTCTGCCATTTACATCTTAATTCACATCTAGCAATAACACATTAATGTGAAAAATACCCCTAGGAATTGCCTCCACGTTAAACATTATTTGTCTCTGTAACCGGTTGCGGAAACCGGTTCAAAGATAGGAGGAGGCCAGGGAGAATTCAGTCTCAAACAGAATCGTGACTATTATAGCGCAATGATGCTGAAAGCACTCTAAACACCGACGACGTCCTTACTTTACTCACGGCTATCGCTTGTTCCCACCAAACAAGACGTTTCCATTATTACAGATAGCGATAAGGCTGCTCTTTTTGACATTCTACTGTAGCGAACGCGATATTTCTCTTCCCGAATTTGTGTCATAATTTTCAGGGACTGTATAAGTAGTGTTTGACTACCGTCAATTCGCTGTTCAGTTCCGACGGCTCGTGTAGCATCTGTTGCGAATTCAGCTAGGTTTGAATGGATGATTAAGGTGTTCTGAGGGCCCGCCCGGTTGGCAAGCGGTCTAACGCACGGATTTCCGGGCGGGAAGGAGCGCCTGGTCCCCGGCACGAATCCGCCTGGCGGATTTGTGTCGAGGTCCGGTCAACCGTCCAGTCGGTGGATGGTTTTTAGGCGGTTTTCCGTCTGCCTCGGCGAATGCGGGCTGGTTCCCCTTATTCCGCCTCAGTTACACTATATCGGCGATTGCTGCGCAAACAAGTTCTCCACGTACGCGTACACCACCATTACTCTACCACGCAAACATAGAGGTTACACTCGTCTGGTGTGAGACGTTCCCTGGTGGGTCCACCGGGGGCCGAACCGCACAATAACCCTGGGTTTGGTGTGGGGCGGCGGAGGGGTGAAGTAGACTGCGGTAGTCGTCGTGGGGTTGTGGACCACTGCGGTTGCGGCGGGGACGTAGCCTCTCCGTCGTTTCTAGATCCCCGGTGAACATGCAATACAATACATACAAGGTGTTCTGAATGAGTTGTCGCAGGAGGAGACGTATGAACAAACCAGCTTGGGATGTTACAGCGCGAAATAGGATCCGCTGATCTGTCTCATCTCCATTGTCTTTCGACGTCAGTTTGATCATAACGTCGGCATTTTATGGTGGCACTACAGACGGTTAGACTGTTTTAGTATGTGACGTTACTGGACGACAAGTCTGCTGCACCAGGGGGACGATACTTTACGTGGTCATAAGACTTTTAAACAATGTGGAACGCTTTATCTTTCGGGAAGTGACATTAACTGTAACAAATACCTACTCGAGACATTTAGCTGTCACTCAGACTTTTGGTTGGACTTGTGAATTTTTTAATGTTATGAAGCAATATTTTATGTGTGACGGTTAAATGTGAGCTATTACAGGCACTCGTCCGATTTTATGGAACCTTAATGGATTCCTACGAACTCATAGAAGCTTGTCGAAGTTATTTTAATTTTTTTTGAATGTTGGGGTTCTTTCTCAGGGCCAGGCTCAACCAACTGCTTTATAGACACTTGATGGAAGAGAAACATTCAGCGCTTTTGGAAATGTTGAACTTACGCTTTGATTAACTTCAGTTGCTGAGTTTAATCAGTAACTTCCGTCGTCTTCAGTTAATGCGAAGACGTTCATATAATTATTTTCTGCATTTTATAGACGTACTTCTACGCTACTTCATGCGTAGTCAGCATCATAGGGATAAACGTTAGGGTGTACCATCCTAAGAAGAATCCACTAAGCCGAAGCGTCGTAAACTAGTTCCGAAACTCTCTCAGCTTCGACGTGATTAACTTCGAGTAAGAGTGGAAATTTATTGTCTATCGATAAAAATGACGTTGTCGGTAAAATTAAAGTAATAACAGCCCTCGGTCGCAAAAACGAAGTCATTTGACCTAGGTTTCAGCAACTATTAAGACTGGCTTCATCAGAAGTAAAACACTCAAACTGACATGTCACAAAATTTTAAAATACACTCTTGGAAATGGAAAAAAGAACACATTGACACCGGTGTGTCAGACCCACCATACTTGCTCCGGACACTGCGAGAGGGCTGTACAAGCAATGATCACACGCACGGCACAGCGGACACACCAGGAACCGCGGTGTTGGCCGTCGAATGGCGCTAGCTGCGCAGCATTTGTGCACCGCCGCCGTCAGTGTCAGCCAGTTTGCCGTGGCATACGGAGCTCCATCGCAGTCTTTAACACTGGTAGCATGCCGCGACAGCGTGGACGTGAACCGTATGTGCAGTTGACGGACTTTGAGCGAGGGCGTATAGTGGGCATGCGGGAGGCCGGGTGGACGTACCGCCGAATTGCTCAACACGTGGGGCGTGAGGTCTCCACAGTACATCGATGTTGTCGCCAGTGGTCGGCGGAAGGTGCACGTGCCCGTCGACCTGGGACCGGACCGCAGCGATGCACGGATGCACGCCAAGACCGTAGGATCCTACGCAGTGCCGTAGGGGACCGCACCGCCACTTCCCAGCAAATTAGGGACACTGTTGCTCCTGGGGTATCGGCGAGGACCATTCGCAACCGTCTCCATGAAGCTGGGCTACGGTCCCGCACACCGTTAGGCCGTCATCCGCTCACGCCCCAACATCGTGCAGCCCGCCTCCAGTGGTGTCGCGACTGGCGTGAATGGAGGGACGAATGGAGACGTGTCGTCTTCAGCGATGAGAGTCGCTTCTGCCTTGGTGCCAATGATGGTCGTATGCGTGTTTGGCGCCGTGCAGGTGAGCGCCACAATCAGGACTGCATACGACCGAGGCACACAGGGCCAACACCCGGCATCATGGTGTGGGAAGCGATCTCCTACACTGGCCGTACACCACTGGTGATCGTCGAGGGGACACTGAATAGTGCACGGTACATCCAAACCGTCATCGAACCCATCGTTCTACCATTCCTAGACCGGCAAGGGAACTTGCTGTTCCAACAGGACAATGCACGTCCGCATGTATCCCGTGCCACCCAACGTGCTCTAGAAGGTGTAAGACAACTACCCTGGCCAGCAAGATCTCCGGATCTGTCCCCCATTGAGCATGTTTGGGACTGGATGAAGCGTCGTCTCACGCGGTCTGCACGTCCAGCACGAACGCTGGTCCAACTGAGGCGCCAGGTGGAAATGGCATGGCAAGCCGTTCCACAGGACTACATCCAGCATCTCTACGATCGTCTCCATGGGAGAATAGCAGCCTGCATTGCTGCGAAAGGTGGATATGCACTGTACTAGTGCCGACATTGTGCATGCTCTGTTGCCTGTGTCTATGTGCCTGTGGTTCTGTCAGTGTGATCATGTGATGTATCTGACCCCAGGAATGTGTCAATAAAGTTTCCCCTTCCTGGGACAATGAATTCACGGTGTTCTTATTTCAATTTCCAGGAATGTAGATAACATAGAAGGCAAGCCACTATGGGCTGCTCACACTTGTCGAGCTACGGTAGCATCAGAGTCTGATGCTTTATCGCTTGATATTTATTCTATACGTGACATGACAGTTTGAGTGTTTTTCTTCTGATGAAGGCACTCTTAGTAGTTGGCGAAACCAAGGTCAAAGAACTTCTTTTTGCGACCGAGGGCTGTTATTGCTGTTATTGCAGTCGCTGACGACGCAACCACGTTTAAAAGCCATTGTGGTTATTTTGAAATTACTAAAAACTAACTTTAATGTAATACTATTTTAATTGCGCAACTAACTCTGTTTTGCATAATCCAGCGGTTTGTCTGTGCGAATGTGTGTGTGTGTCTGTGTGTGTGTGTGTGTGTGTGTGTGTGTGTGTGTGTGCACGCGTGTGTGTGTGTGCGTATCGCGCTCAATCTCGACCGGAACTGTTTCAATAAATTGTTTACATTATGTTTCTCAGCTGCTGTCAACTCTATAACAGTTGAAGCGTCGCGCGACCGTACTATAAATAAGCAGGGCGCGGCACTAACCTCACCTGCGATTCAGCTCTAACGGAGAAATTAGCCAATCCAAGCATAATGATAAATTATAGGTACAGCTAAAAAGTTTTCATTCTCAACAAGATATTTAACACGTTAAATAACGAAAATATTTTTCAGACTTAGCTCCAGGAATTTTTACTTTTCAACTACCATCAGGATACTTTCAGAAATAAAGAAGGGCTTATTAACTTTTCGCCTCTATTGGTCTTGACTGTAATCTTTCATCAAAGCTAAAAAAAAAGTAAGAACGCATTTCAGAGTCCATAGATTTACTGGCGGCCTTGCCGCAGCCAGACGTTTCACGGTTGTTGGCGAGAGTCTTCACAAATTCACCGGACACTCAATACAGGAATGTCTCAAGGATCTCCTTCAAACATTACACATAACCCAGTGTCCATTCACAAAGGTTCTCGGGCATCACTTTGTTGAAAAACCTCCATTCGAAACTACAGAGACCAACGTACACGCAAAACTCCGTGACAAGGTTACACAAATAAAACATTAGCCTTTCATTCATAGATGAAAGAGGCATGGAAAAAGCACGGAGAAACAAATCAAGGGAATTTAAGCAGTCTAGATTCGCGGCCAATAAACAAATTCACGATGTAGAGATAAACGTCTCTGAGCGGCTAACAACAATAGACTTTTGTTCCTTGATGGCATTCCAGAGAGGAGAAACTATAACAAAAGGCTTAAAGATAGCAACTGAATGAGATTCGACACTGAACGTATGCTTGACAAGGTCATAGCAGCCTAAACAGTGTTGTACAGCACGTAGCATTATAAGAGAAATTCGAGGTCTCATTTACCTAGGACCCTAGCTCTGTCTATCCATAAACAAAAACTGTCACAAAGTCCTTCAAGTCCTTCAGTGTTCGCACTGACCACCTGTGGAACTAGCAACCCCCCCCCCCCCCCCCCCCAAGCACTCTGTGCGTGATTCAGGGCCGTGTTGTTTTTACGAAGAAGCGAGATTTTCTTCAGCCACCCTTCAGCCAGTTTTCCTTCTCTTAAACAATAAAGCAAATGTTCCTATTTCCTCATATTTAAGCTTCTTGCTGTTTTCATTTCTCAATCGCTTCAATTTTTGGCCGATCTTCATTTTATCTTCGTTTTATCGCTTTACTCTTTATCTCCTTCTTCCACCATTGTGTCAGGTCCGTTACTGCTAGGCCTCGTGGTGTAAATGCACATTCCTGTAACCCGTCTCTATTTTTGTACTCATTAACGAACGTAAACCATGTTTTTTTCTACATCTGCACAAAAGTACTAATTCGATTGTCGTAATTAATCTTATCCAAAATATTCAGAGCGCCTGGCTGGACGTAAGGTTAAATAAATAGCACTGACCTCTGTAATACACAATGCCTAGAGGATACAACATCAGGATTACGTCATCGAATGACTGCTCTGGAATGAACAGTAGCAGTGAATACACAAATGCCATGTGACTGAACACTGAAGAAAATGAAGTAAATAGAGACGTAGGTGTTATCAGATCACGTAATGGTTAAGGCGACTGATGGCGATGTGGAGGGAAGCAAGGTTCCAGTTACTGCGTAGCACAGCCTTTCAATTGCCAGCAGTTATTCAAGAATGTTGAAGCTTTAAGCGTCTGTCGTACTATGTCGTTAAGCTAAGAGTGCTTCTCAGTTCCTGCCAGAGGATCACACATCAGTACGACGTAACCACAACCTCAGATACCACATTCGCTCATCATATTTTCACACGACGCAGTATTTGCGTGACTCGCCATCTACGAGTCGATTAAAGGCATCGATATTCTCCAATTGCGTCAACATTAACACCTTAATGAGAATTCCACTGTTAAACGAAGGGGAGAGAGGGGTTAAGTGGTTTGAGTATGTTGAAGATCTCTACTACTTTCGGAAGAATATCATTCACACTATCCCAACGATAGTAACGGCAGGTAAGAGCTAGAATCATCGCACAATCAGCTTTACGTCTCCTGCATTCAAGCTGCAGACAAGAATAATATACAGAAAAATGGAAAAAACTATGAAACAGCTGCTAGATGGCATCAGATTGGATTTCTGAAAGGTACATTCACCAGAGGGGCAGTTCTAACGTTGTGTTTGATAATGGACGCAAAATTTAGGCAAACTGGCTCCGTAGACCTAGAAAACGCGTAATTTAAAATGATGCAAGATGTTCGAAATCCCCAGGAAAAAGACCTGTAAGATATAAGGAAAGATGGGTAATATTCAGAACGGCACATGCGTCTGAAACAAAGTGTAAAATCGGCATTAGCGGAACATCGCGGGAACTGTGGCTCTGACATCGATTTTATTAACGTACGTGTACTGGCTAAAGAAACAAACATTTATAGAAGAAAGGTCCGAGAAGCGGTTGAAATTTCTAAGAATGCATCCAATTTCAATAGAGAGGACGGCTGTAGGCTTCCGGCATCGTGGCTCCCTGCCATCAAGGAAGTAAATACGCGGCCGTGGTGTAAACAACGCGCTGCTAGTCACCTCGGCGGACAATAATATTTTGGGTAAATATTCCACCTCTCTTGCTCTGTCCGTTCGAATCTAGCCACTGATGACGACCAACCAATAGCTGTAGCAGGCATTCCAGCCAATAACCCTTCTGCAGCATAAGTGTGGAATAGAGCCGTTCTATCCAATGACGATGACCGCCAATGGTATCCACAGGAGATGAGCTACCAACGCCCCTTCTTCTGCATTAGCCTATGACTATGGCCCACCAATGGTAGCCAAATGAATTTTAACCAATACAGCCTCTACTCCAGCACGAACGCCAGAAAACTCCCCCTTTATAAGTGGACGCTACACTCGTCTTTGACAGTGTTCTAGCAGTAGTGGACACCAAAAGATCCTGAGGAAGATACCAGCAGAGGGGTCGAAACGTCGAACATTTTAGAAGAAACATGACGCGCGCTAATAACCCAGTAGATTTTAACTTCAGTGACAACGGCCACCAAAACATGCAGGCTTTCATAATATTCAGAATGTACATGAACTTAGAGGGAACAATAAGAATGGTAGACCAAGAATTACGTCCTCATATAGTGCAAGAGGAGGATGAAGTGTTTCGCCTTACTATGCAGTCTGTTCATCGAAGCAGTTATAATGGAAATAAAACAAGTTTCATGTATGAACTTAAAATTCATGATAAAATAATGCAATATTACCAACAGCTTGGTGTAAGTCTTTTAACTGGACTCCCTTCTGTTACTTGTGTGTCCACCTGGCGTATTTAGATGCTCCCGCATCCAGCTATGAACCGGGCCCGGCGCTGCTTAACATCGGTGATCGGGTGAGAATTGCTGTTCCCAACGCGGCAAAGCCTTTGACTACAATGTTATGATTCACTGACGAGATTGCAACTCTCAGTGTAAATGAGGAAGAATTGTTGCACCTGTTAAACAGAAATAACCGTCTGATAAGCAAACACCACGGACAGAGAGTAATCTAAAGAAAGACGAAAGTAATGAATTGTCCCAGAAATGAGATTAGGGATAAGATTAACGCAAAAAGTGGTGATTACGAAGGAGACGAAGTGAACGAAGCAAAATAAAATATGGTGAAGGTCGTAAAAAACAGACTAGCACATGCAAAGAGGGTATTTGTGTCCTAAAACAGTTCACTAGTATCAAACAAAGGCCTTAATTTGAGGAAGAAATTTTAAGAATGTGCGTCTGGAGCACAACATTGCATCGGCGGAGAAATGGACAGTGGGAACCACAGAGGAAAGGGAACCGAGATCTCTGAGGGATGATGGTACAGAAGGATGTTGAAAATTGAGTAGACTGATAAGAGATGATCAAGTTCTCAATGATGAAGTTCTCAGTAGACTCGGCGAAGAAAGCTAGAAACATATACAAAACACCGACAAGAAGGCGGAACAAGGTAATAGGATATGTTTTAACTTTAAACGTTCTAGAGGCAGCTACAGAGGATAAAAGCTTAGAGGAAGACAGAGATAGAGATATGAATACATCCAACAAATAAATAAGAACGTAGGTTGCAAGTGATACTCTGAGATGAAGCTTTTCACACAAGAGAGAAATTCGTGGCAGGCCGTCATTCCTTTAGAAATATAAAATTTTCATTTTCTACTCGTATACGCAGTGGAAAGGACCTCTGACTACGCTCTTATCTGCCCTTACTGTCTTTGGGATTGAATGGACGGTAGTTTTCCTAAAGTATCAGTGGCTTTCTACGTATTACTTCCACCCAACCGCTCTTTCCCCTGCGTTTAACGATGGAATTGCAATTGGTGTTTTACTGTTGACGCCATTTCATTTCTTTTTCGTTTCCTTCGCCTTTTTCCTGCACCCATTTTGCCTTTGTTTCCCTGGTATTCTGATTAATTGCGTTCCTAAATATTTTGATGCATTATTGCCTTTTCCTGAAAGTTTTTGTAGTACCTTCTTTCGTTTATCAATTGATTTCTTTTGTTACCTATGTTTTTTTTTTCAGAGTTATCCTCCATCTCCCTATGTTCGTTTAACTTCAGTGATCACCCATTTTAGCGACATCAGTGCCCCTTCAACTAAATTGCCTACTAAGGTATTCATTTTCGTAGTATCTACAGCCTCGGAGAAAGTCATATAAGATTTTCAGCTCCTTTCACATAATGAAATACCTGATTAATATTATCAGATACTTTTTGCTAGCTGATTTTTCCTAGCGATAATCTTATCCAGTTCTGCATCTGCCCCTGGATCAAACTTACCATCCAGTACTGATTTCGGAATCTCTGTATTACCATGGTTTAAACCAGCTCAAATATTCCCGATTCTTCATGCCTTTTCCAAGTATGTATGTTAATGGTGGCATCGGTTCACTGTTGATTCTAATGAGAATAATAATGCAACTAAATTACTCACACTCAAGAGTTGGAGGTATACTTGGAAAACGCCGTGAGATACCGGAAGATTTCAGTTATATGACATCATACTCCAGTGAAAGACCCCGAAATCAGATACTGGATTATAGGGCATAATTAAGAGGCGATATAGACTCGGATCACAATTTAGTAGCGATGAAGAGTAGGCTGAATTTTAGGAGGATAGTCAGGAAGAATCAATGCGCAAAGAAGTGGAATGCGGAAGTACTAAGGAGTGTAAAGATACGCTTGAAGTTCTCTAAGGCCATAAAAACTGCGATAATGAATAGATCTGTAGGAATTTTAATTGAAAAGGAATGGACAAATCTAAACGAGGGCAATCACAGTAGTTTAAAAGAAAAACATAAGTGAAAAGAAAGTAACAGCGAAGAAACCTTGGGTAACAGGTGAAATACATCCGTTTACCTATGAAAGAAGGAAGTACAAAGATATTCAGGGGAATTCAGTGATAAAGAAATACAAATCTCTTAGGAACGACATACACCGGAAGTGCAGGGAAGATAAGGGCAAATGACTGAATGAAAAATGTGAAGAAATCGAAAAACAAATGATTGTCGGAAGGTCTGACTCAGCACACAGAAAAGTCTAAACAAACTTGGGGGAAATTTAAAAAAGGGTGGTATTATTAAGAATGCAATGGGAATTGCACTGTTAACTGCAGATGAGAGAGCGGATAGGTGGAAAGAGTACAGTGAAGGCCTTTATGAGGGGAAGACTTGTCTGATGAAGTACTAGAAGAAGAAATAAGAATCGATATAGGATAGATAAGCGATCCACTATTAGATTCAGAATTTCAAAGAGAAGACTTAAAATCAAATAAGGCAGCACGGATGAATAAGATTACATCAATATGTCTAAAATCATAGGGGGGAATGGCAACAAAACGACTACTCACGTTGGTGTGTAGAATGTATGGGTCTAGCGATGCACCAACTGACTTTCGGAAAAAAACATCAGCCACACAACACCCAAGACAGCAAGTGCTGACAGGTACAGGAATTAGCGCACAATCAGCTTAACAGCACATGCATCCAAGTTGCTGACTAGAATGTTATAAAGGGGAATGGAAAAGAAAATTCAGGCTCTGTTAGATGACGATCAGTTTGGCTTCAGAAAAGGTAAAGACACGAGAGGCGCTATGGTCGATAATGGAAGGAAGACTACAGAAAACTCAAGATGCGTTCATAGGATTTATCGACCGGGAAAAAGCGTTCGACAACATCAAATTCTGCAAGATGTTCAAAATTCTAAGAAAAACAGGAGTAACCTGTAGGGAAAGACGCTTAATATACTATATGTACAAGAACCAAGAGGGTACAATGAGAGAGGAAGACCAAGAATGATATGCTCCTATGGAAAAGGATGTTAGACAGGGATGTATTTAAGACAGGGATGTAGTCTTTCGCCCCTAATGTTCAATATATACATCGAAGGATCAATGACGAATATCAAAGAAATGTATGTATGTATGTGGGTATGTGGAATTAAAATTCAAGATGAAAGCATATCAATGATAAGATTCGCTGATGACGTTGCTATCCTCAGTGAAAGTGAGGAAGAATTACAGGATGTGTTGAACGGAATGAACAGTCTAGTGAGTACAGAATATGGTTTGAGAGTAAATCGAAGAAAGACAAAAGTAATGAGAAGTAGCAGAAATGAGAACAGCGAGAAATTTAACATCAGGACTGTTGATCACGGAGTAAGTGAAGTTAAGGAATTCTGCTACCTAGGCAGCAAGATGACCAATGAAGGAAGAAACAAGGAGGACATAAAAAGCAGGCATTCCAAGCCAGTAGAAGTCTATTAGGTCTTGATTTGACGAAGAAATTTCTAAGAATGTATGTTTGGAGTACACTGCTGTATGGTATTGAAATACTATCTGTAAGAAAACCGGAACAGAAAAGAATCGAAGCACTTTAGATCTGATGTTACAGAAGAATACTGAAAATTAGGTGAGCCGATAAGGTAAGGAATGAGGAGATATTCTGCGGAATCGGCGAAAACTGGCATGAAGAAGGGACAAGATGATAGGACGTATGTTAAAAGATCAGAGAATAACTTTCATGGTACTGGGGAGTTGTAGAGCGTGAAAACTGGAACTTAGTTTGCAAGTGCTACTCTGAGATGAAAAGATTGGCACGAGAGAGAAATTCGTGGCGGATCGTGTGAAACCTGTTGGAAGACTGGCAAATAAACTTCCTCTCTGTCCCATCTTTCATTCATGACGTATGCTACTCCAGTTATGCCATTTTCCTCTGCTGTTGATATAACCCTATATTCTTCCTATCAAAAATCTTTATCTTCTTTCCGTTTTATTTCACTGACCACCACTGTATCTAGACAGAGCCTTTGCATTTCGCTTCTCAGATCGTCTAGCTTTCCTATCACTTTCAAATGCATTACTTTCCACTCTCCGAAACGTAAAATGTTATTTTTCGGTTTGTTATGCAATCTTTTTCTCGTGGTTATCTCACCCTTGACAGTTCTTCCCTGGAGATCAGATAGGGAAAGTAATTCGGAATCTGTACCCAGAAGAGAGATTATCATGACACTTTTTCGATTGCAGCCACATGTGCTATGGAGATGTATTATGCATCTTTACCGGAGTGGTTTCTAATGCCTTCTCCACCTTCACACAGCTAGTCTTTGCTGACTCCCCACTCTTTAAGAGCAATTCTCACTTCAAGATCATGTGGATGCCCTGAATCTTTGTCTGTTCCTTCATCATGTTTGACAAGACTGTTGGCAGAACGAGGATTTTCGTCATATATCGAATGGCTTCGGCCCTATTTCAGAGGATTTCTGTTGAAAGCTAGCGGGGTACCCGGTTTCGCTCAGAGAGTTGAGGTGAGATTGTGTGGTAGGTGGAATAAAAGGATAAGCTTTAAAGTATAAGAGGTAAAAAATGTTACGGCGTAAAGTCAGCGCCCGCACGCCAATGGGGAACGACAGAGAAGAGAAGGCCTTTGAGAAGGGGTCAGCGAATCGTACGCTTCAATAGCAACTTCAACTTTAGCCACTTCGTTAGCCGACGCATCATAGCCTCTTCATTAGCAATCTCTACATAACACAGTTAGAGAGCAGCAGTCGCAGCAGTTCAGTTGGCAGACTTTTGTTAGAAGCGGTCGCTAGGACCAAAAGTGTTGTCTATTCTGAAGAAGACTGATTATTTTGTATGGTGTCCTTTGCTTGCGGCATATCTGTGTATTTGTACTTGTAACTGATCATGTATAAAGGACTACAAGAATTCTCAGATCAAAGTTAAGTATTTGTACTTCTCTTGTTGTAACAAAACTCATTAATAAGAGTTGTTTGTTTGTCTAGCGAACCGAGTACGCTGTACTCCTAGATACAACAAACATTTTTTATCGAAAATATATTCTAACTATTAACAATACTTGTTTATAAACAGCATTTTTCATTTTGTTAGCCGAGGTATATATTAACAAATTTTTCGAATTTCCAACTCGAGAGTAGATTATGTATAGTCGACCGTGAGAGAAACAGGAGTCTTTGAAGCTGATGCTGCAATATTTTAAAGTTTTTTCATTGCGCTTTGTTGATTGTAAAACTGGAGGCTAACTTGATTGGAAACTGCAGTATTTTAAACTGGAATCGCAACTCAGTAGTGACCAGTGGTATTGTGGGGGGTAAATAGTGCGTGTCCTTTATACTTTCCAGCCGTAAGTTCCGCTTCGATGACGTTATTGGATAGCCATTTGACGATCATTGTTGTTCAGTTACATAGTTGTGGTGAGTTGAGAGTTCTGAGTAGTATGATCGGAAATCAAATTTTAAGTCGAAGTCAGTGAAATGGCATTCCTGGTACTTGCAAATAGCTTAGAAATTCTGTAGGGAAGTTCATACTTTCTTCAACTTTTAACACCGCGTCGATCGATTTGTATATTCTCTTTTCCCTAGGAATTTACTTTTGAATATTAAAGCTGATATCGTCGATAATATTACTTTAAGTTCCCAAAATTGCCCTTTCAAATAGCCAGTCCGGATGGTACACTTGTGAACAATGCTTGAATAAATTTGAAAGCTGAGTTAGTTTTCAGCAGAAGTTACGTTGCAGAAATCAGTGTTGTGTTTAATGAGGCCGGTCGCCTGATTAATATGATAGGTGCCTTCATCTACTTGCAAAAACATGTTGGGAAAAATGTGCTGTCATTTCGTCATTCGATAATTCAGCTCTCATATTTTTTGTTAGTCGCAGCATCTGTATGTGGGGCCAGAAATGTGATCCGTTTAAGCATGCTTTTGCTGACTTTGGGATAACTGGAAGTATTTGTCGAAAATCTCCTGGAAGTAAGAGTAGAGCTCCTGCCATCACATCAGAGGTACCTCGCAAGTCTTGTAATGTTCTGTCCATAGCTTCGAGTGATTTGTTTATGTGCCGTTAAGCATTCGTCCCAGAAGATAATTTTGGAGTGCTTTAGAAGTTCACCCCGTCCAGATGCTCTTGAGATTTTAGGTAACGGCATTTGTTCTTTGGCTATATTAAACGGTAACTGTGGTGCGAAATGGGCACTTCGTCCTCCTTCCATAAGTGTGGCTGCAATGCCGCATGATGCTAGTGCAAGTGCGATGTGCTGATTAGCACCTGTTTACGCCAGCAATAGATTCATTAGAAACGTTTTCCCGGTGCCGTCTATTGTGTCCAAGTAAATAATTCCCCACCCCCACCCCCCCGCTTCCCTCTTGTAGTTGACCCGATCCATGACAATGTTGTAAATTTCCATTTGATTGTCGCTGATATATGGTTTGTTGTGAGTGTTGTATTGCGGCAGTATGTTGATGTAGTTTTTTTCCTTTGTAATTTCGAAGTTTAGCACACTGATAGCATCTTTTCGTGGTGATGGCAACCTACGTTGCACTAAGGTCTGATTCTTTATTGCTACACATTTATCTTCTAAGCGCATTAGTGTTTCATTGAAGATGTCGTCGTTGAAGTCGATGGTCAGTTCAGGATGAGCTTTTCAGATTTGGCACAGTGTGCCATCACTCATACTCGCTTTGAAGTGGTCCCATAGATGTTTGGGATTCTCTGGGTTACATGTTGTTAGAATTATGGCGAATAAGTCTCTCATTTGTTCAGGCTTCTTAACTCCTGGTGGTTGTCGTTTTCCAGCAGGCCTAAGCGTTGGCATGCTTCTCTGTACGTCTGGCATAGATAACCGTTAAGAGGCTTAAGACATGTGGAACTTGTTGTCCCTATATTTCGTGTAACAACATCCGGAGATAGAAACATTCGACGTTTTCATGGTTTCTGAATGATCTTCTACTACAATTCCTTGTTTTCGGTCGTAGAAAGATTTTTCTTGTTGTGTTCTACGTATAATAGGTAGGGACGTCGACATAAAGTAATGTCACAGTTGGTAAAAAGCGGTTAATGCTGTGTTCTGAGGTGGTTCGCTTGCAATTTTTCTGGCGGTATCTTTTGTAAAGTAAACCCTCCATCCATTTTCTAAATGTACTGCTAGGTAAACTGAAGGTGGAGAGGGAGGGAAAAAAAGGAACGGAGAGGGATCATTGCTGTCAGCTGCACTGGGACATTATGTGGAATTGGCGGAGGCGAGTGAAAATGTGCACCAGGCCAAGAATGGAACCCACAATCTCCTGCTTACTTATTTTGTTAATCTCATTTTTTGTTCGGGGCGGACGTCCCATGACGCTTGTTCAAGTTCATCGTTGAGCCATGAACTCAGTTTTTTTATTACAGACTGAACACGCCTAGCTACCGTGCCGGCATTATCGTAATTCCACGGGATATCTTAGCTCGCTTCATTACCAATCCACGCTCCCATCGAGCGCCATCTATCTGCAGTCGCTTTCCATTCCACCATATTCGCTCTTCCGAGATTCCCAAAGGAGGTCGTACGTGTTTGTGCATCTGCACTGAAGAAGGTGGACTCATTGCCCAGCTCGGCCTATCAAATTATATGAATGAGTGTTGTCTGTTCTTTTGGACATCTCACAGTGCTCATTCTCGTTCGCTGGGAATTTACGTTCTTCGCGCTCTTCGTTTGTTTGGTTTCTTCGGCGTTCTTTTGTTTTCGCCGTTTTCCTTCGGGACTGGAAGATTTGTTCCTGTGTTACGTTTTCCCTGGTCTAAAATGTAAATCAAATTAACTTTTAACTATCAAATACACTAAGTATACTTTACACGCTTTTCACATTTTATTTTCGATTTATGTTCAGCCACTGTATCATTTTTACTACTTGCACTTCACTACTTTCTCGGTTCGTCCCTTCGTCACTGTAAGAAACTAATTTTCGAACCCACGACGGGTCTTGGCTTCTGTATTCCTACCAACGGGTAGCCCCATCAGTGGATAATTCCAGAACAAACCAAAAAGCCTTCGAATGGGCCACAATGTTACAGAACTCCACAACATTGAGTGTTCTGGAATGTTGCACAGGAATACCTATTGCAATCTACATCCTTCTGAATCTGCTTATTGTATTCATCTCTTGGTCTCCCTCTACGACTTTTACCCCCAAGTTTCCCTCCAGTACTAAACTATTGATCTCAGAACGTGTCCTACCAATCGATCCCTTCTTCTAGTCTGGTTTTGCCAAAAATTTATTTTCTAACAAATTCCATTATATGTCTCCAAATTAGATGCGTGATCTACCCATACAATCTTCAGCACCACATTACAAAATCTTTCATTTTCTTTCTTGTCTAAACTGTTTATCGCCCACATTTCACTTCCATAAATGGCTACACACTGTGCAAATACTTTCAGAAAAGATTACCTGACACTCAAATCTATATCCGATGATAACCAATTTCTCTGTTTCAGAAAAACTTTTCTTGCCATTCCCAGTCTGCATTTTATATCCTCTCTAATTCAGCCATCATCAGTTATTTTTTCCCGAATAGCACAACTCATCTACTACTTCCAGTCTCTCATTTCTTAATCTAAATCCCTCAGCATCACCTGATTTACTTCGACCACATTCCATTATCCTCGTTTTGCTTTTATTGATGTTCATCTTATATCCTCAAGATACTGCCCATTCCATTTAACTTCTCTTCCAAGTCCTTTCCTGTCTCTGACAGAATTACAATGTCATCGGCAAAACTCAAGGTTTTTATTTCTTCTCTTTGGATTTTATTTCCTACTCTAAATTGTTCTTTTGTTTTCTTTATTGCTCGCTTTATTGCTTGCCCAGTGAACAGATTGAATAACAGCTGGGATCCACTATATAACCCTCTCTCACTCCCTTCTCGACCACTGCTTCCTTTTCATTCCACTCGACTCTAACTGCCGTCTGGTTTCTGTAAAAGTTGTAAATAGCATTTCACTCTCTGTATTTTATCCTTGCTACCCTCAGAATTTCAAAGAGTGTTTCAGTCAACATTGTCTTAAGCTTTCTGTAGATCTACTGAAACGTCCCCTTAGAACAAGTTATACACGACTGTGCTTAACCTGACACACAATATTATTTATCGCAACGCAATCTGACTTTCAAAAATCCCTACACCTACAAAAGAATGGTCCTGACTAACATTAACCTATACCTTTCAGAAATCACTTACCTCACAAAAATCTTCGTTACTCAAGCTACTGCAATACAGCGAGCGCCACTACTGCCACCTAAATAAAAGATTCAAACTACGGAAGGCACTAACTACTGATAGTCTTAGCAAATGAAAGATTCTAATAGAGAACAAACAATGTATTTACCTCAATATTCATAATATATACAGCAATTCATGACATTTTTCAAAACTCCGCCATCTTTCTCCCCACATCCACCACTGCTGGCGGCTCACCTCCAACTGCGCAACGCTACACGCTGTTCACATCCAGCTGCCGCTGCCTAACACTACAATGGCAGACAACAATGCAAACTAGCCACAGACTGCACACAGCACAGCCAGTGATTTTCATATAGAGCGCTACGTAACGTTGCCAATAAGAAAACATAAACAGCCTACATACATAAAGAAAACATAAACAGCCTACTTACATAGAGTGATTTTCATATAGAGCGCTACGTAACGTTGCCAATAAGAAAACATAAACAGCCTACTTACATAAAGAAAACATAAACAGCCTACTTACATAAAGAAAACATAAACAGCCTACTTACACTACAAATGCAATAAACATAGGTTTGCCTTTCTTGTTTCGTTTTAGGTCTTTCATTGCCCTGTCAAATTCTTTGAGTAGTATCTTATCTTCATCCGTCCTAGTCCATTTCTATAATATCGCTCTCAAGTAAATCTCCCTTGTACAGACCTTTTATATACTCCTTCCACCTTTCAGCTTTCCCTTCTTTGCTTAGCTCTTGATATTCGTGCGGGTGGTTCCGTTTTCTCCAAAGGTTCCCTTAATTTTCATGCAGACGGTATCTGTGTTTCCTCTCGTGTTACATGCTTCTAGGTCCGTCCTCTAGCCATTCCTGCTCATCCGTTTTGCACTTCCTGTTTATTTCAGTTTTTAGACGTCTGTATTCCCTCTCTCCCACTTCATTCACAGCATTTTTATATTTTCTCCTTTCGTCAATTGAATTCAATGTCTCTTTTGTTACTCACGGATTTCTGCAAGCCATAATCTTTTTTCTACTTGATCTCTGCTGCCTTTACTACTTCCTCTCTCAAAGCTACCCATTCTTCTTCTACTGTATTCCTGTCCCCTGTTCTTGTCAACCGTTCCCGAATGCTCCCTCTGAAACTCACAACAATTTCTGGTTCTTTCAGTTTATCCAGTTCTAATCACCTTAAATTCCTACATTTTTGGAATTTCTCTAGATTTAATATATAGTTCATAACCAATATAGTGTGGTCAGAGTCCACATTTGTCCTTGGAAATTTCTTACAATTTAAAATCTGGTTCCGAGATCTACATCTTACAATTATATAAATAATCCGAAATCTTCCAGTGTCTCCAGGTCTCTTCAACATGTACGACCTTCTTTCATGATTCTCATACTCTTCAGTTGAAACTTCCGGGCTGAGAGGCCGTGGTCGATATATAAAATTTCCATCTAACGTTTCGTCTCCATCTGCGGGAGGCATCTTCTGAGGTCGTCCGGATACTGCCTCTCAGCCCGGAAGTTTCAACTGAAGACAACACCGGCCGTGAAAGCCTATATTGTATGATTCTCATACTGTTAGGGATTATTAAATTATGCTCTGTACAAATTTCTACCAGTCGGCTTCTTTCTTCATTCCCTTCCTTCAGTCTATATTCACCTACTATTTTACCTCCTCTTCCTTTTCCTACTGTCGAATTTCAGTCCTCCATTACTATTAAAATTTCGTCTCTCTTACTATCTGAATTATTTCTTTTATCTCATCATACATTTCTTCAAACTCTTCATCTGCGGCGCTAGTTGGCGTATAAACTTCTTCTATAGTGGTGGGTGTGGGCTGCATGTCTATCTTTGTTGCAATAATACGTTCACTACGCTGTTCATAGTAGGTTAGCAGCGTTCCTATTTTCTTATTCATTATTAAATTTACTCTTTGCATTACTCCTATTTTATTTTGTATTCATAGCCCTGTATTCACCTGACCAGAGGTCCTGTTGCTCCTGCCACCGAAGTTCACTATCTCTCACTATATTTAACTTAAATCTATGCATTTCCCTTTTTTAAATTTTCTTACATACCTGCCCGATCAAGGGATTTGACATTCCACGCTCCGATTCGTAGAACGCCAGTTTTTTTTTTTCCTTCTTGATAACGACATCCTATTGATAACGACATCCTGAGAAGTCCACTCCCTGCCATCCGAATGGGGGACTATTTTACCTCGGAATTTTTTACCCAAAAGGATGGCATCTATCGTACAGTAGAGCTGCATGCCCTTGGGAAAAATTACGGCTGTAGTTTTCCCTTGCTTTTAGCCGTCTGCAGTACCAGCACAGAAAGATCGTTTTGTCTGATGTTACAATACTAGCTCAGCCAGTCATTCAGAATGTATCCACTGCAACTACTGAAAAGTGTGTTTCCCCTCTTTAGGAAACACATGTTTTTTCGGCCTCTCAACAGCTACCCTTTCTTTGTGGTTACAGCCACAATACCGCTATTTGTATCGCTAAGGCACTCAGTCCTTCCCACCAACGGCAAGATCCATTGCTCATTGAAAGGGGAGAAGGGAGGGCGTGACTTATATGTTCTTGTAAGAAAAGCGTTGTTAGTTGGATTTGGTAATTTCTGTGGTTTAGCAAAGCATACTGGTTGGCAGGGAGGAGTTCATTCGGTTCGGTAGCTCGTTATGAACGTACGAGTATGTTTGCGGTGTTTGCCGTATGTGTCCCGAACATTTAGGATACATACAGAACGTCATCCACCCCATTCTGTTACCATTCGTGCAAAATGAACAAGTCAAAGCATATGCACAGTGTTCACATGTTACACAACCCATTTTTGTACACGTCTGTCAGGTTCCCTTTTCAGCGTCGCCACCAGATTTACCCCCTGCTGAGAACATGCAAGATATATTGGTATTCTGTTTTATTATTATTTCTGCGAGGAGCCTTAACTTATTTTCCCCCAGGCAGGACGCTAACCTCGCCCAGGAACAATCAACCTGGAGCATCAGGGTTTTGTAGGTTTTGTTCTACGTGGTCTCTTTCCCCCACGCGGACTGCCTTCACTACGTATCTCAGTGGCCCGCTTCCCCTCGCGGCAGATACTAAAGAGGAAAATGGAAGTCACATTCGCACCTAATATTGTTGCGGCTGAAGAAAGGAAAAAACTTTGATGAAGAGAAGCGGATAGGAAAGATAAGAAGCCTGATACAAGTAAGTGGAACTAATTTCTAACCTAAGGGCCTACGTAGTTGCCACCCACAAACTGCCAAGAAGGGAAACACACTTTGTCTGGGATCTCACCAGCCGACCAGCCTGGCGTTCGTGACTACACCGCTAGCATAGCTCACGTCATTATAGCTGAGTGGATCACTGAGACACACAAACCTCTCCACCACGTTAAGGTGGTAGTCCATGGTTCAGAGTGAACTATAATGAAAATGAAGGCACTTAGACAGATCTGAAGCGCAACTTTGTGGAAGAAGCGAAACAAATGTATGGATGTGGGATCAGTGTGAAATTCCAGATATAAATAAATGGACGACGGCAAGGAAAAGAAATTTGAAGTATCATATGGAAGGAATGGACCCTACAAGGCTTGTTAAAACAAGGGTAACTTTGCCCGGAGGACCACCCACGTGGTGAGACACAAGTTGGCCCAACAGATCAACGGAATGTGGCCGACGAACAAGGGAAATTTACTCAGTGGCAACAGCAACAGCAGAAGAAGAAGAAGAAGAACATCGGGATGGTGGAATTTTTGCTGATCCACACTGTATTACCGGCAATGTACCTTGACCAATTGCAGCAACAGGTCCACGTAACGTGGGACGTCACCCTGGATGACATCCGACTACAATGTCACACTGTTTATACACGCTTACAGACGTGTGTTGTAGTTAGAAAAGCATGTACGAGATACTAAAAGAAGGTATACTGCCTTTAAAACAAGTGAGTATACCGTCATTTGTGAGGGAGCATTTCTTCTTCGTTTCACTTTTTCCATTTTTCAGTTGCGTATGCAAAATTATTTACTAAATGTTGCTGTAACAGAATAAATAGTTGAAAATTTGATTCATCGGCATACAAAATCTCTATCACTAAACGGAAATTATTTGCAAAAACGCAATAATATTGACAAATCAAAACTTCGTTCCATTCAGAGCGACACAAACAAGAAGCTAAAACCTCAACAATGCTATACTTCCTAGTCCCATGGCAAAAAGTTCCACACAGACGAGACTGTAAGTTTTAACAATTACAGAGCCGATTCTTATATACACAAAACAGCACTTTAACCTTTCAAAATTCTGTAAAATGTGAATGACACAATTAGTTGTAACTGAAGTTACTAAGTGAAACAGCATGTGTAAGATTTACCACAAATCTACAGCTCTCCCTGAATCACTGGAGATTAATGTTCTAAGGTGTGCTGTTGATAAAATCTACGCGTCATATTTTACTAGCAGGCGCCTTTGCATTACGATGGTATGGGTTACGCTGTCAGACAAGCCGAATTTAGTCTCTATCATTTATTTCCCAAATGTCAACAGGTAAATAAACACACAAAGACCTACGTCATGCCTAAAACCTTGGCTTACGTCATTCCAAATTACGTCACTAACTAGTTGCCCAGACCAATCGCAAATAAGTATTTGACCGACTGTTCCGCGCTCACCGCCACGAGTTATCACGGCCGACGTGAATGGACGAACTTTGCTTTGGAGAACAATGGTCTCTTCCGTCGAGCTAGTTGGGCGGACTCCAAACTTATTAATTTACAGCGGACAATGGAGCTGTTGGTGCCAGATGAGGCTGTCGAATTTATTACACTTTGGGTGAAAATAATTATCTGGTAATTAATTTCCTGTCGGCTTCTCTTTGTTGCGCCGAGGCACTATTACATCTGGTCTGTGCGGACTACTAAAATGATATGAGGGCACTGATACTGCTCGTATGTTTATATACCTGTTAGCGACAGAAACGAATCTAATACCTGCACAGCAAGTTGTCAACAACAATTTCGCTGGTAAAGAGACGCTAACTTAGTCTTTTAGCTCGTTGTGTGTGAAGAAATACATCATTCTTGCTCGAGTTTCTTCAGGTTGAATAATTCAGTCCTTCCCTGCAGACATTTACTGGCTGCAATAAAGTTCTTCTGGGTTGTATACCATATCATACTCTAAAACGAATCAATTTTCGGCTGTTATTGTAAGTGGTCTTCATCAGAGCTTGTAATAACTTCACGCAATATTGGCCGAAACGTTGCCTGATTTTACGGTGTAACGTGGTTCTACACCCCAGATAAATATTATGGGAATTGACTCTAGCCATGGAAGACTGTTCATCGTGTGTGGCATCAGGTTTTGTAATAGTAGGGACAAGACCATAGCCTAGCTGAAGAGCATTGCTCCGGAATGGATTGAGTGCACCCTCAAGGGCCATGCTTTCATGTCCCACAAGATCGGACATTCCGCCATAATAATTATAAAATATCACCAATTACTCTCTTTAAGAAACTTAAGTTTTGTGAAATTGATGGCTTTACACATTACTGGTTTGAATAATCGTTAACAAACTGAATGCAAAAAGTATTATTGTATAATTCAAACAATGATGGAAGGAGACAAAATTTTAATAACTGGAAAGAAATTTCAGGTTTATTTGAACCCTTACTCCTTATGTATGTCATAGCCCTCAACTTGACTTTCATCACATAAAACTGGTACCTTCCGCAGACGATACTAGTACTGTATAGATCCCACTAAATCGAAAGCAACAGTAGATACTGTATATTATGTTCTTCAAAGAAATTACAGTTCAGTTCATTTTCTTTTGCTCTTCGCATAACTGCTAGTCATGAAACCAAACGAATCATCCTCCTGACATATTTTGTGTATTTCTACTCAGTACTCTCGTTGGCGTGGTCTGCACTCCGAACACTGGTACAATGTAGCTCTCCATGCTAATCTATCCTGTGCAAGCCTCTTCACCTCTGAATAACTGCTGCAACCTACATCTTTCAAAATATGCGTACTGTATTCATCTCTTTGTCTCCCTCTACGATTCTTACCCCTAAACACTTCCCTCCAGTACTAAATTTCTAATCTCATGATGTCTCAGAATATGTCGTACCAACCGACCTCGTCTTATAGTCAATTTGTGCGAAATTTCTGTCTCCCGAATTCTACTTGGTACCTCCTCAGTAGTTACGCGTTCGAATCATCTGATCTACAGGGTTCTTCTGTAGCACCACCGTTCAAAACCCTAAACTGGTCATCGTCCATGTTTCACTTGGATACAAGGCTATACACTGTACAAGTACCTCCACAAAAGACATCCTAGCAGTTAAATCTATGCGCCATGTTAATAAATTTCTCTTCTACAAAAATCCTTTTCCTGACATTGCCAGTCTACATTTTACATCCTTTCTACTTCGGCCTATATCACTTATTTTGATGTCCAAATAGGAAACTTCTGCTACTACTTAAAGTGTCTAGTTTCCTAATCTAATTGCCTCAGTATCACCCGATTTAATTCGAGTAAATTCCATTAACCTTGTGTTACTTCTGTTGATGTTCAATTGCTCTTCCAAGTTCTAACAGAACTACAGTTTCGTCGGCAAACCTCAACGTTCTTTTTTTTTCCCTGAACTTTAATTCCAAATTAGTTTTTGGTTTCCTTTATTCCTTGCTCAATTTACGAAAGGTTAGGCTACAACACTGTCTCACTACCTTCTCAACCAATGCTTCCCTTTCATGCCCGTTGATCCTCACAACTGCATTTCTGTACACTTTGTAAGCAGCTTTTCGCTCCCTTTATTTTTCCCCTGCTACCCTCAGAATTTCAAAGACAGTATTCGAGACACCACTGTCAAAACTTTCTCTGTTTACAACTGCTATAAAAGAAGGTTTGCCTTTCCTTAATCTACCTTCTAAGAGAAGTCGTAGGGTCGGTGTTGCTTCGTGTGCTCCTAGATTCCTCAGAAATCCAAACAGATCTTCTCTGAGATCGACATTTACCAGTTTTTCCTTTACTCTGTAAGGAATTCGTGTAAATATTTTGCAACAGTGATTCTTAAACTGATAGTTCGATAATAATCACATATGCAGCATCCGCTTCCTTTGTAGCTGGAATTATTACATTCTTCCTGAGGTATGAGAATATTTCGCCTTTCTTACACATCTTACACACGAGATGGAATAGTTTTGTCAGGGCTGCTCTCCCAAAGCTATCAGTAGCCCTGCCGGAAACTCCGGGGCCCTTGTTTCAACCAGGTCTTTCAGTGCTCAGTCAAATTCTTCCTATCTTCATCTATCCCTCTTCCCTTTCTGTAACATTGTCTTCAGGTTCATCTTCCTTGTAAAGGGAGCTTTGAGCTTTCGCTTCTTTTCTTAGAGCTAGTGAGCTCTTGGTATTCATAGAGCTGCTTCTCTTTTCTCCACAGGCCTCTTTAATTTTCCTGTAGCCGTTATCTATCTTTCCCCAAGTGGAATATGCTTCTAAATGGTTCAAATGGCTCTGAGCACTATGGGACTTAACATCTATGGTCATCAGTCCCCTAGAACTTAGAACTACTTAAACCTAACTAACCTAAGGACAGCACACAACACCCAGTCATCACGAGGCAGAGAAAATCCCTGACCCCGCCGGGAATCGAACCCGGGAAGCCGGGCGTGGGAAGCGAGAACGCTACCGCACGACCACGAGCTGCGGACGGAATATACTTCTAAACCTCACATTTATCCTCCAGCTATTCCAGGTTAGCCATTTTGCGCTTCCTGTCAATCCCTTTCTTTAGGCGTCTGCTTTCCCTTTCGACTGCTGAATTTTATTTTTTCATTTAATCAGTCAAATTCACTATATCTTTTGATATCCGAGTATTTCTACCAGCCATAGTCTTTTTACTTATTTGATCCTCTGCTGCCATGACTACTTCATCTCTCAAAGCTACACATTCCTCTTTTACTGTTTTACTTTCCCTTGTTCCTGTTGTTGCCTAATGCTCCCTCTGCAACTCTCAACGGTGTCTCCTTCTCTCCACTTATCTAGGTACCATCTCCTTAATTTTCTACCTTTTTGCAATTTCTTCAGGTTACGCTTCATATTGTGGTCAGAGTCCCTATGTGCCCCTGGAAATGTCTTACAATTTAGAATCTGGTACTGAAATCTCTGTCTCCAGGCCCCTTCAAAGTATACGACCTTCGTTCATGATTCTTAAACCTAGTGTTAGCGAGGATTACATTTTCTACTGTTCACATTTCTACCAGGTGGCTCCTTCTTTCATTCCTTATCACTCAGTCCATATTCAACTATTATTTTTGCTTCTCTTCCTGTGCATGCTATCGAACTCCAGTCACCCATACAAATTTTTGCCTCCTTTAACTATCTGAATACTTTTTTTTATCTCAACATATATTTCCTCAATCTTCTCATCATCTGCGGAGCTAGTTGGCATATCAACTTGTACTACTGTGGTTGGTGTGGGCTTAGTGTCTATCTTGGCTACAATAATGCGTTCATTGAGATGTTCGTACTAGCTTACCTGCATTCCTATTTTATTATTAATTATCAATACTACTCCTGCATGGCCCCTATTTCATTTTGTATTTATAAACCAGTATTCAACTGATCAGAAGTCCTGTTTCTCCTACCACCAGACTTCACTAATTCCTACTATATCTAACTTACATATATCCATTTCCGTTTTTAGGGTTTTTAACTACTTGCCCTTTTAAGGAATTTAACATTCTACTCACCGACAGGTACAGCGCTACTTTTGTTTCTCCTGACGACGACATCTTCCCAAATAGTCCGCGCCCAGAGACATGAATTGGGTTATATTTTACCTCCAGAATATTTTACCCAAGAGAATGACATCACCATTTACCCATACACTAGAGGTGCATGCCTCGGTGAAAATTACGGCTACATTCCCCCTTGCTGTCAGCTGTTGGCAGTACCAGCACAGAAGAGCCATTTTCGTTGACATTACAAGGCTAGATCAGACAGTTATCCAGACTGCGGGCCCTGCAACTACCGAAAAGGCTGCTGCCGCTCTTCAGGAAACATCGCTTGTCTGGACTCTCGACAGATACCCCACCATTGCGGTTGTACATACTGTACGACTACTTCTATCGCTGAGGTATGCAAGCCACCCCACCAAGCGCAAGATCTATGGTTCATGGAGGGAATAATGTCTACTGGGGTAACTCGTCTCTTGAAAATAAAGTATTGGATGCACAAAAGTGACCAGTAAGAATGTGTCGTATTCACTCGCAGTCATTATAGCCTCTTCATGGAGTCCGAAGGTATCACTGTACCATAACAATACAATGCCGACTGCCTTGCCGCAGTGGTAACATCGGTTCTCGTCATATCACGAATTTAAGCGCAGTCAGGCTTGGCTAGCATTCGGATGGGTCACTGTCCAGGTCTGCCGATTGCTCTTGGCAAGTGGTGTGCACTCAACCCTTGTGAGGCCAGTTGAGAAGTTACTTGATTGAAGAGTGGCGGCTCCGCTCACGAAAACTGACGACGGCTGGGAGATCGGTGTGCTGACCACATGCCCTTCCATATCGGCATCCAGTGGCGACCAAAGGCTCTTGACGACACGGCGATCGGTCGGCTCCGTTGGCCCTTCCAAGACATGCTCTGACTGAAATAATAATGCTGCGCAGACACTGTCTTCACGTACACGTACCCCTTAATTAGTCCACCACGCAAACATTGGGGTTACACTCGTCTGGAATGAGATGTTCCCTGGAAGTCGACTGGGGGCCGAACTGCACAATAGCCCTGTGTTCGGTGTGGGGCGGCGTTGGGGTGAGTGGACTGCTGTAGCCTGTTGTGGACTTGTGTGCCACTGAGGGCAACGGCGGGGACGAAGCCTCTCCGTTGTTTCTATATCCCCAGTTCAAAACATACATACATACATACATACATAGGTCCTCAATTCAATACAAACCATTGCTACATTGCATTTTCACTCTAATTAAACACTGTTCACGGAAGCATTTTCATTTACGTTCTACAATTACTGATTCTCAAGCACGACAAGGTTCAATCAGAAATCTCTTAATTAATCTAACGCCTTTCAACGAGATTACTGAATTACTTAAATCCTTTTTCTTCTACAAACCGAGGTAACATTTTTAATTATTAATTCCACTTTCTACCAAATCCTTCCTCCTACTCATCCTTGATGCGACTGTGCGTGAGCCCAACACCGACTCATCTTCACCTACAGCAGTGTTACGAGGGTTTCTTTTTATCTCCTTTAATAAATTAAAATCTCCTGTAGTAAAATTTGTATACGCGGTCTTTTTACGCTCTGTATTTAATTTACTTCCTTTATGTCGTTTTTTCTTTCTTTTACTCCATAGCTGCAAACTACAGATCAATCCAAACCAGGCTTCCATTTAATTTTATAACACGAACAGTTTGTTCAGGTAGTTTATAGTTTGGAGCTCCACTGCTAAACAGGTAAAGTAAGTTCGTATTTCATGAGGAATGCTGACTTCTGAGCTGCACTACGGGCGTTTCAGTCACGTTGCACACACGTGGATACGCGTTTTACTCAGACAATGGCATAGTACCGTGATAACTATGAATTTATTGGCACACTGAAACTGATACTGTTGATTTTTTTTAATTACTGTGGTTAAAATAACGCACCATTTGCTTGTGTCTGGCAGTCTGCGATGCGTCCTTGTTACTATTAGTACCTCGAAATACTTTTTTCCCTTCCGCATGAGTGTTGTTCGAAATGCAGCAAACGGAAAGCAAATTAATGCAGAAAAATAGATTATACTTTTCCCTGTCTCATATACGCAAAAGTCACTTGTCATGAATATCCCGATATTGTATTTGCAAATTAGCGTAATGAATTATCAAAGTTATTGGGCCACTACGTCATTTCAATGATTGGAATGAAAATTCACAGCTTATATCGTTATGTGCTTGTTTTACATTAGACCTGATAACTGTTAGTTTGTTTTGTGTCCTTTACTGTTTTGCATTTCCGCAGTACATCTACATCTACATCTACATCTATACTCCGCGAGCCACCTTACGGTGTGTGGCGGAGGGTACTTATTGTACCACTATCTGATCCCCTCTTCCCTGTTCCATTCACGAATTGTGCGTGGGAAGAATTGCTCTAATTTCTCGGATCTTTTCGTTGTGATCATTACGCGAGATATATGTGGGCGGTGGTAATATGTTGCCCATCTCTTCCCGTAATGTGCTCTCTCGTAATTTCGATAATAAACCTCTCCGTATTGCGTAACGCCTTTCTTGAAGTGTCCGCCACTGGAGCTTGTTCAGCATCTCCGTAACGCTCTCGCGCTGACTAAATGTCCCCATGACGAATCGCGCTGCTTTTCGCTGGATCATGTCTATCTCTTCTATTAATCCAACCTGGTAAGGGTCCCATACTGATGAGCAATACTCAAGAATCGGACGAACAAGCGTTTTGTAAGCTACTTCTTTCGTCGATGAGTCACATTTTCTTAGAATTCTTCCTATGAATCTCAACCTGTCGCCTGCTTTTCCCACTATTTGTTTTATGTGATCATTCCACTTCAGATCGCTCCGGATAGTAACTCCTAAGTATTTTACGGTCGTTACCGCTTCCAATGATTTACCACCTATGGCATAATCGTACTGGAATGGATTTCTGCCCCTATGTATGCGCATTATATTACATTTATCTACGTTTAGGGAAAGCTGCCAGCTGTCGCACCATGCATTAATCCTCTGCAGGTCTTCCTGGAGTACGTACGAGTCTTCTGATGTTGCTACTTTCTTGTAGACAGCCGTGTCATCTGCAAATAGCCTCACGGAGCTACCGATGTTGTCAACTAAGTCATTTATGTATATTGTAAACAATAAAGGTCCTATCACGCTTCCTTGCGGTACTCCCGAAATTACCTCTACATCTGCAGATTTTGAACCGTTAAGAATGACATGTTGTGTTCTTTCTTCTAGGAAATCCTGAATCCAATCACAAACCTGGTCCGATATTCCGTAAGCTCGTATTTTTTCACTAAACGTAAGTGCGGAACCGTATCAAATGCCTTCCTGAAGTCCAGGAATACGGCATCAATCTGCTCGCCAGTGTCTACGGCACTGTGAATTTCTTGGGCAAATAGGGCGAGCTGAGTTTCACATGATCTCTGTTTGCGGAATCCATGTTGGTTATGATGAAGGAGATTTGTATTATCTAAGAACGTCATAATACGAGAACACAAAACATGTTCCATTATTCTACAACAGATTGACGTAAGCGAAATAGGCCTATAATTATTCGCATCTGATTTATGACCCTTCTTGAAAATGGGAACGACCTGCGCTTTCTTCCAGTCGCTAGGTACTTTACGTTCTTCCAGCGATCTACGATAAATTGCTGATAGAAAGGGGGCAAGTTCTTTAGCATAATCACTGTAGAATCTTAGGGGTATCTCGTCTGGTCCGGATGCTTTTCCGCTACTAAGTGATAGCAGTTGTTTTTCAATTCCGATATCGTTTATTTCAATATTTTCCATTTTGGCGTCCGTGCGACGGCTGAAGTCAGGGACCGTGTTACGATTTTCCGCAGTGAAACAGTTTCGGAACACTGAATTCAGTATTTCTGCCTTTCTTCGGTCGTCCTCTGTTTCGGTGCCATCGTGGTCAACGAGTGACTGAATAGGGGATTTAGATCCGCTTACCGGTAAAGACGTCCTGATTACATGAAATGGATCCAGCAAAGGTTACCTTGTTTCATGGGTTAAAGCAAGGGCAGCTAGTTGCATAAAAACAATTTTGCGAGTTAATAGTGGACAAGGTTGATCCTGATTCACAAATAAGCTATTTTTCATATCGGCCAGAGTGTAGCTACACCATTTTTCCAAAGTACCGTCATCTGACTTGTTCGTGATCATGCGTGTATGCAGTGAATATTTTTCATCCACGTACAATAAAGAAAAATTTTACGTTATCTGTAATTAAGTTGTAGCCGTGTTTCATGTACCATCATAGGTTAGTTTCCGGCAACTGCGTTCACGCTTCGTGCAGATCCCATATTATCGTCCACCTCACACGTGCGAAATTACAGCCCAGTTGCGGCTATCAGCCTCACCTCGTGTACATCTTTCCACAGTAAGCAGATTTTATTATGAGGCACACAGTTTCCTACATTTCGCAGTATTGATAGTTCTTGAAATGCTTTGCGCTTTAAATACTAAATGCGTAACAGTGTCTTGATTTAACGAAGAGAGGCTGAAGTTGTAATTCATTTGTCACACTCTCTTGACAGTAACCCAAGAGATCAGTGAATCTCAACGATATAATAGAATTTCATCTCCTCTCAAGCCAAAAATGTCGTTCTCTTCATTAAACTGACATTAATTTGCACTTTATACACTTCCTGCTCTGGTGGCTGGATCTGTGCTGAGTGATGCCAGGCCAGTACCACGGTGTTCAGTGGCTGACGTAAATTTTGTGGAGGGCGTCAGACAAATGGGAAACTTAGGAACGTAGCAACACTGAGAACATGTCAGTTACTGGAAGTTTAACTATAGCTACTTGCTCACAAAATGAGTTGATTTTTAAGAATCGGTAGTTCACTGAACACCCTCATAAAGGAATAAAACTGCCTTAACAACACAGTGTATAGCGTCGAATGAGTTTTTCTATCAGACTGTGTAAGTAGGCTGGTTAGGTATTTATGTTGGTAACGCCACATAGCGCTCTGTATGAAAATCACTGACTATGCTGTGTGCAGTCTGTGGCTGGTTGGATTCATTGTTGGAATATTCGCTTGTGTAGTGTTGGGCAGTTAGATGTGAACAGCGCGTAGCGTTGGGCAGTTGGAGGTGAGCCGCCAGCAGTGATGAGTGTGGAGAGAGAGATGCCAGAGTTTTAAGCGGACGATCTGGACGTGTGTCCGTCAGAAAAAGGAAATTTGTTTAATTGGATGTTGTAAGGGATCCATGATCCCACGAACATAGATGCTAGCATCCGACACCCAGGTTGATAGCAGACAGGAGTCGATCGTCGAGCTTTGCAAGAGGCAGTGAAAGAAGTGTCGAGTGAGAAGCGGTACTGGAGAGACGGGCAAGAATGGTGGTCGAGTGATTAGTAAACGGTATATTCATCGGAGTATGACAAATGAGCGCTTGGGGTTGACCCTCACTAATATCGATTCGCGAGTGACATCAAACTAAAAGTGACAAGTGCCGAATTACGTGTTTCGCGTCAATCGCGTCGGCCAGCAACAACCATGGATTGCAGTGAGGGTTGTTGCGAATGTTAACCATCATCAGTGCGTGTGACGAAGTACTTAAAATCACCAACCAATAAAAGATATAACAGTAATTAAACGCGTAAGGCGAAGGTAGCAACTGCCTCAGAATTTGTGTGTTAGTAGAAAATACATATCAATTTGTACATCGCAACCTTGATGGTCTTTAATAATAGACAAACGTTCAATCATTAACTATTCCGTCTGAGAACAGCTGCACTCGGTTGAAATACCTCCGAAACCACAGCAGAAAAACCGATAGCATTCATCCGTTAAGCACACGCTATAATCATAATAATTAACTGTTTGGCAGCTTCGGTAAATCAGACAAAAAATCTAATAAAGGAATATATATATTGACTTCTGAACGCTTTTAAGGTAAATACATTGTTTGTTCTCCATCAAAATCTTTCATTCGCTAACTATGCCTATCAGTAGTTAGTGCCTTCAGTTGTCAGAATCTTTTATTTAGCTAGTAGTATTGGCGCTTGCTGTATTGCAGTAGTTCGAGCAAGGACGATTTTTGTGAGGTAAGTGATTCATGAAAGGTATAGGTTGCTATTAGTCTGGGCCATCCTTTTGTAGGGGTTATTGAAAGATTGCGTTGCGCTAAAAAAAATATTGTGTGTCAGTTTAGTGATGATCATAATAAGTAAAGGGAGAAATGTATGAGTAAGTTCAGTTTTGCTCAGCTGTTTGAAGATCAAATAACGTAGAAGCTTACTAGCACAGTCATTTCTAATTTTCCAGAGGGGACGTTACAACTGATCACCTAAGCATGAAACTGTTCGATTACGCGTACCTCTGCCTGATTCTTCCTTGACTGTCCTCAGAAATTAAACGTCCACGGGCTTTCATTTGAGCGTCGTTTTGTACACTGCCGTTTCTATAACGGTGTGCACTACCTCCCCAGAATCAACTGTCAGTCAGGAAACAACAAATCAAATACATGACATTGTGAGCTTTCCGATGATTTTTTTATTGTATCGCGCCAGTCACATAATTTTTTTGGTGAGTGTTTTGAGTGGAAAATGCCAGGTTGTTTTCGATGCCTTGTCCCTTGTTTCGTACCTGCTGTCTTTTCTCCATCTGTTTTTTTTTTTTTAATTTTGGTAGGTAGGTAGTTTTACATGTGTGACAAACCCAGAAAAATTTTATTGACTGCTTGTAGACTGTTTGCAGTCATTCATGGACTTCATGTTCCCAAACAACGATGGCCCTTTTATGGATGGCAATGTGCTATACCAATGAGCCACAGTGATTTGTGATTGGTTTGAAGAACATTCTGGACGGTTAGAGCGAATGATTTGGTCACACAGATCACCCGATGTCAATCCGACGTGCCATTTATGTTACATACTGGGGAGTTCAGTTCTTACACAAAATCGTGCACCGGCAACACTTTGCAGTTACTGACGGCTATAAAAGCAGCACTGCACAGTGTTATCACAGTGGACTTCCAAAGATTAGTCGAGTCCATGCCACGTTGAGTTGCTGCACTGCGTCGGCAAAAGGAGGTCAGACACGATACTGGGAAGTATTCAGTGACATTTAGTACCTCAGTGTACCCTGTTAGTCCTATTTGTTATGGCTCCCACACACAAGATCAATAATCTGGGATGGACTCTATTAGTATTTCGTAAGCTTTATTTAGACTGATTACATTTCCTTAGTATTCTATCAGTGAACCGAATGGTAGCACCCCGCCATCAGGCCACAAGTTGCCCATAGGGATCATCCGACCGCCGCGTCATCCTCAGCTGAGGATGCGGATATGAGGGGCGTATGGTCAGCACACCGCTCTCCCGGTCGTTATGGTGGTTGTGTTTGGCCGGAGCCACTGCTATTCGGTCCAGTAGCTCCTCAAATGGCATCACGAGGCTGAGTGCATTCCGGAAAATGGCAACAGTGCATGGTGGGCAGGATGGTCGCCCATCCAAGTGCCGGCCACGTCCGACAGCGCCTAACTTTGGTGATCTGACGGGAACCGGTGTATTCACTGCGGCACGGACGTTGCCTGAACGGAATGCTGCCACCTACTTTACTAACCGCAGAGCCTATGCGATCGTTCTATTACATCTGCCTACGATTTGTTGCATCCAGGTGTTTGGAGGAGGCGACCGAATCCAGTTATGACTCCTCGATCTTTTATTCATAGGATAAAACATACTTTTTCTTTATTTCGTTTTGGAACATATAAAACGTCCTATTTACAAGTTTTCAAACCAAGTTTCCATCTTTGTACCGTTCTGAAATCTTGTCAAGATCCGAATGAATATTAGTGCAGCTTCGTCCAGACATTATTTCATTACAGATAACTGTATCATCTGTGAAAATTCTAAAGGTTACTATTCATATTGACTACAAGGTAATAAATGCACGCTACTGGCCATTAAAATTGCTACACGAAGAAGAAATGCAGATGATAAACGGGTATTCATTGGACAGATATATTATACTAGAACTGACATGTGATAACATTTTCACGCAGTTTGGGTGCATAGATCCTGAGAAATCGGTGCCCGTAATGACGGCCTTGATACGCCTGGGCATTGAGTCAAACAGAGCTCGGATGGCGTGTACAGGTACTATTGCCCATGCAGCTTCAACACGATACCACAGTTCATCACGAGTAGTGACTGTCATATTGTGACGAGCCAGTTGCTCGGCCACCATTGACCAGACGTTTTCAGTTGGTGAGAAATCTGCAGAATGTGCTGGCCAGAGCAGCAGTCGAACATTTTCTTTGTCCAGAAAGGCCCGCACAGGATCTGCAACATGCGTTCGTGCATTATCCTGCTAAAATGTAGGGTTTCGCAGGGATCGAATGAAGGGTAGAGCCACGGGTCGTAAGACATCTGAAATGTAACGTCCACTGTTCAAAGTGCCGTCAATGCGAACAAGAGGTGACCGAGACGAGTAAACATTGGCACTCCATTCCATCACGCCGGGTGATACGTTAGTATGGCGATGACGAATACACGCTTCCAATGTGCGTTCACCGCGATGTCGCAAAACATGGATTCGGCCATCATGATGCTGTAAACTGAACCTGGATTCATCCGAAAAAATGACGTTTTGCCATTCGTGCACCCACGTTCGTCGTTGAGTACACCGTCGCAAACGGTCCTGTCTGTGATGCAGTGTCAAGGGTAACCGCATCCATCGTCTCCGAGCTGACAGTCCATGCTACTGCAAACGTCGTAGAACTGTTCGTGCATATGGTTGTTGTCTTGCTAACGTCCGCATCTGTTGACTCATGGATCGAGACGTGGCTGCTCGATCCGTTACAGCCATGCGGATAAGATGCCTGTCATCTCGACTGCTAGTGATACGAGGCCATTGGGATCCAGCAAGGCGTTCCGTATTACCCTCCTGAACCCACCGACTCCATATTCTGCTAACAGTCATTGGATCTCGAACAACGAGAGCATCAATGTCGTGATACGATAAACCGCAATTGCGATAGACTACAATCCGACCTTTATCAAAGTCGGAAACGTGATGGTACGCATTTCCCCTCCTTACACTAGGCATCACAACAACGTTTCACCAGGCAACGCTGGTCAACTACTGTTTGTGTATGAGAAATCGTATGGAAACTTTGCTCACGTCAGCACGTTGTAGGTGTCGCGACCGGCGCCAACTATGTGTGAATGCTCTGAAAAGCTAATCATTTGCATATCACAGCATCATCTTCCTGCCGGTTAAATTTCGCGTCTTTAGCACGTCATCTTCGTGGTGTAGCAGTTTTAATGGCCAATAGTCTATAACATGAGCAACAAGGGTCCCAACACATCATTCCATTTGTAGTCAAATGAAGTCTGCCCTCTGCTCCAGGAAAACGTCTGTGTTTCCTCTTGGCTGGTATGTTTACAACACATCCTCTAGTGTTCACAGGAAATTCGGAGAACTGTTTCTTAGTCGTCAACACTTTTGCGACGGAATTACGAGACGGCGGCTGCACATTGATAACGGCCGGTCTCTCCGGGAAGCGGTCGGAAATAGTAGCGCCTAGGAGACGCGTGCTGCAGTGTCACCGTCTTCCGGGGAGGGAAGAGCGAGTGAGCAGCAGGAGGAAACGGTCCGCATTCCAGCGCTTTCTGGGAATCTGATGGGAGGCGCGGCGAGGCGCCATCCTGTTATCGCAGTCTGGGCGCCCACGGGCGGGCAGCCCGCTGCCAGAACGACGTCCGGTATTGCGTCCACCACAGCCACTAGCCAACTGCTAATCACGGCCATCATTGCTAGTCGCTTACGTTCTCTACGTCCGGCGTAGCGGCTGCCTCGTTTACGTCCAGACTTTACCAACTGATAGGCAGCGGAATTAAGCATTTTTCGTGCCTCATTTAACACTCTGGAATAATTCGTGTTGTAGTGACCTTCGGTCTGAAGACTGCTCTGATAGAACCGCATACGCTAGTCACCCTGTGTAGATGTTACATTCATTTGACCCTGCTTACTACTGTCTAGGATCTCCGTCCTTAACCGAGGTCGTTAAGGGGTTGTTTGGGGGAGGAGACCATACAGCGAGGTCATCCGTCTCATCGGATTAGGGAAGGACGGGGAAGGATGTCGGCCATGCCCTTTCAAAGGAACCATCCCTGCAATTGCCTCAAGCGATTTAGGGAAATCACGGAAAACTTAAATCAGGATGGCTGGACGCGGGATTGAACCGTCGTCCACCCGAATGCGAGTCCAGTAAAGTAGCCACTGCGCCACCTCGTTCGGTGGTCGTTAAGGGTACACGTTCATGAAAAGCATGCACTATTTAAAGGGCGCACCAAATCCAAAATTTTGAAGATGCGGCAATGAAGTTTTGTACCATGCATTACATGAAATTAACGCATTTACTGTTGAAGTCCTTTATATTGTAAGGTGGCAACGGCCTTGCACCTTACATGAGTCCATGTGACGTGGCACTTTAGGTTTTTTTGGAGTAATACTCTAAATTACGAGGTAAGAAATCTATGTGGAAACGCATCGGCACGCCTTCTAGGTAATACAGGGAGAATTCCGCGATTTTGTAATTATAAGATTTTGCAAGCAAGACACAGCTCGGCCACCTCCCCGGCTAACCGCCGAAGGCCACAGCCTAATGGCATGAATGGTGAACTGGGGAAGTTCTGTAATCCGTTTAGAGAGGCCACAGCGGCCTCCAGCCTCTGATGGACGCGCAGCTGCAGATGTTCAGAGCAGTGGATAGCTGGACGGGCTTTCCTATGCGTGTTCTCGCCGATGTCCCACTAATTTTACGCCTTCGAGTAACTGAAGTTGGGCAGGCCAGGAGTTCCGAATAACAAAACTTTCAATGCAGGAGTCTGTGTTCGCTGCAATGGGGAATCTTGTCGGGAAAATCTCGAGTGGTCTCTTGGAGGAAAACTTCCAGTAAAGGTGTTATTGCCCACAGCTGTGGTTCCTCCCAGCCGTGTGGTCTGAGCTTACTTGTGAAATGTTATAGCAAGGGAAGAATTGTGGCAAGGAGTTCTATTCCCAGGCCGTACATTGGTTGGCACTGACAACTGGTATTTTGAGAACTTCTAGTTACGTAAGGTGGGTACCCGTGGTCTAGGGGTAGCGTCTTTGATTCATAATCAAAACGTTTTCGGTCCAGGGTTCGATCCCCGCCACTGCCTAAATTTTGATAAATAATCAGCATTGGCGGCCGAAGACTTCCGGCATAAGAAGTCAGCCTCATACTGTCAACGGCCTTGTCAAAGAGGGCGGAGGAGCGGATAGAGGTTCAGGGCACTCTCTTGTCCTAGGGGTGGGAAATTGCCCCTAAAGGCGGAGTAATCAGCAATGATCAACGACATGAGGATGCAGAAGGCAATGGAAAAACCTGCATTAAAGACACGTAACGTGTATCCACAGGACATGTGGCCTGTAATTGAAGAAGTGTCATGATAATCTCTCCATTGGCAAAAGATTTCGGAATAGTCCCCCATTCGGATCTCCGGGAGGGGACTGTCAAGGGGGAGGTTACTATGAGAAAAAGATTGAATAATCTACGAAAGGATAACGTTCTACGAGTCGGGGCGTGGAATGTCAGAAGCTTGAACGTGGTAGGGAAACTAGAAAATCTGAAAAGGGAAATGCAAAGGCTCAATCTAGATATAGTAGCGGTCAGTGAAGTGAAGTGGAAGGAAGACAAGGATTTCTGGTCAGATGAGTATCGGGTAATATCAACAGCAGCAGAAAATGGTATAACAGGTGTAGGATTCGTTATGAATAGGAAGGTAGGGCAGAGGGTGTGTTACTGTGAACAGTTCAGTGATCGGGTTGTTCTAATCAGAATCGACAGCAGACCAACACCGACAACGATAGTTCAGGTATACATGCCGACGTCGCAAGCTGAAGATGAACAGATAGAGAAAGTGTATGAGGATACTGAAAGGGTAATGCAGTATGTAAAGGGGGCCGAAAATCTAATAGTCATGGGCGATTGGAATGCAGTTATAGGGGAAGGAGTAGAAGTAAATGTTACAGGTGAATATGGGCTTGGGACAAGGAATGAAAGAGGAGAAAGACTAATTGAGTTCTGTAACAAGTTTCAGCTAGTAATAGCGAATATCCTGTTCAAGAATCACAAGAGGAGGAGATATACTTGGAAAAGGCCGGGAGATACGGGAAGATTTCAATTAGATTACATTATGGTCAGACAGATTCCGAAATCAGATACTGGATTGTAAGGCGTACCCAGGAGCAGATATAGACTCAGATCACAATATAGTAGTGATGAAGAGTAGGTTGAGGTTCAAAACATTAGTCAGGAAGAATCAATACGCAAAGAAGTGGAATACGGAAGTACTAAGGAATGACGAGATACGTTTGAAGTTCTCTAACGCTATAGATACAGCAATAAGGAATAGCGCAGTAGGCAGTACAGTTGAAGAGGAATGGACATCTCTAAAAAGGGCCATCACAGAAGTTGGGAAGGAAAACATAGGTACAAAGAAGGTAGCTGCGAAGAAACCAAGAGTAACAGAAGAAATACTTCAGTTGATTGATGAAAGGAGGAAGTACAAACATGTTCCGGGAAAATCAGGAATACAGAAATACAAGTCGCTGAGGAATGAAATAAATAGGAAGTGTAGGGAAGCTAAGACGAAATGGCTGCAGGAAAAATGTGAAGATATCGAAAAAGATATGATTGTCGGAAGGACAGACTCAGCATACAGGAAAGTCAAAACAACCTTTGGTGACATTAAAAGCAACGGTGGTAACATTAAGAGTGCAACGGGAATTCAACTGTTAAATGCAGAGGAGAGAGCAGATAGGTGGAAAGAATACATTGAAAGCCTCTATGAGGGTGAAGATTTGTCTGATGTGATGGAAGAAGAAACAGGAGCCGATTTAGAAGAGATAGGGGATCCAGTATTAGAATCGGAATTTAAAAGAGCTTTGGAGGACTTACGGTCAAATAAGGCACAAGAGATAGATAACATTCCATCAGAATTTCTAAAATCATTGGGGGAAGTGGCAACAAAACGACTATTCACGTTGGTGTGTAGAATATATGAGTCTGGCGATCTACCATCTGACTTTCGGAAAAGCATCATCCACACAATTCCGAAGACGGCAAGAGCTGACAAGTACGAGAATTATCGCACAATCAGCTCATGCATCGAAGCTGCTTACAAGAATAATATACAGAAGAATGGAAAAGAAAATTGAGAATGCGCTAGGTGACGATCAGTTTGGCTTTAGGAAAAGTAAAGGGACGAGAGACGCAATTCTGACGTTACGGCTAATAATGGAAGCAAGGCTAAAGAAAAATCAAGACACTTTCATAGGATTTGTCGACCTGGAAAAAGCGTTCGACAATATAAAATGATGCAAGCTGTTCGTGATTCTGAAAAAAGTAGAGGTAAGCTATACGGAGATACGGGTCATATACAGTATGTACAACAACCAAGAGGGAATAATAAGAACGGACGATCAAGAACGAAGTGCTCGTATTAAGAAGGGTGTAAGACAAGGCTGTAGCCTTTCGCCCCTACTCTTCAATCTGTACATCGAGGAAGCAACGATGGAAATAAAAGAAAGGTTCAGGAGTGGAATTAAAATACAAGGTGAAAGGATATCAATGATAAGATTCGCTGATGACATTGCTATCCTGAGTGAAAGTGAAGAAGAATTAAATGATCTGCTGAACGGAATGAACAGTCTAATGAGTACACAGTATGGTTTGAGAGTAAATCGGAGAAAGACGAAGGTAATGAGAACTAGTAGAAATGAGAACAGCGAGAAACTTAACATCAGGATTGATGGTCACGAAGTCAATGAAGTTAAGGAATTTTGCTACCTAGGCAGTAAAATAACCAATGACGGACGGGGCAAGGAGGACATCAAAAGCAGACTCGCTATGGCAAAAAAGGCATTTCTGGCCAAGAGAAGTCTACTAATATCAAATACCGGCCTTAATTTGAGGAAGAAATTTCTGAGGATGTACGTCTGGAGTACATCATTGTATGGTAGTGAAACATGGACTGTGGGAAAACCGGAACAGGAGAGAATCGAAGCATTTGAGATGTGGTGCTATAAACGAATGTTGAAAAGTAGATGGACTGATAAGGTAAGGAATGAGGAGATTCTACGCAGAATCGGAGAGAAAAGGAATATATGGAAAACAGTGATAAGGATAAGGGACAGGGTGATAGGACATCTGCTAAGACATAAGGGAATGACTTCCATGGTACTAGAGGGAGCTGTAGAGGGCAAAAACTGTAGAGGAAGACAGAGATTGGAATAGTCAAGCAAATAATTGAGGACGTAGGTTGCAAGTCCTACTCTGAGATGAAGAGGGTAGCACAAGAAAGGAATTCGTGGCAGGCCGCATCAAACCAGTCAGTAGACTGATGACCAAAAAAAGTTACGTGATTCGCTCGGTAAAAGTTGAGGTGGGAAAACAGAGGTGAAGAGCGATCTTGCTGGGCTCTCTGTAGAGGTCTTCTGTTCTGGGCTCTCGTACTGAGAGGATGTTAGCCAAGTCGTCTCCCCTATTGGTCTTTCGTTCTGAGAGGACGTTAGGCGCGACAGCTCATTGCTGACGGAGACACTGTCGCAATTAGAGAAGTTTACGGACAGCAGACTGTTGTTCGAATACCGTAGGATTGTACTTTCCGAGACGCCACAGACCGACCGATCGGCCGCACTGTTGCCGTCGGAGACCGCCGCTACAACAGGAATATTAGAGTGAGATCGCTCCCGCTTCGGCCTGTGTTAGGAGTACCGTTAAATAATTGGATCAATTGCAATTGCTGTTTCCACAGAGGTTTCGCGATACTTTGAGGTTTAGTGGTTCTTCGTGTTTTACGTTTGTGTCGGTCAGTTGGTCAGCGAGTTTATAAGAGATCCCGTCTTGTACCGATTTTGCCACAGTTCACTGCCAGTGCCAGTAAGGAGAGTAAATTGTAAATTCTTCATTGTGTTTTATTCAGCATTGATCTAAAGGTTATAATAAAATTATTGTGATTCAGTAGAGCCTTTACTTTCAGTAGTTGATCCTGAAATTACCCTTACGCTTATTTGTTATATTTGTGTATGTGTTTGATGTCATTGATCACGCTAAGTGTTCGTGATCGTTCATGTCTGGAAGGAAAAATAGGAGTGATTTATCGTCAACACTACCACCGCAGATTAATTAGGGGTGACAGGGCCACATTTAAATCTAGCGTTATCCATTTTTTCGTGCAGTTCCACTTCCAATTTCTCTGTAAGTTGTTCATAACACGCAAAATCAGACAAGCAACGGGTGGGGTGTTACTATATATATGACATATGTTCGAAAAATTCCTGAAATTTGTCCATAAAATTCTTCTACGGTTACCTTTTACTTATTGTGCATGGTCTCTTTCGAAATACTCTCCTCCACAATTGATACACCGCTCCCAACGCCGTTTCCACTTCCGTAAGCAGTCTTGGCACGCCTCTTGCTGGATCGCGCGAAGTGCTGTCTGCGAATTTTCTTTTGTCTCGTCTGTCGTTGCAAATCTTCCTTTTATCGGGGTTTACGACTTTGGAAATAACAAAAGGTCCGCAGGGCGCATGTCTGGAGAGTACGGCGGCTGAGGCAGCACAGTGATTTCGTTTTTTGTTCAATAGTCATTCACCAACAGGAATGAATGTGGGCGTTCTTTATCGTGATGCAAGAGCCATGAGATGTCTCGCCACACTTCAGGCCGGTTCCTTCTCATATTTTCTCCCAGGCATAGCAACACGCTCTGATAATATCATCGAGTAATTGTTTGACCCTGTTGCGTGGATTCATGAGGAACTAATCCCTCAAAGTCAAAGAAAACTGCGGCTTTGACCTGATGTGATGAGCTTTTATTTTGAGGAGGTGGGGGTCTTGGAGAACCTTTCCCGACCCATTGTGAAGACTGAACCTTGGTCTCAACATCATAACCGTAGATCCAAGTCTCATCACCAGTTGAGAACATCTCGTTCTCATTTGCCCGATCCAAAAGCTCTTCATAGATTGTGAGGGGAAGCTCTTTCTGGTCTTGACTCCTGACCCGTGGAACGAACTTCGCGGCAACACGATGCTTTCGAAGATTCAGGATTTGAAGACATGATCTAACTGAAACGCTACATTCTTCTGCAAACTGTCGCACAGTCAATCTTTGGCACGCCCAATTTCGTTGGCGTTTCCGAGTTGAGCGTCATCGGAAGACGTCAAAGGGCGTCGGGAACGAGGGTCATCTTTAACTTCCGTCCGGCCATTTTTAAACCGTGGGAACCATTCTTAACAGCGAGTACGGCTTAAACGCTCATCATCGTAGGCTTGCTGCATCACGCTGTACGTTCCTGTAAAGGTTTTCTTGAGTTTCACGCAAAGGTTAAAGCAGAAACGTTCCTCCTCTAACCCAGCCATTTCGAAATTCCCAAACTGGGGGAAACAATGTTCTACTCAATATAGCACTGAACAATAACTAACAGACATGTAAGAATGAAACTTCAGGCAGTTACACATTAGACACGGGCGTGTGCAGGGAAACCTGCCACATTTCGCTCCAACACACTTACGGAATTCAGAAGTTTCATTTCCAAATATAATGTATGTACCTTCTTCTCAGAAACTGATAAAAAGATCTCTATAAAATTTATTTACGAAATTAATTCTGTAAGTACAATATGAAAATTCCAAGCACTTTAGCACTTTGCCCCAATCTCAGCTTACATTCAGAATATCAAAATTTACTTCTGAGACCCATTTATTGGATTTACAGAAGTAAGTGTACAAAATTACATAATTTTGCCCGTCATATATTCTGAGACGAAGGTACATAAACTTTAAGAAAAATAATTTTCGGGAAATGCAATGTAGAGTTAATTCTGCCGTTTGTTCTTGTGGCACCTCTTCAGAAGCCCCAGATTTGTATCCAGGGGCCTCTTTAACTTCAAGGCTCCTCTTCTGGTTTCTTATTTTCTTCCTTTTCTCCCCTACCAGGTCTTCAACTGACTTTTCAGCTGCACAGAGGTTCTAAATTTTTCTCAAGACGTCTTGAGTGAAATTTCCTATCTTAAAGCCCGTTCTTTGTAATACCTTCAGTCTCCCTACGTTACTATCATCAAATGCAATAACTGCATCATAAGTAGTAATTATGACAACTGTAGCAGATGCAAATGTCGTTATAGAGCATCATTTCCATGAAAGTGAATTTAGAGAGACGGGGATACTGAACAGAGTCTTCGATGATCTATAAAAACCAGGACTATATATCAAAGACTTTTGGATACATCCCGTGCAAGTCTGCTTCAAAGTAATCCGTGGAGTCGTTGTTCGCGGAGCTGGTAGTGAAGGGCTGTTTCAAAAAGTGGGTGTAGCAAGAAGCTCGCGTTACACATTTAATTATTTTTCAGGCCCTTGGCATGGGATTTCGTCATTGAAACTTTGGGAACTTACACATTAATTCTATTAAGAAATAAAAACTAAACTGAAAATTGACATTTTCGATCAGTTTCATGAACGTTCTCCCTTAAGGCGACACGCTGCTCGGAGGTAAGTCGTTTCCAATCCTGATGGTGGAAAACTTTCACTGCCAGCATTTTGCTGACGAGTGGAGGTGAGATGGTGGCGTAATGTTCCTGATCACCCGTCTTTGCGCTAATCACTTGAATTACATTCCAAACATCTTTGCAGTCTGCCATGCAGTGTGTGCATGCGGCATTGTTGATTGTGATTCGTTCGTCAAATGGGGACGTTAAGTTCGGCAGCCCCATTGGCGTTATTCGAGAGCAGTAGGTTATGTGCCAGCACCGGTTTTCACGCTCTCCCTGCTCTTCATCCGTAGCAATAGTCCAACACTACACTGTACAACTGTGCATCACAGCCATCCACGCCACATGGACACACGCTTGATAATTTATAACAGTCAGAGGAAAGCATGGCAAACAACCTCCACAACGACCTTTCCTTGAGCGCCGGTGTATGATTCCTGCCTCTGCTCCGCTACACCCATTCCCAGAGTTTGGGACTACTTTGACTTTTTTTTACAGTAAACTAGCATTGGTATCCCTCTACAATTTTTAGTCTCCAGACTTCCCTATATCACCAAACAGATGCCTCACGATATTACTTACCAGACAGTCCCATCTTTTAACCAAGTTGAGCCATAAATTTCTTTTCTATCCAAACTGATTCGGTACATCCTCTTTAGTTATCCGTTCTACTCGTCTCCAGCATTCTTCTGTAGTAATACATTTCAAAAGTTTCTATTCTCTTCGTGTCTGAAGTGTTTATCGTCCACGTTTTACTTCCGTAGAAGGCTACACTGCAGAGTCAAGAAAAGTATTTTCAGAAAGAAGTTCCTAACAATCAGACACACATTATGTATTTAAATAGCCTGCCTGAAAGAAATATAAAGCCTCCAAAAGAGGAGGGTGGCGGGAGAGGGAAGAAAAGAAACGAAACTTCAAGGATTGACCAAGTTTGTGATATTATTTCAGTGGTTACGAAATCGGCATTATGAGTCCTGTTATCAGGACGGCGTTGCACGCCCTCTGGCTGGGATGCATCCACTGATTCGGTTTGGAAGGGTGTCATCAAATCCATTCTATCCTCTCGTTAACCAAACTCGCCCACAGTTGTTGTAAATTTCTACCTTGTGATTGATGGTCTGCGGCACTTGAGCAGTTCACTTACGTAATAAAATAACATCAATACGACGGCTGCAGGTGTTTTATTTTATTACGACTGTTGTAAATGGTCCTTGAAATTTTACATACTGCAAATGGAAAGGAAATGATGTCCGAGCTGGTACCAAAAAAGTTCTGTCGACGACAGATCTGGGTATGTTGCCTCTACAGTACGCAGCCAGTTCATAGAGACACGTGCTACCTGCGGATGAACATTGTTCTGTTGAAAAATGGTTTCACGATACTGTCGCATCAGAGGTCATACATGAGGACAAAGAATGTCCGCACTGTTGTGTATTCGTAGCTGAGATAAAGCACAGTTTAAACGGAGTTTGAAAGACGTTTTGGATAGGCAGCTCCTATTTTATAGACGAATGTCTAAAGAGGAACTGTTACACCAGTTTAATTAAAAATGTCTGTTAGGTTTCAGTTTTGACAGCACTTGGTTACAACAGTCGAGATTAGGTATTTTGTGTCTGATAAATTACAAGTGCATAACTATGTTTCATTCTGTAAATATCAGCAGTTTCAGTTCACTGGAATGTATTCATCTAATTTGATAACTTTTTTAATAAATGATCAGGGTAGTGAGTATTATATTCAAAAGTTCTATGTTTTTTTTTGTTATACTTTCTGACTTCTTACACACCAACGAGAATCGTCTCATTTTTGGTACATGGAACGAAAACCGAATCTAATCTAATCACTAAATCACTACATCCACGATCTGAAGTCATAGCCAACGGTTTAGCGCAAGCTGACGCCATATATCAGTAGTCCATGCTTGCTGTCCACGTCACTAGTCCAAATGCAGTCGTTTGAGTTGTGGTGTCAACGGCAGCCCACGCATGAGATGCTGATTCCCTAGTCTCAGACCAGTGGTGCAGGATGACACAGAATATTTCAGATTGTCCATTACCTGTTCTCCGATGGCAGGTGTAGAAGAGAAAGGCTTACGATGTACTTGGTTCGCAGTATGGCGAACCTTTCTTGTCGCAGTCAGACGTGACTGACCGGAACCTTGACATTCGTATGCCTTCCCTGACGTTCCCATGGGGTCTAGTGTCAGTTGCAGGACCCGACCACCTGACCTAATTTTGAGCCACAATGAGGCCCCCTCAAACACTATCAGATGCTGGTAACGCTTTCTCGTACGAGTACGCTGCACCATCCTGTCCTCCATACTGATCACTCAACATCGGATACTGTTCACGTCCTTTATATACCCCGCCAGATATGGTAACAACACTACATACAAACAACACCAACCCACTCTAGTGGCGTTTCTATCAGTCATATCTAATTATAACGGTAATTATTTACACACCCTCCAATGCTGTGCGAGTGTACAAAGATACGTTGACATTCGACCATGTCTTCTGGATGCTTTACTTTTTTCCTGGCAATATATTTCTCCTTTTTGTAAACACTTTTTTTTCTATTCCACTTCTATACTACGGTTATTGTCAGTTACTTTGTTGCCCAAACAGTATAACTAATTTTCTACTTTGAGCCTTATATCCTCATCTCCCTCCTTCAGCATCACCTCGTTTAATTCGAGTGCATTCTATTAATTGATGATACTGATATAAATAAATTACTGCGAAAATTGGTAAGTATTTCGTGATCATTTAGAACGTTACCTGAATCATCGATCCTAACAATCATTATTCAGGGATATTATCTATTAACGTGAATCGGGAAATATACACAGTCCTGTCATATAATGTGACCACCTGTCAGAAGTTGAATAGCCATCTTTTACAGAGCAGTAGCAAAAGAGTCATTGAGGTTCTGGAACGTATCTACAGGAATGTGGAGCCATATATAAGCAGTTAGTAAAATTTCGTTGTTTCCCATCCTTCATGGTGTTGAAATTTTTGAGTGCTAGCAGTGTGTTAACATATATCGTTGACAATCTATTCTAGAATCTTAGAACAAGTTTTATAGTCTCTTCGTTTACAAATCTGTCGAGTACTTCCCATGCATGCTGTGTCCGGCTTAAATCCGGACGTTGACGTGACCACGTCAAACCTTTATCTTATTCTTCCTAAGACGTTCTCGAGCACACATTGAACAACACTTTGGGTAGGTGTCATAACAAAAAAAAATTTCGTGACACTTAATTTGCAGCTTAAGACAGTATAAAGTTGTTCAAAACATCGCTACAGTCAGGACCTTTCATAATATCCTCTATGTCTACTGCAAGTCCCAAACCTCCGGCAGAGAAGCATGCCATACTATAATATTTCGTTCGTAGTTAAAATCTGGTAGTATGGATAGAATCTTTCACCAATGGGTATAATGTGCAATTTATTTAAAAGCGGAATAAGTTATATAATATTTACTTTGCGTACCTAACGTCATACGGCGCTACACGATGCCATTCAAGTTGTAAGTCGTAATAAAAATATCATTGAAACAAATCACGACGTTGCAGTTTCAAAATATCGCCGAACTAAAAAGAGTGTTAACTGACAGTTAATTCCTCGCCAGGTAGGAACACATACACGTCACAAGTTGTACATTGTCCAGTAACAAAAATGTGAGCAATGCCTACGTATGAAGTCAAGGTGCAATAACGACTCCCAGACGACAATTGGTGGTACTAACAGAGGAGAATATAAATCGTGTCTGGGGGACGTAGACAACAGTCCTGTCATTGTCTTAATGCTGTAACTGAGCGATTGATCTGACGACCAAAGGGCACAATCACTGGATTTCAGGATAAGGGTGGAAGCAGTTCCGAAACAGCTAAGTTTGTAAACTGTTCTCGTAACGCCGTGGTTAAGGCATACTATGAATCTCAAAATGGCTCTATCCAAAATCGGCGCTGAGGCGACTGTGATGCACCATGGATCATACATCACAATCGTGAGCGACGGCAGCGGAGATGTGTACTGGCGATTAGAGGTGTAAATGTAAAATGTAAACCAACAGACCGCCCGGTTCCAATTGCCGTTTCCGCACAGCCCACGTCCTCTGTTCCATGAGAAAGAAATCCAAAGACTTTCTAATAGCCAAAGACGATTCTCAGCTCGCCGGGTGCGAGCTATCGAGCTCGGCATACGGATCACTCGTAGTGCAACGAGCAAAAGAGAAATGCGACAAAGATTTTTAATTTCGTGTTCTTAGCGGGCCTGGATTCTTATGCAACCGTGCACAAGGATTACAAAATCTAGACAAGATACACTACATGGGCCGACGTACGTACTGAAACCCGAACCCCACTGAAAGACATCAAATTTTATTTACTTTCGTCGCCCCATAACATCCTCAGGTGCCCGCTTGCAGTGTTCTTTAGCAAAGGCAATTCCCTCTTTCCTGTTAGAACAAGGTTTCTTCCAACGACGGTAATCTGTGAAGCCCTTATCACGAAGTCCAAGTTTCACTCCGGAAACATTAAATTTTAGTTCCACGTACCTATTCAGATCACGAGTAATATGTCGCGCAGTCTTCTGACGATCTGTCTTCTAATTATTCCGTCAACTTAGACTGCAGTTTTTCGTGGTAGGACTTGTTGTGGGCCCAGCGTGGTGGTACTGTGGTTAGCGCACTAGACTCGCATTCGGGAGGACAATGGTTCAATCCCGTGTCCGGCCATCCTGACTTAGGTATTCCGTGATTGACCTAAATCGCTCCAGGCAAATGGTTCCTTTGAAAGGGCACGGCCGACTTCCTTCCCCGTTCTTCCCTAATCCGATGAGACCGATGACCTCGCTGTTTGGTCTCTTCCCCCAAACAACCCAAACCAACCTTGTTGTGGTTTGTTGTTCGTATGACCACGGATTATACAAACATTTATCCATTCAGGCATCAGCTGTCTACATTACAAGCACAACTGCATTTCACACTCTTTTAAATTACTCGTATGTATTATAGTACCCTTTAAATCAATGGAATATTTTTTGATTCGGTATTAATGACTTTCGACTTGACTGAAAAAATAGCATAATTAAGGACAGAAAACTATAAAAAGTTGATCCAAAATGCGCTTGACCCTCAGTTAACTTTTCGTCATGTACTGCAGGTAAGCACGACTCGTATCGTATTGACAATGCTCTGCCTTGGAATCAGAACCGTAAAGGGATCTTCCTGAGCGTCTTGGTAGAACTGCCAAGCAAGCCTCCCCCCCCCCCCCTCCCCCCGGACAATTAAAGTATCTTTAATTTTTTATGAATGAAGCATTGTTGTTGTTGTGGTCTTCAGTCCTCCAGAGACTGGTTTGATGCAGCTCTCCCTGCTTCTCTACCCTGTGCAAGTTTCTTCATCTCCCAGTACCTACTGCAACCTACATCCTTCTGAATCTGCTTAGGGTATTCATCTCTTGGTCTCTCTCTACTATTTTTACCCTACACGCTGCCCTCCATCACTAAATTGGTGATCCCTTGATGCCTCAGAACGTGTCATACTAACCGATCCCTTCATCTAGTCAAGTTATGCCACAAATTTCTATTCTCCCCGATTCTGTTCCATACTTCCTCATTAGTTATGTGATCTACCCATCTAATCTTCAGCATTCTTCTGTAGCACCACATTTCGAAAGCTTCTATTCTCTTCTTGTCCAAACTATTTATCGTCCATGTTTCACATCCATACATGGCTACACCTCGTACAAATGCTTTTAGAAAAGACTTCTTGACACTTAAATCTATACTCGATGTTAACAAATTTCTCTTCCTCAGAAACGCTTTCTCTTCGTTGCTAGTCTACATTTTATATCCTCTCTACTTCGACCATCATCAGTTATTTTGCACACGAAATAGCAAAACTCCTTTACAAATTTAAGCGTCTCATTTCCTAATATAATTCCCTCAGCATCGTCGGACTTAATTCAACTACATTCTATTATCCTCGTTTTGCTTTTGTTGATGTTCATCTTATATCCGCCTTTCAAGACGCTTTCCATTCCGTTCAACTGCTCTTCCAGGTCCTTTGCTGTGTCTGACAGAATTACAATGTCATCGGCAAACCTCAAAGATTTTATTTCTTCTACATGAATTTTAATTCCTACTCCACATTTTTCTTTTTTTTTTCCTTTACTACTTGCTCAATATACATATTGAATAACATCGGGGATAGGCTACAACCCATCCTCACTCCCTTCCCAACCGCTGCTTCCCTTTAGCCCCTCGATTCTTAAAATTGCCATCTGGTTCTTGTAAAATTTGTAAATAGCCTTTTGCTCCCTGTATATGACCCCTGCCACCTTCAGAATTTAAGAGAGAATATTCCAACATTTCTACCGAATCCGACTGAAGCATTATTGCTGCCACAATATCAATCAATCAGTCACATAGGCAGATCTTAGCAACCGAAACTTGGCGGTAGCTAAAGTACTAGCTGGAAGTGCAGGTAGATTACAAACCTCCTCCACATCCTTTGCCTGCTACCTCCACTGTTGAGCCACTTTTGAGTCCTCAGCAAGGAGAAATGGGCTAAAATCGGTACCTTGGGTCAAGCACGATGTTTCTTTCAATACTAGCTAGCCGACCTTTTGGATCTTCTAACGGCCTAGCGACATTAATATGACCAGCTTTCGAAAGCCTGAATAACCATCGTTTGCAGCGCGGATCGCTGCGAGAAATCTAGGATGAGAGTCAGTGACGTTCTGGAAGTTACCGACAGGGATGTGGAGCCATGCAGGCTCTCGTGACGTGGTGAGTTGCTGTAGGTTTTCCGGTTGAGGGTTCATGGTGCGAACCGGCCGATCGAGGTGGTCCCATTAATTCTCGAATGGGTTTAAAAATTGTTCAAATGGTTCTGAGCACTATGGGACTTAACTTCTGAGGTCATGAGTCCCCTAGACTAAGAGCTACTTAAACCTAACTAACCTAAGGACATAACACACATCCATGCCCGAGGCAGAATTCGAACCTGCGACCATAGCAGCCGCGTGGTTACGGACTTAAGCGCCTAGAACCGCTCGGCCACACTTACCGGCTGACACTAGTGCTCTATGCTTTACACCTGCACGGTCTTTTGAAAGGTGTGTGTGTGTGTGTGTGTGTGTGTGTGTGTGTGTGTGTGTGTTAAAAAGCATAGACTACTCGCAAAAGTAGTCATAATCAAGCCCTGACACTTTCAAGATATGTTACACGTATATGTCTAATGCTCCACAGAAACAAATTGGAAGCGCTATTTAACTCATCAGTCGAATAGAAAACATTCACACAACATTCACCAGTTTAGCACAAAGAAAATGAATATGTTTGCGTATCTAATATTCACATGTTGCACAATGAGTGTAAGGACAATATATTACATTGAACGTGTGTAATATTTCTTCTTTGCATCTGTGCATTGAGACTGCTGCCTGATTTGTGTAAACATGGATTTGGTATACATAAAAATAAATAAATAATTAATCATCAATTGAAGATTTAAATCCAGACTCTCCTTTATCAGTATCTTAAACATAACAGCAAGCAGAAGAAAATGACTTATTACTAATAATGCATAGTGGCAGTCCTGTGCATCAGACTGCAAGCACGTAATCACGGGACCTGACGTCTAACCCAGCGAGGTGGCGCAGTGGTTAGCACTCTGGACTCGCATTCGGGAAGACGACGGTTCAATCCCGTCTCCGGCCATTCTGATTTAGGTTTTCCGTGATTTCCCTAAATCGTTTCAGGCAAATGCCGGGATGGTTCCTTTGAAAGGGCACGGCCGATTTCCTTCCCAATCCTTCCCCAACCCGAGCTTGCGCTCCGTCTCTAATGACCTCGTTGTCGACGGGACGTTGAACACTAACCACCGCCACTGACGTCTGGTTGCGGAATGATCTTAACTCAGCAGAGCCAAACTAACCTCGCCACGAAACTAGTCTTCCCTACAGCAAATGCATTGTAATGGACTCAGCCGATCCTTTACGAATTGTAGCACAGACTGCATTCTTTGACTTCGCAAAATAGCGTTCAAACAGCGAATGTAGGATAGTGGCAAATACTCCTCAAAAGAAGAGAACTATGTGGATAGCAACCCACGGGTGGCTCCCATTAGTAGAATGCAAAAATTGAACCCAGGCAATAAAAACTATCGCTGTGATGAAGCAAAGAGGCTGCTACCAGGCTTGTATCGATTAATCGAAATTTATTATAGCAGACTTCCAGATAGTTTAGCGAAGATCAATATCGCGAACTACACTCCTGGAAATGGAAAAAAGAACACATTGACACCGGTGTGTCAGACCCACCATACTTGCTCCGGACACTGCGAGAGGGCTGTACAAGCAATGATCACACGCACGGCACAGCGGACACACCAGGAACCGCGGTGTTGGCCGTCGAATGGCGCTAGCTGCGCAGCATTTGTGCACCGCCGCCGTCAGTGTCAGCCAGTTTGCCGTGGCATACGGAGCTCCATCGCAGTCTTTAACACTGGTAGCATGCCGCGACAGCGTGGACGTGAACCGTATGTGCAGTTGACGGACGTTGAGCGAGGGCGTATAGTGGGAATGCGGGAGGCCGGGTGGACGTACCGCCGAATTGCTCAACACGTGGGGCGTGAGGTCTCCACAGTACATCGATGTTGTCGCCAGTGATCGGCGGAAGGTGCACGTGCCCGTCGACCTGGGACCGGACCGCAGCGACGCACGGATGCACGCCAAGACCGTAGGATCCTACGCAGTGCCGTAGGGGACCGCACCGCCACTTCCCAGCAAATTAGGGACACTGTTGCTCCTGGGGTATCGGCGAGGACCATTCGCAACCGTCTCCATGAAGCTGGGCTACGGTCCCGCACACCGTTAGGCCGTCTTCCGCTCACGCCCCAACATCGTGCAGCGCGCCTCCAGTGGTGTCGCGACAGGCGTGAATGGAGGGACGAATGGAGACGTGTCGTCTTCAGCGATGAGAGTCGCTTCTGCCTTGGTGCCAATGATGGTCGTATGCGTGTTTGGCGCCGTGCAGGTGAGCGCCACAATCAGGACTGCATACGACCGAGGCACACAGGGCCAACACCCGGCATCATGGTGTGGGGAGCGATCTCCTACACTGGCCGTACACCACTGGTGATCGTCGAGGGGACACTGAATAGTGCACAGTACATCCAAACCGTCATCGAACCCACCGTTCTACCATTCCTAGACCGGCAAGGGAACTTGCTGTTCCAACAGGACAATGCACGTCCGCATGTATCCCGTGCCACCCAACGTGCTCTAGAAGGTGTAAGTCAACTACCCTGGCCAGCAAGATCTCCGGATCTGTCCCCCATTGAGCATGTTTGGGACTGGATGAAGCGTCGTCTCACGCGGTCTGCACGTCCAGCACGAACGCTGGTCCAACTGAGGCGCCAGGTGGAAATGGCATGGCAAGCCGTTCCACAGGACTACATCCAGCATCTCTACGATCGTCTCCATGGGAGAATAGCAGCCTGCATTGCTGCGAAAGGTGGATATACACTGTACTAGTGCCGACATTGTGCATGCTCTGTTGCCTGTGTCTATGTGCCTATGGTTCTGTCAGTGTTATCATGTGATGTACTGACCCCAGGAATGTGTCAACAAAGTTTCCCCTTCCTGGGACAATGAATTCACGGTGTTCTTATTTCAATTTCCAGGAGTGTATTACAAACGAAGTATAATGGTAGGAAATGAAAATGCTGAATAAACAAGCAATTCTTGGTCTGTAATAATGTTTATGGAGTGAAAGTACCTCACCACCACGAAGGACAGTTCGAAGTACATACCCGCAAGGAACGACAATAGACCACGCTGTTCAGCGTAAGTACCTCAGAGAGACCACATGAGCAAGTTTAGCATAGATGCAAACTGTGAAGGAGTTACGACAATGGGGCTGGCATTTCGTCTAACACAGACACTTAGTAAGAAAGATCACAGTTAAGGCAAAGCTAAGAAATAATCGTCAATCTGCTCTGAGTACACACATGCCTCCGAGCGCCTAGCCATAACAACAAGAAAACCCAGTGAAGAGAAAATGAAGTAGAACAGAAACGCCCTAAGAAAACACGGGAATACTTAGCGAAATGCATTAACGAAGAACAATGCAACACACTGTAAGGGTGCCACATGGACAGGGGTGTGAAGTTCTTTGGTAGACGGAAATTGGTTGGGCACTGTGTCGACAGTGCGAGTTTATGAACTAAATGCACAAGAGTTTTGAAGGAGACACGAAGTGGGAGCAGAGAGTCGAGTGAGAAAATACGGCGCGAGGAGAGGTAGAGAGAATCTCGTGTAAAACAATGTTGTGTTGAATACTTGATTACTTAATGTAAGATAAATGCTGATAAAAAGTAAGAAGTGGAAGTGCGATAAAATGATGTTTTAATTAAACAATTCAATGGAGGGTAGTGTAATAAGAAGTTATTGGGGAAGGAGCGTCAAATTCAAATAGCTCAAGAGATTTTACATTAACATTACTAATCGCACGCGCATAAAAGACGGTAATTTCCTAAGCGGTAACTGATTAATGCTTCACTAATTTTAAGATAAATATAGTCGCTTAGCACTCACCAGAGCGAAAATAATGTAAGGACATTGAGGGGTGTGAGTGCAAACTGAAGCGTTTCTAGTTTGAAACTGTTGTGTAATATGCAGTGACTATAATTGCAAGACCTTATTATCAGTTATTACATATAACCCAGAAAGCAGTAAAAGAACCCAAACACAAATTTATGGAGAGAATTAAAGTTCATGGAGAAAAATAAAATGGCGTGTGAAAAAGTAATGTCTCCGAATTTATTATGTGAAACAGTTAAAGGTTTTTAAGTAAAACAACGTTATTAACATTCTACATCTTTATTCCTCGTGTACACATTCTTGTTTCTTAACATAGTTACCCTGGTGATGAACTGATTTCTCACAACCAGAGACGTCACGGTAGAATGTTTGACCTCGTTGACAGGGCTAAAACCTCATCCCTACTTGCACCGCTAGTTTACTATCCAAGTAAAGTTGTCGAAGGTGTTCTTTCCGTTTTTTAAACAGACGAAAATTGTTGCAGCTAGCACCAGCTTTTTAGAAGACCCCCAGCTAGCCATATGTATATAAAGAAAACTGCAAATGTTCATTTACTCAAAACTTTAAATCTCCGAAATTTCCCTACCGACTGCTTCGCAATTGTGATATAACGATACATTCGAAACGCGCGCGGTTTTAAATACCTACTATACTGCCACATATAATATTCAAATATATATATTTAATAACTCTAGGGGAAATCCCTATGAAAATGTAAATGGGGAAAGGAGATGGACAGAGGGTTGGAAGGAAATTGAAATGGACGTAGAAAGCAGAAAAGAGATGGACAGAAAAGAGAGGACAGGAGGAGATGAAGAGAGAGAAGGGGAGGAGGAGCATATGGAGATAGAAAGGGGGAAGGAGGTGATGTGTTGGACAGAGAGAGGGCGCAGGAGGTAGCGAGAGAGAGAGAGAGAGAGAGAGAGAGAGAGAGAGAGAGAGAGAGAGAGAGAGAGAAAGAGAGAGAGGGAGGGAGGGAAGGAAGGAGGGAGGGAGAGGGAGAGAGAGAAAAGAGAGAGAGAGAGAGAGAAGAACAAGAAGATAGAGAGAGGAGGGGGAAGGAGGAGAAGCTTTGTAAGGAGAGGAAGAAGAAGAGATTAGGATGTATATCCAGTTCCTGTGCGTGTTAGAAATGTGTGCGTTCTTTTCTTTTCCATTTAACCAGGCTGCGCCCCCAGCGAAGCACGGCCGCGAGCAGCTAATAGATAATAAATTAAAGGTGGAACAACATGTGCATGTGGCTGCTTCTGACTGTTAATATATAACTTTGCGCATTCCACATGGCTGAAGGCTCTCCTACGTGACTGGATTTGCGGAATTAGATGTCTGAATGAATAAATGAATGAAAATAAACACTCGATGGGATCAAAGATATTAGTTTACAAACGTTCTGCTCTATATCCGATTCGTGCAAAAGTGTTCTCCTCTTGGAGGAAAATACTTGTAGTGTAAATTTTGCACCTAAAGAAATATGACAGCTGTATTTCTAAAATATGTGTTGGACAAAAAGGAACCACTGTAGTCATTAATATATGTAAATTTTGTTTTGAACTTTCGGAATAAACGACGATATTTACGATGTTTTTTTCTGGTGACATTTAGCCACTTGGGAATTCGTGCCAGCGACGTCGAGCTGCTGGAAAAGTGAAATACGTCGCGTAAGCCGACCTTTCGCTACAGAAACGCAGATCAGCGGAGACGGTAAGCTACGAGTCGGCGCCAAGCATTATTCGCGAGGCGCCGGCGGCCGAGGCGGCGTTCCAGTTCCAGCATCAGGTAGGCCACGGGATCGGGTTCCGGTCCGGGACCGTCTTATCTCGGCGTGATGAATGCGTACAGGCAGCAGGGGGCGGTGGCAGCCGTGGGCAGTCGCCGGCTGAGATGCGCATCGCACGCGGGGACTCCACAGATGGCTGGCCACAGCGCATCTGATGGGCGCCCACCTATCTGTTCACCAGGGACGGCCCTCCGGGCCAGCAGCTTAGGGAACGAACCCATGCGGTCCGCTGCGGTACTGGTGCTCTCAGAATCCCTAAATACCTGAATAAATTTCTGCTTCAAAGGAAAAAGAACAACTTTTTGTAACCAGTAATGAAGTGTCATGGAGAACGTAACGTGAGATTTAACAAGGGGATCACCAAACATGTTCACCACAGATTCTAACCAACGTTTGGTATGTTGTAGAGGAACATGGCCAGAGTACAACGGTATTGGCTTCTCATGTTTTTTAATTGGCTTCGCGATGCGTCCATTCAGTTATCTCAGTAGTGTAATGTCGCTTACGACGGGACACAGCTGGTATAATTTTTATTAAAAATGAAACTCCTCCAGCTGTACTTAACTCGGTATCTCCTGCTTAATTTTTTTTTTCATTTTTTAATTTTTTATATGGGGTAGAAAGGAGGGACTCCGGAGGCAGAGTGGGCATGGGTCGCAATCCGAGGCCTGGCCACAGTTCCCCGTCACACCATGAGAATGGAAGAGGAGGGGAAGTAAGTGGCAAACCAAAATTAAAGATCGTGTAGTAGTTTATGGCCATAGAGAATCAATGACACTATTGGCCATTAAAATTGCTACACCAAGAAGAAATGCAGATGATAAACGGGTATTCATTGGACAAATATATTATACTAGAACTGACATGTGATTACATTTTCACGCAATTTGGGTGCACAGATCCTGAGAAATCAGTACCCAGAACAACCACCTCTGGCCGGAATAACGGCCTTGATACGCCTGGGCATTGAGTCAACCACAGCATGGATGGCGCGTACAGATACAGCTGCCCATGCAACTTCAACACGATATCACAGTTCATCAACAGTAGTGACTGGCATATTGTGACGAACCAGTTGCTCGGCCACCATTGACCAGACGTTTTCAATTGGTGAGAGATCTGGAGAATGTGCTGGCCAGGGCAGCAGTCGAACATTTACTGTATCCAGAAAGGCCCGTACAGGACCCGCAATATGCGGTCGTGCATTATCCTGCTGAAATGCAGGATTTCGCAGGGATCGAATGTAGGGTAGAGCCACGGGTCGTAACATATCTGAAATGTATCGTCCACTGTTCGGAGTCCGAACAAGATGTGACCGAGACGTGTAACCAATGGCACCCCATACCATCACGCCGGGTGATACGCCAGTATGGCGATGACGAATACACGCTTCCAATGCGCGTTCACCGCGATGTCGCCAAACGCGGTCATCCTGGATTCATCCGAAAAAATGTCATTTTGCCATTCGTGCACCCAGGTTCGTCGTTGAGTGCACCATCGCAGGCGCTCCTGTCTGTGATGCAGCGCCAAGGGTAACCGCGGCCGTGGTATCTGAGTTGATAGTCCATGCTGCTGCAAACATCGTGGAACTGTTCGTGCAGATGGTTGTTCTCTTGCAAACGTCGCCATCTGTTGACTCAGGGATCGAGACGTGGCTGCACGATCCGTTACAGCCATGTGGATAAGATGCCTGTCACCTCGACTGCTAGTGATACGAGGTCGTTGGGATCCAGCACGGCGTTCCGTATTACCCTCCAGAACCCATCGATTCCAATTTCTGCTAACAGTCATTGGATCTCGACCAACGCGAGCAGCAATGTCGCGATACGATAAACCGCAATCACGATAGGCTACAATCCGACCTTTATCAAAGTCGGAAACGTGATGGTACGCATTTCTCATCCTTACACGAGGCATCACAACAACGTTTCACCAGGCAACGCCGGTCAACTGCTGTTTGTGTATGAGAAATCGGTTGGAAACTTTCTTCATATGAGCACGTTGTAGGTGTCGCCACCGGCGCCAACCTTGTGTGAATGCTCTGAAAAGCTAATCATTTGCATATCACAGCATCTTCTTCCTGTCGGTTAAATTTCGCGTCTGTAGTATGTCATCTTCATGGTGTAGCAATTTTAATGGCCAGTAGTGTATGTTATGTTATTTAAATGCTTTATTTATTATTGTGTTTATGTATACATGAAGAACCAAAGTGCTAAGTCGGAGGGAGATAACTAAACGACGCTTCTAGCGCGTGGCGGACGCTGAAGATAAGAATTACAGACACAACACATACAGACAAGTCGGAAGTGATGCACCATCGTATGTGACGCAGGGTCACTCTGCGAGCCTTCTCGTTTCGGTCCGTTTTGTGCAATGTTCGTTCGTTAAAGAAGGTGATCAGTCATATCAACTTCTCTCGCCGGCGACGTTCCAGCTACTAGGTGGATGGTGCACGACACTCCATAGATAATTTAAAACATGCTGTGCGTACTGTGGATGGCGAACACAAAATGGTGGCTCTCATGCCGATAACGCCAGAGATCAAGAACGTGTTGGGATCGCTACAGTAGAAATACTTCACGACGTGGCTGCAGATTCACAGGACTTCATTCGTCCGAGCCCTGGAGCAGAACGTTTCATACGGTAGAAGAATCGTGTGTGCGCCGTGGCCCCTTCGGTAGCAATCCGCCGCGCTAACCGCGCAGCTACAGGGGTGGGCGGAGGTCGAGATGATAATAGTTTCCGAGACATGTAGTGGGACGTGTACGTCAGTTACAACCCACTTCAAAATTATTTATATTCTTTTTAAATGGTCTCAGAATGGTTCTTGAACGAAACTGTGAAACATCATTTGAGTCGTATGCGCAGAATTACGTCACTCAGTCCAATTGGTTTGCGCAAACTTTTTCAATTTAGATGTCGTTTGTTTCTCCTCAGAAATTATATTAATGCACGTTATCTGATTTAATAAATATTTGAACCACATTGAATAAACTTTCGAGATTCAAACTCGCGATGAGCGTTGTCAAAAATTAATAATCTTGTCAAATATATTATTAATTCATTCACATAATTCTTCATCAATAAATTCTCGGAACACGTATTTAAACATTTGTAGCATCCACTAGTTTATTATCTTCCTACATATAGACGTGAACCTGAGCCTTGACGAGACAGGACTAACCATTTACAACATGATTAAACTGACGTCATTGTTGTACAAACATTACAAATTCTCAATTATTTAATTTTTAGAAGCACGACGCAACAACTCGGTTTCAGGATCTTCTGTTGCTCTTTGGCTGTCGACCCGCGACGTATAGTGGCCAGCAATTTTTTCTCTGATCCCGGCAGCGAAGATGCTATCTCCGTTCGTTGCGCCGCCCTCTCCGTACATGGAACATAAAAAATAAATACAAAAACTTTAGACAATTCACAACCATTACAAATATTACAAAAATACATAAATAAAACTAAATTAAACTTATATTTACCTGCAAACTGGGCTGAAACTGGTGGATGGGGGACGCTTCACTTTCACGTCCCACTACATACCCCACCCACAAGCTCAGTTTCTCAGGTTTTAACCGAAAATAAAACTTTTTCTATATATAATATTTAACTGTTAATACATTTTTCTCACATTTTACGTAATCTAGTGTCCTTGCTATTAGATAGATTCAATCCTTTTACTACAATATTGTTGTGACTATTTGTCATTTACTTTTAATTGTGCTATTATGGTAATTCACAAACGAATATATGGAGATTACTGCTTTTCATTTAATAGTTGCTAGTAAATAATAATTTAGTACGTTCTTTAACGTTGTTGCATTAGGACAGAGCGTTCAAATTGTGATAGGTTGGTTTCAGTTTTATTCATTTACTAGAGTTATTCTTTCTATAATGTATATTACTAATAAGTTTCTCACAGTAACTAATAGTACTATTTACTTCACGTCGTTCTTTTCCCTAATGCTTTATTTATGCCTGAGGTCAAGAAGAAATCAAGCAAAACTTTCTTTAGAATCCCGGTGCGGCTTTCTTTACCTTCGGACACTTTGTTGGGTAATGGCAATTTATTTAGGAGAAACAAGCGAGAGAGCCCTGTTTGGTGTGTTCTATATTAACACTATTACAAACCTCTACTAAAGGCACTCTGCTATGTTCTCGTGAACCAAAAAACTCTGGACGCCCATGGTCCCTAAAATTATTAACCATCCCCTTTGGCTCCTACTATCCGAGTAAATATAATATATACAAAATTCCTTCTGACCTAATAACAAAATTTCTTCGGTATAAATCCCCTTTTAGTTATCTTTTCCCTTTTCGAAGTACCGGTAGATTATTGTAGAACACTTGTTTAAACTTCCTGTCATTTTTTTTAAAAAATAACACGTAACTATCACGAAAACTTCACATGAATAAACTATGAACGCTCGTCCATATGTAACATATACTAAATATTAACTTATTTAGAAATGAAGGGTTTAATTTGATCGACATTATATAATCCTTTAATTACACGTGGTGAAGGTTCCATAACAAGTAACGCTTTGGGATGTACAATCTTATGTACAACTTATGGACCTTCACAGATAAAGAAGAATTTTCTACATTCCTTATTGATCTTCGAACTTTTAGGATGAGATCGCACTAATACAAGGTCTTCCTTTTCTCGTTCGGATGGACAACTTGTAGAATAACATTTTTCTTTCCTTTACATAATACGGTAACCTACTAATTAGGACTCGTATTAGATGACTTTCAATAATTGGTTCTTCAATTAATTTAGCACGGTTTAAATGCCATTCGAAATAATTCCTACAACCTCCCCACCGCTTAGAATATGGAGGAGGGTCTAACAACTCTAAAGTTAAGTGTTGTTGTTTTCCTCTTGACCAATAATTTGGTTTAAACTGCTTAACAAAATCATCCCAGTCCCTAAATTCAGTTCTATGCAGTACTGCCCATTCCGCAGCTTCCGCTTCTAAATGTCCTATTACAAATTGAATCCGTTTTTCATTACTCCATTTAGGAGATAAGGAAGTTTCAAAAGTTTTTATAAAGATTATAGGGTGAAGTTCGCCTCCTGGTTTGAATACAGGAAATCGACTTGCTACATTGGAATTTGTCGTTATATCATCCCAACATTCTGCGAGAGACATAGTTGGATTTTGTTTAGATGGCAGAGACGGAGTTGCGTCGGATTTTCTTGCCGTGATTTCTTTATTTGTTTTGTTGTCGTCCGAGCTAGCAAACACGATGCGACTGTTGTCTCTGATTACGTTATTACTTCTACTACCTGAAGTGTTTTCATTATTATCTAATTCCGATAACCGTTTAGTAATTTCCTGTATTCGCATTTCTGTATCGGATACGCGATTAGCTAATATCGATTCTTCACTGTGTTCACGATGTGAACGCTCTGTACCTTCATCAGTGTTATTATCTTTGGAAGTCTCAAGGTTACTGCATATTTCGGTAATTAAAAATTTCATGTCTTCTATTTCAGTATGATCTTTTTCTACTCGATGAGTTAATATCTCTAATTCTACATTATCTATTGAAGAAATCTCTACAGGTTTGGTAGAAACCTCTTTAATAGATTCTAATAATTCTCTACGAACAGTTTCTGTTTGCATAGAAAATTCATCTCGTAACTTATCGTTATTTTCCTCTATTTCATTTACAACTAAGACATTGACATTATCTAGTCTCTTGGTTAAGTCAGTAATATCATTTCGCATGTGAGCTTTTTCCTCACGCGATTCCTGGATATGTTCTTCTAACCTTTTACAATTATCAGCAATCTTATTACCAAGACCTATTAGTTTTTCCTGCATTTCAACTTTAGAAGCCTCTATTTTATCACTTAATTCTCGACTGGTTTCATTAAGATATTCCCGTAACCTGTCTGTAGGTTTTGTTAGCTCCCCTTTTAATCTAGCAGTAGATTCCTCGGTAGACTGTTTTAATTCCTGTTTTAGTTCCTCTTTTAACCTAGCAGTAGATTCTGCGTTAGACTGTTTTAATCTAGCAGTAGATTCTTCGTTAGACTGTTTTAATTCCTGTTTTAGTTCCTCTTTTAATCTAGCAGTGGATTCTTCGTTAGATTGTTTTAATTCCTGTTTTAATTTAGCAGTAGATTCTTCGTTAGATTGTTTTAATTTAGCAATCGCCCTAAAAAGGGATCTCATGCTCCTATCGGACATAGATTGCTCTTCGTCTCACATTTCACTTCCCGACGTTATTGTAAGATATTAACTAGTTACACTCGCAGACTTGTAATCAACAGTCCTATAAAAGCACACTCCCTACATACAACACTCCACTTCCAACTTAAAACAGACTCACCGGACACTAATACCCAGATAGCACAGTAAGCCGGTTTCAAACTTGTTTCCAGCTGTAAAGTTCAAGTATATAAGCTTGATCAAAGCTGGAATATTCAGGCCTGTTAGCTGGATTCAAGCTTGAAACAAACATCAAAGTTGGCAGAGTTCAAGCTATATTTCAAGCTTGACTTATCAAGCTTGGCTCCAGCTGTATCTACACACGTGGAATACAGCCTGGTATTTACAGCTTGTTTTAAGCTATATAAATATTAATCTGAATTTATTGAACCTAATTAATTACGTTACGTAATATTTAACATTTGTAACATTAACGTACCGAACTGTTTTCTACTATAAAACAAACTTCTCAACAAACCACAACCATTAACGCGCGTGACAAAGGTAAAATGGCCGTAAACGTAACTTTACGTTACGTAATATTTAACATTTGTTATATTAACGTACCGAACTGTTTTCTAATATAAAACAAACTTGTCAACAAACCACAACCATTCACGCGCGTCACAAAGGTAAAATGGCCGTAAACATAGCAAGGCTCAGAAAAGTAAATAAAATAAGATAAAACAGAACTGGAGACAGCCACACTCAAACCAAACTCCGCGCCGTCATGGCGTCACACACGACAACACCCTTACGTCACGGCTTATAAACGCTTGTGGCGCTTCCCGTGGACGTCTATGGAAGCTATGCTGCGCGCGCATCTGCTGTACAGCCTTCCAGGGAAATTACAGTTTATTTCAAGCTTGGGAAAATTATTTTAATTCAAGCTAAATTTTTACAGCTTGACGTAAACTGTGTAACAGGTTGATTTTTCAATCTTGAATTTTCAACTGAACCTAAACTCAATACCCACCTTGAAACAAGCTGTGTAACAGGTTGATTTTTCAATCTTGAATTTTCAACTGAACCTAAACTCAATATCCACCTTGAAATAAGCTTGAGTGCTAGCTGGGTATTGTAATTTGTAGTTCTCGGTGATCAGTGTGCTGCTATGGGCTGCAGAAGTAACAGCCGTCGATGCAGCCGCTGAGATGCTGCGACCCCGCTTCCGCAACCGGCAGGACGCTGAGTCGAACACCGGAGACGTCACTGGCTGCAACCACGCCCGGCCCCACCGTAGACAGGCGAAGCCCTCAGCAACACCTCTAATACCAGCCGGAGGAACACCCCGCAGCTGACGTACTGGGCCTGTTAGTTTAGGGAGAAAAAGGGTGTCGCGGTTTGCAGCGTTCAGCTGCTGCCCAACAGATGCGCCTTCTCGTGGAATAACTGCGTGACCGTACTGCTTGGCTGCGCTCCGTCAGATGCCCACACCCGCGAAGTCGCCGCTGGCTGGTGAAGGCTCCACGAAAACTCGCGTTGACTGCCGAAGGACTCTTGATGTTTTGTTTCGTACCTGTGTGCCTTAGTTGCACACAAGTCCTGTTTATAAGGTCGCCACGGTGTAGTGTAACGACGTAAGTTTTTTATAAACGATTTTCTTTTGACGTATGACCATGTGTAGACTTCGTCACCTACGTCAGTTACAACCCACTTCAAAATTATTTATATTCTTTTTAAATTGTCTCAGAATGGTTCTTGAACGAAACTGTAAAACATCATTTGAGTCGTATGCGCAGAATTACGTCACTCAGTCCAATTGGTTTGCGCAAACTTTTTCAATTTAGATGTCGTTTGTTTCTCCTCAGAAATTATATTAATGCACGTTATCTGATTTAATAAATATTTGAACCACATTGAATAAACTTTCGAGATTCAAACTCGCGATGAGCGTTGTCAAAAATTAATAACCTTGTCAAATATATTATTAATTCATTCACATAATTCTTCATCAATAAATTCTCGGAACACGTATTTAAAATTTTGTAGCATCCACTAGTTTATTATCTTCCTACATATAGACGTGAACCTGAGCCTTGACAAGACAGGACTAACCATTTAAAACATGATTAAACTGACGTCATTGTTGTACAAACATTACAAATTCTCAGTTATTTAATTTTTAGAAGCTCGACGCAACAACTCGGTTTCAGGATCTTCTGTTGCTCTTTGGCTGTCGACCCGCGACGTATAGTGGCCAGCAATTTTCTCTCTGGTCCCGGCAGCGAAGATGCTGTCTCCGTTCGTTGCGCCACCCTCTCCGTACATGGAACATAAAAAATAAATACAAAAACTTTAGACAATTCACAACCATTACAAATATTACAAAAATACATAAACAAAACTAAATTAAACTTATATTTACCTGCCAACTGGGCTGACGCTGGTGGATAGGGAACGCTTCAACTTCACGTCCCACTACAGACAATCGTTGAAGTTTTAAGTGTACCTGCTATACCTGTAATGGTAGTCACCGATCGAAGAAGCGAAAGTAGCGCAGCAGCTAGGTTCATGGCTGTCACGCAGGCGTTACGGGTTCAGATCCTACCAGCGAAAATACTTCATTTCTTTTTCTTTCAAGTTCATCATACAGAATAGGCGATCCAGTTGCATTAATGTGACCACCGCCTGCTTTCGACATTAGCATTCAATAACCACTGACAGACTGTAGGTGGCAGCACTAACAGTGATGGGGTATCTAAAGCATGTCGAGCGGATGTTGAAAATATGCAGTCGTTGTCATAATACTGAGACGAAGGGTTTTTATAGCGTCCAAAATGGTATGATCGTTGGCTTTCGGACCAAGGTTGAAAGCATTTTCCAAAGTCTGTAAACTTTTCACGTGCCGCCATGGTTGAAGCAAAGTGGCGCTATACAAAACCGGCGCCGAGGCAACTGTGATTCACCACGGAACATAGCTACAGGGGTGAACGGCAGCAGAGATGTTTACGGGAGAATAGATGTGCAGCTGCTGAACACCTGACCTCCCAGATGAACCAATAAGCTACCAACAGTGTCTCCTCAACGACCGTTCAAGGAACGTCGCTGCTTATGGGCCTTGGCAGCAGGCACCTGGTTCATACGCCCAAGCAGACAGCACTTCATCAGCGACGAGGGCTGGAATTTTTACACCTATACGGGAAATAGACGTCCACTGTGTGGCGACAGGTGGCCTTTCCAGATGAATCACTTTTTATGCTCCATCGCTGGAGTGTAAGGCGTAAAATCAAACACATTGCAACAATAGTCGGAAGCGTCCAGGCTGGAGGGGGGAGCGTTATGGTCTGGTGAATGTTTTCTTAGCATTCCCTGGGTGATTCTGTCAGTCTGGAAGACACAATGGATCAACCAAAGTATGCAACTGTCCTTGGTTCAAATGGTTCAAATGGCTCTGAGCACTATGGGACTTAACATCTGTGGTCATCAGTCCCCTAGAACTTAGAACTACTTAAACCTAACTAACCTAAGGACATCACACACATCCATGCCCGAGGCAGGATTCGAACCTGCGACCGTAGCAGTCGCGCGGTTCCGGACTGAGCGCCTAGAACCGCTAGACCACCGCGGCCGGCCAACTGTCCTTGGGAACCATGTCTACCCTACACGCAATTTGTTTTACCTCGGCACGTTCGCATCTACCAGCAGGGCAATACAACGTCTCACACAGCCCGCAGTGTACTGTGTGGTTCGCCGAGCACCAGTATGAGTTACCGTACTCCCACTGTCACTAAACGCCCTGAATTTAAACCTAACAGAGAAACTGTGGCACCACCTTGATCGGGGTGTTCGCCCCTTGGATATTCAACCGAGAAACCAAGCGCAGCTGGCCACATCATTGCAGTTGGCGTGGTTTAAATGGCTCCAAGCATTATGGAACCTAACATCTGAGGTCATCAGTTCTCTTGACTTAGAACTACTAACTCACATAAGGACATCACACACATCCATGCCCGAGGCAGGGTTCGAATCTGCGACCGTAGCACCGGGCGGAGTGGCCGAGCGGTTCTAGGCGCTACAGTCTGGAACCGCGCGACCTCTACGGTCGCAGTTTCGAATCCTGCCTCGGGTATGGCTGTGTGTGGCGTCCTTAGGTTAGTTAGGTTTAAGTAGTTGGTTGGTTGGTTTTTGGGGGAGGAGACCAGACAGCGAGGTCATCGGTCTCATCGGATTAGGGGCAGATGGGGAAGTAAGTCGGCCATGCCCTTTGAAAGGAACCATCCCGGCATTTGCCTGGAGCGATTTAGGGAAATCACGGAAAACCTAAATCAGGATGGCCGGACGCGGGATTGAACCGTCGTCCTCTCGAATGCGAGTCCAGTGTGCTAACCACTGCGCCACCTCGCTCAGTTTTAAGTAGTTTTAAGTAGTTCTAAGTTCTAGGGGACTGATGACCACAGCAGTTAAGTCCCATAGTCCTCAGAGCCATTTGAGCCATTTTTTTGCGACCGTAGCAGCCGCTTGGTTCCGAACTGAAGCCGGCCGGGGTGGCCGAGCGGTTCTAGGCGCTACAGTCTGGAGCCGCGCGACCGCTACGGTCGCGGGTTCGAATCCTGCCTCGGGCATGGATATGTGTGATGTTCTTAGGTTAGTTAGGTTAAAGTAGTTCTATGTTCTAGGGGACTAATGACCTCAGCAGTTAAGTCCCATAGTTTTCAGAGCCATTTGAATCATTTTGTTCCGAACTGAAGCGCCTGGAACCCAGTCGGCATGGCTCCACATCCCTGTCACTACCTTCCAGAAAGTCATTGACTCTCTTCTCCGCACTTCTGCTAAAGGTGGTTATTCAGGTTTATGAGAGGTGGTCACATTAAATTGAGTGAGCCACGCAAAATGATTCAAAATTATTCATTTCGCTGTTGTAGTTTCATTGACATATCAATAATTACAGCAAACTTCTTTCAAATGTGTATTCCACTTTGTTACAGTTTGGATTACAGAATCGCCTTTCTCAGTATCGTTTGCAGTGCTTGCTATGGTAAAATAGGTTTCCGACCTTTTCCAAGTATACTTCATCGTCCTATGATTACTGAACAGAGTATTCGCTATTACTAACTGAAATTTATTGCAGAACTCAATTAGTGTTTCTCTTCTCTCATTCCTACCACCAAGCCCACATTATCTCGTAACCCTTTCTTTTACTCCTTCCCCTGCAACCGCAGTCCATTCCCCCCAAAACTATTAGATTCTCATCTCCATTCAGGTACTGAATTACTCCTCTTCATCTTTGGCATGTGTACTTGAAGTGGTGTCGTCGATGTTGGTTTGCTGTCGATTCTGATGAGAACAATCCTATCACAGTATATCAGTTCTACATTACCTTCCTATTTGCAACTAATCCTCCTCCCGTTGAAACATTATATGCTGCTGTTGATTTACCCTATACTCATCTGACCGGAAATCCGTATCTTCTGTCCACTTCAGAGACCCCCACTATATCTAGTTTGAACCTTGGCATTTTCGTTTTCAGATTTTCTAGCTTCACTACCACATTCAAGCTTCTGGCATTCCGCGCTCCAGCTCATAAAACGCAACCCTTACGTGGGTTATTTAATCTTTTTCTCAGTGTCGCCTCCCCGTTGGCAGTCCCCTCCCGGAGATCAGAATGAGGGACTAGTCCGGAATCTTTTGCCAATGGAGGTATCATCATGACACTTCTTCAGTTACAGTTCACATGCACTGTGGTACACATTATGCGTGCTTAATGCAAGAGTTTCCCTTGACTTCTGCATCCTCATGCCGTTGGTCAGTAACAAACGCCTAATGACGCTTTTTCCATCCAAACCGTATTTCTGAATTCACTTGCACGTCCAACTAGTGTCTTAATCAAAATAGTTGTAATTGTCCAAACAAGGAGGAAACTTCTCGCGAGTGCGACATGAAAAAAGGCCCTGTAGAAAAACGCAAAACACTCAGGAATCACATACCAGAGGTGTTGGTAGCTTCTTGTAGAATCTGTGCCTTAAAGACAATTAACCTTACTTTTATTATTTCGCTTTGTTATGATGTTAATTCCAAACCACAGCATTAAGGGATTAAGCGTCCGTCTCCTACAGTGGCTAGGGAAACGGTGTATAACATTAAAAGTAGGTACTTAACTTATGAGTAATTTTATAAGGGAGGTATCGTACTGATCAAAATATATTGCACTCATCAAAATATCAAAGATCAGAGAGAGTAACTCCATCGGCTCCAATCTCTCCATCTCCTGATTCGAAATTATCGTGGAAAAATGAGACTGAATGTCTGCTTTCAAAGTAAGCACAACTTACATATTTATTTAGTAAACTTAAGTGCTGTGTTAGCGATAACCTAGTACAGTTGGTCTTATATTTAGTTATGATTGTAGAGTGCAGTTCCATGGGTGACAAGTTTTATATGGGCTAAAATGTTATTTTTAAATCTCAACATTGAAGGTAACTAGTTTGTTAATGTCTAACTACAATGAATTTAAAGGTTTTCATGTTATCTGCTCTCATCCCTAAAGAGTTAGGTACTTCTTGATTATTTAAGGAGTTTCAGAGTGAATCGTTAATACTTATCACTGAATTCATCATTCATGCCTATTAGAGATTTACATCGGCGCTTCAGAAAGTAAGTTAGACATGTTGCTCCACTGTAAGATTATTACACAATATCATTGGCGCACTGTTAGAAAAAATGTCTCAACTCCACACAGATTCAGCGTGAAATTCAGCTGGCATATGGACGTACGCAGTGTCGCTTGCAGTCGTAGTGAAATTGTGCCAAAAATTCGACCAAGGTCGGACAATGTGGATGATGTTTGTCGGGAAGACCAGATGTTGCACCGTGCAATTTTCAATGTTTTCGGCAACCTTAAAGAACATATGGGGGAAAGAATATTTCCAGCCAGAGGGTGTTCACACAGTGGCTCTCGAATGGCTCCGTGACCAAGGAGCGGATTTCTACGGCCGAGGAACTGCGCGGTTGGTAAAACGTTCCGACCGCTGTTTACAGAGATTTGGTGACTATGTTGAAAAACAGTGTCATATATCTGTGTCACTTTGATATGTATTTCAGCATTCAGTAAAAGTTAGTTGATCTGTCTCAATAACGTGTAACTTTTTGAAGTCCCCTCTTAGTTTACGTTTTTGATTGTTTTAGTTTAAAAAAGATACGGTGTTCATATAATCTACTTGTGAATGCTGTAGGTCTTCCTGTTTTCGTGCTTACTAACAAAAACTAGGAATGAATTCTGCATTATGAAAGACAAGGGTTTATGGTTTTGTTCTCACGCAGATTTGCGCAATGAAACATGAGGTACAAGCAAATAATCTTTGAAGTTTCAACACTTTTTATGCTCTCGTCACAGGGTTTATTTGTTAAATTTTGTTTCCGAAAAATTGTTGTTACATGTTAAACTCTCGTGTGGGTTATTTGAACTTTTGGCACTTAATAACTGCACCATTTGCAAACGTAAACACTTTTGTGACAGAACTTCATATAACCCACACAGAAGGTTAAAATGTAACTACAATTTTGCAAACAGAAATTAAACAAATAAACCCATTGAAAAAAGCATAAAAAGTGCTAAATACATCTAAGTAAGGGTAGAAACAAAACTGTGAAACGGTGTCTTGAATAACGCGGAATACCTCTACAGTTAGTGAAACTGTATTTACGTGTCTTACATCTTATCAGACAAAGGATGCGAGCGCTGACAAGCCATTTGGTTGAAGTTTCTCATAATCAGAAATGAGAAGGAGTGATCTGTATGAACGTTAAGGAACTTTTAGACCCTATATACATATCCAAACAGGTTTATTACAAGTAAAATTATACACAGCTAAAATGAACTCCGTGGAACTTGGCAATTCTACATATGTACCTTTACTTGGATGTTCGTCAGTTGTTAAAATCCATAATGTTGCTGTAGACAACGTAACTATATATTGTTGCGTGGCCGAGCGGTTCTAGGCGCTTCAGTCTGGAACCGCGCGATCGCTACGGTCGCAGGTTCGGAAACTGCCTCGGGCATGGATGTGTGTGATGTCCTTGCGTTAGTTAGGTTTAAGTAGTTCTAAGTTCTACGGGACTGATGACCTCAGTTGTTAAGTCCCATAGTGCTCAGAGCTATTTGAACCATCTGAACTATATATTGTTGTGATTTTGTTTTTGACAGACGTGTTTGTAAAATGTGAGCATGGTATGAGTAATGAGCGCACAGTGGAACATGAGACATGAGGTACAACAAATAATCTTTGAAGTTCTCAAGGTCACAGTTGTATTTCTCGTAACCAAACAAGAAAAAAATAATTTTGAATGCCATTTTGGCTGTAAAAAATTTCTTTAAGGCCTGTGTTCGTGCGCTCTAAATTCGTCCATCCATCCGTCTGACAATCGTATAATTTTGACCCTAAAGATTTGGAACAGTCTGTATGGCTTCTGTTTCACCATGATAATCTTTTAACCTGCAGTCCCACACTCAGGGTGACCAGAACTTCGCTAAACGAGTTTTCAGTCTAGCGACTCTGCTGTTCTCCAGGTTCGAGAAACTTTTCAACAATCCTGCGGGCCTTCTGTTCCGCGACCTCTGCCACCGAAAGCTGACGGGCCGAGGCCGGCTTTGATGCTGACGCGACTGTAAACTTGTCAGACGCTGGAACCCTGGAGGTTTACAAAACATTTCTCGCCAGTTCGGCCACTCGCGGCGGTCATACACCAGATCTGTGTCACGAGGACGGTCCGTGCGCCCAGCGAGGGGCGCCCCGTCCAAACGGCGCTCGCGACCACGAGGTCACGCGGACCCGTATTTCAGTTGTCGGCGTATAAACCCGTCTCCGCCGTGCTCCCCTAAATGAATTCTGCAGACCGACGCGAAGCAGCGGAAAAAACAAGTCAGGCCGCACAAGCCCAGTAGCGGCGAGCGAGCGACGGAAATAACGTACCGGCGCTGCGGCAGCTGGCGAAGCCGCTCTCCCGTGCTTACATCACGATCTGTCTGCCACACGCCAGGCGCCGCAGATTAACGATGCCAAAGGAGATTCCCTGTCAGAAATGAATCTTCTAAAGGACATAATTTCTTCTCCCCTCAGAGCCAGAAAGTTTACTCCTCTGTTGTTTCAACATCTAATGGCATGTTACCTTTTCCTCTCAAACTCAACAGTCCTGGGGCGTAAGTAGGTTGGAGCAGTACCCTGCCCCCCCCTCCCCCCTCTCCGTTGATAATGGGCCTCCCGGCACAGAAATGAAAGCCAGAAAGAAATGTACGAGGGCAGTTCATTAAGTAATGCAACACATTTTTTTTCTCGGCCAATTTTGGTTGAAAAAACCGGAAATTTCTTGTCGAATATTTCCAAACATTCCCGCTTCGTCTCGTATAGTTTCATTGACTTCCGACAGGTGGCAGCGCTGTACGGAGCTGTTAAAATGGCGTCTGTAACGGATGTGCGTTGCAAACAACGGGCAGTGATCGAGTTTCTTTTGGCGGAAAACCAGGGTATCTCAGATATTCATAGGCGCTTGCAGAATGTCTACGGTGATCTGGCAGTGGACAAAAGCACGGTGAGTCGTTGGGCAAAGCGTGTGTCATCATCGCCGCAAGGTCAAGCAAGACTGTCTGATCTCCCGCGTGCGGGCCGGCCGTGCACAGCTGTGACTCCTGCAATGGCGGAGCGTGCGAACACATTCGTTCGAGATGATCGACGGATCACCATCAAACAACTCAGTGCTCAACTTGACATCTCTGTTGGTAGTGCTGTCACAATTGTTCACCAGTTGGGATATTCAAAGGTTTGTTCCCGCTGGGTCCCTCGTTGTCTAACCGAACACCATAAAGAGCAAAGGAGAACCATTTGTGCGGAATTGCTTGCTCGTCATGTGGCTGAGGGTGACAATTTCTTGTCAAAGATTGTTACAGGCGATGGAACATGGGTTCATCACTTCGAACCTGAAACAAAACGGCAATCAATGGAGTGGCGCCACACCCACTCCCCTACCAAGAAAAAGTTTAAAGCCATACCCTCAGCCGGTAAAGTCATGGTTACAGTCTTCTGGGACGCTGAAGGGGTTATTCTGTTCGATGTCCTTCCCCATGGTCAAACGATCAACTCTGAAGTGTATTGTGCTACTCTTCAGAAATTGAAGAAACGACTTCAGCGTGTTCGTAGGCACAAAAATCTGAACGAACTTCTCCTTCTTCATGACAACGCAAGACCTCACACAAGTCTTCGCACCCGAGAGGAGCTCACAAAACTTCAGTGGACTGTTCTTCCACATGCACCCTACAGCTCCGATCTCGCACCGTCGGATTTCCGTATGTTTGGCCCAATGAAGGACGCAATCCGTGGGAGGCACTACGCGGATGATGAAGAAGTTATTGATGCAGTACGACGTTGGCTCCGACATCGACCAGTCGAATGGTACCGTGCAGGCATACAGGCCCTCATTCCAAGGTGGCGTAAGGCCGTAGCATTGAATGGAGATTACGTTGAAAAATAGTGTTGTGTAGCTAAAAGATTGGGGAATAACCTGGTGTATTTCAATGCTGAATAAAGCAACCCCTGTTTCAGAAAAAAATGTGTTGCATTACTTATTGAACTGCCCTCGTAGTTGAAATGTTTCTACATTTGACGAAGGCTTTAGACATCGTACTGCACAAACTGCTTCTAATGAACACCTTCAGTGATGAATTCAATGAGAGGTCCTTTTGACCTTTTCCACAACGATACTGCGCCTCTGTACCTGGCAGAAAATCCTAAAAAAGGCTCGGATCGTATGGTAAATACTCCAGTGGGAAGACACAATGACTACCTTCACGGCGTGATGACAGTGGTAATCTTACCGTGGACACTGCAACTAAAGCGGAGTTACTAACACGACACCCGTAAATTCTTTTCCAGAATTCGAAGGAAAGACGAGAGATTAGAATATATCGCCCCATCGATAATGAGGTCATTAGAGACGGAGCACAAGCTCGGATTGTTTTAGAGATAGGGAAAGGAACCGGCCGTGCCGTCCCAAAGAAACCATTTCTGATTTTGCTTGGAGTGATATGGAGAAATCATGGAGAACCTAAATCTGCGTGGTTGAATGCGGATTTGAACCGTCGTTTCTCCCGAATGAGAGTCCAGTGTGCTAACAACTGCGCCGCCTTGCTCGGTCCCAGGACTGGAAGTAAAAACTGCTACCAACCTGAATAACTTGCGAAATATGTATATCGAATAAGATCCTTTCGGAGTATGCTGACGAAATTTTTAGCACACATATACCGCCATTCGCTCGAAGAGAAACCCGTACATCCAGAGACTGGGAAGTTGCTCAGATCACACCAGAAAGGAAATATAATTAATACGCCTAATTAAAGATGAACATAAGATAGATTTGCAGTAGGTGTTAGTAACGTGTATTGTCTCCTACCACTACAAAATACCTCTAAGACAACGTCTATTGACAATTTACCACTACGAATTCTGCAAATATCGTTCTTGTTAGAGTTGTAAAACTAAGTAGTCAACATAGACTTCTTCAGTAAGCGTAGCCTATATTAGTTTACCTAGTAGTTTTTGTTGGTTAAGGTCGAACCCATATTACCCGAACATTAGGTGTGCTGCATATCTATCGGGCGTTACCTTATAGCGAACTCTTTCTTTATGTATGCAGTCAGTGTCTTATTAGATTAGCCTAAAGATGGAAGCGGTGGACTTCCCAAAAACTTAGTGAGAATGTATTAAGGACCAGGTTACCTACGGAATATTTTTCTTCCAAACTGTTATCCTACCCGTCTCTTGATTAAAAATAAACAGCACTTATAGCAAAATTGAAATTTTGAATGTTTCATTTGGGTTTTATTCGAAAATTATTGATTTGTAACATGAAACACAGGAATGCTGTAGCAAAAATAAAGGAAACAATACAGATTTTAACCACATTCCACAAGCAAACGTAATTTCTTTAACGGAAAGGCCCTTCTATATTTCTTCGAACGCAAAACATGTTTCTGTCATTCATCAACAATTTTCGCATTTAACAATAATAACAGGAAAATCTTGTCTTTGATCATGATGATGAAAGTTCTATTGAGTACAAAATAACAACAATAAATACACTGAAGCGCCAAAGAAACTGGTTTAGCATGCGTATTTAAATACAGAGAATTGTAAACAGGCAGCATACGATCGGTAACGTCTATATAAGACACGTGCCTGGCGCTGTTGTTAGATCGGTTACTGCTGCTTCAATAGCAGGTTATCAAGATTTAAGTGAGTTTGAACGTGGTGCTATAGTCGGCGCACGAGCGATGGGACACAGCATCTCCGAGATAGCGATGAAGTGAAGATTTTCCCGTACGACCATTTCACGAGTGTACCGTGAATATCAGGGATCCGATAAAAAATCAAATCTGTGACATCGCTTCGACCGGAAAAAGATCCTGCAAGAACGGGGCCTACGACGACTGAAAAGAATCGTTCAATGCGACAGAAGTGCAACCCTTCCGCAAATTACAGCAGATTTCAGTGCTGGGCCATCGACAAGCGTCAGCGTGCGAACCATTCAACGAAATATCATCGATATGGGCTTTCGGAGCCGATGATCCTCGATGACTGCACGACACAAAGCCTTACGCCTCGCCTCTGCCCGTTAGTACCGACATTGGACTGTTGATGACACCAAACATGTTGCCTGCGAGGACGAGTCTCGTTTCAAATTGTATCGAGCGGATGGACGTGTACGGTTATGGAGACAACCTCACGAATCCATTTACCCTGCTTTCTCATGAAAGATATAGGTTATTGTTAGTCAGGGCCATTATTTTGTAGGGGTTATTTAAAGTCAGATTGCGTTGCGCTAAAAACATTGTGTGTCAGTTTAGTGTTGATCAGAATAGGTAAAGAGCGAAATGTCTGAGTACGTTCAGTTCTGCTCAGCTGTTTGGAAATCAAATAACGTAAGGGGCTTACCAGCATACTCATTCGCTGATTTTACTAATTGGACGTTTCAATAGGTCTGGCAAAACATTAATAAAAATGTGTTTCGTAAACAACTCACTCTACATAGTCTCCTTTGAGGTATTTACTTGATTCAGCAATGCTCCATCTTTTTGATCCCCTCGGAAAAATAGGTTCAGTCAAATTCTAAAAAGTACTCGTTGACTGTAACACATTTGGTGTAAATTTCTTCCCGGCAAGCCAACATTTTAAGTTAGGGAACTGGAAGAATTCACTTGAGTCTACTTCTGGTGAATGATGTGGATTAGAGCCAATTCAAAGCACAATTTTTCTACGTGCGCTATTGTTATCGCTTATGTGTGGAATGGTGCATTATCCTGGTGAAGGAGCAAGTTTTTCCCTGAAAACCTTGTGATTTCTTTTTCAGTCAGCGCAAATTCAAAATATCAAACAATGAAGCATAATAGGCACTGATGTTCCCCCTTTTTCCAAGCAGTCTACTAGGACTGTGAATGCCACAGTGACCATCACCTTACCAGCTGACAAAATGGTCTTAGTCTTATTCGGTGCATGTTTATCAGCCTTTGTCCATTGTTTTGACTGCTGTTTTGACTAGTGTGTGTAATGACCGATCCAGGTTTCATCAACAGTCACAAATAGGCGCAAAATGTTTTGCGGATTAAGATTAATCATCGATAGACGTCGTGCTAGAATGTTGCGTCAGATGCGCTTTTGGTCGACTGCGGGCAATCGCGGAACCCACCTCACATACAGCTTCTTCAGAGCAGGATACTGTACACTCGCTCAGTTGAGTGGCCTACAGTCTCAGCAATCTCACGAATTGTATTCGGCGATCTTGCATTACCATTTTCTCAGTGGTTTCCTTTGTGGTGGCCTAAATTGGACAGCCAGGGCGTGCATGGTTGTAATATCTCTTTATATTCGATGAATTATTCTGATACAATTCTACCCTTGAATGACGTTTACTAATTTTCTATCTTCATACTCGCAGAATCTATGCGAAAAGTAGTTCATACAATAGCTATGCCATGAGCGCATAATTATTCTTTGTAGTACTCTCTCTGGTGGTTGTTAGAGAAAAAGAAAGGGAGCTTCCGAGATTGTCTTCGTGCCGATTAGCCTGAGCTTGGTTTGGAAGAACTGTAATCTGATTATTGAGATTTATCACAGAAGATAACTGATACGAACTGTACGATTAAAAGGAAATATATATAGATGGCTCCTTCAAATAAAAGGTGTGTATTTCAAATTTGAGAATTAATGATATTTATCGGTATATTGCGTAGTTGTTAATCAGAAGGGCCTTCCGAAAGACTGGAGACGAACCTGCATTTAATAAACCAAGAGCTCCATTACTTCTTCGGAAGGTTAAACTTCATCAAAGCCAAATATCCGCTTGATCTGAGGTTTCCCGTTTGATTATACAACGCTCCCAAAATTACGAGGCATTTTATTTGTACAGATTAGCAGACTGCCGCAAAGCACGAGCCTGCAGAGAAGAAGAATCATCGCCTGATTTCATTCTAACAAGTAAAATTTCAGAATCAATTTGAGTGACTGAGCTATGACTGTGTTTCCTATAATGAATGATTGATTGCTCGAACGAATTGAGAGCTACAGAATTACGTAGATAGGAGGAAAAATTACATGGTCTTCGGTGCCTACCCGACCGCGTTTGAATTCATTAATCCAAAACTAAATATTCTACAATGATAGTGCAGAGTCCGCGAGAACATTATCCAGCTCTGTTTTGATTTTTGCGGCGGTCCAACCCTTCAAATGAGACTGTTTAGGAACAATACTAAATTCGCTTTCCTCCATCTTCAGTTGCAGTCGACACGCTTACCAGTGATCAGTTCCGAAGGCTGTCAACAATACATTGTACGCTGTACATTATTGATGGTAACTCCGGTTCCCGTCAGATCACCGAAGTTAAGCGCTGTCGGGCTGGGCTAGCACTTGGATAGGTGACCATCCGTTCTGCCGGCACTTGTGAGGCAAATTGAGGAGTTACTTGATTGAGAAGTAGCGGCTCCGAACTCGTAAACTGACATACAGCCGGGAGAGCGATGTTCAAATGTTCAAATGTGTGTGAATTTCTAAGGGACCAAACTGCTTAGGTCATCGATCCCTAGACTCACACACTGCTTGAACTAACTTAAACTAACTTATGCTAAGAACAACACACACAGCCATGCCCGAGAGAGGACTCGAACCTCCGGTGGGAGGGGCCGCGCAGTCCGTGACATGACTCCTGAAACCTCGCGGCCACTACGCGTTGCTGAGAGCGGTGCCCCTCCATACCAGCATCCAGTGGCGCCTATGGGCTGAGAATGACACTGCGACCGGTCGGTACCGTTGGGCCTTCCAATGTCTGTTGGGATGGAGTTTAGTTTTTTTAGTACATTATTGAAGTTCTTTACACAGTCTTTGGAATAATCAAGCATACCAACCATGAAGTCACAACAAAATGTTCCATTATTCGTTTTAAATTCCCCAGGCTTATCAAATCACGCTCGTATCACGACGTGTCAATGAAAATGTACCCAGCAGAGATCAAACCTTTTTAAAGGCGGAGGGTCGAGACACTCCATATAGCCAACGTCAGTCATATTTCCACGTGAAATATAGCTAGAGTCGAATGTCAAAGAAAATCCGAGCTTGCAGCGCAGGTCGTCAACAAGACGGCAGCCAGATCGTGTGCTGTAAGCATGTTGACACAACTCAACACTGGCTTCTTTTGTAAGTAGCTTCTCCCGCCCCAGAGACCATGGGATAACGCCGTGTGACGTGACACGAGGCCCACGAGAAAGAAGGCCGGAGCGCGTACGTCACACCATGTGACACTGCAGGTCTTACGAGTACTAGCAGCCGTGTCCGACGCGGAGTAAGTAACTATTTTACACGAGCTTCGTAGTTACTGACGGAGCGTGTAAATGCATGCAAGCTCTCGATAGCACACGACAAAGACAACACCTTTAGTAGGTAACTTTTCAATTACAGTTTGATTTCCCGTGGGCCCTGCACAGAACCCAGCATTCTCGAAGTAGGGTGGATAAGCTGGCTAGAGCACTGACCCACGTTCGTTGCAGTGTCTATATTTATCTTGGGTCACGACGTGACGTGGCGGAGGAGGGCGTGTCTCCAACCTGTTGCCGTGTGCTCGCTGCCTGCTGGGCGTATATGGCAGTGCCGGTTGTGGGAGGGAGTAAATGTATCGGTTGCCCGTCCTGTTAGCCGACCGGGCTTTTCGGAGTGAGAAGGAGCGCCTGGTCCCCGACACGAATCCAGCCGGCAGCCTTGTGTCGAGGTCCGTAGAGCTGGCCAGTCAAGGATGGTTTTTAGGCGGTTTTCCATCTGCCTCGGCGAATGCGGGCTGGTTCCCCTTATTCCGCCTCAGCTACACTATGTCGGCGATTGCTGCGCAAACAAGTTCTCCACGTACGCGTACACCACCATTATTCTACCACGCAAACATAGGGGTTACACTCGTCTGGTGTGAGACCCTTGGGGGGTGGAGGGGGGGGGGGAAGGGTCCACCGGGGGCCGAACAGCACAATAACCCTGGGTTCGCGGTGGGGCGGCGGATGGGTGAATTGAACTGCGGTAGTCGTCGTGGGGTTGTGGACCACTGCGGCTGCGGCGGGGACGGAGCCTCTCCGTCGTTTCTAGGTCCCTGGTTAATATACAATACAAAACAAATGTATCGGTTCCAGAATGAGAGCCCGCATCTCGTGGTCGTGCGGTAGCGTTCTCGCTTCCCACGCCCTGGTTCCCGGGTTCGATTCCCGGCGGGGTCAGGGATTTTCTCTGCCTCGTGGTGGCTGGGTGTTGTGTGCTGTCCTTAGGTTAGTTAGGTTTAAGTAGTTCTAAGTTCTAGGGGGCTGATGACCGTAGCTGTTAAGTCCCATAGTGCTCAGAGCCATTTGAACCAGAATGAGATTTTCACTCTGCAGTGGAGTGTGCGCTGATATGAAACTTCCTGGCAGATTAAAACTGTGTGCCGGACCGAGACTCCAACTCGGGACCTTTGCCTTTCGCGGGCAAGTGCTCTACCAACTGAGCTTCTGTAAAGTTTGGAGGGTAGGAGACGAGATACTGGCAGAAGTAAAGCTGTGAGGACGGGGCGTGAATCGTGCTTCGGTAGCTCAGTTGGTAGAGCACTTGCCCGCGAAAGGCAAAGGTCCCGAGTTCGAGTCTTGGTCCTGCACACAATTAATCTGCCAGGAAGTTTCAAATGTATCGCTTCTCTGAGAAAACTAACGTGTTCGCTAAACGTAGTCTGAGAAAAGTGGGAAAAATTTTCTGTACTTTATGGCTTTTGTACTTTTTTTCTGATTGCCATCCAGTTCGTTAAGCAGATCCTTCACCATAAGTCTGCTTTTCTTCCTTGTAAATTATCTTTTCATATAAGGACGCTTTAATTAAAAAGTGTCTGGACATGTGTGGAGTTGTATTAAAATAATTTCAACATTCGGAATGTTGGTAACATTTTATTGCCTAATGTTATTTTTAGCCCTACATAGTCGCTGGACAAATACTAGGTTGCTTCGTAAGTTCTTAGCGCTTTTCTTTTGCTTGTTAGTATTCTGGTTACTATGAGTTAATATACCGATTGTCACTTTTTATTTGTAGTTCGCTGTCGCCATTTTAGTTTACGTGTTGTCATCCTGCCATTTGTGGATAGTGGTGTGGACACTAGAAAATAGTATGCCAAGTGGAGAAATCGGAACAGTTCCGACATGTTATTTTGCTTGAATTCAGTGTAAGGAGTGACGGCAGTGGAGGCGGCCAGAAATCTTTGCGCCGTGTATGGGGATAATGCCAATGGACAGAGCAGGGAAAGTAAATAGTTTTCTCATTTTAAGGAGGATCGTTTTGACGTTAGTGACCCTCAACGTTCAGGAGGACTTACGGGGTTGCATGTAGATCGTTTAAACGCAATAATCTGCAATGATCCACGTCAGTGTACTCGAGAACTAGCAAATGTGATGAACTAAGACCATTCAACCATCGGGCGACATTGGCGTGCAATGACGAAGGATCAAGAATCGGACTTATAGCTACCGCATGCTCTAAGCCAAAATCACAAAAATCAGTGGGTGACCATATGTGTGTTGGCTGGCCGCTGTGGCCGAGCGGTTCTAGGCGCTTCATTCCGGAACCGCGCTGCTGCTACGGTCGCAGGTTCGAATCCTGCCTCGGGCATGGATGTGTGTGATATCGTTAGGGTAGTTAGGTTTAAGTAGTTCTAAGCTAGGAGACTGATGACCTCAGATGTTGCCCCATAGGGCTTAGAGCCATTTGAACCATTCGAACCATACGTGTGTGCATCTCTTCTTGCTCGTCATCAGTTGGCTCGTGAACAACGACCATTCCCACCGTGTATCGTTAATGGTCACAAGAAACGTTATCTTTATAGTAACATAAGGAAAAGTAACGAATGGTCGAGCCTAAACAAAGTAGCAACTCCCCGTTCGAAGACCTGTGCGCATCCACAAAAGATAATACTGTGTATCTGGTAAAACAGCGACGGTGTGGCGTACTACGTATTATTTCCCCGGGTGTAGCCATCGCTGCTGATGTTTATTGTCAACAACTGATACGTCTTGTAGTCGCAGTGCAAGAACAACGACTAGGAAGACTGGCTGAAATAATGCTACCCCTCGATAACACCCGCAAAATACACTATGCAGGAGTTGTGCTGGGAAGTCATTCCGCACCCACCTTATTCACCTCATCTCGCAACCTCACCACCGAGCGAGGTGGCGCAGTGGTTAGCACACTGGTCTCGCATTCGGGAGGACAACGGTTCAATCCCGCCTGATTTAGGTTTTCCGTGATTTCCCTAAATCGCTTCAGGCAAATGCCGGGATGGTTCCTTTGAAAGGGCACGGCCGATTTCCTTCCCCATCCTTCCCTCACCCGAGCTTGCGCTCCGTCTCTAATGACCTCGTTGTCGACGGGACGTTAAACACCAATATCCTCCTCCTCCGCAACCTCAAGTTTTCCCCTTTTCCGTTTTCCATCGAAAAATCTTCAAGAAACATCCTTTCCGGATGAAAACGCGCAGCGAAAATGACTCGACGAGCTCTTCACCTGATAACAATGTGATTTCTACAGTCGCGGAAACGAAAAGTTACCGCAGCTTTCGCCGACTCTTATAAATAGTGAAATATAATACATTATTGATAACTGGAGCCTTTGTTATGTGTATACGTTGTGATTATTGGTTCAAATGGCTCTGAGCACTACGGGACTTGACATCTGTCATCAGTCCCCTAGAACTTAAAACTCCTTAAACCGAACTAACGTAAGGACATCACACACACCCATGCCCGAGGCAGGATTCGAACCTGCGACCGTAGCGGTCTCGCGGTTCCAGACTGAAGCGCCTAGAACCGGTCGGCCACTCCGGCCGGACACGTTGTGATTATTTAATTTACAGAAAAACGCTACGAACTCATACACAAACCAAATAAATTCTATCAGTCCTTCTCATCTTACACTACGTGTTGGTGAATAGTGCTGTATAAGTCTGACCATACCTTGATCCGTTAGTGCAAGCCATATTTTCAGAGCCGTGTGTTTTTTGGTTTGTGCAGCACGCGCTTCTAAAATCACATGCAACTCTCTCGCATCTTGTGAATGACGTTCAGGATATTCCTGAGCAATGAATAAACTGTGTGCGAACCTTTGATTCCAACACCTTCACGGTACAGAACTAATGTTGCTTCTTCTGATCTGTGATCATGTATACAATACACAATAAGAGTAGGCTGCCGAAGGTAACACTTCCACGTCTCTCACTTTAATAAGAATCTGTTCAGCTCTTCGCTTGTAAATTTAGAGGTCAGCTAGTGCAACACGTTTACTATTTGCACTAATATTTTATTCTTTGTATCCCAGATTTCAATATTTCAAATTCACTGAGGTCGAGTGAATGATAGAGAGATACTTTCTAGGAACACTTTGTGACAACAGCCATATTTAATTTTGCTGTCAGGATGGATTTCCTTGAAAATATCGAACACCTGTTTGTCATTAAGTTTCTGACAAAGATATTTGTAGTCTTCCCCTCCGTAACGGGTTTCCTTACAGGGAAAATACGTGTTATGCGTCAGTGGTGCATATGGTTGCAGTCAGAATTTTTAATTTAGAAACAACTCATGTCCTGGGCATTGATGATTTCTCAAATAAAATTTTCAAATCTCTTTCAATACTGTTAAAATCAGACGGTCACATCTGCTTTCTCTCTGAGCGTGAGGCTATGTGTATTGTTATCATGTATGCATTAAACCCATTTTGTCTGAAAATGGACAGATGTGACATTTTGGTTGAAAATGGGCTTGTGTAATTTCTCAAACGACCGATTCAAATGGTCTTGCTCTCTGGGTAACTGGCTGCAGCATATGTGGAAAACAGACCTTCTTAACATCGAGTCTAGGAAGACATGGTATAAGAATAAATTAGTGATATCTTCTATTTAGAAAAAAAAATTGCACAGGTTTACTGAAGCAAGGAAGTAGATGGTTGGCACAGTCAAAGAGAGCTACGTACAGTAAAACGCCTTGCTGATATTGGATGTATTGGACTGAGGAAGAAATTCCTGATGTATGCAGATGCACTCGATTAATGTTAAAAATTAAGTGGAGATATAGAATATAAAAGAAGAAGCATTAAGAAGAACAAGTAAGGCAAGAAATACTCGTGAGGTAGTTCCAAGAAGAAGGGACAGCTTAATAGGACATCTGTTATGGCATCCAGGAAAAGTTTACTTCGCGCTTGATGGAGCAAAATGGCTCTGTGCACTATGCGACTTAACTTCTGAGGTCATCAGTCGCCTAGAACTTAGAACTAATTAAACCTAACTAACCTAAGGACATCACACACATCCATGCCCGAGGCAGGATTCGAACCTGCGACCGTAGCGGTCGCTCGGTTCCAGACTGTAGCGCCTAGAACCGCACGGCCACTCCGGCCAGCTTGATGGAGCAATACAGCACAAAAATAATAGAGTAGTCTATCAGATGATAAAGGGTTTTGTACGTAGTAGTAATGAATAGATGAGAAGATTAGCACAAGACAGGTAACGAATAGAAAGACATAGGACATTAAAGGAACAAAATATTGAAGTCTATAGTACGATAGTCGAAGTTATCAGAGGCAGTGTACTATTTCAAACAAATAGGGCAGAAGCGGACGTAGCTTCACCAAATGAATCATTCTGGCACAAACTTGAAGCAATTTTCAGAAAAATCTATTACGTGAACCCTGATGGTCATACGCGGGTTTGAAAGCCGTACATTCTGAATGTGTGTCCTTTGTTGTAACCTCTGCGCCATCTAGCTCGGCAATGAAGTACGTGACAAGTAGCACATAATCTCTCAGGTTTTCTCGGTGAGTCTTTTCTTTTCTTCATTTTGCTCATAAAATGCGTAAAACAGATAAACAACTCTGTTGAATTCCAGGAAAAACACCACTGTGTAACGTTCATTCTGGTTCCGCAATACAGTTAATTCAAATGTGCAAGACGCTACGTACTTTATTTTTTAAATGAAGTTCGTGCATCACGGTTAATGGTGCCATTACTTAGCAACATGAGTTTTTCCAATACTAAACAATGCCGATCCCTAGTTTTGCCTCACACAACGGATGAGGACATATACCTATAAAAACTCCTAACCACGTGTACGGAATGTGGAACATGTCAACGTGTTCTGCGTGCCGTAAACACATACGATAACCAGAAAGACTCGATTCCTTCGCAGTTCGTAAAACATAAATCTTCCGTGTGTAGCTCCCCCTCCCCATCCCCCGCTCCCCTTAATGCCATAGTGGCTGATTGCATTTCTTCTGAACTAACGAGCCGCCTGAAGCTCTTAACCACAATTACGGTGAGATAAAGCATCCACTTTATGACAGGACGTCACAATGCCCATTAACGAATGGTCTCTTGCACAGGAATATACTACCACCTTGGATTTCTGCTCCCAGCAGCCTGATAATTCTCCATTACTTTCTCGGAATAGAATTCTATACCCATAGGCTGGTGAGAAATTATCCATTTTGCATTTGCAATACCTTTTTGAGTTACAAGGACCCTCGAAATTCGCTAATAATCCAGTAATGATTTCACCCTTCTTACCAAAGTTCATGCTAACTCAAATCGTCGTTCCAATGACACCATTTTTATGTTAATGATTCTACGAGGCCTAGAAGATAAAGAATGAAGAAAAGAGTAAGCAGTGCTACCATTGACGCTCATGTGGTCCGCGCATGTACGTTATTTATAATGTTTTGTTTACAAAAATAAATTGAGCAAATTGCAAATGAAGCACAGTTCTTCTTAACACAAAATTCCTCTCGCATACGTCGAAATAGAAGAATCTACAGGTGCAAATACGTGAAACGCAGATTCCTTCGTTCCGTCAAGCATTAGACACAGTACCACATTGCCCGCAGACACAATAGGCACAATCATACTGAATATCTTGTCTTGAATAATTGTTGACTAGCCATTAGGTTACGAATTAGGGAAGACATTTTGTCTCTTTAGTTGGTCAGAAAGAGAAACAAAGTTAAGGACTCACCGTAGTTCATGATTTTTGTCTTTTACAACAGAAACACTTTTCAAAAGAATTAGAGTCTCACGTGTATTGGCGTCTGGGTATGTTAAATCTAGTTTGATAAAAGAGGTACCTGTGGTCTTATTGCATGGTTTGAGATCTTCCCTTTGAAAGCAGGCAACAATTAAAATCATTCGCCATCTACTGGCTGTGTTATGCATTACGGCGTCAGGTGACATCTCAGAAGGAAGTGAATATCTGTGTCCCAGTGTTTGCCGCTCGGAATGGCCTAGCGGTTCTAGGCGCTGCAGTCTGGAACCGCGCGACCGCTACGGTCGCAGCTTCGAATCCTGCCTCGGGCATGAATGTGTGTAATGTCCTTAGGTTAGTTAGGTTTAAGTAATTCTAAGTTCTAGGGGACTGATGACCTCAGATGTTAAGTCCCATAGTGCTCAGAGCCATTTTGTCCCATTGTTTTCTATTGAGGTACACAGATGGCAGATGTCATTTGTGGACGTTGCATTCAACCAAACACATGCACGGCAACACTTTAAAGGAGTGCAAGTTGCAAAAGCGGCCTGTTTGATCTAGAAAGGATGGATTTTTCGGTCCTGTTGCCGCAGATGCCAATGCTTCTCCTTAAGTCATCCACAGACTGCGGACACGTTACGCCGACACAGGTCACTACAGAAAGCACAGTGAACAAAGTCGCCGACGCATTACAACACCATGTGAAGACTGATGTCTGACCATCTCTGCGTTGTGGCCTCATACGGATACCTCTAGAGTATTGCAAGAGGATCTCAGAGAGTCACTGGGGACGCTGTCAAATCAGACGGTAATGAACAGATTACGGTAAAAGACCGTACGACCCATACGTCCTAATCGAGCACGCCGCTTTACACTACAACGTCTTGCAGCACACCTTAAGTTGTACACTTCTCGCGTTAACTGGCAGCTTCTTCTGGCGAAATGTGTTATTCACAGACGAATACTGATACCCTCTGTCCGCCCCCGGTAGCTGAGTGGTCAGCGCGACAGACTGTCAATCCGAAGGGCCCGGGTTCGATTCCCGGCTGGGTCGGAGATTTTCTCCGCTAAGGGACTGGGTGTTGTGTTGTCCTAATCAACATCATTTCATCCCCATCGACGCGTAACTCGCCGAAGTGGCGTCAAATCAAAAGACTTGCACCAGGCGAACGGTCTACCCGACGGGAGGCCCTCGTCACCCGACATTTCATTTCACAGATACCCTCTGACGCAAAGTAATGGCTGTGTTCGTATCCTGGAATTCGTGGTGCGGGGTACCCACCAAATGTTGACCAGGAAGCTGACAGATTTACATGGCCGCATAACCGCTGGATAAAACAGCGAAAAGATCCTGTTGGGCCATGTATTGGCTGCTGCATACGGTGGTAGCCCTGAATCCCTTCCAATGCGAGGGCCTATGTGGCCGTCGTCAGTGGGGATGTCTTACGAAGCATGGACATTGAAGTAATGGAATGGTCGGAGGTGAGTCTCGACCTAAACTCCATAGTGCATATGTGGGACATGCTTGACAGACGTGTTTGTGGTCGTCCTGTCACACCACAGTCTCCAAGAACTCTCATAGGCTCTCATAAAACGATGGGAACGGATACCACAGGGTGACTTATACGGAAAAGGCCACGTAGGTGTCAGGCAGAGATACTCTCTCACGAAGGGTATTCATCTTACTGAAGCTCTCGAAGTCCAATGAAAAGCACCCCGGATGACGGAACAGATGACTGTTTCCTCTGTTTTCGAGATCTGTGGACAGTTCAGCTGTTTTTATGTAAACGATAAGTGATGAAATGATGTTTGGTTGTGTACTTAATTTGTGAAAGGTACGATTTGGTAATTTACCCAGCCCTCAGTTATTGCTCAATGCAGTATGGAAGACGTCTACAGTCATGTTCCCGTAATTCTTTTGAGCGGTGTGTAAAAAAATGGTTCAAATGGCTCTGAGCACTATGCGACTTAACTTCTGGGGTCATCCGTCGCCTAAAGCGTAGAACTAATTAAACTTAACTAACCTAAGGACATCACACACATCCATGTCCGAGGCAGGATTGGAACCTGCGACCAGAGCGGTCGCTCGGCTGCAGACTGTAGCGCCTAGAACCGCACGGCCACTCCGGCCGGCCGAGCGGTATGTTTGGAAGACGCCAAATGCCGCGTTCCCGTAGTTAAATTGAGCAGTGTTAACATGAGGTGAAAAAAATGGCTCTAAGCACTATGGGACCTAACATCTGAGGTCATCAGTCCCCTAGATTTAGAACTACTTAACTAACGAACCTGTGGACATCACACATATCCAAGACCTAGGCAGGATTCGAACCCGCGACCTTAGCAGCAGCACGGTTCCGGACTGAAGCGCCCAGAACCACTCGGCCACAGCGGCCGGCTAACATAAGCTGAGATGAGGTAATGTTCGAAATAAGTTCTATCGAACGTTCAAATGTGGGATTCGACAAATGGTTCGAGCGAGTATAGCAAGAACAAAGACGTAAAGCATGGGGATAAGGTCAACCTAGAAATATAGTAGGAAACGAAATTTTAATGAGTATGTTTGTAATGTCAAGCAACTGCGATTTAAAAAATGTCGAGGAATTTTAGAGACACGAAAGAGTTTTGCCAAATATGCCAGTGAACACATGAATCAGAAGTTTGAATAAGAGCTGATACACGATGCACGCTGTAATGCCACACAGCAAGTGAACGATATGGGGATACGAGGAAAACCAGCGACGGGAAACAGAGCGGGTATTAGAGAGAGAGCAGACTTAACGAGAAAATATGAGACAGTTTCGCGAAGGAATCGTGGAATAGCGAATTAACGAGGTCTCTGGACAAATTAATGAAACGCGAGGTCAGCATATTTGCTACTGCAGGAAGCTGCGGCGATGGAAGCTGTAAGTAAAGTTAGCAGCAGTTCTACCAATGAACGAAACAACCTATGCTGCTAGCAGTTGTAAGCAATTAGTAACATTGCTGATCTGGAAGTGTAAGACGCAAATGCAAATCGAATTTATTGGTTCGAAGTCACAATAACTGACTCGTTAGACACGTAGTGAACGATAGAATAACAGCTGCGCAGTTATGATTCGAAGAAGAGACATAAAAAGAGGAGACGTACCAATATCTAAAAACTAAAATGATCGTCTGAAATTGGGCCGGTAGGATGAATATTCGGACAAGCTTAGGGAGCAACTCGACGCAAAATATAAAGTCCTAGACAATAAGACGACAACGTCTACCCATATCTGAATAATGGCTGATGAAAGTCATGTAAATGATTAAATGAATCATGATTGGGACATAAATGCGATCTAGAAAACGTTTACTTTTGTTCGTATAGAAAATATCGGGAAATAAGAAATTGTGATTAAATGTAACATTCGTGCAAGCAGTTGAAGCTGCAGGTAAGTTGTTGAATCGACAGTCACCGATTCAGGAGGAGTTAGTCGGCAAATATGTGTTCTGTTGGTACATACGTTCGTAGTCCTTAGCTCGTGGTCCAGTGGCTAGCGTTGATGCCTATGGATGACAGTGTCCCTGGTTCGATTCCCAGCCGGGTTACGGATTTTATCTACCCGGGAACTGGGTGCTTATGTTGTCCTCATTATTTCATCATCATCATTCGGGACAGTGGCTCGATTGGATTGTGTACAAAATTGCACTGTGTAAAAATTGGGGCTTTGTATGGGTGCTGATGAACGCGCAGTTGAGCGCCTCACAAACCAAACGTCGTAAGTTCGCAGCGTTGTTACTTAAGTTTAATAAAAAAGCAGATACACGCAACAGAGACTATAGTCGTCAATAATATACACTCCTGGAAATGGAAAAAAGAACACATTGACACCGGTGTGTCAGACCCATCATACTTGCTCCGGACACTGCGAGAGGGCTGTACAAGCAATGATCACACGCACGGCACAGCGGACACACCAGGAACCGCGGTGTTGGCCGTCGAATGGCGCTAGCTGCGCAGCATTTGTGCACCGCCGCCGTCAGTGTCAGCCAGTTTGCCGTGGCATACGGAGCGCCATCGCAGTCTTTAACACTGGTAGCATGCCGCGACAGCGTGGACGTGAACCGTATGTGCAGTTGACGGACTCTGAGCGAGGGCGTATAGTGGGCGTGCGGGAGGCCGGGTGGACGTACCGCCGAATTGCTCAACACGTGGGGCGTGAGGTCTCCACAGTACATCGATGTTGTCGCCAGTGGTCGGCGGAAGGTGCACGTGCCCGTCGACCTGGGACCGGACCGCAGCGACGCACGGATGCACGCCAAGACCGTAGGATCCTACGCAGTGCCGTAGGGGACCGCACCGCCACTTTCCAGCAAATTAGGGACACTGTTGCTCCTGGGGTATCGGCGAGGACCATTCGCAACTGTCTCCATGAAGCTGGGCTACGGTCCCGCACACCGTTAGGCCGTCCTCCGCTCACGCCCCAACATCGTGCAGCCCGCCTCCAGTGGTGTCGCGACAGGCGTGAATGGAGGGACGAATGGAGACGTGTCGTCTTCAGAGATGAGAGTCGCTTCTGCCTTGGTGCCAATGATGGTCGTATGCGTGTTTGGCGCCGTGCAGGTGAGCGCCACAATCAGGACTGCATACGACCGAGGCACACAGGGCCAACACCCGGCATCATGGTGTGGGGAGCGATCTCCTACACTGGCCGTACACCACTGGTGATCGTCGAGGGGACACTGAATAGTGCACGGTACATCCAAACCGTCATCGAACCCATCGTTCTACAATTCCTAGACCGGCAAGGGAACTTGCTGTTCCAACAGGACAATGCACGTCCGCATGTATCCCGTGCCACCCAACGTGCTCTAGAAGGTGTAAGTCAACTACCCTGGCCAGCAAGATCTCCGGATCTGTCCCCCATTGAGCATGTTTGGGACTGGATGAAGCGTCGTCTCACGCGGTCTGCACGTCCAGCACGAACACTGGTCCAACTGAGGCGCCAGGTGGAAATGGCATGGCAAGCCGTTCCACAGGACTACATCCAGCATCTCTACGATCGTCTCCATGGGAGAATAGCAGCCTGCATTGCTGCGAAAGGTGGATATACACTGTACTAGTGCCGACATTGTGCATGCTCTGTTGCCTGTGTCTATGTGCCTGTGGTTCTGTCAGTGTGATCATGTGACGTATCTGACCCCAGGAATGTGTCAATAAAGTTTCCCCTTCCTGGGACAATGAATTCACGGTGTTCTTATTTCAATTTCCAGGAGTGTATTTTCCGTCGCTATTTACAACAGTCTGTCAACGCTGGGTCAACCTTTCAGTTCCGTGACAATGGAAACCACATTGTTTTGAGGCGAATGACTGGGCGATCCATGTTCGGAGCATATTTTTTATCCGGCAAGGAATTGCCTTGAAGGCTGTTCGACAGAGATCAGAAGAAATGGAAGTATGAGGGCTCAAGATCAGATGAATAATCTAGGTGCGGGATGACTTTCCAACCCAACTCCCGTACAGTGGTTATTGATAGTCATCACAGTGAGGGAGTGAGTTATCGTGGAGTATCATCACTTTACACAGTCTTCCTGATCGTCGTTCTTGGATAGTGTCTGCAAGACGTCTCCGTAGTTGACAAAAATAGCCAACATTGCTGTTCCACCAGATGCATAACGTTATCTTTTGTGGATGCAAACAGGTGTTTATAGGGAGAGTTGCTGCTTTGTTTGGCTCAACCATTTCATAGTTTTCCTTATGGTAGCATAAAGACACCATTTTTCGCCATCAGAAACGATGCAGGATAGGAATGGTCGGTGTTGTTCACTAGCCAACTGATGACGAGCAAGGTTGCACATACGGCCACCCGCTGATTTGTATGATTTTGGCATGGAGCATGTGGTACCGATACACCCAATTTTTGACCTTCCCTCACTGCATGCAAATGTCGCACGATGGTGGAATGATCAGAGTTCATAACATCTGTCAGTTCTCGGGTAAACAGACATGGATCATTGTGGAGTAATGCGTTTAAACCAGAAGATCTTGGTCAAAGTGGAGAGCGACTGATGTCAATAAGACCCTTGTTTAAACGAGAAAACCATTTTCTTGGCCTGCCTGTCCACTGTCATGACTCATGGCCCCCATACACGGCTCAAATGTTTCTGCCTGCGTCCACCATGGAATTCAAACAAAAGAATAAGTCGTAAATGTTCCGATTTCTCCGCTTGGCACACCATTTTAAACAGTCCACAGTTCCACTCCCTATCTCCAAATGGCAACATGTAAACTAAATTAGCAATAGTGAACGATACAGGGTGGTCCATTGATCGTGACCGGGCCAAATATCTCACGAAATAAGCATCAAACGAAAAAACTGCAAAGAACGAAACTCGTCTAGCTTGAAGGACGAAACCAGATGGCACTATGGTCGGCGCGCTAGATGGCGCTGCCATAGGTCAAATGGATAGCAACTGCGTTTTTTTTAAATAGGAACCCCTGTTTTTATTACATATTCGTGTAGTACGTGAAGAAATATGAATGTTTCAGTTGGACCACTTTCTTCGGTTTGTGATACATGGCGCTGTAATAATCACAAACATATGGTCCACAATTTTAGACGAACAGTTGGTAACGGGTAGGTTTCATGACTTAAAATACAGAGCGTAGATACGTTAGAACATTTTATTTCGCTTGTTCCAATGTGATACATGTACCTTTGTGAACTTATCATTACTGAGAACGCATGCTACTACAGCGTGATTACCTGTAAATACCACATTAATGCAATAAATGCTCAAAATGATGTCCGTCAACCTCAATGCATTTGGCATTACGTATAACGACATTCCTCTCAACAGCGAGTAGTTCGCCTTCCGTAATGTTCGCACATGCATTGACAATGCGCTGACGCATGTTGTCAGGCGTTGTCGGTGGATTACGATAGCAAATATCATTCAACTTCCCCACAGAAAGAAATCCGGGGACGTCAGATCCGGTGAACGTGCGGGCCATGGTATGGTGCTTCGACGACCAATCCACCTGGCATGAAATATGCTATTGAATACTGCTTCAACCGCACCGGGGTCGTCAGATCCGGTGAACGTGCGGGCCATGGTATGGTGCTTCGACGACCAATCCACCTGGCATGAAATATGCTATTGAATACTGCTTCAACTGCACGCGAGCTATGTACCGGACATCCATCATGTTGGAAGTACATCGCCAGTCTGTCATGCAATGAAACATCTTGTAGTAACATCGGTAGAACATTACGTAGGAAATCAGCATACATTGCACCATTTAGATTGCCATCGATAAAATGGGGGCCAATTATCCTTCCTCCCATAATGCCGCACCATACATTAACCCGCCAAGATCGCTGATGTTCCACTTGTCGCAGACATCGTGGATTTTCCGTTGCCCAATAGTGCATATTATGCCGGTTTACGTTACCCCTGTTGGTGAATTACGCTTCGTCGCTAAATAGAACGCGTGCAAAAAAATCTGTCATCGTCCCGTAATTTCTCTTGTGCCCAGTGGCAGAACGGTTCACGACATTCAAAGTCGTCGCCATGCAATGTCTGGTGCATAGAAATATGGTACGGGTGCAATCGATGTTGATGTAGCATTCTCAGCACCGACGTTTTTGAGATTCTCGATTCTCGCGCAATTTGTCTGCTACTGATGTGCGAATTAGCCGCGACAGCAGCTAAAACAACTACTTGGGCATCATCATTTGTTGCAGGTCGTGGTTGACGTTTCACATGTGATTGAACAGTTCCTGTTTCCTTAAATAATATAACTATCCGGCGAACTGTCCGGACACTTGGATGATGTCGTCCAGGATAGCGAGCAGCATACATAGCACAAGCCCGTTGGGCATTTTGATCACAATAGCCATACATCAGCACGATATCCACCTTTTCCGCAATTGATAAACGGTTTTTTTAACACGGGTAATTTATCACGATGCAAATATCGTCCGCACTGGCGGAATGTTACGTGATACCACGTACTTATACGTTTGTAACTATTACAGCGCCATGTATCATAAAGCGAAGAAAGTGGTCCAACTAAAACATTCATATTTATTTACGTACTACACGGATATGTAATAAAAAATGGGGGGTCCTATTTAAAAGAAACGCAGTTGCTATCCGTATAACCTAAGGCAGCGCCATCTAGCGGGCCAACCATGGCGCCATGTGGTTTCCCCCTTCAAGCTGACAAGTTTCGTTATTTGTAGTTTTTTCGTTTGACGCTTATTTTGTGAGATATTTGGGCCGGTCACGATCAATGTACCACCCTGTATACTAGAACTTCTTTGTTGAATGTAATTAATGTAAAGAGTTGTAAAAGTAGTACCTAACTATCTTTACAGACTAGAAAACAACGAAGAAACGATAGTTAAATGAATCATCCATGACAAAACAAATTTTAAATTGATACAGTTTAAAGTACATACCTGCATACAGAAAATATTTCGAACGAGAAAAATTATAGTTTATAGTGAAGGAGAACCACATGAAACGAACTGAAATCACACTTAAAAGTAAGTAATTTGGTACCTGTGGTTTTATGAACAAAGTTATTCACTGCAAAATCGTCTAAGCAAACTCGCCAAAACATCAATTAAGCTATAACGTAGTCAGATGACTAAAAATGTTACGTAAAAGAACTTGAATAATAAGTTAGACCATCCGAATGTGACGCTCATTAGTGCGAGTTCTGGAACACCACTGTGTGAGGCGGGTGAATATTTGCTGTTACATGATGACAGTTATTGAACTATATGAAAAAAAAATGACGTAAGCTAGTTACAAACTACGCCGTGCACACACTTTATTCAGCATGTAAACGTCACTGCAGATATTCAGGTTTACGTTATGACATGTTCTATATGCCTGCCATCATTGGCGATGATGTGGTTCTGTATAACCCGCTGAAGAGTCGGAACATCAATGCTGTCTATGACCTCCTGAATGGCTGTTTTCAGCTCAACAATGGTTTTGAGGTTATTGTTGTACATCTTGTCCTTAATATAGCCCCACAAAAAGGAGTCGCTTGTGTTCACATCCGGAGAACCTGGCGGTCAATCGAGGCCCATGCCAGTGGCCTCTGGATACCCCACAGCCAGAATGCCGTCCCTAAAACGTTCCTCCAGGACGTGAAACACTCTCCTGCTTCGATGGGGACGAGCTCCGTCTTGCATGAACCACATCTTGTCGGAATCAGGTCAACTTTGGATAATGGGGATGAAATCATCTTCCAAAACCTTCACGTACCCTTCGGTGGTCACCGCGCCAGCAAGGAATGTCGCAACGATTATTCCATGACTATTGGACACCACACAGTCACTCACCCGTTGAGGGTGAAGAGACTTCTCGATAAAGAAATGCGGATTCTCAATCTCCTAAATGCGTGAACTCTACTTGTTGTCAAACCCATACAAACGAAAGCGGGCTTCGTCGCTAAAACAAACCATGCGTGCGCATAGTAACTCCCATTATGCCCCGTGACCTAGCGTTCAGTATGAATGTCCTAACGTAAACTGTTCAGAAGTTATGACGTTGTTATTTCATATAGTTCAATAATTGGCACCCTTTACCTGGAACATACACCCGTGAGACGGTGTGAGTCTGGAAAGGAAGCAAGTTTTGTTGGGTACATCGGCACGAGAGACACTTGACTTTCACTGCAGTACGACTAGCCACCATCTGAAACTCTCATAACGGACCAGAACCGCAGGGCGATTTTCTGCTTTTCTACCAAAACAAACGTAATCTATCTCCGCCTATCACACGGATGCTCCGTTCTAAGTTTTAGTATTTCGAAAGATGAATGGTTACTTGTAAACAGCCAAAAAAGGTCCAATTCTGACTCTGTTGAAAATCTACCTAAAACCGTCTTTTGAATCATTTTATTGAAAGAAAAACACCTGACTACGCTATTTTTGTTTTCCTTTCCCTGAGAGCTAGGAGGGGGCGCCCCTCAGGGTTACAGGCTCTCTTGCTTCATCAGCTTTCTTCGTGTGGTTAAATTTTTCGTATTCCATTTCTTTTTAGAAATTAGTCCCAGCGTTACTTCCGCGTATTAGAAGGCGCAGTGACGTAGTAATAAGATTTGTGATGGGTAGGTTCCGTCAAATATACCTGTGAATCTTGATTAAAATAACTTTTTTTTTTAGAAAAGCCTTTTGAAATATTTAACGTATTTCAATACTAGTTCGAGGTCAGAAACCTCGATTCTGATTGTTTAAAGGTAAATGTTTTGAAATTATTAGTTAATTAGAACATCGATAAAGATACATCGATAAGTCGGTACACATTGATAGCTTTTGCAATAACTTTAAATTTAATTTTTTTAAATTTTATTCCGTTTTGTGTCACATACGGACAGAAGAAGGATGCATTCCTGATGACATGTGCCAGCGATATATTATAATCTAAAATTAAGCTGGAAGCTTAAGATACGTGCCTGAAAATGACCAAAGGTCGAAACCGGCCAATCGCATAGATAATAAAAAAATAATACAACCCACCTGGACCACATTTCATTCACTAAACTCTTGTAATACATTTCCTAGGTAAAATCCAGATTCAGTTTATAAATATCACTATAACATTTTGTTTGATTTTTATTTTGGCATTTGTCTTCAGATTCTTGTTGCCATATGTTTTAGCTGCAGCACCCCCCTTCCACTCCAGTTGAATCAATGTATTACAGTACAAACGTGATTGGCACGCAGCTAGAAATTATAATGTGTAAAGGACTCCCAATGTCACTTGGATGCACTGAATTATCTGTATAAGTGTCCATTAGTACAGCTTAAAATTACACGACGGTTAATTTGATTCTTCAGTTTCAACATTTCGTTGACAGGGAACAGCAACTTTATTTAAGATTCTTAAACCGTTTATTAATGGTTCTGTGTTTATTAGGCAACTAGTTTCAAACCCTTAAACGTTCATTTTAAAGCGTGGCCTACTAAGGCTACAAAAACAGTACATAGTTTTCAGCGAACAGTGGTATAAAAATGTCAAATTTAACATAAATTAATTATTGGAATACAAACATACCTACACTGACAGCGCCTGATTTTAATAATAGACAGTGAGTTGCAACACATGCTCTATAAATGTTTGCAGGATGTGGATCAAATGACTCTAAGCACTATGGGATTTAACATCCGAGGTCATCAGTCCCCTAGACTTAGAACTACTTAAACCTAACTAACCTAAGGACATCACACACATCCATGCCAGAGGCAGGATTCGAACCTGCGACCGTAGCAGCAGCGCGGTTACAGACTGAAGCGCCTAGAGGACGCATATGGGGAAGGAGTACAGTGTCACAGTAACTTTCACCAGGGAACATATCTCGTTCAAAGATCTGCAGGCCATTACCCACATGCAGTCGGTCTGAGTGGCCGATCGGTTCTAGGCGCTACAGTCTGGAACCGCGCTACCGCTACGGTAGCAGGTTCGAATCCTGCCTTGGGCATGGATGTTTGTGATGTCCTTAGGTTAGTTAGGTTTAAGTAGTTCTAAGTTCTAGGGGACTGATAACCTCAGAAGTTAAGTCACATAGTGCTCAGAGCCTTTTGAACCATTTTTGAGCCCACATGCAATATTAAGTTTCCCCACATATTAACACCTGGACCACCAAATCTATCATGTTCGACAATGCCGGTCGTACTCTCCTGTGGGGACTGATGGGAACACATAATTCCCCCAAAAACATGGTTGAATATGATCGTTTAGATGCTCCTGGTTTCATGACGTGGAGAGGCATCACGTACGTCTTTTCAGGTGTGCTTTCAGCTGTAACTTCGTTTTTATGGTGACAGTGTTAGACTATGTCAAATTGCGCAGGTGGAGGAACTCTTCGAAAGAGAGGTTACTCAGCAAATGGAATGGCCTGCCCGCCACCACCCCACCCCTCCCACCCCACCTAAGTCACATCGAGAACTTAGGGTGTGGGATGCGTTAGGCAAATATATTGCAGTGCGCTCACATTAACAGATTTTAGTTGGAAAGATGAATTATACGACCATCCAACAGTTATCAGTTGAGTTGGTGGAGGAATGGAACGGCCTACCATTAGCATTCCTTACCAACATTGTGAACACTTTATAGAGCATTCGTTGCCGTCCGTGGTAATCTCTTACTCTATTAAGAGCTATGTCCCACCTTTTACTATGTCCAGAGGACATCTAGAATCGCGGTGACTTCAGTGTGATTATTGTCTTTCAATAAAAGTGTAATGCTTGTTCGTCTCAGTCGTATTTCTTTCCGTTACTTTCTGTAGCATTTCTATCTACAGGGTGTTACAAAAAGGTACGGCCAAACTTTCAGGAAACATTCCTCACACACAAATAAAGAAATGATGTTATGTGAACATGTGTCCGGAAACGCTTAATTTCCATGTTAGAGCTCATTTTAGTTTCGTCAGTATGTACTGTACTTCCTCGATTCACCGCCAGTTGGCCCAATTGAAGGAAGGTAATGTTGACTTCGGTGCTTGTGTTGACATGCGACTCATTGCTCTACAGTACTAGCATCAAGCACATCAGTACGTAGCATCAACAGGAGTTCATTACGAACGTGGTTTTGCAGTCAGTGCAATGTTTACAATTGCGGAGTTGGCAGATGCCCATTTGATGTATGGATTAGCACGGGGCAATAGCCGTGGCGCGGTACGTTTCTATCGAGAAAGATTTCCAGAACGAAGGTGTCCCGACAGGAAGACGTTCGAAGCAATTGATCGGCGTCTTAGGGAGCACGGAACATTCCAGCCTATGATTCGCGACTGGGGAAGACCTAGAACGTCGAGGACACCTGCAATGGACGAGGCAATTCTTCGTGCAGTTGACGATAACCCTAATGTCAGCGTCAGAGAAGTTGCTGCTGTACAAGGTAACCTTGACCACGTCACTGTATGGAGAGCGCTACGGGAGAACCAGTTGTTTCCGTACCATGTACAGCGTGTGCAGGCACTATCAGCAGCTGGTTGGCCTCCACGGGTACACTTCTGCGAATGGTTCATCCAACAATGTGTCAATCCTCAGTTCAGTGCAAATGTTCTCTTTACGGATGAGGTTTCATTCCAACGTGTTCAAATTGTAACTTTTCACAATCAACATGTGTGGGCTGACGAGAATTCGCACGCAATTGTGCAATCACGTCATCAACACAGATTTTCTGTGAACGTTTGGGCAGGCATTGTTAGTGATGTCTTGATTGGGCCCCATGTTCTGCCCCCTACGCTCAGTGGAGCACGATATGCTGCTAGAAGATGTGCCTTTATAAGTTAATACCATAAATTATCTGGGAGTACGCATTAGGAGTGATTTAAAATGGAATGATCATATAATGTTGATCGTCAGTATAGCAGATGCCAGACTGAGATTCATTGGAAGAATCCTAAGGAAATGCAATCCGAAAACAAAGGAAGTAGGTTACAGTACGCTTGTTCGCCCACTGCTTGAATACTGCTCAGCAGTGTGGGATCCGTACCAGATAGGGTTGATAGAAGATATAGAGAAGAGCCAACGGAGAGCAGCGCGCTTCGTTACAGGATCATTTAGTAATCGCGAAAGCGTTACGGAGATGATAGATAAACTCCAGTGGAAGACTCTGCAGGAGAGACGCTCAGTAGCTCGGTACGGGCTTTTGTCAAAGTTTCGAGAACATACCTTCACCGAAGAGTCAAGCAGTATATTGCTCCCTCCTACGTATATCTCGCGAAGAGACCATGAGGATAAAATCAGAGAGATTAGAGCCCACACAGAGGCATACCGACAATCCTCCCTTCCACGAACAATACGAGACTGGAATAGAAGGGAGAACCGATAGGGGTACTCAAGGTACCCTCCGCCACACACCGTCAGGTGGCTTGCGGAGTATGGATGTAGATGTAGATGTAGATGTACGACGCAACATGTGGTTCATGCACGATGGAGCTCCTGCACATTTCAGTCAAAGTGTTCGTACGCTTCTCAACAACAGATTCGGTGACCGATGAAAGTTAATTCAGTATTTTATTTCCGATTCACTCTGGCTTGATAATAAGAAAAAGGTTAAGTTGAGCGTCATACTGCAGGCGAATTGCAACGAGGAAGCAAATTCATGTGGGTGAGGAGTGTTGTGGATGAGGTCCCGCGTGCGGTAGCAAGGTGGATGTCCAACGTCGTTAAGTACTCCGCAATGGAACCTCTAACGATTCGATTGCTGTTGTAAAGGCGGGAGAGAACAGACGGTTAAAGGCCAACTGTCAGCAAATGATGAGATACAATAAAGCGATCACTGTGTTAATTTTCCATTTGTAACGCCCACGAAAGTGACCTTGGGGTCATTTTCAAAACGATGGCGTCTTTGTTCCCATTTTTATCTTAGTGTGTGATGGAAAGATATTTCAGAATAAGTTTTGTGAAGGGTAACTGCACTCATTCTAGCTGCAGTACAAAATGTTGCACCTCCAGCGTGTTACACGAAGTGGGCATAGGCAGTAACACCAGCGCTACATACCTAACCACTTTCATACATTTTACTTAGAGACAGTAAATTGCAGAATTCTAGGATCTGTAGCTATGTTAGTGGAGTTAGACGACGCGTTAAAGAAGTAGAAATGGCATTTAATAGTGCTATCAGAAGTCTGATGAATAAACTAAAATCAAATGTAGTAAAACCAGGACATATATTTTACTACACAACACTATTCTAAGTAAATTAGAATATTTTGGAAGCACACTTTGAAATGTTTCAAGTCATATACATACGACATGCAACAAAAAGTATAAATATCAAAGATTGTATTATGAAAGAATCAATTGTGATGTGTGGGGAAGTTTACGTGTTGTGTCACGTAAGCGAGGTGGCGCAGTGGTTAGCACAATGGACTCGCATTTGTGAGGACGACGGTTCAAACCCGTTTAAGGCCGTCTTGATTTAAGTTTTCCGTGATTTCCATAAATCACTTCACGCAAATGCCGGGATGGTTCCTTTGAAAGGGCCGATTACGTCGCTGTTTGGGCCCCTCCCCCAAATCAACCAACCACTCTAAGAACCCCCCCCCCCCCCCCCCGCTCAGATTTACGGGTAAGATGCCCAGTGAACAACCCTTCAAAAACTGAACACAGATCAAGCAGGAAGACAGAAACAAGATCTACTGAACTGTGATAAAATATCAAAACAAAACAGTGAACGGTTCAACCTTAAGAAGTGCAATATTAAGCGGTCATGGCGTTGGACTGTCAAGTGGACGAGGCATGTTCACAACTCGCTTGTGCCATTTATTTTTATTTTCTTTTTTTCACAACATTATTAATTGTTCGTCCCGTCATTGAAATACTTGTTCCCTTTCTGCAGTCTTGGCAATTGTCATTGGTTATAGAATATGAGTCATGTCTTAAGAATACATTACCGTCGTAAGTAAACGTGATGAACAGTGAGAGCAGGATTCGATTCTGCGACTGTAGCAGTAGCGCGGTTCCGGACTGAAGCACCTAGAAACGCTCGGCCACAACGGCCGGCTCTCTGCTTGGAACGCACCACCATTACAGTCGCCATTTTGAAGCCTACGTATAGGACTGCCACCTATCGGAACTATAGGGGCTGAAGCATGAATGATCATGGTGCCCCATAACAAATTCCGCATTTTTAACCGAACTGATAGAGGCATTTGCAATTACTTATTCATCGCCACTTGTGTTTTGGATTTTTCTGAGTTTTTTACGTTCGTCCCTCGTATATGTTACGAACTATAATCTTGCGGTACTCAGAAGTGGAATGTAGCAGGTGTTCTGCGGGGAACTTCATGTACAGGCATATATCCTGAAAGCGGGAAGCGGCTTTAAGCGTTTCGTTCTTTCAATTATTCTGGTCAGCAGTTAAGAAGCATAAATTTTCAGACTAACACTACAATACTTGAAACAGTCTGTGCGTGTGTATCCAGCCGTGAATTAAGCCGTGAAAAATATTTTAAAAGAAACAATTCGACACCAACGATATACACTACGTAGCTCAGGAAGATTTCAGTTACGTATCACTTGGCTTGAAAACTAACCCAGTGACGTCCAATGTGTAATGTAACGTCGACTTAAAATATGCACGGCATTTCCTCAGATAAGCCTTCGGTAAATGACACTATTTATCGATCATGTCGAATGGTCTGCAAGGTAGTTGATAGATGAATAAATGTTTTAGGACAATAAAGAATACTTTTGTTCACAAAGTGTAAGTCCCAGACTGTACATTGCTATATTTTAAAGCTGACTAGATTTCTGTACTGCTTCTTGATACTTCTTGCACGCAAAAAAAAGTGTGAGACTGCGGCTAATAATACTTGCTGAGTCATTAGTTTATAAACTGTCATCAGTTATGTACAACCACATATGAGAAAATTATTTTCCGGTTCCTAGATGAATACCCATCCGCAGGAGTACTGCGTTCTACCGGACAGGAAATCCGAAATAGGCTCATTAATCTAATTATATGTGTTTTATTTGCCTGCTTTTGTAGCTGAGTAGTCAGTGCGTCTGAGAGCCATAAGGAGTACCTGGGTTCAATTCCCGACATTGTAGGCATTTTTTCTTTGTGGAAGGGCTGAATCAGGTGCCTCGTGGGTTCAGTTGAGTAACTACCTGAATGAGAAGATATCTAAAGGAGGCAATTACATGGGAGATCCTTTATTTATTTTATTTTATTGTCCTCGTGTTGACCCTAAGCCGTCCAGTACCGCATGCGGATGACGCCACTCGGCAGAGGACGACACGGTGTTCGGTCACCATCGTATGGTGCTCTGTTCAGATAGCGTAGTTGCTTCTTGCTTTATTTACATACTGAGAAGCGCTAGCGAGTCAAAAGACGGGTTATTGTCACTCAACACTGAAAATATCTACTATAAATGCTATTTCGTTTCCACAGAAGCTCGGTAAGATACCCGTGGATCCGTTATAAATAATGATATTCTCTGGTTTGCTGGATTCTATAACGATTAATTATGAAGAATTAGCAGTAAAGAAAGATATCCTCAGGCAGAACTGCGTATTAGTACTTTACACACCAAACATGGACCCATGACATCGTAGCACGTTCACTGTCCGGAACTTAATGAGTGAATGGATGTGGAAAGGCCACATAAGGAAACATTATATCCGGCCCTGTTATGATGCTTTAGGCAATCGTTCGTAATTTATGAAACTTAAATAGATCAACGACGTATAAACAGGTATTTCCTAAGACTTTATCTGGTCTCGTTACTGTCTCGTCATCAGTCACTGGGGAATAATGACCGATACCCCTGCAGGCCAACATTCATCTCTTGCGTCATCTCTCGTGAATAATTACCTGTAAGCTTGCTACGTCGACGAATACTTATTAAATGACGAAACGGGTATCCACTAAATTGTGACAAATTACGGGCTCGGCGAGTTAATGGTGACGTCGCTCCGCAATTACGTCACGGTATTGAAATACTACACAGATATTCAAGTTGTTTGTGTGCTGGTGTGTGTGTGTGTGTGTGTGTGTGTGTGTGTGTGTGTGTGTGTGTGTAAGGAAGTGGGAGAGAGAAACGAAATGGAGGGGAAAGAAAGATGGAGCGTGTAGAGGTGTTTACTGAATATTCCAGGGCGCAGTAATCTTGAGAAACTCTTCAGCTGCTATGAACTCATCCAGAGAACGCAAACGCAGCTCTTGCCTCTTGAAGAATCCGTAAGAAAACAGAAGAGCTGTGCATCGGTCAGACAGAAATCGGCACAAGTAGTTCAGTTTCGTCATAGGATAAAATTAACAGCCGGAACTGCTCGGCACAGAGCGTGCAACTGGGACAGTCTTGTTTCCAATTCGGTGGGACCACTCCGAGAACAAAATACTACAAGCTCTCTGATAGCGTCATAGTTCATTTTATGTACACTGTAACGTGAGTACACTTTTGAGCTTTGTAAATGATGTAAAGCTGCATGGTTAAAGAGCAGGTAATATTGTAGTACTGTTAAAGTAAACTCAGGATGTGATAGATAATGATCAGTGTGGCTTTAGGAAAGGTAAGTGCAGCAGAGAGGCAATTCTGACGTTCGGGTTAATAATGGAAGTAAGACTAAAGAAAAATCAGGACACGTTCATAGGTTTGTCGATCTGGAAAAAGCGTTCGACAGTGTCAGATGTTCGAAATTCTGAGGAAAATAGGAGTAAGCTATAGGGAGAAGAGGGTGATATAGAATAAGTACAAGAACGAAGACGGAATAATAAGAGTAGAGGACTAAGAACGAAGGGCTCGGATTAAAAAGGGTGTAAGACAAGGATGTAGTCTTTCGCCCCTACTGTTAAATCTGTACGTCGAAGGAGCAATGAGGAAATAAAAGGAAGGTTCAGGAGTGGAATTAAAATTCAAGGTGAAAGGATATCAATGATACGATTCTCTGATGACATTACTATACTGACCGAAAGTGAAGAAGAATTAAATGATCTGCTGAATGGAATGAACAGTCTAATGAGTACAGAATATGGATTGAGACTAAATAGAATAAAGACGAAAGTAATGAAAAGTATCAGAAATGAGAACAGCGAGAAACTTGTCGGGGTTGATGGTCACGAAGTAGATGAAGTTAAGGAATTCTGCAACCTAGGCAGCAAAATAACTAATGACGGACAGAGCAAGGAGGATATCAAAAGCGGACTAGCACTGGCAAAAAGCACAGTCCTCGCCAAAGGAAGTCTAATAGTGTCAAACATGAGTCTTAATTTGAGGAAGAAATTTCTGAAAATGTGTGTTTGGAGCACAGCACTGTTTGGTAAATGAAACATGGACTTTGGGAAGACCGGAACAGAAGAGAATCGAATCATTTGAGATATGGTGCTACAGACGAATGTTGAAAATTGCGTGGACTGATAAGGTAAGGAATGACGAGGTTCTGCGCAGAATCGGAGAGGAAAGGAATATGTGGAAAACAATGACAAGGAGAAGGGACAGGATGATAGTACGTCCTTTAAGACGTCAGGGAATGACTTCCATGGTATGAGAGGGAGCTGTGGAGCGCAAAAATTGTAGAGGAAGATACAGATTGGAATACAACCAGCAAATAATTGAGGACGTAGGTTGCATGTGCTACTCTGAGATGAAGAGGTTGGTACATGAAAGGAATTCGTGGCTGGCCGCATCAAACCAGTCAGAAGTCTGATGACTCAAAAAAAGAAAATTGTTAAGTGGTGATGATGATGAGCGTTTGGCGTCATTGGCCGGGAGGCCCCTCGCGGGGCAGGTCCGGCCGCCTTAGCGCAGGTCTTATTACATTCGGCGCCACATTGGGCGACCTGCACGCCGGATGGGGATGAAATGATGATGAACACAACACAACACCCAGTCCCTGAGCGGAGAAAATCTCCGACCCAGCCGGGAATCGAACCCGGGCCCGGAGGACGGCAATCCGTCACGCTGACCACTCAGCTACTGGGGCGGACATTGTTAAGTGGTATGCTACTGGTATTCGTGAGTGTTGCAATGGTTTTTTCCCAAACTTTAAGCTGATCCAAGGACTAGTTGTTTGTTGGTAGCTGCTTTCAAATAAATGGTGTCACGAAATCCGTTTCTTTATTTTTTTGGGGGTGGGGGGTGGGGGGGGGGGAGGAGGTGTGTGGTCAATTGTTGGTGGTTATTCAGTTTGGTGTATAGAATCTGTGAGACTCTCGACCTAGCATCAGACTTTCAGAAAAAAATCATCCACACAATTCCGGAGAGCAAGAGATCGTTTGTGCGAGTACTGTATCATAATTAGCTTAACAGCTCATGCTGACAAGAACAGCGGAACGAGAAATAACAGAAATGAGGATAGTGATAGGTTTAACATCAAAGTTGGTGAAAATTTGTCGAAGTTAAGGAATTCTGCTATCCTGGAAGCAAAAGAATCCAAGGCGGACGTAACAAGGAGGACACAAAAGCAGACTGGCACAGACAAAGAGAGCATTACTGCTCAAGAGAAGTCTCCTGGCTCCAAATATAGGCCTAAATGTGAGGATGAGAATATAAGTTTGGAGCACAGCACTGTATCGTAGTGAAATATGGACTGTGGGAAAACCGGAAAAGAAGAAGCTCGAAGCATCTAAGATCTGTTGCTACAGAACAACGTTGAAAATTACGTGCGCCAATAAGGTAAGAAATGAGGAGTTTCCCCACAGAATCAGCGAGGAAAGAAACGTATAGAAAATCCTGACGAGAGAAAGCGACAGGATTAGGATATACGTAAGCGTAGAAAAATTTTATTAACGAAGTTCCAGAGTTTTTTGAAGAGACCTCGTATGTTAAGACACCAGGAAGTAACTTCCGTGGTACGAGAGAGAGCTGTACAGGTTACAAACCGTAGAGGAAGACAGAGATTTGAATACGTGCCGTAAATAATTGAGGACGTTGGTTGCAAGAGCTAGAGATGAAGGATCTATGGAATAACAGTTATGTCTGCCTAAAACGGTAAAGAGCGGAACATGTTGTAAAAGGTCCGAGCAGATGTAATTTCGATGTATTGCTCATGCGCTGCCTGCGATATGCAAGGTATAAGAGAATCTCTGACCAGAGAGCAGTGTTGCCTGCAGTACGAACTGTGTAGCTGTAGCAGTAAGTTGTTGCTAGTCTGCAGTCTGCTCTGGTCTCGTCTGGTGTATCGTGTTGGCTGGCCGGTCGCCGTGCAGCGATGCCGGAGCCTGAGTGTTATTGTGTAAGCAGCCTCGCGCATATCTAGTAATGTCATCTCAAGTCCCATGTAAATGTTTTAAAAATCTCGTTATAATAATCTTTCTCATGAAAAGTAACTTTTAATAACCATTCATTTCAATTTAAAGAATTTACTAATTTCTCCTGCAGGCCGCGGTGGCCGTGCGGTTCTGGCGCTGCAGTCCGGAACCGCGGGACTGCTACGGTCGCAGGTTCGAATCCTGCCTCGGGCATGGGTGTGTGTAATGTCCTTAGGTTAGTTAGGTTTAAGTAGTTCTAAGTTCTAGGGGACTTATGACCTAAGATGTTGAGTCCCATAGTGCTCAGAGCCATTTGAACTAATTTCTCCCATCCATGATCGTCCCGATTGTTGCAAAAGAAAAATCAGTTGCTTCCTTTCATAAATGACAAATCTATCGGCCAGCATTGCACAGGGCTGTGCCAGAAAGCATTATTTTAAGAGCAGATATATATGCATTATCCGGCGACTTCATTGAGGTAACAATTTTTCTCTTTTTTTATTCAGAATGATCTTTCAGGGCCATGACGCAGCACTGCTGACGTCCAAAATTTACCAGGTTAAATTCACAGTCAGTTGTTGAAAAGTCATAAGTGAGTAGCAATTTAATTGAGAGGTTAGTTACATTGTATTATTACCAGGTTACTGAATTTATTTTTTTTGTTGGGACGTTACACACGAATGTGAACGACAAAATTATAATTTTTACTGTTGAGAGGTTTAGGAATTTTTCTGTTTTGAGGTTACACTAAATGAGAATATTATTCATATTATTTATTTTATTTTGTGGGGAGGTTACAATGTATCTACGTTAAGGAAGTTTCTTTATTTGCTTCTAAGAGGAAGGAAGAGTCCGAGGTTACACGCTTATGGAATGAGACTGGATAACCGTAGAAAACATGCAAGGATAAAGTGTACGCGCATCGCTGGAGAACGTTACGGTGCCCGGATGTGGTAATGGAAACAGGTAGGCAAGAGACATCGTTGCAGGAATGGGCAATCTCAAGCCAGGGGGCGGCATGGCTAGCGGGAATAAATCATGCAGAGCAAAGCCGAAGAATGAGTCGTGCATATGTAATCACTCAAATTGCTGTCCTCAAGTTTCTGGCTTCGATGATTTCTGTGCGTACTGATTCATCCAGAAGATATTTAACGAACAGATTGTTGTCTAAGTGCTACTTATCAACTTGGGCTGTGAATCTGGATGGTTTACAGTTCTAGGGGACTTGTGATTTCCTGTCGATAAACTTGCTAACATCGAGTATAGATTCAACTGTCAAGAAGTCGTATTTGAAAGTTTTGTATGGAATGTAGCCATGTATGGAAGCGAAACATGGACGACAAGCAGTGTAGATGGAAAGAGAATAGAATCTTTTGAAATGTGGTGCTACAGAAGAATGCTGAAGATTAGATGGGTAGGTCACGTAACTAATGAGGAAGTAATGAATAGAATTGGGGAGAAAAGGAAGGAATCGAATGGTAGGACACATTCTGAGACATCAAGGGATCACAAATTTAGTACTGGAAGGAAATGGGGAGGGGAGGGAGACAAGGAGATGGAAACAGTGAGATTCAGAAGGTTGTAGCTTGCAGTAGCTACTCGGAGATGAAGAAGCTCGCACAGGGTAGAGTAGCATGGAGGGCTGCATCAAACCTGTCTTTGGACTCAAGGCCATAACGATAACAACAATGTATGACGATCATTACAGTTGGTTCTTCAACATTTCTATCACGGGGCAGCACAAAAGACAACTCTGCACTGCCGTGCAGTAAAACCTCAGTGTATGGAGCAGTATAGACTTTGCCTTTATCCAGTACTGGTTATTCAAATGGCTGACGATAAAAAGGAAGAGATGAAAGAGATCATTAAATTAGTCGAGGGAAATATGGTTTTGAAAAAAATTGTTATTACTTTCTCCTAGTTACAAGAGTTTCCACAAGGACTGAAGTTTCACATGCTGCAATTAGACTGGCATGAGATCTTGTACCCCGTATGAAAATAATATGGTGTTTTGACACAATTCGGTCGAGTTCTCCGCTCGCTCGTGATGTAATTGATTGTTTCCGACGCAAACTATGAAGTCTAAATCGAAATTCATATGTTTTTTCTGTTCTAGGTGACCGGTGTCGACTATCACACTCATTACCTGGCCACCCATTCGCCACTGTGTAGTACCAGATGGCAGCCGTCGGTAACTCACCTGGTTCGTCTTAGGCACCTCGGATATGAGAATCTTCAAAGAGCGTAGCCGATCCGGAAGTAGAAATTAAAACATTTCTCAACAAAAGCTGGAGTGCTGTTTCATATAATCATAGTTTAAATACGATTTACGTCCAAATGAAACTAAATCTCTGAAAGGAAATCCCATTTTTATTACTAGGCAATGAATCATTTAAGTGGCTGGCCTCCAACTAGAACTAAAAGACATATTATAACACAAACTCACGTTATTGTTTTACTACATATTGACCGTGATCGTGTAACTAATGTAATGCTTAGGTAAGCCGAAACGTACTACTATCAGTATACAGCAAAATGTGGATTTTTAGAAGCTCACACAGAGCACTTGTTACTAGTGAGAGGCACCCACATGCCTTGCTCATACTGTGGCATCAAGCAGTCAGGCCTGCAAGATGAGTGGTCTGCCAAGCGAGTGGATTCATTCTTAGTTATCGAGTAATATGAGCTCTAGTACTCACACTTAAGTTACAAGTTATCCTCCTATATTATTACTACGCAACGGAAACACGCATCTGACTCTCAGTAATTTACAGAACTCTGACTGTACGCTACGCACTGGCAATACCACATTTTCTTTTTGTCTACACGTGGCCACCGCACTGAATGTGAATGGCGCACACATTATAAATTCGGGACGTTATGACAACATACAATTCAATGGAAAAGTCCACCAATCTTTTTCTTTTCACTCTCTTATTTATTCCGATAAATTCACTAACCTAAACACACAAATTCTATAACCTACAACAATAACACATGAGAAATTCCGCCCAGTGGGCATGACTTTACATTGATGAATCTCTATATTATGGTCTCGTAATTATTTTAACGCTACAGTGCACTTTCTGGATAGGATGGTGGATCTTTTATTATTTCTCGCCCTTCGACTCTCACAATCATCATCACGAAACTTTCCTCCAGACCGAGCGGTACAGAAGGAACAAGCATAACCCACTACTCTTTTGAAACTACCTCGCTACACTCCCATGCAAACCACACATACCCAAATTACATGACATACACCACACTACAATATGAAATACAAGACAGTGAATAGTCACAACATTATCACTTTCAGCTTTCCCACTTCAATTAATATTTATCCCAGTTTCACACGACACTGCCCCACTTTGTAATTCTACTTTCCTACTATGAACTCTGGAGATATATGCACGTCTTCCTGTGCAATGCAAGCCATGTGGCGTTGCTAGATAGACGGCCGACTCACCTTGCTTCTCTCTCAGAGTTTGAATCTAGCGTCACACGCAAAGTAATATTAAGAATGTATTCATCACACACGCGAGTCCTCAACTGATACCATGGACGAGTACTTCTCTTTATCCTTTGTCTCATACACAGATTGAGACTCACACAGTACTCACCACGTGGAAGTACTCGTCTCTAATTTCAAGTCCTGCACACGCCATTTCTTAAATATTTCAGCTTATGGTACACACGCTATTTCTTAAGTATTTCAACTTATTGCTACACGTGGTTTCATTGTGACCGTTGGTCACTTCCGAAAATTACTACAATCCCATTAATATTACCTGCCTGACATTTAATTCTCCCCACAAAAGTTCCTGAAATAGAGAAATTATTATTTCAAACTACTCTTAAATATTCCACATGCATACCATGACTCCACTCTTTCGTCATTACGGAGCACAACTAAAACAGGTGTTAACAGCACAGGATCCAGCGGCAGAGTGCTGAAACATGGCCGTTCTCGAGGTCCTCTCACACCTCTGTCGAGGTGGGGGAAGCACCTTACTACCCTATTGGTCAGCCACATTTCAGGCGCTCAAAGCTCTGGTAAATTTCATCTCTTTGGTTCCACCAAAGGTGGCCAAAGGATCGACTCAAAGATGATCATATATTCACATTCACTATCTGCGGTTAGCAGACGACCATACATTCATTCATTTCAAAAGATCTCACCAAACTGGATGTGGGGATTTATTTTGTGGGAGTGCACATATGATAAATTAAATAAATAAATTGTCATTCTTTCCTACACTGGTATCCGGCTTCGCTGTATTAATTGAAATTGAGTTATTTTACAAAAAAAAAATGTGTTGTTCTGACAAAAATAATGAAGTATGTTGTACCTATTTTCAATGTCGGGCGGTACTGTACCCTTTCACTAGCTGTGGCTAAAGCAGTAGTAGTATGGTCGCCAACTCAAATCAGACATGTATTTTAGTAAATAAAGCAAATCAATTCTTTAAACTGACCGATTAGGCCGTGAGTCGGTCGACACACAGACTGTGCAGTCGAACGTCAACTTTGAGCGTACCGAAGGCTCAGAAACGATACGGTTGTGCGTACGGTACGTGTGTCTCCGCGTCGAAAATGCGACCGCAGAGCGTTCCAGTGCCAACTGTTGGTTGTATTTGGCTAGGAAACCACACAATTTGTTTTTGAAATGGACAGTCGTAAAATTCCTAAGTTAGCTGTATTAAAACGCACATTTCATCCCACAAACGTGTTATAAGACGAAAAGTTAGCAAGGACATCAGCTCACCAAAATTTCTTTACAAATAGCGAGATACAAATTTAAAACCGTCTATCACATACGATAAAAATTATTTCATCATTATCACGTTTTAGTAAAACCCTAACGACATTCCTATTTGATCACTGGTTCTTTCAGTAGCAGAATCTGTAGAATGCATGAACTACGAGACTAAACAGAAATATGTAAACTGAAGGTGGTGTGGGGGAGGAAGGAAAGGAAAGGGAACGGATTACTGATGCCAGCTGCATCGGGACATTACGCAGAATCTATGTCGCCGAGTGAAAATGTGTACCGGAAGAGGATTCGTACCCGGGATCTTTTGCTTTCTAGGCAGGTGCGTTAAGCACTGCGCCATACAGGCACGCCTCACGGCCGACTCAAACTCCCACCGAGCGCCACCTATCCTGGATGGTGCAGTGTCTAAGGTACCTGCTTGGACAGCGAGAGACCCCGGGTTCGAATCCCGGTCCGGTACACATTTTCGCTCGTCGCCGCTGTTTCCGCGTAACGTCACGATGCAGCTGACATCAGTAATTCCTTGACTTATTTCCTTTCTCCCCCCCCCCCCCCCCCGCCATCCATATTCAGTTTACATATAATGTGTGACGGCTGCGGATTCTGTCCGAAAGAACAGACACCACGTATTCGTGTAACTAAACAGGAAAGCGCAAAATAGTTTACAGGAAGCAGCGCAAGCTTTCTAGTACCGGGTGATCAAAAAGTCAGTATAAATTTGAAAACTTAATAAACCACGGAATAATGTAGATAGAGAGGTAAAAATTGACACACATGCTTGGAATGACATGGAGTTTTATTAGAACCAAAAAAAAAAAACATATTGCTAGACGCGTGAAAGATCTCTTGCGCGCGTCGTTTGGTGATGATCATGTGCTCAGCCGCCACTTTCGTCATGCTTGGCCTCCCAGGTCCCCAGACCTCAGTCCGTGCGATTATTGGTTTTGGGGTTACCTGAAGTCGCAAGTGTATCGTGATCGACCGACATCCCTAGGGATGCTGAAAGACAACATCCGACGCCAATGCCTCACCTTAACTCCGGGCAAGCTTTACAATGCTGTTCACAACATTATTCCTCGACTACAGTTATTGTTGAGGAATGATGGTGGACATATTGAGCATTTCCTGTAAAGAACATTATCTTTGCTTTGTCTTACTTTGTTATGCTAATTATTGCTATTCTGATCAGATGAAGCGCCATCTGTCGGACATTTTTTGAACTTTTGTATTTTTTTGGTTCTAATAAAACCCCATGTCATTCCAAGCATGTGTGTCAATTTGCACCTCTCTATCTACATTATTCCGTCATTTATTCAGTTTTCAAATTTATACTGACTTTTTGATCACCCGGTATATAAAACCATTCGAACGCACACACTCCTGAGAATAAACACACTTCTTTTCACATAACATGGGATATTACATAATCTACTGGTATTAGATTAATAAGGAAGATTTAGAATCTGTTACAGAACGCGAGGTTTAGTGAAAAAATTAAGTGTAGTAATACGCATCACTTTGCAACTCTGTATCTCTGTTCTTTACACTACACTGAACATCCATAACACACGATCTCGTCTCGCACGTTACTATCTTCTGAAGGGTTTAATCTCAGATACGTTACTAATTGACGTCAAATTATAACAATTCGCACCAAGAAAAATATGGTTTCCATGGGTCTTCAACGAGCCTTTGCCTTGAAACGGCATACTTTCATAACACGCAAGCTACAGTTCGGAAATTACTTACTCACCAATATGCTGTTTCCGTCATTTTATCACAAAAAATTGTACCACTAGACATCGGGTTCTCGATAGATCACTTTGCTGGTACTTTGAAATATTGGGTCCAGGTTCTCCATATGCTGCACTGAGAACGTCGACGTTCACAGGTGTGTCAAAGAATTTATGCCTCTTCCAATTGACCGACTGCTGCTTACAAGGCATGTGTGATCATGTGAGACATGTGGTCACCATGTCGCCAATCCCTCCAGCCCTTATTTCCAGCAGATGAATCCTTATAACACCGTTGCTTCTCTATCCAAACAACTCGTCATTTTGCCTCACGGTGCTGAGTGGATCCCGTAGGAGACATCCTTATCACAGAAAGAATCTGAGGAGGCGCCTGGAATGGGGCCAACGTTCTTCCGAACCGGAATCGGTGACGCTGTCCATTCAGTTACAGAACCGGGCTGAATCTTCCATATGTAAAATAAATGTCTTCACAAGAGTTTCATGAGGAAACTATTCTGCGGAACCAGTTTTCACTACTGTGTTAATTTTGCTTTTTTACTAAGGAATGCCAATCAACAAGGAACACACTACGTCAAATTAACAATTAGGAAAAAAATCTGAGTGGTTATGACAATCAATTTCCAAAGGTATCATGGAAATTATCCTGCAGTCTTACATTCACTACATAGACATTCCATTAGCAAAAGTACACAAGTATAAACATACTCTTGTTACAAACCGAAACAATGAAATATGAACTAAATTTAAATATTGTCCTAAATTAATTGGATAATACTGTCAGAATCCGGTGGTTTCAAATTAATGACAGTGATAATAAAAGTCAAATTTTATTTGACAATTATACAGTAGTCTTCTCCATTTTTTTCGGTTATCCACAAAAGAACACACAATAAATGCTTGTCCATGCGTTTTTACAATTCTAACGAAACAGTGCTTTTCCTGAAAGTGACGATGTGAATCCTGACTGTGCATATGGCTATTATTCCAGTTGTCATGGAGAACAGCGTTAACGTACCGCATCTTTAAGATGCATACCAACATTCGACTGAGGCGCTAGCACTTCGGAACTGATATTTTAGGCTCGCGTCCTTACCGGGATGTGCACAGTCTGATGGTTAAAGACCGAATGGCAATTTGCACTCAGTTGTAGCGCTGTTTTCGTTCGATCCACCTCATCCATTTGGTTTTACTTCCCTAAAATAGTGTTTTGTTGCCATCTTTTCTTATTCGATCATTACAATTTTATCAGTCGACACTATACAATGACCAGTCTTGTTCTTTTTTTTCCTTTCCTATTGCCTTTCCCCATTTATGAACGGGGTCGGCATTGCTATAGTGGTTTTGGCAATTTTAGAAACATTTGGTAGGCAGATGTCCGTTATGAAGCCGCCACTCCCCACCACCCCCTCTGCACCACCCCTCTCCCCCCCCCCCCAAACCTACCCTACGATAAAGATTTCTGTTTGCGTAAGGTGTATCTGAGCCGGAAACGTAGGTACCAGCCTATACATACCCACTCAGATGTAGAAAACCGCCTAAACACCACATCCAGGCTGTCCCTCTCGCCAGCCCTCGTGGTTAATCCTCTAACCGCATTCGACCCGAGGCGGGAACATTTAGTCCAAGCATTCTGCGACAGTCTGATGTTAAACTTCCAAAAATTACGATCCGAAAACCAAAAAAGATGAGAGTATAGAAAATAAAATATTAAATAGAATTTCTTTTTCATGAAACTCGATCCAAGATGGCGAAGATGGACAAAAAAATCCGCGAAGTTACAAGAAACTCTTTTCCTTAAATAAGTAATAAACTATAGCTCCGACCAAACATGTTAAATGAGGAAGCTGTAGGGCTTAAAAAGGTGTATAGATGACATTTTATAAGTATCGATTGCTTACTTACGCATCGAGATATGTCGAAAATCCCATAAAAGAATGGGTTCTCTATAACTCATTAGCATTCCCTTTCCAATAGTTGATATTTGGTTTAGGTAGAGCCCGCGATAAGTGAAACAGCACTTGTTTGACAAGTTAAAAAATATGAACATAAGAGATATCAATATTTTGGAAAACAGCTGCTTTCGATAATTGGCTGGATCTATTCATAAAATAGCCGGCCGCTGTGGCCGAGTGGTTCTAGGCACTTCAGTACGAAACCGCGCTGCTGCTACAATCGCAAGTTCAAGTACTGCCTCGGGCATGGATTTGTGCGATGTCTTTAAGTTAGTTACGTTTAAGTAGTTCTAAGTCTAGGGGACTGATGACCTCAGATGTTAAGTCCCATAGTGCTCAGAGCCATTTGAACCATTTTTCAGCGAATAGCTCAACAGTAACACTTGTCATCTTCGCAAAGAGTTGCGCTAAATAGTGGGACAATGCCGATACTGGTGGACTTTTGATATCAAATTGACATTCTAAGCCAGCCGGTGTGGCCGAGCGGTTCTAGGCGCTTCAGTCTGGAACCGCGCGACCGCTACGGTCGCAGGTTCCAATCCTGCCTTGGGAATAGATGTATGTGATGTCCTTAGGTTAGTTAGGATTAAGTAGTTCTAACTTCTAGGGGACTGATAACCTCAGATGCTAAGGTCCATAGTGCTCAGAGCCATTTGACCCATTTTTTTGACATTCTAATCAAGTAAATTAATATTAAATTGATGTTATATTAATTAACCAGATGACATAATCCCTGAATCAGAAACCCACTAACTCTCCCACGCCTCCCCTCTTGGAAATCCCCAGCCCTCCCCTCCCCACCACCTATTGGCAGAAAATTCAAAAAGCGGCGAGAAATTCAAATTTTCGTTGTAAATTCGAATTTTCGCGGTAAATTCAAATGCTAATTACATCTCATTGTTGAGGACATAACAATAATAATCAATAAGAACACATTCTTTATTCTTAAAAATCCAATTTTCTTATCGCTGTTGCTCAACGATGTAGGGTATTCATTTCGTCATCTTTGGTATACTGACAAAGTCTATAACGACACAATTAAAGATGGCCGACCAAAATAGTAGCACAGTCTATATTTCCTCGTCCTTTTGGAAGTTAAAAAATTCGTGGGGAAATCAATTTTTTTGCCTCTGGCTGTGAAGTTGGGAAGGGTGGGTTGCAATTGACTGAGCACTAGAGAGTATCTCTAGCCAGTCTCGTCAATAATTGCTTGATGGAGATAACGTATTTTCACTATTAGTCTAGTAGGCGAATACCTGCTGGGTAGGACATAAGGACGGTAATAATGTTACTGCTACAAGCCCCTGCCCCTATGCACAAGACTCCTATAGCAACAGCATTGAGAAATGTAACACTCTCATGTCTATTTACGAGTTGCATGTCACGTCCTATCCATCAGAAATATGGGAAATTCATTTTACAGTATTTTTATGAGTATAGTACTCATTATTCTACTTCAATATGGTATCTAAAATGAAAAATCTGTCCAGTCACTTCCAGTCTACTCCAGCACCATCTACCGGTTGTACTGTGTACCTGAAGAACCGACTAGACTGAATCTTTCTTTGTGCTAGACCAGTCACACAGGCTAAGCCCCAGCTTCCAGTCAGCCCACCACTCATGACCACATCTGCCGCGGACCAGTGCCGCTAACTCCTAGCATACTGCGAGACAAGCTCCTCCCTAAAAAGCGGGGCATCCACACATTTTCACATCGCTAAGGTATCGTTATTAGCGTGAAAAACTCGTACAACAGTATGGCACAGGCTACATTTCCTCTAAGCATTTTCTCATATGGTAAAAAATATCTGATCATTTCAGCTTAATATCTGTTACGTCCTGCATCACAGGACTGGTATATTAAAGTCATTTTTGGCTAACCACGCAGTGCTAAGAGCATGCTCTGTTACGTGATGCCTCTCTAAAGGTAGTCAAACGCCTCGCCACCTACGAAGACTCTTCAGGTTGCCAAATAGCAGCACAGAGGAATTGTAAATACGAGGGCTGTCCAGAAAGTAAGTTACGATTGATCGCGAAATGAAAATCGCAGTGAAAATCGGAAATGTTTCATTTATAACAGTTAGCTACACCTTTCAGCTACTTCTCTACGTAGTCGCCGTTCTGACTCAGACATTCGTCGTAGCGTTGTACCAACTTTCCAATACCCTCATCATAGAAGGCAGCCGCCAGTGCTTTCCGCCAATTCTCTACGCTGGCCTAAAGCTCGTTGTCTGTGCCAAAATGTTGTCTTCATAGCCAGCGGTTCGTTTGAGTAGAGATGAAACTCAGTGGGAGACAATTACGGGTTGTATTGTGGGTAACCAAACATTTCCAATTGAAACGATGCAGGAACATCTTCATTGCCCCTGCAGAATGAGGCTGAGAATTGTCTTGAAGAAGAAACCGCAAGACAGTTATGTAATGTTGGTTGCATAGCTTCAGGGGAAAATTCTCACCAGGCCCTCGTACTTGGCGGGAGACACTATTTTCTATAACATATTTAACATAATTATACCTAGAGTCATACTAGAGACAGTGCCCAACACATCTCTGCAAAGCTTTATTGGATTTTCATTGTCGTTTCCATTTCGCGACCGATCGTAACTTACTTTCCGGACAGTCCTCGTATCAGGTTTACACTAAGAATCACTTTATAAATTCGGTACTGTAGATGATTATATTATAATGATCTTCTCTCTCAGTGTAGGTGGGAGATTGAAATTTCGTTAAAAACTCTCGCCACAACGAAAAAAGATCTGATAACCGGTCCAGCTCGCTAATGAAATCTGTGGCACTCTCGGCCTTCCTTCCTGATGGCACGTCATTGTTGTCGAATTGGTCTACTAACCGAATGCGTTTATCAAATTCAAATGGCTCTGAGCACTATGGGACTTAACTTCTGAGGTCATCAGTCCCCTAGAACTTAGAAGTACTTAAACCTAACTAACCTAAGGACATCAAACACATTCATGCCCGAGGCAGAATTCGCACCTGCGACCGTAGCGGTTTCGCGTTCCACACTGCAGCGCCTAGAACCGCTCGGCCACTCCGGCCGGCTGATTGCGTTTATCATGAGTCTCTTTGTACGGTAGGTATCTTTTTTTCTGCAGTCGGATTACACTCGCCAGTAACAGTTACAGACGCTTCTGTAACGTCTCGAGGGCTTCCCACAGGCTAGGCAGACAGCTCATCCGATACCAAAATGGTTGGTAAACGTCGTCACACTGCTGCAGTTATCCAACACCAATTACGATCTGTCTGCCAGTTACTTTGTTCTGCTGGTGGAAGTTACTCACTTAGAATCTGGTGTAGTGCTCCTGAACTAATCCTGTGAAGACCTGTCGGTCTATGGGGGCAGTAATACGTTTGAATCTCTTCTCCGTCCCCACAATGCCTCCGTCCCCACAATGCCTCCGTCCCCATCCCCACCACCGCTACCAGGTCACAGGCAAACAGCTTCCACCACAGTCATTGGGTCACGAACCTCCGCCCACACATCTGAGTTATACCGCTCCCAGCCGACAAGCCACTGCTCGCCGTGGGAGACAGCTGTTAATGACTCCAGACTCGCAAAAGTTGTCCCTGTCCTTCTCAGAACTGGGGGCTTAAATACATCCGGGATAAACACCAAGGTGTTGAACAATGTACTTCTCCTCTGCCCACCTGCAAACAGATACATTCTGAGATGTGTTTTCGAAATATTCTTTAACGGCTGACCCGGTGGACCACAGCAAAATACCTGTCTGCTGACCATCCCATCCCAAACATGTACGAGAGTGCAGACCTACAACTCGTAGAAGTGCTGCTATTTGCTCCCCCCAAATTAGTGGGCAGATACTTCGAACACTCAAATGGGGCTCCCTGTAGGAAGGAATGTTGTTTTCGAGGAACAAAATGGCTCTGAGCACTATGGGACTTAACATCTGTGGTCATCAGTCCCCTAGAACTTAGAACTACTTAAACCGAACTAACCTAAGGACATCACACACATCCATGCCCGAGGCAGGATTCGAACCTGCGACCGTAGCAGCCGCGCGGTTCCAGACTGAAGCGCCTAGAACCGCTAGACCACCGCGGCCGGCTTTCGAGGAACACTACTGATAATTTTTGCGAACATTTCTCGTGGTGAACATCGGTTTTTCTTAGTACTTTAAAATGAACATAAACAGTCTCGACCTCAAGAAAATTTTATATTGTGGTTACCTGTTTTGGTCAGTTACCGACAGTCTTCAGAACTCCTATCAAGATAGTAGGTGGTGACAGAGAACAGAGTAGGCGCTACAAACTCCACGCCATCAGTTGACTTTCGTGGAGTTCGTAACACCTGTTCCACTCTCCGCCACCGCCTACCATTATGGTATGAGGTCTGAAGATGGTCAGTAGCTGACCGAAACTGGTAACCACAAAAATAAAGGTTTCTTGCGGTCGGGACTGTTTATGTTCATTTGTAGAACACTGTTGAGAAAATTTAGAGAAACAGCATTTAATGCTGGCAGCCGAAAGACATACATTTCACGTAAGGGCCACGAAGATAAGATACGAGAAATTAGCGCTAATGCAGAGGCATATACACTCCTGGAAATTGAAATAAGAACACCGTGAATTCATTGTCCCAGGAAGGGGACACTTTATTGACACATTCCTGGGGTCAGATACATCACATGATCACACTGACAGAACCACAGGCACATAGACACAGGCAACAGAGCATGCACAATGTCGGCACTAGTACAGTGTATATCCACCTTTCGCAGCAATGCAGGCTGCTATTCTCCCATGGAGACGATCGTAGAGATGCTGGATGTAGTCCTGTGGAACGGCTTGCCATGCCATTTCCACCTGGCGCCTCAGTTGGACCAGCGTTCGTGCTGGACGTGCAGACCGCGTGAGACGACACTTCATCCAGTCCCAAACATGCTTAATGGGGGACAGATCCGGAGATCTTGCTGGCCAGGGTAGTTGACTTACACCTTCTAGAGCACGTTGGGTGGCACGGGATACATGCGGACGTGCATTGTCCTGTTGGAACAGCAAGTTCCCTTGCCGGTCTAGGAATGGTAGAACGATGGGTTCGATGACGGTTTGGATGTACCGTGCACTATTCAGTGTCCCCTCGACGATCACCAGTGGTGTACGGCCAGTGTAGGAGATCGCTCCCCACACCATGATGCCGGGTGTTGGCCCTGTGTGCCTCGGTCGTATGCAGTCCTGATTGTGGCGCTCACCTGCACGGCGCCAAACACGCATACGACCATCATTGGCACCAAGGCAGAAGCGACTCTCATCGCTGAAGACGACACGTCTCCATTCGTCCCTCCATTCACGCCTGTCGCGACACCACTGGAGGCGGCCTGCACGATGTTGGGGCGTGAGCGGAAGACGGCCTAACGGTGTGCGGGACCGTAGCCCAGCTTCATGGAGACGGTTGCGAATGGTCCTCGCCGATACCCCAGGAGCAACAGTGTCCCTAATTTGCTGGGAAGTGGCGGTGCGGTCCCCTACGGCACTGCGTAGGATCCTACGGTCTTGGCGTGCATCCGTGCGTCGCTGGGGTCCGGTCCCAGGTCGACGGGCACGTGCACCTTCCGCCGACCACTGGCGACAACATCGATGTACTGTGGAGACCTCACGCCCCACGTGTTGAGCAATTCGGCGGTACGTCCACCCGGCCTCCCGCATGCCCACTATACGCCCTCGCTCAAAGTCCGTCAACTGCACATACGGTTCACGTCCACGCTGTCGCGGCATGCTACCAGTGTTAAAGACTGCGATGGAGCTCCGTATGCCACGGCAAACTGACTGACACTGACGGCGGCGGTGCACAAATGCTGCGCAGCTGGCGCCATTCGACGGCCAACACCGCGGTTCCTGGTGTGTCCGCTGTGCCGTGCGTGTGATCATTGCTTGTACAGCCCTCTCGCAGTGTCCGGAGCAAGTATGGTGGGTCTGACACACCGGTGTCAATGTGTTCTTTTTTCCATTTCCAGGAGTGTACATACCCTTTTTCTCCCCCGCTCTATTTGCGAGCGGAATCGCAAAGGAAATGGCTAGTAGTGGTAAAGGTTATCCTTCGCACGCTTCGTAAGATGGCTTACGAGATATATGTGTACAGATGCAGATGTACATTTAGTCTACCTGTTAAGATGTCAGTCCATCCATTTACTGGCATACAAAACTCGCAGAAGATTGTTCTTCCTTATTCACCGAGAAAACAAAAGACAGATCTGCTACTGATGTCTCTCAGTAAAAACTTTAGTATTTGCCCCTAATTTTCTCATCGCTCTCTCTTCACGAAACGTATGTGAGAGGCTGGAATACGTTTGCCCACGACACTTAGAAGAAACGGTATAGAGCTCACCTCTTAACTCCTCTTTCGCCAGTGTATCGCTTACCTGACGTATTCTCACGAATCTTCCAGTCTTCGATATAAAGCTTTTGATTTCACCTGATTTCGCCGAGTTGGAGATGTCCCACATCAAGTCACAGACCCCTGCTAATTATCTCGAAACCCCATCATCTTCACGTTCCATGAATCGGAAGGCTGTCTAGTCCTTCACCCAACACCGACTAGGTAGAGAGCTATATCGAGAAAACTAGCGCACTAAGTACAGGAGGAAATTCACAACCATGCATAGTATATGTGGATTGCACAAAGAAATCTATCTACAATGCATCGATATCAAATGATTGTCTACAAATACACCATGTATAAGTCCTAATCTTCTTTATCGTATTCCTATGTTTAGTGCACTAGAAATACGACACTATAATGATGTCAGAGTCTTCGTTGACAGCACTGTGTTTCGTGAGGAATACATCTTTAAATGGAGCATACCTCCATTATAAGAATCCAACAGTATCACAGAGCTTCCAAAATACTATCCACTGAATGACTTACATTGGTGCAACAGCCTCCACCTCCACACGCACAATCCAGAGCTACTGCAGGAGTAATGGACGGGGGGTGGGGAAGGGGGGAGGGACGCATTCAGGCCTTAATCACGGCACTGCTCATTTTTTTACCCTCGCGAACTGTTCGACAGTGGACTGACTATGATACTGTATTCCGTCTAGAGCAGAGTATATCCACATGGGTAGTACGCATGTGCATAGTGGTTGTTATTTATTTAGAAGCAAAGCCAGTACGTACACACTTTTACAACTATCGTACGCCAAGAGCCAAATAACCAGCAAATACACGCCAGACAAAATAAGTGTCGATGTTGCCCCCAGAAACGACCAGAGTAGAGTCTGGGGACCCCAATGTGAACCAGAAACACACACATACAGAAAAACAGCGCATTTGATTAAGGTGCTAACAATTGTACTACATTTACAAGCAAATTTAGAATATGTGACATGATCACATGAGCAGACTTGTCAGCAGCTAGGACCTTTAGAGAAGGCTACACATAAAGAGAGCTTTGAAAATAGGTTACTCTGTAACATAGTGGATGTCTGGGGTTGTTGGGAAGACATACTGGTGGGTCGGGCTTATTGGCAGAATACGAGATGCATTCAAGTTCTACGGTCTCCGATTTTTTTTCTCCGGACTGGAAAGAGATAGAAACATGCGCATTGTTTTAAAATGAGGCCGCGTTCATTGTCAATACGTCCCAGAGATGGCAGCACCGTACGGCAGATGGAATTTTACAGCCAGCGGCGACAATGAGAACTGTTTTAAATACTTAAAATGGTGACATTTTCCTTATTTGAACAGCGTGCAATCATTCGTTTTCTGAATTTGCGTGGTGTAAAACCAATTGAAATTCACGACAGTTGAAGGAGACATGTGGTGATGGAGTTATGGATGTGTCGAAAGTGTGTTCGTGGGTGCGACAGTTTAATGAAGGCAGAACATCGTGTGACAACAAACAGAAACAACATCGGGCTCGCACAAGCCGGTCTGACGACATGATCGAGAAAGTGGAGAGAATTGTTTTGGGGGATCGCCGAATGACTGTTGAACAGATTGCCTCCAGAGTTGGCATTTCTGTGGGTTCTGTGCACACAATCCTGCATGACGATCTGAAAATGCGAAAAGTGTCATCCAGGTGGGTGCCACGAATGCTGACGGACGACCACATGGCTGCCCGTGTGGCATGTTGCCAAGCAATGTTGAGGTGCAACGACAGCATGAATGGGACTTTCTTTTCGTCGGTTGTGACAATGGATGAGACGTGGATGCCATTTTTCAATCCAGAAACAAAGCGCCAGTCAGCTCAATGGAAGCACACAGATTCACCGCCACCAAAAAAATTTCGGGTAACTGCCAGTGCTGAAAAAATGATGGTGTCCTTGTTCTGGAACAGCGATGGCGTAATCCCTACCCACCGCGTTCCAAAGGGCACTACGGTAACAGATGCATCCTACGAAAATGTTTTGAAGAACAAATTCCTTCCTGTACTGCAACAAAAACGTCCGGGAAGGGCTGCGCGTGTGCTGTTTCACCAAGACAACACACCCGCACATCGAGCTAACGTTACGCAACAGTTTCTTCGTGATAACAACTTTGAAGTGATTCCTCCTGCTCCCTGCTCACCTGACCTGGCTCCTAGTGACTTTTGGCTTTTTCCAACAATGAAAGACACTCTCCGTGGCCGCACATTCTTCAGCCGTGCTGCTATTGCCTCTGCGATTTTCCAGTGGTCAAGACAGACTCCTAAAGAAGCCTTCGCCGCTGCCATGGAATCATGGCGTCAGCGTTGTGAAAAATGTGTACGTCTGCAGGGCGATTACGTCGAGAAGTAACGCCAGTTTCATCGATTTCGGGTGAGTAGTTAATTAGAAAAAAAAATCGGAGGCCTTAGAACTTGAATGCACCTCGTACTTGTAACCTGTGTAGAATGGAGATATTCTCACAAATCTCTCATGGATCAGGATAACTGTGCAGTTCAACGTGAGATGTGCAGGAGATTAGGTTAGACCAGCCTAAATATGGAACATACAATTGCGAGCGTGGTATCCATTAAAATTTTTTGTCTCTAGCTGTTATGCAACGTTCTAACAAACTAAATGGAAGCCGGATTCTTTCATACCACTGATGAAGACGAACCTGTGTGTTTCCCTTGTGGTGGAGGGTTGAAGTATTGGAATGAAACGAACTACCCATTGCTTGAACTTGCTTTGTGGCATTCCAAGAATTGTTTGTGCTTCTTCCTAGGGGTAGGGATTTTCTGGATAATATCCGTCAGAAGAGAGATGCAAAAATTACTGCATAGGTCGTAGCTAATATTAAACCTTCATCAAATCTTCCGATAGCAGCAACAGAACACCATGTGACTGTGAGAGTATCTGATAAAGTTCACCTTGTAAAATCTGCTTCCAGGAAGCAGTGGGAGTACTATTCTTTCCTGCAGATATATTGCTGCTTGCGTTGGATGTAGACCTATCCTTCCCTCGTGAGCTGTGTGTCAGAGACCTGTTTTAATTACAAAAAAATGGTTCAAATAGCTCTGAGCACTATGGGACTCAACTGCTGTGGTCATCAGTCCCCTAGAACTGAGAACTACTTAAACCTAACTAACCTAAGGACATCACACATACCCATGCCCGAAGCAGGATTCGAACCGGCGACCGTAGCAGCAGCGCGGCTCCGGACTGGAGCGCCTGGAACCGCATAGCCACCGTGGCCGGCTTTTAATTACAGTGAGAGCATTTTTGACGATGGCAGTGACGTACTTTATATACTTTGTTAATAGACGTTATAATACACCTTAGAAAAATTGAGTGACGGAATAACAAATAGCAAATCTCCATCTCAATGCTCGCACTATCTTAAGCCAAACAATATCAGAGATCGACTCTCACTCTATGTGTGTTCACAGCACATTCTTGCTTTAGAAATATGTCCTGTGTTGATTCTCGAGCTGTTATTTTAACATAGCTATATCAAGCACAGTGATCACTGATGCATGAACACTGCTACTGTCGAAGATGGGAATGCCAAGGCAGAATATGTCGTACTTGGCCGTCAGTTCTTCTCAGTATATATGTCAGTTTGCCACATCACTTTCCCCACTCTGTCTGAATGAGCTTCATCTTCGTACGTCACTATACATTCTCAATTTCCACTATAATTCTGAGGTCATTGTCAGCTGCTATCCCAAGATTAACATGCAAACAACCATTTGTGGTTAAATGATACATTCTGGTGAACAGTAGCTTCGATCGACAGCTCAACTCTACTTAGTTACTGTCAACCAATCCTCTGAGCCCACATGTGACTGATCAGCAGAGCAAAGGCATTAGGTGAATGCTGCTAGAACTGTATAGGTTGGAATACTCCATTCAAATATGCGACAGAAGAAAAATATCTCTGTATTTCATCTGGAACCATGGAGGTGAATTAGCGTATGTAGGTAATTTTTCACTCGATCGCTACATTAGACTGGGATAGGAGGGTAATCGATAATATTGATGCAGTGTATCCTCCACCGTGCTCTGTTCAGCCGTTTGCAGTGTATTTACTGTATTTTAGATACGGGCTGTTTGTAGGTGACGGAGTTGTGGTGTGAAGACCTGTGGTGGAGTTGATAGTTAACCTGAAAGTAACTATTGAACATTAATAGTACTAGATCTTCCATACACTCTCATCTGTAGCGTTACCTTTCGTAAAATGCCTAGCAGTAAGCATCTGGAGCGAGGTGAAGTAGAACGCATATGACAGATGCCTTGGAACAAAAAAATCCAAAAGGATAAGAACTTAGGCCGGCCGCGGTGGCCGTGCGGTTCTGGCGCTGCAGTCCAGAACCGCGGGGCTGCTACGGTCGCAGGTTCGAATCCTGCCTCGGGCATGGGTGTGTGTGATGTCCTTAGGTTAGTTAGGTTTAAGTAGTTCTAAGTTCTAGGGGACTTACGACCTAAGATGTTGAGTCCCATAGTGCTCAGAGCCATTTGGACCATTTTTTTGATAAGAACTTACATACAGGGTTATTCATAATGATATCGAAACTTTCATACGATTGTGAAGAAAATGTTTGCACTGATGTTAGGTACTGGATGATTATGTGTCTGGAAACAACAACTCAAGAAATTTTTCGTGCCGTATTAATAATGTTCTAATTGTGAACCGACACTCAAACGCTACACTTGCAGTCTGTAGGCCAATTAGGCCAATAATAGACCTAAAGCGTCAGCGTCGATCTCAGTCATGGCTGTCTTGATATATCATCGACGTCGTGTTGAGTGAACATAAAACAGTGGACAGTGTGGTGTTGCCCCACAGGTAAAAATAACACGGCGCATTCCTCGAGAAGGTGTGGGTAATGTCAGAAAATGAAGATTGCCAGCTCGTTCACAACTGGTCCATCGTGGTAGCAGCTCAGTAGCCAACAACTCAGGAAAAACGTCATGGAAGTGCAGTGGAGCGCAATTCTGTTGACAACGAAATTATCGCTGTCCTCTTGCAACTGTGGCGCGAACTACACAAACTGCCTTCTCCGTTGGTCTGGCAACCATGTTGTTAGAGGTCACTGAAACAAAACAAACTTCTTAAGATGCATAAAATCGCACAATATCTTCTCTCAGACGAAGCAGTTTTTTTACAACCACTTGAAAGTGGTCTCGATCACTATGAATAACCCAGTACATGGCTGTTGCTGATACGGGAACCTGGCAATGTATATTCATGGGGGCTCGTTAATTTGCCAAAAATAAACATGATCTCCGCAAACGTACGCGTTGGCCTTGAGTTTCCGAGGAAGAGGCGAGCCGCGCTCGTGACGCAGTAAACCAGTTTGCTCGCTTAGGCGTCGACGACCGCGCCGGGCGTGGCTGCTCTCCGTATGTTGACGACCCCAGCCGTGTTGGTGGAGGTCAGGCATCCGCAGTGGGCGCCACCGGCTGCGTGCACTGCGCCGACATCGAACCACCACCCAGCTGCATCGGCTGATGAACAATAATGGAATTTTGCGGAATTGTTAACTTACCCAGGGTTTTTGCGAATCCCCATCACAAACTTCTAGGACTTGTAGAGAGAAGTGAGTACATAATACATTCCTGGCCATTAAAATAGCTACACCAAGAAGAAATGCAGATGATAAACGGGTATTCATTGGACAAATATATTATACTAGAACTGACATGTGATTACATTTTCACGCAAATTGGGTGCATAGATCCTGGGCATTGAGTCAAACAGAGCTTCGATAACGCGTACAGGTACAGCTGCCCATGCAGCTTCAACACGATACCACAGTTCATCAAAAGTGGTGTATTGTAATGAGCCAGTTTCTCGGCCAACATAGACCAGACGTTTTCAATTGGTGAGAGATCCGGAGAATGTGCTGTCCAGGGCAGCAGTCGAACATTTTTTATATCCAGAAAGGCTAGTACAGGACCTGCAACATGCGGTCGTGCATTATCCTGCTGAAATTTATGGTTTCGCAGGGATCGAATGAAGGTTAGAGCCACGGGTCGTTACACATTTGAAATGTAACGTCCACTGTTCAAAGTGCCATCAATGCGAACAAGAGGTGACCGAGACGTGTAACCAATGGCACCCATACCATCACGCCGGGTGATACGCCAGTATGGCGATGACAAATACACGCCTCCAATGTGCGTTCACCGCTATGTCGCCAAACACGGATGCGACCATCATGATGCTGTAAGCAGAACCTGGATTCATGCGAAAAAATGACGTTTTGCCATTCGTGCACCCAGGTTCGTCGTTGAGTACACCATCACAGGTGCTCCTGAGCCGGCCGAATGGCCGTACGGTTCTAGGCGCTGCAGTCTGGAACCGCGAGATCGCTACGGTCGCAGGTTCGAATCCTGCCTCGGGCATGGATGTGTGTGATTTCCTTAGGTTAGTTAGGTTTAACTAGTTCTAAGTTCTAGGGGACTAATGACCTCAGAAGTTGAGTCCCATAGTGCTCAGAGCCATTTGAACAGGTGCTCCTGTCTGTGATGCAGCGCCAAGGGTAACCGCAGCCATTGTCTCCGAGCTGATAGTCCATGCTGCTGCAAACATCGTCGAACTGTTGGTACAGATGGTTGTTGTCTTGCAAAAGTCTCCATCTGTTGACTCAGGTATCGAGACGTGGCTACACGATCCGTTACAGCCATGCGGATAAGATGCCTGTCATCTCGACTGCTAGTGATACGAGGCCGTTGGGATCCAGCACGGCGTTCCGTATTACCCTCCTGAACCCACCGATTCCATATTTTGCTAACAGTCATTGGATCTCGACCGACGCGAGCAGCAATGTCGCATTATGATAATCCGCAATCGCGATAGGCTACAATCCGACCTTTATCAAAGTCGGAAACGTGATGGTACGCATTTTTCCTCCTTGCACGAGGCATCACAACAACGTTTCACCAGGGAACTCCGGTCAACTGCTGTCAGTGTATGAGAAATCGGTTGGAAACTTTCCTCATGTCAGGACGTTGTAGGTGTCGCAACCGGCGCCAACCTTGTGTGAATGCTCTGAAAAGCTAATCATTTGCATATCACAGCATCTTCTTCCTGTTGGTTAAATTTCGCGCCTGTTGCACGTCATCTTCGTGGTGTAGCAATTTTAATGGCCAGTAGTGTATTTTGAATAGGAAACCATGTCCGGAAACGTACCGTTTCCGTTCTACGAAGGTTCGAGTTGAGATGTTTAGCTGATCCACTTCTACCTGAGGAATTGTATTGCTAGTGACACAGTACAATTGTTAGGTAACAATTCGAAAGGAACATAACAAAACATCCATTTATCACTTAAGACAAGGTTCTGATTTAAAATGGTCGAAAATTCAATTTTTATTGCATTTTTTGAAAGGTGTATGTGTCTACAATGTTGGTAAGAAAAAGTTTTTTAATCCGTGTGTTACAGTAGTTTCTACAGCCCATTGCTCGAAGCAGTATCACGGCCGTCGTGGGGCGCTCTTAGCCGGAGACGCCATACTTATGTAGAAAACTTGTCGTGCCGTGACACACATTCACAAAATGATTTATATTGCAGTGTGCATGCAAACATATTCGCCGAAAAAACTGACGAACAACGTGTGCAGTCTGTCGAGCGCAACGTATCCAACTCAGCCTGATAGGCTTTTCTCGCCAAGAAGAACGAGAGAATTGCTCTCCAGGAACAATTCGAGTTAGAGGAAGGGTTTATATACGATGCTGGAATTTCAGACAAAATTTAAGTAGCGAAAACACTTCTTTTGGTCACACTTCGGTCAAAATTGGCCAGAACATAATTTTTGGTCCGCCGTATTGGATTACCCAACTTTTCAGTAATTCAGCGACATCAAAAATATATAATACTATGCAAATTGAGCCAATAATACAGGTAACAGGTTTTTCACGAGAAAAGATTGTTCAAAACTGCCTGCAGTACGGAATAGATACTGTCCACGCTATTTCAACCCTCGAAAAGAAAAGTAAACTTTTTCTTGGGACCTTATATCTACAATATATGAATTTTGTTAATATTATCTTTTTTGTATAGTCATGAAGAGTGAACTAAACCCTCAAAAATCGGACTCAAACTTCGACTTAGCACCATATCGTTACATTTAAGGTTATGTCATTGTGGTTGGGTATAAGCTCAATAAATTTAATGTATTATCGACTGATGTAATCCATTTTTGATTTCAGGTAACTCCTGAGGGACTACACTGCACGCAGTCTGCAAACTCGCAGGCCCTTAATCACACAATAATTACGGGCACCATTTTTTAATTAAAAATCTAAAACGAAGTTCAAAGTATAATCAATCATAATCCCCAAGCAGAGCCTTTGTGTCAAACAACATTTCCGAACTATTTTTTGCTGATTTGAATGCGAACCTTGCTTTAACTACATTTGTTTGTATTAACAATTAAATATTACGCGGTTTAATATCTGATTTCTTCTATGCCATTGACGAATTTCCACTTAAAATTGGTAACCAGTATATATATATATATATATATATATATATATATATATATATATGTGTGTGTGTATGTGTGTGTGTGTGTGTGTGTGTGTGTGTGTGTGTGTGCTGGCTAAATGATTGTAGAATATGAGGGCTGAGGGCTGGTAGACTGAATGATAACAAAGCAACCCACGGCCGCACCCCTTAGCGTACGGCGATTAGCGTTGTTGAACGGCAACGCGCGCTGCCAAGAGGATCGGTGTACAACATGCCATGCGAAAGTCGGGCTGAAGTTTCACAACTTTTATTTGAAAACAGTTACAAAAAGTGCTCGAGATTATGCACTTCCGCTTGAAAGCACGCTGTGCAACGACGCTTGGAATGACTGCCGCACTGTTTCAAACACTCCTGTCAAAGTGGAAATTGCATCGCTGTCACCTGTTCATCAGTTTCAAAATATGTTTCAGATGGCCCGGAAGAAAAAATCAGTGGCCTCCGCGCTGTATCCAGTACTCACCAAAGACTTCATCCAAATGCATTCGTACTGCATGTATAAATTGCACTGGTGAACCATAGTGTTGGTACCACATTCGTTGCCGCACGTTGAGTGGAACATGATCCAAAAACTCTGGTAGGGTTTCTCGTAAAAAGTTTATGTTTGCGTTCAGTCGCCAGATCATCGCCTAGCAAGCCAGCCCGAATGTTGACAGTGAAGCCATCTTGGTGACCACGAACAGACGAACAGACTTTCCCGTGCCCTCACGTGAAGATTGTGGTTGCTAAGGCATACCCTCATATGTAAAGTATACCTCTTCCGTAAGAACTACCCGATTCGGAAAGTCCGATTGAATGACACACCTTTGCAAAAGCCACTGGCAGAATTCGTCGTGGAAAATCGTCAGAGCTAAGGTTCAAATGGTTCAAATGGCTCTGGGCACTATGGGACTTAACTGCTGAGGTCATCAGTCCCCTAGAACTTAGAACTACTTAAACCTAACTAACCTAAGGACATCACACACATCCATGCCCGAGGCAGGATTCGAACCTGCGACCGTAGCAGTGGCGCGGTTCCAGACTGTAGCGACTAGAAGCGCTCGGCCACTGCGGCCGGCCAGAGCTAAGGGCGCGAACCCTCTGAACGCGGTAGGTATGCAAATCATCTTCATGCCACACACGAAAAATTGTGGAATGGCTTACACCCATTTCCCGTGCAATACGCCGTGAGCTTGTTTAGGATTGTTTTCCAGCTCCTTCTTCAAACCCTGGTGTACGCACTGCGTACGTCAGGCCTTCGCATCTGTAACACAAAATAAATACACCCAGTTCCGAAATAGCATTAAATGCACATGTGCCATTACGACAATGTGCCAGGTGAACGTGTCTCTCGTAGGGACCTATGTGTGACAGTAAATGTCCATGGATCTGGTACTTGACGATACGGAAACCGCCGAAAGTACAGACGTTTATCAGCGTGAGCATTTCCATAGCCGGCCGCGGTGGTCTAGCGGTTCTGGCGCTGCAGTCCGGAACCGCGGGACTGCTACGGTCGCAGGTTCGAATCCTGCCTCGGGCATGGGTGTGTGTGATGTCCTTAGGTTAGTTAGGTTTAAGTAGTTCTAAGTTCTAGGGGATTTATGACCTAAGATGTTGAGTCCCATAGTGCTCAGAGCCATTTGAACCATTTGAACCAAGCATTTCCATCCGCTGCCCCGTAAGCACAGTGCCTGCCAAGAATAGCGCTCCATTTCTTGTCCGCTCCACACAACAACAAGCACATGAGTGTCTCCACTTGATGACAAACTGACACAGGCCACAACCCATACGCTGCAGTGTGCACAGGTGCTGCCCTCTAGGCAACACCTAATTGCATATCAAAAAGCAACGCTTTCATGTCCGGTAAGAAGCGGTAAACCTGTAGCTTTGTCCCGCCTGGAATATCCGCAAATATGTCGACTGCAGCGTTTGCAAATAAAGGTCATAAAACTTCAACCATACTTCTGTTTTTCCTTGATGTCACAAATACATTGAAATCGTTGACCTGGAGACCTGCTACCATGACGGCTCGGATAGCATGTTACGGGCCTACCCTCTTGGTGACGCGCGAGCTGTTCAGCGACGACAAGCGCCATACGCGGAGGGATGCTAACATAGCTTGTTACACTATGTGATCAAAAGGATCCAGACACTTGGCTGAAAATGACTTACAAGTTCGTAGCACCCTCCATCGGTAATGCTGTAATTTAAAATGATGTTGGCCCACCCTTAGCCTTCATGACAGCTTCAACTCTCGCAGGCATTCGTTCAGTCAGGCGCCGGAAGGTTTCTTGGGGAATGGCAGCCCGTTCTTCACGGAGTACGGCACTAGTAGAGGTATCGATGTCGGTAGGTGAGGCCTGGCACGAAGTTGCCGTTCCAAAACAAAACAAAAAGTGGTTCAAATGGCTCTGAGCAATATGGGACTCAACATCTTAGGTCATAAGTCCCCCTAGAACTTAGAACTACTTAAACCAAACTAACCTAAGGACATCACACACACCCATGCCCGAGGCAGGATTCGAACCCGCGGTTCCGGACTGCAGCGTTCCAAAACATCCCAATGGTGTTCTATAGGATTCAGATCAGGGCTCTGTGCAGGCCAGTCCATTACAGGGATGTTATTGTCGTGTAACCACTCCGCCACAGGCCGTGTATTACTAACAGGTACTCGATCGTGTTGAAAGATGCAATCGCCATCCCCGAATTGCTCTTCAACAGTGGAAGGCAACAAGGTGCTTAAAATGTCAATGTAAGCCTGTGCTGTGATAGTGCCACGCAAAAGAATAAGGGGTGCAAGCCCCCTCCATGAAAAACACGACCACACCTTAACACCACCGCCTCCGAAGAGATAGAACTAAGAATGTAACTGTTGTATAAAAGAAGGAGGGAGAAACGGAGAGAAAAACTAAGAATGTAACTATTGTTTTTGCTGTCTGGTTGGCTGCTGCTACTGGGTTCCTACAATGAGTTTGTTGTCCTCGTCCATGCTAGTAGACACAATATCTGGAAAGACATGTTGCTTCGGAAAACAAACCAGCATCTAGATGGACGGTACAATCTTGCTGCTCACTTCACTTTTATCGTACATCCAGATGCAGTGTTAGTTTTGAACAGCAGGGAGAGGGCAAATGACCATGGTTTTAAATTGTACATGCCTACCAGAAGAGATAGCTGAGGAAAGAACTGATGACGCACACGTAAAGGGCAGTGAAGGAGGGATGATGAAAATTCAAACGGGCACTTCAAACTAGCATCGCACAGGCGCTAAATACCGTCGGAGCAAGTTGCAGCAGGGAAAGGGAACAGCTCGAGTGATAATGTTATATTTATCAGTGGTTTTCGTTTAAATCACGTTAATAGGAGGGGGTGTTGCGTTAGTAATGCTAAGCTGGGTTGCCATATAAAAGGGAGTGGGGGAATTGATCACTTGGGGTTGTTGCAAGAGAAAAATATCTTGAAAAGGAACGCCACGTAAAAGGAGGACGATGAATTCATCTTTTTGTACGGTAGTGGACGATTATTGTGGCTCGGGACACCACAGAAAAAGGTGGAGTACCTTGGTTCAGATACTGAAGAATACTGTGCCCTTCCACGTATGTCATGCTCATTGCGTATTATGTTTGCGTTACAATATGATTTATGTACATGGCTATTACAAATGATTGAAGCGATTTCATAAATTCACTATAGCTCCATTCATTGACATATGGTCGCGACACACTACAGATATGTAGAAAAACTCATAAAGTTTTGTTCGGCTGAAGCCGCACTTCAGGTTTCTGCCGCCAGAGCGCTCGACAGTGCAGTGAGCAAAATGTCGTGCTTGAAATGCACTCGCATCAGTCAGTCATAACAGTGCAACGACACTTCAGGACGAAGTTCAACAAAGATCCACCAATTGCTAACTCCATTCGGCGATGGTATGCGCAGTTTAAAGCTTCTGGATGCCTCTGTAAGGGGAAATCAACGGGTCGGCCTGCAGTGAGCGAAGAAACGGTTGAACGCGTGCGGGCAAGTTTCACGCGTAGCCCGCGGAAGTCGACGAATACAGCAAGCAGGGAGCTAAACGTACCACAGCCGACGGTTTGGAAAATCTTACGGAAAAGGCTAAAGCAGAAGCCTTACCGTTTACAATTACTACAGGCCCTGACACCCGATGACAAAGTCAACGCTTCGAATTTTCGGCGCGGTTGCAACAGCTCATGGAAGAGGCTGCGTTCACTGCGAAACTTGTTTTCAGTGATGAAGAAACATTTGTTCTTAATGGTGAAGTGAACAGACACAATGTGCGAATCTCAGCGGTAGAGAATCCTCACGCATTCGTGCAGCAAATTCGCAATTCACCAAAAGTTAACGTGTTTTGTGCAATCTCACGGTTTAAAGTTTACGGCCCCCCCTTTTTCTTCTGCGAAAAAAACGTTACAGGACACGTGTATCTGGACATGCTGGAAAATTGGCTCATGCCACAACTGGAGACCGACAGCACCGACTTCATCTTTCAACGGGATGGTGCTCCACCGCACTTCCATCATGATGTTCGGCATTTCTCAAACAGGAGATTGGAAAACCGATGGATCGGTCGTGGTGGAGATCATGATCAGCAATTCATGTCATGGCCTCCACGCTCTCCCGACTTAACCTCATGCGATTTCTTTCTGTGGGGTTATGTGAAACATTCAGTGTTTAAACCTCCTCTACCAAGAAACGTGCTAGAACTGCGAGCTCGCATCAACGATGCTTTTGAACTCATTGGTGGGGACACGCTGTGCCGTGTGTGGGATGAACTTGATAATCGGCTTGATGTCTGCCGAATCACTAAAGGGGCACATATCGAACATTTGTGAATGCCTAAAAAAACTTTTTGAGTTTTTGTATGTGTGCGCAAAGCATTGTGAAAATATCTCAAATAATAAAGTTATTGTAGAGCTGTGAAATCGCTTCAATCATTTGTAATAACCCTGTATATGAGGGACGCCCAAAAAATGAGTAATGATTTTGTGCAATAGATGACTCGAATCTAAGCAACGTTTTAGGGGATGGTGCCATTACGGGAGCTGCCCTCCAATTTATTGTATTGTACGTCCTTTAATCTGAGCGTTATTCAATTTATTAGGTGCGTTTACGTTCGTGTCTACGGATATTTCAAAGTAGGCATGTGATAGACGGTTTAAATAGGAACGCATGATATAAAACCTTGCTTTAATTCGATTTATGGAGGCAAAAAGATTTCTTTAACGTGAATGGTGACATTTCATTCAGATCAATCACAGAGTTCCCGCCGACAAGTACTGAAACATATCCATAATGTCAAATATTTAAAGCATAAGAAGGGACACCCAGTCTGAAATTCGATTCAAATTCATAATTATTTAATTAATAGACAGTCCCTTGGCACTCTTACAGTGGCGTTCAGAGGAAACGTTGACTCTATAGTGGAGATACTGGTCTTGTGGTAGATACATGAAAGCTACAAATCAGGGTAAAAGGATCATTTAATTTTGACACATTGGCGAAAAAGGAAACGTTTAATTCTTGGAACGACTCCCAACCCCTTCTACTTGCAGGCAAAGAGAGAACAGAGGGAACAGTGAGCAGTATCGGCAAAAGCACGTGGCCGCAAAAATGTTCCTAAAAGTCGAAAAATATTCTTTGAACGAATGCATGGATGTAGAATTCCATAATGTGCAACATTCATAGCGGTTTTAACTAAAAGCTATGAAATCACAGACATATGGGTATGTAACGAACAAATGCAGTAACACTGGACATAATGACCAATTAATTAAGGTCATAATGCATTTAACACGATATTCGCTGCACGAATCATGAGGCTATAGACGATTAGATTAGTAGAAAGAGAGATCACACTGTATAGTGCTTCTTACAAGTTTCACACGCGGCAGTAGTTCAAAACGAACACAGCACACAGCGTCAAGTTACTCTTAACACGTAAAATAATAATAATAATAATAATAAAAACTCATACTATTTCTCTAATGTAACAAAGTGCGTTAAGCCCTTTTACACGCTGCGCTATTACGTTCAGATACTTACCTCCTCAATTAACCAGCACTGCTCAGGAGAGCAAGTCCGTTCATTTGCTGAATCGCCTTAAGAGTAACGAAAAAGGCATATGGCTGAACCGGTTACTGCTTCTAACGGGTGGAGGAAGGAGATTCCGTTATGTGCGACTAACCACACCCCAGTGACTTCCGGACCTAGTGTTTATCTTTGACACTGCCCACTGCTTTTCGTCTTTTGGTAAAGGTTTCCACCAGCTTAAGTTGGTAAGGCCTAGTTGCTGTCAGGATCAACTCTGGTTGCCCAAAGAAGTATTTGAAACGCTCTTACACAAACATGAATTCATTCATAGCCATTTATGGAATACGTGGATGATGAAAAGGACCTGTACAAGTGAAATAAATGTACAAATTCGCTCGTCCTTTCTCCACAGGCTGATTATAGGATTTACAGAATATTGTCGCGTTATAACTGCGACACTTATGAAACGAATCTGACTGACCCGTTTCGAATGACTAAACTCTGCTATTATTTTATGAATACTCATGAATTTTTAAGCCAATCAATAAATTTGTAATAAAACAAAAGATGCCTGCTTCTCATCCCGTTCTTACTATTAGCAACTGATGCCACGTTCTTTGTGTCTGCAGAGCGTTCGGTTACCTCTTATCTGAAGACCTCTTGGTTGATTCTTACGGACTGTATCATGGATCACATTAGCATCCACATCTCCGCTAATGAGCATATCATAAACACACACACAGATAAATATCACATACCAACGTGGACAAAGATATGCGGAACACTTTGCGTCCTTTACAATTGCTGATGAAACTTCCTGTCAGAACAAAATAATTTTCCATTTCGAGGGTCGATGGTTGAACGTTGCCTGTCGCGGGCAGTGCTCTCTCTATGTCAGTGAGCTACGAGTGTTCAGCCACAACTCACAAGGCGTCCTCACAGCTTCACTGTTACCAGCACCTCCGTCCCCCTATCCAAACTTTTAATCTGCCACGAAGTTTTGAAACACCACACACTCTACTGGAGGGTGAATTCCTGATAACTACGAGGTGCATTCAAGTTCTAAGGCCTCCGATTTTTTTTCTCTGGACTGGAAAGAGATAGAAACATGCGCATTGTTTTAAAATGAGACCGCGTTCATTGTCAATACGTCCCAGAGATGGCAGCACCGTACGGCAGATGGAATTTTACCGCCAGCGGCGAGAATGAGAACTGTTTTAAATACTTAAAATGGCGACGTTTTCCTTACTTCAACAGCGTACAGACATTCGTTTTCTGAATTTGCGTGGTGTGAAACCAATTGAAATTCATCCACATTTGAAGGAGACATGTGGTGATGGAGTTATGGATGTGTCGAAAGTGCGTTCGTGGGTGCGACAGTTTAATGAAGGCAGAACATCGTGTGACAACAAACCGAAACAACCTCGGGCTCGCACAAGCCGGTCTGACGACATGATCGAGAAAGTGGAGAGAATTGTTTTGGGGGATCGCAGAATGGCTGTTGAACAGATCGCCTCCAGAGTTGGCATTTCTGTGGGTTCTGTGCACACAATCCTGCATGACGATCTGAAAATGCGAAAAGTGTCATCCAGGTGGGTGCCACGAATGCTGACGGACGACCACATGGCTGCCTGTGTGGCATGTTGCCAAGCAATGTTGACGCGCAACAACAGCATGAATGGGACTTTCTTTTCGTCGGTTGTGACAATGGATGAGACGTGGATGCCATTTTTCAATCCAGAAACAAAGCGCCAGTCAGCTCAATGGAAGCACACAGATTCACCGCCACCAAAAAAATTTCGGGTAACCGCCAGTGCTGAAAAAATGATGCTGTCCATGTTCTGGGACAGCGAGGGCGTAATCCTTACCCATTGCGTTCCAAAGGGCACTACGGTAACAGGTGCATCCTACGAAAATGTTTTGAAGAACAAATTCCTTCCTGTACTGCAACAAAACGTCCGGGAAGGGCTGCGCATGTGCTGTTTCACCAAGATAACGCACCCGCACATCGAGCTAACGTTACGCAACAGTTTCTTCGTGATAACAACTTTGAAGTGATTCCTCATGCTCCCTACTCACCTGACCTGGCTCCTAGTGACTTTTGGCTTTTTCCAACAATGAAAGACACTCTCCGTGGCCGCACATTCACCAGCCGTGCTGCTATTGCCTCAGCGATTTTCCAGTGGTCAAAACAGACTCCTAAAGAAGCCTTCGCCGCTGCCATGGAATCATGGCGTCAGCGTTGTGAAAAATGTGTACGTCTGCAGGGCGATTACATCGAGAAGTAACGCCAGTTTCATCTATTTCGGGTGAGTAGTTAATTAGAAAAAAAAATCAGAGGCCTTAGAACTTGAATGCACCTCGTATTTATTCCAAAATACTAGTCACTGATATCTTGAATCAACCAGTTTCTCGTAGCTGCATAAACGTTAAACGACCCGGATAAGTGTGAGTGCCACTCGCGCGCCATGGGCTCAGTATAAACTTAATTAAATATACAGATACTTCATTGATCCCGGTAATCGAGAATCTCACCGATTTTTGCCTCTTATCAATATCGATACTGACAGCATATCAAAATATGTGACATACTGGTCGTACCTTGTGATTGCACTGAAGTAAAAGCGTAACTTTTGTACACCGCCCAACAATCATAGCCCTTAATATTAACATAGATTTCATTTACTTACGTCATCCCGTTCCTGAGAAAAGGAATCTTAACAGACAGAGAGCCCGACAGGTAGTTAGATAACAAACGACTAAAAGAAAAATATTTTTTTCATGTTATATAATTACAAATTAACCATTTTCGCATTTTTTCCGGGAATTTGTGCGTATCAAAATGTGTGACATAAATGTCTGTGTCTTTTGATTGCACTGACTTAGAAGATTAAATATTTTACATCACCAAGTGGCCACAGAGCTTAGTACGATACGCAAATTTTAACGTCATACGTCACCCTGGTTCCGGAAAAGGGGTCTTACCAGGCGGAGAGACAGAAGTCGGATAACAAATGAGCAAAAAAATTATTTTAGTGTGATATAACTACAAATTAACAATTTTCGGATTCTTTCCTTTGCTTGCACTGTGAAATATTGCCTATTCCCAAATTTCATGAGCCTAGGTCACTGCGAAATACCCTACAGGTTTTGATGAGTGACTTTGAGAGTATGAAAATATTTGTCATAAATAACAGAACCTTTTGACTAAACTGACTTAGAAGCTTAACTTTTTACACCGCCAAAGGACTGCAGACCTTAGTATGTGAAAAAAATTTCAACTAGATACGTCGACCCACTCATGAGAAAAATGGTTCTTAACAGTCAGACTGGCAAGGTACACAGCTTGACGAAGAAGCGACCCTGTAAGGGTTCCGTTTCTACCGACTGAGGTATGGAACCACAAAAAAGGACATATAATCCTCCTTAACGAGAGTGAAAGGGAAACGATCTGAACAAGTTAACAGCAATAATTCATCTCTCTAGAGGACGATTTAAGATAGAAACAATGAAATATGTAAACCACTTACTAAATGAGTTTGTCCCATGAAAGATATTGTGGCGTGGAACGAACCTATCATTATTCGACAGCAACAGAAGAAAGTTAGTACGAATGCAGTGAGAGGTGCATAGAGGAATAAAATGCAAGTGGATCCTCGCTGTTTATTTATAATGTTTAGTGTTGGAGGGGGAGGGACTACCGGACAATGATGAAATAAACGAGAGGAAAGCTGGAGGGAACTTCTCCTTTTTAGTGCAGCCAAGTGCCTGATTTCGTCACCAGTTCCACGAGTTTTAAAGGTCAACAGAAATTTTCATGACATTAATGTGTTATGATCCTTTTAATAATTTCCCTTCTTTCTCTCTCTCTCTCTCTCTCTCTCTCTCTCTCTCTCTCTGTCTCTCTCTCCCTCTGTTCTCTCTCTTTCTCTCTGTCTGTCTGTCTCTCTCTCTCTCTCTCTCTCCCCTTTTCTCTGTATCTGTGTAAGGGCATTATTTTCTTCAAACTTGTTGGATCCCCCTGCCCCTTACTGCCGAGTCTGCACTCAAAAGTGCTGGACAAGACGATGAAACCACAATTAAATGAAACAGTGCACTTACTCAAATACAGTGAAATGGAGGGGTGGTGATGGGGGAGGTGGGAGGACAGTATTACACATCCATAAGGGACGAGGAAAACAATAGAGACAGCATTCAGGAAGTTGTGGTAGCAAGACATAGGACATGGGAAGGAAATGACGAACACAGCTGTGTAGAGGAAAAGTGGGATTGCGAAGAGGTAAGAGTGGCAGAAAATTAAGAGATAAGGGGGGCAGGGACAAATGGGTAAAACTTGTGGGATGGTTAGAGAGGTGAGCTGGAAGTGGGGGTAGTATAACCCTGAGAGTGAGGCTCTTAGGGTGCAGCAAACCTGCAGATAGGCAGACGCGAAAAAGAAGACGAGAGAGAAACAGGGAAGGTACAGAAACGGATGGAGACGTATGAACCCGCCAAACAGATAAAAAAAAGATTAAATACTATGGAAAGATAGAATTTTTTCTGATTTTATAATTCATAAATTAAATGCCTGAGCAGCGTACGAGGTGAAAGTGGAAGTACTGTTACAATATTTACGTAATCACACACACAGAAGAATATTAAAAATTCTCACAACAGTCTTTTCCGTTGTAACAGGTTAATTAGCAAGCCCATATCAAGAAAACATGAGAATCTTCCCCTTATCCTGCACGTATTATTTCACATGCGTAACTGGTGCGTGACTAACAAATTACGCTGAACAAAAGGTGAACACAGCTACATGAAACCACATTTCTGCTTCGAAAGTGATAACAGTGTGAGAACGTCGACTGTCAAGAAGACAGCTGTATCCAACAGTGAGTGAATTCATAACGTTCAGCCGACACGCCATTTTACTCTCTGATCTGAGAGGTCTGCCACGAACAGATAGCTACAAGCTGATACAAGGCAGCTTGTTTTTCGTCCGACAGCGTTACAGGGTATTTGTTTGATCAGACTGTTCCGTCGGTGCCCCACATGTGTCACGCGAGAGAAACGACTCAAAGGCGAGGGAGGTTAACAGATTATGTTTGCCACGGCTACCAGCCCTCGTGACAGCTGGTAGCAAAACACGACCGCGGCTCCACGTACACAGCAAGATGTGAAGCCGTGATTTAACCGAGAAACGTCTAGCGACGCCGCCGTAAACATTGCTGCCTCTCCACACAAAAAATTGTCAAATAGTTTCAAAACTGTCAGTCTCGCAAATTTAATGTCGAACTGATAAACCAGTAATATAATAAAATCTGATGGCAGATATGAGTCGTAAAGTGATAATCATCGGTGGCCACATGATACTTTCATAAATACTATCAAATGAAATGGCAGCATCTATTTCTAGTAGGTCATTCCCAGTAGAGTAATGAATATTCTTCCAGAAGTTTCATGATGATAGGATCCATAGTCTCTGTGAAATTTTTAAATGAAATTATTCCACTTTAGGCTTCTGAAAGGTGGTTGTAATTTCGACACGTGGTCAGTTTCAAGCAGACTGACAAACGTTAAAGTGAAAATTTAAAAGCTACTTACGTGGGATGTTGTAACGAAATCAGTAATATAAAGTTGCGACATGCTGTGTAAGAACAGTTACATGTCGTGTTGTGAATTTATCTGCTGTTCCATATACCACACAAGCCAGAAAGTTGGTGAAATAATGATGTAAACACAGTTTTAAAAACAGCCTTTTCTCATGAACCGTATACAACTTTCAAACATAGGAATTATACAGCCAACCGGTTACAAATAACTGATAAAATGCGTTGTCTTCTTATTAAAAAAATATGGATGTAAAATTAATTTTCTTACTAACAATAATTTGCAAAAAAAAGCATCTTATTCACGATCTACAGTTGCTTCTATACACTATTCAGTAGTATATAAAATTACTTGTGATACGTGTCCCGTTTATTATATAGGACAAACTGGAAGACCATTTAGTGTCAAGCCGGCCGCTGTGGCCGAGTGGTTCTAGGCGCTTCAGTCCGGAACCGCGATGCTGCTACGGTCGCAGGTTCGAATCCTACCTAGGGGATGGATGTGTGTGATGTCCTCAGGTTAGTTAGGTTTAAGTAGGTCTAAGTCTAGGGGACTGATGACCTCAGATGCCAGTCCCACAGTGCTTAGAGCCATTTGAATGGATGTGTGTGATGTCCTCAGGTTAGTTAGGTTTAAGTAGTTTTAAGTCTAGGGGACTGATGACCTCAGATGCAAGTCCCACAGTGCTTAGAGCCATTTGAACCGTTTGAATTTAGTGTCAGATAGAAAGAACATTTATTGGGAGTAAGAGGCACTAATGTACATAATTCGACTATAGCATTCGATTTAAAAAACGCAATTGACCTGAAGCGACCCCCCTAGCAACAAAAACCCAACGTCATATTATGGCCCCCGTTGTCCTATGCAACTTTTGTCCCACAAACTTTTCAGCTACTCTCACACTTTCGGAGTTATTCTTGGTGGCAATAGTTAGTGACTCACCCTTTATATACAGGGCTATTACAAATGATTGAAGCGATTTCATAAATTCACTGTAGCTCCATTCATTGACATATGGTCACGACACACTACAGATACGTAGAAAAACTCATAAAGTTTTGTTCGGCTGAAGCCGCACTTCAGGTTTCTGCCGCCAGAGCGCTCGAGAGCGCAGTAAGACAAAATGGCGACAGGAGCCGAGAAAGCGTATGTCGTGCTTGAAATGCACTCACATCAGTCAGTCATAACAGTGCAACGACACTTCAGGAAGAACTTCAGCAAAGATCCACCAACTGCTAACTCCATTCGGCGATGGTATGCGCAATTTAAAGCTTCTGGATGCCTCAGTAATGGGAAATCAACGGGTCGGCCTGCAGTGAGCGAAGAAACGGTTGAACGCGTGTGGGCAAGTTTCACGCGTAGCCCGCGGAAGTCGACGAATAAAGCAAGCAGGGAGCTAAACGTACCACAGCCGACGGTTTGAAAAATCTTACGGAAAAGGCTAAAGCAGAAGTCTTACCGTTTACAGTTGCTACAAGCCCTGACACCCGATGACAAAGTCAAACGCCTTGAATTTTCGGCGCGGTTGCAACAGCTCATGGAAGAGGATGCGTTCAGTGCGAAACTTGTTTTCAGTGATGAAGCAACATTTTTTCTTAATGTTGAAGTGAACAGATACAGTGTGCGAATCTGGGCGGTAGAGAATCCTCACGCATTCGTGCAGCAAATTCGCAATTCACCAAAAGTTAACGTGTTTTGTGCAATCTCACGGTTTAAAGTTAAAGTTTACAGCCCCTTTTTCTTCTGCGAAAAAAACGTGTATCTGGACATGCTGGAAAATTGGCTCATGCCACAACTGGAGACCGACAGCGTCGACTTCATCTTTCAACCGGATGGTGCTCCATCGCACTTCCATCATGATGTTCGGCATTTCTTAAACAGGAGATTGGAAAACCGATGGATCGGTCGTGGTGGAGATCATGATCAGCAATTCATGTCATGGCCTCCACGCTCTCTCGACTTAACCCCTTGCGATTTCTTTCTGTGGGGTTATGTGAAAGATTCAGTGTTTAAACCTCCACTACCAAGAAACGTGCCAGAACTGAGAGCTCACATCAACGATGCTTTATAACTCATTGATGGGGACATGCTGCGCCGAGTGTGGGAGGAACTTGATTATCGGTTTGATGTCTGCCGAATCACTAAAGGGGCACATATCGAACATTTGTGAATGCCTAAAAAAACTTTTTGAGTTTTTGTATGTGTGTGCAAAGCATTGTGAAAATATCTCAAATAATAAAGTTATTGTAGAGCTGTGAAATCGCTTCAATCATTTGTAATAACCCTGTATAATTATGAAGCGTATCTGTGCCAGGCAGATGGCAGCAAGAAAAGCAGAGGTCAAGAATTTTGAAGCCTGATCACGATCACCCCCATACCTCTCGCCTATTTACTCTTTTTTAATTATTTTGATAATTTTTTGAAACTATTTTTTCATTTTTCTTCCGGAAGAAGGTCGTCAGCTCCAGGCAGGGGGAGGCAAGGTGGACAGGGGTCGAGGATATAGAAGGCTGGCCACGACGCCTCCCTCATATTTGCCGCCGAATCGCACCGTCGCGTAACTTTTTCTATTTTTAGACAGAGGTACAGGATTTTTACTATTGTCTTAATTAAAGATGACCATTGAAGTGTAAAGAAACAACGTAAGCCTGAGCCCTGGAAGGAGATAAAAAATACACTATAAGGAAGTATTTGGTGTTCCATACTAGCAGGGAAAGAAAATAAGTTCAAAATACCGAATGTACAAGATGAAGCGAAATTGGCGCACTCGGGCTTCGCAGCGCGACTCCTCACATCCAACGATAAAAAAAAATGTGTCCTACAAAATTTCGTCCGGCGAGTACTATCGGCAGGAAAAGAACGTTACAGTCTGGCAACACTGTAACCACACGTTGGGTAAGTACCTCTGTAAGCAAATATTACCTGTGATGTAGACTTGATGCGCCGGCACGGTGCCTCAGTGTGTTCAGTCAGGGAGCTGGTTGGCCTCTGTAATAAAAACACCGAGTCGAAGAATCAGCAAACGAACTTTAAGGAATGTCATGTGACGTCCGCAACGACCAAATCCAACGATCAAGAACGGAAAAAAATGCAGTGGCTAGAGTTTTTTGGTTAGCATGCGGGTGGTCGAGGGTTCGATCCTAGGTTGGGGAGTATTTTTTTTTTTATTTTATAGTTCCATTCTGACATTTCATATGTGATATACACCGTTTCTTAGGTCACATGCATCCTAAATTTACAACATTTTGTAACGCTCAACGTAACGAATACTTGGTTAGGCAAACAAGAGAAAGTTGAAACAAATGACCTGTCGTAGGACAGAATAACTACAAACACAATATCAGTTTCGGGACGCTAAAGATGATAGCACAGTACAACAACACAACATTTACTAGTCATTTACACTACATGTAATAGTAGAGCTCAGATGTCACGCATTAGCACCAGTGACAATAATAATGTCCACATTAATGTAAGCATGACCCTCACAACAGAATACGCTGTCCTCAGAAAACAGGTTCTCAAAGCGACCTCCCTCCACTCCCAAACATTGCGCAACCCACTGGATCATACAGCTCTGGACCTTTCGCAGCAAAGCTGCGTTGACAGTATCGAAAGCAACTTGAACACGCGCTACCAGTTCTCCCACATTCGTCGTTTCCTTCAGGTGTCCCCATAGGAAGAGAACCAGGGGATTTAGGTCAGATGAACGCGGTGGTCATGCAACTGGGCCTCCACGCCTGAGCGATTTCCCTGGAAATGTTCTGTCCAGATACAGTCGCACATTAATTCCAGAGTGTCGAAGTGCACCATCATGTTAGAACCATATCCTCTGCCGAACAGTAGTGGGATATCTTCCAGAGCATCAGGCAGGTAGTTTGAGGGGAATGCATGATACATTCGTGCAGTCGAACCGTCAGGCAACGTTATCAGATGCACCAAGGACCAGAAGCATATCCACATATTCAGCGTTTGTGTATGCCATACGTCTGCCGAACTGGTTTAGAGGTTTACAAAGAGAAAATTCGACACGTGTAAGCATGTACATTGGTGTCTGTCACGGGCGCGTTACTCCTCTCGCACCTAGTCCTTGCCGGCCGGAGTGGCCGAGCGCTTCTAGGCGCTACAGACTGGAACCGCACGAACGCTGTGGTTGCGGGTTCGAATCCTGCCTCGGGCATGGATGTGTGTGACGTCCTTGGGTTAGTTAGGTTTAATTAGTTCTAAGTTATAGGGGACTGATGACCTCAGTAGTTAAGTCCCACAGTGCTCAGAGCCATTTGAACCAACTAGTCCCTGTCTGGTGGACAGCACATGCAGTGTAAACACGCCGCCAGTCCTGCGCTCTGTTCCACCTAACGCGCATTACCTGTCCGACAGATATTGTTCTGTATGATTCATCCCGACAGCAATGCCATGGTGGACAGATGTTTCTGAGAAGAATGAGAGGCACGCCAGTTTTTATGAGGGACGAAGTAATACAGCACAATTTTTTTTCTGAAATCGGGTTGGTTCATTCAGGATTCGAACACACCATATTATTCCCCAAAAACCATATTTTAGAATATGCGTTCAATGCGAGGGCCATACGCCCGCCTGCTGAGAAAACCTGTATGCCCCATCATCGACGCACTTCTTCCCAGAGAGTGCACCCTCGAACGTCCCTCTTCATATTAACACTTGCGGCGGCATGCACGGCAAATCAAGGAAATTCTAGAATTTAGCTGGATAATTCACAACTTCGTCTTGGTTCATTACAATAACGATGGATTTACAAGGTGTAGTCTCAGTTTGGGTTTTGTTTTGAATACTGTAATCCCCTCACATTTGGCATGATTGAATTGAATACACGTGAGGATTGCTAGAAAAATAGGTACATAAAAGCACGCCAGTATTAGAATGCAAAGTTGTGCCAAAATTTCAAATCAGGAGCTCAAATATTTTCCGAGATTTGCTATTAAGAACAAACTAATAAAAAACTTTTTTGTATCCCGCCTGGAAGGCGGCGCGTGGGTCTGCTCCTGTACAATAGGCCGAATGAAGGAAGCGAGTAGCAGCAGATGAGGTAAGCCACTTCGGTACTGCAAGTAAAGTTAATCACCTTTACTGGTGTATAAACATGTAGCCTACAAACACATTACTTAACTTTTGGTACAGATGAGCACGTAGGTGCGAAGCCGTTCATGTACTCGTATCAAAGCTAACAGTTACTAGAAGTTACAAAGGCAAAGTCTTTAATGGCTAGCCCCTCTACAAGTAGAAGCTAATCTGCTAGGTCGTCTGCCCTTGGTCAACTGGATCAGAAAGCAGAGCGGCGCTCGTTGAGCTCCAAAGCGTCGGCTAGAGGGCGCTGTGGTCGGCGTAGTTCGTCCGCTCTCGTAGTGCCAACCTACGAGCGTGCAACTACGCTGTGGCATCTGAACAATCGATACCACGAACGTAACTGTACCTAATCGGAAATCTCGAAAAGCTATTGGCCGGTCGATCTGAAATTTTGACACAAGGTTGATTGGCATACGCCCGTGGCTCTATACACCTCTTTTAAAATGCTACTGCGCAAAGTGTTGCGAATAGCTTTAGTAGTACATAAGTAATAAAACAAAATACCATGACCGACGTGACACTTTCTCAAACATCTCAGTGTTTATGTCGTTTTATCTCCTGAACTATGTGAGGTAGTTTTTTTTTTTTTTTTTTTTTTTTTTTTTTTTTTTTTTTTTTTTTTTTTTTTTTTTTTTTTTTGAGGTGTGGGGGGACTAGGAACCTTCACGGCCAAATGGAGAGCAACTCCTCAAAGTTTCATCGCAATCAGATAAATGGTTTAGGAACGCATAGAGGACAAACATACTAAGGAACATTCGTTTTTGTTCATATACGATAATTTATCATTGCGAGGAATGAAATATAATGAAAAATGTGAGAATGGGCAGAAAGTGAACCCTGGTACACAGACTACCGGTATACGCGCTACACCATTTGCCCACGGTGGAATAATGACAACAGGGCCTTAAAAATCCCACATACTGAACGCCTGCACAATATGCCACACAAAATTTCAAACAGAAACACTGATCTGGTGTTGTGAGCACCATAAGGCCCGTAGTGCCAGAAGGATGGCACCACATCGCAGCTCGCTCAGCAGACAACAGATAACTGCGGTCCCTTGTCTGAGCTTATTGTAGTGCAGCTGACTGTTATTTCAGCACTCGGCATGGTTTCTAGTTATCGCGGAAAGAGCGCTACAAAACACGCAATCGTCCGTTTTATTTGCATACGAACACCCATCCGAAGAGGAATGGTAATTTTTTGCGATTTCCAGCTCGCATTCGAAGCTGAATGGCATAATGTTACTGCGTTATTTACAGTGTGGTGTAGCACATTAGCACATGATAACTGGCCGCCACTGTGTGTAGTACATACGAGTGGGTCATCATCCCCAGCTCTATAGTAGTATCAGCCTCAGTCAACGACAGGGTGCCTGTTTCCTCACTATGATGTTACTGACTTATCGTAGTCATGAACAGACCTTAGTAGTCAGTAACCTGTCCGCACTTCCTTACTGTTTTTTACTAGCTATCCTTCGTCTGGTGAACTTTATATAGCCATTGTACACAGTCGTTAGCACTAACAGAAGGAAATAGAAGAAAATATGTTTCCATTTTATGAGTAGTATCTGGAGGACAATGCCATTTGTAAAATAGTATGAAGTAACTTAAAATTGTCTTTACTGTTTCTGTCTCTTCTACTTCTGGCCTGTGAAGCAGGATACAAACTGACGTTACTTCTTAATCTGGTTATGCACTTTTCAATGTTAATTTATTAATATTTATTCGCTCAGCAGATTTTTATATCTGTTCTTATACTTGTCCTTCTGTTACAAAAAGAGTACTGAAATTATCTGCTGCAAGCGAACTTTTAATTCCGCCCACTGGGACTCCTAGTCTTCATATAGGAAGAATTACTCTGCTGCATATGAGTAATATCTGCTCTGTGCTGCCTTTAATGTGATCGTTATCTCAGCTTAAGTGCTGCAATTTTTCTTGAAATCATTTCGTAGGTAAGTGATTCGAAGAAATAATAGACCCACAATCCTTAATTTTCGAATTGTCACTTATTATTTGCCACTTGTTGTTTTTGACAGCAACCACTGTCATACACCTTTTTAAGCGATGATCAAAGTCTGAAATATATCGTAGGAAATGCATGACACAATGCTGAATTGTAAATTCGTATTTATTCCGGCCGGTTTCGATCTTTGACCTTCAACCAGAAAGAAATAAAAACAATAAATGTTTCATATGTCATACATCATACAACATGAGATCAACATCTTTATTACAGTCACAATTATTGTCCACAGCGGAATAACAGTTTGCCTTTTGCCACCGTTAGGCCACATCATTTCTTTGTGAAGCTTTGTTATTTGTTTCACACAATAATTCTGACTATAGTAAGGATGTTAATACTATGTTGCATGACGTATGACACGTGCAAGCTTTATTTTCTTTTTTCCTGTGTGATGGTCAAGGTCCTAAACAGGTCGGAATAAATACCAATTAACGGTACAGAACTCTGCCATGTATTTCTTGAGTTACCATACACTCGTACCATGGACTGCACCACATTCGTTCATTCTGTTAACACTTTCTAAGAACAAAACATGTTCACTGATTTTCTTGTTCACTTCTCACCACTATCTTATGTCCTGGGTAGTCCTTCTAAAATTGTTAAGTAAGTATATATTGTTACATCACTCTCATATCCTTCACCAAACTGATTTTCATGTCCAACTCATCCGACGTTTGGAGCTCACTTCCTCGTTCTCATCCACCTTTCTCGCTTGTGTTTTGCTATGAGGCTACCCGAGACTGTCTGCTGCCACCCTCGCGTCACCGCCATCTCGCATCTTTGACGGTTCGGATACCCCCTTGTGCACGTCGAAAAATGCACCACTGGTCCTTAGGGTTTGTGCAAATGGGTACACTACTCCTTCAACCCGTTCCATTGACTTATAGGTGTTTCCTTCGTATTAAATCTCGATACACAAATGTTATTGAGTTCTCTGTGGATTTCTTTATCCATACCATCTTCATAATTATTCAGCAATTTATTTAATGTGAAGTGACATCCAGGTTTCCGAAGATATCGTCACAAGACAGATGGTCGCAGTTCTGTGATGTTTCATAATATGAATTGAAGGAAAAATTCTATAACGAATCTTTCACTTTGCAGCAGAATGCACGAAACTTCCTAGCAGACTAAAACTGTGTGTCGCAGCGGGACCATAACCTAGGACTTCGTCAATCACAGACAGTACTGTACCGCCTCATCTACCCATTTGCGCCTCAGGGGCTTGGAACATGCTATGCTGTACTGAAAATTAAATGCCTACAATATTAAACCGAATAACTAAACTGACTTCTCTCAGTATACTTAATTAATAGAGCCCGGATTAACATGTACTATGAAATGGTAAATCACGCATGCCTTCATGCACTATCATATCATTAAAGAAGCACATTGAGGCAGCAAAACAATAAATATATGCAGCATCAAAATTTAGTTCTATATTTATTTCTATTTTCTTCTAAAGCAGGACGCAACAACAATTTCTCCAGTTTTTCACGTAGCTCATGCGTTTATGAGACAGAACATTTTTGTACATAGACAACGACTTCTCTGCGCCACAATAGGTGACAGGTGCGTACTTAAGTGAAGCAATTTCGGAAAAAGTCAGATCAAGTTCAAAGTCTCTTAAATTTTCGCAACAAAATATTTTTTGTCTGCTTCATAAACTCAAAAACAGGATTTGTTTCGATAATTTTGTTCATATTATCTTTTGCTGCAACATACGCTTCTCCATAGCAACATTGCAAAGACTTTTCAACTTTTTCAATAATTGTCAGAGATTTCACGATTTACATGTAACTTCCAACAATACAGTGTGTTATCGGCCACCATCAGCTGTTATAATAATAAAACTAATCGACTGCTTTAAGTGTCTCGTTTCCTCATTAATTCCCTCAGCAACACCTGATTTAATTACACATAATTCCATTGTCCTTGTTTTGCTTTTGTTGGTCTCTTGGCAGTGTCCATTCCGTTCAGCTGCTCTTCCCAGTCATTTGGTGCCTCTGACAGAATTACAGTGTTATCGCAGGCAAATAAGCAGAATTTAATTTGATGTAAATCAGGTCGAACTTCAAGTTTGTTTTCTTGAATGCCACTTCCACGACTTTAATGCAAGCTCCATTAGTGACTTCGATAGCGTCTATGGTCCAAACCCGAAAACGGTTACTGACTGTAATAAGTGGCTTTCCAACAGAATGATCGAAACAGATGTTAACTTCAATAAATTTACGAGAATTTACGCTCTCTTACCGACTTAACTTAAATTTATCACAATAAAAGATGGCAGCAGTTATCCAGCTATGCTATCTGACGAAAACAGATTTTAGTGGCAAAGCTAAATCTGGCAATATATCTCTAAATGCAGTAATACGGACAGATGCTTCCATGGCTTACCTTCAACAGAGAAAATTCTAAGTTCATTAACTCTGTCACAATTATCAGGTCTTTGTATTTTGTGAGTCTATTTACCTTGTACTCAAACTGTCTAATTGTAAATGTAGTGTCTCATCTACACGATGCAACGCGTGGGCTAAATATATAAGGTGCTTTAGGTTAGGATAAAATATTTTAATTAGGATAAAATATTTTAACTGATTAGCTGACCTTTATCATATATTGAGCAGCATCCCTTAACAACAACAGGAGCCTTTTTTATTTAAATTTATATTCATGAAGTGTACTTACTTCTACAGACTTTAGCCTCCACCCTAATTTTTTTTTGTTTTCCTTACTGGGTGATCAATGTATAACATAGGGATAGGCTACAACCCTGTCTCGCTCCCTTCTCAACTACTGCTTCCCTTTCATGGCCCTCGACTCTTATAACTGTTGCTTGGTACAATTCAAACTTCAAGAAGAACGTAATAACTCCATTTCGAAGGAAGCAGATGCTGGCAGATGTGACTATTACAGAAGCATCAGTTTAATAAGTCATGGTTGCAAAATACTGACACGAATTATTTACAGAATAATGGAAAAAGTGATAGAAGCCGACCTCACGGAACATCAGTTTTGATTCTGAGAGAAAGTAGGAGCACGTCAGGGAATACTGACCCTACGGATTCTTTTAGGAGATAAATTAAGGAAACGGAAAACGATTGAGAATCTCGAGTGGAATGTGCATTAATGTCTAAATTCATAGGGTTATATAGATGAAATCAACGAAATATGAATGTACTCCCGAAATGGCCAAAACTTGCAAACAATTATGCAACCACCATTTGCATGGAAATCGGCGCTCTACTAATTAATAATAATGCGAGACTGTAGAATACGTAAATTAACTGCTCAATTATAAAGCCCTTCTCATCAAGCTGCAAGTACACCGTACTCGCTCCAATTAATTGTAAAATATACAGTCTAAGTGTTTTCGTCGCTCTGGTGCGTAAGATATCAATTTTGTCTGTCACAGTGTCCAGATAATTAAAACTTTACTGCGAAACGATAGTTGAAACCCGGTCATTCGTATTAAATGACGACGGAAAGAGAGGTATATTGCCATACATTAAGATGCTGAACGCATTACTTTGGAGCTGATACGAGAGGAAACATGCGGCAGATAAAAAGAGGCACGTTGCCAAAGGTCCGTAATTGGTCACTATGAGCGAAACGAGGCGAAGTTATCTGCTTAGCTGTTACGCAGTCAAATTTACGTGCTCCTAAAGACTTAATCAGTTTCACACTTTTTCTTGTTTTTCTTTCATTCAACTCCGTCTGTGGCGATTCATGTTTTCAGTCTGGAAATGTTTCGACAACGCCTCTATCAATTTCTTCATTACGAGAGTCATTTCCCGAAATAAGTGTGGTCTAGCGTTTTTCAGTAGATGAATGAATACATCAGTCATCTTTCACTGATTCACATAATCAGTGACACCGTTTTGTTGACATTAATTCTCAGAAAAATCAGATGACATTTAGTGTGACATGCAACTCGTACACAAAGCTGATATAACTAATCAGGCAGAAAAGGTCAGTACCAGATGTCTCAGTAACAATAGTTATAACGATGATGGCATCTGTCCCAGAAATCCAGAGCTGGATATTCCTTTGAACAATCTTACGAAGCATGGGTCCTTTGAACGATATTGCAGGCATATAGCAATCTTTTTTTTTAAAAAAATGAGTAATATCAATTATCTTCTCCAAAACAAAAGCAGTGATTAAGACCAAAGTTTGGTGATCGCTTTACTGAGAGTTCCGATTTCGTAGAGCAATCTGGAGACGCAGCAAAGATACCCTCTACACCTACTTATAGAACCATTGAGGTTATTAACTGATACTTTAACACATGTATCTTCCCGTCCCTTTTTCTTGTCAGTATTTTACATGGGTTCCGTTCTTCGCCGAATTCTTTGGAGAACTTCCTCATTACTATATTATCAGTCCATCTGATTTTTAACTGTCCTGAGCAATACTACATCTCAAACGTTTCAACTCTCTTCTGTTCTGGTATTACCATTCTGCATGATTCACGCAACGTTGTGTTCCACACGTACATTCTCTGAAATTTCTTCCCCAAATTAAGGCCTATGTCAGAGTCCAGTAGTTTACGCTTAACCAGTAAAGCGCTCTTTGCCTCTGCTAGTCGGGTTCTTATGTCCTCCTTGCTTCATCCACCATATGTTATTTTGCTTCCAAGGTAGTAGAATTGATTAACTTCATCTAACTTGTGACCGCCAATTTTGATATTAAGTTCCCTACTACTCGCATTTCTGCTACTTCTCTTTTGTCTGTTTCCGGCTTACTGACAATCTACATTCTGTATTCGTTAGCGTATCTTCCTTCCATTATCAAGCGCAAAGTAATAACTGTCTCTCTGGTGCCTTTACCACCCCTAAAGCCAAACTAATCATTTAAAAGATCCTCAGTTTTCTTTCCATTCTTGTATATTACATTCGTGTTAGCAGCTTGGATGCATGACATGATTCTACATACCAACTTGATCAATCGTTTGGTTGCCATTTCCCCAAATGATATTGGGATTTCCTATAGAATGTTATCTACACCTTCTTCCTTATTTTATCTCACGTCTATCAGAGCTCTTTTAAGTTCTGGCTCTTGTACTTGCTGATCGACTTAGGTTCTTCTTCTATCAAGTCATCACACAACTGTATAGCCTCGTACACGCCTCCCATATACCCCTTCCACCTATCTGCTCTTTCCCCTGTGTTTAACAGCGAAATTTCCATTGCAGTCTTAACGTTAACATCCTTGATTCTAATTTCACCGAAGGTTTTGATTTTCCCATATGCTGAATCAGTCCTTTCAACGATCATTTCTTTCTCGATTTCTTCACATCTTCTCCCACAACTATTTTGCCTGGCTGACCAGCATTTCCTGTTTATTTAATTCCTAATTGAACTGTATTGCTGTATTCTTGTCTTTCGCCAACGTCGTCGTGGTATCACTGATTCCCGTCAAATCACTGAAGTTAAACACTGTAGGGCTTGGCTAGCACTTGGATGGGTGACAGTCCGGGTATGCCGAGCGCTGTTGACAAGCGGGGTTCACTCAGCCCTTGTGATCACAATTGAGGAGCTCCTTGACTGAGAAATAGTGGCTCCAGTTAGAAACGCAGACAACGGCATCAAGGCTGTAGCCAAAGGGAAAGTCCAATGGGTCCCGTCTCCCCATATCACCTACATGAAATTACACAAGAACTAGTTGCCGTATAGTGAAATTGAAAGATATTTCGATTTTCAATTTCATCAGCCTTCTGACTGGTTTGATACGGTCCGCCACGAATCCCTCAATCGTACGATGAGAAGGGGATACACACTATCGATGGTCAGGAAGGTCAATGATAAATTTAAGGTTTCTGTACATCCCCAGTACTATCGGCTATCGCTCACAACTATTATAGCCAAAACCAATTGTTGGCCTTGCTTGAGCTCAATTGTTGTTTTGTTAATCAGTTCAGTTCTTTTGCAGCTGAATTTAATGTAAGTGCTTTCGTTTATTTATTTTGGTGCTATGTGCTGTTGTTGTAGTGTCTAATTAAGGATAAGTTTGTAACAAGAAAGAAGAGGAAAATCGACTTTTATTCGTCCGCTAGCGTTGTGATAAGTTAAAAATACGTACGCACTACTGTAATGGCCTAATTACCGATCTACAGCAGTTTAATGCTAGCACTGGACTCATTTTTTGAATCTAGTATAACTTATTGATTGGTGTATTTCAGTATTTCACCAGGCCTCTGATCGGTAAGTATTATTGCAAATCAGTGCATAAAAATACACTTGGATTTCTCTGTATCGCCCAAAAATCTCATTGATTAATAAAACATTCCCCAAGCAGTGATGGTGGCAAAATATCGCACAGTCTGGACACCTGGGCGGTACACAGTTATAAAAACCAGTTCGAGATGGAGCGATGTGGTGGGGTTTATGGGTAGCGGAAGACGTATGTGATGACAGCGCATTCTATAGTTCGTTCGTCTTTATAAGATTTTTTTAGCTGGCTGCTTGACTTCATCCAAGCCGATTGCGCCCTGCTCCACACCCTACCCCTTTCGCCGAAAATCTATTTACGTTCTTGTAGTGCTATAACAATTGAAGCCAGAATTCCATGCACAATTGAATCTTAAAATGTGCATGCGTTGATGCACTCTCAGATGACTAAATTCGCAAACTTAAAGGAAAAATAACACAGGCCAACGATGGAAAAACTTTTGTGCTGAAAATGCCTTATTGTTATGTTTTTTAGGGTGTGAAATCCAAATATGATACTTAAAAAACTGTATACCCACAATTTCTTCACCTTTTACAGTTAAATTTATTAAATTAAAAGATTTTTAAAGAATGTATTAGCTTTTATATAGTTACAATAATTTAAAAAGGAGGTTAATGAATGTAGATGAAGTAGGTAGCACTGCTGAAAAACATTTGCTGGCAAAAAAAGGTGGATTCTATTTTTGGGTTAACAGATGGTGTTTTGTTTACTGTCAACCTAACCTCACTTTAGCGTTTCCTGTATATGTGCTCAGTACAATGTCTAATTGTTGTTGTAAAACCTCTGCTGACAGTTTTTGTTACATTTATGGTGAATTTGTGATTAAAAAAAACACCAAAGAAACATTACAGACTGTGAAAAAGGTTTATATATCATACTTTGGATCTAAACATGGTGATCAAGATAAATATTGGGCGCCGCATAAGATATATTATGTGTGTGTTGAAGATCTGAGAAAATGGTCCAAATGGGAGAAAAAAGGCTTTAGACTTGCTGTTTCTATGACATGGAGGGAGCCAAGAAATCATTCCAATGATTGTTACTTTTGCAATGTTGATATTACTCGTCATAATTCGAAAAACAAGAGGGTAATAAGCTTCCCTAACCTCCTGTCTGCCATCTGACCAGTAGGGCATGGGGTAGATTTGCCGCTTCCTGAACCACCAGATAATTTAAATTCTATTCCAACAGAAGTATTTTCTAATGTACAATGTGATTTAGATGAACCAGATGATGATGAATTCCATTGTTGTACAGAAAGTCTACAGCAAAATTGTTTACTCAGACCGAGCTTAACGATTTGGTTAGGTACCTGGGCTTAACGAAAGAAAAAGCTGAATTTCTTGGCTCTAGATTAAAAGAAAAGAACTTATTGGCAGTTGGAATCAGCATATACATGTATAGAAAGAGAGAGCAGCAATTTTCCAAGGTTTTTCAACAATAAGGTGATTTAGTGTAGTGCTCAGACATCCCCAGTCTCATGAATGAGTTTGGTATTGAATACAAAAAGGAAGACTGGAGGCTGTTTATTGATTCATCCAAAACTAGTTTAAAGGCTGTCTGATTACGCAATGGTAACATGTATGCATCTATACCTGTTGGACACTCTGTACATACGAAAGAAAGCTATGAAAATCTAGAAATAGTGCTAAATAAAATATGGTATTTTGCTCATGGCTTGATGATATGTGGCGATCTAAAAGTAACATGCATGCTCCTTGGTCAGCAAGGTGGTTTTACCAAATTTCCATGTTTCTTGTGTGAATGCGACAGTAGGTCTAGGGATCAACACTGGTGCAGAAAGAACTGGCCTGTAAGGAAGTCTTTAAAACCTGGTGAGAAGAACATTCTACTCAAAAACCTTGTAGATCCAAAAAACGTACTCCTACCACCTCTACATATAAAGTTAGGCCTAATGAAACAATTTGCAAAGACTTTGCATAAAGATGGACCATGTTTTAAGTATCTCTGCCAAAAGTTTCCACACGTTTCAGAAGCTAAACTAAAGGAAGGCGTCTTTGTCGGACCTGACATTAGAAAATTGATGTTTGTTGTTAACTTTGAATCGACAATGACCTTAAATGAGAAAGAAGCATGGGTATCATTCAAGCAAGTCGTTACAAAGTTCTTAAGACAAATTTTTCTATTATAGCTTCAATGTTAATGAAGTTTAAAATTTCAGTATGTTTAATGAGCCTGAAAGTTCAATTTCTGATCAGTCACCTTGATTACTTCCCGGACAATATGGGAGAAGTTAGTGAGGAGCAAGGAGAGCGTTTTCACCAGAACATTAAAGTGATGGAAAAATTCTGCCAAGGCCTCTGAAACACCAACATGATGGGGGACTACTGTTCGCCACTTCACCGAGAAATTCAGCAAGCGACTCATCGTACAAAAAGCTACACAAGAAGCTTCAAAGAAAAAAGAGAAAGAAAATAGAAACCAATTCCAGCTGACAAGTGAAACCTCTATTAACACATATAATTGTAGCTTACTGTAAATAAAAACCAGGCTTACGTTGTAACAAAGCGTTTCATTAATTTCCCCGTTTACCCTATAGCCTAGGATTTCTGTACTATATAATAAAAAGCATATTGCTCGAAACTATGGGTGATACAAAAAAACTAAGGCCAGATTTGGATTCAGCTCATAAAAATCTATAAGGATCAGCTATCAAAGTAAAAAAAGTTTTGCCAAAAATTTTCGTTCGCCTGTGTAATCAGTGTCAGAATTCAGTCATGTGAATGCGTGCTGTCTGTTCTTGTGTAAAAGTACGGACACTTTGTATTTATATAAATGAGTCGCCTCCATGGGATACGAATCCACCATCTTCAGTGCCAATGTACAGTCATGTTCAACCTCCTGCGGGAATCTCAAAGAGGTGAACATTTAGGACATCGAAGGGGATGAGAATAGATAGAGTGAGAAGGGAATGTGGTTTCGCCGAGTATCGTTTCGACATAGTCCGCGCAATTAAGATAATCACTGCCTCCGGATGCCACAGTGGTTAACGACACTACCTGGTAAGCAGATCCCAGGATCAAATCCCAGTTCGGCACATAGTTTGACTCAGTGCTCCAATTCCGCAAACAGTCCCGATGCAGCTGAAATCTTGGGTTCCTTACCTCTCCTTTCTTTTCTACCCCCTCCATCCTTCAGGATACCTTTCTTTCCTGACAGATTCTATTTCCCTTAAAGATGCAAACTGTTCCAGTAGAGTCAAGAAGATGGCAGCCACCTGCACGCGGACCGACCCCTCTCTAGGAAGACAACACGAAGAGGACGTAAGCGCCACACCGCATGGCCGCGGCCCAGTTAAAGACTGTCAGTTCTACAAGTTCCACAGCAGTAAGTTCAAGAATAGGATCAAAACTAGTCATTTCGCTTCTATTATGTAGCATTGTCTATAGTGGAGAATTTCTTATTTTGTCTGTCGCACTTTGCCTGTGACACATCTATAATTCACAAAGTTAAGTATTGTCGTTTATTTTCTGTAATAAAAACTCATTAATACGATTTGCTTTAATTGTTGTCTATCGATCCGAGAAAGCAGGTTTCCAAGGCTCCCCATATTTAACGAGTGGGTAGGATACAACATTGGGGATAAGTCTCACAATGAACCCAGAGCCAACAGCCGCCACATATTCTCTGTTTTCGTGGGTTTTTCTGTTTTGCTGGCGCCTTAATTCTACGTTAGCTTTTCTTTGCAGGAGTGTGTTTTTGCTAATCAGGGTTTTCCGGTGGGGTTGCAGAACTTTTCTTTTTTACTTACTTTTGAGGCTTGCCTTGTCTGTTTATTGCATTTGTGTCTTCCGATATGAGCAACCCTGCTCATCCGCCACAGCTGCAAGCGATAGATGCAACGCAGCTAATGCAGGTGTTTCAGTTTCAGAGCCAAAAGTGTAGCTAGCTTGCTGAAAGAATTCCCTGAACATTTTTTTTTAAATTTAGGCAAGGCTAAAAATTTTTTTGCACATATTACTATGAAATACAATGTTCAGCCGAAATTTTGCCGAGTCAGAACTTTTCCTATATCATTACGGGACAAAGTTGCTGATGAACTAAGAGGATTGCAAGACAGCAGAGCTATTGCGCCCATACAAGCTGGTCAGTGGGCAACTCCACTGGTTTTGCTCCGCAAACCTTCAGGTCGCGTTCGCCTCTGCGTTGACGAAGTCTACAGTCCACCCACAAACTGTGATTGATACTTATCCATTGCGATACCCAGAGGATCTCTACCTTTCCAAAACCGATTTGCGCGACGCGTATCTTCAAATACCACTAGATGAAGAATCTCAAAACGCGTGTGTTGTGAACACTCATTTGGGCTTGTTTAAATATTTGCGTTTGCCTTTTGGCAGTGCTTCCGTAACCGCCATTTTCCAACGGTATTCGGAATAGCTGACTGTTCAAATACCAAACTGTTCAAACTACACTCCTGGAAATTGAAATAAGAACACCGTGAATTCATTGTCCCAGGAAGGGGAAACTTTATTGACACATTCCTGAGGTCAGATACATCACATGATCACACTGACAGAACCACAGGCACATAGACACAGGAAACAGAGGATGCACAATGTCGGCACTAGTACAGTGTATATCCACCTTTCGCAGCAATGCAGGCTGCTATTCTCCCATGGAGACGATCGTAGAGATGCTGGATGTAGTCCTGTGGAACGGCTTGCCATGCCATTTCCACCTGGCGCCTCAGTTGGACCAGCGTTCGTGCTGGACGTGCAGACCGCGTCAGACGACGCTTCATCCAGTCCCAAACATGCTCAATGGGGGACAGATCCGGAGATCTTGCTGGCCAGGGTAGTTGACTTACACCTTCTAGAGCACGTTGGGTGGCACGGGATACATGCGGACGTGCATTGTCCTGTTGGAACAGCAAGTTCCCTTGCCGGTATAGGAATGGTAGAACGATGGGTTCGATGACGGTTTGGATGTACCGTGCACTATTCAGTGTCCCCTCGACGATCACCAGTGGTGTACGGCCAGTGAAGGAGATCGCTCCCCACACCATGATGCCGGGTGTTGGCCCTGTGTGCCTCGGTCGTATGCAGTCCTGATTGTGGCGCTCACCTGCACGGCGCCAAACACGCATACGACCATCATTGGCACCAAGGCAGAAGCGACTCTCATCGCTCATTCGTCCCTCCATTCACGCCTGTCGCGACACCACTGGAGGCGGGCTGCACGATGTTGGGGCGTGAGCGGAAGACGGCCTAACGGTGTGCGGGACCGTAGCCCAGGTTCATGGAGACGGTTGCGAATGGTCCTCGCCGATACCCCAGGAGCAACAGTGTCCCTAATTTGCTGGGAAGTGGCGGTGCGGTCCCCTACGGCACTGCGTGGGATCCTACGGTCTTGGCGTGCATCCGTGCGTCGCTGCGGTCCGGTCCCAGGTCGACGGGCACGTGCACCTTCCGCCGACCACTGGCGACAACATCGATGTACTGTGGAGACCTCACGCCCCACGTGTTGAGCAATTCGGCGGTACGTCCACCCGGCCTCCCGCATGCCCACTATACGCCCTCGCTCAAAGTCCGTCAACTGCACATACGGTTCACGTCCACGCTGTCGCGGCATGCTACCAGTGTTAAAGACTGCGATGGAGCTCCGTATGCCACGGCAAACTGGCTGACACTGACGGCGGCGGTGCACAAATGCTGCGCAGCTAGCGCCATTCGACGGCCAACACCGCGGTTCCTGGTGTGTCCGCTGCGCCGTGCGTGTGATCATTGCTTGTACAGCCCTCTCGCAGTGTCCGGAGCAAGTATGGTGGGTCTGACACACCGGTGTCAATGTGTTCTTTTTTCCATTTCCAGGAGTGTATTTGGACGATATGGTCGTGGCAGATCGTACGCCTGAAGGACACATTGCAAATTTGCGTGCTTCGTTTCGTGTGTTATCTGATGTAGGACTAAAGTGTAGATTGGACAAGTGTGGTTTTTTTTTTACCTGAATTGCAGTATCTTGGTCATATCACAAACAGTCTAGGTGTACATCCTCTTCAGCCACGTTTGTTAGCCAGTTCCTCGCACTGTCGCAGAACTGCAGTCAGTTTTAAGGAAAATGAACTATTGTATTTGGTTCATACCGAATGCAGCACAAATGGAAGCTTCATAGCATCGCTTGAGTCACAGGCGTTTGGACAGACGAATGCCAAGAAGCTTTTCAAAAACTTAAAGGTTCACTGCTCAGTGATCGATGTCTAGTGCACTTTGATCATGACAAACGAGCTGTGTTGCAAGTTGATGTTCCTTTTATGGAGTCGGTGCATGCAGTGCTTTCGCACAGATTTGGTGATAAAGACAGATGTGTTGCTTTCGGATCTAAAGTGTTGTCCTAAGCTCAGTATAACTTCACAAATAGAGACAGAGGCACTGGCCATTATGTGTGGTGTCACCAAATTCCTCCACTATTTGTAAGGCGGAATATTTTGCCTAGTAACTGTTCACAAGCCACTGCAGTCCGAGTTTCATCCGACGAAGCCGGTTCCTCTAAGAACTGCCCAAAAATTCCAAAGATAGGCTTTGCTGTTGTCTCAATATTAGTAAGAGATTGTGTATTCTCCGACTGCTCAATACGGTAAATCTGTAATTCTCAGAGTTAAGTACCGTCATTTATTTTCTGTAATAAAAACTCATTAATATCGCTTTGCTTGAATTGTTGTCTAGCGATCCGAGAAAGCAGATTTCCTGGGCACTCCATATTTGACGAGTGGGCTGGGTACAACACGAACCCATTGCTAGGTCAGCTGAGCGTCTCTTTGGAGATATTTGAAAAAGCCATCTCAAGTGTTCTCTGGGATTTCATTGTTGTTCCAGAGGTGCCCAGTATATCCGAGAAATATGTTTAACACATTGCAAGAAAGAGTTGCACTGATGTTAAATACAGTTGTTCTCCATTGCAGAGCAGCGGGCTGCTGTTGTGAGAGGGCGTGTCTACTGGGGGTTGTTGCGAGACACAGGTATGCTGTGACCAGGGGTGTGGCATGTGGGAGCTGTGTCACTATATATTAGATGAACAAGTTGCACTTGGGGGTGGCTGTCCTTTTATCTCCTATTGTTTAGTTCACTATACACACCATTGTGTTGGTGTAAGGGCATCGCCTCAAGACAGCCAGCATCTGAAGGGTAAGGCGCAAGGCCGAGTGTGGCCAGCGACCATGAGGAGATGGCTGCTCGCTGCAGAAAAACTATGAGGCAGTTGGCGTAGCAGCTGGTCGTTTTACAAAGCCGGTGTTGCCCCTGTAGATGGATGGAGGGTGGGTGGGTGGTAGGGAGGGAGAGAGGGTGGAGACGAATGAGGAAGAGGGCCTCGATTTGCAGCAGTTTGTGAATGCCCACTGATGAGAATGCATGTGCAACTACCGCCCCCCCTGCAGTCTTTTAGTATGGCGATTTTCCCTAGTAAATTTGTTGCATTATGACCCATTCATTACGAGTGCTGGTTTTTTCTGACAGTGTCGAAGTGTAATTAGAACTGTGACCCCCATTTGTGGTAGTGTGTACTGGCTTCGGTTACCTAGGCTGCAGGGTGGTTTTTGAGCTGGCGTCTGTAGCGAACTCTGACATCAAACGACGATAGATACTGTATGCTTACAGGTAATACAGTTTGCAAACTCTTCTCTGTCGAACACCAACATGTCATCACTTGAACGTACTTCCAGCCAAAAACGATAAAGGTAGTACCTTACACCCTTCCCTTTTTCTGCCACCTAGTAGGTGAAGGGTAGACTCTTGACTGTGTCTGTCACTAGTTTAGAGTGGTATTGCGAAACTTTTTCCCAGCAGGATAACATCGGTTCTGTGGTATCGTCAGTTTTTGAGTTGTGTTGCGATTTTAGGCCGTCCTTGTGTAACGCTATTCATATAGTTCTGTAATTAGACCCAAACTTTATGATTAATTATGTAATTAGGACCTATCTTTACTTCATTTTCCCGACCAAAATAAATAAATTACACTAATCTCATCTTCCTCTTCTGCATCTAGAAAATTTCCATGTGTTGGGGGGAGTACTTGGGCTTTCCATCCAGTAGAACCAGGGCTCAAATCCCGGAAAGGGTACCGCCATTTTTAATTTCCCGACAATTCCTGGAGGGGGGGGGGGGTGTAGGATGTTATCACAGCCCTGGGACAAAGAAATTCCTGTCAAAATTCGAAATTTCCATCAATAGGGTAGATGGTGGAGGGGAGGAAAGGGAGGGCCAGAAGGAGGCTGGGATCCACACGCAAGCTGACGTCATCCGGTGGTGGAGGTGGGCGTTGTCGGGGGTGGGAGTGAGGGTGGTCCGGGGAAGTGAGGGGATTCATTGATCAATTTAATTGATTTGCATATGTGTTTGATATCAAAATTGGGTTGATGCCTTCATCTCATTACTACTTGCGCCTGCACGAGTGTTGTACTCTGTTGTCAGTTCAACGACTGATTATGGCCTGGGCTGCTTTAAAGAGCGGACAAGCCTCCGACCTCCACGTTCTACGATGAGTCGTCGACGCGCAACACCTGGTCGCCTACTTCTGTTTTCACCGTCCACTGATGCTCCTGCATTAGCAGGCAAACAACAGACTAATTCGCCATTTCCGAGATGCTCGTTCCCAGGTGCCAAGCTGTTCAAAAAATGGTTCAAATGGCTCTGAGCACTATGGGACTCAACATCTTAGGTCATAAGTGCCGTAGAACTTAGAACTACTTAAACCTAACTAACCTAAGGACAGCACACACACCCATGCCCGAGGCAGGATTCGAACCTGCGACCGTAGCAGTCTTGCGGTTCCGGACTGCAGCGCCAGAACCGCTAGACCACCGCGGTCGGCCTGCCAGGCTGTAAAAGTCTGTACTTTGTCAAAGTCACGTATCTCAGTGGATTTCCCCTCTCCCCTCCCCTATTTTCGGATCTTATCACCACTAGAACGATTCCCCGTTCGTCTCCGCTCCGCTTGAACAGGATATTCAAAAGCAGAAAAGTATACATATTTCTATAGAAGGTAGTATTTGTTCAAAACTGGAAGAAAATTTTCTATAATGATATGTTCGGAAAAGACAACTTGTTGTGATATAAGCCGATCTGTCTTGTCATTTCTGTCTGTCTGTTACGAAGAAGTAGACACTATAGGCAGTGTTGCGTATAGGTACAGGGACCTGACACATCCTTCAGCCGCAGACTGCATCACATTTTTCGTCACACACTCCTGTAACGTCTGCACTTTTTTGGATTGGACGCAACACCATTGCCTTTAAATGTCCGCACAGCCAGAAATTCAGGTGCAGTGAACGAGGAGGCGAAGTCACTGGATTTCGTCGACCACATCGCCCACGAAACATTGCGTTGCGATACTACCGGATGATCGACAGAAATAGAGGTGGTGCCCAGCTTCACATAAAAAACAGTCCTTGTCATTATCCAAGGCCAACGTTCCCTAATGACGCGGGTACCTAAGAGCACATACATCGTTGACACAGAGCACTTGTTAATCTGTTGGGCTCTACAAATCTGTCATCGACAGTGCCTGCACGAGTTTTGATACTGAAACGATCCTGACACCTGACGTCCAAGATTGCTCGAGGATTTGCATCTACTCACACGTGGGTATTGTGCTAATTTAGTGTTCCATACAGTGAATTGCAACAGTAAAACGGCCTACACTACCGAATAAATGGTTCAAATGGCTCTGAGCACTATGGGACTAAACTGCTGAGATCATTAGTCCCCTAGAACTTAGAACTAGTTAAACCTAACTAACCTAAGGACATCACACACATCCATGCCTGAGGCAGGATTCGAACCTGCGACCGTAGCGGTCTCGCGGTTCCAGACTGCAGCGCCAGAACCGCGCGGCCACTTCGGCCGGCACACTACCGAATAATACACGGTATTTGTCATGAGTAAAATGGCCCCTATCTCAATTGGTATTGATATCCAGACACATAATTATAGCAACCTCTTTCCTTTTTTTTTTCCTTAACAACACTGCCTCCTGTAGGAACAAGTAAGCAAGCAAGTAAAGCTCCGCTTTCTGGTCCAGACGGGCCAGGCGGGACCGATCAGTCGCTTGTCATGCTCTGCCGATGGCTTCATATAAAGTGGTTTGAAGGGCCACGACATCAGCACACCGCTCTGTTGTCTTTTCTGACTTTGGAGCCGCAACTTGTCAGTCAAGTAGCTGCTCAGATGGCATCACGAGGGAGAGTGCACCGCGGTCCAGTCCTCCCTTCAAGGACAAGTCCGTGGCAGTACCAGGAATCAGTGCGTCTATTCCGCAGGTCACTGTTCGCTGCATGTCACTGTTGGGCGATTCACACCATATAAACGTTTCTTGGTAATATTCGACTCTAGTACTGAGCGAGGAAAAACTAGCAATCTGTCGTTTTTGACACCCTATTCGGTATTGTCTGATTCTCACGTTTCGATATGTATGTTGGTTTCAGCGGGTCTGTCGCGTAGTCTTCCTCGAGTAACGGTTCTCTTAATTTACCCGAAAGTGCAGATTCCTACTAACGTCCCCCGAGCGTCTCAGGAACTTTCGAACATTATCAGATCAAAACGAACCGGAAATCCCAATACAGTGCGGAAATGACAACAAGAAGCCCGAAAGGTGGATTCATTAGTATAGCAGGCACCGAGCGAGGTGGCGTAGTGTTTAGCACACTGGAGGGCGACGGTTCAAATCCGCGACCGGCCATTCAGATTTACTCAAATGCCGGGATGGTTCCCTTGAAAGGAACACGAATGATTTCTTTCCTCATAATTCTCTCATCCGAGCTCGCCCTCCGTCTCTAATGACCTCGTTGTCGACGGGACGTCAAGCACTAATCTCCTGCTCCAGTGTAACAAGAGGCGGGGTATTGTGTTGACAGTACAGAAGCAGTAACAGCAGAATGGATAGGTCAGGAGAACTAAGTGACTTCGAACTTGGACTAGTCATAGGACGTCTCCTTGCCGGCCGCGGTGGCCGAGCGGTACCGGAACCGCGCGACTGCTACGGTCACAGATTCGAATCCTGCCTCGGGCATGGGTGTGTGTGATGTCCTTAGGTTAGTTAGGTATAAGTAGTTCTAAGTTCTAGGGGACTGATGACCTCAGATGTTAAGTCCCATAGTTCAGATGGTTCAAATGGCTTTGACCACTATGGGACTTAACATCTATGGTCATCAGTCCTCTAGAACTTAGAACTACTTAAACCTAACTAACCTAAGGACCCCACACAACACCCAGTCATAAGTCCCACAGTGCTCAGAGCCATTAGGACGTCTCCTGACAAGGGTTCAAATGGCTCTGAGCACTATGGGACTTAACATCTGAGGTCATCAGTCCCCTAGAACTTAGAACTACTTAAACCTAACTAACCTAAGGATATCACACACATCCATGCCCGAGGCAGGATTCGGACCTGCGACCGTAGTGGTCGCGCGGTTCCAGACTGAAGCGCCTAGAACTGCTCGGCCACATCGGCTGGCCCTGACAAGTGAAACAGCCCATTGCAGCCCTGAGATTTAGTGGTAAGAAGGCCCAATGGACAGGCCGTCGAAAACTGAACACTGATCAATCATGAAAAAAAGGAAGAAGGTGTACTGAACTGTGACAAAAAAACAAAATAGACAGAACGAACGGTCCGAGAACAAGAAATGTACTACACAGTAGTGGGGAAGAGTAATGGCGTTGTGGTTAAGTGGTTACGGTGTTGGACTCCCATGCGAGAGAGCCGTTTTGAATACCTCCCTCAAGGAAATTCACTTTTTTCTTTTTTTTTTTTTTTTTTTTTTTTTTTTTTTTTTTTTTTTTTTTTTTTGCTGTTCGCTTTACTTAAATTTGTGTCTGTGTCGTGGTATCATGCCCGTTTCCAACAGCAAAGTGCAAAATAGGTATCTATAAGCAGCTGATCTATTAGCAGCCGAAAGGAAGTGGCTTTCGAATGGGACTCGCAAACGTTTGATGACGAGGCGACAGGTCAGACGAATCCTCTACTGGAAAATACGTCTGATGTGTCAAACAGGGCACTTGTGACTGTAAGTCTGTTGTATGATAGGAATCTCTTAGCGACGCACCTAACTTATACACCTGGTGAGTGAGTGAGGTTGAGAGGCACCCGCATGCATTGCTCATACTGTGGCATCAAGCAGTCAGGCCTGCAAGATGAGTGGTCTGCCAAGCGAGTGGATTCATTTTTAATTTATCAAGTAACATGAACTCTAGTACTCACAATTAAGTTAAAAAGTTACTCTCCTGCTTGGATATTGCGCAACGGAAACGCACGTCTGACTATTAGTAATTTACACAACTCTGACTGTTCACTACGCACTGGCTATACCACATTTTCGTTCTTATTCAACGGCTTTGATCAACACGTGGCCATCGCACTGCATATGAATGGCGCACACGTTATAAATTCTGGGTATCATGGCAACACACTATTCGAAGGAAAAGGCCACCAATCTTTTTCTTTTCACTATCTTATTTATTCCGATAAATTCTATAACCTAAACACACAAATTCTATAACCTACAACAATAACACATGAGAAATTCCGCCCAGTGGGCGTGGCTTTACATTGGTGATTCTCTATCTTATGGTCTCGTAATTATTTAACGCTACAGTGCACTTTCTGGATAGGATGGTGGATCTTTTGCTATATCTCACACTTCGACTCTCACAACCATCATCACGAAACTTTCCTCCAGACTGAGCGGTACAAAAGGAACATGCATAACGCACTTCCTCTGAAACTACCTTGCTACTCTCCCATGAAAACCACACATACTTAAATCGCATGACATACACCACACTGCAACATGGAATACAACACAACGAATAGTCACAACATTATCACTTTCATCTTTCCCACTTCAATCAGTATTTATCCCAGTCTCACACGACACTGCCCCACTTTGTAATTTTTCTTTCCTACTATGAACTCTGAAGGATATATGCACGTATTCCTGTGCAATGCAAGCCATGTGGCGTTGCTGGATAGATGGCTGACTCACCTTGCTTCTCTCTCAGAGTATTATAGTTTGAATCAAGCGTCACACTGAAACATAACACGCAAAGTAATATCAAGAACATATTCATCACACACGCGAGTCCTCAACTGATACCATGGACGAGTACTTCTCTGTATCCTTTGTCTCAAACACAGATTGAGACTCACACAGTACTCACCACGCGAAAGTACTCGTCTCTAATTTCAAGTCCTGTACACGCCATTTCTTAAATATTTCCAACGTATAGTACACACGCTAGTAATTCAGCTGAACATAAGCTCTCGGAAGTATTTCAACTTATTGCTACACGTGGATTCATTGTGACCGTTGGTCACTTCCGAAGATTACTATGATCCCCTTAATATTACCTTCCTGACATTTAATTCTCCCCACAAAAGTTCCTGAAATAGAGAAATTATTATTCCAAACCACTCTTAAGTATTTCACATGCATACCATGTCTCCACTCTTTTGTCTTTACGGAGCACACCTGAGACAGGTCTTACCAACACTAGATCCAGCGGCAGAGTGCTGAAACATGGCCGTTCTTCAGGTCCTCTCGCACCTCTGCCGAAGTGGGGGAGCACCTTGCTACCGTATTGGTCAGCCACATTTCATGCACTCAAAGCTCCAGTAAATTTCATCTCTTTGGTTCTACCAAAGGTGACCAAAGGGTCGTCTCAAAGATGATCATATATTCACATTCACTATCTGCGGTTAGCAGACGACCATACATTCAGTCATTTCACAGATCTCACCAAACTGGATGTAGGGATTTATTTTGTGGGAGTGCACATGTGATTAATTAAATAAATAAATTGTCATTCTTTCCCACACTGGTATCCGGCTTCACTGTATTAATTGAAATTGAGTTATTATTAGAAAAAATATGTTGTACTGACAAGAATAATGAAGTATGTTGTACCTATTTTCAATGTCGGGTGGTAGTGTACCCTTTCAAAATATGCCTCCTTGCCCAATTTAGATGTTCGTATGAATGTGATCACTCCCAAGGCAATGATGAGAACATAATAGTTTGTCACAGAAGCTGCAACAAACAAACGCAACTGTTTCACAAGCAAGCACAGAATTTCTCTGTCCTCTGCCAAAACATATGTTTTTAACGTTCTGGAAGTTACATTCGGTTCTAGAAGTTTTGACTATTGAATTCCTTTCTTATAACATAGTTCAAACCCGTTTATTTCTTGTTTTCATTTCTGTGAGATTCTATATCGTATCTCGCCTGCTCTCACTGTTTATCAAGTTTACTTGCGACGGTAACATATTCTTACCACATGACTCATATTTCCGGCTGTTGTGACCGAGCGGTTCTAGACGCTGCAGTCCGGAACCGCGCCTCTGCTACGGTCGCAATTTCGAATCCTGCCTCGAGCATGGATGGGTGTGATGTCCTTAGGTTAGTTAGGTTTAAGTAGTTCTAAGTTCTAGGGGACTGATGACCACAGATGTTAAGTCCCATAGTGCTCAGAGCCATTTGAATTTTGACTCATATTCCACAACCTGTGTATCGTTTGACAATTGGCAAGACTAGAAAAAGAGAAGAAACATTTAAATGGCCGAACGGACAGTTCATAATGTTTTGGGGAAAAAAAGAAAACGGCACCACGGAGTTTCGAACCATGCTCGCCCGCGTGGCAGATCACCACCATGCCCACTTACCCACGACGCCGTTACTGTTGCATGTTACTCCTTATTACACATTTTCTTCTGTTCTTACTGTTTCTATTTTTCTTTTTCTCCACAGTTCATACACCTTCTTCTTGTTTTCATACTTGGTCTGTGTTCAGTTTTTGACCGGATTTCCACTGGACCATGTTACCACTTAATCTGAGGGTTGTGCGATGGGGAGTTTCCCTTCTGAGAACCAAATACAACAGGGAATTTCATTTCTCTAAAGCTGCTCAAGTCGACTGTTGACGACGCGATTCTGAAGTGGAAACGCGTAGGAATAATCACAGCTGAAACAAGACCAGGTACACGCCTCGTGTACTGAGGATAGGGACCGACGAGTATTGAGGAGGGTGATTCTAGAAAGTCCCATGAAATGAGCGGAAGGACTCACTCGTGAGTCGCAGCTACCAGCATTTCAGCTAGCACTGTGACTGTACGTAAGGAGTTGGACAGGGTAGAGTACAATGGTCCAGCAGCTTTTCATAAGACACTCATTTCTGTAGCCATTCCAAAGCGACGCTGGGGGTGGTGTAAAGAGCGACGTGACTGGAAAGTGAATGACTGGAAACGAGTGATTTGGACTGATGAATCACACTACACCCTGTGAGAGACAGATGGAATGCTTTTGGTTCGGCGTATCTCTGGAAAACGTTACCTGCCATCATGTGTAGTGTCGACAGTGGATTGCAGAGGAGGGTTTGTCACGGTATGGGGTGTTTTGTTTTTTTTTTTTTTTTTTTTTTTTTTTTTGCTTAGTTTGTGGTCCTCTTATTGCGTTTAAGAAAGCTCTAAATGCGAAAGGATCTGAGCACATTTAACAGCATTGCATACTGGTTATAGTAGAGGATGGTTCGGAGAAGATGATAGTACCAGAGCAGCATCTGATGCGAAGGCTTGTGGACAATATCATTCCTTAGAAGAACAATCTGTCCGGAGTGCCGACCTGGATTCATCAGAACTTCTTTGGGGTGAGTTAGAACGTCAACTGTTTCTAGACCCCGGCGTCCAACATCACTGCCTTAATGAGGTTTCGGCCATCCCTCCACAGACACTCGGGCAGCTTACTGGAAGCGTCCCCAGCAGAGTTCAAGCCGTAACAAAGGCGGAGGGTGGTCACGCCCCATGCTACTGTCGACTAATAGGCGTCTGGATACTTTTGAGCAGATTATGTCCTGTACTGCCCGGTTACCATCCTAAGACCGCGTCACCGCTGTTGTGAGTGCTTCACAAGGACGAAAACGCTAGAGCACCAGTCTACCATTGATCGCACCAGAGTCGGGCATGGGATTTCCGTTACAGGATGCACTGCACTTCCTCAGAAACCTTCCAACAAATCTAATAAAATTGCTGTTCTCTGCTACACATTTTATGTGTTCTTCGAAAGTCACAACCATGCAGCGTACTTCGTGTGTTCGACATTGGTCTTGTAATCGGATACTGCCCAGCTCTTTGTAATGGACATTATCTTCCTCTTATTCATGTTTAAACAGAGCTCTAATGGACTGCATCAAGAGGAAATTTTGTCACGTATTTGTTTGTTTCCTGTGGATCGTCCAATGGCTATACTTTGCTACAGGCAAAGTATTCTCAAGGAAATCCTTTACTGAAAAGTATTTATAAGTGGTGTGGTGCTTTCATATCATGTTTCGTCTAAGTTGTCTCCCACAAAGCTAGTACATTAACTGTACTTCAAAGGGACACCAGATTCTGATAATGCCCTGAACAAAGAGATGGAAACTTCCGTTGTCTTAATACAAAATTATTGGTGGAATCTACGATGTTGCTTACACACTTAGAGTTAATAACAAGTAGCGATATACGAGGTGCGTGCTAATTATAACACCTCCGAGATATTCTTCGTTTTTATTTTATTTTATTTTATTTACTTCTTTGGAAGTGGAAACAGATAGAAATATATGGTTTGTTTTGAATTACGCTTGTACTCGTTGGGAATGCGTGCAGAGATTGGCAGCACTGTAAGACACTCAAACTCTCAACAGCAGAGGCAAGAGAGGATGCTGTTCTACATACTTAAAATGGCAATTTTATCATTAGAAGAACAGCGTGTAATCATTCGCTTTTACTTGGAGTGACACCTCTTGAAATTCATTGCCAATTGAGTGAGATACGTGTCCTGATGGTTTCATGGTTGTGTTTAATGTACTGAACGCTCGTGGGTACAGCAGTTCAAGGAAGGCAGAACTGTCCTGACAACAAATGAAGATAATTTCGGCTTCACACCAGCCAGTCTGACGACATGATCGAACAACTGCAAAAACTTATTTTGACGTGTCGAAGAATGAGTGTGGAACACATCGCCTCCAAATTTGGCATTTCCGTGGAATCTACACACAGTCCTGCATGAAGACCTCAAAATGCGTAAAGTGGGTGCCATGCATCCGGGCGGACGACCGCAAGGCTGCTCGTTGTGGAATGTTTCCCAGACAGTGTCGACAAGTGACGATCGCAAGAATGGGACTTACTTTTCATCAATTGTGATAATGGATGAGGCATGGATGTCGTCTTTTAGTCTTGAAACGAAGAGCCACTCAGCTCAGTGGAAGCACATAAACTCACCGCGACTACGAGAGTTTCGTACGAGCTCCAGCACTGAAAAAAAAAAGATGGTAGCCATGTTCTGGCACAGCGGTGGCGTTACACTAATTCACTGCGTCTCAAATGGCATTACGGTGACAGATGTATAGTGTCAAGTTTTGAACAACAAGTTCCTTCCAGCATTGCGTGAAAAACGACTGGAGAAGGCTGCACATGTGATCTTAAAGCAACACAACGCACCACCGGATGGGGCGAAGGCGACTCTGCAGTTTCTTCTATGAATTGATTTCCCTGCTAGCCTGTCTTGGCTCCTAGCAACTATTGGCTGTTTTCAACGATGAAAGACACAGTCAATTATTGCAAGACACCCTCCTCAGGATGTACTGCAATACATCCTGAGTGAGGGTGTCTTGCAACAGTCGGAATTTTATAGCTGACAATGCGGCCCCAAACACAGAAGAATTTCATCGAGTGTGCCAACGGCTGCGGAGGCCTACGTTTACATTTAACGACAAAAGACCCCCTCTGTTGTCGCACAGTCCCTAGCAGTGCATTTCCAGCGGTCAAATCGAATAAAGTAGCGTTCGCAGTGGCCGTGTAATCATGGCGTAGACGTTGTGAAGAAATGTGTGCGGCTGCAGGGAGATTATGTCGAGAACTGACACACGTTTCACACTTTTCGTGTGCTACCGAAAAAATTGGGAGATAATATATATAGAGGGTTGGAACTTAAATAGTGGAACTGTTTATTCACAACCGATACAAAAGAGTTACATGATTTCACCTGTTACTGTTCTTCAAAGTAGTCACCAGCGTTGTGTGGAACCCGTTTTCAGCGATGTGGAAGGCGTAGTATACCGTTAGCAGAGCTGTTCTGTTGTTGGTGTGAATGGAGCGGTCTACTGCCTGTCGAATCTCTGGAACAGTTCTGCAGCGAATTCCACGAAGTGGTTCGTTCATCTTCGGAATCAAATGCACAGTATTACTGTTCGGTTTTGGAGCAGCACCTGCAACCTGCTTTGCGCAAGAAGCGGCGACACTTTGTTCGCAACCCACTCATAATTTTGCATGGCAATGCGCAGGCACATACAGCGCAAGCCGTGACTGCTCTGTTCGGTCGATGGGACTGGAAGTACTGTGCCATCCACCATACTCCACGGACTTAAGTCCTTGTAAGTTTAATTTGATTCCGAAGATCAATGAACCACTTTGTGGCATTCGCTTCAGAACTGTTCCAGAGATTCGTCAGCCAGTAGACCGCTGAAGAACAGTAACAGGTGGAAACATGTAACTCTTTTGGATCGGTTGTGAATAAATAGTTGCCACTATTTAAGTTGCAATCCTCGTATAATGAATGCACCTCGCATAACGAAGTAACTTGTGAAATTAGATGGAGGGAAGACGGATGGAAATTTTTGGGAAGGTCCTGACACAGTGCAGAACATCTGTAAGAGAAAACGCATAAAGGGGCAAGTCCAGCTATTTCTAGCGTCTCACTTTAGCGTTTGCAGCCCGTGTCAAGTAGTCATGACAGAACAGATCGATCAAATAAATGCAGTGCCAGGAGCACTGCATGGGTCAACACAGTACGCGACTAGAATAGATACGGTCAAGGAACTTAAATGGAGTCGACGTAAGAATTGTTACGTCATCTTAGCGCAAAGCGGGAGAATGACGTAACAATTCTTCCGTCGACTCCGTTTAAGTTCCTTGACGCTAGCTAAAATGAGTTCTTTCGCCTCCGTCGTATATTTGGCATAGGGTCGTGAGAAATACATAGCAGAGACTGATGGTACCGAATCATACAGTCATTTTTCCCCTTACGCCATATGACACACAGTCCTTTTTATTGTGCAACATGTGCCACTGGGAGACAATCCTTTATATTGTGAAAATGTACATCTCTCTGCGCCTCAGTGCCCTGTGTTTCATCTCAAAGCGTCCCACAATTAGTCGAGTTCAAATGACTCTAAGCACATAGGGTCTTAACATCTGAGGTCATCACTCCCTTAGACTACTAAACCTAATTAACCTAAGGACATCACACACATCCATGCCCGAGGCAGGATTGGAACCTACGACCGTAGCAGCAGCGCGGTTCCGGACTGAAGCGCCTAGAACCGCTTGGCCAAAGCGGCCGGCAATTAGTCGAGTGACAATCTTGGTAACGACATGTGAAATATGTCTCACCTTTGCTACTATAATGTTGAAGGCTGAAGCAGTGAATTAAAATTGTATCAGTGCCGGATTTCGAACCCAGGTCTCCTATTTATTTACTGGGCGGTAACTGCCCTGTATCACTAGCCTGGATAAATGTGAGACTCATTATGTCTGAGTGTTATCAGTTGTATACGCTGAACCGTATCTATGATTCCTGGTACCTTGACTTCCGTAACAAACTCCGACCTCCGACTTTACATGCATGTTCGTACAAGGGAAATGTACGTATTTTGCAAATCTTGTTCACTACAGTCCATTACAAATGTCCTCATAATTTAAATTCATGCATCCCATACATTTCTTATCTGATGACCTCCAATGTATTACATTTCTCTTCTTTCTTCTTCTTCTTCTTCTTTTTCTTCTTCCTCCCTGTACATTACTCTCCTTCTTCTTCATTTTTTCCTTCCCCTCTTTTCTTGTCTGTCACAAAAATTCACTCGCATGGAAATAGCTGCATGGGTACGCCTCCCGGCTGCAATACCCTAATTATCCTATTTCGAGAAACCATTAACTCAAATCAGAACTTTCAGTGTCAAACGATTGAATGTTCACAGTAGAAACTCTTATTTCTAGCCGATACGTGTATTCAGTGACATACTCCAGCGGTCTGCAGCGTCAGTATGATTCCCTTTCATGGAGACATTTTTGGGAAATGACGGCAAGCTGTAGCTCATCGGTTTGGAAGAAAGAAAAATATTAATGCAAAATACACTACCTCACTATTGAAAAAATTATACACCGTGGTGACAAAATCATGGGATAATGATATGCATATACACAGATGGCGGTAGTATCATCATCATCATTCCCTTGGGCCTTTGTCCCACTTCAACACGGGGTCAGCCCTGTTACTATGGATGTGGAAATATTAGTGTTAGAGGATGGCGGTATGCCCTACCCTGTACACCCCGGGACGGAAGTAGTGTACCGCAACTGTCTTCGTCAAGTGTAAGCCATGAAATAGTGCGAACGTTTTCAAATGTCGGCGAGTCGTGTAACTGAGTCTGGACATGGGGACCAGCCCGGTATTCACCTAGTGGGATGTGGTAAAGGCGGTAGTATTGTATACACAAGGTATAAAAGTGCAGTGAATTGCTCAACACGTGGGGCGTGAGGTCTCCACAGTACATCGATGTTGTCGCCAGTGGTCGGCGGAAGGTGCACGTGCCCGTCGACCTGGGACCGGACCGCAGCGACGCACGGATGCACGCCAAGACCGTAGGATCCTACGCAGTGCCGTAGGGGACCGCACCGCCACTTCCCAGCAAATTACGGACACTGTTGCTCCTGGGGTATCGGCGAGGACCATTCGCAACCGTCTCCATGAAGCTGGGCTACGGTCCCGCACACCGTTAGGCCGTCTTCCGCTCACGCCCCAACATCGTGCAGCCCGCCTCCAGTGGTGTCGCGACAGGCGTGAATGGAGGGACGAATGGAGACGTGTCGTCTTCAACGATGAGAGTCGCTTCTGCCTTGGTGCCAATGATGGTCGTATGCGTGTTTGGCGCCGTGCAGGTGAGCGCCACAGTCAGGACTGCATATGACCGAGGCACACAGGGCCAACACCCGGCATCATGGTGTGGGGAGCGATCTCCTACACTGGCCGTACACCACTGGTGATCGTCGAGGGGACACTGAATAGTGCACGGTACATCCAAACCGTCATCGAACCCATCGTTCTACCATTCCTAGACCGGCAAGGGAACTTGCTGTTCCAACAGGACAATGCACGTCCGCATGCATCCCGTGCCACCCAACGTGCTCTAGAAGGTGTAAGTCAACTACCCTGGCCAGCAAAATCTCCGGATCTGTCCCCCATTTAACATGTTTGGGACTGGATGAAGCGTCGTCTCACGCGGTCTGCACGTCCAGCACGAACGCTGGTCCAACTGAGGCGCCAGGTGGAAATGGCATGGCAAGCCGTTCCACAGGACTACATCCAGCATCTCTACGATCGTCTCCATGGGAGAATAGCAGCCTGCATTGCTGCGAAAGGTGGATATACACTGTACTAGTGCCGACATTGTGCATGCTCTGTTGCCTGTGTCTATGTGCCTGTGGTTCTGTCAGTGTGATCATGTGATGTATCTGACCCCAGGAATGTGTCAATAAAGTTTCCCCTTCCTGGGACAATGAATTCACGGTGTTCTTATTTCAATTTCCAGGAGTGTATTTCGAGATGCACAGTGTCAAGAGTGTGCCGAGAATACCAAATTCAGGAATTACCTCTCACCACGGACAACACAGAGGCCGACAGGCAGCAGCTTTGCACAGAGTTGTCAATGCTAACGGACAGTCAATATTGTGTGAAATAGCTGTAGAAACTAATGTGGGACGTACGACGAACGCATCCATTAGGACAGAGCTGCAAAATTTGGCGTTAGTGGACTATGGCAGGGGGCGACTGACGCTAGTGCCTTTGCTAACAGCCCGACATGAATCCCATCGAACATTTATGAGACATAATCGAAGGGTCAGTTCGTGCACAAAATGCTGCACCGGCAACACTTCCACAGTTATGAACGGCTATGGAGGCAGCATGGCCCAGTACTTCTGCAGGGGACTTCCAACTACGTGTTGAGTCCATGCCACGTCGAGTTGCTGGAATACGTTGGGAAAAGGGGGTCCGACACGATATTAGAAGATATTCCATTACTATTGTCACCTCAGCGTGTACAAACAGTGGAGGGATTTGTTTCATGCCATTATGACTGAGTTTCTGGGATTAACTTCATGCGGACTCAGTTGCAGTTACGTTTTCTTGTTAACAGTCGAAACTTACGAAAATGTAATTCTTCTAAGTAGATACTAAACATGGACCCATACCAAACATTCAGCTGAATCCGCCTGCTCACATGTTGCCAAGTTTGTTTCGGGTATGCTACAAGTCTCGCTGGGAAGTCCTTGCACATCTTCCATATAATCCTGATCTCTCCCCATGCGATTTTCATATTTCTGGAGTCTGAAGAAAATATTCGTGGCCGTCGATTGGCTTCGAATGAAGAGATGCACGCTGGTTACAGTCCTGTTTCTGTAGGAAACCGCAAACATTTTCCCGTGAAGACACTGACCCCCTTGTCTCGCAGTGAGATAAAAGTATTAACAGTCATGGTGATTACTTATGAAATAATAAACAGCTTACTAACTTTCTTTTCATATGTGTCGATTACATCTGAATGCCCCTTATGTCATCTAGGCCACATTTCCTTTTTCTGTATCCACACTATTCTTACAGTAAAAGAAAGTGTGTTATAACCTTAAGCTTATTGTTTACTACTTTAGCGTATATTTTATACCCAGCATTTAGCAGACTTATTCCATGGTTGTTATTAGAACTATTTTATACCCTGCATTTAACAGACATATTCCACTGTTGTTATTACAAGATATGGTGCACGGCAGAGATTGCTCGATGGTACATGCAATCAATCACTGTATCATCGTGATGAACTTCTACTAACGTGAAACTTCCTGGCAGATTAAAACTGTGTGCCCGACCGAGACTCGAACTCGGGACCTTTGCCTTTCGCGGGCAAGAGCTCTTGCCTGCGAAAGGCAAAGATCCCGAGTTCGAGTCTCGCCCGCGAAAGGCAAAGGTCCCGAGTTCGAGTCTCGGTCGGACACACAGTTTTAATCTGCCAGGAAGTTTCATATCAGCGCACACTCCGCTGCAGAGTGAAAATTTCATTCTACTAACGTTCTTGAAAAGAGATTACTGTAACAACTCTAAAGTGAGTTTTTGCTGCTTTTCTTCTGACCAGTATTATTCTTTATATAATTTTCAAAGCTTTGCCCAGTCTGGAAATCCATTCCGGAGAAGTACTCCCAACTCTGTCGCCTCAACACCTAAATGACCTATGACAAACTGAATATTCTTGTGATGGTTTCACGAACTTGGGAATGCCCCTTCAAAAGATCCTCATGAAAATTATTGGATGGAGCCCGTTCCCTGCTTTCAACACTGATAACTTATTAGAGAGCCTCCCATTGCTTTCGAAACGAAATTCCTCCCACCAATTCTTAGGTGAACATGGAGACTCTGTATCTTCTATTTCGACTACTACCTCATTTAAGTTTTCTTTTTATAATTGCTAGTATAGCTACTACCGGAAATTTGCCCACATATTACATCATTATTCCACGATACTATAACTACTCCATTCTTAAGTGGTTGCTCTCCTTTGTAATCTTACCCTCCCTCACATTACCAGTTGATTCTCATTCTTCAAAATAAATTCTTTTAATAAGCTTCGAGAGGAGTAGATTTAGAATAAACTTTTTTTAGTTATCTTCTTTTCTCGTAGTTGGCTCCAGTGCAACACGTCTAGATGTTGGTTCTTGAGGCTGAAATTTTTGGTATTGTAGGTTCCAAATGACATAATAACTACTGAAGAATTGCCAGCTTTAATCTCGATTTTCATTTTTTTCGCATTTTTCTATCTCCCATTGTCATTACAATTTCCACTTCATTATCAAAAATTACATTGTTATTGCCAAAACTAAAAACACGTCCGATCACGTCAGAGGCATGCCCAATACTACTACATTCTGCAGCACTAACAATGTTCCAAAAAGTTTACGAACTTCCTTGCCAGAAGAAGAATCTTCAACAAGTTACATCATTATTTTCTAAATGAACCCAGAAATAAACTGAATAAATATCATCAGACAGTGTAATTAATGACATGAATTTTAAGTGTGTCAGATATTCCTTAATTTCAAATATTTCTAAAAAAAAAAAGTAATTTTAACCGTACATATAGAGCTAGTATATATCGATTGTGACAAAGAAAATAAAATAATTTCTGTTTATACATTTTAGTCTGAAATAAAATACATCGTGTACAAAATCATATGAAATTCTTTTAGTTAAACAGCTTGATAATATTAACCTGTTTAAAAGGTAGAAAGTAATTTTGGTATCGAGAGCTTCTGTTGAATAAAGGTAATATTAGAGAAGGGTGTTCCTTTACACCTTGCTTCACAGAACCTTACTCTCCGTGAAGATTGCATAACGTACTGAGATTATTGACTTTTAACTTTACATTTTGTAAGGTTCTTATTTCTAGAACCCTTTGTTATTTTATAATCTATACTTCATCCAATAAAATACTCTTCATCGCTTTTTACCTTTCTAAACCCTTCTCCAGCCAGTCCGGAGCCGTTAGGTTTTATTACATTTAAATCTCCCGAGACTTCTTCCCTCAGGATCCTAATTTCACCCTTGTTCTTGCACGACCGTTACCTTCTCGTGTAATTCTCTGCTTGTTTTAAACTGTATTTTCTTAGGTCACTAGTTAACATTTCGATTTGTGATTTTATTTGTGGTTTATTCCGTCTAGATTCTATACTATGGATACCCAACCTTTGGTCTGTCGTTTCCAGTTTATTTTGTACCACCACTGTATTCTGTGCCACCTCCTCAGCGAGATCATCTGCCACATGTTATACATTTAATTTTAATTAATCGTTACTATTACCTATCTCGCTGGACACTTCGGTGTATTTACTGTCTATGTTATTGAAGCGTTCTGTGTTGATGCAGTCTATTTTAGTAAACAATTCGGTTTTGTTACTACCTGTTTAGCGTCTTATATCATCTAATTAACGACTTAAATTTTTATATTAGTAGAAACCATGGGAAATAAGTAATCGAAGTTTCAATGATGAAATCGCATCCGTAGTGCCTGAAAAATAAATGCGTGACACGACCTTCCTACCACGCATATTTTCTGAACCACTACTTCAATACTAGCTCGAGGAACAACGGTTTTGTGGATTACCTTCAAGCAAACTCACCTGGGAAGGCTCTGATGCAATTTATTTCGTTTTATGGATCATCTACCTCTCTGTTCCGCATCTTAGAAAAAACAACAAAACACACGCTTTGTTTATAAACAATCAGTGCTTGTTTTGATGATAGACTGTCTTCAATTGTATTATGTCAAGTCTATCAGAGAGAACTTATCCCATGTAAGTGACATGAAAAGTTCAGCATAGGCTACATGTTTCCACATGGTGTCAACAGATGAACATCCCATTCAACATCTGTGCCACATTAGCTGGTGGAAATACGTACGGGCTCAGAGGGTTAACAAAAGCTACATTCGCAAAGAGTCATCCAAATGGTATTCTGGATGTTGTCAGGTTTCTGAACGGTCCTGAGCTAAAAAAAGTGTGTTCGTAGCAAAACCCGGAATTCAAACCAGTCGCTAAACTCACTTTTATGGAAACGATGCCGTAAAACCAAATTTTCATCTGTTCTAATTGTCAGAATTGCAACATGTGACGCAGTTATTGTATTGTGTGAACTTAGGGAGGATGAAGGTATTAAAGAGAAATGGCTTTAAGATAAGAAATTTCGCTCAAGGTATCTTGAAAAAAATAGATTTACAGCGCCTCTCTGCAACTGAAAATTCATTTGATGCCTTGACAAATGAAAGAAGGCACAAGATAAGAAGCTAGAAGAGAATCTTGAAGGTAAAGAGGACCCTGATTACATATCTTGGGCTTCTGCAGAGGTTAGACCGTATGACGACTAGAATTATGAAGTTTTGTGCTCTAATTCCTATAAACTCAGTAAATGTTATCTGAAGAGTAAATTTTGAAATTCAGAGTGCAAAATGAAATACAGGGCAAAGTGCCAGGAATTTTTCATGAATTATGTATTATACTTATCAAATTATAATTAAAAGCTATCAAAATTCTCCTATTCGATATATTCAAAAATACTCACGAGAGAAGCTTACTACAGTAAAACGATTAAACAGAGCAAATTGTGTAGAAATTCTTACTTATTTTCTGAGATAAAGATAACTACAATATTTTTTAAAATAAAATTTTTAGATTCAGTAAAAAAACTTATATATATTCTATTAAAGTCGATCTTTCATTTATTTCGCAATCCAAGAGTAGACACAAAACAGTAAGGTCTTTGGATTATTCAGATTGCTTGATTGATACGTGTGACCTTTATTCCACGACAGTCTGAATTAAAGTGATTTGATGAAGATATCTCCAAAGCGAAACAAAGCATATCTTTCTCCTGCAGTGAAGAAATATAAAGCTAACTACTTAATACAATAAATGTGTTAACTTCACGTAAAACATGGTACATAATTTCATTGCCGTACCTTAAAAATTGTGAATTCGGTGCACATTTTAAGTAGCACATGTCTTTTTATGAAAGTGCCTTCTTAAGGCTTCCATTTTTTACTACAAGAGCGTTACACTACTTCCACAAGAATTTTACAATTGTAATCACCATCTTTCTCGAACAGTTAAAGTCACAAGTATATGTACCTAACAACACGTTATTCTTACTATTAACCTCTCTGCTCTATATGGAGCTTTCACTCCAGAAGAGTCACGTCTAATTTACATTCGTTATTCACTGGATTTGACTCACCACATATGTTATATTAATTATTATGCAGTAACTGCTATTACTGTGCTATGTCGTAGCGTTGGAGTGTCGATTGCTCCGTCACGCCAAGTTTTCCATGCGCATCTCTGTGGCGATGCCGTCGTAGCACGACAGCGAATGCGACGGGAGCCCGGTGTAATGCAAACGCCGACTGCGATGAGAATCCGGTGCACTACGATATCTTTGATTAGCTCGCCTTCTGGACACAGTAAAGCTCTATACCTTTGCTTCAGATGACTTCTTCTTCTTCCTTGCTCGTTTTAATTTTGCCGTCGCTGGATCGCGCCCTGTCATATCTACATAATTCCCAGTGTTTCCGCTCGTTTTCTTGCACCGGGTCGGAATGTGCTACATGGCTCGTACGATGTGCAGTAATTTGAAATTCGTTCCACAGGTGCACACCATTGTATAGATCCGAAGATAATTTTAAATCAACTTCTAGGTTCAGTGTTTACGGTCGATCGTCAACGCGTTAAGCTTTTAGTTGATAATATCAGTTGTAACACTTAAGATGAATTAAGCGTCATATCGCAGTCTCGTTGATTCGTGTTGACACTGTAACCCATAGATAATATTTAGTTCCTGCTAAGCATGCATCGTGAATTATCTCTGCCCGTCAGTTTATAATTGTGGAATAATCCATAATTAAAATGCAGCTAATGAAATCAATCAGTTTCTACTATCTGACTTTATGAATGCTTTGCTTTCTTAACACTCTCAAACAATGTTCTTTCATGAATACAATGCATATTCACATCAGTATCTCGCGCACCGTAATTCATAACATTACTAATAACTTTCACTCGAAAACTTATTAAGTAGTTAGCTTTACTGCAGGAGAAAGATCAGCTTCGTTTCGCTTTGAAGATATCTTCAGTAAGTCATTTCATTCAGACTGTCGTGGAATAAAGGCCACACATATCAATCAAGTAATCTCAATAAACCAAAGACCTTACTGTATTGTGTCTAATCTTGTATTGCGAAATAAATGAAAGTTCGACTTTAATAGAATTCTTTGAAGGACATCATCTTTACGCCAGTGACTGTTATAAGTTTTTGTTACACTGCTGCAATTTCGGCCTTAGGCCATTATCAAGTGATATTATGGCTTTACGCCACGTCAACGTAATGTAAGCTTAAAGCCATAAATACTATCACTTGATAATGGCCTAAGGCCGAAATTTCAATAGTGTAATAAAAACTTATAATCACTGGCGTAAAGATGATGTGCTTCAAAAAAAATTTTATGACTGTGAATCCCAGCTACAACAAGTGTATTCAACAGAATTCCTCTGAGTTTAAATACAGCTGCGTTTCCCAAATCAGTCACTCCTCAAATTAATCTTCAAACAAATTTTCAAAAGTATTTGAAATCATTTATGTTCTTCTTTGAATTACTTTCTTACAGTAATTAGTACACGCCAGTAATTGAGCTACGCACAGACACGTCAAAGTTATGTGAACACATTTCAGCCGCTCGTGAAAGTGAACGGCTTGCATATTTTATTTCGTTAAAAATTGCAGATATTAAATTTATTTATTTAATTTATTAATGTAGGGTCGGACGAGTCGTTTCTGGTGGTCTTCTTTGGAAACCAGCACTCGTTTTCATGATGAGCAAAGCCGGCAAAATGACGACGGGAAGACTGCTCCTTCTGCTACTGCCACGCCCCACGCTCCAACAGAAACAGAACAAACATCTCTTACAGTACCACATTACAAAACACTATATACACGATGTTATCACTTTCCATCCCAACAGCGTTATAAAACTTACGATTGATTAAAAACCATCTGTTGCGCGGCGGAAATTGCTCGATGGTACAGGCTACAAATCACAGCATCATCATGAAGAACTTCTATCACATTCCTTGAAAGGAGATTGCTTCGTCCAATATTATTTTCCTATCACAACAAAAGTTATTTAAATGTAAATACTTCAATTTGAGAATCACCTTACCATATTCGAACATCTGCAAATCCATTTTATCTAAGCCTGGGGCTTTTCTATTTTTAAAGAATTTCAACATCATATTATTTTCCTTTATATCAATGGGGTCAATTATCGGCAGCACAATTATCGATGCTTTGGTCTTCTTGACTCTTCAGCTTTCATTATACCATATCCCTTTTAATACTGGATCCATGATTCTTCTTCAATAATACTTATAATGAAAGTTTGTCTTTCATCTCTATAAAGACGTTTCATTAATTTATTAGTTATGTGTTGTGTACCATGGACGCCTTCTTCTATTAATCTTCCTCAATATTCTTACATCAGTTTCCTTTTCAGTGGATTAATATTATTCCTACATATTTTACATTGTTCATCATTTTCTGGGTTCCGATTCAGTGTAATTTTTAGATAAGCAACTCGTTTTTGCTTGACAGCATCTGAATTGTCTCCTCTCCATATCTTTAGCCCAGCCTTTTCTCTGAATTTCCTTTTCTTCCCGGTAGCTTCATCTGCTGATTTATTTATTGATAAAGCTATATTTCTCATTTTTTGTTAATATCATTACTTGGTTGAATCGGAACTAAATATTGCTGTAAACGATTATAATATGGGTACCTCATTCCACCATCGTCCAACAAATGTATTTTACATACTTCTTCGTCCTTCTGTATTCTCTTATTCCAGCTTTTCCTCTGTTTAGCAAGGATTCCATTTAGTAAGGATTTTAAACTTTGTGGTGATCAGGTAACGATTGGTGTCTGTCACTTACTCTGTATTCTCTGCTATCTACTACATCTGATTCCAATCTTATTAACCAGGACCTAGTCATTAAATGAGCGCTGTCCTTTTGCAGTCCACGTATGTTTATGGATGACGTACTGGAATTTTTTAGGTGCTTGTAAGTTGCAAATTTCTTCTGTAAGATACAATTTTCATTCAGTATGGGGTCCCACTGATTTTCCATTACTTTTCTGATTGGTTTGGCTACTAAAAGAGCATTCAGATCACTATACTTTAAATTGGGTCCATGTGAGATCTATTTGGTTGAAATGGCAGTTATAAAGTGGCAGCTTAATGACTATATGCCTGTATGTTTTTGCCAGCTCGTCAATTTCTGATGTGGAAAACTATGGTTTATAAAAACAAATTAGATCAATTTAATTTATTTAGCCGTTTCAGAATCATGCTAAATATATAAATTAAATACATAAACGATTACGTAACTGTTACAGTTATATGTCAATAGATAACAAGAAACAAGCAAGGCAAACTGATTGAACAAATCTACAGAAAGATAACCTTTCTTCAAAACTGAGCCACATCTAAGGCAGTATCGTTGGCAAGCGATAAAACTTGTTCTGAGCATGGAAATGGACAAAGAGAGCACTGACACGTATTTCTGTGTTTGTGCTTGGCAACACTTGTAGTTTCTGTTCTCTGGAGTGAAGCTCCATGATTCAAGCGTGACTTAGCCTTGCCGACTCCAGTTCTTATTCAGTCAAGGGATCTCCAGACACTTCAGTTATCGTTGCAACCAGACAGAAGATGTTCACGCGGGTCCAGCCTTCTTAGTGCTTAAATTTTCACAAAGTAATTCTTGCTTTATCTGAAGACTTTGATGTCTGGAGGAAACGTTTACTCGATTTCAGTCTAGGTTCACGTTGGTGATCGCCAAACTTTGGATGAGCTTCAACGTTGTCAACCTTAGTTGGGTTGGGTTAGGTTGGGTTGGTTTGGGGGAGGAGACCAGACAGCGAGGTCATCGGTCTCATAGGATTAGGGAAGGATATCGGCCGTGCCCTTTGAAAGGAAACATCCTGGCCTTTGCCTGGAGCGATTTAGGGAAATCACAAACTTCAGTCGTTCTTGTCAGCAGCGACTTCTGCACGAATACTTGAAGGTGCAATGCCAGCAAGACAGTATATCTTTTCAACAAGATTGGGTTTTAGCTACCTGCTAGCTTCCTTCAAGGCAGAGTTCTCAGTCGTAACATGGATTGACCTATATCACGCATGGGATGCAAATTCTGCAGCAGATGAGCACAGTGGTTCTGCAGTGGTTATAAGAACTTGTGGTTCCTCATCCCAGTTATTATTTCTTGGTTTCCTCGGGATGTTATTCCTGGCACTGACGTTATGTTCTATGTTGGAGCAGTGCGTTCTAAGAGTGAAGGAACTACCCACCGGTAACGCTATGCACTTTGGGGTGAAAGAATGTTCCAAAAGGATTTCAGGAGATACGTAATTTCTGTGGAGTCTCTCTATTGCTGAGATGGGACTAGGTAGTTAACTTTGTAATACATGACACGTCGCTTCAGAGCACTATCAAAGATAAGGTCCATCTCTTAGAAGTTTGCAACCTGCAACCTAGTGCGTGGTTGTCTGCATACCTCTTGTGTTGTTGATGATTGGTAGGTCATTAGTGTAAATATTGAACAGTAATGGAGACAGCACGCTTCATAGGAGCAAATACATTTTTTTGTATTCTCCATTTATTTTGTTGACCTTGACGATCAACAGAAAATGTGGAATTTCGTGACTAGCCTGACAACAGTGTGGCGAGTACAGACACCATCTGCAATAGGATACTGGTGCTTTGTGTGTCCTAACGTTAAGTGGTTGTTTTTTGTCACAACTATCATTTATCGTAATCAAACTCCTTTAAATTGATGAACCACTCTAATCTAAATTAATTCCCAATCAGAAGACAGGGTCGAGTATGGTTACAGTTAACATCAATGATTGCAATAACTAACTACTTTAATCCCACATCGTTTCTTATTTTGCATTATTGTTTAAATGAGAAGCTGGGAATCCTGTTTGACGCATGTTGAATGGAGCCTACCAGAACAGGACAGAGAGAGCTAACAGTGGGTCATTAGTGGGCTGCTGTCCTTCTCAAAAGACATATGATGCCACTGCAAGGGGAGAAGGAGAAGTTAGGTAGAACCACTTGGCCCACTGTGTTGCGTGTGGGCCGAGGTCCGACGGAGAAGCACTGTCTGTGTTTTCATGTTGTTGAGTAATGAATGGTTCCAGCTTGTCTTGTCCATCAGTTCCAGGCTCATATAACACGAGCTAACAGAGACAGTGCATGCATTACCATAATGCACTGCGCCCTGCAGAAATCCTCTATTGTGGGTTCAGAAATAATATCTGTAAGCCGGCCGGTGTGGCCGAGTGGTTCTAGGCACTTCAGTCTGGAACTTCGCGACCGCTGCCTCGGGCATGGATGTGCGTGAAGTCCTTAGGTTAGTTAGGTTTAAGTAGTTCAAAGTTCTAGGGGCTGATGACCTCAGAAGTTGACCCATAGTGCTCAGAGTCATTTGATTTTAATATCTGTAAGATTGAGTGTGCATGGGAACACAGCTCCCACAGAGTCAGGCTGGTGCCACGCTAATAGAACGGTTGTTGACTCCTGGTAAGAATCAGTAAGACCAGTTTTTGTTTTTGTTTTTTTTGGTCATCAGTCTACTGACTGGTTTGATGCGGCCCGCCACGAATTCCTTTCCTGTGCTAACCTCTTCATCTCAGAGCAGCACTTGCAACCTACGTCCTCAATTATTTGCTTGACGTATTCCAATCTCTGTCTTCCTCTACAGTTTTTGCCCTCTACAGCTCCCTCTAGTACCATGGAAGTCATTCCCTCATGTCTTAGCAGATGACCTATCATCCTGTCCCTTCTCCTTATCAGTGTTTTCCACATATTCCTTTCCTCTCCGATTCTGCGTAGAACCTCCTCATTCCTTATCTTATCAGTCCACCTAATTTTCAACATTCGTCTACAGCACCACATCTCAAATGCTTCGATTCTCTTCTGTTCCGGATTCCCCACAGTCCATTTTTCACTACCATACAATGCTGTAATCCAGACGTACATCCTCAGAAATTTCTTCCTCAAACCAGACCAGCTACCATTGGTTAATATAAATAAATTCTGGAGTGGGTAGAACAGAAGTTACTTGTGCGTACATGGAGAAGCCCTTGTTGACTGAAACGCAGGGTAGGACCAACAGTGGAAGTCAGATGTTGCCTATTTCTGAGCTCCAGAACTAAAAACCTCCACTGTGGTTAATTAAATTAAAAGTGAGTGTGGTAGGGAGACTGCTGTTTTATCAGAACGCTTCTGATCGGCAGTTGGAAGAATCATTGTCATTGGTGATCATAGTTTTGCACAAGTCACTCTCTCACAGAGGCAGAGTAAAGCATCAGTCTCAGTCCTTTAGCTTCGCCTTGTCGTAACACTGTTGGCAGAACACCTTCGATGCCAGAACGTGAGACAGGGACTATGATTCCAGTCTCTGAGGAAGAGCAGTCTCCTTTACAGACCAAATAATTTAAAGTTGTCTAGCCACTAGCACCACCGTAACCACTGGTAACTTCAAGTATGGTGAGTAACTGCGGTGCTCAGAAACTGTGCTATGGGATGTACGTGAGGATTTCCGATTGATATTACAACTTCATATTTTTAATTTGAGTACTTTTATTAACAACTACACTTCTTTCTTACCTCTTTGATTAACATTCTGAAATTATTGTGCAACTTCGGTGTACTTAGTTATTCCCCAAATGTTGCATTGACTTCAGGTGTTGATATTTTAATTCCATTGTAACCTGCGTTAACATGTTATGTGGGGGAGGATTTCCTGTCTTTGTGTACTTGCGTTTCATTTGAAATATACGAGGATTTATAGTAACTGGGATTTTATAGTGTGAGGTAATGGGCTAGTTGTGGCACCCTGGAAATATTCTAAGTTCGGAGTTGGAATGGCCGCGCACGGGCCGCTCGGCGGACGCGGGTCGCTTGGCTGGCCAACCACATGGTGCCGGACGTTTGCCGAAGCAAGATGGGTCCAGCGCATGGCTGGGAATTCCATGGTGACACTGTGTCGATGAAAGAGACTTGTATGCCAAGAGCGCGAAAAACGGCGGGCATTGTGAAACTATCATGGCAGACATTTCACAGTGCGTATAGAAATTAATAGTAGCCAGATGAATCATGGTACCTCAAAAAGAACAAATGTAAATTACGATTCTGATGGTGTAATAAGATTTTAAATATCTTTATTAGTTTAAAGTTTAGTATCTGACTGTAAATTATACAAGTAACAACCAGCAACGAATTTCCAAAATCAAAACAGTTCATGTAACAGGCATGTAACTTGAATAGTACATGAGATATTGGGGGTCAAAGTGACCGATTACTATAGATCGCGTCAGGCCATAAATACTCCACAGTTACACGAAAAAACGGTAGCAGCATGCTTATAAATATGTTTATTCACCTACTTGTTTATATCCGATATACAGGGTTATTACAAATGATTGAAGCGATTTCACAGCTCTACAATAACTTCATTATTTGAGATATTTTCACAATGCTTTGCACACACATACAAAAACTCAAAAAGTTTTTTTAGGCATTCACAAATGTTCGATATGTGGCCCTTTAGTGATTCGGCAGACATCAAGCCGATAATCAAGTTCCTCCCACACTCGGCGCAGCATGTCCCCATCAATGAGTTCGAAAGCATCGTTGATGCGAGCTCGCAGTTCTGGCACGTTTCTTGGTAGAGGAGGTTTAAACACTGAATCTTTCACATAATCCCACAGAAAGAAATCGCATGGGGTTAAGTCGGGAGAGCGTGGAGGCCATGACATGAATTGCTGATCATGATCCCCACCATGACCGATCCATCGGTTTTCCGATCTCCTGTTTAAGAAATGCCGAACATCATGATGGAAGTGCGGTGGAGCACCATCCTGTTGAAAGATGAAGTCGGCGCTGTCGGTCTCCAGTTGTGGCATGAGCCAATTTTCCAGCATGTCCAGATACACGTGTCCTCTAACGTTTTTTTTTTTTTCGCAGAAGAAAAAGGGGCCGTAAACTTTAAACCGTGAGATTGCACAAAACACGTTAACTTTTGGTGAATTGCGAATTTGCTGCACGAATGCGTGGGGATTCTCTACCGCCCAGATTCGCACATTAGGTCTGTTCACTTCACCATTAAGAAAAAATGTTGCTTCATCACTGAAAACAAGTTTCGCACTGAACGCATCCTCTTCCATGAGCTGTTGCAACCGCGCCGAAAATTCAAAGCGTTTGACTTTATCATCGGGTGTCAGGACTTGTAGCAATTGTAAACGGTAAGGCTTCTGCTTTAGCCTTTTCCGTAAGATTTTCCAAACCGTCGGCTGTGGTACGTTTAGCTCCCTGCTTGCTTTATTCGTCGACTTCCGCGGGCTACGCGTGAAACTTGCCCGCACGCGTTCAACCGTTTCTTCGCTCACTGCAGGCCGACCCGTTGATTTCCCCTTAGAGAGGCATCCAGAAGCTTTAAATTGCGCATACCATCGCCGAATGGAGTTAGCAGTTGGTGGATCTTTGTTGAAGTTCTTCCTGAAGTGTCGTTGCTCTGTTATGACTGACTGATGTGAGTGCATTTTGAGCACGACATACGCTTTCTCGGCTCCTGTAGCCATTTTGTGTCACTACGCTCTCAAGCGCTCTGGCGGCAGAAACCTGAAGTGCGGCTTTAGCCGAACAAAACTTTATGAGTTTTTCTACGTATCTGTAGTGTGTCGTGACCATATGTCAATGAATGGAGCTACAGTGAATTTATGAAGTCGCTTCAATCATTTGTAGTAGCCCTGTATACTATTCATGAACAAACTGGTCAAATATTTACTGTGTTTTAGAAAGCACAGAGACATTAGGCTACTGGCCTAATTTTGCTTGCTATTCCTTTGATATATGTTTATTTAATTTGTTTATGTATTTAATAATGTAAGTTGGACCGTGTTTATGGTCCAGGCGTAGGAATATTTATTTAATTTCAAGTTATTTTAATGTAAATCCAGGATTTCGATGGGTTTTTAACATGTCTGTGAGTGTGTGTTGGCTTGAAGACATGGCGGGAGCGCTCTATGCAATCACAGCGTTCGTTAGTGGAAAGGCTGTCTGGAAGTGGGAGAGGAGCATGGAGTATGGGATAGGAAACGAGAGGGAGTTCTGAAGAGTGCGGCGCGAGGGACAGTCTGGGACAGGACGGCGCAAGGGATGCACGGTGGCTGGAGAGACCTGGAGTGCGGAGCGGCTTGCGCATGACCGCGGTAGATAGAAATTCTTCAGACCGCTGGCGTAATAAAGGACATTCTTAAAGGTACTTCTGCTATCGTACTCATCATTTAAAGTTGTTAAAATAGTACCTGCAGAATTTATTTAGTTGCAGTTTGAAACATCCCCTTAGAAAAATTTATGCAAGACTGTCCTTAAACTGACACACAATATTTTTAGCGCAACGCAATCTGACTTTCAAAAATCCCTACAAAAGAATGGCCCTGACTAACATTAACCTATACCTTTCACAAATCACTTACCTCACAAAAATCTCCGTTACTCAAGCTACCGCAATACAGCGAGCGCCACTACTGCCAGCTAAATAACAGATTCAAACTACGGAAGGCACTAACTACTGATGGGCATAGTTAGCAAATGAAACATTTTAATAGAGGACAAACAATGTATTTACCTCAATAGTGTTCAAAAGTCATAATGTATATAGCAGTTCATGATATCCAGTATTACAAATTTCAAAACTCCGCCATCTCTCTCCCCACATCCATCACTGCTGGCGGCTCACCTCCAACTGCGCAACGCTACGCGCTGTTAACATCCAGCTGCCCAACACTACAATGGCAGACAACAATGCAAACTAGCCACAGACTGCACACAGCACAGCCAGTAATTTTCATACAGAGCGCTACGTGGCGTTACCAATATAAAAACCTGAACAGCCTACTTACAAGTTTTTCGTTTATAAATATCTATAATAGATCGAAATTCACAATTGCCGAGTGATAGAAAGCTTCGACCATTCAATTCATGTGTATATTCATATTGTATACTGTAGACTCAACAGTGTTTGGCCTGTAATGCGGCAACTACGCCTCCCAGCCCCTAGACAACGAAATCAGCCAAACCTTTTAATATTGCAACTCTGAGTCTGAGGGTACGTAGTTGAGGACCACCACATCACCATCATTTCATATTTATTGAACTGAAGGCCCACAATAGTCACCATTCCATTAGTCAGTTGTTTGAAGAACTCCCTGTTTTTATCATCTTGTGACTTACTGCACCAGTGTTTCATGGACCACTCCTACTCCTACTTAATAAATTCAGTTTCATTAATTTGCCCTTTGCACAACATCTCTAATAAAATTCATGTGATTCTATGAGGAGCGATCTGTTTATTGGTAAGCTCACCCATTACAGATCTTTCTGACATCCACAGGGAGACATCGATGGATCAGCCGTAACACCACAGTATCCTTCAGTGTGGCCAATTAAAGCTCTTCCTGTGATTTGTCCATTTTCAAAACCATCCTCAGTGTGCTCATTGTGGCTATGAACTTGTATGGCTGCACTTTTCCTTGTCTAAAGCCTGCCTGTTGGGGAGTGAGGTGATGGTTATATCAATAACAACAGTAGTTTTGACAAATAAAACATTAAACCTGCAACTATAAGTACTGAAAGCAGAGTGTCAGCATGCAACATATGATCCCACAGAACAGCAACCACCTGAAACTGAAGCATGGTACATGTGGCAAGTGTGGCAGTGGTGTGGGTGAAGGTCTGGCAGTTGTGGATGGTTGCTGCGACCACAGGTCTCGTAGGATTGGCTGCAAACATGCCTCGCCTTCGCCGTGAGTCGTGCCCCGCTACGTACCAGGTGCGGATACATTGAAGAATGTGACGGAGATTTTCGTTTCATGCAATTTTATATGTTAATTTGACAGTTGTCTCTGTTTTATTACTTGTCATTGCTTCTAGTGTAGTGTAAAGTTGTTGCATGTTTATTTATCGATTTCTGTTCGTAGAAACACAAAATGTTAATAGACGTATCCTTGTATAAGAAACTTTATTTGTAAATACATTCTTTTCCTGTAAATTTATGTAACGTAAATTTTGCGATTTATGTAGTAAAAGACTACACCAGTTACGTCAAACTCAGTAATTACATTTTGTAATTGAGACCGGAGAGCAGAAACAGATGATAGTGAATAGTGAGTATGATGGAAGTTCTTTAACGTGCGGTCAGTCACGAAATGTCATGAAGAATTATTTTGAAGTAATAATTACACTGTGGCGTGATAAGAAGGTACCAGAGGCAATATTGCAATGGGAAAGAGGTAAAGTGATGCTATTTGGAGAAACTTGTTTAACGAAGAGTGTTGTTAGCGACTGTGTAATGACGTCGAGGTATAGTATGTCATTTGACTTTTGGACGAAACGTTAAGCCGTTAAATACTCATAGACAGAAGAGGCGGATCATGAAAGAAGAGGGGCGGATTGACAGACAGGAGAAGAAACCAAGTTGATTTGATGGAGAAAGAGATTTTCAAGTAAGAAGAGAAGAGCAGAAGTGATGGGATTCTTTTTGATGACGATCATCACTACATCAGTTTCCAAGGAGATTATTGACTTTGTCGAAGATTTGTTGGAGGAAGGAGTGACGGAGGAGCGTAACAGCAAGAACAGTAAAGACTACCTTTATTTGTCAGGTCGTGAGAACGCCTCCACCCACGCCTCTACTATTCAGAGATGTAATGGACTTATTATGATTGTATTTATTACTATTAAAAAGAATAGTTGATGGCCTCTTACTGGAGGAACACAGTGGGTTTAGAGAAGGACGTCATTGCAGTGACGTTATTACAGTAGTGCATCAGATAACTCAAAAGAGATAAGAACATAATCTGGCTACTCATTTTGCCTTTCTAGATTGTGAATAACTCTTCGACAGAGTGAATAGATATATCCTGCAGAATATAACGGAAAACGAAATTATCCCAAACATTTAATACAAGTGATAAAAAGTTTGTATTTAAATAACAAAACTTTTAATTAAAACAGGCAAAGAAAGAACAGTACCAACAGCAATTAACAAAGGTGTACAACAAGGGTGCAGTCTTTCACCCACTTTATACAATTATATACTGACAACATTGTTAGACAATGGACAAAGAAGTTAACTCAGGAATTAAATTGAACCCAAGAAACACACAATACTGTACCCTTTGCTGGAGTCCAAATAATTTTACAAAAGTCGAGGGATCATTTACAGTTTTCTCTACATCTCTTGGATTTAACTCTACAGCTTGAAGCCATCAGAAACTAAAACCTAAGCTATGGCTTTTACAGGAAAATTCCCAGTACGTTCTAAAATAATAATGAATGGAAAATAAGCTGACTGGGTACCTCACTTTCAGTTATTAGGATGTAAAATAAGTTAGGAATATTGTAACAATATCTACAATAAGTTAAACAATTTTCAAATGCTATGTGGTACTATCCATAGAACATTAGCCAGTTAGTCAATAAAACCAGGAAAGACACAAAGATAAAATTCTATAAAATAACGGTTGTACCTATGCTCATATGCGTAAAAAAGATCTGGACAGCAGCTAAGAAAGACGAAGGAAGAATGAAAGAATAGAAAACTAGATGAAAGATGGGGAGCGAGGAGGCGGGAGCGGAAACTGGCAGGAAAAAGAAAACAAAACAAAAGAAATCTAAACAGTATTTACTCAGGCCAGCACTGCATTAATCAAGTAAGAAGCACAAGTAGACGTCAAAAAGCTTGACATCGTGCCAAGAAACACAGAGTATGATTACGACCTGATGTATAATGTCGTCCCCAATCGCTAATACTGGACCTGCAGTGTGGTTAAGTTCCAGCAGGAGTTTACAGTGCTATAACATTCTAGAAACAATTAATTAAAGGCCAAGCATAAAAATTTTACCCAAAATAGGCAATATGAAGACTTTCATAAAGTCTTAACCCCCATAACTATTAAAAATAAATGAAACATTAATAGACACTAATAAAACAGCCTCATCTCAACTAATACAATCATAAAGGTGATTAACCCACAGGAACCACCCACCAAAGTTAACGAGCTTACAGTTTTTACTTTAGGAAAACAAAAGGCAAATCATTCAGTGTGTTAAACTCCAAAACACCCAGAAAATTAATGGAATAAGTATTTTGAACTTTAGGAAAACCATAAAGTAATAAATTTGTCGAACTCCAAAGCACAGAGTGTAGTGTAACGACGTAAATTTTTTATAAATGATTTTCTTTTGACACATGACCATGTGTAGACTTCGTCACCTACATCAGTTACAACACACTTCAAAATTATTTATATTCTTTTTAAATTGTCTCAGAATGGTTCTTGAACGAAACTGTAAAACATCATTTGAGTCGTATGCGCAGAATTACGTCACTCAGTCCAATTGGTTTGCGCAAACTTTTTCAATTTAGATGTCGTTTGTTTCTCCTCAGAAATTATATTAATGCAGGTTATCTGCTTTAATAGATATTAGAGCCACATTGAATAAACTTTCAAGACTCAAACTCGCGATGGACGCTGTCAAAAATTAATAATCTTGTCAAATGAATTACTTAACATAATTCTTCATAAATAAATTCTCGGAACACGTATTTCAACTTTTGTAGCATCCACTAGTTTGTTATCTTCCTACATATAGACGTGAACCTGAGCCTTGACAAGACAGAACTGAACATTTACGTCATGATTAAACTTTCTATGACGTCATTGTTGTACAAACATTACAAATTCTCAATTATTTAATTTCTAGAAGCACGACGCAACAACTCGGTTTCAGGATCTTCTGTTGCTCTTTGGCTGTCGACCCGCGACGTATAGTGGCCAGCAATTTTCTCTCTGGTCCCGGCAGCGAAGATGCTGTCTCCGTTCGTTGCGCCGCCCTCTCAGTACATGAAACATAAAAAATAAATAAAAAACTTTAGATAATTCACAGCTATTACAAATATTACAAAAATATATAAACAAAACAGTAAATTGAACTTATATTCACCTGCAAACTGGGCTGACACTGGAGGATGGGGGACGCTTCAATTTCACGTCCCACTACAAGGGCTAGCCCTCGAATAATCCAAGGTACAATAGGCCTCTACTATAATCAGTAGCAAAGGCAGAGTCATCAGCCTAATACAATATACAAAACTAGTATTTACAGCAACTGATGAAGCTTGACAGCCCCAAAAAAAACTGGCCAAGATGAGTGTCAGCGGGCACAGTTTGCAGAACGCAGAAACGCCGGAAGTGGATGTTCAGAAACGCCCTCAACAATTTTACTTCCGCCAGTTCTGGAAGCTGACGCGTGAGATGGAGTCCATAGCAGCAATATACTCAGTCCGTCCATCCTCTGCCTGCCACTTGCTAATACTCTCAAAGTTCCACTATTCGAAAAGTAAGGAACTACCGTCACGAAATGGAAACCACAGTGAAAAGCCGATGAGCTTTGCATAGATGTGTTGGATAGAATCTCTAGTATTCCCGCAGACAGCGTCACGACACTCTTTCCAGTTCTGAGTAAACAGCGAGCGCGTAAATATGCCTAGAAAATAGTGTCTCCCGCCAAGCATTGGTGCCTTCCTAGAGCTTCCACCTGATTCCATGTAACCCCACATAACGCTACTGTCATGCATTTCCTTCGTCATGACAGTTCTCGGCCGCACACTGGAGGGGCAATAAGAACGTTCCTGCAACCTTTTCGATGCGAAGTGTTTGATCACCCACCATACAACCCGGACTTGGCTATGAGGACAAAATTCTGATACAGACACTGTAGCGTAGAAATTTGTCGGAAAGCACTGGAGGCTGCCCTCTATGATAAGGGTATCCGAAAGTTGGTACTAAGCTATAATAGATGTGTAAGTAGGAGCGGCGGTTCGTAGAGCAGTAGGTAGAACATGTAGCTAAGTGTTGGGAAGAAAACAGTTTTGATTTTTCACTTTGGCTTCCCTTTCGTGACCGATTTTAGATATCCTCGGAGTAGTGAAGCAACTTAAATCACTTAATAAAAGCAAGTCTTCTGGTCCAGACTGTACTCCAATTTGGTTCCTTTCAGAGTATGCTGATGCAATAGCTCCATACTTAACGATCATGTACAACCGTTCGCTCGACGAAAGATCCGTACGCAAGCACTGGAATTTTGCACAGGTGACATTAATATTCACTGAATTGCAGGCCCATATCATTAACGTCGATATGTAGCAGGATTTTGGAACATGTACTGTGCTCGAACATCATGAATCACCTCGATGAAAACGGTCTATTGACACACAGTCAACACGGATTTAGAAAACATCGTTCTTGTGAAACACAACTATCTCTTTATTCGCATGAAGTGTTGAGTGCTATTGACAAGACATTTCAGATAGATTCTGTATTTCTGGATTTCCGGAAGGCTTTTGGCACTGTACGACACAAGCGACTTGCAGTGAAATTGTGTACTTATGGAATATCGTCTCAGTTATGTTACTGGATTTGTGATTTCCTGTCAGAGAGGTCACAGTTAGTAGTAACTGACGAAAAGTCATCGGGTAAAACAGAAGAGGTTTCTGGTGTTCCCCAAGGTAGTGTTATGGGCCCTTTGCTGTTCCTTATCTACATAAACGATTTGGGAGACAATTTGAGCAGCCGTCTTAGGTTGTTTCCCGATGACGCTGTTGTTTATCGACTAGTAAAGTCATCAAAAGATCAAAATTAATTGCAAAAGATTTAGAAAAGATATCTGTATGGTGTGAAAATTGGCAGCTGACCCTAAATCACGAAAAATGTGAGGTCATCCAGATGAGTGCTAAAAGAAATCCGTTAAACTTCGGTTACACGATAAATTAGTCAAATATAAAGCCCGTAAATTCAACTACATACCTAGGAATTACAATACGAACAACTAAAATTGGAAGGAACACATAAAATATTGTGGGGAAGGCTAACCAAAGATTGCGTTTTATTGGCAGGACACTTAGAAAACGTAACAGATCTACTAAGGAGACTGCCTACGCTACGCTTGTCCGTCCTCTTTTAGAATACTGCTGCTTGGTGTGGGATCCTTACCAGATAGGATTGACGGAGTACATTGAAAAAGTTCAAAGAAGAACCGCACATTTTGTATTAGCGCGAAATAGGGGAGAGAGTGCCACTGAAATGATACAGGATTTGGGATGGACATCTTTAAAACAAATGCGTTTTTCGTTGTGGAGGAATCTTTTCACGAAATTCCAATCAGCAGCTTTCTCCTCCGAATCCAAAAATATTTTGTTGGCGCCGACCTACATAGGGAGGAACGATCACCATGATAAAATAACGGAAATCAGAGCTCGTACGGAAAGATACAGGTTTTCGTTCTGTCCCCGCGCTGTACGAGATTGTAATGATAGAAAATTGTGAAGGTGGTTCGATGAGCCATCTGCCAGGCACTTAAATTTGCAGAGTATCCATGTAGATGTGTATGTAGATATTACGTTACTTTCCGAACAGCCCTCATATTTTCGCATAACAGCGTCCTGTGAGCACGTCTGCTACCACTTGCGGGTCTACCCAGCCCTGGCGTACGATGCAGCCCTTAGCAGGCGCTGCCTTGCCCATCTGCTCCACTCCAGACGCTGAAACAGAATGAATTCCCTGTAAATGCCTCACAGGCTGACAGTTCGTGCCCTCAAGTGAGACGTCGCAGAAACAGTCCTGGGTAACTACCAAAGACAATAATGGACAACCATTATCGATGGGACCGGCACGGCTCGCTGGATGGAAAATGGGAGAAGTGCATTGGAAGAATGGAGGTAGAATAATACTCTGACATGTTACAGGGTATAGACCACTTGTTTCCAACATTCATAGACCATTAACCCTTGGTGCAATCAGATATTAGCTTGTTTCTCTCCCATCCCCGTCATCAACATTAGCAAATAACTAAACTCTAAACTTTAGAATTAAAAAGAATTTCTTTCAACACTTATTTTTATACGACGATAGAGAAATGAAATTCAGTTTTTGAAGGAGTTTCACTAAACCATAAAGCAATGAGTCAGTGACACAACTGACACTGCTTATTTCTGACAACCTTTCCTATAGAATGATAAACCAATCCTTAGTGCTTAGTAAATAATACCTGTAGCTCTTTCTCAGAGAAAAATCTTACTATTCACAGTGAGAGTAGGCACTTGCTACAAAACCTAATTTCTCTGCACAACACCTGTCCACAGTGACACTTCACTTGTTTCACCCAAGTTCTGCACGCCTATTTAAACTCAACCAAGTTAAAATGCGTGCAATATACTTGTAAGCAGGCTGTTTACGTTTTCTTATTGGTAACGCCACTAGCGCTCTGTATGAAAATCACTAGCTGTGCTGTGTGCAGTCTGTGGCTAGTTTGCATTGTTGTCCGCCATTGTAATGTTGGGCAGCTGGATGTTAACAGCGCGTAGCGTTGCGCAGTTGGAGATGAGCCGCCAGCAGTGGTGGATGTGGGGAGAGAAATGGCGGAGTATTGATATTTGTAACAATGGATGTCATGAACTGCTATATATATTATGACTATTAAGGTAAATACATTGTTTGTTCTCTATTAAAATCTTTCATTTGCTAACTATGCCTATCAGTAGTTAGTGCCTTCCGTAGTTTGAATCTTTTATTTAGCTGGCAGTAGTGGCGCTCGCTTTATTGCAGTAGTTCGAGTAACCAAGATTTTTGTGAGGTAAGTGATCTGTGCAACGTAAAGGTTAATGTTAGTCAGGGCCATTCTTTTGTAGGGATTTTTGAAAGTCAGATTGCGTTGCGCTAAAAATATTGTGTGTCAGTTTAGTGTTGATCAGAATAGGTAAAGAGCGAAATGTCTGAGTACGTTCAGTTCTGCTCAGCTGTTTGAAAATCAAATAATGTAAGAGGTTTATCAGCACAGTAATTTATTAATTTTTCTAAGGGGACGTTTCATACTTACTGTTTGTAAAATGACTTGATTGCTGGACTCTTTACTTGTGAACTGGCGGAAATTCAAAGATTTCACGGTGAAATGCTTTGGGTCTGATCACTCTTACTAACAATAATGACAATAATAATAATATGTACACTGTACAGCTGTGTGGTGGCAATTATATAGTTACTGTGGAGCCGAACTGTCAGTTATTTCATTTATTATTGCGAAGTGAATAATGATGCAATTCCTAGTCTGTTTAAGTGATTTTGTGTGAGAAATAGCATATGTAACGTAACTTATGGTAGTGGCTAGACTGGGTTGTTCGTTTTGGGGGAAGAGACCAAACTGCGAGATCATCGGTCTTATCGCATTGGGGAAGGATGTCAGCCGTGCCCTTTCAAAGGAACCATCCCGGCATTTGCCTGGAAAGATTTAGGGAAATCACGGAAAACCTAAATCAGGATGGCCGGACGCGGGATTGAACCGTCGTCCTCCGGAAAGCGAGTGGCTGGACTGTTTGACGAAGATGTTATCCATACAATCGTCTCAAATTCCGTAACATCCATACATTATGTCGCATGTTGAAGCTATTATTTGAAAAAAAAAACTACCGATAGGTTATGTAATCACTATTGCAGTCTTACGAACTAGCGACAATAGTGATGGTCTCTTAAGACTCATCTTGATTGAAACACAATCGAACCCTCCTCTTTTTAGCCCGCATCTCGTGGTCGTGCGGTAGCGTTCTCGCTTTCCACGCCCGGGTTCCCGGGTTCGATTCCCGGCGGGGTCAGGGATTTCCTCTGCCTCGTGATGGCTGGGTGTTGTGTGCTGTCCTTAGGTTAGTTAGGTTTAAGTAGTTCTAAGTTCTAGGGGACTGATGACCATAGATGTTAAGTCCCATAGTGCTCAGAGCCATTTTTTCGGTGGTCTAGCGGTTCAGGCGCTCAGTCCGGAACCGTGCGACTACTACGGTCGCAGGTTCGAATCCTGCCTCGGGCATGGATGTGTGTGACGTCCTTAGATTAGTTAGGTTTAAGTAGTTCTAAGTTCTAGGGGACTGATGACCACAGATGTTAAGTCCCATAGTGCTCAGAGCCAGCCTCCTCTTTTTACCCTCAGAAAAATTAATTTTACCACTCAGGGGCTAGTTACCACTCGTTGGGAACCACTGACATAAACCTAAAGGAAAGAGAGTCACTGTAAGACTATTGTTGAAATGGCTCAAATGGCTCTGAGCACTATGGAACTTAACAACTGAGCTCATCAGTCCCCCAGAACTTAGAGCTACTTAAACCTAATTAACCTAAGGACATCACACACATCCACGCCCCAGGCAGGATTCGAACCTGCGACCGTAGCAGTCGCGCGGTTAAAGACTGAAGCGCCTAGAACCGCTCAGCCACAGCGGCCGGCGCTGTAAGACTATGGAAAACATGAATTTTTTGAAGTGATAAAATGCTGTAAGCCTGTTCGTTGACGTGAATAAGAAGATTCTCAATATCCTACGCTTGCGTGACCCAAATGTGCATGTGATGGCAGCTTACAACTGGGGAGCGTAGGGAAGGGGGCTGGGTGAGAGACAGTGAAAACCGGTACCCCACCGCAGGACCGGACCCTGGACCCGCCCCTACAGTACTTCCTTCGTAGTTGTGAGTCCTACTGTCATTTTAACAGATTGTTGAGCACCATGGAGTACTCGCCAGAGAGGGACCGCATAATCGAGCACGCTGGTGATGAGTGACAGGTCTTCGCTCTGCGCCGTGTTTCCGAGTCGGCAGCAGACAGCACGTGTAACCCAATCTGGTTGCGCCGCCGGTGGGCCGGCCAGGGCACTGCATCCTAAAACCGGGCGCCGTCGGCGGTGGGTGCGTCACGATGTGACGTCAGGCGAGAGGCGGCCGCACCGCTGCGGGGATGACCTCAGCGATTGTTGCCGCAAACACCGGCCGTGGGCCGGCGCCTACCCGCGGCAGGGGACGTGTGTCTGCCACGTGGCGTCGCGTAAACCGCAACTACAAAATGTTGCAATGAATGAACGTGTGACTTCCATTCCAGCTTAGTTTGCGACACGAGATGACGCGGGAGGCTTGCGGCCACTATATCACTAACCGAGCACGTCCATTAACAGCGCTTGAGGTCGCTAAGTAATGACAGCCTATGTGTTACAAGAACTTAACCGACGCGTTTCGTGCATACCTCATCACAACTATATCATAAACTTAAAACAAAGTTATACAGCAGCAGAAATGGTCAGTATTCAGGGATAGAACAGGAGTGAACATTGGAAGCAAAAAGCTCTCGCAAACAAGGGCTCTGAAATGCGTACATTAAGAGCTATGAGCGCTTCTTCATCTTCGATATTGCGAAATAAATCTATTTTGCAAAGAATTGCTCATAGCGATTAAGTTATGTATTTCAGACTTCAAGTTTGCTAAACAACTTTTTCTTGTTTTGGTCCGTACTACCGCCTTCCAAAATATGGAGAGCAAAGAACTTGCAGTAGAAGAGATTCGTTTCACAGTATCTAACATGAACATTTCTTCATAGCTCTAAACGTATGAAGCCGGCCGATGTGGCCGAGCGGTTCTAGGCGCTTCAGTCCGGAACCGCGCTGCTGCTGCTGCGGTCGCAGGTTCGAATCCTGCTTTGGGCACGGATGTGTGTGATGTCCTTAGGTCAGTTAGGTTTAAGTAGTTCTAAGTCTAGGGGACTGATGACCTCAGATGTTAAGTCCCATAGTGCTTAGAGCCATTTGAACCATCTTAACGTATCAATTTTAGAGCCCATGTTTACTAGACTTTCTTCCTTCGAATGATCGTTCCTGTCATATCCCCGGATATTTATTATTCCTCCTGGGACACCCAAATTAATAACTTTTTGGTTACGACCATCTGATGCTACTGAATAAAGTACTCGTTTTGCCTCACTTCTGACGTCATAATCAGTGACCTGAATCACATACACATTTTCATTTGTATACGGCAGTTTGAACCTGCACATTCTGCTCTTGTACGTATAAGTTACAAACAGTTCTGATTTACGCAGCTTCTACTCGGTGTATGTTTTCTTACTAATTGAGTGTGCTGATATTGCTCTTGATTTGCTCTTGCTCTTCTGTTGTTGTGACTTTATCACTAGACGCAAACGGCACAAAAACGCGCGCGCACACACACACACAATCTCCGCCATGTCACCCTATTAAGTGTTGTGTAGTGTTGCCAACTGAGGAATATGTTTTGTGGTGTGTGATCAGAGGTTATATTTGTGTGTGTGTGTGTGTGCGTGCGTGTGTGTGTGTGTGTGTGTGTGTTAATAGCAACTGAAGACTGGCAGCTCAACGATATTAAATGTTCATGCAAAGTATCGCACAGTCTGTCAACTAAAGAGCAAGTAACACCTGTGATGGAGAAAGTGGACTTTCGCAGGACACCCTACTTGCCATACACGATGACCAAGAATGAGATTATCGTCTCACAGTGCAATATAGCGTGTGGTGATCTACGCAGATTTTGTTGATGAGAGTTTTCTGCACCGATAATATCAGATACTAATTTCTATACTATGTATATCGTTAAAACAGTTAGTCAAAAATAAACACTCCTAGGTGTGGCTAAACATTGCGCCGCCGTCCATATAAAAGGCACAGAGAAATGTGAGTAGGCGGTCACAACAAGAAAGCAAGACAGACACGTACTAAACTTGGAAGAAGAGGAGGTTACGGCCGTGGTAAACGGGACATTGGGTGGCGAGCAACTGCGAACGCTGGAGAGCTACAGCTATTGAGTGAATTGCAAGAAAATGAGAAGAAATTCAAAGGGATAAGGGTATGTCCAAATCAACCTGAGAGCTTCATAAGCAGTGAGGGAGGAATGATATGGGGCAAAGACGTTCCACAATAAAAGTAAAAAGGTGATATACCAAATTTACCATACACCAATTTCTCTGTACGCTGCAGAAAACTCGATCATAAAGGAAAGAGATAAAAGTAAAAGGCCAGCAAGTAAAATAAAGTGTCTGAAAGTAAGCTGTGAAAGTCATACAAGAGAAGACTGAGGAAAGAAAGATTAAAATCGTATGGGCATGTGACGAGCATGCTTAGGACAATGCACGAGATGAAGGACGGGTACATACCCTGAGGAGCGCCGAGGGATTAGTGACTAAAAGCAGTGACAGAAAGCTTTCGGAGGAGACAAGAAGACTGGGCTAGAGTAGCGACGGTGAGCTGGTGGAGGACCAGCCTCAGGAAACAGTACAAGACTATGATGGTAATGGTGGTGGTGGTGGTGGTGGTGGTGCTGGTGGTAGTGGTAGTGATCTAAGAAAGTGCAATGTCATTTTGCACAGTGTAGGTCTATCTTCAAGCGATTTGGCTCTTACAACGTCGTTATGCGTGTTTTTGTGCAAATCTTTGCATTTGCAAATCTCTGTTATGTGGTACCGAGATAAAAACACCACAAAAAGGCTATAATAATGACAGAGGCGTTTCTGAAGAGATCATTCTTCAGTAGATGTCACATTCGCTTAGTTTACGTGTTGCAATGTATGACTGAAAGACACAACCCTGGTGTACTATTCTACAGCGTTTATTATTTATTTCACAAACCGGTTTTCGGCTGTTACGCCATCATCAGGTACAAAGATAAGTACGTAGCACAGTGAAATTTTGTTGGATCAAAGATTCTAAACTAGTGCATCTACAGAGTATCTCCATTTCCAGACACGAAAAATGGTAATGTTAGATTTAGCAACAAAACAAACCGGATTATTGCAGAGATTATTTAACCAACATAAAGTATGTGACAAATTAAGTAACGAACTTTATACAAATTACAAGAGGTGTTCATAGAAGAAAATCAATTAAACAGTAATATTCGGTGACGTGTCCCAAAGATGTGGCTGAATAAAATAAACTTGTTTTTAATAGGTCCTACATGACAAACAGAAAAGATATATTGACGACGTTAGCAAGTAAATAAAGCAGCTGTGATTGTACAAAGTAAAATTTTTTAACGCACTAAGAGAAATTATAGTAACTGAAATAAAGGAAAATGGGGCGTGTGAGTAAGAGGGGTAATTTACAATATGGTCTGGTTAGGACTATGAGCAGTTTCTGCAGTTAGATGTGGAACATCTTCCTTCATTTACGGATGTGACGTAATACTTCTTGTTTCACTTTGTAACTATGCCTTTCTTTAAGGAGGTGGCCTACAAAAGTAGAGTCCCCTTCTCTAAGTTTCCAGCTTTTGTGGTGTTCATTCAAGCGGGTAGATATTGCCCTGCCAGATTGACTTGTACTGAATTTGCCACAGGTACAAGTAATTTTACGTATTCTACTCTATTCCAAAGCTGGAGTACTGCCTTTAACAAGATCCGACGGAACTGACAATCACTGTGGTTGAAGCACAGCAGAATTATCTGTCATTTACAAAAGGTTAATAAAACAAAAACAAAAGGTGGTCAGCGTATTTGGTTCAACAGTCAGTGTATTCCGAAGTACAGCGTTCTGAAATAGGCGTGTGTAAGATTAAAACTGTGGTGTGCGTACTGTAAGACCTTCGGTACACACACCATCAGATTATTTGACTTGTCGCTCTAACGAAGTAGGCGAGTGTCAGCAATATGTCTCGTGGTCTTATCGTGGCGTGTTTATCTTCTGCCGTTAGGTCAGACGATAGAAATGCCACTTGCACGTTTAGAGTAGCAGATTGACGGCGACCAACTTTAAACAGAACTTGATTAATTTTCACACATATTTATTAAAATAATAAAAAGCATAGAAATTACTTAACTTGATTCTGGATGCTTCTTAAATTGACAATCTGAAGTTCCTTTGGTCTTGGTACGTTAATCTTATTCTCACATATCTCTGATACTTGACAAAGTGTCTATACATTTCTCTTCATGGCTATGTACAGGAATATGGTAATCTTATTAGGCGCAGACTGAAATTTGACTATAGACTAATGTTTTTTTCCTTTATTGTGATTTCATTCCCCTGCCCCATATGGGCAGGGGAGGGCTGTCAGCAGCACAATCCGCCGCTCTTCAGCCGAGTGACACGATAGACTAATGCAGACTGGTGCAGATAAATGCAGACTAATGCAGACTGACTAATCGGAGGTCTGTACACTCGTTATAATACCTCGAGCGTTCAGGTATCACTGCGCGAGTGTGATCCGCGAGGAGAAAAGGTTCTACGTTAGTAGCAATCTCATTGGCTGCGTGACATATTAATACGCGGATCGGCGGAAGCTGAATTTGGTCCGTCTTTATGGCAGCGCCATCTCGTAGAACGGAGACGGACGAGCGCTGCGCCTGCGCTGTTGTGCTTAGCGGGGGGCGCTCTAGTGGGAAAGTTGTGTACGCGCTGACTACGCGGAACTATGTACACAGCAAAAACCGAAGACTGCAGCTTCTAAAAAAGCATTAGCTATTGCACAAAAAACATGGATTAAAGAAAGAATGAAATGGTGGTCAGCATCGGTGATCACGAGAGTACACACCTAAAATTAACGCACAAACGAATTTAGGCACTATTATATCCAGTGGAGTTCGATACATTGAACAGTAAATGAGACAGAAAGTTAATGACATCGTGCATTCCATATACGAAAAACAGAAGGCTAAAATTAGTAAACTATTCAGAGGTAAATAATATCCAAACCCCTTTCAGAAGTTAAGGTTTGCAAATCGTGTATCTAATCTTTCGGACTTGAAAACGATCAACGAAGAACTCAGTGTATTGGGAAAAGGCTTCAGATATGCTCCACCACAAAAAATCTGCAAAAAATGACTGGAAATAATAAAAATAAACTTATACTGTGCATTAGGTGATGACGTCTCCACTAAACATCTTGTAGCCCACGAAATGAAAATGTCTAACCTCATTTCAAGTGCCCCAACAGCTAAAAAACAACAAGTATTAAACAATTTTAAGAAGAGAATGAAAGACAATAATGTTATGGCCATCCGAATACACAAAGGAAATCTGTTGTCTCAATGAACAAATGTGACTACGCTGACAGAGTGGAAAATTTCCTAAATGCCACCAACTTCCAACAGATACAGAAGGACCCCACACAGTCCTATAATGATAAGATTAAACGTGTCATTAAACTGCGTAAAAGTGTAATATTAGCCTCTGATGCCTCCTTTCTTACCAACATGAATCCTATAGCTCCGAAACATTATGGTCTCTCTGCACTCCATAAAGATAATATCCCAATCTGTGCTGTAGTGTCTTCATTCTCAGCTACATGTTACAAATTAGCCACAGAGTTAAATGACCTTCTCAAGATCAAAACCAAGTTTAAACCTAGTCATGGTATCCTTAATTCAGTTGAGTTACCGAACAAGTTAAAAGACATGCAAATCCCCCTAAAGCCAAACTAGTTTCTTTTGATGATAGCAACTTATTTACCAATATGCCTACTTTCTTACCAACGATTCTCACAGACTTGCTAGGTGAATCAGGGTTTAATCCGGCTGTCACAGATGACATAAAATTAGTTACACAACTCCCTAATACAAAACTATTTGCCTTTCAGTGGCAGGATATACAAACAGTTGGATGGTAGGTATGTTGATAATATGTTATGCTTATAGATAGATACTATCAGACAACTTCAGAGATTCCTCAAGCAACTAAATTCTTAATAAAACGCTATAAAATTCACAATGGAATTTGGGGTAACAGCATAAATTATTTCAATGTAACCATAGACATCAGTAATCATATTCAAACTTTCAAGAATTATGGGGAACCTACCACTACAGATATTGTAATACCTATCAATTCTCAACACCCAGTGACCCATAAACATGCAGCGTTTCATTCAATGATACATCGCCTGCTATCCATCTCCATGAGTGAAGATAAGTTCCAGGTGGAATTGTGTGCAATCAAACAAACAGCATCAAGGAATGACCACCCTCGTACCTTGATAAACTCTACGAAGAAACAAAAAACAGAAATAATAGGTGCTCTCTCTTCTTTACCCTGCTTTTGTCCCACCTTCTAAAAATCAATAAATGTCTCACAGGATGTAGCCAGAAACCTTAAATCCAGGAAAGCAAAACATCATTTTATGTGCACAACACTGTTGGACACTTTTTGCCCAGTTGTATAGATAGCACTCCAGCTTTGTAAAAGAGTGGAATACATAAAATTGCTTTTCACTGTGACAAATTCTATACAGGTCAGTATGGCAGAGCAATATCTACCAACCTGAAGCAACACTACAGACGTTGGAAATTTAGAAAAGGAGACTCTACTTTTCGAGACCACCTGTGTAAAGAAGGTCATAGTTACATATCAACATTATGCTTAGTTGATAGTTTATAGATGCTGTGCCTTACTATCAGAGCCTTCCCTGACGACGTCACGTCGTTAAAAACAAAAGGTGTGTGTTGCCATCCAGTAGCATGGTGCTTCTTCACGATAACGTTCGCGCGCATTCTGAAGCCTGCTGTGTTGTTTTGGGACGAAATGCGTCATGGAAATGTCAACGAACTGGAAGAGGTGGAAAGGAAGGAAGGAGGGAAGATTAGGGTTTGACGTCCCGGCGACATCGAGGTAATTACAGGTTGAGTAGAAGCTCTGTATGTTTCAAGGGCGGGGAAGGATACAGCCCGCGCCCTTTCAAAGGAATCATCGCTGTAGCGACTTAGAAGAACCACGGAAAACCTAAATCTGGATGTTCAGATGCGGAATTGGAGGGTCGTCCTCCGTAATGGGAGTCCAGAATACTAACCACTGCACCTCCTTTCTCGATGAACAAAAGAGAACTTTAGTGACAAGTTCAGCAACTCGCTGGCATTTGAATATGCAAAACGCATAGGAACTTTTGTGGAGCGCTATGAAAAATGTCTATATCTGAACAGAGACTCCCTGTAAATGAATGTAAAATATAAAAAGATCTTCTAAAACAAGTTTTCTTTCATTATCTTGAATAAAAATGTCTGCGGAAACAGATGATCTTTACTTTTAGAATGACCCTTGACTTTCAGTATACACAACGGCCTTTCCTGTGGGCGATCAATCTCTTGTATCCTGCAGCACTCAAATAATTCTGAACGTCATCATAGCCACATCATATGTTTTGATATGTTAGTGTACTCGCAGTCGTGGGGTCAAGTAGATGCACCAACTACAACAACAGCAGTTTCTGTTTTATACACAGGATTTCGTTTAATTTTTGTTATCACGTGCTTCTGTGATGTGAGGTGTCAACTTTGGAACACACTCACCGACCGTGAACCCCTTGCTGAGACACGCACTGCTCAGTACCGCATGCATAACATTAAACATGCCTCGATGCTGCACTGATTTTCTGAGTCAGTAGCAGCCTGATACACGATGTTTGAAAAATTCTGATTCATCGATAATTTTCATCTGTCTCTGTTTTATACTTCACTAGGAAAAGTTTCTACGGGAACTCAGAGGCTGATTGCATATGGAAAGAGGAAGATCGAAATGAGGTTACGCTCTATAGATATGAAATGCACGTTACATATAGGTAACGCGGTTACGACCTTAGCTAACCAACGTTACTGGAAAAACTACTGTAGCCTATGCTGGCTGAAGATAGTCTACAGTATCCCACGGTAGTTTTACAACTCTAGTCACAAGCTGCAGCTTATTGACGCAAGCTAACATGGAGCAACACAATCTTGATATGAAATCAGCCTGTTGAAAACAGAGTTCCTACCTAAGCAGAAAAGTTATTTCTTTTAATGCATCTCCTCTAATAAGCATGCGACGAACCATAAGCCTTTAAATCAATAGCTTAAAACATTGAAGTATTAAAACCATTCTAATTCTGTAGCAGAAACGTTAGAAGCATTTACAATAAAATTGACAAAACTAACTGATGGCGCCGGCCGCAGTGGCCGAGCGGTTCTAGTCGCTTCAGTCTGGTCGCAGGTTCGAATCCTGCCTCGGGCATGGATGTCTGTGATGTCCTTAGGTTAGTTAGGTTTAAGTAGTTCTAAGGTCTAGGGGACTGATGACCTCAGATGTTAAGTCCCATAGTGCTCAGAGCGATTTCAACCATCTTTTATAAATCTCTTTTGTTTGCTTAATAGCACAACAGGGAGTTCAACGAGTAGTGTAAAGTCTAGTGACTGTGCTATATACTGTTTACATTGAATTGTAAAGCTTTATAACCACTTGCCAAAGAAATCACGATAGTACGAATGATGATTTTTAAAGAATAATTATTGTTTAAAGAAACTTGAAACAATTCTAGTTAGCAGAATCTGCAACGTTTAACACAATAAGTCACTGAGGCTTAGGCATCTGGCTACCGCTTGCCGAGGCTGCAAGAGCGAGAGATACGTTGCCGGTGACATGAAACCATAATATCCTCGTCACGCCACTGCCTCGCCACCTAGGAGGGCACTGTAACGAATGGTGGCCGGCGATAATGTGCAGAGGCGATCTACCGCACAGGAGACACTACCCAACTGACTTAGTAATGCTGCTACATGCCAACCATTTTACGCAGTAGAAATATTTTTTTCGGATTAGAATGTCACTGATGATTGTTGCAGGATTCGAGTGTAGGTTTACAAGACGTCATATTTTAAAATTTTTCTGTTGTGGCGTAGCAAGACAGCCACGCCACTCGGAGGTAGCCGAAAGGCACGCGTACACACACGCCGGCTGGCGTGAGTTCTGGAACAGGATAAGTAATTGAATGCTAATAAGAAAAGTACATCTAAGTTAATACTCAACTTTAATGCATCCTTGTGGTACATCGCTATTGACGATACAAATGAGACTATCTCCAGATACGGTTAATTACAATCACTGTAAGGCTAATGACGCCTTGCTAGGTCGTAGCCATGGACTTAGCTGAAGGCTATTCTAACTATCTGCTCGGCTAATGAGCGATGCTTCGTCAGTGTAGTCGGTAGCAAAGTCGTCGTACAACTGGGGCGAGTGCTAGTCCGCCTCTCTAGACCTGCCATGTGGTGGCGCTAGGTCTGCAAGTACTGACAGTGGCGACACGCGGGTCCGACACGTACTAATGGACCGCGGCCGATTTAAGCTACCACCTAGCAAGTGTGGTGTCTGGCGGTGACACCACAGTTTCCACATCGGCACTTGTTTGTGATATTCATCCTGCGTGTTTGCTAGGTACTATGTTGTTATGTTTGCGTGCAGTGTGCTTGTGTGTTCCCTGAGTGTGTCGCGAGTTGCCAGTCCAAGCGATAGGTAGTGAGTGGACGATGGGATTTACTAACGTAGAAAAAGCCTACGTGCTCATGGTGAATGGACAGTGCAGGAAAGATGCAATTCATGCTTGTACGGTGTATGTGGCAAGATATCCCAATACATGTCACTCATCTCGGCAATTATTTATCAACATCTCCAACCAGTTACGGGAAGGTAGCAGTATAACACCTAGAAGACGTAACAAAAGGAAACTAGGGATGACAGAAGGGGAGGAAATCACGTTCTTGCTGCTGTTGCTGTTGAACCACACGTTAGTTCCCACTCAAACGCACGAGGAACTGGAATGCATCAGGCAAGTGTCCTCCACATTCCCGACATAGGAGATTACTCCTAACATACCCCTATCATACTTCTCGACTATGAGAGTCGTGTGAACTTCTGTAGATGGGCATTAAGACAAGATATACGTATCATGTATCTTGTTTAGTGATGAAGCCACATTTACCAGTCATGGAAAGGTTATCAGCCGAAAACACAGGTGGAACGTCCGCTTCCATAGAGTGTAAACGTGTGTGGGATATGCTCTGAGCACTATGGGACTTAACTGCTGTGGTCATCAGTCCCCTAGAACTTAGAACTACCTAAACCTAACCGACCTAAGGACATCACACACATCCATGCCCGAGGCAGGATTCGAACCTGCTACCGTAGCGGTCGCGCGGTTCCAGACTGTAGCGCCTAGAACCGCTCCGCCACCCCGGGCGGCTAGGCTCATAGGCCCATCTTTCATAGACGGAACAATGAACATGCACAGGTATTGTAACCTCCTGACAGAACATTTTCCATGGATGCTAGAAGATGTTCCTCTACAGACTAGGAGGAACTTGTGGTACCAATACGATGGCTGTACAGCCCATAGTACACAAACTACTACAGCATGTCTCCACGAATTGTTTCCACATCGTTAGACTGGATGCAAAGGACCTGTACCTTGCCGGTCTGTTCCTCGCATTTGACGCCTGTATCCTTTTACTGTATGGAAAGCTGAGAAACGCTGGCCACAAGGACATACCAACTACATTCGATGATATGCAACGATGTGTTACTGCAGCCTGCTCGGACATCTCCGCTGAAATGCTAGCATGTGTGCAGCAGTCGTTTCATACCAGAAAGGAAGCGTGTATTGCCGCTGCTGATGTTTCTAAACTCAGTTATCTCAAGTGGGATATATTTTTTGCATCTCTTCAGACAGACGCTGTTCTCAATTTCGTCTTGATTGGGTGTATTTTCACTAGCTGCTCATATTCTGCAATAATGAATGAGGAAAACCAATTTCGTCATGATTAGGTGTATTTTCCTTAGCTGCTCATATTCTGCGACAATGAATGAGAGAAGCAACGCTGAGTTGGAGCAAGTAATCAGTAGGTAAAAAAAGTAGCATTGTTAGTAGGCTCACGTTTTTGTAGAGTTGTGCACGTATCCAAAGAAAATACTAAACAATGACCGCGATGGGTCAGCATCAGTGACTTGCTGTCCGCCTCCGGTAGCTGAGTGGTCAGCGCTACAGACTGTCAATCCTAAGGGCCCGGGTTTGATTCCCGACTGGGTTGGAGATTTTCTCCGCTCAGCTGTTGTGTTGTCCTAATCATCGTCATTTCATCCCCATCGACGCGCAAGTCGCCGAAGTGGTGTCAAATCGACAGACTTGCACCAGGCGAACGGTCTACCCGACGGGAGGCCGTCGTCACACGACGTTAATATTATTTAGTGACTTGCTGCCAGTGACTGCCTTTGTTTCATTACCTATTCTCCCGCTGTGTCAGGAACTGCCGATATCTGCACTTGTCCACTGATATAATCTTCAAGCATGTCATATTTCTCCAAAAAATTCATGTTTCCTTTCACTGAGAAGTAGGACTCGTTCTGACAAGTTGCAACTTTTTCCCGCAAACAAAAGCTATTAGTCAGCAAGTTCCGACTTACCAAAATTTGCACTTATGCATTCAAAGAATCGAGTTTCGTTGAACCGAGACTCTAATTCATTGGCGAGAAGCATCCACCGAGTAACAAAAACTGTAGTCTTTTACCAAGGAAGCAAAGAGAGGATGTTGTTAAGGGTGGCCTGTATCCTCTTTCTATAACAGAAATGCACAAAATGGATTAATATGGTCCTTTATTTACATGTACTGGATACTTGAGTCTAATGGAGTCCATGTTCGTGGTACAAGGTCATCAGCAATAGTCCTCTTGCAGACAATATCTTGCCATTACAAACTTCAGTCTCGCTATAGTCCCGATCCGCGAGTGGACTAAGGACGTCAACTGGAAGACGTGAGTTAGTGAGTTAGTAACGCAGTGAGGCCCTCTGATCATGGCGGAGGTCTAAATACATACTGTCGAGAAGGCATGGCGGTATGTTACTTGTCAGTGTGTCTTTGGCCTCTCTCCTGATGATGAGCGCGCTTGATCCAGCGCCATTTATAGATCTTCGGGCTATATCTTTGCTGAATGGTGTGCTGGCGACGGCTTACGCCAGCACGAAAACATTGAAACTAAATTTCCAAAATGGTTTATAGAAACGTTAACCATTATTTCATCAAGCATCAGTCATCTCTTTAACATACATACGAGGTGCATTCAAGTTCTAAGGCCTCCGATTTTTTTTCTAATTAACTACTCACCCGAAATCGATGAAACTGGCGTTACTTCTCGACGTAATCGCCCTTCAGACGTACACATTTTTCACAACGCTGACGCCATGATTCCATGGCAGCGGCGAAGGCTTCTTTAGGAGTCTGTTTTACCCAGTGGAAAATCGCTGGGCAATAGCAGCACTGCTGGTGAATGTGCGGCCACGGAGAGTGTCTTTCATTGTTGGAAAAAGCCAAAAGTCACTAGGAGCCAGGTCAGGTGAGTAGGGAGCATGAGGAATCACTTCAAAGTTGTTATCACGAAGAAACTGTTGCGTAACGTTAGCTCGATATGCGGGTGCGTTGTCTTGGTGAAACAGCACACGCGCAGCCCTTCCTGGACGTTTTTGTTGCAGTGCAGGAAGGAATTTGTTCTTCAAAACATTTTCGTAGGATGCACCTGTTACCGTAGTGGCCTTTGGAACGCAATGGGTAAGGATTACGCCCTCGCTGTCCCAGAACATGGACACCATCATTTTTTCAGCACTGGCGGTTACCCGAAATTTTTTTGGTGGCGGTGAATGTGTGTGATTCCATTGATCTGACTGGCGCTTTGTTTCTGGATTGAAAAATGGCATCCACGTCTCATCCATTGTCACAACCGATGAAAAGAAAGTCCCATTCATGCTGTCGTTGCGCGTCAGCATTGCTTGGCAACATGCGACACGGGCAGCCGTGTGGTCGTCCATCAGCATTCGTGACACCCACCTGGATGACACTTTTCGCATTTTCAGGTCGTCATGCAGGATTGTGTGCACAGAACCCACAGAAATGCCAACTCTGGAGGTGATCTGTTCAACAGTCATTCGGCGATCCCCCAAAACAATTCTCTCCACTTGCTCGATCATGTCGTCAGACCGGCTTGTGCGAGCCCGAGGTTGTTTCGGTTTGTTGTCACATGATGTTCTGCCTTCATTAAACTGTCCGACCCATGAACGCACTTTCGACACATCTGTAACTCCATCACCACATGTCTCCTTCAACTGTCGATGAATTTCAATTGGTTTCACACCACGCAAATTCAGAAAACGAATGATTGCACGCTGTTCAAGTAAGGAAAACATCGCCATTTTAAGTATTTAAAACAGTTCTCATTCTCGCCGCTGGCGGTAAAATTCCATCTGCCGTACGCTGCTGCCATCTCTGGGACGTATTGACAATGAATGCGGCCTCAGTTTAAAACAATGCGCATGTTTCTATCTCTTTCCAGTCCGGAGAAAAAAAATCGGAGGCCTTAGAACTTGAATGCACCTTGTACATAACATAAGTAGTATGGCTGATGATGCTGATAAATAATTTGACTTTATTAAAACATGCTGCACCAATGATTAAAAGCTGTGGGTCATGCAGTTCCATTACAGTAGGCGGCTGGCTTGTCTGCAGCAGTGACTGTAGAGTTAGTTGTCTCTGGAGGTCATAACCCACATCTCAGCATATGTCACCTGAGCTGCGCCTCACCATAAGTCTGTCTGTTCCGTTTGAGTAGACAGACGTGTCTTGAACAGTCCTTCTCATATGATATGAGTGCAGCTGATGTAATTAGACATAAAAGAATTTGGCGAGGCCTCTTCGAAAACCGATTCACTGCTGCTTTATTAGAGCTCATATTATATTAAACAGTCTATAATATAGATGTTGGTACATCTCATCTCAATATTACTATACATTTTGACAGATGTTTTAGACATGGAAGTACTGCTGTATTGTCAATATCTTTATGATTTTAGATTTAATGTATCACTTCAGATTCAAATAACGTAAAAATGTACCTCAGAGTTATGGTTCAAATGGCTCTGAGCACTATGGGACTTAACATCTGAGGTCATCAGTCCCATAGAACTTAGAACTACTTAAACCTAACTAACCTAACGACATCACACACATCCATATCCGAGGCTGGATTCGAACCTGCGACCGTAGCGGTCGCGCGGTTCCAGACTATAGCGCCTAGAACCGCTCGGCCACACCGGCCGGCCTCAGAGGTATGCACCCTGTCAGTTTCGTTGAACCGAACACCAGTGACACGTGTGACCTCTTGAGTCTCGTGAGCTACACTCACTTAAACGTTCTCTGCATTATAGCACTGAAATCAATGAAGAAGTAAAGCAAAAAACACCGTGAAAGATGAAACTTACTGATGAGGCAGTGCAGTATTTTACATTAACGTTTTAGTGAAGTATAAAAACAGTGATTTATGAGTTTGTTTACAACAAACAATGCAAAAACACTGGTAAACATGGAATACTGGTGAATATTGCTGTTGCAAATAGAGAAGTCGCAACGATAGAAGACTGTAACAAAATACAGGAAGAGCTTCAGGGGATCGACCCTTGGTGCACTGATCGGCAATTGACCCCCAAAATAACAAATGTAACGTACCGAGCATGAACAGACAGGAAGATCTATAATTGTATAATTACACATCAGCAGAACGATAATTGAAAGCAGTTGTACAGGTAAAATTTGTAGGAGCGTGTAAACAGAACGATTTAAAATGTAAAGACCACGTAAAACTAAACGCAGGTAAGTCAGATGCCAGACAGATTCATTAGAAAACTCCTCAAGAAATGCAGTACCCCCATAGAGAAGCTAGCTTACAAAATCCTCGTTCGACAAGTAGTTTGATATTGCTTATCAGTCTATGCTCCCAACGAGAAATTCGAGCTCACATTGAAGCTTATCACCAACCGTTCTTCCCACGAGTCAATCGTGACTGGAGCAGAAAAAGTGGGCAGTAACAGTAGCGCACAAACTACCCTCCGCAACACACTGTACGATGGCTTGCGGAATATAGACGTAGATTTAGAACTTTTTGTGCACGAGATTATGGGTAATAATCTTAATCACTTGCATATTTGGATACGGCGCCCTAAAGTAAGTACATCAAAAAGTGACATGCTATGAAGTTGTGACAGAGGTTCGCGCAAACGGCACTCCAGCTGAGAGTGAAATGAGAAGTACAATAAATAGTGTGCACACGGTAAATACCGAGCGAGGTGGCGCAGTGGTAGCATACTGGACTCGCATTCGGGAGGACGACGCTTCAATCCCGCGTCCGGCCATCTTGTTTAGGTTTTCTGTGATTTCCCTAAATCGCTCCAGGCAAATGCTGGCATGGGTCCTTGGAAAGGGCACGGCCGACTTCCTTCCCCATCCTTCCCTAATCCGATGAGACAGATGGTTCAAATTGCTTTGAGCACTATGGGGGTCAACATCTTAGGTCATAAGTCCCCTAGAACTTAGAACTACTTAAACCTAACTAACCTAAGGACAGCACACACATCCATGCCCGAGGCAGGATTCGAACCTGCGACCGTAGCAGTCCCGCGGTTCCGGACTGCAGCGCCAGAACCGCTAGACTACCGCGGCCGGCGATGAGACAGATGACCGTGCTGTTTGGTCTCTTCCCCCAAACAACCCAACCCCCAACATGGTAAATCTCAAGGGTTCCGTTTCCTTGAGTTGTTAAAATTCCTCTAGGAAAATAAACCTTAGATAGCAGCTCTGACGATGCTGTTACTTCCCGCTCGTACCTCCGCATAGCATTACCTGTACTGTTTATAATAAAACAATACGCTGCAATTGTTTTGATTGTTGTACATTGTTGTTTTTGTTATCCACGTAGCTGAACGTGCACTGCATTATAAGTCGGCAATAATGTTTACCTATTATACTGTACGTTATACAGTTAGTGCTTCCAAGAGTTTACCTCAAGAATATACCAACAACCAACAATTCTCAGACAACTGCTCGGCTCAGAATAAGAATCAGACTGTCAGAAGATTTCTGTTGTACCCAACCAATTCTGGGAAATTCGACAAAATTCAACAGTGAGATGTCACTTGTTTTAGCCTCTGACAGGGGTTTCAGCATTACGAAATGGGAAACAAAGCAAGCGGGAGAGACTGTTTACTGTGCATGACGTATAGAGGCGGGTTCAAAACCAGGTGAGTTTCTCATTAGAGAGGTTACTGCTACAGATATACTAGATTTCAAGTCATGGTGGCAAGCATACTACAGGACGACCAGATTTCAGAAGAAACTCTAAATGTTTTAAGATAAGGAAAGGTGACATTCTCTATCAGCCCTTTTTCACATTCTGTTTTTGATAAGAAATATTACAGCCATACAACGATCAATGGACTGATTAGTCACACATTTCGTCCGGGTATCCAACGTGATGCGTTGATTGCGCCAGCAAATACTAGCTTATCCATCAAGGAAAGTTCCAGTTAAGTTTCATATAATCAAAGAAATGAGAAACCTCCAGCTTTATCTGCCTAATGAGCATCTGCCTTTCTAGGAAGAAGTTTTGTAGGGACCTATAGGGAACGACAGCCAAGACGACGAGTGAATGGACCGACAAAATCTGATTATTGTTGTAGAATGATCCATTAGTATTGTGAAATGTAGAAGTGTACGTATTATATCGTATGCAGTGAAGATAATTTGAAAGTGAATAAAAGAGAGTGTACAGATTCATTACCTTTTACACGCATTTTAAAAAAGGCGCCGGTTTCCAGCTTTTAAAGATTAACTTCATTACTAAGATATAACATTAGAAATCAGTTTCTTGCCTGACAACCATATTTGCATTATAAAATGTAACAATGCCAATAAAGAAGTCCATATAAAATTACTATAGAAATTAAACAGTTTTTTCTCAATTTCCCATAAAACTGTGTAGGATGAATTACGCCCTTTAAAAATATAAATTGAATTATCCAGCACAGTTTCAGTATCAAATGACCTCCAAATCGTAGTGGCGCGTATGTTGGCCGTTGTGACAAGACCTACAATACTAGAATTACAGTTTCTCACGAAGTTAAGTACGACTTCCTCTTCCCCTTTCACTTCTGGAAAAACCTCAGATTCGTTCCGACCATTTGCTAAGCCTGAACAAATATCTGCCCACTTCAGTAATTTCATTATTATTGAGGAAGGAAGGTTAAGTTCACAGACACTTGTTTATGTTTTTTGTCATCTTGGATCTCCACACTGGATATGCAGTCAGTAGTGTAGCGGTTACATTGTTGTGTGAAACTTTTTTCCACATATTTGTTTCTCAGCTAGTGACATCAGGGCGTACTGTTGTAGGACTTCATCTTTTTCAGCCAAATATCCCAACAGGCTGTCAGTCTGGCAGAGGAAAGTCCAGTTGTAAATGTTTCGAGTGGATTTCCAGTTTCGACATTTGCCTGATGAACAGAGGGAAACTCTCGAAAACCTTAATCAGACTGGGGGCTTGTCACTACTTTATTTATTCTGGGACAATGTTTTCCAATGGCTGCAAAATACTTTTTCAGACGCTAACTTAAATAACCAAACGAGTTAAGAGTGCCAATGTACACAATAGAGAATTTATAGTCTCGAATGACCTTGCTATCGACAACCTCTAACGCCCCTTCCTTCCTTCTGCTTGTCAATCCAGTTACTTGGTGACAATATGTGTGCGTCATTTATAAAGACTCTCAGTTCTGTGATCGTTCCACCCGTCATTGTTCCTGCTTAGAACTCCGCTATCAAGGGATGACCTTTTTACAACTACAGTACTAGAGTTCTGTTTGTAAGAGGAAGTAAAATACTAACACGCAAAACTACTGTTTCCTGGAACTACAGAAAAAGTTTATTCCGTGCGACTCCTGACCTGACGTCACATCCACGATCTGAAGCCACTGCCTTATATGTTCTGACTCTGTCAACTGCCTCAACACCGTTTAAGTTGAGGAAACCGCTTTCCACATCCTTAGGGACCCTCGGCCGGACACAGTACACACAGTTTCCTCCTGATAACCATATCTCGTCGCTCCTTTTTCTCTGTATGTCACGTCCTTGGAGGATGCGAGTAACCAGCGTTTCGAAAGGATTTCCTTATCGGTAATTTCCATTTTTCCCTGTACTTTCAGTGTTGGGTTGCTGTCCTCATCGGGAAGTGTGCTGGCCTTCTCCAAGTACTACAATGAATGCACAACTTTTCTCCATGGATGTAGCTCACAATTGTTCATTAACACGTCAGCGATTGTAATTTTTTGCAGCTATGTATTTCGTAGAGGGATCAGGTCAAACTGACGAGCGCAATAAGGCAATTAATCACTTAGTTTAAGTCCATACTCCTAGGTGGCATCGTTATACGGTTACTACAAACGCTTGACACACTGAAACACAAAAAATTCGAACAGTGAAACTGCTGCATTCAGTTCAGTGTGCGATAGATATCTCTCGTGTACACTGCTTGGCTTGCTATAATTTTGAGGAGATTCAACGTAAGCTCTAAGGGAATAGCTGGTAAGATATTTTGTTATTCTTTGCTGAACAATGTTCAAATGTTCAAATGTGTGTGAAATCTTATGGGACTTAACTGCTAAGGTCATCAGCCCCTAAGCTTACACACTACTTAACATAAATTATCGTAAGGACAAACACACACACCCATGCCCGAGGGAGGACTCGAACCTCCGCCGGGACCAGCCACACAGTCCATGACTGCAGCGCCTTAGACCGCTCGGCTAATCCCACGCGGCTGCTGAACAATACTACCTAAAAAAAAAAAATATTAGTTTTGTAGTCATTATTTATTCATGCATTGTTCTTGTTAATTCTACTCCAAAAATCAAAACTTCTAGCACGGCCGACTAGGCAAAGTTGACTGTGGAAAGTTGATGACTTGTCATCTACTGAGCACTGCTTATTTTAAAGTAGCTGCAGTCGGTAATGCAGTTAACGGGATCAAGAATGTAAGAATAATTTTGTTGAAGCGAAATTCACAGATCGTGCTCTAGTTGCGAATCAGACCGAAACTGAAAATACTCCTGCCCAGGTTTCGGCACATAAAGGTTAACTCCCAGAAACTTATAATCAGCCTCCTACTCAACATCCGGTTGAGCATAATTAAGAACCATGACCTTCAAAAACTTCTGCTTCCTTTAAACCAAAACGGTGCCGAAATATTTTCGATTTGAAACAATTGCCTATTGAATGACAATGCCTGAGAAACGGAAAAGTCACTAAGCAAAGTACAAGGGTTTTAATAAGCTCACCTAAGAAACTGATCTTTATTGATTAGGGGCCACGGAAGGTGGAACAAGAAATTTTAAAACAACAAAGTGAAACTTCCAAAGAAAGTGTCCAGGTCTATATTGATCCTTCACCAGAAGACTAGACAGAATGTTGTAAAAGCCAAACATTGTGGAATTAGAACTGCTTAAACTTCAAAAGAGAAAATTTGTGTCTGCTTCTTGTTAATGAAAGACACTGGTATAGAGTTATTTTAAAATTCTAGACCCCAATCCTGTCACTAACTGCTACTCAATAGGAAATACACAGCAATATTTAATTTATTAATGTACTGGCTTACATTTTCTAAAATGAAATGTATTCATCTTATATCAGCATTTTTTTATCTTCTCCCATGTTGAACATCATCTCGTTCCCAAACTGGAGAAAACTGACATATTTCATTAGCTTATAAAACTGAAAAAATAATTTTGAATGTATTAATATAATAATCTATTCAACTATCTATTATGCAATGAAAGGCCGTTTTATTAACACATGAAAATAAAAGAAGCAGTCTTCAAGAATGAATTTAACATAAATTGTTAATGTCCTTAACACTTGTCCATGTATCTTGATATCTGAATATATGTTGTAACGCGAGCTTATAAATGTTTCTACATCTCCCTCTTATCAATGATAATATTCTCTAGTGACATTGTTATTCTCAGTGAAAGTGAAACAGAATTACATTTCATATGAATGAATTGAGCGCAGAATATGGATTGATACTGAACCGGAAAAGCGCCGGCCGCGGGTGGCCGAGCGGTTCTAGGTGCTTCAGTCTGAAACCGCGCGACCACTACAGTCCCAGGTTCGAATACTGCCTCGCGCATGGATGTGTGTGATGTCCTTAGGTTAATTAGGTTTAAGTAGTTCTAAGTTCTAGGGACTGATGTCCTCAGATGATAAGTCCCATAGTCCTCAGAGCCATTAACCGGAAAAGGCGGAAGTCACGAGAAGTAGTAGAAACTTAACATCAAAATTGGTGATCTCCAAGTAGACGAAGGAATTTTGCTACCTTGGAAGTAAAATAACTCTTGACGGACGAAGCAAGGAGAACACAAAAAGCCGACTAGTACATGCAAAGAGAGAATTCCTGGCGTAGAGAAGTTGGTTGGTTGGTTCCGGGAAGGAGACCAGACAGGGAGGTCATCGGTCTCATCGGATTAGGGAAGGACGGGGAAGGAAGTCGGCCGTGCCCTTTGAAAGGAACCATCCCGGCATTTGCCTCGAGCGATTTAGGGAAATCACGGAAAACGTAAATCAGGATGGCCGGAGGCGGGATTGAACCGTCGTCCTCCCGAATGCGAGTCCAGTGTCTAATCACTGCGCCACCTCGCTCGGTCCTACTGCAGTCTATTGTGTGAAACAGACCTTAATTTGAGGAAGCAAATGCTGACGCTATAAGTCTGGAGCACAACATTGTATAATTGCGAATCACGGACAGTGCGAAAGGTGGCACAGAAAGTAATCTGTGCGACTGAGATGTGGTGCTATAGAAGAACGTTGAAAAGTAGATGGACTGGTAAAGATAAAGAATGAGGAGGTTCCCCGCAGAACTGGCGAGTAAGGAACAATGACAGAAGAAGAAAGGACAGGATGATAGGATATTTGTTAAAGCGTTAGGTAATAACCTCCATGATACCGGAGGGAGTTGTAGATGGTAATAACTTTAAGGGAAGCCAGAGATTTGAATATATCCAACAAATAATTCACGACGTGTCTGCAAATGCTGCTTTGATATGAAGAGGTTAGGTTAGGTTAGGTAATCGTGACGGGCCCCATCTAGCCAGACAAAAGACGAGAACAAAAAGCCTCTACTGCTATTCTGTTAGGAAGTTACTCATCACTTCCAGAGCTCATGGATGTTCTGTTCCCCTTCACTTCAATATGTGGTTTGGGATACAGAGTAAGCTAGCACATATTACTAAAACCTAAAGGCTTGTATCAATGACCACCCTCATGAATACCATGATTTCAGCTTGATCTTTCAAGGTCAAATGCTTCAAATGGCTCTGAGCACTATGGGACTTAACATCTATGGTCATCAGTCCCCTAGAACTTAGAACTACTTAAACCTAATTAACCTAAGGACATCACACAACACCCAGTCATCACGAGGCAGAGAAAAGCCCTGACCCCGCCCGGAATCGAACCCGGGAACCCGGGCGTGGGAAGCGAGAACGCTATCGCACGACCACGAGCTGCGGACTTTCATGGTCAAGCAAATAATTCTCAGTAAAGAACTGGCTATCTCAAGGATCTGTTCTTGTGCCAATAATCTTCTGTTTGCACACCGATGACTTCCCACTACCATCAGTACCACGTCCTCTTATTCCAGCGACCTACCATTAGCTGCTCAAACTTCCACGCTTGAGGAACACTCAACACTCTATCCAAGGACCTACAATCTATATATTCATACAAGAAAGGGAGACTCTGTCTAAATCCATTAACACTGAAGTAGGCAATACCAAAACATATATACTGTCATCACCGCATCACGTGCCTATATCGCCACGAAGCGTCAGGCGTCAATCAGTCTTTCGGTGGGCAGTGTTCTGCCATCCAGGGACACCAGTGGAATCTTGAAGAAAATTGAAACGTCGAGCACTGAAGAAGTCTGAGGAGCAATGTGATGCGGCCTAATGACTCAGATGATTTTATTATCTTTCTAGGAGGAGGTACCCCACAGCCTGTAGATGTTTCAAAAGTGTCGTGATATCCGCCTTGAGCTGCTAATAAAATATTTATAGCGACTTGTTCCGGTCGACTAATCATCATCAGGTTCTTAAAAGCATTTACAGCTCAGTTTTGTATTAGGTGAATAAAACTACACTGCCGTTTGTGAAAAGTTCAACACCGTGAAGGAATTGTCGAATAGCGCCTCACTTGGTGGAAGTGGCGACGGGTGTGCACGCAATACGTGATACGTTTTGCAGCGAGATGGGCTACACGTAGACCTAGCAGAGCCTGTCGTGTCGGTCCGACAGGGTCGGTGTTGCGCCTAGTGTAGTCGGTGCAGAGGTGTCACACAAGGTGGAAACAACACAGTGAGTGCCAGTATGCCTCGTCGACGTCAAAGGGAGCTATGTCGGCATGTGAGCGAGTTCGAACGGGGCTGGATGATCGGTCTCCGAGAAACGGAGTTGTCATACCTTGACATTTCGGCTCGCACTAGGCATGCTGCTACGAAAGTGATGCGTTTGTGGAAGGAGTGGATAGAGGAAGGTCGTACGCAGCGACGAGCGGGAACTGGACCACGGCACTTGACCACAGCACGGGATGACCGTCATCTTGTTCACATGGCCATTACGGACAGTACAGCGTTATCCACAGTATTGGCTCGTCGGTGGAGCACTGCAACAGGTGTGAACTTCTATGCATCGACAGTTCGTCGCCGTCTGCTGCAGCTCGGACTGGTTGCACGCATGCCATTTCGTCGGCTTCCATTGTCAGAAACCACAAGCTCCTCGGACTGCAATGGGCACGTGAACACCGTCACTGGGATGCTGAGTGGCAACATGTAATCTTTTCGGACGAGTCCCGCTTCGACGTGTCCTACAGTGATGGCCGCATACGTGTCCAACGGTACCGTGGTGAGCGTAACCTGGAGGGCTGCATTGTGGAGCGGCATAGCGGACAAACACCAGGTGTGATGGTTTGGTGCGTCATTGGTTACAACAACCGATCTCGCCTCGTACATATTGCGGGTACTTTGAACAGCAACCGGTACCTAACGGAGGCTGTGGAGCCTGAGGTACTCCCCCTGCTTCAGGCATCTCCACAGGCCACATTCTTCAGGCATCTCCACAGGCCACATTTCGCCGGCCAAAGTGGACGAGCGGTTCAAGACGCTTCAGTCTGAAACCGCGCGACCGCTACGGTCGCAGGTTCGAATCCTGCCTCGGGCTTGGACGTGTGTGCTGTCCTTAGGTTAGTTAGGTTTAAGTAGTTCTAAGTTCCAGGGGGCTGATGACCTCAGATGTTGAGTCCCATAGTGCCAGAGCCATTTGAACCATTTTGAACAGGCCACATTTCAACAGGACAATGCCCTGCCACATATTGCGACGAATGTACAGGACTTTTTCAAAGAGCGACGGGTACCATTGCTTCCCTGGCCTGCACGTTTGCCAGACAAGTCGCCCATCCAACATGTCTGGCATATGGTTGGTCGGCACCTGTTGCGTCACGGCCCTCCAGTAACTGGTGTCACGGATTTGTGGGACTCGGATACAAACTCCGTGGAGGGAATGAGATTTTCACTCTGCAGCGGAGTGTGCGCTGATATGCAACTTCCTGGAAGATTAAAACTGTGTGCTGGACCGAGACTCGAACTCGGAACCTTTGCCTTTCGCGGTCAAGTGCTCTGCCATCTGAGCTACCCAAGTACGACTCACGCCCCGTCCTCACAGCTTTACTTCTGCCAGCACCTCGTCTCCTACCTCTGCCTGTACCTCGTCTAGAGCACTTGCCCGCGAAAGGCAAAGGTCCTGAGTTCCAGTCTCGGTCCGGCACTTAGTTTCAATCTTACAGAAAGTTCCGTGGAGGGAAATCCCTTAGGAACGTATTCAGAACCTTACTGATTCAATGCCACGGCGTATAGCAGCTCTGATTGCAGCGCATGGTGGCCACACGACATACTGAATAGCAGGGCTCGAAGGACATGTACAGATTTGAAAAGGTAATCATTTGTTACTTGTCATGCGCCTAACTTGTGGTATTAAATTAATTGAATTCATGCGTTTCCTCCTTGGCGTTGCAATCTCCACAAACGGTAGTGTATGAATTAGGCACTGTTGTCACATAGTAGTATAGATTACATCGCTAATATAAAAAGTGTGCTAGGTATTGTTCTGTTTCATGAAAGGGCCTACCTCGGCAATCGCTGTTAAGGTCATAAACTGATGCATGCTACATGTTCACAACGCTAACGCCGGTTGCTGATGTAGCATGAAACAATGCACTGCCTAGCACAGTTTTTATACTGATGATGTAAATTACAGCATGATGTGACAACAATAACGTATTCATGCTTTTATTAACTGTCGTCAATGATTTTAAATTCACCTAATATGATGCTGCAACTGCCTTTAGCAGCTTCATGTTGGTAACTTGATCGAAACTGGTTGTCTAAATAAAGGCGGTAATCACGACATTTTTCATATTTTACCATCAGTGGTCATAATGTTTCAGCTCGTCAATAAGGGTACATCGCCCATCTTTAGCAGGTCATCACAAGTCATACACATAAACAAATACACTTCAATATGCACTATACTTTCACACTTATTGTATGAAACATACCGAAATAGAAATAAATTAAGATTCCCACTCTTCTCGCCGAGGTTTCCTTTGGTTCTAAGGCAAATGCCGGAAATGAAAATAACTGCCCACCCTCCTGCCAGTTATTCTCAGACAGGACTCTATCTGCCTCATTTCCATCTCGCTTGGTGTTTGGCTGTAAAGTCCCTGATCCTATTGACACCACAATCGTCATTACACCCAGAGCCTATTGTCTCTAGAGAATAAGAAGTACGAGCGAAAAAAAAGCGAAAAAGAGAAACGGAAACGCCAGACAGATCACTAAAGTATGCAAAGCTGTTAGGAATGCGACAAACAAGTCTAATGTTGATAACGACTGCATTGTATGCTTGGATTTTGTATTGGATCTGCTTTTGTGCGCCTTGTACTCTGCTGGTAATGCTCTTTGCTGTGTGTACGCAAGGGGTGGCTCACAAAGTTACCTGTGAAGTCGCTCTTCCCCCATTTCCGGGCTGGTACGAAATATAAACGTAACCTATAGCTTATTCATCTAATGCATCAGTTTTTAGTGGTTTTGGACTCGAAAGGGAACACTGCTTTGTGGGAGTCTCGTTCGGTTCATGTAACAGATGCTATTTTCTTGTATCTTGTGGAATACAAAATTTTGGTTACAGGCACTCGCTAAGCAGTCCATTTCTAGTCGACTATTATCATCGTCCAGGTCGAATGTATGCCGATTTACCTCACTTAGTGAGAGATGCTACAAAATTTTTACTAAATTTTTCTCTGTCAATGAAGTAATACGGCCACCTAGTTGAAGACACCACGAAAAGAAATAACAATAAAACATGCAAAAGCGTGCGTAATCATAATACTGCCACAGCGAGAATCACTGGCGTAACGTGTCAGAGAGGATTACTTAAATCCTACTAATGTGCTCTTTCCATTTCCTTTTCGTTTATTTTTCGTTACAAGATGTAGATTTTCTTGTATGGTTAACGTCATACCATCATTTAAAACACTAGTTATATTCCATTATGGACAAAGTAACGTAGATGAAGATTTAAACGAAAGAGGCGATTATAAATAAAACGAAATTCAAGCAAAATGAGTAATGGAAATACTGAATGAAATATCAAGGACAAAAATATAGGATGATAAAATGGAAGAAATTAAATCGAAATTACACATAAAAGTAATTAAAATCACTTGCACAAAGATTCAAAGAGGAAAATGAGTGATAGGAAGAAAAATGAGAGCAACATAAAGAAGCTGATATGTTGATTAAAATGATGTTACAAATGAATAGAAGTAAAAAAATTACATTTAACCCAATTAATTGAATAAAAATTTTGACAAAAACTTTCGATGCATCTGACGAGGTTGAAACCTATAGCCCCTTGCGCTTGAGGCCTGTACTTTATCCGTTATGCTGTACAACCACTTTGTTAATCATCCCTTTTTTAAATCTGACGAGCATTACGTGAGATTTCAAACTGTTGTCTTCGATTAATCGCACCGAGGAACATTATCGTATAGATGATTTCTAAAAGACGATCCCACCGCTGGGGATCTCTCCTAGTAAGAGTACTAAAAAGAAGTATCTACAAACAAACAAAAAATTAATATCATAACTTTGTTCTTGAGGCGATAATTAAAACTTTACGATTACCCACCGTTATCCGTTTCTAACGCCCTCAACGTCGAGAGAGCCTCAAAGTCTAACCTACACCTTCAACAGTTTGGTAGGTTCCTAAGCTGTACTGCAGAAATTCTATTAAAGGAAACGACTGCGTCCACTAAAATTCCTCTTCATTACGCCTGACAAACGCAACAAACCAGTTCGCCTCGAACGGTCGTTTTCAAGTGACTTCGCCAGAGTGGGTGTGCTAGCAAAATATGAATCATATTGAATAATGCGTAATCCATTCATATATGATGGTATCAGAGTGTTAGTCATCCCAATTTAGGGACCCGTTCTGACTCATACGGCTATGTTACGTGGCAAGAGTATACAACAAAATATTTCCTGATGTTTTACTTTAGAAGAGAAGAATGAGTTCATCAACAAAGAGGTCCCATGATTATGGTTTATTTCCAAACGACGTTATGAAACACCGTAAGCTGCTCTTGAAAGTATTCTTTAATAACGGTCAAAGACCATTTTCCAGCAGAGTCTGTGTTAACGGCAAGAGTTAAGTAGTAATGCAGTGGCATGAAGAACAGTTACGTATTCTATAGCACGTACGTATGTTTATTCTCACTGCGCATAATATGATCAATCCTCACACATCTTACACTCGCATGTGTAAACTTGTAGTTGCTAACTCTCGTTTCCCGCTTTAGTTTCCAGTCGACTATTTCTTTTTGACGTCATTGTATTCCAACGCAACTCATGCTGGTAGCCCAATCTTTTAATATTAGGGGAGAGTGTTGCACCTTTCAGCACATTTCAGACTTTCGTCTGTAGCCACCTCTGTATCAGATGTTTTATACATTTTCTCATTTCATTTATAAATGAATAGCATTCACTTCTGTAGGCTGCAGTCTTTTTCAGAAACTACAATAATTACTCCAGAAATGAAAGGTTTTCCCAAACGTAAAAAAATGTTCCAAGGTACAACATGGTCATGTCCCATGTCGGCACTTATCGATTCTTCGATCTGTGAAGCTTCGGAGTTTCTGTAACACAGAGGTGGACTGGGAAGTGAGAGTTTGTTGAGTGGCTGGGTGGCAACCCGGAAGTGTGGCGGGCGAGTTATGGCTAGTGGACCGACAGAATTGAGCAGGAGACTGTACTACGGAAATTATTTTAACTGAAGGTGGAGGGGGGAGAAAGGAAAGGAACTATTGATTTCAGCTGCATTGAACTTCATGCGAGTGAAAATTTGTGCTGCACTGAGATTCGAACCCGGAATCCCCTGCTTACTAGACATTAGTGTTAACCACTGCGCCACCCGGACACAGTGTTAATCATAAACGCGCGGACTATCTCGGCACGCTCTCCACTCAACTCACATTCCCCAGTAGTTCCCGTCTGTGTCCTCCGCGCTCTCTAATTTTAGATTCCCACAGGAGGTCGGACGTAATTGTGCATCTATACTGAGGCCTTGGATTCATTGCCCATCGAGGCAAATCAATCGGTGTCTGTTCTTTCGGGTATTTCCAATGAACAGACACCATACATGCTTGCATGTAGTTGATTTGTCTCGATGGGCAATGAATCCACCACCTTCACTGTGGATGCACAGCTACGTTCGACCTCATGTGGGAACCATGAAACAGTGAGCATGGAGGACATTGACGAGAACAGCCGATAGACGGCGCTAGGCGCTAGGCCTGCTGAGATAGTCCGTGCAATTGCGATACACGGTGTCCGTATGGTGCAGCGGTTAACGGAACTGTGTAGTAACTAGGGGATCCTGAGTTCGGGTCTCAGTGCAGCACACATTTTCACTCATGGCCGCTGATTCCAATAAAGTTCCGACGCAGCTGGCATCAATAGTCCCTTCCCTTTCCTTTCGGTTCACCCCCTTTCACTTTCAATTTAATACTAAACATCACAACTGCGGATTCCTCGTGGTGTCTGTTCTTTCGGAGATTATTTATTCGTATATTAACTTGTAATCAATACGTTGTACTAGTTATACTGTATATACTTTGGGAGACTTTTGTGTAATTTGATGATCAATAAATTTGACCTGTATTGTACGCTCAGTCAACCGACTCCACGAATAATTATTTTGAGCCAAACTCCCCCATCTAAACACTAGGAACGAATATTCTATTGAAATTAAAAAGTTTTGCGGTCGAGGTAATCTTATCAACACTGTATTTAATACTGTTACACTATTACTCTATTACATACCAATAAACAGAATGCAAAAGCAAATTAAGTACAAATATTATAAAAAACAGGTCACAAGTTAAATTAATTTTAAAATAGTAGCCGTTGGAAACCATCACAAATTTCCATTTTCAAGACAGGTGTAATTATTAAGACATTAAAGAAACTCAGTCTCTTTGCAAATATCCCATGTTCCGTGGTAGAAGATATCCTTCCATTTCAAGGTGCAAGATGGTGCACGATTGGCAACGTACGTCTCAACTATCCACATGTTGAAGTTTAGTGGAAGTCAAGTTTTTCGGTGCTTTAACAGAGGAATGCATCGACATTATAGATAAAAAGACAGAAGTGTCCAAGAGGCATTTCTCGGCCCACTTTTGCCATGTCCTAATTGAGAGGCAGCTACCAATTTATTCTACATAGTGGGAAGTTCCGGTGTTTCCTTTTGGTTACTCCCGATGGATGCATGAATTGCAACATGGCCAGAAATGCCCCTTAGACACTTCCGTCTTTTCATTCATCATATTGATGCATTCCTCTTTCAAAGTACAAAGATCTCTACTTCCTCTAAATTTGACAGTAACCAACTATTAGGTTTGAAGCAGAGCTTGAGATACATATAAAAGAAAGTAAGATTTTTTTTACTAAAAACATACCTGGCCAGCTATAAATCCATAAAGTCATCAAATCCCTGAGGCCAGTTGTCAGTGTGAAAAGGGTACCTGGAGAAAAATTAATTAATCTGTTAGATGAGATACTTCGTAAATGGTGTAGTTACAATGAACATTTTTCAGTTAATGATAGTAAGTAGGAGGCACAGTCAATACAAGAGTGCACATTAAATGAGGGTGCAAAGTTGGCTTCATCAGATTTAACTAATTTGTACACATCTGTCCAGCTGAAGAAACGAAAGACATTACAGAGAACAAAAGCAAGTTATTTGAAGTTGAAATAGATGAATTTATAAGACTATTAAAGTTTGTCTTATTGTTCAATTTCTTTATGTATGAGGATAAGTTTCACACACAAGATAATGGTTTGGCACTGGGTTGTGCATTAGCAGGACATATGACAGACATTTTCATGAGTGCATATGAAATAGCGTTTCCAAAGGATAATATTAAATAAAGTGATAAACTGCACTTTTACGGCAGATATGTTGACGATATAGTTGTAGTGTATCACGGGCCCAAGAAAGAAATAAATAAATTGGAGAGTGATCTTCATAAAATGCATGAGAATATAGTGTACACAGTAAAGCATGGGCAACAAGAATTTTAAAATTATGTTGTTATAATGATCGAGAATAGAAATAAGCAGCTTCAGATATGAATAATAGGAAATTCATGTTCACAGGTGCAAAAATTGATAAGGCCTCTTGCCACCCACGTAAACATAAAACAGCATCCTCAGAAATGCAGTGCGTAGAGCTAATTCTATCCTGGTATGTTCTAAGAACAAGGATGAAGAAATGAAAACACTTAGGCAAATAACAGTGAAAACGATTTTGGCACGAGTTTAATTGATAGAACTGATGCAGAAGTAGGATATGAAATGCAATAAATATACAGATATATAGAGTAGTGCCATTCCGGGGAATTATTTACACAAATTTATGAGGTTATTTAGTAATAAAGGTGTTAAAATTGCATTCATCATGGACAATAAATTGGAACTGAGGCTAAAGCATAAGACTGGCACAGATGAGAACTGGACGGGGAAAGTGTCAGGATTGTGCGGTGAAGTAAGCGGAGCTGATGGGGAGAAACTTTAAAATAAGGGTTAAAGAGCATAATAATATGCTAAGAGCCTCAAGAATGAGCAGTATTAATTGGGTAGTATCAAATACAGCATGAACGCTTTGCTCTTTGAAGAAAAAGGTAGATTGCTGTCAAATTTAGAGACAGTAGAGATCTTTTTGTGCTTGAAGAGAGGAATGCGTCGAAGTGATGACTGAAAAGACGAAAGTCTCGAAGTAGCTTTTCTGGGCCCACCTTAGTGATTTCCTCGTTTAGATGTAGCTACTAACTTATTCCAATCTGTGGGAAGTCGTAGTGGCTCCTGTTCGTTTTTCTGCGTAGATGTACAAATTCCGACCTAGGTGACGTTTTAGAAGTATCTTTGGAATATCGTGGGAGTTTCCGTAGGTCCCTAACCGAGTCTTGTGAGAATGTATGGACCAACAAGAGATAGTTCATGGAAAAAATGGCTCTGAGCACTATGGGACTTAACATCTTAGGTCATCAGATCCCCTAGAACTTACAACTACTTAAACCTAACTAACCTAAGGACATCACACACATCCATGCCCGAGGCAGGATTCGAACCTGCGACCGTAGCAGTCGCGTGGTTCCGGACTGAAGTGTCTAGAACCGCTCGGCCACATCGGCCGGCATAGTTCATGAAAAAGTCTTATGGCTGATAGTGCATGTTTACTGCTGGAGTTTTCCTTTTGGTGGTGTCTAATGATAGTAATTTTAAGACATGTTACACAATAGATAGTCTGGTGCTACAGACCATAAGGAAATACCAAATGATGACGTGTACAGTTCTCTTTCTCGCTCTCCCTAGTCATTACAGTGGAAAGGTATTCCACTGAATAGTCGGTCAGACCGACTGCGCTGTAGATCAGCAGATAGGAACGAGAGCAGCATCTGTGAGCTAAGCAGAATGGCTCATCCTCAAACATGAGCCACAAATTTGAATTAAATGACTCAGCCGACTAGCAGGTGATGTAAGTGCAACTAATTGATATGGACGACGTGGCTTGAACTCTCATAGCAAGCCTGTGTTACGAAGTACGCTGCTTTTAGAGGACAGTGGAGATCGACTTTAATACGCACGTTAAGCATACAAAGAGGAAACAATACCTGCGAATACCTCTGTCACTTCTTATTAAATTTTAGCCCCTTTACAGCATCAGGAAAGCAAAAGGATTAATTCATCTGCACAAGGGAATACTAAAAAAATGTATTAGCTGAAAGTAACCATTCTGCTAACAAATAATTAATATTGATTTCATTAAAGGGATGCGATAAGAAAGACAGTATGTTGTGCCATCGTGAGGGTATTAAGGGAGCTGATGCCTTAATAATGTGGTCTTCAGGTACTGAAGCATATTTGTAAAAACCTGAAGGAAATGGTCTCCGTGAGGTGACATAGTTTTCCAGTCAGTGGTTTCTCTTCAATAACACATTTTCGGGTACATGACGCCGTCGTCATGTGATGTCCTTCGTAGCTATCCCTATTCCTTGTGTTAGTAATCGATTAAAAGTAAATCCATAATTTGGCCGCCTTGAGGAATTGCAACTGGTTGACGTTCGCGAATTCTTTATTTGAATTTGTTTAACGGCCGGTTGGAAATTCAACACGTGTTGAGGCGAAATGGACATACGTCTTTCTCGAGTTATTTCTTTAAAATTGTGGTGTCCTGCCCACTCCTCTCTTATAAGGTGCCTAAAGGACGCTGCTTTCTCATATAGCTATACAGCAATTCAAGCAAATCACATTAATGGTTTTTATTACAATAAAGTTGACTGACAGAACTTTGGGTTGCAGGCAAATGGCAACATGCTAATAGTCAGTGTCCTTCGATATATACAATGTCCATATAAGTAATTCACACAAGTTCATATGGATCACCAATCACTGCTCTACTAGTGCGTGGTTTCTAGTGCGGATCTGCTACTGTCGGTCTATTACTGTCCGGCCGCCGCTGGCAGGAGCGGAGTTTGTACGAGGTGCATTCAAGTTCTAAGGCCTCCGATTTTTTTTTTCTCCGGACTGGAAAGAGATAGAAACATGCGTATTGTTTTAAAATGAGGCCGCGTTCATTGTCAATACGTCCCAGAGATGGCAGCACCGTATGGCAGATGGAATTTTACCGCCAGCGGCGAGAATGAGAACTGTTTTAAATACTTAAAATGGCGACGTTTTCCTTACTTGAACAGCGTGCAATCATTCGTTTTCTGAATTTGCGTGGTGTGAAACCAATTGAAATTCATCGACATTTGAAGGAGACATGTGGTGATGGAGTTATGGACGTGTCGAAAGTGCGCTCGTGGGTGCGACAGTTTAATGAAGGCAGAACATCGTGTGACAACAAACCGAAACAACCTCGGGCTCGCACAAGCCGGTCTGACGACATGATCGAGAAAGTGGAAAGAATTGTTTTGGGGGATCGCCGAATGACTGTTGAACAGATCGCCTCCATAGTTGGCATTTCTGTGTGTTCTGTGCACACAATCCTGCATGACGATCTGAAAATGCGAAAAGTGTCATGCAGGTGGGTGCCACGAATGCTGACGGACGACCACACGGCTGCCCGTGTCGCATGTTGCCAAGCAATGTTGACGCGCAACGACAGCGCGAATGGGACTTTCTTTTCGTCGGTTGTGACAGTGGATGAGACGTGGATGCCATTTTTTCAATCCAGAAACAAAGCGCCAGTCAGCTCAATGGAAGCACACAGATTCACCGCCACCAAAAAAATTTCGGGTAACCACCAGTGCTGAAAAAATGATGGTGTCCATGTTCTGGGACAGCGAGGGCGTAATCCTTACCCATTGCGTTCCAAAGGGCACTACGGTAACAGGTGCATCCTACGAAAATGTTTTGAAGAACAAATTCCTTCCTGCACTGCAACAAAAACGTCCGGGAAGGGCTGTGTGTGTGCTGTTTTACCAAGGCAACGCACCCGCACATCGAGCTAACGTTACGCAACAGTTTCTTCGTGATAACAACTTTGAAGTGATTTCTCATGCTCCCTACTCACCTGACCTGGCTCCTAGTGACTTTTGGCTTTTTCCAACAATGAAAGACACTCTCCGTGGCCGCACATTCACCAGCCGTGCTGCTATTGCCTCAGCGATTTTCCAGTGGTCAAAACAGACTCCTAAAGAAGCCTTCGCCACTGCCATGGAATCATGGCGTCAGCGTTGTGAAAAATGTGTACGTCTGCAGGGCGATTACGTCGAGAAGTAACGCCAGTTTCATCGATTTCGGGTGAGTAGTTAATTAGAAAAAAAATCGGAGGCCTTAGAACTTGAATGCACCTCGTATTCTCTTCGGATAGAGGCCGCTCCGGTTGTGGTGCGGTCCGAGTCGGCGTGTGTCGGCTGACAGCCTTCTCTGCTCTGGCGGTCTTCTCCTTCCTGCCGGTGCTTGCAGTTACGCCGGAACAAAAATGTCTTATACTTTCTCTCTTTTTTTAAACTATGACTGGTATATAACTTTTGTGTAGCTTGTAACTCAGTAGCGAGTGGTCATGCACTATGTACCTTCGACTGTTGCTAATGTATACTTATAATACACTCCTGGAAATTGAAATAAGAACACCGTGAATTCATTGTCCCAGGAAGGGGAAACGTTATTGACACATTCCTGGGGTCAGATACATCACATGATCACACTGACAGAACCACAGGCACATAGACACAGGCAACAGAGCATGCACAATGTCGGCACTAGTACAGTGTATATCCACCTTTCGCAGCAATGCAGGCTGCTATTCTCCCTTGGAGACGATCGTAGAGATGCTGGATGTAGTCCTGTGGAACGGCTTGCCATGCCATTTCCACCTGGCGCCTCAGTTGGACCAGCGTTCGTGCTGGACGTGCAGACTGCGTGAGACGACGCTTCATCCAGTCCCAAACATGCTCAATGGGGGACAGATCCGGAGATCTTGCTGGCCAGGGTAGTTGACTTACACCTTCTAGAGCACGTTGGGTGGCACGGGATACATGCGGACGTGCATTGTCCTGTTGGAACAGCAAGTTCCCTTGCCGGTCTAGGAATGGTAGAACGATGGGTTCGATGACGGTTTGGATGTACCGTGCACTATTCAGTGTCCCCTCGACGATCACCAGTGGTGTACGGCCAGTGTAGGAGATCGCTCCCCACACCATGATGCCGGGTGTTGGCCCTGTGTGCCTCGGTCGTATGCAGTCCTGATTGTGGCGCTCACCTGCACGGCGCCAAACACGCATACGACCATCATTGGCTGGGAAGTGGCGGTGCGCTCCCCTACGGCACTGCGTAGGATCCTACGGTCTTGGCGTGCATCCGTGCGTCGCTGCGGTCCGGTCCCAGGTCGACGGGCACGTGCACCTTCCGCCGACCACTGGCGACAACATCGATGTACTGTGGAGACCTCACGCCCCACGTGTTGAGCAATTCGGCGGTATGTCCACCCGGCCTCCCGCATGCCCACTATACGCCCTCGCTCAAAGTCCGTCAACTGCACATACGGTTCACGTCCACGCTGTCGCGGCATGCTACCAGTGTTAAAGACTGCGATGGAGCTCCGTATGCCACGGCAAACTGGCTGACACTGACGGCGGCGGTGCACAAATGCTGCGCAGCTAGCGCCATTCGACGGCCAACACCGCGGTTCCTGGTGTGTCCGCTGTGCCGTGCGTGTGATCATTGCTTGTACAGCCCTCTCGCAGTGTCCGGAGCAAGTATGGTGGGTCTGACACACCGGTGTCAATGTGTTCTTTTTTCCATTTCCAGGAGTGTAATTTGTAATTGGAACAAATAATATTTGTAATTGTAACAACCATTGCTTAAGATAATTTTGCATAAATTGTGGTCATTTATACATCTTACTGTTGTTTCTTAAAGCCAAACCTTTAACTTTACTCCTCATACCTCACATGATTCCCCAAGGTCTTAATTGCACAGGTTTAAAAATATTAACTCTCTGCTTGCCGAGAGCAGTAATGTAAATGTATTTTATTTCAGCGCATGTCCCTTTGTCGAATTACGAGCTCAGATGATGCGAGACAGTTGCAGAGAATATCTCTTGGTGCACTGTCGCAGGTCCAACTTAAAAGCTCTCAGTTACATGGCATAATTGTGGGTTAGTAAAGTCATAATTAAATCGAATTTAATATTCCTTAATAAATAAACACAGTGACTTCGAATAATGGCAGGTTTTCGTCACATTTTATACAATCACGCTTCAATAATAAAACTGCCAACGTCACAGCGTCAATCTTCCACTACCTCTCTCTTTCCTAAATATTAACAGCACTGTTGTTATATTTTCGGCAAGCTGGACTGATGTTGTGAGGTGCCAAACTTGGAACGTAATGATGACTTATTGGGGAAAGCACAATCAAGCAAAACAATGCTATATATGGAATCTATTAATATCGTGCAGTGTGGGATGAACTGAACTGGGCGGCAGCAACTGCGCCGTGGTCGCGCACTGGTGTGTGGTCGAAAACGAGAAACTGAGAAATACGTTTGCTGTCACGCGTAGGTTGTCCAGAACACGGCCTGATCAGGAAGCGTCCCGCGATTTTCATATTCTCTCTTTCGCTAAGTGAAGACCTTTAGCCCTACAGAAAAAATTGAACAGTATCATTTTGCAGGAAATTTAATGTAGTTAAATTTTGTACTGGTATACGTTTTCGCTAGAGACAATGATTTTCGAATTATTCGAGAAAAACGTAAAAAAGTGATCTTTAAACGCGTTTTTCTTTAACATCTCAAGAGCTGTGGTCTCCATCTAAAACGTATCACAGTAAAAAAGTTGCCTACAAAAGGTCCTGTTAATTTTTTTCTGTAAGACTAATAGTTTGTGCATAGCGAGCGAGAGAATATGAATCTCTCGTGCGTCCTTTTTGAAGCCATTGTGGGTTGCTTAAAATCATAGGTAGGTGCTGCTGAATTATTCTCTATGTTCCACAAGAATAGATCTCGTGAGAAATAAAACATATGAATACCTCTTGTCAGTTGCCAAGCAGCCTGTTAATTATTTGTAGTGAGTGTTATCAACTGTCTAGGTCCGTGAGATATCTTCTGTGTAAGGCTGCATGTATATCGGGTGTAAACGATAACTGTTTATTACGTACCACAGTGATGTAGGGGATGTCGAAACGAACGTATTCATATGGGACACCTGCGGTCCATCCAGTTTTGATGGCTATAAAACCCACCTAAGTTACAGAGTATGCATGCGGCGAGAGATTTTCAAAATCCTCTAGCTCTCTTACGTTACCAGCTTAGTCAGGTATTTTGTTAACGTTATTAATTTGAAGTTTCCCGTGAGGATACTGAAAACAAAAGACTGTTGCAAAGGTCCTGCAAAAACTACGTTTACAATTGAACCTAAACTTACTCTTTACAAGCACATTAGTTTTGTAGCAAGGAAGCCATACAAACAAAACGATTTAGTTGGTAATTTTATGCTTCAGGAACTTCGACCTGTGGAAGCCACAGAGAGCGCATCCCAACAAAATTTACTTGTGCCCCCATGCTCTAAAGGAAAAAAAAGCATTGCTTCTGGATCCGGGACTGATGTCATGTCGACGTTCTGGCGAACGGTGGTTGCTGTTTTGGTGTTTCAGTTTGCTGCTTGATATTACTGTATGAAATTGCTGTCCACTGTAGGCGTTACCTAAGCATTTCATTCGAGCTCCACTTACATTTCTTGAGTTTCAAGTACATTTGCAAATCATGTTTATTCAGGACGGCTCCTCGTGCAGCGTGTTTCTTCAGTTTGCTGTAGGACTTTCATACTCCTTTGCGGCCCATTCGAACCCACGAGCACACGCCATTTGTAGTGTCCATTTATAAGCAGTCCATCTGTGGTTATCGATAGCCTCCAACACTTTTCCCCTTCTTTCCCTTAAAAACCACGGGAAATTTTTGTTCATTTTATTTTTATATAACTGCATTTACATTACACTTCGCAGTCCACCCAAGGGTGTGTGGCGGAGGCTACTTCTGGTACCACTAACTAATCCCCCTACCCTGTTCCCTTCGTTTAACGCGCGTGGCCTCTGTATTACTCTAATTTCTCCTGTGTTCTCTTTGTGATCATTTCACGACATGTAAGTGAGGGAAATCGGACTCTTGTCGGAAAATGCTCTCTCGAAATTTCAGTGGTAAACATCTCCGTGATGCACAAGACCTCTCTCGTAGCGTCTGCCGCTGGAGTTTATTTAGCACCTCTGTAACGCTCTCGCGGCGACTAAACAATCCCATAACAAAACGTGTAGCGTTATCTCTATCTCGTCTGCCAGTTCTACATGGTAGGAATTCCAGATATATGAACAGTACTCAAGAATCGACCAGACAAGCGCCTTGTATGACACTTCGTTCGTGAAATAGTCTTTTCCCCAAGATTTTTCCTGTGACTCTGTCTGGTATTGCTTTTCCTGCTATTTGTTTTATCTGGTCATTCCACTTAAGATTGCTCTGGATAGTTACTCCTTGATATTTTACAGTAGGTACTGTTACCAGGAATTTGACGTTAATAGTGTGGTTTTATTTGTCATTGCGGCGTTCGTACGATGACTGAAAGCAGGGACCGTTTAACGATCTTCCACGGTGAAACAGTTGCGGAAGACCGAATTCAGTATTTCGGCCTTCGCCATATTATCTCCCGTATCTTCGGTACTGGTAAGGTCAGTGAATGAATGAAAGGGGATTTCAGACCACTTACTGGTTTTTCACGTGAGACCAAAACTATCTAGGGTTTTCACTGAACTCTGTTGACAAAATTTTGATTTCAGAGTCACTGAATGCCTCTCTCATTGCTCTCCTTAGCTCATTTTCGCCTTGTTCCGATTTTGTTTTCAGCTAGGTTTTGATATCTCTTCGAAACTCTCTTTGTTTACGTATCACTTTTCTAACAAGGCTATTAAATCTCGATGGGCGTTCCCCAACCTTTAATGCTGTAACGTTCCCTGGCAGCACACACACTATTAATAAAATGAAATGACATTTAATTGCACTATATACGCCGCTGTGGAGCAATTCGTATGTACTGTAATTGTTTAACAAAAAAATATTACTTAATTTTGTACAAAGGACATTCGTTATTATTGTAATATTTTCTGTAATAATATTCTCGATGTATTTATGATTGTAATATTTCTATACTCATAATGTAATTACGAAATATGTTAATATCAGCCATAAAAAAAATGTAAAATACAGCTACAGAGGAAAATAATGTTGTAAGATTACAAAGAGACATTCACAATCAGCATAGTATAAATAGGAATACATAATGTGCATTCTTTGTCGTCTTCCTCGAGAGCTGAGAGAGAGAGGAACCTGTGACATAGCATTTTATGAATGAGTAGACCTCTTTTGTCTGTATCTATCTTTAGCCGCCATTAGAGGAGAAATTACAAAGTAATGTAAGTTTAATTATTGTTGTGGTCTAAATACATTATAATTTATCAAAATTGTGTATTACTAATGTAAATTAGCTTGCCCATGTCATCTATAATATTTCTTTAAAGAATTTTCAGCATTTTTAGCGATTATCGTTGGTGTTGCTGGGCTGTGCCGCGACAGAACGATTTGCAGCGGCGGCACGTTTAAAAAATTGTTCCGCTAAAAAAAAATTAACCAAACCCGTAAATCGGGAGCAGATAAAATTAGCGGTGAATTACGAAATATTTTTCTTTTACAGTGATCCTGAGGCTGTCGGAATTTATTACTGGTTTTACATTTGTGCATTCATAGGCGGATAATTAACGTTGAAGTTGTTAATCTGTTGGTTCTTTCAATTTCTAAAGCAAATAACTTAAACGTATAGTGAAGTATGTTTTGTCAATGATAATTAAACGTTCAGGTCGGCTTGGCAATATTTAACCATTTTATGCTAACAGAGACAGTCTTGTGTTCCATAGCTAACGCCGGGAAAGAATTCAGTAAATATTAAAAAAAACCACTGCATTTAGAAAATGTGTGCCAAGGCCGAAATATGTAAAAAATTTAATTTATACAATTTTCAACTAAATGTTCTTAATCAGTTAGTATGAATTTATCAGCATGAGAGGGTTGCTAAGGTTCACGTAATTTTAATTGTGCTTAATTCTGTCTAAATGAATTTTTATTACCACACGTAAATAAGGGGTTCTACAACAAAGTTCGTATTGAAAGAGTAAATAACAAAAATATTTAAAGCCATTTCTTCCCAATTTTCATTCATTTTTTTTACATAATAAATATACACACACATATATATATATATATATATATATATATATATATATATATATATATATATATATATATATATATATATATATTATTTCATTAAAATGCCTTTCTCGATCTCATCAGCAGGTTATGGTAATTTGCGATCTTGTGCAACACTGATACAAATGTTTTCTATTGCCAAGTGGGACAATCATGTCTGTACTATTATTTTACAAATTATGGCATTCATTTATCACATTTTGAGGACGCAGAATTAATGCGTTAAAAGATTTCCTTTACAATACTTGTATAACCACGCGGTCTTGTCCTCCGATGTTAATACTAGCCGGCTTATTCTAAAACTGTTTTGCACAGGAAGGTCGCACTGTAGTACCTCTTTAAAACAGTTGTGCAAAAGAAGTAGTGGATGATATCGAAAGAAATGACCAGGGATAGAAAAGCAACTGAAATCGCTCAACAAAGGGAGATTCACTGGGTCTGACAGGATACCAATACGATTCTACATAGACATAGAGTAGTAACAGTGTACCATAGGTCTTTGGAGGAGCGAAGTGTCCCTGATGTTTGGAAAAAATCCCAGGTCATTCTCGTTTTCAAGATGGGTCGTCGACCAGGAACACAAGACTACAGGCATGTTCTCCGACGTCAGTCTCTTCTAGACTTTGGGAACATGTTTCATGCTCACGTATTATGACGTTTCTGGAGGCAGAAAAATGAGATTGTGTGTTAACTGGAATAAAGGGAAAACTTTAAAGAGGTAAAAAAATTTGATGATATATATTCCAACTATACAGGGTGAGTCACCTAACATTACCGCTGGATATATTTCGTAAACCACATCAAATACTGACGAATCGATTCCACAGACCGAACGTGAGGCGAGGGGCTAGTGTAATTGTTTAATACAAACCACAAAAAAAAAGCACGGAAGTATGTTTTTTAACACAAACCTACGTTTTTTTAAATGGAACCCCGTTAATTTTGTTATCACATCTGAACATATAAACAAATACGTAATCAGTGCCGTTTGTTGCATTGTAAAATGTTAATTACATCCGGAGATATTGTAACCTAAAGTTGACGCTTGAGTACCACTCCTCCGCTGTTCGATCGTGTGTATCGGAGAGCACCGAATTACGTAGGGATCCAAAGGGAACGGTGATGGACCTTAGGAACAGAAGAGACTGGAACAGCACATTACGTCCACATGCTAACACCTTTTTATTGGTCTTTTTCACTGACGCATATGTACATTACCATGAGGGGTGAGGTACACGTACACAAGTGGTTTCCGTTTTCAATTACGGAGTGTAATAGAGTGTGACCCGATATGTCAGGCCAATAGATGTTCAATGTGGTGGCCATCATTTGCTGCACACAATTGCAATCTCTGGCGTAATGAATGTCGTACACGCCGCAGTACATCTGGTGTAATGTCGCCGGAGGCTGCCACAATACGTTGTTTCATATCCTCTGGGGTTGTAGGCAGATCACGGTACACATTCTCCTTTAACGTACTCCACAGAAAGAAGTCCAGAGGTGTAAGATCAGGAGAACGGGCTGGCCAATTTATGCGTCCTCCACGTCCTATGAAACGCCCGTCGAACATCCTGTCAAGGGTCAGCCTAGTGTTAATTGCGGAATGTGCAGGTGCACCATCATGCTGATACCACATACGTCGACGCGTTTCCAGTGGGACATTTTCGAGCAACGTTGGCAGATCATTCTGTAGAAACGCGATGTATGTTGCAGCTGTTTGGGCCCCTGCAATGAAGTACGGACCAATGAGGTGGTCGCCAATGATTCCGCACCATACATTTACAGTCCACGGTCGCTGTCGCTCTACCTGTCTGAGCCAGCGAGGATTGTCCACGGACCAGTAATGCATGTTCCGTAGATTCACTGCCCCGTGGTTTGTGAAACCCGCTTCATCGGTAAACAGGTAGAACTGCAACGCATTCTCTGTTAATGCCCATTGACAGAATTGCACTCGATGATTAAAGTCATCACCATGTAATTGCTGATGTAGCGACACATGAAACGGGTGAAAGCGGTGACGATGCAGTATGCGCATGACACTACTTTGACTCAGTCCACCGGCTCTCGCAATGTCCCGTGTACTCATGTGTGGGTTCATGGCAACAGCAGCTAACACACCAACTGCACCCGCTTCTCCTGTGACGGGCCTGTTACGGACCCGTTTGCGTGCTACGACCATACCTGGTGCATACAGTTGGCGGTAGATGTTTTGCAATGTGCGGCACGTTGGATGCTCTCTGTCCGGGTACCGTTCTGCATACACTCTGCAGGCTTCAGCTGCATTTCGTCGACACTCGCCATAGACGAGTATCATCTCCGTCTTTGCATAGTTCGAATACACCATGGTCACAGTTCCTACAACACTATACTATCACAGACGTCTGGTAACACGGTGTACTACAGTTGGTCTGCGTGCGGAGACGAATGCAGAATAACAATAGCAGCAAGCGCTACATGCGGCACTGCGACAGCTAGACCAAACCACAATAGTGCACTACAGCCACACTCGTAAACACGGTCGTCATCGAAAACATGTCCCTGCAGATGCTGCTCGCCGACCGTGGCCCGTGTTTGTTTACAATATCTCCGGATGTAATTAACATTTTACAATGGAACAAACGGCACTGATTACGTATTTGTTTATATGTTCAGATGTGCTAACAAAACTAACGTGGTTCCATTTAAAAAAACGTAGGTTTGTGTTAAAAAACATACTTCCGTGCATTTTTGTATGGTTTGTATTAAACAATTACACTAGCCCCTCTCCTCACTTTCGGTCTGTGGAATCGCTTCGTCAGTTTTTGATGTGGTTTACGAAATATATCCAGCGGTAACGTTAGGTGACTCACCTTGTATACAAGTCTTGCATATAAGACTTGTTTGTAAACAACATTTTTCATTTTGTTATCCGAGCATGCATGTACAATTTTTTCGAATTTCCTACTCGAGAGAAGCTATGTATAGTTGACCGTCAGAGAAGCAGGAATCTTTGAGGTCGATGCAACAATATCTTAAAATTTGTCCTTCCGATTTATTAATTTAAAACTGTAAGTTAATTTGATTGGAAACTGCTGTCCTTTAAATTTGAATTGCTTTTCAGTAGTGATCAGTGGAATTCTGGGGATAAGTAGTGTGTTTCCTTTACTTTACAGTCCTAAGTTGCTTCAATAGCTGTTTGTAAATCAAACTTGGCCGATTAGATAATTTTGGTGAGCTGAGATTTCTGAGTAGTATGATCGGAGATCCAGTTTTAATTCGAAGGCAGTGTAATGGTATTCCTGGTACTTGCAAAGAGTTTAGAAATTCCGTAGCGGAGGAATTCTCTTTTGAATATTAAAGTTGATGTCGTCAACAATATAATTTTTGTTGCCAAAATTTCCCTTTTAAACAGTCAGTCCGGATTCGTATGTTTGTGAACAATGTTTGGAAAAATTCGGTCGATGAGTTCGTTTTCAGCAGTGGCTATGTTTCAGAAATCACTCTTGAGTTTAATGAGGCCGGTTGTCTGGTAAAATCTGTTGAGCAAAATGTGCTGTTGTTTCGTCTTTTGATAGTTCAACTGTCGTATTTGAATGTGTGGCCAGATATGCGATTTTTAAAGCATGCATTGGTCTCGTCTGCTGTTGTTGACTTGGGGTTAACTCGAAGAGTTTGTCGAAAATCTCCTGGGAGTAAGAGTAGAGATCCCCCAATCACTTTAGAGTTTCCTCGCACGTCTTGTAATGTTCTGTTCATGGCTTCAAGTGATTTTTTATCTTCCATTGTCCTTTCGTCCCAGAAGATAATTTTAGCTTGCTGTAGAAGTTCACCCCGTCCAGATGCTATTGAGATTTTACATCCTGGGAATTGTTCTTCGGATATATTTAAAGATAGTTGTAGAGCGGAATGGGCACTTCGTCCTACAATGCCACTGCAAGTGAGATGTGTTGTTTAGTACATATTTCTGCCAGCAATAGATTTATTAGAAACGTTTTCCCGGCGCCACTTGTTGCGTCCAAGTAAATAATTCCACCAGTGTTGTTGTCGATCCGGTTCATAATAACGTTGTAAATTTCCTTTTTATTGAGGTGTGCTTTGCTGTGACTAATGTATTGAAGTAGTTCGTTGATGTAGCTATTTTACTTTTCCAAGTTTACCACACTGATAGCATCTTTTTATGGTGCTTCTATCCCAGGTTTTACTAATGTCTGGTTGTTAATTGCTAAACATTTATCTTCTAGGCGAATGAGTGTTTCCTCAAAGATATCGTCATTGAATTCGATGGTCAGTTCAGGTGAGCCCGTCTGATTTGGTGGAGTATATCATCAGTCAGTCTCGTTGAAGGAGCCCAATAGCTGTTTTGGATTCGATGGGTTATATGTTGTTAGAATTATGCCGCAGAAGTCTCTCATTTGTTCAGGTCTGGCTGTGAGTGAGGCTGCTCATACTGTAAACTCCTAATGGTTCTCATCTACCGGTAGTACTAAGCAACCGGCCGGAGTGGCCGAGCGGTTAAAGGCGCTACAGTCTGGAACCGCACGACCGCTACGGTCGCAGGTTCGAATCCTGCCTCGGGGATGGATGTGTGTGATGTCCTTAGGTTAGTTAGGTTTAAGTAGTTCTAAGTTCTAGGGGACTTATGACCACAGCAGTTGAGTCCCATAGTGCTCAGAGCCATTTTTAGTACTAATCATTGGCCTGCTTCTCTGTACGTCTGGTACAGGTAACCGTCAACTTTCTTAAGGTCTGTGAACCTTCTTGGTCCCTGTATTTCGTTTAGCAACACCCGCAGATAGAAACATTCAGCGTTTACATGATTTTATACTCGAACTCCTTCTTTTCAGCGTTGAAAAATTTTTCTTGTTGTGTTCTACGTATAATAGGTAGTGACGTCGACTTATAGTAATATTATTGCGAATGGATCCGTCTGTCACAGCTGGTAAAAAGCGGTTAATGTTGTGTTCTGAGGTAGTTCGCTTGAAATATTTTTGGCGGTGTTTTTTGTAATCTCTCTGTCCAGTCTCTGGCATTCTGCCAGATTATATGTAAATTGAAAGTGGGGAGGGTAAGAAAGGAAAAGAAACGGGAAAAATCACTATTGTCAGCTGTAATAGGACTTTACGCGTAATTGGCGGCGGTGAATGGAAATGTGTACCGGACCGGGAATCGAACTCTGGATCTCCTGCTTTTTAGGCAAGTGCGGTAAACACTGCGCTATCCAGGACACAAAGTTATCCCAACTACGCCGGCTATCTCGGCTCGCCTCACGGCCGATCCACACTCCAGTCGAGCGCCATATTCGCTCTTCCGAGATTCCCACAGGAGGTCGGACGTTTTTGTGCATCTGCAGTGAAGAAGGTGGATTAATTTCCCAGCTAGTCCTATCAGATTATATGAATGTGTGGTGTCTGTTCTTTTGGAAATGTCATGGTGATCACTCTCGTTGGTGGGAACACGTGCTTCATGCTCTCCGTCTGTTTCGTTCCTTCCTGTTCTCTTGTTTTCATCGTTTTCCTTTAGAACTGGCAAGAGCTTCTCCTCTCTCACGTTTGGCCCTTGTTCAACATTCCCACGCGAAGAAAAGTTTTGCATCACCTTGGTTCCGAGAGTTCCAGAACCTGTACAGCAAATTGGAATAGTGATCAACATAAACATCATTTCCGCCCTTTTTTTTCGCTCATGAAAACCGCACATTTCATGTTGTACCTCCAAACAGTGAGATCTTCAGAGGTAGTGGTCCAGATTGCTGTACACACCGTTACCTCTAGGACCCAGTAGCACGTCCTCTTGCATTGATGCATGCCTGTATTCGTCATGACATACTATCCACAAGTTCATCAAGGCACTGTTGGTTCAGATTGTCCCACTCATCAACGGTGATTCGGCGTAGGCCACTCGGAGGGGTTGGTCGGACACGTCGTCCATAAACAGCCCTTTTCAATCTATCCCAGGCATGTTCGATAGGGTTCATGTCTGGAGAACATGCTGGCCACTCTAGTCGAGCGATGTCGTTATCCTAAAGGAAGTCATTCACAAGATGTGCACGATGAGAGCGCAAATTGTCGTCCATGAAGACGATTGCCTCACCAACATGCTGCCGATACGGTTGCACTATCGGTCGAAGGATGGCATTCACGTATCGTACAGGCGTTACGACGCCTTCCATGACCACCATCGGCGTACGTCGGCCCCAACATAATGTCACCCCAAAACAGCAGGGAAGCTCCACCTTCCTGCACTCGCTGGAAAGTGTGTCTGAGGCGTTCAGCCTGACTGGGTTGCCTCCAAACACGTCTCCGAAGATTGTCTGGTTGAAGGCGCATGCGACACTCATCAGTGAAGAGAATGTGATGCCAATCCTGAGCGGTCCATTCGGCATGTTGTTGGGCCCATCTGTACCACGCTGCATGGTGTGTTGGTTGCAAAAGGTTTCATGCCGCTTCTATTTTTCCTTGCATGTCTACCAGGAGTTGTTGGAATATACGGCGAGTGTTGAGAACTTGATTGTATGTTTCGCTGCCTCTGATCATTGAACGGTAACATATAACTCCATGGAAGTGCCTTTTTTGTTTGTTTCTAGCTTGTGTTTTCATTGTCCCCAATTACGGTGGCGACTTCGTCTATCTGAGGTGCATTAAATCGTCGTTCGTATTCTGCACGTGGTATTTTGGTGGCTCCAATTACCATTTTATAGACATCAGAAATCATTCAGTCTAGTACTGCTTAGAATATATGTATCAGTTGATTGTATTCATTTAAGATCCTCTTTACACATCGGACTACTCGTGTCAGTCCATTGATATTTGGGCATCGTTGATCAGTTTCTGTTTCTTCATTCACGATGAAATATACTTGCAGCATTTTATGGTCTTCGTTGTGTAGTGGTATTAATGATCCCATATTGTCATAGATTTGTAGTTGGATGGAAAAAACATAATCGGTTTCATCTCTGTCTTGATCGAAGTGATAGCGAAAGTCATTTGGAAGCAGGCGTTGTACGCTTTTGTAATTTGAAAAAAAATTGTCTTGATTCTGGAGTTTCCCCGGTCAAGTAATGTAAATATTGCTGCGACAGAATCCTCGTGTTCTCTACTGAATTTTTTCGCGTTGCAGTATTGGCAGATGTTGTCCATTTTTCCATTTACGACGTGTTTGTGTATGAGTTTGTTGTTTTCTTTCGTCAAGTCGTTATGAAATGCTTCATTTGTTAGGTTGTACTGTTTACTCGTACGCTCCTCTCGTAGGATTATATTCTCATGGCTGACTTGTGTTCGCAGTGTTTTATTATAAGCCTGCCGCAGTGGCCGAGCAGTTCTAGGCGCTTCAGTCTGGAACCGCGCGACCGCTACGGTCGCAGGTTCGAATCCTGCCTCGGGCATGGATGTTTGTGATGTCCGTAGCTTAGTTAGGTTTAAGTAGTTCTACGTTCTAGGGGACTGATGACCTCAGAAGTTAAGTCCCATAGTACTCAGAGCCATTTCAACCATTTTTTGTATTATAAGATGTGTTGCAATTCTCGGTTCTTCAATCCGTTCATTTTGTTGTTCTTCGGTTGCTCTCCTTCTCAAGGTGCTCGTCTTTGTTCTGTGAAAGTTACGTTTTTCGCTCTCTTTGTTTCGTTTTTTCGCTGTCCGTTTTGTTTTCATCGTGTTCCTTCAGAGCTACCAAGATCTCCTCCTCTTTTACGTTTGGCCATTGTCCAAAAATATAAATCAGATTAACTGCTTTATTAACAAATACACTAGGTACATTTTTCATACTTTCTTTTCGATTTATGTTCAGTCACTGTATCACTTTGACTGCTCACACTTCCCTGTTTGTTTTTATTCAACCGCTGCACTACTTTTTCGGTTCCTCCTTTCCTCACTGATAACAAAATTGACGTTCGCACCCCTTGCTTTATATAACCCTAGCAATGGGTATCTCCAACAGTGCCGAATTCCAGAACACATCAAAAAGGCTTCGAATGGTCCACGATGTTTCAGAATATCCCAAAACATTCGAGAGTGCTCTGGAAAGTTGCACAAAGATGTCCCAGGATGTTCCAGAACATTCTGGAATCTTCCCGAGTGTCCCAGACTGCTCTCGAACATTTCAGAAGATCCTGGATCATTGTGGGACATTCCGGAACATTCTGAAATGTTTTGGAATGTTTTAGAATAGTGTAAAATGTTGTAGGATGTTTTCGAATACTCTGGAATGTTCCACAAATTTGTAGAGGGAGAAACTTCCCAACCCCTATATCTTCAAAAACTCGGCCTTCAGGTAAAAACGGGACCCTTCTTCACGGATAGAGGGCTGCCACACCATGTAACTCCATTATCGTACTGGAAATGGTTTCTGAGCGTTACACATATTTCTATAATATATATTGACGATTGCGCCTTGCAGAACAGTGACTGAAAGCAGTACTTCCATAAAATACCTAGGTATATGGGTACGGAGCGAGTTCAAAATGCCAGATTGAGATTCTTTGAAAGAATCTTCGGGAAATGTACTCCGTCAACAATGAAAGTATTGATGAAGGTTTCTCGGGTTTCCAGCCGGGTGGTAGCGTTGATGTATCGCGACGTTTCGGGAGGTGTCATACTACCCATCTTCTGGCGAAGTGTCGAGATTCGCCGCTCTCCACGAATCTCGACACTTCGCCAGAAGATGGGTTGTATGACACTTCCGGAAACATCGCGAGATATCAACGCTACCACCCGGCTGGAGACCCGAGAAACCTTCATCGACAGTTTACGCCGGAAAAGCCTAGTCAGATAAACAATGAAAGTAGCCCGAAAAACACTCGTTCGAGTAATACTTGAATATTGATCGTCAATATGGGATGAATACCGAATCGGACTGATGGAGGAAATCGAGAAGAAGAAAAAAGAGCGGCGCGTTTCGTTACAGGCTCATTTAGTAAACAAGAACGCGTCACAGAGGCGATCAACTAACTCCATTGGCAGACGCTACAAGAGAGACATTCTGAATGACGTTGTGGTGTATTGTTAAAGTTCTGAGAGCGGACGTTCCTAGAAGAGTCAACAAATGTATTGCATCCTCCTACGCATATCTGAGCCGGCCACTGTGACCGAGCGGTTCCAGGCGCTTCAGTCCGGAACCGCGCTGCTGCTACGGTCTCAGGTTCGAATCCTGCCTCCGGCATGGCTGTGTGTGATGTCCTTAGGTTAGATAGGTGTAAGTAGTTCTAAGTGTAGGGGACTGATGACCACAGATGTTAAGTCCCATAGTGCTTAGAGCCATTTGAACAATTTTGAACGCATATCTGGCGAAAGGCCCATCAAGATCAAATTGGAGAGATTCGAGCCCCCACGGAGGCTTACCAGCAATCGTTCTTCCCGCACAGTGTTAGCGATTGGAACAGGAAAAGTGGGAAGTGACAGTGGTACAAAAAGTACCCTCAGCGACGCACCGGAAGGTGAATTGCGGAGAACAGCCGTAGATGTCCATGTAGATCACGTGCTGAGTGCATGTGCTGTAGTCTTTCGTAGGGCAATTTAAGACTGTTTCCCTGCTAGACAGATCACAAGTGCCCTACGTCAGTTGGTTCATCTCGACTTCACCCACACCACTGTGGGTTTTTTGTTTACTACTTTGTCTCATATAACGCCAATATATGTGTGTGAAATCTTATGGGACTTAACTGCTAAGGTCATCAGTCACTAAGCTTACACACTACTTAACCTGAATTATCCTGAGAACACACACACACACACCCATGCCCGAGGGAGGACTCGAACCTCCTCTGGGACCACAGTCCGTGACTGCAGCGCCTGAGACCGCTCGGTTAATCCCACGCGGCAACGCCAATAAACCGTTATCGTTGACGCTCTGTGGAGGGCGCAAGGTTAGTGGAAAGAACATTCGCTAAGCTGTACATGGCAACCTGCAACGTCAGCGTGCAATGTCTGGCTATTACAAATAACCCCTCTCATCGTGTTTTCGGAAGTAATTACGAGTGGAGGTATTGCTCAGTCCTCGAAAGGCAGCAGTTGCTGTCCGGCACACACTTGTCTTAAGAGCGTACACTCACAGCGACACGCTCACTCTGGTTCGGTCCTGTTAATGGGATGGCTTCGCCTCCCTCGCCTGCGCCGCGGCTGACATTTGACCCGCTGCCTAATACCGCGCTCGGCCACTCAGCCGGCCTCACACTGACGTCGCTCTTGCAGATGGCCGCCCAGAGCGCTCGCCTCGCAGTTCTTCCGGCAGGACGACCCGCGACACGGCGACGGGTCGCGGCATATTTCGCAACCCGTCCTGGCGACGCAGGACGTTCAACTTTGCCACTCCCCTGGCAACGGCTGTGCGCCAACCGCAGGTCCCAGGTCACCAACGGCGGTGTCGTACAATGCGTTACATACATAGGTAATCGATATTGCCGAAGTAGGCTCCTCGATGATTCTTACTCCGCTAGCGACGCTTTGAACATCGCTACTAATGTAGAACCTCCAAGTCACCAATCAACGAAGACATCCAGGACATTACTACACTGAAGAGTCAAACTAACTGGTACCACTCCATTCCGTCTACATGCCACAAGTGGCCCATCGGGACCACCCGATCGCCGTGTCATCCTCAAAGGAGGATGCAGATAGGAGGGGCGTGGGGTCAGCACACCGCTCTCCCGGTCATAATGATGGTATTCTTGACCGAAGCCGCTACTATTCGGTCGAGTAGCTCCTCAATTGGCATCACGAGGCTGAGTGCACCCCGAAAAATGGCAACAGCGCATGGCGGCCTGGATGGTCACCCATCCAAGTGCCGACCACGCCCGACAGCGCTTAACTTCGGTGATCTAACGGGAACCGGTGAAACCACTGCGGCAAGGCCGTTGCCTTAAACTAGCTGACTGGTACGCCTGAATAATATCGTGTAGGGCCCCCTCGAGCATGCAGAAGTGCCGCAATACGAAGTGGCATGGACTCGACTAATGTCTGAAGACACCACGAATCCTGCAGGGCTGTCCATAAATCCGTAAGAGTACGAGGGGCAGCAGATCTCTTCTGAACAGCATATTGCAAGGCATCCCACATATGCTCAACACTGTTCCTAACTGGGGAGTTTGGAGGCCAGCGGAGGTGTTTAAACTCAGAAGAGTTTTCCTGTAGCCACTCTGTAGCAATTCTGGGCGTGTGGAGTGTCGCATTGTCCTGTTGGAAATGTCCAAGTCCGTCGGAATGCGTTATGTACTTGAATTGATACAGGTGATCAGACAGGATGCTTACATACGTTTCACCTATCAGAGTCGTTTCTCGACGTATCAGCGGTCCCATATCACTCCAACTGTACACGCCCCACACCATTACAAAGCCTCCACCAGCTTCAACAGTCTCCTGCTGAGATGCAGGATCCATACAATTTTAAACGGGATTCTTCCGACCAGTCAACATGTTTCCAGTCGTCAACAGTCCAATGTCGATGCTGACGGGCCCACGCGAGGCGCAAAGCTTTGTGTCTTGCAGTTATCAAGGGTGCACGACTGGGCCTTCGGCTCCGTTAGCTCATATCGATGTTTCGTTGAATAGTTCGCATACTGACACTTGTCCCATCAGCAATTTGCGGTAGGGTTGCTCTTCTGTCACGTTGAACGTTTCTCTTCAGTCGTCGTTGGTCCCATTCCTGCAGGATCTTTTACCGGCCGCAGCGAAGTGGAGGATCTGATGTTTTACCGGATTCTTGATATTCATGGTGCACTCGTGAAAAGGTCGTACGGGAAAATCCCCACTTCATCGCTACCTCGGAGATGCTGTGTCACATCGCTCCTGCGCCGACTGTAACACCGCCTTCAAACTCACTTAAATCTTCATAACATGCCATTGTAGCAGCTGTAACCGACTGAATATTACACACTTCCTCTATCATAGGCAAAGTGAGCAAATCGGTTGGTACTTCCTGTCTCAGAAGTGGTCAACGGTGCGCCTTAAGTGGACTATGGAGCCACCATTTAGTTCATGATTTTCATTGTAAATAAAATTCACCAATAGTCCTCTACTTTAAGATGTTTTATTATATTCTGAAAGCAACCAGTTTCGGCATTTCGATATGCCAAGCCCGATATGCTTCTATCTAAATAAACGAACTTGTCGTATAGCTTTATAAATCACTGGATATCGTGAACTCCTATCGTTATGCAACTGCTCCATGCGAAGACGTGAGTTGCTGTCACGTATTCGTACGAAGCAGTTGAATAACAATTGGAATTCATTATTTATGCCGCTATACGACAAGTTCGTTTATTTAGGTACAAGCATATCGGGCTTGAAGATGGCATAATGAAATGCCGAATTGGTTGCTTGTAGAATAAAGTAAAGTGGAACACCTTAAATTATACGGCTGTTGGTGAGTTTTATTGACACTGAAAATTACGTACCAGCCGATGTCCCCTGGCCATGATGGACCAATAGAGATTTAGCTAATGGGTAGTTCCTGATAAAACACGGAGAACATGACCTTTAACTACCGAAACGGAGCCACAGGTTCCAAGACGGTTCTCTACAGCAAACGGCCGATAATTTCGCGATACGTTCCTAGGATCCCCACTTAGAACATCCTTGAAAATTTTCCTGATAACTTTATCCGTTTCAAAGGTACAGAGTTTCAAAGTTATCCTACTTGTAGACGTAACACGTGAACGTAAAATTCGGTTTGAGGCGAAAATGTACTGACGGAGAAACGTGCTATAATGTTTCCCCTTTGTCATCGTAAGGGTTCTGGCAATCCCACGTGGTTGTAGTATTTAAGCACTTGAAAATTTCCTATGCACATAAAACCTGATATGAGGTGTAAAATTACATAGTTTTACGTTAGTTCAGTTTTAGAATCTTAAAAGGTCAGCGACATGCCCTGCTGTGGTATGGAAAAGGGAACCAGCGAAAAAATGCTCCTATCCGAGCACGAAAAAGGTGAATATCCTACTCTTTATTAAAAGACATTGAATAGTAGGGAGCCAGGTGTCTCGTTCTACCTTCCTCAGCACCTTTAAAAATTTTCCAAAAAATTTTGGAATGCGCACATACTTGTGCATTCGTGTGACGAGACAGAAGGAGACTATAGCAGTGAGAGAGAGTGAGAGGGACACAGTGGCAGTGGAACACAGTTGACAGTGACAGAACAACCCAGTAAAAAACGTGAAGAAGACAGTACTGGTGGGAGAGGAATAAAGAAATGAGAAAGTAGGTGAGAGCCACTGATAGTGAGAGACAGTCTACGCAAATGACAACGAGGAAGAGGGAGGTAGTGTCAGTGGGAAGATATGAATAAGACAGTAGCAGTAAAAGAGAGCAAGAGGAAGACATTGACAGTGAGAGGAGAAGGCACAAAACAGACAATTTGCAAGACATATGGGTACGAGCGACCTACAGCGACGGACTAGTGTGTGTGAGCGAGTTAGTTAGGGAAGCTTGTGGAAGTGAGAGGTGAGTTGCATGCTAAAAGAGCGGTTCTATGTTTGCAAGCCAAACTTTTTAGTAAAAATTTCAAAGCTTCTACAGAAGTGAGTCAGGTAGTTGGTACCCCACTTATCAGAGTGTTTTAATTATAATATGTGTGAACAACACGCCTTTTTCTGAAAGCTTATTTAGTGGTCACTTGTCCCTATCTAGGAGGATTATGTGACCAGTGCCACCCCAGCAGAATCACATGCAAGTTCTGATTGCGGCATGATTTTTCTGGACTCATTGATTGCATAGTATCTAAAACAACACCAAGCGGCTGAAGTAGACCGTTTTCAATAGGATTTTTTGTATTACGCCGAATATAATGGACCATCCGGTTTTGAATATTAGGAACTAATTAATGCAAAATTATCGCAAAGGGGCAGAATTTCTAATGAGAGCTTTTTAATAAGGGTAATATGCGTGATACAAAGAAGTAACTAAATGTTACCGTGGTAAACACGATGGCAACTTTTTCCGACGAAAAGAGTGGCCACTGTTCCTGATCGGACACCATGTCCGCAACAGTTTTTCACACATGAAATTTTCAGACCGAAAGAAACAACAAGAAACTACACATATAGGCCAAAAGACATTGTTTCGACATAGATAACGCAAAAAAGTATTACTCTACGTGTAAGTAAGGTACAGGGGATGACTGAAAACCTGAAAATTTTTAGTGCAAAGACCGGAAAAAGCTTCCTCTCTCAGACTCATTGATAACAGTTATGGTGTGTATTAGAACTACTTTCACTGCTTCTCAGCAGGCAGCAGTATTGTTCAGCTCAAAACAATATTCAATGGCCATTTTTCCCTCCCTTGCGACTTTACCATGCCACTCCCTACAGATGTGATGGGTCCTTCCGTTTCGCACAAGGGATGCACTTCGGACTCTGCAATGTCTTCCTACTGCAGTGACCGTATCTTACTGTAATCGAAATTCGTGCTTCGAGTAAAATCCGCAAATCAAACGTAATCGGCAAAAGTGAAAAACGCACAGAAAAAGGGTTAGTAGTCAATGCAAATGACCAACATGACTTCTCCACAATCTGGCTGTGTAATTTTCACAATGAATTTTCAGTCTGCAGCGTAGTGTGCGTTGATTTCAAACTTACTGCCAGATAAAACTGTGTGCTGAACCGAGACTCTAATCGGGGACCTTCGTCTTCTGTGGACAAATTTACAACAGACTGAGCTATCGAACCACGACCCACGAACTCCCGCTCATAGCTTTACTTTCAGTACATCTCCTCCAACTGGTATTGTACGATTGGAGAAAGACAGTTTGCATATTCTAGATATACCCACACATGTTTCAGCAATTTCTGTTTCATGTACAGTGATGTTTTTTTTGTATCTCTGTATCACATAACACTATTAGTTATTTTCCGCTCGTACTTTTATATGGACCATATATCATACAGCTTTTCATGGGATCTGATGGCGTGTTGATTGGCACCCTTTCAACAATTACATACACACGTGAACTAATGACATAAACCGCGTATTTTCTTCGTGTTGTTGTTTCTTATAGGCCACTAAGGACCACAACATTCATCTATTCCGTTTGTAGCGGTTTTGACGTTCACCCAGTAGTTTCGCATCCTCTGGTGGCATTCTTCTTTTCTCTCCTTTGTACAGATGTCATCTGTCTTCTTTCTTGGTGGTTTGTCCTAAAACCTCACGCACTTAACCATTTTATTCAGTTATGTCAAATCTTTCAAATCTCTTTCTCTACCTTCCAGTTCCTACAGATCTTTTGTCACTTCCATCAACCTTAGTAAATTTGCCACAAAACGGTCTAGAGGTAGCGTCTTTGAATCATAACCAAAAGTCTTTGGTCCCGGGTTAGTATCCCGCCGCTGCTTAAATGTGATTAATAATCAGCATTTGCGGCCGAAGATTTCCGGCATAATAAGTCACCCTCATTCTGCCAAAGGTCTTGTCAAAGAGGTCGGAGGAGCGGACAGAGGTTCAGGGCACTCACTTGTCCTAGGGGTGGGAAATTGCCCCTAAAGGCGGAAGAATCAGCAGTTATCAACGGCGTGAGAATGCAGAAGGCAATGTAAATCACTGCATTAAAGTCACGTAACGTGTAGCCACATGACATGTGACCTGTAATTGAAGAAGTGTCATGATGATCTCTCCATTGGCAAAAGATTCCGGAATAGTTCCCCATTCGGATCTCCGGGTGAGGACTGCCAAGGGGGAGGTTACCATGAGAAAAAGATTGAACAACCAATGGAAGGATAACGTTCTACTGGTCGGGACGTGGAATGTCAGAAGCTTGAGCGTAGTGGGGAAACTAGAACACCTGAAAAGGTGCAGTGCAGTGCAGTGAAGTGGAAAGAAGACAAGGATTTCTGGTCATATGAGTATAGGGTAATATCAACAGAAGTAGAAAATGGTATAACAGGAGTAGGATTCGTTGTGAGTAGGAAGGTAGGGTAGAGAGTGTGTTTCTGTGAACAGTTAGTGACGGAGTCGTTCTCATCGGAATCGACAGCAAACCAATACACCGACAACGATGGTCCAGGTATACATGCCGATGTCACAAGGTGAAGATGAAAAGATAGAGTAAGTGTATGAGGATACTGAAAGGGTCATTCAGTATGTAAAATCTAATAGTCATGGGGAACTGGAATGCTGTTGTAGGGGAAGGAGTAAAAGGAAAGGTTACAGGAAAATGAGGACTTGGGACAAGAAATGCGAGAGGAGCAAGACTAATTGAGTTCTGTAACAAGTTTCAGCTAGTAACAGCGAATAACCTGCTCAAGAATCACAAGAGGAGGAGGTATACTTGGAAAAGTCCAGGTGATACAGGAACATTTCGGTTAGGTTACATCACGGTCAGACAGAGATTCCGAAATCAGATATTGGATAGTAAGGCGTACCCAGGAGCAGATATAGACTCAGATCACGATTTGGTAGTGATGAAGAGGAGGCTGAAGTTTAAGATATCAGTCAGGAAGAATCAGTACGCAAAGAAGTCGGATACGGAAGTACTAAGGAATGACGAGATACGCTTTAAGTTCCCTAAGGCTATAGATACAGCAATAAGGAATAGTTCAGTAGGCAGTACAGTTGAAAAGGAATGGTCATCTCTAGAAAGGGCCATCAGAGAAGCTGGGAAGGAAAACATAGGTACAAAGAAGGTAACTACGAAGAAACCATGGGTAACAGAAGAAATACTTCAGTTGATTGATGAAAGAAAGAAGTACAAAAATGATACGGGAAACTCAGGAATACAGAAATACTGGTCTCTGAGGAACGAAATAAATAGAAAGCTCAGGGAACCTAAGACGAAATGGCTGAAGGAAAAATGTGGACATCGAAAAAGAAATGATTGTCGGAAGGACAGACTCAGCATACAATAAAGTCTAAACAACCTTCGGTGATATTAAAAGCAAGTGTGCTAACATTAAGAGTGCAACGGGAATTCCATTGTTAAATACAGACGAGAGAACGGTTAGGTGGAAAGAATTCATTGAAAGCTCTATGAGGGGGAAAATTTGTCTGATGTGAAACAAGAAGAAACAGGAGTCGATTTAGAAGAGATACGGGATACAGCATTAGAATCAGAATTTAAAAGATCTTTGGAGGACTTACGGTCAAATAAGGTAGGAGAGAAAAATAACATTCCATTAGAATTTCTAAAATCATTGGGGAAGTAGCAACAAAACGACTATTCACGTTGGTGTATAGAATGTATTAGTCTGCCGACATACCATCAGACTTTCGGAAAAGCATCATCTACACAATTCCGAAGACACCAAGAGCTGACAAGTGCGAGAATCATCGCACAATGAGCTTAACAGCTCATCCATCCAAGTTGCTCACAAGAATAATATACAGAAGAATGAAAAAGAAAATTGAGGATGAGATAGATGACGATCAGTTTGGCTTTAGGAAAAGTAAAGGCACGAGAGAGGCAATTCTGACGTTGCGTTTAATAACGGAAGCAAGACTAAAGAAAAACCAAGACACGTTCATAGGATTTGTCGACCTGGAAAAAGCGTTCGACAATGAAAATGGTGCAATGTGTTAGAAATTCTGAAAAAAGTAGGGGTAAGCTATAGGGAGAGACGGGTCATACACAATATGTACAACAGCTAAGAGGGAATAATAAGAGCGGACAAACACGAAGTGCTAGTATTAAAAAACGGTGTAAGCCAAGTATGTAGCCTTTCGTTCCTACTGTTCAATCTGTACAATGAGGAAACTATGATGGAAATAAAAGTAAACTTCAGGAATGGAATTAAAATTCAAGGTGAAAGGATGTCAATGATACGATTCGCTAATGATATTGCTATCCTGAGTGAAAGTGAAGAAGAATTACATGATTTGCTGAACGGAATTAACAGTCTAATGAGAACACAGCATGGATTGAGAGTAAATCGAAGAAAGACGAAGATAATGAGAAGTAGTAGAAATGAGAACAGCGAGAAACGTAACATCAGGATTGATGGTCAAGAAGTAGATGAAGTTAAGGAATTCTGCTACCTAGGCAGTAAAATAACCAATGACGGAACAGGGAGGACATCAATAGCAGACTAGCTATGGCAAAAAAGGCATTCCTGGCCAAGAGAAGTCTACTAATATCAAATATCGGCCTTAATTTGAGGAAGAAATTTGTATGGTAGTGAAGCATAGACTGTGGGAAAACCGGAACAGAAGAGAATCGAAGTAATTGAGATGTGGTGTTACAGGCGAATGTTGGTAATTAGGGAGACTGATAAAGGAAGGAATGAGGAGGTTCTACGCAGAATCGGAGGGGAAAGGAATGTGCGGAAAACACTGATAAGGAGAAGGGACAGGATGATAGTACATTTGATAAGACATGACGGAATGAGCTGTAGAGGGTAAAAATTGAAGAGAAGGACAGAGATTAGAATACTTTGGTAACATAAATGACTTATCTTAAATGGTGAAAATGGCTCTGAGTACTATGGGACTTAACATCTGAGGTCATCAGTCCCCTAGAACTTAGAACTACTTAAACCTAACTAACCTATGGATATCACACACAACCATGGCCGAGGCAGGAGACGAACCTGCGACCGTAGCGGTCGCGCGGTTCCGGACTGAAGCGGCTAGAACTGCTCGGCCGCAGCAGCCGGCCGACTTATCTTAAATCAGACTCCTGAATACAAGTAGCACAACCGGAAACAAGACCGCAGCATCTGATTCCATGGTACATAAGAACTATGAGCACAAACACCTGATAGTATAGTGTGTGACAGCGTAATAAATAAAACCCCACTGACGGTAATACGCAGAACGCTTAAACAGTGATGGATGGAACCGAAAAAAGAAACAAAAAGCGGAAAAAGTCAAACTTAACCCTCTACAGCACCATATGACTTAAAAGTCACATACCAGTGTTGTTATTTTCTATACGTCTCTGAAGATAGACTTTTGTCGTCGAATGTAACATCAACCTTTAAATATATGAGCACATTTCAGTTGCTAGCGCCTCACGTAGTTGTCATTTATTCCACCAGACGCAACACTTTATCCAGTCCTGAAGTGGATTAGAGGGAATTTGCGAGACTAAGATGCGGATTTGAGTATTGGATAGATGGCTACTATGATAGAAGGTGGGCCATTAGCTGTCTTTTGAAGCTTGGAAGGGATTTGGTATCTCAGAACAGAGAAGATTTTTCTGTGTCGAGAGGGGGTGTTTCGGCAGTGCTCTTCAGAAAGTAGTGTAAAAGTTGACGATAAATAAGAGGGAGTGCAGTGATTGAGAAGACGATGGACCAAGCATAAACTATGTCACTCATAATGGACCAGTGTTACTTCGAAGTCACATACCGATTATGAGAAAATTAAAATTCGATTTCCCTGAAACTATCTCACTTATTGATTAGTAGCGTGATAAACGAAAAGCGCTGGTTTGCTTTAGTTCTACAGTGCTGTTCTACCAAGAATCGACGAAATATGCAAAATTTTCTTACTCAGAAAATAATTTCACTGATCATGAAAAATTAAGACCGTAGACGGTTATGCGGGACTTTCTCTCCACTTTTTCTTTGCAAGCACGGAAAGTAAAGATACACTATGTGATCAAAAGTATCCGGACACGCCCAAAGCCATACGTTTTTCATATTAGGTGCACTGTACTGCCACCTACTGCCAGGTACTCCATATCTGTGACCTCAGTGGTCATTAGACATCGTGAGAGAGCAGAACGGGTCGCTCCGTGGAACTCACGGTCTTCGAACGTGGTTAGGTGATTGGGTGTCACTTGTGTCATACGTCTGTACACGAGATTTCCACACTCCTAAACATCCCTAGGTCCACTGCTTCCGATGTCCTAGTGAAGTGGAAACGTGAAGGGGCGCGTACAGCACAAAAGCGTACAGGCCAACCTCGTCTGTTGACTGACAGAGACCGCCGACAGTTGAAGAGGGTCGTAATGTGTAATAGGCAGACATCTATCCAGACCATCACACAGGAATTCCAAAATGCATCAGTACCCACTGCAAGTACTATGACAGTTAGGCGGGAGTTGAGAAAACTGGGATTCCATCGTCGAACGGCTGCACGTAAGCCATACATCACGCCGATAAATGCCAAACGACCCCTCGCTTGGTGTAAGGAGGTAAGCATTGGACGACTGAACAGTGGAAAACGTTGTGTGGAGTAACGAATCACGGTACACAATGTGCCGATCCGATGGCGGGGTGTGAATATGGCGAATGCCCGGTGAACGTCATCTGCCAGCGTCTGTAGTGCCAACAGTAAAATTCGGAGGCGATGGTGTTATGGTATGGTCGTGTTTTTCATGGAGGGGGCTTGCAACCCATGTTGTTTTGCGTGGCACTATCACAGCACAGGCCTATATTGGTGTTTTAAGCACCTTCTTGCTTCCCACTGTTGAAGAGCAATCCGTGGATGGCGACTGTATCTTTCTACACGATCGAGCACCTGTTCATAATGCACGGCCTGTGGCGGAATGGTTACACGACAATAATATCCCTGTAATGGACTGGCCTGCACAGAGTCTTCGCCTGAACCCTATAGAACACCTGTGGGATGTTTCGAAACGCCGACTTCGTGCCAGGCCTAACCGACTGACATCGATACCTCACCTCAGTGCAGCAGTCCGTGAAGAATGGGCTGCCTTGGGACGTTTTGGAACGCCGACTTCGTGCCAGGCCTAACTGACCGACATCGATACCTCTCCTCTGTGCAGCACTCTGTGAAGAATGGCTGCCATTCCCCAAGAAACCTTCCAGCACCTGATTGAACGTATGCCGGTGAGAGTGGAAGCTGTCATCAAGGCTAAGGGTGGGCCAACACAATACTGAATTCCATCATCGCCGATGGAGAGCGCCACGAACTTGTAAATAATTTTCAGCCAGGTGTCCGGATACTTTTGATCATATAGTGTAGATATAATACGCACGCGCGTGTGTGTGTATGTTTGAAAGAGCGAGACAGAGAGAGAGAGAGAGAAACAGAGCATTTAGCTCTTCGTCTACCATTCGCACTCAGCCGCTGGCTGCCTCCGTGCGGTCGCCACCCTCTCACACCTGAGCACACCTGAAGCGCTTCCTGCCCTTCCAGAGGATTACGCCAACGCGCGGTGGCACCCTTCCTTTGTGAGAAGACTCTATTGTGCAGGCGCCTTTCATGCCAGGAAAGGAGGGTCGAATCTCTGCACGTGGTCCCCCTGTCGCCTGTCAACACCAGTCGCACGGAGCGGAGTGACTCGTTCCTTCTGCTATCACGGTTTACTCAGTTCCAAGCAGCATTCACTGGGAGAGTTCCTGCACAGATGAGAAGCCTGTTTGCCTTTCTCTATCCGTAGCTGACTGTAACCCTAGAATGCCAACGAGCAGTTAGTTCAATATACACTCCTGGAAATTGAAATAAGAACACCGTGAATTCATTGTCCCAGGAAGGGGAAACTTTATTGACACATTCCTGGGGTCAGATACATCACATGATCACACTGACAGAACCACAGGCACATAGACACAGGCAACAGAGCATGCACAATGTCGGCACTAGTACAGTGTATATCCACCTTTCGCAGCAATGCAGGCTGCTATTCTCCCATGGAGACGATCGTAGAGATGCTGGATGTAGTCCTGTGGAACGGCTTGCCATGCCATTTCCACCTGGCGCCTCAGTTGGACCAGCGTTCGTGCTGGACGTGCAGACCGCGTGAGACGACGCTTCATCCAGTCCCAATCATGCTCAATGGGGGACAGATCCGGAGATCTTGCTGGCCAGGGTAGTTGACTTACACCTTCTAGAGCACGTTGGGTGGCACGGGATACATGCGGACGTGCATTGTCCTGTTGGAACAGCAAGTTCCCTTGCCGTTCTAGGAATGGTAGAACGATGGGTTCGATGACGGTTTGGATGTACCGTGCACTATTCAGTGTCCCCTCGACGATCACCAGTGGTGTACGGCCAGTATAGGAGATCGCTCCCCACACCATTATGCCGGGTGTTGGCCCTGTGTGCCTCGGTCGTATGCAGTCCTGATTGTGGCGCTCACCTGCACGGCGCCAAACACGCATACGACCATCATTGGCACCAAGGCAGAAGCGACTCTCATCGCTGAAGACGACACGTCTCCATTCGTCCCTCCATTCACGCCTGTCGCGACACCACTGGAGGCGGGCTGCACGATGTTGGGGCGTGAGCGGAAGACGGCCTAACGGTGTGCGGGACCGTAGCCCAGCTGCTTGGAGACGGTTGCGAATGGTCTTCGCCGATACCCCAGGAGCAACAGTGTCCCTAATTTGCTGAGAAGTGGCGGTGCGGTCCCCTACGGCACTGCGTAGGATCCTACGGTCTTGGCGTGCATCCGTGCGTCGCTGCGGTCCGGTCCCAGGTCGACGGGCACGTGCACCTTCCGCCGACCACTGGCGACAACATCGATGTACTGTGGAGACCTCACGCCCCACGTGTTGAGCAATTCGGCGGTACGTCCACCCGGCCTCCCGCATGCCCACTATACGCCCTCGCTCAAAGTCCGTCAACTGCACATACGGTTCACGTCCACGCTGTCGCGGCATGCTACCAGTGTTAAAGACTGCGATGGAGCTCCGTATGCCACGGCAAACTGGCTGACACTGACGGCGGCGGTGCACAAATGCTGCGCAGCTAGCGCCATTCGACGGCCAACACCGCGGTTCCTGGTGTGTCCGCTGTGCCGTGCGTGTGAGCATTGCTTGTACAGCCCTCTCGCAGTGTCCGGAGCAAGTATGGTGGGTCTGACACACCGGTGTCAATGTGTTCTTTTTTCCATTTCCAGGAGTGTATAATACAGGATTTTTGGATGTACCATGAGCACACACTTTGTTATATCCAGACTACACAGATGAGCTAAACATTATGATTACCCACTTAAAAGCATGTAAGTCCAACTTTGGAATGCAATATTGCAGGTATGTATCATTATATGTCTTCAAACAGATTACAAAAGTACTGTAAATTGTGGCTCGCGGTTTGTCGACGTGCAGCTGGCGCTCGGAATTGTTCCAGACGTATTCCATCGGGTACACATTAGGTGAATATGACAGCCACTGCATGCTCCTCAGACCACTGTAGCACAATTCTGGCGACACGGCCAGTTATCTTGCTGGAAGATTCCATGACGTCAGGGGGCACAAAGGGAAGCAGATGGTCCTCAAAAATGGTCATATAAACTGAACTCAACTAAGCTCCTCCCGAACAGGCCATAAAGACCCAACGGTACCGCCAGCCGCCGTGTCATCCTCAGCCCACAGGCATCACTGGATGTGGATATGGAGGGGCATGTGGTCAGCACACTGTTGTCAGTTTCCGAGACCAGAGCCGCTACTTCTCAATCAAGTAGCTCCTCGGGTTGCCTCACATGGGCCGAGTGAACCCCACTTGCCAACAGCACTCGGAAGACCGAATGGTCACCCATCCAAGTGCTAGCCCAACCCAACAGCGCTTAACTTCGTTGATCTGACGGGAACTGGTGTAACCACTGCGGCAAGGCCGTTGGCAAGATGGTCACATAGTCTGTAGTTACCACAATGCCTCCAGTCACTTACATGGGTCCCATGCAAGCCAAGCCCAAGTGAATGTTTAATGTCTCCCAGCATAGCCCCCCCCTCCCCCCATTGGACTGCATCTGTGGTGCGGTGCATGCTTGGACCAGCTGTTCGCCTGAGTGACAGCATATCCATACGCGACTGTCTACCTGGTGTAACAAGAAATACGATTCATCTAACCATGCAACATGTTTCCATTTATCCACAATCCTACTCCAGTCGCAATTGACAATGTTGTGTCAACACATAGGGGTCGTCTGCAGCAGAACTCAAGTTCATCAGTGTATCCTGAGTGGTGTGCTGTGAATCATTTGTGTCTGCACCAACTTGTACTCTTTCGTCGAATCTACAACAGATGACTGGTTAACGGAGTAGGAACGCCTGTAATCTTCACGTTCTTTGACTGAGCATGGACGTCCAACACCTTGTTGCCCACTTTGTTTCATCGTCCTTCAATCAATTTCCATAGGCGCATTCGAACAGTGCACCAGCATCGCCAGCTCCTGGGTGCTCGTTCTCAAATGCCGACCCATAACAATCTGCCCCTTCAAAATCGTTCATGTCAGTGGATTTCCCCATTTCTGGCCCATATCGCCCCTAACATGATTTCTCGTCCGTCTCCGCTCTTCTTAGAAGTTACAATTTCTAATAAAATACCATACCACATAGCCAATTATAAGCAGGTGACATTGTGTGTAAATCTTCAATAACTGATGTGCAAGGAAAATTAAATTTATAAGTTCATTGGCACATGCCGGTAACGCAATTGACAACGAACACAATGTAGATACCTTCGTTAGTGAGTCATATGCCGACACAGCCATTAGGTGGCATTCAGCCTCGCAGTGGACGGACATCATAACAGTTTGGTTCATACGTGTTTATTACCCCCTTTCTTCTTGAAACATTATCTGTTCCTATCATATGAAATCGACTTCGTGCATTTACTGTTTTACATAATGTTTCATAGAAGGAAATTCAATACTTACTTGCAAGACCAAAGTGAAAAAAGAATTAAAAGCAACATTCTGTGATAGCCGGCCGGGGTCGCCGAGCGGTTCTAGGAGCTACAGTCTGGAACCGCGCGACCGCTACGTCGCAGGTTCGAATCCTGCCTCGGGCATGGATGTGTGTGATATCCTTAGGTTATTTAGGTTTCAGTAGTTCTAAGTTCTAGGGGACTGATGAACTCAGAAGTTAAGTCCCATAGTGCTCAGAGTCATTTGAACCATTCTGTGACAGACAAGACATTCAGTCTGACAATGGGCAGTGTTAAAATTTTTGTTCAACAGTGAGATTTTCTTCAAAAATACGCGACACAGAGAGAGACCCTACGCAGTCCTGTCACGGGTTCAGAACGTAATTTTATATTGTGGTGCAACAGTCTATCATTAGGTATCCCCAGACATTCGGCAGGTAATTGAAAAACCTCACATATTCAAAACTCCGTCCAAACAGGCCTCGGAAGACCAATCGGTAACAACCGACAGCCGTGTCATTCTCAGGTGGTAGGCGTCATTGGGTGCGGATACGGAGGACCATGTGGTCAGCACACCGCTCTCCCGACCGTTGTCAGCTTACATGACAACTGGAGCTACTTCTGAGTCAAGTGTCTCCGCAATTTGCCCCACAACGCCTGAGTGCAGCCCGCTTGCCAACAGCTCTCGGCAGACCCCGATATTCACCCATCCTTGGCCTGCTATGAGCTGGTGACATTGTGTATACATGTTTAAAAACTGATGTGCAGGGAAAATTGAATTTAAAACACTGACCCATGCCAGTAACGTTATTGACAGAGGAAAACAATAAGAAGATAGAGGAGACTGGTAAAATTCGACAAGCTCAAGGCATAAAAGAGTAAATAATCAAAACCGTAAAATCATGGAAATGAAATCAGTATGCCAAATACCAGAACAACATCACGAAATTTATTTATTTATTTTTCAGAGAAATAACACAACAAGAGAGGAGCAAAGTTTTATACTAACTCATCAGACAGGTCGCAACAGTGCTTTACTCTAAAGTCAAGTTGCTCGTTTAGCAGACTTAGGGGCTGGTTTTACAACGAGCGCAAATCTCAATTTCCTCGATGGTATCTGTTAAGTGCCCTTTCGGGGCATTATGTACATTTTTTGGATTGTTTAGGAAGGAACTCTCATAAGGTTAATTATCTTTTAAGTGTTGTCCCAAAAGTGATTTGTTGTTACCGGTCCCAGTTGAATAGTCTTTAAAATGAATGACGAAACAGCGATCTGTCTGCCTTGTATATTGTTTGTTGAAATCATTACGAAATATTTTATAGACAACAGAGTTAAGTTAATTGCTACCTTTATTACCAGTTGTGTGTTGAAGTATATTTTGAAAGTGATCGTTAGTGGCAATAGCTCTAGTTACCTCCTTGTTTTCAAGTAGCCTGCTTAATTATCAGAAACTTTACCCATGAAGATCATTTTAACAAATTTTGGTATTACGGCTGTCGAATAGTCAGAAGATACTTGTTTTATCGGATTGAATAGGATATCCACCTCATTTGTATGAAAATCATTTTCCCTTGCTGTCTGCTTAGGAACATGTGACGTCTCCTGGCAAGACTTTTGCAAAATCAGGGTAATATATGTGAAAAATATCTGTATTATTATTATTATTATTCTTTTTTTCTTTCTTTTCTCAGATGTTATGTCTGGTCAAAAATGGAAAGTGACGCGGACCTTGATCAAGCGCGACTTCCTTTTAACTGTACGGTATATGTTATATTGCATTTAGGAACTTTCGGGTGATTGAATATGTATCAATAATTACGGATTTCTGTAGCTGTATATATAAGTTTGGATGTAGCTGTATTGCATTGATGTACTGGTGGATATTGTGTGGTATGACTCCTGTAGTTGATAGTATAAGTGGTATAATGTCAACTTTATCCTGATGCCACATGTCCTTGACTTCCTCAGCCAGTTGGATGTATTTTTCAATTTTTTCTCCTGTTTTCTTTTGTATATTTGTTGTATTTGGTATGGATATTTCGATTAGTTGTGTTAATTTCTTCTTTTTATTGGTGAGTATGATGTCAGGTTTGTTATGTAGTGTTGTTTTATCTGTTATAATGGTTCTGTTCCAGTATAATTTGTATTCATCATTCTCCAGTACGTTTTGTGGTGCATACTTGTATGTGGGAACGTGTTGTTTTATAAGTTTATGTTGTAAGGCAAGCTGTTGATGTATTATTTTTATTATTATTATTATTTATTATTATTATGTGTATTATTATTATTATTATTGTTATTATTTCATTTCTGTAATAACGGTTGTCTGTTATATAGAGTCTGTAAAAAAGGAAATAATCATTTTTCATTTTTGAGTTTGTGCAATATTTATATATCTGTATTTTGCAAATAACGTCTGTGGTCAGCGAGTGTGGAAATCGAAGCAGACAAAGATAATTGAAAAAATAACAGAGATATTTATTAGCGAACTGAACTGATTATAAATAGTGGAGGCATAAATGTTACTCTGTCTTCTTGTAGCCGTTAAAGTTGTAAGACCCTGTGACGCTCGCTTGAATGCTTGGTTAGCTTTCTTTTGTTCTTTGTTCGAGAAAGACGTCATTGGAGGCTGAAGAATAAAAAAGCTGTTTTCAGCACATTTAGAATTTTTCATGAAGCAGAGCTGAGCCGCTAACGCAGGAGCCGCTGCCGAGGCAAATTCAAATTATAATTGAATGAAAGCAGTTTTCCCGCATTTAAGCGGGCAGGTAATGGTACATTAAAATTATTTCTTTCAGCTTCCCGCAGACAGCAGCGGAGATTTGTGGATTTTATTATGTCATTTTAAGGTGGACATGGGCAACTGCTATTACAACCCCAGTGACGTAAATAATTTACGTAAATCAGAGTGGTAAAGCTTTACTTGTGTGATATCAAAGACTGCTGTGCTGAAACCTGTTTTGGCCAATAACAATATTAAAATCAAATTCCATTTTTTGTTTGATGCTCTCGTGTTAGTCGTGGCAATCAATAGTGTTCATATGTTAAAAAATTCACTGCAGCTTCTATGTTTAGCGAACATATCATACTGTAATTTCCGTACGTGTAAATAAGAGTAATTTTCAGTGCATTTCAGAGATGATAGTAGAGAAGGACATGTTCGATTTCATAATTAGTTACAGTAATTATACCGTGTTCCATTTCTAACAGGCCAGATCAGGGTTATATGAAAACAGATTGCAAAGTAAAGATCACACGTTCACAGGAGGAAATCGTTTGGTGTTGTGCGTATCCCCATATAATACACTACTGGCCATTAAAATTGCAACATCAAGAAGAAATGCAGGTGATAAACGGGTATTCATTGGACAAATATATTATACTAGAACTGACATGTGATACATTTTCACGCAGTTTGGGTGCATAGATCCTGAGAAATCAGTACTCAGAAGAACAGCCTCTGGCCGTAATAACGGCCTTGATACGCCTGGGCATTGAGTCAAACGCAGATTGGATGGCGTGTACAGGTACAGCTGCCCATGCAGCTTCAACACGATACCACAGTTCATCAAGAGTAGTGACTGGCGTATTGTGAAGAGCCAGTTGCTCTGTCACCATTGACTAGACGTTTGCAATTGGTGAGAGACCTGGAGAATGTGCTGGCCAGGGCACCAGTCGAGCATTTTCTGTATCCAGAAAAGCCTGTACATGACCTGCAAAGTGCGCTCGTGCATTATCCTGCTGAAATGTAGAGTTTCGCAGGGATCTAATGACGGGTAGAGCCACGGGTCGTAACACATCTGAAATGTAACGTCCACTGTTCAAAGTGCTGTCACTGTGAACAAGAGGTGACCGAGACGTGTAACCAATGGCACCCCATACCATCACGCCGGGTGATAACGCCAATGTGGCGATGACGAATATACGCTTGCAGTGTGCGTTCACCGCAATGTCGCCAAACACGGATGCGACCGTCATGATGCTGTAAACAGAACCTGGATTCATCAGAAAAAATGAAGTTTTGCCATTCGTGCACCCAGGTTTGTCGTCGGGTACTCCATCCCAGGCGCTCCAGTCTGTGATGCAGCGCCAAGTGTAACCGCAGCCATGGTCTCCGAGCTGACAGTCCATGCTGCTGCAAACGTCTTCGAACTGTTCGGGCAGATGGTTGTTGTCTTGCAAACATCCCCATCTGTTGACTCAGGGATCGAGACGTGGCTGCACGATCCGATCCAGCCATGCGGTTAAGATGCCTATCATCTCGACTGCTAGTGATACGAGGCCGTTGGGATCCAGCACGGTGTTCCGTTTTACCATCCTGGACCGACCGATTCGATATTGTACTAACAGTCATTGGATCTCGACCAACGCTAGCAGCAATGTCGCGATAAGATAAACCGGAATCGCGATAGGCTACAATCCGATCTTCATCAAAGTCGGAAACGTGATGGTACGCATTTCTCCTCGTTACACGAGGCATCACAACAACGTTTCACCAGGCAACTCCAGCCAACTGCTGTTTGTGTATGAGAAATCGGTTGGAAACTTTCCTCATGTCAGCACTTTGTAGGTGTCGCCACCGGCGCCAACTTTGTGTGAATGCTCTGAAAATCTAATCATTTGCGTATCACAGCATCTTCTTCCTGGCGGTTGAATTTCGCGTCTGTAGCACGTCATCTTCGTGGTGTAGCAATTTTAATGGCCAGTAGTGTAGTTCGAGGTGCACAAAGTTGAAGTTTTTCAACCATAGAAACTAATAGTGAGAATTGCATGTTATCTTTTGTGCTTGCAACAATAAGCAATATACAGTTAATTAAAATGTTATGCGACATTAACTGCGTATAAAATCAAAAAGTGCGTGGTGTGGAGACGCGACAAACACTAATTTCTTTCAATCCATTATAAGGGTAACTTTAGTGATCTGTGGATCATAGAGAGTAAGCCGGCACGTTTTTGTTTACGCAAATGGCATGATTTAGCATTTATGATGGTATCTGTTGCGTTAGATTTCCTCTAAATAGCCAATTGATGTTAGCGATGTTAGCGATGGGAAGGTCAATGAAGTTGATTCTTTTCTCATTTCCGTGGTCTACGTAAAGGATAATTTAGCATGGCTATCACACAGAGCATCAGCCAGAGAATCTATTTCATTTCTTGTGCCTTTATAAAGCGAAAGTCTATCATCTACGTACATTCTGCGATACATAATTTTGTTGTTAATTCCTGGATTTTCTCTGAAGAACTTTATTTCAATGTAATTGACGAATTATCTGCTATAACTCCAGCCAGAAAATTTCATATTGTATATCCATGTTTCTGGTGGTAAAAGTTGCCACTGAAGAAAAATAATTAAATTCACCTATGTTTTCTACATGTTGCATGCAGTGTTTTAGGTTTTTAAGTTTATAGTTTTTTGGTGCGGTATTGGTATTCTAATATCAAACTAAACTACAGCTAACATATACGCTGATTCGAAGCGGGGTGCTTCGAGATGATAGGTCCCATACTGCACAGTACTGAGAAAAATTTGATATTTTTTTTACTTTGTCGTCTCAATATCATTAATACACAATTTATTGCTTGCAGTGGTTCCCGGTTTCGGGCTGATTCGCCCATTCCTAAACCACACACCTTGGTCTTGACCGTACATAGTAATACAACATGGTGCCAAAAGGCACAGATAGCTTTGTTGCACGGACTCTCACTGATAAGACAGCTTATGCGTCTACTGTCATATTATATATGAGCGATACAACCAAACTAACTTCCATAACCTTCAATGCACTGTTCATTCTCAGTGCAGTTTAAAGAAGCCCGATCCCTACTCCGGTTGTTTTCGAAAAAAAAACGGTTTCTTCCAACTTACTTTTAATGTGTTCCGTGAGAGCAGTTGGGTTGGACTTGTGAGTTGTTGTAGCTGCATTTACTTTTTTTGGTGTAGTTCTATCTTTGTCTTTAGCTGCTGTATTAGCAAAGAACCGTGTATATTTTTTCTTAACAATTGATAATTATTGCATTTAAGAAACGAGTTAGAAATATAGACGTGTAAACAGAAAACGAACAAAAATTCCACATGCCCACGCAATTTGTTTCATGTTCTCTACTCCAAGAATTTGTGTGATGTTACCGTCGTATTTCGATTATTTCCCTAACTACGCTGGAGAAGGGCACGCTGCTTGTTAGCTCACGAATAATACTTTAGACGGTGTTGGCGGAGACGAGCAAACCCAGTTATGCGTTTCTGTTCTTGGTGACCGGTTGCAGGGCTCTCTGTGTGTGGGAAACAGCTTCCCAAGGTATTGCGGTTTGGAGGAGTGGGCTAGGCCACGAGAGTCGTGTGCTTTTGTCGGCACAGATGGCATTCGCCTTTATAACCTGTGCTAAGCTACCGCGGGTTCGTAGAGAATCACTGCGCGTGACCACAGGCACCTTTCTCTAGGCTGATGGAAGAACGTGCCAATGCAACTAAGCCGCGCGCCTTGAGAGAATTAGGTGTGTTTCATACCACACGCTTTCATCCAGTCAAAGAAGTCGTTTTCCGTCTGTACCGTGATGTGAAGGGCACGACCAGATGGCGCAGAAGGACACGACCTGCGAATATCACGCTGCTACATATTACTCAGCATCAACATCTTGCATGTTAACTCATCTTCTATAAGCTATGAAAGAGAAATTTCGACAGCGTTCCTCTGCATTTACGTGAATTTAGTAAGACTCTTGCTGATCACTGTAGTAAAAGGCGGGACTCCTCCCGTGTACGTAGTGGTTTTTATTTGGAGAGGATTGATGTTTTGAGAGCACATACGTTGTGGTTGAGGGGTTCTGTCCGGACATGGAAAGAGAGGCTGCGGGTTCAGCTTCGACCTGGCACGCTTGCTGAATTTTCGAGTAAGCTTCGGACTTTGTGATTGCGCTGTCCGCTTTCTGAGTAGCCCAGTACTTGCGTGGTCTGCAACGCAACTTGTGTTGCCTCAATAATTGTACTGTTTCATGGATCTTGAATCCGTTTACTTCGCAACTGGAGATGCTCAGACTGGGAAAGCGTATCGCATTTCACAAACACTCTTCGAGATAGTTTTGAGCTACCTTCCAAAATATTAGCAGTACAGAACTATGCATTGCAGCTTCTAGTGAACTAACCATTGCTGTTAGATTTACGATCATTAATGTTCATTTCAATAATTTTCATTGTGGTCCATGTCGAAATATGAGTCAATAAATCAATATTGTTAAAGAGAATACTTGCTTTACATTCGTAAATCTAGTTGTACTACAATTGTTCCTGGTAAGACAACCATTAATCATAAATATCGCACATCTAAGTTGTTGTCTTACAGTGTTGGTGTCCCCGCTGCAAAACGGATGTCCACATTTCGGAACATGGATATTTATTAGCAGAGGTTGAAATAAATTTGTTTTATGTTTAACGAAAAGTGCATTCGCATGTATAGCATCTCAATGTTAAGTCTTCAAACATATTTATTTGCAGTTGTTATTATTAATTTTTTTAATCTGATATCCAACTAACACTGGCCCCGCTCGCGTAGTATCTCAACGCTGCTTTCGTAAGTGTGGTAGGCAGACAGCACACATCACTGCCGCGTCGCAGTCGAAAAGAAAGGCTATAGGTTTAACTTGCTTACCTTGTACGTAAACAGTAAATTCAGAAAGCGGAGAGATACGCTACGCTTGAGGATTCAGTGAGATTTAACTTGGTGAGCTGCTGAGAAATTTCATGATTCTGAAGTCTTCCCTGCTAAAGAAAAACGTAGAAATGATCACAAACATGCGTTTTTAAGAAAATATTTCACTAAATAGTTGTATAAATAGGAGAAACAACTGGTCCTTTGATGTTTTGGAATATGTTTACAGAAAATATTGTCATCCAGGTAAACAATATCTAAACACTATATCGAGATTTTATCTATAAACCTACTCATAATAGTTTATTCCTTCTACTACGGCACCAGAATAAAACGGAAAAATGCCTGCAGCATTAGAGTACTAAACACTTTAAAGATCTACGATTGCACTGACTTATGAGGCAATAATGCACTTAATGGACGAAAATAATTTCGCATGATGTCTCACTGCCAAGTAACATAGCTGGATGAAACTTGGACCATAAATACGAAAACTGCTGCAGCATAGTACAGAATGTTACTGAAAGAAGTACACAGTGACACTTTCGACCATATTCCTGTGTGCATTGCGTGTTCACACCTCCTCCTGCATGAGGATACATCCAGCATTGTTGAAAATGATCATTTTGACGGTGTAGGTGCTATGGTGTAAGGAGCCATAACCTTACGTGGGCGTACTGACTTCCAGATCTTTGAACACGGTACCCTCACCAGTCAACGTTATTATCACAGTGTATTCCTTCCCCCAGACAACTTTTCAGGGGTTCATTCGTCCCTGACTTCATTTTTATGGATGACAATGCGCGACTGCGTCTAACAGCGCAGGCGGAGAAGCTAATAGAACGAGAGGATAGGCCTGTTAGGCGAATGAACCGGCTCGTCTTGGATCCCATCGTAGGCGATGCGTTGGGAGACGCACTCCAGCACGTCCACATGCACCAACGACGATCCATCAGTGGTCAACCGCTCTGGTGAAGGAATGGAATGGAGTGCCCTACCACAGGATTACCTCACCACCCTGGTAGACAACACGGTTATCTTGTAAAATACAGTGCCTCATCATTTTTCAAGAAACATTTCACTGCAAGTGTTCACATTCAAAATTTACGATCCGTCTCTAATGACCTCAACCTAAACGTCATACCTTCAAAGTTTACAAGAATAGCTACGACGGAAAGCGAACCGTTACCTCTGAGCAAATGGTGAACACCGTGCGAATATACAGGGTGGTCCATTGATGGTGACCGGGCCAAATATCTGACGAAATAAGCATCAAACGAAAAAACTACAAAGAACGAAACTCATCTGGCTTGCAGGGGGAAACCAGATGGCGCTATGGTTGGCCCGCTAGATAGCGCTGTCATAGGCACTATGTAAAGTACGTAGTATGTAAAGAAATATGAATGTTTCAGTTGCACCACTTTTTTCGCTTTGTAATAGATGGCTCTGCAATAGTAACAAACGTATAAGTACGTGGTATCACGCAACATTCCGCCAGTGCGGACGGTATTTGCTTCGTGATACATTACCCGTCTTAAAATTGACCGTTTACCAATTGCGGAAAAGGTCGATATCGTGTTGATGTATGGCTATTCAAAATGCCCAACGGGCGTGTGCAATGTATACTGCTCGGTATCCTGGACGACATCATCCAAGTGTCCGGACCGTTCGCCGGATAGTTACGTTATTTAAAGAAACAGGAAGTGTTCAGCCACATGTGAAACGTCAACAACGACCTGCAACAAATGATAATGCGCAAGTAGGTGTTTTAGCTGCTGTCGTGGCTAATCCGCACATCAGTAGGAGACAAATTGCCCAAGAATCTGAAATCTCAAAAACGTCGGTGTTGAGAATGCTACATCAGCATCGACTGCACCCGTACCACATGTCTATGCACCAGGAATTGCATGGCGACGACTTTGAACGTCGTGTGCAGTTCTGCCACTGGGCACAAGAGAAATTACGGGACGATGACAGATTTTTTGCACGCGTTCTATTCAGCGACGAAGCGTCATTCACCAACAGCGGTAACGTGAACCGGCGTAATATGCACTATATGGCAACGCAAACTCCACGATGGCTGCAACAAGTGGAACATCAGCGACCTTGGCGGATTAGTGTATGGTGCGGCATTATGGGAGGAAGGATAATTGGTCCCCATTCTATCAAAAAAAAAAAAAAAAATGGCTCTGAGCGCTGTGGAACTTAACTTCTGAGGTCATCAGTCCCCTAGAACTTGGAACTACTTAAACCTAACTAACCTACGGACATTACACACATCCATGCTCGAGGCAGGATTCGAACTTGCGACCGTAGCGGTCGCGCGGCTCCAGACTGAAGCGCGTAGAGCCGTTCGGCCACTCCGGCCGGCCCCCCATTTTATCGATGGCAATCTAAATGGTGCAATGTATGCTGATTTCCTACGTAATGTTCTACCGATGTTACTACAAGTTGTTTCACTACATGACAGAATGGCGATGTACTTCCAACATGATGGATGTCCGGCACATAGCTCGCGAGCGGTTGAAGCGGTATTGAATAGCATATTTCATGGATTGGTCGTCGAAGCACCATACCATGGCCCGCACGTTCACCGGGTCTGACGTCCCCGGATTTCTTTTTGTGGGGAAGGTTGAAGGATATAGGTATCGTGATCCACCGACAACGCCTGACAACTTACGTCAGCGCATTGTCAATGCATGTGCGAACATTACGGAAGGGAAACTACTCGCTGTTGAGAGGAATGTCGTTATACTCATTGCCAAATGCATTGAGGTTGACGGACATCATTTTGAGCATTTATTGCATTAATGTGGTATTTACAGGTAATCACGCTGTAATAGCATGCGTTCTCAGAAATGATAAGTTCACAAAGGTACATGTATCACATTGGAACAATCGAAATAAAATGTTCAAACGTACCTATGTTCTGTATTTTAATTCAACAAAACTACCTGTTACCAACTGTTTGTCTAAAATTGTGAGCCATATGTTTGTGACTATTACAGCGCCATCTATCACAAAGCGAAAAAAGTGGTCCAACTAAAACATCATATTTCTTTACGTACTACACGAATATGTGTAAGTAGGCTGTTAATGTTCTCTTATTGGCAACGTCACGTAGCGCTCTGTATGAAAATCACTGGCTGTGTTGTGTGCAGTCTGTGGCTAGTTTGCATTGTTGTCTGCCATTGTAGTGTTGGGTAGCTGGATGTGAACAGCGCGTAGCGTTGCGCAGTTGGAGGTGAGCCGCCAGCAGTGGTGGATGTGGGGAGAGAAATGGCGGAGTTTTGAAATTTGTAAGACTGGGTGTCATGAACTGCTATGTATATTATGATTTTTCAACACTATTAAGGTAAATACATTTTTTGTTCTCTATTAAAATCTTTCGTTTGCTAACTATGCTTATCAGTAGTTAGTGCCTTCCGTAGTTTGAATCTTTTATTTAGCTGGCAGTAGTGGCGCTCGCTGTAATTGCAGTAGTTCGAGTAACGAAGATTTTTATGAGGTAAGTGATTTGTGAAAGGTATAGGTCAATGTTAGTCAGGACCATTCTTTTGTAGGGATTATTGAAAGTCAGATTGCGTTGCGCTAAAAATATTGTATGTCAGTTTAAGGACAGTCATGTATAATTGTTCTAAGTGGACGTTTCATATGTCGACTCTTAGCCGAGGATACCTCACTGGAATCTTCTGATTTTTTTCTTGTAGTTTGTGTAATTAGTGTAGCTTTTGTTTATTGCTAGCGCGTAATTGTAGAGAGAATCTCCTTTGTAGGTTCAGTCTTTCACTGTTGTACAGTAAAACAGTTGTGGCATGCATGTAGATTTGCACCAAGTATTTCGCAGCTGCGCTTGCAATTCACTAGATATTATTTTCAGCGCTATGTTAATGTGTTCTCTTATTTTTGCTCTTCAAATTGTGCTTTTCTGTGTTATCTTGTGAAATATTGTGACAATAAAGGCGTGTTAAAAACGTAACACTAGGCTCCAAAGTAAACTGAGAGATAATAGGGACGACGAGCGTAGCTTACCAACACCACTGTGTAATGAATTAACAGACATTCTAAGTGTGAACAGGGAAGCATTATCGATCGATCGGTTGGCAACAGCTCGCCTCAGGAATCGGGAATGACAGAACACAATATTGCAAATATTGTAGACTCAGGTTTTGAGTTCTCTCCGTTTTCTCAAATGAGTCAAGACACATTTTCCGCTTGTCAAAATGTGAATGTTGCCGGTGCAAATTCACTGCCGAAAAGCACTCAGGAACATGTTTCAGACACCAGTGCATTGTTATTACAATTAATGCAACAAATGGGACAAAAGCTTCAAAAGTCAGACACAATGGAACAAAATCAGAGACAAACAAAGCAAAAGCTTCAAAAGGTAGACACAATGGAACAAAATCTTCGGAAGTTAGACACCACGCTTGAACAAACACGTCAAGATTTAACTACTGAGTTACATAACATTGAATCGAAATGTCAAAAAGTCTGTAATGACGTAAAAACACAAATTTGTGAGTATTTTCAACCTATTTTTTCGCGGCATGAAAATGCATTACAGAATCACGAAGCAGCCATAAAAGAACTGCAAACTGTTGTTCATGAAAATCATGAGACCTTGCATGCTAAAATTGACTCAGTTGCATCTACCGATTCGGTTACGCAACTTGCAAAAACTCATGAAAACTTAAAGGACACAGTAGATACTCTGAAAATTGGTTCAGAAAGACACATGGAGGAAATTAGTTCATTATCAGAGAAAGTAGTCGAACTTTCGGATCAGCTAAATAATTTATCTACTAAGGTAGATGATGATCTGAATGACACAAGACCTGTAGCCTTCACTGACACTGAAGTGTATGAACAAATTAGAAAATTCAAACAAAATCAAAATCGAATCAATACACAGCACAAAAGAGAAATCCAGGAAGTACAAGATCAGTTGGCACAAGTAATACAAGAATTACATATTTCAGAGGACACTCGCGCTCCAACACTGGAAGAGGAACTTAGAAATACGGAACAGCCACAAAATAATAACACAGCGCATTTCGGAAATTATGAAAGAAATTGGCAAGGTGCACCGAATTTTGAAATGGAACCGCCGAAACGACGTAACAATGACCGATATGCGACTCGCCGACATGATGATTTTGACTATAAGCTGTTCATTACTACACATAAATTTAAAACATTTAAGAATTCTGGATTTTGACTATAAGTTGTTCATTACTACACGTAAATTTAAAACATTTAAGAATTCTGGCTTTTCAGGGACTCTTACAAGAATTAGAAATTGACACTGACAATCGCGGAACGCGAAAACAGGAACACAACAATTACAGATCACATCCGTCGCAATTCCGCGATGAAAGAAATAATAACTGGACACGACAAGGCTATTCTCACAACACAAATCGTGACCAAAACAGGCACCACCCATATGACAACCGTTGGTAGAATAGTAATAATTACAGGGAAAGATCACCTCTCTGCGGTAGTGACTATCACAGAGACAATCAGAGAAACAGACAATTTGGGAACCAAAATAATTATTATCAAGGGAGACAGAATAACTTTAGACGCAACGGTCCAGTGCGCAGTTACGATTCAGGGAGAAATACTCCACCACGTGACCGACAAGAAAGAAATTATGAAATCTACCGACATGACGACAGACGAGATAATCCTAACGACAGACCTGAATTGCATCAGAACTGGCGAGATTCAAACAGAGCAGGGCACTCTCGACAAAGTAAATTTGTAGAAATTAGGTCTCCTAATCCCAATAACGACGCGCGCCAACAAAGGAACAGACAATGACTCGCACCGCAGGCAGCCGTGTGCGCCGGCTGGCTCAGCGAAAAATAACATAGATGCTAACCTTAAAAAAAATTTTAGCATTCCTTAGCGACGTATACAACATGATAATTACTTTCAAGTTGAACCTCTGCACACTGGGAAGAGTAAAGGATTGCATCACATTTCACTTGTAAAACCGTTTATTGAGAGATAATCTGTTTTTTAATTTAGTCTTTGCTATAAAATTTTTCACTTCACGTTACTAGTACTCTTTGTCACACTTACAAACTGTTAACATGCAACTATATTTTAAAGCTAACGAACTATCCAGTCAAGAACATAGGTAACTTAGAAAAGTAATTGTGATGCATTGTTATAGTGAACAGACGACACAGTGGTTAGTTTATTTGACAGCTACACGATTTTATCACGATGCTACTAATGAGTGACAATTTACAATGTTGCTTTTGCAGTGTTTCTGTTTTATATCTGCACAGTTTTTCTGTATTATTCTGGAAAGTAAAACATGTTTTAGTAGTAACTTTTGTGGTATAGCTACAATGAGACTGCCTTTTCCGTAGCACAACAATACGTTACAGCATAGTACTTTCTTCATCACGGCAATAAGCGTAATAACTAAGATATCTATACGCAAAGCCTTTCACTTTTGTTTATCATGAGGTAAGTACATTGGCTTCTGCAGAACTTAGCTTTCGGAGGACGATAACTACAACACTTTCACAGAGATTATCTTATAACAAGACGCACAGTTTAGCGCTACAGTACACGTATCTGAGTGATTACTTTTGTACTTAAAACATTTAGTTTTAAAGATTTTTGAATTACAATGATACAAAGGTTTTCCCTGATACATTTCATTCCATTGCTGTAACCTGTACACCTGAGGGTATAAGTACATTAATCCTCAGGGGGTACACGCTTACTTTGTGTATCATGTGTTTGGCAAGCACAAGGAGCCCTAGCTAATATGGTATTTGCTTATACAACTTTACACATCGGTACCATATTTCCGTAACACACAAATTACACAGCTATCTGATCATTTAACTGAGAGATAAACATTTTTTTACTACATCAGTGACACATGTTTATGCAATTACACAGTTGGGTAACTTCAGTCCTATGAAACTGTATTTTGTCTGTACTTTGTGAACTGTTCATATTTTTTCAGAACCATTGTGATACTATGAGAGCTTTGAATGATGTATTTGGTATGAGATCATGATTTTTAAAGTACATTTGAGGTAGATGACACTACGGAAATGAGCAGAGAATTTTTTTTTAGGGTTTGAAATTATTGCAGAAAGCTACGACGATTTTGAGATTTGACTGAGGTGTTATGATGTTATTATTATGACGACGATGTGTATTATGCTGCTGATATATGTTTATGATCAATAAACTGATGCTATATGAGGAATTTGATTATGCTATGTATTTATTAAGATGAAATATTGAAGAAGTGTCGACTAATACGAATATGAATAATGAGTAGTGGTTAGGGACTCTGATTTGTGGAAAAGGATGTTGGAAACCAAGAATCGTACTTTAAGAGTTATGGAATGTGTGTAAATACGCGAATGTATCACAATGCCGACAAAAACTTTTTGAACACTGTTATATTCATAGGATTTTGTTTCTACACATTTGCAACGCAAATTCTCGACCTGTGAAATTTTTTATATGAGACTGTCACTGTAATGCAAACTGGTGTCATAAATATTGCAGTAAGAAAGTTAAGTGAGCACCTTTACGTAATGAGTCGTGGGTACCCAGCTGCGCGACAGTCGCCTGGAAAAAGCCATTAGTGTGTGCCTTTCAGAGGCATGGGTGGAAAAAAGAAGGAGGCCATTATCCTTGCTATTGACATTCCTTTGTAGAAAGCATCGCAAATACAACACGCTCAAACTTGAAAACTTATGATTATACTGTGGAGCTCTTAATTTATGTTATTTACTAATATGCCTAATGAAACAATTATACACATTTCACAGCTATTGTCTTGCTAGTTGAGAGAAATGCCATATGGCTTGCTTTATGTATTTATTTACTCATTTTGTTTAATATCTAGTTTCTAGCCGCACTGCAGCATTGGTTAAAATAAAATTTAATAGATTTACTAATATAAATATTTTATGCCTACAGATCCAGTAAATAATTTTATGATCTATTCAAAAAAACGAAGGAGCATAAAAAGACATTTCCCTTCACAAGAATTGCAAAGGAATTTTCTTTTCAACTACTTGGTAATTTTTTTGGTAGAATAACTTCTTTTGGTGCACCACTTTAATTACATAGACATTAAGATGTGAATAGACATTTGCCTTATCTGCATTGTTGTCTTTAATGTAATATTTTTCTGCTTGAGGTATGTCATGTTTAGGTATAAGTTATTGCATTTGCTGCTGCTGTTTGCCAGGCATAGTGCTACTGAATTTCACTTTGTATTACTCTGTTAAGCCAGTTTTACTACTGATTTATTTTTCTTGTTTGCTGCACATTGCCTTATATTAGTTGTAATATTGCAATTGCTTTGCTAATTTCTATAATGCTACTTGCTTTGCCAATTTGAATTTTTTTGTCAATGCTGTTTGTGTTAATTTGTTATCTGTTGCTGCATTGCTCTGTCCCTTGGTATATATTTGAGCTCAGTAGATTTAAGTTAGCTTAAGAGGGGGTAGACTATATAAGAATCTAACTATGATGAATTGGAAGAAATGCATTGAGAAGCTATAAGAAAATGGTTTGGCCAAAAAAAGAATTTTGAAAGAGGATTTGAACCAAAAAAGTAGGGTTTGGAGACAACAGGTTTAGGTAGGATTTTCTTGGAAATAAATGATGAGGTAAGATAATGGTAAATAAATAATGAGGTAAGAAATGTGTGAACATATAAATACAGAAAGCATGCTTGGATAGAATTTTTTTGGTGGAAACAAATGTTGAAATAAGAGGAAAGATATATGGAATGAAGTTTTGGGGTGGACTGCAGTACCAAATGTCACACTGAAAACAAACCCTGCCCTGTATTTTTGTGTTATTACACTATGTGAATTTGTGTTGTTCCTGTCTTAATGTGTTTAGCTAATAAGAGTTACGTTGTAGAATTTTTCTGATAATATGTTATTTTCTTTGTAAAGATGTTTAGACATTATTTATTCTGTTCTGTTTTAATGCTCATGTGTGAAGTTGATGTTTCAAAAGTTATTCTGATCTTTTATGTATGTACTCATGTCATAATTCCTGTAACACTGATGTATATGTTATTTCGATTCTTTTGTAAAGCTTGTACTACAAATGTTATCTGTACTGTTATGTTCTTTAATGACGTATTTTGTACCTTTGTTATTGTATTCTTATGTTATAAAATTGGAATTGACACCAGTTCATCAAATTAAGTATCATTTCACTGCACACGTTTCCGTTGGTCATAGTATATAGACAATATGTGACAAGTAGGGACTGATAGTGTTTGCACGTGTGTTAATAATTCAGCAAGAGACTGGATAACAGCATTGCTGGTTCTAAGGACAATAAAAAAAAAACTTTGTGAGTGCACAAGTGGTGGTTTATGGACTTGCTATATTCTCTGCAAGACTCTTTGGTATTGATTGTGCACCTGCACAGTTGCAACAGATGACTGCTGGCCATCTCTACAAGGACTACAATGGGTCTGCATCTTTAATGACCCACCAATACCATTATTTTTACAAGGACTGGAGTGGCTCTGCACTTCTGGTGGCCCACCAATAGCACAATCTCTACCAGGACTACAGTGGGTCTGCACCTCTGGTGGCCCACCAATACCATACTCTCTACCAAGACTATAGTGGGTCTGCTCTGTGATGACCTACCTACCAATATTCTTCAAAACGTCGAATGACTCTGCTGTGGGTTTGCTCTGTTGTGGCCTATTACCTGCCTGCATGTCAAGAGTCAGCACTGTCTTTCCGTTGGAAGGACAACACTACTTCTTCAAGACTGCATGGAAATCCACTACTTCAGTGTGCATTTTCTTTTACTGCTCAGACTTTGAGAAATAAAAACACTGCAATTTTACTGTGATTAATGATCAGGACTGTCGTTATGGACTGTGAGAAAATTTTAGCTTTTGACCAACATTGTATCAATAAGTGTGTGCATTTGATATCTTTGTTACTGTAATTATGAAAAATTTTATCAAATCATCATTGGCCTCTGGCCAATACAATTTGTAAAATTTTTTGTGGGGAGCATATGGGCTATGTAAATAGGCTGTTTATGTTCTCTTATTGGCAATGTCACGTAGCGCTCTGTATGAAAATCACTGGCTGTACTGTGTGTAGTCTGTGGCTAGTTTGCATTGTTGTCTGCCATTGTAGTGTTGGGCAGCTGGATGTGAACAGCGCGTAGCATTGCGCTGTTGGAGGTGAGCCGCCAGCAGTGGTGGATGTGGGGAGAGAAATGGCGGAGTTTTGAAATTTGTAAGACTGGGTGTCATGAACTGCTATGTATATTATGATTTTTCAACACTATTAAGGTAAATACATTGTTTGTTCTCTATTAAAATCTTTCATTTGCTAACTATGCCTATCAGTAGTTAGTGCCTTCCGTAGTTTGAATCTTTTATTTAGCTGGCAGTAGTGGCGCTCGCTGTATTGCAGTAGTTCCAGTAACGAAGATTTTTGTGAGGTAAGTGATTTGTGAAAGGTAAAGGTTAATGTTAGTCAGGGCCATTCTTTTGTAGGGATTATTGAAAGTCAGATTGCGTTGCGCTAAAAATATTGTGTGTCAGTTTAAGGACAGTCATGTATAATTGTTCTAAGGGGACGTTTCATATGTAATAAAAAATGAATATCCTATTTTAAAAAACGCAGTTGATATCCGTTTGACCTATGGCAGCGCCATATAGCGGGCCAACCTTAGCGCCATCTGGTTTCGCCCTTCAAGCTAGACAAGTTCCGTTCTTTGTAGTTTTTTCGTTTGACACTTATTTTGTGAGATATTTGGCTCGGTCACGATCAATGGACCACCCTATATATATTCTTGCTGAAGCTACCTGACGTCCCATAAACCAAATGCAACGCTGGAGCAATACGCCAAAGCCAGAACCGGCGGTCTGCACTACGTCCCCAGAATACTGTGCTTAGAGGGCCCGGAACGAGAGAGGAATCACTACCACCAGGGCAGAGGAATCACCAAACGGCCCCAAGGGCACGTAACTGGGGCGTTAGCGACCACCTGTCAAGAGAAATTACCGCTGCTTGTACTTAACAGATTGTAACAAGTCGAACGCAGTAAATAGTAATAAGAAGTCAGGGAAAGCTAATCAGATCCGGCTTCTGCAAGCACTCCACTCGCTGCTCTTCGCCTTGAGCAGCAGCACGAACCCAAGTCACTGAGAATCACGAGATATCACAATGGTGGAGGTTTCTCTACTTGGAGTGAAATGCACTCACCTTAAAGCTTGCTGGATCCGGTTTACGACGAGGTCGTGCACCCTCGTGACCACAGCCCTTCCATCCGGCAGTCCATGCGTGCCGCCAGCGAACCTGGCCTTTTCTAGCACAGCGCAGACTGGCTCCTCCTGAGTACCCAACCGAACTCGCACACTCACACGACCCAGAAAAATAACGACGTCGCCACAAAAATAGGGCAACAGTTACTACATACCGATAATCGCCGCTGCTGCCACTAGCGGACAGGACACGCTTGCGAAACCGAGGGGCGCCAGTCAACACAAGAAGAAGATATACAACCGCAACCATGGCTCAAAAATGGTTCAAATGGCTCTGAGCACTATGGGACTTGACTACTGAGGTCATCAGTCCCCTAGAACTTACAACTAGTTAAACCTAACTAACCTAAGGACATCACACACATCCATGCCCGAGGCAGGATTCGAACCTGCGACCGTAGCGGTCGCGCGGTTCCAGACTGTAGCGCCTAGAACCGCTCGGCCACTCCGGCCGGCCCGCAACCATGCTAACTAAATGATACTGCCTGGCCTCCGAACAGCACCAACACGAGCCGCAGCACGACTCAGTATGGCTTGTCAAGCACGAAGACAAGCAAACGAATGTCTCGCCGTGTGAGGGCGGGCATTGCCTTGCTGAAATGTAAGACCAGAATGGCTTGCCACGAAGGACAACAAAACTGGTCGTAGGATATCGTTGACGTACAGCTGTGCTGTAAGGGCACTGTGGATGACAACCAAAGAGGTGCTGCTATGAAACTAAGTGCCTCTGCAGACCATTTATTTGGTTGTCGGATCTTTTGGTGGGCGATAATCAGGTTGGTATCCGGCTGCTGTCTGGGGCGTTTCCATATACGCCTTCACTGATCATCGGGGCTCAGGTCGAAGCGAGACTCATCACTGAAGACAGTTCTACTCCACTCAACGAGATTCAAGGCGAATTAGCCCAAAACGATTGCAAATGGACTTCTCGGTTTACACAGGTCAATGGTGGTCGTCGCAAGGGGCGCTGGAAGCTCCACCCTCTTCGTATGAGCCACCTGGTAATGTTCATTGTGGGCATTGAAGCACCAGTTGCACGTCGGATCGATGATAATGGTGAATCCTACATTTTGGGTGCCTTCCTGACGATTGCTCGGCCGTCGCGTTCTGTTGTCTTCTAGGTCGACTGCTTCCTTCTTGACACTGTGTTCGTCCATGGTTCATCCATTCCTGCTAACATCGTTCAGTATTGGTTACGGTCCTATTTAAATGTAGCGCGATTCACGGACTACTCCACCTGGCTTCTTCAAACCCAACTACATGTCCTCTGACAAATGCTGCCATCTGTGTATATTATTCACGCACCTGTCTGCGAGGTATAGTTTCCTCGAACAGAGTACACGAAATGAAATTCACAAACGTGTTATGCCCTAGCAGTGACATGTCTCCTGTTTACTACCCTTGACAGGTGCACTTTGAAATCGGGCCGCATGGAAACCAAAGGAAATGGTCTAGGATTTTTAGACACACAGGTGAAACCTTATGAACTTCTGAGCTGGAAAAGAACGCAGCTAAATTGGAAGGGGGGGTGGATGAAAGAAGTTTGAACGAGCAGTTACAGTTTATTTCATTGCAAAATATCGTATCGTGTCTGGCCGATAACATAAAAAGCAGGAAAAGTGATGTTCCAGAAGGTACAGATGCGGGTACACGGAACAGTTAAAAAGGGCTCCATACACAGAATTATCTATCTAACTACTCACTGCTGACATATAGGAACTTCAGTGTCTGTAAACTTCTTCGTGCACTGATAGTCATTTGCCAGTAAACTCGCACCACACAATACAATGAAATAGGGAATCCTTTAATTTACTAGTTTCGTTTAAATTACAAATTAACAATTCAGTACGTGGTTCCATATTAGGGCTTTTACCGTCATGTAACGTGTTACTCACCATATAAATTTGATTATTGTTCCTAGGTTTATTTTCAACAATCATTAAAACGGCTGACAGGACGCAATAGGCGCAACGTAATTGGCGCCCAAGTTGAGGCTCCCCGCATATTTAGGCTCCCAACGTAAGGCTTACAAAATTAACCATTGTAATATGGGACTGAGGAAGACGTTTCCGTAAGTGCATCTTGGATACAGCTACGAACAGAAACTGAAAGTTAACTATAGTAAATTCAAAGAAGGTGGAGTTGGAAGCATTTCAAACGTGTTGCTGTAAAAAGAACATAAACAGTCTCATGACTTACAAGATAGCATCACAGACGTTTAGACTTCTGAGTGTGACATGAAAATCTTAACGCAGAATTGGGGTAGAATGAGGACTAAAAGATATTAGACAGACTGGCGAATTGAAAGAAAATGATTTCCACACAGGCATAGCTGAAGCGTGACAGCTGTGTGTCCATTTGGGAACTTTTCCTTCGATTAGGCCTCGAAAGGCCCTTCAGTACCGACAGACCGCGTGTCATGCTCCGCCGACTGACGTCATCGGAGGGAGATATGGTGGGACGTGGGACAAGCACACGTCTCTCCCTGCCATTCTCATATTTCGTGCCCTGGAGCCGCTACTACTCCGTCAAGTAGCTCCTCAATTCACGTAACAAGGCTGAGTGCACCGCAGTATGTCAAAAGTGTTTGGCGGTATCAATGTTCACCCATACAAACATCAACCGCCCCTGATAGCGCTTAACTTCTGATGGAAACCAGTGCATCCACAGCAGCTCATCCGTTGACGTCAATTTGCAAGGTGACTCCTTAATTTCTTCTCTGCATCAGGCGATCGGACAAGTGGTATAGCCCAGGAAAATATTTGATGTGTCTGCAAAGGTTCATTCACTGGAACACACCATAGATTTGTTGACTGAAATAAATGATTCGTGCAGGAATCTCATAAATGGATCAAACAAAATCATATCCATGTACTCTTGCTGGCTATTATAGCTAATGGCCCACTTTAGAAATTGTACATTAACAAACCTGGAGAGTAGCAACTGGGCAGGTTGGGTGCACTTGGGGATAATTCACTCAGCAAAACCCAACCCACCCACAAAAATAAAATAAGATATAAAAAATTAAATCAATAGAAAATTAATCAAGCAATGAACTCAAGCTCATGAAATATGTAATCATTATTTTTGGCTCTCTTCAATCCATTATACTTAAGTATAGTATCACCATCTTCAAAACATTCAAAGTCTGATTCATTTATTACTTTATTGAACATGTCTGGTAAAATAATTTTAAATTTATTATCAAGCTCTGTACATATTTTCAATCCATATCTAGTATTTAAATATTCACATCCTGTAATCTAATACAATTCATTTTTCGCTAGCTCACCAATCTTTATAAACCAACCAGAATTGCTTGCATTATTTATCTTCTTCAGTGGTGAATCTATTTCTATGGAATAAAAAAAAACAGTATTAAAAATTTTCACTCAAAATACTATGCTGAGCATTATACATTAAATTTTTCTTACCATACATTACTATGTAGGCTACTGTATCTTTCGGAATTTTATCATTAAAAGTCGCAAATAATTTCATTGTAGTGTTCTCTGTGGCTAACACATTCATTCTCTTAGACATATTTATAAGAAAAATAGGAAAATTCTCAATAAAACTGAAGGGATGTGCATTGACATGGTAATTTAATTGAGTGACTCTTAAAATCAAGTAAAGCACCATATGCTTTCAATTATTTGGTTGAACAAGATTCCTAAATTATTGAGGAATAACTTCATTTCTTCAATTTCTCACATAGATTTTTTGTAATTTAACATGACCAAATAAAGAAGAATGAATTACTTGATTATTTTTTCGATTATTTTGGAAAACAACAATAAGTAAGGCATATCAAATTGTAACGAATTATAAGAATTAGTAATATCTAGTTCAAAATTTCTTTTTCCTTCTAATCTGTCTATTTCAACTGTTTGTGATTCAAAGAAAGGAATTGGAATTTTTGGATTTTTTTTAATCTTTCTTCTTCTAGCTCTAGTCAATATTCTGGTTTATACTTACTACAGAAACACGAATTCTCACAGATTCTACTACAATTTTACCTTTTTTGGCATTGTAGCTTTTATTTCAATTCCAGCATTGTTTTTATCAGCCCATTTAAGAATAGCATCTACAGCACTTGATCTCCAACTAAAACTTACTGTTAAATCTTCCCACATCACTTCTGTGTAGTCTTTGAAAAATCCACCAAACAAATTTAGTAGAAAAAGTACTTCATTTTCCTTATTATTAGGCCATGACCTTCCATAGTTAACTCATAAGCTATAGTCGAAGTTAATCTCAAAAAGACAGATGAAGAAATGAGTGGATTTTCCATTCTAGAAAAATATTGTTTCCTTTCTCTATACTGATAACCTCAAACAACTTTGAATTGTTGGTCCACCAAATTTTGCAGTAGGCTTGAATGAGGCAATAATATGAGTTTCTCAATGAACATGAACAATATGCTTTACAAACATCCCATCAGACAAATTAAAATTTATGTTTATTAATTCAAATGGAATGATTTTAGGAACATTGTTAGCAACAGTCATTTCATTAGCCTCAACAATTTGGTTACTAAAACCAAGCACCCTTCCAGTACTATCTTTTATTCTATATACATAAGTTAACCTCAATCTCAATGACAACTCTGTTTAAAATTTCATCTGCTGTAATATGGATATTAGGCTTTCTCGAATGAATTAATTTTTCCACGATTTTCAAACTATACTGACCAGTTGGAATTTCTATGGTTTTTCCATCACAATATAGTTTATTATTTTCAGTGTAACATTAGGTATTAAAAAAGTTGAATAAAAAACAAGCAGTGTAACATTACTAAAATCTTTTTATCAGAACAGACAAATTTCTACTCAATTGAAATAATCTGCTCATTTACTATTAAAAAATTATTTCAGTGAATGTATACTTATTGGGAACCAAAATAATTCCCAAAAAGGAATCAAAAAAGGACATGGAAAACTTTTAGCAAACTCTATTTGATGTGCAATCATAGGACCAAGTGGTTGTGGAAAATCTAGATTAATGATTGATGAATATATTCTAGCACCTGCATGGTTAACTGGAATAAAATTAATCATTTGCACATTTATTCTTAAACTTTATATCAACCAAAATATCGAGAATTTATAAAAAGCTGTGAAAAAATTGAAAATAAGTGTAACAAAAAATTAGTTCTTTTATTAAAAATAATGAAGAAATTATTCCATTAGATCAATCTCAAGAAAATTCAGTAGTAATATTTGATGACTTGATTATTGAAAATCAGGCTTTAGTTAGAGAATATTTTACTAGAGAAACGCATAAAAGACAAGATTGCTTTTATTTGGTTCAAACTTACTCAAAAATACCAAAACAGTTAGTCAGAGATAATTTTAATTTTTTAAAGATCTTTAAATGTGATAACACAAATTTAAATCATATTTACCATGAGTTCACTTATTTAAAGTTTAATGGATTTGTATAAATGTGCAGTAAATTTTGGAATGATCAATTTGGATTTATTATTATAGACATGACTATAAAAGCGAATAAAGGAAAGTTCAGAAATAAAATAAAAAAATTTCTTAACAACATAAACAATAAACATAAACATAAAACGTTCAACACATAATTTAAAAAATATAAAAATGAATGTTTTTCATCTCTATTAAATGTTCGCAAAATATGATGAAGTTGTTAAAAAAGCTAGATGAAATAGAAGTGTAAGAGAACAGTTAAAACAAGAGTTTAAAAAAATGGAAAAAACAACCAAGAACAGAGTATGAAAAATTTAAAAAAGAACAACCAGTAATCAATGCAATTGAAAAAGTTAAACAAGCTATCAAAGGACTAGGTAACACTCTTTTGAAAGCTACTGAAGAAAACAGAGAAGGTGAAACAGAAATGGTTCCTTATTAGCATTATCAGTTAGAAGAATTTCCACAGCGTGACTATAATTTAAGTGAATCAGAAGTACAAGATTTATTAACGAAGTATGGAGAACAGAGAAAGTTAGAAAAGAATAAAAATGTTAAAAAATAAATGTAAGTGAAAGAATTTTAAAATATATTAATCACAGTGAAGATAAAGTTTTTGGATTGAGACCTTTTGGTTCTCTTTAATTCGTTGGTAAATAACCAGCAAAATTTTATGGTGATATATTAACTATTGGTGATAGGACATATGAAGGACAGATGGATCAATGAATAATTTAACTAAGTAACATAACTATGAAAGACATGAATACATTATATACAGGTTCTGATTTATCACATTATACACATATATTATACAATTCAGGAGCTTTATATTCTGATAATAATCCAAAAAAAATTAAATCGAGTAGAGATAATAAATACAAATATTTGATGAAAGAAATTGTTGATAACTTTTTCCAGCACTGAAATGAAGAAGGTTTAGGTGATTCCTTGCAAAGTGAAGGAGAAAAGTTGGTGAAGGCTTAGTAAAACAATATTCAGAAAAACCAATCGAATGTGTCTAGATGAATGATGTCCATCAAGTAATTGATAGATTAGCTGTAATTCATGGAGAAAAATTAGCTGGAAATAAAAATTATCATAATAAAAAAAGTGGGAATAATGCAAATTTTGACAAATAAGTTTAGTGATTTCGTCATCAACAATCCAAAAGGATTTATGTATTTGATAAGAATTTTGAATAATCTTACTCATACATTTTGTAAAAGTGAAAAACATGGTGAAAATTAGTCAGCTGTGTTTTAGATGATGTACCAAAGCCAGAAATGCATCTACTAGGATATAGGTATTGTGGGCCTTTCACTAAGCTGGAAGGAACATCAGTACATGGAGATCAATGATTTAATCCATTTGATGAAGCTTCCAAACAACATGACATTACCTATCATGATCATAAAGATTTAGAAAAAGACATGAAGCTGACAAAGAACTTCAATTAGCTTGAAAGAAAGAATGCACGCAATTGATGCAACAATAGGGGTAAAAGTTGCAGCCACTGCAGTCAGAGGCATTTTGTATGGAAAAAGAAATTAGGTATGGGCTTAGGTGTGGATGACAATGCTTGGAGACTGTAAAAATTTCAATAGTGGTAAAACACCACTATCTAATAAATATTAATCCTTATAAATTTTTCAATCTATATAAATGAATAACCTTTCAATCAATTATACTTTGCTACCTAGTGACAAAACTAATCCAAAATCAATTAAATTTAAACTGAATAATGATCAATTAAACAGTATTTAATCATTTTTTCTAATGCAGAAAAAAGAAAGGTATAGAAAACTGGTGGTAATTTACTCATTATTGAATATGTAACAAAAACGAAAGACAGCACATGACTAACACACTACAAATGTGGATTTCTTCCATTACTATTAGCTGCATCTAGTAATAAACAAGAAAAAAGCTGCTGAAGAATTGTCAGAACATAAAATATATAATCAAGCAATGGAAAAGAAAGGCACAAGATCTAGACAAAAAAAATTCAAAAAATAATCGATTTCTATCATAATGCATTAAGTAATTTCGAAACAGAAAAATTACTTAAAAAATTAAAAACCAAACACTTTCATGGCGTTTTTATGATTGATGAATTACGAAGTCATCCTAGAGAATATGAATCTGGAATAGTTAATTTAGATACATCTGATCCTGTTGGTTCTTATTGGATTTGTTATTATAAGAACAAAGATATAAAATTTGTTTTTGATTCATTTTGCATTAATATACCAATTAAACTAGCTAATTATTTGGGGAAAAACATCTGTAAGACAATGCTGAGACAATGCAAAATTTTGATGGAGTGATATGTGATTATTTATATTTGTTTGTTTTAAAACTATTCTATGATAATTTTGAGTTTAATAAATGGATATTTTTGGAAATAAGACCAATAAGGACAGCAATGGAAAAATAAAAAAAAGGAAAATTAGAAAAAATCAAAAGTGAAATTGATCCAATAATATAAAGTTTTATCAAAGAATTTCATAGAGAATTACAAACTATTTCTAAAGCAGCCTCGAAACGATAAATTGATTTTAAAGGCAGAAGAGTAGTAGATATAAAATGGTTATGAAGCAGGTACCAAACAATATTTAAAAAAGAATGTTTCAAAACACAAATACACTAGTATTCTTAGACAATTCAGCAATTATGTCAATAAAGACAAGTCTCCTTCATGTATTAGATAAAATAGATTCACTAGAAAGCAGACTTTACTTATTAAATTCGCAAATTAATAAAGGTTTAGACAAGAGAGTTGACAAAGATCTAGAAATAATGAGGTCTTTAGATTAATTTAAACTTTAATAATTTTTTTCTACATAAATGGATAATCGTAATCACATCTACTGTTTGAACTGTAAAAAATTTACTGAAACTCATAATCCTCACAGAACCACATCTAAAAATGGATGACAGAGGATTGAAGGTCTTTGGTCAGTGTGCAAAAGCAAAAAGAGTAAATTCGTTAAAAAAATTTGTAAGTGAAGGAGTCAGCTAATCTCTCACCCCTAATATTCATAAAGTAGTCATTAATGAATTACATAAACCGATAAGAAAACATTTTAAATGAAGAAATGTAATTTCTTTCAGTATTGATGGTCAATGGTAAGCTGATCTAGTCGAAATGGATTCCGAGAAAGTGAAAGGAATTTCGAAGATAAATTAAGGATATAAATATTTCCAACTGTTTTCGATGTCTTTTCTAAAGTTGCTTGGGCTTTCCCAGTGAAAGGTAAAACAGGTAAGAGTATAGTTGATGCTTCTGAAAAAATATCGATCACTGGAAAGCCAAAAAATTTACAGACAGATAACAGCAAAGAATTCTACAATAAAGAATTGAAAGAACTTTTGAAGAAATATAACATTAATCATTAGTCACCTTTCAGTGAATTAAAAACATCTGTTGTTGAAAGATTTAACAGAATGCATAAAGAAAAGATGTAGAAAAGATTTGCTCAGTTAAAACTTAAAATTGGTTAAAAATTTAGTTGATGAATACAATAACACAAAACATTGAACTATAAAAATGAAAGCAACAGAAGTTAACGAGAAAAATTTGAGACCCATCTGGGAGACATGTCTAGCACCTGCTAAATTTAAAAAAAGGAGATACTATTAGGATCAGTAAACTTGAAGGATTTTTTGAAATAGAATACACAGCCTACTGGTGAACAGAAATTTTTGAAATGGAAACAGTTATTCATTCCAATCCCATCATGTATAAATTGTAAGACATCGAAGGCAATTTTTATGAGCAAGAACTATAGAAAACAAGATATCCTGATGTTTTTCTAGTTGAAAATGTTTCAGACAGAAAGGAGATAAAGTATGGTCAGGATTTGATAATTCACACAGCAGTTGGATTGATAAAAATAAAGTAATTATTTAATGCTCTATTTTAATATTCATTATTTCTGTTACAGGAATATCATCATTTAAACTTATATCACAATAATTTCCTTGAGAAATTATTGGTAATCTTTCTTTCATTAAATTACATAAATCTATTGAGTTTGGTTATCTGATTCTCAAAGTTATTTCCATTTCTGCATAATCTGCTCATAATTCATTCGATCTTGAATTTACAGAACACTTTTGAGTTCTTATAGAATAATATGGATATTTCCCTCTATGATTTTTCTTGATTAAAATAAGTACACTGTGTTTATCTCGATTCACAGTTGGAGGAGTGGCATGATTGTCCATAATTTAATTTTTCTCTTGAATTACATCTCTGGCAACATTCAACATATTTCTCATACTTTCAGCTTTATTTTCTAAATAAGTAATATTATTTTGTAGTTTACACTGACTATATTTTCTAAGGTAAAACCTGATGAGTAACCAACATTTAAATTTTTTTCCTTCATCTTTGCTATAAGATAAAGTAAGAAAATAGAGCCCAGATTCATTAATGAATATTGTATTTGGGTAAGTATTTAAAGGTGCACTATCGAATAGCACCCCATGATTTAATAAATTTGATAAAGATATACGATGATCTTCATCACCATTTATTCTGATAGTTTGTTGTGGATTACCACATTCTAAAATTTCAGCATCATCCTTTGCTTTAAACCATGGAGTATTATTTTCATCAATTATCACAGATGCTTGCTTACTATTGTGTGCAAACTTGTTATTAACCAGGTCTACATTTGACTCCATTTATATAGAATAAAAAATATTGTAGATAAATTAAAATTCTATAGCAGACACTCAAAATTTCATCATAGATATTTATTCTCTTCTCATCTATTTCATCAACAATATCTTTCGATTGGTCACATATTTTATCTACAAAATAAGACAGACTGTTGAAGTGCATATTGTATATTTCTTTTCTTTTATCTACTCTGAGTATACCAAAACAAGTGTTAATCATACTCTCTACTAATTTGTAATTTGTACATTTGTATCTTCTGACAAAGTATTTTGTCATCTTTATGTCTACCACTATTACAACTGGATAATTTTCCTGAAAGATGATTTTCAGATAATACACCACCAACTTTGAAATCGTTCTTCTTGGGATACTGTGTATATGTGGCAATGTTAATAATTTGCTATATCTCCATCTCTCCTACATCACATATTACATATTTTAAATGAAAGCATTCTTTTTCCTTTTCTTTTAATTCTTGCTCTTTTGCTTGTATTTCTATGAGTGGGTGTTTGATAATTTTTGAGATTGAAGGGTGCTATATTCTTTTATATAGAAACACAATCACAAAATATTTCTTCATGAGCAATATAGTAGTCTTTCATCTGATTAGCAATAGGTAGTAAGTTATTAGGTATTAATAGTTTAGTTTCATTTTCAAAATTATTGATATTCAAAGGCCTGTGGATTATCATATTTTATTTCTTCGTACTAAGGACTGTATGTATTTAAATATTTCATGAAATTTCCTTTCATTCATTTAATGTTGACCGGCTTGACACTCATCGACCCTGTATTGACATACTGAATAAAACACAAAATTTCGTTTGTGATCAACACTTTTTCTCTTCGAATGATGAAACCCAAATATCTTTAAGCCAATTACCTAAATTTAATTGATAATTTTTATAGGTAATAAATTCAAATATATTCTTGGTAGATGTTTCAGCAACAATAGTGGATGTCTTAGCTGTTGATGTCGATAGAATTGTCTCCATCTATAAAGAATAAAATTTTAATAAACTTTTAAGCTTTTAGTTTTTATATATGACTTACGTATGGGATGAATTTAAATTTTACATTTTTGTCGACACAAATAATAAACAGCAGGCGAGACAAGTTGAATGTAATATTTGCAACGGTTATTTTAAACCATCTTTAACTGTAGAACATCTGAGAAGGTGGAACAATGATGATGTAAAAATAAGTGATATAGAAATATGGGATGAAATAGAAAATTCAGATTCTCTTTTCTTATGACTGTAGAAGTAATAGCAAATCATAATTTACCTATAAATAATTTCCAAAAATTACAAAATTACATTAAATCATACCCATGATTTTTAAGTTTTTCACTCTATAACAGAAAGTTAGACATTGGGGAATACAACAAAAGGAAACTAATTAATTTATTCTAATTGTATAAGGTATGTGGTATGAATTTTATCTTTACATCAGAAGATATAGATAAATTATTTAATTTTTAATATCCACAAGGCACTCTATCAAATCTCTCTGGAACAACTTTTTTTATCGTACTGAAATGAGAATTCTTTCTTAACCTGTTTGTTGGCCAGATTTTTAGTGTCAACATCTCTAGTTATTTGATTGTACTCTAACTGTATCTTTTTTTTCACTTCCTTTCTTTCAACTCCTGATTGTTCTGGTAATTTAATGGGAATCCTATTACTTTCAACACAGAACTTTAATCGTTTTTCTCATAATAATATCTCTTTGGTCTGTCCATTCACCCAACATACAACCTTTTTCTAAATTGACTGTGCCACCATCAATATATACTACAGAACCAGTGTCAAAATATATAACAGTTCTTCCCAGTTTATTTGACCTATCATACAAGCCAAGTCTCGCATTTGATGTAGTGTATGCAGCTATGAAGATGTTTATAGCTGCATTGTGTTCCACATAATAATCCTTGAAATTGTACCTCATCTCTACCATGTCCTCAGTAATAAAAGTTACATCCAAAGTATCTAGTCGATCATCCAATAGTATCTCATAAAACTGCTGTAAATCTGTGATATATTACATTTAACTCATATTATGTCTTTGCACATTATGAGTTAAGACATATCTTAGTAATGGCTCGCTTTCCTCTATTCAATTTCGCTTTAACTGTTTTGATATACTCTTCATTACTTTCAAAATTATGTAGAATGGTTTCAAGTTTTATTTTCAGAATGTCTTTCATGTAATTATTAAACAATGTATTACTTTTATCTCTAGAATTCCATACTTGTTGAAATCTAAAACTTTATACCCCATTTCCACAGCCAACTTCACTTCATTTGTTACTCAAGTTCCTCTCAAATGTCTTTCTTCGTCACTGTGATTGCACTGCCTTATTTTGTTCTTCTGTACATTTACATACAAAGGAAATAACAGTTTTCCATTTTTATCGATTGGTATATGTATAGGAAAAACAGTGTAATAAAATCCTCTAGGTACCAATGCTTTACATGTCACTCAGGATAACAATGATAATATTGCACAGTTGAATAAAGGTCACATACATCACCATGACTTATTTTAGTGCTAACACCAACAGGTTCAACAACTTCTGGTAACTGTTTCAACTTTTAAATCTTTTTATATTCTTGTGAGTTAAGCCAATTACATTTACACATCTCTACTAAATTGAATCCAGCATTTCGTATTTCTGCACTTTTTGTTAATGTCTTTTGATAAAGGTCATCCATTGTTTCTTTATTTTGATTGTTAATCATTTCACTTTTGAAACATTTTTTACATCCATGCCAGAAACAACCATAATATTGATAAACATTATTAGTTTCCTTATCAAATCCATCTACTTTTGCACCTGCAGTTCTTACCTCTTCACAAAATGTCTACATCAGAATTATTGTACTCGTTAATTTCTTTCTTTATATTGAACACAAGCTTTTCTTTAACTCTGGAGCTGTGCCATTTGAGAAATGCTTCTCTATCTTTTGGCTTCATAGTGCCAACACAACAATACTGAGTATGTGGAATAGATGCTATATAATTCTCATTTTCTTTTGTATTCAACAAATGAAGGAAGCATCACTTCTTCAATACTTTCAAATAAAATGTTTTTGGAAAACTACTAAGAGGGCCTTGGACAAAGTTGCTGCTATCCATAATTTTTAGACCTAACTGTTTGATCTCCAATAACATCGGTTTTGTTCCTGTGTAGACGGTGTATGGCCTTACTGTATTTTCAAAACAGTACTTCAAAATGAATTGGGAATCATAACCTTTTGTATAGTGAGGTATGAATGCATGATAACTGTTCTTTTTTTTTCAGATACCATCCAACAACAGAATTCATCATTTCTCTTAAATTTGTAACAGTTTTTCCATTAAAATTGTGAACTATTATGAGATTTGGAATATGTGTTGCATTTTCTTGAGTTTCTTCATAGTCAACCCACATGTATCTCTTGGTATAGGTACAATTCACTCTTCTAGGGAACCCATCTTCACAGTATTTAAACTGTTTACCAGCGACTATTTTATTGCCTTCAAAGCACTGCTAAACATAAAAGCTTTGAGTTCTCCATTAACATAGCAACCATCTTTATTACAATTTGGGCAACCTTGCACTATAAAATCCTCATCAAATTTTATTTCACAGATACCTCCATTTTGCACTTTGTATTGCATGTAACATTTATGATTTCCAATTTTAATTGCTTGTTTAGAATTCCTGCAAAGTTCAAAGCCACATTTATGTTCTTTAGATCTCAAACAAATCTTTTGCATTCTTCACATTTCTAAGCTGCATCACAACCTTCTTGATGATTTTTTAAGCATTCTTCATTATAACAGTATCTGTTGCACTTTTCACAATACATCTTGTTTTCTACACTTTTGTGTTCTGCCCTTTTGCATTCTATGCAAACCTTTGTCTCTATTTTACATCTCTGTTGGTCCTTGTTGTTATATGGCTTATTACAGTTATCACAAAAATATGATGATCCTAAGAAAGCTGTCATACTGTTAATTCCATAAAAATGGTTCTGATCTTTATACAGATAAATCTTTATTTTTTTCTAAGGACCACTATAGATAATTGAATTGAAATTCTCTGCGCATACATTTATTTGGATATCGAACAACTGTCAAACATTTTTAATGTCATCTAGAATAAACCGTTCTTCATTCTATTCACACAACTGATTACATCATATGTCTGTTAGCTCTTTTTGTAATTTGTATTTATCTTCTACTCTGATTTTCTTACTCTCATTTGTAGTTAACTGCCCAAAATTTTATTTGTATGGTATGTTAAGGCCACAATTACTGGTCTAGGACAACGCAAATCATCATTGTTATTAATTCTTGTGATAGACCTTTCAGTCTTTTTGTCCTCAGCTAGATTTATTATTTTCTTACCTCGATCACCTTGGCCTCTAGGAACTGCTGTCATCTGAATGTTAAATGAGGTATCTGCTGTTACAATATTCTCATCAGACATTAAGATATCGCTCATTTTATTGCATAAAACTTGAACAGATTTTCGAATATTATCTGATGCTTTATATCCTGTGGAAATGGAATAAAACATTTTTGGGTTGTTGGTTGTTATATTCGACTTACCTCCTTTCCTGAAATTAGTTCTCTTTTTTGCTATTTCAACCACAGAAATTAGTACTTTCGTTATATAATCTGTTTTATCACTGAATGTACTGAGTTTGGAAATACTGACATTCAAAAAACGATTTGGTAGTCGACAGACCATACTTTAAATTTTTATTAAATCTCGATATAGTTTCTTGAATCTCAAATAAATGCTTTTTAGATGGTTCAGTCTCTTTTTCTTGTTCATATAATTTGCTACTGAATGGATAAATCTGATCTAGTCTTACTATTTTTTTCTTTTCTTGGTGGTCAAGAGTTTTCTATAACATCATGGTCAAATCTATACAAATATTTTATATCAGATACTCGGTTTGACCTTCACCTAGTCTTTTGGAATAATTCTGGATGAAATTTAAACTCCTGTAATCCAACAGCATTAACTAACTCTGATTTCTTTAATTTATGGTATAAGCTAATACCAAGATTTTTTGCTCTAGCTTTGAGTGCCCTTATTTTCAAATTATCAAGAGTTCTTGTAGGAGGAGGTCAATTATTTGAAACAATTACATTAATTAAATTATCTTTTATAAATATGCTGTATACTTATAAATTATTCCTTCTGCAATTATCACAGACGTGAATGACTGTAAACTCAGTGAGGGTTCCATTCTAATGTCTTTTATTGGCAAAAATTTTCATTACACTTTTGAAAATTGGGCAGTGATAAATTATTTGAAATGGTTAAATTAATTAAATCGTCTTTTCTACATCTGTTGTATACTTATAAATTATTCCTTCTGCAGTAATCACAGAGTTGAGCGACTGTAAACACTCTCACACAGGCCTACATTTATTTAAGGACAGAAAACATTATATTTGCAAAAATTTAGTGATTTCATTTTCAGTTATTTTGATGTGTGTATTTGCTGTAAATGTTTATTGAGACCACTGTTAACTATTTCATTTCCACACATACAAACTATTTTCATTTTTTGTGTATCTTCTAGTTGACAAACGTTGCATCTACTTGTGAGCTTGTCCCTAGGTGTATGACTTAACTAAAAGCCACTAAATTTTTTAATTGCTATTAACCAATACATTTTTTTACAATGTGCTTAACTTTGTTGTTCTCTATTTAACTCCTGCTGATTGTAAAAACAAAGAAAATCTTTCATGTCCTTCAATTTTTCCAAAGGATTCTTATAATTAGGCATAAGCTATTTAACAAATTCTTTTTTATTATTATTGTATGTATTTTTTCTAATCATTTTATATCATTCTTCACACATATGTGTTTATCCTTTGTACATTTATGTTAATAAAAGTTATCAATTGACTTCTCCACTTCACATTTTTTACACTTCTTCAGAACTTGCATTTATTCGGACAAGTTTTTATTACTTGAACAGTCCATGGGTATACTGCCCATTGGACACTATGAACCAGCAGTATACCTGTGGACTGTTCAAGCAACAAATACACTGGGAGAAACTGAAGAATCACAAGTTTTTATTTGATTGATTAAAATTATTCCTTATAAAGGAATCCACTTTCTTGTTTCTGTGGTATATATGTACAGTTGTACAGATAAAATATTTACACTCTTAATTTTCTTCCTATGACTAGTATTTTTACTGTGTTTCATTTATGAGTTTGCAGTACAATACACACTTCATGAAAAAGAAATTCCAATCTATAATGACACACTCTTAAGGAAATTAAAGATGGAATTCCAGGTGTTAAAGATCTGATGCCTGAAAAAATTACCAGAGTGCTATAGAATTTCAGTGGCTGCTGTAAGGAATTCTAGAAGATAAAAATTTGACTGCTGCAACTATAGGAAGAAATAAAGCCCTTTATCTCCAATTTCTCAAACACAGTGATATTCCATGTACAGAGTGCTATAGAGTGTTAATTTATCTACTGTATTTTTATTCTATATAAGTGGATATCCTACTGAAGAAGCTAAATATTGCAAGCAATTCTAATTTGTTTTAAAAATAGTGATCTAGAAGTAAATTAATTGTATCATATATTACTGATTGTGATTGTTTAAAAACTAGATATGGGGACAAAATTTGTATGGAGCTCGACAATAAATTTAAAATAATTTTGCCAGAGAGGTGTAATAAAATGTAAGTAACTGGGACTTCCAATTTTTTGAAGATGGTAATATTAAACTAAAGTATAAAGGAATGAAGAGAACTAAAAATAGTGATAACGAATTTCACAATCTGGAGTTCATTCCTTGAATAAATTTTTTCTGACGTAATTTTTTATATTTTATTTTATTTTTATGGTGGGTTGCGTTTTGCTCAGTAAATTATCCCTGAATGCACCCAACCTGCCCAGTTACTACTCTGGAGCACTGAAAGCAGTATCTCCCACCAAACTTTGCTCCATTAAGAAGACTGAATAATGTAATATGAATTTAAACATTACTTCACTCTAATGTTAGCTAACAACTGATGACCAGTTATAACCAAAAACCAAAGAATATTTTAAACAAATCTTCTGCCAGAGTTTCACAGAACATCAAAACAAAGGAAACAGGTCCCTGACGTTTTGTAAAATACTATCTACTTAATCATGAACTGGCTTTTGGTTACCGGGGCCACCGACCATTGACAATTGTTCACTTTGTGATCAAATGAAAGATATTGTGTATAACATCAGAAATATCAAAGGATATTTTATATATCAAATGCTGAAGAGTGCAACAGCTAAGCTAAAATGATTTATTGATCATGACTAGTTTCATGACATTATAGTCACATCTTCAGGTAACCGACTGTTGGTCTAAAGAAGACAAAAAATCGAGATCAGAACTATCAAAAAGTAGAAACTACCCAACTGATGTAACTACGATTTAGATGTGAGATATACGGATCTTTCAGTACATGATGTCCTTAATAACTTCTAAGGATAAATGATAAACGTCCACTATCTTGCAATGCAAAATCGGCAACACGTAGTACTCAACCATCATAAATAAAATAAACATTGGAACTGGAGAAAGATGTAATTCTAAAAAAAGAATAGTTGAATAAGATACGGCAGCATAGAACGTGGTACGTCTTCTCAGAGAAAGTGACCAGAACACCAGTGCAACAAAATCAAAATAAGCGGACCTCAACCTAGAAAGACCGCACAACAGCGCATCTGCAGGACCACAGAAACCGACATAGCGGGCCAGGAGCTATAGACACACGCAAGAAGCATCGCCAATATTACATTTTACGTACCGCCTGATTATACACTCACGCTCATAAATTAAGGATAATGCTGATACATGGTGAAACAATGCTCTGGTGGGCGTTTAGGGGGTTTCAATCACCTCGAGGTATAACCATGCGGTGCATTTGACCTGCGGTCGTCGCATGGTGCCACTGACAGCAGTCCACATATGCAGAGGTGCGCTGGTGCATGTCAGAGTACGATGCAGCGAGTAAGTGTGCAGACGTTTTCAGAAGTGTTAATGGTGATTGTGTGTTGAAAATGGCTCAAAGAACACATATCGATGACTTTGTGAGGGTTAGAATACTAGGGCGACTGGAGGCTGGTCAAACACAGCAGGTCATAGCACGGGCACTCTGTGTGCTTCAAAGTTTGATTTCACGATTGTGGCAACGATTCCAGCAGACAGTAAACGTGTCCAGGCGCTACAGTACGGGACGTCCACAGTGTATAACACCGTAAGATGTCCGATATCACACCATCAGTACCTGCTGGTAGCCTTCCCTGGACCTTACCACAGCCACTGGAACAGCTGTCTCCAGACACACAGTCTACAGACGACTGAACAGACATGGTTTATTCGCCCAAACACTTGCAAAGTGCATTCCACTGACCCCTCCCCTGGTCACAGGAGAGCCCATAAAGCCTGGTGTCAAGTACACAGTACATGGTCATTGGAACAGTGGTCCCAGGATATGTTCACGGACGAGTCCGGGTATAGTCTCAATAGTGATTCTCACCGGGTTTTCATCTGGCGTGAGCCAGGAACTAGATACCAACCCCTTAATGTCCTTGAAAGGGACCTGTATGGAAGTCGTGGTTTGATGGTGTGGGGTGATTATGATAGATGCACGTACACCCCTGCATTTCTTTGACAGAGGAACTGTAACAGGTCGGGTGTATCGGGACGTCATTTTGAACCAGTATGTCGGCCTTTTCGGGGGTGCAGTGGGACCCAACTTCCTCCTGATGGATGATAACACACGGCCCCACCGAGCTGCCATCGTGGTGGAGTACCATGAAACAGATCAGGCGAATGGAGTGGCCTGCCTGTTCTCCAGACCTAAACCCCATGGAGCACGCCTGGGATGCTCTCGGTCGACGTATCGCTGCGTCTTTAAAGCCCTACGACACTTCAGGAGCTCCGACAGGAACAGGTGCAAGAATGGGAGGCTATATCCCAGCAGCTTCTCGACCACCTGATCCAGACTATGCCAACCCGTTGTTCAGCCTGTGTACGTGCGCACGGTGATCATATCCCACATTGATGTCGGGGTACATGCGCAGGAAACAGTGGCGTTTTGTAGCACATGTGTTTCGGGACGGTTTCTCAAATTATCACCAGTACGGTGGACTTGTAGAACTGTCGTGTGTGTTCCCTATGTGCCAGTTTTTGTGCCAGTTTTTTGTAATGCTACGTTGTGTGTCAGCACATTCTGCAATTATCCTTAATTTATGAGCATGAGTGTATATAAAAAAAGTGCAACTCCTCAGAAGCGTCAAGTCTGGGCTGTAATTATCGTATAACAACGAAACTTGGTACTTTTCTAATGCGTAAATGGGCAATTGGTTTACGCTGGAAAAAATTAATTGCAATTTGCGCCACCTGGAGCAAGTCTGTCACTGTGAATGCAAGAAAGACTATAGAAATGCTTCCACTTGTAATGGATTAGGAACGGCACGTTGGCAGAAAAGTGAGAAAGACATAATCTTGGTTTTAGTACACTAAAGAGCCAAACAAACTGGTACACTTGCATAACATAGTGTAGGGCCCCCGCGAGCACGCAGAAGTGCCACAATACGACGTGGCATGGGCTCGTCTAATGTCTCAAGTAGTGCTGGAGGGAACTGACACCATGAACTCTGCTGGGGTTTTCCCTAAATCCGTAAGAGCACGAGGAGATGAAGACCTCTTCTAAACAGCACGTTGTAAGGCATCCCATACATGCTCTATGTTCATTCGGGGGAATTTGGAGGCCAGCGGAAGTGTTTAGACACAGAAGAATGTTCCTGGAGCCACTCTGTAGCAATTCTTGGCGTGTGTTGTGTCGCATTGTCCTGCTGGAATTACCAAAGTGCGTCGGACTGCACAATGGATATAAATGGATGCAGGTGATCAGACAGGATTCTTACGTACGTTTCACCGGCCAGAGCCATATCTAGAACTATCAGGAGTCCTATGTCACTCCACCTACACACGTTCCACACTATTACAAAGCCTCTGTCAGCCTCAACAGTCCCCTGCTGACATCCAAGTTCATAGGATTCATGACGTCGTCTCAAAACCTGTACACGTCCATCCGCTCGATACAATTTGAAACGAGGCTTCTTCGACCAGGAAACATGTTTCCAGTCATAAACAGGTCAATGTCGGTGTTGACGGACCCAGGCGAGGCGTAAAGCCCTGTATCGTGGAGTTCAAAAAATGGCTCAAATGGCTCTGAGCACTATGGGACTCAACTGCTGTGGTCATAAGTCCCCTAGAACGTAGAACTACTTAAACCTAACTAACCTAAGGACATCACACACATCCATGCCCGAGGCAGGATTCGAACCTGCGACCGTAGCGGTCTTGCTGTTCCAGACTGTAGCGCCTTTAACCGCTCGGCCACTTCGGCCGGCTGTATCGTGGAGTCATCAAAGGTATACGAGTGGGCCTTCGGCTCTGAAATCCGATATCGATGATGTTTCGTTGAATGGCTCGCACGCTGACACTTGTTGATGGCCGAGCACTGAAAGCTGCAGTAATTTGCGGAAGGGCTGGACCTCTGTCACGTTGATCGATCCTCTTCAGTCCTCGTTGGTCCCGTTCTTGCAGGATCTTTTTCGCGCCGCAGCGATGTCGGCGATTTGATGTTTAACGGGATTCCTGATATTCACGGTGCACTCGTGAAATGGTCGTACGGGAAAATCCGCACTTCATCACTAGCTCGGAGATGCTGTGCTGTGTCCCATCGCTTGTGCGCCGACTTTAACACCACGTTCAAACTCACTAAAATCTTTATAACCTGCCATTGTAGCAACAGTAACTGATCTAACAACTGCGCCAGATACTTCTTGTCTAGCATAGGCGTTGCCGACCGCAGTGCCGTAATCTGCCTGTTTACATATCTTTGTATTTGAATACGCATGCTAATATCAGTTTCTTTAGCGTTTCAGTTAATTAACCACCGCTTACAGTTTGTTCAATATGAGCAAAGAGAACGTGGATGAGATGCTACATCCGTACTACAGAGGGATTAACAGTCGCTAGCTGCAGTCGAGACAGAGTCTCAGCAACGTGTTCATGTGCATTGACCTTGAGAGCAGGCTGAGATCGAAAGTGTCCCTGGTAAATGCGTTCTTTCAGATATCTGCAGAGCCAAAATTCATATGGTCTCACATCAGATGATCTTGCAGGCCATGCATCTGGAACGCCTCTGGAGATAATACGTTCGAAGAAGGATGCATTAACCAGCTCTTTCACTAGGCAAGGTACATGAGATTGTAACGCCGGAAATGCATATCCTCCTCTTTCCATCTATTGTACTATTATTTTTTTCCTTGTTTTGTTACCTCAAGATATGACATTTCTGTCTCTTTATACATTGTAATTGTTTTACTGTTTGTATATATATATATATATATATATATATATATATATATATATATATATATATATATATATTTATGCACTTATGTCGATGTATAATTGGTTGTTTTGTAAATATTATTAGTATTTTTACGCTGGGTCTTGCCTAGGGAAAACTGCTATCGAACGATTACATCGATAGGTCGTGTGAAGAATCAAAGTGTGTAGGATCTTTGGTAGTGTTAACTCTGTCGCGTGGAGCGCGGGCTGAGGAGAGAGAGAGTCTGGCTGGAGTAGCGAGTGGAGCAGATGTGTTGTGTGAAGCTCCCGCGAGTTGCCGGGCTTTCGGGGTTTGGCAGCATGTAATTGCGCTCGACTTGCAATGATAGTTTCTGACATGGTGTCGCGGACGGGAAGCATTAGCTGGCGCACATCAAGAGCCCGTTTCGTCTGGTGACCGTGTCGAGAAGAAGGCGCGCCAACATGCAGCTTCTGCAACAGCGACGGCCGACAATGAGTGACTGTCGCCACCTCCTCCATCGACGGCTTCAAACCTTCAGTCAACCAACAAGGAAGACTGGAAGCACGTAAAGTTTTAGAACTGTATGGCAGACCTCAGCTTTTCAAACTGTACCATTTTCGTAACTATAATTACAGCAACTTAGCATGAACCTTTGTTGCTCATTGTCCCAATTGCATTGCCAAGCAGGGTCCCTTCCTTTTCCGAAATGAACCCGAGTGTCGTTGAAATTCAAACGCCAGCATTAAAGTAATAATATAGCATTTCACTGCTTTAATTTCTAAGTTCAGTTAAGGTATTCATAGCTGGCTACGATATTTAGATTACACAAGCACAACTTAAGAGTGCGAGTTTTGTTACCATATTTTAGCTTACCTGTGACTGAAGCTCAGCTTGGTACATACTAAATTTTACTATTGTTAATTGTTCAGAATCATTTAATTCAAGTTCAAAGTTAAATCTCTTATTTCTAAATTGCGTAGATTCCAGTAGCTTTTGAAATGATTGTTGAAGTAGCCCAAGACTAACCTTATTTTATTGGATTTCGTAGTGCTTCAGAAACAAAGTTCACTATTAATTTCAGTGACTAAATTAACTTTCAATTTTCCAGTTTTATTAATTTTTTTGCTAAATTAAGTCAGAGAGTGGTGATAGTTATTACTTCTGACAAACTTTCAGTTTTCACACTACATGTGTCAACCTTCAGTTGCCACGCTTCTAGTGCTAATTATATGTGTAATAACCTTTCTTTTTCCGTTACTATAGTAATTGTCCTTAGGACTGGCGACCGTAATTTCCCCTAAATCTCTAATATCTAATTACCGCTAGTTAATTGTTAATGTAACAGCCGCACATTTACTTTCTTTATTAACTTTACTCCTTTTCAAAATTAATTTCCACCAGTTTCATTTGTATTTTTCCTTTCATAAAGATGTAACCCTTTCCTCCCTCTTTACCGACAGATTAACTTCCGTGACGATTGCTTTTCCCAAATTTCCATTAGGTACACGTGGTTTAATTTTTCACTGTCATTAAGGTCGATAAGTGAGGGGGAGGTTACAAGATGTTGTCCCATCTTGCGTGAAATACTGGTTTCCACACAGTTCGCTCTTCCAAAGCAGTAATCACACGCTGTTCGATAACTTCCAAACGTCATGGTACACCCGACAGGCTCTTTGGGTGTGTTCTCTTCAAAGAAGAATGGACGGAGCATAAAGGTGCTTGTGAATCCACACCACACAATCAACTATGGCGATTGCATTGCCACTGCCTGCACAACACGCGATTTAACGGTAACCGATATTCGGCAGTTCTATGTATGCCCTGCACCCTGTAGTGCAAAATGTGTCACGTCACTCCAGATGTGCCCTGGTGGTCTAAATCGCACCAAATATTTTTCCAGCGTAAATCAGTCCCGCATTAACGTATTCATATCCACCAAGTTTCGCTGCCACACGATCATTACAACCCACACCGTACCTCCATGAGTAGCTGCACTTTAATTGTATCCACTGGATATTTTAAATCAAAAACAACTAGTTTATGTACTGGTGCCAGCTTCCTCACTGAAAGTGAGGAAGATTTATGAGAGCAGGTTAATGAAATAAGGCGTCCAGTGAAAAAGGTGTGTGGGCCGAGAATAAACCAAAGGAAGACAAAAGTAACGAGGACGTGCATAAATGCGATCAGCGGCAACCGTAATATCTCAGAATTAGGGACCACGTAGTAAACAAAGTGGTGGAAATCTGCCACCTTGGAAGCAAAGTAACACGTGATGGGCAAAGCAAAGAGGATGCAAAAAGCAGAGTAGCACGAGGAAAGAGGGCATTCTTCACTAAAAGAAGTGAACTACGTTGAGCCGTGCTGGCCCCGGCTTATGCATTGGTTCAAACTTTAACTGTTACTCTGCGTTTGGTTTCCCGCGTTTATTGCGGTTATGTCATCGTTCTCCCTCTTTCTATGTGTCGCAGCAGCAGTGTGTATCGATATTCGCACCTTGTACTATTGTAAGTAGGCTGTTTATGTTTTCTTAAAATGGTTCAAATGGCTCTGAGCACTGTGGGACTCAACTGCTGTGGTCATAAGTCCCCTAGAACTTAGAACTACTTAAACCTAACTAACCTAAGGACAGCACACAACACCCAGCCATCACGAGGCAGAGAAAATCCCTGACCCCGCCGGGAATCGAACCCGGGAACCCGGGCGTGGGAAGCGAGAACGCTACCGCACGACCACGAGATGCGGGCTATGTTTTCTTATTGGCAACGTTACGTAGCGCTCTGTATGAAAATCACTGGCTGTGCTGTGTGCAGTCTGTGGCTAGTTTGCATTGTTGTCTGCCATTGTAGTGTTGGGCAGCGGCAGCTGGATGTAAACAGCGCGTAGCGTTGCGCAGTTGGAGGTGAGCCGCCAGCAGTGGTGGATGTGGGGAGAGAGATGGCGGAGTCTTGAAATTTCTAATACTGGATATTATGAACTGCTATGTATATTATGGTTTTTCAACACTCTTAAGTTAAATACATTGTTTGTTCTCTATTAAAATCTTTCATTTGCTAACTATGCCTACTAGTAGTTAGTGCCTTCTGTAGTTTGAATCTTTTGTTTAGCTGGCAATAGTGGCGCTCGCTGTATTGCAGTAGTTCGAGTAACGAAGATTTTTGTGAGGTAAGTGATTTGTGAAAGGTATAGTTTAATGTTTGTATTGGCAACGTTACGTAGCGCTCTGTATGAAAATCACTGGCTGTGCTGTGTGCAGTCTGTGGCTAGTTTGCATTGTTGTCTGCCATTGTAGTGTTGGGCAGCGGCATCTGGATGTGAACAGCGCGTAGCGTTGCGCAGTTGGAGGTGAGCCGCCAGCAGTGGTGGATGTGGGGAGAGAGATGGCGGAGTCTTGAAATTTCTAATACTGGATATTATGAACTGCTATGTATATTATGGTTTTTCAACACTATTAAGGTAAATACATTGTTTGTTCTCCATTAAAATCTTTCATTTGCTAACTATGCCTACTAGTAGTTAGTGCCTTCTGTAGTTTGAAACTTTTGTTTAGCTGGCAATAGTGGCGCTCGCTGTATTGCAGTAGTTCGAGTAACGAAGATTTTTGTGAGGTAAGTGATTTTTGAAAGGTATAGTTTAATGTTTGTCTGGGCCATTCTTTTGTAGGGATTTTTGATAGATTGCGTTGCGCTAAAATTATTGTGTGTCAGTTTAAGCACAGTCCTGTACTATTTTTCTAAGGAGACGTCTCATAATCTTTGGCCTGGTCCTTGTACTTTCTGGCTAGCCAGTGTGCGCCAGTCTGTCGTTTGGTGTGAATCAGCCAGGACATCTCCGCGTGGTGCAGTGGGGCGGGCCCGTGGCGGTCTCTACGCAGTGTCCGAGTGTATGGGAGCTGTTCGAATTGCTACGAGGTTCGTGGCTCACCGACCCAGGACATCAAAGTTGAGTGGTGATTTAATTACCGAAGCCAGTCTCTTCACATTGTGCCGTTGGTTTTCATGATTGGCTGTTGGGGTAATCCCGTGAGCAACAACGAGTGTTCGAGTTGGCGAAAGTTTGGCCACCATTCGGTGGAGTTTAACTGTATTTTGGTTATTTGAATTCCAAGTGCACCAGTGGAATTTTCTGCCATGTGGCCGTTAGCGTTCCGGTTACCTGCCCTGGCCGCTGACGTAAAATTCAGGCAGTGCTCTTTCCTCACCGTGTTGTCGCTGTCCAACACAAGTGTGTGGTTTCGACAGCTTATGAATACTTGGTTGTGGGCGGCTACGCCTTTTGCGTTTTGGCTTTGGAGTTTCTTGTGTACTGGTTGGGTGGAGAGCAAGTCGTCTTGTCGGTGGGTCCGTTGACCGTCTCTTGGTTGGGTTGCCGGCAGATCCGATATAGTCAGGCTGACTACCTGTCTCCCTTAAGCGAACGTTAATATCTCAAGTGCAGACTGACCCCGTGAAACTTCGAGGTGCCACTAGCTGTACTGCCTTCTCTTATTGTTGTTTGATTGTGTATCTTAGCGACGCATAGCCGTTGGTTTGAATTTGTATGCTTTTAGTTGGGTTTTAAGCAATGGGCTTTCAGCTGCTTTAAAATTGCAAGATCCTTACTTATCAAGTTTTGTATTGTTTGGGCTTTCAGCCTCATTTAAAACTTTTTTTCTTTTTATATAGCCTTGGACATTCGGTCTTTTGAAAATTTATTGTAGTTGTGTTTTAAATCATGGGCCTTCAGCCATTTTGAAATTAAAATTCCTTACTTGTCAAGTTCTGTATTGTTTGGACCTTCAGCCTCATTTAAAACTTTTTTTTGATAAAGCCTTGGGCCTTCTGCCTTTTAAAAATTTATTGTAGTTGTGTTTTAAATCATGGGCCTTCAGCCGTTTTAAAATTAAAATTCCTTACTTGCCAAGTCCTCTATTGTTTGGGCCTTCAGCCTCATTTAAAACTTTTTTTTGGATAAAGCCTTGGGCCTTCTGCCTTTTAAAAATTTATTGTAGTTGTGTTTTAAATTATGGGCGTTCAGGCGTTTTAAAAATTAAAGAGGTTGTTCCCTTAACACATAAGATTGTGTCATATTGAGTCGATAGTTAAGCTCGGAAATTTGCGCTGTAATGTTTGGGCAACTAAATAAAGTTATGTGTTCGAGTCTGACAGCCGCTCATTTTAGGACCCTTTTCCACAGTTTCAACTACCTGTTCTGTCCTGCGGATTCAACCAGGCGTTTCATATGTCAAACATAGACTTTAAGCTGGGAAGCAAATGTCTGTAACTGTATTTATGGAAGTGAGTTGTAGACTGTCAGACATCGGTAAAGAGGTGAATCGAAGCACTTGTGTTTCAGATGGATTAAGTTTACAAACGAGAATCTTACCTGGTGAATGGTCGCGTAGAGGCATGTGTGGGAAAATCTGACTGGATGAGGAGGCATCATGGAATATTTTACACGGTACTAAAAGGAGCCACAGTGGGCACATATTGCAGTGGAAGACATTGGAATATATCAAACAAATAATTGAGGGTGTTGGTTTTAAGTGTTATTCTGAGATGAATAGATTGGCACTGGAGAGGAAGTCGTGTAGACGATGTCAAACCGATCAGAACACTGATACCCAAACATAAAAAGCGTTTTATTTTCCTTCTGATTTGACAGATATTGTTTCAGCTTCACGAAACTGTCAAGGGAGATTCAGAGTTGTTTAGTGTTCGGTCACTACTAGAGGAAAATGACCGAACGCGAACACTACATAAATCCACCACATAGGGGGAGCTTACGTCACGGGCTGCGCATCTCATTGAATCATCGGGCTCCGCGCCTCGTTAGTAGTGCGGGATTTACAGTCCACAGACGTCAACAACAGCGTGTGGCTGGCATTCTCGATGTTAGCAGCCGTGCAAATTTAAAGGGAATCCCAGTGCGAGTTCCAGCACACACATGCTCCTGTTGCCGCAGGGCGGGCATCTCAATCGTCCAAGAGCCATGTCCGCAGTACATTCCTGAAGGGCCATGTGTTTCTAGAGCTTGTCGTTATTCTACAGTGTAACTCACTGTCCGTTCTCCGCTGCGTACAAAGTGTTCCTGAGAATCAAATTGTACGACTACGCTGCTGACTAACTCACAGAACTGGCGCAGACACACTAACTGGGAAATGCAGCAGAGAAGCGTTTAGAGGATGATTTTCCATCTTCTGTCTTTCGACACGATTGATACTGTCCCGTGTTTTAGTTTTTGTACTAATATTTTCACTTCTACATATGAGGAGAAGTCATTAAGTTTTAATTTTTTCCCAAGTACATGTCTGCACTCTTTGTACACACAGCAGCGTAGCAAACGGAAGAGATAAAAGAAAGTGGTGCAGCCTATCACCACTTTACAGACACACTGTGACAACTGGTTTTAGCTCGTCTAACGCAGCTGTTTTTCATCAAGTGAATGAGTGCTCCGAGAAAATTTCTAGTATCAAGACGTTTATTTTCGACAGTTTGATGATACTTTTTCAAAATTTTGATATGATTTCTGTGTTATTAGTTGCAATTTAAAATGAAAAAATTCATTGGAGTATTCCATAAAAATGTATGTATGTATGTTCAACAAGCCCTCCTAAACCACTGGATTGATTTCAACCAAACTTGGTACACTTATCACTTACTCTCTGGAAAGAACCACTGTGGGGGTAAGAACTACCGACTTGTGAAAGGGACTGGGGTGGCAGTGACAGAGAAGTGTAGCTCAAGTCGCTAGAATACTTAGACTTTACTCATTAACTAATCGAGAATGAGAGCACTTAGTGATTTGCAACAAAATTTACACACATTGTCTAACGTTTACGAAACTTTTCTTGCTGATAACTCCCCAGAACGACTAAAGTATAATGACACCACCTATATGTATCGCACTGTAAACAGTTTTATTATCTGTATGCACTTCAGCATGACATTTATTTGTATAGAACATACGATCACACGCCCTATTTGATGTTAACTTTGTTTTGCTTCTTCACAGTACCTCATTTCATCTAGTGATGGTGCTTGCAATAAGTGAAACCGGTTGAAAACTAGTGATGACTGGGTGTTGTGTGCTGTCCTTAGGTTAGTTAGGTTTAATTAGTTCTAAGTTCTAGGGGACTGATGACCATAGATGTTAAGTCCCATAGTGCTCAGAGCCATTTGAACCATTTTTGAACCGGTTGAAAAATAGTGTTTCACATCCACAGCTGAAGGCTCAAGATGCCTAACTTCAAATATCTAACGGCTGTAAGCAGTTACCTTAAAATTCTAAAGTTTTGACAATTTGTTACAAAATGCAGCTGCATGTTTCACTAGGACTTAACCCCATGCACGTCTTGTGTGCACAGCAATCAACCATTTCGGCAGTTATAGAACACATACAGATTTGGCTACAATGAAAAACGCCTGCCACAACTCCTCAGGCCACCGTGTCAACATTTTCCAGCAATATTCCGGACTTTACTAGCGTTATCTGTCAACGACACATAATGGAAATCCCAAGCTACCCTTCCCGATTACACTAGTTAAGCTGGTGACGATACTGGGTGTTTTCAATGGTTGCTTTGAGATCGCAATAATACACCCAACATCCAGCTATTGTGATAAGTGCTACAAGTAATGCCTAGTCATCGGACTGGCAAATCTATGGCACCTTTTCCTTCTTTTCACTGCTTTTCAGTGATGAATAAGAGCATTAATCCACTAAGGAGACTGCCTACAGTACGCTTGTCCGTCCTCTTTTAGAATACTGCTGCACGGTGTGGGATTCTTACCAGGTAGGTTTGACGGAGTACATCGAGAAAGTTCAAAGAAGGGCAGCATGTTTTGTATTGACGCTAAATAGGGGAGAGAGTGTCACTGAAATGATATAGGATGTGAGGTGGACATCTTTAAAACAAAGGCGTCTTTCGTTGCGGCGGAATCTTCTCACGAAATTCCAATCACCAACTTTCCCCTCCGAATGCGAAAATATTTTGTTGACACCGACCTACATAGGGAAAAACGATCATCAAGATAAAATAGGGAAAAATCAGAGCTCGTACGGAAAGATATAGGTGTTCGTTGTTTCCGCGCTCTACAAGAGATTGGAATAATAGAGAATTGTGAAGGTGGTTCGATGAACCCTAAGGCAGGCACTTAAATGTGATTTGCGTTGTATCCATATAGATGTGGTTGTAGGTGTTGCCCACCAGATGGGAATCTCTGACACGTACAAACGTTCCCCACTGTTGGTCTGACAGAAATGCGGTGGTTTCCAAGCACGGTATCTTCCACTTTTATGATAATTTCTAGTTCATCTGCCAATAATGGACAGCTCTTTCCTGACTCAGCTCCAGATTCATTGTCGACACTAAAGTCACCTGTGCTACTTTACTTTAGGACTAGGATTTAAGCTGTTGTCTCCCCAAGTATTAACTAGCTCAACACGAGACTCATTGGCATTTTCCCCCTTCAAATCTAAGAAGGAAACCTTTCTGTGAGACGGTAAAATTTTAATATACAACACTGCATGGAGCATTATCACTTTAGAACAATGGCAGTGCCCACAGTAACAAGAACTTCATTACCGACAGCCATAAACCTACTACTGTTTCTTCATGGAAAACTCTGGATCGATGCTCTTTCGAACCATGCTTACCCCCCTAATAAATAAAAATACAAACTGTAACTGCTAGCTGTCCGTACATATGGACACACTAAACAATGAATTTATGTTTTTCTGTGACTCAGCCGTTACGTATATGATAATTTTAGAGCTATAATGTCATTTCTACAGTGGTATAGTGCGAAAAAAGATTTAGACTTTTTGAACCACTTTTAGAGAACAGCTGTCAATAATAAAAAGTAAATGGTTAAAAAATAAATTATTACCTGTTTACAAAGACATAGTCACCAACTTTCCGACTCATGCTATCAGAGGAAGTACTCGGCAAAGTCAATAGAACGGACCGTCCAAAACACAGGAAAGGACTCAAAAGGCAACGAACGATATACAGTTAAGCAAACTTGACAAACACTCTACAAATTGAATATTTACTGTTTGATGTGTCATAGGCAGTAGGTTCATCCGACAAGTAATTAAAGTGACTGTGGATTTCGGACGGCAATTTGCCACGGGAGTCGGCTGAGCTCAGAGATAAACGAAAACTTCATCTGTATGGAAAGGGTAGAAGCCAGTAACTTTGCTCGAAAATAGTCCTCACCTGCAGAGGAAAGTCAGTTTCAAATGAAAAACTTTTTTTTTATTGGTTCAAAAATGGTTCAAATGGCTCTAAGCACTATGGGACTTAACATCTGAGGTCATCAGTCCCCTAGACTTAAAACTATTTAAACCTAAGGACATCACACACATTCATGCCCGAGGCAGGATTCGTACCTGCGACCGTCGCAGCAGTGCGGTTCCGGACTGAAGTGCCTAGAACCGCTCGGCCACTTTTATTGGTAATAGTAGAAAAGTTCTCATAAACATGTTCTATATCCCTAAAACCAATTTCTGACTCTCTGAAGTAATAATATAGTCTGTGCTTTGGCTACGACCATCAAAAGTAAAATAGCTAATAATCGGTCCTATGAATGAAACGAAAACTTCGTTGTATTGAATAGTTTTGTAGTCCTCGGATATCTACATCTACATTCTACATCTACATTTATACTCCGCAAGGCACCCAACGTTGTGTGGCGGAGGGCACTTTACGTGCCACTGTCATTACTTCCCTTTCCTGTTCCAGACGCGTATGGTTCGCGGGAAGAACGACTGTCTGAAAGCCTCTGTGCGCGCTCTAATCTCTCTAATTTTACATTCGTGATCTCCTCGGGAGGTATAAGTAGGGGGAAGCAATATATTCGATACCTCATCCAGAAACGCACCCTCTCGAAACCTGGCGAGCAAGCTACACCGCGATGCAGAGCGCCTCTCTTGCAGAGTCTGCCACTTGAGTTTATTAAACATCTCCGTAACGCTATCACGGTTACCAACTAACCCTGTGACGAAACGCGCCGCTCTTCTTTGGATCTTCTCTATCTCCTCCGTCAACCCGATCTGGTGCGGATCCCACACTGATGAGCAATACTCAAGTATAGGTCGAACGAGTGTTTTGTAAGCCACCTCCTTTGTTGATGGACTACATTTTCTAAGGACTCTCCCAATGAATCTCAACCTGGTACCCGCCTTACCAACAATTAATTTTATATGATCATTCCACTTCAAATCGTTCCGCACGCATACTCCCAGATATTTTACAGAAGTAACTGCTACCAGTGTTTGTTCCGCTATCATATAATCATACAATAAAGGATCCTTCTTTCTATGCATTCTCAATACATTACATTTGTCTATGTTAAGGGTCAGTTGCCACTCCCTGCACCAAGTGCCTATCCGCTGCAGATCTTCCTGCATTTCGCTACAATTTTCTAATGCTGCATCTTCTCTGTATACTACAGCATCATCCGCGAAAAGCCGCATGGAACTTCCGTAACTATCTACTAGGTCATTTATATATATTGTGAAAAGCAATGGTCCCATAACACTCCCCTGTGGCACGCCAGAGGTTACTTTAACGTCTGTAGACGTCTCTCCGTTGATAACAACATGCTGTGTTCTGTTTGCTAAAAACTCTTCAATCCAGCCACACAGCTGGTCTGATATTCCGTAGGCTCTTACTTTGTTTATCAGGCGACAGTGCGGAACTGTATCGAACGCCTTCCGGAAGTCAAGAAAAATAGCATCTACCTGGGAGCCTGTATCTAATATTTTCTGGGTCTCATGAACAAATAGAGCGAGTTGGGTCTCACACGATCACTGTTCCCGGAATCCATGTTGATTCCTACATAGTAGATTCTGAGTTTCCAAAAACGACATGATACTCGAGCAAAAAACATGTTCTAAAATTCTACAACAGATCGACGTCAGAGATATAGGTCTATAGTTTTGTGCATCTGCTCGACGACCGTTCTTGAAGACTGGGACTACCTGTGCTCTTTTCCAATCATTTGGAACCATCCGTTCCTCTAGAGACTTGCGGTACACGGCTGTTAGAAGGGGGGGCAAGTTCTTTCGCGTACTCTGTGTAGAATCGAATTGGTATCCCGTCAGGTCCAGTGGACTTTCCTCTGTTGAGTGATTCCAGTTGCTTTTCTATTCCTTGGACACTTATTTCGATGTCAGCCATTTTTTCGGTGACTATAATCTGCGTATCCCTGTTAACATTCGTCTTGTGCTCTGGTATTTCTGAAATTAGTTTCAATTTTTCTTCTGTAATGTGCAGGCGGTGTCGCCTGAAAAGCAAACTCGTGATTCTTTCATATGACGTTTAGTAGCAACGGAACGCGTCGTTTTGTATCTCATTACAATCAAAATACTGTATGAATTGTAAAAGCATGTAGAGCAACCTTAAGCTAGTGAATCTAACGGGCTTATTCGCAGGAAACATGTGGAGTGGTTCACTGAAACGTGGAGAACTTAATTCTGGTAACAGATACCTCTCCATTCAAATAACTTGCGAGAAATCGGCCAGTTAACGTCCGCAACAAACTCCGACATTTAGGCATCCCGTCATTCTTAAGGCACAAATGAAGTGACAGATCATTTTGAATGGTAATTCAAACCCTGGATGAATGTGGTACACCAACCAGGAAACCATTATATGGCGTATGCAAACACTGTAAGCATTAACATGACCGCACAACCAAAGACGACTGACTTCAGTCGTTTGTGAATATTAATAACCAACGGGTGAGGTAGCAGTGTACGTAACGACAGAGTTACTTCCTTTTAGAGACAGAGGCTATTAAACTGTACTTTTACTGTCTTTGACTCGATGCGGCAACCGCCATATCCATTCTGGTTTATTTAGCTGTTTTGTATTTTAACTTGTAGTGTGCCGTTTCAGGACAATGACACGTTAAAGATTTATGACAAAAACATCTCCCTTATCATTAAATGTCAGTCAATGACGCATCAGAAATATTAGCCTTCAAGAGATACTACGATAACTAAAGCAACAGGAGGAAGTTTCTCTTATAGTATGTGGGAGTGAAAACTGCTTCCTAAGAAAAGGAGACTACCTAAGAAACGGACTAAAACTAAAGACAGAGTGTGGATTGAAAATATAAGACATCAACTAGACGTAAACAAACAATAACAGAGGATATTGGACACTAACAGACAAATGGTACGACCAAATGCCTGCCACCTGAGCACCTGTCAACGCAAGCACTACATTTCAACCAAACTGGAAAACAGGGTATGACTTCCAATTAACACATTGAGACAACAGTTTTGTTTAGTTCCTTTGGTTTCAGAGATACACTCCTTGAAATGCAGGAAGATGAAGAAGAAGAAGAAGAAGAAGAAATGATGATGGTTCAAAATGGTTCAAATGGCTCTGAGCACTATGGGACTTAACATCTGAGGTCATCAGTCCCCTATAACTTAGAACTACTTAAACCTAACTAACCTAAGGACATCACACACATCCATGCCCGAGGCAGGATTCGAACCTGCGACCGTAGCAGTCGCACGGTTCCGGGATGAAGAGCCTAGAACCGCTCGGCCACCGCGGCCGGCGATGATGATGATGATGATGATGATAGAGGAGGAGGAGGAGGAGGAGGAGGAGGAGGAGGAGGAGAGGGAAAAGGATTAGAGTCCAAGGAATTGTTTCCGTGTCCCTCTATACTCTTTTAATTTTTCATCTTAGCGTTGGTAACACATTCTGGGATATTTTTATGAATACAACCAAGTATGTTCTGCAATATTTGAAATTATTTACAGTTCCATCTGATTAGAAAACGAAGGATGACATAAATATTTGGTTGTTAATTGCCGAATATGTGGCGATTTCCAAATGTGTGCCTAGGCAGGAACCTAGAATTACGCTTAAAGCAGGGGTTCCCAACAAAATTTTCGCGAGTACCCCCCCCCCCTTCCCCCAATCGAGCATGATTGGTACCGTGTCACATCACAGTATCAAGTACCTAAAAAAAGCCAAATTAAGAGTCTTTTATACGTTTTGTATTTTTGGTACTTAGAAAAACATTGACATATTCGTTATTGAAAAAATATTGAGCTTAAAACTTTTTCAATTTAGCCATCATTGTTATTGTTAAATTTTCGGTTATTGCTCAAAATCTTTGCCTTCAAATCTGGGTGTTTAGTATTTATTTTACAAACACTACTGTTTTAATACAGAATATTGAATATGTAAACATTTTCTGTGAATGCACTGGCAATAAATTAACAATGGCCGATTTTCGTCTGAAATGCGAGTTTCTGTGTAAAATGACTGTCAGTTGTCAGCTGCATATAGGCAGTGCGCGCAGTCGAACGGCATACAGCAGAACTATTTGCCTCTATCTAATTTTAGTTTTGCGCTAAAGTGTGCCAGTGTCAATTGGCTCTAGGAAGACGGATTTTACATATTTTTTATTCTAATAGCATCTTGCGGACCCCTCTGGCATAGCTCGCGGACGACCCGCTGGGAATCACTGGCTTAAAGTGTTACAAGTGAAACAAGAAGTAATAAAATTCATATTCTTCCTTTTCATAAATATTTGTCTGTTTATTTCCTAGCAGATGCAAAGATATTAAGGAGACAGATACTTCACATGTTTCAACCAATGACATTTCCTGTTGGTATGTTTCTACCGCTGACGATATGTGTTGGTAGCGTTAAATCCGTCCCATTATAGTTTAACCGAGGGAGAGAGCGGGACTGCAAGCAGAATTTAAGCAAAAACCTCCACCCTTATTTATAAGATCACTTGCTAATTTAATCTCAACACCTTCCTCTACAATACTGAATACGCCGTAGCTGGCAGTACACGACGGAATCTGCGTTGTTATATTCCAGCTAAGGAACTAAACCAATCTGTACAATCTCAGATTTTTCCAGCTCTTGTGAGCGTATACTCGTATGCTCCACACACTGTCTCAAACAGTCCTGACAATCTGACCGATGTTCAGGGTGATCAAAAACTCAGTATAAATTTGAAAACTTAATAAACCACGGAATAATGTAGATAGAGAGCTAAAAATACACACATGCCTGGAATGACATGGGGTTTTATTAGAACCACAAAAAAATAAAGTTCACAAAATGTCTGACAGATTGCGTGTGAAAGATCTCTTGCGCGCGTCGTTTGGTGATGATCGTGTGCTCAGCCGCCACTTTCGTCATGCTTGGCCTCCCAGGCCCCCAGACCTCAGTCCGTGCGATTATTGGCTTTGGGGTTACCTGAAGTCGCAAGTGTATCGTGATCGACTGACATCTCTAGGGATGCTGGAAGACAACATCCGATGCCAATGCCTCACCATAAAATTGCTTTACAGTGCTATTCAAAACATTATTCCTCGACTACAGCTATTGTTGAGGATTGATGGTGGACATATTGAGCATTTCCTGTAAAGAACATCATCTTTGCTTTGTCTTACTTTGTTATGCTACTTATTGCTATTCTGATCAGATGAAGCGCCATCTGTCGGACATTTTTTGACCTTGTGTATTTTTTTGGTTCTAATAAAACCCCATGTCATTCCAAGCATGTGTGTCGATTTGTACATCTCTATCTACATTATTCCGTGATTTATTCAGTTTTCAAATTTATACTAACTTTTTGATCACCCTGTACTTCGTTAGTCCAAAAAGATTTTAGGATGGATTAATAAAAAAGAGTAAAGAAAAGTTAATAAGGTGGTTTTAATGCTTCAGGTATTCTGCACAGTCTGCCGCCCACCCTTCCCATCCCTTCCCCAAATGAGTAGGCGCAGAACGATTATAAAGGGTGTTTGTAAAAGAACTCCGTAGTTTTAATGTGTCCTAGAATCTGCACAAAGTGTCATACACTATTCTAGTTCGTGGTGTTTGATTAATCAGCTCTCCAAGTTTAGCTTCCCTGCAGTTGGCAGACGCTACCAGTGCTGTCTTTTTTTTTTTCCTCTGTTCCTTCAGTTCTTACAGACGTGCGTGCAGTGCAGTGCAGAGCAACTCAGCAACAATGTGTACTCCGCAACAGAAAGCACAGTGTGTTATTTGGCTTGTGCAAACTGAGTCAATTATAACATTGCAACGTAATTTCAGACGTCAGTATGGTGGTGAACCACCTACAGCAGAAACTATCCGTCAGGAAGGTGAATAGGCAGGGCTGGCCCAATACCTTGGCGACCACGAAGCCCAGACCTAACCATACCAGACTTTTTCTTTTGGGGCCACATAAAAAATGCTGTGCACAGTGAAAAGATCAGAGACATCTATCATTTACGGGAAAGAATCGTCATGGCGGTTGGGACAGTTACACCTGAAATGTTGCTGAATACGTGGCGAGAAGTGGAATATCGTCTCGACGTGTGCAAGGCAAAAAATGGATCCCACGTTGACTTCTACTAACAAATGGTTCAAATGGCTCTGAGCACTATGGGACTTAACTTCTGAGGTCATCAGTCCCCTAGAACTTAGAACTACTTAAACCTAACTAACATAAGGACATCACACATATCCGTGCCCGAGGCAGGATTCGAACCTGCGACCGTAGCAGCCGCGTGGATCCGTACTGAAGCGCCTAGAAACGCTCGGCCACACTGGCCGGCACAGTTAGTTCAGGCTGCCACCGCAGTCACTCCACTGCCGGTATGACACTACCATATTTCTTTGTCAAAGTTAATATGTCAAATATTTATCTCAAAGAAATTTGATAGTGCAATAGGAAACTTTGTCAAATCTAGCCTCTCGCCAAACAAATATGATCAAATGTAGAGCCTCGCTGTAGATTTGATAACAAAAGTCGTTCGTCTTCTCTACACTATACTGTGGCATCGCTACAGCTATTTGATGTCTCTGTAGTACGTTTGTAAACATGGCCTCGAAGTTTAGTTCGTATGTTCAATTGACTTTTTTTTATAACCTTGCTTCGACTAAGGTTTTGGATGAGCAGGAGACATATTAGTGTGTATGATGAGCTGGTGGAATATGCTGCAGGCGACTTCGCATCCACAATCGTAGCTATAGCCATCCACATCTACATCTGGAAACATCCAGGCAGCTTTTCAACAAGCCGAAGTAGAGAAAGTGGTCACATGCTAAAATGAAATTTAAAAAATTCTTTTCTTTCCATTCTACATTGTCTGTTTTTGAACTCTGGAATTATTATCGTTACTGTGCATTGTCCTATTCGAGTGCTGTATTGTGAACTAGAGTCGCTCTCTCTTGTCTCAGTAAATCGCAGTGTAGTGGTTAGCTGGTCTTCTGGACATATAGCATTTCTCAAGTGAGTATTCTGTTTTGTAATATGGGAAGCCACTTTACTGACCAAGTACTGAAATGCACTGTCACCCATTCATAAGTAATTTATGTAAGACTTGCAGCTCTTTTAACAAATTTTGCTGAATGCTTTTACTATCTCGACCTAAAACCCATGGCTTCACCAAAGTATGTTTCCTTTATTTCCTCCGATTTTCTTCCAAATGCACACAAAATGCAATTGTAGTACAAGCAATTGCAGCGTATAATAACAAGTTGTTGTCCGCCCCTTTAACTTTGGTGTAGCACCTATTTGTCAAAGAAATTTGAATACTTGATCCCATTGCTTTGTCAAAGAAATATGATGGTCTAATACCGGCCTTACATGCCAGAAACGAAATCAATCTCATAACTTTCTGGACAGACGGCGTATGACCTGCCACAGGTACAGGGTGTATGAAATACACCTACGTTACACAAACCCTAAAAGGACGCTCATTTTACACGGTGGTCGAAAAACACACTTCACACTATGTTTCCTCAACATATGGTCAATCTTGTTGTAAATACTGGCTGCGTGAAGCAAAGAATTTGTAGACAGACGCCATTTCATTATTTTTATCGGTCATCCGATTCAGTCGGTCGATACAACAACGCGTTTTTGATCCGTGTCTCAGCATATTCATTTTGGTGAAATGTAATCTGAATCTTGTATAGTACATTACTCGGCTGCATTCCCATAAGTTATTTGAGCGTTCGATACACCCAGAGGATCTCAACTTTCTGATACATGTTCTGTCATCGAAAAGTCGTCAAGCTCCAGAACGCAGTTACAGGAAGCAGTTACTTGCCATTTGGACCACCTCAGGAGACGTGATTCGCCCTCTTTGTAGCAGCACGCTCAGGGTCGCACGTGCGTGTGAGTTGGACCACGCCGTCACAAGTCCGGGAACCTATCTTTTATGCAACGAGCTCTCGAGACCACCAGAAGATGCGCGCGTGTAGGAATTTTAAGTACTTTCGCGAGAGAAGGGTCATTCTGTCACCTCCTATTCGACTTCCGCCAACTGCTGACGTCATTCGGGACGAAACTACTGCTTCTTTGGCTGTCTGCTTATAGTAATGCTGTTGTTCTATTAAAAAACAGTAAACCCATTTCGCGAAGCTACTACCGTTCACTACAATTGCTTCTTAATTTCAGTCAATCAAGGCGTATTTTACTGTTGCTCTTTTTCGTTTCTTCCGCGTTCAATGTAGATTTTACTGCATATGGTGTCCCCTCACGCATATTGGAAATTTCCATGAATCTAGTTAGAGTACCTCTCTCTTTTGTTGTTGTTTTTCTTTTTCATTTTCAACTAAGGGTCACATCATGGTAATTACGAGGCGTGTTTTTTAAGTAAGTACCGTTTTGAAATTTAAAGAGACGTGCTAAGATATCTCAATAATTTTATTTTTTATTTTCAAATCGGTACTAACTTAAAAACACGCCTCGTATTTATTTCTGTTTCCATCCAGCCTTCTTCCAAAACTCTTTCATTTGCTCAAAATGAACTGTCTTCCTCTTATTTGATCGCTTGACTCCTGTTGTTCTTCTGTTCGTTTTATCTTTCCGAAAACCTTCGAATTTTTTGACTTCCAGTCCGAATTTGTCTCTGTTTAGTGAAATCTCCTGTTCAGCCTGCATTTCTTTTAATTCCTTTTTTATCGTGCCTCCGCAACGATTTTCTTTGTTGACCTGGGGTGGAAAAATGCATCGCTCTTCTTTGTTAATTTGTCTTCCTTCACTCTCTCAAGATATCATACGCTTTTTGCTGGTCTCATCTGTCATTTTAGGCCAGAACGAGTATAATTCCTTACTTTGTCTCAAAGCCCAGTTGGCGTCTTTATTCTTGATTTGACCTAATATTTTTTGCAGGACACTTCTATCTTTTCTAAATCTTCTAATGCCATGTTGCATACAGATGCAGATAGTGTTTCTGACCCACAGGTTACGTCTTGTCTTACGACTGTATAATATAGTCTTAATTAACATCTTTAGGCGAGAATTTTTTATTGTACAGATTTTACACTTTTATGTAAGATCTTTTCATTTCTTCAGTTCTGATTTTAATTACTTCTTTTTATGTTTGTTTTCACCCACATATCTAATTTATCTAGTTTACCGATGTTGTCATTCTTACTTTTTAAAATTCGGGAGTTCCTTTCATTGGTTATTTATTCTGTATTTTCACACGATATTTGTAGTCCTACCTTTTAACCTGTTTCCTTCATAAGTCCTTTTACTTATGACCATTTTCATTTTCATTTTGTTTTTTGTTTTATATATATATATGCTCCACTTCTACGTCTTCCCCCCCTATTAACGTACGCTGCTATCAGTACGAAGTCACCTGAAGACATAACATATCTCTCAACAAATACCCTTTGATACATAGGACTGTGCTTATATTCGTTACCGTTGCAGATAGTGAAAGAACATGACATTTTCTGCTACATCCACAGTCTGCTAACCTCAGTGTAGAATCAAACTAAATAAATTATTCCTGCATTTAAGTAAAAAAAAATGGTGCAAATGGCTCTGAGCACTATGGGACTTAACTGCTGTGGTCATCAGTCCCCTAGAACTTAGAACTAATTAAACCTAACTAACCTAAGGACATCACACACCCATGCCCGAGGCAGGATTCGAACCTGCGACCGTAGCGGTCACTCGGGTCCAGACTGTAGCGCCTAGAACCGCACGGCCACTCCGGCCGGCCATTCAAGTAAACATGGTTATTTGGAATAACTACTTAAATTACTCCTTTCATTAAATAAACAATATATTGTGGAGAACGTTTCCAATATTTCACATCAAAGAAATAGTAGCATCTCTTACTGCTTACTACTAACAGAATTCAAAGACAAAGATAGGATATTACCTTTCGAAATACAAATCATTCTAAGTAACGAGAGAATATTAAGCCAATAATATCCCTTTGGCACATTCTCTTACCGAATGGAAAATCACGTAAAACGCTACAAGATCTGCTTTTTTCGGAGTTTATTGTACCTGTTCTGCACCGCACGGATATTGCATTTGATAATTATAGAAAATTGTAATGGCATACAAAATATGTATCTGGTAACGCATTAGAACAACGCATTACAGTGAATGGTAACAAGTGAATGGTAACTATTTACGTACTTTGGCCTTTAGCTTGTTGTATAGGGTCCGTGGTTTTTAATATTGCAAATTATTGAGGGGAAAAGGAAAGGGAATGTTAAAGTTACGCAAATTAGTACTGAAAAGAAATTGAACACGATTGTCTGATTACACGAAAGCAGATTAATGATTAAACCTGGCAGTCCATAGCATGACGCAGAATCTCTTTGTGATAACGTACATTAGATTGCACGTATAGTTTGGTGTGTCTTAAAAAATGTATGATGATTCTGTAAGTGGTTTTCTGATGCGCGTGTGTTGATGAGGTGGTGTTGCAAATTGCTTGATGTTTCCCGGAAAGCAAATCTCTGCTCGCTATAACGCTCCCACGAGAGGGTCTGATGATTTATATTACCTTCTGATGTTGAGTCGTACAGATATGTTGGGGAGTTTCGCAAGCTTAACCTGAGCAGGTAACTGCTGAAATTGCAGTGACGGGAACATGTACGAGGGACGTTCCGAAAGTAAGTTTCATCATTGCTTTTCACACGAAAACTTTATTACCAGAAACAACCACACCATGGCATCGTGAGCAATATACATCGCACTATTTTTCAACATATTCGCCACCGCCACTAAGATATTTATTGTAGCGTGCAATCAGTTTGAAGAAACCACTCTGGTAAAACTCGGTACCTTGCGATGCAAGGTGACACTTTAAATTTTATACCAACTGGTGAACTGGAATGTCCCTGTCACTAAGGCGGTCTTGAATTGGGTAAAGTGATGCACCCATCTGTCTTCGCCCGTAATGCCTGTCAAAAGGAACTTATTTTCCTTTGCACATACCACATCAACTGATCGAGGCTGATTCATATTCTTTCACTCTTGCGATCCGGGGGCAGGTTTCTCGACACTCGGTAACCCAAGACATCATGGAGCCTGCGATGGTCCTAAGCACAGCCAATACGCAGTGTAGATGTGGTGTCTGCAGCGTTATGTGGCTGTCCGGTAACACAGTGTCCTGTAATCTTCCAGTGTTGTTTTCATTCGTGGATGTGGATGGACGCCCACTTCGACCTTCATCCTCCACACTCTTTCTGCTTTCTCTGAACGTGTAACACCAGTGAAAAACCATTTGACGAGACATGATCTCTTCACCATACATCGTCTGTAGGGACTCCGTGGCAATTTATACCGGATAAGAGCACTCACTTCCATTGGCGACCACGTTGTCAGTGCATATCCGTCTGCAATTTTAATGTGTACCTGAGCAGCCTCGGACACGCCGGTAAGTTGCTACTCTCCCTTGTTCGGTGATCTGCGCTTGCGTCGTTCCTCCACCGCTGACGCTCCTTCCGTCATTGGACCAGCTGCGGGTGCGGATTCACATAGCACTGTTTGTGTCACCTTTGTTCTCGATGAAATATCGTATCTTTGCCTCTAGATATCGATCTATTTCTGCATGTATTAAAATCGACATACATACACTCCTGGAAATTGAAATAAGAACACCGTGAATTCATTGTCCCAGGAAGGGGAAACTTTATTGACACATTCCTGGGGTCAGATACAACACATGATCACACTGACAGAACCACAGGCACATAGACACAGGCAACAGAGCATGCACAATGTCGGCACTAGTACAGTGTATATCCACCTTTCGCAGCAATGCAGGCTACTATTCTCCAATGGAGACGATCGTAGAGATGCTGGATGTAGTCTTGCCATGCCATTTCCACCTGGCGCCTCAGTTGGACCAGCGTTCGTGCTGGACGTGCAGACCGCGTGAGACGACGCTTCATCCAGTCCCAAACATGCTCAATGGGGGACAGATCCGGAGATCTTGCTGGCCAGGGTAGTTGACTTACACCTCCTAGAGCACGTTGGGTGGCACGGGATACATGCGGACGTGCATTGTCCTGTTGGAACAGCAAGTTCCCTTGCCGGTCTAGGAATGGTAGAACGATGGGTTCGATGACGGTTTGGATGTACCGTGCACTATTCAGTGTCCCCTCGACGATCACCAGTGGTGTACGGCCAGTGTAGGAGATCGCTCCCCACACCATGATGCCGGGTGTTGGCCCTGTGTGCCTCGGTCGTATGCAGTCCTGATTGTGGCTCTCACCTGCACGGCGCCAAACACCCATACGACCATCATTGGCACCAAGGCAGAAGCGACTCTCATCGCTGAAGACGACACGTCTCCATTCGTCCCTCCATTCACGCCTGTCGCGACACCACTGGAGGCGGGCTGCACGATGTTGGGGCGTGAGCAGAAGACGGCCTAACGGTGTGCGGGACCGTAGCCCAGCTTCATGGAGACGGTTGCGAATGGTCCTCGCCGATACCCCAGGAGCAACAGTGTCCCTAATTTGCTGGGAAGTGGCGGTGCGGTCCCCTACGGCACTGCGTAGGATCCTACGGTCTTGGCGTGCATCCGTGCGTCGCTGCGGTCCGGTCCCAGGTCGACGGGCACGTGCACCTTCCGCCGACCACTGGCGACAACATCGATGTACTGTGGAGACCTCACGCCCCACGTGTTGAGCAATTCGGCGGTACGTCCACCCGGCCTCCCGCATGCCCACTATACGCCCTCGCTCAAAGTCCGTCAACTGCACATACGGTTCACGTCCACGCTGTCGTGGCATGCTACCAGTGTTAAAGACTGCGATGGAGCTCCGTATGCCACGGCAAACTGGCTGACACTGACGGCGGCGGTGCACAAATGCTGCGCAGCTAGCGCCATTCGACGGCCAACACCGCGGTTCCTGGTGTGTCCGCTGTGCCGTGCGTGTGATCATTGTTTGTACAGCCCTCTCGCAGTGTCCGGAGCAAGTATGGTGGGTCTGACACACCGGTGTCAATGTGTTCTTTTTTCCATATCCAGGAGTGTATGATACCATTAGCTGTACAAAGAGAGCTCTGAATTAGTTATGTGTTTTCGTATTGGTCGTGATTTTGTATGAAGGAAAATTCGGTGAAGAATTATTAAGAACGTTTATCAACTTTAAAAAAAAATTGTGAAATGATATAAAATGTTTGTGTATAAATTACATTTCATAAATATTGCACATGATTTTACAGACTTTTTTTAAATGTGCAGAATATTGGCTTGATTTATATCTTATGATAACAATTTAGGCATACGTAATTATATGAAGTAGTAGATCCTTACCTTAATCTAACGTGGGATGAGAGTATCGATTTGTACTACAGCTGCGCTATTTGGTGTACTTATGTATCACTAAGAATGTTTACGTTGTGATCTGTCAGTTGTAAAATGGTGAAGAATGTGAGCACTTGTAATCGGCGCAATAATACGTGTGTACATATGTTATTTTAAAATATACATACCGGCTTCTAGTACTGCTCACGTCACCATGGTCACACATTGTGTAGCACCGCTAACTGTGCTGAAAGAGAAGATTGTTTAAGGATGTACTCGTAAACATAGATGGGCTGGTATTTCAAGTATTGCAAATTGGAAATAATTTTGTGTGCTGTTATGTTAGTTGCTGTATCCTGACATTTTCGGTCCCATATTTTGCAGATACGAAGATTGCAACAGAGAATTTCCGAAACCAGTTATCTGTATAAACAAATGATTTTAGCGATCTTAGCACTTGAAAATTCATTCAGTGTTCATAATGCTACAGATAGACCCCTCGCTGACAATGTCAGATGTGTATATGTATAAATTCTGACGTTGCTCACACTCTAGCAATTGTTAAGTACACCGTATCCAATCCTTAAACCACAGTCATCTGGGGGCGTAGTAAACTGCAGGAGTATCCATGATAAGGTGCAAGAAATAGTAACGCTTATTAAAAGACATACGAGTATTCCCTTCAAAGAAATGAGTAACAACGAAATTTTAAATTCAGATTGGAATATATGTTGCAAGAGTAAACTAAATGTCAATGGTGGTGGCGTATTTACCATCGTAAATAGATCTTGTGACGTTACAACAGAATTCCTACATTGCCTAAATGTAGGTATTAAAGATGGGTCGGAGACGGTAATCGGGCTCTTTTAAAGACCACCGGCTTCAGCTGTCATAGTAGCAGAGCTCTTCAGAGAAAACTTGGGGAATATCGCAAGTATGTCTCCCAATCAAGCCATTCTAATATGGGGAGACTTCAGTTTCTCGACAATACTATGGAAGCATTGTAACGCATCGTAACTTAAAGTTAATCGCTAGCGTAAATGATATTCATTGAAAAAATTAAAGTATCAGTTTTTCTAAAAAATTGATGTACAATTCAATCTTTAATCATATATTCGCGGTCCTGCGTCAGCATGCTTCACGGCTCTTCATCAACGACTTCTGCGAGCGGCTTTCATCAGAAAATGGAATTTCAGGTAATTTTTTGATTTTAATCATAAATACAAAACGTCTACAGCTTCATGTCATTCCTACCATACTCCTGCCTTCGCCAATGTGGTGTGTCCCACCCTTCGAACAATTAACATTCAAAAATTTCACTACATTATCTTTGAGGGATGTGTTACAGCATACGCAACAAACTGTTCTAAATGCTTTACTTCAAAAATAGTTCCAGCAAACCTCCTATTAACGACCCGAGCTTATCGAATCAGTTAATGTAAAGAAAGATATTGGTGATCATGAGGCTCTTACAGCATCATTGACTATAGATGTTCTAAGGAATCTTCAGAAAGGTAGAAAAATATTTTGGATTAGAGCGAGAGATAGGAAACACATTCCAAAGTATCTAAGCAATATTAAATATTCAGTTCTGAGGAAGAAAATGTGGAGCAGAAATTGACGAAGGTCAGGAACATTGTACAATACGATTTAGTGTGATCCGAGTAAGGTTGTGACGACTGGTACAGTCAAGTCGTAATACAACAACCGTGTTGGAAAGTTACTACGAAAGCGAAGAGTCAAAATGAGCATTAAGAGAGCAATCCGAGAAGCGTTTAATGATAAAATAATAGTAAAATTTTACATAGTGATCTGACTAAAAATCCTGCATCTTACATAAAGTAACAAAGGCGATCGAAATCATTTACTCAGTCCTTCAGTCAATATCGTTGCGCCAAAACGGAAGATGACAGAGAGAAGGCCGAAATACTGAATTCAGGATTCCTGACTTGTTTCATCCTGGCGGATCTGCATCTTTTCAATCACAGTATGAATGCCGGAATGGCCGATACTGAGACAAGTGATCAGGGAACAGAAAATCAATTAAAATTACTCAGCAGTGGAAAGGCTTCTGAACCTGAGTTTCTGCAGAGATTAGGCGAAGGACCTTGCTTGCTTTCTAGCAACAGTTTATCATAGATCGCTGGAACACCGACGGGTTCCAAGCCACTAGGAAAAATCACAGATCCACCCAACTTTAAAGAAGGGTCAACCTACTAATATTCATAATTATAGACCTATACCATGGACATCAGTATGTTGTAGAATTATGGAACACGTTCCATGCTCGCGCATGTCGGTGTTTCCACACAACGGAAACCTCATCTATAAATACAAACATGGAGTCCGTGCTCTATTTGTCCGCGAATTCCAGAGCGCGAAAGACGAAGACATCCAGGTTCATGCTGCATTTTTTTACTTCCAGGCGGTATTTTATACAGTTCCGCATCGTCATTTAGTGAACAAAATACGTGCTCACGGAGAACCGGACCAGATTTTGTGACTATATTCAGGACTTTAAATTAACAGAACACATTATTCTAAACAGGGTGAACTCGACAGTTTTAAATGTAACATCTACAGTACCCCAAGGCAACGTCATAGAGCCATTACTGTTTACAGTGTATGTCCGCTGATGACACAAATGAGATAGCGACTTGCAGATATACAGATGGCGGTAGTATCGCATACACAAGGTATAAAAGCGCAGTGCAATGGGGGAGCAGTCATATGTACTCGGGTGATTCATACGGAAAGGATCCTGACGTGATTATGGCCGCACAACGAGAATTAACAGACTTTTAACGCCGAAATCGTTAGGGAATCCAATATTCTGCAATCCAGACCGTGAATTAAGATTAGTAGTTGTAAATGTGACATACTGTTGATCTACGACTTGTTTATGAACTAATCTAATATTATGCACTTATGTCAGAGTTGAGCCCTTTAATGAAAGTCATAAATTTACTAACAGATTGTCCACGAAAACACAAGTTTTGACCGCGATCGTATAACACAGGATCGATTTTGAAATAAAATCCGAAACACAAAGTAGCTGAATTACAGATGAGTATGTAATGTATAAGTGGAGGAATGCAAGAAATAAAATACGGTCGCACTATTTTGTATAATAGGACTACTATATAAATGCAAACTTTGAATAAAATACATATATTTCACTTTATTATTACACAATCAAACAAAATTTACTTTGCCGGCCTTTGTGGCCGAGCGGTTCGAGGCGCTTCAGTCTGGAACCGCGCGACCGCAACGGTCGCAGGTTCGAATCCTGCCTCGAGCATGGATGTGTGTGGTGTCCTTAGGTTACTTAGGTTTAAGTAGTTCTAAGTTCTAGGGGACTGATGACCTCAGATGTTGAGTCCCATAGTGCTCAGAGCAATTTTTTTGAAAATTTCCGTTTTCAACCTTGATACATTTATCAAGTACTTGTCTTTATTTCTTTTAAAAAACCAAGTAATCTTTGCCACATAATAAAAGATGCTATCTGAATCTACAGGACAATGATGGAATAACTGTTTTAATTAGTCAGATGTACAGAACGCCTAGCTAATGATCAATAATGTAACACTAAAGTTCTGTGAGACATTAGGAAAAGAAATCTCTTCCGAGCAGTAAACATTAGGTAACTGACGCTCTACAAAACATTTAACCCGTTCACACCGGCACTTAGAAGTGAATCTCTGCCGGCCGGAGTGGCCGTGCGGTTCTAGGCGCTTCAGTCTGGAGCCGAGCGACCGCAACGGTCGCAGGTTTGAATCCTGCCTCGGGCATGGATCCTTAGGTTAGTTAGGTTTGATTAGTTATAAGTTCTAGGCGTCTGATGACAACAGAAGTTAATTTGCATAGTGTTCAGAGCCATTTGAACTATTTGAATTGAATTTCTCGCTCTGGCGCCCCGCGCGTATTTATGCTTTCCTGTGCCCGGCGGCAGTGCTTTTCTGTCTTTCGCTGTGGGGCCGTGGTCGTATTCAAACGCCTTAAGCTATAATTTTAGTGAAGTGACTTTTTATTTTGAAGGTGGCATAAATCTATTCTTTTAAAACAAGAGATCACATAAATAATTTCATATCAATTAATTACAAATTATGTCGGAACTCATTTGTTCAGAAAGCTCTCCCCTCGCTCTTTGAAGGGTCGCATAACATTTTATTCGCAGCTGTTCGTTGCACCTGACTAATGGGTAATAATTTTTTCTTTAGTCTTTTCAGATGTATTCCAGTCCCTGTCTTTCTCTTATAGTCTTTACGCTCTATAGCTCCCAGTAGTACCATGTAAGCCATTCCTTGATGTCTTAACAGATGTCCTATTATCAGTGAATCTCGTTCTCCGTATACTCCTTGCCTTGCCTATTCTGCCGAGAGCTTCCACGTGTCCTGCCTTGTCAGTCCACCTAATTTTCAACATTCTTCCATAGCACCACATCTCAAATGCTTCGATTCTGTTCTGTTAGCGTTTTCCCACAGTCCATGTTCCACCGCCACACAATTCTGTGCTCGAAATGTATATTCTCAGAAGTTTCTCTTTCAAATTAAAGCCGTTGTTTAATACCACAGTCGAGACGGCGTAAGAGAATCCCTGACAGCTTGCAACACTATTGTCAGTTTTCAAACGCGAAACGCTAACGGCTGCAGGCGATAACAATTGCCGTCTATAGAGCTGAGACAACACTGAGGCGTTGCCATATAGACGTGTACCAAATGGCATTACGTTACTCGTTGGCGCTTAGCTGCCACGCCCAGCACACTGGAACTGTCGGAGGATCTCCTTACGCCCGTTAACTGTAGTTGACTAGTCTTTGTCAGGAACGGCCTTTGCGCCAGTGCTAGTCTGTTTTGCACGTTTTTGACTCGTCAGTGCTGCTTATTCGTATCTAAAGCCATGAATGTCATGGGAAGTTGCCACTGTTAAGTACACTCCTGGAAATTGAAATAAGAACACCGTGAATTCATTATCCCAGGAAGGGGAAACTTTATTGACACATTCCTGGGGTCAGATACATCACATGATCACACTAACAGAACCACAGGCACATAGACACAGGCAACAGAGCATGCACAATGTCGGCACTAGTACAGTGTATATCCATCTTTCGCAGCAATGCAGGCTGCTATTCTCCCATGGAGACGATCGTAGAGATGCTGGATGTAGTCCTGTGGAACGGCTTGCCATGCCATTTCCACCTGGCGCCTCAGTTGGACCAGCGTTCGTGCTGGACGTGCAGACCGCGTGAGACGACGCTTCATCCAGTCCCAAACATGCTCAATGGGGGACAGATCCGGAGATCTTGCTGGCCAGGGTAGTTGACTTACACCTTCTAGAGCACGTTGGGTGGCACGGGATACATGCGGACGTGCATTGTCCTGTTCGAACAGCAAGTTCCCTTGCCGGTCTAGGAATGATAGAACGATGGGTTCGATGACGGTTTGGATGTACCGTGCACTATTCAGTGTCCCCTCGACGATCACCAGTGGTGTACGGCCAGTGTAGGAGATCGCTCCCCACACCATGATGCCGGGTGTTGGCCCTGTGTGCCTCGGTCGTATGCAGTCCTGATTGTGGCGCTCACCTGCACGGCGCCAAACACTCATACGACCATCATTGGCACCAAGGCAGAAGCGACTCTCATCGCTGAAGACGACACGTCTCCATTCGTCCCTCCATTCACGCCTGTCGCGACACCACTGGAGGCGGGCTGCACGATGTTGGGGCGTGAGCGGAAGACGGCCTAACGGTGTGTGGGACCGTAGCCCAGCCTCATGGAGACGGTTGCGAATGGTCCTTGCCGATACCCCAGGAGCAACAGTGTCCCTAATTTGCTGGGAAGTGGCGGTGCGGTCCCCTACGGCACTGCGTAGGATCCTACGGTCTTGGCGTGCATCCGTGCGTCGCTGCGGTCCGGTCCCAGGTCGACGGGCACGTGCACCTTCCGCCGACCACTGGCGACAACATCGATGTACTGTGGAGACCTCACGCCCCACGTGTTGAGCAATTCGGCGGTACGTCCACCCGGCCTCCCGCATGCCCACTATACGCCCTCGCTCAAAGTCCGTCAACTGCACATACGGTTCACGTCCACGCTGTCGCGGCATGCTACCAGTGTTAAAGACTGCGATGGAGCTCCGTATGCCACGGCAAACTGGCTGACACTGACGGCGGCGGTGCACAAATGCTGCGCAGCTAGCGCCATTCGACGGCCAACACCGCGGTTCCTGGTGTGTCCGCTGTGCCGTGCGTGTGATCATTGCTTGTACAGCCCTCTCGCAGTGTCCGGAGCAAGTATGGTGGGTCTGACACACCGGTGTCAATGTGTTCTTTTTTCCATTTCCAGGAGTGTATTTTCGTAAGTATCTGAAGTTTTCGGCTGAGTTTTCCCTTTGTAAATTGTGTTTTTTATTTTTTCGATCTTGATGGTTTTCTTTTTGTTTCGTTCGCGTGCACAGCACTGTGAAGATCGTCTATGATCGAAACCGACAGTGAATAAATAATTTACAAGACAGCACCGTGTTCATCTTGCATTTTTCCAAGTTTACTGAACAGCCAGATTCAGGTATCTACAACCAAGGTCACCAGCAGTTTATCTGGGAAATATGTTTCACTTTTTTTAGGTGACAATTAGAACTTCAGGATTATCTGTCTTTTGTGTACTGTCGTGTGCGTAGCCTGACCATTTCACTCACATTTACCGTTGTTTCTGTTACAACGTTTATAGTGGCAATATGTTTATAGTGGGTTGTAGCCTATCCCCGATGTTATTCAATCTGTATGTTGAGCAAGCAGTAAAGGAAACAAAAGAAAATTTCGTAGTAGGAATTAAAATCCATGGAGAAGAAATAAAAGCTTTGATTCGCCGATGACATTGTAATTCCGTCAGGGACAGCAAAGGACCTGGAAGAGCAGCTGAACGGAATGGACAGTGTCTTGAAGGGAGGATATAAGATTAACATCAACAAAAGCAAAACGAGGATAATGGAATGTAGTAGAATTAAATCTGGTGATGCTGCGGAAATTAGATTAGGAAACGAGACGCTTAAAGTAGCAAATGAGTTTTGCTATTTGGGGAGCAAAATAACTGATGATGGTTGAAGTAGAGAGGATATAAACTGTACACTGGCAATGGCAAGGAAAGCGTTTCTGAAGAAGAGAAATTTGTTAACATCGAGTATAGATTTAAGTGTCACAAAGTCGTTTCTGAAAGTATTTGTATGGAGTGTAGCCACATATGGAAGTGAAACGTGGACGATAAATAGTTTAGACTCTGAGAGAATAGAAGCTTTCGAAATGTGGTGCTACAGAAGAATGCTGAAGATTAGATGGGTAGATCACATAATTAATGAGGTGGTATTGAATAGAGTTGGGGAGAAGAGGAGTTAGTGGCACAACTTGACTAGAAGAAGGGATCGGTTGGTAGGACATGTTCTGAGGTATCAAGGGATCACCAATTTAGTATTGGAGGGCAGCGTGAAGGGTAAAAGTCGCAGAGTGAGACCAAGAGATGAATACACTAAACAGATTCAGAAGGATGTAGGTTGCAGTAGGTACTGGGAGATGAAGAAGCTTGCACAGGGTAGAGTACCATGGAGAGCTGCATTAAACCAGTCTCTGGACTGAAGACCACAACAACAACAACATGTTTATAGTGTAATTCTTCAGGCTTTCCCGGCGAGATCTTGACATGTGGACTAATCGGGTCTACTGCAAGATATTTGTGTCGCTCTGGCACAATATTTCGGCCACGTAACTCGTTGCCTTCTTCAGGTGCGACCTGAGACTGCCGTATTGAAGTATCTTGTCCAGTAGTTTTGCCCAGAGAGTGCTGGGTGCTCTCCCTACCGTCCGCGCCCGCCTGGCGCTGCCTGTAACGTGTTGTCTCTTCCCCGGTGCTCCCTCAGACGTCCGCGCCCGACTTGGGCGCCATCTGTGGCAGCTCTCTGAGGCCTGTCCTGTCGGGCGTTCCATTCGCGGTCCGCGCCCGCCAGGTGCTGCTCCTGAGGTTTTTACCCCTCCCTGGTCCCTCTACGCAGACGACACCCTTCTCTACACCCGTAACCGTTGGCCAGCAGCTCTCCACCGTCGGTTGCAGGATGCTTGCTCCGACCTCGAGACGTGGGCGACGAGATGGCGTGTCTCCTTTAATGCCCTCAAGAGCCAGGCCGTCATCTTCACTAGGAGACACTCGCCGCAAGTCCCGCCGATCCGCCTGTTTGGCGTGGACATCGCGTGGAGCGACGCCGCCACTTACCTGGGAGTCGTCATGGACCGTCATCTGACGTGGCAACAGCACGCCGCTGCAGTTCGCCTTAAAGTGCATCAACGTCTGGGGGCCTTATACCCCCTCCTCAACGAACGCTCTGCACTCTCCGTTAGGAACGGGCTTCTGGTCTACCGCCTCTTTATCCGCCCAGTGATGGATTATGCAAGCGCCGTCTGGGGAAACGCAGCCAACAAGCACATTCATCGCCTTCAGCAGCTCCAGAACAAGGCCCTCCGCGTATTTTTCACATTCCTGCCACGTTTTCGTCTCACTATCTCCACGAGGCAGCCCAAGAGGAATACGTCATAGCTCGTTTTCAACGCCAAGCCAGACATCTGTATCATTCCTCTGCGGACTCTGCGAACCCTCTCATCTGGAGCCTTGGTGCTCCGTCTCACGACAGAGACCGCCTGCATGATGACATATAAATAAACGTGAAGCACCTTCTTTCCTTCTTGTAATCTGCTGTTAGTAGTAAATGCCTCCTTGGTAAAAACTACCTTTCCTAAGTAGACGACACTCTGAAGATGCGGACCCCTCCCTGGTGCTCCCACGGACGTCCGCGCCCGGCTCGTCCACCATCTGTGGTCATGCCAGTAGACCCGAATAGTCCACATGTCATGTTTATAGTATGGCAACGGTCTTGCCGCAGTGGTTACACCGGTTCCCGTCAGATCACCGAAGTTAAGCGCTGTCGGGCGTGGCCGGCACTTGGATGGGTCACCATCCGGGCTGCCACGCGCTGTTGCCATTTTTCGGGGTGCACTCAGCCTCGTGATGCCAACTGAGGGGCTACTCGACCGATTAGTAGCGGCTCCCGTCAAAGAAAACCATCATAACGACCGGGAGTGCGGTGTGCTGACCACATGCCCCTCCTATCCGCATCCTCATCTGAGGATGACACGGCGGTCGGATGGTCCCGATGGGCCACTTGTGGCCTGAAGACGGAGTGAAAAAAAATGTTTATGGTGGACAGTGCAATATGTCTATTCCTTTGAAGAAGTTCATATTTTAGAGTTTGGTGATCAAACATCACTGGAAGTTTATTCCATGAAGCTTCGGGATTACAGCAGGATAACGTCGACTGGAATCCCATCTTTGGGCCGGCCGTTGTGGCCGAGCGGTTCTAGGCGCTTCAGTCGGGGACCGAGCTGCTGCTACGGTCGCAGGTTCGAATCCTGCCTCGGGCTTGGATATGTGAGATGCCCTTAGGTTAGTTAGGTTTAAGTAGTTCTAAGTTCTAGGGGACTGATGACCTCAGATGTTAAGTCCCATAGTGCTCAGAACCATTTGAACCCATCTTTGGAAGTTGTTGTTAACTTAAGTGTCTTTGAATGATCCGCTGCTTATCCCCTGCAAGCGCTGGAGAAACTGTTAGACGAGCGAGAAGACAGCAGAAAGTAGCGGGCCGCGGAGATACAATCACGACCTGAGGCTGGACAGGTTGCCGCCTTGACACCGCGCTCAGCCGTGGAGCGGCAACGGGCTGGTAACTCGTTATTACGGCTGCAGCAGATTGGGATCGCGTGCCCCCCACGACGCCGCCGGCAGCTCCGGGCGCCGCTTCCAACTTCCCACGTCGGCGTCGCGACGCCGCGCCAAGCCACGCCACGCCCCGGACGAGACTATCTGGCGTCCGATCGGTCTCCGCGCTGACAGCGTCCGCGGCGCCACACGAATTTGTAACAGTCGCGCCACTGTCGTTCGAGGCGGCGGAGGTCAGCCCGGATCCGTGCAACCACGCGCATAGTAAAGAGGAACTCGCCTTCATTTTAGCCATTCTCCCCGCTCTCCAACGGTGAGGCGTGCAGCGTTACTAACGCCTATGCAAAGCAGTGCGGTTAACATTTTCACGTTTATCAAATACGGTGTGGACTCTCCCATCGGAGCTCCATTTATCTTACTTTTCTAGTAAGCCACAAGGATGTTGCATGAGATTACCCTCCCAACGATTAGAACGAAATGTCAAACCAGTTCTTTTACAGAACGTCCAAGAACCAGTTACCCAAAGTAGCTAACTTATTATTATAGCTGCAATTGACTTAATATTAGTAACTGCGTTCAAAAACATGGACAATGGATTAGCTTAATTAGTGCTGTAACCTATAACCAATACACACTGAGGGACCAAAGAAACTGGTACACCTGCCTAATAAGCCCCTGGAGCACGCAGAATTGCCTCAGCACGACGTGGCATGGACTCGACTAATGTCTGAAGTAGTGCTGGACGGAACTGACACCATGAATCCTGCGGGGCTGTCCATAAATTCGTAAGAGTCAGCTGGGGGTGGAAATCTCCTCCGAACAGCACGCTTCAAGGCATGCCAGATATGCTCAATAAAGTTCATGTCTGTGGAGTTCGGTGGCCAGCGGAAGTGTTTAAACTCAGAAGAATGCTGCTGGAGCCACTCTGCAGCAATTCTGGACGTGTGGTGTGTCGCGTTGTCCTGTTGGAATTGCCCAAGTCCGTCGGAATGCACAATGGACGTGAATGGATGCAGGTGATCAGACACGATTCTTACGCACGTGTCACCTGCCAGAGAGGCTCTCTGTATCGGTGTGGGGCGTGTGCTGTTGCAGTGATACGGGACTCCTGATTCGTCTGTATCAGGGGTCCCAATATCACTGCAACTCCACACGCTCCACACCATCACAGAGAACCTCCACCAGCTTGTACAGTCCCCTGCTGACATGCAAGATCCATGGATTCGTGAGTTTGTCTCCATACCCGTACTCGTCCATCCGCTCGATACAATATGAAACGAGACTCGTTCGACCAGGCAACATGTTTCTAGTCATCAACAGTCCAATGTCGCTGTGAACGGGCCCAGGCGAGGCGTAAAGTTTTGTGTCGTGAAGTCATCAAGGGTACATGAGTGGGCCTACGGCTCCGAAAGCCCATATCGATTATGTGACGTTGAATTATTCGGACGCTGACCCTTCTTGATGGTCCAGCACTGAAATTTGCAGCAATCTGCGGAAGGGTTGCATTTCTGTCACGTTGAACGATTCTCTCCAGTCGTCGTTGGTTCCATTCTTGCAGGTTTTTTTCCAACAGAAATGATGTCGGAGAGTTGATGTTTTACCGGATCTTTTATTTGACGATACACTCGTGAAATGGTCGTACCGGAAAATCGCCACTTCATCGCTACCTCGGAGATGCTGTGTCCCATCGCTCGTGCGCCGACTTTAACACTGCATTCAGACTCATAACCGATCCAACAACTGCACCAGACAGTTGTTGTCTTATACAGTCGTTGCCGACCTCAGCACCGTATTCCGCCTGTTTACTTATCTCTGTATTGGAATACGCATGCCTGTACCAGTTGTTTGGCGGTTCAGTGTGTAAGGGACGATCAAACAATTTCCGTTTGGGGGCGTTGCTGTAGCGTATATCAACGTAGCATGACTCCGAAGCGGGTATATAAGCACCGAAATGTACGAAAGGTATCAGTGTAACATTCTTGTCTTTCCGACTTGCGTGCCGTAAATGCGACAAAGCGAACTATTGCGATGCTATTAACAAATGCGTTACCAATTGCGTTAAAATAGGACGAATATCACTGTTGTGCTGTGGTGTGCCAAGTTCCGGGTGTCGCTGCTTGAAGATAACGCCTGTCTCCATACCGTAAACGTGTTAACTGATAAGTTACGCAAACTGAAGTAGGGAGACACTCCAGCATTCGCCCTATAGTTCTGATCTCCCACCTTCCGGTTATCATCCTTTCAGTCTCTAATATATAAAGTTTTTGAATAGTCGACGATTGTAATCTCACGATGATACATAGGTATGCGGTTACGGACTTCTTCATGCAGCAGGACACGGTGTTTTAGGAAAAGTGTACCTTCAACTTGGTGTGTCGGTGGGATTATTTCCTCAATCCTCATGGCTGTTTAGCCTGACTGGCATACCGATTCTGGCCTGCACGGCCTTAGAACGGAAACGTTTTGATCGGCCTTAATATATTCATAACCGGTTTAGCATTTACAGTATTTACTGGCCACCGAATAGTAATACAACTTAAATGGAAAGATCTTTGTTTCGGGATAACTGGAAGTCCCCGAGAAAATAATCGAAGTAGAAAAGATTCAACTTGTAGTCCCAGAAGTTCAATATCTATCACAGAATATAATCAGTGACACTGATTTTAGCGTTTTTTAATACGAAATAAACCAGAAGGAAGATATCTATGAGTAAGAGAGCGTTTGAAAAGATGAAGCAGTTACTAACAGCTAGAACAATCCCAGTGGAAATGAGGAAAAGGTTTGCTACACGTTATGTCTGTGGTGTAGCGTTATACAACAGTGTATCATGGTCAGTTAAAAAGAAAGAGGGAAGATAGCGAGAAAGTTTTGAAATGTGGCTATGGAGAAGAAAGCTTAAGGTGGACTGACAGGCAGAAAAAGTAACGAAGAAAATAGGGGAAGGAGGAAGATCGTTCAAAGAGATCATAAAGAGGAAAGAATCTTGGCTGGGACATATACTACTTTGGAAATTGCCTGCAATAAGGAGTGAGCAACTGGAAGGACTGAGGTGAAGAGCCATGAAAGGAATTGGAATCAAAGACGACATTAGAAATGGGCGAACGTAAAAACAGATGACGGACGATGCTCTGAACAGGGAACGATAGAGAACGCCCAACTGAAGCCGGTCATAAGAGAGATACGTAAAGAAGAAGAAGACACTGTAACACAATAATCTTGAGAATTTGTTTTAAAGCCTATCACCTGAAGTCGAGCACCTTTGCAAAGTGCCTTCCCACAGAATTGCATGGGAAATCGCCGAGTTCAGCCGAATCCAGGGGAGCAGAGCGATGTTGGCGGTGGCAGTGAGAACATGGGTTCGTAACGTAAGCCAGAGAATAACTGCTTGAGATGGCTGTCCGACAACTAAATTCCTCTTCCTCTGTGGCCAAATAATGCGCCAAACTGCATGGCTGGAGGCCTCGTATCGTAGTTACCGTCGCTTATGAACGAACCGCTAAATCTGCTTATGCCCATAGTCTGTGCCACTGATGCGACTCCATCCGTCGATTGTGGAGTATTCCTCTTTCCCAAAGACGCCAGGTATGGCTGGAACCCTCCTCGTATGTGGCGTGTGTGTTGTCTGGTCCACAGGTATTGCTGTTACTGCGGCTCCTGGTAGTTATTAGGTACTGCTGGTTTCAGACAGCACAGCTTTAGATTCTAGGGGAGGTTGCTTCTCACATTCCTAAGTATGGGCACTTGAAAAACTTCTGTTGTGCTCCAGCTGTTGGGCTGGCTCCTGGCTCTGGTTGTGCTGGTGCTGGTGGTTGTGTGCGTGTGCTCACAACGGCACTGAGTCGCCATGAAGGAAATCCTTCGGCGGCACATCTGGCTAATGTGTTGGAGAACGACTCCAACTGGGTTTCTACCCTAGAGCTTACTGCTAGTGCCCAGGAGCAAACGACACTGAAGCCCATACCGACTAACGAAGACTGCGAGTTGTTGTCTGAATGTATTCTGGGCTCATGCTGATGTGAGTTGTAGGAGAGAAGGATCCACTTGCCGTCACATAAAAAGTGACGTACTGCTGCCCCCCCCCACCCCCACATTCTGCTTCTGTTCTGTCGACGCCATGTGTATCTTGAGAGTCTACACGAAATGTTCTGCTGGACCACTGGAAGGAGCGTGTAACTGAGTGAACTATTCTAGCAAACTGGGTTGGTAACTTATTCTAGAGGAAACTAGAAAGTATTCATAAGCCTCAATAAAAAAAGCCTCAGAACTAAACCCCAGACTGGTCATCGTATAAGGAAAAATGATTAAACACAAATTGAATCCCTGCACATGGACTGTGCGTGTTAACAATCAAAAAGAGAACGAGTTGGTAAAAATACTATAAAACAAAGAAGAATAAAAATTTCTGCCATAACAGAAACTAAAAAGTAGCTTAAAGGGTCTAAAAGATGCAGGAAACTACCGTATACAACCAAGTCGACATGGAGACTAGCCCGCAGACAGGTGTGGCTGTACTGATAGATGCAAATGTACGGAAAAATTATTGTCCTATAACGATGTTAATGAAAGGATAATACAAGCAAAATCTAAACTGGAATTAAGTCATTTGGCAGTCATTGCAGTAAACGCACTAAAGGAAGGGAGAAGGGGAGGAAGGAGAAGGAAGGAAGAAACAAACCAACAGAAGTGTCCTATGATGCAATTCAGGAGCAGCTGGATAAGCTGAATAAGAATGACAACCTTGTTATAAGTGGAGATTTAAATGCCAGAGTTGGTAATACCAACACCAAACGTAGTTGAAACATCTGAGAAGCGTTATGAGAACAACGGGAGAGAGCTCACAATTGTGCAAATTTCAGTCAGCTGAAGATAATAACGACCATCTTTTACAGTAAAAAGAACATCAATAAGCACACGAGGACTGCAGGAGGACTGAGTCGCTAATATGCTATATAATATTACTGCTCAAAAGAAGAAATTAATATTTTGAGCTGTTAATATTAAACTCGTTGTTCTTGAACTAGTGTGTGTAGTGTCTCTGTTTTTATGTCCCCAGCGGCGTCGACGACCCCCAAAGTGTACGTAATTTCGTACAAGTAGAAAAGTTACTCTCGTTGTGGAGAAGCAGCTGCCGACTCTGTAGGTTGCCTGAAAATTCTTGAAATGTAAGAGAAAAGAAACTACTATAGGATCTTCGCGAATTGGAACGCTGCCATTCGCATTTGGTCGTTCGATGAATGTCCGAGTGAAATGAGTTCTTTTTAGCAGAGAAAACTTTCTCCATGCTTTTGACCGTGTTATTGAAGCAGGTTCATCAGCAAACGTCGACCACCAATCGTTCGACATCCTGTACAAGCATTTAGTTCATAATAGTCCATCACAGAATCCTTTGATCAAAATTAAATACGTGAAATTACCTTTGAAATGCAACTGAATGTATTATGGTCGTTATCAAACTCCACATTAACATTACATATCGCTTGTGAATCTCAAAAAACACAAATTATACCATATGGCGGCTAACAACGACTGTTTCGTTGCACGCACTTCCTACATGTCCTCTAGTTATCCTGTCTAGCAACAAAGTCGCTGGCCATGGAGTGACGCTAGGCCAAGGAATAAATATTTCGCTCGCGCTGGTGAAACGCGCCACCTCGAGATAAACAGAGTGAGCCACTAACCATTGCCACCAAGAATAACTCCAAAGTATGATAGGAGCTGAAACGATTGTGAGACAAAAGGAGCATGGGACAAGGAAGATTTTTTGTTGCTAGGTGGGGTCACTTCAGACATATGATAGTCAATTTTGTTTTTTAAAATGGGATGCCATGGTTTGGTACTTATTTTCTGATAGCGAGAGAAGGCGAGCAACAAGGACAAGAGCGCATTTTGTTAGTGCGGGTTGCTTAATCAAGGGCAGGTATGCACTCAGGGGCTAACCTATTGTTCTCCTTTGATTGACAGGTACTTAACGTATTGTGCCTTTTGATGGATAGGCACTTAACCTCTTGTTCCCTCACACCCTCCCACTCCCCTCCCCCCTCACTGCTACAGGCACACTTTCAGGTCTGAGTTATTGAAATAGCCATTATCACTCTTACCTATTTGATTGACTACTTAATTAAATTGATCAATTAATTAACCTCTCATCCTCTGGTAAATCCCCTCTCCCCTACCCTCACCCAGAAAATGGCGGAAAGTTCAAATTCCATCAGGACAATGCAACATACCACGGCTAGCTCCAATAACTTGAAATGGCAGAAACGGGGACTTGGGGTACCTCCACTAACCTAAATCATCCGACTGCCATCTCTTCCTAGGAATTGGCTGGAAAAGGACTCGGTCTGTGCTGGACACCAGTCTTTATTTTCAGTCTTTATTTAAACAATTAGAGGCAGTACTGCCATCAAGTGTGCTCACCTTGAGGTCCGGAGTCCAATTGTCCTAGTACACAGTACTGCCACAAGATATAATCCAAGATGACGGTCTGGTGGCGGAGAGGAAGGATTTCATAACAGGAAATTCTAGGGTATATCGTTTATTTATTAAAAAAATCGTTTGTGGTTGCATTTCTATTTCTCATCATTCTCTGCTGTTTGGAAACATGTAGATCTTGAAAGAAGTAATTACATGGGGCAAACATGTTTCATAACCTAATGTTTGGCACTGTACTCTAGGTGCCTTAACCCAATTTTTGGCCCTTTGTTGGCACTTAACCTATTGTTCTGTTAAGTGGTTTTGCATGACACCCCCATTTCCTTAAACTATTCTACCGCCTTTGTTACCAAATTGATTAGTTATGTCCTCCCACCATTTTCTGGTACACTTTTCGAATTTCACGTGCTTTTGAACGCCATTTCTGGAGCATTATTCTTTGTCACCCACCCCCTTAAACTATTGTACTGTGTTTTATAGAAAAATTATGCAAATTAACCTAGTATTCTACACTTAACCTGCTGTTCTGATCCATGTCACCCACTCACCCACAACCTCCCATTAACTATTGTACCACTAACACCACGTTGACATAAAAAATTTATGCAAATTAATTAATTCGACATTCCTCACAAGTATGGGGTAGTTCCTTTTAATTTGCAGCATCCTATTGGTCAGTGAAATCGATGGAATATAGTATAAACAATAGATCGCTAATAAAAAACACATCCCACAACTCGACGCCTGACGCCGATGCCGCCGACTCCGCACGTGCTCGTGGTGTCGGGATGCACCGGCAGTCCCCACGAAGTAACGATGCGGTCGTTAGATGCCAAGCAACGCGTTGGTGTCAGTTCAGGTCCCGCAAGCATGAGGTGGTGGCATCTCTTTCATACTTGACATCTGAGAAATTCCTGTCAAAATACGTATTCATCTAGGCACCGTTGCTGGCGCGATGATGTATAGCTGCGGTGCGTGTCCAGTGCCGAGAGAGATCTACATCTACATTTATACTCCGCAAGCCACCCAACGGTGTGTGGCGGAGGGCACTTTACGTGCCACTGTCATTACCTCCCTTTCCTGTTCCAGTCGCGTATGGTTCGCGGGAAGAACGACTGTCTGAAAGCCTCCGTGCGCGCTCTAATCTCTCTAATTTTACATTCGTGATCTCCTCGGGAGGTATAAGTAGGGAGAAGCAATATATTCGATACCTCATCCAGAAACGCACCCTCTCGAAACCTGGCGAGCAAGCTACACCGCGATGCAGAGCGCCTCTCTTGCAGAGTCTGCCACTTGAGTTTGTTAAACATCTCCGTAACGCTATCACGGTTACCAAATAACCCTGTGACGAAACGCGCCGCTCTTCTTTGGATCTTCTCTATCTCCTCCGTCAACCCGATCTGGTACGGATCCCACACTGATGAGCAATACTCAAGTATAGGTCGAACGAGTGTTTTGTAAGCCACCTCCTTGTTGATGGACTACATTTTCTAAGGACTCTCCCAATGAATCTCAACCTGGTACCCGCCTTACCAACAATTAATTTTATATGATCATTCCACTTCAAATCGTTCCGCACACATACTCCCAGATATTTTACAGAAGTAACTGTTACCAGTATTTGTTCCGCTATCATATAATCATACAATAAAGGATCCTTCTTTCTATGTATTCGCAATACATTACATTTGTCTATGTTAAGGGTCAGTTGCCACTCCCTGCACCAAGTGCCTATCCGCTGCAGATCTTCCTGCATTTCGCTACAATTTTCTAATGCTGCAACTTCTCTGTATACTACAGCATCATCCGCGAAAAGCCGCATGGAACTTCCGACACTATCTACTAGGTCATTTATATATATTGTGAAAAGCAATGGTCCCATAACACTCCCCTGCGGCACGCCAGAGGTTACTTTAACGTCTGTAGACGTCTCTCCATTGATAACAACATGCTGTGTTCTGTTTGCTAAAAATTCTTCAATCCAGCCACACAGCTAGTCTCATATTCCGTAGGCCCTTACTTTGTTTATCAGGCGACAGTGCGGAACTGTATCGAACGCCTTCCGGAAGTCAATAAAAATAGCATCTACCTGGGAGCCTGTATCTAATATTTTCTGGGTCTCATGAACAAATAAAGCGAGTTGGGTCTCTCACGATCGCTGTTTCCGGAATCCGTTGATTCCTACATAGTAGATTCTGGGTTTCCAAAAACGACATGATACTCGGGCAAAAAACATGTTCTAAAATTCAACAACAGATCGACGTCAGAGATATAGGTCTATAGTTTTGCGCATCTGCTCGACGACCCTTCTTGAAGACTGGGCTACCTGTTCCGGTTCTTCTCATAATAGCAAAGGGTAAATTTTTTCTAGCGATCCTAACAGGACAGCCCATTCATCACTGAATTTATCCATCAAACTGCTGCTACTGCCAGTGTGGGAGCACCATCCGCCATTATTTTCTGCAGGCGAGACTTTCAGGTGCAAAATTATTTTGCACAGGTCGCTAAATTGCACTGACAGTTAAACCCTGCAAAAGTTGCCTACAGATTATCAAATACATACAAAACTCACAAGAATATTGGGAGCCAGGAACATATTTAACAGTGTAACTGCAATTAAATATTACGATCCCTTAAACTTCACCTCCTTAATAGCATTCATCTTCAGCAAAACTAGTGTCATTTGACAGGTACACAGTCTTTATATACATATACATGCATAATTCAATGGGGGATAGGGATTTTTTTGTAAATAACAACAAAGACGTACGGTGAATAACTTTTTCTTGGTTTATTCAGTTCACACAAATACAGTATAGTTCTTGAGGTACCATTTTCTTTTTTTTTTTTTTTGTTTATTCAGTTCACACAAATACAATATAATTCTTGAGGTATAAATTGACACTGCTATTACAGTGCAAAAATACTTTTAACTTACACACAACAGCAACACTAGTAGGATTGTTTTTTATTTAAATGTACACTAAAAACTAATGCGGAGATACTTTCTTTACTACTACAACTAAATTCCACAGCCCCAGTAGCATAGATTTAACAATAATTCTGATGGACTGTGCACACTTAGAATCTAATTTCAACAGTCCACAATAACAAAGGTTCTTACAGTAACAATTCTGATGGACTGTGAGCTATATACAGTTAAAAAACTATTCTGACTTGGATGGATAGCAGCAGGTGAAACACTAAAAGTTATTCTATTTACAACATGCACATGGTGCGTAGTTATATATGTATTTATTTACAGGCTACATATATATTGCATATGATCAAATATATCAATATATAATCTCTCTTCTATTTTTGTTTTGTTAACTTTTTTGTTAATTCTCTTTTCTTTCTTTCACTCACATGGTGTGCAAATATAAATATAAATGTTGTTCTTTTTTCTTTTTATCCTTTCTTTCCCACACATTCTCTCTCTCTATGCACGTATATACACTTGTACATAGTACAAAAAATATTTACACTACACACATGCAGGCAAACACACACTCACAAAATTACCTACACTATGATAAAAGGGTCCTACTACTACTCTTCAGTCTCTCTCTCTCTCTCTCTCTCTCTCTCTCTCTCTCTCTCTCTCTCTCTCTCTCTCTCGCTTTCTATTACTCAGGATCATCTCTATTACTAATACTATAATTATAGTATTAGTAGGAGAGAAGATCCTATGGCTAGTGACAGTTCCCTCTCCAGTCCTTTTAGTGAAGGACATCAGGTAAGTGATACTACACCGCAATTTGAGTACTCAGTGATTGCAGACGCTTTTGAGGAATCTCGTTCACTAGGATCGAGAAACCGGCAGGAGGGTACGGTGACCCTGTTGGTTTTCTACGGGCGTGCCTTCCTGTCGTGGAAACGGAGTTCCTCAAGTTAGTCAATGATCTGTGGTATTCTGCCATTAAATGCAGTGCGTTGCTTTGCACTGAATTATCGCATCCCTCTCACCCCCCCCCCCCTTACCCTACAAAGTTGATTATCTTTGGGGGGGAAATGGCGTGATAATGCGGAGCACATCAATCGCCGAGTGGTTTTGTAAATCCACCTTGAGTGCTATATTGGACCGGTTTTCTGAGAAGGAAGTGAGAGGCTTAGCTGAAGCACAAAGCAAAATTCTACACCTGGTCATCCATACACATGTCTACAATCTGGTAAATGGGGAGTCTAGGTATATCAAGCTACCTAAAGACATAGCTAATAAGCAGGCATGCATTAATGTCGAAGATAGAAAGGAACAGGCTTGTTTTGCATGGTCAGTCCTGGCTTGTGAGAGAAATTACACAAAAGATCCGCAATGCACAACTCAGTATGGCAGATACCTTGACATTCATCGGAGTGGCCGAGCGGTTAAAGGTGCTACAGTCTGGAACCGCACGACCGCTACGGTCGCAGGTTCGAATCCTGCCTCGGGCATGGATGTGTGTGATGTCCTTAGGTTAGTTAGGTTAAAGTAGTTCTAAGTTCTAGGGGACTTATGCCCACAGCAGTTGAGTCTCATAGTGCTCAGAGCCATTTTGACAATCATCATTGTTAAAACTTTGATGGTATAGAGTTCCCTGTCAAGATCTAGGACATACTTAAATTTGAGGCGCAGAATACCGGCATATTGGTTCATTTCTATGGCCTGGAGAAGAAAAGCAAGTCAGATGAGTAAGATAATCATATCGCTGTCGGCCCGTCCATTTCTCAAAATCTGCCAGTGAGTATGAGCTGCATGTAAGCATGCTGCTCTTCTCTCAAGGTGATAATTATCGTTATGTTTCGATCAAAGACATGTCCTATTCTCTCAAGTGAAAACCGACAGGTCTGAAAAGCGTATTTGCTTAAGGTGCCTCAATTATTTCTCCTAAGACAAGTTATTAGTGGCGCATGTTGTAGACTGTGCTTCCAAGGATCCGGCACGTGTTATTATGCTTACTGAGGAAAACAAATTCATAAGGTTTAAGAATGCTCACCACAAGGAGCGATTCCCGCTTGTAGTGTACGCTGACTTTTAATGCCTCCTCGCTTCTGTGACCCGTTGTGAAGATGACCCTACAGCCTCACATACAACCTTTATAGAAAAACACGCACCCTATGCGGCAGCATAGCAAATTTCATTGTGATATGATTCCAGTCTTAACCGCTACAAATCTTTTGTCGGGGATAATCCTGTCGTTTGGTTGCTTACTGAGCTCGAAAAATTTTCATGGGAGGTTGATAAGCTTAACAGCAGCAACATCCCTACGACCAAATCGAAGGAAAATGAAGATTTGTATAATAATGCAGTTGATTGTCATACTTTTGGATGCCGTTAGATAGAAAAGCGGAAACTCCTCGTAGGGACCACTGTCATCTTACGGCGAAGTTCCGTGGTGCAGCTCACAATGTATGCAATTTGAAGTATCAGCTATCAAGACACAAACCCGTTTTCTTCCACAATTTAAGTGGGTATGACGCTCACTTTCTAGTTGAGCAATTGGCCGATTTTGGTTTGGAGGAAGATCAGATTAGTGTCCTACCTGAGAGCCTGGAGAAATAAATTTCATTCTGCAAACGAATGAAGCCAAGAATTACGCTCCACTTCCTTGATACGCTACGTTTTATTCAGGCGCCACTCCAGAATCTTGTTGAAACTCAACCTCAGGGGGAAAGGCATATCTCGAGCTGCATTTCCTGACGCGGAAAATTTTCAACTTGTCAGAAGGAAGGGGGTTTTCCCTTATGAGTACGTGGATAGTATGGCGAAACTCCACGAAACCAGGCTACCCAACAGGTGATGCCATAATGGATGCAGAGTATGAGCATGCTGTGAATGTCTGGTGGCAATTTAGTATTTCCAATTTAGGAGAGTATGCAAGGTTTTATGTGGACACAGGCGTGCGCTTGCTTGCGAACGTTTTTGAGAAATTCCATAGTCTATGCATGACGACGTATTCTGCGGATGCTGTCTTTTATTACATGGCACCTGGGTTGTCTTGGTATGCAATGCTCAAGAAAACGAACTGCAGCATTTAATTATTGACCGATGCTGACATACTTCTTTTCTTTGGGTGAGGGATCTGGGGGGGGGGGAGGGGGGGGACTTTGCCAATGAGTCCACAGGCGCATGAAGACAAATAACCCGGAGATGGGTGACAGGTTAAATGAATTCCTCGATTCGAGTTATAAAATGTACCTCGACTTGAATAACTTATACGGGCATGCCATGCAGCGATTTGACGCAAAGTAACACAAGGATATCGAACCACAATGGCAAGAGTACCAATTTCCGTTTCCTCGTTTGTAACTTTCCATTGCCTGACGTGTTTATGATGCGAAAAGATCCAGTTGTTCTCTATTTATCATACACATATTTAAATGTACGACGTGTAGGTTGAGAACGTTGAGGATATCTTTCAGTGTATAAGTCTCTAGCCCTCACTGAATTTCGTTGGTATTCTCCGTAAATGAGAAGCATATCGACTTGTTCTTCGAAGGAATACATCATTCACATTCGCTTGATTCGACGATAGTAGTCTTAGCGTTCGTATTAGTGTTGCATTGCGAAACCGTCAAATGGTGTTTACATATCAATGACCCGTTAGATGGATACGCCTCATTCGGTGAATATTTACCATTTGCACGATATACGAGAGAGAGTTGCCAGAGCATGTGCTTAGATAAGTACCGAAATGATAAGGAGTACTATTCAATCCATGATAAGGAGATTGAAGCACTGCATTGATACCAATGGTCATCACTTCGAACTCCTGTAAATGGACGTTCATGCCACCTTTCTGACCCTCGTTGACCTTCAAAGACCTTACTGTTACACATCGTTGGATTCGTATCGATAGCCGCTATCAGAAAATAAGTACCAAACTGTAGCAACCCATTTAAAAAAACAAAGTTGACCTTCACATCTCTGACGCAACCCCATCTGGCAATAAAAAACCAACGTCATATTATGGCCCCCGCTGTCCGATGCAACATTTTCTCCACAAAATTTGCAGCTACTATCATACTTCTGGAGTTATTCTAGGTTGCAATAGTTAATGACTGACCCTGTATATTCGCTTTAAACCAGTAACAATAGGAAAGTCGTTGAACCGATCATCTGATCGATCCTCGACTCCTACTCGCCAGAACGGGCCAAGGGATATTATAGCTATAATATTTCAAACTAGATACACACTTTCCAGAATGAGATTTTCACTCTGCAACGGAGTGTGCGCTGATATGAAACTTCCTGGCAAATTAAAACTGTGTGCCGGACCGAGACTCGAACTCGGGACCTTTGCCTTTCGCGGGCAAGTGCTCTACACTTGTGTATCATGGATGTGAAATTTCCTCAGACCATTTTATTTTTGTTTCAAGAAGTTATGTGTGTGGAAAATGGAGTGAGGCAACAAAGCCCAAGCGGAAGAAAAAAAACCTAAAATCCTACCGAATAGGCCATGAAGGCCCAACGATACCGACCGGTCGCCGTGTCTTCCTCAGCCCATAGGCGTCACTGGATGCGGATATGGAGGGGCATGTGGTCAGCGCACCGCTCTCCTGCCCGTATGTCAGTTTCCGAGACCGGAGCCGTTACTTCTCAATGTAGCAGCTCCTCATTTTGCCTCAGAAGGGCTGAGTGTACCTCACTTGCCAACAGCGCTCGGCAGACCGGATGGTCACCCAACCAAGTGCTTGCGCAGCCCGACAGCGCTTAGCTTCGGTGATGTGACAGGAACCGGTCTGCCAAGCAGAAGAGGACAATCTACAAATTTACTGTTTTACCAAAACAGACTATCAATATCTCTTAGAAGTAGAGAAAGTAGAGAATGCAGATGAGGAATGGAACAGAATTCGAAACTTTCAATCAGGCAGCGTCACAAACCCCACGGGAAGCTATTAAAAAGTCAAAAAGGAAGAGCTTGCAATATCGACATAAGAAATGGAATAGGTAGTAAAAAAATAAAAAAAATTTTAAAAAAATTTAAAAAAAGCTTTTCGTAAGAGTCTAGAAAATCCTGGTGATGCAAGTATAAATCTTCATAGAGAAAAACAAGATTAGTTAACGACTAGAAAAACACGTTTATCATCAGCAATATTGAAAATGATTTACATGTACATCAGCAGGTTGCATAAAATGATGACATACATAAGAAAAACGGGAAGAGTTGCTGCGAGATTGAGCCTCATAAAAGAGTTAGGCTAGAGTAAGTCTATAAAGTGTTATGGTATGATGAAATAGAACAAGAGGGAGATTTTGTACACGAAAATTCAATAGATGGCTTCCTATCAAGGAAGAAGAAAAAAGAAGTTCTGAAAACCAGGGGAAATAGTAAATCTGCATTAATAGATAAGATTAATGTAGAATTTCTGGTGGAACACCCCTTGAATTAAGGCTGCTTCACTTGCGCAGTTTTTATTGAGTACAACAGCAAATACCGAAACACTGGCCAATAATGAAAGTGATTTCACTTGCAAAGAAGACAGACTGCTTGTTATAATTAGTAAGGACACAGTATTGTGACACCCCCCAGGGGGTCCACAACTCTTTTGTGGATACGTGCGTAGCGAGCACGGGACCCCGAGCTAATGTGGCCTTCCTTCCTTTCCGGGCTGCATACCTTCCCTTTCCGCATCCTTCCCCATCCCTATCTTCCCCCCCCCTCCTCCCCTCACCTCTGGCTCTTTCCTTCCCTTTCTCCCCATCTGGGAGTATGGTTTGTGCCTACGTCCGGAGACGGACGCTCGTAAATGTAATGCATTCTTCACCTTCCTTGCTTTTATGTCTTCTTCCTTCCTTTGTCCTTCTCTTTTCCTTACCTCTTCTTTTTACCCTTTTCTCCGCTGTGGCGTTTGAGACCTCTCTTCTTTCCTTTCCTTTTCTCTTTCTTCCTCCCTGTGCGTGTCTGAAGGCCGACCCACGCCTTTTTGTGCGTAGCCGGTGACGGGGTAACGCGTAATTCCCCGCCCCGGGTAGACAGGTAGGACACGTACGTACCCCCTGGTAACGGCCAGGCCCAGGGAGGGGTGATTACCCGAGCTGATACCTTCCGAAAGTGCCGATTGGTCCCTCCGTCCGTTTGTCGGGAGGTGTGACCTGAGGTGTGAACAATCACCTAAGGCGGGAGTGCCCTCAGTGAGGGCCCCCACAAGGAAGGAGCGCGCCATCGGAGACGCCGGTAATCATGGGGATTCTTCCGCAATGGTTTCCTCACCTTCCACTATGTCTGCTCACAAACGTAAGTATACTGAGTCTCAGCCACAGACGGTTCTTCCATCGTTGCCACAGTTCCTTGTTGTTTCTCGGTCTGACGAAGGTCACGACTTCTCCACAGTCAACCCTTTCATTATTCAGAAAGGTGTCGACGCAATTGCAGATCCTGTAAAGTCTTGTTCCAGATTACGGAATGGCACCCTGTTGTTAGAAACACACAGTGCCCTCCAGGCACAAAAATTGCTGCATACTTCTCTGCTCCACACCTTCCCTGTCCGGGTGGAACCGCACCGTACCTTAAATTCCTCGCGTGGAGTTGTTTATACACGATCCCTCGATGGATTGTCTGACGAAGAAATTCAGCACTACCTGTCTGACCAGGGCGTAACGGCTGTTCATAGAGTTATGAAACGGGTTGACACAAACATCATTCCAACCCGCACTGTCTTCTTGACGTTTGACAAAGTTCAACTCCCATCGAAAATCAAAGCGGGCTATGAGATAATTTCCGTTCGCCCTTACGTCCCAAACCCTACGCGTTGCTATCGATGTCAGCGGTTCAATCACACCAGCCAGTCCTGTTCCAATCCGGCCAAATGTGTTACGTGTGGCAAGGATGCCCATGAGGATGCTTGTCCACCTCCATCCCCTCGCTGCATCAACTGTATGGGTGACCACGCTGCTTCCTCTCGAGATTGCCCCGTTTTTAAGGACGAAAAGCTCATCCAGGAAATAAGAGTGAAGGAAAAGGTGTCGACCTTTGCTGCTCGAAAACTATTCGCCAGTCGACAGCCCACCGTGCCTCAGACAGGAAAATACAGCACTGTCCTTGCTTCTCCTCGGCCAACAAAGGAGGCGGCCACGCAGACATGCGACCTCACCTTTAGTGCCACGGTCGTCAGATCGGCCAGCGCAAAGATCGCCAGTTCAACCTCACCACTTTCGCCTGCCCACTCTATGGCTCACCCTTCGTCGGGTTCTGCTAAATCTCGAGCCCAAAAGTCAGACGCCAAGCCTTCCAAAAAAGAGCATACTCGTGAAGAGTTTTTACGTACCGCAACTTCACAACCATCGGTTCCTCCTTCATCTAAACATCATACTTCTAAGAAGGCTACAAAGAAACCCAGTTCCTCTCCTTCTCCGCCAAGGCGTGTCCCATCTACAGCACCACCTGGCGGAAATCGCCCTCGGCCGTCTTCTGTGTCGCCGAGGCGCACTGCTGGTGGCCGGTCAACCGGCCGATCGCTGGTGGCAGGAGCTGCTCCTGACCAACCTATGGATCAGGATCTTCTGCCTTCGGCTGACTGCCATTCCGTGCTGTCGGTCGCTAGCTCCGAGCAGTCTTTGAGTTGACAGCAACTCTGGTCACATTCCTCCATTTTCTGTTCACCCCATGTCCATTATCCACTGGAATATCCGAGGCATTCGAGCCAATAGGGATGAATTGTCGATCCTCTTACGATCCTACTCGCCGGTCATCTTCTGTCTTCAGGAAACAAAGCTGCGTCCCCATGACCGCTTTGTGCTCCCTCATTTTCAGTCCGTCCGATATGATCTCCCCTCTGTTGAAGGCTCTCCAGCCCATGGAGGACTCATGATTCTTCTCCATGATACTCTCCATTATCACCCAATCCCCTTAAACACTTCCTTCCAAGCTGTCGCCGTCCGTCTTTCCCTTTCCGGATACACGTTCTCTCTTTGTACTGTATACATTCCATCGTCCACACCAATGGCACGAGCTGATCTCCTTCATCTTCTTGGTCAGCTTCCACCCCCCTATTTGCTGGTTGGGGACTTCAATGCCCACCACCCGCTTTGGGGATCTCCACATCCTTGTCCACGTGGCTCCATATTGCTAGACGTCTTCCACCAAGCGGATCTAGTCTGCCTCAACACTGGGGTCCCCACATTTTTGTCTGCCTCCACGACAACTTTATCTCATTTGGACCTTGCGGTCGGTACTGTTCCGCTAGCTCGGCGCTTCGAATGGTTCGCTCTTGATGATACACACTCGAGTGACCACTTTCCATGTGTCCTCAGACTGCAGCCTCAACTGCCATATATGCGCCCGCGACGCTGGAAGTTTGCCAAAGCCGATTGGACACTTTTTTCATCTGTAGCGACATTCGATGACCGTCGCTTTCCCAGCGTCGACGATGAGGTCACACATATTACCGACGTTATTCTTACAGCTGCGGAACGTTCAGTACCACGCACCTCCGAATTGCCCCGGCGCCCCCCAGTTCCTTGGTGGAACGAGGCATGCCGTGGCGCACTACGAGAGCGGCGACGTGCTCTTCGCATTTTCCGTCACCATCCTACTTTGGCCAACTGTATCCGCTATAAGCAGCTCCGTGCGCGATGCCGTCGCGTCATCCGCGATAGCAAGAAGGCAAGCTGGAAATTCTTTATTAGCTCATTTAACACCTTCACTCCCTCCTCGGAAGTTTGGAGTCGGCTTCGACGGTTCTCAGGCGCGCCTAGTTTCTCCCCGGTCTCTGGGCTTACTGTTGCGCATGATACATTAGTGGACCCCGTCGCAATTTCTAACTCATTGGGCCAGCACTTTGCTGAGATTTCGAGCTCTTCCAATTACCCGCCATCGTTTCTCCCGAAGAAACGTGCAGCGGAAGCGCGACTTCTTGCTTTCTCCTCTCCAAATCGCGAAAGCTACAATACTGTTTTCTCCATGCGGGAACTCCAACATGCACTCTCTTCTTCTCGCTCCTCCGCCCCAGGACCGGATGGTATCCACGTCCAAATGTTGCTGCATTTATCAACCCATAGTCTGCGTTACCTCCTTCGCCTTTATAATCGAATTTGGACCGACAGTACTTTTCCCCGACGATGGCGGGAAGCTGTCGTCGTTCCTGTTCCGAAACCTGGAAAGGACAAACATCTCCCCTCTAGCTATCACCCCATTTCTCTCATGAGTAGTGTCTGTAAGGTTTTGGAGCGTATGGTGAATTACCGTTTAGCTTGGTGGCTGGAATCCCGCAGTCTTTTAACACCTGCCCAATGCGGATTCCGAAAGCATCGTTCTGCAGTTGACCATCTAGTTGCTCTCTCCACTTATATCATGAATAATTTTCTCCGGAAACGCCAAACAGTAGCAATATTTTTTGATCTAGAGAGAGCATACGATACCTGTTGGAGGACAGGTATCCTCCGCACACTGTTCTCTTGGGGCTTTCGTGGTCGGCTGCCCCTTTTCCTTCGAGAATTTATGGCTGAGCGCACATTTAGGATGCGGGTGAACACTACTCTCTCCCGTACTTTCTCCCAAGAAAACGGGGTACCCCAGGGCTCCGTGCTGAGTGTTGTACTGTTTGCCATTGCCATCAATCCAATTATGGATTGTCTCCTTCCTGATATCACAGGCTCCCTCTTTGTGGACGATTTTGCGATCTACTACAGCTCTCAACGGACCAGCCTTCTTGAACGACGTCTTCAAGGATGTCTCGATCACCTCCACTCTTGGAGCATCGAAACCGGCTTCCGTTTTTCTTCCAGTAAGACCGTTTGTGTTAATTTTTGGCGACGTAAGGAGTTTCTTCCACCCTCCTTACATCCAGGACCTGTCAACCTTCCGTTTTCAGACGTCGCTAAATTCTTGGGTCTTATGTTTGACAGAAAACTATGCTGGTCCTCCCACGTTTCGAATCTTTCGGCTCGCTGTCTGCGATCCCTCAACACCCTCCGTGTCCTGAATGGTACCTCCTGGGGAGCGGACCGAGTGGTCCTTCTCCTCCTCTATCGCGCCTTAGTGCGCTCGAAATTGGACTATGGAAGCATAGTCTACTCCTCTGCTCGGCCGTCTATTCTTCGGCGTCTCGACTCTATCCACCACCGTGGATTCCGTTTAGTGTCTGGAGCTTTTTATACCAGCCCTGTGGAAAGCCTTTATGCTGAGACTGCTGAACCTCCGCTGTCCAATCGGCGAGCAGTCCTTCTGTGCCGTTATGCCAGCCATCTGTCTTCCATGCCTGCTAATCCAGCCCATGACATATTTTTCGACGCCTCCTTTGATGTAGGGTATGCAGGCCGCCCCTCCTCCCTAGTACCACCGGGAGTCCGCTTCCGTCAACTGCTCCATTCTCTTTCCTTCCGCTTTCCTAAAACTTTCTTGACAACTTGGGGTACAGCACCGCCTTGGCTCCGTCCCCGGATCTGCCTGCTCCGTGACCTTTGTCGATTTCCCAAGGATGGTACCCCTTCAGTTGTTTATCGTCGGGCATTTGCTGCTCTATGTGCACAAATGACGGAAGCCACATTTATTTACACCGATGGCTCGAAAACATCGTTAGGTGTAGGGAGTGCCTATGTTGTTGGCGACACCCCAAATCGCTTTCGGCTTCCCGACCAGTGTTCGGTCTATACTGCGGAGCTTTACGCTGTTCTCCGGGCTGTCCACTACATCCGCCGACATCAGCGGATACAGTACGTTATCTGCTCAGATTCTCTCAGCTCTCTCCTCAGTCTCCAAGCTCTTTACCCTGTGCACCCTCTGGTCCACCGGATTCAGGACTGTCTGCGCTTGCTCCACCTGGGGGGCGTCTCGGTGGCGTTCCTCTGGCTCCCGGGACACGCTGGTATCTGTGGGAATGAGGCGGCCGATATAGCGGCCAAGGCTGCAGTCTCTCTTCCTCGGCCAGCTATTCAGTCGCTTCCCTTCACCGATCTACGGAGCGGCTTATGTCGCAAAGTTGCTCAATTATGGCATGCGCATTGGTCAACACTTCCCCATAATAAATTGCGGGAAGTGAAAGCCCTTCCTTGCGCTTGGACCTCTTCCTCCCGAACGCGTCGTCGGGAGGAGGTAATTTTAGCTAGACTCCGGATAGGGCACTGTCTTTTTAGCCATCGACATCTTTTAAGCGGCGATCCTCCCCCACTCTGTCCCCACTGCTCTCAGCTGTGGACGGTAAGACACCTTTTAATTGAATGCCCCTATTTTAATCCGTTACGCTCCCGTCTACAGATATCGCCTGATCTATCGTCGATTTTAGCAGATGACACGCGCTCAGCCGACCGCGTTCTCCAGTTTATTAGTGACAGTGAAATGACGTCAGTCATTTGAAGCTTTTTTTTGGGACAACCAACCCCTTTCTGTAGTGGATTTTTAAGCATTCCTTCTGCTTTTAGTTTCTCCTATTTTATGACTTTGTTCCCATTGCTGCTGGTTTTAAATTTCGGTTTTTTACTGTTTCCTAAGTCACGGGCTGGGCGCTAATGACCATAGAAGTTTTGCGCCCTAAAACAAAACAAAAAAAGTATTGTGACAGCCAGCTATAAAATCCATGCGAAACTAATAAATCGAAGAATGAAAACAATTACGGAGACTTTACTGCTTGAGGAACAATGTGGCTTTAGGCCAACCTACGTATAGGGGCTTTAGGCAGTGCTGAGACGAAGTAACGCTTGCTCATACTCGTAAGTCCATTTTAAATGAACGCAAGCTTCACGAAGTCTTTTCAGTAAAGTGGCTATCATCGTGGCCTGTGGAATTCGTTTGTCTATAAAAATTTATTTTACCACTTTCACATTGATTCAGGCAGTTTCTGTATAGCTTGTAGGTGGGATTCTGTTGGTCTCGCTCTTCCTTTGTCCATAATATATCCTAAGCAGTCTACTTCTGGCTGAGAAACTGCGCGCTTTTCTGGGTCGCAAAGGATACCGTTTTGCTCCACAAAAATTCGCTTGCCTCACGAACGAATATATGCCTCTTCTTTCCATAAAATGCTGAAAGATTTAATTTCTATAAAAACAACATTTTTCTTCTGAATGGCCTAATTGACGTATTTGTAACATTTAAAAGATGCTCACAAGTTTTTGTAATTAAGTCTGCCCTATTAATTTCTTATCCGGATATACTTCTAAGTTACCAACACCATATATCATTTTTGAAGAGTCCTAGTATATTTTAATAAAGGCACTACGCGGCATCAGTTCCTGTACTCCTAATCTAAAACTTCGGAAATATGCGACAAAATGTCTAACGTTGTACAATTTAATGAATACTTTCACTACTTGCGGAGGGGCCAGTGCAACTAAAATGCGTCTTATGGCACACACCTATGGAGCCCACCTCTCCACTGCTATGGGGCTGATATCATTATAACTCTGAAACAGTGGATCTTCGTAAACTCTTGCGGTTGATCGGTTTCACAATACGATCGCTAAATTTTATTTATTATTGATTTAAATATCACTGCGGCGCCCTTTTATAATTACTTACACTGTTCCTAAGTTTTGAGTTTCTAAATATGAACGCTTTTACGAGTAAATGTGATTATATTCCTGTCGTTAGTAGTTCAGGGGTACTGTAGAGTTACGATCATCCCTTTGCTTCTCTCAACACGTGCCGGCTGTTATCCCAGCCACTCTTGCCTACCGCTACACTGGCAGCGGTAGCTCGTAATATGGTTCAAATGGGTCTGAGCACTATGGGACTTAACATCAGTGGTCATCAGTCCCCTAGAACTTAGAACTACTTAAACCTAACTAACCTAAGGACATCACACACATCCATGCCCGAGGCAGTATTCGAACCTGCGACCGTAGCAGTCGCGCAGCTCCGGACTGAGCGCCTAGAACCGCGAGACCACCGCGGCCGGCAGCTCGTAATATGCTCGACTTCAAATAACTCCCTTGCTTGCGCTCAAGGCGACTTGCATTGCAGCAACTTTTCGTAAAAATGCTCGGAATGAAACGTGTCCTTTATGATGGAAAACTGACCAGAAAAACAAACAAATAAACAAGCGAAAAGACAAGATTGAGGACATGACAGTGATTGTTACGAAAGTGAAATGGAAATGGGAGGACCACACAGCGAGACCAAATTAGAGAGATGGACTAAGGACATTCTGTGTTAGATTCCTCGTGTTGAGATATGACGTAGAGGACGACCAGTGGAAGATGGATTGACGATATAAAATAAACAACGGAACAAAGTTGGATACGAAAAGTGGAAGATCGTAATATTTGTAGAAGTCTGGAAGAAGCCAACATCCAAGTGTGGATGATAGATGATGATGATGATGATGATGATGATGATGATGATGATAGGCAACTATGGGCCGGATATGCTTCATGTTCAACTCAATCGTCTTGTAACAGCTGTTCTTTTACGCACACCCGAGGCGAAATATTCGCGCACGGTATGTAGTCTGTTATGTGGAATAATTTGTCACGATGCAACTCCGCCGTCCAAAAGACGAGGAGAAACAAACAGAATTCCTTTGCAGCGTGCCAGCAGGGGCCGCAGAATGTCATTCTAACGGTGCTCGAGTGGGAGACGCCAAAGTCCTCCTCGTTTCATTTCGCCCGCGAGGTGCGTCAGTAAACATCCGCCATGACGCGCAACTAGGCACGCGAGGTCACCCCTCCGAGGACGGCCAACAATATTGGTCCTCTGGCATTCCGTCACAGCCGGGCTCTCGGCATCACCTCTGTTACGTTAACACAGCTTCTGTAGATTTACACATAAATAAACTTCCTGATCGTACCTCATGTTCTGTTGGTCGTAGATACACTCCTGGAAATTGAAATAAGAACACCGTGAATTCATTGTCCCAGGAAGGGGAAACTTTATTGACACATTCCTGTGGTCAGATACATCGCATGATCACACTGACAGAACCACAGGCACATACACACAGGCAACAGAGCATGCACAATGCCGGCACTAGTACAGTGTATATCCACTTTTCGCAGCAATGCAGGCTGCTATTCTCCCATGGAGACGATCGTAGAGATGCTGGATGTAGTCCTGTGGAACGACTTGCGATGCCATTTCCACCTGGCGCCTCAGTTGGACCACCGTTCGTGCTGGACGTGCAGACCGCGTGAGACGACGCTTCATCCAGTCCCAAACATGCTCAATGGGGGACAGATCCGGAGATCTTGCTGGCCAGGGTAGTTGACTTACACCTTCTAGAGCACGTTGGGTGGCACGGGATACATGCGGACGTGCATTGTCCTGTTGGAACAGCAAGTTCCCTTGCCGGTCTAGGAATGGTAGAACGATGGGTTCGATGACGGTTTGGATGTACCGTGCACTATTCAGTGTCCCCTCGACGATCACCAGTGGTGTACGGCCAGTGTAGGAGATCGCTCCCCACACCATGATGCCGGGTGTTGGCCCTGTGTGCCTCGGTCGTATGCAGTCCTGATTGTGGCGCTCACCTGCACGGCGCCAAACACGCATACGACCATCATTGGCACCAAGGCAGAAGCGACTCTCATCGCTGAAGACGACACGTCTCCATTCGTCCCTCCATTCACGCCTGTCGCGACACCACTGGAGGCGGGCTGCACGATGTTGGGGCGTGAGCGGAAGACGGCCTAACGGTGTGCGGGACCGTAGCCCAGCTTCATGGAGACGGTTGCGAATGGTCCTCGCCGATACCCCAGGAGCAACAGTGTCCCTAATTTGCTGGGAAGTGGCGGTGCGGTCCCCTACGGCACTGCGTAGGATCCTACGGTCTTGGCGTGCAATCCGTGCGTCGCTGCGGTCCGGTCCCACGTGCACCTTCCGCCGACCACTGGCGACAACATCGATGTACTGTGGAGACCTCACGCCCCACGTGTTGAGCAATTCGGCGGTACGTCCACCCGGCCTCCCGCATGCGCACTATACGCCCTCGCTCAAAGTCCGTCAACTGCACATACGGTTCACGTCCACGCTGTCGCGGCATGCTACCAGTGTTAAAGACTGCGATGGAGCTCCGTATGCCACTGCAAACTGGCTGACACTGACGGCGGCGGTGCACAAATGCTGCGCAGCTAGCGCCATTCGACGGCCAACACCGCGGTTCCTGGTGTGTCCGCTGTGCCGTGCGTGTGATCATTGCTTGTACAGCCCTCTCGCAGTGTCCGGAGCAAGTATGGTGGGTCTGACACACCGGTGTCAATGTGTTCTTTTTTCCATTTCCAGGAGTGTAGATAGGGTCAAGGGTTTTGGACAGCTCTCTAGCTAGAACCATTTTTATATCCAACAGAAAGATCGTGTTACTGCAATTGTCCCACTGTACGGGTTCAAAGTTGATCATTGCATGTGGATCATGTTGCGCCTTAAGGGCTTGTTGAGGCATCATTCAATTCATGGGCTGTTCACTATGGTATAGGAAGAGCGAAGGAGACAAAGGACTTGTGTGAGACAGGGACACAATGGCAGTGGAATATAGTTGACAGTGACAGAACAATGCTAGGAAAAGAGTGAAGGAGACAGTGCTAATTAGATACAAATAAAGAAAAGGAGAAATTGGATGTGGGCGAGATCCAGAGTCTATGACACTGACAGCTAGGAAGAGAGAGACAATGTCAGTGAGAGGAGACAATAGCAGTGGGAAGGAACGGATGAGATACTAGCAGTAAGAGAGAGCAAGAGGCAGATAGCGACAGTGAAAGTGTTAGTAGGATACAACGATGGAGACCGTGGCTGTGAGAAAGGGAACAGTCACAGAGGCACACACAAAGACATCATTATAATCAGTTGCACTGAAAGAGTGAATGTGAATGTGAATGTTGAAATGGGAATGAATGGGTATGACCGACTTACAGCGTTTGACTAGTGGTTGTGAAAGAGTTACATTTTTGGGAGTTTGTGGGAGTGAGATGTGAGCTGCATGTCAAAAAGAGCTCGAGTATGTTCGCATGCTATATTTTTTAGGTAAATGTTTAAAGGTGTTGAGGAAGGTAGAATGACGCAGTTGGTACCCCACTTTACAGTCAGAATCTTTCAAAACAGTAACATACTCGCCTTTTTCTGCTGTGATAGGAGTAATTTTCCGCTGGTCTGTAGATAACTATAATAGATTCTGTCCCAAAGCAACTGCAATTCAAGTCCTCCTGATGCAGGAGTTCGTGCAGAAACAGCCACAAGAGCATTTCCAATAGGCTGCCAGTAGAACTAAAAAAATAGCGCGATAAATCCCTGGTATTCAAAACTAAGTTCTACATCTACATCTACATCCATACTCCGCAAGCCACCTGACGGTGTGTGGCAGAGGGTACCTTGAGTACCTCTATCGGGTCTCCCTTCTATTCCAGTCTCGTATTGTTCGTGGAAAGAAGGATTGTCGGTATGCCTCTGTGTGGGCTCCAATCTCTCTGATTTTATCCTCATGGTCTCTTCGCGAGATATACGTAGGAGGGAGCAATATACTGCTTGACTCTTCGTTGAAAGTATGTTCTCGAAACTTTAACAAAAACCCGTACCGAGCTACTGAGCGTCTCTTTGGCAGAGTCTTCCACTGGAGTTTATCTATCATCTCCGTAACGCTTTCGCGATTACTAAATGATCCTGTAACGAAGCGCGCTGCTCTCCGTTGGATCTTCTCTATCTCTGCTATCAACCCTATCTGGTACGGATCCCACACTGCTGAGCAGTATTCAAGCAGTGGGCGAACAAGCGTACTGTAACCTACTTCCTTTGTTTTCGGATTGCATTTCCTTAGGATTCTTCCAATGAATCTCAGTCTGGCATATGCTTTACCGACGATCAACATTATATGATCATTCCATTTTAAATCACTCCTAATGCGTACTCCCAGATAATTTATGGTATTAACTGCTTCCAGTTGCTGACCTGCTATTTTGTAGCTAAATGATGAAGGATCTATCTTTCTGTGTATTCGCAGCACATTACACTTGTCTACATTGAGATTCAATTGCCATTCCCTGCACCATGCGTCAATTCGCTGCAGATCCTCCTGCATTTCAGTACAATGTTCCATTGTTACAACCTCTCGATACACCACAGCATCATCTGCAAAAAGCCTCAGTGAACTTCCGATGTCATCCACCAGGTCATTTATGTATATTGTGAATAGCAACGGTCCTATGACACTCCCCTGAGGCACACCTGAAATCACTTAATTCGGAAGACTTCTCTCCATTGAGAATGACATGCTGCGTCCTGTTATCTAGGAACTCCACAATCCAATCACACAATTGGTCTGATAGTCCATATGCTCTTACTTTGTTCATTAAACGACTGTGGAGAACTGTATCAAACGCCTTGCGGAAGTCAAGAAACACGGGATCTACCTGTGAACCCGTGTCTATGGCCCTCTGAGTCTCGTGGACGAAGAGCGCGAGCTGGGTTTCACATGACCGTCTTTTTCGAAACCCATGCTGATTCCTACAGAGTAGATTTCTAGTCTCCAGAAAAGTCATTATACTCGAACACAAGTTGATGAGTCTCTTTTCAGCACACTCAGTCAATCGTCTACAGAAATTCCTCGCTTTAGTTGAAGGTTTCTCTCAGTAGTGCGTTTTTTAACCGAATACTCTTTCGTAATTTATATTTTATTAATTCTGCTGCTAAAAAAGTTTATAATCAGCAATCAGTAAATTATGCACACACTTCTGGGACCAAGTAGTTCCGGCTCTGAGGTTCCATGGAACTTCTGCATAAGTTAAATAAATTTATACCGGTATACGAAGTGGTAGGACTCGGGTGAGCTGCAAGTAGTTCTTACCCCCTTGATTAAATTATTCTTATTTTATTCAAACAAGATCTCAGAATTTATCTGCTCATATATACAGTACAATTTGAAGCATATTTTAAGACAATTTCATCTTCTAGAAGAAGAACTAGTACAATATGAAGTAACGAGTCAGCTCCTTAGCAGGTGAATAGAAAATGATTAAAAACCACTTACATTGGAAAATACCGTACACGAGATGTCAATGCTGCTTCGTAACTGAAATCTGTTAAGACCAAGTGTACCATAAAGAATTAATTCATTTCATCCAGTAGCTCATTAACTTGCTCACAAATTATTGGTAATTTTTATCAGACACTAAAACCATTATGCAAAGGGGTAAATACTATCCCGAATCTTAAAAGGAAATACACACTAAATAAGGAGCGAGTTTTTTACAGAAACACAAATGAAACTCAAATGACGACAAACTGAAAGTGACCAACCAGACAGGTATCTGACAACATACATACAGGAATTAAGAGATGCGAACCCAAGTCAGCCAGCGAATACTGGTAAATGTACTGTGTGCTGATAACGCGGAATTACACACAGTACATACAACTTATAACATTTGCAGACATCCAAAGAGCAGCGAACAGTCCCATCTTACAATACAGTCACACAGGAAAACTCGCTGTCTGCATGTCCTGCTTCGGAAACGACCAGCCGGGTACCCCTAAAGCAAACTGCCCAGCGTGTCCGTCCTAAGTGTCCGACCAGCACACTCTTCCTTGTTGCCGCTGTCCCACCATGGCAGGCACGGCGTGCATTCAGATACAGTGCCCTTTTCCTCTAATGGTATCTGCCCACTGCTTATTCTTGCTCGCTCGCTCTACAAAAGCTTGGAGCTTACTCTTCTCCAGAAGGCCCTCGCAGTGGCGCATGTGATGGACGTGGCGCCGCGCCACCATTTAGTTACTCGGAAATCCATGACGCACAGGTGGCGTGGATTTTAAAGGGCCACGTCCGTATGACGTTTTGTGATGGCACAAACATAAAACACCATGTACTTCAACAACTATAGAGATAATTTAATTGTTTTAGTTAATGCATTTAGTTTTGTTTTTTAAGTTAGCCAGGTAAGCATACCGCTGCCAGATGTAACGACGAATGAGTGAAACCGATGTAGACATACCCTCAAGAGTTCTATGCGTCAGCGTTGTAGCACGCTTTCTTACGTCAGTGCGGAGTGCCGCTCGATCCACCCTCTTTCAGAAATAATCTAAGAACCCAAAACTGTCCAAACGAATCTTATTTTGAAACTTCCTGGTAGATTAAAACTGTACGCCGGACCGAGACTCGAACTCCGGACCTTTGCCTCTCGCGGGCAAGTGCTCTACCAACTTTTTTTTATCTCATTTTGTTCGTTTTTGATCGTTGTATCTGCTCGGGGCGGAAGTCGCAAGACACCCCTTTCAGTTCGTCGTTGATCCATTAACTCAGTTTTTTTTTTTTTTATCACAGAGGGCAGCTAACCCTCTGACCGAACACGCTGAGTTACCGTGCCGGCTACCAAGTGACCTACCCAAGCACGAATCACGCCCCGTCCTCACAGCTTTACTTCCACCTCGTCTCCTACCTTCCAAACTTTGCAGAAGCTCTCCTGCGAACCATGCAGGACTCATTGTGGAAACATCCCCTAGGCTGTGGCTAAGCCATGTCTCCGCAACATCCTTTCTTTCAGGAGTGCTGGAGATGAAGAAGCTTGCACAGGATAGAGTAGCATGGAGAGCTACATCAAACCAGTCTCAGGATTGAAGACAACAACAACAGTCCTGCATGGTTCGCAGGAGTGCTGTAAAGTTTGGAAGGTAGGAGACGAGGTACTGGCGGAGTAAAGCTGTGAGGAGGGGCCGTGAGTCGTGCTTGGGTAGCTCAGTTGGTGCCGGCACGGTAGCTCAGCGTGTTCGGTCAGGGGGTTTGCTGCTCTCTGTAATTAAAAAAAAAATTGGTAGATCACTTCCACGCGAAAGACAATGGTCCCGAGTTCGAGTCTCGGTCCACCAAACAGTTTTAATCTGCCAGGAAGTTTCATATCAACGCACACTCCGATGCAGAGTGAAATTCTCATTCTGGAGTCTTATTTTGTCCAGCACAACACTTTGTTTTCTTTGCTCTTCTTCTTCCAAGGAATTTTAGGCCATATATCCCATTTCAACTCCCATCATTCCTATCTCGTGTAGAAGTGTCCCAGTATTGTAAGGAGCCAAGATTTGGGCACTTACACGTTAGCTTGTCAACATTAGTATTAACAATGAAGGGACTGGCAAGGGCATTAGGTCATGACTTTATTGACTTACGATGAATATGAGTCACTCTCGAGTAGTATTCCTTGCATGTCTGCATGATTAAGTCATTACCTCAAAGTGTTGGTGAAAATTGTCGAAATTGAGAACTGTAGAATGTTAAGTCTGCAGCTGGCCGTAGCTAACCGGGCCGCCGTGGGCGGCAGTTAGGAAACGCGGGACAATACGGCACCTTTGGGTTAAGCAGGGCCTCCGGAGTCACCTGTGCTGGGCAGCACGTAGCGAAGACGGGAATATCGTTTGTCTAGGGGCGAAATGATCGACACGATCATTGGGTACAATCTCAAAAATGGCGTTGGAGTGATTTCGACGATATTAGAGAGTTCGACACTGGCCGAAACTGAGTATTCTTCCACCACGTTTTCGTTCGCGTGGAAGACGGGAGAAGTGTGGAGAGAGAGAACTTCGCCTTCAGCCATCGAGCGGTACGGACTTGGAGACGGCGTCTTGGCCATCGTCTTCGAAGGTAGCGGACTTCGACTTCGACGTCGGCGAATTAGGATGCATCCCGCGAGATCTAAGACGCGAATTGTACCTGTGTACAGAATAGTGTAGAGAGGGATTTTTCTTGTATTCGAGTTACAGGTTTTGTCAAACGAAAGTTGGCATCTGATTTCTAACTTGCAGGATTTGTGCTGTCCTGTGGGGTGCAAGTTTGAGAAGCAACTTTCAATTGAGATTACCTCAGACTGGGAGTGCTGTGATTCGGAGACGGCAGAGCCATCCGAATTATCGGTATCTTCACCATATGGCCGGTTTGAGTGATTGACTTCAACATAGGTGTAAGAGTGTGCAATTTTTAGGTCTACACGACGAGGTGCAGCTCGGGAAATAAACGGTCTGTATCGCAGCGTTGCAACAACACGCGTTCCCTGAAGAGCTCTGCGCTTAGAGCTGTTTGTGTGCTCAGAAGCGAGATTTTCACCAACGCTTAGCCACTTCCAACAACTTATCTTGTATTCTTGATCTTGCAGTTATCCTTGCGACGTGCTGAGTATTCATCAACGTAGCTGCCAGTAATTGGGGCGCGTGAATGCAAATTAGTTAATGTGCCATTCTCAGGAGTGTGTGGTGATCAAAGAAAATTCACATTTTTGTAATTTCTGCCATTTATGGGAAATATCAAAACTAAATGCCAGTATTACAATAGAATTATCGATTTCATTGTAGCTAACATTTAACCTGTCCCAGCAAGCTTTAAATGTACCCTAGTCACTGCACAGCTTGCCCAGACGGGAAGGAAAGAAGGTTTGCGATCTTCTATGTCAGCGACGCACAAATAAGCTTACAGAATTTAAAGGGAGCAGCATTCGTCAGAGCAGATGACAGAGATAAAATGTTAATGTACTGCTAGCTAACTGCAAGAGCGTCCATGGAAAAGTCTCAGAACCACAGAACTTGTCTCGCTTAAAATCAACAATAACGCTCTCGCAGTTAACAGTCTTCTGAGTGGTCTGATGCACAGCCCCCCACGAATTCCTCTCCTGTGCCAAACCCTTCATCACAGAGTAGCACTAGCAACCCAGAGCAGCACCTGCAACCTACATTCTCAATTATTTGCTGGGTGTATTCCAATCTCTGCCTTCCTCTACAATTCTTACCCTCTGCAGCTCCCTGTAGTACCATGGAAGTTATACCATGATATCTTTATAGATGTCCTACCAACTTGTTTCCCATATATTCTGTTCCTCGACGATTCTGTGTGGAAACGCCTCATTCCTTACCTTATCAGTCCACATAATTTTCAACGTTCTTCTGTACCACCACAGCTCAAATGCTTCCAGTATTCTGACAGTCCATGTTTCACTACCACACAATGTTTTGATCCAAACGTACATTCTCAGAAATTCCATTCTCAAAGTGAAGCCTATATTTGCTACTGGTAGAGTTCTCTTGGGTAGGAATGCCCTTTTTGCCAGTGCTAGTCTGCTCTTTACGTCCTCCTTGCTTCAATCGTCTTTGCTTCTTTTGCTGCCTAGGTAGCAGAATTCCATAACTTCATCTACTTAGTGATCACAAATCCTGATAAGTTTCTCGCTGTTATCATTTCTGATACTTCTCATACCTTTCGTCCTTCTTCGATTTTCTCTCAATCTATATTCTGTACTCATTAGACTGCTCATTCCATTCAACACATCCTGTAATTTTTCTTCACTTTCACTGAGAACAGCAATGTCATCAGCGAATCTTATAATTGATACCCTTCCACCTTGAACCTTTCTGTTATCTGTGTCACTGCTTCTTCTACGTATAGACTGAACAGTAGGGACGAAAGACTACATCCCTGTCTTACATCCTTCTTAATCCGAGTACTTCGTTGTTCGTGTTCCACTGTTACTGTTCCCTCTTGGCTCTTGTACATATTGCGTAATATCTGTCTTCCCTATAGCTTACCCCACTTTTCTTATAATTTCGAATATCTTCCACTTCTTCCAGGTCGACTAAGCCTATGAACGTGTCTTGATTTTTCTCTAGCCTTGCTTCTATTGTCAACAGCAACGTCAGAACCGCCTCTCTGGAGAGTTTACCTTTCCTAAAGCCAAGCTGATCGTCATCTAGTACATCCTAAAATCTCTTTTCCATTCTTCTGTGTATCATTCTTCACAGTAACATGGATGTATGAACTGTTAAGCTGATTTTACGATAATGCTCGCACTTGTCAGCTCTTGCAGTCTTCAGAACTGTGTAGACGATGTTTCTCCAAAAGTCAGATGGTAGTTCTCCAGACTCATACGTACTACACACCAACGTGAGCAGTCCATTTGTTGCCCCTTCCCCCAATGATTTTAGAAATTCTGATGGAATTTTACCTATCCCAGGTGCCTTACTTGATTATAAGTCTTCCAAACCTCTTTCGAATTATGATTCTAATAAATGATTCCCTATCTCTTCTATATCGACTCCTGTTTCTTCTTGTATCGCTTCACCAAATGAGCCTGCCCCTCATAAAGGCCTTCACTGTATTCTTTCCACCTATCCGCCCTCTCCTATGCATTTAACAGTGGAATTCCCATCGCAAGCTTAAAGTTACCACCCTTTTTTTTAAATTTCATTGATGGGTGTTTTGAATTTTCTGAATGCTGAGTCAGTCCTTCCGATAATCATTTCTTTTTCGATTTCTTCACATTTTTCGGTCAGCTGTTTTGCCTTAAGTCCCTGCCCTTTCGATTTATTTCATTTCTAAGTGAGTTGTATTTCTGTATTTCCCTGGACATTTTTATACTTTCTTCTTTCATCGAACATTTGAAGTTTTTTTGAGTTACCCATTGTTTCCTCGCAGTTACTTTCTTTCTAACTATGTTTTTCTTTTCAACTTCCGTGATTGCATTTTTTAGACATGTCCTTTCTTCTTCAACTGAACTGCCTACTGAGCTACTCATTACCGCTTTATCTATAGCCTAAGAAAACTTCAAGTGTATGTCTTCACTACTTACAAGGGACCCTCCCCATCGCACCCCCCTCAGATTTAGTTATAAGTTGGCACAGTGAATAGGCCTTGAAAAACTGAACACAGATCAATCGAGAAAATAGGAAGAAGTTGTGTGGAACAATGAAAAAAAAAATATACAAACTGTGTAGTCCATGCGCAAGATATGCACCATCAAGGATAGTGTGAGCTCAGGAGCGCCGTGGTCCCGTGGTTAGCGTGAGCAGCTGCGGAACGAGAGGTCCTTCGTTCAAGTCTTCCCTCGAGTGAAAAGTTTATTTTCTCTATTTTCGCAAAGTTATGATCTGTCCGTTCGTTCATTGACGTCTCTGTTTACTGTAATAAGTTTAGTGTCTGTATTTTGCGACCGCACCGCAAAACCGTGCGATTAGTAGACGAAAGGAGGTGCCTCTCCAATGGGAACCGAAAACATTTGATCGCCTCGTTAGCAGTAATACGCTCTCTTCCGTGCGCTGTAGTCGACTGACGTCGTGTGTTTCGATGTTTGTTTAGGTGTAGCGTCCCCATACTACGGCGCAGTTACCTCTGCATCGGACGGACGGACGGACAGATAATAATTGTCTGAAAATAAAAAAATTAAACTTTTCACTCAAGGGAAGACTTGAAGCAAGGACCTCTCGTTCCGCAGCTGCTCACCCTAACCACGGGACCACGGCGCTCCTGAGCTCAGGCTCTCCTTGATGTTGCCTATCTTGCACATGGACTACTCAGTTTGTATATTTTGCTTATTTTTTTTCATAGTTCCACACAACTTCTTCCTGTTTTCTCGATTGATCTGTGTTCAGTTTTTCATGGCCTATCCATTGTGCCAACTTTTAACTAAATCTGAGGGGGGTGCGATAGGGAGGTTCCCTTGTTAGTACTTCAGTATCCGACTTCTCTGCGCACTGATTCTTCAACCATTATACCGTCTCCGGATGCTTTATTGTTTTTAAGTTTCTTAATTTGTTATTTCGATTTCGTCGGATGCTTTAGAGGCAGCCCTGGTGTCATAAGTTTGCCGTGGTTCGAATTTATTCGCTGCTTCTGAACAATTTAATAGTTCTTTTTAAATAATTAGCAAGTAGCCCCCATCTTCCTGGTTGTTAAGAGTCAAACTAACATTTTCGTTTTTGAAGCAAAGACTTTGAGGTTGGTAACTGGTTAGTTTTGTTTTGAATTTTTTATAAAAGTTACTTTTATCGTTCTTTTGGAAGTCTCTTTCGATTTCTAAGAGTTGGCCATTTTCGTTGTTCCTCTTAGTCTGTCGAATTAATTTAGATCTTTTTTTTGTTGTAGTTCAAAAGATGCTGGGCGTATTTTCAGTTTTGTTACTATTCCAACTTTTTAACGCCTCATGCGTAGACTTAACTGCTGTTTCACAATCCGCGTTCCACCGAGGGTGTTCTTGTTTCTTTCGAAACGGAATTAAATTTTGTGCTGTTTTGATGAACTTTTGTTTCAGGCTTTACCAATTGTTGTATAGTTGTTTGTCAAGTTCGCTTGTTAGAGGAGGGATTATTTTAGCAGTGTCAGATTTTGGGAAAACGTTTTTTTGTTTTGATGAGTTTTTAAGGTTGAAGTTTTACTTTTATTGCCATTAAATAATGGCAAGAATCAATATTAGCCCCTTTCCTAACTTTGACATTTAAAATTTTAGTTAGGGCATTATATTGCTACATGATCGATTTGAAATTTCCCAATAAATGTAGTGGGTGCCCCCCAAGTATTTTGTTTAGAAGGGTTCTTTTTATGGTTCAAATGGATCTGAGCACTATGGGACTTAACATCTATGGTCATCAGTCCCCTAACTTACTTAAACCTAACTAATCTAAGGACATCACACAACACCCAGCCATCACGAGGCAGAGAAAATCACTGACCCCATCGGGAATCGAACCCGGGAACCCGGGCGCGGGAAGCGAGAACACTACCGCACGACCACGAGCTGCGAGCGGTTCTTTTTAAATGTATTTTAAGGTTAAAATTGCACGTTTAAACAAGTCTTTGAAGATTTTGGTTTGTCCATTTATGCACAGGAAATCCACCCACCGTTTTCTTATTTTTTTTTTCTCTTTACCTAATTGAGCATTAAAGTCACCAATTAAAATTTTAATATCGTTTGAGAGAATTTTCGAGATGATGCTTTCTAACGTTTCCCAAGCTTCATTAACTGCTTCAAGTTTTTTACCATTATCCTCATTGACTAGCATATGGGCACTGATTAAAGTGCATGCATTATTTAAGCATTTAAGAGGAATTGTCATTACTCTATTATTAACGAGTTTTACCTCCATTATTGAATTTAAAATAGTTTTGGAGACTGCAAAAGCAACTCCCAGATGTGTTGTATTATTAAGTATTCTTTTATCAGTTTTACTTTTAAAAATATGATAATTGCCCAAATCCGTGTTGAAATTGTCAGTCATTCGTGTTTCTTGAAGTGCCGAAATTTGAATCTTCTGTTCTTTTAATATATCTCCCAATTTATGAAGTTTACGTCGTTGCAAAAGTGTCTGCGCGTTAGGTTTTGCAAAAGATGAATTTGTTTTGGTTTTAAGTTGGCCAGAGGAGTCCGACTTCCTCTGCTCAATCACATTGCATTTTAACCTGGCCGCCCCAGAATCCGAAAGACCAGCTGCGCCAGTAACATTAACGGTGGATTGATCACTTGCGTAATATTGAGATTATCAAAATGCTCCATGATGATTGTACCTGAAATCGGGTTGGGTTGAGTAGACTCATTGAGTGAATGCAGAGTGTTCAGCAACACTGAAATTGACCACTTTCCCACTTGATACAAGACAGACGCAAAGTTGATTTGGTTTGTTTTGCCTTGGTTTGGGACTGCTTATGCTGTATTCTGTATTCGCAGCTCCCACCATATCTGATGGAACGTTCACTATCCATTCAATACCCTAGGCAAGATCGACCAGGCGACACAGACTGTGTCGCCTGGCCACCAAGAGCTGTTGCAGGACGATTTGATTCACGGATCCAGTTATATGGCTCCTTCCGTGTATAGTGATTTTACGACTATGACGAATGGGGCCTGAAGATGGCATCAAATTAATGCCGATACTGGTAGCAGCACATAGAAGTTCATAAAATAAAATAAACTTCTACAAATCATACGGCTGTTGGTAAATTATTGCATCAAGAAGAAGTTCATGCCAGCCGTCGTCCCACATTCCATAATGGATCAATGAAGAATAGTTTGGCTGGTCCGTGTGTTACGGCATGGGGAGGCATAATTTTTCTAAGGGCGCACTGAACCCCAAGTTTCTGATCATGTTATTGTGACACTGTACCTCTTCCCTATGTGTCTCTTTTCAGAGGCACATTCCACCTGCCCATATAACATTAGTCAACCGTTCTAGAGGAGGAATGGAACGCCCTACCTCCATTATTCCTTACAAGCCTTTTGCCCTGCGTCGGATCACATTTCAAGGCATGCATTGCTGTCTATGGTGATTACACACGCGATTAACATCCACATCGTGCCTTTGCATATGTCCACATCATGAATCGCAGTACATCAGTGTAATTATTGTTTTTGAATAATAGTATCATTTCTCCTCGTCTCATTGCGCACTTATTTCAATTACCTTCTGTACTGTAGGGTAGTAGTTCTTCCTATGCATGGTCCAAGTTTCATCGAGCTATGTTACTTGCAGTGACACATCATCAGAAACTTACTTTCCTCCTGTTTTGTACACCAGTGTACCAGCGTGAACAGTTTGTTAACCATACCGAGTACATATATTTAAAATTCATATTGTAACTAAAATGACTCAAATAAGCTTCGTCATACTCATTTAAAATAGAAAGTACCCTGTGCACTGTTGAAATCTACATGCACACACTATGAACAATTATAATGGAGTTCTGTGCAGCGAGGATGACCTGGCTGCAGTATAGCACGATACGTGTCGCTACTGCCCAGTTAATGCGTTGTACATTAACTATTTATTTAATAAACAAATGTACAATATCGTTAAGTATGCTCAACATAGTGCCAGCATGTTATACAATAATTATAAGGAGGAGACTGTATTTAGCTCCATTAAAAAATCGGTTTTAAAATAACTTTACACATTGCAGGATGGGATGGAGAGGCTACTATCACAATTAATTAACTAAGGTTTAACTCCCTTATATACTAATTGTGTAAATAAACTACAGATAAAATTCATCAATCGTAAATTGAAGCTGCGTTAAGTAAACCAGCTATAAAATAGTAGCCTCGTAACTTGCACCAGTGCAGGACTCGGAGTTTCGGTACGAAAATAATCTGCTCATATGAGCTGTAGCATAAAATAAAAGTATCGGTAAGATGTATTATGAAGAGCCATCACGTAGAAGCAAGTGAAACTTGCCGGAAATTGCAATCTATTTTTATAGCTCCCCTTTACGACATAGACAATTATTGCATTTGTGTGTCGAAGTGGAGAATAACGGTGCCAATAAATTACAGAAGGCAGCAAATCTTTTCTCTTCGTACTAGAAACAGCTACAGGTGAGCTGCTAGCCACCGGCCTGAGAGGAAAGAGAAAGTAGAGCAAGGACAATCGGCCATAAATCTACGGGCTTATCCATAACGCGCGTGAGCTGTAACACCCGCAGCTTGCTCCGAGGAGGGAGTCTGTTTCAATGTGCATCCCGCACAATTACCACATCTCGCCTACACATGGCGCCTAGCACGCCGAAGCCCTTCTCTGCTCGGGTAATCACAGGTCTAGTTCAGACTTTTCTTTCAGTCGTCAGTCTTCTGATTAGCTTGATGTGGCCCGCAACTAATTCGTCTCCTCTGCCAAACTCTTCATCTCAGCGTAGCACTTGCAACCTGCGTTCGCATTACTTTTGTTTTTCTTCGATATACTTTCAATCATGTTGTGTACTAATCAGACTGTTAATTCATTCAGCAGAGCCTGTAATTCTTTTTCATTTTCACTGATGAGAGCTATGTCATCAGCAAGTCTTATTATTGATATCCGTTCATCTAAAATTTCAGTTCCACTTTCCCAACCTTTGATTTATTTTCGCCATTGCTTCTTCGACGCATAGGTTGAACGGTAGGGATGAAAGAATACATCCCAGTCTTACACAATTTTTAATCCAGCACTCATTTCTTTGTCTTCCACTCTTATTGATCCCTCTTGGTTCTTAGACATAATATGTATTAACAATTTTCGCTACAGCTTACCTCTATTTTTCTCAGAATTTCGAACACCTTGCACCATTTGACATTGTCGAACGCTTTCTACTGGTCGACAAATCCAGTGAACGTGTCCTGATTTTTATTCAGTCTTGCTTCCATTATTATCCTCAACGACACAACTAACTTATACGTACCTTTACGTTTCCTAAAACCATACTGATCTTCATCTAACACATCCTCATTGTATTTTCCATCCTTCTACATATTATTCTCGTCAGTAATTTGGATGCATGAGCTCTTAATGATTGAACGATAATTCTCCCACTTGTTCGCTCTTGCAACCTTGGGAATTCTCTGAATGATGTTTTTCCGAAAGTTGTGTGGTATACCACCAGACTCATACATTCTAAACACCGAAGTGAGTAGTCGATTTGTTGCCTCTTCCCCAAATGATTTTAGAAATTCTGATGGAATGTTATCTATCTCACTGCCTTATTTGATTGTAAGTCTTCCAGACCTCTTTCAGATTATGATTCTAATAAAGGATTCCCTATCTCTTCTATATCGACTCCTTTTTCTTCTTCTGTAACTTCATCACGATTCGTTCCCTTCATAGAGGCCTTCAATGTACCCTTTCCACCTATCTGCCCTCTCCTATGCACTTAACAGTGGAATTCTCGTTGCACGCTTAATGTTGTTTTTAATTTCACCGAGGGTTGTTTTGAATTTTATGTACTCTGAGTCAGTCATTCCGACAATTATTTCTTCTTCGACTTCTCCACATTTTTTCATTCAGCCATTTCGCCTTAACTTATCTGCACTTCCGATTTATTTCATTCCTAAGTGACTTATCTTTCTCTTGACATTTTTGTGCTTTCTTCTTTCATCAATCAGCTAAAGTATTTTTCCTGTTACCCATGGCTTCTTCGCAGTTACTTTCTTTCTACCTATGTTTTTCTTCCATGATTGCACTTCTTAGATATGCCCATTCCTCTTCATTGAACTGCCTACTGAGCTATTCATTCTCGCAATATCTATAGCCTTAGAGAACTTCAAGCGTATCTCTTCATTCGTCAATACCTCGACTTCTTTATGCACTGAATCTTCCTGACTAGTCTCTTGAACGTCAGCCTACTCAGTACTAAATTTTGATCTGAGTCTATATTTACTCCTGTGTACGCCTTAAAATCCATTATGTGATTTAGGAATTTCTGATCATGATATAATCTACCTAAAGTCTTCCGCATCTCCCGCCCTTTTCCAAGTATACCTCCTCTTGTGACACTTGAACAGAATACTCACTATTACTAACTGAAGTTTACGTAGCACTCAATTTGGCTTTCTCCTCCCTCATTCGGAGTTGCATGGCGACATTCTCCCGTAACCCTTTCTTCTACTACCTCCCCTACAACCGAGTTCCAGTCCCTCATGACTATTATACAGTATTTTCATCTACCTTTAAGTACCTGTTCAATATCCTCATATACAGTCTCTCTCTCCTCATGTTCGACTTGTGGTGACGACTTACATACCTGAACTGTCACTGAGCTTTGCTGCTGATTCTGATGAGAACAATCACAGCACTGAACTGTTCATAGTAACTCACTCTCTCCCCTACCTTCCTATTCATAACGAGTCCTACTATATTTTCTGCCGCTATCGATATTACCCTAGATCTTTCTGACCATAAATCTTTATCTTGTTTACATGTCATTCCACTGAACCCAGCTATATCTAGATTGAGCCTCAGCATTTCCGTTTTTATATTTTCTAGCTTCCCTATCAAAGTCATACTTCTGGCATTCAACGCTCCGGCTCTTAGAACATTACCATTTCGTTGGTTATTCAGTCTTTTCCTCATTGTCACCTCCTCCTTGGCAGTCATCCCCCGAAGATCCGAATAGGACCTAGTCCGGAATATTTTGCCAAATGCATAGATCATCATGACACTTTTTCTCTTACAGGTCGCATGTTTTGTAGATACACAATATGTGTCGTTAATACAGTGGTTTCCATTGCGTTCTGCATCCGCATGCCTTTGATCCTTGCTGACTCTCCCGACTTTTAAGGGCAATTCCCAGCCCATGTGCTACAGAGTGCCTTGAACCTCCGTCCGCTCCTTCACCCAGACATTACCAAACGCTAACCAGTCACAAATATATCACGAAACATGCCTAATGCGTATACTTTACCACTTCCTGTCAAAGCCTCAGCGATTACTCTGAATGTCCTAGCAGATGCGTCAGACAATCTGAAAGCTGGATAACTTTTATTGAGTTGAATTGGTAACATGAAGTAATTAAACATGTTTCCATCACCATGGAAGACAGTGATACACCAGGACATATAAAGTAATTGGTAAGAATTATGGGTATTTATTTTATTTATATTTAAGTTTTTCTTAGTTGCAGTGACACTTGATGCCAAATTCAGGTGGCTACAGAAGATAGAGACCTAATAATACCCAGGTGAGTAGCTGGACGTTGAACTAGAAAGTGCAGTTGTCTGTTCAAAAAAAAAACAGTATAACATCCCATTAATTATTGACGAGACTATCCTTATGTTTATGTTTCCTGAAACTGGAAACACTTCACTTGCTGGCGAGCTTGCTGGACAATACCATTCTCCTGTTAGTTGACGCTGGAGTTTTAAATCCTGATTTCACATTCACTGTAGCGATGTCTGGGACAGTGCCCTGTCGATTTTCCTACGTCAAAATTCACACTAGTTGAGTAGGAGCACTCCATTCAAAACTTCTCTGTCAGCGTAAACCTAACACAATATACCCTTTACCATTAGTATACGTCTCCTGTCCTATTCCACTCGCAAATGGAGCGGGGGGGGGGGGGGCGGGTAAACGACTGTTTATATGCCTCCATATGAGCCACAGTGTCTCGTATTTTAACTTCGTGGCCCTTACGTGCAATGTATTTTCGTGGCAGTAGGATCATACGGCAGTGAGTTTCAAATGCCGGTTCTTTAAATTTTCTCAACAGTGTTCCTCGAAAAGAATGTCGCCTTCCCTCCAGGGATATTCATTTGAGTTCCCGAAGCATCTCCGTAACACTAACGCGTTGTTCGAACCTATTGGTAACAAATCCAGCAGCCCGCCTCTGAATTGCTTCGATGCCCTCCTTCAATCCAACCTGGTACAGATACCAAACACTCTAGTAATATCCAAGAATAGGTCGCACCAGCGTCCTATATGCTGTCTCTTTTACAGACGATTCACACTTTCCTAAAGTTCTCCCAACAAACCTAAGTCGACCATTCTCCTCCCCAACCATAGTCCTCACATTCTCGTTTTATTTCATTTCGCTTTTCAACGTTTCGCCCAGATATTTAAACGAGGTGACTGTTTCAAGCAGTACACCACTAATGCTCTATCCGAAAATTACAGGTTTGTTTCTCCTATTCATCCTCATTATCTTACATTTTCCCACTTTTGAAGGGCTTATTTCAATAGTGGTACAAGTCCATTACTTGCAATTTTCTGCCTATAATGCTTCTGAAATTAATGATCCAAACAAACAGAAACAAAGGTTCACCTCTAGCAAGAAGCCATATGCTTGAATATTTCTAGTACCTTAATTGCAGATTTTTCAGCGTTCATTCAACTTCATGGCTCTGTATCTCAAGATGAACAAAAATGGACTTTACCGCTACTGAAATAAGCCCTTCATTTGAAGCTAGTTGCGATTCATCACACCAACTAGAAATTTTGTCCAAGTCATCCTGTATCTTCCTACAGTCATTCAGCTTCGACACCTTACCGTGCACCACAGAATCATCACCAAACAATCTCGGGTTACTGCCCACCCCGTCCGTCAAATCATTTATGAACATAGAGAAAAACAGTGGTTCTGTCACATTTCCTTGTGGGGACTCCTGACGATACCTTATTTCTGACGGACACTGGCCGTCGACGACAAGATAATGGGTTCTATGACTTAAGAAGTCTTCGAGCCACTTAACTGTGAACTTATTCCATATGCTCATACCTTCTCTTACAGCCTGCAATGAGGCACCGTGTCAGATACCTTCCGGAAATCTAGAAATATGAAATCTGCCTGTTGTCCTTCATCCATAGATCGCAGTGTATCATGAGTTAAAGGGGAAAGCTGAGTTTCGCATTAGCGATGCTTTCTAAAACCATGTTGATTCGTAGGAATAAGCTTCTCAGTCTCAAAAAAATTCATTACATTAGACTGAAACGACTTTTCTGGAGACTAGAAGTCTACTTTGTTGGAATTAGCATGGGTTTCGAAAAAGACGATCGTGTGAAACCCGGCTCGCTCTATTCGTCCACGAGACTCAGAGGGCCATAGACACGGGTTCCCAGGTATATGGCGTGTTTCTTCATTTCCCCAAGGCGTTTGATACAGTTCACCACAGTTGTTTAATGAACAAAGTAAGAGCATATGGACTATCAGACCAAGTAAGAGTGATTTCAGGTGTGCCGCAGGGGAGTGTCATAGGACCGTTGCTATTCACAATATACATAAATGACCTGGTGGATGGCATCGGAAGTTCACTGAGGCTTTTTGCAGATGATGCTGTGGTGTACAGAGAGGTTGTAACAATGGAAAATTGTATTGAAATGCAGGAGGATCTGCAGCGAATTGACGCATGGTGCAGGGAATGGCAATTGAATCTCAATGTAGACAAGTGTAATGTGCTGCGAATATACAGAAAGATAGATCCTTTATCATCTAGCTACAAAATAGCAGGTCAGCAACTGGAAGCAGTTAATACCATAAATTATCTGGGAGTACGCATTAGGAGTGATTTAAAATGGAATGATCATATAATGTTGATCGTCGGTAAAGCAGATGCCACGATGAGATTCATTGGAAGAATCCTAAGGAAATGCAAACCGAAAGCAAAGGAAGTAGGTTACAGTACGCTTGTCCGCCCACTGCTTGAACACTGCCCACCGGTGTGGGACCCTTACCAGATAGGGTTGATAGAAGAGATAGGGAAGATCCAACGGAGAGCAGCGGGCTTCGTTACATGATCATTTAGTAATCGCGAAAGCGTTACAGAGATGATAGATAAACTCCAGTGGAAGACTCTGCAGGAGAGACGCTCAGTAGCTCGGTACGGGCTTTTGTTGAAGTTTGGAGAACATAGCTTCACTGAGGTGTCAAGCAGTATATTGCTCCCTCCTACGTATATCTCGCGAAGAGACCATGAGGATAAAATCAGAGAGATTAGAGCCCACACAGAGGCATACCGACAATCTTTCTTTCCACGAAAAATACGAGACTGGAACAGAAAGGAGAACCGATAGAGGTACTCAATGTACCCTCCGCCACACACCATCAGGTGGCTTAGGGAGTATGGATGTAGATGTAGAAAGGGTTCTGCAGAAAACCGATGTTAGGGATATTGGCCCGTAATTTTGGTGATCCGCTCTTTTAGCCTTCTTTTTTCCAGTCGCGTGGGACTTCGTGCTGGGCGGGAGATTCACGATAAATGCAAGCTAGGTAAGTGGTCAACTTCAACTGCAACGCCAGTCTGGCCAACAATGGACTGAGTGGAAGCCTTAGCCTCGCTTAGCGATTTTACATAGGACAAGAATTTTCTGTGGTTCTCTGCCATATCTTTTGCTAAGGTATGGCGGTGGTAGCTGTTGTATTCTTCCCGCTTATGTCTTTTCACAGATGCACGAGTCTCTTCTAATCTTTGACTGTTTGTCATCATCAGTGCGTTCTCTTATGAACCGAGAGTCCAACAGCCTCTGCTTCCTAAGCATCTTCCGAATTACGCTATTAAACCATGGTGGGTCTTTTCCATCCCTTATCCACTTACTAGGTACATAGCTCTCCAGACCTTGATTTACAATCCGCCTGAACTTTGCCCATAATCCCTGTCGTCTGTCTTACTGGAACTAAGTGATGTCAATCCACTTTCTAAGTAAGTTGCTAACAACTGCTTATCTGCTCTATCAAGCAGAAACACTCTCGTAGCCTTCTTGCCTGATCTATTAACTTTCGTAACCACAGTTTCTATAATGGCATCACGATCGCTAATTCTCATTTCTATACTGACATTGTCGATAAGATCCGGCATGTTTGTAGCCACAGGATCTAAGGCGTTTCCACTGCGTGTGGGCTGCCGAGATAGCCGCTCAAAGCAGTTTTCAGAAAAGGTGACCGAAAGTATTTCAGACGACTGTCGCTCTCTACCTCCCACAATGAATCCATAGACATCCCAGTCTGCACTTAGTCTATACGTAGTACGTTAATGTCGCCTCCAGCTAGTATTACACAAGATGTGGATATTTATGCGCTACTGACCGTAGAATCTAGAACTGTCACAGCGGAATCGAATGGCCGGTAAAAACATCCAACAACTAACGTGGTTTTACCGACACCTATTGTACGCACAGAGTTAACTTCGCTGTCGCACCCCATTTAGGCCTCGATAGATGCAATATTGTTGTCAACTGCAATGAACACTCTTCCTTCTATGGCACCTGATACGTATTTCCGATATACATTCCACGACTGACTAAATATCTCAGAGCTTTCCACTTCGGATTTCAGTCATCTCTCGGTCCCAAGAATAATTTGAGCTCGAGAGCTCTTCTGGAGGGTAGCAGATTCGGGAACTTTGTTACGAATACTTCGTCAATTTACTGACAAAATTTAGACAGTCTTTACTCTGAACGCGGTCGGACTTCCCTTGCTGCATATCGGCTGGCGACAGTTCATCATAGTACCTCAAACTACCGTCTAGCCTAAAAAAAAACCTCATGTGCAATCCACAAATACTCTGCTATCCGAGTAGTTGCTTCCTTCGTATAGTAGACCCCTGACCTATCAAGGGAAGTTCTACAAATCCCCATCTGATAATGCAGATCTAGCAATCCGCAGCTAAGACTGTCACAGAGTCGACGACGCCTTTGGTTGAGGCCCTCCACTCGGCTCCAAACCAAAGGACCCCGATCGACTCTGGAAACAATACAGCAAATTGCTTGTACCACGCGCACGAGACGTAAGATGAGCTATTCACCTCCAGCATATGACTGAACATGTAATGCGTTACTACTATATAAACACAAACTGAAATAAAAGTGCAAAACAATAATTATTTTCCCATTTTGCAAATCATTTGAAAAAATTGTATACTTTGACGAGCTGTAATGCTTTTGGTAATGGATACAGAAAAAAGTAATACTAATCAAATCTGTAGAGGATTTTGTTCTCTTTTGAAACGGAATTTCACGTCAAAACGCTAGGAGCACAAGTAGCAGCGATTTTTTTAGGAAAAGTGAAAAGGTGTGAAATTTCCAAAGTTTTTTTTTTTTTCACTACAGAAAGTTTAGCCAACATAAATACTGTTGGCAATACTCGATTTTCCAATCTTTCCAACCTTATGATTAAGCTGAAAAATAAAATAATCTACACTATCCTTTGCAATGTGTAGGTTTTCTTCGGACTCTTCGGCTGAACTAGATATATTAAAATTACAATTTTTTTTTCTTGTTCTCCATGAAAATGTTTTGCATCTAGTAGTTGTGCCACGACTAGAACGATAGATAGGAATCAGTCGTTAATTAACAATGTATCATGCTTCTTCTCTCCATATTTGTGTTATTCAATTAGCGTAACATCATTCTAAACGTAAAACATGGATTCTAAAAATGTCATACGCCTTTAATTAACATCCGACGTCGCAAGCTGAAGAGAGATGGTGCAGTGCAGAGAGTTTTTCTGAGTGTGAGCCACTTTAACAGACTGTTCCATATCATTTCTGCAATTACCAAGCCTTCTACTGAAGTCTCCCACGTAGCATTTTGGACACCTACCGTATGAGTTTACCTTTGGAGGTGGACCTTGTTAAGAACAGTTCTCGTCCTCAACTCCTGCTTGAAACCTCCTCCTTCGGAGCCACTTTACTACAGCTATAGGCTGTTCACTGTTCTTCCTCAGGGTACAGTACATTTGACTTTTACTTATATTTTATGAATTCTAAAACAGGTGGCAGAAAACTGTGGGAGTTTCTCGTGTATCAAAGCAACCACTTATTCTGCCCCAACATTTTTTCAGAAAGTACCATGGAAAACTGTCTTCTACTCCGCTCAAACATAACAGTACGATTGCTTGTCTTCTTGAAGCAGCTTTAAGCAAGAATTAAAAAGATCGCACAAGACTTTGCTTGACGTAAGATTGTTAAAGTGCCTGAAACACATTCTAGGAGCAAAATAACTGAGTCTAGAGGTTTTAATTTTGGAGAAACAGTTCAAGAAGTGGATTAGGAAAATGTGCTGTAGAAGAAAGGTATCACAAGTTGGTAATAGCTTACGCATCACGATGATTGTTTGAAACAGAAATTTCTGATCTCACAATCTTCAAATAAAGGACCATTATGAAGCGGTGAAACCAAATTTTTTTCCATAGTACAGTACATGGTATTCGATTATCACTTACGTAAGCTGTATGTATCAGAAAAAGGAATTGTTGGCAAATATTGGGTCCATTTAAGTACCACACTCCAGAATACTGAGAAATAATGTTGAAATACATCTGAATATAGATAATATAGCTGCAAAATAAGCAGTAAGGTACTGGTAGTTTTTGGTTATTTCCATAGAATGGAAGAGAACGGATCAAACAGGTCTTTAAAGAATTGTGACAAAAAAAGCCAGCAGCTTTCTAGAGATAAATAAAAACTTACCGAGGAACAATGTGAGAGAAGGATAAGTGACAAATGAGATTGAATCAGTCATGGGGACAGAGAATACCAAGTTGACTTGAATATTCCGAAAGACTGAACAGCTTTTTATTCAGTTCCACAGCGGCATCTCCTAAAGAAAATACGTTCCTATGGACCGTAATTTTTCTAACAGGCAGGTCACAGGACTTTGTCATAGCCTGGGGGTGATTAATTCACGAAAGAAGTGCCTTACGAAACACTTATTTGATCGATTCTTGAGTACTGCTCGTCAGTGTGGGACGCTTGCCAAGTGAAGTACTAGAGGACCCAACTAAGAGCGGTGCGTTTCGTCACGTGATTGCATAGACGGCGCCAGAGCGTCACGGAGATGCACGACGACCTCCAATGGCAGATGCTACAAGAGAGGCATTTTGCACCATCGAGATGCTTACTATTGAATTTCCGAGAGAATATGTTCTGGGAAAAGTCGGGCATTACCACTTCCCCACATACGTCTCGAGAAATAATCACGACGAGAAAATTAGAGAAATTATACGTGATCGGTGATTTAGCGCCAATTATTGTTCCCACGTGCCATTGGTGAATTGAATATGGAAGGGTCCGATCAGATAGTGAGAATTAAATTATCCACCGCTACACACCGTGAGGTAGCTTGAGGAGTGTAGACACAGATGTAGGGTTATCTACAGAAATGAGCTAATAATAATAGCATCGCTACTGATTATGGTATACTTTTCGCCAGATTATGCAGTTATCTGTGAGGAATATCTATCCAGTAAAAATTTCAGTGATATGCAGATGATGTAAGCGATATACTGGTTGGTGACGTCACAAGGCACAATTTGGTTGTCACGTTCGGTCTCAGTATGAACGAGTCGCAGCTATTGAAACGTAAGGAATTTTAGTTGCACGTAGCAGAAGAGTGGTTGCTTGGGGTGTACACATAAAATGGAGGCCACTGTTAACAGTTTACTAATTCACCATCATGGAAGTTAATGTAGTATTTATGCTTAACAATAAAAATAAATTTTGTTGTGGATTCACAAAAGTCATAAAATTATAGCAAAGCTCGTTAAATAAATAATTCGGATAATTTAACAAACAATCCTTTGTTTGTATGTTTGAACAAATAAGATTACGACGAAACTACCCAGTTCAAGGTTCATACCCAAAAGTAAATCTTAAATGTTTGGCCACTTATTAAAAAATTAACTTTAATATTGTTAATATTCGCAGTCATTTTCTTAAGTTGCTAATAATGTCAATTATGTTTTATCATGAAAGTAAGAAATCATCTTATGCAACTGAAATTTGTTCTTGAGTACCGGACGGATTTTGCCTATTCATATTAGGCATCTTCTGTGCTCTATAATACATGTAACATTATTTAATTATACATATTCTGATGTGAGGTTTGTAGTGATTCTTTCGCTATTTGTTTACATATTTCTATTTGCAATTATGTTTCTGTCTTTCACTTATATTCTTTTTTGTGCCCTATTTATCCAGCCATTTGTTGTTCTGTATATGCTAAATGCATATGGTATAGGTGTCTTCCAGTAAATGCTTTTCTGCACATAACGCACATAGCCTATACTGTAGATAACTGCACATGTTTTCAATGCTCTTGGTCACATGCTATAGAGCTCGACGACGGTTCGTGGGAACTGACTGAGGGATCCTAGGCGGGTGGAGTGGAGTGTTGGAGTGAGAATGGCAGAGTGTGTGTGTGTGTGTGTGTGTGTGTGTGTGTGTGTGTGTGTGTGTGTCTAAAAAATTTTAATCCATTTGTTATTTATTTTTATTATATTTGATTAGTTTCCTTTTTATTTTTGTTTTTTAAACATATTTTCGTGGTAGAGTGTGATTTACTTTGGATATTCGTCTTCTGTTGTTGCTCTGTTTGTCATTGAGTATATTATCATTTTTATTTATGGCCTTCTGTATAAAATATTCTTCCTGTAGAAAGAGCATTCCCTTTCTTTTGTTGTTATCGCGTGCTCCAAGGAGGTGTTATAGCAAGTGTGTTGTTCCTGATCGACATAAACGATTTAGGAGAAAATTTGAGCAGCCTTCTTAGATTGTTTGCAGATAATGCAGTCATTTTCTGTCTCGTAAAGTCATCTGACGATCAAAACGAATTGCAAAATGATTTAGACAAGATATTTGTACTGCGGAAAAAGCGACAATTGTCTTTAAATAACGAAAAGTGTGAAGTCATCCGCAACAATCCGCTAAATTTAAGTTACACGATAAATCACACAAGTCTAAAGGCTGCAAACTCAGTGAAATATTTAGGGGTTACAGATACGAATAATATAAAGTGGAACAATCACATAGATAATGCTGTGGAGAAAGCAAACCAAAGTCTGTGATTTATTGGATAAAAAGTTAGAAAATGGACTTACTTTACTTTTTCGTGTCCGGAGACTAAAATTTGTTTGCCCAGTATTGGGCAATGTCCAATGCTTCTTCTTTAGCCAGCCATAGATCGTCGAGGGTGCACCTGTGGGGGCAGGCAGGGCACTGTAGGAGATGTTCCATGTCCCGTCGAGTGCCGCAGTCGCATTTGTCGTCATTTTCGTCCAACAAACCCCATTTGATCAGATTAGATTTCACAGGAGCCATCCCAGTTCTGATGCGGTTAAGCGTTCTCCAGGTTTTCCAGTCACCAGAAACGCCGCTTAGTGGGTCCTCTCTTAGTGGATAGTAGATGGGGGGGGCTCATCTAAGGCGCAACTTAGGAAACGGCGTCTGGATTTGAGTCTGCTGGGGCCACACTAGGCCAAATATCGAGTGACGGGCATCAAAGATTTGTTTTAGCTTCTCGGTATGTTCGTGGGCTTTCCTACGTGAGTTAGGGTTTGTGAAACCTGCGGCCCTGTTAAGAGTTTCTATGGGGGTTGGTTTCACGCAGCCTGTCAATATCCTGCATGTTTCATTCAAGCTAATATCTACCTTTTTTGCGTGGGCGGATCTGCACCATACTGGGCAGGCACATTCGGCAGTTGAGAAGCACAAAGCTTGGGCTGAAGTTCTGACCACGGTAGGTTTGGCACCCCATTTGCTGTTGTACAGCTTTCTTATTAGGGAATTTCGTGCTTCTACTTTTTTGCGTATTTTATCGCAATGATATTTGTATGTAAATGTTCTGTCCAGCACGACGCCAAGGTAGGTGGGAGTACCTGTGTGTTCTAGTGGTGTCCCATCCCAGGTAACACTGAGCCTGTACTTTGCCTGCCTCGAGTTCAGATGGAATGCACTCACTTGCGTTTTGGAGGGATTGGGTTTTAGAGAATTCTTTTTGTAGTAGGTTGACATTATAGAAAGGGCGGTTTCTAGTTTCTCCTCGATGGCTTCAAACCTGTTGCCTTTAACTGTTATTGCCAGGTCGTCTGCATATACAAAAGTTTTGGTTTTGTCTGGAGTTGGTTGGTCATTTGTACATATGTTGAATAGGATTGGCGCCAACACGCTCCCTTGGGCGAGCCCATTTTTCTGATTCCGCCATCGACTCTTTTTCCCCTCAAGCATTACGAAGATCTGTCTATTTTGGAGCAGGGATTCGAATATCTTGACTAAGTGGTAGTCTTCCAGGGTCTCGTAGATTTTATGCAGTGGTGTCCGATGATCTACTGTATCATAGGCGGAACTTAGGTCGACTAGTGTCAGCCCGGTGATTAGTTTATTCTCAAACCCATCCTCGATATGTTCCGTCAATGCCAGAATTTGACTGGTACAGGACTTTCCAGGTGTAAAACCTGCTTGTGTGGAATTAGCTTCGAGTCAACGATCTTCTCTATTCTGTTGAGGATCAATCGTTCATAGAGCTTAAACAGGTGGCTCTTCGGAGACTCTGGGTCCTTCCCGCGTTTAAGGAGAGCCACCACTTTTGACTTCCTCCACAGTTTCGGGATTTGAAAGGTTTCACGGCACACGTTAAAAAGTCCAAGTATCCAGTCCCTGGCGCCAAGGCCGAAGTTTTTAATCTGTTCCACGCAAAAATCATCAAACCCAGCGGCTTTCCCATTCTTCATGGTATTTATGCCATTGTTCAACTCTCTCATGCTAAATGGTTTCTGGAAGTTGGTGTTTTCCGTTGGCAGTAGGCGTGTGATTCTAGTTTTCCGACGTCTGGAGTTGAACTTGCCGTTTAGAAGGAGTTGGTCGGCCACCTGGTTTGGAGTTACGTTGGCCGGGGCCTTGCTTAGCCTTGGGTCACCTTCCAGTTTCTTAATCAGGTTCCAGGCTATTTTGCTACTGTGGGACATATCCATTCTTTCTAGAGTTGCTATCCACTTCTTCTCGCGTGCCTCGCTGAGGGGTGATATTAAAGCTGTGCCGCAGGTGATGGTTTCGTCGCTGAATGGGTCTTCCGCGAACAATATTTGATACTTCTCCAGGATGTCCTTTGAGGCATTTGAGAGCCCTGGGATATAGTGTTGTCTACAGCCCCTAGGAATATAGCGTCTAGATACCTTTCGCAAAATCTCAACAAAGATAAGATAATTATTTGGTGTTGGGGTCAGACTGGCTAATTCCTCATCCAGCGCTTGGGAATATTCTGACCACCTAGCCTTTTTAAAGTTGAATCTCCTACGGAAAGGTATTTTGGTTGTTTTGATTGTTGAGTAGACTTGGATTCCAATAGGTCGATGTTGTGTCTTTGGGATTGCATCATATACTCTTTTGCAGCAGGTGTCGTAGATGTTCCGGCTGACGAAGCAAATATCGGGATTGTAACCTCGCTTCCAAATTTTGCTGTTGAAGGAGCGGGGGAGCTTGGGGTCGTGGAGAAGTGAGAGGTTATTTGCCTCAGCCCTTTGTTCTAGCAGCTGACCATTGGCGTCTGTCTCGTCGTAGCCCCAGGTGGTGCTGTGGCTGTTAAAGTCGCCCACAACGAAGTGTGTCCTTTGGTTGTTGAAGCTTTCTGGCGTTGAAGTGTGTAAGTTCTGGCCGGGGGGTTTATGTACGGAGCATATTGTAAATGATCCACTCACACTTCAATGTTGTTGGTGGTTGTCTTACTCGTGGAAGAGAGCAGCATCTCGGGTCTGGTAAATATTGCGCTCCCATACCTTCTGTGAGGTGCTTCTACTGCCAAGCGCATTCCTTTGATATTGGGTCTGTTGGTTGTTTCATCTCTATGCGTTTCCTGCAGGCACAGTACGTCCCACATTTCTGATTGGCATAGTTGCGATATTACATCCTCTTTATTCTTGGTGATTCCCTCGGCGTTCAGGCTGACGATCGTCAGGGTTGGCCCTGAAGAGGACCTGTTTTTGTTTTTGGCTTTTGATTGCATTGGTTTCCGGTGGTGGAACGTTTGGCCGTTGTGTGATTGGGCAACGTTTCCGGGGAGCGCCGGCATTTTACTTTCTTCTATGTAGCATGTAAGTAAAATTCACACGTGGAGACACCTTCCTTGCTCCCCTAGAAAATGGAATAAGTCTACTGAAGAGGCTGCTTACACTAAGGTTGCGCGCCCTCTTATGCAGTGTTGCAGTGCGGTGTCGGATCCCCATCAGATGAGACTGACGGAAGACATCGAAAATGTTCAGAGCGGGGCAGCTCGTTTTGCATTACAGCGAAATAAGGGAGGGATTTCCAAGGATATGATACACGAATTGGGGTGGCAGTCATTAAAACGAAGTTTTTCGCTGCGGCAGGAACTTCTCACGGAATTTCAATCACCAACTTTCCCCTCAGAGTGTGAAAATATTTTGTTCGAGCCCACCTACTTAGGAAGAAATGATCATCATAATAAAATAAGAGAAATCAAGGCTCGCATGGAAAGATTTAAGTGTTCGTTTTTCCCGCGCGCTGTTCAAGAGTTGAACGGTAGAAAGGTAGCTTAAAGGTATTCCGCTGAATCCTCTGACAGGTACTTAACTGTAAATCACAGAGTGATGATGTAGATGTAGATATAGATAATATCCACTACACAAATATACGCAACATGCCATCCGACGCGCTACAACTCCTTTTGCGCAGATAAATTTAACTCTGGTGTCCAATATATTTGACCAAAGACTGGAGAAAAAAATAATTGTTCGAGTCCTTATAAGAGGCGAAGATGGTTACCAATCAACTTTTTAGTGACTCATTCCACTGTCTTTTTGTATTGTGAAATTCGGGAACCATTAGTTAACGATAAAAGTTTGGCCTGGGAACAGTATTCTCTTAGCTTTTCTTCCAGTTTGAGCTTAGAAGGAGAAAAGCCACAACTGAAAATAATGAAGTTAACATTGTAAAATAAATTTCAACAATACAAAAATTTTCTACCAGCGATGTGCCAAAATTCCATTTTTTTATTAATTTAATTTTTAAAACTGAATTACGCATTACATTCGATGGCTAATTAGATTCACTTAAATAATGTACATGCATGTCCGAAGGAGCGCTGCACCAAACTACATTTTGCCTACAGCAATGTTAGCAGGCAATGAACTTGTACGATCCGTACTTGAACACTGCTCATTTGTGTGGGATCTTACGATATCGAACTGACAAGGGATGTGTTGTTGACGTCGTTTTTGCTGCTGATGTCTTCAGTCTGTATAGTGCTTTCAAGCAGCTCTCCATGCTAGTATATCTTATACTGATCCCATTATCTCTGCATAATTGCAGCAACGTGAGCCCATTTACCGTAATACGTATTAGTCTCTATAATACTTACCCTCGCCGGCCGCTGTGGACGAGCTCTTCCAGGCGCTTCAGTCCGGGACCAGGCTTCTCCTACGGTCGCAGGTTGAATCCTGCCTCGGGCACAGATGTGTGTGATGTCCTTAGGGTAGTTATATTTAAATAGTTCTAACTCTAGGAGACTGATGACCTCAGATCTTAAGTCCCATAGTACTTAGAGCCATTCGAACCATTTCCAACACTTACCCTCACATTTCTTACATCATCAAATTAAATAATACTTGACGCATCGGGATTTGTCCTACGAACATATTTCTTCCTTTAGTCAAATCGTACCACAGATATCTTTTCTCCTTGATTCTATTCATTACCCTTTATATTATCTTCAGCATTATTTCGTACGCTGCATTTCAGAAAGCTCCTCTTCTTATCTGTGCCGTTTGTTGTCCTTATCTGACTCCTATAGAACGCTACATGCTTTTCAGATACGTTCTGATACAAACTTACTATCATTTAAGTTCCTGTAAACGTAATTCTCGGGTTTGGAAAAAAAATTATTCCTTTTGTCAATCTCCGCTTGGTTCTGAAATCGTCGGTTATTTTATACCCGAATAGTGAAACACTTGTTGAATGTATACAAAGAATGGCTGTGCGAAGATTGTAACAGATGGTTCAGATGGCTCTGAGCCCTATGGGACTTAACTTCTGAGGTCATCAGTCCCCTAGAACTTAGGACTACTTAAACTTAACTAACCCAAGGACATCACACACATCCATGCCCGAGGCAGGATTCGAACCTGCGACCGCAGTGGTCACGCGGTTCCAGACTGAAGCGCCTAGAACCGCACGGCCACACCGGCCTTCAACAGAAGAGAGCAACGCGGTTCCGGACTGAAGCGCCTAGAACCGTTCGGCCACAGCTGCCGGCACCACGAGAGAAACTGCGTACAAAACTTCATGAAGCCGATTTGACGGCAGTGTATTTTTCAGCCTCCTGGATCTGTATCCTGTGGAGATAAAATTAGGCAAATAACAGTTCGGATAAAGGCTACAAGCATTCATTTCCTGAATGGAATGAGTAGAAACTAACGTCCTGTAGAAGAGAAGGTACCCACTGCCGTTGACTTCATAGTGATTCACAAAGTATATATGAAGATGTACCACATTTTCGTGTGTGTGTGTGTGTGTGTGTGTGTGTGTGTGTATGTATTTATCTGTGTGAACTCTTGTATGGTGGATAAAAAAGAACATCAGGCAGAAAGAAAAATTATTTGCACTGAGCATAGCTCAGTGCTTTATTGGGTGACAGGTTTTCAAGTGGAAGTTATCAGTCTTACTGTTAACAATGGGCCGCGCGGCATTAGCCGAGCGGTCTAAGGGGCTGTAGTCATGGACTGTGCGGCTGGTCCCGGCGGAGGTTCGAGTTCTCCCTCTGGCATGGTTGTGTGTGTTTGTCCTTAGGATATTTAGGTTAAGTCGTGTGTAAGCTTAAAGACTGATGACCTTGGCAGTTAAGTCCCATAACATTTCACATACATTTGAACATTTTTGTTAACAATGAGAAGAATGGGGGCAGCTAATCAGATACATCCCGGTGGATGCATATCAAGTCTATAACGTATGCCGGATATCATTGAGTGTTGTTAACGTTTGGTACATAGCTATTCCTCTTATTTTACGCTGGCAACTGAACTCTTTCATGAAAATTTTTGACTTTTCAAAACTCGAGATTAATCTGCGCTGAAGATAATCATGGAGCAAGTGAAATCTGTAACCTTTTGTGAAAAACTGCAACTGAGATTGTTTCATAGAATTAACCGTCACCTTCCTGTCGTTCCAGCGAGTCGGGTAGGACGCTTATGAACTTTTTGCCTCCATTTTGCTCTACCTTGATATACTTCTTATCCTGATATTCTTTCCCAGTTTTCTCCTCTAATTCTCAGATCTTCCGTAACCTGGTCCAGCCATCTTTTTCTGGGTTGTCCCATATGTATTTTCCGCGGAGTATTTCTACCCAAGTATTGTTTAGGCAACCAGTTGTCCTTCATGCTATTCCCACGTCCAAACAACTAGAGCCGTTTAGTACTCACTCACTCTGTAACAGATCCACTTCCATCTCTCCTCCGATGTCTTCATTCCTAATTGTGTCTCTTCTAGTCTTCTGCATGGCTGATAGCATAAACTTCATTTCATCTACTTGTAGCTTCCTCAAATCGTCTTCGTTAGTTTCACAGCACTCAAAGCTGTATGTAGTAATCGGCAAGAGATAAATTTTCAACATCGACTGTTTGGCCCTCACAGGAACTCTCTTGTCCCACAGAAGGTTCCGCACTTGATGATAAAATCTAGATCCCTTTGTGACTGTGTGTGTTTAGTTTGGCTGTCCCATTCTCTGATACTGTGTCTCCCAGCTAACTGAAATCTTCTGCACATTCAGTTTTCACTCCATCCAGCATGGGTTGCATTGGGCAGACGTCCTGCTCATAATCATTGTTAGTCTTGCTCTTTTTCACTGTCAGCTGGCAATCTTTGAATTCGGATTTCATTCGTCTGATCTTTCCTGTACTTCTATTTCTGTTTCTTCCCATTTAGCTACAGCATCAGCAAAGACTAAATCAGTTCGGTTTCTTCCCATTTAGCTACATCATCAACAAAGGCTGAAGCATTTCCATTACAATCACATGTACACTGACGGAAAAAGAGTCGCTAGACCAAGAAGGAGTTGCGCGACATAAACGTAAGTTGGTAGGCGTGTTTCCGCATCTTAAATATGTCTATTCAACTTTCTCGTCAGTCGCTTAAGAGCGACGCTAATTGCGTCAATATGAGGTTAAAAATCAGGTTTGCTTTAAATACAGTCTGTAACACTCGTGAGTGTTAGTTCCCTTTGACAATGGACGTGGTGAGCTGATGTTAGTTAAGAACGCCTTTAAGGTGACAAAGACGCCGTTATCACTGAGCTATAACGAGGTAGTGTAGTAGGGCTATGAGAGCTGGATGTTCCTTCTGCGATATTGCAGAAATACTTGACAAGACTGTAGCCACTGTACTTGATTGCTGGCAGCGGTGGCCACGAGAGGATACGGTCGCAAGAAGACCAGGCTCCGGAGACCACGTGGCACACCGAGAAGGACGACCATCATGTTCGGCGTATGGCTCTGACGCATCATACTGCATCTGCAGCAACAATGTTAGCGCGCTTGCCACCACAGTGACATAGCGAACTGTTAAAAAACCTTTGTTGGTTAGAAAGAGGCCGGTTGAGGTGCTGCTACCAACCAGTCTCGTGCTAGACACACTAGACCCACATCTGGAGTAATGGTCTGAGGTGCGACTTCATATAAGAGCAGGAATGCACCTTGACTGCAATTCTGTACATCAGTCTGGTGATTCGACCTGTTGTTCTCCCATTCATGAACAGCATTTCAGGGGGTATTTTCCAACACAATAACACTCACCGACTGTTGTGTACATAGTTCCACATAGTCAGCGCGTACACAACTTTCCCACTAGAGCGCGCCCCACTAAGCACAACAGCGCAGGCGCAAAGCTCGTCCGTCTCCACACTACGAGATGGCGCTGCCTTAGAGACGGGCCAAATTCTGCTGCCGCCAATGCGCGTATTAATATGTAACGCAGCCAATGAGATTGCTGCTAACGTAGAACCTTTTCTCCTTGCGGATCACATTCGCGCAGTGATACCTGAACGCGCAAGGTATTATAACGAGTGTACAGACCTCCAATTAGTCAGTCTGCATTTGTCTGCAACAGTCTGTACCAGTCTGCATTAGTCTGTATCAGTCTATAGTCAAGTTTAAGTCTGCACCTAATAAGAGTATCATATTCCTGTACATAGCCATGAAGATAAATGTATAGGCACTTTGTCAAGTATCAGAGAAATGTGAAAATAAGATTAACGTACCAAGACGAAAGGAACTTCAGACTGTCAATTGTAAATAGCATCCACAATCAAGTTAAGTAATGTTTATGCTTGTTATTATTTTAATAAATGTGTGTGAAAATTAATCAAGTTCTGTTAAAAGTTGGTCACCGTCAATCTGCTACTCTAAGTGTGCAAGTGGCATTTCTATCGTCTGACCTAACGGCAGAAGATAAACACGCCACGATAAGACCACGAGACATATTGCTGACACTCGCCTACTTCGTTAGAGTGACAAATCAAGTAATCCGATGGTGTATGTACGGAAGGTCTTACAGTATACACACCACACCGACATATCGCTGTTATAACCCAACATGCTCTACAGAGTGTCGACATGTTCTCTTCGCCTTCTCGATCACCAGATCTGTCTCCAATAGAGCATATATGGGACATCATTAACGACAAAAATGGTTCAAATGGCTCTGAGCACTATGCGACTTAACTTCTGAGGTCATCAGTCGCCCAGAACGTAGAACTAATTAAACCTAACTAACCTAAGGACATCACACACATCCATGCCTGAGGCAGGATTCGAACCTGCGACCGTAGCGGTTGCTCGGCTCCAGACTGCAGCACCTAGAACCGCACGGCCACTCCGGCCAGCCATTAACGACAACCCCAGCTTCATCCACAACCAGTATTAAACGTAATTTATAAATTATAGAGCCCAGCAGTCAGTCGTCCTTTTCTGCAGGTTTTATTTGGCAAATCCAGATTTCGGCTAGTGCCTAGCCATTGTCAATGCAGTATTTGCTAGTCTCAACCCATGTCAGTTCCCAGCAGTTCGGGCGTCAGTCGCAGTTCTTTGAATACTACTTTATAATACAGTAGTATTCAAGGAACTGTGACTGACGCCCGAACAACTGGGACCTGACATGGGTTGAAACTAGTGCATTGATAATGGTTAGGCACTAGCCGAAATCTAGATTTCCCAAATAAAACCTGCAGAAAGAACGACTGATTGCTGTGCTCTATAATCTATAAATCAGATCACAGTTGAAGGTAAGCTGATACAGTTAACAGTCCCTATATCGACCGGCCAAGTGCAGTAGGCAAGGAACTCAATCCCGCGAACCGAAATCCGGCAACGCAATGCATGCACGTTTTCTGGCTTGCATTCAATGTTCTGGCGGTTACACTAATTATTAATGTACCAACATTTCAGATTTTCAATGGCTTATCTCGCGCTCATATTAACCTGTGATCACGCAATGTTAATCACCTAAATATGATACCTTGGCCTTTCCCTAAATTTCATTACTCTAAATTAATTATTTTTTGATGTGACTTTTTCCGCCACTATATAAGTGCAATAAAAATAATGAGGAAAGTGCAAAAGGAAAATGCATTACCCTGTTGAACTCCCCTCACATTTCTCAACCACTCTAATCTGCCATTACTCATTTTTACAGCTTTGGTATAACATTTGGACCTTTGTTGTTACAGATTTTGGAACCATTAGTTTTTCTAGAAACTTCTAGGTCTTACACCCTGGCACACTGTCATATACTTTCTCCATAAAATGAAAAGCCTCTATAAATATTCCTCTGATCAATGTATAATCAAAAACTTCCGAAACTCATTACTTAATACGATACGATGTACATGCAAATAAGATATTTGTATGAAATACATAAACATCCCGCCACGAAGTTGTATATAATGTAAATAAGAAACCTACTAATAAAGACAATAGACACAAATACCCCACGACACCAGGACATGTATTGAACGGAAAAGTATCAACAACCATAATCCATAATCCAAAGTTAAACTCACTTGGTACGAAGCAGTAAATTATAACATCACTTCGAAAAGAAGTTAAAACAGGTTAACGCAAATTCAATACCTGTTTTCCCGGAATGTAAAACATGTGGCCCAGTTTTAAAGGCGGAGACCAAAGAAAAACAGGGAGTCGTTAGGAACAAGATAAAAATTATCGCTAAAAATTTAGTTATAAATCAATGTACTCATATCATGAAGTCAAAGTGGGCCTTGAACTCCTTTGGAAATAAAAACGCTGGGTCTGATAAATGGGACAGTATGTGCTCTGCGCCATCTGAATCAAGAGTTAAATATCTGGGAGTCAGCGCCAAAAAAATCAGGCTTAAGTCTTCGAGCCCCCCCCCCCCCCCATGAACCATGGACCTTCCCGTTGGTGGGGAGGCTTGCGTGCCTCAACGATACAGATAGCCGTACCGTAGGTGCAACCACAACGGAGGGGTATCTGTTGAGAGGCCAGACAAACGCGTGGTTCCTGAAGAGGGACAGCAGCCTTTTCAGTAGTTGCAGGGGCAACAGTCTGGATGATTGACTGATCTGGCCTTGTAACACTAACCAAAATGGCCTTGCTGTTCTGGTACTGCGAACGGCTGAAAGCAAGGGGAAACTACAGCCGTAATTTTTCCCGAGGGCATGCAGCTTTACTGTATGATTAAATGATGATGGCGTCCTCTTGGGTAAAATATTCCGGAGATAAAATAGTCCCCCATTCGGATCTCCGGGCGGTGACTACTCAAGAGGACGTCGTTATCAGGAGAAAAAAAACTGGTGTTCTACGGTTCGGAGCGTGGAATGTCAGATCCCTTAATCGAGCAGGTAGGTTAGAAAATTTAAAAAGGGAAATGGATAGGTTAGAGTCAGATATAGTGGGAATTAGTGAAGTTCGGTGGCAGGAGGGACAAGACTTATGGTCAGGTGAATACACGGTTATAAATACAAAATCAAATAGGGGTAATGCAGGAGTAGGTTTAATAATGAACAAAAAAATAGGAGTACGGGTGAGCTACTACAAACAGCATAGTGAACGCATTATTGTGGCCAAGATAGACACGAATCCCACGCCTACTACAGTAGTACAAGTTTGTATGCCAACTAGCTCTGCAGATGATGAAGAAATTGATGAAATGTATGATGAGATAAAAGAAATTATTCAGGTAGTGAAGGGAGACGAAAATTTAGTAGTCATGGGTGACTGGAATTCGAGAGTAGGAAAAGGGAGTGAAGGAAACATAGTAGGTGAATATGGATTGGGGGACAGAAATGAAAGAGGAAGCCGCCTGGTAGAATTTTGTGCAGAGCATAACTTAATAATAGCTAACACTTGGTTCAAGAATCATGAAAGAAGGTTGTATACATGGAAGAATCCTGGAGATACTAAAAGGTATCAGATTGATTATATAATGGTAAGACAGAATTTAGGAACCAGATTTTAAATTGTAAGACATTTCCAGGGGCAGATGTGGACTCTGACCACAATCTATTAGTTATGAACTGTAGATTAAAACTGAAGAAACTGCAAAAAGGTGGGAATTTAAGGAAATGGGACCTGGATAAACTGAAAGAACCAGAGGTTGTACAGAGTTTCACGGAGAGCATAATGGAACAATTGACAGGAATGGGGGAAAGAAATACAGTAGAAGAGGAATGTGTAGCATTGAGGGATGAAATAGTGAAGGCAGCGGAGGATCAAATAGGTAAAAAGACGAGGGCTGGTAGAAACCCTTGGGTAACAGAAGAAATATTGAATTTAATTGATGAAAGGAGAAAATATAAAAATGCAGTAAATGAAGCAGGCAAAAAGGAATACAAACGTCTCAAAAATGATATCGACAGGAAGTGCAAAATGTCTAAACAGGTATGGCTAGAGGACAAATGTAAGGATGTAGAGGCTTATCTCACTAGGGGTAAGATAGATACTGCCTACAGGAAAATGAAAGAGATCTTTGGAGAAAGGAGAACCACTTGCATGAATATCAAGAGCTTTGATGGAAACCCAGTTCTAAGCAAAGAAGGGAAAGCAGAAAGATGGAAGGAGTATATAGAGCGTCTATACAAGGGCGATGTACTTGAGGACAATATTATGGAAATGGAAGAGGGTGTAGATGAAGATGAAATGGGAGATATGATACTGCGTGAAGAGTTTGACAGAGCACTGAAAAACCTGAGTCGAAACAAGGGCCCCGGAGTAGACAACATTCCATTAGAACTATTGACAGCCTTGGGAGAGCCAGTCCTGACAAAACTCTACCATCTGGTGAGCAAGATGTACGAGACAGGCGAAATACCCTCAGACTTCAAGAAGAATATAATAATTCCAATCCCAAAGAAAGCAGGTGTTGACAGATGTGAAAATTACCGAACTATCAGTTTAATGAGTCACAGCAGCAAAATACTAACGCGAATTCTTTACAGACGAATGGACAAGCTGATAGAAGCCAACCTCGGGGAAGATCAATTTGGATTCCGTAGAAATGTTGGAACACGTGAGGGAATACTGACCTTACGACTTATCTTAGAAGAAAGATTAAGGAAAGACAAACCTACGTTTCTAGTATTTGTAGACTTAGAGAAAGCTTTTGACAACGTTGATTGGAATACTCTCTTTCAAATTCTGAAGGTGGCAGGGGTAAAATACAGGGAGCGCAAGGCTATTTACAATTTGTACAGAAAGCAGATGGCAGTTATAAGAGTCGAGGGGTATGAAAGGCAAGCAGTTGTTGGGAAGGGAGTGAGACAGGGTTGTAGCCTATCCCCGATGTTATTCAATCTGTATATTGAGCAAGCAATAAAGGAAACAAAAGAAAAGTTCGGAGTAGGTATTAAAATCCATGGAGAAGAAATAAAAACTTTGAGGATCGCCGATGACATTGTAATTCTTTCGGAGACAGCAAAGGACTTGGAAGAGCAGTTGAACGGAATGGACAGTGTCTTGAAAAGAGGGTATAAGATGATCATCAACAAAAGCAAAACGAGGATAATGGAATGTAATCGAATTAAGTCGAGTGATGCTGAGGGAATTAGATTAGGAAATGAGACACTTAAAGTAGTAAAGGAGTTTTGCTATTTGGGGAGCAAAATAACTGATGATGGTCGAAGTAGAGAGGATATAAAATGTAGACTGGCAATGGGAAGGAAAGCGTTTCTGAAGAAGAAAAATTTGTTAACATCGAGTATAGATTTAAATGTCAGGAAGTCGTTTCTGAAAGTATTTGTATGGAGTGTAGCCATGTATGGAAGTGAAACGTGGACGATAAATAGTTTAGACAAGAAGAGAATAGAAGCTTTCGAAATGTGTTGCTACAGAAGAATGCTGAAGATTATATGGGTAGATCACATAACTAATGAGGAGGTATTGAATAGAATTGGGGAGAAGAGGAGCATGTGGCACAACTTGACTAGAAGAAGGGATCGGTTGGTAGGACATGTTCTGAGACATCGAGTGGTCACCAGTTTAGTATTGGAGGGCAGCGTGGAGGGTAAAAATCGTAGAGGGGGACCAAGAGATGAATACACTAAGCAGATTCAGAAGGATGTAGGCTGCAGTAGGTACTGGGAGATGAAGAAGCTTGCACAGGATAGAGTAGCATGGAGAACTGCATCAAACCAGTCTCAGGACTGAAGACCACAACAACAAGTCTTCGAGAACCGGAATCTCCATTTTTATTGGGTTTAGAGATTCTTCAGAGATATCGTCTGCCACATTGTTCGTCAGTCGGAAATGGTTGACAATGGAGGCGTTTGCGCCACCTAAGCACTGTGTGATATGATAGCGCATACCAACTCAGCCTGTATGTTCCCCTTCAAAAGCAGAAAACGAATTAACGCACCTACCCAACCTTAACTGTCGGATGCAGCATTTTCTTTAACCTTCTAACGGCGTGCTGCGGTGCTACTGCGCAAGGATTTCGGTGGCTACCAAAAGCGCAAATATTCAGCAGCAAATAAACAAAAAATTAATTATGTAGTATTATGTTTTCAGTGTGATAACTAAAACTGAAACACATCCTACCTCTTTAAGGCAGAGTAAATTTTGAGAAATTCCGTCGAGTTTACTTTTGAGGGGTTCGTACGTATGTGGGTAGAAACGATACCATTACACTGAGTTGACAAAAGTAATGGGACAGCGATATGTCCATACATAGATGGCTGTAGTATCGCGTACTCAAGGTATAAAAGGGCAGCGTGTTGGCGGAGCAGTCACTTGTACTCGGATGATTTATGTGAAAAGGTCCAGATGTGATTATGGTCGCACGATTGGAATTAACAGACTCTGAACGCGTATGGAACCTTCCATTTCGGAAATCGTTAGGGAAATGAATATTCAGTGATCGAGAGTCAAGAGGGTACAGAGAATACCGCATTTTAGGCATTTTCTCTCACCATGGACAATGCAGTGGCCGACTACCTTCACTTAACGACAGAGAGCAGCGGCATTTGCGTAGCTGCGTGTAATAACCGTTTTGACAATGAGCCAAAATTAGAAGTTACTGGGCTCTGACAGCAGACGACCAGCGCCTTTGCTAACAACACGATATCGCTTGCAGCCTCTCTCCTTGGCTTGTGACCAAATCGGTTGAACCTTAGACGACTGGAAAACCATGACTTTGTCAGCTGATTCCCTATTTCAGTTGGTAAGAGCCGATCGTGGCGGAGATCCCACGAAGCCATGGATCCAGGTTGTCAACGAGACACTGTGGAAACTGGTGACGGCCCTGTAATGGTGTGCCTAGTATTTACATGGACTGTTCTGCGTCCTCTCAACCTTCAGCTACTTGCAGACCATTTGCAGCCATTCATGCAGATCATGTTCCCAAATAACATTGTTATTTTTATGGATGACAATGCGTCATGTCACCGGCGCACAGTTGTTCGCGTTTGGTTTGAAGAACATCCTGTGCAATTCAAGAGAATGGTTTGGCCACCCAGATCGCCCGACATGAATCTCATCGAAAATTTATGAGACATAATCGAGAAATCAATTCGTACAGTAAATCCTGCACCGGCGTCACTTTCACAATAATTATGGACGACTGTAGAGGTGGCATGGCTCAATATTTCTGCAGTGGACTTCCAAATACTTGTCGAGTGTATGCCACGTCGAATTGCTGCACTACGCCCGAAAAAAAGGAGGTCCCACACAATATTAAGAGGTATCTCATGACTTGTCACCTCATTGTAAATGAACACTGTGTTATGTCCCTGTGTGACCGACTGGTAAGTCTCCTTCTCTCAGGAAGGATAGAGACAGCAACTGGAAATATATGACTGGTACTGCTGTCCCCTCTCTGTCAATCTCTTTCCTTTCTGTATCCAACTCCTCTTAATCCCTCTCACTGTCCATCTCCTCTTAACCCCTCTCACTGTCCGTCTCCTCTTAACCCCTCTCACTGTCCGTCTCCTCTTAACCCCTCTCACTGTCCGTCTCCTCTTAACCCCTCTCACTGTCCGTCTCCTCTTAACCCCTCTCACTGTCCGTCTCCTCTTAACCCCTCTCACTGTCCGTCTCCTCTTAACCCCTCTCACTGTCCGTCTCCTCTTAACCCCTCTCACTGTCCATCTCCTCTTAACCCCTCTCACTGTCCATCTCCTCTTTCCCCCTCTCACTGTCCATCTCCTCTTTCCATCTCCTCTTTCCCCTCTCTCTCTAGGATGTACAGTGATACAATCTTGTAGGTACTTTAGCGCTATCTGTAATATTTTCTGACAAATGTGCTGCATATAGAATTAGTAGCAAAGAAGAAATAAATTTAAACGTCGTGGCATCACGCCTGATGTTAAAGTTTTACTGCATGAACAGTGAAAATATTGTAAGTGATAAACCTTTTTCCTTGCATTACTTTGTGGGGGCTGTAAGCGAGGATAAGTTTCGTATAAGTTTTAAATTATGTGTAAACTTTGTTGCGAGTCAGTAAGAGCTCTCGTTCTCAAATACCACATAGTGTTCATAGTAAATATATGTTACGCAACATGTACGCTATGCAAGAGATAGTATGAAATTATGGATTAAACACATTGAAGGATTTATAAGCATTGTATTCAGTATTTTGAATCGTATCATTTGGCGCATATCAATCAATAAAAGCATTTGCATACATACGGTAAAGTTAAAGAGTCAAATACTAAATAGCTTTTTCAGAGAGTAAATATTTTGCCTAACTCGTGTAACATTCTTCAGATCACTAACTGCGAGTATCTTGTACGACAGGCTTTCTGAAGTATCCTGTGTTCTTCCTCGGAGTTTAAGCTATCTCGTTACCAAATTTCATCGAAATGGGTTCAGCTAGTTAGTATGAATAAATTCAAACGTCGTGATGACGAGGTATTTTCTCAAACATCTCAGTGATTATGACGTCATGTCTCCTGAAAACCCAGAACTACTACAGTAACATAACTTTGGAGGTACACTCAGTGGTATATCAGAACACTGTCTGGAAAATGTGTTGCGAAGATAGTGGAAAGAGGTAAAAATTAACACGTCGTGACTGAAGTGAAAATGAACAGCGAAAAAGTAGTAAGCGATAAAGTTTTTCCTTTCATCATTTTATTTTTAAGGGGGGGGGGAGGGGGGGAGGGGCGGCGTGTCAGCGAGAAAAAGTTTCGCAAAGGTTTGATATTACATGTAATCTTTGTTGTAAGTCACCAAGTGCTCATGATGTGCTCAAGTATTGGATGAATACAATCTGGGTATTCGCGCAGTGTGGCCTACACTTCCTTCTCACCCCCATTCCCACCCCCTTTGACAGGCAGGTGGTTCTTACCCCCACAGCGATTCTTTCCAGAGAGTAAGTGATACGTGTACCAAGTTTGGTTGAAATCGGCCAAGTGATTTCGGAGGAGATATTGCACGTACATACACTTTTATAATATCTACGGTATCTTTTTTTCCGTTATCCGATTTTGATGAAATAAAGCCTGCACGGTGTCCAAACCTACACTGAAGTCATATTCGAAACCCCATGAAAATTCGTCTAGTAGTTTGGGATGTCTTTAGAAATCGCATTATAATTGTCAACTTAACATTTTACACAGTCGGTTCAGTTTCTGGGGCTTTAATCAGACTGACGAATTGTAAAACGGCAAAACAATCTGACATAAGTTCCATCGTATCTGCAACGTGTAACGATTTCTTGTATAAATATGTCCATGCATTGTAACATTGGTCGTCTCAGTCTCTGATGCAAAAGATTGCAGACATTGCAGAGAAGACGATGATGCAAAAATCATCGTCTCTTCTGTGACCTTCTCTAAAGACATCATTTTCTTTTTCTTGATATTTCTACTTTTTTCACAAGAATGTCCATCTCATGTGTCCTTTGCAATTGAACTTCAGCAAGATAATTTATTATGTCTTTCAAAAAGAACTTTCGCTTCTCGTAGTAAAACACATTCTGATGCTGATTCCAAGAAGCAGTAAATACTTGCGAGTATGACTAACTTTTTATCCGACAGTAATCCGTAAACATATAAAAGACGGAAGCGAGAAATCACGTAATGCAGGCACGAGAGTTGCAGCACCTCCTCCGGTTTCTGTGGTTTCCGAAGAATTAGACAGTTCCTTGGTGGCGGCCATAATGTTTTAAAGCACTGAAACATAGGTTTAACAACTTTCCGGTGAGCGCTCCGTCGTGTCTCTGAAAGTTCGAAAGATTTTCAGAACGTTCGTCCATCTGTGGGTAGAAGCTGAATAAAACGCGTAAAAGCTTTGGGGTACGGTTGCAGAAGCGCATAATTTAATCCATACACGGCGAGAATGGCAAAGTGAATGTGTGCGCAATTTTAAGATTGTGCTCACAAGAATCGTACTGTCCCACCGACTTCAGTTGTGGAGTACGGGAGTACGTTTCCTGTTGTCTCGTCATTTCAGCCGCACACCGTGATGCACCTGTTATCCGTACGGTAGCAGAACTGTGTGTAAGCCTTCGACCATAAATATAATAGACTGGCCCTGACGTCATTTTCGTGGCTCCAACATCTCTGGGCTGAAGTCACGTGAATGTTGGCAAAACATGGTTGTTTCGTGTTGCGCTTATGGCTGTACTCAGCGTTTTGTCGGGGGAAATGGCATTACATTTCACGTGTAAGTGTTTCTATGATAGTGCAGATGCGTTTATTGAAATCTGCTGAAGTGACTTTTATATGTTTTTTTCACTTGAAATAGAATATCACAAAGTAAAGTGTTGAAAGTGATGCCTGTAAAGTCAGACTCATATTACATTTTGGAAAGTATCTGTGATAATTCGGTTACAGAAGTAAGTATAATCGTTTCTCTTTCCTACTCATAGGTTCCCCAAGGATGAAAACCGAAGGCAGCTTTGGATACAGGCCCTGAAACTGAAAAACTTTAAGCCATTTGCACATACGCGCCTTTGCTAGAAGCACTTCGAGGAGAAGTGTTTTGATAGATTAGTTATTATTTACAATGTATATCTATAATTTGTATTTACAGTGTCTGTCATTTTTAAACCTAGGCTCCAAAATTATTTTCTGAAACTTCAAAGTCTCACCTTTCATCTAAAATATCATTTTTTTAATCTGATAGTTTAAACTTTTGTAAAAATAGTGGGAACTGAACCTTTGAAGTGCACCTAAAATTGATACTCTAAAATGGACCTGCTCCTAAAGTCAACAATTTTGACACCTATAGTTGACATAATTCCCATATCCCATTTTCTTTTATAAGTGACTAGAGCTCAAAACGTGGCGAATCCAATGTTTAAAGTTTTGACACGAGCCCACTCTTACTGTTTACAAGAATTTTAACGACATGTTACTTTAATTGGTAGTTTATAGTAATTTCGTCCCGCTGCCCACCAGAGTGGCGTTCGATGTATTTGTTAGATTTTATAAATGGTACTGCGAGCAAATCCGGGTCAAATGTAGTTCTGGCATAATTTTTCACAAATTAAAAAGTAATTTTTGTTGGAAGCGTTTGGCAGTCAATTAAGAAATGTGGGGAGAATTCGATACTAACATAGGATGGCAGACCGCTGATTTGAAATCCCGCCACGTTTTGCCAACAGTCACGTGGTTTATGTTGGAGCCACACTAGCCCAATAGCTCCTGCACAGCAAGACCAGTCTACTAGTATCTGTTTCGAAACAGTGAATCAGTTTGTGTTTTGTAATTTAATAAACCTACACATTTTATCATCTGCAATGTCTACTGTATAAGTAGGTCCATATAAACACAAATGAGGTGCGAGAGCGCTAATCATGTCGCAGAAAGTATGAAACTATCACTTAGACGTCTTGGCAGTTTCGTATTTCCAGCAGCAAATGCGCTGCTTTCGTGTCGTGTGACTTTCATACTTTTCAATTGGCTGAGGACAGCCATAGCTGAAGACAGAAGAACCACCACGAACGGAACTGGAGGTGGGAGCAAACTACAGAAACAACGGATATGCTGCTGGGATTCCCACATTCCGTTAGTATGGGTAATATACCCATCCTGATAATTTCCATGCGCACAAAGGGAATCATTGTGGATAATAGGCACAGAGACTATAGCCTCACAAATTGTTGTGACTTGGCAAGACAGCCAAGCCACTATGATTGGTAGCCGAAAGGCACGCGTCTAAGCTCACGCAGGCTGGCGTGAGGTCTGGAACAGTTATAGGAGTTTATAGTAGGATGAAAAGTACGTAGCTTCTGGAATACTTAACTTTAATCCATAATTGGTGAACATCGGTCTGACGGTACATGCATCACAAGATAAATAGCAAATGATAATGGCGCCTTGCTAGGTCGTAGCAAATGACGTAGCTGAAGGCTATGCTAACTATCGTCTCGGCAAATGAGAGCGTAATGTCAGTGAACCATCTCTAGCAAAGTCGGCTGTACAACTGGGGCGAGTGCTAGGAAGTCTCTCTAGACCTGCCGTGTGGCGGCGCTCGGTCTGCAATCACTGATAGTGGCGACACGCGGGTCCGACGTATACTAGTGGACCGCGACCGATTTAAAGGCTACCACCTAGCAAGTGTGGTGTCTGGCGGTGACACCACACAAATAACGCCAAATAATTCGAATAAATAACAAAATATAACAGAAAAAAATTTTGTCTTTCAATGTGTTTCGAACCGTTACTATAAATTCACCATGCTTCCCAGCCGTACCTGTTCACCATTACACTGTAAGTGATAGGTTAAACAGATTGCTTGCAATTATACCTACGTCAAATTTATGTATATATCTAATGACTGTCACTCTACGCCTTTTTTTATTCAAAATGTTGTAGGCTTACTTGCGTTTTTTAATATGATTACTGAACGTGAACAGAGAAGCGTATGTTATAAAAAAGTGTAATTTAACTGAATGATTTTCACATATTTATTATTTTGAATGTGAATAGTAGCGTTGTTTTATTGTTTGGTCAGTGTTTATAAAGCAGATGTTACGCCATTTCGGAATAGGACAGTCAGCTAGAAACGAAGCTTTATTTTCGGATATCTTAAGCTTCATGCTATTGCTTGTCAAAAAGACTTCGACACTCAAGAAAGTGTTTCATGAAGTGGTATATTGTGTTTCAGTACCTGTGACGAGCCTGAATCTCGTCCGACACAGAGCGGAATGAAACATCACTGTTTCGATACAATTAGTTCGTCCCAAGCACAGGTGGACTGAAACAACCTTATTTTGAAACAGCGATACCGTTTCTGTGTCTGGCTCGAGATTGAATCTGGTCCGGTTATCCGAGACAGGGGCGGAATGAAACACCACTGTTTCGAAACAGTGAACCACATCCGTTACCAAACACTGAAACAGTTTCACGTATCGATACACTGTATCGAAACATAGAAACAGTGGCCAAGTCTAGTCTGTAGAGTCGAGCGCGGGACACGGAACTGTATGATGTGTAGTGGGTAGCTCTGCATGTGATAGGCATTGTTAGCATGGAAGTTGAAGTGTTGCTACAAGTGTTGTTACAGTAAAGTGATAAAATAAGTAAATGATTCAGAGGAAAGTGCGTCAATAAGTAATTTTAAAATGAGCAGTGCTGCTGATAACGTAGTTGTGTATCCTCTCGATGCGTGTCGTACCGTACTGTACCGATCATCCGCGCCGTGTTCGGTCTCCCAGAATGAACTGATGTGAATCAGTAATACTATTTTTTTTACAAAAGAGAGCATTTAAGTGCCAGTGTCTTGTAGCGAGCGTGAGAACGTGCTTTCGATCATTGCGTTTTGCATCATCAACGATCAGTTGCGCCGCGACGGTTACGCGCACGCTTGTACGAGTGAGAACTAAGAAACTGAAAAATTAACTTTAGAAACAGTATTATATCATTACTAATATCAAGGAGAACTATTACCTGATATCTGTATGTGTGACGAGCGTAAGAACTTTCGTTCGGTCATTCGGCTTCCGCATCATCAACAATCACCCGCGTCGTGTCGGTTACGCGTACGCTCGTCTTGAGTGATATTGTGGACAGATAATCATCAAGATTGTTAATTGGGATAAACATTTACGACTTAGAATGTAAACAGTGCAACCTGTGATTCCTTATAGTCTCAGAATATAGATGTTCATACCAGACGTTGGACAGTGTTGTGCTAGACGTTGAGTGGCTCCCCTAAGCCCGCCTGTATATTTCGATAAATTATTTCAGGCAAGCCAGCAGCAGTGTGGAGCAGAACAGTACGACCGCCGCGTACACACCAGGTACGTGGTGTGGACAGGGCGCACGGTCGAAACGACAACCACTTTAAGGTACCACCCCCACCCATTTGTATTCCCAGGCGTGTTACATGTCTCTGCAAAAACCTCCGGAACACGTACTCACTTCTAACAATGTGCCACTCTTTGTACCCAATGGTCTTAGCTTGGGACGAAATGTGGAGCTTGCTTTCTGAAGCCCCAACGCAAAATACGATTACACCCAGAATTGGCGAGATTCCATCATACAAATTGGTACCCGCATTGTTGGTGGACTAACCGTAGCAGAGAAAACGTTGTGGATAGCTGCTTCTAGTACAAACGAAATATGATGCCCGATAAGCCGAAATCAGAAGAAAAGGGCAAAGTTATTGCTTCTTTTACTTGATTGTTTCTTGAAACGTGTGCAGAATAACGAGCTGAAGAGCAAACGGGATTATGTAATGCAGACACGACCGTCGTAAAATACGACAGGGAGTTGGCAGCCGGATTTCACGCTGGCGTCCTTAGCCGCTGCCTGTAGTTTGTCCAGCGAAACGTACGACACTTTATAGCTGTGTGGTTTGGACACACAGCTACTCCTGGTTTCAGTAGCCGCCTGCCGCTCCAGCCGTTTACGACCATCACCAGGATAGACATAAGGCCGCGCAGCCCGCACTTAAATCCTCAGCCGTGTCGCAGTAGCTAACTCAGCTGTAGAGAACTCCAGGACCCACAGAGAATCGTCACCGCCGGACTGCGCTAAGACGGAACCACCTGCGAAACGCTGCCTTCTCCCACAATACAACCATTCTGTGTTGGTATCTCACTCTGGGTTCCACACTTCATTCACAGGAGGTACACCGTTAACACGCCGTTATATATTCAGTTCACGTAGTATGCTGCGTTATAAAATTTAATGTGTTTCGACTCGATGTGTGTGAATAATAATGTTTTTGAATCTCAATCTACGTAAATTTATAAATGTAGCACCCTGGAATGAAAGCGATTCGATCGCTTCACGCGAGCTTTACGTATTTAAAGGAAATTCATTTAAATTGGAAAAGATGTTCAATTGTTAGTAATAATGGGCAGCATTAAACCATTTAAATCATTGCAGTTTTTTCACAGAAAATGCCTTTTGCATGCTGCACATAAAATTTGTATTTTAATTTATTCACCCAGACGCGTTTCGCCTTTTTTACAAGGCATCTTCAGTGGGTGTCCTGAAATATTACATGATTTGTCCTTTTCACTCATAGGTTATGGTTTCACATCTAGGTTATAGATTTAAAAACAGTTCCTTAACTTTTTTTACGAAATGTAAAGGTACTTACAGGTAACTTTCAGTTCACTGCATCTAAGCAAACTGCTTGCTTTTTCTCATCTGGCAACCAGGTAGACATCTTACAGTTCACTTTCAGTTCACTGTTTTCATTACACATCACTGTAAGTGCCATCTTTTTAATACAGAGATTCATTTGTTTTTCTAAGTGTTACCAACTGTTTTGTGAATGTGTGTGTGTGTGTGTGTACTAGAGAGGGAGAAATTTTTTTAAAATAATAATAATAATAATTATTATTATTATTATTATTATTATTATTATTATATTTCCCTGTATATACTTATGAGAGGAATCAGATGTGTAATCATATACAGGAAAATATAATAATAGTAATAATAATAATAATAATTATTATTATTATTATTATTATTATTATTATTATTATTATTTAAAAAAATCTCTCCCTCTCTAATACACACACACACACACACACACACACACACACACACAAAACAGTTGGTAACACAGAAAAACAAATGAATCTCTGTATTAAAAAGATTGCAGTTACAGTGATGTGTAATGAAAACAGTGAACTGAAAGTGAACTGTAAGATGTCTACCTGGTTGCCAGATGAGAAAAAGCAAGCAGTTTGCTTAGATGCAGTGAACTGAAAGTTACCTGTAAGTACCTTTACATTTCGTAAAAAAAGTTAAGGAACTGTTTTTAAATCTATAACCTAGATGTGAAACCATAACCTATGAGTGAAAAGGACAAATCATGTAATATTTCAGGACACCCACTGAAGATGCCTTGTAAAAAAGGCGAAACGCGTCTGGGTGAATAAATTAAAATACGAATTTTATGTGCAGCATGCAAAAGGCATTTTCTTTGAAAAAACTGCAATTTATATACAGCTGCTGCGAAAATGGCCACTACAAGAAACGTGTCATTTCAATTATACGTCTCGCTTCGAGAAACTATGCTCTCATCATCAGGGTTTCTACACTGAGCACATGCTAGAACTATTTAAACGCTAACAACACATTTTCGGCAGTAATAAAATGTAATAAACTGTTTTCTTATTTTATTTTGTTAGTGCTGCAAATGTACTTTTAGAATTTTCAGTGTTGTAATGATGTATGTTGAGTCTTGTCAACCTGATGTTACAAGCATTGTCTCTCAAAACGCGTCGTTGAATTCTGGTTAAGAACGATTGAAATGGTTGAATGATATCACTTAATACTGATAAACTACAGCCATCGGTGCTTCAGTTGGCATACAAGGTAAGCTTTGAATGTGAAGACTTTAATGGAAAACTGCGGAAGCATTCGTAACAAATTTTCACCTTCTTTACAAACTTCCGCACTCAAACTGTAGTCGGAACCGCTCACAGTTGCAAAATCATTCAAAGAAAGCCTTCATTCCGTAGCGCTGAAGTACCGTGATCAGGCAGTATTACTTTAAGGCGACTTTAACTGTGACGTCTGTGGATTAGTTGTAGGTGGTACGAACAGACAGAGTAGCGAAGAATTTCTGAACACTTTCTCCGAAAACTGTATTGAGCAACTAGAGCGACAACTTAAGTGTAACGGAAATACGTTTGATATCACAGCTAGACACTTGGTGTAGTGCTAGCGTTTTTTACTTACAATTAAAATGTCCAGGCTCCTGAATTCGGGCTCGACTACTGCTTAGATTTTGAATACAAGTCATTAAAAGCAGAGGACCAAGGTATAAGGAATCACTCTCATTCTGACAACGGTCTTGTCAAACAGGGCAGAGAAAAGAAGTTTCAGGCAACTCTCCCTAAAAGGCAGAAGAATAAGCTATGATCAACGACATGAGGATGCAGAAATCAATGGAAGCTACTGAATTCACAGAACACGTGGTAGTTGTAACACACAATTATGATCTCTCAATCAGCAAAAGAGTCCGGATTAGTCTCCCATTTGGATCTTGAGAGGGCACTGTCAAGCGGTATGTGATTATAAGGAAAGGACTGAATAACCTGAGAGATGGATAACCTCTCCTGCTAGCCACATCTCACCCATCTATCATGTAGAGTAATATGTAGGTAGAATGTGACAATTGGACATAGAATCATAAGATCGGATATGTCAGTGATTGCATGGTCAGTACAAATTGCGAGATTTGTTTAACAAATCTGGTAAATTTCCAAGAAAGAACGGAAATGAACCGTGACGGTTCGTCCATGTTCGAATTGTCCGCCTCGTCAAACGAGTTGTCGGTTTCACGTTGAGTCCCGTAGAGGGCGCTGCCGGGGTAGGGGTGCACCGACTCCGAAGCGGTCTGAGACAGCGGAAGCGGCGTGGAGTGCGAAGAACGCCTGTGTTTTGGGCGGACGCCGTCTCAGATCCGGGCGGGAAGTGGAGATCTGATCTCGATGCGTCTCGGAGTGAATTCTCCACTGGCACTGCGCGCGCCAGTTGGTGTTTGTACGCTTTGAACTTATGATTTTCTCTTGGCGATTGAGTTATTGGTTTTGCCTGGCGATTTTTTATGGCTAGGTAACAAACGTGAAAGCATGCGAATGTGAGATCTTAGTAGCGTCCGACCGATTCAGATTGTTTATTCAGAACTAGTGGGTTCGTGGAAGCGTCCGTGGATTTCTCCTAGTAGCTGAAACCGCCTTATTGGGTCTGAGCCACACGGAGTGGCCGGCAATGTCATGAACTGTGCGGCCCCTCCCTTGGGCATGTGTGTGTGTTGTTCTTAGTATAAGGTAGTTTCAGCAGTGTGTAAGTCTAGGGACCTATGACCTCAGCAGTTTGGTCCCTTAGGAACTCACACACATTTAAACATTTATTCGGTCTGTAAAATTGTGGCGTTATCGCATTCCCACGGTTCGTGTCCTCCGAAGTCCGTGTTTTGTCGATCTTGGATGAAGACGTTAGTTAACTGCTCCGCTCCTTTCGTCATTGTTCAGCAGCGTTCATGTACTTCTAATGAGCCTGTGTTTTCTCTGGCGTTTCCTTTGATTGTTATAAATTATATTGCGCTTTGCGTCTATGGGATAAGTGACTGCGTGCGTGTGGAACCGGCAACTGGTAGCCTCAAACTTAGACGCACTTTTATTGTGTTTCAGTGTCACAAGTGTGGCGGATAACCTGCTTGTTTTGGTCTTACTGAATCCAACAGCTGACCTAGCAAGTTTTTAAAGAGACCCCGATGCAGGGTCCCTCCCGAGCTCAGATAAAGGCTCCGAAATTTATGTATTTTTAAAGTATAATCTGTACCTGCTTGTAGATTGTTATTCGAGTACAGATACGCGCTAAACTTAAAAACTCAAGTGCACCTTGACTAAATTCTAAGGTACTTGCTTAAAACTGTTGCTCTAATTATTATCTAAGTGTGGCATGTCCTGAGCCTTTAGAAGGTTTTACTTGTTTCTGATCTGGTTTCACTTAGTAGACACCTGGATCGAATTTACTTTGCAACTTGTGCTACCACTCTGTGTAAAACACAGGGTGAGTCACAAACTTTTGCCACCACGAGTGACTCCGAAAGTATAAGGCAAAAGTTGCATCAGACAATGGGGGCCATAATATGACGGTTTTTTGTTGCTAGGTCGAGTAGCTTCAGAAATATGAAGGTCAACTTTGTTTCTTTAAATGGGATGTTATAGTTTGGTACTTATTTTCTGATAGCGGCTATCGAGACGAATTGAACGAGGTGTAACAGTAAGGTCTTTGAAGGCCAACGAAGGTCAAAATGGTGGCATGAATGTCCATTTACAGAAGGTGTTCGAAGTGATGATCATTGGTATCAATGCAATGCTGCAATCTTCTTATCATGGATTGACTAGTATTCCTTATCACATCGACATTTATCGAAGCACATGCTCTGACAGTTCCCTCTCGTATATCTTCAGGTTTAGTTGGAACGTCTTTATAAATAATGTCTTTTACGAATCCCCGCAAGAAAAAATCTGGAGGCGTCAAGTGGCGAACGAGCCGGCCACGACACTTCTCCTCGGCGCCAATCCAACGATTTGGCAATTGTCTTTGCAACTCATTACTAGCCATCAGCAAAAAATGTGCCGGACACACATCGTGTTAATACCACATTCTGTTCCTTGTTCCTAAAGGTATTTCTTCCAATAACAGGCCTAATGTTTCTTGCAGGAATATTCCGTACTTCCTACCATTAAGATTTCCTTCGATGAAACAGGGGCCTATGATTCTGACCTCCAGAATCCCACACCATACATTCACCAACCACGGTTTTTGGTGTGCAACTTGCCGCAGCCAACATGTATTTTCAGTTGCCCAATAATGCATGTTATGCAAATTTAACGTTTCCATGGTTCGTGAATGTAGCCTCGTCAGTAAATAAAATCAAATTAATAAATGTGTCATCCCTCTGAATCTGAAGTTGAGCCCATCGGTAGAATTCAATGCGACGCATACAATCCGAACCAGTTAATTCTTGGCGGAGACTGATATGGTAAGTATGACAGTTATGGCAACGCTACGAACAACACTACTCTGGCTCTTGCCATATTCCCTTGCGGTTTGAAATTAACACAAGGATCTCGAACCACATTGGCAAGAGTAGCAATTTCTGTTTCCTCTTAAGTAACTTTCCTTTGCCGGAAATGTTTCCGATGAGATAAAGATCCAGTTGTTCTCAATTTATCTTACACTAATTTGAATGTGCGACGTATAGGTTGACTACGTTGAGGATATCTTTGAGCGTATAAGTCTCTAAGCCGGCCTGGTGGACGAGCGATTCTAGGCGCTTCATTCCGGAACCACGCGGTTGCTACGGTCGCAGTTTCGAATCCTGCCTCGGGCATCGATATGTGAGATGCCCTTAGGTTCTACATCTACATTTATACTCCGCAAGCCACCCAACGGTGTGTGGCGGACGGCACTTTACGTGCCACTGTCATTACCTCCCTTTCCTGTTCCAGTCGCGTAAGGTTCACGGGAAGAACGACTGCCGGAAAGCCTCCGTGCGCGCTCGAATCTCTCTAATTTTACATTCGTGATCTCCTCGGGAGGTATAAGTAGGTGGAAGCAATATATTCGATACCTCATCCAGAAACGCACCCTCTCGAAACCTGGACAGCAAGCTACAACGCTATGCTGAGCGCCTCTCTTGCACAGTCTGCCACTTGAGTTTGCTAAACATATCCGTAACGCTATATCACGCTTACCAACTAACCCTGTGACGAAACGCGCCGCTCTTCTTTGGATCTTCTCTATCTCCTCTGTCAACCCGACCTGGTACGGATCCCACACTGATGAGCAATACTCAAGTATATGTCGAACGAGTATTTTGTAAGCCACCTCCTTTGTTGATGGAGTACATTTTCTAAGGACTCTCCCAATGAATCTCAACCTGGCACCCGCCTTACCAACAATTAATTTTGTATGATCATTCCACTTCAAATCGTTCCGCACGCATACTCCCAGATATTTTACAGAAGTAACTGCTAGCAGTGTTTGTTCCGCTATCATATAATCATACAATAAAGGATCCTTCTTTCTATGTATTCGCAATACATTACATTTGTCCATGTTAAGGGTCAGTTGCCACTCCCTACACCAAGTACCTATCCGCTGCAGATCTTCCTGCATTTCGCTACAATTTTCCAATACTGCAACTTCTCTGTGTACTACAGCATCATCCTCGAAAAGCCGCATGGAACTTCCGATACCATCTACTAGGTCATATATATATATATATATATATATATATATATATATATATATATATATATATATATATATTGTGAAAAGCGATGGTCCCATAACACTCCCCTGTCGCACGCCAGAGGTTACTTTAACGTCTGTAGACGTCTCTCCATTGAGAACAACATGCTGTGTTCTGTTTGCTAAAAACTCTTCAATCCAGCCACACAGTTGTTCTGATATTCCGTAGGCTCTTACTTTATCATGCGACAGTGCGGAACTGTATCGAACGCCTTCCTGAAGTCAAGGAAAATGGCATCTACCTGGGAGCCTGTATCTAATATTTTCTCGGTCTCATGAACAAATAAAGCGAGTTGGTCTCACACGATCGCTGTTTCCGGAATCCATGTTGATTTCTACATCTACATCTACATCTACATCTATACTCCGCGAGCCACCTTACGGTGTGTGGCGGAGGGTACTTATTGTACCACTATCTGATCCCCCCTTCCCTGTTCCATTCACGAATTGTGCGTGGGAAGAACGACTGCTTGTAAGTCTCCGTATTTGCTCTAATTTCTCGGATCTTTTCGTTGTGATCATTACGCGAGATATATGTGGGCGGTAGTAATATGTTGCCCATCTCTTCCCGGAATATGCTCTCTCGTAATTTCGATAATAAACCTCTCCGTATTGCTTAACGCCTTTCTTGAAGTGTCCGCCACTGGAGCTTGTTCAGCATCTCCGTAACGCTCTCGCGCTGACTAAATGTCCCCATGACGAATCGCGCTGCTTTTCGCTGGATCATGTCTATCTCTTCTATTAATCCAACCTGGTAAGGGTCCCATACTGATGAGCAATACTCAAGAATCGGACGAACAAGCGTTTTGTAAGCTACTTCTTTCGTCGATGAGTCACATTTTCTTAGAATTCTTCCTATGAATCTCAACCTGGCGCCTGCTTTTCCCACTATTTGTTTTATGTGATCATTCCACTTCAGATCGCTCCGGATAGTAACTCCTAAGTATTTTACGGTCGTTACCGCTTCCAATGATTTACCACCTATGGCATAATCGTACTGGAATGGATTTCTGCCCCTATGTATGCGCATTATATTACATTTATCTACGTTTAGGGAAAGCTGCCAGCTGTCGCACCATGCATTAATCCTCTGCAGGTCTTCCTGGAGTACGTACGAGTCTTCTGATGTTGCTACTTTCTTGTAGACAACCGTGTCATCTGCAAATAGCCTCACGGAGCTACCGATGTTGTCAACTAAGTCATTTATGTATATTGTAAACAATAAAGGTCCTATCACGCTTCCTTGCGGTACTCCCGAAATTACCTCTACATCTGCAGATTTTGAACCGTTAAGAATGACATGTTGTGTTCTTTCTTCTAGGAAATCCTGAATCCAATCACAAACCTGGTCCGATATTCCGTAAGCTCGTATTTTTTTCATTAAACGTAAGTGCGGAACCGTATCAAATGCCTTCCTGAAGTCCAGGAATACGGCATCAATCTGCTCGCCAGTGTCTACGGCACTGTGAATTTCTTGGGCAAATAGGGCGAGCTGAGTTTCACATGATCTCTGTTTGCGGAATCCATGTTGGTTATGATGAAGGAGATTTGTATTATCTAAGAACGTCATAATACGAGAACACAAAACATGTTCCATTATTCTACAACAGATTGACGTAAGCGAAATAGGCCTATAATTATTCGCATCTGATTTATGACCCTTCTTGAAAATGGGAACGACCTGCGCTTTCTTCCAGTCGCTAGGTACTTTACGTTCTTCCAGCGATCTACGATAAATTGCTGATAGAAAGGGGGCAAGTTCTTTAGCATAATCACTGTAGAATCTTAAGGGTATCTCGTCTGGTCCGGATGCTTTTCCGCTACTAAGTGATAGCAGTTGTTTTTCAATTCCGATATCGTTTATTTCAATATTTTCCATTTTGGCGTCCGTGCGACGGCTGAAGTCAGGGACCGTGTTACGATTTTCCGCAGTGAAACCGTTTCGGAACACTGAATTCAGTATTTCTGCCTTTCTTCGGTCGTCCTCTGTTTCGGTGCCATCGTGGTCAACGAGTGACTGAATAGGGGATTTAGATCCGCTTACCGATTTTACATATGACCAAAACTTTTTAGGGTTCTTGTTTAGATTGTTTGCCAATGTTTTATGTTCGAATTCGTTGAATGCTTCTCTCATTGCTCTCTTTACGCTCTTTTTCGCTTCGTTCAGCTTTTCCTTATCAGCTATGATTCGACTACTCTTAAACCTATGATGAAGCTTTCTTTGTTTCCGTAGTACCTTTCGTACATGATTGTTATACCACGGTGGATCTTTCCCCTCGCTTTGGACCTTAGTCGGTACGAACTTATCTAAGGCGTACTGGACTATGTTTCTGAATTTTTTCCATTTTTGTTCCACATCCTCTTCCTCAGAAATGAACGTTTGATGGTGGTCACTCAGATATTCTGCGATTTGTGCCCTATCACTCTTGTTAAGCAAATATATTTTCCTTCCTTTCTTGGCATTTCTTATTACACTTGTAGTCATTGATGCAACCACTGACTTATGATCACTGATACCCTCTTCTACATTCACGGAGTCGAAAAGTTCCGGTCTATTTGTTGCTATGAGGTCTAAAACGTTAGCTTCACGAGTTGGTTCTCTAACTATCTGCTCGAAGTAATTCTCGGACAAGGCAGTCAGGATAATGTCACAAGAGTCTCTGTCCCTGGCTCCAGTTCTGATTGTGTGACTATCCCATTCTATACCTGGTAGATTGAAGTCTCCCCCTATTACAATAGTATGATCACGAAACTTCTTCACGACGTTCTGCAGGTTCTCTCTGAGGCGCTCAACTACTACGGTTGCTGATGCAGGTGGTCTATAGAAGCATCCGACTATCATATCTGACCCACCTTTGATACTTAGCTTAACCCAGATTATTTCACATTCGCATTCGCTAATAACTTCACTGGATATTATTGAATTCTTTACTGCTATAAATACTCCTCCACCATTGGCGTTTATCCTATCCTTGCGGTATATATTCCATTCTGTGTCTAGGATTTCGTTACTGTTCACTTCCGGTTTTAACCAACTTTCCGTTCCTAATACTATATGCGCACTATTTCCTTCAATAAGAGATACTAATTCAGGAACCTTGCCCTGGATACTCCTGCAGTTTACCAATATTACGTTAACTTTTCCTGTTTTTGGTCTCTGAGGACGGACGTTCTTTATCAACGATGATAATGTCCTCTCTGGTAAGCCGTCAGGTATTTTATCGTTTCGCCCAAGGGGGGGTCCCTCTAACCTAAAAAACCCCCGTGTGCCCGCCACACGTACTCTGCTACCCTAGTAGCTGCTTCCGGTGTGTAGTGCACGCCTGACCTGTCTAGGGGGGCCCTACAGTTCTCCACCCAATAACGGAGGTCGATGAATTTGCAACCATTATAGTCGCAGAGTCGTCTGAGCCTCTGGTTTAGACCCTCCACACGGCTCCAAACCAGAGGACCGCGATCGACTCTGGGCACTATGCTGCAGATATTAAGCTCAGCTTGCACTCCGCGTGCGATGCTGGTTGTCTTCACCAAATCAGCCAGCCGCCAGAAGGAACCAAGGATGGCCTCAGAACCCAAGCGGCAGGCGTCATTCGTTCCAACATGTGCTACTATCTGCAGCCGTTCACACCCAGTGCGTTCAATAGCTGCCGGAAGGGCCTCCTCCACATTACGGACGAGACCCCCCGGCAAGCACACCGAGTGCACACTGGCATTCTTCCCCGACCTACCCGCTATTTTCCTGAGGGGCTCCATAACCCGCCTAACGTTGGAGCTCCCTATAACTAATAGGCCCGCCCTCTGTGACTGTCGGGACCTTGCCGGAGAATCGGCCACTGGCCCAACAGGCGAGGCATCCTGTGGTGGCTCGGAAACGATGTCATCACCACTAGGAAGCACCCCGTACCTGTTGGAAAGGGGTAAGGCAGCTGCCACGCGGCCAGATCCCACCTTCGCCTTTCGGCCAGGCACGCGAGAGCCCACCACTGTCCGCCATTCACCCTGGAGTGATGGCTGACCGGTAAGATGCTCACTGCCGGAAGACGCAGCGACATCAGGGGTTCCATGTGATTCCAAAGCCACCGAAGTAGGCATAGGTCTCACCACAGTTGCCCCAACGCCACTACGAGCCGACGCCTGCGCCTCGAGCTCGATGAGCCTAACAGACAAAGCCTCCACCTGCCCCCGAAGAGTGGCCAATTCTCCTTGCGTCCGCTCACAACAACCACAGTCCCTACACATGACTATGTTTACCCTACCCTATACGGTGACAAATTCCCAAGATAATCTTCTGATGAGCTACTCTGATAATCAAGAAACACTCACTGAAATACGAGACGCGAAAACTACGCTAGGTTTTCCCAGAAAAACTATTTAAAAGCTAAGCGCAGCAAATAAGTACAAAAACGCTTTATACAAACAGTACTCGCTGCTGCTGGTGCTCTCGCTCTGGCTGTCCCAAGACAACTGCTGATTCAAGTGACTAGTGGCTAACGGCCGCGAAACAAACAAAGACGGTTTTAGGGCGCTTTCTGTTCTAAACGATCAAGAAAACACTAAGAAATCTAACACGAAAACTACGTAAAGTTTTATCAAGAACTGTTAGTTACTATGCAGAGCAGATAAACACAAATAGAATCCCTTCCTTAGTGGAAGGTCGTAAACAAAATGCAAAATAAACGCTTTATACAAACAGTACTGTGCTGCTGCTGGTGCTCTCGCTGTCACAAGACAGAGTAGATTCTGGGTTTCCAGAAATGACATGATACGCGAGCAAAAAACATGTTCTAAAATTCTACAACAGATCGATGTCAGAGATGTAGGCCTATAGTTTTGCACATCTGCTCGACGACCCTTCTTGAAGACTGGGACTAACTGTGCTCTTTTCCAATCATTTGGAACCTTCCGTTCCTCTAGAGACTTGCGGTACACGGCTGTTAGAAGGGGGGCAAGTTCTTCCGCGTACTTTGTGTAGAATGGAGTTGGTATCCCGTCAGGTCCAGTGGACTTTCCTCTGTTGAGTGATTTCAGTTGCTTCTCTATTCCTTGGACACTTGTTTCGACGTCAGCCATTTTATTGTTTGTGCGAGGATTTAGAGAAGGAACTGCAGTGCGGTCTTCCTCTGTGAAGCAGCTTTGGAAAAAGGTGTTTAGTATTTCAACTCTACGAGTGTCATCCTCTGTTTCAATGCCACTATCATCCCAGAGTGACTGGATATGCAGTTTCGATCCACTTACTGATTTAACGTAAGACCAAAACTTCCTAGGATTTTCTGTCAAGTCGGTACATAGAATTTTACTTTCGAATTCACTGAACGCTTCACGCATAGCCCTCCTTACGCTAACTTTGACATCGTTTCGCTTCTGTTTGTCTGCGAGGTTTTGGCTGCATTTAAATTTGCAGTGAAGTTATCTTTGCTATCGCAGTAGTTTCCTAACTTTGTTGTTGAACCACGGTGGGTTTTTCACGTCCCTCACAGTTTTACTCGGCACGTACCTGTCAAAAACGCATTTTACAATTGCCGTGAACTTTTTCATAAACACTCAACATAGTCAGTTTCGGAACAGAAATTTTCGTTTTGATCTGTTAGGTAGTCTGAAATCTGCCTCCTATTACTCTTGCTAAACAGATAAACCTTCCTCCCTTTTTTTATATTCCTATTTACTTCCATATTCAGGGATGCTGCAACGGCCTTATGATCACTGATTCCCCGTTCTGCGCTTACAGAGTCGAAAAGTTCGGGTCTGTTTGTTATCAGTAGGTCCAAGATGTTATCTCCACGAGCCGGTTCTCTGTTTCATTGCTCCAGGTAATTTTCGGATAGTGCACTCGATGCTCTGTCCCTACCACCCGTCCTAAACATCAGAGCGTCCCAGTCTGTATCTGGTAAATTGAAATCTCCACCTAAGACTATAAGATGCTGAGGAATTGTATGTGAAATGTATTCCAGATTTTCTCTCAGTTGTTCTGCCACTAATGCTGCTGAGTCGGGAGGTCGGTAAAACGAGCCAATTACTAACTTAGCTCGGTTGTTGAGTATAGCCTCCACCCATAATAATTCACAGGAACTATCCACTTCTATTTCACTACAGGATTAACTACTACCAACAGCGACAAACACGCCACCACCGGTTGTATGCAATCTACACTTCCTAAACACCGTCTGTGCCTTTGTAAAAATTTCGGCGGAATTTATCTCTGGCTTCAGCCAGCTTTCCGTACCTATAACGATTTCAGCTTCGGTGCTTTCCATCAGCGCTTGAAGTTCCGGTACTTTACCAACGCAGCTTCGACAGTTTACAATTACAATACCGATTGCTGCTTGGTCCCCGCATGTCCTGACTTTGCACCGCACCCTTTGAGGCTGTTGCCCTTTCTGTACTTGTCCGAGGCCATCTAACCTAAAAAACCGCCCAGTCCACGGCACACAACCCCTGCTACCCGTGTAGCCGTCTGCTGTGTGTAGTGGACTCCTGACCTATCCAGCGGAACCCGAAACCCCACCACCCCATGGTGCAAGTCGAGGAATCTGCAGGTTAATTAGGTTTAAGTAGTTCTAAGTCTAGGGGACAGATGCCCTCAGATGTTATGTCCCATAGTGCTTAAAGCCATTCGAACCATTTGAAATTACATCGAGTTCTACCCGTTAGGGCAAGTTCAGTTTCAAATCTAAATCTTTTTTTTTTTTGGGAGGGGGGGGGGAATATTTGGTGGCCTGTGGTGCCTCATCTTTCTTATAAGTTTGTACTTGTACATTGCTGTCACCCTTTAAACGATTTTTGCATTTTTCTACTCAATCGGCCACCAAATCGAATTTAAGCTTAAATCTCAATTTCTCGTTTGACTGTAATTTATTGGGCACTCTGCCGTACTTTTCCAAGTCTTATTACTAAGAGGCTGGCTTTGGTCAAAGATTTTGTTTTTTTCTGTTATTTTATTTAACTTTTCAAAGGCCTATGCGGTCGGAAAGGTCAGTATTTAAAACAGTCCTGGGGCCTATTGCTTTGAGTCCCGAATTACCGGCTGTGTATTATTGAACGACCTTAAGCCGATTCTTGTAAGCTGTAGAAGCTATCATAGGCCAAAAAATGAGAGTAACATTGCAGATACTCTACGTCGTTTTCTTTATTCTTAATATCGGGCATTAATTAAGAGCCCTCACTTGTTCAATTCATCTTTGGGATCTGTCACTGTAATCTTTGTTTGTATTCTGCTTTAGAGTTAATGAAGTTTTGTACAATGTCTAACTCAACCGTTACCCAGCCTTTCCCTGGGCTGTTTTGCCCAGTTAAGACAGCACGCCTCGATGTGCCGTTTCAGGATATATTCTTTGTGCGTTCCTGGTTGGTCAGTTTGAAGATTCCAAGAATCATATACAGGGCGTTACAAAAAGGTACGGCCAAACTTTCAGGAAACATTCATCACACACAAAGAAAGAGATATGTTATGTGTACATGTGTCCGGAAACGCTTACTTTCCATGTTAGAGCTCATTTTATTACTTCAAATCACATTAATCACGGAATGTAAACACACAGCAACAGAAAGTACCAGCGTGACTTCAAACACTATGTTACAGGAAACGTTCAAAATGTCCTCCGTTAGCGAGGATACATGCATCCACCCTCCGTCGGATGGAATCCCTGATGCGCTGATGCAGCCCTGGAGAATGGCGTATTGTATCACAGCCGTCCACAATACGAGCACGAAGAGTCTCTACATTTGGTACTGGGGTTGCGTAGACAAGAGCTTTCAAATGCCCCCATAAATGAAAGTCAAGAGGGTTGAGGTCAGGAGAGCGTGGAGGCCATGGAATTGGTCCGCCTCTACCAATTCATCGGTCACCGAATCTGTTGTTTAGAAGCGTACGAACACTTCGACTGAAATGTGCAGGAGCTCCATTGTGCATGAACCAGATGTTGTGTCGTTCTTGTAAAGGCATATGTTCTAGCAGCACAGGTAGAGTACCCCGTATGAAATCATGATAACGTGCTCCATTGAGCATAGGTGGAAGAACATGGGGCCCAGTCAAGACATCACCAGCAATGCCTGCTCAAACGTTCACATAAAATCTGTGCTGATGACGTGACTGCACAATTGCGTGCGGATTCTCGTCAGCACACACATGTTGATTGTGAAAATTTACAATTTGATCACATACTGACGAAACTAAAATGAGCTGTAATATGGAAATTAAGCGTTTCTGGACACATGTCCACATAACATCTTTTCTTTATTTGTGTGTGAGGAATGTTTCCTGAAAGTTTGGCCGTACCTTTTTGTAACACCCTGTATAGAATTCAACAATTTACAGCCTAAGTTCGTTGTTGAGAGCCGTCTGAATCTGTCAGTGCGTCGACTGCGATTGAAAATAAATAAAATCGAGTTTCTCACTGTTTTTAGACATTTTCACTTCAAGGTTCGGACCACCGCACAAATCAAAACCGACCGGGATGACGTTCACAGTGACTCTGCATCATCAATAACGACCATACTTTTGAATTAATGAATTTAAATGCAGTGAGAAAAGTATGGAGGGCGAAGTGTACTCCAGCTGTCCAGTTGAAGTCACCACAAAGGAAACCATAACCTAGAATATGGTAATGCAGTTCGTGAGACTGCTGAGACTGAAGGCATCTCAGTTGAGTGAATGCATAATACACTGCATAGAGAATTGGTTATGAAGAAGCTGCCACGATTGCTCACAACCGACCAACTGTGCATCCGGGACAACATATCAACACAATGTCTGGCGATGTTTTATCGCAATTCAGAAGACTTTTTGTGCCGAGTTTTGACTGTTGATGAAGTCTGGGTGCGCCATTACGCAACAGGGTCAAAATGGCAGTCAAAACAATGGACAAAAGTTGGTGAAAGTACACCGAAGAAGTCAAAGTTCGTTTCGTCAGCTGTTGATGTGATGCAACTGTTTTTTTTTTTGGGGGGGGGGGTGTTCCCACGGAACAATTCTCGTAGATTACTGGGGAAAAGGCAGAACCCAAACTGGACCCTGTTATGCTTCACTATTCGATCATTTGAAACTTGCGATACCTGACAAAAGACCAAGGTTGTCACTAGAAAAGTGCTCTTTCAGCAGAATAATGCATCATTCCATACATTAGCTTCACAATGGCGAAAGTGCATGAATTGGGTTTTGAATTGGTTCCTCATCCACACTCTTCACAAGACTTACGCCCAAGTGCTTCTTCCTGTTCCCTAACTTGAAACTTTGGCTTGCTGGGGAGAAATTTTCATCAAATGGGGAAGTCGTACTTGCAGTCAACGAGTATTTTACTGAGTTTGAAAGAGCCCATTTTTCCGATGGGATGAAAAAAACTGGAGGATCACTGGACAAAGCGTATTTTCCTCCCGAAACAAGGCGAGTTGTTTACGAAAAACAAAGTTTCTTTTACCAGAGTTGTCAAACAACCCTCGTATCTATGCTTGTTCTCTACTAGGCTTCTCTATCTGGAGATGCGAAAAGTGGACACTAGGCTGTCCTGAGAAGAGAAGAAAGAGGCACTGAGGTTCCACGCAGGGGTCGCTCCTTTGGGACGCAGGCAGCAGTGTCTTTTCAACTGGGCAGCGAAGTCACGAGTGGGAGAATGTGGCAGAACAAGCTTTGTGCAAGCGAATTGCCAGGCGCCGGACCGTGGCCCCTCCCAGCCTAGGATAATGACGTACGACGCAGTTACAGTGGTAAATATGCAACCGCCTACTGCTTCCTCCATCCCAGCCTGCGGACAGCATAGTGCGTCCGCAGCTAAACGAAAAAAACTTGGCTGACTTGAGGAAATTCAGAGAAAAACACAACTCTCGACATGCAGAAGTATAGACTACGGACGCAGATAACAACCGTCTGTGGCGTTATGGTAAAGCTGGTTAGTCTCCCAGCCGACACCGAGAGAGCAGAACCTATTTTCTCCTGTTGTATCCCACGGTGGCGAAATTGCGCATGTGACAAGAACACGCTGCACTAATAGTTGGGCTGTGATGTCTGTCCTGAGCTCCACTTTCTGAGCAGAGATAGGCAGCAGAGAAGTCGACTGGGCGAAGTTTTTACGGAGTCAGTAGAGGTAGTAGGACAGACTTAATTAATTATGCTATTGGCCAATGTTGGTGGCAAGGCACCCCTTGGTCGGGAAATCAGACTTGTAGGACGGGCGAGTAAGCAAGATAGCTTGGAAATCGGACGGTGATTTAGGGAAGTCACATTGCAGAATCAGATGGGGAAATCAAAAAGAGTTGAGATTCTGCGTCGGATGACAGCAGTGAAGTGCACATACGACCAGCTGTGACGGAGGGCAGTTTCGAGTTACCATGGTTCGAAGCCAACCAGCACAGCTCATTGCTGCATCGGCATGTTATTAATGAATAGGCACAGCAATTTGTTCGTTTGGATGGAAACGGCGTCCTCCGTAACAGTCGCTCTGCCCCAGTAAGTTAGTTATCTTCTTTTACTGTCAATTCCTTGTCGTTAAATCACCGCGTAACTACCTTGCGACTTCACACTTCTATATGTATGACAGAGGAGCATCGTAGCCCGATTGGTATACTTACTCATATCCGAGACTTGCCAGCCTGTAGTGACGAGCGTTAATATGATCAGTCGTGTATTGTCGGAAATGATAGTGAAATCCTTGCAGACTTCAATGTTGTTTCTGAAATAAATTCTGAATATCTTATTTTATGACGTTGCTTTCATAGCTAGTAAATCCCATGCCACTCTGGACACAGCATTTAGGGCCCCTTATACCAGGTCGCGTTATCAGAAATAATTAGCACTGGACGCTGAGGAGAGACCTGCTACCGGAATTAGGCTGAGACGATCGGATAAGAGAATTACAATTCGAGAGGAGGTCTCGCAAACCAATGAATTGGTAACATATGCGAGTTGGAGCAAGCTCTCTTAGAAGTTTAAAAGTGGTACAGAAGCTAGAAAGTCTGAAAAGGGAAATGTTAGGGCTTAGCCTAGGTTTCTATTAAATGGTTTCTAGTCAGACGAATGGAACCTTATGTCAACAGCAGAAGAAAATGAGACGTGGTACTTAAGGAAAGGCAGGATTCAGTGTGGGCGGGGCCGTACTGTTACCGTTGGTTGCTCAGCTTTTTTTAAAAAAAAAATCACGTACACTTTATCTGAAAACAATTGCAAGTAAGGCTGACACCAAGGAACAATTATCAAATTTGACTATTAAGACATAATGTCTAATAAAAAATCTCTTAAGCAAGTTGCACTCACGGCTGAAGGCCTTCTTGACCAAAAATTAAACTTGTCAGCTAAAGGCCCCAACAGTAATATCTCAAAAAAAACTTCACCGCTGAAGTTCTAGATAGCAGATCCTTAAGAACGAGTTAAACTTCTCCAAGAGATACTAAAATATTCTAAAAAACGGACAACCATCAAATTTTCACTATTAAGAGACAATATCTAATTAAAAATTCTTAAGACAAATTGCATTCATGGCTGAAGGTCTTATTGACAAAAAATTCAAATTATTTGTAGGCTGAAGGCCCCAATAGTAATAACTCAAAAACAATTTGACGGATGAAGGCCTAGATAGCAAATTCTTAAGAACAAGTTAACTTCTACAAGAAATTTTAAAATATTACAAAAGGGCAATGATCAAATTTTCACTCTTAAGAAACAATATCTAATTAACAATTCTTAAGACAAATTTCTGAAGGCCTTATTGATAATTATCACAATCTGACGAAATCAATAGAGTAGTGGGCCTCAGACAGTGCTCCAAGGATCCACCAGGGAAAGTCGCTCAACTTCGTAAAGGATGTGACAGGCAGCCAAGAGTTGTATTCACTTAACCGGATGGCAACTCAAACTAGTGACAGTTTAAACGCAGGCCAACAATCTTGCAACATCTACCTAAAGTCTGATAACCAACACAACGATGGAATAACCCAGGCAAGGCGGAACTGGCGGACACCAGTGCGTCTTCAGAATCTGGTGTTTAGAACAAAAAGAAGCAGAAGGACCCACTATGACCAAAGTAGTCCAAAAGAAACAAATATCTGAACCACAATCAAGGAGAATGTCGAACTAGATGCCTTACCGGACAGCAGCGGCAAGGTGAGGAAACATACACTGCTGTGAAAATACGCTAACCTCCAGGGCAGGTAACTGGGACGTTAGCGGCCACTAGGCAAAAAATACCGCTGGTTGAACTTCATCAATAAACACAAGGAATTCAATGATTAATAATAAAACGTGGAGGATGGCTAATTAATTTCGCCAACTCCAGCACTCCACTCGTTGCTCTTCATCTCGGCGATCCTGCGAGCAGCATTGCATGAACAAATGGCGTGATCTCAAAATAGTGGAGGTTTCACTACTCGGTTAATGTTCACTCAGCTCAAACGTCCTGGGTCCGGTGGAGAACGAGGCTGTCTCCCACGCAACTACAGCCCCTCGATCTGGCAGTGCTCACGTACTGCCAGCGGTCCTGGCACGTCCTCGCGCTGCCGGACCTCACTGCTGCTCTGTACCAACCGAACTACCCAACACACTGCGACCCAGAAAGCACTTGACGCCCCTCCAAAGATAGTACTAGGGTACTAGATATCGATAACTGCTGCTGCTGCCACTCGCGGAAAGACAACGCTAGTAAATGTAGTGGCGCCAGTAAACACGAGAAGAAAACGAGACGCCACCATCCTTATTACAAGATGTCAACCTACCAATGCGACCCGCAACATGGCTCAAAAATACTATTACAGGACTACGATACATCGCGAATAGGAAAACAGAGAAGAGAAGGAGTTGCTGCGAACAGTTCAGTGACAGCATTGTTCTCATCGGAATCGACAACCAACCTAAGCCAACAACAACAGTTCAGGTATATATGCCGAAATGACAAGCAGAAGATGAAAATATAGAAAAAATGAGGTTATTGAACTTGTAATTTAGTATATAAGAAGTGATAGAGGTGCTGGTAATACAATAACCATGGGGAATTGTGATGACGTTGCAGTCGAAAGAACAGAAGAAAAAAACAGAGTTACGTAAGAATATGGACATAGCAGCTGGAGTGGGAGAAAGAAAAGACTGAATTCTGCAATAACAGACTGTTCAAAATTCACAAGGGGAGGTGTTATACTTGCAAAAGACGAGATAGTGGAAGATACCAAATGGACTACATCAGGGTCCGACAGAAATCCGGAAATAAGTCATCAGACGCAAGGTGCACCCAAGAGCAGAGTTAGATCCGGATTACAACTTAGTAATTACGAATTGTTGGCTAAAGTATTAAGATTCATCCAGAAGAATCAATGTGCAGAGAAATGGAATAATGAAGCCTGACAAAATTATATGCGTCTGAAGTTCTGTGATGCCATAAATACTGCAATAATGAAACCACAGTATGCAGTTTCGTTGAAAAGGTATGGACATATGTAAAAAGGGGAGCCACAGATACAAGGACGGTGACTGCGGAGAAAACTTCGATGCTGAGCGCCATTCATCGGCGACGAAGGTTGCAATTTGGATGCCAATACCGCAACTAGAGGTCTGCTCAGTGGCGGCAGCTGGCTTTTTCAGAAGAGAGATGCTCGTCGGCGTCTACGGCGTCAACGTCTGAAAGCCAACACTCCTCCAACAATCATCTGAAGGGTTCAGGTCGGAGGGGATATTTTTGTGACAATACTTGGGTGACGCACAGCTAGTTACAGTTTATGACATAGCTCCATACAGTATTGCAAAACAGTCCTCCAAAATAGTGTGTTCAATTAACGATTTAACAATTGAAAATTTTAGGGGAAGGTTGCAACAGTTAGACTGGTACGAGGTGTACAGGGAACCTTATGCTAATTTAAAATTTGAACTGTTCATGAAACCTTTATAAGTACATTTGAAAACTGTTTCCCTAAGAAAACAGTGAAATATGACTGTAAGAAACCATCTAAAAAAAGGGCACAAAATACCTTGTAAACAGAAAAGGGAAATGTATCTTATAGCTAGAAGTAATGATCCAGAAACAGTGAAACATTATAAAAACTACTACACTGTATTAAGAGAAGTTATTAAAAAGTCCAGAATTATGTGCATCATGTATGAGGTTAGCATATCTGATAATAAAATTAAAACAATTCGGAATATACTTAAAAGGGAACAGGGCAACACAGAGCGCAGGAAGGCTGTATTTCAATCAGACTCAATGAAAAGTTTATTAAGAAGAAGTCGTATGTACAAAACACTTTTAATAATCATTTTTAAGTGTTGTAGAGGAAAAAGCATCCAACTACTCATTAGAAAATGCATGGCAGTATATGGAAGAGGCAATACCAATGCAATTTGATAAATTCGGAAAATTTGAAATTAGGAAAAGCTCACATGGAACTGATGGCATTTCCAACAGAATACTAAAAGCTTGTTCCCAGCAGATAAGTAGGATTCTCAGCCACATACGTAGTAGCTCACTGAAGCAGGGCATTTTTCCAGATAGATTGAAAAACGCTATTGTTAAACAGTGAATAACAAAGGTGATAGGTCTGATGATAACAACTATCGCCCAATCTCACTTCTCACAGCTTTATCCAAAATTCTTGAAAAAGTAATCTGTTCAAGAGTACCGTCACATATTTGAAAAAATGAAGTACTAACAAAATGTCAGTTTGGTTTTCAAAAAAGCCTTTCAACAGAAAATGCTATTTATACTTTCATTGGTCAAATATTAAATGCACTGAATATCCGAACATCACTCATTGCGATATTTTGTGATCTCTCCAAGGCTTTTTATTGTATGAATCATGAAATTCTTCTAGATGAGCTTAAGTATTTTGGTATGAGTGGGACAGAGCATAAATGGTTTAATTCATATGTAACCGGAAGAATGCACGGAACATAAAATTCTGTACACTAAATGGCATAACACCATTGATAAATGTGGACTATGAACAGAAAGTCTGTTGCTAAGGCAGAATATTGAAAATTTGTGGGTGGGTGCATTGATGAGAAATTGAATTGGAAGAAACACCTAGATGATCTGCTGAAACGGTTACATTCAGCTACTTACGCTATTATAGATATTGCAAATTTTGGTGATAAACATATCAATAAATTATCCGATTATGCCTATTTTCATTCATTGCTTTCATATGGCATCACATTTCGGGGTAATTCATCATCAAGAGAAAGAGTATTCATTGCACAAAAGCGTGTAATCAGAATAATAGCTGGAACCCACGCAAGATCACCTTGCAGACCTTTATTTAAGGAACTCGGGATATTCACGGTACCTTCGCTATACATGTATTCACTTATGAAATTTGTCATTAATATCCCAAACCAGTTCAAAAATAACAGTGAAATGCATAGCTACAACACTAGAAGAAAGGATGGTCTTAAATTTGGCTTAAATCTGACTTTGGCACAAAAAGGAGTGAATTATGCTGCCGCAAAAGTCTTTGGTCATTTGCCAAATAAATTTAAAAGACTGACAGATAGCCAACAAACATTTAAAAACAAATTGAAAAATTTTCTGAATGACAGGTCCTTCTACTCGGTAATGAACTTTTAGGTATGTAGTAGTAACTGCAAAAAAATAAAAGAAACTTGCGTTAAAGTCACACGTTCCAAATCATTAACAAACGTATTCATGATCTATAGAACACGTATTTACGTATGTGTGTATCTCATTAGTCTGGAAGGCACAGTTGATCAACACAAGTTTTCCTTTATCCTTGGGTATCACGTCCACTCCTACATGCAGTTTGCTTTTCCTCAGTACGATGGCATCTAATTGAGAGGGAATGCAGCGCATCCTATAGCTCGCAGTGTACGTGCGTGACTCTGATAACACCAGGATGAGTTTACCGTTCTCCACTGGCCACCAAACTCCGCGGGTTTAAACTCAATAGAGAATCTGTGGCAGCACCTCGATTGGAGTGTTCGCGCCATGGATTCTCAGCCCAGAAACCTGACGCAGCTGACCATTGAATTGGCATGGCTCCACATCCCTGCCGCTACCTTTCACAACCTCGCTGTCTATATCCGCCCGTCTAGCCGCGCTATCTAACGCGCCGCTTCCCGACCGGAAAGGCGTGCCGGTCCTCGGCACGAATCCACCCTGTGGATTAGTGTCGAGGTCCGGTGTGCCGGCCAGCCTGTGAATGGTTTTTAAGGCGGTTTTCCACCTGCCTCGGCGAATGCGGGCAGATTCCCCTTATTCCGCCTCAGTTAAGTATGTCGGCCATTGCTGCGCAAACACTGTCTCCACGTACGCATACACCAAAAGTACTCTACCACGCAAACATTTCGGGTTACACTCCTCTGGTATCAGACGTTCCCGGGGGTCCACTAGGGACCGAACCGCATAATAAACCTGGGTTCAGTGTAGGGCGGCGGTGGGGCGGGTGGACTGCTGTGGCCTGTTGCACGGTTGCAAACCACTGAGGGCAACGGCGGGACGAAGCCTCTCCGTCGCTTCTAGGTCCCGATTCAATATACACATTAATATACAGGGTGAATCACCTAACATTACCGCTGGATATATTTCGTAAACCACATCAAATACTGACGAATCGATTCACAGACCGAACGTGAGGAGAGGGGCTAGTGTAATTGGTTAATACAAACCATAAAAAAATGCACGGAAGTATGTTTTTTAACACAAACCTACGTTTTTTAAATGGAACCCCGTTAGTTTTGTTAGCACATCTGAACATGTAAACAAATATGTAATCAGTGCCGTTTGTTGCATTGTAAAATGTTAGTTACATCCGGAGATATTGTAACCTAAAGTTGACGCTTGAGTACCACTCCTCCGCTGTTCGATCGTGTGTATCGGAGAGCACCGAATTACGTAGGGATCCAAAGGGAACGGTGATGGATCTTAGGTACAGAAGAGACTGGAACAGCACATTACGTCCACATGCTAACACCTTTTTATTGGTCTTTTTCACTGACGCACATGTACATTACCGTGAGGGGTGAGGTACACGTACACACGTGGTTTCCGTTTTCAATTACGAAGTGGAATAGAGTGTGTCCCGACATGTCAGGCCAGTAGATGTTCAATGTGGTGGCCATCATTTGCTGCACACAATTGCAATCTCTGGCGTAATGAATGTCGTACATGCCGCAGTATATCTGGTGTAATGTCGCCGCAGGCTGCCACAATACGTTGTTTCATATACTCTGGCGTTGTAGGCACATCACGGTACACATTCTTCTTTAACGTACCCCACAGAAAGAAGTCCAGAGGTGTAAGATCAGGGGAACGGGCTGGCCAATTTACGCGTCCTCCTCGTCCTATGAAACGCCCGTCGAACATCCTGTCAAGGGTCAGCCTAGTGTTAATTGCGGAATTTGCAGGTGCACCATCATGCTGATGCTACATACGTCGACGCGTTTCCAGTGGGACATTTTCGAGCAACGTTGGAAGATCATTCTGTAGAAACGCGATGCATGTTTGAGCCCCTGCAATGAAGTGACGACCAATGAGGTGGTCACCAATGATTCCGCACCATACGTTTACAGTCCACGGTCGCTGTCGCTCTACCTGTCTGAGCCAGCGAGGTTTGTCCACGGACCAGTAATGCATGTTCCGTAGATTCACTGCCCCGTGGTTTGTGAAACCCGGTTCATCGGTAAACACGTAGAACTGCAACGCATTCTCTGTTAATGCCCATTGACAGAATTCCACTCGATGATTAAAGTCATCACCATGTAATTGCTGATGTAGCGACACATGAAAGCGGTGACGATGCAGTATGCGCATGACACTACTTTCACTCAGTCCACCGGCTCTCGCAATGTCCCGTGTACTCGTGTGTGGGTTCATGGCAACAGCAGCTAACACACCAACTTTACCCACTTCTCCTGTGATGGGCCTGTTACGGACACGTTTGCGTGCTACGACCATACCTGTTGCATACAGTTGGCGGTAGATGTTTTGCAATGTGCGGCACGTTGGATGCTCTCTGTCCGGGTATCGTTCTGCATACACCCAGCAGGCTTCAGCTGCATTTCGTCTACACTCGCCATAGATGAGTATCATCTCCGCCTTTTCAGAGTTCGAATACACCATGGTCACAGTTCCTACAACACTACACTATCACGGACGTCTGGTAACACGGTGTACGACAGTTGGTCTGCGTGCGGAGACGAATGCAGAATAACAATAGCAGCAAGCGCTACATGCGGACACTGCGACAGCTAGACCAAACCACAACAGTGCACTACAGCCACACTCGTAAACACGGTCGTCATCGTAAACATGTCCCTGCAGATGCTGCTCGCCGACCCTGGCCCGTGTTTGTTACAACACGCAACTGAACGTCGGAGGTTTCAAGCGTCAACTTTAGGTTACAATATCTCCGGATGTAATTAACATTTTACAATGCAACAAACGGCATTGATTACGTATTTGTTTATATGTTCAGATGTGCTAACAAAACTAACGTGGTTCCATTTAAAAAGACGTAGGTTTGTGTTAAAAAACATACTTACGTGCATTTTTGAATGGTTTGTATTAAACAATTACACTAGCCCCTCTCCTCACGTTTGGTCTGTGGAATCGGTTCGTCAGTATTTGATGTGGTTTACGAAATACGTCCAACGGTATCATTAGGTGACTCACTCTGTATACTACTGTCGTCTACGGGTCGCTCCCGTCGGATTACGGAGACAAAATCACTGGCGTTCAAATAGTCTTCTTGCACTCGATACGGAAAGAAGTATTAATACGTGGCATATGGTCTTCAGTGGTTTGCAGAGTACGGATGTGGATCTAGACGTAGAGGCCAGTCAGTTCTGTCGGCGGCTGCGGCGGCAGTTCTGTCCTGCTCTAGGTAGGGGAACGTAGTGCAGAACTGGATCGTGAGGCATAACTGGGTAACATGTTTTTGCCTTGTATGTGCTGTCATCTCTCCGGATGCTCTAGAAACTAAGGCGAGAGGTCTAGGGCCAAGTATTTAACAACGCATCCACGGCATTATGTCCTGTATTCATGCTTGTTCTGTGTAGATGTGTTTTTCCTACAAGTTTCTGCAGTATTTATAGTTTATAACTAAGTAAATTATACGTGTTTTCACAGTTAAACTAGGTCGTTACCATTGAATCTCCAGCTCCATTTTAAGTTTTTAAATATTAATTATATTTCTTGTTTAACACTGAATGTTTCGTAAACTGAAACTGTGATCCCGTGGGAGAATGGGGTAGGGCGGAACAGGGTACGGCCCCGTTCTGCCCCGTGTTTATTATTTATGCGTTCAGACTTTGTACACAAGTTTTTTTTTTTTTTTTTTTTTTTTTTTGTACAGATGGTTCGAGTCAACGAAAGAAACACTAACAGATAAATGTGATCTATACATTCATACAAGAGGCTGTAGAAGCTCTAATAACTGGAGGAGTGGGCGATAAGGAAACAGTAATTCAGTTAAGCATCCCTCAAAACACGTTAGAGCAGGGCCAGTCAAACACTGCACAGTGTGCAGACGTGCGGAAGTGCTGCACATGTGCGCACGTACGCGACAGGGAGCGACAGCGACAGCGACATCTGTTATTAGACATGTGTCCTAAATAAACGGCGGCGTCTCCACTTCCCTGTTTATGTGGTAGAAGCAAGAGGAAAATTGGTCATTAAACAGATTGTTTAAATGTATACTTATATTTAGGGCTTTTTTTAAATGTGAGAAGGGCTACGCTCAGCTGAAGTCGATAAAACATAACATTCATCTAACTGTCGGTTATTATGCAGATTTCAGACGTAACTGATGAAAGAGATAGTAATAATGGTATTGAAATAACAGGTGATCATCGAGAGATCTGCGGTTATCATTCTGTTCAGAGGTGAGTGAGACAGAAATTATGTGGGTGTTACAGAGGGCACCGAGAATTAGTTATAAGAAACCTTGCATTAGTTTAATGTTATTTGAAATCATGACTAAGGTTCGTTGGAAGTTACTAAGTGCTCTCTTTCTTAAATACTAGCTCAAAAACATTACGCGTATTTACGTGCCGTCAGTCAAGCTGCCTTAATAAAAACCCAGGGTTGTTAACTGTATTACTTGTCTTACTGGGTTTAACTGTTAACATAAAAGTAGATGTCGCAATGAGTACACTGTGACAGTATTTTCAATGTTTAATACGCGAAATATCTTCCCTTGGTTGGCTTGCAAGCTGTGGAAAGAGCACTAGAATGCGCCGGTACAGAGTATCCCCGCAAGTGGATAAAGCGACATCTGTGCGTAGACACATGCACTACATGAACGCTGACGGCTGCGGCGTGCACGCTGTGACCCGGAAGTTGCACGTGTGCACGAGCACCGCACGCGTGCAGGATTTCTGGCCGCTCTGCATTAGAGCCTCAAGAAGGGAAAACGTAAGAACAAAATTATTGTGTTAAAAAGAGCAACGGGTCGTTTTGCGGTTACTTTGCAACAAGAAGCCGAACTAATCGGATATTTGAATAAAATGGAAACTCAACTATTTAGATTAACATCTAATGAACTCCGAGAATTAACCTATGAATTTGCTAATCGTAAAAATTTGCCACATCCATTTCGCAACAACAGAACAGCAGGCGTAGAGTGGATAACAGGATTTTTAAGACGGCATCAAACAGTTATGGAAACCAGAAGCTCTTCAGCGGTTCGAGCTATGGGCTTTAATAAACCAGCAGTCGACAAATACTGTACCTTGGCTTGACTGGTAGTGTTGTCAATAAATTCAAGCTTAATGGGCATAGAATATTGTAATGAGACGGTAACGTCAGTAAACCTTAAAGACCACTCAGGAAAACTTGGTCTGAAAAGGCGTAGGCAACTGGGAAATCTCATCTCTCCTGAAATACGTGATACTGTGGCAGTGGAGATCTACTTTTCCGCATCTAGCGTTTACGTTCCTCCATTGTCAATTTTCCCAAGAAAACGGACGAGGCAGGGTATTCAGGTCTCCCAGCTTGTGTAGAATCAGAGGTTCACAGAAACAGATTGAACGACTAAAGAGGTAAAGAGGTAAAAGATTTAGTACCGTCAGCAACCATTGATACTGAGTTCCAAACTCCGAAGAAAACTTTAGCAGGACCACCAGACTCGTCTAACACAGCAGAACTGAAAACTCAGTCATAAGTGTCTACTCTTACTCCAAGTTGTCTTAACTTGCCCCCTTGTGGAGTAGCGCGGTATCTCCAGACTGTAACTTCCATTTTTCCAGTCCAGAGAGAATATTACCAATTCCAAAAGCAGCAGAGAAAAGAAGAAATACGTGTGAAAAAGTCGTAATCATCAGTCCTGAAAGATGTAAAAGTTTCAATCCATTCTAGATGCATCTCTATGAGCCAGTTCTCTGCATTTAGTCTTCTCCCTCTGAATCTTCGCTCTCACATACTAGCCAGATAGTGAAAGGCTCTTGTGGTCTTTTTTTATGTTAATAGGGTTCGACATCAAGACTTTCTAAAAGATCGATCCATACTTCGACAGCTTGTGCAATATTTGTGCTCTTTTATTTTCCACGAATAAAGTAGTTGTTAAGAACTGGTTAATTTTTGAATAAATTAATCGTAAGAATTGAAACTGAGCTATTTAAATGTCAATACGAAAAAGGTCCCAAAAAAATTTAACCCACTGTGTTGATTTTTTAAAAAATATCTGAGATTTTCTCAACCCTGCTACAGTCATCGCCTCCGAACTGTTCGTCAACTGTGCGCAGTATACAATGCTCTAAAACGTACTTAAATTTTATTTTTGTGGGAGTCCACAGCTCAACATATTCTGAAAATGAAAACATGGTCCCGTGGGTCACTTTCAGGAACATATCTTAACACTCTGCCGTCCGCACGTCTCGTATAAATTTATTGGCTTGGTGCCGGCAGCGGTAGTTGGGATTACTTGGCTTGTCGCCGGCCGCTTGTCACCTTTCCGTTGATGACAAGCTTCAAACACATTGACTTTTGCGCACATTATTTTTTATGAAATCATTTATTTTGCCGTATTGTTCCACAAACACGAATTTTCTTTTCAAGTAACTTCTCTGCAAGTTCTACTCTGTTAAAATAATCATCCACGCAGAGGTGATGCCACTTTCCATTACAAGCTGGCGAAGAGTTCTCGGGCTTCCAGCCGGGTGGCGGTGTCTTCAGACTGCAGCTTGAAGACACCGCCACCCGGCTGGAAGCGCGAGAACTCTTCGCCAAGGTGTCAATAGTTCCCCCACTGTTTTTGCTAAAGTCTGTCCAGCGCCAGAATACGTCTTGAATGACGAAATGTATCCCGTACTCGAATCACACAGTATCCGAATGAGTATGCCGTATTTCGTAATTTTCGACGGATTGTAAACTTTAAAATTTAACCGTCCACGCCACGGTATCATTCCCTCAATTTGAGATGTTTTGACTTAGATTAAACGTTTCTTTAAACTTTTTTGGAAAAGTAATCAATTACGAATTGCACTTTGACAAGCCGGTCGCCATTCACCGGTTTATTGTTGCTGTCGGAAAAATGTAGCCCGCATCTCGTGGTCGTGCGGTAGCGTTCTCGCTTCCCACGCCCGGGTTCCCGGGTTCGATTCCCGGCGGGGTCAGGGATTTTCTCTGCCTCGTGATGGCTGGGTGTTGTGTGCTGTCCTTAGGTTAGTTAGGTTTAAGTAGTTCTAAGTTCTAGGGGACTGATGACCGTAGCAGTTAAGTCCCATAGTGCTCAGAGCCATTTGAACCATTCGGAAAAATGTAAAGACGATAATATTTGTCTGAATCGGTTGCGGGACATCGTTTTGCGAAATTTCGGTGTGTCTATCAAGGGATTCGTTGACCAACATCATCGATCCATGCTTTTTTTTTACAATTCCCATAAGGATAGCAAGCCCAAACCATTTCCTAAGTTCGGGTCCCGTAACGTCGACAAATTTGGGATTTTTTAAAATCCAGTTTCTTTCTATTGCAATTTTGACTGTAGTTCAAATGGCTCTGAGCATTTTGGGACTTAACTTCTGAGGTCATCAGTCCCCTAGAACTTAGAACTACTTAAACCTAACTAACCTAAGGACATCACATACATCCATGCCCAGGGCAGGATTCAAACCTGCGACCGTAGCGGTCGCGCGGATCCAAACTGTAACGCCTAGAACCGCTGGGCCACTCCGGCCGGCTTGACTGTAGTACTTGTTGGTTTCGTAGCTAATATATTTAATTAGATTGTTCCCAATACATAATTCTACGATATCCTCGATGCTCTGTGTATCTTTGGGAAATATATTTGGACCCAGGGATTCTTCAAATTTATTATTGTTCCTCGGTAAATCAAAGTCTGACCACTGTGCACTGCCTTCTTCGTCTGATTCAGCCGAATCAGTTGGCAACCGTAGCGTTCGCCGAATTCTTCTTGCTCGTATTTCACTATCTTCCTATGATTCTGCTTCACTTTCATTTTTTGGTATCCAATGTCTTCTTCCCAATCAGCCAAGTCGTCCGCAACGTCAGACAAGACGTCCGGGCATTCATCGTATATAATCCTATTGCCTCTTTCGTCCGCCATGATGAAAGGGCACAGTTACTTATAAAAACAAAAAACTTGTTGTCATGTGGAATTTATTGTTACCTAAAAAAACAACAACAGAATGCAAAAGATACTAAGGTGTTGTGGCCGGCCACTGCGCGATACTATGCAGACGACACCACTGTGGTGTCGCCGGCCGTTGACCGCTATTTCGCGCACGACACCACTGTGGTGTCGCCGGACGGCATAATGTTAAGTTAAATGTGTTCATATTCAGGGGCATTCAGCATTTTATTTAGTAAAGAAAGGGATCACACTCTAACCAGCAGCAATGCCCCCACACCTGAACACCACGTGTAAGACAGATCGCGTTATAAAGGCATTCGCTAAACTCACTCTTCCATCGGACAGTCACAGGATACAGCGTGATTGGTCAGTCCAAGTCAATCGTTGCCCTGTGGCATCATTATTTACACCACTTCAGACGTCGTTTACCACTGACTATGGGAATGTGTGGCTTATGAGAAGCTGCCCGACCACTGTACCCCATTCTTTTCAGCTCACTACGCACGGTCACTTTGCTACCTCCTTCTAGATTGACGGGTCCGAGTCTAGTGGCATCCAGAGTTAGCTCCGCATTACTTGGGGTGTCCCGGTACTTTTGATCAGATAGTGTAAGCCGATGTTCAAAACAGAGATGGCTTGCGGTCCCCAAGTTACGCAGCTGGCCACCCGCTACGGTGTGACCTCGGCGTCGGTATCCAGGCTGCGGCAGTTCCCGTCTTCCCTGCACAGTGCGTGGGCGGTACCCAGCAGCAGACGCAGCGGCAGCTGTTCCGGCCTGTGGCGCCTAATATGGCCGGCCAGGGCTCTTCTGCTAACGGGGAGCCCAGGCAGTTACCAGCGCGGACAGCGCAGAATTACCTGTCGGTGAGCCGTGCTGCTATGCGCCGCGGGAGGAAAATACCGTACTGCGGTTCTCTTCCGGCAGTCCGTTTCAAAAGAGATAATTCCATCCTAAAATATTTCGAAACAGTAGGCACAACACCAATCGCCACACACTACACTGAGGTGAAAAAATTCGTGGGATACCTCCTACTATTTCCTTTTGCCAGGCGCAGTGCGGCAACCACATGTGACATGGACCAAGCAAGTCACTGGAAGTCCCCTGCAGAAATATTGGGCCATGCTGCCTCTATAGCCGTCCATAATTGCCAAAGTGTTGCCGGTGCAGCGATTTGTGCACGACCTCTCCATTGTTGTTGTTGTTGTTGTTGTTGTGGTCTTCAGTCCTGAGACTGGTTGGATGCAGCTCTCCATGCTACTCTATCCTGTGCAAGCTTCTTCATCTCCCAGTACCTACTGCAACCTACATCCTTCTGAATCTGCTTAGTATATTCATCTCTTGGTCTCCCCCTACGATTTTTACCCTCCACGCTGCCCTCCAATACTAAATTGGTGATCCCTTGATGCCTCAGAACACGTCCTACCAACCGATCCCTTCTTCTGGTCAAGTTGTGCCACAAACTTCTCTTCTCCCCAATCCTATTCAATACTTCCTCATTAGTTATGTGATCTACCCATCTAATCTTCAGCATTTTTCTGTAGCACCACATTTCGAAAGCTTCTATTCTCTTCTTGTCCAAACTATTTACCGTCCATGTTTCACTTCCATACATGGCTACACTCCATACAAATACTTTCAGAAATGACTTCCTGACACTTAAATCTATACTCGATGTTAACAAATTTCTCTTCTTCAGAAACGCTTTCCTTGCCATTGCCAGTCTACATTTTATATCCTCTCTACTTCGACCATCATCAGTTATTTTGCTCCCCAAATAGCAAAACTCCTTTACTACTTTAAGTGTCTCATTTCCTAATCTAATTCCGTCAGCATCACCCGACTTAATTCGACTACATTCCATTATCCTCGTTTTGCTTTTGTTGATGTTCATCTTATATCCTCCCTTCAAGACACCATCCATTCCGTTCAACTGCTCTTCCAAGTCCTTTGCTGTCTCTGACAGAATTACAATGTCATCGGCGAACCTCAAAGTTTTTATTTCTTCTCCATGGATTTTAATACCTACTCCGAATTTTTCTTTGTTTCCTTCACTGCTTGCTCAATATAGAGATTGAATAACATGGGGGAGAGGCTACAACCCTGTCTCACTCCCTTCCCAACCACTGCTTCCCTTTCATGTCCCTCAACTCTTATAACTGCGATCTGCTTTCCGTACAAATTGTAAATAGCCTTACGCTCGCTATATTTTACCCCTGCCACCTTTAGAATTTGAAAGAGAGTATTCCAGTCAACATTGTCAAATGCTTTCTCTAAGTCTACAAATGCTAGAAACGTAGGTTTGCCTTTCCTTAATCTTTCTTCTAAGATAAGTCGTAAGGTCAGTATTGCCTCACGTGTTCCAGTATTTCTACGGAATCCAAACTGATCTTCCCCGAGGTCGGCTTCTACTAGTTTTTCCATTCGTCTGTAAAGAATTCGTGTTAGTATTTTGCAGCTGTGGCTTATTAAACTGATTGTTCGGTAATTTTCACATCTGACAACACCTGATTTCTTTGGGATTGGGATTATTATATTATTCTTGAAGTCTGAGGGTATTTCGCCTGTTTCATACATCTTGCTCACTAGATGGCGAGCTCTCCATTATTCCCCACAAATGTTATAGGAATTCATGTCGGGCGATGCAGTTGACCAGAATATTCTTCAAATCAGTCACGGCAACTGTGGCCTGGTAAAATGGCGCATTGTCATCCATTAAATTCCATCGTTGTTTGGAAACATGACGTCCATAAATGGCTACAAATGATCTTCAAGTAGCCGAAAATAATGTTACAATGGCCGGTTCAGCTGGAACCAGAGGACCCAGTCCATTCTATGGAAACACAGCCTACACCGTGATGGAGCAATCATCAGCTTGCACAGTGCCTTGCCGACAAGTTGGGTCCATGGCTTCAGAGGGTACGCATCACACTCGAGCCCTACCATCAGCTCTTACCAACTCTTCTGGGGCCCAACCGATACGGTCACCAGCACAGCAGAGGGGCTATAGGCCTTTACTGTTAGCAAAGGCACTCGCTTCGGGCGTCTGCTGTTATAACCCATTAACGCCAAATTTCGCCGCAATGTCGTAACGTATACGTTCGACGTAGGTCCCACATTGATTTCTGCGGTTATTTCACGCAGTGTTGCTTGTCTGTTAGCATTCTACGCATGCGCAGCTGCTCTCTATTATTAAATGAAGGCCGTCGGAAACGGCGTTGTCCGTGTGAGAGGTACTGGGTGAAATGTGGTATTTTCGGCATACTCTTGACACTGGCTCTCGGGATATTGAATTTTATAATGATTTGGAGATAGAATGTCCCAAATCTCTAGCTCCAACTACCATTCCGCGTTCAAAGTCTGTTATTTCCTATCATGCGGCCATAATTACGTCGGAAACCCTTTCACATTAATCATGTGAGTACAAATCACAACTCCGCACAGTAGTTTCATACGCTATGTACGTAATTCTACCATAATGTGCGCATGTGCATGTCGCTGTCCCATGACTTTTGTCACATCAGTGTATACCCGTGATTCCTAAGTTGATTTACATTAGCCCTGCGAATGGAGCAAGAGGTCCACGTCAACGAAAAACAAAATTGGTGGCGCATTAGATGTAAATGGGAGACCACGAGACTGGATCTTATATATGCACGTCGAAACATATTTTCAAGCAATTACGCTATGAAACAATCCAAGCTTGCAATCATCGGAGGCGTCACCCTGATAAAACTGCTAAAAACGTGAGAACAAAATACTTTAAAGTATTTACACAAAAACTTGAAAACATACGCACGGCGGACCGTGTGTTCGCTTCAACGTCACGAAGAAATGATGCTAAGTAAGCGTCTTACAGTATCTCACTAGTTGCAACAAAATCTGGATGACTACACGTTATCAGGGAACAGTTAATTTTGTCAGCCATTGAACAAGTTTTAAAAACTGTCCTACATGAACCTGCTTATGATATACTCAAAAGAATTACTTTGAATAGCAACATAGTTCAAAAGTGTACTGATGAAATGAGTTATGATGTTGAAAACATCTTGTACTATTATCCGCAAACGACGCATTTCTCCATACAACTGGACGAGTCAGCTTTACCTGGCAGTGAACCATTATTATTGGCGTACTTTCGTTTTGTTATGGACCAAGATATCGACGAAGAATTACGCTTCGCGTGAACTTCGAGAAGAGACACTAAAGATGAATCAGCACTTAACATTTTGAAAGATTACTTGATGCAAAAAGTCATCCCTTCATCAAAAACAATGTCAGCAGCGGAAGACGGAGCACCCGCCCTGTTTGGGCGCTATCGAGGATTTATAAACCACTAGAAACAAAATGTACCTTGGGTATTTGCAGTAGATTGCGTCATATATCGACAATATTTTGTTGCTAAAAATGTGAATGGTAAGTAGCATCAGTCTCTTCAATTTGCCATTAACGCAGTGAACAAAATTCGAAGCAAAGAGTTGAATTCTGGGTTATTTACGCAGTTTGGCAGGGAGATGACGAGAACTTTGCTCGGTTACTCCTTCACAATGAAGTACCCTGCCTGTCAAAAAGCTTATGTTTGACAAGTCTCTCTCACTTTTTTAGACTCTTTTAAAATTTCTAGATGCTAAAGACCCAATTTCAAAGGAAAATTTAATCAAGTGGAAACAAGACATTGCTAATTAGAAACATTTGTTTACCAAATTTAATGAGGTTTACTGGGAGTTAAAAGGTGATACTAAATCTGAACGTTTCTTGTTAGAATCTAACTGCTGTAGCAAAACACTGGACCTTGCAAATTTTCCCAGTTTATCACAAACTGCCAGCGTGATGAAATTTCAACCAACGTCCAACACTTAAACGCCCTTTACACAGATTTTGAGTCTGGCTTTGATGTTTTAGCTTAAGGATTATTGTCAGTCCACACAGTGATAGTACAGAAAAGAATGTCATATTACAACAAGAAGTGATCAGAATAAGAACTAACCAAGGATTTAAAATACAGTTTGGAAAAGGATATCAGCAATTCCGGCTTCAGAGAAATACACCCGTTACTTATCCTGTATCATGGACTGTTCATGCAGTAAAACTTAATCACCAGGTATGACGCGTTAATTTATAAATTCCTTATTACTAAATCGGTTTGCAACACATTTCGCAGACAGTATCCATATATATCAATAAATATCTCTGCAAAATACATCATCGTATGACTCATTGCACTGGAAATAAATGAAAATGCCGGGTGGCTAGGACCTCCCGTCGGGTAGACCGTTAGCCGGGTGCAAGTCTTTAGAGTTAACGCCACTTCGGCGACTTCTGTGTCGATGGGGAAGAAATGAAGGTGATAAGGACAACACAACACCCAGTCCCTGAGCGGAGAAAATCTCTGGCCCATCCGGGAATCGAGCCCGGACCGTTAGGTATGACATTCCGTCGCGCTGCCCACTCAGCTACCAGGGGCGGACAGTGAACTGGAGATATGAATTAATAAACATTGATATTCGTAAAAAACTAGCTTGTGCTTAAAACGGAATGAAAATTACTCAGACTACACACTCAAGTAGTCTTTGATACCTCTAGCATAGCGCAATTGTCCTCTAAGTTCGCCTATCTCATGGCATATGACACTTTTTTCTGTTTCGTCGCTACCCAACAACAACAGGGAATACAGTAACTCGACACATGTCGCTACAGTGTAGTACGAGTTTGGCTGTCGTCTGGATGTGTGTCGTGGGTCCAACGCAGGCTACATACGCAGAACATTTCTGAATGGTACATGATAACTTTGATCTAAACAACCAGAATGCTTTATGTGCATGCATGCCAAATACATATCCTTGTAAAATCGGATGGATCTTTTGAAAATAAAACTGGAGTCCTATGCACAACTTAAAATTGACCCCAAATCTTCAATCTTCATTCAGTTAGAAGATTTATTCTTGTGAACTTCCATGAATCTTTTTGAATCACCTTGTATACCTTACGAAATGATCTTGTAAGCTTTCTGCTAGTAAACTGATTTCAAAGTTTAATCAACTTTCGGCACCCGGCCTGTTTCATTATTGATAGATCTCAGATTCTTTTTGTCGTATTCCCTTCTGAAAATGGCGGTGTACATTCAATCAATAGGCCTACAGTTACAGTCATTATCACGAGGTATTATGTGAATGAGTTGGAGACTACTGAATATTAACAATTAAGTTTCACGAAACTTCTGGAATTTATACACACACACACACACACACACACACACACACACACGCACACACGCGCGCGCGCGCGCGGTGGAAATCGTACACCGCGACTGTTCCTCCAGTAATCTAAAACAATTTTTTAAAAATCAGACTCCTATGTGTAAACCAGCTTCAAATATGTGATCGGTTTATAAATGAGTTAAGCAAAAAACAGTTCAGAAAACTATGTTTAAATTTTGTTGTAAGTCGCTAAGACTTACAACAAAATTTTGTTGTATGTCTCTAAGACCTCTCCTCTGCATTTAACCGTGGAATTCCCGTTGCACTCCTAATGTTACCAGCCTCGCTTTTTATGTCACCGAAGGCTTTTTTGACTTTCCTATATGCTGAGTCACCCCCCATACAATCATTTCTTTTTCGATTTCTTCAAATGTTTCATGTAGTCATTTCGCCTTAGCTTCCCTGCACTTCCTGTCTGTTTCATTACTCACTGACTTGCATTCCTGCATCCTGAATTTCCCTGGACATTTTTGTACTTCCTCCTTTAATCGATCAACTGAAGTATTGCTTCTGTTACCCGTGGTTTCTTCACAGTAATCTTCTTTGTACCTATGTTTTCCTTTCCAACTTGTGTGATTGCCCTTTACAGAGTTGTCCATTCCTCTCCAATTGTACTGCCTACTGAGCTAGTCGTTATTTCTGTACCCTTAGCCTTAGAGAATATCAAGCGTATCTCGTCATTCCTTAGCAAGTCTGTATCTCAGCTCTTGGCGTAGTGATTCTTCCTGACTAATCGCTTGAACTTCAGCCGACTCTTCATCACTACTACATTGCGATCTTACTCTTTGTCTGCTCTTTACAATCAGTATCTGATTTAGGGATGTCTCTCTGACCATGATGTAATCTAACTGAAATCTTCCCGTATCACTCGACCTTTTCCATTGTCTTGAGGTTGTTGAACGGAGTATTCGCTATAACTAGTTGATATTTGTTACTGAACTCAATTAGTCTTCCTCCTCTCTCACTCCCTGTTCCAAACCCATATTTTCCAGTAACCATTGCTTATGCTTCTTCCCCTACAACTGCATTTCAGTCCCCCAAGACTATTAGATTTTCTTCTCCCTTTAAGTACTGTATTACCCATTGTAATATCTTCATATACTTTCCCTACCTCTTTATCTTCAGCCTGCGACGTCGGCATGTATACCTGGCCTATGGCTGACGTTGTTGGTTTACCGTCGATTCTGGTGGAAACAAGCCCATCACTGAACTGTTCACAAGAACACACTCACTGCCCTACCTTCCTATTCATGACAAATCCTACTCCCGGTACACCATTTTCTGCCGCTGTTGATATTACCCTATACTCACCTGACCATAAATCCTTGTCTTCTTTCGATTTCACTTTACTATATTGAGCCTTTGCATTTCCCTTTTAAGATTTTCTATCTTCCCTAGCACGTTCAAGCTTGTGACATTCCATGCCGCGACTCGTAGATCGTGACCCTTTCGTTGGTTATCCAACCTTTTTCTCGTGGTCATTATCCCCCTTGACAGCTCCTCCCGGAGTTGCGAACGGAGGAATTTTCGGCAATCTTTTGCAAATGGAGAGATCATCATGACACTTTTTCAGTTATAGGCGACACGTCCTGTGGATAAACGTTATTGTCTTTAATGCAGTGGTTTCCGTTGCCTTATGCATCCTCATGCATTGATTCTTCCGTCTTTAGGGGTAGTTTCCACCCCAAGGACAAGAGAATGCCCTGAACGCTCTTCCTTCCTCTTTGACAAGGCCCTTTTCAGAATGAGGATGACTTCTTATGCCGGAAATCTACGGCCGCCAATGCTGATTATTAATCAAAATTTAAGCAGTGGCGGGTTTCTAACCCAGGAGTAATCACAGACGCTACCCCTGGACCACGGATGTCTAGGAGGTTACGATCGTCATATTGCGTCCACTGTGTGGGCAGAGATTTGTAGATACATCATGTACGTAATCTGCTCAGCGGTCATAGCCCCAGCGAGCAAATCTCCTAAACAGTATAACTGCTGTCTGTATTTCAATAGGTGATATGTGCAGTCCGGTTGAGCGGATGGGGAAATACTCATAGTAAATTTGTTGAATTCTGTTGCATTTTTTTCTGAATGTACAGGTCAGGGTTTCTTACCGCTGCTTAGTATCAGCCAATTTGTGTATGTCTAATAATGGGGTAGGGGGGGCAGGGGTGACGACCTAAAGAATGTCGCACATATTCTGCCAATCTCGATATTACAGCTAGAGTAGAATCTGACATTTTGTACTTCTTATTTATACAAATTTTTTCACTCTAAATGTTTGTTTGAAAATAAATTATTTACGTTAACCGATTTCATTCATTCTAGTAGCACCCCGATAGGAACGGTTGATTTGAAATGCTAAACTGAAGTAAAACCCCAACACGATACTCCTTTTTGTAGATATTCTTAGGTGTGGGTTGTCAATGGCAGGGTCATCTGAAGCATTTGTAGCAGTGAGAATTTCGTTGTGGACACAACATTAGGCACCTCCCCCCCCCCCCCCCCCCCACACACACACACAACACACTATATGTTACAAACACCACGGGGGTTTACGAATGAGCTACACTTTAAACGTTTCCACGTTTCCGCTGTTGTTGGGATCGAGAGCCTACGTGAAGCATCCAACGAGGCACTTTGCTGGACTGAATCTTCCGACATTCGCGTTTCGTCTGGACCGTCTAATGTTTACGAAATTGTTGCATATTTATATTTTTTTTTGTTGAATTTATCTTGGTTCGTTGTTGTCACAGCCGCAAGAGCAGCAGTTTTTGCCTTCGTATTCGCTTTTGTGGCCGTTTTAAAGGTCGTAATATTTAAATTACAGTGATGCTGTCGATTCCTGAACTCTTCTGGAGCGCAAATCCACTCATCAAGTTGTAGCATTTTCTTCTGTGAAGTAGGGCCGATGTTTGAGGCATATCTATAAACTGCAAGTCACACAAACAAAACTAAAAGAGGTGGAAAGGCCAACCGTCATACTGAAGACGAAACAAGCTAAAACACCCTGATGTCTTGTGGTAGGCCGTTTGTCCACTTTCACCAGCAACTATGCATGTCTTCCTCCTCTTGAAAAATAAAATCGTTGCTTGCTTATCATAGTTCGCCTTCCTGACAGCTATTCTCTAACGTCTTGCTGTCGGATATGCAGTCGCAAATGAATACATGAAGAAAGATCCGCCTGTGCAAAACCATCTCACCCACTACACATTTGCATCGGAGTGTTAACTGGTAGCAGCCAGCCCGTTGCGCTCGACCATTTATCACTCTGCTGCTGGACAGATGGGCATACTGGCTGCCAAAATTTCGCAACAGCTTATGAGAGCAGAGTCACGGTGCCAGAAAGAAGCATCTGTCAGCACCGCGGCATCTGTAGTGTACTCACGGAGAAGTTAGATATCGAGGAGACTTGTAACTGCAGCTACGTGGAAGACACTCTAGGACAAAGGACCGAAACTGGTCGAGTCTTAACTGAAATTAATGTTGCATACAAAGGCTGCTGCAGGAGAGAATCTATACGGCAAAATTTTACTAAAACCTTCTATCTAAAAAAATATTTCGTCCAATACTGTGAGAAAGGCAGTTCTGTCAGTATGAGAACAACTTCGGGGAAACAGAAATGCAATTAACGGAGTTCTTTGTGGAAATTACAGTAGAAAAACATCCACTTATGGCTGAACAGAAGCTAACAAAACTATCACAGTATCTCTGCACAAAGCGTAGAATACACAGAAACCATTTCGTACTTGTGCGCAGTTTAAAATAAGGTACAAAGGGCGTTCAAAAAGTTTTGCACAGTCGTCTCTAATTTTTTTTTTTAATCTTTTGCAGGAGAAGAATGAAATTTTTTGTGAACATACTTCGAACATTTAGCCATACATTGAGCCTACTCAATGTAGCCTCCATCAGCTCTGACGCATCTGGCCCAACGTTCTTTCCACGATGTAAATGCGCTTTGGTAATGTTCTAGGGACTGACTTTTACACTATCGCTTGACACGGGAAAGAAGGTCTTTCTTTCTCACCTTCAAATGTTTTACCGCGCAGTTGGGCCTTCAGAAGACCAAAGAGGTAAAAATCAGACGGAGTGAAGTCCGGACTGTAGAGGGGATAAGGAACAATTGTCCAACGCATTTTCCTGATTTTCTCCTGGGTCATAAGGGCCGTACGGGGTTTGGCATTGCCATGGTGTAGTCTGATGAGCTGACTCTGAAGCTGTGGTCTGCGGTTCTTGATGGCACGTCGCAGCTTTTCCAATGACAAACACCAACGGTCCCGGTTGGTTGTGGAGCCAGGTTCGAAAAAGCCAATGAAAATGACACCACACTGATCCCAGAAGAAGGAGGCCATCACGTTTCGAGCTGCTGTTCGTGAAAGTCTCGGTTTCTTCTTCCGAGAGGAACCCAGATGACGTCACTCCATGGACTGGGTTTTGCTCTCAGGTTCAGACAAAAACAACCATGTTTCATCCTGGGTAATGACGCCGTCGAAACACTGTTTCCACTCTTCAGTAAAGGTTTTCATGAGACCCTCGCACACATTCTGCCTCATCGTTCACATTTCTCTTGTAAATAATCTAGGTATCGAACGGACACAGATTTTTCTGTACCCTAATGACTGTACTAGTGATACCACAATGCCCAATGACAACCGAGTCATTTCAGCAAGCTGTCGTGTCGTCACACATCTGTCATTTTGGATGATTTGATCATTGGTCTCCTTATTCACATCATCACTGCCGTCGATGGTCTACCGCATCGTAGATTGTCCAGTAGAGAGAAATCACCTTCTTTAAACCTCTGCAACCGCCGCTGGATACTGCTGCGATCCACTGTGTCCTCCCCATAAACAGGGAGCAACTTCCTGCGAGTCGATGTGGCAGAGTCGTCGCCGGTCTTGAAGAGGAACTCAATTAATGACCGTTCCCGCAACCTGACATCTACTTCACTGTCCATTATGGCTCACCTGTAAATAAAAGAAAATTCTTTCATATGCCAACATATAGATAAATGTTCCAAGTACGTTCACAAAAAATTTCATTTTCCTCCTCCAAACAATAAAAAATTAGAGACGACTGTGCAAAACTTCTTGAACGCCCTTTGTATCACATCTGTTTAAACATAATTTTGTTCATTAGTTGCATTTCAGTTCCTTTTGTAGTAGCTTTCTGTAATGTTTGGGTCTACAACTGAACAAAGTACTATTTCGTAACTTCAGGTAGCCATGTTCCCATTAATTTGCTTTGGTAGAAAGGTGATTCTCGTGTATAATACGTTTTCGAAAGAGTATGTTAAATACATCTCTTAATTACGAACCAATTTTTATTGTTAGTTTTCAGCTTTAGTTTCCTTTTTTACCTTTTAGATAGTAGATTAACTTTGATTCACATCAGTATTTTTGGGGCTGATTGCCGACACCGACAATGGTACGGAAGTCGATCGTTCTTAGGTCATGAAAAGGTGCCGTATCCTTGCCTGGACGTCGGTTGCGGTGGTTGTGATGACATATCGCACGACGAACCGTTCGCAATATTCCTTTATTCATTTTGATACAGAGGCGGAATTACGGGAGGCTACTGCCCATTGATGGTATGGTAGGCTTCACATGTGACTCGTGCCGATGTCAGCAACTGCCGTCCCGACGAGAGGCAGCAAGCGTTACCAGCTCTAGCCTCTGGCGTCAGAGAACCCGCCGAAGCGTGATACTACCGCATGCCAACGTCAATTTACCACAGGCAGGACGGGATTAAAACACAACCTCAAAGGGGCGTCCAAATACTAGATCTGTATACAATGAGTATCGCAGTTGGCAAGGAGAGGAGGGGAGGAGGGTGAAGATAAGAGAATGGGAGGGGCGCCAAATAATAAGTCGCTCGTTATGAAAAATGTTCTCTAGCAGGCCTGATTATAGGCGCAGATACCGGCAGCCTACATGCCACGTGGTTGCAGTGTACCCCATTGGGAAGGACGTGTTAATCCTTTGTACTATGAGCAATTACGAGGGCCTGCAGGTACCCATGAACAGCAACAGAAGGCCGGGCAGCCCCGACCCCAGACTCGAACATGTGACCCACCACGGAAATGGTCGTCAGCAGAAAATAGTCACCTGCAGGTGATCCAGTGGTGCAGAGGCGCCAAGTTGTCCTTGGAAGGTGACTGGGTGCTTCATCTGGTACTGCAGTGGCGTTCGCCTCGAGGTTATATGATGAATATGGCGGTGATCAGCATCACATAAACGTGTACAGAGAACGTGGACAAGTAGCTAAGATTTTGGTATACATTTTGGATACAGTGATCAATAAATTATTATATTTTAACTAAAGTTCAGTCTTGATCACAACACTTATGTCTCAATAACATGGGTGACCGGTTTCGGTTATATTTATATAACCATCTTCAGACCCAAGGCTTCCTTGGAGGATGGTATGCGGAGCTGAGGAGCATCAAACCTAAAGATTATTTTTTATGGTTTTCCCGTTTTTTGCGAGCTGGTGCACTCGATGCTCGATAGCTGGGACGATTTTTGCTTGAAGTAGACATGCATTACACAAAGCAGGACCAGAACCACGATGATACCAGAAACCGAAACACTCAAGGACATAATCCTAATGTACTGCATACTGTGGTGCTACTCCACTTGTTGGAACATTCTCTCGGCGTTAATACAACCTTCCTGTGCGACTTTCCAATGAATGGAGATGTCTGGTTTTAAGGTGTTATTTAAGCAGGAATTCAGGAAGGCTGTGAGGGACACACGTGTATTCAGGGGATTCTTTGATGACACTGATCATTATTTAATCTGCAGTGAAATTGGGATTGTGAGGCTGAAAGTGCAGGAGGTCATGTCCATATGTAGGAGGATAAGAGTGGAGAAACTTCAGGCTAAGGAAATCAGGCACATAACAGCGATCTCAGAAAGGTACCAGTTAGTTGAATGTAGTCAATTACAGTCATTGGAAAAGGAATGGACAAGGTACAGGGACACAGTACTAGAAGTGGCTAAAGAATGTCTTGGAACAGTAGTGTGTAAAAGTAGAATGAAGCAAACAGCTTGGTGGAATGATACAGTCAAGGCAGCCTGTAAAAGGAAAAAGAAGGCGTATCAAAAATGGCTACATACCAGAACCCAGGTAGACAGAGAAAGTTATGTTGAAGAAAGAAACAAAGCCAAACAGATAATTGCAGCATCCAAGAAGAAATCGTGGGAAGACTTTGGAAACAGGTTGGAGACTATGGGTCAAGCTGCCGGAAAACCATTCTGGAGTGTAATTAGCAGTCTTCGAAAGGGAGGTAAGAAGGAAATGACAAGTATTTTGGACAGGTCAGGAAAACTGCTGGTGAATCCTGTGGATGCCTTGGGAAGATGGAGGGAATATTTTGAAGAGTTGCTCAATGTAGGTGAAAATGCGATCAGTAATGTTTCAGATCTCGAGGTAGAATGGGATAGGAATGATGATGGAAATAGGATCACATTTGATAAAGTGGAAAAAATGGTCAATAGATTGCAGTGCAATAAAGCGGCTGGGGTGGATGAAATTAAGTCGAACTCATCAAATACAGTGGAATGTCAGGTCTTAAATGGCTACACAGGATAATTGAAATGGCCTGGGAGTCGGGACAGGTTCCATCAGACTGGACAAAAGCAGTAATCACACCAATCTTTAAATATGGAAACAGAAAAGATTGTAACAACTACAGAGGTATCTCTTTAATCAGCGTTGTGGGTAAAATCTTCTCAGGTATTGTTGAAAGGAAAGTGCGAGTATTAGTTGAGAACCAATTGGATGAAAATCAGTGTGGGTTTAGGCCTCTTAGAGGTTGTCAGGACCAGATCTTTAGCTTACGGCAAATAATGGAGAAGTGTTATGAGTGGAACAGGGAATTGTATCTATGCTTTATAGATCTAGAAAAGGCATATGACCGGGTTCCTAGGAGGAAATTATTGTCTGTTCTACAAGATTATGGAATACGAGGCAAACTTTTGCAAGCAATTAAATGTCTTTACATGGATAGTCAGGCAGCAGTTAGAGTTGACGGTAAATTGAGTTCATGGTTCAGAGTAGTTTCAGGGGTAAGACAAGGCTGCAACCTGTCTCCACTGTTGTTAATATTATTTATGGATCATATGTTTAAAACAATAGACTGGCTGGGTGAGATTAAGATATGTGAACACAAAATAAGCAGTCTTGCATATGCGAATGACTTAGTTGTGATGGCAGATTCGATTGAAAGTTTGCAAAGTAATATTTCAGAGCTAGATCAGAAATGTAAGGACTATGGTATGAAGATTAGCATCTCCAAAACGAAAGTAATGTCAGTGGGAAAGAAATATAAACGGATTGAGTGCCAAATAGGAGGAACAAAGTTAGAATAGGTGGACGGTTTCAAGTACTTAGGATGCATATTCTCACAGGATGGCAACATAGTGAAAGAACTGGAAGCGAGGTGTAGCAAAGCTATTGCAGTGAGCGCTCAGCTACGATCTACTCTCTTCTGCAAGAAGGAAGTCAGTACCAAGACTAAGTTATCTGTGCACCGTTCAATCTTTCGACCAACTTTGTTGTATGGGAGCGAAAGCTGGTTGGATTCAGGTTACCTTATCACCAAGGTTGAGGTTATGGATATGAAAGTAGCTAGGATGATTGCAGGTACTAGTAGATGGGAACAATGGCAGCAGGGTGTCCACAATGAGGAAATCAAAGAAAAACTGGGAATGAACTCTATAGATGTAGCAGTCAGGGCGAACACGCTTAGATGGTGGGGTCATGTTACACGCATGGGAGAAGCAAGGTTACCCAAGAGACTCATGGATTCAGCAGTAGAGGGTAGGAGGAGTCGGGGCAGACCGAGGAGAAGGTACGTGGATTCGGTTAAGAATGATTTTGAAGTAATAGGTTTAACATCAGAAGAGGCACCAATGTTAGCACTGAATAGGGGATCATGGAGGAACTGTATAAGGGGGGCTATGCTCCAGACTGAACGCTGAAAGGCATAATCAGTCTTAAATGATAATGATGATGATGATGATGATTTAAGCATGTTGTGAGTTGGCATCACGTCTAATACAACGACAGGTACGTCAAAGTCTCCATAATTCTCCCAGTGATAGCGCCACCTGGAGGAAATGAGCCTTTTGATGCTTCTCCATCACACTGCGAGTCGCATCACTTATATCATATCACCTCAGAAAAGCACATAATTGCGAGCTTCCTGAAATGTTTCTTTCTGTAATGTTACATGTTCCACGACGTGTGGCCCAAGCTTTATCATCCTACATAGTATTCCATCATGCATAACGACTTGTTACTCCATTTTGAATAGATGGCAGACCTAGTCAGTTGTCTGCACCTTCTGCCACTCTGCAGCAAAGTACTAGTAAGACCCCAGTTTTCCTGCTCAGTCCATTAGCGTTGCCATGCTTCCTGCCAGACCACATGGTCTGTAACAGCATTGAATTTTTTGCCCTACAGATAAAAACGAAAGTAAACGATAATGTAGATTAAGGTCAACTTTCCTTTCCTGATTTACTTAACTGCCTTCATGCATATGTTGCTGGATCCTCATTGCCATCTGCTTCCTGGCCTATAACGTACGTATACCAAAACCTGGTGACTCATGTCACAAGACAGAATAAACTCTTTTTTCGTAATTAGAAAATACTAACACAGGGCTAGTTGTTAGTGCCTTTTTCAATCCCGCAGATGTGGATTGACGGTCAGCCACCCACTGAAATTTCACACCTTCCTTCAAAAATGTATTAATGTTCTAGCAACATCAGCAAACCATTTGAAAAATTTTCTCCAATATTACATAACCTTAAAAATGACTGCAACTATTTCACAACTTGTGACAGTAATAAATCATAGATTGCATGTGTCAGTATTGGGTCAGTCTTTATCCCATCGTTGCTCACTTCTGCTAAGGAAGTGATACTTTGCAATTCTTAATGTTAAGTGCACTGAAAACAATCTCTTAGACATTTCTTGTAGCCACCATGTGTTCTTATTCAGACCACTAGAGAAGCAATAATATCGTCTGAGTAGACCGTAGGCTGGCAAGGTTTTAAACTCCTCAAGAAACCATCCAGTAATCGCTAAAATGTGGCCAACGCATTCTTAAATCCAGAAAGCATCAGAGGAAATTATTAATGCCCCCATGCACCAGCAAATGTGGTCATTGGCGCTTTCTTCAAGTATTGACAACCTCTTCTCACTTCCAATGTTGAAAAATATTTGAATTGACCCAGGTTGGCCAGTGTTTCCATGATATTCAATGTAGGATACGAATTCATAACATTTCTACCGTTAAGTATTGGTAGTCATAACGGAACCTGTATTTCCTCGTTCCATCCAGTGACGTTTCGGCCATGATAACAGGTGCTCGCCGGCTGGAGTGACCGAGCGGTTCTAGGCGCTTCAGTCTGGAACCGCGCGACCGCTACGGTCGCAGGTTCGAATCCTGCTTCGGGCGTGGATGTGTGTGATGTCCTTAGGTTAGTTAAGTTTCAGTAGCTCTAAGTTCTAGGGGACTGATGACCTAAGATGTTAAGTCCCATAGTGCTCAGAACCATTTGATTTGAACCTTAGTGCTCAGAGCCATTTGGACCATTTTGAACAGGTGCTCCTCGGGGGCTATCGCCCTCTTCAATAATGCCATGATTCAACTGATACACTCCTACAGTATTGGCTGCAGGTAACGAGGTTTTCTGTGTGGTTTCTTACGAAGAATTATTCCCTGTCAGGATTCGGTGTTGTGCCGCAAATGACACTGGGAATGGACCACTAGGACTGAATAACTCATGAAGTGTATCAATTGCGTTTCTGTGTCAGACCTATCTTTCTTGTTCAAGTGCTGAACTTTCTCACATAATGCAGATACCTTGTCGGTTTGCGTACGGCAAAGGCCCGCAAATGACCTGTCTAAATTTTCCTCTTTGAGGACGTCCAAATGGGGAATTAATAATACCTTCAACAAAACCATTTCGTTAGCAGTAAAATCATCCACACTAATTGGAACCATGAGTTCACTATTAACTTCCTATACAGGTGCCGTGCTCCTATTGAGGGTGGTCCATTGATAGTGACCGGGCCAAATATCTCACGAAAAAAACATCAAACGAAAAAACTACAAAAAAACTACAAAAACTACTACTACCAGATGGCGCTATGGTTGGCCCTCTAGATGGCGCTGCTATAGGTCAAACGGATATCAACTGCATTTTTTAAATAGGAATCCCCATTTTTATTACATTTTCGCGTTGTACATAAAGAAATGACTGTTTTAGTTGGACCATTTTTTTCGCTTTGTGACAGATGGCGCTGTAATAGTCCCAAACGTGTAAGTACTTGGTATCACGTAACATTCCGCCAGTGAGGATGGTATTTGCTTCGTGATACATTACCCGTGATAAAATGGACCGTGCTTCCCCTCCCCCTTTCTCCCTTCCCCCTATCACCCCTGCCCATGGCATCTGCTCTCCCCTCTCCCTCTCCCTCTCCCACCCGCCCTCCTCCTCTCTTGGCAGGTCCCCGGAATCGTACACGGTTAGTGAACATTCGCGCGCCGGAGATCAACGCCTCGTGTTTCTGTGTGTGCCGTCGTTTTGTGCTTAAGTGGTTCAATGTTATTCGTTTTGTGCACCTACGTTCACGTGTGACAATTTTCGTCTATGTATGTGTCCAACTGTCTGAACAAATTTTATCTTGGACTCTACGCCCGTGAACGGCTCCATCTATTTTAAAAAGTGTTTGTCTCCGTTTATATATCCACCATATTTTTTTCTCTAATTGTCTTCATTTGTATCTTTTGTGTTTCTCTGAGGCCAAAGAGCGGCGTAGTGTGCTGCTGCTGGCCTGCCTGTAAACAAGTTTAAAAATAACAATAAAGAAAAAAAATGGACCGTTTACCAATTGCGTAAAAGGTCGATACCGTGTTAACGTATGGCTATTCAGATTAAAATGCCCAACGGGCGTGTGCTATGTATGCTGCTCGGTATCCTGGACGACATCATCCAAGTGTCCGGACCGTTACGTTATTTAAGGACACATGAAGTATTCAGCCACATGTGAAACGTCAACCACGACCTGCAACAAATGATGATGCCCAAGTAGGTGTTTTAGCTGCTGTCGCCGCTAATCCGAACATCAGTAGCAGACAAATTGCGTGAGAATCGGGAATATCAAAAACTTTCGTGTTGAGAATGCTACATCAATATCGATTGCATATACCATATTTCTATACACTAGTAATTGCATGGCGACGACATTGAACGTCGTGTACAGTTCTGCCACTGGGCACAAGAGAAATTACGGGACGATGACAGATTTTTTGCACGCGTTCTATTTAGCGACGAAGCGTCTTTCACCAACAGCGCTAACGTAAACCGGCATAATATGCACTATTGGGCAACGGAAAATCCACGATGGCTGTGACAAGTGAAACATCAGTGACCTTGGCGGGTTAATGTATGGTGCGGAATTGTCGGAGGAAGGATAGTTGGCCCCCATTTTATCGATGGATATTGTAAGTAGGCTGTTTAGGTTCTTATATTGGTAACGCCGCCGCCACGTAGCGCTCTCTGTATGAAAATCACTGGCTGTGCTGTGTGCAGTATGTGGCTAGTTTGCATTGTTGTCTGCCATTGTAGTGTTGGGCAGCGGCAGCTGGATGTGAACAGCGCGTAGCGTTGCGCAGTTGGAGGTGAGCCGCCAGCAGAGGTGGATGTGGGGAGAGAGATGGCGGAGTTTTGAAATTTGTAAGACTGGATGTCAATTACGATTATTATGGTAAATACATTGTTTGTTCTCTATTAAAATCTTTCATTTGCTAACTATGCCTATCAGTAGTTAGTGCCTTCTGTAGTTTGAATCTTTTATTTAGCTGGCAGTAGTGGCGCTCGCTTTATTGCAGTAGTTCGAGTAACGAAGATTTTTGTGAGGTAAGTGATTTGTGAAAGGTATAGGTTAATGTTAGTCAGGGCCATTGTTTTGTAGGGATTATTGAAAGTCAGATTGCGTTGCGCTAAAAATATTGTGTGTCAGTTTAAGCACAGTCGTGTATAAATGTTCAAAGGGGACGTTTCATAATATCTAAATGGTGCAATGTACGCTGATTTCCTGCGTAATGTTCTACCGATGTTACTACAAGATGTTTCACTGCATGACAGAATGGCGATGTACTTCCAACATGATGAATGTCCGGCACATAGCTCGCTTACGGTTGAAATGGTTTTGAATATCATATTTCATGACAGGTGGATTGGTCATCGAAGCACCATACCATGGCCCGCACGTTCACCAGATCTGACGTACAGGGATTTCTTTCTGTAGGGAAAGTTAAAGATTATTTGTTATCGTGATCCACCGACAACGCCTGACAACATGAGTCAGCGCACTGTCAACGCATGTGCGAACATTACGGAAGGCGAACTACCCGCTGTTGAGAGGAGTGTCGTTACACGTATTGCCAAATGCATTGAGGTTTACGCACATCATTTTGAGCATTTATTGCATTAATGTGGTATTTACAGGTAATAACGCTGTAACAGCATACGTTCTCAGAAAGGTACTTGTATCACATTGAATCAACCGAAATAAAATGTTCAAGCGTACCTACGTTCTGTATGTTAATTTAAAAAACCTACCTGTTACCAACTGTTCGTTTAAAATTGTAAGCCATATGTTTGTGACTATTACAGCCCCATCTGTCACAAAGCGGAAAAAGTGGTCCAACTACTTCATTCATATTTCTTTACGTACTACACGAATATGTAATAAAAAAATTGTGGTTCCTCTTTAAAAAAACGCAGTTGATATCCGTTTGACCTATGGCAGCCGCGCGGGATTAGCCGAGCGGTCTTAGGGCGCTGCAGTCACGGACTGTGCGGCTGGTCCCGGCGGAGGTTAGAGTCCTCCCTCGGGCATGGGTGTGTGTGTTTGTCCTTAGGTTATTTTAGGTTAAGTAGTGTGTAAGCTTAGGGACTGATGACCTTAGCAGTTAAGTCCCATAAGATTTCACACATATTTGAACATTTGAACCTATGGCAGCGCCATCTAGCGGGCCAGCCATATCGCCATCTGGTTTCCCCCTTCAAGCTAGACAAGTTTCGTTCTTTGTAGTTTTTTCGTTTGTCGCTTATTTCGTGAGATATTTGGCCCGGTCACGATCAATGGACCTCCATGTATACAAAACAGTGTGACTTGTCCAAGTTCTCATTGTGTTCCGATGTATTTATTAGACACAAGATATCGCTCGGCACATCATTAGCTACCCTTACTCAGCGTAATTTTCCTGTACCTATCACCACTTTGTCCTGCAACATATATTAGTTTATAGGAGAACCTTGCGACAGCATATCATTTCCAGCGGTCTCTCTCACCTGCAAAAATCTTTCGGCGAGTTCAACAGTGTACTACAAAAGATCAGTTTTTGCGTGATTCGAGAAATTCAACCTCAGGATTGCATAATACCCCTTATCAATATGAAACAACGTTTCCATATGCTACCGAAAATTTCCCACTCCAACAGCGTGATGCCACTCCACGGTCCCTACTCTCCATAATCTACAACATGGCCAGTTATATCGTTTCATATCCCAGAGGTCCAGACACTACCGACACATGAGCCTCTGTGTCCACTAGAAACTTACGTTCCGTACCATTTGCCTTACCAACTAAGCAATACCCTATCTTTGCATACGTCTTTGTAGCAATCAGTTTTACTGGGAATTCGGTGGATGCAGAATTCCCATGTACCACCCCCTTTCTTATTGCTACAATCTAAACCCTCTACACTCATTATACAGTGGTTGGTGGCATTGCTTCCGAATGTGATCCTTCTACAGTTATAACATTTTACCTCCAAGGAAAAATATTTTACTTATACTGCACTCCATACACTCACCACCTCTAGCTATATTGCAACTTCAACTCATCATCATCATCATCATCATCATCATCATCATCTTTTAAGACTGATTATGCCTTTCAGCCTTCAGTCTGGAGCATAGCCCCCGCTATACAGTTCCTCCATGATCCCCTATTCAGTGCTAACATTGGTGCCTCTTCTGATGTTAAACCTATTACTTCAAAATCATTCTTAACCGAATCCACGTACCTTCTCCTCGGTCTGCCCCGACTCCTCCTACCCTCTACTGCTGAATCCATGAGTCTCTTGGGTAACCTTGCTTCTCCCATGCGTGTAACATGACCCCACCATCTAAGCCTGTTCGCCCTGACTGCTACATCTAAAGAGTTCATTCCCAGTTTTTCTTTGATTTCCTCATTGTGGACACCCTCCTGCCATTGTTCCCATCTACTAGTACCTGCAATCATCCTAGCTACTTTCATATCCGTAACCTCAACATTGTTGTTAAGGTAACCTGAATCCACCCAGCTTTCGCTCCCATACAACAAAGTTGGTCGAAAGATCGAACGGTGCACAGATAACTTAGTCTTGGTACTGACTTCCTTCTTGCAGAAGAGAGTAGATCGTAGCTGAGCGCTCACTACATTAGCTTTGCTACACCTCGCTTCCAGTTCTTTCACTATGTTGCCATCCTGTGAGAATATGCATCCTAAGTACTTGAAACCGTCCACCTGTTCTAACTTTGTTCCTCCTATTTGGCACTCAATCCGTTTATATTTCTTTCCCACTGACATTACTTTCGTTTTGGAGATGCTAATCTTCATACCATAGTCCTTACATTTCTGATCTAGCTCTGAAATATGACTTTGCAAACTTTCAATCGAATCTGCCATCACAACTAAGTCATTCGCATATGCAAGACTGCTTATTTTGTGTTCACATATCTTAATCTCACCCAGCCAGTCTATTGTTTTCAACATATGATCCATAAATAATATTAACAACAGTGGAGACAGGTTGCAGCCTTGTCTTACCCCTGAAACTGCTCTGAACCATGAACTCAATTTACCGTCAACTTTAACTGCTGCCTGACTATCCATGTAAATACATTTAATTGCTTGCAAAAGTTTGCCTCTATTCCATAATCTTGTAGAACAGACAATAACTTCCTCCTAGGAACCCGGTCATATGCCTTTTCTAGATCTATAAAGCATAGATACAATTCCCTGTTCCACTCATAACACTTCTCCATTATTTGCCGTAAGCTAAAGATCTGGTCCTGACAACCTCTAAGAGGCCTAAACCCACACTTATTTTCATCCAATTGGTCCTCAACTAATACTCGCACTTTCCTTTCAACAATACCTGAGATTTTACCCACAACGCTGATTAAAGAGATACCTCTGTAGTTGTTACAATCTTTTCTGTTTCCATGTTTAAAGATTGGTGTGATTACTGCTTTTGTCCAGTCTGATGGAACCTGTCCCGACTCCCAGGCCATTTCAGTTATCCTGTGTAGCCATTTAAGACCTGACATTCCACTGTATTTGATGAGTTCCGACTTAATTTCATCCACCCCAGCCGCTTTATTGCACTGCAATCTATTGACCATTTTTTCCACTTCCTCAAATGTGATCCTATTTCCATCATCATTCCTATCCCATTCTACCTCGAGATCTGAAACATTACTGATCGCATTTTCACCTACATTGAGCAACTCTTCAAAATATTCCCTCCATCTTCCCAAGGCATCCACAGGATTCACCAGCAGTTTTCCTGCTTGTCCAAAATATTTGTCATTTCCTTCTTACCTCCCTTCAACTGAAGTAGACAAATATTTGCGGATTTTCCAGCCATACTCTCTTCGACATATCAGGTGGACATCTAGCTCTCTTGGAGGATGATACTCTCCTCTTCATCGTTCTGCGGAGCCTGCAGCTACTGGAGACGATTTGCTTGGAAGGTGACTCGGTGCTTCATCTAGCTCTGCAGTATCTTCGCCGCAAAAATAACCGCTGATGCAGACAGTTGTTTTCAGCATCATGTACACACCCCGATACGATTGTATACAGAAATCGTCAGTGAGCATCTGAGAATGTCTGAGACTTGGGAGTGAGGAGAGTATTTATGAGAGCCCGCTAGCCAGTTTTTCAACAAAAGCACACCCACCGTGGAAGGGACAACTGGCTGTAGCGGAAGGGTGTCGCCATTGGTGACGATGTGAAACGGTGTTCAGGCTGACGATCGGTTCCCTCTGTATGACACCATTTCGTTGAGCGCCACAGGCACAGTTTAACGCACCTGACGAAGTCGTGGTACAAGAGTACCGATATTTAGTGCTTAGAAACAAATGAAAGAGACACAATAATACAGAAAAGTGAGAGAAAAAATGGAACTTCCTGGAAGATTAAAACTGTGTGCCAGAATTCGAGTCTAGGTCAGTACACGGTTTTAATCTACACCAATGGCCAGTAAAATTGCTACACCACGAAGATGACGTGCTACAGACGCCAAATTTAACCGACAGGAAGAAGATGCTGAGATATGCAAATGATTTGCTTTTCAGACCATTCACACATCGTTGGCGCCGGTGGCGACACCTACAACGTGCTGACATCAGGGAAGTTTCCAAACCTATTTCTCATACACAAACAGCAGTTGACCGGAGTTCCCTGGTGAAACGTTGTTGTGATGCCTCGTGTAAGGACGAGAAATGGGTACCATCACGTTTCCGACTTTGATAAAGGTCGGATTGTAGCCAAACCCGATTGCGGTTTATCGTATCGCGACATTGCTGCTCGCGTTGGTCGAGATCCACTGGCTGTTAGTAGAATATCGAATCGGTGGGTTCAGGAGGGTAATACGGAACGCCGTGCTGGATCCCAACGGACTCGTATCACTAGCAGTTGGGATGACAGGCATCTTATCCGCATGGCTGTAACGCATCGTACAGCCACGTCTCGATCCCTGAGTCAACAGATGGGGACGTTTGCAAGACAACAACCATCTGCACGAACAGTTCGACGACGTTTGCGGCAGCATGGACTATCAGCTCGGAGACCATGGCTGCGGTTACTCTTGACGATGCATCACAGACAGGAGCGCCTCTCAACGACGCACCTGGGTGCAAGAATGGCAAAACGTCATTTTTTCGGATGAATCCAGGTTCCATTTACAGCATCATGATGGTCGCATTCGTGTTTGGCGTCATCGCGGTGAACGCACGTTGGAAGCATGTATTCGTCATCGCCATACTGGCGTATCACCCGGCGTGATAGTATCGGGTGCCATTGGTTACACGTCTCGGTCACCTCTTGTTCGCATTGACGGCACTTTGAACAGTGGACGTTACATTTTAGGTGAGTTACGACCCGTGGCTCTACCCTTCATTCGACCCCTGCGAAACCCTGCATTTCAGCAGGATAATGCCCGACCGCATGTTGCAGGTCCTGTACGGGCCTTTCTGGATACAGAAAATGTTCGACTGCTGCCCTGGCCAGCAAAATCTCCATATCTCTCACCAATTGAAAACGTCTGGTCAGTGGCTACCGAGCAACTGGCTCGTCACAACACTATTCTTGGTGAACTGCGGTATCGTGTTGAAGCTGCATGGGCAGCTGTACCTGTACACGCCATCCAAGCTCTGTTTGACTCAATGCCCAGGCGTATGAAGGCCATTATTACGGCCAGAGGTGGTTGTTCTGGGTACTGGTTTCTCAGGATCTATGCACCCAAATTGCGTGAAAATGTAATCACATGTCAGTTCTAGTATAATATATTTGTCCAATGAATACCCGTTTATCATCTGCATTTCTTCTCGTTGTAGCAATTGTAATGGCCAGTACTGTACCAGGAGTCTTATGTCAGTACATACCCCGCTGCAGAGTGAAAGTTCATTCTAGTGTCACGTCATTCAATCTGTACACCGAGGAAGTAATAAGGGAAACCAGAGATTTTCGATAAAAAGTATTATTCAGGGATGTAATTTCGTCAGAGACAGCAAAGGACTTGGGAGATAAGTTGAACAGGATGGACAGCATCATGGAAACATTTGTAAGTTGAACATAAATGAAATTTAAATGAAGCTAAGAAAGTGTAGTTGAATTAAATGAGATGACTCTGGAGAAATTAGATTGGGAAATTAGAGGTTTAAGAAATAAACGATTTTTCCCATTTGGTCATCAAGATAAGAAACAGGGGCAAAAGTAAAGGACATGAAAGATGAAGACTAACTACAACAAGACAGGCTTTTATTAAAAATAGATATATGTTAACAACGAATTAAATTTAAGATTTACAAACTCTTTTCTGAAAGAATTTGTTTCGACTACAGCCTTACAACGATGTGACACGAGGACAGCAAGCTGTAAAAATAAGACAACGGGAGAAACTTCTGAAATTGCTGTTAGAGGAAAGTGCTGTAGATTACATGAGTATATCGAGTAACTAATGAAGTTTCCTGTTGACTTCTGTGTCAAGTTTTGCCGTCGACGTTTGTTTGACGATTTTCCTGACGTTTCGCCAACACGAGTGTCTGGTATTGTGAAAGCTTCACCCTTCACTGCTAATGGTGGACTGCAGTCGAACTCTCAAGCGGAGCTGATATGTACTTGGCGTGTCAACGTTCGACAGCTTTTCTGTAGTCATTACTGCTGTGGTTCTGCGACGGTCGTTCGCTGCAGCGTGGGAGTCTAGGATCCTTTCACCGTGAGGTTTTCCTCTTTCTTGTTGAAGCTATTGTCGTATTTGTGGATTTCTGTAGCTTCCCTGAACAAGCGGATGTGGTAACTCATCTACACTTCCGTGTCGGCGAATTTTCTGTGGTCGGTCTCACACAGCGCGTGCTGCGCCACGGCCGATTTCTCCAGCTGTCCCGACATGCAATGCCGCTAATTTCGGCGATACTGGAGATGACTCATGATCCAGTCGTTCCAACGTAGACTTTTCACATCTACGTAGTATATGATATGTTCTCGATCTTACTAGAGGATCAAATGGTTCAAATGGCGCTGAGCACTTTGGGACTTAATATCTGAGGTCATCAGGACCCTAGAACTTAGAACTACTTAAACCTAACTAACATAAGGACATCACATATATCCATGCCCGAGGCAGGATTCGAAACTGCGACGTAGCAGTCGCGCGGTTCCGGACTGAAGCGCCTAGAACCGCTCGGTCACCTCGGCCGGCACCAGGGGTTCCCTTTTGTTCTTTGCCAGTATGACACACTCTTTGATCTTCTAATCTAACTTACGCTAAAGACAACACACACACACACACACACACACACACACACACACACACACACACACACACACACCCATTCCCGAGGGAGGACTCGAACTTCCGGCGAGGGGAGCCGCGCGAACCGTGACAAGGCACCTTGAACCACGCGGCTACCCCGCACGGCTATGAATTTATGGCAGCAAGCCCGCACCAGATATCTCTTTTTCAAATGTGTCAGTTCGCCGCGTGTGTGATTCCGTGACACTTCTTGAGTAACTGCTTGAATAACGATTATTCCTCAGAACGCTTTGCATATGCTGCATATCGCTTCTGAGGCACTGCGGCTCACGCATTCGTCTTGCGCGTGTTACGAGCGTATTAATCATCCCTCTTTTCTGCTTGGATGGTGCTGTGACAGTTTGAGCAGTGTGTTTCGGTTTCCGATACGCGCTTTGGCCCAAGTTTTCATCATTTCTCGTTACCAGCACATCTAGAAAGGGTAGCTGTTGATCCTTTCCTAACTAAACAATAAATTTCATGTTGACACGGAGACTTTTCAGATGTCTCAGGAAGTCACTCGAGTGGTTGTGAGCACGGCTGCTCACAACGATGGTCTCGTCGACGTATCTGTACCACATCCTACGTTTGCGAGGTGCGAAGTCCAGCACCTGGGTTTCGAAATGTTCCATGAAGATGTTGGTCGCCACTGGACTAAGTGGACTACCAATGGCGACGCCTTCCACATGAAATATCTTATGGAGAAATATGCGTGAAAGAGCTTGGTAAAGTCTTACGGAAGAATGGAGCAGATATACTCCAGAGAATCACGGATTGGTACGTTGGTAAGCAAAGAAATAACATCAAAGCTGATAATGTCGTTTGGTCCAAGTTTTAGTTTCGTCAGTTCCTCAGTGAAGTGACTTGAGGCTTTTACGTGTGTGTCTTGCTGTAGAGAAGAGCTACCACATCTGTTTGTTCATGGAAGCTACAGAAATCCACAGTAGCTTTAACAGTAAAGAGGAAAACCTTAAGCTGAACGGATCCTGGACCAACATCTTCATCAGAAGATTATCATCGTCTTTCTCATCGCTGGTGTAAAGTCCCTTTTGTGTTTGAACCTGTATACGCCATCCTTTTCTTTTCTATAGACCTCTCGATTTTTCTCGGATTATTTCTGTCTTTTAACTATTTTGTACTGCAGCGAACGACCGTTGCAGGTAGCAAGAAGAGATTTACAGCGGTAATGGCCACAGGAAGCACTCGGACTTAGGTGTACCAGGAACATACAACCTGGGGCCGCGAGCTCGACTCCACAACCGCACAAATTTGCACACTGTGTTGATATACCATACTTGTATTTTTTTTTTAAGTTGCACTTGACGGTGCAGTATTATGTTGTCATTAATACTGATTGATATATATCTGCCAGAAAGTTTTGTAATGTCTTTAAATGACCAGCGCTGGAAGGCGCTAATTCAAAATGTTCAGTTGTAAGAAACTCATTGATGCTCATTTTAATGATATTTTTGCACCAAGTCATGGGCATGATTAGTATGGTCTGCTTTCTGAGATATTAAATATGGGACGCTGCTGTGCCTCGTGGTCTATTTCGGCAGGCGTTATGGTGCAAAGCTAGTTGCGTGTCTGGATAGAGTCCAGCTGAGAGCTGCACGTTGTTTTCTGTGCCGCATTCAAGCCGCGTAATTCCAACAATTTTTCAGGTGATGAGAGTTGTGCAGCGCTTATTGACGAAGACGATTTCACTCTGTTTTCGTATGTTCGCTGTACCAACTGGAGGAACTTTAACATGGCACGTATGTTTAGCTTGTGATGAATTTCACCGGCCTGTGAAACAGTATCACCTACAAACGTCTATGGTAACACATAGACGGGATTTGGATTTAGGCTCTTCTATCGAGTTCGAATCTGCCAAATACTATTAGCTATTCAAGCAATCTTAACTGCACTTACCTACGATTTTAATTCTTTTACTTAAGGTGAAAACCGACAGGAATTTAATAATTTTGAATAGCCTAAGGCCATCATTTTTCTTTGTAAATTGCAGTTCTTTCAAAGAAAATGCCTTTTTTGCATGCTGCACATCGAAATTTTTATTTTTATTTATGCACCCAGAAGCGTTTAGCCTTTTTTTACAAGGCACCTTCAGTGGGTGTCAGGTAAAGCAGTTTGCTCAGATGTAATGAATTAGAAGTTACCTCACACCCACTGAAGATGCCTTATAAATGGGCGAAACGCATCTGGGTGCATAAATAAAAATAAAAGTTTCGATGTGCAGCATGCAAAAAGGCATTTTCTTTGAAACAACTGCAGCTTATATGCAGCTGCTGCTAAAATGGCCACTACAGGAAACGTGTTATTTTTCCTTGTGTTTTTATTGAAAATACAATATTCAGTATTTAACTTCATCAGAAAATGTTCAGATGTGAGTGAAATCTTAGGGGACTTAACTGCTAAGGTCATCAGTCCCTAAGCTTACACACTACGTAACCTAAATTATGCTAAGGAGAAACACACACACCCATGCCCGAGGGAGGACTCGAACCTCCGCCGGGATCAGCCGCATAGTCCATGAATGCAGCGCCTAAGACCGCTCGGCTAATCCCGCACGGCTCAACTTCATCACTGTGTTGCGTACATTAAGTAGTATTTTGGTTCGATTAATTTACTCATTTTATCTAACTTTTTTTACTCACCCATACAGCTGTAGAGCCACACCTTCCCGTGGGCGTCGTTCACTGATCCAGACTACAGTAATTCGGATACTAATTTGAGAACACAGACCCAAAGTGTCCTGATTAATTTCTCTACTGTGAGAAGGGAGGGGGGAGGGGGCTTGCCTAGCAAATTATTGATGCGCCACACTGGTATAAGCTTATCATTTCTGTAAGAAGATTTACACATGTATACCTCTTTCCCTCAGCCTAAACATCCGACGGCGCAGAACCGTAGTGAGACCTTCAGCACCGCATGCCTCGGAATACCTTGATGTGGTCAGAAAGGGACAGATTAGTGATGTGAGAATTACATTCGCTTCTGTGAATATTACCAAACTTTGGCTGAACTTTGCACTCGTGACAATGGAAATTTGTGCACTGGTCTGGACTCGAATGCGGAACTTCGCGTAAAGCGAATGGTCGCCTTGACTGCCTAGGTCAGCCAAGCACGTTCCCCAGTCTAACTCATACTTTGATACGTCACCGCTTTCGTCTACATCCTATCCTCGCATAGACACTGTGAGTCCCGTAGAGGATGAGACATACGACAGAAGTCGAAGCCCAATTACTAGGCATAAAATACTATATTGCAGTGGTTGTGTTGTTCTAATGTACTTTGCAGTGCCTTTCAGACATGTCCGAAGTACGATGAAAAGATCGTTGGAATAACACAAGCAGTACAAAATAGTTAAAAGACAGAAATAATCCGAGAAAAATCGATAGTTCTATAGAAAAGAAAAGGATGGCGTATACAGGCTCAAACACAAAAGGGACTCTACACTCTAGAGTGCCTTACACCAGGGATGAGAAAGACGATGCTAATCTTCTATAGTCATAGAGTCAGTTAGGATAATTGAAGACTACCATCGAGGACTTTCTTGCCTCTTTAGTGTCTCTATAGTTCAAATGTGTGTGAATTCCTAAGGGACCAAACTGCTGAGCTCATCGGCCCCTAGACTTACACACTACTTAAACTAACTTAACGCTAAAGACAACACCCACACCCATGCCCGAGGGAGGACCGAGCGAGGTGGCGCAGTAGTAGCACACTGGACTCGCATTCGGGAGGACGACGGTTCAATCCCGTCTCCAGCCATCCTGATTTAGGTTTTCCGTGATTTCCCTAAATCGTTTCAGGCAAATGCCGGGATGGTACTTTGAAAGGGCACGGCCGATTTCCTTCCCAATCCTTCCCTAACCCGAGCTTGCGCTCCGTCTCTAATGACCTCGTTGTCGACGGGACGTTAAACACTAACCTAACCTAACCTAACCCGACGGAGGACTCGAACCTCCGGCGTGAGGGGCCGCACGATGTCTCTATAGTGAAACCGAATTATGCCAAATGGACAAGGCTAGTTAGGAAAGACCTTCGGTAACTGGAAACTGACCACAAGTATATCCACGACAAGGATCAATACAGAATAGTCATTAGACTCTCTACAGTGACCAACAGAAGTGATATTGCGTCCGGAAAGTGGATCGATATAGGCTCAGGAACGGAAAAACGACACTACCATCACAATGAGGTAGTACTTGACTAATAGGAAAGCTCGCCATAATTACTAAGTGGCCACAGTACGGCTGAATGGAATACAGTAATACTATAACAGACGAAGAAATCATCTTTCTGTGAAGATAGGCAACCTCCAGACTGGGAAAATACAAAGCAAAACATATCTCTAACAGTAGATTTAATATTGCTGAATGGAAATGTTTTGTTAAGTAATAATTTCTCCCAGTATTTTGAATAGTACAACCGCCGACGAGATGTTTTTATTCCGTTCACTTTTTCCTATGGCTGCGTTGGTAATTCTCAGTAGGAGTAATCCACCAAATTACAGGCCCATATCATCAACGTCAATATGCAGCACTATTTTGGAGCATATATTCTGATCGAATATTCTGAATTACATCGAAGAGAACCGCCTATTTTCACACAGACAGCACGGATTTAGAAAACATCACACTTGTAAAACGCAACTAGCTACTTACACGCACGAAGTGTTGAGTGATACTGAAAAGGAATTTCAAATTGATTCCGTATTTCTACATTTCCAGAAGGCTTGTGACACCGTACCACACGAGCGGCTTGTAGTAAAATTGCGTGCTTATGGAATACCGTCTCAGTTATGCGACTGGATTCGTTATTTCCTGTCAGAGAGCTCATAATTCGTAGTAAATGACGCAGTGTCGTCGAGTAAAACAGAAGTGATTTCTGGCGTTCCCCAAGGTAGTTTTATAGGCCCTCTTCTGTTCGTTACCTAAATAAACGGTTTAGGAGACAATTTGAACAGCCGCCTTAGGTTGTTTGCAGATGATGCTGTCGTTTATCGTCTAGTTAAGTCGTCAGGAGATCAAAAGAAACTGTAAAGTTACCTGTATGGTGCGAAAATTGGCAGTTGATACTAAATAATGAAAAGTGCGAGATCATCCACATGGTTGCTAAAAGGAATGCGTTAATCTTCGGTACCACGATAAATCAGTCAAATCTAAGGGCCATAAATTCAACGAAGTACCTAGCAGTTACAGTTATGAACATCTTAAATTGGAAAGAACACATATAAAATGTTGTGGGGAAGGGAAACGGGTGACTGCCTTTTATTGGAGGAACACTTAGAAAATGTAACAGGTCCACTAAAGAGACTTCCTGCCGTAAGCTTCCTCTTCTGCAGTACCGCTGCACGGTCTGGGATCCTCACCAGCCAGGATTAATGGAGTACGTCGAGTAAGTTGAAGCAAAAGCAACAAATTTTGTATAATCACGAAGTAGTGGAGAGAATATCACTGAAATAATACAGGATCTGGGGTGGACGTCATTAAAACAAAGGCGTTTTTCGTTGAGGCGGAATATTCTCACGAAATTTCTATCACTAACTTTCTAGACCGAATGCGAAAATATTTTGTTTATGCCGACATACATAGGTGAAACAATCATCATAATAAAATAAGGGAAATCAGTGCTCGCACTGAAAGATATAGTTGTTCGTTTTCTTTCACCCTGTTCGAGATTGGAAGGTGATTCGATGAACCCTCTGCCAGGCACTCAAGTGTGATTTGTTGAGTGTCCATGTAGAGTAAATGGAAATAAACGCAGTGGATCATTCACTTTACCTCCACCACTTCTACCCCCCTACAGTTTACAATCCTTTCAGCTCATTTATGAGCACGAAATTTGTTATACACTCCTGGAAATGGAAAAAAGAACACATTGACACCGGTGTGTCAGACCCACCATACTTGCTCCGGACACTGCGAGAGGGCTGTACAAGCAATGATCACACGCACGGCACAGCGGACACACCAGGAACCGCGGTGTTGGCCGTCGAATGGCGCTAGCTGCGCAGCATTTGTGCACCGCCGCCGTCAGTGTCAGCCAGTTTGCCGTGTCATACGGCGCTGCATCGCAGTCTTTATCACTGGTAGCATGCCGCGACAGCGTGGACGTGAACCGTATGTGCAGTTGACGGGCTTTGAGCGAGGGCGTATAGTGGGCATGCGGGAGGCCGGGTGGACGTACCACCGAATTGCTCAACACGTGGGGCGTGAGGTCTCCACAGTACATCGATGTTGTCGCCAGTGGTCGGCGGAAGGTGCACGTGCCCGTCGACCTGGGACCGGACCGCAGCGACGCACGGATGCACGCCAAGACCGTAGGATCCTACGCAGTGCCGTAGGGGACCGCACCGCCACTTCCCAGCAAATTAGGGACACTGTTGCTCCTGGGGTATCGGCGAGGACCATTCGCAACCGTCTCCATGTAGCTGGGCTACGGTCCCGCACACCGTTAGGCCGTCTTCCGCTCACGCCCCAACATCGTGCAGCCCGCCTCCAGTGGTGTCGCGACAGGCGTGAATGGAGGGACGAATGGAGACGTGTCGTCTTCAGCGATGAGAGTCGCTTCTGCCTTGGTGCCAATGATGGTCGTATGCGTGTTTGGCGCCGTGCAGGTGAGCGCCACAATCAGGACTGCATACGACCGAGGCACACAGGGCCAACACCCGGCATCATGGTGCGGGTAGCGATCTCCTACACTGGCCGTACACCACTGGTGATCGTCGAGGGGACACTGAATAGTGCACGGTACATCCAAACGGTCATCGAACCCATCGTTCTACCATTCCTAGACCGGCAAGGGAACTTGCTGTTCCAACAGGACAATGCACGTCCGCATGTATCCCGTGCCACACAACGTGCTCTAGAAGGTGTAAGTCAACTACCCTGGCCAGCAAGATCTCCGGATCTGTCCCCCATTGAGCATGTTTGGGACTGGATGAAGCGTCGTCTCACGCGGTCTGCACGTCCAGCACGAACGCTGGTCCAACTGAGGCGCCAGGTGGAAATGGCATGGCAAGCCGTTCCACAGGACTACATCCAGCATCTCTACGATCGTCTCCATGGGAGAATAGCAGCCTGCATTGCTGCGAAAGGTGGATATACACTGTACTAGTGCCGAAATTGTGCATGCTCTGTTGCCTGTGTCTATGTGCCTGTGGTTCTGTCAGTGTGATCATGTGATGTATCTGACCCCAGGAATGTGTCAATGAAGTTTCCCCTTCCTGGGACAATGAATTCACGGTGTTCTTATTTCAATTTCCAGGAGTGTAGCTCGAATAGAATAACTCTTTCATTCACAGACTGCAGTGGCAGATGTCAATCACAGTCATTTTAATCGAAGTATATTGAGATATACCAAAACACCTAATGCTACCGAAACGAAAGACAACAGAGAGAAGTCCAGGATACTGAGCCGCGCGGGTTTAGCCGAGCGCTGGCTCAAATGGCTCTGAGCACTACGCGACTTAACTTCTGAGGTCATCAGTCGCCTAGAACTTAGAACTAATTAAACCTAACTAACCTAAGGACATCACACACATCCATGCCCCAGGCAGGATTCGGACCTGCGACCGGAGCGGTCGCTCGGCTCCAGACTGTAGCGCCTAGAACCGCACGGCCACTCCGGCCGGCTTAGCCGAGCGGTCTAAGGGGCTGCAGTCGTGGACTGTCCGGCTGATCCCGGCGGAGGTTTAAGTCCTCCTTCGGGCATGGGTGTATGTGTTTGTCCTTAGGATAATTTAGGTTAAGTAGTGTGTAGGCTTAGGGACTGATGACCTTATCAGTTAAGTCCCATAAGACTTCACACACATTTGAACATTTCCAGGATACTGAATTCGATCTTCCAAAATTATTTCACCGGGGAAGGTCGCAGCACAGTCCCTCCTTTCAATCATCTTACGAACTTCCAAATGGCAGATCCTGAGATAAACTATCGCTTAATAGAGAAAAGACATCAGGACCAGAAGATACTTATAAGATTCTACAAAGATTATGCGAAAGAATTTGTTCTACTTCTCGCAGTAGTTAATCGTAGATCGCTGGAGCTGCGAATGGTACCCAGCAACTGGTAAAAAAAAAAACGCAGTTCATTCCCGTTTTCAAGGAGGGCTGCAGGATAGGTGCACAAAATTACAGATCTATATCGTTGATGTTAATCTGTTGTAGAATTAAGGAACTTGTTTTATTTTCACGAATTATGACGTTTTTGGGAAACAAAAATCTCTAGAAAAATTTTCCAGGTTTTCGCAAACAGAAATCCTACGAAACACAGCTCGCTCACTTTGCCCTTGAAATCTATAGCACTGTAGACAACGGCGCTACGGTTGATGCCGCTTCCTTGACACCACCCCGCACTGCAGTTTAGTGAAAAATTACGAACTTATTTAATTTCGGACCAGATTTCCGATTTAAGGCTTCCTTGTAGAGAGACCTAAACACGTCGCTCTTAACGGAACAAGATCGGCAGACGTAAAGGTTAATTTCCCCGAGAAAGGGTGATAGGGCCGTTACTGTTTACGATTTATATAAATGATCTAGCAGAAAGCCTGTAGCAACGCCAGAAGACAGTATCGATTTGCAGAATGATCTCCAGAGGATTGATGAATGTTGCAGGCTCTTCACAGTTGACCCTGAACGTAAATAAAATTAACATACTGCGCGTACATAGGAAAAGAAATGCACTACTGTACAACGACACTGTCTGGAAATTTCACCGCGCGGGGTAGCCACGCGGTCTTAGCGTCCTGTCACGGTTCGCGAGGCTCCCCCCGTCGAAGGTTCAAATCCTCCCTCAGGTATGGGTGTGTGTGTTGTCCTTAGCGTAGTTAAATAGATTAAGTGGTGCGTAATCACCTACTCTTTTCAACCTGTACTTGGAAAATATGATTGACCAATGCTCATTAGATGACAAAGGAGTAGAAATTGGAGGAAGGAGAGTAGGGTGCTCGAGATTTGCTGATGACATTGTCCTTCTAGCCACAGGGGAAAAAGAATTACAGGATTTGGTGGACACCATTGCAACTAACGGAAAAAAATTAGGAATGAAAATTAACACAAATAAAACAAAAGTATTGGCAATAGGAGGAAATAAGGAAATAAAAATTGTGCTGAATGGAGAAACACTAGAACAGGTGCAAAATTTTAAGTATCTTGGAAGCAGGATAGACACCGACTGGAAGTGCACCACAGAAATTAAAACAAGGATAGCAATGGCAAAAGAGGCGTTTTATAAGAAAAGGAGAATCTTCTGCAGCGGTCTGAACAGAGAACTCAGAAAGAGACTCATAAAATGTCTTGTATGGAGTGTTCTCCTATATGGCGCTGAAACATGGACTATGAGGAAAAAAGACAGAGAAAGGCTGGAGGCTTTTGAGTTCTGGACATGTCGGAAGATGGAAAGAATAAGTTGGATGGACAGAGTAAAAAATGAAGAGGTACTGAGAAGAGTGGGTGAGAAAAGACAGTTACTAGATGTAATAAAGAGAAGAAAAAGAAATTGGATTGGGCATATATTAAGAAAGAATGACGGACTGATAAAAACAGTTTTAGAAGGTTATGTAGAAGGGAAAAGGAAGCGAGGAAGGAAGAGATTCCAGATACTGGATGACATGATGGACGGTACAACATACAGCAGCCTTAAGAAGGAAGCAATGGATCGCAGAAAATGGAGAGGCAAAGGACCTGCTAATATAGCAGATAACTGATGATGATGATGATGATGAAGCTTCGGGACCGATGACCTCAGCAGTTTGGTCCGATAAGATCTTATCACAACTTTCCAACTTTTCTGGAAATTTGTGGTAAGTTCCTATGGGATTAAACTACTGAGGCCATCGGTCCCTAGGCTTATGCACTACTTAATCTAACTTCAACTAACTTACGCTAAGGTCAACACACACACACACCCATGCCCGAGGGAGGACTTGAACCTCCGACGGGGGGGAGCCGCCCAAAATGTGACAAGGCGCTCGAGACCACGCGGCTACCCCGCGCAGCCACACCCAGAACGACCTTAAGTGGAATGACCACATAAAACTTTTTTAACTTTGTGTTCTGCCTTACGGCAGGTCTTGTCATGGGGGAAGCCCCGTCAGAGAGGTCCACCGTATGAGCATCTAGGGGAAGTGATTCCAGTGGTGGTTTTCCGTCGCCTTCCGCAGATGATGATGAAATGATAATGAGGACAACACACCACCCAGTCCCTGAGCGGAGAAAACCTTCGACCCAGCCGGGAATCGAACCCGGGCCCCTTGGCGCGACAGACCACCGCGCTGACTGCTCAGCTATCGAACCAGACACCGCATAAAACAAACAGTAGTAAAATCAGATGCCAGATAGATTCACGAGAAGGATCCTAAGGGAATGTAAGTCATCCACTAAGGCGTTTTTTCGACCGTTTCTGGAGTACTGTTCATCGCTATGTAGTCCTTATTGGGTAGGATCGATAGAAGTGATAGGATTGTTTAGCCGGCGTAAGAGTGTTAACGAAATGCTCAACAAACTCCATTATCAGAAATTACTGGACAAGCATTGTGCATCACGGAGAGGTTTAATACTGAAATTTCAGCCGCGCGGGATTAGCCGAGCGGTCTAAGGCTGGTCCCGGCGGAGGTTAGAGTCCTCCTTCGGGCATGGGTGTGTGCGTTTGTCCTTAGGATAATTTAGGTTAAGTAGTGTGTAAGCTTAGGGACTGGTGACCTTAGTAGTAAAGTCCCACAAGATTTCACAAACAATACTGAAATTTCGAGACAGCACTTTCCAGGAAGAATGGAAGAATATATTACTTTCTCCTACATACATCTTGCGTAATGACCATTCAGAGAAGAATCGAGAAGTTAGAGCCAATACCGATGCTTACCGACGACGATTCTACCCACGCGCCATTCGCGAATGGAACAAGGTATGGGGGACGAGTTAGCGGTAGCAGAAGTACTGTCCGCCACACTCCATTAGGTGACTTGTGCAGATCTAGAAGGATGCTTTTACTTAAATCAGTTTACTTGACGTAAAAACCCGAAAGCAACCACTTCCACTTCATTCACTTAACACGCGAGCATTAGGTATATGAGCTGGTGCCACCAGTCACTAGCGCGAGATCGACTTGTTTTCGGGGTCGCCGGGCCCTAATTTCATCTGTGACGACATACTTTTTTTTGTGCATGCACATTCTCAAATGTTTCACTCTGAATCAATTGCTTCCAGTTCATAATGCGTAGTGGCTTCTCCGAGAACAAGTACGTTACTAATGCACGTCATTCATGTCATCTTCTTTTGGGAGAATTGAAAAAACGAAATTCTTTCCCGCGGGGCAGAGATAAACATTCGTTGACAAATGACACAACCACGCGTGTTCCACGAAACGTGACTGTTCCGTAAGCACTATGCGCGTTGGGAATAAGTGGCAATGTTCGGCTCTTCGGACGGCGCAAAAACTTTCCATACGCTTAATGAACGGATGACGCTCATTCGGCAAGCGCCCGCACGCGATGAGCCCGTGACGTCACAGTGGAATCCGATGCCCGCAGCGTGCCATGACGCCACGGCGTGAGTCTTCCTCTCTCAATACCTCCCTCCGGTAGGACGGGAGCGGCGGCAACTTTCACGGTGCATCAGATGTCCCTGTCTGGGGCTGAGTCATGCGGAACAGACAGCACAGGTCATCTTCAAATGTTGTGGTGTCTAGAAAGCCTGCATACTCGGTTTGCTAGACCAGCATACAAATAAATCTTATTAGTGAGTTTTAATGCAATACGATAATTACAATACTTAACTTGTGCATTTACACGGCCGGCCGGAGTGGCCGAGCGGTTCTAGGCGCTACAGTCTGGAACCGCGTGACCGCTACAGTCGCAGGTTCGAATCCTGCCTCGGGCATGGATGTGTGTGATGTCTTTAGGTTAGTTAGGTTTAAGTAGTTCTAAGTTCTATGGGACTGATGACCTCAGCAGTTAAGTCCCATAGTGCTCAGAGCCATTTGAACCATTTTGAAACTTTCCGAGAATCATGTCTTAAATACTCCTCTGTGATACAGACAAGGGTGAGATTGAGTCAATAATTAAATCACTGAAGGCGAAGGACTCTCATGGATATGATGGAGTGCCTAGCAGAATATTAAAGTACTGTGCTGCGCATGTTAGCCCTGTATTTAGCTATATCTGTAATTTTTCCTTTAGGAATGATCAGTTTCCTGATCGATTAAAGTAGTAGTAAAGCCGCTTTATAAAAAGGGAGAAAGGGATAATGTAGACAATTTTAGATCTATTTCTATGCCATCAGTGTTTGCTAAAGTTATTGGAAAGGCTGTGTATCTAAGGATAATTGATCATTTCGTATCACACGATTTGCTCTCAAATATACAGTTGTACTTTAGAAGTCGTTTAACAACTCAAAATGCTATACTCCCTTTTCTCTGTGAGGTACTGGATGGATTAAACAAAATGTTTCGAACGCTGGGCATATATTTTTTTTAATTAACTACTGCGTTTGATTGTGTTGGTCACAAAATATTACTCCAGAAGTTGGATCGTTACGGAATACAGGGAATAGCTCACAATTGGTTCACCTCTTACTTCAACACCAGACGGCAAAAGGACATTATTCACAGTGTTGAGAATGGCTGTGATGTGGGGTCTGAGTGGGGTACAGTCAAATTGGGGGTGCCTCATGGATCAGTTTTGTGGCCACTCCTGTTCCTTATTTATATAAATGATATGTTCTCTAGTATTACGGATAATTCTAACATATTTCTGTTTGCTGATGACACTAGCCTGGTAGTAAAGGATGTTGTATGCAACATTGGCTTGGTTTCAAATAGTGCAATTCATGACATAAGTTCATGGCTTGTAGAAAATAAACTAACGCTAAATCACAGTACGACTCAATTTTTAGAGTTTCTAACACACAATTCAACAAAACCTGACGTTTTAATTTCACAGAATGGGCATAGAATTATTGAAACTGAACAGTTCAGATGTCTAGGTGTTCAGATAGATAGAAAACCGTCGTGGAAAGCCCACGTTCAGTATCTTATTCAAAGTCTTAAGGCTGCCATTTTTACTATTCGAACGGTACCTGAAGTGAGTGATCGTTCGACACGAAAATTAGTCTACTTTGCTTATTTTCATTCGTTTATGGAGTATGGTATTATATTTTGGGGTAACTCTTCCCATTCTAGAAGGATATTTTTGGCTCAGGAACGCCCAGTTCGGACAATAACTGGTGCAAGTTCACTAGGCTGGGTATTTTGACATTGCCCTCTCAATATATATATTCCTTACAGTCATTTCTTGTTAACAATATTAGCTTATGCCCAAGAATAAGCATTTTGTACTCAGTTAATACTCGGCAGAAATCAAACCTCCATTTTGATCGGACTCCCTTAACTCTTGTGCAGAAAGGTGTACAGTATACAGCTGCATCCATTTTCAGTAAGCTACCACTAGAATTCAGAAACCTTAGCAGTAATCCAAGCGCTTTCAAATCGAAACTGAAGAGTTTCCTCAAGGGACACTCCTTCTATTCTGTCGAGCATTTCCTTGAAAAATTAACCTCATTCTTGTTGTATTGTTGATTGCGTTTACTTAAACTTATGGCTTGACTTTTTTCGGGTTCTCAAACACATTATTTTTGTCTCTTATTACTTTTATGTTGTAATTACATGACCGAGCGGTTCTAGGCACTACAGTCTGGAATTGCACGACCGCTACGGTCGCAGGTTCGAATCCTGCCTCGGGCATGGATATATGTGATATCCTTAGGTTAGTTCGGTTTAAGTACTTCTAAGTTCTAGGGGACTTATGACCTCAGAAGTTAAGTCCTATAGTGTTCAGAGCCATTTTTTTTTTGTAATATCATGTACTGACACGTTCCATGACCTTGGAGATTTGCTCCTCAATTTCGTCCTACGGATCTTCACGTGTAAGTCAAATAAAATAAATAGGTAATTTACACATTGACTCTGCTTACATATAATGAGTTTACAACGATGAACTTGCAGCAACAGCAAGTAGTACCTAGACTGGTGTACTTATTTCTCGTTATTCTTCTTCTCTCAGCTGGTGATTCATCACAATACATGTTATATTAGTTACATGGGATGCTGAAGAAACAACCATCCAAACATAGTCTTGCGTGGCACGCTCCGCGCTGCAAGACGCCACTCATTGCTCCTCAGGAGCTGCAGCAGCCACAGTTGCCCATACAGCCGTTGCCCCTGCACTATCCAGACTCTGGCTTCCATGGGTCATCCTCGATCCGGGTCACTGATTCAGGGTTGTGGCAACAATCGTCTCTGCGGCTGCAGCTGCAGCCAGGCTGCTCACACTGAGGCAATACACCATGTCCTCCTCCCCCACTTTCTCGCCCCAAACCGCAAGCTACGTACTCCTCCCTGCTCCTCGTCACAACCAGCAGCAGCATCAGCATCAAGTAGTTGTAGTTATATCAACAGTAATAATCCTGTGACTAGCGGCAATTCCCTCCCCTGTCCTTTCAATGAAGGACTTCATATTAGTAACGCTTTACCACATTAAGTGGTAACTGCAGACGCCTTTGAGGAGTGAATCTCATTCACTAGCATTGAGAACCCAGCAAGAGGGTACCGTGACCCGGTAGGGTTTCTGAAAGCATGCCTTTCTGTTCTGAAAACGGAGCTCCTCTCGGTTGTTAATGATCCACAGTATATCACCATTAATGTAGCACTGTAATGTGGCTCAAACTGTCATACACGCCCAACAGTCCTCTGGCATTGTAAACACAAGCCTTAGCTATCTTTGGAGGGAAATGGCGTGTCTCGCGGACCACATCAATCATGGAGTGGTTAGATGAGGCCACCTTCTGTGCTATAACGAACCGGCTTTCTGAGATAGAAAAAGAGTCGGCTAAAGTACTCAGCCAAATACTACACCCTGACATCCATATGCATGCCTAAGGTCCAGTAAATGGAGGGTCCAGCTATATTAAGCTTACTAATGATATAGCTGATAAGAAGGCAGGTATTAATGTCAAAAATAAAACCGATCGGACTTGTTTATCACAGTCGATCCAGGCTTGTGAAAGAAATGACACAAAAAAAACAGTGCGTATCTCGATATGGTAGATGTGTTGGCATTGTAACTTTGATGGTATCTAGTTCCCCATTAAGATCTAGGTTATACTTAAATTTGAGGCGGAGAATACTGGAATATCGGTTCGTGTTTATGGCCTGGAGAAATGCAAGTCAGGTGAGCAACAAAAGCAGGATAAATATATCGTCGTTGGACCTTTATCAAAATTTGTGGGTGATCGTAACACTCATGTGAACATGCTGTACTCTGATGAAGACGAACATCATTATGTTTGCATCAAGGACATGTCTTATTCATTTTCTCCCAAATTAGTAAACACATGCATAAATAGCATATTTGTCTAAGGCGCCTCAATGCCTTTTCCTCAGACAAGTTATTAGCAAAGCATATAATAGGCTGCACCCTCAGTACATGTTATTATACCTAATTAATGCTCAATGCCCACCGTCACAGGTGACGCCCATCTGTGGTGTATGCCGATACAGAATGCCTTCTCGCTATTGTGACCTGCTGTGAAGCCCACAGCCTCACAGAAAACCTTGTACCCAGGGATAATCCTGCAGTTTGGCTTCTCACTGAGATAGAAAAACTTTTGTGGGAGGTTGATAAGCTTGACAGTGACAAAATTTTCACGACTAAATAGAAAGACAATGAAGTTTTGTACAATAACGCGGTTGACTACCATATTTGTGCTCTGGTGATAGAAAAGCGGTAACTCCTCATTGGGACCACTGTCATCTTACAGGGAGTTCTGAGGGGCCGCCCATAACACACGCAACATGAAGTATCAAATCGGCGACTCATACCCGTTTCTTCATAATTTAAGAGGGTATGACGCCCACTTTGTTGTTGAGAACTCGCTAATTTCGGTAATGAGAAGGTTCAGTTCAGTGTCCTGCCTGAGAGTGTAGAGAATTGTATTTAATTCTTCAAACGAATGACGCCAAGAATTATGCTCCACTTCCTTGACTCGCTACGTTTTATACAGGATCACTCCAGAAATTTGTTGAAACTCTGCCTCGGAAAGATATGCATATCACTCGAGCTGCATTTCCAGATTAGGAAAAATTTCAACTAGTGACTAGCAAGGGAATTCTTCTATACAGTTATCAGGATAGTATGTAAAATCTCAACAGAACCTGGTTTCCTGGCATTACTGCATTCCCCAGCTACGCCATATCTGATGCAGAGTTTGAGCATGCTGTGAATATCCAGCAGGAATTCAACATCTCCACTTTATGACAATATGCATAGCTTTATATGTACACAGATGTGTACTTGCTCACATATGTTTTCGAGAAATTCCGTAGTCTATCCATAACTATATATTCTCTGGAATCCGCTTTACATTACACAGCACCTGGGTTGCCTTGGGTCTCAATGCTCAAGAAAACGAAGTGCAGCATCAGATTATTGACCAATGCTAACATGCTTCTTTTCTTTGAGTTAGGAATCTGAGGGGGATGTTGTCAATGCGTCCATAGGTACACCAAGGCAAGTAACCTGCATATGGGTGAGAGGGTCAATGCATCCCTTCATTTCAGTTACATTTACTTGGATGCTAACTGGAGAGCTTCGATGGGTGCCCAAAGAAGAATGCAAGGGATTAGTTGGAAAGATCGATGGTATGGCAGCTGATTCTAATGTGGTGGAGGCATAACTCATGTGCCCTACTAGTTTGTATGATGCATACACCGATTTGCCGCTATGTCCGCAGCAACTAGTTCTGCGACAAGGCTCCATCTCCAAGTTCATGAAAACGCTGGGTAATAAGCAGAGATACATTATTCATGATAGTAATTTCCAGTAGTGCCTCAGATTGGGAATGAGGCTGGCTAGAATCACACGAGCCATCTTCTTCAAGCAACCCCACCTGTTGAAGGTGTATATTGGTTTGAATACGACACTGAGGGTTTCTGTGACTTTGAGAACATATTTTAAAATTACTAATTCAGTTTTCGCCAAAAAAATGGACAATTTGAGGGAACAGTGAGAGATTTTGATTAGATCTGAATGGGATTGGCCTGGGGGCATGAAAAAATGCACCACCAGACCAAATTTTAAATGGGTAATAATACTCAAGTAGTATTGGGACACAACCTGGTCTGGGCCATTTCGTTTGTATGGGTTGTATACATTCAGGAGCAAGCATAAATCCAGCAGCAAGTTATACCTTCCCTTACCCTCCTGTTGTGCTAATTGATTTATAACTCCCTGAGGGTTGACTTATGGCCCTCTGGGATAATCCATCCTTCTGAGAAACCCCAACAAATCCCCCTCCCCTGCCCCTCTTGGAAATTCCCAAGGCCCTGTCCACCTCGCCAATTTCAGCACAATTTTTGTATTTCTCTCTCCTAAATCTCCCTCTCCTGGAAAATCTCCCAGCCATCCCCTCCCTGACCTCATCTAGAAATTGGCAGGAAAAAGAATAATTACGTGCTAGGGAGGAAGGATATACCGATATGAAATTCAAGCAAATGTCAATAGTATGTTGTTCAGTTCAATTTGCATATTCTATATCCAATCATTTTGTGGAAGACAGTGCTCCTCCGCCCTCCTCTCCACCCCAGCCATCCATTTGTGAATTGATGGGAAAAGGCTTAGTCTATGCTGAGCAACCAGATTGGGAGGATCTCAAGATACAAAATGGACTGTATATTCGAGCAAAATATTGTTTATTTATTTAAACATTAATTAAATTAGTCAATTAAACTGGTGAGAAATGCTGGGCCGAGCTTCTTTTCATTTGGGCGTGAAAAGTAGCCCACTCTCATAATGTCATAATTGTTATATCAAAAACAGCAGGAAACAGTCCATTTGCAAGACCCTATCAAATTAATGTGGGGATTAGCATACTAGAGCTATCCAAAATCCTCATGTATGCCTTTCACTATGAATTTGCAAAACCTCACTTTGCTGGTTCTAAATTACTTGATAAAGGCAAGAAAAAGGAGTCACTATGCTTTGGGGTACCTAGTTTCAGCTACTTCCCAAGGTCACCCAACTGTTTCCTCCACCATATTTACGATGATCTACATGCAAATATTTTTGATGGGGGAGAGAGTAGTTGGGTGACCTTAAAAAGTAGCCTAAACTACCTATTTACTCATCAATGGCGTTTGCAATCACTGAGTATTCTAACTGTGGTAGGACGTTACTAATCTGATGCCCTTCACTAAAAGGACGTCGAAGGGAACTGCAGCGAGCCACAGGCTATAAATAGATGACAGCGATGCTGCTGCTGGCGGTGACAAGTAGCAGGGAGGTGCATGTACCTTGAAGTTCGGGCGATAAAGTGGGGAGGAGGAGATGTGCATTGCCCCAGTGTGAGCACCTAGTTGTGGCTGTGGCAGCAGAGATGGTTGTTGCCGCAGCCCTGAACCACTTGCCAAGTGGAAGGCTGCCCATGGACGCCAGAGAGGAGCTAGTGTGGGCGCAGCAGTGTGGGGCCACTGTGGATGCTACAGCTTTCTGTGCAGTGATGAGTGGCGTCTCACACAGCAGAGAATGCTGCACAGGACCTCGTCTGGATGGTTGTTTCTTCGCTACCTCCTGTTTCTGCGTCACAGAGTATTATGGTGAGGCACCTGCTGAAATAAGAAGAATAATGAGAATTAAGTACATCGTTCTAGACATTGCTTGCTGCTGCTGCTGCAAGTACATTGTTATAACCACAGATTATGTGTACGCAGTGTAAGAGTGTGTATACATTACGTATATTGCTCTGGCTCCATGACATATCCCTAGGGTCATCAGGAATCACCTCCAGAATCTCCCCACACTGACACAGCTCCCTCTCCATCTTCTCCACCAAACTTGTCATCTCATCATTATCGCACAAACCACCGTGGATCCATCGATCCAGCTCACTGAAGTCGCCTACAGCATACATTTTAATAAAATAAAAATGTATACACACACAAAACCAAGAAAATATTTTTTTGTATCATCCACATACATGATAGCTGTGTTGAGGAAGGTGTTGCAACATCTACCTCTCCCTGCTCCTCCTCCTTGAAATCATCTACAACAACAAAGAATATGTCCATACAACAACATATTATGCATACACACAGTGCTACAACGGAATTTTAGAACGAAATTTTGTTAAAGAATATGTGTCGGCAATATAACACATGTACACACAGTGCTATTACGAGAAAAATATATCTATACATATGATGGTGATGATGATGATGCAGTTGTGTCTGCTGCCTCTCATCTTTCAGCTAATCCACGATTTGGTGGATATATGCTGAAACAATAAAACGACGACATGTATTCAATACTACGAAATTCTTTGTCAGTGAAGTGCAAAAAAAGAGAAAAGTTGCAGTCATCGATTTGAATATGTACTTACCCAACAACTCCCATTCCGCTGATTGCCTAAGGCGTTTTCCACTGGTGCTGCTGCTGTTCATTGATGCTGACTACTTCATGATCGATGCACTATCGAAATCTTGACACACTAACAAGGAGAACTGAACACAGAGACTAGAGCACAATGATGACGACTGGAGATGGGTTCAAAAATGGCTCTGAGCACTATGGGACTTAACTTCTGAGGTCATCAGTCCCCTAGAACTTAGAACTACTTAAACCTAACTAACCTAAGGACATCACAAACATCCATGACCGAGGCAGGATTCGAACCTGGGACCGAAGCGGTGGCACGGGTCTAGACTGTAGTGCCTAGAACCACTCGGCCACTCAGGCTGGCACTGGAGATGGGGGTTGACTTTATATACCTTCGCTGGTTCAGCTTTATCCACTAGAAATACAGTATTCCGAGATGGATGAAAACCTCCGTCTGTGTATGGACGTGATGGTTCATGCATGTCTTTACAGGAGGCAGCCACTTGAGAGAATGGAGATGGTTGGTGGGAATTTCCCAGTAATCAAGTATCAAAGGATGCCACCATTCTGTGCTTTGTCTGTCAGGGCATAACCACTTGAGATAGTGTATGTGTTCCAAGGCCACACACAAATATGAATTCCCCAGGAATCATATATCAAAGAGGTACCACCACTGATGCAATGTTTGGGGCATTATCCAATAGAAATACAGTATTCTGAGATCGATGAAATCCTCCGTCTGTGTATGGACGTGGTGGTTCATGCATGCCTTTACAGGAGGCAGCCACTTGAGAGAATGGAGATGGTTTGGTGGGAATTTCCCAGTCATCAAGTATCAAAGGATGCCACCACCCTGTGCTTTGTCTGTCAGGACATAACCACTTGAGATAGTGTATGTGTTCAAAGGCCACACACAAATATGAATTACTCAGGAATCATATATCAAAGGGGTACCACCACTGATGCAATGTTTGAGGCTGTGAGATCAGAGGAAGTTGGCATCCAGTATCACACATTCCGTGAGGGGATCAAGAAGCGGGCAGGCCGCCTGGATGCACCGGTGGCTATTGCAGCGCCCTCTGACCAGCTGTATTATTTATAATTGCCTTTGACTGCTTTTGTAAACATATATGTTGCATGGCATGCGTAGAGGAGAGTGCCCGTGCTCTCAAACATCGGTGCATAGAAGACCTGTTATATTTAGCACTACAATCTATCTGTTGAAGAAATTTAATCACTCGATTTGCAGTATATTTCTGTGTGATTCTCATGTGTTGAAAATATGTTTTATTATGATTAAGTATCATCATAAGGAGGTGTGAGTGTTCTAAGCGATCTATTTGACTGCTCTAAATTTTTAAACAATGAATTTGATAGGGTAGTGCAAATTGACTATTTCCTGCTATTTTTGATATTGCAGTTCTGATGTCATAAAATTCGGATATTCTCCCTCCCATATAAACAGAAGCACAGCCCAGTATTTTCCTCCAGTATTCAATTAATGCTTGAAGTAATAAACAATATATAGCTCGAATTTACCCCCTTTTCGTGTCGTGGCATCCTCCCAGTTCTGCAGCTCAGCACAGACTAAGTCTTTTTCCCAACGTTTCAGAAGTGGGAGACAGAGGGGAGGATCCCTGTCTCCCACAGACTGATTAAGTAAAGAATATGCTAATTGAATTGAACAGTATATTATTAACATTTTTTTGAATTTTGTATCGTGTGATCCTTTCTCTCCAGCACATACTAAGTCTTCTTCCCGCCAAGTTGCAGATGTGGGAGGGGAGAGGGGAGCTGTGGGGTTTCCCAGGATGGTAAGGGCGTAATTAATTGATCAATTCAATTAATTAGTCAATTAATTTGATATCAATAGAATGCTTGTGTTGGCAAGGGGAAGAAAGGACGATTGGGTATTTCCCTGATAGGTGGGAGAGGGGTGGCACAGTGGCAGTTTCTCATAAGGATGGAATATCTGCAGGGGGTCATGAATCAACCCTCAAGAGTCAAAAATCAATTAGCAGCAAAATAGTTTAGGGGAAGGGGGATAATTTGCCCCTGAATGTATGCTTACTGCTTAAAGTATACAACCCATACAAACAAAACTGCCCAGATTGGGCTTTATCCCAATACTGCAGAATTGCTTATGTGCTTGCATTTTTGTGATTCTGGCTTACAGCTATGCGCTACTGATATACCCGATTTTTGAAACTTCCCCATTGCATCCAAATGTTGCATAATGGTGGTGTGATCACAGTTAATCACATTTGACAGTTCTCGAGTGCACTTACGTGGTTGATTGTAGTTTAATGGGATTAACCGATCTTCATTAAACCCCGAAGGTCGTCCTGAACGTGAAAACAATCCTGCCTAAACCAAAAAAACATTTTATTACCGTGCTCTGTCCAATGACGTTACCCCATACACAGCGCATATGTTTCTGGCTGCCTGCGCTGTTGTTGCCCCTGTACTGAAATCAACCAGAAGAATATGTCGCAAATTTCCCGATTTCTCCATTTGGAACTCCATTTTCTAGCATCCATAGCGGCACTCACCATTTCCAAATGACAATATACAAACTCAAATGACGATATACAAACTCAAATAGCCGGCCGCGGTGGCCGTGCGGTTCTGGCGCTGCAGTCCGGAACCGCGGGACTGCTACGGTCGCAGGTTCGAATCCTGCCTCGGGCATGGGTGTGTGTGATGTCCTTAGGTTAGTTAGGTTTAAGTAGTTCTAAGTTCTAGGGGACTTATGACCTAAGGTGTTGAGTCCCATAGTGCTCAGAGCCATTTTTTTGAAACTCAAATAGCAACAGTGAAACAAATAAAAAATGGGAATCGATAAATAATCCCATAGCAACCGAAATACCAACAGCAGAACAAAAATGCTACGAACTTGTGCATCAACCTAATACAAGACGTAGGGTGTAGTTACTGCGTTCAAAGCCTTGCATTAAACAACGTCATCAAACTTAATTATTTTTTACGTGGGTTACATGTCGCTGACGACGTGCAGATACACTCGTGCAGTGGATTTTGGCTGCTTGTGATGTTCCATTTCAATGTCAATTTTCATACCGTAACGTAATGGAATTTATGGTGAGACCGCTACTAACAAGTGCAGTTTACTATAATAATTCGTCGCAGAGATTTCAGCATATCACCTGACCCTATCTATGGGTTTTATGCAACACCTTAAAAACGACGAGTGTGATTCTCGCATTCTGTCGCTTTGTAAGTGCAAACTATTAGTCCTGCAGGAAAAAATGAACAGAATCTTTTTGTAGTAAATTTAATGCAATTGAATTCTGTACTGGAATGCACTGGAGGGCACGATTTTGGACTTACTCAAGAGAGACGTGTTTAAGGTCACTTTTGTATATTTTTCTGAATAATTTGAAAACTATGGTCTCTAGTTAAAACGCATCCCAGTACAGAATTTAACTACATTTATTTTCCTACAAAATGGTCCTGTTCATTTTTTCTGCATAAGTAGTAGTTTGTACCTAGCGATCGAGGGAATATGAAAATCTCTCACGTGGTGTTTGAATAGGTTGTACGGGCAGCTGAATCACCGTGTTTCTTCTTTTGCATACAAGGCTGAGATTCGTCTTCAAAGATGATCGCTATCGGTAGCACGCCGGACTAGCCACGTGGTCTAACATGATGCTTCCCGAGCGGGAAAGCGGGCCGGTTCCCGGCAAGAATCCGCCCGGCGGATTAGTGTCGAGGTCCGGTTTTCCATCTGTCTCGGCGAATGCGGGCTGTTTGCCTTATTCTGCCGCTGTTACACTATGTCGGCGATTGCTGCCCACACACTCTCTCCTCGTACGCGTACACCATCATTACTCTACCACGCAAACATTTTAGTGGCCTTTTGTGGGGCTGTGAACCACTGAGGGCTATGGCGGAACGAAGCCTCCCCGACGTTTCTAGGTCCCCAGTTCAGTACACACACACAGTAGGTATTTGATTTAGTCATCCGAGAGTGTAGGCCAAAGTGCACGTTAACCTCCCACTTATTTAACGTCATTACGGGAAGTACCGTTTGTATGGGTCATACATTGTAAAACTGTGTCCTAAGTGGTCTGTAATCCTGACGTTACAATTTCTTACTGTGTTATTGAATAATAACGCAAAGTGGTTCAGACGTTCCCTTCATTCATTTTCATTCCATTTATAAAATTTATAGCGCTTTTATGAGTTGTTCCCACATGCTCTTACATTCTTACTTAAATCTTCGGTTGATGTAATCACAAACAGTTTCACGCATTTCGCCTTCAGCAGAAACGTTACGCAAGCGAGCTTCCTTCAGCCTCAACATTTCTCATTTATTTTCATGCATCTTACAGCCAGTACAAGGTAAGTCAGTTTTGCCGAGACTTTATGCTGATCTTGAATAAGTTTGAAATTGACTACTGTATTTCAGATTCATTAGTGAGCATGCACTAAGGTTCACAAAGTGACGTCTTACATCCTCATAACACATATCTTCCTATAAGGAAGGACACAGACACATAAGTACTGCCAGAAAATTAGGAATGATTATCGTATTGCATTCATTTAAAAAAAACTTTCAAGTCCCGCTTTTATTCTTCTCTGCGCTACGAAAGTTCTCCCTGCTCGTGAATATAACAAACAGAACGAAATCAGATCACATTAATATTCATTCTTGGATCAAAATCTTGCATATTTTGCGTGTTTTCAGGACATTGTTACTGAAGTTATACCAGTTATGTACTCAGTTTAGTTCAAAACGAAAAATAGAAGGATTTCTGGGTCAATACTGAAAGCTTGCAGAAGATGGGGATAGATGAAGGACAGCATCTAAACAGTCGAAAGACTCATCACTCCCTAAACGCTAGGCCCTCTCACTGCAGCCACTCTCCCCCATTTCTTAACAGTTTTAACACTTTGTTACTAGTAATAGATCTTCAACTTTTCTTTTGTTGGCCTCCCCTTGCTTTCCATTCTGTTACCCCTTACCATTTCTCAGTAATGTGTGTCAGTTCTTAAGGGACAAAACTGCAGAGGTCATCGGTCCCCAGGCTAACACACTACTTAAACTAACGTAAACTAACCTATGCTAAGAACAACACACACACCCACTCCCGAGGGAGGACTCGAACCTCCGACGGGAGGAGTTTCTCAATAAATGTTATAAAAGTTCCATTTCCCGTTTCTCGATAGTTGCTGCGAGAATTCTCTGCTCATTATCCTACTTCAGAACACTTTCATTAGATGTTATTTCTGTGCAGCTAGTCGTCGATAGCGTTGCAAACATTATTAAAAAATCCAGAAGTATGTGTATCATGTCTGAAATCAGCAACTCTGATAATAAAATTAAAACAATTTGGAATATTATTAAAAGAGAAACAGGTCAACCAAGAGCACAGGAAGACAGTATTACCATCAAATCGAATTAAAACTTTACGAACAAAAAGTCAGAAGTTGAAAATATTTTTAATAATCATTTTCTAAATGTTGTGGATATAGTAGGATCCAGGTGCTCATTAGAAGATGCTAGGCTGTTAATGGAAGAGGCCATCCCTATGCAATTTGATACAATTGAAATCTCACCCACTTCTCCCTCCGAAATTAGGAAAATAATAAACTTGCTTAAAAGCAAAAACTCACATGGAATTGATGGCATTTCCAGTAAAATACTAAAAGCTTGTTCTCAACAGATAAGTAAGATTCTCAGCCACCTGTGTAATAGCTCTCTGGAACAGGGCATTTTCCCTGATAGACTGAAATATGCTATTGTTATACCTTTGCATAAAAAGGGGGATACATCTGATGTCAACAATTACCGTCCAATCTCCCTTCTATCAGCTTTATCCAAAATTTTTGAGAAAGTAATGTGTTCAAGAGTAGCTTCACATATCTGTAACAATGAAGTACTAACAAAATGTCAGTTTGGTTTCCAGAAAGGTTTTTCAACAGAAAATGCCATATATCCTTTCACCAATCAAATTTTGAATGATCTGAATAACTGAACACCACCCATTGGGATTTTTTGTGATCTCTCAAAGGCTTTTGATTGTGTAAATCATGAAATTCTGCTAGATAAGCTCAAGTATTGTGGCATGAGTGGGACAGTGCACAAATGGTTTAATTCGTACCTAACTGGAAGAGTGCAGAAAGTTGAAATAAGTAGTTCTCATAATATGCAAAGATCAGCACATTCCTCAAACTGGGGAACTATCAAGAATGGGGTTCCACAAGGATCAGTCTTGGGTCCTTTGTTGTTCTTAATATATACTAATGATTTGCCATTCTATATTCATGAAGAGGCAAAGTTAGTTCTCTTTGCTGATGATACAAGTATAGTAATCACACCTGACAAACAAGAATTAACTGATGAAATTGTCAATACTGTCTTTCAGAAAATTACTAAGTGGTTCCTTGTAAACGGACTCTCACTGAATTTTGATAAGACACAGTACATACAGTTCCGTACAGTGAATGGTATGACGCCATTAATAAATATAGACCTTAATCAGAAGCATATAGGTAAGGTAGAATATTCCACATTTTTAGGTGTGTCCATTGATGAGAGATTAAATTGGAAGAAACACATTGATGATCTGCTGAAACGTTTGAGTTCAGCTACTTATGCAATAAGGGTCATTGCAAATTTTGGTGATAAACATCTTAGTAAATTAGCTTACTACGCCTATTTTCACTCGTTGCTTTCATATGGCATCATATTTTGGGGTAATTCATCACTGAGGAATAAAGTATTTATTGCACAAAAGCGTGTAATCAGAATAATAGCTGGAGTCCACCCAAGATCATCCTGCAGACATTTATTTAAGGATCTAGGGATATTCACAGTAGCTTCTCAGTATATATACTCTCTTATGAAATTTGTTATTAACATCCAAACCCAATTCAAAAGTAATAGCAGTGTGCATAACTACATTACTAGGAGAAAGGATGATCTTCACTATTCAAGACTAAATCTAACTTTGGCACAGAAAGGGGAGACTTATACTGGCACTAAAGTCTTTGGTCACTTACCAAATAGTATCAAAAGTCTGACAGATAACCAACAGGTATTTAAGAAGAAATTAAAAGAATTTCTGAATGACAACTCCTTCTACTCCATAGAGGAATTTTAGATATAAATTAAAAACAAAAAGAAAACAAAAAAATAAAAAATAAAAAAATAATAAAAAACACAAAAAAATGAAAAAGTTGTTATATTAACTTAAGTATGTTTTTAAATTAACTTAATTATGTCATGTATTGGAAAATTTGACTCGTTCCACATCATTACGAAATATCGTATTCATGATCCATGGAACTAGTATTAATCTAATCTAATCTAATCCGTAGCTTCTACGCGTCTTGTGCTTTTAACCATGTACGACTTTCACGGCCGTGCAAGAGCACACTCCAGGTATATAGTTTATTCTTTTCTGCACTAAAGACCTTCTTCACTAACAGTTGTCACTAAAAACTCGTTTAGTTGTAACGGTTTTTCTGATTTCCATGCTGCTGTTGTTGTCTGTTTTAATTAATGTCTCTAAATCACAAAATTTATCAGCTTTTTCTATTTTATGGTTTTCAAAATAGGCCTGAGGTGTCCTCTTCATTTTTGATTTCCATACTATAATAATTTAGCATTTTTTAATATTAACTTCAATCTTTTTCAGAACTGCAGAAAATTTAGTATGTATAGCCTGTATTTGTTTTCCTCTATCACCAGTTGTGACAATATTACCGGACGATGAAAAGACATGAATTTGGGGCGGGGGGGGGGGGTGTTGCCATGGGTATCTGCCTGTCTCCTTCTGGGGTCAACGTTTTTACGGAGGAGTATGAGGCAGGACAGCTGAAATCAGCGGCCCTTAAAACAACAGAAATTTGGAGGTATGTAGAAGATACTTTCGTAATGTAGCAGAAGAATTGGTCTTTTGAAATCACCTCAACTTGTAAGATACCCCTTCTGTTCATGCCACGTTTTATTCCATTGTATTCCAGTTTTACGATTTTATATCGCATCTGCAGATATCATGTAGCATTCAGTGGGTAAAGCGGTACTGCAGAACTCACGCAGACGTGTACATCTACACGGAAAATCCACTCAGCTATGGCTCTATAATGTGCCAATATACCACTTATGATCGAACTTCTTGCACGTGTATACTGATGACTGCAAATTAAATGAGGAAGAATATATGGAATGTGGCATTCTCTGTCCAATAATACAAGTCCCAAAAATGTTTCAATTGCCAATTCAACTTCGTGTTCTCGTTGTAGAAGCTGCATCTTATACTAGAACCCTTAAAATATGTCACCTCCCTTCAGGTTTCCGATTCTATGCCAGGCTTCCAATCTCTAAGCTTCTATGGCATAAGAAGTGGAATTCCAAAACCAGCAACCTTGCCTTGACCGTAATTTAGCAGTGCATCCAGTGTGTGTGGATGAAGTCTCACTGCGGAATCGTTCATAATGAAGAGCTCGATATAGTTGCTAATGAAACCACAAAATTCGGAACTTCAATCGACCACAAACGTTCCCCTTCTGAATTGGATAGTCTGATCACAAAGAATGATGATGGTAAGAGAACTGGAACGTGTCTCAGTTATGTGTATAGTTATTTCTACGGAAGTGCTTAACAAATGTACCTCTCATGTTCCTATTCTTTACGTTTGATTTCATTAACTAGCTGAGTACTTGGAGTCGCACAGATATGCATATATTCCAGTCTTCTAGTAGTACGTCTGCTCCTCCACATTTATCCATCTGCTCCTCCCCCTTTATCCATCTGGTCCTCTGTATTCTATCCATCTGCTCTTTTCCCCTCCATGCATATGCTCCTTCCACACTTAGTCAATCTCGTAGTTCCCCTCTCGTCACCCTATCAAAGTGCATCTCCTCCTCCCCTCTCTCTCGCCAGCCATCTCCACCTCCACCCTCTCGCTGGCCATCTCCTACTCCTCCCCCCCCCCCCCTCCCAGTTTGTGTCCGTCTCTTCCTTCCCCATCAACGTCTGTCCATCTCCTCCTACTCCGTTGTCTCTCCACGTTATTACCTCTACTCCAACAGGAGGTTGCTGGATCTGGCCGGGACACCATTTCTTTCCCAGCCAGTAATTACTGCGTGTATAACGTTTGGCTGAAATCGACCTGAGGGTATAAGAGGAAGTTTTAACCAGTGGCTTTCCGCACATACGCACGTCATATACAGGGTTATTACAAATGATTGAAGCGATTTCACAGCTCTACAATAACTTTATTATTTGAGATATTTTCACAATGCTTTGCACACACATACAAAAACTCAAAAAGTTTTTTTAGGTATTCACAAATGTTCGATATGTGCCCCTTTAATGATTCGGCAGACGTCAAGCCGATAATCAAGTTCCTCCCACACTCAGTGCAGCATGTCCCCATCAATGAGTTCGAAAGCATCGTTGATGCGAGCTCGCAGTTCTGGCACGTTTCTTGGTAGAGGAGGTTTAAACACTGAATCTTTCACATAACCCCACAGAAAGAAATCGCATGGGGTTAAGTCGGGAGAGCGTGGAGGCCATGACATGAATTGCTGATCATGATCTCCACCACGACCGATCCATCGGTTTTCCAATCTCCTGTTTAAGAAATGTGGAACATCATGATGGAAGAGCGGTGGAGCACCATCCTGTTGAAAGATGAAGTCGGCGCTGTCGGTCTCCAGTTGTGGCATGAGCCAATTTTCCAGCATGTCCAGATACACGCGTTCAACCGTTTCTTCACTCACTGCAGGCCGACCCGTTGATTTCCCCATACAGGGGCATCCAGAAGCTTTAAACTGCGCATACAATCGCCGAATGGAGTTAGTAGTTGGTGGATCTTTGTTGAACTTCGTCCTGAAGTGTCGTTGCACTGTTATGACTGACTGATGGGAGTGCATTTCAAGCACGACATACGCTTTCTCGGCTTCTGTCGCCATTTTGTCTCACTGCGCTCTCGAGCGCTCTGGCGGCAGAAACCTGAAGTGCGGCTTCAGCCGAACAAAACTTTATGAGTTTTTCTACGTATCTGCAGTGTGTCGTGACCATATGTCAATGAATGGAGCTACAGTGAATTTATCAAATCGCTTCAATCATTTGTAATAGCCCTGTATATTGACATATATTTCACACATATATTTCTGCAGATAGTTCACCTGTATCTCTAGCGAGTTTCACTCTGCAGCTTCGTTTTCATGCAGCTCAATATCATTCAATATTTCTAACGTCACATCTCTTGAACTATGTGAACCAAGTGTCCTACAATGATATAATTTTTTAGGTACATTCAACGGTGTACGTGGATACAGTCTGCGAAATTTCTTGTGATAGAGTTAGTACCGAAGAAGCAATACACTTCAAGTCATGCCTAATGCGGCAGTTTTACTGCATGAACAGTGAAAAATAACAAGCGGCAATTTTACTGCAGGGACAGTGAACAATAGTAAGAGATAAACATTTTATTTTGTGGCGCTTAATCTTAAGGATTTGAAATTGTGTTTGAAGTTGGTTGCAAGTGACGGAGTGCTCTCATTCTCAAATACTGGGTATTCGAGTGTCGTGAGCTATACTTCTCCACCTCCACCTGCTAAACGGCCATAGCTATCAAAGGCCAAATAAGTAAATACATAAATAAATAATAATGCATGTGCGGAAATGCTTTGGTTCAAATGGCTCTGAGCACTATGGGACTTAACATCTGTGGTCATCAGTCCCCTAGAACTTAGAACTACTTAAACCTAACTAACCTAAGGACACCACACACATCCATGCCCGAGGCAAGATTCGAACCTGCGACCGTAGCGGTCGCGCGGTTCCAGACTGAAGCGCCTAAAACCGCTCGGCCACATCTGGCGGCGGGTATGCTTTGCTGGACGTCAGTGTTCGATAGACGACCTGAGGATGAGTGGCAGGTGTCCAGTCGAAATACCGTGTTGTGTAGTAAACAACTACCAGCTGCAAGCCCGAAACATCTTTCAGCAAATGAAAACCAGCGGAAAAGTGCTCCTATCGGAGCACAAAAAAATTCGAATATATTTCTGTGTAAACTGAAGGTGGAGGATGGGGAAAAGGAAAGGAATTACAGATTTCAGCTACATCAAGACATTGCGCAGAATCGGCGGCAGCGAGTGAAAAAGTGTACCGGACCGGGATTCGAACCCAAGATCTCCTGCTTACTATGCAGGTGCGTTAACCACCTTTTATTTATTATTATTATTAAAATTACTAGTATTATTCGTTGCACTTGGTTGGGGCGGACGTCCCATGACAGCTGTTACAGTTCATTGTTGACCCATTCACTCTTTTTTTTTTTTTTTTCAAATTACAGAGTACAACTAACCGTCTGACCGAACACCTTGAGCTACCGTGCCGGCAACACTGAGCCACCCGGAACACATTGTTATCACAACTATGCTGACTTTCTCTGGACACGCCACATCAGGGCCAAGTCACATTCCCACCAGGTGCCAGCTGTCCGCAGTCCCGATCCATTTCCTCTACGCTCGCCACTCCAGATTCCCCCAAGAGGCCGAACGTGCTTGTGCATACCCACTACAGAAGGTGGATCTAGGCGAAACAGTTTATGAATGCGTGATGTCTGTTCTTCCGGACATGTCTGAAAGAACAGACACCAAGCATTCATAGAATACGTTTCTGTTTATGTAAAACATTCTGAATGAAAAGTGGGGCACTAGGTGCCTCATTCTACCTTCCTGGGTAGCTTTAAGCATTTTCCCCAAAAATTTTGGCTTGGGAATATATTCCCTCTTTTTTTAACATGCAAGTGACGCCAAACTCCCACAAGTTCCTCTAACTGTGAGTCAGTCACCCTTATTGGTCGCTCATACCTATCAACTCCCAGCTGCCCTTTCTCACTAACTCACTCAGCCCAACACACTGTCATTTCGTCTTTGTGTCTGTCATTCTCTCCTATGTTACAGACACTGTCACCTTCCTAATACTACAGTCCCCTCTCACTGTCACTGCCTCCCTCGTGCTCTCTCTTACTGCTTGTATAACATTTCTTATTTCTTCGATCCTACTGCTGCTCTCTCTTCTCACTGTCACTAGCATTCTCTTCGTCGTTGCCATTGTCATACACTATGTCTCTATTTTCACTAGTTCTCACCCATTTCCTGTTTCTCCTCTTTATTCCCCTCCCAATGGCTCTGTCTCCTTCACTCTTTACCTAGCACTGTTCTGTCACTGTCATCTATGTTCCACTGCCACTGTATCCCTCTCTTTGTCCCTCAATGTCATTGTCTTCTTTGCTCTTTCTATAACATAACCGCTGGCTCCTCTCTTCCAGTATTTATTGCTTTTCTGTCTCTTTCCTACTGCCACTGTCTTCTTCTTTTTTTTTTGTCATCAGTCTACTGACTGGTTTGATGCGGCCCGCCACGAATTCCTTTCCTGTGCTAACCTCTTCATCTCACAGTAGCACTTGCAACCTACGTCCTCAATTATTTGCTTGACGTATTCCAATCTCTGTCTTCCTCTACAGATTTTGCCCTCTACAGCTCCCTCTAGTACCATAGAAGTCATTCCCTCATGTCTTAGCAGATGTCCTATCAACCTGTCCCTTCTCCTTATCAGTGTTTTCCACATATTCCTTTCCTCTCCGATTCTGCGTAGAACCTCCTCATTCCTTACCTTATCAGTCCACCTAATTTTCAACATTCGTCTATAGCACCACATCTCAAATGCTTCGATTCTCTTCTGTTCCGGTTTTCCTACAGTCCATGTACTCAAGACGTACATCCTCAGAAATTTCTTCCTCAAATTAAGGCCGGTATTTGATATTAGTAGACTTCTCTTGGTCGGAAATGCCTTTTTTGCCATAGCGAGTCTGCTTTTGATGTCCTCCTTGCTCCGACCGTCATTGGTTATTTTACTGCCTAGGTAGCAGAATTCCTTAACTTCATTGACTTGGTGACCATCAATCCTGATGTTAAGTTTCTCGCTGTTCTCTATCTCTCCTTCTATCACAGCACTAAAAAACCCGAATATGTTCGCTTACCAAAATTTTTGGGAAAAATTTTAAAGGCGCTAAGGAAGGTAGAAGGAAGCAGCTGGTACCCCACTTTTCAGTCAGTCTTTTAAATAAACAGGAACATATTCGCATTTTTTCTGCTCCGATAGGAGTATTTTTCCGCTCATTCCCTTCTTTTGCCTGCTGCAGTAGGGCATGTGACTCATGTGAATAGAAACGTATTGGTCAGAAAAATTTAAATAGTTTACTTACGTGAAACTGAAATAACGCAGGACTAATTTTACACCTTAGACTTGTATTTATGTGCAAATAAATTTTACATGTGCTTCAGTACTAAAACATGGGAGTCCCAGAACACTTCTGATGATAATGAGGACACTTACAGTGTATTTCTCCGTCCTATGTCACTTTATAGAGTGTGTTTCGCTGCACACCGGATTTTACCTCCGGGTTTTAAGTGTCCGGTTACGGCAACTATGAACCTCTGAATGTGGAAAACGGATAGAGATGCCAAGGAAATTTTAAAGGCCGTTCGAGATCGGGATCTTAGGAATATATCGTAAAAATATCAGCCCCTTGCTGAGCATAGCCGTCTCGGAATCCGCTGCTGGGTTTTGGTGCCCAAAAACCAGTTTTGGGGGCGTTTCTCTATAAAAGTTAGGGATTTTTGAAAATGGGCCATTGCTCTTCTTGATAAATAACTAGAGAATATATCGTTAAAATTTGAGCAATTTGCTGCAGTTATTAATTATTTACATTTCGTCTGATATCGTATTTTACGTGTAGAAGCAAGTAACTTTGAATATCTGTATCTTGGAAACTAATAAACATATCAAGAAAATTTTCAAGGTTGGAGATTAGGATATTAGGAATACATCGTAAAAATATCAGCCATTTGGTGAGCATAGGCGTCCTGGAATCCTTGGCTGAGTTTTGGCCCGCTAGTGACGGCGAAAATACGGTAAAACACCCTTTTTTGGAGGTTTTTCGAGGAACTGCCCATGAACTAATGGTGCCTCCATAAACCCCATCAATCCCATCGAACACCACATCGAATGAAGAAGGAACCAACCGATTTTCTCCATTTGCCTGAGTAGGAGGAAGTGTGTAACATTCAACTTTGATTGCATATTGTAGGATAGTGACACTAAGACTATCCTTCTGTTGTGTACACAAATGGTCCATAGCCCAAGGGCTATGCAAAGTACCTTTATAACGAGCTAGCCTAGGGCCGGCTCCTCCGCTTGCGTGGACTGTATGGTCTGTATATTTTTTTTTAATCGAATTTACAATACCTTCTTAACTTTTCACGCTACGTAAGATCATAGGAACATGGTCTTTACCGAATATTCTTCTGCCCAAAAAGCGATTCTGGAACATGGAGTCCACGGCTTTTGTTAACCATGCCATTTGTGTTCTTGTGATAACATTTCCATAGAAACGACATCCCCTAACACATATGTCTTTATATTTAACCGAAAACTGAAATAGTTGAAATAGCAGTTTTTATAGATTTATTTTCAAAAATTATTTTAATGTAAATAAATATTTTCTTAAAAATTTTCATCCTCGACTTTATCCTCTTAGTGGTTGAATTTCCAAAAATTTTGGAATACATATTTCTTTTTAATTTGTGGTTGAGAAACCAAATACCAGTTTTCGTAGTTCTAGCTTGAAAATTGTCTTAACAGCTACATACACTCCTGGAAATTGAAATAAGAACACCGTGAATTCATTGTCCCAGGAAGGGGAAACTTTATTGACACATTCCTGGGGTCAGATACATCACATGATCACACTGACAGAACCACAGGCACATAGACACAGGCAACAGAGCATGCACAATGTCGGCACTAGTACAGTGTATATCCACCTTTCGCAGCAATGCAGGCTGCTATTCTCCCATGGAGACGATCGTAGAGATGCTGGATGTAGTCCTGTGGAACGGCTTGCCATGCCATTTCCACCTGGCGCCTCAGTTGGACCAGCGTTCGTGCTGGACGTGCAGACCGCGTGAGACGACGCTTCATCCAGTCCCAAACATGCTCAATGGGGGACAGATCCGGAGATCTTGCTGGCCAGGGTAGTTGACTTACACCTTCTAGAGCACATTGGGTGGCACGGGATACATGCGGACGTGCATTGTCCTGTTGGAACAGCAAGTTCCCTTGCCGGTCTAGGAATGGTAGAACGATGGGTTCGATGACGGTTTGGATGTACCGTGCACTATTCAGTGTCCCCTCGACGTTCACCAGTGGTGTACGGCCAGTGTAGGAGATCGCTCCCCACACCATGATGCCGGGTGTTGGCCCTGTGTGCCTCGGTCGTATGCAGTCCTGATTGTGGCGCTCACCTGCACGGCGCCAAACACGCATACGACCATCATTGGCACCAAGGCAGAAGCGACTCTCATCGCTGAAGACGACACGTCTCCATTCGTCCCTCCATTCACGCCTGTCGCGACACCACTGGAGGCGGGCTGCACGATGTTGGGGCGTGAGCGGAAGACGGCCTAACGGTCTGCGGGACCGTAGCCCAGCTTCATGGAGACTGTTGCGAATGGTCCTCGCCGATACCCCAGGAGCAACAGTGTCCTTAATTTGCTGGGAAGTGGCGGTGCGGTCCCCTACGGCACTGCATAGGATCCTACGGTCTTGGCGTGCATCCGTGCGTCGCTGCGGTCCGGTCCCAGGTCGACGGGCACGTGCACCTTCCGCCGACCACTGGCGACAACATCGATGTACTGTGGAGACCTCACGCTCCACGTGTTGAGCAATTCGGCGGTACGTCCACCCGGCCTCCCGCATGCCCACTATACGCCCTCGCTCAAAGTCCGTCAACTGCACATACGGTTCACGTCCACGCTGTCGCGGCATGCTACCAGTGTTAAAGACTGCGATGGAGCTCCGTATGCCACGGCAAACTGGCTGACACTGACGGCGGCGGTGCACAAATGCTGCGCAGCTAGCGCCATTCGACGGCCAACACCGCGGTTCCTGGTGTGTCCGCTGTGCCGTGCGTGTGATCATTGCTTGTACAGCCCTCTCGCAGTGTCCGGAGCAAGTATGGTGGGTCTGACACACCGGTGTCAATGTGTTCTTTTTTCCATTTCCAGGAGTGTATTTTCAAAAAGCCTTTTATCGCCTATTTCATCTCTTTAGGAGCATAATATTGAACAGTCCCTTATTAAACGATGCCTGTACTATAAGATTCACACTCTCTGCGAATTTCAAGTTTCTATTGTTAGCAGTTTGGGCTGGGCGATGGTGGGGAATCACTCTGGTGCTATTCCACCATCTTAAGGGTTAAATTTGCAAAAACACTGAAACATGTATATTGTTATTTCTAACCAAAAAGCCAAATACAAATTTTCGTATATTTAGTCTCAAGAATGCTTCCATAATGAAATATTTCATGAAACGCCCCCTTACGGTTGGAATTTCCAAATGCACTGAAACGTGTTTAAAAAAAACTGTAACCGAGAAGTCAAATACCAGTTTTTCATAGATCTAGGTTTAAAATAGTTTAGCAGTTCAGTAATAATGATTTACTGTCGAAAAAAGTTCAAAAAATGCTGAAACACGTACATCTTTCTCAGACAGAGAAACCAAATATCGATTTTATTAAGGCTAGCTTCCAAACCGCCTGAATGGCGACACGGTTTGAAAAAACCTGTCATCCCTTGTTTCACGTCTTAGGTGTGAAATTTCGAAAAATCCCTTCTTAAACGACGCCTACTGCAGAACTGTACCCTCCTCAGATTTCAGGTTTCTGTCCTTGGCGATTTGGGCTGGGCGCTGATGAGTCAGTAAGTGATCCAACCTGTCAGGACATTGCCTTTTATACACTAAGGAGCCAAAGACACTGGTTCACCTGCCTAATATCGTGTAGGGCCCCAGCGAACACGCAGAAGTGCAGCAACATGGCCTCGACTAATGTCTGAAGTAGTGCTGGAGGGAATTGACACCATGAATCCTGCAGAGCTGTCCATAAATCCGTAATAGTACGAGGGGGTGAGGATTAGCCCAGATATGCTCAATAAGGATCATGTCATGTGAGTTTGGTGGCCAGTGGAAGTATTTAAACTTAGAAGAGTGTTTCTGGAGCCACTCTGTACCCATTCTGAACATGTGGGGTGTCGCATTGTCCTGCTGGAACTGCCAAGTCCGTCGGAATTCACAAAGCACATGAATGGATGTAGGTGATCGGGCAGGATGCTTACGTACGTGTCACATGTCACAGTCGTATCTAGATGTATTAGGAGTCCCATATCGGTCCAACTGCGCACACCCCACACCATTACAGAGCCTCCACCAGGTTGAGTAGTCCTCTGCTGACATGCAGGGTCCATGGGTTTATGACTTCATGCGGTTGTCTCCATACCCTTTAACGTCCATCCGCTCGATACAATTTGAAACGAGACTCGTCCGACCAGGCGACATGTTTCCAGTATCAACAGTCCAATATCGGTGTTGACGGGCACAGGCAAGGCGTAAAGCTTTGTGTCGTGCAGTCATGAAGGTTACACAAGAGGGCTTTCAGCTCAGGAAGCCCATATTGATGATGTTTCGTTGAATTATTCTCAGAATGACATTTGTTGGTGGAACAGCACTGAAATATGCAGTAATTTGCGGAAGGATTGCACTTCTGTCACCTTGAACGATTCTCTTTAGTCGCCGTTGTTTAATGATTCTCTTCAGTCGCCGTTGGTCCCGTTCTTGCAGGATCTTTACCGGCTGCAGCGATGACGGAGAGTTGATGTCTTACCGGATTCCATATTTACGGTCTACTCGTGAAATTGTCTACTGGAAAATCCCCACTTCATCGCTACAGCGGAGATGCTGTGTCCCATCGCTCGTGCGACGACTATAACATCACGTTCAAACTCACTGAAATCTTGATAACCTGCCATTGTAGCAGCAGTAACCGATCTAACAACTGCGCCAGACCCTTGTTGTCTTATGTAGGCTGCAACATCCCAATTATAGAACCCATAATGAACACCCTTTTGTTGCAAAAAGAAATAGAAAAATCAGTCATCCTGACAGTGATAACAGCTGCTGACAACAAAATTTACTCTTGACTGTTTGATTAACAAGAATGTTATGTAAATATTAATGCTTATCATAAAGAAAGGACTGAATAAAAGAATACCATGTGATACGAAACAGAAACTTTAAGGAAAGAATTCAAAAAATTATTATTTACAAAGGTTAAAGCCCAGACCATAAACTGACCAAAGATAACATTTATCCTAGAAGAGAGTTGTAGCCGCATCGAGCTGTAAGTTCGCTGTGACTACAGTGTAACTCGGCAATGGAAATGTTAACTTCAGTTCCCTCTTGTACTCTTGCAATAGTAGTACGCATGTTAAGCGCTACTAGATTGTTTTAAAACTGATCTGAAGTTTAAAAGTTTTACGGTTGGAAGTATTAGTCAGAAGTGGGACTGAAATAATTCATCTTTACTGTTTAGACAGATAACTGGATAGTTGATATATGTGACAGAAAAATAACTCATGTGATTGCTGATTTGTGGTGGGATTTAGCCTTCGTGATACTTAATAGTCACGAACATCAAAGGACACAGAAAGCGACTGATCGCCGACATAAACACAATTATTAGACATGAGTAGGCAACAGATAAATGCAATCACGAAGAACTTACAATTGCACCGTGCTGTCAGAAGCTATCGTCAAAGTCAGAATTGCTGATGCTAACAGACGCAATTCCCTGAATGAAAAATCGGTGTGTGTGTGCACAGTGTAGGGACAAATATTGACGAAGAACAATAAACTTGAATTCAACTTTAATACTTTGTGTCACGTACATCATTTGAAACGTCTCCTTAGAAAAATTAATGAATTACTGTGCTGGTAAACCCCTTACGTTATTTGATTTTCAAACAGCTGAGCAAAACTGAACGTACTCAGACATTTCTCTCTTTACTTATTCTGATCATCACAAAACTGACACACAATGTTTTTAGCGCAACGCAATCTGACGTTCAATAATCCCTACAAAAGAATGGCCTTGACTAACAATAACCTATACCTTTCATTAATCACTTACCTCACAAAAATCTTCGTTACTCGAACCACTGAAATACAGCGAGCGCCAATACTGCCAGCTAAATAAAAGATTCTAACTGCTGAAGGCACTAACTACTGATAGGCATAATTAGCAAATGAAAGATTTCGATAGAGAACAAACAATGTATTTACCTGAATAGTGTTCATTATATATATATATATATATATATATATATATATATATATATATATTATTATTATTGGTGTTTTGCCCTTAAAGAGCGCATTTGGACTAAACTACATGGCCAGTTCCTTTTCCTGCCTTCCTTGCTGCCCAAACTTCCCTCATTCGCTCGCTGTGTTTCTGTTTCCGGTCCTCTGTCCATGCTTCTTGTCGGCTTCGTGTCTTCGGCTTCATCTTGATTGCCTTTTTGGTTGCCCATATTTCTTTCATCTTCTGGCTGTGATCTTGCTTTCGTTCTTCGGTCCATTTTATGCCTGTTCGTTTGTCGCATTGTATCTCATGTAGTTTACTTTTCTTAATGATGTTTCTGAACTTTATTCTGTCGTATATTGTGTCTGCTGTTATGTTGAGCTGGTTCAGGTCGTTTTCTACCTCTGCCACCCATTTGTTGTTTCTAGTGGTTACCCAGTCAAAGATCTGTTTGGTCACCCTGTGTGATGGCATTCTGTATAGGTGTCCATAGAATTGTAGTCTGCGTTTTCTAATCTTTTCTGTGATTGTCTCCGTATGTTTGTACAGTTCCTCTGTAGGTTTCTTGATCCATATTCCATTGTTGTTAGTTGCGCCAAATATTTTCCTAAGTATTTTCCGTTCTACTTTTTCTAATTGTCTGATACGTGTATGCCCTCGGATTAGCGTGGTCTCTGCTGCATATAGTGCCTCGGGAAGCACCACCGTGTCGTAATGGCGTAATTTGGCTTTTTGTGAGATAGACTTCTTGTTGTAATGATTCCACACTACTTTGTATGCCTTGTCCAGTTTAGTCTTTCTTTCTTCATTTGAGTCTCTGTTATGTCCACTCATTTGTAGTGTTTCACCGAGGTATTTGAAGTTTGCTGTTTTGTAAATCGTGCCATACTTTGTGTTCAGAGATGAGTGTTTCTTTGTGCTCATAAACTGTGTCTTTTCGTAAGAGATCTGTAGTCCAGTTTTGGAAGCGATTTCGTGCAGTTTTTCAATAGCGTCTTTTGTTTCCTTTATACCTTTCGTGACAATCGCCAAATCATCTGCAAAAGCCAGGCATTTAATCTGTAGGTTTCCTAAGGTTATCCCCTGTTGTGATGTTTCCCATTCTTTTATGACCTTATCTAACACCAGATTGAAAAGGAGAGGTGAGAGGCCATCGCCTTGTCGGACACCTGTGCGAATTTCGAAGGGCTCTGATAGTTCCCCACAGAACTTTACTTTGGAGGTCGTGTTGGTTAAAGTTTGCTCTATGATAGCTCGTGTTTTGTTGTCTACTTTGTATTCTGCTAGAATTTTGAAGAGAGTTTTCCGGTCGATAGAGTCGTACGCCTTTTTGAAGTCAACAAAGGTAATGATCAGGTTCTGTTTGTGTTGTAAAATCATTTTCAGGTTCCAAATTTGTTCCGCACAAGACCGCCCTTTACGGAAGCCTGCTTGGTATTCCCCAATCAAGTGGTCGGTTTGGCATTCTAGTCTGTTCAGTAAAGCTTTAGAGAGGATCTTGTATGTGACCGGTAGTAGGGATATTCCTCTGTAGTTGTTCGGGTTAGTCTTGTCACCTTTTTTGTGTAGTGGGTGTATCAGGGCAGTTTTCCAGTCGTCAGGAATTTTCATGGTTTTCCAGATGTCTTCCAAGATCCTGTGGATGTCTTTGGTGAGTTCTGGGTCTTGTAACTTCCAGATTTCCGCGATGATGCCATCTTCTCCTGGTGCTCTACGATTCTTGAGTGACTTTATTATTTCTTTAACTTCTTCTAGAGTTGGAGGTTCACTATCTGGATTGTATGTGCTCGTTTCTGTCATCATTTCTTCCATGGGGGGGTCCGTGTTGAGCAGTTTTTCAAAGTACTTTGCCAGAATGTCACAATTGTTTTTGGTATTGGTTTCTAGGGTTCCATCCGGTCTTCTGAAGCACAAGTTGGGTGGTTGATATCCAGTCATATTTTCTCTGAACGTTCTGAAGAAGTTTCTTGTATTGTTCTTCATGAAGTCCGATTCGATCTCTGATTATATATATATATATATATATATATATATATATATATATATATAAATCAGTTCATGGCATCCAGTCTTACAAATTTACTCACGTCCAGATCATCAGCTCTCAAAACTCCGCCATCTCACTCCCCACATCCATCACTGCTGGGGGCTCATTTCCAACTGCGCAACGCTACGCGCTGTTCACATTCAACTGCCCAACACTACAATAGCGAATATTCCAACAATGCCAACCAGCCACAGACTGCACACAGCAGAGCCAGTGATTTTCATACAGAGCGCTACGTGGCGTTACCAATATAAAAACCTAAATAGCCTACTTACACATTTAATGGAGATTTAAAGAGTATTTGTGGAATTAACTGATCCTTCGGATAACATAAAGGTGAAAAGTTATTTAGTGACAATTTAACCGTAAACAGCAATAAGTTGTATTGTACAGACAAGTTACTAAAATTAACAGTATATGTCGCTAATTCTTTGAATTGTTTTCTCTGTTCTCCTGGAAAGTCTTAAAATCTTTACGTAACTGTTGTTGTTCAGTCTTACAATCTGTATGTAACTTTCGTCTTACGATTAGTTCATTAAGTTTTTGCAGCACTAGCGTATTCGGATCAATAGGCTGATTTTTAGTTTGAAAATAAGATTCACGGGTTGCTTTGTCCATTGGGACATTTGCTTTACATGAAACATCATCAATTTCAAAGTCTGCATTAGCAATTGAGTGTCTGAATATCGTCTTCAAACAGAAGATTTTCAAGTAAAATGTGAACTTTCGTTTCAGAACTTGGTTCTGGTTCGAGCTCGGAAACTCGAGTAATTTCTACATTCATAGTGTCAAATTCACTTTGATCAGCGTTCATTTCAACATCGTCGTTAACACGTAAAGCCGTTTTGTTCACTTTTCCTATTTTCACCATAACAAATGTATTTAACAAAGTAATTTCGAAAAATTTGGTAAAAACCGCGATTTGAAGAGATGGCTCTGAGCACTATTGGACTTAACTTCTGAGGTCATCAGTCCCCTATAACTTAGAACTACTTAAACCTAACTAACCTAAGGACATCACACACATCCATGCCCGAGGCAGGATTCGTAGCGGTCGCGCTGTTCCGGACTGAAGCGCCTAGAACCGCTCGGCCGTCGCGGCCGGCCCTATACCAGTCTCTTCGGTGCTTCAGTGTGTATACAGGGTGATACAAAAAGGTACGGCCAAACTTTCGGGAAACATTCCTCACACACAAAGAAAGAAAATATGTTATGTGGACAAGTGTCCGGAAACGCTTACTTTCCATGTTAGAGCTCATTTTATTACTTCTCTCCAAATCACATTAATCATGGAATGGAAACAGACAGCAACAGAAAGTACCAGAGTGACTTCAAACACTTTGTTACAGGAAATGTTCAAAATGTCCTCCGTTAGCGAGGATACATGCATCCACCCTCCGTCGGATGGAATCCCTGATGCGCTGATGCAGCCCTGTAAAATGGCGTATTGTATCACAGCCGTCCACAATACGAGCACGAAGAGTCTCTACATCTGGTACCGGGGTTGCGTAGACAAGAGCTTTCAAATGCCCACATAAATGAAAGTCAAGAGGGTTGAGGTCAGGAGAGCGTGGAGGCCATGGAATTGGTCCGCCTCTACCAATCCATCGGTCACCGAATCTGTTGTTGAGAAGCGTACGAACACTTGGACTGAAATGTGCAGGAGCTCCATCGTGCATGAACCACATGTTGTGTCGTACTTGTAAAGGCACATGTTCTAGCAGCACAGGTAGAGTATCTCGTATGAAATCATGATAACGTGCTCCATTGAGCGTAGGTGGGAGAACATGGGGCCCAATCAAGACATCACCAACAATGCCTGTCCAAACGTTCACAGAAAATCTGTGTTGATGACGTGATTGCACAATTGCGTGCGGATTCTCGTCAGCCTGCACATGTTGACTGTGAAAATTTTACAATTTGATCACGTTGGAATGACGAAACTAAGATGAGCTCTAACATGGAAATTAAGCGTTACCGGACACATGTCCACATAATATCTTTTCTTTATTTGTGTGTGAGGAATGTTTCCTGAAAGTTTGGCCGTACCTTTTTGTAACACCCTGTAGAGACTGAAGGCAAGGTATGAGCACCGTAAAACCGCGCGACTGCTACGGTCGCAGGTTCGAATCCTGCCTCGGGCATGGATGTGTGTGATGTCCTTATGTTAGTTAGGTTTAAGTAGTTCTAAGTTCTAGGGGACTGATGACTACAGATGTTAAGTCCCATAGTGCTCAGATCCATTTGAACCATGAGCACCGTAAAATCCTGTTGTTATGCGCGGCGTCGTGGAACATATGCCATCACAAGATACGGCATACCGCCAGCACCAGATTCAGCTCGCTGGACAAGAACCTCCTGCGCCAAGGGTGGTAGCGCGTCGGATCAGGTTGCGCGTCGCGTCACCGCGGTCACACGCGGCAGGGGACGCAGCCATCCATCACGGCACGCAGCAGCAGGGTTTCGCGCGGTCCGTTCTGTTCTGTCGCTTGCGTCAGCGGGCCCGCAGCCTAGCGGGATGAGCGCCAGGCGTGGCGGGATGCGGCCGAGGCAGGGCAAGGCGACGAGGAGACGAGAGAGGCGACACACGCGCTGCCCGCTGGCTCGCGCGTCAGAATGGGCCGTTCCTGGAAGTGGATGAGGCTGGCCGTAGCGCCGGGCGGTCGGCCAGCTGCGAGACAACACAGCACGGGCCAGGCGGTGAGACCACCCGGAGCCGGTGCCGGCCACGACCTCGCCCAGTGGCTGCGGCTCGCTGCTCGCGCAGCTGATCCCAGACACCGAGAATCGCTAGCGGTCAGCTGTAGTGGCACCGCGCAGTACACTACTGGCCACTGAAATTGCTACACCAAGAAGAAATGCAGATGATAAACGGGTATTCATTGGACAAATATATTATACTAGAACTGACATTTGATTACATTTTCACGCAATTTGGGTGCATAGATCCTGAGAAATCAGTGCCCAGAACAACCACCTCTGGCCGTAGTAACGGCCTTGCTACGCTTGGGCATTGAGTCAAACAGAGCTTGGATGGCGTGTACAGTTACACCTGCCCATGCAGCTTCAACACGATACCACAGTTCATCAACAGTAGTGACTGGCGTATTGTGACGAGCCAGTTGCTCGGCCAACATCGACAAGACGTTTTCAATTGGTGAGAGATTTGGAGAATGTGCTGGCCAGGGCAGCAGTCGAAAATTTTCTGTATCCAGAAAGGCCCGTACAGGACCTGCAACATGCGGTCGTGCATTATCCTCCTGAAATGTACGATTTCGCAGGGATGGAATGAAGGGTAGAGCCACGGGTCGTAACACATCTGAAATGTAACGTCCACCGTTCAATGTGCCGTCAATGCGAACAAGAGGTGACCGAGACGTGTAACCAATGGCACCCCATACCATCACGCCGGGTGATGCCCCCGTATGGCGATGACGAATACACGCTTCCAATGTGCGTTCACTGCGATGTCGCCAAACACGGATGCGACCATAATGATGCTGTAAACAGAACCTCGATTCATCCGAAAAGATGACGTTTTGCCATTCGTGCACCCAGGTTCGTCGTTGAGTACACCATCGCAGGCGCTCCTGTCTGTGATGCAGCGTCAAGAGTAACCACAGCCATGGTCTCCGAGCTATTAGTCCATACTGCAGCAAACTTCGTCGAACTGTTCGTGCAGATGGTTGTTGTCTTGCAAACGTCCCCATCTCCTGACTCAGGGATCGAGACGTGGCTGCACGATCCGTTACAGCCATGCAGATGCCTGTCATCCCGACTGCTTGTGATACGAGGCCGTTGGGATCCAGCACGGCGTTCCGTATTAGCCTCCTGAACCCACCGATTCCCTATTCTGCTAACAGTCATTGGATCTTTACCAACGCGAGCAGCAATGTCGCGATACGATAAACCACATTCGCGATAGGCTACAATCCGACCTTATCAACGTCGGAAACGTGATGTTACCCATTTCTCCTCCTTAAACGAGGCATCACAACAACGTTTCACCAGGCAACGCCGGTCAATTGCTGTTTGTGTATGAGAAATCGGTTGGAAACTTTCCTCATGTCAGCACGTTGTAGGTGTCGCCACCGGCGCCAACCTTGTGTGAATGCTCTGTAATGCTAATCATTTGCATATCACAGCATCTTCTTCCTGTCGGTTAAATTTCGCGTCTGTAGAGCGTCATCTTCGTGGTGTTGCAATTTTAATAGCCAGTGATGTATACACAACAAAAAATAAATTAGTGTACCCTTTTAAAGGTTCCCAGTTCACCCAAGATCTATTGTTGCAACAGTGTAGATGAAGCACATGAAATGGTTACATTTAAAAAGCAATAATACAAGCGTTTCTTAGGTACCAGGTGTCGATCCATGCTGAAACACCCATATTAATACGTGGTGTAGCCCTCACGGGCGGCAGTCCATCCGCTGACTCTGGCATCCATTCGATCGTACAGGTGGTGAATACTGCTCCGGGACTTGTTATGCCACTCCTACTCTACGTGTTCTTGTTGTTTTTTGACGAGTCGGACGAGTGACGTCTTGTACAATCACATCCCACACGTGCTCGATTGTTGACAAGTCTGGAGATTTTGCTGCCCAGGGAAGTCGCTGTACGCCTTGCAGAGTAATTTGTTTCACGGGCAGTTTGTGTACAAGAATTAACCTGTTGCAACAGCGCTTCACTTTCCTGTCGTAAGAACGTTAAAAGAACAGGTCTAGTAACATTCTGCACGTACCGAGTGGTGGCTGACGTCCCTTCAAGAAACAGCAAAGCTTATCACACCCCAGGGCAGGCCATGAGGCCTTTGGTGGGGCCATGGGGCCAGTGTCTCTTGGACGAATGCACTCTGCAAGACAGCGCTCACCAGGTTTACGTCGTATGCGAAGATGATCTTCACTCGCAGGTAGAATCTGCGTTCATCGCTGAAGAACACGGCGCGCCATTTCGTCTTCCAGTAATCGTCTGACGGCAAGTCGCAATTATCAGAAGCTGCCATGTAATCCCAAATCATTATGCTTCCTCCCCATGTTTTACTGTGGGTATGTCATGTTGTGATTGGAGCTCAAATCTAGTTTACATCACACTTTCCCCTTTCCGTTAGATCCAGACAAGTTAAACTTAGATTCAACAGAAAATAGCACAGTAGTCAAATATTCAGTCAATTTATTGACGTAATATTTGGCGAATTGCAACCGATTTCTTCTTTTAACTTCCGAGAGAAATGTATGGTTTGTGGGAGATCTGTCATGAATATCAGCTGCCTTCAGAACTTTCCTAATTGTTTATGTACTAATCCTTTTGTTGGACGTTGACTGGATGTTCAATACAAACAACCCTGAACAGTACTTTTTTGTGCAAGACGAACTATCCTTCGACGCTCTCTACACGTAAGAACACTTGAATTTCCGAATCTGCGTTTTTTGTCTGTTGTGCGAGCCTCGTGACATTTGCTGACAACTGCCCGCACTGTTGTATAATCAACAGAAAGTTCTTTAAGATAATTCTCAATTACTGTTTCGCCTCAATTACATATTTCTGAATTAAACTACCTGTTTCGATCGCTCTGAATCATCTTCAGATCTAAGTAGTTGAGACAGAAACACGTGTTGTCCTCTAAGAACAACATATCAGAGTACTCAGAGTAAACAAGATGGGTTGCTGACGCAACTACTTAGATCTGAAGATGATCCAGAGTGACTGAAACATGTCTGAAAAATGTGCAACTGAAACGGAACAATAAACGAGAATTATCTTAAATATCTAGACAGTTACTGAATCTCTCAAGACGATTATGTCGACTATAGAAAAAGTCTTTTACCAGTCTCACACTGCCTTTTACCCCGCGAATGCAATTAAACCACCTTGTTGCGGAACGGCAAGGAACGCTTCTTCCCCCCTCGGATTCAACGTGACAAGTGAATTCCCAGTCAGCGGCCGTCAGCCAAGCGACTGAACTGTTTGTCAACTCTGACTGCACAAATCTGGAACCCGCGGCACTGTCTGTCAAGCACAACAACAAACGTCGTACAGCACGCCAGTACTTTTTTTTTTTTTTAGCTGGAGACAATTCTCGTTTAATTAATTACAGGTGTTTCTGTTGTGTTTGCAAAATATTTTAACATATAAATTATTTCATTTATTTAGTCAGAGTTAGAAGTAAACATTTATTGCTCCCAGTATTTAGACATTTTGTAGTAGATGCGAAAAGGTGTCTGTGCCATTACGTTGTCGTGCCACTGTACACTGGTGAGCGGAAACTGTGGTGTCACCGCAAGGCACCCCACAGGCTAGGTTGTAGGCTTCAAATCGGCCGCGGTCCGTCAGTACACATCGGACCCGCGAGTCGCCACTGTCAACGCTAGCAGACCGAGCGCCGCCACTTACGAGACAAGCTAGCGCACTGGCCAGTTCTACAGCCGACTTTAATAGGAATGGTTCGCTTGTTATAGCTTCAGAGATCTCATTTGTAGAGACGCTAGTTAGCACAGCCTTCAGCTAAGTCAGTAGCCACGACCTAGCCAGGCGCCACATACAGTTTATGCATTGACAATTTGGTCTATATGCGTGAAGCAATCAGGATTGTAGAGAAGTACAGTGTGTAAACTTTTAGATGGCAGACCTCTCCATAGTCCTGAATCGGTAGAAGTCGGTAAACGTCGGGAGGCTTCGGTGGGCACACAGTTGCGACTGCTACCAACATAACGTAGCTGACTGTGTTGTACAAGGTAGCCATTGTCGTCTGCTTCGTTATTGTTTTGCGCTGAACTGTTCTGCGTGTTTTTATCGTGCAGTTGTGCTAAGCATTGTCAAAATGAGTGAAGAGGCAGTTGCTGGCCCATCTCGGGAGTCGCCAACAACCCCTATTGGTAGGCCTACGGTTAGAAGGAAACCAGTATTACGTAGCGATGCTCGCAAAATTATATTGCGTGTGATTGAATGCTGCGAAAGGGAAAGTGAGCAGAAAAAATTGCTTCCATTACTCTTTTCGGGCGTTCGGAGAACAACTCACCAAAGTTTCATTGCAATCGGATGACTGGTTTGTGAGGCTATTACAAATGATTGAAGCGATTTCATAAATTCACTGTAGCTCCATTCATTGACATATGGTCACGACACACTACAGATACGTAGAAAAACTCATAAAGTTTTGTTCCGCTGAAGCCGCACTTCAGGTTTCTGCCGCCAGAGCGCTCGAGAGCGCAGTGACACAAAATGGCGACAGGAGCCGAGAAAGCGTATGGCGTGCTTGAAATGCACTCACATCAGTCAGTCATAACAGTGCAACGACACTTCAGGACGAAGTTCAACAAAGATCCACCAACTGCTAACTCCATTCGGCGATGGTATGCGCAGTTTAAAGCTTCTGGATGCCTCTGTAAGGGGAAATCAACGGGTCGGCCTGCAGTGAGCGAAGAAACGGTTGAACGCGTGCGGGCAAGTTTCACGCGTAGCCCGCGGAAGTCGACGAATAAAGCAAGCAGGGAGCTAAACGTACCACAGCCGACGGTTTGGAAAAATCTTACGAAAAAGGCATTTCTTAAACAGGAGATTGGAAAACCGATGTATCGGTCTTGGTGGAGATCATGATCAGCAATTCATGTCATGGCCTCCACGCTCTCCCGACTTAACTCCATGCGATTTCTTTCTGTGGGGTTATGTGAAAGATTCAGTGTTTAAACCTCCTCTACCAAGAAACGTGCCAGAACTGCGAGCTCGCATCAACGATGCTCTCGATCTCATTGATGGGGACATGCTGCGCCGAGTGTGGGAGGAACTTGATTATCGGCTTGATGTCTGCCGAATCACTAAAGGGGCACATATCGAACATTTGTGAATGCCTAAAAAAACTTTTTGAGTTTTTGTATGTGTGTGCAAAAGCATTGTGAAAATATCTCAAATAATAAAGTTATTGTAGAGCTGTGAAATCGCTTCAATCATTTGTAATAACCCTCTATATATATATATATATATATATATATATATATATATATATATATGACGATTTCAGTTTCGTTTACGAACAACATTTAAAATGAGTTTCACTTCCAAGCCTTTCGTCTGCTTTCGTGTAAGTATGACGCGCAATTTGTAGTGCGAGCACTGCAACTCGTAGGCGTGCCTTTCGCCCTCCCCCCCCCCCCACCCCCACCCCCAACTGCTCCTCACCCCTCGCCAACCAATGCTTGCTTCCCCTCCTCTCCCCGCACTCACCTCACAACTCTGCCGTCTTACAGTTAACACACTATATTCGCAGTTCATTCTATAACTGCACTTGTATATATTATCGTACAAAAGATCGACTTTCACCACTGATGCTGAATTAAAGTTAACTATCTAATTATATTCCTGTCTACTAACTTTCTAATCACCTAAGATGTTCCAGATACATCCCTGAGCCGTGGTAAAAATTGCTGTTTTGAAGAGCGCGCCGCAGCGCGTAGTGTGAAGCAGTCGCCCTCCGTTTCTGACGGTGGCGCCGCTGTGGCAATCGCAGCTTCGGTGTCTCCCTCTGGAGGGAAAGGGGGAAGGTTGCCTGTCCACGTGCATTTAAGGGGCGCTATAAGCTCGCCAGTCGGTCAGTCTGGGTCAGTCTCTCGTCCCCAACTTGCTAGTCGGTCTCTCGTCCGCATTGGTTAGGCAGTTAGTGTCTGTCTGTCGTTCGGAGTGCTAGTATGTCTGTCGTTCGGATCAACCTTTAAAGCCGGCAAAATGAGTCTCTTTCCACTCCGCCAGTAAGAGAACTCAGCGAGTGGTCGCCCGGTGGGGGCTTAGTTCCTGCATCTGAGTCAGCGCGTTAGGCCGCCAGTCTGCTCGAGTTTGCTCAGGCAATGGTCATTGGCGGTTGGATCGATCGATTGGTCGGTAGCGCACTGTGTAAGTAGGTTGTTTATGTTTTCTTATCGGCAACGTTACGTAGCGCTCGGTATGAAAATCACTGGCTGTGCTGTGTGCAGTCTGTAGCTAGTTTGCATTGTTGTCTGCCATTGTAGTGTTGGGCAGCGGCAGCTGGATGTGAGCAGCGCGTAGCGTTGCGCAGTTGGAGGTGAGCCGCCAGCAGTGGTGAATGTGGGGAGAGAGATGGCGGAGTTTTGAAATTTGTAAGACTGGATGTCATGAAGCACTGTCTTTCCGTTGAAAGGACAACACTACTTCTTCAAGACTGCATGGAAATCCACTACTTCCGTGTGCATTTTCTTTTACTGCTCAGACTTTGAAAAACAAAAAAAACCGTGAAATTTTACTGTGATGGATGATCAGGACTGTCTTTATGGACTGTGAAAAAATTTTAGCTTTTGACCAAAACATTGTACCAATAAGTGTATGCATTTGATTTCTTTGTTATTGTAATTATGAAAAATTTTATCAAATCATTATTGGCCACTGCCCAAAACAATTTGTAAAATTTTTTGTGGGTAGCATGGGGGCTATGTAAGTAGGCTGTTTATGTTTTCTTATCGGCAACGTTACGTAGCGCTCAGTATGAAAATCACTGGCTGTGCTGTGTGCAGTCTGTAGCTAGTTTGCATTGTTGTCTGCCATTGTAGTGTTGGGCAGCGGCAGCTGGATGTGAACAGCGCGTAGCGTTGCGCAGTTGGAGGTGAGCCGCCAGCAGTGGTGAATGTGGGGAGAGAATGGCGGAGTTTTGAAATTTGTAAGACTGGATGTCATGAACTGCTATATATATTATGACTATTAAGGTAATTACATTGTTTGTTCTCTATTAAAATCTTTAATTTGGTAACTATCCCTATCAGTAGTTAGTGCATTCTGTAGTTTGAATCTTTTATTTAGCTGGCAGTAGTGGCGCTCGCTGTATTGCAGTAGTTCGAGTAATGAAGATTATTGTGAGGTAAGTAATTTGTGAAAGGTATAGGTTAATGTTAGTCAGGGCCATTCTTTTGTAGGGATTTTTGAAAGTCAGATTGCGTTGCGCTAAAACAATTGTGTGTCAGTTTAAGCACAGTCGTGTATAATTGTTCTAAGGGGACGTTTCAACTGTGACACAAGATGACTTGTCCGTCTTGAGCGTCGGCGCATGTGAGGTCACCACGTGAGTCCAGTGGGCCGCGGCGAATAGCGAGGGGTAGTGACTTCGCGGTCGACACGAGAGCAACAGGAGTCAACCCACGACATCAGTCTGGCCGGTGCGAGCTGCGACGCCGTGAGACGGGAGATCGGCGCGCCTTCCTGCGTCCGTTGAAGCAGCTGGCAGCGGGCGGTTCGGGAGAGATTTGGGGATGCTGCGCCAGGTCTTCTCGAGAAATCGCAGTTTATTAGAAGTTAAGTGATTGGTGATATGTTGTTTGATTTACTCTTGTTAAATTCTACTTGTTTTCTTGGTGAGGTCACCACCCGTTTCGCTTTGGGGTCGTCCCAACATTCCTCTCCGTTTGCCCACCCGCGGGAAGGTTGTTGTTTATAAATTGGGTGGTCCGTTTTTTCCTTGTGGAGTAGGGGCGTGTTAGAGCAACCTGCGATCCGAGTTGTTCGGTAATTCCCTATCAATCTACCGTACGTTAGTAGCTGCCTCTGTCATGTTTGTCGGATTTGGTGTGTTAACGAATTTATTGCTTGGAGTGTAACGGTCTAATACCTGAAATATGTTTTGATCTTTGGAAACTTTGATATTATTGCCTATGATCTTGAGAGGCGGTATCTGTGTACTGTAGAGCATCTTAACTATTGTTTGGCCAACCTTGTAGAATTTTATATAAGATTGCATTTCATGGGCTTTTATTTAAATGATCATTTTAGTATATAAAGTTGCCACCCTTTCACCGTAAGACTTTTCTTAGAAGTTAAAATTAAGTTGCACCTTCGGTGGCAAGGTTAATATTTTGATTGTTAGTGTTTTGTACCATTTCCATCCCGACTGCAGGGGGTGCATAGTTTGTGTGCTTGTGTAAATTGTTAAAACTCGTAGTTTAAAGTAATCTGGTGTGCAGCAGTTTTGCACCAGTGTAGTCTTTCAGAGGCAGACTATCTGCAGTGTAGTCTTTCAGGGGCTGTTGTGAGCGGTCGTAACTACAGCCGTGTCAAAAGCGAGCGGCAAGGTTCTCTGCCCGAAAGCTCGTAGTCAGAACTTGTTTCTTTCTGCCTCTGAATAAATTGTAACTTTGCTATTTAGAGGGTACTTTCTGATTATAATTTTAAATCTGTTTCTTTCAAAAAATGCTTTTAGGCACTAATAAAGTGAATAAAATTCCCATTGGTTAAAAGGAATTTGGTTATGATTTCATCAGTTACTTCCTGGCAACTACTTCCATGCTTACATAGTGTGATTAAATGTGTTAATGTTCTTGATGAATCGCTAGTAAATAAAATAAATTCTTAAGAATATTCTTTGAAAATTAATAACGGTTCAATCCCGTCAAGTATAGTTCATTGATCCTCATTCAGCCTACGTGATCAACGCGTGCAATTAATGGCCACACCTCGTGATCAGACTAAGAGTCAAATTGCGTGACTCAGCCGGGTCACCCTTTTTCCATAAGGCCCAAAGTTCCGCCTCATACATAACAGAAACACTGTGACTATCGGCTTAACAGCGTGTCGGTCCACCTTTTCAACGCAATACAGCAGCGATTCCACGTAGCAAAGTTCCGTCAAGTCCTTAGAAGGTTTCCAGAGGTATGTCACTGTCTGGGAACAGGACACGCGGGCCAGTTGTTTACAGATACAGAGATGGCGCCAGATAGCGTCCCATAATATTCACATCAGGCGAGTCTGGTGGCCAAGACTTCACCGTAACTTCACCATCATGCCCTAAAACCACAGTAGCACGATCCGTCCTTGCGCCGTAGACAGTTATACTGCAGCAAAGATGCTACTACCTTCTAGATGGATATCAAGCATGAAAGGACGCAGACAGTCCGCAATAACGTTCAGATTGCCTTCGATTACTACAGGGGTCCCGTGGGGGCCCTGGTGAGTGTCTCCAACAAAGTAACACTGCCGCCACAGGCCTGCGTCCGAACTTTCCGAGCAGCCGTTCACCTGTATGGCGGCGTATCCTGACACGACCGTCGACCTGGTAACGAGAAACGTGGTTCATCCGAGGACGGGCGACACGTTTCCACTGACCCACGATCCTGTCTCAATGAACCTGTGTTCATCCTGACCACACTTTGTACAGTGGTCGAAATAAAAGTTAGATATTGCTTTATTGTCAATACTGGACGTAACGGAAACGAAATTGGTTTTGTTTTGGCAGTTACAGTCACAAGAAAACAAAAGTAAAGAATATACACATTTCCAATTCATTGGCACAAACAAAAACGCAACAACAAAATCCTACAAAGGATGCCGCTGCAAACACTAGTTTCTTTTGCCCGACATCTAGCGTAAAACATTGTTTATGAACCAATTGGCCCTCCTTGTACCTGGAAACACTTTTAAATGCTGATAGTCACACTCCTAACCAAATTTCCCGGATAAACCAGTGGGATATTGGTCCATTCCTCCATAGCGGCGTCTATGAGACGTTGAAAGGTCTCTCGTTTGACAGAGCGATTGCAAACGCCTCGTTTTGGAATGATTCATGTAGTCAGCTGAAATGCGGAGAATATGGAGGCCATCACATCTGACTGATTGTAACCTCCACTAGGAAGTTCACAAAATCGTGACGACGGAGCCTTGCGTTGTCGTCAATCAGCGTGAATACCTCTCCAACATGTTCACCAAATGGAGCCTCAGCACGTGCAAGGATTTCGTCCCTGTGCTTCACACCAGTCATCCTCCCATGTATTGGCATAAAGGTGTCCTGAGACCACACATTGTTATACTCTATTGTTAGACCCCAAAATATGACTGAACTGCCATTGTATGTGAGGCGGTCTACGATACCGTTAGGGCTAAACGTTGTCTTCATAACTCCACACAGGAATATCAGTATCGTCAGGGTGGGAACTGATACGTCCCGGCGGAGGTTCGAGTCCTCCCTCGGGCATGGGTGTATGTGTTTGTACTTAGGATAATTTAGGTTAAGCAGTGTGTAAGCTTAGAGACTAATGATCATAAGATATAAAAAAAACTGATACGTCTCGACATAAAAAGCGTTGTATCACCAAAGAATGGTTTCGTGCCCATGTGACATGAGCTCCTCCCCGAAACCGATTTCTAGGAGGAAACTTAAGAGGGATTCCAGGACACAATCGCCGCTCATGGAGCCTGTTTCGTATCGTTTGTGTTGACACTTGCACTCCTGTTGCTGTTTGGAACTGCCACCACAGAAATGTAGCAATGTGTTGAGGGTTTCTGATTGTCGTTGTACACGGATATCGGTCCTCCACAACTGTTGTTTTTCTTCCGCGGCCACTTCTGTGACCAACCTCAACCGATCGTGACGCTAGAAACTTGCTCCACATTCTATAGACATCACTTGATCTCGCAACGACATTCGCTGCGACGTCCACCTAACTCATTCACTGCTCCATTAGAGTAAGTACAAACCAACGGGTTTGCCGCAATGGTAACACCGGTTCCCGTCAGATCACCGAAGTTAAGCGCTGTCGGGCTGGGTTAGAGCTTGGATGAGTGACCATCCGGTCTGCCGAGCGCTGGTGCCAAACGGCGTGCACTCAGCCCTTATGAGGCAAACTGAGGAGCTGCTTGAGTGAGAGGTAGCGGCTCTGGTCCCGTAAACTTACATACGGCCGGGAGAGCGGTGTGCTGACCACATGCCACGCCATTTGCGCATTCAGTGACGCCTGTGGGCTGAGGATGACACGGCAGCCGTTCCAAACCGTTGGGCCTTCATGGCCTGTTGCCGCGCGGTCTAGTGCGCCTTGTCACGGTCCGTGCGGCTACCCCCGTCGGAGGTTCGAGTCCTCCCTCGGGCACGGGTGTGTGTGTTGTCCACAGCGTAAGTAAGCTTAAGTTAGATTAAGTGGTGTGTAGGCTTAGGGACCGACGACCTCAGCAGTCTGGCCCCATAAGACCGTACCACAAATTTCCAAATTTCATGGCCTGTTCGGGCGGAGTTTAGTTTAGTTTAATTAGAGCAAATATAGGGAGCCTCTGATCGTACGTTATTGTTGTCCGAACCACCCTGAATGAATGAAACGCTTGTACTGACACACACAGTATACGTACTGCAGTCTTTATAGGTGACACGGTTGCCACAGACTGTACATACTGCCCCCTCAAGGCAGAAACATGGACTGTTTCCGCTAGTAATGCATTACAAACAAACCTATGCGTTGCTCTCATAATGCATACGGTTTCGGGAATATGCAACATTTGTTTTGGCCACTGTAATAAGATCATTACTTTCCCATTAGCCACGACGAGATATTACAACCACATCTAGTATCACATTGAGCACTTGCTTCCAGACTCGTTAGCGGGGAATAGAGTGACTTGGTTAAGATACGGAAGTCCTATTCGAGAGGACGATACTTCAAATTCCAGCGTGGTCATCTAGATTTAGGTTTCCATGATTTCCTTATATCGCTTGAAGTGAAAGCCAAAATGGTTCCTTTGAAAGCGCTTGACAAATTTCTTTTTCCATCCTTCCCCAATTCGCGCTTGCGCTCCATCTCTATTCTCTGAATGTTAGAATGTTTTGACTCAATGTTAGATCATAATCTGCATATCTTCTTTCCCGCAAGATTCGCAGATAGTGCATGGTAAAAAATAGCTGTCAGCAACCTCTGTTTCTGTTTTTCCACATCGATTATTTCTCGATATTTACAAGAGAGTAAGCAATGAGGTGACGGAAGTCATGGTACAGTGATGTAAACATAAACAGAACGCGGTGGTATCGCGTACACGATGTATAATAGAGCAGTGGATTGGCGGAGCTGTCATTTGTACTCATATGATTTATGCAGAAAGATTTCCGCTGTGATTAACAGTCTTCGAACGCCGAATGGTAGTTGAAGACAGACACGTAGGACATTACATAGCGGAAATCATTATGTAATTAATATTCCGAGATCGATAGTGTGAATAGCGTGCCGAGAATACCACATTTTAGGCATTATCTCTCACCACGGACAACGCAGTGCCTTGTAGAAATCAGTGTGTGGCGTACGACGGACGTACTCGTTAGCACGGTGCCGTAAAATTTGTCGCTAACGAGTTACGGCAGCAGAAGACCGACGCTAGTCTCGTTGCTAGCAGTACGACATCATCTACAGTGCCTCTCCTGGACTCGTGAACTCATCGGTTGGACCCTAGACGATTGGAAAACCGTGGGAACAACGTCACCTACAGCAGCCCTCCTGGGCTCGTGAACTCATTGGTTTCATCCTAGACAACTGGAAAATCACGGGAACGACATCACCTACAGCGCCTCTCCTGGACTCGTGAACTCATCGGTTGGACCCTAGACGATTGGAAAACCACGGGAACGACATCGCCTACAGTGCCTCACCAGGGCTCGTGAACTCATCGGTTGGATCCAAGACGATTGGAAAACCACGGGAACGACATCATCTACAGTGCCTCTCCTGGGCTTGTGATCTTATCAGTTGGACCCTAGATTATTGGAAAGCCGCGGGAATGACATCACCTACAGCGCCTCCCCTGGGCTCGTGAACTCAACGGTTGAATCCTAGACGATTGGAAAAACCACAGGAACATCACCTACAGTGCCTCTCCTGGACTCGTGAACTCATCAGTTTGATCCTAGAAGACTGGAAAACTGTGGGAACGACATCACCTACAGCGGCCCTCCTGGGTTCATAAATTCATCGGTTGGACACTACACGATTGGAAAACCGCAGGAATGACATCATCTACAGCGGCTCTCCTGTGCTCGTGAACTCATTGGTTTCACCCTAGATGACTGGAAAACCACTTGAACGACATCACCTACAGCGGCCCTCCTGGGCTCGTCAACTCATCAGTTGAACCCTAGACGATTGGAAAACCGCGGGAACGACATCACCTACAGCGCCTCACATGGGCTCGTGAACTCATCGGTTGGACCCTAGACGATTGGAAAACCGCGGGAACGATGTCACCTACAGAGGCCCTCCTGGGCTCGTGAAGTAATCGGTTGGACCCTAGATGATTGGAAAACCGCGGGAACGACATCACCTACAGTGCCTCCTCTCCTGGACTCGTGAACTTATCGGTTGTACCCTAGATGATTGGAAAACCATGGGAACGACGTCATCTACAGCAGCCCTTCTGGGCTCATGAACTCATCGGTTGGACACCACATGACTGGAAAACCGCGGGAGTGACATCACCTACAGTGGCCCTCCTGGGCTCGTGAACTCATTGGTTGAACCCTAGACGATTGGAAAACCGCGGGAACGACATCACCTTCAGCGCCTCTCCTGGGCTTGTGAACTCATCTGTTGTACCCTAGACGATTGGAAAATCGCGGCCTGGTCAGATGAGTCCCGATTTCAGTTGGTAAGTGCTGATGGTAGATTTCAAGAGTGGCACAGACGCCAGAAAGGTACGAACCCAATTTGCCAACAATGCACTGTGCAAGCTGGCAGTGGCTTCATAATTGTGAGGGCTATGTTTACATATAGTGGACTGCGTCCTTTGGTCCAATTGAACCGATCACTGACTGGAAATGTTTATCTTCGGCAACTTGGAGACCATTTGCAGCCATTCGTGGACTTCATGTTCACAAACAACGATGCAATTTTTATGGATGACAATGCGCCATGTCACTGGGCCACAGTTGTTCACGACTGGTTTGAAGAACATTCTGGTCAGTTCGATTTGGCAATCCACATCGGCTTGAATTGCGTTGAACATTTAAGGGACATAGTCGAGAGGTCAGTTCGTGGAGAAAAACGTGCACTGAGAATATTTTCAAAATCGTGGACAGCTATAGAGGCTGCATCTCCCAGTATTTCTGCAGGGGACGTCGAACGACTTGTTGAGTTCATGCCAAGTCGATGCACTACACAGGATAAAAAATGAGGCCACTCGCGACTAAGATGTATCCCGTGACATTTTTCATCTCAGTATACGTCGCCAGACTCCCACTGAAAAATAAGTAAATGACGATAAACTACTCTTGCAGCGTTTACTATTTGAAATGGATTAGCATCCTTTGTATGTTAATCCTAATTCGTAAGTGTCCCAGACTAACGTGCAATAGTCAAGAAACGGACAGACGAGGGCTATGTAAGACACTTCATGCGTGGATGAATGAATTTTTTTCCCCCCAGGACGACACAAGGGCTTGCCGGCGACCTCGCCTACACAGATGGACTAAGAGTGGGTGTAACTGCACGCTGGTGCGCCCGCTCCTAAAAATAGCCAAACAGCTGTGCCTGTGCGGGTCCCGCAGCGAGCCGCCGCCCACAGCCGAGGCAGTGTGCTGGCGAGGGGCGGTGTCAGGACCATTTGCACGGCGTCGGGCCGAGCACAGTGGCCACTTTGTTGCGTTACGTAAGAGCAGACCGCAGGAATGCGAAGCGCGCGCCAGCCGGGCAGGCGCTGCGCTAAACTCGTGAATCGGCGCGTGGCGCGCCGGCGTGGGCGTGCGCGGCCGTGACTCATCCGCGGAAGGCACGGAACTGTTATATGCAACTAGGGACGTCTAAATCTAACAACAAATAACGTACTAGACCAGGGGTGATTAACATTTTTGGCTTGAGATCCACTACATGTACAAGTCATTTAGAGACTTAATGACTTGAAAATTAATAAAGGTATAAGCAAAAGACAACACTGTAGCCGCAACTAACCACATCAGTTACACAAAATACATAAAAGGTGAAACTTCCTGGCAGATTAAAACTGTGTGCCGGACCGAGACTCGAACTCGGGACCTTTGCCTTTCGCGAGCAAGTGCTCTACCAACTGAGCTACCGAAGCACGACTCACGCGCCGTCCTCACAGCTTTACTTTTGCCAGTATCTCGTCTCCTACCTTCCAAACTTTACAGAAGCTCTCCTGCGAACCTTGCAAAACTAGCACTCCTGAAAGAAAGGATATTGCGGAGCCATGGCTTAGCCACAGCCTGGGGGATTTTTTCCAGAATGAGGTTTTCACTCTACAGTGGAGTGTCCGCTGATATGAAACTTTCCTGGGAGATTAAAACTGTGTGCTGGACCGAGACTCGAACTCGGGACTTTTGCCTTCCGCGGGCAAGTGCTCTACCAACTGAGCTACCCAAGAACGACTCACGCCCCGTCCTCACAGCTTTACTTTTGCCAGTACCTCGCCTCCCACTTGCCCGCGAAAGGCAAAGGTCCCGAGTTCGAGTCTCGGTCCGGCACACAGTTTTAATCTGCCAGGAAGTTTCATATCAGCGCACGCTCCGCTGCAGAGTGAAAATCTTATTCTGGAAACATCCCCCAGGCTGTGGCTAAGCCATGTCTCCGCAATATCCTTTCTTTCAGGAGTGCTAGTTCTGCAAGGGTTCGCAGGAGAGCTTCTGTTAAGTTTGGAAGGTAGGAGACGAGGTACTGGCAGAAGTAAAGCTGTGAGGACGGGGCGTGAGCCGTCCTTGGGTAGCACAGTTGGTAGAGCACTTGGCCGAGAAAGGCAAAGGTCCCGAGTTCGAGTCTCGGCCCGGCACACAGTTTTAATCTGCCCGGAAGTTTCATATCAGCGCACACTCCGATGCAGAGTGAAAATCTCACTCTGGATACATAAAAGGTAATTTTCTCTCCATCAATAGTTGTAGACCGACTATTCAGTTTTCAAGATATTACACGTATGAAATAATTGAAATATACACTATCGTAACTGTATGAAGAAAATTAGTGAGATACCTGGCTTTATTCGAGGGCAATCTCAAAAGTAAGGTCTCCTGTTTTTTTTATAATTAGATAGACCTGTTTATTTCTACAATGGTTTACATCGGTTTACAGCTTGAATTTTCTTTCTTTTGCTACTGCCTTTATCCCGCATTGTGCGCAGGGTCGGCAGCGTTAAGTACGGATTTGGCATGGTGAATTTTAAGGGGTGGCCGGATGCCCTTCCTGCCGCCACCCCCTACCCCCCGGGACGGAATTAGTGTACCCCAGCTGCCTCTGTCTAGTGTAAATCGTGAAAAATAGTGTGAATGCGTTTCAAATGTCTGTGAGTCGTGTAACTGAGGCGGGATGTGGGGACCAGCCCAGTATTTACCTATCAGGATGTGGAAAACCGTCTAAAAACCACATCCACGCTGACCGGCACACCGGCCGTCGTCGTTAATCCGCCGGGCGGATTCGATCCGCGGGTGGCGCGCCTACCCGAATCCAGGAAGCAGCGCGTTAGCGTTTTTTTGTTTTTTTTTTTCTTTTTGAGTCAGAGGGCAGAGTGGGCAGGGGTCGTATTTGGAGGCCTGGCCACTGTGTCCCCTTCTCCTGACAGGATAAGGGAGAGGCAGCAGGAAGGAACGTTGTACACTGTGTACACTGTAATTTTTTTTGTTAGTAACAATAATATTTTATTTATTCATTTAATTTTAATATCCCAAAAGAAAAATCATATAAAAAGATAGGAAAGAAATATAGGGCCGAAGTGACATCCTCGTCACTTCACTGGGAGTACATCCTATCCCTCGAAACAACATAAACCTGGGACTCCCCACCGCTTCGGGGGGTTATGAAACATGCTGCCTAGAAAGTTCGCAAAATGCGTTTTATATTTAGAGTGGCGTCGGATGGTTTCGTGTTGTTCTAGTAGATAATGCCAATAGTCCATGCCCGTTATCAAGGTCCGCGAGAGCACGTAGTGCGATGCGTGTCCTCCAATCCATCGGATTGCCGATGTTTTTTGTAAGGGGAAAAAGACAGCGTCAGGGAAAAATAAAGCGTCCGTCGTGATCGTGGATTCGTCGGTGCGTCGGAGGAGGGCCATGATGCGTTGCGTCAGCCGCCAAACATCCTTTGACTCACCGCACTGCAGAGAATGTTCGTCGGTGTCCTGCATGCCACATATAAGGCAGAGCGAGGAATCTACCATGCGAATGTCGTACAATCGTTGGCGGTTGACTGTCTTGCGGTTGATTAATGTATACCATGACGATCGCGCTGCTGTGGTGAGGAGAGGTGTATGGACAGCTCGCCAAATCTGTCGCCAGTTTCGTGTTGGGTATTTAAATTCGACAACATTGCTGCCATGATGACGCCGCAAATATCGATATATCTCACGGGTAGTGGGGATTTTACGCTCTCGGCTATCCTGGCGAGTTAATTTACAGCTTGAACATTTAGTTATTTTTCGACGTAATCACCATTTCTGTCGATGCATTTTTGTAGACGCTGTGGCAGTTTTTGTATGATGTCATACCAGCTCGCCGCCATGCTGTTCAGAAAGTTATGAACCTCTTCTTTCACCTCGTCGTCGGAGCTGAATCGCTTTCCGGCCAAATGTTCTTTTTACCTAGGGAACAGGTGGTAGTCACTGAGTGCCAAATCAGGGCTATAGGGTGAGTGGGTGATTATGTTCCACTGGAACTGTTGCAGGAGAGCAGCGGTTTGCCGAGCGATATGTGGGCGAGCGTTGTCATGGAGAATGTGTACGCCCTTGCTCAACATTCCTCTTCTCCCGTTCTGAATTGGCCGTTTGAGTTTTTTCAAAGTCTCACAGTACCTTTCAGCGTTAATTGTGGTCCCAGCGATTCAGTTCCGACGACGAGGTGAAAGAAGAGGTTCATAACTTTCTGAACAGCACGGCGGCGAGCTGGTATGACATGGACATACAACAACTGCCACAGCCTCTACAAAAATGCATCGACAGAAATGGTGATTATGTCGAAAAATAGCTAAATGTTCAAGCTGTAAACTGATGTAAACCATTGTAGAAATAAACAGGTCTATGTACTTACAAAACATAGGAGACCTTACTTTTGGGATTACCCTTGTATATCACGGGCAAGTTTATTTTAATCTGGTGGACATTTTTGTCAGTCAACCTTACACGGGCTGAAAAATGAGGATCAGTCAGTTCATTTCTACACTTACATTTCAGTATGTTCATCGTTGAAAACGCTGCTTCACATGGAAAAGTTGACCCAAAGAACGATAAAACATACGATGCCATTTTTACAACGTTAGGGTAGGTTTATTACACTTACTGATTTCTAGAAGTTGTCTTCATTGTATTAGCACTGTAAGGAAATGTCATTTTGTAATCGAGTTATTTCCTTCGTGGAGCTCATTGTTGTATCGTGGAAGATCGAAAGCCGGCCGATGTGGCCGAGCGGTTCTAGGCGCTTCAGTCTGGAACCGCGAGACCGCTACGGTCGCAGGTTCGAATCCTGCCTCGGGCATGAATGTGCGTGATGTCCTTAGGTTTAAGTAGTTCTAAGTACTAGGAGACTGATGACCTCAGGTGTTAAGATCCATAGTTCGCATAGCCATTTGAACTATTTGAAGATCCATAATTGAGCTTCGTGTTGCCTACTGGAGGCGGAGCTTCTTCCTAGTCCGTCCCTACCTCCTCCGCTCCGCACACCGCACCTCGTGACGCAGCAAACCCTGAGCGCCGTACCCTCTCGCAGCAACCGGCGCTCGCAAGCAGCAAGTTACCGTTCGCGAGTCTCGTCACGCACGGGTCAATACTACTGTTTGGCGCGAGAGTTAAAGGCGGTGAAATGTGGATGGAGACGATAGAGGATTTACCGCCTATAAATACCGTGATAAACACTCATTGTCAACAATCAGGTATTTTATAAACACAGCTCAGGTTTCAGGATAGGTTTTGGAAGACTGACTCAAAAAAACCTGGTGATCGACCAGTCGATAGCGGTCGACGGTTTGTGACCAATACCAATCAGGTTTATGTAAACGCCGCAGCCTCAATAAAGGTGACAAATGCCATAAAGATTGCCGTGGATGCACAAGAGGCGACTAGCATTTACTTCTTACACTTCAGCAAAGCCTCCGACACTGTCTGTCGACTTTTACATTTTACGTGCTAAACATGGCAGGCTAAATTTCTCGCCAGGTGCAGTGCAACGGTGTCCCTCATACCTACCTTCTCGCCAGCAATGCATCCTGTCCGGAACCATAAAGTCACAATGGAGACAGGTAGTATCAGAGGTCCCCCAGGGTTTGGTATTAGGCCCCACAGTGTTTTCATCGTATGTTAATGACGTGTCATCAGTTTTGTCCTCCTGCGAATACTACATGTAGACTGATGACCTCCAACTGCATCTAAGTTCAAAACCAATTCACCTGATACCAGCTATCTAGAATCTCGGTACCGACCTTTGTGCATTATTAAAAGTGGTGCAGTAAATGGGGTTAAAGCTCAACCCATCCAAAACTCAAGCGGTACTGGTTCGTCACTTTAGGATCATTATCTCGACATACCGAGAATACTTACCATCTTCAATCCTAAATGGGACAAATATCAACTTTTGTCGGTCAGAAAAAGTTTACAGGTACTAATAGACGAAAATGTTAATTGGACTGAGCGCTCAACTACATTGTGCGAGTAGGCATCACTATCTCCCCATGACCTATAAAAATATAAAAAGTCCTTCCCTATTGACGTGAAAAAGAAATACACTTCCAGTTATTTATTACAGCTATGTTATCTTGCACGGTCTTTCTCAGCTGTACCTAGTACTGGTTCTGGTTTCATGTGTTCGTCATGTCTGTGATGATCTACTCTTTGATCATATTTCACCATGATACGCTCAGGCTACCATGGCTGCGTGCAGACAAGGTTAGAGATGTCTATACCCTCTGTCTTCTCTACTGTCTTATCATCGGACACTGTCCTCGATCTTAACGCTCTTGTCTGAACAAATGACAGAATTACTCGCTCCCATCAGGGCAAAATTGTGTCTCTCCCACTCTATCGTTCAGCCACGTTCTGGAAGTCCTTCTCGGTAGTAGGAACCCTACGCTGGAATAATCTCCCGCGTTATATTAGGGAACTGAACAACATCTCTAGCGCTAGAACACAGTTCATGACATATCTCCTGTAGCAACAATACTGTTTAACATTGTCCCTGAAGGCACCCACCACCCTTGTACATCTTTCTTTACAGCCAGATCTTCCTCATTTTCCAGTACTCTTAGCTGGTGCAGTCTTCCTAAATTTCCTTTCCCCCAAACTCGCCATATCAGAAAACATTGCAGGGTGGAGTAGCCGCGCGGTCTCAGGCGCCTTGACAAGGTCTGCGCGGCTTCCCCCATCGGAGGTTCGAGTCCTCCCTCGGGAATGGGTATGGTTGTTGTCCCTAGCGTAAGTTAGTTTAAGTTAGATTAAGTAGTGCGCAAGCTATGGGACCGATGACCTCAACAGTTTGGTCCCATAAGACCTTACCACAAATTTTGCAATTTTCAGAAAACATCTATTTTGTACACCTATAAATTCTCTTTGTATATGCCACCATCATTAAAGTCATTATTATTAGTATTATTATTGACTTTTTTTTTCTCAGACTTAAGTCTGGTTAAAAATGGAACGTGACGCGGACCTCGGTCAAGCGTGACTTCCTTGTAACTGTATGGTATATGTTATATTGCATTTAGGAACTTTCGGGTAATTGAACATGTATCAATAATTACAGATTTTTGTAGTTGTATATATATATGTTTGGATGTAGCTGTATTGCATTGATGTACTGGTGGATATTGTGAGGTATGACTCCTGTAGTTGATAGTATAATTGGGATAATGTCGACTTTATCCTGATGCCACATGTCCTTGACTTCCTCAGCCAGTTGGATGTATTTTTCAATTTTTTCTCCTGTTTTCTTCTGTATATTTGTTGTGTTGGGTATGGATATTTCAATTAGTTGTGTTAATTTCTTCTTTTTATTGGTGAGTATGATGTCAGGTTTGTTATGTGGTGTTGTTTTATCTGTTATAATCGTTCTGTTCCAGTATAATTTGTATTCATCATTCTCCAGTACATTTTGTGGTGTGTACTTGTATGTGGGAACGTGTTGTTTTATTAGTTTATGTTTTATGGCAAGTTGTTGATGTATTATTTTTGCTACATTGTCATGTCTTCTGGGGTATTCTGTATTTGCTAGTATTGTACATCCGCTTGTGATGTGATCTACTGTTTCTATTTGTTGTTTGCAAAGTCTGCATTTATCTGTTGTGGTATTGGGATCTTTAATAATATGCTTGCTGTAATATCTGGTGTTTATTGTTTGATCCTGTATTGCGATCATGAATCCTTCCATCTCACTGTATATATTGCCGTTTCTTAGCCATGTGTTGGATGCGTCTTGATCTATGTGTGGCTGTGTTAGATGATACGGGTGCTTGCCGTGTAGTGTTTTCTTTTTCCAATTTACTTTCTTTGTATCTGTTGATGTTATGTGATCTAAAGGGTTGTAGAAGTGGTTATGAAATTGCAATGGTGTAGCTGATGTATTTATATGAGTGATTGCTTTGTGTATTTTGCTAGTTTCTGCTCGTTCTAGAAAGAATTTTCTTAAATTGTCTACCTGTCCATAATGTAGGTTTTTTATATCTATAAATCCCCTTCCACCTTCCTTTCTGCTTAATGTGAATCTTTCTGTTGCTGAATGTATGTGATGTATTCTATATTTGTGGCATTGTGATCGTGTAAGTGTATTGAGTGCTTCTAGGTCTGTGTCACTCCATTTCACTACTCCAAATGAGTAGGTCAATACTGGTATAGCATAAGTATTTATAGCTTTTGTCTTGTTTCTTGCTGTCAATTCTGTTTTCAGTATTTTTGTTAGTCTTTGTTTATATTTTTCTTTTAGTTCTTCTTTAATATTTGTATTATCTATTCCTATTTTTTGTCTGTATCCTAGGTATTTATAGGCATCTGTTTTTTCCATCGCTTCTATGCAGTCGCTGTGGTTATCCAATATGTAATCTTCTTGTTTAGTGTGTTTTCCCTTGACTATGCTATTTTTCTTACATTTGTCTGTTCCAAAAGCCATATTTATATCATTGCTGAATACTTCTGTTATCTTTAGTAATTGGTTGAGTTGTTGATTTGTTGCTGCCAGTAGTTTTAGATCATCCATGTATAGCAAATGTGTGATTTTGTGTGGGTATGTTCCAGTAATATTGTATCCATAATTTGTATTATTTAGCATGTTGGATAGTGGGTTCAGAGCAAGACAGAACCAGAAAGGACTTAATGAGTCTCCTTGGTATATTCCACGCTTAATCTGTATTGGCTGTGATGTGATGTTATCTGAATTTGTTTGGATATTAAGTGTGGTTTTCCAATTTTTCATTACTGTGTTTAGAAACTGTATCAATTTAGGATCTACTTTGTATATTTCCAATATCTGTAGTAACCATGAGTGGGGTACACTATCAAAGGCTTTTTGGTAATCACTGTATGCGTAGTGTAGGGACCTTTGTTTAGTTTTAGCTTGATATGTCACCTCTGTATCTATTATCAGTTGCTCTTTACATCCTCGTGCTCCTTTGCAGCAGCCTTTTTGTTCTTCATTTATAATTTTGTTCTGTGTTGTATGTGTCATTAATTTCTGTGTGATGACTGAAGTTAATATTTTGTATATTGTTGGTAGGCATGTTATGGGGCGATATTTAGCTGGGTTTGCTGTGTCTGCTTGATCTTTAGGTTTCAGATAGGTTATTCCATGTGCAAGTGTATCAGGGAATGTGTATGAGTCTGCAATGTAACTGTTAAATAATTTAGTTAGATGTGAATGTGTACAGGTGAACTTCTTCAGCCAGTAATTTGCTATTTTATCATTTCCAGGGGCTTTCCAATTGTGTGTAGAATTAATTGCTCGGGTGACTTCATGTATTATTATTATTATTATTATTATTATTATTATTATTATTACCATCATCACTATTAGTGGGAGTAGCAGTAGTATAAATACAGCCAGTATTAACTTCACTGGTTCATAGCCCGTATAATTTACTCACATTGTCTCTACAGACACTTACATTCATTTTAATACCGTTTGTCATATTAAAAAATTGTTATATCTTAGGTAATTATGATGTAAAAAAGGTACTGTGTGTATGTGTGTGTGTCTGTGTGTGTGTCTGTGTGTGTGAAACCCTCGTCCGATCTAAGAGAGGGCCTTATTGCCGTAACCAGATCAGCTTAAATACATAAATAATAAATAAAACATAAATAAATCTACACACTGTGCACGGCGGAGGGCATGTTCTACATCTAGTCGTTCCGTTTCCCATTCCACTCCCAAACGGAGCGAGTGAAAATCAGTGTATCTGACTCCTCACTAGCCCTAATTTCTCTTATCTTGGCTGCGCTCCTTATGTGAAATGCACGGTGACATAGTAGAATCGTTCTGCAGTCAGCAGCAAATGCCGGTTCTCTAGACTCTCACAATAGTTCATCGCAAAAAAAACGTCTTCTGTCTAGGAACCCCTGTATGAGTTGAAAGGTGGCTACACTGAGCCACAGCGCCAGAAATCGCGCCAGAGAGTATTGTTGCGCCGCCTCCACTGGCAGTGATTATTGAGACGCAGCGACAGGCAGTTCTTGCCGAGAAGTTGTGGTGGACACTGCTTGTAGCTGAAGTCAGAGTGAGATGCGGTAGTGGAGAGTGTTGTTCCATGTTTTATGCAGTGGTTTGATGGGAGAGATGATGATGTTCTAATGGAGATATTGTAATGGTCAGAGTGCATTTCGTCAATATATATGGAGGTATTTTCTTTTATTCTTTTATTCTTTCAGTGACCTGAATAATGTGTCATTACAGGTGCAGTCAACAAAGCATCTGGCGTGTGTTCTTGTATTAGAGTGTAATTTTGGTTTTCTTGCACAATTATAGTATTTGTAATTTTCTTTTATCACGTCAGTATAATTGGTATTTAAAAATTCTTGTCTTGTTGAAGAAGAACCGTGCCAGATGTGCGTTGAGTCATACTACCACATACAGAACAGCTACACTTGTGCTTTGTTGGTTTCGTAGGTTTTATAGTTGCTGGGGACTTAATTAATTAATTGTATTAACTGAAATTTTCATTTCATTCTTTGTGGTTGTTATATGCAGTCAGATTGCGTACAAAAACTAGTCAGGGCCAGCCGTTTACGAAACAGCGTAATCGGACATACAGCGACAGAAAATTAAAAAGTATTTGCATTGCATTCTTATATCTTTATTTTTAATTAAGCCCCCATGCACGTGGCGACCGCTGCTTCGGATCGTCCCTTGGAATTCTTCTGATTGTAAAAATAGTAGACAGTAGTATTGTTGTAGTAATTTGTAGTTTAGTAATTGTAGTCTATTTTGCATGTGTAGATTTGGTAATTGTTATTCTTCTAATGGTATTTCAGAATTTAATTTTATTGTCTTGTATACGCGTTTGACAATTTAGTGCAATTATTTCAATTGTTCGTTAATCGTGTTTGAAGGAAACATTTCGTGTAAATGGTATTGTTGGAGATAAAGAGTCATTGTGTGTAATTTTCGTACAGTGACGAATTTTTTATGTTTTGTAAATGATTATGCGGTCAATGAAACAGGCGAAAATGATGAATAGTAAGAATAACGAAATTGTTGACATGGCGAACTCGCCAACACAGAACAACAGTATGATGAATAATGGTGTTGAAAACAATTTAATAAGCAGGGAAAATAGTCCGGAAACAGTTCAAAATTTTTCACAATCGAAAAATTCTCAGATTGCGTGGTTAACGACAGAAGAAATGGAGCAGTTGATGGATGCTATACTAAATTTGGGATCTGAATTAAAAACATATAGGGGAACAATGGAGCAGTTACGATCTGAAATTAAAACAGAAATGAAAGCAATGACAACACAGTTATGCTCACAAACAGGATCAATTAAAACCGAGATGAAAGCAGTGGGGTCACAGTTACGATCTGAATTAGAAACTGATATGGGAACACTGCAAATACAGTTAGGCTCACGAACAGGGACATGTTTCAGATACATGAAAGACGAATCAAATAAAGAAATTAGAGAAGATGTACAACCGATTTTGAAGACTCACAATAATAGATTAATTTCAACAGAAATCAGACAAGAGGAACAGGGCAGGGAACAGGAAGAAAAAGATCGCGTGATAGTACAGAAATTTTCAGAGTTAAATTTACAATGTGCACACGATAAGGAAGAAATATTTGAGAGAATCGAGGAATCCGTACCAAATGACAGAATAAATAACTTAACGCAACAGTGTGAACAGTTAACTACTAAATGTGACAATACCGAAACCCGAGTCGCGACACTTACGGAAGACGTAAACTTATCGGAAAGAGTGGAGGAGATTTCAGATAAATTGTCAAATCTTAGTTTAAATGGGGACACAGATTCAGATGATACAACTCCATTGCCATTTTCAGAAACCGAAGAGTACCAGAACATAAATAAGCATGTTGAAAATCAGGGAGAATTTAATGAACGCGTTAAAAGGGAAGTTGAGGCATTACGAAAGCAAGTCAAACAAATCGAAGGCGAAATTGTAGGAAAACACAGCAAAAGAAATTTAGAATCACAGGTTGCAGAGGGGTTTGAAGAAAGTAATTTGTTTCGTGTACGGGATGCAACAAGAGAGCGCCAGGCGCGTGAATTTAACAATAATCGACATTCGGACTGGGACAGACGCGGTAGGTCTTTGTCGCCACGAGGCGAAAACTTTGACTATAAACACTTTTTGACTGTTCGGAAATTTAAGATCTTCCGCAAATCTAAGAATGACATACATCCATGTTCATGGTTAGATCAATTTACGTACGCACTTCCTCTAAATTTGCCACTAAGTCACAAACTGAAATTTATGTGCAGCTATTAAAGTCCTCAGGGGATTCACTACTCTTAAGTGAATATGTGCCGTAGCGAGCATAGGGCCCCGAGCTGTAGTGGTGCTATTTCTCTTTTAGTTTTCTGTACCGCTGCCTACTCTTTCACTATTCTTTGCATCTATCGAAACAACTCTTCGACTATCAATCCATCTAGAGAGCGTGTAAAAAATAACCGGATATGACTATTTTACCTAAGTGTGATTTCGGAAATTACCGTTTGGACTTACTGTATCTTCAGCAGCATTGTCCGCCGCTCGTGGTCTCGCGGTAGCGTTCTCGCTTCCCGAGTACGGGGTCCCGGGTTCGATTCCCGGCGGGGTCAGGGATTTTCACCTGCCTCGAGATGACTGGGTGTTTGTGTTGTCCTCATCATTTCATCATCATCCAGGAAAGTGGCGAAATTGGACTGAGCAAAGGTTGGGAAATTGTACGGGCGCTGATAACCACGCAGTTGAGCGCCCCACAAACCAAACATCATCATCATCTTCAGCAGCATTCATTCGTAGTTTAAACGAAATTTTACCTGTTTATCTTCGTGACAATATTACGTCATATGTTGACGATATTCTTATTGCTAAACGTTCTTCGAGTGAGCATAACAAAATTTTGGATTCATTATTACGTATTTTTGCAAGAGTTGGCATTACGGTGAACTTAGAAAAATCTGAATTTGGTCGTTCTCAGGTGAAATTTCTCGGTCACATTATTTCTACAGAAGGTATTCTTCCTGATCCAGAAAAACTTGACGCTATTCGTAATTATGCTGTTCCTACCACAAAACGTGATGTTCGTAGTTTCCTTGGTGTCTGTAATTTTCTTAGACGCTTTGTTAGATTGGACGATTTGGCCACACCTCGTTTTTGCGATCTATCTGGAAAGTTCTTTTTAAACGAAAATCGGTCGACAACTCTGTTTGGTTAGTTTGTATTCCTGATGAGTGGGTTAATAAGCTGATTTGGTATACGCATTTCAGTTATGCACACTTTGGTCCCAGAAAATGCTTTCATAAATTACGAGAAAATTGCTACTTCAATAATATGGAAAAACGTATTCGATTTGTTCTTGCCAAATGCAAATTATGTCAAAAGGCTAAGCCGCCGACAGTTTCTCACAGAGCACCGTTGTTTCCTATCATTCCAGCAAAATTAAAGGACATGGCTGCAGTTGATTTGTTCGGTCCAGTGGTTCGATCTACTAATGGTTTTGCGTACATTTTCGTAGCAGTGGAGTTGACATCAAAATATGTGTGTTTTACACCGTTACGCAAAGCAACAGCTCGTTCAGTATCTAATGCTTTCATCAAACATTTTCTTAAAGAAGTGGGTCACGTTGATTATGTTATATCAGATAATGGATCACAGTTTCGTTCTAAAATTTGGCTTCGTACTCTACGGCGTCGTAAAATTAAACCAATCTTCATTTCACTTTTTCACCCTCAATCTAACGCTTCAGAGAGATGGATGAAGGAAATCAATAAATTGTGTCTTCTTTATTGTCATCAGAATCACAGAACTTGGGATCAGTATCTTCATATTTTTCAAAACATTCTGAATGAACTTCCTAATGATTCAACTTCTTTACCGCCTATACTGATATAAAAAAACAAAGCACCGACAAATCGCATTTCTGAAATCGTTCCTTTTCCGCCTTCACGGAAACTGCGGCATTCTGAAGTTGTGAATCGGGCTCTACTAAATATTGCATCTGCGGCTGCTAGAAGAGAGAAATCAGCTAAGCGTCCTGGTCGTTTAAAAATCTTGTCAGTTGGTCAGAAAGTGTTAATTAAGTCTCATCGTTTGTCTCACAAAGGAAAAGGCTTGTGTCGGAAATTTTTTCTGCTTTATAACGGCCCATATAGAATTCGCAAAATTATTCATGATAACACTGTCGAAGTAGAAACTCTTAAATCACGACGCTCTAAGGGAATACATCATATATCCAACGTTAAAATTTTTGTAGAATGATATACTTTTGAAAAATTTTTGTAGAATGACATACTTTTGAGAAACTAACAGTTGTATGTAAACACACGGAGAGTACAAGGATACCGCGCTGTGTTTTGGCGGCGGCACATACTCAAAGCAACAGTCAAGTCTGCGCGCCGCTAAAGGCAGTCGTTGACCGCAAACAATCACTTCCTACGTCACGCGCCTACAGCTGATCGAGCGCTCAGTGCGAATGCACTGACAGCCGTAAATAAATACACAGTCTAATTTCTCCGACTAAATTCAGTATAAAGCTATAGTGACTTGATGAATTCTGTTATTAACATTCAGTATTTTTCAGGATACGGTTCTCTAAAATATTTAAGAACTTCAGGTAAATTCTGTGCGTGTCCGACGTTAAGACGACTTGCTATCGAGAAAATTTCAGGAAAAATGTCATTTCGAAGAAGAAAGTAATAAACTAAAAAGGTAATTATTAATTGAGTTTATTTTTCAGGTAACATATTTCCACTTAGGTACGTACTTTAGACGTAATTTGCTGCTCGCGATTACGTGATTCATACTTTGTGCTAATTACATGTTCAATGAAATTACTTGTGAAGCGACGTGCTTGCGTACGTTAACTGATTTTGACAATGATTATTAATGAACTGAGTTGTAACTTGTGTATATTATGCATCGCTTGGCTGCACTGCTTTTTCACTGATGTCATATTTTTTAATTATGTGCCTGCTGTGCCTATTTATTTAAATTATAATTGTCACCTGATTAATTGTGCTGATGTGTTTACGTATGTAAGTTATACCTTGTGATTTATCTGCTTGCGCCTTCATGTTTACTTATTAAGATACGATGCTAATAACCTGTTTAGTACGTAAGATATATGTTTACTGCTATGCGTATGGATTGCACATTTACACATTTCTGCTTGTTGTCATAACTATACTTTAATTTGGTATATAGCAATGCTGATGTACAGTGTACAAACATAGAGTTTAGGTTACACTATGGTACTAGTTACAGATTGTTCGCTTGGCAGAGCCTCGTTGTAAGAATTGTGCTGCATCCACTTGTTGACATTCTGTTCACTACTGGTATATTTACTCGCTATTGCTTGCCTTGCTTACGCTCAGTGCCTTATATTTTTAAGATAAGAAAATGAACTGCAGTAATTCGACGGGCGACTTTAGTACAAGAAACATCATAGAAGTCACATGAGCTGGAGGTTTTATGAAAGCTGTATAAATGTATGCCAATAGGAAGGAAGCTAACGACATGACATACCAACACAGTTATTACACTGCATTTTTCGTGAGCAATTGAAATAGGAAGTGACACTTGACACAAGAAATACTCCACATGTTTGCTTCTATTTGCCATAATTCTTGAAGTGGTGTACACACTGTGAAATATTAGGATCATTCACACTCCGTAATCGTACTTAATTACTGAGAGTTATTCGAACTAAGTCTGTTAGAGGTCATGTATGCATTCTTTGTTTATAATTCATAATGAGTAGAAGATTTTGGTCAGATGGATTACACAGAGGTTGTGTGTTGACAGTGTGTCTTCGGATTGTATGGGATGAGGAGGTTTGCATTAGGATTTTATCTGTACTCGATCGAGGAGACTGACTAGAGGAAAGAGTTGTTGTGGAAGTGAAATGATACTGGCAATAAGGTTTATAAGTATCGACGTATTGAAGAGGTATTATGGAGGTATTGAGATTATATGAAGTTGATTGGAGTTATGGTGTATAAGAGGTAAAATAAGTGAGGTGCATTTTTTTTTTGTTTTTGTTGGTCTATATGGAACAAGGAGGATGAAGATAGCAGACTAGAACACTAAAATGGAAGGAAGATTGTCTACACACACTTTGTTAAATCACTAAGCAGTATGTACTTTTTTTTTGGAGAGAGGAAGTTGCATATCTTGGCACACTGACAGTTGTTCAGCAACCGTACATTTTGATCTGGCTTGGCAAACATTGGTCTTGACATGATGACTATGACGTTGACTTAACTATTATTGACTGTTATACATTGCTGTCACTACTACTTGATACACATGATGAACATGAAATTTTGACAGAAGTGGATTCACACAGTTAACAATATCCAATTACACAGTAGTACTTAATGTGGATGAAAGATGAGTGAGTGTGTTTTGTGTGTTTTCCTTTCCTAATCCTACCCACCTATCTCCTAAATATTATTTTATTTGTTTGTAGTGGCTTGCACTGACACCCATAAATATTATAGGTTTACTGATGTTTGTGTATTTGTAATAGTTAATATGACAATTATCTGACATCATTTGTGTGTTTGTTATGATTTGTATGTTTAGTGTAAAAGCATTTGTATGTGTATTCAAACTATTGTTCATGCTTGAACTGTCTGATCAGTGATAGTAAATATTATGGACTGTTACTTGTACTTTTTCTACATGATTGGTGCCACTAGGACATGTTTAATTTCTGCTGAGGAACAGTGTGATCAGTGATAGTGAATATGATGGACTGCTCTCTGCACCTACTCAACATTGCTGGGTGCCACTGATGGACTGCTTAGCTACTTCTATGGAAATGATGTCATTTGTCGGTGTCTGCACCTACTCAACAATGCTGGGTGCCACTGATGAACTGCTTCTACTGAGAAATGTGACTTGTTGCTGTGTGTACCTCTTCAACATTGCTGGGTACCACAGATGGAACTGCTTCTACTGAAATGATGTTACTTCTTGCTGTCTGCACCTACTCAACATTGCTGGGTGCCACTGATGGACTGATTCTACTGAGTTGATGTCACCTGTTGCTGTTTGCACCTACTCAACATTGCTGGGTGCCATTGATGAACTGCTTCTACTGAGAAATCTGACTTGTTGCTGTGTGTACCTCTTCAACATTGCTGGGTACCACAAATGGAACTGCTTCTACTGAAATGATGTTACTTCTTGCTGTCTGTACCTCTTCAACATTGCTGGGTACCACAGATGGAACTGCTTCTACTGAAATGATGTTACTTCTTGCTGTCTGCACCTACTCAACATTGCTGGGTGCCACTGATGAACTGCTTCTACTGAAATGATATCACCTGTTGGAGTCTGCACCTACTCAACATTGCTGGGTGCCACTGATGGACTGCTTCTACTGAAATGATGTCACCTGTTGGAGTCTGCACCTGTTCCACAATGCTGGGTGCCACTGATGGACTGCTTCTACTGAAATGATGTCACCTGATGGTGTCTGCACCTACTCAACATTGCTGGGTGCCATTGATGGACTGCTTCTACTAAAATGATGTCACCTGTTGGAGTCTGAACCTACTCCACATTGCTGGGTGCCACTGATGGACTGCTTCTACTGAAATGATGTCACCTGTTGGAGTCTGCACCTGTTCCACAATGCTGGGTGCCACTGATGGACTGCTTCTACTGAAATGATGTCACCTGTTGGAGTCTGCACCTACTCAACATTGCTGGGTGCCATTGATGGACTGCTTCTACTGAAATGATGTCACCTGTTGGAGTCTGCACCTACTCAACATTGCTGGGTGCCACTAATGGACTGCTTCTACTGAGATGATGTCACTTGTTGCTGTAGCACCTATTCAACAGTGCTGGGTGCTACTGCTGGAACTGTCAACTACTTGTTGTGAAAATTTGTATAAACTGATTTTTTTGTGTATTACTGTTTGTGAAAAGTTATAAGACTCTTACCTGCTCATATTCGTCATTGCTGACGCTATCGATTGAATTGTTTAACCACATGATATTTGTGTAAACTATTATGTAAAGTCACATGTATGAAAGAATTTGTATTGCTTAGTGTATTTTATATATTAGGCTATTGTAAGGTCAGTGCAAAGCCAAAATTTTATCTAGTTATATGATATTTACATATTAATATTATCTTTTATTTTTGTCTGTATTTTTTTTTTGACGAATTTGGTGGTATTTTCACCACCAATGCTGGCAAAAATACCATCAAATTCTAGCCCGTGGAGGAAGGGCATATGAAAGGTGGCTACACTGAGCCACAGCGCCAGAAATCGCGCCAGAGAGTATTGTTCCGCCGCCTCCACTGGCAGTGATTATTGAGACGCAGCGACAGGCAGTTCTTGCCGAGAAGTTGTGGTGGACACTTCTTGTAGCTGAAGTCAGAGTGAGATGCGGTAGTGGAGAGTGTTATTCCATGTTTTATGCAGTGGTTTGATGGGAGAGATAGCAGATGTTATTCCAATGGAGATATTGTAATGATCTGAGTGCTTTTCGTCAATATAAATTAAGGTAACTAACTACTGTTCTTTATTTTCTTATTATTTGTGTGTCCTGAATAATTCTTCATTACAGGTTCAGTCAACAAAGCATCTGGCGTGTGTTCTTGTATTAGAGTGTAATTCTGGGTTTCTTGCACAATTATAGTATTTCTAATTTTCTTTTATCACGTCAGTATAAATGATATTTAAAAATTCTTGTCTTGTTGAAGAAGAACCGTGCCAGATGTGCGTTGAGTCATACTACCACATACAGAACAGCTACACTTGTGCTTTGTTGGCTTCGTAGATTTTATAGTTGCTGGGGGCTTAATTAGTTAATTGTGTTAACAGAAATTTTCTTACATTCTTTGTTGTCATTCTATGCAGTCAGATAGCGTAACAATTAGTTGTCAGGGCCAGCCGTTTACGAAACAGCGTAATCGGACATACAGCGACAGAAAATTAAAAAGTATTTGCATTGCATTCATATATAATCTTATTATACTTAAGCCCCCATGCAGAGTTCACAGGGTATCTTTGTAATAGACAGCGCGCTGATCGAATCTGCCAGTAACAAACCCACTAAAACGCCTCGGCACTGCTTCCTTCAATCCGACCTCGTGGGGGACCCGAGACATTTACAGTACTCAAAAATATGTCCCTCCAGTGTTCTATACCTTCAAGCCTGTATTTTATAGTGATCTAAGAATGATCTCTGAAGTACTCCACTGTAAAGAATAAAAAATTTAACTAAAGTTGTCATACTTAAAAGCCGTCGCATCGCGTAGGCGCACTTCAAAAGCGGTAGAAATGAAAATTAATGCCAATGTATAAAAGCCACTTTAAAATGACTTCCTTAAAAAAGGTTCCATCGCAAGCTGTTATTTGAATAAGCCCAATGTGCATGTTCGTTCCCTCGTTGTTCAGTGGTATTTTCAGCGTAGGTTATTGAAATTCTCATGCAGTGAGATGTTAACTGAAATATAATCGGACTCGGACTTCGTGTAATATGGAGGCAGGTCCTTTTTGAAGCATAAAAAAATGTTTAACGATCGTGCACGACTGGCGTATGATAGTTTCGACTATTAAACAACCTGGTCCCAGCTTTTTAAAAGGCCCATAATTTCACATACTTTGAACAGATATCTTTAATGTGATGAGGGAAATGTTTAATCCTGCCTAGTCTCCGGCCATCCTGATTTAGGTTTTCCGTGATTTCCCTAAATCACTCCAGGCAAATGCCGGGATGGTTCCTCTGAAAGGGCACGGCCGACTTCCTTCCCCGTCCTTCCCTAATCCGATGAGACCGATGACCACGCTGTCTGGTCTCCTTCCCCAAACCAACCAACTAACCTACCTACCTAGTGGTCAAATGTTGGGTGTCTAGAAAACTAGCTTTCGCGGATCGCTATAAAATATTCAAACAATTCGAATTGCTGAGTTTTGTTACAAAAGGGAAAAAAACAATCCTTAACTTTGTGTTAAACAAACGTGTTACAAGCAAAGGGCGACAGGCAAAATAAGAAATCTCTTAGCCCGCATCTCGTGGTCGTGCGGTAGCGTTCTCACTTCCCACGCCCGGGTTCCCGTGTTCGATTCCCGGCGGGGTCAGGAATTTTCTCTGCCTCGTGATGGCTGGGTGTTGTGTGCTGTCCTTAGGTTAGTTAGGTTTAAGTAGTTCTAAGTTCTAGGGGACTGATGACCAACAATTCCTAATACAAGTGAAGTAATACGGTTGGTACTTCCATCCAGGTCTTTGGTCTTCACTCTCATGTAGAACTGGGACCGCGGCCAGTTTTGTGCGGTGCTTATGTTCTCTTTGCATTGAGCCACTGCTGTCGCGTTGTCGTCCTGGAAAGGGGTCGTCCTGCAGAGCTTGGAGTTGGCTGACGTCGTCTCACAGTCCTCTATGCTCTGACGTTCCCGTCTGGTGTGTCGGCACTTAGCTTTACACCGTAACAGGAAATGAGGTTTTAAATGATTTTTAAACACATTTGAACTAAAATACTGCCATTATAAACAAAAAGTTAATTACACGACACTTACATATGAATTGTCGAGGTCCAGGAAGAAGAAGGCAGAATAATAATGAATGAAACAAAGGAAAGAAAAGAAAAATTATTTTTTAAAAAAATGAAATGCATAAGTAGATTTTTTGAAGGTAGTCTTATAGTTCCAAGTCCTTGCCACACAATAGCTTGTTTGTATATATTCTTCTCTTTATACATGGTCTTCTGTGTATTATCTGTGTTTGATGGAGATAATACAAAAGATGAACCACTAAAACGTGGTCTTCGAGATAGATGAGCTACGTTTTCCTAGGATTCTCCCAATAAGCTGGATTACTCGCCTTCCCTGCTACAGACTGTACGTGGTCGTTCCATTTCATATCGCTTTAAATACTTAATCGCTGTATCTTGTGAGGTCACAGCCGAGTCGTGGCGCCCTGAAAATATTCTAAGTTTGGATTTGGCGTAGCTGAACTGGGGCCTCTCCACGGGTCGCGTCCCAGCAGCAACTATGTGGTGCCGAACGTTAGCTTAGCAACTGCGTGATGCCGCACAATGGCCGGGCCAGTCGCGTGGCTGGGAGATCCATGGTGACACTGTGTTGATGAAGGAGACACGCCAGGAGCGCCAAAGATGGCGGACTTTGTGAAACCTTAATTGCAGACATTTCACAGTTTGTATAGAAATTAATAGGAGCCAGATGAATCATGATACCTCAAAAAGAAACATGTACCGGGTGGTCAAAAAGTCAGTATAAATTTGAAAATTTAATAAACCACGAAATAATGTAGATAGAGAGGTAAAAATTGACACACATGCTTGGAATGACATGGGGTTCTATTGCAACAAAAAAAAAAGTTCACAAAGTGTCCGACAGATGGCGCTGGACAGCAAAACGTCAGTGACTGTGCATGACAATCGTGTATAAAATGAGCTGTAATGAGAGAGAGAATCAGATGCGCCAGCAGTCGCAGCATGTTGATGTTACCTGAAAATTCGCTTTTAGTGAAGCTGTATTATCAGAATGGGGAATGTGCTAGTTCACCACTACGATCCTATCGCCATAGGAAGGGGATTCGAACGGGTAAAGGTCCGTTGACAAATGCAGCTGTGGCTAGAATGATTTCGAATTCGAAGCCACGGGTTGTTTAGAAGATAGACCCCGTAGTGGCCGACTGAGCACAAGGCGTAATGCTGGTGAGACAGTTCAGGAAGAAATGGAGACTGTAGCGGGTTCGTCTATGCACGGGGAAGTAGCGCTCGTGCAGTCGCACGTCGCACCGGCATTCCATACATTACTGTTTGGTTGGCACTTGGGCGTACCCTCCGATGCTATCCATACAAAATCCATCGGCATCATGAACTCTTACCTGTCGATTTAGTGAAACGGAGGGCATTTGCGGTGTGGGCGTTTCAAAATATGGCGGAAGATGATGATTGGTTGAGTAACGTGTTGTGCACCGACGAAGCTCATTTCACGCTCCGAGGGTCTGTCAACGCCCACAACTGCAGAATTTGGGCTACCGAAAATCCTAGAACTGTCGTGGAAACTCCATTGCATGACGGGAAAGTCACGGTATGGGTTGGATTTACCACATCTACCGTTATTGGGTCTTTTTTCATAGAGGAAATGCCTGTTTCTGGTTTTGTAACTGCTACTGTGACAGGAGAGAGGTACGCCGATATGTTACAGAATCGCATCATCCCCAGCCTGACTGATACACACCTGCTCGAACGTACGATCAACCCCATATTGCTAGACACGTGAAAGATCTCTTGCGCGCGTCGTTTGGTGATGATCGTGTGCTCAGCCACCACTTTCGTCATGCTTGGCCTCCCAGGTCCCCAGACCTCAGTCCGTGCGATTATTGGCTTTGGGGTTACCTGAAGTCGCAAGTGTATCGTGATCGACCGACGTCTCTAGGGATGCTGAAAGACATCCAACGCCAATGCCTCACCGTAACTCAAGACATGCTTCACAGTGCTGTTCACAACATTATTCCTCGACTACAGCTGTTGTTGAGGAATGATGGTGGGCATATTGAGCATTTCCTGTAAAGAACATCATCTTTGCTTTGTCTTATTTTGTTATGCTAATTATTGCTATTCTGATCAAATGAAGCGCCATCTGTCGGACATTTTTTTAAATTTCGTTTTTTTTTTTTTTTTTTTGGTTCTAATAAAACCCCATGTCATTCCAAGCATATGTGTCAATTTGTTCCTCTCTATCTACATTATTCCGTAATTTATTCAGTTTTCAAATTTATACTAACTTTTTGATCACCCGGTACATTACCATTACCTGCACGACAATTCTGATGGTGTAGTCAGATTTTCAATATTTTTATTAGTTTAAAGTTTAGTATCTGATGGTAAATTATACGACACCCAACAACGAATTTCCAAAATTTAAACGCTTCATCCGATTTCGTCGATCGACGTAGCTTTAGAAAGCTATTAGTGTAAACCTAAATTGGTACAAATTACAGGCATGTAACTTGAATAGTACATGAGCTCTTGGAGGTCAAAGTGACCGATTACTATCGATCGCGTCAGGCGCCCACAGTTACACGAAAAAATGGTAGCAGCATGCTTATAAATATATTTATTCATCTACGTCTTTGTTTATGTCAGATGTGTACTATTCATGAAGAAATTGGTTAAATATTTACTGTGATTAGAAAGCACAGAGACATTACGCTACTGGCCTACCTTTTGTTGCTATTCCCTTGATATATGTTTATTTAATTTGTTTATGTATTTAATAATGTGTGTTAGAGCATTTTTATGGTCCAGCCATAGGAATATTTATTTAATTTCAAGTTATTTAAATGTAAATCTAGTATTTCGAATGTGTTTCATTATGTTTGTGTGGATACACTGGCTTGGACACATGGAGGGAGCGCTCTAGACAATCACAGCACTCTTTACTAAGAAAGACGAATGGAGGTTGGGGAGGGGCATCGTTTCCGGAGAGGAGACGAGGCAATCTGGAACACTGCGTCGCTAGGGGCAGTCGCACAGGACACGAGGAGTTCAGAACAGCATGGCACAGGACACGGGGAGTGCTGGATGTGACGGCGCGACGGATTCCTAATCGAGGGAAAGACGTGGAGTGCAGCAGTTTGCGCGTGATCGCGAGAGACAGAAATACTTCGGAGTGCCTACTTGTTTACTTGTGAGATTTCCGTTGCTTCTGCAGTGATGACGTAGTACGTGTTTGGAAGTGAGTATCTCGCGAGCTATGTTGTTGTTCATAACTAATTACATGAAGTAGGAATCTATTGTTTCCCAGTTATTCAACTCATATTTTATTTAATTGCTGGACGATCGACACCAATAAGTATTTTGCAGAAATGTACCGCATTCTCAAAAGTACTTGTACTATCCTACTTATCATTTAAAGTCTTTAAGATACTACCTGCAGATTTTATTTAATTGCAATCTTTCTGTTGTGGGTTGGCAGGAGAGCCAACACCGGGTATGAGAGGAAGCCGAAAGGCACGCGTTTTAGCTCACGCAGGCTGGCGTAAGGTCTGGAACAGGACAAGGAAATTAGACTTTAGAAAAATGGACGTAACTGGTGGAAGAGCTCTTGACGGTACATGATTACAGTATCAATAGTAACTGGTAAAGGCGCCTTGCTAGGTCGTAGCTGGAGGCTATGCTAACTGTCGTCTCGGCAAATGAGAGGGTATTTTGTCAGTGAACCATCACTAGCAAAGTCGGTTGTACAACTGGGGCGAGTGCTAGGAAGTCTCTCTAGACCTGCCGTGTGGCGGCGCTCGGTCTGCAATCACTGATAGTGGCGACACGCGGGTCCGACGTATACTAACGGACCGTGACCGATTTAAAGGCTACCACCTAGCAAGTGTGGTGTCTGGCGGTGACACCACACTTTCATTTATACATTTCTGTGTTACATTGCCGAGTGATAGGAACCTTCAGTTCATGTGTATATTCATAGTGTATGCTGTTGACGCAGCAGTATTTGGCCTGTAATGCGGCAACTACGTATCCCAGCCCCTAGACAATGAAACCAGCCAAAACTTTTAATGTTTCAACTCTGAGTCTCAGGGTACGTAGTTAAGGGCCACCATCACACCATTTCATTTCATATATATTTTGTAAGCCCGCACTCTGTGTAAAGCAGTGCAACATTAGTATTGTCTTCTAAGATTACTTGTCTGTTTTGTCGACCTCTGTGGTGGCGAAACATTAGTAGCGTCGTAGATTTCGTTAGAAGATAGACAACGCTGCTTATTTATCACTGTCGGTGTCAAGGGTCAATTGCCACGCACCGGTAAGGGTACAGCCCGTGTCCTGATGAAGTTTTTGTTCCACGTTCTGACCTTTACATCTCTTTAGATGGCAGAAACGCATTAAGTAGATGCATGCAATAAGATTTTCGCTTCATGAAACATAATTCCATGGTTTTTCATGAGGCTGTATCCGGTAAAGCAGATGTGTCGAAATCGCTATTCCAAGAACAGTGATACTATGAGCGTCTATTACTGGGTGCAGCATCTTTTAATCTTCTTACAAGGTCGAAAAATATCTTGAAATCCTTGTCTGCCCATGACTCTGCCTTCTTTCGTTAGCTCCTCATAAAGGATGCTGTGCTGTATGCTAATTATGTTGTGATGACTATCTCCGTGTTTTCGTTTCTTACAGAAGGCTAACTTAATACTTCATTCAAAATAGTCATTCATGCGCAAAACTTTTCCCAGATATCTGGTCTTATCAAAAACTCTTTTAGCTCTGTGTATCAGCATCCTTCCCTCTTCTGGGTTGGATGATGAAAGTTTAGCGCAATGAGACACACTCTGACGACTTTATGGGACATTATGAGCACTGCACAGCGAGACACTGAATGCCATCTGGTGGCGTTAACGGGACATAATAAGGTGATAAAAGTATATAAGCGGAACAGAGACGAATTGGGAACGTGCGAGGAATTATTCTAGAGACGATAGGGGTTGAAAATGCGAAAAATCCACTGACACAAGCGACTTGGACAGAGGGCAGATTGTTATGATCCGGCGCCTGGGAATGTCCATCTCGGAAATCGCGATGCTAGTCGACTATTCGCGTACTACTATCTTGGCTAGTGAAAAGTGCCTGAAGTACGTGAAACGACGAATCGTCGCCAACTCAGCTTGCCCTTTTCTCACATGATTTCCTACAAATCACGAATGGAGGGCAACAGGCGCTTTTTATATTTCTAGATTTCTGGAAATCATTTGACATGGTGTCCCACTGCGTACTGTTGACAAAGGTCCGAGAATACGCTTTAGGTTCCCAGATCGGTATTAAGTAATACGTATATATACTAGGCAACAGAATCTAGTTCGTTGTTACGGACGGCGAGTGTTCATTAGAGACAAGGGGGTCGTCGGAAGGGTCCCTGGGAAGTGTGACAGAACCACTTGTATTCTGTGTATACGTATGTAAACTATCAGACAGCTCAGACAATTTAAACCTCTTCCTGAAACCACAAGTCGTCACATTCTCCTTTAATCGGAAAGCATTAAACTTAGTTGTGTACAGTAGAAAGCTGCTGAGAACCGTGTAGTGAATATCTACGAGGTATAAATCCTAGGGCGCTCTTGGACCAGTATACAATAATTATTCCACACTTGTTAACAATGTACACAATATTTGTTACAGAAACGCGACGCAAAGTTTCATTCGTCGCACAATAACGTGTTCCGGCATCTTCATATACGCCGCGTGATTTAAGGCGTCATGTTACGGGCTGAGCGGTCCCTCCCGCCGCAAGTTAGAGGCCTCCCTATGGCATGTGTGTGTGTGTGTATGTGTGTGTGTGTGTGTGTGTGTGTGTGTGTGTGTGTTGTTCTTAGCATAAGTTAGTTTAAGTAGTATGTAACTCTACGGACCAAAACTTAAGCAGTTTCGTCCCTTAGAAATTCACACACATTTGAACACCTCCATATACACTGTGTAATGTTGTCCAGCTCTGAACCATAAAACAATCAACTTTTCCGTACTGTCTCAACGGTAACACCTAAAATATTTCATACGGTCGATTAGAATACCAGATTCTGCTCCAGACCTTTCGATTACAGTGATTTCACTGAGAGTTCGATACTGGTGAGTTATGAAACGCAATTGCTCACTGAGGCGATGAACCACGGTGATTATTTACCTCGTGGCCGTTCTACGCAATTACACTACCGGCTATTAAAATTGCTACACCACGAAGATGACGTGCTACAGAATTGAAATTTAACCGAAAGGAAGAAGATGCTGTGATATGCAAATGATTAGCTTTTCAGAGCATTCACACAAGGTTGGCGCAGGTGGAGACACCTACAACGTGCTAACATAAGTTTCCATCCGACTTCTCATACACAAACAGCAGCTGACCAGCGTTGCCTGGTGAAACGTTGTTGTGAAGCATCGTGTAAGGAGGAGAAATGCGTACCATCACGTTTCCGACTTTGATAAAGATCGTATTGTAGCCTATTGCGATTTCGGTTTATCGTATCGCGACATTGCTGCTCACGTTGGTCGAGATCCAATGACTGTTGGCAGAATATAGAATCGGTAGGTTCAGGAGGGTAATACGGAACGCCATGCTGGATCCCAACGACATCGTATCACTAGCAGTCGAGATGACAGGAATCTTATCCGCATGGCTGTAACGAATCTCGATCCCTGAGTCAACAGATGGGGACGTTTGCAAGACGACAACCATCTGCACGAACAGTTCGACGACAACATGGACTATCAGCTCGGAAGCCATGGCTGCGGTTACCCTTGACGCTGCATCACAGACAGGAGCGCCTGCGATGCTCTACTCAACGACGAACCTGGGTGTACGAATGGCAAAACGTCATTTTTTAGGATGAATCCAGGTTCTGTTTACAGCATCATGATGGTCGCATCCGTGTTTGGCGACATCGCGGTGAACGTACATTGGAAGCGCGTATTCGTCATCGCCATACTGGCGTATCACCCGGCGTGATGGTATGGCGTGCCATTGGTTACACGTCTCGGTCACCTCTTGTTCGCCTTGACGGCACTTTGAACAATGGACGTTACATTTCAGATGTGTTACGACACGTGGCTCTACCCTTCATTCGATCCCTGCGAAACCCTGCATTTCAGCAGGATAATGCACGACCGCATGTTGCAGGTCCTGTACGGGCATTTCTGGATACAGAAAATGTTCGACTGCTGCCCTGGCCAGCACATTCTCCAGATCTCTCACCAACTGAAAACGTCTGGTCAATGGTGGCCGAGCAACTGGCTCGTCACAATACGCCAGTCTTGAAGAACTGTGGTATCGTGTTGAAGCTGCATGGGCAGCTGTACCTGTACACGCCATCCACGCTCTGTTTGACTCAATGCCCAGGCGTATCAAGGCCGTTATTACAGCCAGAGGTGGTTGTTCTGGGTACTGATTTCTCAGGATCTATGCACCCAAATTTCGTTAAAATGTATCACATGTCAGGTCTAGTATAATATATTTGTCCAATGAATACCCATTTATCATCTGCATTTCTTCTTGGTGTAGCAATTTTAATGGCCAGTAGTGTATCTTTTCGTCACAAATGTCAAATGTAGAACAAATCTTTCGCTCCCCATCGGAGTGTATGCTGCTACGAAAGTTCGTCAGAGACTGAATTCGAGTTCAGGTTCAAGAATCGAACTTGTATCTGTGTTTCTCTTCATGTAAAATGTTCATACATCTAGAACTATCCACGCTCGTCTTCTCATCTGTCCCCCAGCTTCGTTTACCTCTCTCCCACCTTCCAACCATCATAGCGGCTCTTCGTGATGCATCGATGATTTATTTCAGAGTATAGGATCTTATTTTTAATGTATGTAGTTGCAGAGTGCAAATCCGAGTATCACATGATTTGGCACCAAGTAATCCGAGTAGGAAATGCGATGAAAAAGATTTCATGCGAAACACTGCCAAATGAGTAACGCCTCTTACAAAAGCAATAATTATCTATTTGAGAAATCGAGGACGATCGGTATGGAACATAAATTCCTTAAGTCTGCACGATAATAAACATAATCTGACAAGCTCAAATAGTAGGTGTCGTCTGTCTTGCACCAAGGCACTTCTTTTGCGTCAAATATGCAATTGCACACTTGTCATTGCGCAGAGTCTGATTCGCCAGATTTTTTTATTTTCATTATTTTTTTTTATTTTTCGCTTGTCTGTAAGAGTTTGCTTCTCTATATTTCCTGTGAAACAGGTGCTGTGGCTTGTGAAGTTTTGAGACTCCTCCCTTGCAGCATCACCGCTAAATTTAGAGAGGCTGTAAACATTATTTGCCCATCGTCGACCCGACCCTATTCTACGGGAACACACACCGTGCTGCAGGATTGCTAAATACTCCATTACTTTTCTCTGCACCACATTTCTGTGCTAATTGTGTGCTAAAAATATGTGTTTCGTATCCGCCCGCTCGAATGTAATCCCACAATCCGTCACGCCTGTGTTTACTGAATACCAGATGGCTGAGAAAGGACCCAGTTCCTGGAGATGTTGGGTGTTTTCTCTTCTACTTTTCCAGTAACATCTCTGCAGAGATGTTACTGGACTATTTTGTAACGTACTGTTCATAGCTGATCAGTTCCTATTAAACCAACCTCTCTAAGAATATCATAATTTGTCTCAACGTGAATAGCTGGCGGCAATGTTCAGTTTTCCGAAGCCTATTTCGCGACATTTAAGAGCTCTAAGCGACTTCGTCACTCTTAACACTATACTGGATCAGTTCTAGAGTTTAATTTTAATGGGTGCACTCGTTTATCATATTTGACAAAGGCCATACTCTCTTGTATTTCCAGTATAGTTGACATAACCGTCTTCAGAGATTCAGTACCTGCTTAGATAATTAAGATGATTCTCATTTATTTTTCCATCTCAGTTGCATATTTTTAATTGTGTTTCGATCACTGGGGATCATCTTCAAATCTGAAACAAAGTAAAACTAAATATGTACCATATAATGTTATAGAATACTGGATAATTTTTGCGGTGTTTTTGCTGCGCCTTCTACCTTCTCAATCGGTTCGGTTGTCCTCTGGAAACTTTCCGTTAGAGGTGTTCGAGACACTCAAATTGCAGCGCGTGGGTTCTGTGGCGGCTCCATGTGAGGTGCTGCAAGTGACTTGGTAATAACGTGGACCACATTTAGATTGCTAGATGTACGTCTGTCTCTAAGGGCTCTGTCAGCATGCTGAACAAGAAGTCAAGGTGCTGCGTGGTATTCTGGAATTTTGCGGCGCGGAGCCCCCTGTGAGTTGATGGATTTGTGGCTGATTATTACGAGAGTCTAGTCACTACTTTTTCACTCTGGTAGCCTCTGGCCACGATGTTATTTCTAGTTGGACTTAATCAAAGAAACTGGTGGGAGTTATTGCGCTTATTGTGCAGTCCTCGCTCCCTAGTTACATCTGATATCCGAGTAATGTGTTAAGCGTCCCTTAAAGTTTGAACAGTGTCGTGATCTCAAGCTGGCCGTGATTTGTTAGGTTTTAAATCAGTAGCTATTGTGTGTAACATATAGCACTAATTCGGTCCTTGATTAGCATATAAGTTCCTTCGTTTATATTTTATGTATGTGGGTTTCCTGGGGTAGTAGATTTGTCTCAGATATTTCTACCAAACGTTCTGCTCTGCTGAATGTATTGTAAAGGCCACAATGATGACAGAGGTTTTAAAAAAGAGCAGCCGTTTGCCGCTGGGGCTTGTAGTCAGTTTTAATTATTACTTCGCCGTTCAAGTTCTATGTAATTTGGGGAAGATTAGTTGTAGAAATATCGCTGTTTACTTCCAAGCTATCATTACCGACTGAACCGAGTGCTATGTAAGCCTTAAATGCAGTAAATCGGCTCCTATAGGTAGATAATTTTGAATAGGCTGAGCTCCTGCGATTAATATTATTTTCTATTTGTGTTCTCAGGCTTTAAATTTTAAGACTTGTTCACTAATTGGAGTTACGTAATTGCGTAATTACTGCATTGAATATTGGCACAACACCACTTACAGGATTTAATGATTTGTATTATAACTGCGAGTTCATATTAGGTTGATCAGGTGACAATATTATAACTCGATAATGTCAAATTTTTGTAAGCACAATTATGTTGCTCAGCTCAGGGTTTAACTTGTATATCAAGTGGATCTGTCATTTTATAGTTGTTATTTAAAGTCTTCGAAACTCATTTAAAACTTGACACTTCCTCTTTTGTTGAGCTCTGGTCAGTGTGGAAAATTTGCGGTAACATCTTGGGGTTCACTTGGATCACCATCAGCCTGTTACACTGTTATTTCTTGTAGCATGATGTCATCGGAAAATGTAATATGAAGTATAGAGCATGTTCTGTGAAAGTTAAAAACAGGCTTCTGGGTTTTAAAACTGAAGTTCGAATTTCTGTGTAATAAATTATTTTAGGTACGTACCTTACGACTTCCTCTCTGCTCCTACCATTTCACTTGTGTTGCTTTAGAGTGTCAGGTACGGTACACAATTCTGTTTGTTACAAGTCATCGAAGAAATGCAAAAAAACAATCATTCTCTGTGAAGCCTTACAAAACACCATTTTGGATTATTTGAAGGTGAAAAGCACCGAATTAATGTCTCATTAACCGTGTTTCCCTGATATATCACCTAGTTACTTCTTTTGGTCTTTATGTCAAAGATAAATCATGTCTACAGCTGTTTTCATCTTCAGCGTGCTTTCGAGATAAAAACATCAGTATGAAAAGCAAAGTCTTCACATTTGGTTCGAAAGCATTCAAAACTGTATAAATTTAAAAAGACAAAAAGTTTGAGAAACAGTAAAACGATTTGTAGGATAAAACATTTTGTTTTTCAGTTTTTTGTAACTTAAAAGGTGGCCCATTTGCTAACTAATCGTATTCAAAAAAGAATCTGTAGATTTTCGTGATTGACCTTTACTGCTGTTGCAGGGCTGTCCGTCAGCACCTTATCCTCGATACGTTGAATTGCCTAATTGGATAGACTACTAAAACGTAATAATTTGTCTGACAATCTGAAATTTTATGTTGAAGCTGAAGCACACGGTGTCATAATGTTAATACAGGCCACATGAAATGCATCTAATGGCAGTTCTGATTTATTTTATGTGAAATCCGTGAAGTTTACTGTAGTTAACTCCACCTTGTGAAAACAGTGCGGTATGCACTTCAGCCAATAAAAGACAAACTGTAAGCTAACATTTGAGGAAGTCGAGGTTCGATCACGCTCATAGAGGCTCTTAACGGCGCATTTAACCTGGGTGTCTGGCCCGCACCTGTGCAGCTTTCCGTTCGCTCTAGTTGCATGCAACCGTTCCACGAGGACGCAAAGGGGAACATGTAACGGTGCAAAGTCACGCAAGCGTTTGATTTGCGTGTACTGGTCTCCCCTCCCACACTTAGAGACACGTGCAACAGTGGTGCACCTGACCGGGGCTATCTTGGTTTGGTGAATTGTTTTACTATGGCTCGCTGCTAATTCACTTTTTCGAACGCATTCAAATTTGCCTTTGCAGTAGAACAGCTGAATGGTTTAACGTGAAACATTTGGAATTTGAAGAGGATTATGGTGCGTATCATTGTTTCTGGGTCGTTTGTTCCACGGATTGCAGAGCGAAACGAAATGACTTTCTACAGTACTTTACGAATACGAAAAGCCTGCAGACAACCAAGGCAAACCTGAACAAAATAAAAAGCTTTCGTCCCTACAACCGGCGGATACATAGGGGCCCTTGATATGCTGATTTGGTTCATAGAGATTTTGCACTGACGAGAGCAATTAACCAACACTGTAATCGTGCTTAAAGTTTAAGTAGCTGCTAACGCAGCTGTTTCAGTACTGGAGTACCTACTGTCTGCTGTCCAAAGCCCCAAAATAGGGGGGGGGGGGGGGGATATGTCAGCTCACTTTAAAATATCATGCAACGTCCAACCAGTCTTCTCTACCGTCTGCAGGCTGAACGTACACAAAAGAGTAATTAAAAACTCTAATTACATGCTTTTGACAAAGTAAGATCCTCTCCCTATCCGAAGACATACAACCACCCACCCTTCCACTCACACACCCTCCAATTTTCAAATGTGTGTGAATTCCTAAGGGACCAAACTGCTGAGGTCATCGGTCCCTAGGCATACACACTACTTAAACTAACTTATGCTAAGAACGACACACACACCCATGCCCAAGAGAGGAAGGAAGGGGCCACGCAATGCGTGACATGACGCCTTTAACTCTTTTCCATATCGTTCTAGAGTTCTGCATGTTCAGAAATAAACACACATTCCCATATACACCGATGAGCCAAAACATTATTGCTACCTGCTTAATAGCATGTTGCTGCACTTTTCAAACACAGTACACCAGTGATTCTGCTTAACATGCATTCCACAAATTACGCAATTGTGGTTTACGGGCATACAGGTGGCGCCCAATATGTGTTCAAGTAGGTACAAATCAGGCACATATGCTGGCCAAAATATCAATATATGTTCACTAAAATGCACCTCAAACCACTGTAGTACGATTCTGACCTGACGTGCAGTTTCCCTGCTGGAAGAAGTCATCACCGTAGGGGAAGACTTCAAGCGTGAAGCAATACAGGTGGTTCGTAATAACGTTCACTTAGTTCACAGCTGCTATAATGCCTTCGATTACCACCACAGATCCCATTGAATCCAACTCAATGTATCTCATAGCATAATACTGCCTCACCGACCTGTATCTGTGGCGCGATGGGTGTTTCGTGCAGCCATTCACCTGGATGGCGGCGTGTAAGGACCCAACTGTCAACCTGGTATAACAGGAAATTCAATTCATTCGACAGACGACAAGTTCTTATTGATCCTCGGTGAAAACTCAGTGATGCTGTGCCCACTGCAATCATAACTGACGATGTCCGTTGGGTCAACACAGGAACACGAAGGATTGAATTGGATTGTTTGGGGGGAAGAGACCAAACAGCGAGGTCATCGGTCTCATCAGATTAGGGAAGGAAGTCGGCCGTGACCTTTCAAAGGAACCATCCCAGCATTTGCCTGGAGCGATGTAGGGAAATCACGGAAAACCTAAATCAGGATGGCCGGACGCGGGATTCAACCGTCGTCCTCCCGAATGCGAGTCCAGTGTGCTACCACTGCGCCACCTCGCTCGGTGGAACACGAAAGGGGTCGTATGATGTAGAGCTCCACGTTCAACGATAGCCTCCAAACAGTGTGCTCCGAAAAACTTGTGCATGCACCAGCATTGTTCTTTGTCGTCATATTTGCTACAGATCAGTGCCTATCCTGGCTTACACATGGGCGGGTCTTCCGACCTCTACGTTCTGTAATGAGACGTGGTCGTCCAATACCATACGGCCTACTCCTTGTTTCACTATCCTTCAGCCACTTTCCATATGTGCTCACGACAGTAGTACGCCGAAAGGCGACCAGCTTCGCCATTTCAGAGATTCTCGTTTCCACCAGCAATTCCACAACAATGTGCCCTTTGTCAAAGCCGCTTATATCAGTCGATTTCCGCATTTGTGGTCCTTATCTTCGCTATAATGACTGCCAATTCGTCTCTCTTCCGCTTACATTTTTTCCTTACTACATCAGGTGCACGCAACACCATCGGGAGCCATTCAGCCTCGAGGTGGGTGATCATAATGTTTTGGCTCACCGGTGTATTTGGATTAATGACTGTAAACATGAAGCATCGAGAGTTTTGTTTTCCAGAGAAAGAAATCTCAGTTTAATGTAGTTGCACAGGAAACTCAGCAGAGCCTGGATTACTTTTAGCTTTATGTTAGATTTCGATGCTTTAGATACCTAGAACTGGAACTTTAAGCTTGCCCCGTAAGCCACTGGCGTGGCGTCTCTGCATTTTCATTGCCTGTCAGTGGCCCAGTACGATGAAGTATGACTTCGGGATCACGAGCACAGTTACAAGACAGTATTTCTTGCCGTCTTACCTTTTCTACAACGGTCGCATGTGCATTACATAAAGGTAGGAGAGACCTGTCAAATTGTACCAAGTTTGAGATTTTATTTATTTTAGCCTAAACAGTAAGTTACAAAATCATTTAAAGAATACCATACCTAACTGCAAGATATTGTTCTTGGCATCTGATTTAAAGAATAAAAATTCTGAGAAAATTACACATATTATAGTTAATTTTCTGAACATCTGCAAATGGTAGAAATTAGTAATCTGGTTTCCCAATTTGTACGAGTTTGTGCGTAAGTTGTACCACCCTTATAAGCTATCCTCCTGAGCTTGAAGATTTGTATTAGCCTAAGTTCAAGGAAATGTTTCATATTTCAGTTCTTACATCAGTATCTGCCGGCACTTACAACTTTTCACTTCTTTCCCCACATCTGTAAACTTTCCACAAATTTACATTCTGCGTTTCATACATCTGTTCTTTTTTTTTCATTTGATTTCCCTCACACAACTCGCAGTACCATTCCTGTTTTACGTTTTGTGGTGCGTTCACGCAGGGTCGCCAAAACACTTACTTTTCACGGGTGAAGTTACAGTGAGGTTGCAACCTATGGCTGTACAGGTACGAGCAGCCCATAGTGCCTCGCTTTCACGCATTCCTTTTTATATATTTTGTGACTAAAGCCCTTCTGGCTTGTTAATTATTTTATATGTGACATGTTAGTACTGCCTCCGTCTTTTATTGTTAGTCAGTACTTACACTTTTTATATAAAAATGTCTTTTCCTATAAATTAGTAACTATGTTCTAGGCCATTTTAATTGTTTTAATTCTGATGAAGGCACTCTTAGAAGTGTTGAAACCTGGTGAATAATACTACAAATAATTGTGACCGAGGGCTCATTTATTTGAATTTTACACATTTTTTCTTTTTATGTAAACTGTAGTTCTCGAAATTTATTCCAGTTTCTGGGTAACATCCTGAAACTTCCTTAAATTTGTGTGTGGGACCGAGACTCGAACTCGGGACCTTGGCGTTTGTTACATATCGATAAAAGTATATAACATATTCATAACGGTCTCAGAATGGTAGATGCTCATATTTTCTGCTGAAAAATGATTTTTTGGCACCTATTGACCCAAATCTACCAGTAAAACAGATTTTCAGACCATTTGCTGTAATTCTGGTTTATTTATAAAATCCTCCATTTCGATAGTTTTATTAATCATATCAGAATTTGTTTCATTTTATTCATCTGCTGGCAGCATTGACTTTCAAACGCCTCAGTACGACCTGGTAATGATTTTTTAGCATCGGAAAGTTATTTGATTGGTAAGGTTCTGCACTAAATTTGTTCGATAACAGTTTTTCCTGCATCTGGGCAACTTATTTTATCATCCAAAATGTCCGCCCCACTAGCTAAACTGTAAACGTGTTGGAATGCCACGCACGGGGGCCCGGGTTCGATTCCCGACTGGGTGTTGTGCTGTTACCATCATTTCATCCCCAATGTCGACGCGCAAGTCGCCTAATGTGGCGTCTCAGTCTATAAGACTTGCACTTGGCGGCCGAACTTCCCGCCTGGGAACTCCCGGCCACTTTTTTTTTTTTTAAGAGGTGGAGCCCCTCCACGCCCACACCGGCATGATGGCCAACACAAAAGGTCTACTGCCATCTCTGCATAAGGGTTAGTATTCACTAAAGTGAGGTGTCGCAGGATGTGGGTACTGCGATGTTTGCGTACGTCTGGTTAGGATTAACCATTAATACGCGCTCATCTGGAGATAGATTGGTCGAAATCTGACGAAGGGTAGCGGTTTGAAGGGCAGAGGAAAAAAAGTGCCAAGGCAAGAGCCAAGGGAAAAAAACCTCTGCGAAAGTTAGGTCGGGCGGCAAGAGCAGTAGCGGTTATCTTGCTGCCTGCGATAGGTTGTGCAAGGATAGGCTTTGTTAGTAGTGGGTATCATGCATGTCGATACCTTGACGTTGTGCGCTTGTGCTGCTCGGCGGCTGGCGCTGGGTGCTGGTACAGAGTCCTCGTTCAGCGTCCTGCAACCTGCAACAGTTATGTTTGTTATCGGTCTTGTGTCCGATAGGTCATATACCGGAGGCACAGTGTGAGGGAGTGTTGGGAGATTGTTCGTGCGTCTGTGGGCGAGCTCGTCGGTGTCCCTGCTGTGGCCTGTTGGTCGGCTCTAATAGCAGCTGGTAGTTGCCAGTCAGTATTGCTGAAATGCAGGGGCTTACTGACGTTTGTCTCTGTTTGCGTATGTTAGTTTACCATAGGTGGTTATGCCCTAGCTAGCAGTGTCTTTGGACGCTTGTGTTTCCACCTGTGGTTGTGATCGTAGTTTCCCAGAGTGAGGATGAAAGGATTGTTCGAGTGTCTCGAGTTCCTGTATAGTCGTGTGGCGTGTTTCTTGAATACTTCCTTGATGGTATCAAGGCGGTATTCATGGTGAAGATCCACGGTGCGTGTGTAGCGTGGAGCATTGCTAATGATTCGTAGCACTTTGTTCTGTATGATCTGCAGGCGGCGCAGTCGTGTGGGAGCTGCATATCCCCAGACGGGAGCTGCGTACGTCATCAGAGGTCTAATCAGTGTCGTGTATAAGGACCTCGACACCCTCCTATTCAGTGTGCTTTCCCTGTTGAGCATTGGGTAGAGCTGTTTGAGCCTCGCGTGCGCTCGGTTGGCAACGTATTCGATGTGGTCCCCCCATGTAAGTTTCCGGTCCAGCCAGACACCAAGGTATCTGACTTTCTCTCGGAAACGTATTGGGCGTGTATGTAGTGTTATCGGTCTACAGTGTTGGTGTTTGCGCAGTAGTTTCGGTCTGCGTGTGAACAGAACTGCTTCGCACTTGTCGACGTTTACTTTAATACGCCATCGCTCCAGCCAAGGCTCAGCTGTTCTGAGTGCTGTCTGTATTCGTGAGTTGATGTTCGACGGTTTCCAGTCTTGCGCGAGGATGGCGGTGTCATCCGCGTAGACGGCTAACGTCGTGTTTCGTGTCGCTGGGTAGTCATTAATGTACAGGTTAAACAAGATGGGCCCCAGGATGCTTCCTTGGGGTACTCCAGCTTGGATACCGTGTTGTGTTGATTGTTTATCCTGCACGTTAGTGTTGAAACTTCTGTTCGTGAGATATGAGTGTATGAGACGTACGAGTCCGTCCGGGAAACCAGCTTCGCTTAGTTTGCGTATGAGTCCGTTGTGCCAGAGACGATCGAAAGCCTTTTCGATGTCTAGGAACACGGCCCCTGTGGCTTTGTTCATGTTGTAGCCGTGTGTTATACGCTCATTTCAATTTTTTTTTTTATCCAAAATGTAATTTTTACTGGACAGCGGAGGGTGCGCTGATTTGCTATGTTACGTCACAGAGTAATACGGGTTCCAAGTTATAAAATTTTTAACGGAGTTCAACCACCTTGACGTAAAGATAGGCTGGTTACGCCACGATTAGCGGCGGACCAGGAAGCACGGTGATGCAAGACAGACGGGCAGCACAGTCTGCAACTCTGCAGTAGCTGAGTGAGGGAGAGCACACGCAGCGCGAGAACAAGGACAGCGACTAAACGAAATACACTCCTGGAAATTGAAATAAGAACACCGTGAATTCATTGTCCCAGGAAGGGGAAACTTTATTGACACATTCCTGGGGTCAGATACATCACATGATCACACTGACAGAACCACAGGCACATAGACACAGGCAACAGAGCATGCACAATGTCGGCACTAGTACAGTATATATCCACCTTTCGCAGCAATGCAGGCTGCTATTCTCCCATGGAGACGATCGTAGAGATGCTGGATGTAGTCCTGTGGAACGGCTTGCCATGCCATTTCCACCTGGCGCCTCAGTTGGACCAGCGTTCGTGCTGGACGTGCAGACCGCGTGAGACGAGACTTCATCCAGTCCCAAACATGCTCAATGGGGGACAGATCCGGAGATCTTGCTGGCCAGGGTAGTTGACTTACACCTTCTAGAGCACGTTGGGTGGCACGGGATACATGCGGACGTGCATTGTCCTGTAGGAACAGCAAGTTCCCTTGCCGGTCTAGGAATGGTAGAACGATGGGTTCGATGACGGTTTGGATGTACCGTGCACTATTCAGTGTCCCCTCGACGATCACCAGTGGTGTACGGCCAGTGTAGGAGATCGCTCCCCACACCATGATGCCGGGTGTTGGGCCTGTGTGCCTCGGTCGTATGCAGTCCTGATTGTGGCGCTCACCTGCACGGCGCCAAACACGCATACGACCATCATTGGCACCAAGGCAGAAGCGACTCTCATCGCCGAAGACGACACGTCTCCATTCGTCCCTCCATTCACGCCTGTCGCGACACCACTGGAGGCGGGCTGCACGATGTTGGGGCGTGAGCGGAAGACGGCCTAACGGTGTGCGGGACCGTAGCCCAGCTTCATGGAGACGGTTGCGAATGGTCCTCGCCGATACCCCAGGAGCAACAGTGTCCCTAATTTGCTGGGAAGTGGCGGTGCGGTCCCCTACGGCACTGCGTAGGATCCTACGGTCTTGGCGTGCATCCGTGCGTCGCTGCGGTCCGGTCCCAGGTCGACGGGCACGTGCACCTTCCGCCGACCACTGGCGACAACATCGATGTACTGTGGAGACCTCACGCCCCACGTGTTGAGCAATTCGGCGGTACGTCCACCCGGCCTCCCGCATGCCCACTATACGCCCTCGCTCAAAGTCCGTCAACTGCACATACGGTTCACGTCCACGCTGTCGCGGCATGCTACCAGTGTTAAAGACTGCGATGGAGCTCCGTATGCCACGGCAAACTGGCTGACACTGACGGCGGGGGTGCACAAATGCTGCGCAGCTAGCGCCATTCGACGGCCAACACCGCGGTTCCTGGTGTGTCCGCTGTGCCGTGCGTGTGATCATTGCTTGTACAGCCCTCTCGCAGTGTCCGGAGCAAGTATGGTGGGTCTGACACACCGGTGTCAATGTGTTCTTTTTTCCATTTCCAGGAGTGTAAAACGCAAGCTCGTTCTGGCGGCGGGATGCCGCAAGAAGTAATAGCGACGGCTAGGGAAAACATTCATAGACCGATTTAACTAGCTGCTAAGAGAGAATTAAAGCAAGGGTAGAAGAATAACGAGGCCACACGCGATCATCGCTTGTAAAGCGCACTTCATAGAACTGCGGAGAGCTCTTTAAATACCGGAACCCCAGTTCCACATAAAGGAGAACGGTTCAGGTCAGTGAGAGCGATGGAGTTCGTGTCGATGACATCCCGTTCCATGACCACGTTGTTTTAGTAAGTCTTGCCTCAGATCAACCAGCCGTGGAAATGGTTCAAATGGCTCTGAACACTATGGGACTTAACATCTGAGGTCATCAGTCCCCTAGAACTTAGAACTACTTAAACCTAACTAACCTAAGGACATCACACACATCCACGCCCGAGGCAGGATTCGAACCTGCGACTGTAGCGGTCGCACTGTTCCAGGCTGAAGCGCCTAGAACCGGTCGGCCACACTGGCCGGCAAGCCAGCCGTGGAGTGTCGTAGAGCTGAACTCCACTGATGAACTTCATGCTGTGTCACACCAACCACTACTGATGGGAGAGCTGATCAACTACCAGCAGCAGTGCAGTACCAGGTGCTGGACTCTCTGAGAGTGGGACGGAAGACGACGACCAGGCGGGCAGTACTGGCTTCAATGGTTCAAAATGGTTCAAATGGCTCTGAGCACTATGGGACTTAACATCTGTGGTCATCAGTCCCCTAGAACCTAAACCTACTTAAACCTAACTAACCTAAAGACATCACACACATCCATTCCCGAGGCAGGATTCGAACCTGCGACCGTAGCGGTAACGCGGTTCCATACTGACGCGCCTAGAACCGCACGGCCACATCGGCCGGCTGGCTTAAATGCCTGCCGCCTACATCACAGCGGGGATGAGGTGCTCCAGGGGAGAAAAGGCTCGAGTGGGATCGAGTCCACTCTTATTTTTGATGGATTTTTTATTTTTCCAAATGCATCCCTAGGTTTGTGCTAAGCCATAGGCGTGTGAAAAACGTGTTTTGGTGTCTTAAATGTAGCATTCTAAAATTTTCCAAAAATTATATTGCTATATTACAGTTTGATAACATTTTTTGACATTTTCGAAAACTTCGTCATATCAGATCTGATGCGAAAAATTACTCAAACTATAATTTTTTGTAAGCCATTTGATGACTCTCGATCTTCCACCGTAATCGAGTCCATCAACATGGGATGGAAAATATGAGGTAGCCAAGGAGGTGGAAACGTGGGTTCTTCTATGCCAAGACTGCTTGGTAGCTACAATAGGAGAAGGCAATTAATTAGCGGGAGTACAAATTAAAAAGTATTTATTACTTATGTTATATTATGTTAACCGGGGACCTAGAAACGACGGAGAGGCTCCTTCCCCTCCGCAGCCGCAGTGGTCCGCAACCCCACGACGACTACCGCAGTCCACTTCACCCCTCCGTCGCCCCACACCGAACCCAGGGTTATTGTGCGGTTCGGCCCCCGGTGGACCCCCCAGGGAACGTCTCGCACCAGACGAGTGTAACCTCTACGTTTGCGTGGTAGAGTAATGGTGGTGTACGCGTACGTGGAGAAATTGTTTCCGCAGCAATCGCCGACATTGTGTAGCTGGGGCGGAATAAGGGGAACCAGCCCGCATTTGCCGAGGCAGATGGAAAACCGCCTAAAAACCATTCACAGACTGGCCGGCTCACCGGACCTCGACAAAAAAAACCGCCGGGCGTATTCGTGCCGGGGACCGGCGCTCCTTCCCGCCCAGAAAGCCGTGCGTTATTTTTTTTATTTTTAAAATTTCATTTTGATCGTTTTCGTTCCTTGCATGTGATCAGGGTGGACGTCGCAAGACACCCTTTTAAGGTCGTTGATGATCTATTAACTCAGTTTTTTTTTTTCCAGAGGACAGCTATCCCTCTGACCGAACACGCTGAGCTACCGTGCCGGCTGCGTTAGACCGCACGGCCAATCGGGCGGGCTGTATTTATTCCTTAACTTTGCTGTAGTCCATGATCAGTTGGTTCACAATTATAGAAGACGCGACTAGACTAAGCGTCTGTCGAATGACATAATTTACAGGTCGCAAATCTTGCAGTGACGAATTAATCTCTCGTAATCTTGAATGTCGAATCCGGTGAATTTGAAGACTAATTTGGGACGGAGCTACAAAGACTTGATGGCAGCAATGACTGAGCTGCGGACGGTGACTATCATCGGCGCTGGCTGACCACTGAGCGCGGCTACGAACTGTAGACTGGCGCAACTGCACTACTCTCCTGCTGCACATGAAGTGGCCTAGCGGAGGCTCACGGCGAGCGTAAGTACTGCGACTGGCTGTGTACCCTGGCTAACACAGCCGTTCTTCTGTTCCGTTTATCGAGAGAACCGCATCCGGCGGATCGATCTCTCAGGTGGCGGTGTGGTCGTATGACTGATGACATCACACCCTTAAATTTCGGGCATGCAGCCGCGCAAATATTACTTCTTCCGCTGATATTTCGGCCGCGTACTGTTCGACCACCACCAAAGACAATCGCGACTCACTCTGAGGATGGCCGGACGGTACGCGTCCAAAATATCTGTGGAAGAAGTAACATTTGCGCGGCTGCCATCCTCAAAGGTAATCGCGAGAAATAAAAAATGCACATTGAAACGTCCCCTTAGAAAAATTAATGAATTACTGTGCTGATAAACCTCTTACGTTATTTGATTTTCAAACAGCTGAGCAGAACTGAACGTACTCAGACATGCGCTCTTTACTTGTTCTGATCAACACTAAACTGACACACAATATTTTTAGCGCAACGCAATCTGACTTTCAGTAATCCCTACAAAAGAATGGCCCTGACTAACATTAACCTATACCTTTCACAAATCACTTACCTCACAAAAATCTTCGTTACTCGAACTGCTGCAATACAGCGAGCGCCACTACTGCCAGCTAAATAAAAGATTCAAACTACTGAAGGCACTAACTACTGATAGGCATAGTTAGCAAATGAAAGATTTTGATAGAGAACAAACAATGTATTTACCTTAATGGTGTTCAAAAGTCGTAATATATATAGCAGTTCATGGCATTCAGTCTTACAAATTTACTGTCTCTGATGGACACACATCCAGATCATCCGCTCTCAAACCTCCGCCATTTCTCTCCCCACATCCACCACTGCTGGCGGCTCACCTCCAACTGCGCAACGCTACGCGCTGTTAACAGCCAACTGCCCAACACTACAATAGCATATACTCCAACAATGCAAACCAACCACAGCCTTCACACAGCACAGCCAGTGTTTTTCATATAGAGCGCTACATGGCGTTACCAACATAAAAACCTAAACAGCGTACTTACATAGCCACCATGTTCCCCACAAAAAAATTTACAAATTGTTTTGGGCAGTGGCCAATATATATTTCTTAAAATTTTTCATAATTACAATAACAGTGTTCAAAAGTCATAATATATATAGCAGTTCATGGCATCCAGACTTACAAATTTACTGTCTGTGATGGACACACATCCAGATCATCCGCTCTCAAAACTCCGCCATTTCTCTCCCCACATCCACCACTGCTGGCGGCTCATCTCCAACTGCGCAACGCTACGCGCTGTTAACAGCCAACTGCCCAACACTACAATAGCATATACTCCAACAATGCTAACCTACCACAGACTGCACGCATCACAGTCGTTGATTTTCATATAGAGCGCTACGTGGCGTTACCAACATAAAAACCTAAACAGCCTACTTGCAACATCTTATTTTTTGGTTTATGGTAATCGAATGTGTCGATTGGTTTTGGCCGTAGTGCTATGAGTCAAAAATTTTGGCCGTAGGCTCTCGTAGTGTTACCGCTACCGTTGCGACGTGAGGCCAGAGAGCGACTGGGCGGCTCCTGGTTCACCACCGTGCTTAGCGAAGCTGACGGCCGGCCGCGTGTGTACACAGACAGGCAGGGCCGCCCACGCGTCGTCACTTGCAGCTGACGCTCAGCTGACGCGCGGCGCTGCACGCCGGCCGTTTGTTTGGGCTCGGTCGCGGGCCGCACGCTATATTTCTGCCGCGCAGAGTCAACACGGCCCGGCGCTACTGATTTGTCGCTAACAGAAGCTAGCCACGGGCGGCCACGAATAGCGAGCCTCGACAGCCTCCCACAGACGCGAGTCGCGTACGCTTCCGCACGGACGGCGCGTCGGCTCACCGGTCAGTTTTCGTCAGTCCTTGTGATGCAACTGCCGAAGGCTGCTGTTGACTCATAGGCCAAGTATCTTGGGACGCTACCTCATTCCCTCTCATCCAAACCTGGGATGGTTCCAATAACGGAGACGCTAACTATATTCTGCTTAGCGAGACAGGCAGCTGTGCCTCTTCGGACTCCTAACGACAAAGTAATGGTTTATCCATCAAAAGTAGAAGTAAAAACTTCCAACATAAGGTGGCTAAATACAACTTTATTGTCCGCAGCTCGTGGCCGTGCGGTAGCGTTCTCGCTTCCCACGCCCGGGTTCCCGGGTTCGATTCCCGGCGGGGTCAGGGTTTTTCTCTGCCTCGTGATGACTGGGTGTTGTGTGATGTTCTTAGGTTAGTTAGGTTTAAGTAGTTCTAAGTTCTAGGGGACTGATGACCATAGATGTTAAGTCCCATAGTGCTCAGAGCCATTTTACAACTTTATTTTGATGACTGTTTCAGCAATCTAAGTTGCCATTACTGGATGTTATGCAGACGCACTAAGGTTACATGCATACGGTCCAATGATGGCCGAGACCGATCATTAAAACCTACATCTAAATATGCTTTTACACAATAAAGTGCCTGGCAGAGGGTTCAATGAACCACCTTCATGCTGTCTCTCTACCGCTCCACTCTCGAACGGCACGCAGGAAAAACGAACACTTAAATTTTTCCGTGCGAGCCCTGATTACTCTTATTTTACTGTGATGATTATTTCTCCGTGTGTAGGTGGGTGTCAACAGAATCGGAGAAGAAAACTGGTGATTGAAATTTCATGAGAAGATCCCGTCGCAACGAAAAACGCCTTTCGTTTAATGATTGAAACTCCAATTCACGTATCATGTCTGTGACACTATCTTCCCTATTTCGCGATAATAAAGCTGTAGTTGGTGACCTTGACTGAAGTTTTTACTTCTGTATTTCATTTTATTATAGATCGCCTCCGTATCTGAATGTCAAGCACCATGCAGTGAGTCCAAAAAGTATTCGTCTACCTGCATATCTTCTAGAAAACAAAGTCTGTGTAACATGAAAAGAAATGTATACAAAATATAAAGAGCCAGTTATGTAAGAAGTCATGTAAGAAGTACCTCGGTAAGCCTTTTTTGTTGAAAAACAAGAGAAGAAACACATCCAAATCGACAGCAAGGTTAACAAAATAGAAAATGTCATCCAAGAGCTAGTTCATAAAGTATTCGTCCACCATCTGAAAATGCCGAAATTCTGCGCACACTGCCGAGCGGTCTTAGGCGCTGCAGTCATGGACTGTGCGGCTGGTACCGGTGGAGGTTCGAGTCCTCCCTCGGGCATGGCTGTGTATGTTTCTCCTTAGGATAATTTAGATAGTGTGTAAGCTTAGCGACTGATGACCTTAGCAGTTAAGTCCCATAAGATTTCACACACTTTTGAACATTATTTTTTGCGAGCAGTGATTACACTATAACGCTGACAAACGGCACACAATAGAGTCAACTTTACGCGGCCCCATCCTATCGCCTGTTGTGGTTCTGAACGGCGCCGATACAGTGCAATTAGCGCCATGGGCCGTAAGGGTAGTGAGACGACGCTGAAAGAAAGGAAACTTATCATGCGCTTACATAATGAGTGTAAATCTTCTTACGAATTTGCTACGGTAGTCGGGAGACCGAGATCGACTGTTCAATGACAATAGATCGATTTTGCGCAACAAAATCATTAAGAAACCAACCACGTACCGGAAGCTCTCACACTTTGACTGATGCAGACGTGAGATTTATCATGAGGGAAATGAAGAAGAAACCTAAAATCAGCGCCCCTAAGTTGGCTGGGGATTTAGAGTCTAGGGGAAAGAAGGTATGTCCCAACACAATCAGAAATACCTTCAAAACGTATGGGTATCACGGCCGTGTAGCGAGCAACAAATTTTGGATCAGTGAACAGAATCGAAAGACACGTCTTCATTTTGCGATGGGACATAGATTCAAAACGGAAGACTTCTGGAATAGAGTAATATTTTCTGATGAGAGTAAATATAACGTATACGGTTCGGGTGGCAGGCGAATGGTGTGGCGTAAGAAGAATGCGGAAATATTGCCACGCAATCTAGTGCCAACTGTTAAACACAGTGGTTGCTCCCTGATGGTGTGGGGCTGTATGAGTGCTGCAGGTGTTGGAAAATTGCATTTCATAGAAGGAACAATTGATCACCAAATGTATATCAACATTTTAAAGGACAACCTGAATCCTAGCGCCGAAAAATTAAGATCTGCAAGTAAATTACATTTCTCAACAAGATACCGACCCAAAGCATACGGCTCTAAATACAAGGCTGTGACTCCTGTACAATACCCCAAAAAAACTTAACACCCCTCTTCAGAACCCAGACATTAATCCTTCGGAAAGTACTCAAGATAGCAACAGGAGAAGAGACATTTCTTAAAAGAAGCACTAAAAGACGAATGGGACAAAATTCCAGCCTCTCTGACGGCAAACCTGGTCGATGCCCAGACGACTACAAGCAGCAATAGCTGCAAATGGAAACCCCACTAAATATTAATTTTTGTAATTGAAATCATATTTTGAGATTGTAAATTAAAAAAAATGAGAGGACGAATACTTTTTGAAGTAGCCCCTGAATAAATTCTCCATTTTGTCAAATTTGTTATAGCTATGGATGTATTTATTCCCTTGTCTATCAATAAAAATGACTTAGCAAGGTTCGTTGCACATGACTGGATGTTCACATTTGATGTTCCCTTCCTTTCACGTGACATGTACTTAGTTATTTTTTTAAAAAATTACGGCTAGACGAATATTTTTGGCATCACTGTAACTACGTAGCCTTCTGCGGCCGGTGTTATGGTGATTAAAAATCTTCTGGGTATTGCACCGCCTCATTGTATAAAATAATTTAATTATAAACTGTAAAACCAACGTTTCGACCATATTACAACGGCCTCGTTCAAAACAAGACTGGTTTTGGCGGAGGAAAGATGGCTGTAGTTACTGCAGGCGATAGGTGTGAATACGACATATTTTTGAAAGTTTTGGACATTGACACCGACTGTCTGCAATACATAGTGTCGCCATTCATCTATCAGCCGGCCAGGGTGGGCCAGCCGGCACGGTAGCTCAGCGTGTTCGGTCAAGGAGCGGCTTGGCCTCTGTAATAAAAAAACTGAGTGGAAGGATCAACAAACGAACTTGACCGGATGTCATGTCCCGTCCGCAACGAACAAACACAACGATCAACAACGAACAAAGTGGAGGGGAAAAAAAAGCTGTTCTAGGCGCTACAGTCTGGAACTGTGCGACCGCTACGGTCGCAGGTTCGAATCCTGCCTCGGGCATGGATGTGTGTGCTGCCCTTAGGGTAGTTAGGTTTAAGTAGTTCTAAGTTCTAGGGGACTGATAACCTCAGATGTTAAGTCCCATAGTGCTCAGAGCCATTTGAACCATTTTTCATCTATCAAAACTAGTCTCGCCTTGAGGAAGACCGTTGTAATACGGTAGAAATTTGGTTTTACAGTTTATAGTTGAACTGATTTATACAGTGATGTAGTACAGCACCCAGAACTATTTTGATCAACAAATACGAATTGTTTAGCAATTTGTTTCCAATTATTACACATAAAGAATGATTGCAGCGGTGACGCTACAAACTTACAGGGATGCTAGAGGTGCATGTATCAACGTAGCGTAAGTGACCCTGGTCTGGAAGCGACCGAGACGGAAGTTATAAGTGAAACTCGTCCTCATATCTCTGACTGTGGAATACATGCACCGGACACTGTTTTTGCTAAGAATGTAGACTAGGCCATATACACTCCTGGAAACGGAAAAAAGAACACATTGACACCGGTGTGTCAGACCCACCATACTTGCTCCGGACACTGCGAGAGGGCTGTACAAGCAATCATCACACGCACGGCACAGCGGACTCACCAGGAACCGCGGTGTTGGCCGTCGAATGGCGCTAGCTGCGCAGCATTTGTGCACCGCCGCCGTCAGTGTCAGCCAGTTTGCCGTGGCATACGGAGCTCCATCGCAGTCTTTAACACTGGTAGCATGCCGCGACAGCGTGGACGTGAACCGTATGTGCACTTGACGGACTTTGAGCGAGGGCGTATAGTGGGCATGCGGGAGGCCGGGTGGACGTACCGCCGAATTGCTCAACACGTGGGGCGTGAGGTCTCCACAGTACATCGATGTTGTCGCCAGTGGTCGGCGGAAGGTGCACGTGCCCGTCGACCTGGGACCGGACCGCAGCGACGCACGGATGCACGCCAAGACCGTAGGATCCTACGCAGTGCCGTAGGGGACCGCACCGCCACCTCCCAGCAAATTAGGGACACTGTTGCTCCTGGGGTATCGGCGAGGACCATTCGCAACCGTCTCCATGAAGCTGGGCTACGGTCCCGCACACCGTTAGGCCGTCTTCCGCTCACGCCCCAACATCGTGCAGCCCGCCTCCAGTGGTGTCGCGACAGGCGTGAATGGAGGGACGAATGGAGACGTGTCGTCTTCAGCGATGAGAGTCGCTTCTGCCTTGGTGCCAATGATGGTCGTATGCGTGTTTGGCGCCGTGCAGCTGAGCGCCACAATCAGGACTGCATACGACCGAGGCACACAGGGCCAACACCCGGCATCATGGTATGGGGAGCGATCTCCTACACTGGCCGTACACCACTGGTGATCGTCGAGGGGACACTGAATAGTGCACGGTACATCCAAACCGTCATCGAACCCATCGTTCTACCATTCCTAGACCGGCAAGGGAACTTGCTGTTCCAACAGGACAATGCACGTCCGCATGTATCCCGTGCCACCCAACGTGCTCTAGAAGGTGTAAGTCAACTACCCTGGCCAGCAAGATCTCCGGATCTGTCCCCCATTGAGCATGTTTGGGACTGGATGAAGCGTCGTCTCACGCGGTCTGCACGTCCAGCACGAACGCTGGTCCAACTGAGGCGCCAGGTGGAAATGGCATGGCAAGCCGTTCCACAGGACTACATCCAGCATCTCTACGATCGTCTCCATGGGAGAATATCAGCCTGCATTGCTGCGAAAGGTGGATATACACTGTACTAGTGCCGACATTGTGCATGCTCTGTTGCCTGTGTCTATGTGCCTGTGGTTCTGTCAGTGTGATCATGTGATGTATCTGACCCCAGGAATGTGTCAATAAAGTTTCCCCTTCCTGGGACAATGAATTCACGGTGTTCTTATTTCAATTTCCAGGAGTGTAGAAGTTGAGACAGCAGCTCTAGTAATCCAAAGCAAATGTCATTCTGTCTACTCACATGAGCCGTCCTGGTTTACAGTGTCTCTATTGTAGTAGGCTGCATTCAGTGTTTGAAGTACTCATGTCGATCAGCCCTAACCAAATGGAGTTGTACCCGAAGACGGAACTTTCAACCGTGATTCTCCAGCATGAGCAAGTAAATACACGTAGCAGAGAAGCGGAAAGGTTCTACAGGATCAAATATCCCTGTAGAAGACGTCCGGCTCACTCCAAGACTGTTCCAACGATTAAGTGAAACAGGGCAGCTGGTACCACAGTATAACGACCGAGGAGGACGACGACCTACATGGACTCACGACTTAGAAGATGCGCTGTTTGCTCGTGTAGATGATGTTCCTGTAGTCAGTACTCGGTTCGTTGCACTGAAATGAATATTTCGCAGAGTACTGTTTGGCGAGTACTAAGGGAAATGCGGCTAGACCGCTGCCATCCACAGAAAGTTCATGCTATGTCTCCTGCTGATTTCGGACCTCATGTTGTGTTCAGTTAATGACAGCGACTTACAGTCAATTCTCACTTTCCCGCGTAAGTACTCTACATGGATGAATCCCGTTTCACCACAGGCGGAATCCTGAGCAATCTCAATAGTCGTGCCGCGCGGGATTAGCCGAGCGGTCTCAGGCGCTGCAGTCATGCATGGACTGTGCGGCTGGTCCAACCGGAGGTTCGAGTCCTCCTTCGGGCATGGGTGTGTGTGTTTGTCCTTAGGATGATTTAGGTTAAGTAGTGTGCAAGCTTAGGGACTGATGACCTTAGCAGTTAAGTCCCATAAGATTTCACACATATTTGAACATTTTTTCAATAGTCGTATAGGCTACGATGAGATTTCTCACGCTACAATTATGAAAAGCCATCAACACAGATTACGTCAACTTTTGGACAGGAATAGTCAATGAATACATGACAGTTCCTTTTCCTCCCCACTTAAATGCACCACGGTACAAAGTCTTTATGACAGATATAATACCAGTGTTTCTGGGACAGCCACTTGTTATTTGTCAATGGATGTAGTTCCAACATGATGGAGCCCCACTCCACTTTGGACTGAAGGCTTTGTGAACACCTAGATCAGTCACACTGTGAAAATTGCATAGGCAGCACCTTCACCTGAACTTACTCCACTTGATTTCATCTTGTTGGGCCATACGAAAAGTCTTGTGTACGAGACGCCACTCGAGATTCAAGAGGATATACAGGGGATATTAGAATTGTGTGCAATAGTGATTTTCTGTACTGACAATGGAGGACGCCACTTTGGCCTATCAAATGGGGGACGCGATATTGACACATGCGCGAGTGAAACGGCAAAGGGTTCCTCTGACACCCAGCAGTTCACACTCGGTCCAAATGGTTCAAATAGCTCTAAACACTACGGGAGTTAACATCGAAAGTCATCAGTCCCCTAGACTTAGGACTACTTAAACGTAACTAACCTAAGGACATCACACACATCCATGCCCGAGGTAGGATTCGAACCTGTGACCGTAGCAGCAGCCCGGTTCTGGACTGAAACGCCTGGAACCGCTCGAAACACACTCGGTGCTAACCACGCACCTCTGTTGAGCACTTAAAAATGTACCTGTACAGAGACAGCCAGTCATTTATTCCTAGGTGCCAATGTGACAGGCAACAATTTTGACCCCTCCGAGCTGAGCAGCACTTCGTTGTTGAACTATCGTCTCTTGGTCACTTGCGAAATCTGAGAGATGTCGATGCCTGTCACGTCGGCACCTAGGAAATAACTACTGGCTGTCTCTGTACAGGAGCATTCGTAAAGTGCCCAACAAAAATCTAAGGGTGGCACCAAGGGTGTTGCCGAACTGTACTGTTTTAGAGGAATCCTTTGCCGTTTTATTAACGCATTGTCCACCCCCCCCCCCACCCCCTATGATCACGTCACTGGAGTGAGCGTAAAAAAACTGGAAAAGACACACTCTTTTCTGTTTTGGACCGTGTTCAAATTTCGTCGAATGAATTTAACAGTCCCCAGTGGTTCCAGCCTGTAGACCAAAAATAGCTGTCGCACTACACTCCAAAGGGCTACGATCACGTTCCGTGACGTTGCAGGTCCAACACGTCACACGGGTTTAACCGCCACTGAGTGTCGGAGAGGGGGGGGAGGGGAGGGTGGAGTGAGAGAGGGTGCTAGAAGTGTCAAAGGCTGTCTGTCTATATGCCCTCCTGTTCCTCATCCATTGTCCTTTCTAATAGAGAAATGTGTGGTAATCAACGGCCCAACGGAAGGGGTGGATACATAGACGACCTATATGCCACCTCGTGAGGTCCTTCCGTGTCGATAGTGAGCGGCTATTTTCCTCGCCCACCCATAATAAAGCAAATGATTTCAAAGCTGGGCGTCACAACTCTATCTCCATCGCAGAGGCGTCAAAAGAAAAGGTAAGAAGGGTGTGACAGCCTTCCCACCTTTTGAGACATTGGGCAGAATTGTGGTGAAAAATGTGCCAGTGTGACATCAGTAACCTACCTTACACCTCGCATGAACTTCTGAGCTGCATCAACCTGTAAATATTCTAGCAGCGCCACCCCGAATTCTACGTCCGTTGTCATGACTTCTTGATAATGGCTCCAAACATTTGAAAAAATCAGAATTAGCTACCTGCGCCCCTTTTTATAGATGTATTGCATTTTCTCACAAGGCTTCCATTCCCCATTTCCAAATACTTATTTTACGTGACCATTCTACTTGAATGAATTGCCCCTAAATTCATGAATGAAGTTCGCCGCTAATTTTGTAATTAGAAACTATCAGGTCCTTCCTCTATTTTACAACATATTTTAAAATAGCTTCTTTTAGTATGCCCAGAGGAAATTTTTTCCACAGTTTTACGCAAGTCCTTACGTTTGTGCAATGATGATACTTTTCTCTACTCAGCAGCATCGCCGCTGAACAATCTTATAAGTGCTGCTCATCCCGTCTGCGAAATTGCCGATGACACCGCCTTCCTTGCCCTTGCCCCCACCCTGCAGCGCTCCCAACACCTTCTCCAATCCCATCTTGACCGGTTCACCGCTTGGTGCAACCAGTGGTGCTTAAGGTCAATTCCTCCAAAACCCAGGCGATCATTGTAGGCAAAACCACCCCTTCCTTCCACCTCCTTGATTTCTATCTCACCATCTATGGCCGTCCTATCACCCTCACTCCCACCCTTAAGTACCTTGGCGTCACCCTCGACCGTCGCCTTTCCTGGACTCCCCATCTCCGTACAATCCAAGCCAAGGCACGCTCCAGACTCCGTCTCCTCAAGCTCCTTTCCGGCCGTACATGGGGTCTCGACCCCTCCACAATCCTCCACACCTATAAATCCCTTATCCGCCCTATCCTTTGTTACGCCCATCCAGCCTGGATCTCCGCCTCCCCCCTACCTTTTATAAATCCCTCCAAATCCTTGAACGCCATGCTCTCCACCTCACCTATCGCATCTGTCTCCCCTCCCCCACGTGGATCCTGTATGATCTCATCCCCTTCCCCCACCTCCTCCTTTTCCTTGAAAGGATGCGAATCCTGTACACCTCTCGCAAACTTGATCCTCCTCATCCGCTTGTCTCACCCATCCTCTCCCACCCCCGCTCACTGCCGTGCCTGTATTCCCACGTCCCACCCGGCCTCCATCTCTCCACCCTCCTCACCCTCTCCCTAGGTGGCTTCCACCAGCTCCCCCTCCCTGATGATGTCCTCCTCCCCTCCATCTACCCCTCCTACCAACTTTGATCCTCCTCCTCACTTCCTGTGTCCTTTCCTTTCGGCACACCTCTCTCCCTTCTCTTCCCTTCCCTTCTCTTTCCTTTTCCCCTTTCTCCTCCCTCCTCCCCTCTTCCCCCGGGCTTCCCCTCCCCCTTCCTCCCTTCCCCCCGTCTCCCCTGCCCTTGGCATCTGCTCTCCCCTCTCCCTCTCCCTCTCCCAACCCCCCTCCTCCTTTCTTGGCATGTCCCCGGACTCGTACACGGTTAGTGAACATTCGCGCGCCGGAGATCTACGCCTCGCCTCGTGTTCTGTGTGTATCGTCGTTTTGTGCTTAAGTGGTTCTGTATTATTCGTTTTGTGCACCTCTTTTCACGTATGACAATATTCGTCTCTGTCCAAGTGTCTGAACAAATTTTATCTTGGACTCCACGCCCGTGAACAGCTCCATGTATTTTAAATAGTGATTGTCTCCGTTTCTATGTCCACCATGTTTTTTCTCTCGATGTCTTCCTTTATATCTTGTGTGTATCTCTGAGGCCAAAGAGCGGCGTAGCATGCTGCTGCTGGCCTGCCTGTACCCAGGTTTGAAAATAACAATAAAGAAAAAAAAGAAAAAAAGTCTGCGAAATTGTTTGTTTGTTGATGGAATGTTTCGTCTTTTCCCTTTGAAAGTACAGGTTTGAGGTGTTATCTCCCTCTTGCATTGTATCTTGACATACAGGATGTTACAAAACGACACCGGCAATCTTCAAGCGGTTGTAGAGGGTGTCTGGAGGTACAAATTAAGGATAGGAAACCGTGTCCGGAAACGTCATCCAACGACGCTGCAGATCGTCGAAGCTAGAGGCGCCGGCGCCTGTCGCTAAGCCACAACTTCGGCAGAACACCTGACTTTGTACACTGGCGAACAGCAGGCGGAACGTCTGGCAGTGTTGTTCGTCATCGAGCGGTCGTGACTGATTTCAATGATCGTCAGTGGAGACCATGAAGCTGACTGCTGCGAGACAGGCTTCGTCTCCTACGAAAGCGATGCTCTGTTGCCTTGGTGGATAACCCTTCCATCTGCAGTTTATATTCCTCCTGTATATCGAAAACATTGGGGTTTTTATACGGTTCTAGGAGATAAATAAACTACAGATGGAAACACGTGCCTGAAACCATCTTCTACCGAAGCAACAGAACATCACACTCATAGGAGACAACACGTCTATGCATCAGTCGCGATCACTGAATGACAAACAACACTGCCAGAGGTTCCACCTACGGTCCGTCAGCGTGCAAATTCAAAGTCACGTTTGCTGCCGAAGTTGTGGGCTAGAGACAGGGGCCAGCGCCTGTAACAGCGACATTTTGTAGCGCCGTTGGACGGCGTTTCTGTACACTGGTTCCTATCCTCATTTTGTTCCTCAAGACGCTCTCTACGACCCCTTGAAGTTTGTCGCTATCATTTATTAACATCCGATATATGGTTTGCTTTAAGGTACCATAGCTTCTATTGTAATTCCAGTTATTTCCTCTGTACACAGTTTTTTGAGTGTACCAATTGTATGCATTAATCAGTACAATGTTATTAAAAGTGACAACTGTAAAGGGTTCTGACGTATGTGTGTAGGCAGAACGAATTTCCACAGTTGCACTGTTAGTCTTCCAGAGCAAACGAATTATAATTGATACGTTATGCAAGGTTTGTACGTAGGCAGTATGGCAACAGAATCGTATGTTTTCCATGGTGTACGTCAAAGGAAGTCCTCTTCCCTGGAGTCGTTTTACTGTTGATGTTAGGTTAGTGGACTGTTATTTGTAGTGTACAACTTGGCTCTTTCTGATATGCTTCAATTAAATTCTGAATGCTGTAGTATTCTTTCTCAGTACAATTGAGCTGTGACTCGTATGTGTTTGTAGTATCTCCCATCTCAAGGGACTTGCTTACGGATAATAATGAACAGTGTAGTGCTGGCCTAAATGTCTTAACAGTATTAGACTGCAGGGAATAAAAATGCAGATGGATGATGTTTCCTTAACTATGTGAAAGACTGTCTACGTACGTTAAACACCGACATGTGGTGATACTGTGTCGAAGTATCCCCACTGAGACTTCACATCACTTGTTTGATAATTCCATAATTCTCATACGTTTTGGTAGTAAAAACTTTGTTCGAACACCTTGGGCTTTTGTATTGGAATACTATAGCCTTTGCAAATTAGAGAAGCATTGCTGTATATATGTAAATTCAAGATTAAAAAAGGATGGTTAATATCACCCACTTTCCTTAAAAATTGAGTCATTACTCCTTTTAGAAGCAATGGAATCAGTGGCATGGTGACAATGCTCCATAAATAACAAATTGATAACGCCTTACCTCGATACTTGTAATCACTGTGGGAAAGACATGCTGCAGTACATGTTTCAAATGCGCAACATAGTCCAGAACACGAATATGTAACCCATAATTGCACACATCATGCGTTTCCCAACGACTGAGCTACCTGGGGACACTTCGCCATGCAAATGAATGTTTCCTGTATGGGACAAACACATATGAGTGAAGTGGAACACTATGCACGTGCACTATGCGCTTTTCTTTAGTTCCTAATTGCTGCAAAGTATATTTTCAGGATTTCTCGTGCAGCTGAGTGGTTATTGTTATAGGGGTGCCAATTACATCTATGTCATATACGCCATCCTTTTGTTCCGCGTATTTTTGAGCAATTGTATAATTATGTTTTACAACACATCGTAATTAGACCTGGTTTTGTTAGGTTATCCATTATTCTCGAAGTATTGGCATTCGTTTTTTAATTGTTAACCAGTTGCCTGCCTGCGTACATGTTAATAACATTAAAATGTACACGTTTGTGGATCTGTGATAGGAAATTTTGCGTGTTGCTGAATTTACCGTTGAGTTCATTTTGTTTTTTTTCTTGTTGTGAAAGCTGTCTGTACAGCCAGTGACAGGTTGAGACTAATATAGCTTTCTGCCTAATGGAATGATACTGTGGAATTGTGATGGTAATTGAGTTGTATACTTCCTATCTGCGTGGTGGCTGATCTTATAGTTTAAAGTGTAGTTGTTGAAGAGAGTAGTTTGATATCTGTTCTGAAGTAGACAATGCTATTTCTACGTCTAAATTCTCTGTATTATTTGTCACAACTTCATCTTCGTTTGGCTACAACTGGTATCAAAGTTAGCTGTATCAACTATCCCACTCTTCAACAGAATACGGGGAAAAATTAACAGCCTGTGTATTAAGCACCTAAATCTTTCCATGCCCTGAGTAGCTTTGAACTGTGGCACCACCTCATGGGAAGATGTATGAAATAATGCTCTCCTGCAAATGCAATACTAAGCCATGCATAATTATTACTAACTTAAACTGGTGGTAAGAAGAATAAAATACCTTTTAAATCTGCGGCTGCTAATGCTATACTTAATGGTTCATCTGTTTTCGTACAATGTAAATTGAATTTTAGATGTTAATGTTTCTTTGCATGGTAATGTTTGGTTCACAGTAGCAATTGTTAGGGGACATCGTGATGTTGTTAATGTTCCTGCTCAAGAGAGTTTTTCTAAACGTGATGGTACTGCTTATCGAACTTATCATGTTGGGGAACTGTCTAATAAGGATTTTGAAAAGCCCAGTTATCTATCTCCGTCTGCTTTTAGCTTGTATACTTGTAATGAAGGTAAAATAAAATCTGATAAAAGTGATCATTTACAGATTAAAATTAAATGTAAAAATAAGTGGTGATTGTACTGTACTAGGTGCATTCAAGTTCTAAGGCCTCCGATTTTTTTTTTCTAATTAACTACTCACCCGAAATCGATGAAACTGGCGTTACTTCTCGACGTAATCGCCCTGCAGACGTACACATTTTTCACAACGCTGACGCCATGATTCCATGGCAGCGGCGAAGGCTTCTTTAGGAGTCTGTTTTGACCACTGGAAAATCGCTGAGACAATAGCAGCACAGCTGGTGAATGTGCGGCCACGGAGAGTGTCTTTCATTGTTGGAAAAAGCCAAAAGTCACTAGGAGCAAGGTCAGGTGAGTAGGGAGCATGAGGAATCACTTCAAAGTTGTTATCACGAAGAAACTGTTGCGTAACGTTAGCTCGATATGCGGGTGCGTTGTCTTGGTGAAACAGCACACGCACAGCCCTTCCCGGACGTTTTTGTTGCAGTGCAGGAAGGAATTTGTTCTTCAAAACATTTTCGTAGGATGCACCTGTTACCGTAGTGCCCTTTGGAATGCAATGGGTAAGGATTACGCCCTCGCTGTCCCAGAACATGGACACCATCATTTTTTCAGCACTGGCGGTTACCCGAAATTTTTTTGGTGGCGGTGAATCTGTGTGCTTCTATGGAGCTGACTGGCGCTTTGTTTCTGGATTGAAAAATGGCATCCACGTCTCATCCATTGTCACAACCGACGAAAAGAAAGTCCCATTCATGCTGTTGTTGCGCGTCAACGTTGCTTGGCAACATGCCACACGGGCAGCCATGTGGTCGTCCGTCAGCATTCGTGGCACCCACCTGGATGACACTTTTCGCATTTTCAGGTCGTCATGCAGGATTGTGTGCACAGAACCCACAGGAATGCCAACTCTGGAGGCGATCTGTTCGACAGTCATTCGGCGATCCCCCAAAACAATTCTCTCCACTTTCTCGATCATGTCGTCAGACCGGTTTGTGTGAGCCCGAGGTTGTTTCGGTTTGTTGTCACACGATGTTCTGCCTTCATTAAACTGTCGCACCCACGAACGCACTTTCGACACATCCATAACTCCATCACCACATGTCTCCTTCAACTGTCGATGAATTTCAATTGTTCACACCACGCAAATTCAGAAAACGAATGATTGCACGCTGTTCAAGTAAGGAAAACGTCACCATTTTAAGTATTTAAAACAGTTCTCATTCTCGCCGCTGGCGGTAAAATTCCATCTGCCGTACGGTGCTGCCATCTCTGGGACGTATTGACAATGAACGCGGCCTCATTTTAAAACAATGTGCATGTTTCTATCTCTTTCCAGTCCGGAGAAAAAAAAAATCGGAGGCCTTAGAACTTGAATGCACCTCGTATATTATCACTAATATCGCGAGATTCTTGTATGGCAACTACTGTAGACCGCACTGAGTCGTTAGGAGAGATCCGAGCAGGATACGGTGGTTAGGACCTAGCTACACTCGACAGCGCCGAAAAAACATTATTGCCAATAACATTTATTGAGCAATAATACAGGATTGTCTCCCAAGGCGAAACGCCACAGTTGGGCTGACAGAGTAACGGTCTCATCGCAAGTGAGGCCAGCACACACTCGACTTGCAGTTTCGCCGGCGCAGCGAAGCCTCAGGTGCCAACCGTTACGTCACCAGCTGGCCCTCGACCCGTGGTCGTCGGTGGCCTCCAGCTCTACGTACCGCTGGACAGGAAAGATTTGCACTCAGGAGACATGCCCCCAGGTCCATCTAGTGTACTCGCTGTCACGTGGGGGTCAGCCCTCAGCCTACGTTTAGGGGACAGGAACCGACAGCACTGATGGTTGCCACAGGAATGGTATGGGCAGCAGCAGTGACCATGCAAGGCAAGTGATAGACATTGTCCTAGTCACGAAGGTCAAGCCTCCAGTACGATTCCAGGGTGATAGCAGTCTCCGCGCTCCATCAGCGTTGCCTTGGGAGTTTGGCACTGCAGAAGGTACAGGCAGGGTCCTTCCAGCATGACTCCATCCAGCATGCTTGTGACTCCATTGGCGATCAAAGATGGCTAGGCTCCCGAGGGTCGACTCCCATACCCTCCCTTCCCACTAGAGTTGGGGGATTCATAGAGTTGAATCTTTCAAAGGAGTGAACAATCAGTGATTCGACGGGGCCTCTGCTGGTCAGAGCAAAATGCACGCCACACAACACAGCCAGCGCCGGCCTCTGCCCTGCTTCTGCCTTGGCTGCCTGCATTGTGCAGTGCCCCATTGGATTTTGTGTTTCACATATGCCGTGCCGTTTCTGTGCTTCCTCTGCCGCGTGCAGTGTCTGGCACACCTTAACTTAGCATCGCACTCCGTCGGCGATAGTTTCAGTCGCATGTCCTGCCCTCTGGGCAGTTGATGCGAGCAACAGGACAGAGAGCCTCCTAGCGGAGAACATAAGAACTGCATGCAACAACCTGCTCGCAAGAGAACGGACGATTTGTCTCGGAGCGGGTGACTGGTGGCCGTTCACTGCTCCCCCCTCCCTCGGAACTCGCATGCTCAACGCTCTCGACTCTAGCCAGAGCGCTGAGCAAAGCAACTCGGGTGTCACTCTGGTCTCTGCAGTCTTAGCTCACGCAGTAATACAGCTCGTGGCTCGACCTGCTTGAGTCAGCGCCTCTGCATCGGAGTTCGTTTCTAATATAAACCTATCAGTGATTTTTCCTTCATTGTGGACTGTAGTCATACTATTCTTTATGAATGAAAATGCTACTATTTGATTAAGTTTCATTATTACTTCATTTCACACTATCACTATTTAGACGTGGAGGTTTGTTTTGTGGGGCACTCTAAAGTGTCGTTATCAGCATACTATTTTAGCTTTGTAGCCATTATCACGTGCAAAGGTGAAATATTTATTACGTATATGACATGTCTGAATGATTGTCACAATGTTACAATCATTCAGACATGTCAGTTATTTTATGACTATTTCATCCTTGACCATGGTAATGGCTACAAAGCCAAAACCACAATAGTGCAAAATAAATCAATAATCAAAAACTTTGTCATATCGTGGAAATTTCAATAAACAATACAAAATTCTTACTCATTATCTGTGTTACTTCAAAATAAGATCAAATAAGATCAAAATACAGGTATAGTACTGGAATAAACCAAGTTTAAAGGGCAATGTGCCTTCCATTTATTTTCTATTGTGAATGAGTGGTGAGTCATGAAAAAGAGCTAGTTCATTTCAGGGAGTGAACAGTTCTGATCCGATCTCTGAAAAGAACAGTTCTGCCCATCTCTACTTCCCACTGCATACATATAACTGAGACGAGGGCTCAGGCTACCATTGGACATTCATTAATTAGCACTCAGCAAGGAGACTATTGGGTATTTATGTTGGCGCTCAGCAGGGTAGTGCGGATGGCAGTCCCATTCTGTGTCCTGGTTTCTCCTCGTTGTCAGCTCTCATAGTGGCTGCAGACTTTCGCTGCATCTTTCACAGACTCTTCAGTTGGTTTGGCACCTGAATACTTATTGTTGCGTTGTGCTTAGGCCTTCCCAGCGGCACCCTGCTTTCCCACTTGTGTGACGATGTCTCTCGGCTACCACGATGATATTATGCTTTTCTTTCAGACCTCGGCGTTCGGGTGTTCCCCGGTGCTACAGTAGCTTCCGTGTTTGTTGCAACTCCTTCAGCATTCCCCCCTGGCTAGCTGCCTGCTAGCCATTCACGTAGGCTGTTCGGCTTCCAGGAGTTGCCAAGGTAGAACATGGACAAAATTTTAGTGTCTGCCAGTGCTATTATCCTGAGGCGTAACAAAAATCTTCTTTATCTGTAAGTGCACCAGAACAAAACAAGGTGACTAGCAGAATGTCGCAATGGCACGCACACTGTGCATCGCGGGACTTTTGTCAGTTGGTCCACTGTCTCATAGCTCCCAGATTGATGGCACGAAAGCTCGCAAACACGAACTGATCCTTCGTGTTTTCCACATACTGCACGCACCCGTGTATGGCATAAAATACATGAAACATGTACTGCGCCCCAGCCTTAGTCACGAATTGGATAACTGCAATTCAGGTGAGAGGGAGGAGAAGATGGGATATGGGGGAGTGGGGAGAGGGGCCCATAAATTGTTGATAACAGTGACAGTTGGGAGAGGTCTGACAACATTGCAGATTGTGTCAGAACTGTCACATCTCCATGCTATCCTTCAGCCTCCTTTTTCACAGTTAGTGAAAACTGTCTAGTTCTTCATATCAGCTGGTACCTTACAGCTTACCCACATTTGAAGAACATGGAGGAGGGTCTGGTTTCTAGAGAGCCAGCGGGACATTGTCAGATCCGGCCTCCTTTCTCGGTTCCACGCTATCTAGAGGCTTGGTAAATTTATGAAATATCTGTGGGTATGCAATCCAAGGCCGTACTGCTTGTTCTGGAATATGTTTAAGAAACTCGTCAACCACAATAGAACTGCAGTTTACGAGTGAACTAAAATGCTGATTTTTGTGACTCAAAATGCACTGGCAGTCAGTGAGGAATGCCGGCTTTCACAGTTTCCAATGAGGAACGAACAAGTCCTTTTTTTGAGCCATCAGTCTTCTGAATGGTTTGATGCGGAACGCCACCAATTCCTCTCCTGTGCCAACCTCTTCATCTCACAGCCGCACTTGCAACCTACGTCCTTAATTAGGTGCTGAATGTATTACGATCTCTGTCTTCCTCCACAGTGTTTGCCCTCTACAGCTCCCTTTTGTACAATGGAACTTATTCGCTGATGTCTTAGTAGATGTCCTATCATCCTGTCCCTGGTTCTTGTCTAGATATTCCTTTCGTCTCCGACTGATCAGAACCTCCTCATTCCTTACGTTATCATCCCACCTAATCTTCAACATTCGTCTGTAGCACCACATCTCAAATGCTTCGATTCTTTTCTGTTCCGGTTTTCCCACAGTCCATGTTTCACTACCATACAATTCTGTGCTCCAAACGTACGTTCTCAGAAATTTCTTCCCCAAATTAAGGCCTATGTTTGATACTAGTAGCTTTCTCTTGGCCATATGCTCTTTTTTGCCAGCGCTAGTCTGGTTTTGATGTCCTTCTTGCTCTGTGTGTTATTGGTTACTTTGCTGTCTAAGTTGCAGAATTCCTCAACTTCATTTACTTCGTGATCGTCAATCCTGATCCTAAGTTTCTCACTGTTCTCATTTCTGCTACTTCTCATTACTTTGTCTTTCTTCGATTTACTCTCACTCCATGTATCTCTTTTATTTCAACGTAGAAACTCCGCAAATCTTTGGCATCTAACAGTTCCTTGGCTTTTTGTTGCCGGTACTTGTCCTTGATTGTTCTTATTTCAGTTTGGCAGTTGTGACATAACATAACGTTTCACCAAAAAAAAATATTAAAATATTTCGAATAAGCTGTAAACCTAAAAATCGATACATAAAAGTGTCGATGTTTTCAAACTACGTTGAATGTATCGATTTTTCTCACTACGTTAAATATATCGATGTTTTATAACTATGTTAAATGTCTTTGACAACCTGTTAAAAGTAAATGAAGTAAAAGATACTGGAAAAAGAAATGGAAAGCTTAATGACAAAAGGTTTTTATAACGACTGTAGTTCTCATAGGTTAACTAGAAATATATAATACTTTTGACAAAGCAAATAAGAGATTCGGGAATCCAATTTGTGTTTTCAACCTGCAGCTATGTTGATGACCTTGGCGCTAAGTGGGGCCGTGTTAGTAATATCTCTATCATTTCAAGACTGATCTGCGTCCAGGTACTTTTACACAGTTTTGTCCTATTATTTATCTTTTAGGGGGTAGTAGATTTAAATGTTATGCCTATTCTCGTATTAACGGAGATTTAGTGCAGAAAGACACAGCTCATTATACAAATTAAGATTTCAGCGTTAATGTCAATAATCTGACGATTCTACAGATAAATGGATGACGAATCTATGCGTGAATGTTGAACCAGCAATAGTGCCTTTAAATGTGACGTGGCGAAGAGACACACACTCCAGAAGAAAAGAAAACGCAAATCGTGCAGAACTACTAAGAGCAATTTATACTTTGCAAGATCCCCTCGCTTCTAAACTGATACTGTTATTACTCAGCTTAGCCGCGAGTTCGTATTGGGTGGTAAATGTGACGTACAGTTTAACTAGTCAGCATTTCCACCCGGAATTTGCGAGTGTAAGTCGGACCTTCCTTGATCCGCCTTGGTGAGTTGTGTCGTCGGATTTCCTCCTACCTGCGCGCGGTGCAGCTCTCGTAAGTCGTCCCGTGCAGATTCTTCATTGGCGCATTGGATGTCTCTGTCGGTGGAAGCTAATTATCTGAAATTGGTATCGATCAACTTTGGGGTATCTATTTACTCGAAATTAACATTCAGAATGCCGTAATATCACTTTTATTCCTGTTAGATCAATAATGAAACACAGATGTCACAAACTACTCGTAACTGAGGGCATGGCTACCATCGAACAAGACAGGAAGAGCTCGTAACGCCGACTGCCGACTTTGGCGCGCAGTCCGTATCTCTTACTAGTTTCGTCATAGTTCGTAGATTCCGATCAAGTTCGTACTTACTAAGATATGCACTTGTTAATGAACGGGTGTGAATTTTAACGAGGCAAAATTATGATAAATAGCTTCAAACATCCAGAGGCTCCTCCTAGTATTCATGTAGTCATAAATGACTTTAATTATTAAATATAAATAAAGAAAATTGGTGACTTTGGCGCCAAGATGGCGGTCCTTCCCGTCATGTATATTTCCCAGGCTGACGCTTGTTGCTACGGTCCAGCGTCGAGCCCCACCCCACTACGCGTATGGTCGCTTCGTCACCTAGCCAGCCAGCGTGGGAAATGCTTTCCGACTCATGGCCGGCTACGGACTACAGCACTTCCTAACTATAGTGAATACATCAATAAGAGATAATAATTTATTAAAACTGGTAAAAATGTCTTCCTCGCGTAAGAGGCACCTTACAACTTCCATCGCTCTTGCAGAGATAACGAGACCATAGAAGTTAGAACAGCCGAGAAAAGATTAGGCGACAGCTAAAGCATAAACGAACGAAATCGAGTTTAGAAAGACACACGTGTATCTGGGAGCCGTTATTTCTCATGTGTTTACTCCGCTATTATGTCTAATTTCCAATTAAAATTACGTCCACATTACCCTCTTCTAAATGGAATGTAATAGGAAGACTGAATAAAAACATGGTGCATAAAAGTTATTTCAAAGCCCGATATCGTTACACAATTGTCATCATTTACGGACAAAGCCTGAACACTAGGTTTAACACCGCTCACAAGTAAACTAATCCTCAAACGCCAATATAATCAAAGCTAACAATAAGTCATGAAGTACTTCAATGTTTACAACAACTCTAACTCATTAGACGCATCCTAAATTTTTGTTCCCAATGAACAAGCGCACTCATCCTTCAAGCTCCGCTGCACGATTCCCTGAGTAAATCTCGCCTCTCCCTTGCCTTTAGGAGTACCGCCTTACTTTTTACCGGAACAGGGGGCGGCTTCGACCAGCCAATAGAGAGGAAAAGAAAAACGTAATCGTGCTATTCATTGCAACGTCCAGGCCACCGCAGCTAAGAAAACAGAAGTGGCCAAAGAATCCATCTGAGTAATGTAGACGTAGCAGAGACAAAAAAGAAAGGTAGAGGAAATAGATAATCATATTTACAGTGGAGTGAACAAAGAGTGTTGGGCAAAGAAAGGGATATCCGTTGCATTAAGAAATGAGACTGTGTGAACGGCTATTTGAAGCGTATGGATATGAATTTAATAGGATTTGACGTTGCGATCATTGCAGTATATGCACCCACAAATAATGTTACTGACGCTCAAAAGAATAATTTCTTTAATGATCTGACAAACCTCCTACGTCGCATTGGCAACAGGAAGGAGCTGTTTCTTTTAGAACATTTTAATGGACGAGTGGGTATGCAGGATGATAGCAAGGTTGTAGGCAAACGTGAGGAGAATATTGTCAATGACAATCGAGAGAGGCTGGTAGAAACGAGTGCGCAGTACAATCTTGAGATATGGAAAGGCTTTCTTCAACACAGAGATCCATAAAACTACCTGGACACAGCCTATAAGAAAGATACAGTTTATAATTGATTATTGTGTAGGTAAAGAAAGTAATCGCACAGATGTGGAGGACTGCAGAGTCGGGGAGGTGCGAAAACAACTGTAATGAGAATGGATAGAAACTGGACCATTCACAGTATAAGTTAAGTTTCACTGCGAGAGCCTTCAGTTGCCTTCTTATACAAGCTTAGACTGAGTGGGAAGCAACAGCAAAGTGATGATAAACAGTAAAATTAGCGTATAAGACAATTGTGAGAGCTATTCATGAAGCTGGCATTGAAACTCTCACGATAGTTGAGAACACGTCAGGCAAATATGAACGTGATTGGAGGGATGATGATACTGCCGCAAAGATGAAGGAGAAGGAGGCCTATAACAGATGGCTTATGAACGATAACACTGATGATAGAAGTAGATATTTAAAACTGAGGGGAGAAGCAAACAAAGCAGCAGTTAGAGCAAAAAAATACTATGTGTGACTTTTAAATGTGAATAAATTAATAGCTGCACAGAGACTTCAAAGTCCAAAGAAGTGTGGAAGATGATAAAACAGCTAAGAACAAATGGCAGAAGTAGTATAAACTTATAGCTAATAAGCGTAGGCAGATGAAAGACATATTATGAAGAACTGTTTAAAGAAGATTGATCCGATTTCCGGATGTATGCTGCTTTGTAGGCAACGAACATGGCATGGAAATCCAGGAGATAACAACAGCAGAAGTACAGGATACAGTTAAGCAACTGAAAAAAGGCAAACCTTGATCTATATACGGGGTCAACATAAGTAAAACCGACAAAAGGCAGGAACGAATTCCTGACTGGAAATGGAGGAAAAAAGGTCCTATGAACATGTGTCCGGAAATGCACCGTTGCCACAGTAGACGGCGCTGACGAATGACATAAATCCGTCCCAGCAGTCTGTCGGTTTTATTAATGTTTCACCCGTACATGGAGTTGCTGAAGGCCGGGCCAAACGTGACATTTGAACATCTCGCAGTGCTATTTAACAGCTGTCTTAGTGGAGAGGAAATTGCTGTCGAGTTTGCATCTACATCTACATCTACATTTATACTCCGCAAGCCACCCAACGTTGTGTGGCGGAGGGCACTTTACGTGCCACTGTCATTGCCTCCCTTTCCTGTTCCAGTCGCGTATGGTTCGCGGGGAGAGCGACTGCCGGAAAGCGTCCGTGTGAGCTCGAATCCCTCTAATTTTACATTCGTGATCTCCTCGGGAGGTATAAGTAGGGGGAAGCAATATATTCGATACCTCATCCAGAAACGCACCTTCTCGAAACCTGGACAGCAAGCTACACCGCGATGCAGAGCGCCTCTCTTGCAGAGACTGCCACTTGAGTTTGCTAAACATCTTCGTAACGCTATCACGCTTACCAAATAACCCTGTGACGAAACGCGCCGCGCTTCTTTGGATCTTCTCTATCTCCTCTGTCAACCCGACCTGGTCCGGATCGCACACTGATGAGCAATACTCAAGTATAGGTCGAACGAGTGTTATGTAAGCCACCTCCTTTGTTGATGGACTACATTTTCTAAGGACTCTCCCAATGAATCTCAACCTAGCCCCCGCCTTACCAACAATTAATTTTATATGATCATTCCACTTCAAATCGTTCCTTACGCATACTCCCAGATATTTTACAGAAGTAACTGCTACCAGTGTTTCTTCCGCTATCATATAATCATACAATAAAGGATCCTTCTTTCTATGTATTCGCAATACATTACATTTGTCTATGTTAAGCGTCAGTTGCCACTCCCTGCACCAAGTGCCTACCGCTGCAGATCTTCCTGCATTTCGCTGCAATTTTCTAATGCTGCAACTTCTCTGTATACTACAGCATCATCCGCGAAAACCGCATGGAACTTCCGACATTATCTACTAGGTCATTTATATATATTGTGAAAAGCAATGGTCCCATAACACTCCCCTGTGGCACGCCAGAGGTTACTTTAACGTCTGTAGACGTCTCTCCGTTGATAACAACATGCTGTGTTCTGTTTGCTAAAAACTCTTCAATCCAGCCACACAGCTGGTCTGATATTCCGTAGGCTCTTACTTCGTTTATCAGGCGACAGTGCGGAACTGTATCGAACGCCTTCCGGAAGTCAAGGAAAATGTCATCTACCTGGGAGCCTGTATCTAATATTTTATGGGTCTCATGAACAAGTAAAGCGGGTTGGGTCTCACACGATCGCTGTTTCCGGAATCTATGTTGATTCCTACAGACTAGATTCTGGGTTTCCATAAATGACATTATACACTAGCAAAAAACATGTTCAGTTCTACAACAGATCGATGTCAGAGATATAGGCCTATAGTTTTGCACGTCTGCTGGACGACCCTTCTTGAAAACTGGGACTACCTGTGCTTTTTTCCAATCATTTGGAACTTTCCGTTCCTCTAGAGACTTGCGGTACACAGCTGTTAGAAGGGGGGTAAGTTCTTTCGCATACTCTGTGTAGAATCGAATTGGTATCCCGTAGGTGGGTTCATCACAAACATATTTAAAAAGCTAAGCAAGAATGACCGCAAAAATTATCGAGGCGTCAAAGTTCTCAGTTCTGTTTTGAGGCAATATGGAAAGAGGCCTCAAATGAGAATTGAGAGAGAAATTTAAGAATTAGAGAAACAGGGTGGCTTTCGGGCAGGCCTTTTGTCGACAATATATGCAGCATTAGACAGATGACTGACAAAAGACTGTTACATAACTTGGAGAAATACATGGTTTTTATAGACCTGCAGGCCTTTTGTCGACAATATATGCAGCATTAGACAGATGACTGACAAAAGACTGTTACATAACTTGGAGAAATACATGGTTTTTATAGACCTGCAAAAGGCCTAAGACAATGTACCATTCTCTAGGGTGTGGGAACAATAAACACCAGAACATTCACGTATGTTACGTAAAAATTGTTAGAAATCTATTTCAGATAATACTTGTTTTAAAGTAGGGAAGTTACTGTCACAGAAATCTAAGGTTATCAAAGGATTGAGACAAGGATTCTGTTTAGAGCCTACCCCCTTCAAAATATTTTTGAACAAAGTACTGCGAAACAGGAAAAGGCAACATAAGAACATGGGAATTAGAGCAGGTGAGGACATCGTGTTCTGCCTACATGTCGCCGACGATCAGGTCATCTTCACCGAGGAAGAATTACAATTTAAGGAAACTTAAAAAATAATATGACCAAAGGGGGGAATGAAAATTAACTTTACCAACACTGAATACTTGGTTCTCGGAGGTGTAGGAGGGGCCCTTGTTATGAATGATATATCTACATGGTGAAAAGTATTTAAACCGACAAACTCTGGGAGGTTGTAGGGGACATCAAAACAAATATTTTTCCGTAATGTCATTTTTTCCTATGAAGAGTATTTAAACAGGTAGAGGAAGATTTATCTGGCGGCAAATTAATTAAACCAACAAACAGTTTTCCATTTTTTTATAATCAAAAGACAACACATTAAGACAACCCAATTTCAATTACAATAGATTTTCAAAAATGCCTCCATTGACACGTAAACAAAGGTTAAACCGTCGGATCATGTTGTGTCTGACACGGGCAAAAACCCCAGGAGTACCCTGAATTATTCCTGCTGCTGCTACTATCCGGGCAACCAGATTCTCTTCTGATGCAGCAGGAGTTGCCTAAACAAGGTTGCGCATCTCTCCCCACACAAAAGCGTCCAGAGGGGACATATCTGGGGATCGAGCAGGCCATGATACAGGACCACATCTGCCAATCCACGTTTCTGGGAACCGTCGGTCCAGGAATCGACTCACACGACGACTGACATGTGCCGGCGCCCCGTCATGTTTGAAGCACATTCGTTGTCTTGTAGGGAGCGGGACGTCTTCCAGCAACTTCCTCAAATTGCAGCGTTCTTGCTGTGCTACGGCGTCCCTATCGAGGTAATGTGCTAAATGACCCGGTCCGCAGACGTTGGTACACAGCAGCAAAGGTCGTATGACGCGGGTTACGGCGATTAGGATATTGTTGTTGATAAACTCGCTGTATAGCTCGTCCGTTGTGGTGTGCTACGTAGTACTCACCAACCATATCAGTGTACTCACTCCAGGTGTATCGATCCATTAGTAAACAGAGACAATTCACTACTGCACTGGTGGACAGCAGTAGCCTACAACTGAAGACCGTAATACGGCCTCTAACAACTGAAGAGCGTAATGCGGCCTCCACCGGTTTAAATAATCCTCATAGGAAAAAATGACTTTAGGGAAAAATATTTGTTTTGATGTCCCCTAAAACCTCCCAGAGTTTGTCCGTTTAAATGCTTTTCACCCTGTATAGTGAAGCGTAGTCGTTCATATAAACACTTAGGGACAATCACCTCGGATAACGGTGCAAGCATCGAGGAAATAAAGCACAGAATAGGAAAGGGAAAGGTGGCAACTAAGCAGTTACACTCCATCATTTGGAATAAAACGACATCAAAAAACCTGAAAAGGAGGATATATGGAACTATAGTTGAAAGTATTGTTCTGTATGGTCCTGAACTGTGGGAAGTCTGAGGGTCAATGAGAAGAAATTAAACACCGTGTAAATGGGGTTTTGGAGTCGAAGTTGTAAAGTAACAAGAATAGACAAAATATGAAATGAAGTCCTACGAGAACAGATGGGAGTTACAAAAGATATTGCAGACACAAATGAAAATAAACGGCTTAGAAGAATTCCAAAGGAAAGAGGGCCTTCTAAAATATGGCGCTGGAGCCCCTACGACACACAAATAGAGGAAGGCTTCATCTACGTTGGAACGATAGAGAGAGGCATGCGATGCAGAACAGGGGTATGCAAGAAGACGACTGGCAGGATAGACGGAGATGGAACTTGGGTGCGAACACTCCACATGGTGTAGAAAACTCGAAAAAGAATCAGTTTCCTTTCTGGACAGGCAGACTGAACCACTACAGGCTCACATTAATGTAATCACTAGTCAAAAGCCAGAATAACTGCCTTTTGCAGCGCAGACGTGCAGGGATAGTCAGTGAAGTTCTGAAAGATACCGACAGGGATATAGAGCCATGCCGACCTCAGTACCGTGGCCAGCTGCGCTAAGTTTCTTGTTTGAGGATAAACTGCGCGAGCAGTCCGATCGAGATGGTCCCACAGATTTTCGATTAGGTTTAAATCCGAGGAGTTTTGTGGCCAGGAGACAATGGTAAACTCATTCTGGTGGTCTCAGAACCACACATGTACACCTAGAGCTGTTTGTATTGGTACATGCCATTGTGCCGAGGACAAAATAAACGGCATTCATGTGTGGGCATGGTCCCCAAAGATAGATGCAAACTTGTGTTGATCCATTGTGCCTTCCAGAATGACCGCGCAGGGACCGCCACGAAAATATTCCCTAGATCACAATCCTCCCTCCTCCGGCCTGAACTCTTCCGACGATTGCTGCTGGGCCGTGCACGCCAACGACCATCTGTCCGAAGAAGCACAAAACGAGATTCATTTGAAAAGACCACCGGTCGTCACTGAATGGACGTCCAGTTACGGCACTGACGTGCATATTCCAGCCTTCGTTGCCGATGAACAGCAGTCAGTATGGGTGCATGAACCAGGCAATAGCTACGGAGGCCCATAAGCACCAACTTTCGCTCAACAGTCGTTGAGGAGTCACTGTTTATCTAGGCGATCAGTTGCTAAACATTCATCAGTACACATCTCTGCAGCCGAAACACCTGCAGTCTATAACCCGTGGTGCACCATAGTTGACTTGGCTCCAGTTGTGCATGCACGGTTTTGCCATGGCAGCAAATGAACAGTTAAGAAACTTAGCAGTTTAGGAATTGATTCCAACCTTGGCTTGAAAGACAATGCTAATCCTCTTTTGGACGTCAGGTACATCACTCTGTTTCCTCATTACGACAAAGACTATTCTATTTTCCGCGTCCCTCCATCACAGTTTATATACCCTCCACTGCTAGAGCTGCCACCTGTCGATTTGTGAATGGTTATTTCACATTGATGTCGAATATAGGCGGTGGCCACATTAAAGCGATTAGATCATGTATAATTACCAAGCGTCTTTGGAGCTGAAACTTAGGGAAAAAGGCATGAATTAGAAGGTTGGTACAACGTACAACTAACTTTAAGACAAAAGAAACTTCTCTAGCTTCTCTCGCACACTGCCATGCTTTCAACTAAGACTCAGGAAACAGGAAGGGAAGCAAATGGTATGTGGAAGATACTGCCGGTCCTACGACCGTGTATGGCATTCCGATCTCCAACCTCCAAACTTTCACCCTTCCTATTAACTGTCTGTCTGATCGCCACCTTCCTTTCTCACCGTCCTTCCTATGTTACCATCCATAACACGGAGTCCCATACCTTTCACGCATCCGCCGGTGTGCCCCAAGGTTCCGTCCTCTCCCCTCTTCTCTACCTTCTTTACACGGTGGACATGCCACCGCCTTCACCCCCGTTACACCTTCTCCAATAGGCCGATGACACCGCCTTCCTTGCCCTCGCCCCCACCCTGCATCGCTCCCAGGATCTTCTCCAATCCCATCTTGACTGGTTCACAACTTGGTGTAACCAGTGGCTGCTCAAGGTTTATCCTTAACCCAGGCGATCATTGTAGGCAAATCACCCCTTCCTTCTGCCTCATTGATTTTTATGTCACCATCTGTGGCCGTCCTATTCACCTTACCCCCGCCCTCAAATACCTTGGCGTCACCCTTGACCGTCACTTCTCCTGGACCCCCATCTCCGGACGATCCAAGCCAAGGCACGCTCCCGACTCCTCCTCCTCAAGCTCCTTTCTGACCGCACATGGGGTTTGGACCCCTCCACGATCCTCCACACCTATAAATCCCTCATCCACCCCATCCTCTGTTATGCCCATCCAACCTTCTACAAGTCCCTTTAAACCCTGGAACGCCATGCGTTTCACCTCGCCTATCGCATCTGCCTCCCTTCCCCCACACAGATCCTGTATGAATTAATTCCTTTCCCACACCTCCTCCTCTTCCTTGCATGGATATGGATCCTTTACACCTCCTGTAAACTTGACCCCCCTCACCCACTTGTCTCTCCCATCCTTTCCGACCCCTTTCTGCTGCCACACTTGTACAGCCGCATCCCACCCGCTCCCCATCTTGCCACACTTCATACCCTTGCCCAAGGCAGCTTCATCAACTTCCCCTTCCTGATGATGCCCTCATCCTCTCCATCTCCCCTTACTACCAGCTTTTATTCTCCTCTTCCTCCTCCTGTTGTTTTCCACCAGTTCACCCTCTTTCCCTTCTCTCCCTCCTAACTTCCTCTCCCTGGGCTTCCACACAACCCCTCCCCCTCCCTTCTTCTCTCCCATTGGCATCTCCTCCCCTCACCCCTTCCCTCTGGCAGGCCCCCACCTTTTTCGTGTGCACAGCATGTTTCTAGTGCGCCTAAGACCGTCGCCACTGTGGTGGTGTTTGTCTACCCTTCAGTTACACAGTGTCTCTCCAAAAAAATGGTTCAAATGGCTCTGAGCACTATGGGACTTAACAGCTATGGTCATCAGTCCCCTAGAACTTAGAACTACTTAAACCTAACTAACCTAAGGACATCACACACATCCATGCCCGTGGCAGGATTCGAACCTGCGACCGTAGCGGTCGCGCGGTTCCAGAATGTAGCGCCTAGAACCACTCGGCCACTCCGGCCGGCTTCAAATCTGGTGATATTGGTCGCTACGCAGTTTGGAACGGTCGGCCAGTGATTCGGGTTCCTCGACATGTGTTATGAATTAACAGAATGACCTCACGAGCAGCATGAGATGAAGCTCCATTGTACATCAAAACTGTCGAGCCAAAAGCACCTCTATCGTGTAGAGCACGAATCACACGTTGACGAAATAGATTACAGTAACGTGTGGCGTTCACGCTGCATGTTCTTGGTTCTTTCGGTCAGGGTTCTTTAAAGAAAAATGAACCAATACTAGAGTGTGCTGTGAAGCCACACAACAAAATGACGCGTACATTTTGCATGTGAAGTTCATGACCGTTCGTTGGCAGTGACGAATCGTAAATGCGACTATTGTGCGTTTTCACTGCCCCAGTAAGCGTAAAGTGTGTTTAATTACTCTACAAAACGATTCAAGGCCAATCGTCGGTCAACTCTAACCCTTGCAAGAACCGTAAGAGCAAAATCTACTCGAATGTGTGCGTCACGTGGAAAATGTTAGTGAGTCATATGAAGCTTGTACGGATACAATGAAATGTGCAGCGAAGCTACACAAGCTAACCATGGTTTAGGGTTAGCGTCTTTGATTAGCAATCAATACGTCATCGGTCCGTGGTTCGTAACCCATCACCATTTAGATTTTGAATAAAAATCATCAGCAGTAGCGGCCGAAGACTTGTAGCACAAGAAGTCACTCCTCGTTCAGCCAACGGCCTTATCAAAGAGGGCGGAGGACTGGACAGAGATTCTACACAGTCTCTTGTCCTTGCGGTGGGAAACTGTCCCTACAAATCGAAGAATGAGCAATGATCAACAGCATGAGGATGCAGAAGGGAATGGAAGCAACTGCGTTAAAGACACATAATGTGTATCCACAGGATATGTAGCCCTTTACTTCAAAGAAAGTTATGATGATCTCTCCATTGGCAACAGATCACCGAATAGTCCCTCATTCGGATCTCCCGGACGGTACTGTCAAGGGGGAGGTGATAATGAGAAAAAGATTGAATAACCAACGAAAGGATAACGTTCTACGAGTCGGGGAGTGGGATGTCAGAACTTTGAAAGAGGAAGCCAAGGTAGAAAATCTGAAAAGGGAAATGGTAAGGCTCAATCTAGCTATAGTGGCGGCCAGTGAGGTGAAACTGAAAGAAGACAAGGATTTCTGGTCAGATAGGTACAGGTTGATATCAACAGCGGCAGAAAATCGTAAAACGAGTGTGGGATTCGTTACGAATAGGAAACCAGGGCAGAGAGTGAGCTACTGTGAAAAGTTCAGTGATAGGATTGTTACCATCAGAATCGACAGAAAACCGACAACGAAAGTCCAGGTATAGATGCCAACGTCGTAAGCCGAAAATGTTATAGAGAAAATGTATGAGGATACTGAAAGGGTAATTCAGTACATGAAGGGAGATGAAAAACTAACAGCCTTGGAAAACTGGAATGCGATTGTAGGGGAAGGGCGAGATGAAAGGGTTACCGAAGATTATGGGCTTGGTACTAGGAATGAAAGAGGAGAAAGTTTAACTGGGTTCTGCAACAAATTTCAACTAGTAATAAGTAACACACTGTTCAAGAATCACAAGAGGAGGAGGTATACTTGAAAAAGACCGGTAGATAGTGGATGATTTCAGTTAGATTACTTCATGGTCAGGTAGACATTCAGAAATCAAATACTGAATTGTAAGGCGCACCCAGCAGCAGATATAGATTCAGATCACAATTTAGTAGTGGAGAGGAGTAAGCTGAAGTTTAAGAGGCCAGTCAACAAGAATCAGTGCGCCATGGAAATACTAAGAAATGAAGAAGTAACGCTTGAAGTTCTCTGAGGATGTAGACCCTGCGATATGGAAAAGCTCAGTAGGCAGTTCAGTAGACAGCTCAATAGATAGTTCAGTTAAAAAGGAATGGCCATCTCTGAAAAGGACAATCGCAGAAGTTGGGAAGGAAACGGTCTGTACAAAGAAGGTAACCGCGGGTAAGAGAAGAATTACTTCAATCGGTCTATGAAAGAAGGACGTACAAAAATGTTCAGGGAAATTCAGTCACTTAGGAACGAAATAAATAGGTAGTGCAGGGAAGCTAAGGCGAAATGGCTGCATGAAAAATGTGAAGAAATCGAAAACGAAATGTTTGTCGGGAGGACTGACTCATCATATAGGAAAGTTAAAACAACCTTTGCTGAAACTCAAAGCAAGAGCGTTAACATTAAGAGTGCAATGGGAATATCACTGTTAAAGCAGAGGAGAGAGCAGATAGGTCGAAAGAAAATACTGAAGGCCTCTGTGAGGGGGAGGACTTGTGTGATGTGATAGAAGAAGAAACAGGAGTTGATATAGTCGCGGATCCAGTATTAGAATCAGGATTTAAAAGAGCTATGGAAGGCTTAAAAGTAAATCAGACAGAAGTGATAAATAACATACCATCAAAATTTCTAAAACGTTGCGGGAAGTGGGTACAAAACGACTATTCAGGTTGGTGTGTAGAACGTATGAGTCTGGCGATATACCATCTGACTTTCGAAAAAACATCATCAACACAATTCCGAAGACTGCAAGTGCCGACAAGTGCGAGAATTATCGCACAGTCAGCGTAACAGCTTAAGCATCCCAGTTACTGTCAGGAATAATATACAGAAGAATGAAAAAGATACATGAGGATGTGTGAGATGACGATAAGTTTTGTTTTAGCAAAGGTAAAGGCACCAGAAATGCAATTCCAACGTTGCAGATGATAATGGAAACGAAACTAAAGAAAAATCAAGGCATGTTCATTGGACTTGTCGACCTTGAAACCGCGTTCAACAATGTCAAAGGAGCAATTCTGAGAAAAATAAAGCTAAGGGAAATACGAGTAATGTACAATATGTACAAGAACCGAGAGGGAATAATAGGAGAGGAAGACAAAGTACGAAGTGCTCGGGTATAAGAGAGGGGTGTAGTCTCCCCAACCCCCCCCCCCCTTCTGTTCAATCTATATATCGAAGTGGCAATGACGAAAATAAAATAAGGTTAAACAAAGGAATTAAAATTCAAGGTGAAAGGATATAAATGATAAGATTCGGTAATGACATTGCTATCCTGGGTGAAAGTGAAGAAGAATTACAGGATCTAGTGAATGGAATGAACAGCGTAATGAGTACGAAATATGGACTGAGAGCGCATCGAAGAAAGACGAAAGTAATGGTAAGTAACAAAAAAATGGTTCAAATGGCTCTGAGCACTATGGGACTTAACATCTGTGGTCATCAGTCCCCTAGAACTTAGAACTACTTAAACCTAACTAACCTAAGGACATCACACACATCCATACCCGGGGCAGGATTCGAACCTGCGACAGTAGCAGTCGCGCGGTTCCGGACTGAGCGCCTAGAACTGCTAGACCACCGTGGCCGGCGGTAAGCAACAGAAATGAAAACAGTGAGAAACTAAACATCAGAATCGGTGATCAAGATGTTGAAGTTAAGGAATTCTGCAACCTAGGCAACAAAATAACCCATGACAGACGGAGCAAGGACATAAAAAACCAGATTATCACTGAAAAACAGAGTATTTCTGGCCAAGAGAAGTCTACTAGTATCAGACAAAGACCTTAATTTGAAGGACAAATTTCTGAGAATGTACTTTTCGAACACAGCACTGTATGTTAGTGAAACACTGCCTGTGGGAAAACCGGAAAAGACAAGACTCTAAGCATTTGAGATGCGATGCCACGGAAGAATGTTGGAAATTAGGTGGACTATAATGTAAGAAATGAGATTCTCCACAGAATCTGTGAGGAAATGGAAAACACTGACAAGAAGAAGAGACAGAATTTTAGGAAATCAATTAAAACATCAGGGAATTACTTCCAGAATACTGGAAGGAGCTGTAGAGGGTGCAAATTGTAAAGGAAGACAGACACTGTAATACATCCAGCAAATAATTGGAGACGTATTTTGCAACTGCTACTCCTAAATGAAGAGGTTGGCATAGGACAGGAACTCGTGGCAAACAGCATAAAACCAGCAGAAGACTGACGACGTAAGTTTTCGAAATGTGGGTCGTGTAATGTTCAGCTGTGGTGACGCAGCTCGTGCACTGCTTGGAGATGGCATATTGCGACCGGCATTCTCAGCCATGGCAACTGTAAAATCTTCAACAATTTGTGAAGCAAATGGCCGTCGGCCTCTCGCAGGAGGAAACCGAATCTTTGGCCGATCTTTCCAAGACCATTAGATTTGTACCCTCTCATGTATAAATTAAATGTGTTAATTCCAATGGTTTATTCGTTATTCATCTTCTACATGTCCTGACAAATGTTTCCATAAAGTTGCAGAGTCTTACGACCACTCGTTTTTCGTAGGAGCCCTCTCGGAGAGAGGAAGCTGGTTTATAACCATCCTGTGAATACGAAGCAGGAATAGCATATCAGAGTTTTGGCATCTCAACGGCGCCTTCTAGTGGTGGTTTGTAAACAGTTAAAAGACTGCGCTCTATGAAGCAAGAGTGTTGCCGAAGGTCGGTAGTTATAGCATGCACTTACATGTTTACTTGTTGCCATTAACAAATGATCTGCCTCCTACTTACTAAGTCAGATCGTATTTTCACAATATGAAATTGTATACGAACATCGGGCGCTGATAACCTCGCTGTTGTGCGCCCTAAAACACCAATCATCATCATCATCGTATACGAACACAATTTAAAATTTATTTGATATTTTTATTTATAGTAATGATTACCAATACTGAAACTTTAAATATTTACAGACTTAAAAGTAATTAAGAAATGAAAATCTTAAACTTAATAATTTGTGAATAGAAGTTAGGAATTTAGGACGATAAAAAAGAGGTTTACGACGTATTATCGCTTTGTAGCACTATAAATTCGGAAAAACTTTCTGAAATGACGAGATTATCGCATTTAAGAAGGAGAAATAAAAGATATTAGCAAAGCACTTAGATCTGGATTAGAGATCCCACCAGCTACGTCGAGTGTGGAGGCTCGGCAAATCATCCAACCTGTCACGTTCGAGGTAGCGTACAAAATGTATTTTTAATATTCATTTGATACAGACGTATACTTGCATTTTACGTTTGTTGCAGGTCGTATGTGCTTTACACAGGGCGTAATCGGTACATTGTTTGCACATCATTGACTTCATTATTTCTACATGTTGAGTGCTCGGGGTTTGTGTTGTCTGTAAGGTAAAAGCTTATCTAAGCTTAATAAGCATTTTTTCATCACAGTTATTAAAAATTATTCCATTCCCTTGTGGCAGTGTGATACAGCAACCAATTCCCAATTATTTCAGAATAAAGACAGTTTTTGTTACGAAATTATTCTAGGGCAATCATCAGATTGTGTGAAAGTAGCTGGATATGTAACTACTCGTCATAAAACCACATAAGATGTAAAGTGGAGCCGGCCGCTGTGACCGAGCGGTTCTAGGAGCTTCAGTCCGGAACCGCGCTGCTGCTACGGTCACAGGTTCGAATCCTGCCTCGGGCATGGCTGTGTGTGATGTACTTACGTTAGTTAGATTTAAGTAGTTCTAAGTCTGATGACACCAGATGTTAAATTCCATAGTACTTAGAGCCATTTGAACCATTTTGTGAAGTGGACACAACAGTATTGCGCCAGTTTTTCATTTCTTATTGCTTTATGACGGATGGCTAGTTTTACACAATCTGATGATGTTCGAAAAGGACAAAACGCTTCATTGATATTATAAAATTTTACCAACAAGACTGTTTTTATTCCGAAATTACAGGTATTACTTAAACAAGCTGCGACATTGTTGCTAATGAAACAGTGACCCGTATATACAATAAGTTTCCTTTAATTTACGTCTATGGTCACAAACTTTTTGTTAACAGATTGCCGGTTTCGGTCTATATGATCATCATCAGATCTGTTTTTTAAAAACAAAGTCCTAATGTACTGCAGCCATATATAATCTTAATTAACAGTTATATTATTCAAATTACACGGATTACTCAAGACGTTTCTACATATATTTTAATATTTTATGACAGCTGATTCATTTATGTGTTTCTTAATTTAGACTCATCTTACATCTAGGCTTATATATTTATCTCACTGTGTCTCTGTTTCAGCATCTGAGTCTCTTTCTGTGTTTGTGTTTTTGTAATTCCATGCACCCTGTTCCTGTGTTCGTGTTTTTGTTCTTATTTGTGAATGTGATTGTCCTTGTTTGTATATTCGTGTAAGGAATGAGCATGGGTTTCGAAAAAGATGGTCATGTGAAACCCAGCTCGCACTATTCGTCCACGAGACTCACAGGGCCATCGACACGGGTTCACAGGTAGATGCCGTGTTTCTTGACTTCCGCAAGGCGTTCGACACAGTTCCCCACAGTCGTTTAATGAACAAAGTAAGAGCATATGGACTATCAGACCAATTGTGTGATTGGATTGAAGAGTTCCTAGATAACAGAACGCAGCATGTCATTCTCAATGGAGAGAAGTCTTCCGAAGTAAGAGTGATTTCAGGTGTGCCGCAGGGGAGTGTCATAGGACCGCTGCTATTCACAATATACATAAATGACGTTGTGGATAACATCGGAAGTTGACTGAGGCTTTTTACGGATGATGCTGTAGTATATCGAGAGGTTGTAACGATGGAAAATTGTACTGAAATGCAGGAGGATCTGCAACGAATTGACGCATGGTGCAGGAAATGGCAATTGAATCTCAATGTAGGCAAGTGTAATGTGCCGCGAATACATAGAAAGATAGATCCCTTATCATTTAGCTACAGAATAGCAGGTCAGCAACTGGAAGTAGTTAATTCCATAAATTATCTTGGAGTACGCATTAGGAGTGATTGTAAATGGAATGATCATATAAAGTTGATCGTTGGTAAAGCAGATGCCAGACTGAGATTCATTGGAAGAATCCTAAGGAAATGCAATCCGAAAACAAAGGAAGTAGATTACAGTACACTTGTTCGCCCACTGCTTGAATACTGCTCACCAGTGTGGGATCCGTACCAGGTAGGGTTGATAGAAGAGATAGAGAAGATCCAACGGAGAACAGCGCGCTTCGTTACAGGATCATTTAGTAATCGCGAAAGCGTTACGGAGATGATAGATAAACTCCAGTGGATGACTCTGCAGGAGAGACTCTCAGTAGCTCAGTACGGGCTTTTGCTGAAGTTTAGAGAACATAACTTCACCGAGGAGTCAAGCAGTATATTGCTCCCTCCTACGTATATCTCGCGAAGAGACCATGAGGATAAAAACAGAGAGATTAGAGGCCACACAGAAGCATACCGACAATCCTTCTTTCCACGAACAATACGAGACTGGAATAGAAGGTACCAAGGTACCCTCCGCCACACACCGTCAGGTGGCTTGCGGAGTATGGATTTAGATGTAGATGTAGATGTATGTGACGCATTATCGGTTGTATCATATAGTTTGCCCGAATCCGACTTCCGTAGAATTTGTCCCGTGTTGCCATACACTGTTCGGGGTCGTATGTGTGTGAGTCTGTCTCAGTGTTAAGTGAGATGTTCATGAGTTCCTAGTTCCCTGCAAGAGCACACGGATGAATCACTCTGCCGCCGATGTTTGTACCGGAGCGCCAAGCTGTCAGTGCAGCGTCATCGGCCATTCAGCCTTCGCGGAACACCCAGACCGCTCAAAATAGTGCGCTCCGGAATCCGAACCCCGGCGGTCCACTCGTCATGAGCCAGAGGGCGCGGTTACTCACGGTACGAGATCTGCACCGTTGCGTAACGTTTAACCCAGAGACAGCCAGCGGGCGGTAGAGCTCTCTGCGCTTCCTGGAAGCCGCCAGGAAGGCGGCCGCGCTTCCTCTGGCGAGGCGCCGGTCCTGGTGACTGATGGTTTCACAACAGCCTGCTGATGCCGCGGCTCACCTTCCGGAGCTAGAGAGCATGTGTACACACACACACACACACACACACACAGAGGGAGAGAGAGAGAGAGAGAGAGAGAGAGAGAGAGAGAGGGAGGGAGGGGGGGAGAGGAGAGGGTTAGTTCATTGATTTGGGATAGGGGACTCAGCAGCGAGGTCATCGGGGTGAGCGTGGGGTTGATGCGCTATTCTGTTATTCTGCGTAACGGATTAATCTGAGATGTACCCTATACCCTGTGGCTCCTGCAAGATGCAATTTCCACCCCCACACTATTACAGAAGTCAGACAGACGCTCCTAACGATCTAAAGAGAAATGCCTGAAAAACTTTCAGCGATAAATATCTTCTGGAGTCGTCCGCTGTAAGGAAATGACACAAAAATTCACAAAATTTCTTACGTAACTAGTGGGATACTTGGGTACTGGAGTACTGCTAGTTAATGTAAGAAAAACATGAAACTAACGAAAATTATTATTTATTTTGCAAAAATTCTGAGAAATCACAACGGCACTTTTAGTTATGAATTGAACAAGTTATATCCTGGTTCTTTTCGGAATGTGAAGTTACCTCTCAAGGATAGGATTCGCTAATGAAATTTCTATACAAAGTTTAAGATGGTTGTTGACTTGGCAGAATGGCTGAGAGCCGCGCCTACTCAACTTGAATAATTATCCTTTAGAATGTTGCTAGGTACGGTCGAGGCTGTCCCGTGTGAAATGCAGTGAAGTGTACTGTTGTGGAGGAAATATGGGGCTCGCAATAGCTGTAGCGCACAATACCGTAAGCTGCGATGACTGCTGTCTGCGCCGCTCGCTGCTGACAAATAAGATAACTCTCGTTCTATCTGGATTGACCTTCGCCAATAAAACTCTCCCTACACCTTGATGAAGTCAAGGATTCCTATTCGCCCCTAGAGATTTTCACAGGGAGACAGCAAACGCCAAACGCCAATGCTACAGATTTCCGGATTTGTCGCCTTAAACGAAACGTCATTCTCCCGTTTTAGAAGAGCAATGCTGATTGGCAGCGATATTTCTGACGCCTTGAGCTGAAGGAGTAATGGAAGACACAGAAAGATATACCCATTCACGTCTCGTGTAGAGAGGCGCAGTTTCGTTGTCGCTCTTGGAGCGAGGAACAAGTCTCGGTCAGATAACCAGTCCACCGCGATGCCACTCAAAAATTCGCTCGCAGGCGTTTAACTAAAACTCTGTCCATTCACACCGCACAATAAGTGTCTCGGCCAACACAGTGAACAACGCTTAATCGCAAGGACTCAATATAGAGTCGCACTTCGATTCGCTCTCTACAGAGGTGCTTTCCCACTGAAGTACTGAGAAGAGACTTGTTCCTCGCTCCAAGAGCGACAACGGAACGGCGCCTCTCTACACAAGACGTGAATGGGTATATCTTTCGGTGTCTTCCATTACTCCTTCAGCTCAAGGCGTCAGAAATATCGCTGCCAATCAGCATTGCTCTTCTAAAACGGGAGAATGACGTTTCGTTTAAGGCAACCAATCCGGAAATCTGTAGTATTGGCGTTTGGCGTTTGCTGTCTCCCTGTGAAAATCTCTGAAACTGCGTGCTATGTGTAAAGAATGTGTAGGTTGGACGCTCCCACACAATGTAGCGGAATTTGCTTTTAAGCCAAACACGGGATCATTCCCCCTTTCACTCGGGCACACACTGTCTGCTCCACGGGCGGCCGAGGCTGACTCGTCCTCTGAAGGGACCAGCCTTCCGGTGTGTGGTCTGCCTCTCTCGAACTGAAAGCTCCTGTGACCGTCGTGTCTGGAATGTATGTGTGTACGCCAGCCTTGAGTATTTAAACCCTGGTGCGCACTTGTTATTTGCATATCGTTTACATGAATTCATACAACATTGACTTTATCTTATTGAGTTTGGGTTCGAATGAAGCGTCTTGATGTGCGGAATATGATTGTGAGGGCGGAATATGTAAACAATGAAGGTCAGGAGACCACAACGTCTTACATCGGTCCCATCGGATTTGGGAAGGAAGGGGAAAGAAGTCGGCCGTGCCCTTTCAAAGGAAACATTCCAGCAGTTGGGTGAGTCGATTTAGGGAAATTACGGAAAACCTAAATCAGACTGGCCGGATGCTTCTTTGAAGCGTTGTCCTCCCGAATGCTCCTCTCGCCTGGCGGGAGAGTGGAGCCAGCACTGCCACGGTGGTCATGTTTCATCCAGACTGCGGCGGAACGTATGAACGGCCGGTAGCGTAGTGCAAAGTCAGCTGAAATACTGTACCTCTGTCACTGACGAAGGGATCCAGCTTACCAATTCCGTCCAAGGTTATTGTACGAGGCGTGTTTTTTTTAAGTAAGTACCGTTTTGAAATTTAAAAAAGAAGTCCTAAGATATCACAATAATCTTATTTTTACACGAAAGCCTGTACCTTAATCTACTTTTCTACATAATTTCCGTCAATATTGAGCCACTTGTCATAACGTTCTACTAGTTTTTGAATACCCTCCTCATAGAAGTCTGCCGCCTGACTTGTTAACCACTGCATCACCACTGTTTTGACTTCGTCATCGTCTTGAAGACGCTGACCGCCCAGGTGTTTCTTCAAGTGCAGGAACAGATCGTAGTCACTGGGCGCAAGATCGAGGCTGTACGGAGGATGATCTAGAGTTTCCCATCGAAAAGCTGTGATGAGATCTTTGGTCTGATTCGCCACATGCGGACGGGCACTGTCTTTCAGCAAAACGATGCCTTTCCTCAACTCCCATGGACTGTTGCTTTGATTCTGGTGTGACGTAGGCCACCCATGTTTCATTACCCGTAACAATACGGCTTAATAAATCATCACCGTCGTTGTGGTATCGCTCAAGGAAAGTCAATGCACTGTCTAAACGTTTGGTTTTGTGCACATCCGTCAACATTTTCGGTACTCAACGTGTGCACTATTTTCGGTAATTCAAGTGCTCGGTCACAATGCCATACAAAACACTACGAGAAACATTAGGAAAGTCATCCCGCAAGAAGGAAATCGTAAAGTGTCTGTTTTCTCTCACCTTATTGTCCACTTCCTGCACCATACTTTCATTAACGACGAAAGGACGCCCACTCCGTTGTTCAACATGCACATTTGTGCGGCCATCTTTAAATACTCTCACCCACTTTCTACTCATTCCATCACTCATAACGTTTTCTTCGTAAACTGCACAGATCTCACGATGAATATCGATCTTTTTTAGGCCTTTAGCACTAAGAAATCTTATAACAATCCGTACTTCACAGTCGGCGGGACTCACGATTATCGGAGGCATCTTAAATACTCAGTACACAACGTAAACAAGGAAGAATCAGACTGTAATGGCGTCAATGCGTAGATTAAGGTACAGGCTTTCATGTAAAAATAATATTATTGAGATATCTTAGCATGTCTTTCTTTAATTTCAAAACGGTACTTACTTAAAAAACACGCCTCGTATATGCAGGGTTGAGCCGGAAATGAAAGAAGTCGAAGATGAAGCTCCAGATGGTCGTAGCATTTGTGGCGCGGATCAGGCGTGGGATAGACCAGTCATGATATACACACGTGGTGTCTGTTCTTTAGCACGTGTCTGAAAGAAGAGACATCACATATATATATATATATATATATATATATATATATATATATATATATATATATATATATATATATATATATAAGTAAGGTGCAGACGCCCTATGACCTCTTCAGTGCGCATGCACAGCAGGCTCGAAGTTTAGTCGTTTTGCGGGCCGCTTTTACTCTTCCCTGCACCTAGCTGCCCTGCTGTTCACTCTGATGCAGGAAAATTTTAAAGAATGGAGCACGTCTTTATCTTTCACTCGACGTAGTATTGACGATATTCTCCGATTAGTAAATTTTGACTTGGAGCTACGGATACATCTATGATCTTTTAACGCTGTTGAAACTGACGTTGAGGTTTTAAGGCGCGAAATCGCTTGTGTTTTAATAAGCAACAATTTTACCAGCTGTAAGTGGAGTTCTTCCTAACATCATGCCTTTCAACAGCTGCAGTCGCTCGGATCATAAAATAGTTTACGGGATAGGTTGAGAATTTGGGTCTGAAGGGAAGGGTGCTACTGTAGTCCACGCAGTCGCGATGACCACAGTGTCCGGATGGCACGGTGATCAGTGCAGCTACCTTAGTAAGCAGGAGACGAGTTCGAATCCCCGTGAAGCACAACTTTTCAACCTTCCCACTGATTTAAATCACTGCCCACTCAAAGCCAATATCTGTAATTCCTTTTTGTCCCATTCACGTTAGCTTAGTTTCCAGGTTGCGGTTGATTGGTTCAAATGGCTCTGAGCACTATGGGACTCAACATCTTAGGTCATAAGCCCCTAGAACTTAGAACTACTTAAACCTAACTAACCTAAGGACATCACACACACCCAAGCCCGAGGCAGGATTCGAACCTGCGACCGTAGCAGTCCCGCGGTTCCCGACTGCAGCGCCAGAACCGCTAGACCACCGCGGCCGGCGGTTGCGGTTGAGGCAGCGGAAAGAGTACGGAACAGTAATCCGAGCGTCGTGGGGCTGAATCTCTATGCGGAGCTTTTCTTGTTTTCAATTTTACACTGCAAATTAACTTAAATGGCTTGTGTGTGTGTGTGTGTGTGTGTGTGTGTGTGTGTGTGTGTGGGTGGGTGGGTGTGTGTGTGGGTGGGTGGGTGGGTGTTTGTATGTGGGTGGGTGGTTTGGTGGTTTTTCCACATCTCCTATCCCATGGGCCGATTTCATTCAGACTTGGTACACGCATCCCTTAGTGTCAGGCAAAAGTCACTTTGTGGGTAAGAACAACTTACCTGTCAAAAGCGTTAGGATGAAAAAGAAGTGTAGCTCATGACGTGTGAATAGACTTTATTGATGATAGCATTTAGTGACTTGCAACAAACTTTTCACATAATTCCAAACCTATACGAAACTTTCTCTCGCTGATGACTACCGCAATATGATGAAAGGTAAAAAGTTTATCATTTACTACATTTTCGCTGTTCGTGCAGTAAAACTACAGCATTATTCAAATGGCTCTGAGCACTATGGAACTTAACATCTGAGGTCATCAGTCCCCTAGCCTTAGAACTACTTAAACCTAACTAACCTAAGGACATCACACACATCCATGCCCGAGGCAGGATTCGAACCTGCGACCGTAGCGGTCGCGCGGTTCCAGACTGAAGCGCCTAGAACCGTTCGGCCACACTGGCCGGCCTACCGTATGAAGCACGACATTTTAACTTATTATTTGTATACTACTAACAGTGTTCGCGACACGTGGAACACGATTTCGGGACCCAAACATTGTGAAAAGTGACCGACATTGAGGAGGACCCCTTAGGGAGTGGGCAGGGATTGTGTTGACGACTCGAACACCTCTTCATGATGTCGAACGTGTGTGTTGGCAAGGTTTAACTACTGTAAGGTATCGTGATGACATGTTGGGACCTTATATGCGGTTCTTGAGAAGTGCTGTGGGCACAGATTTCGTACTGATCGGCGGCAATGCTCAACCTCAAAGAAGCACAGGTGGTCGATTTTTCTTGGAAACGAAGATATTGCACGTATGGCGTGGCCTGCTCGGTCTCGCGATTTGGATCCCAAAGAGCATTTTTAGGATGTACTAGGGAGACAGATTGCATCATCAACATCCACCAACCACTCTCCAACACTTGTGAACAGCTCTGTAGAACGAATGGGAGTTCTTGACTCAGCATGAGAATGATGACATCATTCACAGCATGCCCCGGCGTTTTCAGGCCTGTATTTCTGCCGGAGATGGTAACACCCTGTAGTGAGCCCTTTAACCAGTTGTTGGAATGTGTGGGGAAATCTGTTAAGTTGGAAAAAACGAAGAACATTTTTGTCTACCGTTATGCGTGTTGCAGTTGTCCACGCTCTGTGTTCTTTGCATTGTTTCTACTTTACTATTACCTGTTTATGCTGTTTTGTCGTAAAATAAACGCACTCTTGCAAAAATTCACTTTGTTGCTTTAATTTTGCTGCTGTAGATGGAGAGACAACTGAACAATAAGTACGGCGGATAGTTCAGGAGAAATGACGTCATAAACACTGAGTTGCGTGAAAAATAGTCGTATCATGTATGGCGTTCAAATTTACCATTTCTTTGCTACTTTCTCTATTCCCAATATTTATCACAGACAGTATCCACATGTGCTGCTGAACGTAGCTTTCCTTTAACAGAGAACAGTAAAGTTGTACTTATGGTTAATAGACTTTTGATTAGAATATTACTACACAATTTGAATCCTCCGAAATCTTCTAATCCTACCCGTTCACAGATGGAGAGTTCTCTCTCAATTACCGTACTGTACATACCAGTGGTCCTAAACAATTTCCCCTCTGACTTTAATGGACTTCTAGTCGCAATCAAGGTTTTTTTGCGATAAGAATAAACAAGACTCAAGTTCAGTGAGAGGGAGAAAGTGCAGATGATGGATGGAAAGGAGGAGAGGAAATGTACATAAAGAGGAGGAAGAACTAAATAGTTATGTAGGGAGGAGGGAGAAGGAGATAGAGAGAGAAAAAGGGCAGGAGGAGAGTCCCAGAGAGAAGGAGAGAGAAGGAAATTAGGATTTACATTCAATTCCAATAAATATTCAGCAGTATAACACTTAGGAATGACAAGATGTCAAGTAATATTTCATTCGATTCGTGTAAATTGATGTCAAAGTTTCATTAACTCATTATTCAGTTGTCTTTCCACTTGCACCAGTAACTTTTTGATATCACACTCGTCACAATGAACTGTAAAGAACTTTTGCAAAAGCAGTGTCATAAAAGTGCAACATAACTGTTAACCTTCCTCTACTTCAGTCTTTGTAGAACTGCTGTTGCAAACAACCTCTGAAAACTACAAGAAATTGGGATCTGATCATGTAACTCAAGCATCTCATGAATTTTCACATCTCACTTACCTCTACGCGTGTTTCTTCAGTCGATTTACAAGAGCAAATTTCCTTTTTCTTCTTTCTTTCTCCCTTAAATGAACAATTAACCCGTTTAAATTGTAATGTTTGTTAGCATGATAAGATCTGATAAAGGCGTACTAATTCATTCATTTTCATTCATTCATTTCATTGTTGCCCTTATGGACAGTGTTTGAACTCGAAAATCACATGATGACACAATTTTCACTTCTTTCCTTTCTTCCTCTTCTCTTCCCAAAATCTCTTCATCCTTTGGCTGTGCTCCTGTTTCCTTTGCTCTGTCCATAATGTTCCTGTCTTCTTTCTCTCCTTTACAATAAATTTTGCACTCCTAACTTTGTTTCTGAAGTATTTCCTGTCTCCTATCATTTGCCTGTTGATCCCTATCTGCCTTAAGTCTTCGTCTATTTCATGATACCAATTTGTTTTCTTGCTTGAGCTGTTTACTACATCAAAAATTTTCTTTGTAAGTCGGTTGTTGTCCATTCTCTGTATGTGCCCATAGAAAGTTAATCTGCGTTTTCTGATCGCGTCTGTTAGTCTGTCAGTGTGCTGGTACAGCTCTTTGGTAGGTCGCTTCATCCATATGCCATCTCTGTGAATTGGTCCAAATATTTTTCTGAGAATTTTGCGTTCTATTTTTTCTGTGTCTATGATGCCTGATGCTCCAATTGTGGTTGTTTCTGACGCGTACTAATAATTATATAAATGTTCAACTTTGTCATTACTTACAAGGAAAATAATTGAAAAACAAAAAAGTTTAGTTACATCTGTCAAATAGAACATGTCATCACAACGAATCGGACAAACTGATATCAGTTGCAACTTCGGCGTTGTTGTAGCTCGGATATTTCTTCAGATTGCAGCACGAGTGCGTTCTACTTGCTCGGAAGTCAGGTAGGATCTTGTCACACTAGTAACCCATTTTCTTCGATTTCGTCAGTTGGAACCTTGTCCTTCCAAAGAGACGAATTGTGAAGCATTACCGGCTTCACTAGTATGAAATAATGAAAATCCCATTATTGTTGCCACTGGAAGCCATTTGAAAGGCTGCACGCAATTGGTACAGCTACCATGCAACGTCCAACGTTTTAGCCATTTAGTGACCAGCGTAAAAGCGCTCCCATAGGAAGGCAAAAAATGTGAATATGTTCCTGTTTATTTAAAAGACTGACTGAGAAGTGGAGCGCTAGCTGCCTCACTCTACCTTCCTCTGTACCTTTAAAAATTCTCCCAAAAATGTTAGCATTCGAACATATTTACGCTTTTTTTAGCACGCAACTGACCACAAACTCCCACAAGTTCCCGTAATGTAACTCGCTCACAGCCACTAGTCCATCGCTGTGTGTCGCTCGCAACCACCGAGTCCCACTTTACCATTTTCGCTCATTCATTCAGCACAACTGATTGTCATCATCTGTTTGTGTCTCTCTGTTATTGTTTCCTGTGTCACAGCCACAGTCCCCTTCGTTCTGTACAGCTAGTACAGCCTCCTCTCACTGTCACCGTCTCCCTCTTGCTCTCTCTTTCTGCTACTGTCTCATTTCTTCCTTCCTACTACTTCTCTCTCTTCTCACTGTCACTACCTCTCTCTTCCTCGTTGTCAATATTATAGACTCTGTCTCCCATTAGCACCTCTCTCTACTTCTCTCCCAGTGGCACCGTCTCCTTCGCTCTTTTTCCTAGCAGTGTCTTGTCACTGTGAACTATGTTGCACTGCCACTGTGTCGCTGTCTTTCTCTTATGCTGTCGCTGTCTCCTCCTCCCTTTAACACAACCACTGCCTAGTTTACTTATGTAAAATGAAAATAATGCAAAATTAATTTTACAACTTAGACCGAATTTCATGTGTAAAATGATACTGCATGTGCTTCAATACTACACTCCTGGAAATTGAAATAAGAACACCGTGAATTCATTGTCCCAGGAAGGGGAAACTTTATTGACACATTCCTGGGGTCAGATACATCACATGATCACACTGACAGAACCACAGGCACGTAGACACAGGCAACAGAGCATGCACAATGTCGGCACTATTACAGTGTATATCCACCTTTCGCAGCAATGCAGGCTGCTATTCTCCCATGGAGACGATCGTAGAGATGCTGGATGTAGTCCTGTGGAACGGCTTGCCATGCCATTTCCACCTGGCGCCTCACTTGGACCAGCGTTCGTGCTGGACGTGCAGACCGCGTGAGACGACGCTTCATCCAGTCCCAAACATGCTCAATGGGGGACAGATCCGGAGATCTTGCTGGCCAGGGTAGTTGACTTACACCTTCTAGAGCACGTTGGGTGGCACGGGATACATGCGGACGTGCATTGTCCTGTTGGAACAGCAAGTTCCCTTGCCGGTCTAGGAATGGTAGAACGATGGGTTCGATGACAGTTTGGATGTACCGTGCACTATTCAGTGTCCCCTCGACGATCACCAGTGGTGTACGGCCAGTGTAGGAGATCGCTCCCCACACCATGATGCCGGGTGTTGGCCCTGTGTGCCTCGGTCGTATGCAGTCCTGATTATGGCGCTCACCTGCACGGCGCCAAACACGCATACGACCATCATTGGCACCAAGGCAGAAGCGACTCTCATCGCTGAAGACGACACGTCTCCATTCGTCCCTCCATTCACGCCTGTCGCGACACCACTGGAGGCGTGCTGCACGATGTTGGGGCGTGAGCGGAAGACGGCCTAACGGTGTGCGGGACCGTAGCCCAGCTTCATGGAGACGGTTGCGAATGGTCCTCGCCGATACCCCAGGAGCAACAGTGTCCCTAATTTGCTGGGAAGTGGCGGTGCGGTCCCCTACGGCACTGCGTAGGATCCTACGGTCTTGGCGTGCATCCGTGCGTCGCTGCGGTCCGGTCCCAGGTCGACGGGCACGTGCACCTTCCGCCGACCACTGGCGACAACATCGATGTACTGTGGAGACCTCACGCCCCACGTGTTGAGCAATTCGGCGGTACGTCCACCCGGCCTCCCGCATGCCCACTATACGCCCTCGCTCAAAGTCCGTCAACTGCACATACGGTTCACGTCCACGCTGTCGCGGCATGCTACCAGTGTTAAAGACTGCGATGGAGCTCCGTATGCCACGGCAAACTGGCTGACACTGACGGCGGCGGTGTACAAATGCTGCGCAGCTAGCGCCATTCGACGGCCAACACCGCGGTTCCTGGTGTGTCCGCTGTGCCGTGCGTGTGATCATTGCTTGTACAGCCCTCTCGCAGTGTCCGGAGCAAGTATGGTGGGTCTGACACACCGGTGTCAATGTGTTCTTTTTTCCATTTCCAGGAGTGTATAACACGGGGTTTCCAGATGATAACGGAGACATTTTGCAGCATATTTCTCCGTGCTACGTCATTTTATATTATTTTACGCGCGGATTTTACTTGTAAGAGCAGGGTATCTTGGAAGCGGATAAAATATCAAGAAAACTTTCAAGGTTGTTCGAGATTGGGATCTTAGGAATATATCGCTAACATTTCAGACATTTGCTGTGTATAGCCGTCTTCGAATCCTCGGCTTGGAATACTTTGACCGCTGGTAAGGGGAAAATTTAGTAAGAAAAGCCTTTCTCTGCGATTTTTCGAGGAAAAGTCCTTGAAGTAATGGTGCCTCCGTAAGTTCTGAAACATCCCCTTAGAAAAATTAAGAGTGACAGTGCTGGTAAACCTCTTACGTTATATGATTTTCAAACAGCTGAGCAAAACTGAACGTGCTCAGACATTTCTCTCTTTACTTATACTGATCAACAGTAAACTGACATACAATACTTTTAGCGCAACGCAATCTGACTTTCAATAATCCCCACAAAAGAATGGCCCTGACTAACAACAACCTATACCTACACAAAAGCTATCAGGCTACTAATGGAAAGGGTCATGACAAACCCACGGCTGCGAACTGTCATATGACAAAATGCAGCAAAATTCAAATTCACAAGCTGCGACATCGTCGCGAGGAAACAGTGACCCGTATATGTAATAAGTTTCCTTTAATTTACGTCTATGGTCACAAACTTTTTGTTAACAGATTACCACTTTCGGTCTTTAATGACCATCATCAGATCTGTTTCATAAAAACATTAGGACTTTGTTTTTTATGAAACAGATCTGATGATGATCATTAAAGACCGAAACCGGTAATCTGTTAACAAAAAGTTTGTGACCATAGATGTAAATTAAAGGAAACTTAAAACTCAAATTCGTTCTTGCTTCCCGGACACCCGTTATCTTCCACTTCTTGCACAACACACGGCGCAGAGCTGGCCGGCTGTGTGACCGTGCACACACCAGCTACTGGTCAAGTCGGAAGCAAATGTCAGTCGCAGCCTCTGGTCCGTAGTGTCACTGTAGTGATTTCTGCACTCCTAATTGCAGATCTGCTGCATTGCCTCCTCGCCGTGTCCTGTGGGCACGCAGCAGTCGCCAGACCGAGGAGCGGGAGCCGTGGTGTGGTCGCTCTGGGTCGCTGCTAGCAGCTTCTGGCCGGTTATTCTAGCGGCGTGGCGCCCGCGGCGGGCACGAGCCGAGGACGCGGCGCCCACCCACGGCGGGGCGGGGGCAGTGCGACGGCAGGCGACGCTAGTCGGCCGACCGCCGGCTGTTTTCCGGGGCCGTCACGCGCGCGCAGGAATGCCCGCGCAGAGGCCGCGATCAGCCGACCAGAATAGCCGACACTGCCACCGCTACCTGTCCGGTCCGGGGGGCCTCAGCTCCGCTCTAGCTCAGCTACGCCGAGGCCGGTGTGGCATTCAGGGGCCCTATTCTGTATCGTTCGTACCGATCGGTGTAGTAGGTTAGTCCCGGTAGTGACGTTCATACCGATCGGTGTAGTAGGTTAGTCTCGGTAGTGACGTCATTTTCGGTTCTTTATCGAAATATCCTATTCGGTAAGCTTCTGAGACTTGTCACCGAACGGTCCTCCCACCGTTTTTACGACAATTGTACCGAGAGGTTTTGGATTTCGGTATGTCCCTGTTGATCGGTGAGCTGTGGTTTATGTACACCTGTAATTTGTTATTTTAAATATATTTAGCGGTTTTAGGTTTGGATATAGTGATTGTGTTATTAAAGAATCACCAGAGGACACATCCGGTTGGAAAGGGAGTTCATAATAGACTATTTTCCGTTGTTAGAAATATGGTTAGGTTGTTAGTGTGAATGATAACTGTTGTGTACATAGTTCCGCATAGTCAGCGCGTACACAACTTTCCCACAAGAGCGCGCCCCGCTAAGCACAACAGCGCTGGCGCAGCGCTCGTCCGTCTCCGCACTACGAGATGGCGCTGCCATAGAGACGAACCAAATTCTGCTTCCGCCGATCGGCGTATTAATATGTAACGCAGCCAATGAGATTGCTGCTAACGTAGAACCTTTTCTCCTAGTGGATCACATTCGCGCAGTTATACATGAACGTGCGAGGTATTATAATGAGTGTACAGCCCTCCGATTAGTCAGTCTGCATTTGCCTGCACCAGTCTGTACCATTCTGCATTTGTCTGCACCAGTCTGCACCAGTCTACATTTGTCTGTACCAGTCTATAGTCAAGTTTCAGTCTGCGCGTAATAAGATTACCATATTTCTGTACATAGCCATGAAGATAAATGTATAGACATTTTTGTCAAGTATCAGAGATACATGTGAGAATAAGATTAACGTACCAATACCAAAGGAACTTCAGATTGTCAATTGTAAATAGCATCCAGAAGCAAGTTAAGTAATTTTTATGCTTGTTATTATTTTAATAAATGTGTGTGAAAATTAATCAACTTCTGTTTAAAGTTGGTCACCGTCAATCTGCTACTCTAAGCGTGCAAGTGGCATTTCTATCGTCTGACCTAACGGCAGAAGATAAAGACGCCACAATAAGACCACGAGACATATTGCTGACACTCACCTACTTCGTTAGAGCGACAAGTCAAATAATCTGATGGTGTGTGTACTGAAGGTCTTACAGTACGCACGCCACAATAACATAAAAAAAAGTTTTCGGTCAATATTCTCTCAAAATACTTGTTATTTTTATGCAAATAAGAATTTAAAGATAATTAAATATCAAGACGTCGGCTCTGCTTACGTATATTACATGAGTGTGAACTGACGTTACTAGTGCCTTTGTGTACTTTTTTCCACAAATGGTATAGGTAGTAATTATCGAAACGTGCGTACAACTTTCAAGTAACAATGGAAAGCAATTATGTGAAGCCTGATATTGGTAACCTTCCAAACTATCACGTATTTATGACTTACGCATCACCGTTTGGCAACGAAGTCAGCCTACGTTCTTTTACACAATACTAAAAGAACTGAGCAGCTCGTACTTGTTGCTTGGTGTGGCCAAGTGGCCTTCGTACGAACCTCCGATAGCGGTGGACAACATTTCGCCTTCTCTTGCACACATTGCCTCATTTCTTGTTGATTATAGTTATGTTCGTCTGAAAGTACCTTCGACGGGAATACCCACGACTCGGGAGATCTATAGGTGCTTGATGGATCACCGTGGCCGCAACATAATGGAATTCAAATCCCGTCGAGAACGTGGAACCACATTTGGTGTGCAGTGCATACTCAATTACTGTCACCAGCAGCGAGATCGATGTGGTATATTCTTATAAACCGTAAACTTGTCACCAGGAGTCGATTACATACAATTCATATGGTCGATTCTCCTCTTTGCACAAACTGTGGACTGTTAGCAACGGAAGAACATGGTTTAGTGTGTGGCGCAGCGAGGGACGTCTGGATGCTGACGCGCCTTCCTTCGGCGCACTAACTACACAGAAATCACATCGGATGTACTCTTTTCTACCGGACAAGACCTTTTTTCCTAAACAAAAGACGTATGCGGTCAATTGGATCGCTGGACATGCGACGAAATATTTCTATTCGTACGATCTTAAGTCCATGATGGATTATTGGCTGTATTTGCAAGAACAACACGAGCTCATCCGGAGTCATACGAAATACAGGAATTATTTTTCCAATTTTTTAGGAAGTGTTTTTCACAACCCGCCCGAAAGCTGTGGTGTCGCAGAAATGAGAAGATTCCTGCAGCAGACCGACTAGTGACAGTACTGCGCGGTTCAATTATATTGGCATATAGTACACTGAAAAGAAAACTGGCCCCTACCTGTTGGCGCCAGTTATGACTGGATTACGTTAACGTGAAAAGAAAAAAAGGGGCAACGATGGTAAACACCGAAACCGCGTTAGATAATGCTCCTTCGAATGGTCGACGCAGGAGAAATATATGCCGCCCACAATGGCAGAAATGGTCAAGATTATATGCCTTTCTGCCAGATTTATGATGCGACACCGCGTGCTGCAGGGATTGTGATGTAGATGATAACTTCATATTCACTCCCGTCCGTGACTGGCTTGTCATTTACTTTATTCATGTCACACAAAAAAGTGGTTAGCGCGCGGGAATGCCATTCAAAAGGACACGGGTTCGCGCATGGATGGATGCAAAGATTTTTTCCCCTCTCCATATATGCAACACGTTCTGAGACATTGTTATTCGTGTAAGTTAAGATTTTTCTGCACTATTCGTTATTACTTACATGTAAGAGCGCACTTCCTCAGTAATGATTTCGTGATTTCCGTGTGTTTGAAAAACGAAATATGAAATTGCTGGAGATGAAATTGCTGTGAGTGAAACAACCGACAGTGACCCTTATATTTTTTTCTTGTCAGAAATAATTCACCATTTTTTTCCGAATTTGTAGCGATTTGCCGGCCCGTGTGGCCGTGCGGTTCTAGGCGCTTCAATCTGGAACCCCGTGACCGCTACGGTCGCAGGTTCGAATCCTGCCTCGGGCATGGATGTGTGTGATGTCCTTAGGTTAGTTAGGTTTAAGTAGTTCTAAGTTCTTGGGGACTGATGACCACAGATGTTAAGTCCCATAGTCCTCAGAGCCATTTTAACCATTTTTTGTAGCGATTTCCGAGTATGCGGTTAGACAGGAATCTAAGAGCACAACTTAAATTACTGGGAATGCAAGTAGCAGAAGTCATCTTCATAATCTTGATTGTCACAAGTATTTATCTGCGATCGAATCCTCAACCACAGTAGACAGAGGTGAAAGATGTCTGCCGTAATATTTCTAGACTGTAGCACCCACCACGTACGAAACATTTTCATTCACAAGATGCATGTTATAAACTTCGACGAACTGTAGGAGCTCTCGAAAATGCGGTTTTTTTTTTTAATTTTGTTTTTAAGATCCAAATCGTTGACGTATCATACAGGGAAGTGGGCGACTTAATTATTTGGACCTCTAGGAGCAAGTTATAACCACATTCTGTTTACCTTCTTATTCTTTGAAACGCTCAGAAACAATCTTTCGGTTGTTTTTATAGATGTATTAGTGCAATGTGGTACTACATACTATTCCTAACTCATTTTCCGAAACGTAAAATCCAAAACACGACCGAGCGAGGTGGCGCAGTGGTTAGACACTGGACTCGCATTCGGGAGGACGACGGTTCAATCCCGCGTCCGGCTATCCTGATTTAGGTTTTCCGTGATTTCCCTAAATCGCTCCAGGCAAATGCCGGGATGGTTCCTTTCAAAGGGCACGGCCGACTTCCTTCCCCGTCCTTCCCTAATCCGATGAGACCGATGACCTCGCTGTCTGGTCTCCTTCCCCAAAACAACCAACCAACCATCCCAAACACGATGTCAGTGTGAATGAGAATAAGATGACATAATGCGGCATTTACGACAATCTGCAGAATACAGTCAAATACGCTATCGTTATTATGCATGCATGGAAACATGCTGTCAGAGAAACTGTAAAAAAATTTATGCACTTCAGCTGAGAATGATGGAAATGGATATAATGCGCCTGAGACTGTTAAGGAGGAGGCAAGGGCGATGAAGGCGGGCACGTCAGCTCGATGGAATGCGGCAACGTAAACGCAATTTTCGTTACTTGGAAGAATGGCGCGCCTGTGTCGTCTGCTAGCCGCTTTGTGTTCGTGCGAACGGTATCGCTACCGAAATGCATACTGAATATTGCAGGGACTCTAATTCGAGACCTAGACCGTTCGGTGCTCTTGAGTACCGAAACGATCGGCACAATGGTGGAAAGATACAGAATTAGCACACAGGCTTCTGACACCACGGGCGTCTTTGTCTGTTATAAACTCAGTAAACGCGCATATCGTCTACTAACGAACAAGGGGATCACGGATTTACCTCAAACTTTGTACACCTTTAGTAGGCCATTAAAACAACACAATGTGCCAGTAACAAGATGCACTACTCTGACAGTTCCGAGGAAATCGCAAGAGAAGTTCTACGCGTCTATTTACATAACTAATATGTCTTTGCATAGGTGCCGGTTGTTAGAGTTCATTGCGGTCGCAAGACGAACATGTATTAGGCGACTGTTCGCCTTCCACTCAAAACTTAATTTCTGTAGTACAAGTGTAAATTCTGCGATATTCAAAAAATTTGCACCCACACTACTCGTTCTTGCGACATTAAGAACGTCTCACCGCTACGCAGGCTAACTGCTAAATGAGACCTGCCTCTGTTTCTGTGGCTCGAAGCGTCGAGGTGCAAAATAGTTCCTGGTACCTTACCACACTGTATATTATAAGGGATTTCGCAAATCTACATCTACATGGATACTCTGCAAATCATATTTAAGTGCCTGGCAGAGGCTTCATCGAACCACCTTCACAATTCCCTATTATTCCAATCTCCTATAGCGCGCTGAAAGAATGAACACCTATATCTTTCCGTACTAGCTCTGATTTCCCTTATTTTATTGTGGTGATCGTTCCTCCCTATGTAGGTCAGTGTCAACAAAAGCCGGCCGGAGTGGCCGTGCGGTTCTGGGCGCTACAGTGTGGAGCCGAGCGACCGCTACGGTCGCAGGTTTGAATCCTGCCTCGGGCATGGATGTGTGTGATGTCCTTAGGTTAGTTAGTTTTAATTAGTTCTAAGTTCTAGGCGACACATGACCCAGAAGTTAAGTCGCATAGTGCTCAGATCCATTTGAACCATTTTTTTGTCAACAAAATATTTTCGCATTCGGAGCAGAAAGTTAGTGATTGGAATTTCGTGAGAATATTCCGTCGCAACGAGAAACGCCATTCTTTTAATGATGTCCAGCCCAAATCCTGTATCATATATGTGACACTCTCTCCCATATTTCGCGATAATACAAAACGTGCTGCCTTTCTTTAAACTTTTTCGATGTACTCCGTCAGTCCTATCTGGTAAGGATCCCACAGCGCGGAGCAATATTCTAAGAAAGGGCGGACAGGCGTAGTGTAGGCAGTCTCCTTAGTAGGTCTGTTACTTTTTCTAAGTGTCCTGACAATAAAACGCAGTCTTTGGTTAGCCTTCCCCACAACATTTTCTATGTGTTCCTTCCAATTTAAGTTGTTCGCAACTATAATACCTAGGTATTTAGTTGAATTTATGGCTTTTAGATTAGACTCATTTAACGTGTAACCGAAGTTTAACCTTTCAGCACTCATGTGGATGACCTCACACTTTTCGTTATTTAGGGTCAACTCCCACTTTTAGCAGCGTTCAGATATTCAGATATTTTTTCTAAATCGTTTTGCAGTTTGTTTTGATCTTCTGATGACTTTATTAATCGACAAACGACAACGTCATCTGCAAACAACCGAAGACGGCTGCTCAGATTGTCTCCCAAATCGTTTATATAGATAAAGAACAGCAAAGGGCCTATAACACTACCTTGGGGAACGCCAGAAATCACTTCTGTTTCACTCGATGACTTTCCGTCAGTTACTGCGAACTGTGACCTCTCTGACAGGAAATCACAAATCCAGTCACATAACTGAGACGATATTCCATAGGCACTCAATTTCACTACGAGCCGCTTGTGTGGTACAGTGTCAAAAGCCTTCCGGATATCCAGAAATATGGTATCGATTTGAAGTCCCTTGTCAATAGCACTCGACACTTCATGTAAATAAAGAGCTAGTTCTGTTTCACAGGAACGATGTTTTCTAAACCCATGTTGGCTGTGTGTCAATAGATCGTTTACTTTCAGGTAATTCATAATGTTCGAACACAATATATGTTCCAAAATCCTGCTGCATATCGTCGTTAACGATATGGGCCTGTAATCTAGTGGATTATTCCTACTACCTTTCTTGAATATTGGTGTGACATGTGCAACTTTCCAATCTTTGGGTACGGTACGATAGGCATACATTTTCAGGAAAATTATACGTTTCTTCATTTACTTGCCGATACTCACAACATTGTTTGTTCTAATAATTAAATTTAATGAAAAATAGCAGGCAGTGAAATAACATGAAATTCACTAAAACCTCATGCAAATACACGTGTTTTTTAGTTATATTACATCTCAAATGTCATACAAATGAAGTAATATTGCCAGCGATGAAAAATATGTTGATGAAAAATTATGTCAGAGCGTGAGTCGAACCATCGCCTCATACGCGTTAAACTTACTTAGCTCGAACCCTGGCCACTTGACCACCATGAACTGTAAAGTCCGGCACCTAGGTACATATACATCAGTTACCTAATAGACGTATAAAACTTCTCTTGCGATTTTCTCGGAATTGCCAGAGACCTTACTACTTAAACATTACCTTGTTTTAATGGCCTACTAAATGTGTACAAAGTTTGAAGTAAATCTGTGATTCCAACGTCGTGACCCCTCCCCCCCCCCCCCTTATAAGATCGTATTCGGGTTAATCGATAGAAAAGTGTATTTAACAACAAAGTAAAACATGCACATATATCATACATGAACAACAACCCGCAGCGTCGGTAATTGCTTGACATCTCCGAGGTATCTACGTCACATCTACATCTATATGATTATTCTGTAATTCTCAATTAGGCACCTGGCAAATGGTTCGTCGAACCACCTTTAAGAAACTTCCCTACCGTTCCACTCAGGAACAGTGCGCGGGGAAAACGAACACCTATATCTTTCGGTGCGAGCTCTGATTTTCGTGTTTTGTTATGATAGCCATTTATCCCTACGTAAGTGGGCCACAAAAAAATATTTTCACACTCTGAGGAGAAAGTTGGCTATTGAAATTTCGTGAAAAGGTCCTGAAATTTCATTACAAGGTACCGCCGCGGTGAGAAACGCCTTTGTTTTAATGACTGCCACCGCAATTCGTGTAACATATCCGTGGCAGTCTCTCCCTTATTTCGCAATAATAAAAACTAGCTGCCCTTCTTTGAACTTTATCTTACGCGGATCCCAAACCGCACAGCACTACTCCGGAAGAAGGCGGACAAGCGTAATGTAGGCAGTCTCTTTAGTAGACCTATTGCACGTTCTAACCGTTCTATGGTTTGCTTTCCCTACAACATTACCTTTGTGATTGCTCAAATTTAAATTACTCGTAATTGTAATCCCTGCGCATTTAGTTGACTTTACAGTCTTTAGATTCGTGTGATTTATAGAGTAACTGATTCAGCGGATTATTTTTAGTGTTCATGTGAATGACATCACACTTTTCATGATTTAGAGTCAATTGACACTTTTCACATCACATAGATATCTTGTTTAAATCATTTCGCAGTTTGTTTTGATCATCTAATGACTTTGCTAGACGGTAAATTGACAGCGCCATATGCAAAAGCTCTAACAGGGCTGCTCGGATTGTCTCCTAAATCGTTTGTGTATGTCAGGAAAAACAGAGAGCCTTCGCTGGGGAACGCTAGACATTTCTTCTGTTTTACTCGATGACTTTCCACCAGTTATTGCGAATTGTGACATTTCTGACAGGAAATCACAAATCTAGCCACACAACTGAGACGATACTCCGTAGGCCGGCAATTTAATTAGAAGCCGCTTGTGAGCGACGGTGTCAAAATGCTTCTGGAAATCTAAAAATATAGAATCAATTTGACGTCCCCTGTCGTTAGCACTCATTACTGCGTGCGAATAAAGAGCTATTTGTGTTTCTCAAGAACAATATTTTCTGAATCAGAGCTGGTGGCTATTTGAAAATAACTTGTTCCTTCGAGGTGATTCATAATGTTCGAGCACAGTACATCTTCCAAAACCCCTACTGCAAATGAACATTGGTGATATGGGTCTGTAATTCAGTGGATGATTCCTACGTTCTTCCCTTGCGTGTTGGTGTGACTTGTGCAACTTTCCAGACTTTAGGTACGGATCTTTCTACAAGCAAGAGGTTGTAGATGATCGCTCAGCACGGAGCTATTCTGTCAGCACACTCTGAGAGGAACCTAACTGGTATTCAATGTGGACCAGAAGCCTTCCCTTTTTTAAGTGTTTTAAGCTGCTTTGCAGTAACGAGGATATCTGCTTCTAAGTTGAAACTAAGTTTTCCGCGTATTCACTTGTAAGAGACCTCCAAATGCGTCGAATTTGCGTTGACAGCTGTTTCACAGTGTATTTCGCTTGTTCTTGACGCAATGTTAAGAATTGGTTTCCCGAAAAAAGATTAATAATTTTTTTTCAATTTTGGAGTCACTTTACCTATTCAGTCATATTCTTCAAAGTCTTACACATTTTGAATCAATTTATAGCGTGTTACGCATTTTTCTAAAAATGGCTTCGATTTCTCCATTTATTTATACTCCGCGTCATGCCTCACTTTCGGTCGTTCGGGATGGCTGCAGAGAACTGCAGCCTCAAAACGCAACTTGTGAGCAGTACTCATGTCATTTATTGTCTATCTCAGTCAAGAATTCTAGTAAATTAATGTTTTATGAGCATTGCACGAAGGACAAAGGTTTATTCTATTGAGCTGTGAAAGAACAAATGTGACATCTTTCACCGTGTGAGTGTAATGCTGACCATGCTCCTACTTAAGAGACTATATATTCAGAACGGCAAAAATACATGGTCATTTCGATAGATGAAACCCGCAACAGCTGCGTCAGAATGATTATTAATCATGACTAGTTTCGTGACATTATATATAGTTTCAGGTAAGAAACTGCTGACCCAAAGAAGGTACAATAACCGAATCAGAATTATCTTAAAACAAAACATCGAATTGATAAAATTCTGACAGACACACAATAATATATATGGCCGTTTAACACATAATGTCCCTAAAACTTCGTAAGCTACGTCTCCTATCTTCCAGCAGAAACCTGGCATCACGAAGTATGCATCCTTCAGAGAAGGACATAGTCCTAGAAACAAGAATCCATAATTATTATAAAAATGTATGCATGCCTGTATGTGTGTATGTTCCACATCTCCTCCTAAGCCATAGCACCATTTTCAACCAAACTTCGTACACGTATCTCTCACACAGCATCATTTTCAACCAAACTTCGTACACGTATCTCTCACTATCTGGAAATAATTGCTGTGGGGATAAGAACCGCCTGCCTACCAAAGATGTGCGGGGTGTGAAAAAGGAGTGTGGACCCTGATGTGTAAACACCCAGACTTAATTCATCCAGTATTTGAGAATGAAAGCACGTAGAGATTTGCAACGAACTTGACACACAATTTCAAACGTTTACCAAACATTTTCTCGCAGACAATCCCTATAAAACGATGAAAAGGAAGAAAATGATCGCTTACAACATTTTCGCTGTTTTGATGTTGATGCTTTAAAACAGTTACATCAGGCATTATGTTTTAATTTATTACTTCTTTACTACTAACTATATTCCCGGCGCATTTTGTGGACCCTACTCACAGACACCACAGAATGTATCTGCAAAATTATACCATTGTACGATACGTAGTTCAGGAGATATGACTTCTACTGTAAGATATGATGTTTACTCTGTTTTTATGTCACGTTCATCATATATATCATCCTTTTCACAGTTTTTTACAATTATTTCAGCACTTTTTATGAGACAGTTATTATTTGAAACTGGTGTGTGGTGCGCTGGCATACATGGCATGTGTCAGATTGGAATTCCAAAGGTGTTAGGTTTGATCCCCAGTTGGTCTTTTCTATATCCTCCGTCGCTTCTTTCACCTCTGACAGTGCATCGTCTGTGTGAAAAATGGTACGTTTCGGCATAATTCGGAATCCATTTTAAATTGCATGTCCCCATGTAACTGGCCGTGTAAGTGCGGTCAGAGATCGGGGCAAGGTAAGGACCTTTGTCTAGTAAAACACGTAAGTGTTTAAACCAGATTTCTGGGTTGACAACAGCTGAACCTTGACTGTCTTGCAAGCCAGAAATCTTTCGCAAAGTAAATGACGCTGCAAACTGGCTGTATTTCAGGTTATGTCTTTCCAACATTCTACTGGCTTTTGAAACGTAATTTATGTGACACTCACTAACGAATTACGATAACTGTTTTTCATAGGCCGTGTGAAGTACAGGATGTTTCAAAGATATTCATTCGATTTTATATGTTCTAAATGAACGAAACGAAATGTTTACTTCCTCGCCACTTAAAAGTTGTCCATTCATGTCGATGGCGACCGGGCTACTCGCGGTGCATCTCGCTTGCTCGCTCGTCCATTAGTAGTAGAGAAGGCCGCAACACAGACAGAAACTATGTTTTGCATTCTCTGTTTCAACAGGGGAAGTTCAGGTATAACTGCGCGGCATGATTTTCGTCGAGTGCGTGCCACTTTACTTTCTGCCTAGTAATGGGCGTAAGGATCTGGTATTGCCACTTGCCCGACTGCTACGGTCGCAGGTTCGAATCCTGCCTCGGGCATGGATGTGTGTGATGTCCTTAGGTTAGTTAGGTTTAAGTAGTTCTAAGTTCTAGGGGAGTGATGACCACAGCTGTTAAGTCCCATAGTGCTCAGAGCCATTTGAACCATTTATTGCCACTTGCCCTCCATCGGTAGCCTAAACTCACGATGTGATCTTTTTGTATGTGAGAGTTTGTAGAAGACTCCGTCTACGTGTCTTCTGTTCCGTCAGCATTTGGTGAATCCAAGAGCGGTTAATGCAATGACTACGCACATGCTGGCAAATGTAGGTGACGAGTCTGATTATACTCTCTGTTTGTTGTGCGTCCAGAGGAGGGAACATTTAGCATTTCTGACAGGTAAAGTATCCTAAATCTAATAGTAAAAAGTACGTGCATACATGTAAGAGATGAAGGGGTGGACAAAAATGTGAAAACATCGCTAGAAATGGGTTCATAAACATAAACACAGATGCAAGCCAAACCTGCAGATCGTACTGTTGAATATGACCACGCAGGGCACTGGTGCAATTCCATCAATACGATGTAATTTACGGTAGTGGTCAGAACGGTGTTCTGTGTAGTTGCGAGTGCTTTATGTTGGAGATAAGCGAAGTCAAAAATGTGCAAATTGTTGGTGCCCGTACGGTGGAGGCTTCCGTAATCAAAGTACATCTACATTCACATAAAAACTCCTCAACGTACCGTAAGGAGCGTGGAGGAGGGTGCCTTGTCATTTCCTTTCCTGTTCATCTCGAAAATAGAGCGAGGGAAATCCACTATGTACACTACTGGGCATTAAAACTGCTACACCAAGAAGAAATGCAGATGATAAACGGGTATTCATTGGACAAATATATTATACTACAACTGACATGTGATTACATTTTCACGCAATTTGGGTGCATAGGACCCAGAACAACCACCTTCGGCCGTAATAACGGCCTCGATACGCATGGGCATTGAGTCAAACAGGGCTTGGATGGTGTGTACAGGTACAGCTGCCCACGCAGCCTCAACGCGATACCACAGTTCATCAACAGTAGTGTCTGGAGTATTGCGACGAGCCAGTTGCTCGGCCACCCCTGACCAGACGTTTTCAGTTGGTGAGAGATATGGAGAATGTGCTGGCCGGGGCAGCAGTCGAACATTTTCTGTGTCCATAAAGGACCGTACAGGACCAGCAACATGCGGTCGTGCATTATCCTGCTGAAATGTAGGGTTTCGCGGTGATCGAATGAAGGGTAGAGCCACGGGTCGTAACACATCTGAAAAGTAACGTCCACTGTTCAAATTGCAATGTCGTGATACGATAAACCGCATTCGCGATAGGCTACAATCCGACCTTTATCAAAGTCGGACACGTGATGGTACGCATTTCTGCTCCTTACACGAGGCATCACAACAACGTTTCACCAGGCAACGCCGGTCAACTGCTGTTTGTGTATGAGAAATCGGTTGGAAACTTCCTCATGTCAGCACGTTGTAGGTGTCGCCACCGGCGCCAACCTTGTGTGAATGCTCTGAAGAGCTAATCATTTGCATATCACAGCATCTTCTTCCTGTCGGTTAAATTTCGCGTCTGTAGTACGTCATCTTCGTGGTGTAGCAATTTTAATGGCCAGAAGTGTATATTCCTTTGTATGAGCCCTAATTTCTCGTGTCTTATCTTCGTGTTCCTTACGCGCAAGGTATGTTGGCGGCACTAGAATCGTTCAGCAGTCAGCTTCAAATGCCGGTTCTCTAAATTTTCTCAACAGTTTTTCTCGAAAAGAACGTCGCCTACCCTCCAAGGATTCTCATTTGAGTTGCCGAAGCATCCCCGGAACACCTACGTGTTGTTCGAACCTATCGGTAACAGATCTATCAACCCAACTCTGAACTGCTTTGATGTCCTCCTCCCATCCGACCTGGTAGAGATCCCAACCACTCAAACAGTATTCAGGAATATGTCGGACCAGCTTCCTATAAGCGGACTCCTTTGCAGCTGAGCCACTCTTTCCTAGAATTCTCCAAATAAACCGAAGTCGACCATTCGCCTTCCCTACCACAGTTATCACACACTTGTTCCAGCTCATACTGTTTTACAACGTTACGCCTAGATAATCAAATGATTTGACTGTGTCAAACAGGACACTAGTAATACTGTATCCGAACATTACAGGTTTACTCTCCCTACTCATCCGCATTAACTTACATTCTTCCTCATTTAGGGCTTGCTGCCATTGTTCTCACCAACTGAAAATCTCGTATAAGTCGTTTTCTATCTTCCTACAGTCACTCAACTTCGACACCTTACCGTACACCACGAGATCATCAGCAAACTTGCGCAGATTGCTGCCCACCCTGTTCGCCAAATTATTTATGTATGTAGAGAACAACAGTGGTCCTGTCACTGCTGATGATACCCTTGTCGCTGATGAACACTCGCCGTCGAGTTATATTTTCTGGGTTCTATTATTTAAGAAGTCTTCGATCCTCTCACATATTTGAGAACTTATTCCATATGCTCGCACCTTCGTTAACAGCCTGCAGTGGGACAACGTGTCAAATGCTTTCCGGAAATCAAGAAATATGGAGTCAGAACGTTGCCCTTCATCCGTAGTTCTCAGTAAATCATGTGAGAAAACTGCAAGCTGAGTTTCGCAAGAGTTTCTAACACCACGCTGATTCGTGAACATAAGCTTCTCAGTCTCAAGAAAGTTTATTGTATTCGAAATGTGAATATGGTCAAGGGAGGCAAAGCCGAAGTGTTTGGCATCGTATCGAAGATTTATACGGCTTACAGAGGAACACACCATGAGTATCATTACGCTCACAATCACGAATATCACACGATCGTGATTTAAGCCGCTCGACATTGCAGTCCTCAGCGCGCACACATACGAATTGTTTAGAATCTTTAATCGGCTCATTCGGTCAGTCACACAGCGCAGTACACTTAGCCTTACGCTGCAGCCTGACGACCTGGAACGCTGTGGCTGCCAAGAGTAGGTGTTTCTCCTGCGATGCCCGCAAACCGCGTAGCAACAGCGCAACGCTGAAGAGGTGCCTCCGTCCCTGACGCCTTGGGCCACTACGACGTGGTTATTAATAGCGCGACCAAGTACTGTCTCTACTCTAGTGCTGTTCTCTCGGCAGCTTTTTATACTGGCCAAGAGGAAAAGATCTGCACTACAATATAAATACCTAGTACTAATTTGTGCCAGAATTACGAGAACAATATTTAAAAAAAACTGAATTTCATAAACATTTTAGGACGCTTGATGAAATATCGATATATCGCTGTTCTTTCCAAAAATTTTGATGTACGCTGGCACATTATAATCCACTATATATTGATACACTCCTGGAAATTGAAATAAGAACACCGTGAATTCATTGTCCCAGGAAGGGGAAACTTTATTGACACATTCCTGGGGTCAGATACATCACATGATCACACTGACAGAACCACAGGCACATAGACACAGGCAACAGAGCATGCACAATGTCGGCACTAGTACAGTGTATATCCACCTTTCGCAGCAATGCAGGCTGCTATTCTCCCATGGAGACGATCGTAGAGATGCTGGATGTAGTCCTGTGGAACGGCTTGCCATGCCATTTCCACCTGGCGCCTCACTTGGACCAGCGTTCGTGCTGGACGTGCAGACCGCGTGAGACGACGCTTCATCCAGTCCCAAACATGCTCAATGGGGGACAGATCCGGAGATCTTGCTGGCCAGGGTAGTTGACTTACACCTTCTAGAGCACGTTGGGTGGCACGGGATACATGCAGACGTGCATTGTCCTGTTGGAACAGCAAGTTCCCTTGCCGGTCTAGGAATGGTAGAACGATGGGTTCGATGACGGTTTGGATGTACCGTGCACTATTCAGTGTCCCCTCGACGATCACCAGTGGTGTACGGCCAGTGTAGGAGATCGCTCCCCACACCATGATGCCGGGTGTTGGCCCTGTGTGCCTCGGTCGTATGCAGTCCTGATTGTGGCGCTCACCTGCACGGCGCCAAACACGCATACGACCATCATTAGCACCAAGGCAGAAGCGACTCTCATCGCTGAAGACGACACGTCCCCATTCGTCCCTCCATTCACGCCTGTCGCGTCACCACTGGAGGCGGGCTGCACGATGTTGGGGCGTGAGCGGAAGACGGCCTAACGGTGTGCGGGACCGTAGCCCAGCTTCATGGAGACGGTTGCGAATGGTCCTCGCCGATACCCCAGGAGCAACAGTGTCCCTAATTTGCTGGGAAGTGGCGGTGCGGTCCCCTACGGCACTGCGTAGGATCCTACGGTCTTGGCGTGCATCCGTGCGTCGCTGCGGTCCGGTCCCAGGTCGACGGGCACGTGCACCTTCCGCCGACGGTTCACGTCCACGCTGTCGCGGCATGCTACCAGTGTTAAAGACTGCGATGGAGCTCCGTATGCCACGGCAAACTGGCTGACACTGACGGCGGCGGTGCACAAATGCTGCGCAGCTAGCCCCATTCGACGGCCAACACCGCGGTTCCTGGTGTGTCCGCTGTGCCGTGCGTGTGATCATTGTTTGTACAGCCCTCTCGCAGTGTCCGGAGCAAGTATGGTGGGTCTGACACATCGATGTCAATGTGTTCTTTTTTCCATTTCCAGGAGTGTATATCGACAGCTGAAGGGCACTATCGAGCGCCAATGGTGGTGGCTGGTGGTGGCTCCACAATTGAGTGGGATGCGTTTAGATGGTATGGTCTGATTCCACTGGTCCAACTGAACGGATCATTGACTGGAAATGGTTCTGTCCGGCAACATGGAGACCATTAGCAGCCATTCGTGCACTTCCTGTTCCCGAACCATGATCGCCATATAACCCGGCCACAGTTGTTGGTTTGAAGAACATTCTGGACAAGTCTAGCGAATGATCGCCCGTCATGAATCCCATCGAAAAGTTATGTAAAGGTCAGTTCGTGCACAAAATCATGCACTGCGAACACTTTCACAATTATGGACGACTATAGAAGCGGCATGGCTCATTATTTTTGCAGGAGGCTTCCAACGACTTGTTGAGTCCCTGCCAAGTCGATTTGCTGCAGTACGCAGGGAAAAAGGAGGCTCGACACGATATTAGGAGGTATGCCACGACTTTTGTCACCTCAGTGTACGTAGAAATTCCTCTAACGGTGAAGTCACTATCTGTCCTTAGCTATGTCTGTGCACTCATCGACTCCTGTTTCAGATGCAGACGTTAGTAACAAGGGCTCAGTGCTCACTGACTGATATCTTTTCTTCTTTTAGTTTGCAGCAGAGCACCATTCCTCTCTTGTCTGCCTTCCTCTTCATTTCCACGTATGTGTTACATCCAACGTCATTCATGATCTGTAGCATGTATGATATCCTTGGTAGCCCCGCCGATTCCTTCCCTCCATAGCTCCATCCGTTATTGTTCCAAAGATGTTGTTGTCTCGTAGGATGTGCCTTAGAAGTTTGTCTCTTCTTGTTTGGATGCACCTCCACAGAGATCTGGTTTCCTGTACCCTTCTAAGCACCTCTTCATTTATTACTTTGTCTCTCCAGCTGATCTTCATCATCCTTCTACAGCACCACATCTCCAGGGCCTCTAGCCGTCTTCTCTCTTCTCTTCCAATTGTCCAAGTTTTACATCCGTATAGGGCCACACTCCAAACGAAACCTTTCATTACACGTTTCCTTATTTTCAGACTGATGTTGTTGCTGGTGAGTAAGTTCCTTCTCCGATTAAATGCAATTTTGACCTTTTGTATTCTGCTGACAATTTCTGTCCGGCTTCTACCAACCCTTGTGATTTTGCTTCCCAGGTAAGTAAATTCCGCTATCACTTCCAGCTCCTCTCTTCCATTTCTCATTCTCAGAGGTTCATATTCTGCTCCTATACTGCATACCATCACTTTAGTCTTTTTCTTGTTTATTCTCATTCCATACTGATCGCATAGGATTTTTTCCATTGTTCTGAGGACTTCCTCTAGTTCTTTTGTCTCCGAGACTATAGCGATATCATCTACATTACGTAGCATGTCTATCTTCTGCCCAATAAGTTTGGTCCCCACCTCAGTAGTTTCTCGAACTTGGTCTATAGCTTCCTGGTTGTAAGCATTGAATATAAGAGGAGAGAGAGCACATCCTTGTCTTATCCCTTTTCTAATATTTGCTTCTTGTTCCTAGTGGCAGTTCCTAATCACTGCAACCTCATTCTTATAGAAACTGAGTATCACACGGATGTCTTTGTACTTTATTCCACTTTTCCTCAGCACTCTGAACATATCTTGGCAGGTAACGTTGTCAAATGCATTTCCCATTGCTACAAAGGCAATCTAGGTTGGTTTATTTTTCTGTAATTGCTTTTTGATAACGAGTCTCAGTGCCAGAATCGCCTCTCTTGTTCCCAGTCCCCTTCTGAAACCAAAATGATCTTCACTCAGCATATCCTCCACCTTCTCTTCAATTCTCTTGAGAACTATTTTTATGAGAATGTGATATTAGGCTTAGAGTTCGGTACTGTTCACGTTTTGTAGCTGCTGCCTTCTTTGGTATAGGAACAATGATACATATTTGGAAGTCTGTCGGTATCTCTCCTGTGTTATAGATGGACCTAAGAAGTATAAACAGCATCATTTTCATGCTGTCACCAGCATTGTTTATTTGTTCTAAAAGGATGTCGTCAATACCCGTTGCTTTGTTGTCCCGTAGTTCTTTTAGAACTCTGTCAAATTCTTCTTGCAGAATGTCATCTCCCTTGTCATCTTCGTCTACTTCCTCCGAAAGAGGTGTTCCGGCATACAACTCCTCTATGTCTTCTTTCCATCTCTTCACCATGTCTTTACCAAACAGCATTTTCCCCTCTTTATTTTCTGTTGTTCCTGAGAGTGTTGTTTTACGTTTGTTAAAAAAATTGATCTGCTGTTCTTTAGGCTAAATCAGTTCTTCCGTTTTGCTTATTTTCTTCCACTTCCCTGCACATTTCTTCAAGAAAATTTTCTTACTTTCCTAGTTTCTCTATTAACTAAATTCCTTAGTCTTCTGTATTCAGCTTTTCCTTGATCATCACTTGCATTTTTGTATTATCTCCTGTTTTCTATAAGCTCAATAATATCTGCTGTAATCCACTTCCCCTTGTTTTTGGGTTCAGTTCTTCCAACTATCTTTTCTGCTGCTTTGTATATAGCAGATTTAATTTGATCCCAGTCTTAAGTTACTCTACCATGTTGAAAATTTTTAGCTAGGTTGTTTGTTTCCTGAGCATAGCGCTTTGCCAGTCCTCAGTTTTTCTAATTCCCATTTAAGTTTTACCCACTTCTACTTCAAACGTTTGAATCTCAGTGAACTTTTCATCAGGACCAGGTTATGATCATTGCCTATATCTGCAAATGGATAGCTCCTGCAATCTTTTATATGGTTCCTAAAACATGCTTTCACTAGAATGTAACTAATCTGTTGTCTCTTCAGGTCTCCAGGGGCCTTCCATGTGTATCTTCTTCGTTTGTGATGTTGGAAAAGTGTGTTTGCAACAACTAATTGGTGCCTCGAGCAGAACTCGATAAGTCGATCTCCTCTTTCATTTCTTCTTCCAAGTCCATATTTGCCAACAATTTGTTCCTCCGGTTCCTCATCCACAATCGCATCGCAATCAGGTTTTCATCTCCCTTAACATTTCTCATCGCATTACTTGTTTCTTCGTATATTTCGTCAATGACTGCGTCTTCTTTTCTGGATGTTGGCATGTATATTTGTATTATCACAGTGTCCTTAGTTTCAAGTTTGACTAGTATTATTCGAGAGCTATATTGCACATGTCCCTTGACACATGATCTAATTTTTCCTTAAAAATTATTCCAACTCGTCACATTCCTGGTCTATCTTGGTCAGTTCCGGTGTGAACGACTCTGTAGTCTCCAGACCGGAAATCACCTGGTTGGGGCCATCGCATCTCCGATATACCACAACAATGTGGTATGGAACATTATCTAAGAAGACCTTACTCCCAGGCCGTACACGAGAATGAGCTGGGTTTCCTTTTTTTGGCATAAATGAGAGTAGTGAACCTGGAATGGAACCCACGCCACCACATGTTTGCAAATATATTAATCGGTGACCAGTACTTCTTATTTACAGTACTCCTCACTCATTGTCAATTTGCCAACATTTATTCACATTGTAATGTATTTGAACTCACTTAAATAATCCTCTGACCGATTTGTGTTTGTTGTGATGCTCAGTCCTAAGACTGGTTTGATGCAGCTCTCCGTGCTACTCTGTCCTGTGCAAGCCTCTTCATCACCGAATAACAACGAAAACCTACGTCCTTCTGGGTCTGCTTACTTTATTCATCTCTTGGTCTCCGTCTACCCCACACACTTCCCTCCAGTACTAAACTGATGATCCACTGGTGTCTCAGATTGTGTCCAATCGACCTGTCCTTCTCTTAACCAGGTTGTTCCACAAATATGTTTTCTTCCCAATTCTATTCAGTAACTCCTCATTAGTTACATGATTACCCATCTAATCTTCAGCATTCTTCTGTATCACCACATTTCAAAAAAAATTTCTCTTTTTGTTTGTCGTCCGTGATTCACCTCCATATGTGGCTACACTCCACATAAATATTTTCAGAAAAAGACTTCCTGACACTGAAATCTATATTCGATGTTAAAAAATTTCTCTTTTTCAGAAATATTTTTCGTGCCGTTTCCAGTCTACATTTTATATCCTCTCTACTTCGTCCAAAATTAGTTTTTTGTTGTCGAAATAGCAAACGTAATCTACTGTTTTAAGTGCCTCGTTTCCTAATCCAACTCCCTCGGCATCACCTGATTTAATTAAACTACATTCCATTATCCTTGCTTTTCTTTTGTTGGTCTTCATCTTATACCTTCTTCTGAAGACACTGTCCATTTCCTTAAAAAGTTCCTTTGCTGTCTCTGAGAGAGTTACAATGTCATCGGCAAACCTCAGAGTTTTTATTTATTCTCTCTGGACTTTAATTCATATTCCAAATTTTTCTTTACTGTTTGCTCAGTATACGGACTGAATAACATAGGAGGTATGCTAAAACCCTGTCTCAATCCCTTTTCAATCACTGCATCCCTTTCATGACCCTCGACTCATATAACTGCCTTCAAAATTCCAGTCAACATTGTTAGAAATTTTCTCTAAGTCTACAAACGCTATAAAGTAAGTCTGCCATTCCTTAATCGGTCTTCTAAGATAAGTTGTAGGGTCAGTACTGCCTCGCGTGTTCCTACATTTCTCCGTAATCCAAACTGACCTTCCCCTAGTTCGGCTTCCACATGTTTTTTCATTCTTCTGCAAATAATTGTTGTCAATATTTTGCAGCCATGACTTATTAAACTGATGTTCGGTAACACTCACAATTTTCACCACTTGCTTCCTTTGGAATTGGAATTATTATAGCCTTCTTGAAGTCTGAGGGTATTTCGCCCGTCTCATACATCTTGCACACCAGATGGAAGAGTTCCTGTTGCAACAAAGATTGTTAATCCATATACTGCGGCTGCGATAGTAAAAGGTGCTTCTCAATACTCATATGCTTGAAGTATTGTGAAATATAATCCTGATGACTGGCTCTCCCAAGGCTATCAGTATTTCTGGCGGAACATCGTCTACTCCTGGGGCCTTATTTTGTCTTAGGCCTTTCAGTGCTCTGTCACATTCCTCTAGCGGTATCACCTCTCTCTTCTCATCTACGTCCTCATCTGTTTTTATAATATTGCCTTCATGTTTATCTCACTTTCGGCTTCCCCTTCTTTGGTCTGGACTGGTTTTCCATAAAAGCTCTTCATGTTCATGCTACTGCTTCTCTTTTCTCCACAGGCCTCTTTAATTTTCCTGTAGGTGCTATTTACCTTTCCCCTATAGAATATATGCTTCTAACTCATTAACTTTTTCTATAGCCGTTTCGCACTTTTTGTCAATCAGAATTTTTAAAAGTTTGTGTACCTTTTCGCCTGCTTCATTCTCTACATTTTTATATTGCCTCCTTTCATCAATTCAGTATCTCCTGTGTTATCCAAGGATTTTTACTTGCCCTTGACTTTCCACCTATTTGATGCTCTGCTGCCTTTACAATTTCATCTCATCTCTCAAATCTACCCATTCATCTTCTACTGTATTTTTTTCCCCTGTTCTTGTCAAACATTGGCTAATATTCATTCTGAAATTCTCAACAATGTCTAGGTGTTTCAAATTACCCAGGTCCCCCACCTCCTTAATTTCCTACCTTTTTGCAATTTCTTCATTTGCTAAAAAACATTCAACAGCCTAGATCGCATAAAATATTTCTTTAAGACAGCCGGCATGTCTTAGATAAACGAATATTTTATGCACTCTAGGCTGTTGAATGTTTTTAGCAAGTAAAACAAATCGTTCATTTAGTGCTCCCAAAATGAAAAAATTCCAGCAATTTCTTCAGTTTTAATCTACAGTTCACAACCAAGAAATTGCGGTCATGGTCTACATCTGCCCATGGCAATGTCTTACAATTTAAAATGTGGTTCAGAAATATTTGTCTTACCATTCTATAATCAATCCGAAACATTCCTGTTGCAAGCCATCACTCGCTTTAATCATAAATATACATTCGATTGAAGCTGCTGATGTAACTCCACAATAAAATAAAAGCAGTGAATAGTATAGGGAGTATGAATTAGAACGGTGGCGTCTTAAAGTTTCCAAAGAAATGACCTTTAGTTACTACAGCTAGCAGATAAATCTTACACAAGAATGACAAATATAAATCTGATAATGAATGGAGTTTGAAAGGCAAAGCATACCAGAAACTATGGTTCACCTGAGAACAGGGAGCTGTGAATATTATTTAACATCCCTGCGCCGGTGCAGCAGTACTTTAACATTTCACATTGATTCAGGCGGCAGCAGAAAACGGCGTGCTGTGGTCGGGGAGCGGTCTCTGCGGCAGCTGTAATGTTCTGACACATCCACAAAAAATATGCGAACTACGTCTTATCAGAATGCTGGGGCCTTTCCTATCAGACCTGAAATCCTGGCAGATTTTTGTGCGAGGTGCATCCGTTCGCTGGTTTTGGCTCACAGATGCGGCGGTGCGTGCTGGGATTATCAAATGTCAGTTGGCCGACTCAGAATGAATAAGTTCACCCTCACCACATACGAGCACGAAACGTCCGAGATGACATGCAGTTCCACTGTCGGTACAGTTAGAAACTGCCACAGGCTATCAGTCTACCACAGACGTCAAGTCTCACCCACTGGGGAACGAGCTGAGCTTTTCCACCAGGGGAGGACCAGAAAACGAAGACCTCGGAGGATCGTCACCACTTTCCACCAAGCCTCAGTATGGAAGCTGAATTAGCCAAACAAAACCGCCTCCACATTGCACAAAGCAATCAAACTATCCGTTACTCTCGAGCTATGCACTATAGTGAGGCGATCAGGGTATGGCTAAATTGATGTTACTGTAATTACGTTACGTGACAACACTTGAGGTCTAGGGCGTCGGTATTTGTTAGTAACAACTTTAATATTACGCAGTTTTCACCATCCAAGGCACCAGCAGAGACCACCCAAGGCAGATATGTAAGTACTCTCATTTTTCGTATTTTTCAATATTTCCCAGAATTTTACGTGTTTTTCCACATTTTACAAAAAATTGTTCAAATGGCTCTGAGCACTATGGGACTTAACATCTATGGTCATCAGTCCCCTAGAACTTAGAACTACTTAAACCTAACGAACCTAAGGACAGCACACAACACCCAGCCATCACGAGGCAGAGAAAATCCCTGACCCCGCCGGGAATCGAACCCGGGAACCCGGGAGTGGGAAGCGAGAACGCTACCGCACGACCACGAGATGCGGGCTCCACATTTTACTTCTTTTCGTTTTTTTTCCAATATTTTTCCACACTTTCCACAAATTTACGTATTTTTTTTCACATGTTTCACTGTTTTTCTCATTATTCAATAATATTACTTATTTTATCCAATAACGTGACTTTCATCCCACTCTTTCAGTATCACGTCAGTCCCATTGTGTCACATCACGTTAACATTGCGTCAAAGTCACGGCGTGTCACATTGACATCATGATGCTCTCAGCCAATCAGAATGCAGCAGCATGTGCCCAAAAGTAAGTGAATTATTTATCATTGCTAAGCCACGACAAGAAAACATCACGTGTGTGTGTGTGTGTGTGTGTGTGTGTGTGTGTGTGTGTGCGTGTGAGTGTGTGGCGTGAAAGTGTGTCAGAAACGAACACATTCTCCTGTCAGTAGAGGCAATGATGTCACGACATATTCCGCAAAATTAGTAACATCATGGAAAATCCTGTAGTGTTGAGCGCGATCTTGGAAATAATGACGACACACACTTCGAATTCCGATGCTTGCAGTATGGCCACGAACACAATGCGCCAATCCAACAATGACCCAGAACATTTTCCATTATTTTAGGTATAATTATATCCGACTCAATCGAGCTGGTTGCTGATACAAAATAGACTGCTGTTATATGAAGAATTCATAGGGCGACCTCCCATCCATGGTAATAACAAAAAACAGGTCCCAACACGTCGGCGGGAATATATGGGCTGCACTGCAGATAAGCGTAATCCTTTCCTTCCATTCTCTCTGAGATCAAGCTCCCCCAGAAACTAGCGCTTATGCTTGGCTGAAGTCAGTTTTGCTCAGCCAGACCTTCCAGGCAGAACACAAAGTCGTGTAATGTACCACAACACGATAAACTATTAGTGAATGATTGTCATTGGTAGAAGACACGCAAATAACTACGAAAAAAAATCTGAGTAGCAGCGACATCAATTCCTATGGAAAAAAATCTGAGTAGTAGCGATAGCAATCCTTGGTAAAGGTAGCCTGGAGTTTAGTCTGGAGTTTCCTTCAAACGTAGACGCGAATTGCGCAGTATGACGAAACTGCCTTATTCCCCCCTACATGTGAATCACACTGGGCATATCAGGAAGAATTAAGCGACAAATACAATCCTGCAAGCACGCTGACGGTTGAAGAGACTGCCAGAGCTCCCAGGCGGAGTAAAAATACTTTACATGTAACTCCAAATAAACTCTTGTAATATTGGAGTTCGACATTGCTCTAAGACTCGTAAATAGATATATATAAATGTCCCCGACACCCCAATGAGACTGAGCAGTTTTCACAGTGCAGCAGAAATAAAATATTTCCACTAAATATTTTTAGTATAGGGCAGCAGAGTCAACTATAAAATGTAATTATATTAAATTTCAGCCTCCAGTTGCACAAGCAAAGAAACTTTGCCTAGATTTCGGCTATAATAATGTAGCGTTCTTCAGACATGTCACAAAATAAAATTAAAATTAATCTGGCAATATCTGGCTTGTTTTAATTTTAATTTTATATTGTGACATTTCTGAAGAAGGTTACATTATTACAGCCGAAATCTAGGCAAAGTTTCTTTGCTTGTGCAACTGGAGGCTGAAATTTAATACATTTATATTTCCGCTGAACCAAGTCATCGACTCACGGCAGTCGCAACCATTCTGGCACTATACGATAAAATCCAGCTGCAGAGAGCTGCAGCATTCACGCGCAGTCTGACCAGTAGAAATTTCATCGTGTCATTCAACAACATTCCAAAGACGTGTACATAAGAAAATATGGAACTGCACAGTTGCAGACAAGGAGCTGTACGTCTCTGCAGGGGTTAAGCCGGCATCGCCGACTCCTCCCGCCTTCGAAGCCACCTCTGCCCCCCCCCCCCCCCCCCCAATGCTGCCACCACCGGCGTCCACCTCCACTGCCTCCCGCCCCCAGCCTGACGCCGCCTCCGGTGCCTCGACGTCGGCACCCACCGCCTTTGGCGCTGCGAGCCTACAGCCAAACATGCGAATACTGGCCGGGCCCGCAACAGTCCACTATTTCTCCTTACTCGGTTATTTGCAGCCGCTAGCAAGGAATCAAAAGAAAAATTCGGAGCAGGAATTAAAATCCATGGAGAAGAAATAAAAACTTTGAGGTTCGTCAATGACATTGTAATTCTGTCAGAGACAGCAAAGGACCTGGAAGAGCAGCTGATCGGAATGGACAGTGTCTTGAAAGGAGGATATAAGATGAACATCAACAAAAGCAGAACGAGGATAATGGAATGTAGTCGAATTAAATCGGGTGATGCTGCGGGTATTAGATTAGGAAATGAGACGCTTAAAGTAGTACACGAAAAAAAAATGGCTCTGAGCACTATGGGACTTAACTTCTGAGGTCATCAGTCCCCTAGAACTTAGAACTACTTAAACCTAACTAACCTAAGGACATTACACACATCCATGTCCGAGGCAGGATTCGAACCTGCGACCGTAGCAGTAGCGCGGTTCCAGACTGTAGCGCCTAGAAAGGCTCGGCCACCCCGGCCGGCGTAATACATGAGTTTTGCTATTTGGGGGGTAAAATAACTGATGATGGTCGAAGGAGAGAGGATATAAAATGTAGACTGGCAATGGCAAGGAAAGCGTTTCTGAAGAAGAGAAATTTGTTAACATCGAGTATAGATTTCACGAAGTCGTTTCTGAAAGTATTTGTATGGAGTGTAGCCATGTATGGAAGTGAAACATGGACGATAAATAGTTTTCGACAAGAAGAGAATAGAAGCTTTCGAAATGTGGTGCTACAGAAGAATGCTGTAGATTAGTTGGGTAGATCACATAACTAATGAGGAGGTTGTGAACAGAACTGGGGAGAAGAGAAATTTGTGGCACAACTTGACTAGAAGAAGGGATCGGTTGGTAGGACATACTCTAAGGCATCAAGGGATCACCTGTTTAGTATTGGAGGACAGCATGGAGGGTAAAAATCGTAGAGGGAGACCAAGAGATGAATACACTAAGCAGATTCAGAAGGATGTAGATTGCAGTTGGTACTGGGAGATGAAGAACCTTGCACAGGATAGAGTAGCATGGAGAGCTGCATCAAACCAGTCTCAGGACTGAAGACCACAACAACAACAGCCATGGGACTAGCTCCGTGCATACAACGAGCGGTCATTGGCTCCAAGTAACTCCGAAAAATCTTCCTACGTTATCAGAGCTTCCACACACTCTGTGTCTGTATCGATAATGGTCAAGAAATTCCTTTCCTCTACCCGCGATCACCGATCACAACGTGTAGAATAGAAATTCCGCATTCCTTACCTTACCAGTCCACCTAATTTTCGACATTCGTCTCCAGCAGCACATCTCAAACGGTGACCCCTCGCTCCTGTATGTGCCTAGCATGAGATACCTTCCTTCGGTGACTTGCGCAGTATGTATGCATTCCAAAGAAAGTTGTGGAGAGACGTTTTGATCATGTAAACAAATTATACGCTTACTGCCACCTAGAGTTCGGACCAGCATTAAATAACGCATATTGAATAATTAAGAGTCAAGTGCAGCGCCTGATAATGTCCAAAGAGGCAGTCTGTATACCATTCTACTAATGCAGGCTGAAGAGAAAATCTCGTAGCTTGACTTATTTTGATGTAAACAAAAAAAAGTACAAAATGCATCGAAACATTTTTCGAAACGCGATATGTAAAATACGAGGGTTTGAACTTAAGTAGTGGCAACTATTTATTCACAACCGGTACAAAAGAGTGCAGGCAGGCTGTTTAGGTTTTTATGTTGGTAGCCCTCTATATGAAAATCATTGACTGTGCTGTGTGAAGGCTGTGGTTGGTTTGCATTGTTGGAGTATATGCTATTGTAGTGTTGGGCAGTTGGCTGTTAACACCTCGTAGCGTTGCGCAGTTGGAGGTGAGCCGCCAGCAGTGGTGGATGTGGGGAGAGAAATGGCAGAGTTTTGAGAGCGGATGATCTGGACGTGTGTCCATCAGAGACAGTAAATTTGTAAGACTGGATGTCATGAACTGCTATACATATTATGACTTTTGAACACTATCAAGGTAAATACATTGTTTGTTCTCTATCAAAATCTTTCATTTGCTAACTATGCCTATCAGTAGTTAGTGCCTTCAGTAGTTTGAATCTTTTATTTAGCTGGCAGTAGTGGCGCTCGCTGTATTGCAGTAGTTCGAGTAACGAAGATTTTTGTGAGGTAAGCGATTCATGAAAGGTATAGGTTAATGTTAATCAGGGCCATTCTTTTGTAGGGATTGTTGTCAGTGCGTTGCGCTAAAAATATTGCTAGCGCGTAATTATAAAGAGGATTTCCTTTGTAGTTCCAGTTTTTCATTGTTGTACAGTAAAACAGTTGTGGCATGCATGTAGATTTGCACCAAGTATTTCGCAGCTGCGCTTGCAGATATTATTTTCAATGCTATGTTAATTTGTTTTCTTATTGTGCTCTTCAAATTGTGCTTTTCTGTGTTATCGTGTGAAATATTGTGACAATCATGGCGTGTGAAAAACGTAATACTAGGCTCCAAAGTAAACTAAGAAATTACAGTGAAGACGAAAGCAGTGTGTTAGCGCCACCGTGTAATGAATTAACTAATGTTCAAAGTAGTAATTTGGTAACTGTGCACAGGGAAATGGAGCGGGCTGCAAATAATGGTGTAGACAGTTAAACAATTAGTGAACAGGGAAGCATTATCGATCGATCGGTCGGCAACAGCTCGCCTCAGGAATCCGAAATGACAGGACACAATCTCGCAAATACTGTAAATTCAGGTTTTGGGTCCTCACAGTTTTCTCAAATAAGTCAAGACAGATTTTCTGCTTGTCAAAAAGTGAATGTTGCCGGTGCAAATGCACTGCCGAAAAGCACTGAGGAACATGTTTCAGACACCAGTGCATTGTTATTACAATTAATACAACAAATGGGACAAAATCTTCAAAAGTTAGACACGATGGAACAAAATCAGAGAACAAACAATGTATTTACCTTAATAGTGTTCAAAAGTCATAACATATATAGCAGCTCATGACATCCAGTCTTACAAATTTACTGTCTCTAATGGACACACGTCCAGATCATCCGCTCTCAAAACTCCGCCATTTCTCTCCCCACATCCACCACCGTTGGTGGCTCACCTCCAACCGCGCAACGCTACGCGCTGTTAACAGCCAACTGCCCAACACTACAATAGCATATACTCCAACAATGCAAACCAACCACAGCCTTCACACAGCACAGTCAATGATTTTCATATAGAGCGCTACGTGGTGTTACCAATATAAAAACCTAAACAGCCTACTTACAAGAGTTACATGTTTGCACCTGTTACTGTCCTTGAAAGTATCACCAACGTTGTGTAGAACCCGTTGCCAGCGATTTATAAGGCGTAGTATACCGTTAGCAGAGCCTGTTCTGTTTATGGTGCGAATGGAGCGATCTACTGGCTGTCGAATCTCTGAACAGTTCTGAAGCAAATTCCAGGAAGTGGTTCCTTCATCTTCGGAATCAAATCAAAGTCACAAGGACTTAAATCCGGTGAGGATGGTGAATGGTACAGTACTTCCCAGTCCCATCGATCGAACACAGCAGCCACATTTTGCGCTGTTACGCCCGCGCATTGTCGTGCAAAATAATGGGTGGATTGCGCAGAAAGTGTCGCCGCTTCTTTCGCAAAGCTGGTCGCAGGTGACGCTCCACAAACGAGCAGTAATACTGTGAACTGACGGTCTGCCGTGGAGGAACGTAATGCGTTAGGATAACACCATCACAGTCGTACACGAGAATCACCATAACTTTAGACCGCTCCATTCGCACCATCAACAGAATTGGCTCTGATAACGGTATACTACGCCTTCCACATCGCTGGCAACTGGTTCTACACAACGCTGGTGACTACTTTCAAGGACAGTAACAGGTGCAAACATGTAACTCTTTTGCATCGGTTGTGAATAAATTTTTGCCGCTATTTAAGTTCCAGCCCTCGTAATTATACATTGAATCGTACATCTTTGACAAGGACATTTCGGTAGTTAACATTTATCTTTGACAAGAATAATCAGTGTAGATCACGCACAAACTTATACCACCCCATTTACAACAAATACGGAGTGTTCAAAAAGTATCTCCACAGTGCCGTATGATTGTTAGCCGCGCGTGCCGTATGTCGCAGTGAATATCCCGAAATGACACTCAGTCAAATACAAGTTATTAATTTCTTGAATATTCATTTCTAATTACAAATTTTCAGATTAAATGTTGAAAGTGTCCCCCCTGTTGTTGAACACACAATTCAATTCATCTAATCATGTTTCCAAACAAAAGCTGTAACATTGCTTCTGTAACATAAGCAGTGAAAGTGGATATTGCAGTTTTCAATTCTTCGATGGATTTTGGACGGTTTTTATAGACAGTTGCTTTCGCTGCATCCCAGAAGAAAAAGTCATGTGGTGTTAGCTCAGGCGATATGGAGGCCAAAGTCCCTGTGAAATCATGCAATCACCAAAAACATCAGCAAGCATTGATGTTGAAACGCGAGTTGTATGCGCGGTTGCACCATATTGCTGAAAATAACCGTTCGGTATTTCACTTAACACAAGTTATCCTATGAATTGGTACAGAGTATCACTGCATTATCGTTGTGCATTTACTGTTTCGTTGAAAAAAATGAGACCCACGATCCGACCTCTAGGAACTGCAATCCAAACTCCTATTTTCAAAGAACGAAGTAGTTCCTCGTGAATACACAATGGATTTGCAGTACTCCACACACGAGAATTTTGCGAGTTTTGCCGGCCGGAGTGGCCGAGCGGTTAAAGGCGCTACAGTCTGGAACCGCACGACCGCTACGGTCGCAGGTTCGAATCCTGCCTCGGGCATGGATGTGTGTGATGTCCTTAGGTTAATTAGGTTTAAGTAGTTCTAAGTTCTAGGGGACTTATGACCACAGCAGTTGAGTTCCATAGTGCTCAGAGCCATTTGAACCATTTTTGCGAGTTTATATACCCGGATAAATGAAACCACGCCTCGTCACGACGACACTTTCATCGATTTCCTGGGCGAGTTTTCTTACTGACTTGTTCAGACTCATGGACATTTTATCGGAAATACCGAGTAGCTTATCCTCAGACAGAAAGCTAGGACGACCGCTTCTTGGTGCATCTGTCACTGAACCCGTACTTCAAAATTTGTTTATCAAACCTCGCACAGTACCGCGATGTGGGAGTGTTGTCTCCGGGGAAACTGAATTAAATGTTTGACGATCTGAAACTGTGTATTCACCGCCAGCTTTGAACACTTGTTCGAGTAAAAACACACGTTCTTCAATGGTTAGCATTTTAACAGTGACAAAAACGAAACAAACGAACAAAACTTAAACGTTCACGTCAACACATGACAACACAAACCAACAATACTGCTGACGCTGACTGAGATAAACGAAACAGTGGAATGGATTGGATTGTTTGGGGGAAGAGACCAAACAGCGAGGTCATCGGTCTCAACGGATTAGGGAAGGATGGGGAAGGAAGTCGGCCGTGCCCTTTCAAAGGAACCATCCCAGCATTTGCCTGGAGCGATTTAGGGAAATCACGGAAAACCTAAATCAGGATGGCCGACGCAGGATTGAACCGTCGTCCTCCCGAATGCGAGTCCAGTGTGCTACCACTGCCCCATCTCACTCGGTAAACAGTGGAATGTTGGGAGAGTCCACTTGATGGGAAGTAACCCAGGCAGGCGCACCATCATACGGCACGCGCGACTAACAATCATACGACACTGCGGAGAGACTTTTTGAACACCCCGTAAGTGCTACTCCTCCGAGTTCCCACCTGTCAGTCAGCAGGACTCAGCAGACCCCGGAGGGCTCCTGTGGATGGACGAAACTTCCAGAACAAAAAAGTTTCATGGGCCGACCATAAAACCTAGATGAATCACCAGCAGCTAAGAGGACTAGTGGTGGTGAGTTGTGCTGTCATTAACTAATGAAATCAGCGTTTACGTAGCTATAAGCTCCCACGTTACCAAGGCAGCGAAGTTCTTGATGCAACTGCGAAGCAGTCAGAAATAATGCAGCCGGAGGACAGTTCATTATTCATAGTGACATCAGTGTCTAGTAACTAGGAAAACAGGCCACAGGGAAAATAAAAATGGAAACTTCCGCAATGCAGTCAGCGCTTTGAGTCTGAGTGTCGTCCCCTGAGGCTGCGTACGCCCTTCACGCCTTACCGTCGTGTCCCTTGTGTGTGATGGTCCACGTTCTGATTCAGGCGTTTTGTAAGTAGGCTGTTTAACTTTTTGTGTTGGTAACGCCACGTAGCGCTCTGTATGAAAATCACTGGCTGTGCTGTGTGCAGTCTGTGGCTGGTCTGCATTGTCGGAATATTTGCTATTGTAGTGTTGGGCAGTTGGATGTGAACAGCGCGTACAGTTGCGCAATTGGAGGTGAGCCGCCAGCAGTGGCGGACGTGGGGAGAGAGACGGCGGAGTTTTGAGAGCGGACGATCTGGACTTGTGTCCACCAGAAAGAGTAAATTTGCAAAATTGGATACTATGAACTGATATATATATGATGACTTTTGAACATTATTAAGGTAAATACATTGTTTGTTCTCTATCAAAATCTTTCATTTGCTGACTAAGCCTATCAGTAGTTAGTGCCTTCAGTAGTTAGAATCTTTTATTCAGCTGGCAGTATTGGCGCACGCTGTGTTGCAGTAGTTCGAGTAACGAAGATTTTTGTGAGGTAAGTGATTCATGAAAGATATAGGTTATTTTTAGGGCCATTCATTTGTAGGGATTATTGAATGTCAAATTGCGTTGCGCTAAAAAAATATTGTGTGTCAGTTTAGTAAATATCTGAGTACGTTCAGTTTTGCTCAGCTGTTTGAAAATCAAATAACGTAGAGGTTTTCCAGCACAGTCAGTTCATTAATTTTTCTAAGGGTATGTTTCAGCTTTTATGAAGGAAGACTTGGCTAAAGACTAAAAACGAGTCAACAAGTGTTTAAACAGGAATGCAGTCTTTCTCTCCTGCTCTTCAACCTATCAAAGAAGCAATGACGAAAATAAAGGAAACGTCCAGAACTGGAATTGAATTAAGCATTGGAAACGGGGGTTAAGCCCAGTTTTTCTCAAATCGAGTTAGTGGTAGTACGGCACTCTGCAACACAAGATACATCATTCTGTATGAAAAGGAGGCAGATCCCGTACTTATTTGTCCTTCGTAATTCTGATAACTTTTGAAAAAGTTTACCATTCCTTCACAGAGTGCAGAAGTGCTGCCTTTTTAAGCAATATACTTGAGGCACAATTTCGCAGATTGACTTTCTGTTGTTTTTCAGCCATACTACAGCCGCCTTTGTCTGTTTAACGCTGGAGTAACTGTCACAAAATGGCTGCTATAGTTGAGATAGTGTCCGAAGGCCAATAAATGACGAGGTATAAGAAAACCTGAGTATTATAAGCGACAGATTATTAATATCGCAAATCTGAAAGGCTGAGCCTTTAAGCAGTCACACCTGCCTTCCATCTAGCAGCCAATTTGGATTGATAAAGAGAGTAACAGGGAAAACTGACAGTTTACCTTCCAAAAGAATACGTAGAATGATTCTTTCATCACATACTCAAGGAAAGTATACTGTGACTATGTTGGAGCCAAGTGACGTTTCTGATTTCAAAGCCCGGTGGCCTTACTACTATAAAAGGACATTGTGTTTAGAAAGTGTTTCTAGAAGTGTACCTAAGGACAAGAAAAGTCCCCTTCAATATTGCCTCATTTTTTACCTTGAGAACAACTCAGCGAACCCAGGAGCATTCATAACAAAAGAATACATTCACTGACTGTGTAAACATGTTTTCATTTGACTTGAAACAGTCCAGGACTATCTATGCCACTATCGCATTCACAAAAATGTGTATCGATTAATAAAAGGAGTTTGAATATATTAGGGAAGTAATGAAGTTCACTTCACACGAAGCGTCTGATTTGTATGTTGTTATTTCGGACTATCCAAGAGCCTCGTAGGACAGTGAGTAAAACAGTGTAGTGTGTATTGTAACTATGTTATTCAAATATACTGTACCATATAAAGCTATGATTAAAAATGTCTAAAGTGTAGTTTCGTACACAAATACTGTAATACATTACACTGAGGTGACAAAACTCATTGGGTACCATTTAATATCGTGTCGAATCTCGTTTTGCCCGGCAAAGTGCAGTAACGCGATGTGTCATAGACCCAACAAGTATTTGGAAATTCCCCACAGAAATACACTCCTGGAAATTGAAATAAGAACACCGTGAATTCATTGTCCCAGGAAGGGGAAACTTTATTGACACATTCCTGGGGTCAGATACATCACATGATCACACTGACAGAACCACAGGCACATAGACACAGGCAACAGAGCATGCACAATGTCGGCACTAGTACAGTGTATATCCACCTTTCGCAGCAATGCAGGCTGCTATTCTCCCATGGAGACGATCGTAGAGATGCTGGATGTAGTCCTGTGGAACGGCTTGCCATGCCATTTCCACCTGGCGCCTCAGTTGGACCAGCGTTCGTGCTGGACGTGCAGACCGCGTGAGACGACGCTTCATCCAGTCCCAAACATGCTCAATGGGGGACAGATCCGGAGATCTTGCTGGCCAGGGTAGTTGACTCACACCTTCTAGAGCACGTTGGGTGGCACGGGATACATGCGGACGTGCATTGTCCTGTTGGAACATCAAGTTCCCTTGCCGGTCTAGGAATGGTAGAACGATGGGTTCGATGACGGTTTGGATGTACCGTGCACTATTCAGTGTCCCCTCGACGATCACCAGTGGTGTACGGCCAGTGTAGGAGATCGCTCCCCACACCATGATGCCGGGTGTTGGCCCTGTGTGCCTCGGTCGTATGCAGTCCTGATTGTGGCGCTCACCTGCACGGCGCCAAACACGCATACGACCATCATTGGCACCAAGGCAGAAGCGACTCTCATCGCTGAAGACGACACGTCTCCATTCGTCCCTCCATTCACGCCTGTCGCGACACCACTGGAGGCGGGCTGCACGATGTTGGCGCGTGAGCGGAAGACGGCCTAACGGTGTGCGGGACCGTAGCCCAGCTTCATGGAGACGGTTGCGAATGGTCCTCGCCGATACCCCAGGAGCAACAGTGTCCCTAATTTGCTGGGAAGTGGCGGTGTGGTCCCCTACGGCACTGCGTAGGATCCTACGGTCTTGGCGTGCATCCGTGCGTCGCTGTGGTCCGGTCCCAGGTCGACGGGCACGTGCACCTTCCGCCGACCACTGGCGACAACATCGATGTACTGTGGAGACCTCACGCCCCACGTGTTGAGCAATTCGGCGGTACGTCCACCCGGCCTCCCGCATGCCCACTATACGCCCTCGCTCAAGGTCCGTCAACTGCACATACGGTTCACGTCCACGCTGTCGCGGCATGCTACCAGTGTTAAAGACTGCGATGGAGCTCCGTATGCCACGGCAAACTGGCTGACACTGACGGCGGCGGTGCACAAATGCTGCGCAGCTAGCGCCATTCGACGGCCAACACCGCGGTTCCTGGTGTGTCCGCTGTGCCGTGCGTGTGATCATTGCTTGTACAGCCCTCTCGCAGTGTCCGGAGCAAGTATGGTGGGTCTGACACACCGGTGTCAATGTGTTCTTTTTTTCCATTTCCAGGAGTGTATTACGCCATGCTGCTTCTGCAGCCGATCATAATGGCTAAAGTGTTGCTAGTGTAGGATTTTGTGCAGTAACTGACCTCTCGCTTATGTCCTATTAATGTTGGATGGTGACCAAAAGCATTTGCTCCAGTTGTCCAGAATGTTTTTCAAACCAGTCGCGAATAATTGTACCCCAGTGACAAAGCGCATTGTTATCCATGAAAGTTCCATTGTTTTTTGGGAACATGAAGTCAATGAACGGCGGCAAATGGTCTTCAAGTAGGCGAAGAGAACCATTTCCATTCAATGATCGGTTCAGTTGGTCCAAAGGACCCAGTCCATTACATGTAAACACAGACCACTCCATTATGGAGCCAACCACCAGCTTGCACAGTGCTGTATTAAAAACTTAGGTCCATGGCTTCGTGGGGTCTGTGCCACACTCGAACCCTACCATCAGCTCTTACCAACTGAAATCGGAACTCATCTGACCAGGTCACAGTGTTCCAGTCGTCTTCGCTGATAACCACGCAGTTGAGCGCCCCACAAACCAAACCAAAACTAATCAATCCAGTCGTCTAGGATCCAACGGATATGGTCACAAGCCCAGGCGATGTGCTGTTAGCAAAGGCACTAGCGTCGGTCGTCTGCTGCCATAATCCATTAACACCGAATTTCGTCGCACTGTCCTAATGGTTACATTCGTCGTACGTCCCACGTTGATACCACGCAGTGTTACTTTTCTGTTAGCGACTCAACGCAAATGTCGCTGCCCTCGGTCGTTAAGTGAAGGCTATCGGCCACTGCGTTGTCAGTGGTGAGAGGTAATACTCGAAATTTGGTATTCTCGGCACACTCTTGAAACTGTGAATCTCAGAATTTTGAATTCCTTAACGATTTCCGAAATGGAACGTCACATGCGAGTAGCTCCAACCACCTTCCGCGTCCAAAGTCTGTTAATTCCCGTCGTACGCCCAAAATTACGTCGGAAACCTTTTCACATGAATCACGTGAGAATAAACGACAGGTCTGCCAATGCACTGCCCTTTATACCTTGTGTACCCAATACTACCACCATGTGTATGCTATATGCATAAAAATGTAATTACATAAAATGCAATTATCGTTAAATTATATCTAAAGTTTTGTAGTTCATCAGTAGTGTAATAAATCTTTATTGTGTCTTTCTCATTGAAGAAGGGGATAACCCCACCAAACAAGTTGCAGGAAATATGTAACTCTTTGCCTAGAAACACTAATTTTCAGTTTCACAGGCATGCATTCAATAGTCTACTATTCGTTAAAAATCATTCCATGTTAAAATCGTTAGTACATATTAATATAAACAGTTTTATTTCATTGTCTCAAAAATAGATTCAGTTGAGTTAACCCACTTTTCCAGTTCCCGATATCATTAAAATTCAGGGTGAAGAGATATCAATGATAAGACTTGCTCTCCTCAGTCAAAGTGAAAATTACATGAGCTCATGAATCTAACGAACAGTTTAATGAGCACAAAATAAGAATTTAGAGAAATCAGAGAACGAAGAAACTAATGAGGAGTGGCAGAAAAGGAATTAGCGATAGAATTAACATAGAAATTGGGGACTGCGAAGAAGAAGAAGTTGACACATTCTGCTAAATTGGAGGCAAAATCAAGCATGACAGACGAGCCAAGGAAGATATAAGAATCACAGTAGTGCAGTCAAAGGGGACATACCTCGTCAAAGTATTATTTTAAAACACAAGCCTTAATTAGAGACATAAATTTCTGACAATGTACATTTCGAGCACTGCACTATATGGTAATGAATCATGGACTATGAGAAAACCGGAGAAAGAAGGGAATCGAAGCTATGTGATGCTACAGAAAAAAAAGCGCCAATCGGGACCATCCGACCGCCGTGTCTTCATCAGTGAGGATACGAATAGGAGGGGCGTGTAGTCAGCACACCGCTCTCCCAGTCGTTATGATGGTTTTCTGTGACCGGAGCCGCTACTATTCGGTCAAGTAGCTCCTCAGTTGGCATCACGAGGCTGAGTGCACCGCGAAAAATGACAACAGCGCATGTCGGCCCGGATGGTCACCCATCCAAGTGCCGACCACGCCCGACAGCGCTGAACTACAATGATCTGACGGGAACCGTTATATCCAATGCGGGAAGGACGTTGCCCGCGATGCTATAGAAGGGTGTTGAAAATTTGGCGGACCGGTCAGAGAAGAAATAAGGTTCTCTGCAGAATCGTAGAGGAAAGAAATATTTGGGAACATGGTCAAGAAAGGATAAGAAGACAGGACTTGTGTTAAGGCGTGAGGGAATGTCCATGAAGCTAGAGAGAGCTAAGCAGCATAAAAACTTTTGGGGATGTGAGAAGAAACTGGAATATAGCCAACATAAACTGAGACAGTCATTCTCAGAGAAAAGGTTGGCAAGCAATACCTCCGCACTACCCCAAATGACCATTGTCGGCAAGCATGGCGGCGACCTGGGAGAGGTCCCATTGTTTCAATGTTTTGGAGAGACACAGTGGTGTTATCGCAGGCTTCATCATGTAGTGAGCCATTGGGTACGAGTTCCAGGTCAAGACTGGTAGCGACTGAAAGAGATCCGGCGACACACCGGAGTGTCACGGAAATCCTGCGCCCTCATATGTTACCTCTCGTGCAACAGTAGTGTGGCGCCATTTATCAACAGGATAACGCTTCTCCTCAAATGGCATGTGTCTCTATGAACTGTCTGAGTGATGTTAAGATACTCCCGTTGACAGTTATAAGTACGCTGGAAGTTGTATGCTGAAACTCTGTGTAACTGAATTTCTCGCTACCAATCTGAAACGCAACTGACAACAACGCAAGGCAAATTCCGAAGGCAGATTCAGATCTATAATCTGGGTAGCTACCCTACTTTTCAATATGAACTTATTTATAGAAATTACCTTTTAGAAATATGATTTTATTTCACTTGAGACGCATCTGACTGTCTGCAAATCAGGCTGCATACAAGGAATGATTCACAACAAACTCAGAATGACTAACTGTTGCGTAATTTAAATGTGCCCTATTACAAAAACGCATCTGTTTAATTTACATGAAATTTCACTGATTGAAAACTGTTCCTAATATTCTGCCAAAATGTTCACCTAGGCTCTACAACAAATTCTTACCTTGCAACTGATGACTTGACTATGCTGTGGCTGCACTGCAAGAACAATCAACTGAAATAAATCACTGTGCAATCGTTTGCCTTCTTATTCTAATTTGTTTGAAATTGCTGTTTTACCAAATTAGTTTTAATTCTCATTTCACAATTATTAACTACTGCTCATGCAAAAGTTCAAGGCGTGACAATGCAAATTTTATAAGACTTCATTTGTTTTAACAATGGAGATATGCTTTGTGAAAAATTTTAAATGACAAAAGGAAGTAATTTGATATTATTTCAGTCCTTTCAACGAGACAAAAGACCAAAAGTAAACTTAAACTAATATCAACTATCAATTTTGCTTTTCCCCGCATTATAGTACATCATAATTTCTGCTTCTATAAAATATTTTTTATTACAATTTTTTCCTGTATTCCTAATACAATACTATTTAATTATTCTAAATAAGGGGAAGGGTAATTAGAATTATGAACACGTTACTGATTATTTTCCCTGATTACCAACATTTAGGTATTATTAGGCACAATAAAATTTTTGCACAGCTATAATTACTGAAGTCGGACTTGTAGTTAACAAACTCGAAACAAATTAGGTTTTTCTGAACTGCTGTCTCTTTATACAGTCATCTTAAAAATCATCCTTCATCCTCAGGTTACACATCATGGAACATCTCATATAAGAATCTCTGTGCGGCACATCTGCTGTCCAAACTGCTCATTCTGCCATGATGCAACGCCCTGTCTCCATGACTCAACAACCACAACTGCCCATGGCTGTGATTCGACACCGCGGTTATCGTTTTGCTTTCCCCCTCTTTACTAAATAACGCAACATCTGGAAACCAGAGTTGTGTATCTCTCATGTGTTCAGCACGCAAAGATGTTTAAAGTGGCAAAATTCCATTTCATTGTATTAACATTCAAAGATGCGCCAGGTGACAACGTATCAAACAAACTGCGGTTTTCTGCAATTTCGCTTAATGTATAAGCCTGTAATCGGGGCCAACAAGATCCACAGGTATGTCCCCAATAGGACATGTATGGCACCAGCTCGGACGTCAATCTCATTTCAGTGCTCCTATTGATATTATTCACATAATAATGTTTATAGATCGATTCATACTTAGAAAGAAGCACATCATTTTTAAATATTTGAGGCTGCAATGTAAATCTGTGTGGAATATCACGGAGCTAAGGTATAAGCTGTGTGGTAAACAAATAATAGTCTGCAGAATTCAAATGTGACGCCTTCACTAGGTTGCCTATAAATTCCCAAAAGCGCTTGACGAATCTTTCTTGGTAGTAAGCAGTAACATGATCATCGTCGTCTTCTTGCAGACCATAGTCTTCCAGCCGAAGCATCGTAACATATTCAGGAATATCTAGAACGTCTGGGTTAAACCAGTTTCTTAAATACACCTAAATCGCGCAGTCACTTTCCTCCTTTATGAACGTGGTATTGGCTATACTGAAATATACATCAATAGTCTTAATTTACACTATACACTCACTCTACTTACACAGATTAACAACGAGCAGTATTACTCCATACAGATTCATAGTCTTGTACATTCTGACGATGACCTGTCATTGCAGCCCAGCGTAAGCGTCCTTTACATAAAAACCAAAGCTAATATTTTTTTAAACGTTGCATACAGCTGGAAATAATATTTATTGACAGCAATCCATAAATAGTGCACCCAGTTGTGACTGAACCGGCAAAGGATGAGCATGTTGAGGCGTATAGCAGGTGATGTGAAGTCATCACAGATTTATAATATGTTAATTATGTTGTTTAACTTTAGCTACAGTTTAAATAACACAGACTGTGAACGCATCAGTGTGGACGTGATATCAAACTGGGATCTCGATCCGGCAGTTGTATTCGAAAATCCTCAAGTAAGTGATTGCAAAGTGATATTATCCACGAATGAGTGGTTTTAAATATGTGATACATCATCACAGATTTCTGCTTTGTTCCACTTGTTTCCACTTGAAGCGCTCCATCTGTAATATGGTCACAGCAGAAGACTTTCCTAGAATAACTAAAATATATAATGATGGAATGTGCTCACGTCTACAAGAGTAATCGTTTAAGAATTTAATGTTTGACTGTTATGAATATGGTATGCTGTAAATAGTGAACTAAAGTGACAGTCGCACTTTCACCTATTCTAGGTGACATTGTTGGGTAATGTGTTGGAGTTAGCTTGCCAATCTTTTCGTCCAGGCCGGCCGGAGTGATCGAGCGGTTCTAGGCGCTACAGTCTGGAACCGTGAGACCGCTACGGTCGCAGGTTCGAATCCTGCCTCGGGCATGGATGTGTGTGATGTCCTTAGGTTAGTTAGGTTTAAGTAGTTCTAAGTTCTAGGGGACTGATGACCACAGCAGTTAAGTACCATAGTGCTCAGAACCATTTCCTCAGAGCCATTTTTTTCGTCCAGTGGGAGGATCCATCGCTTAACGCAGTGATTAATGCCGTATATCTGTAGACATAGAAATGTATGAGTACGCCAGATATAGACACATAACTGCGATCTTACTTAAATCTGTTCATACACTCAGCTATAAGCAATTCTCTGTAAATAAGCAAGTTTAAGGGCTACATGTGTTTTCTATAAAATACCCTCTATGCTCATGTGATCTGAGTTAGTTAAAATACACTCCTGGAAATTGAAATAAGAACACCGTGAATTCATTGTCCCAGGAAGGGGAAACTTAATTGACACATTCCTGGTGTCAGATACATCACATGATCACACTGACAGAACCACAGGCACATAGACACAGGCAACAGAGCATGCACAATATCGGCACTAGTACAGTGTATATCCACCTTTCGCAGCAATGCAGGCTGCTATTCTCCCATGGAGACGATCGTAGAGATGCTGGATGTAGTCCTGTGGAACGGCTTGCCATGCCATTTCCACCTGGCGCCTCAGTTGGACCAGCGTTCGTGCTGGACGTGCAGATCGCGTGAGACGACGCATCATCCACTCCCAAACATGCTCAATGGGGGACAGATCCGGAGATCTTGCTGGCCAGGGTAGTTGACTTACACCTTCTAGAGCACGTTGGGTGGCACGGGATACATGCGGACGTGCATTGTCCTGTTGGAACAGCAAGTTCCCTTGCCGGTCTAGGAATGGTAGAACGATGGGTTCGATGACGGTTTGGATGTACCGTGCACTATTCAGTGTCCCCTCGACGATCACCAGTGGTGTACGGCCAGTGTACGAGATCGCTCCCCACACCATGATGCCGGGTGTTGGCCCTGTGTGCCTCAGTCGTATGCAGTCCTGATTGTGGCGCTCACCTGCACGGCGCCAAACACGCATACGACCACCATTGGCGCCAAGGCAGAAGCGACTCTCATCGCTGAAGACGACACGTCTCCATTCGTCCCTCCATTCACGCCTGTCGCGACACCACTGGAGGCGGGCTGCACGATGTTGGGGCGTGAGCGGAAGACGGCCTAACGGTGTGCGGGACCGTAGCCCAGCTTCATAGAGACGGTTGCGAATGGTCCTCGCCGATACCCCAGGAGCAACAGTGTCCCTAATTTGCTGGGAAGTGGCGGTGCGGTCCCCTACGGCACTGCATAGGATCCTACGGTCTTGGCGTGCATCCGTGCGTCGCTGCGGTCCGGTCCCAGGTCGACGGGCACGTGCACCTTCCGCCGACCACTGGCGACAACATCGATGTACTGTGGAGACCTCACGCCCCACGTGTTGAGCAATTCGGCGGTACGTCCACCCGGCCTCCCGCATGCCCACTATATGCCCTCGCTCAAAGTCCGTCAACTGCACATACGGTTCACGTCCACGCTGTCGCGGCATGCTACCAGTGTTAAAGACTGCGATGGAGCTCCGTATGCCACGGCATACTGGCTGACACTGACGGCGGTGGTGCACAAATGCTGCGCAGCTAGCGCCATTCGACGGCCAACACCGCGGTTCCTGGTGTGTCCGCTGTGCCGTGCGTGTGATCATTGCTTGTACAGCCCTCTCGCAGTGTCCGGTGCAAGTATGGTGGGTCTGACACACCGGTGTCAATGTGTTCTTTTTTCCATTTCCAGGAGTGTATATTACATTAGAGTGTCAGTCTAAAATAACTAAACAATTTGTACACTTTTATTTCAAAAGAGCTAGAAATAAAATCATAATAATAAATATAATTTCAACCACCAAAATTTAACATTTAAGCAATAGAAACTAAAATAGCAACATCTAGTCATTATCGTGACTTTATGGACAGAATATCCCCGTCACCAGAATCTTGCAGTAACCGACTGGTAGTGCAATGATACTGGAAATTGGAAGAAGAAGAAAAATAACGGATCATTACTTCCCGATGATATATGTGCTTTAATCGTCGGATACTCTGATTGTAGGAAGATTAATATTGTTCTATCATTGTTAACGTACAGTGAGAGGCTGCACTCGAGAATACATACCTTCCAAACTTTACACTCCGCTGCAGAGTGAAAATCTCATTCTGGAAATATAACTCTCATTTATTGTTCTTCACCACGATATTCAGACAAGCCAATAATTACCAATCAAAGACAAACTCTGGCTTGTAATTTCCAGCAGGTTTTATTTAACAACTAACAAACTGCTGTTACCCCAGAAAAACATACATAATTGGCCTAGAATCTGAAACACTACTAAACATATAAAATGTTTACGGGCGTCAAAGCCCACCCCAAACCATAAATAATTTTAAAACCCTCTGTACATAAATCTTAGGAACGATACAAACAATAAATGGTTTACTGAGAAAAACTTCCACAGAAGCAGGACACCTTTTAAGATATACCAGCAGAAACAACACACAGTTTATCTTTCTGAATAAGACATTAAAAACACAGTATAATAAAAGGAATCTTTCAGGTATTACAAAATTTCAGTAGCAAATAATGGCACAGAAGAAGTGCGCGGAAACTACAACGCAGATCGAGCCTGAATGCAGGCTGAAAAGAACGGTGAAGAAGGAAAGACGGACGGCTTGGACGTCACTAGGAACAAATAATAAAATACTCAAATACGCCGAAGAACTGGAGTCTACGCCGGCCGAAGTGGCCGTGCGGTTAAAGGCGCTACAGTCTGGAACCGCAAGACCACTACGGTCGCAGGTTCGAATCCTGCCTCGGGCATGGATGTTTGTGATGTCCTTAGGTTAGTTAGGTTTAACTAGTTCTAAGTTCTAGGGGACTAATGACCTCAGCAGTTGAGTCCCATAGTGCTCAGAGCCATTTTTGAACTGGAGTCTACTGACAAACACAGCGACCGCGCTATCCGTTACAATTCAAACTGGCCACCGCCAAAGCGTCGTCCCCCAGTTAAACGACCAGCTACAACGGACGACGCGCACCGCTGATTATACCACTGAAACGTCAACATAAAATCACACAGCAACTGGGCAGTATCCAGAGTGAGCCAATCCTTAAGACATCAGAAAAATTTCAAAACAGGAATACAATTACTCTTTGCACCCAAATTAAATCTATTGCAATCACTGTCTACAACAACAGTATCGCGATACATAAACATTCACCATGAGAACACTGCAACATGTGTAGAAATCAGAACACGTACTCTGTCTTATAATCCTAAATATAAGGGGCGTTCAAAAATAAACGATCCAGAGGCATAATTACAGAAACCAGTGTATTGATCCTGGCTGTTGAGACACTTGTCCCACTGTGACAGAAGGTGGTGAATGGCAGTCTCATAAAATTCCCGGAGCTGTGGTGTTAACCAGTTCCGCACGTACAGCTGGACGTTTTCGTCCAAGGTGAATCGTTTGTCCCCCAGAGCCTTTTCAAGGGGGCCAAAAATGTAGTAATCACAGGGAGAGATGTCCGGACTGTATGGAGGGGGGCCGAGAAACTCCCATTTGAATTTCTGCATGAGTGCCGCAACTGTGTTGAGTGTATGAGGCTTTGCATTGTCGTGGAGGAGAATGACCAACGGATGAGATTACCTGGTCGTTTTGATTTGATCGCTTGGCGAAGGGTGGTCAAGGTCTGCGAGTAACTCTGGGCATTCACTGTTGTCTCGTGCTGCAGGAAGTGAATCAGAAGACGACCATCTTCGTCAAAGAAGAACGTTAGCATAACCATGCTACTGGCAGCGTTGGACCGTTGATGCATGCTGCTGTTAGCTCTGTATAGTCACGTGACGTGCACGCGTGCCCTCTAACGACGGGCCGGCAGCTGTGGCCGAGCGGTTCTAGGCGCTTCAGTCCGGAACCGCGCTGCTGCTACAGTCACAGTTCCGAATCCTACTCAGGCATGGATGTGTGTGATGTCCTTAGGTTATGTTATGTTATGTTAACCGGGGATCTAGAAACGACGGAGAGGCTCCGTCGCCGCCACAACCGCAGTGGTCCACAACCGCACGGCGACGACCGCAGTCCACTTCATCCCCCCGCCGCCCCACACCGAACCCAGGGTTATTGTGCGGTTCGGCCCCCGGTGGATCCCCCCAGGGAACGTCTCACACCAGACGAGTGTAACCCCTACGTTTGCGTGGTAGAGTAGTGGTGGTGTACGCGTACGTGGAGAACTTGTTTGCTGCGCGGGATAAGCCGAGCGGTCTTAGGCGCTGCAGTCATGGACTGCGGCTGGTCCCGGCGGAGGTTCGAGTCCTCCCTCGGGCACGGGTGTGTGTGTTTGTCCTTAGGATAATTTAGGTTAAGTAGTGTGTAAGCTTAGGGACTGATGACCTTAGCAGTTAAGTCCCATGGGATATAACACACATTTGAACATTTGAGAACTTGTTTGCCGAGCAATCGCAGACATAGTCTAGCTGAGTCGGAATAAGGGGAACCAGCCCGCCCAAAAACCATCCACAGACTGCCGGCTCACCTGACCACGACATAAATCCGCCGGACGGATTCGTGCCGGGGACTGGCGCTCCTTCCCGCCCGGAAAGCAGTGCGTAAGACCGCACGGCCAACCGGACGGACCTGTACTTAGGTTAGTTAGGTCTAAGTAGTTCTGAGTCTAGGGGACTGATGATCTCAGATGTTAAGTCCCATAGAGCCATTTGAGCCATTTTGGAACAAGCTCGTAAGGCCTGTTGTAGGAAAGACTAATGGTCCACTTCTGTTTATTGGGAGAATTCAGAGAAAGTGTAGCTCATCTTTAAAGGAAAACTAGTACAAAAAATGTGTGACCCATTCTTAAGTACTGATAGAGTGTCTGGGATCCTCTCCAGGGCCGGCCGGAGTGGCCGTGCGGCTCTAGGCGCTACAGACTGGAACCGAGCGACCGCTCCGGTCGCAGGTTCGAATCCTGCCTCGGGCATGGATGTGTGTGATGTCCTTCGGTTAGTTAGGTTTAATTAGTTTTAAGTTCTAGGCGACTGATGACCTCAGAAGTTAAGCCGTATAGTGCTCAGAACCATTTGAACCATCCTCTCCAGGTCGACACAGGGAAGACATCAAAGCAATTCAGAGATGTGCTGCAGATTTCTTACCGGTAGCTTTAATCAAGACGCTGGTATCACCCTAATGCTCTGCGAACTCCAATGGGAATACCTGGAGGAAACAAGACGTTCTTATCGTGAAACATTAGAAAGTTTTCAACAAACTGCAGAACGGCTCCACAGCCACCAGCGCGCATCTCATGTAAGAACTGCGAAGACAAGGTGAGAGAAATCAGGAGTCGCACAGAAGCACATAGGCAGGCGTTTTACTTCGCTTCACATGCGAATGGAATACGAAAAAGGATGACTGCCGGTGGTACAAGATACCCTCTGCCATACACGGTATGGTGTTGCGGAGTAAGTATGTAGACACAGAGTTTCCACGAGATGTTCTATGGCCTGGTGTGTTAGTTAGTAGACTTCTTTGGCTACTGGAAGCTGATGATTTTGTTTTCTGTAGCCTATGTGACATGGGCTAGAGGAGACATACAGTGTGGATAATTCTCCAAGGCTTTTGATTATATATGGTGAGTCACTAACTATTACCACGAAGAATAACTCCGAAAGTATGATAGTAGCTAAGAGGTTTGTAGGACAAAGTTTGCATGGGACAACGGGGGCCATAATATGACGATGGTTTTTTGTTGCTAGTTGGGGCCGAGGTATAAAAGTCAACTTTTTTTTAATGAGATGCTATAGTTTGGTACTTGTTTTCTGATAGCGGCTATCGAGACAAATTCATTGATGTATACAGAAAAGGTCTTTGAAGGTCGACGAAGGTCAAAAAGGTGGCATGAACGTCCATTTACAGAAAGTGTTCGAAGTGATGACCATTGGTATCAATGCAATGCTACAATTTCTTGTCATGGATTGACTAGTACTCCTTATCACTGTGGCCGAGCGGTTCCAGACGCTTCAGCCCGGAAAGGCGCTGCTGCTACGGTCGCAGGTTCGAATCCTGCCTCGGGCATGGATGTGTGTGATGTCCTTGGGTTAGTTAGGTTTAAGTAGTTCTAAGTCTAGGGGACTGATGACCACAGATGTTAAGTCCGATAGTGCTTAGAGCCACTTGAACCACTTTTTTTAGGCGTACCGATTTAACAACACTGAAGAAGTCAAGAAAAAAAGGACGGTTTATCAGCTATTTCTAAAGATGACTACAAAAAAATGTTTCGAACAATGGAAGCACGGGTGGGACAAATGTATTAATTGTAGTGGTGAGTATTTTAAAGGGGATAGGTTGTTTTGTAATGATTTTGAAAATATATAGCTTTTAAAAAATAATTCCGGTTTGTTCTGGGTACCCCCCTAGCACCCCGTAGTACATTGTTTCTGTATGTTTCAGTCATTTCCACGTACATTCGGGAACGTTATGTTCTTCTTGGTGAAGGGTATTTCCCTTTATGCCTTCCCTTACCCACCTTTCGGTGGTTTGCCGGTTCTACCCGCGGACACATGAACCGTGTTGGCAGTAGGTGAGGTCATCTGTGAATGAACGCCTCCACATCGCAGGAATGTGGGCCGTCCACATGGCGCAAGTCTTTGACAGTATTGAGGAAAAGTGTTTGATATTTTTGGTCTGATACAATCCTTTGTTTTCTTGCCGCACATAAAAATATAAGCTAAAACTGGGCCAAAGTCACCCCAGTTTAGGTTTTCCGTGATTTCCCTAAATCGCTCCAGGCAAATGCCGGGATGGTTCCTTTGAAAGAGTACGGCCACCTTCCTTCCCCATCCTTCCCTAATCCTATAAGACCGGTAACGTCGCTGTTTGGTCTCTTCCCCCAAACAACCTGTAACGCCGGAAATGCATATCCTCCTATTTCCATCTATTGTACTATAAATTTGTTTTCCTTATTTTTGTTACCTTAATATATGACATTTCTGTGTCTTTACATATTGTAATTGTTTTACAATTTGTATATATATATTCATGCATTTATGTCGATGTATAATTGGTTTGTTTCGTAAATATTATTTGTATTTTTACGCTGGGTCTTGCCTAGGGAAAACTGCTATCGAACGATTACATCGATAGGTCGTGTGAAGAATCAAAGTGTGTAGGATCTTTGGTAGTGTTAACTCTGTCGTGTGGAGCGCGGGCAGAGGGAGTCTGGCTGGAGTAGCGAGTGGAGCAGGTGTGTCGTCTGAAGCTCCCGCGAGTTGCCGCGCTTTCGGGGTTTGGCAGCATGTAATTGCGCTCGACTTGCGATGATAGTTTCTGACATGGTGTCGCGGACGGGAAGCATTAGCTGGCCACATCAAGAGCCCGTTTCGTCTGGTGACCGTGTCGAGAAGAAGGCGCGCCAACATCCAGCTTCTGCAATAGCGACGGCCGACAATGAGTGACTGTCGCCACCTCCTCGATCGACGACTTCAAACCTTCAATCAACCAACAAGGAAGACTGGAAGCACGTAAAGTTTTAGAACTGTATGGCAGACCTCAGCTTTTCAAACTGTTAAATTTTTCTCACTAAATTACAGCAACGTAGCATGAACCTTTGTTGCTCATTGTCCCAATTGCATTACCGAATAGGGTCCCTTCCTTTTCCGGAATGAACCCGAGTGTCGTTGAAATTCAAACGCCAGCATCATTCAATCTCATTGCTTTAATTTCAAAGTTCAGTTAAGGTATTCATAGGTGGCTACAATATTCAGATTACACAAGCACAAATTAAGAGTGCGAGTTTTGTTATCGTGTTTTAGCTTACCTGTGACTGCAGCTCAGCTTGGTACGTACTAAATTTTACTATTGTTAATTGTTGAGAATCATTTAATTCAAGTTCAAAGTTAAATCTCTTATTTCTGAATTGCGTAGATTCAAGTAGCTTTTGAAACGATTGTTGAGGTAGTCCAAGACTAACCGTATTTTACTGAATTTCGATGTGCTTCAGAAAGAAAGCTCACTATTAACTTCAGTCACTAAATTAACTTTCGATTTTTCCGGTTTTATTAATTCTTTTGCTAAATTAAGTCAGGGCGTAGCGAAATTTATTACTTCTGACAAACTTTCAGTTTTCACACTACACGTGTCAACCTTCAGTTGCCACGCTTCTAGTGCTAATTATACACTCCTGGAAATGGAAAAAAGAACACATTGACACCGGTGTGTCAGACCCACCATACTTGCTCCGGACACTGCGAGAGGGCTGTACAAGCAATGATCACACGCACGGCACAGCGGACACACCAGGAACCGCGGTGTTGGCCGTCGAATGGCGCTAGCTGCGCAGCATTTGTGCACCGCCGCCGTCAGTGTCAGCCAGTTTGCCGTGGAATACGGAGCTCCATCGCAGTCTTTAACACTGGTAGCATGCCGCGACAGCGTGGACGTGAACCGTATGTGCAGTTGACGGACTTTGAGCGAGGGCGTATAGTGGGCATGCGGGAGGCCGGGTGGACGTACCGCCGAATTGCTCAACACGTGGGGCGTGAGGCTTCCACAGTACATCGATGTTGTCGCCAGTGGTCGGCGGAAGGTGCACGTGCCCGTCGACCTGGGACCGGACCGCAGCGACGCACGGATGCACGCCAAGACCGTAGGATCCTACGCAGTGCCGTAGGGGACCGCACCGCCACTTCCCAGCAAATTAGGGACACTGTTGCTCCTGGGGTATCGGCGAGGACCATTCGCAACCGTCTCCATGAAGCTGGGCTACGGTCCCGCACACCGTTAGGCCGTCTTCCGCTCACGCCCCAACATCGTGCAGCCCGCCTCCAGTGGTGTCGCGACAGGCGTGAATGGAGGGACGAATGGAGACGTGTCGTCTTCAGCGATGAGAGTCGCTTCTGCCTTGGTGCCAATGATGGTCGTATGCGTGTTTGGCGCCGTGCAGGTGAGCGCCACAATCAGGACTGCATACGACCGAGGCACACAGGGCCAACACCCGGCATCATGGTGTGGGGAGCGATCTCCTACACTGGCCGTACACCACTGGTGATCGTTGAGGGGACACTGAATAGTGCACGGTACATCCAAACCGTCATCGAACCCATCGTTCTACCATTCCTAGGCCGGCAAGAGAACTTGCTGTTCCAACAGGACAATGCACGTCCGCATGTATCCCGTGCCACCCAACGTGCTCTAGAAGGTGTAAGTCAACTACCCTGGCCAGCAAGATCTCCGGATCTGTCCCCCATTGAGCATGTTTGGGACTGGATGAAGCGTCGTCTCACGCGGTCTGCACGTCCAGCACGAACGCTGGTCCAACTGAGGCGCCAGGTGGAAATGGCATGGCAAGCCGTTCCACAGGACTACATCCGGCATCTCTACGATCGTCTCCATGGGAGAATAGCAGCCTGCATTGCTGCGAAAGGTGGATATACACTGTACTAGTGCCGACATTGTGCATGCTCTGTTGCCTGTGTCTATGTGCCTGTGGTTCTGTCAGTGTGATCATGTGATGTATCTGACCCCAGGAATGTGTCAATAAAGTTTCCCCTTCCTGGGACAATGAATTCACGGTGTTCTTATTTCAATTTCCAGGAGTGTGTGTGTAATAACCTTTCTTTTTCAGTTACTATAGTAATTGTCCTTAGGACTGGCGGCCGTAATTTCCCCCAAATCTCAAATACCTAATTACCGCTAGTCAATTGATAACCTAACGGCCGCACATTTACTTTCTTTATTCACTTTACCCCTTTTCAAAATTAATTTCCACCAGTTTCATTAGCACTTTTCCTTTCATTTAGATGTAACCCTTTCCTCCCTCTTTAGCGACAGATTAACTTCGGTGACGATTGCTTTTCCCAAATTTCCATTAGGTACACGCGGTTTAATTTTTCACTGTCATTAAGGTCGATAAGTGAGGGGGAGGTTACAAACCAACCAAACAACCATCACCCTAGTTTGCGGGAAAGCAGTGAACTGCACGATAGAGTTCCAGAGTTTCAAGAAATGCAAGATACTGTAGCGAACCAGGACTCGGGACGTCGCCAGCGCTGGATACGAGCGTGCAGTGTTCGCGATAGCGAGCGGGTGACGGGGAGCAGCGGGGCGAGGGCTCGCAGCGTCCGCGGCTGGCGCGGAGCCGTGGGCGGGTGGCTGCGCGGCCGGCTATATAACGCGGGACGCGGCGCGCGCGCCGCCACTGTGCGGTCTGGACCCGAGCGAGCGCGGCTGCGCGACTGACTGCCCCTGCTCTGCTCTGCTCTGCCCCGCTCACTGTGCTTCGCTGCGCCGCGCCGCGCCGGACCTGCCTCTGCGACCGCACGCCGCAACAGGTGAGTCGCCGGCTGCACCTCTCGCCCCGGCGTCGTAGCTCCGCGAGCACAGCCGCTGTCGTACGGCTCGGAAAGTGCCGCCGAGGGAAGTGTGCAAAAATTGTGGACTGTGTCAACTGTCACCGACGGAACCTGTGTGCCGTGTCCAGTGGGATTCACTTCGTGAATGTCGAGCGGAATTTTGCTTCGTACAATCGCAAATCGACCGCAGAATATCAGAGGAGACAGCATGATTTTCAAAGTAGCAGCCGAAATCGCACCCGGTAGAGTCCATTTGTGACAATCAAGGTGTAGAACTATTACAACGTCTGAAACAGCACATATTCACACAGAAGCTTATTTATCAACGTCTGTCTGATATTAAGGGGTACTGACTGATCATAGTCGTGAATGTGTTAACCGAAACTGCTCTGTTATATACGATGAGCCCAACTGTTTAGTCGCTTAGTGAGAACTCGCGAGTACGTTACTAATGTGCAAAAAATTACACATTTCCTCGCCCATAGAGTATAATAGTTGAACCACCTTCAACAAATATTGTTTGTGGTGCCAGACATCTGCAAAGCAACATTGCGTCTAGGATAGGTTTGAAGGTGAAAATGTCGCGAAACTATGTATGTGAATGATATACAGTGTAAAGCGCTGTATTTAACCCACTTTGAGCCACATTTATTAATACCAAAAACTAAAACTAAAACTGCAAATCCAATTCACGAAACCCGCATTATACACTGGAAAAGTCTGCAACGAGTATTTTGGTCCATATTATGTATGAATATCACATGTAAGCTGTGAAAAATGTAATGGGGTATCCACTACATAATTTTTCCCCATAAATGTTGGTCTTCCACACGACAAAAATGTAACGACTGGTATTGCATTGCGCGCTGGGATTATTCGTTGTTTCCAAACTGTACCATTCAGCTTTAGCTTCGCATGCCGCAGACAACGAGTGAGTATTTTCTTATTTTTTATTAGAGTTTTCCTACGTCATTGGCTACTCACTATATCGCAAAGAGAAGACGAAATGAAATCGTTGTCTGTCAGATACGTTCCCTTTTGAAGTGTGTAAAAACTAGAAATTTCGGTACTGGACTCCTTCAAATTAGACAAGGATTGTTATTTATAGGATGGCACAGCATTTTGCATTGTGCCACCACTAGAGTGTCACTCACTTTAGCAACGGAAAGTGAAAAGTTGTTACGACATCAATACTACTTATATACCACTATCCGTTTATTAGTGAACGTTGTGGATTCTCCTTTAAGTCCCGCGAATGTGTCATTTGAAAACTCGCCGATAAAACTGATGGACCCGTACAGCGCCCCTAACTGAAAAATAGATATCCATTAGACACAGATTAAGGGTTGAGTCATATTTTTAGTTACCAACCTACGTAATAAAAACTTTCATGTTTCTGAACTTTGTTAATAGCAAAAATATTGTGAGTGTGCAAAATTTTGTTGATAGAACTGTCCCTCTTGCACATTCTCATTGATAAACTGACTACTGTACCAAAATTGATTTGTCTGAAAAAAAAAATCTATTGCTATAATATGAACTCATAAGGGGTACAAGCAAAGTGTATAGAGAAACTGTCAGCTTGTCTGAAATTTATTGGGAAGGTGACCTGACGAGATGGTGTACAATGCTTTCTGTACTATACGTGGCTAAACTGAGAGTATGAAACACTACTAAGTGCTTGCGCAGAAAAAGTAATGAAATTACGATACTGTTGTGCCTGTGTTATTCCGAATATCCGAAGGAACAGGCACTGTGTCATGTCTACAGTGATGATGATCAATTATTCGTTCGTTTTGAAAATGATGCAAAGTTCGTTATTGTGGTGCTAAACGGTTCGGATGCGACAGTCTGTTTCTAAGCGTTTTGCAGCTCTTTGATTTATAGCAGCTACCCAGTGAACATCGACGTTTCCGAGAAATTATTATGCAATCATGAATAAATCATTCCGATTTAACATCAATCTCAAAGATGAGTACTCTTTTATAGTTGCTACTCAAATCTAGTTCCCGCGAAGAAGACTCGTTGGCATTCATCGATTGCTGTGCACTGAATTTCGACGTTGCATAACACTTCCTTTTGCGTCTTTCACGTTTCATCTTACAGGATAGTTTCGGAAATGTCATCACAAAACCAGCAGAGCGAATACTTGCATAGTAACCACGACAATTTTTGAGATAACGCTACAATAGCTATATGAGAGTACTAGACGGCAAGGCCGCGGTGGTCTAGCGGCTCTAGGCGCTCAGTCCGGAGCCGCGCGACTGCTGCGGTCGCAGGTTCGAATCCTGCCTCGGGCATGGATGTGTGTAATGTCCTTAGGTTAGTTAGGTTTAAGTAGTTCTACGTTCTAGGGGACTGATGACCTAAGGTGTTAAGTCACATAGTACTCGGAGCCATTTGAACCATTTTTGAACTAGACGGCAAACTGCCACATTAACATTCACACATTCTTTGTGTCAATATCATAATAGCAGGCAAAGTTTGTATCAAAGCTCCGTATCATGCGCATGTATGCTCATATAATGTAATGTAATAGCAGAGTGGGACTTCCCAGAAACGTTTTCCCCTTTTTTCTGTTTCCTTTTTGAGTTTACGAGATGTGTAGCATAGTCAAGAAAATACGGGAACCTAATCTAGTTTTCGTGAATGTATCGGGCCGAGAAATAGTACTGGTCTTGGACTAGGTACCGCGACCTACATTTAGAATCGATTTCTGCGCGAGAAATCACTACTGCGAAAGGAAGTAGGAGGCGTGGAAAGTTCAGTGAATCTGTTAAAGAGAGCACATTCTGCATTACTACTCCATAGTTTTTTATCAGGCATTCAGAGACAGGCTTGTACGTTCGTATGAGGTCGGTACAGCACATACGAAGCGGTAGCAGAGACGTTCAGGCGACTTGAAAGGTGATACTTTGAACGAGGCCTTGTTCGATAACTTATGGAACGGGTATTCGATGTAAGCTCTACAACAATTACACTGTCAGTAGGAATCGTTTCAACCATCATAAGTGAATAGTGTAAGACAAGGACTGACGAGTTTTTGTAGCGTGTAGCTTCTACGTCTAGAGTTGTTTTGAGAATACATGTTGTGTGTAGCCACAGATCGTTGGTAGGCTTGCCGCTGCACCACCTCGCGTCCCCATTCCCTACAGTTAAGGAAGACAGCGTGTCAATGATAAAATATTGTATACCGATGCATTCCAGTGTGCAATGTGGCAAATTTCTTGGTTCTTTCTGTAGTAAGTGATATTTCACTGGCTAAAGCTGATATGCTACGCTGTTACACGGACTTATATGTTTTGAAAAGGTGCAGTTTAACGCAAAGGATGTCAAAGGATCGTTTTTAAGTGCAGTGATTGTTTTTCTCTTTGGTGGTACCACTGGGTGAAGCGCCCTCGGAGAATATAAATATTGTAGAATTGGCATCGCTGGCTGGCAGAGGTGATACTCTGCACTCGATGGCCTTACGTCACAGTGCATCTGTGTGACATGCGGCTCAAACGTTCATGGTCAGCCCTGCCTGTAGACCTTGACCTACATCTGGCAGTTCTCACGTATACGACACTGCAGTGCCCGTGTTACTCCTAATTACTATACAGAGCAGGCATCCATGTCCGAAGAAACTTACCATCGTAATTTGGAATTCGATTTCCGGTCCAGCACAAATTTTCATTGTCGTCATTTCGTTATACAGCTGATGGTTGTCCACATTAGCAGCTGAGGATACGTTTAATGTGTTCTCACGTATCGTGTACACAGCTGCAGCAAACGTCTTGGACGACACGATACCGTTTCGCTTTGCATATGAATGTCAAACGCGAAATCGAAGCTCTCTCTTACATTCATTACGCGTTGTATAGAAAGTACGATCGAATAGGGTATCAAGCGAAATTTGACATGATCGCTTGGCAGGGAGGACGCAGCTTGTCGTCTCGGATACAGAGTCACTGACACATGTAGAAGTACCTCGACGTGTGGTCCAGAGAAGTGTGCTGGGACCCTTGTTGTTCATGTTATACAGGATATAACGGGTAAAAGCGCAGTTATATGTATTGGTGACAGAGCATGGTTCAAATGGCTCTGAGCACTATGGGACTTAACTTCTAAGGTCATCAGTCCCCTACAACTTAGAACTACTTAAACCTAACTAACCTAAGGACATCACACACATCCATGCCCGAGGCAGGATTCGAACCTGCGACCGTAGCGGCACGCGGTTCCAGACTGTAGCGCCTTTAACCGCTTGGCCACACCGGCCGGCGCACACAGAGCATGGTGTAATGAACAACATTACATCATTTATGTCATTGCAGACTAATAATTACAGCTATTATAGGTCGTATCTTTTTAGGTCGTTCAGTACCTGCAACAACATGTGCAAGACAAAAGCCATTAATGTTCATTTTTTCTTAGGCAGCAGGTGAGGTGATAGGCATGGACACATGAATGGGTGGACGCAAAACGGATAATCTAAGGTTTAAATGACTCTAAGCTCTATGTGACGTAACATCTGAGGTCATCAGTTCCCTAGACTCAGAACTACTTAAACCTAACTAACCTAAGGACATCACACACATCCATTCCCGAGGCAGGATTCGAACCTACGACCATAGCAGCAGCGCGGTTCCGGACTGAAGCGCCTAGAACCACTCGGCCAGGATAATCTATACTGTCAGGCATCGTTCGCTTCACGACCCAGATACGGCCACGCAGCAAACATCAGACCGTAAAGTTTGTTGCCTGATTATGGGAACACTGACAGACACAGAGAAAAACAACCAACACAGTGATGTGTGTACATATTATGGCACCACACGAAAAAGTATATGTATTTGCCCTCGTTACAATACGTATTTTAATGACGTTGCAGATAATCTTAATGCTGACCCTGTGCTATTTGCAGGTGATTGAGGTATCTACAATCACTACCAGTAAAAAGCTGCAAAAATATTATAAGATTTCAAAGTAGTGCAAAGACTTTCAGTTGCTTTAAATATTCAGGAAAGCAAAATTGTGCAAAAAAACAAAAAAAGCGATTATCCTCTGACAAAAACATCAGTGATTTACATTTAGAATCAGTCAACTCAAACAAATACTTGCTTGTAGCAATAGCAAAGGAACAAGATTGAACGATCATATAGCCTAAGGTGTAGGTAAAACAGTTGGCAGACTGGAGGAGGATAGCAGTAAAATGCAGTCAGTCTACACAGGAGGTTGCTTGTAAGACATTCGTGCAAAGCATCGCAGAATGTTACTCTAGCGTTTGAGACCTCCATCAAGCAGGACTAAAAGGGGATACTGAACGTATACAGAGAAGAGCAGCACGAATCGTCACAGGCTTGTTTGATCCAAGAGAGAGCGTCAGGGAGATGCTAAAGAAACAGTAGTGGCAGATACTTGAAGATAAATGCCAACCATCCCGTAAAAACGGAAATGCCGTGTGGCTAGGGCCTTCCGTCGGGTAGGCCGTTCCCCTGGTGCAAGTCTTTCGAGCTGACGCCACTTCGGCGACTTGCATGTCGAGGGGGAGCAAATGATGATGATAAGGACGACACATCACCCAGTCCCTGAACGGACAAAATGTTCGACCCAGCGCTGACCACTCAGCTAGCAGGGGCGGACAACCATCCCGTGAAAGCCTTCTTATAAAGCTTCAAGAACGAGCTTTTAATGAGGAATCTAGGAATATACTGCAACCCTGTATGTACCATAGCCGTAAGTATCGCAAAATTAAGATTGTACTAATTAGTGTGCTTACAGAGATGCGTAAGCAATCAATCCTCTTGCATTGCACAAGTGTATGTAGCAGGGAGAAGCCCCAGTAACCGATGCTATGGTAAGTTCGCTCTGCCACGGAGTATAGATGTAGAATTAGCGTGGACAGTTGCCGAATATGGAAAACTATCTCCGTATTAGATTTCTAACGTAAGTGGGAGGTCTCTCCAGTTGTTCACTAGTGTCATCATAAAAACTGCATGTTAAGCTTGGAAATCAAACCTAGTAGCCTGTGGATGGAAGCGCGGACTTTGCCCTGTCTGTAGTGGCAACCGGTGAGTCAGCTTGCTCTGTGCAAGCATTTTGGTCGCCTACCAAGTCGGCTGGCGTACGACTAGCGCCAGCATAGCTTTCTGAATGGCGAAAACTGACAAGTTCATCGAAATTGTGTGTGTGTGTGTGTGTGTGTGTGTCTTTTAACATGTAATTTCACTATCAATCTTTTCAATACAAAGTGTTGTAGGAAACGAAGGAAAGTTCGTGTACTGCACAAAATCTTTTGGATAAAAGGAAACCACTCACCATAAAGAGCCGAGTTGCCGATAGGCACACACAAAAGAAAAAAAAACTTAGTAACTTTCAGAATTCGAAAACTACAACTTTTTTTTTTTTTTGTATGTGTGCCTATCGACAACTCAACTCTTCTGCGTTTCAATGAGTGGTCGCCAGATTTGAAAACTGATTCAGTGTTCGTAATATTACAAATCACTCCAAAGCCGACGATGTCAGAAGTGTATACTTTCTTTAATCTTTAATACAGTGATTCCACAGGGAGATATAATGGTTACAGAATAGATAAATCGCAAGTTTGGACTATCGCTGACCATTCTATGCCGGACGGCTCAGCTATAAAACCCGGCTCAGCTATAAAATCGTTTGGGCCATTTTTCCATTTCCTTTACGACGCAATCGTAACTCTGACATTCGCTCGGCACTGGATTTCTTAGGCTCTCTGGAGTCCTTTCTAAGCGAGCTTTTCTGTAAGTCTGAGCCTATTTAAGTCATATGAGACAATATCATTCATTTTTTTTGTAATCTTCAATGTAATATACCGACTTTCACTTATATCCAGGCATATTTTTGTATTGTCACACCTTGTGTGAGCTCTTCACAATGTGTCCACGCTACATCAGTTTATAGTTTTACGCAAAGCTAATTCGTAACATTCACGTACATGGTACGCTGACGTCATAGGCGAAACAATTACTGTGTGGCAAACCAGTACACACAAGATCTCTCCGGCGGGCTCTATCATTGTTTATGGGTTATTACATGTGACGTAAAAAAGAAGAAAAAGAACTGTCTTACAAAGTCGAGCGGTCTCAGGCGCTGCAGTCATGGGATGTGCGGCTGGTCCCGGCGGAGGTTCGAGTCCTCCCTCGGGCATGGGTGTGTGTGTTTGTCCTTAGGATAATTTAGGTTAAGTAGTGTGTAAGCTTAGGGACTAATGACCTTAGCAGTTAAGTCCCATAAGATTTCACATACATTTGATCTGTATTATAAGACGTACTTACGCCGAGAGAGCACTGAAAACTAAAATTTTATGCAGCTCGGGCAGTCAAAATAACTTTTGGAAAAACTGGCAGTGTGGTAAGGCATAACGCGCCAAAATAACGTGGTACCGGTGCAGAAACACAACCTCGTTGTGAGCAATGGGAGCGTCCATCTTGTCCAAAGGGGTGGCCGCCTCCGTTGACTGCTTATGAGAGTGCTGGCACATAAATTCCAAGTGACACATGTCTTTATTTTACTTTGTCGGTATTAAGTGGCACTGTCTGTTACGCTACATACTTTGCCCTTCTGTGTTTTACATACTTTTTTCCCTCTTTGTTATACATACTTTAGCCTTATTTGTTTTACAAGATTTCCTTCTGCTTACTGGGGGTTGTTTTTGCGGAAGGAGACCAGACAGCGAGGTCATCGGTCTCATCGGATTAGGGAAGGACGGGGAAGGAAGTCGGCCGTGCCCTTTGAAAGGAACCATTCCCGCATTTGCCTGGAGTGATTTAGGGAAATCACGGAAAACCTAAATCAGGATGGCCGGACGCGTGACTGAACCAACGTCCTCCTGAATGATTTCCTTCTAGCAGCATGTGGTCGATCTTGTAGCCTTTATTTTCTTCTTCAGTACTCTAGTGACAAACCATTGACTGAAATTCTACAGTTATCTACATTTATTTATATTGTTCTATTGGTTAGGAATATTCTGTGAATTAGGTTGGGACTTGTTCCATGACCGAGTAGCTTTGTATCACATGGTTCCATTGAACATGCGAACAATAATAGGCGGTCACATCGATGCCTCGTAAAATAGACGTCTTCGATACGAAACTGCTCATCAGTTAAAATATTTCATGCATGTGAAGTTGTTTTTGTATGGAATTTTAATGTAATGCTCCGGTAGTAGCACAGCTGGCAACAGGAAAGAACTTGGCCGGTGAGATGTGTGGCAAACCATTGTATCACTGCCATTGTATTGATGGTTTGAATTACTATCACAAAACGAACTGTTTCTACGCTTCTAACATGTTGTAATATCCACCGTTCAACGTATGTGCTGCTAAGAATACACCTTTTCTCATCATATAACCGACGTTAAGGGCAGATTCAGGGCAAAATAAGGAAAAAATTCGAATTTTTTTATTGCTTCATTTATTAGATTGGTACCTTAAGAGTAACATCTCAAGGTTTCATAATCAGAATTCTTTTAGAACTATGTTTTAAAACATTTTCTTTCACCGCCTTCGCCGGCCGCTGTGGCCGAGCGGTTCTAGGCGCTACAGTCTGGAGCCCAGCGACCGCTACGGTCGCAGGTTCGAATCCTGCTTCGGGCATGGATGTGTGTGATGTCCTAAGGTTAGTTAGGTTTAAGTAGTTCTAAGTCTAGCGGACTGATGACCTCAGATGTTAAGTCCCACAGTGCTTAGAGCCATTTGAACCATTTTTGAAGAGGTTACGTAGCATGAACTATCGGAAGATGGATGTACAGAAAAGAGAACATCGGTCCAAAGTCACGCACTGTCTTCCAGCTCTTGTCGACATAGCTACTCTCATCGGCCACCGCGCCGAGAGTCAACTTTGAAAGATTGAGAAGAATATTTTGGAAATATGTCGGCCTGTCTCGTGAGAGCTAACACAAGACACATTCACCGTTTGTTTCCTTGTTCCTCTGGGAAGTGACAGGTAAAGAATACGCGGAAAGCAGCGGCACACACACACAAAGGAAGCATTCTTGAGAGGAACGACAGGGCAACATGGCTACATGCGTGAAACTAACTGGAAAGACTACTTTCACCATCGAGGGTGTGTACACTAGATAAAGTATGCCTGCCATTTGACAATGGACTCCTGCCTGAAGCCAGTCATGGCTTAACATGAAATAAAATTTATAATTCACAGCTTTTAGCGGAGACCTACACCTTTTACCCAAGTTTAGTTAGAGTAAAGCCATGCTCGTGTCATCCCTTTCACTCTCCCTCCCTGCCTTCTCTTCCCTCTCTCAATACCCTTCGCCCCACTTTCTCTCTCCTCCCCTCTTCCCCATTTCAATCCCCCCTCCCTCCGCACAACCCACCAGTCACCTATTTAAGCACAGTTGCATACCACAGTATTCTGATGTGCAATTCCTGTAATAACAGAATGGGTTGCTTTCGCAACTACATACGTAACTGAAGGAGACCGGATTCGATTCTCGGAGGGATCGGAGATTTTCTCCGCCAGGGTAGTGGGTTGTTGTGTTTCCCTTATCTTCGTAACGTCATTATTGACACGAAAAAGTCATCTATCTGACTGCGCCTAGCAAGTCTTAAGCATATGTAATTTCGTATCCGAGTACGGTAAAAAATAAATTAATTAAAAACTGCATTCGTAAATTTAATAGTTAAGTACAATACTTTTCTACTTATCGTAAAACAATGGAAACTTATTCCGAAATAATAATCTTGTTATGATGTATATTCTTTGTTCTGTGCACCTAATAGTTTCAAAAATGTATGTGAAATCTTATGGGACTTAACTGCTAAGGTCATCAGTCCCTAAGCTTACTCACTACTTAACCTAAATTATCCTAAGGACACACACACATCCGTGGTCGAGGAGGACTCGAAGCCCCGCCGGGACCAGCCGCACAGTCCACGACTGCAGCGCCTAATAGTTTGCAGACGCCATATTTGTTTACAAACTATGAGAGTTTACATGTGATGTGCTGCGGCAGTGAAAGGAACCTACGACCACTAGAGGTATTCTGTTTTACTTGTTTTATATTCACTTTTAGATATCCATTTAGTTTTTAGTTTAAAAATATCATATTCTAAAATGGTGTTTTGTTCCTGCAGTAGACAGTGCCACAAGTCCCCCGAAACCGTGACACAAGACGCACATATGTCATACTAAGAAATGTAAATCCACCTGATAATGTAGGTTTAAACTTTCGAAACGCGTCGTGGAGATACCTTTGTTTTCAGATCTGAAAACGGTCAACTTTTATCGAAACTAGTCACGCCGGAAAACAATGCGCAACTTACAAACGATAAAAAAAGAAATTTTTTTAGAAATGAAATTTAATAAACTTTCGTAGTGCTATTCGAAGTCTCCACATACATATTACTGCTGCAGCACCCATTATCGACTAACTGTTTCTGAATAAATAAAGGATTCTAAAGACACACGATCGGTCACACCAGCATCTGCTTCACATATATCTGAGTTCCAAGACGTTGACTCAGTTAATTCAACCCCCAAGAACCAAAGCCGAAATGTTAAAAGAAACACACAGCGGAATCGCATAGCGAATCCAATGCATTAGAGTTCTCAGATGTGGCCTGGCATCCCCGATACTGGAGCCCCAGAGCCACTTAAGAGGCGCTTGCGTGTGTGTGTGTGTGTATATATATGTAAGCACATTTGTGTGCGTCCCAGTTTGTGCGTGGCCCGCTTCCCGTACAGCAAGCCAAAGTGGTTTGCGCGCGTTATCGGAGAACAAACATCCTCCTGGCGAGCATGTGGCCAGGAAAACGAGCAGTCAGCAGGCTACGGCGCGTACAGGCTGGCTTTGCCGGCGACACTCGCCGCTACACGGAGAGGTCTACAGCTCTCTGCCGGCTTCTCTGTGGCGGCCGAAACATATCTGTAAACACTCAGACTGTGAGCAGATCACTCCTGTCATGGCTCACGCCGCCCTTTCCCTACGGTCTATCGCTCGTTTACTATGATACTGGGAAACACGCAGTGTTATAGATGCCCTCTCTACAGTACGTTCTTGGACGGCCTACCTCTTTTACATATTTAATAGTATAACTGGAAGAAAGCACAAATGGTTCAAATGGCTCTGAGCGCCATGGGACTTAACATCTGAGGTCATCAGTGCCCTAAACCTTAGAACTACTTAAACATAACTAACCTAAGGACATCATACACATCCATGACCGAGGCAGGATTCGAACCTGCGACCGTAGCAGTCACGTGGTTCCGGACTGAAGCGCCTAGAACCGCTCGGTCACCGCGGCCGGCTGAAGAAAACACAGCTCAACCCTTCAACATCAATCTCCTGTAAAATTTTCGTAAGTAAAAGTAACTTCTGCGTGGACTGATGTGACTCATCACAAATTCCTCTCCTGTTATAAACTTTATCTCAGAGCACCACTTGCAACATACGTCCTCAATTATTTGCTGGATGTATTCCAACCTCTGTCTTCCTCTATAGCTGTCACCCTCTACAGCTCCCTCTAGTACCATGGAAGTGGTCCGCTGATATCTTAACAGATGTCCAATCATCCTGTCCCTTCTTGTCAGTGTTTCCCATATATTCTTTTCCTCACCAATTCTGTGCAAAACCTCCTCATTTGTTACCTTATCAGCCGACCTAATTTTCAACATTGGTCTGTAGTACCACATCCAAAATGCTTCGATTCTCATCTGTTCCGTTTTTCCCGCAGTCCATGTGTCACTTACATACAATGCTGTGCTATAAGTATACATTCTTAGACATTTCTGTCTCAAAATAAGGCCTATGTTTGATGCTAACAGACATCTCTTGGCCATAAATGCCCTTTTTGCCAGTGCTAGAGTTGTTTTTGTGTCCTTCTTGCTCTGTCTGTCATGGATTACTTTGCTCCCTAGATAGCAGAATTACTTCACTACCTCTACGTCGTGATCCCCCTGCTGCCCCTCATTACTTTTGTCTTTCTTCGATTTATTCAACATCTACATCTACATCCATACTCCACAAGCCACCTGACGGTGTGTGGCGGAGGTTACTTTGAGTGCTTCTATCGGTTCTCCCTTCTTTTCCAGTCTCGTATTGTTCGTGGAAAGAAAGATTGTCGGTATGCCTCTGTGTGGGCTCTAATCTCTCTCATTTTATCCTCATGGTCTCTTTGCGAGATGTACGTAGGGGGAGCAATATATTACTTGACTCCTCGGCGAAGGCATGTTCTCGAAACTTAAACAAATTCCCGTACCGAGCTACTGAACGTCTCTCTTGCAGAGTCTTCATCTGGAGTTTATCTACCATCTCCGTAACGCTTTCGCGATTACTAAATGATCCTGTAACGAAGCGCGCTGCTCTCCGTCGGATCTTCTCTATCTCTTCTATCAACCCTATCTGGTACGGATCCCACGCCGGTGAGCAGTATTCAAGCAGTGGTCGAACAAGCGTACTGTAACCTACTTCCTTTGTTTTCGGACTGCATTTCCTTAGGATTCTTCTAATGAATCTCAGTCTGGCATCTTCTTTACCGACGATTAGTTTTATAAGGTCATTCCCTTTTAAATCATTCCTAATGCCTACTCCCAGATAATTTATGAAATTAACTGTTTCCAGTTGCTGACCAGCTATATTGTAACTAAATGATAAAGGATCTTTCTTTCTATGAATTCGCAGCACGTTACACTTGTCTGTATTGAGATTCAATTGCCATTCCCTGCACCATGCGTCAATTTGTTGCACATCCTCCTGCATTTCAGTACAATTTTCTATTGTTACAACCTCTCGATATACCACAGCATCATCCGCAAAAAGCCTCAGTGAACTTCCGATGTCATCCACAAGGTCATTTATATATATTGTGAATAGCAACGCTCCTTCGACACTCCCATGCGGCACACCTTACTTCGGAAAATTTATCTCCATTGAGAATGACATGCTGCGTTCTGTTATGTAGGAACTCTTCAATCAAATCACACAATTGGTCTGATAGTCCATATGCTCTTACTTTGTTCATTAAACGACTGTGAGGAACTGTATCAAATGCCTTGCGGAAGTCAAGAGACACGGTATCTACCTGGGAACCCGTGTCTCGTGGACGAATAGCGCGAGCTGGGTTTTCACACGATCGTCTTTTTCGAAACCCATATTGATTCCTACAGATACTCAGTCCATATTCCGTACTCATTAGACTCCTCATTCCTTTCAACAGATCCTGTAATGCTTCTTCGCTATCGCTGAGGATAGCAATACCATCATCAAATCTTATCACTGATATCCTTTCACCTTGAATTTTAATCCCATTCTTCAAATTTCCTTTAATATTGTTTCTTCGATGTATAGATGGAACAGTGGAGGTGAAAGACTACATCCCTGTCTTACACCTTTTTTAATTCGAGTGCTTCGTTCTCAGTCTTCCAGTCTTATTTTTCCCTCTTGTTTCTTGTACATAGTGTGTATTAGCTATCTTTCCTTAGAACTAACACCCATTTTTCTCGGAATTTCTAACATCTCCTTACAATATAACAGGGGCCTCTTTAACAATCGTCAGGCACATTTTCTCTGATGTTTCGGCAGATATTTGCAGTTTCGTTTTTGGAATGTGTATCTGGGTCAGCCCAAGCAAATGCTGCTCATCTTGTCTTTCCATGCAACGCCCAGGCCAGAAGTAAAGTGTCGGTTTGTTTCCCGTTACAAACAGTATCGTTTTTAAAGCGGCATTTCAGGTACCTATTCTATAGAACGGTCCCAATTAGTCTAGTGCGATATTCGTTTTGTCGTTACGAACTGACAGGGACAGTAAAACACTAAGAACAGCGAGTACGCCAGCGGCGAAGTGAACAGCGCTGTGTGGGCTAGGGTGGCGTTGTCGCTGCTGCAATAGCGGCTGTTCTTCGTCTTTTACAGTCCCTGTTAATAGATATCGACAAATCGAATATAGTACTAACCAACTCTATCAAGGAGCACGTAAAATCCTGTTTTAAAATCCAATTTGTTTGTAATGGGAAGCAAACCGACGCCTTCCGTCGACAATGGACGTCGCACGAAAGACACCGTGGGCCGTATTTATTTGGGCTGATTACAATTAAACATTGCAAGAACGTAATTGCAAATATCTCACAAAACATTTGACAGAATACGCCTGACGACTTTTGGGAGGTTCATCCTGTATGTAAATAACCTAGTGGAAAACGTTGAAAGTTCGAGGAAGCTTCCACGGATGATGTTGTATTCAGAGAAGGGGGATTGCAAGAAAATTGTGGCGAAATGCAGGAAGACTTGCAAAGGATCAACCCTAGGTGCATGGATTGGCAGTTGACCATCAAGCTAAACAAGTGTAACGTACCGGCCGTTAATATGCCTAAAGATACTTTTTTTGTAACTACAATAATACAGAACATTCAGTGGACGCAATTTATATCCATTAATTATCTGTGAGTAGATGTACAGATCGATTTAAAACGGGACGATCGCACAAAAATAATAGCAGGTAAGGCAGTTGCCTCCAAGTTTTGCCCACCCACGAAGGAGGCAGCTTACAATAAACGCCATCTAAAAAGATACTAGCACATTGCTCGTCAGTCTGGGATCTTTACAAGATCGGATTGAGATAGGAAGTAGAAAAGAGCCAAAGTAGAGGTTCATTCGGTAAGCGTGAAAGCATCACGAAGATGCTCAACCAGCCCTCTTGGAAGACGCTGTAATGGAAGCGTTCTGCATCACGATGTGGTTTACTGTTAAACTTCCGAGAGCTTAAATTCTTAGAGCGGTCAGCCAACACATTTCATCCTCGTGCATAGATCTCGCGAAAAGACAATAAAGGTAAAATCGGAGAGATTCGAACACACACATTGTTCTTCTCACGGACAATTCGCTACTCCAACAGGAAAGGGAGGAAGTGACAGTGCCCAATGTCGTTTTTCGGGACATAGATGTTGATGTAAATGAAGATGCGGAATCTTAGGGATTTCGAAAGGTGTGACCTCCTCAGTACCAACCAGGGCGAATTCATGTGAAACCAAACTCGCACTTTTCTCACATGACATCCTGGAAGCCACGGATCAAGGCAATCAGATAGGCTTCTTGACTTTTGAAAGGCATTTGACCTAGCACGACACCTACTCCTACACCTACAATTTGATCGTATGGAGCGTCAAGTGAAATTTGTCACTAGATGGAGAATTTTTTGTTAGTTTGGGGCGGAAAATAACCGACAAATGTATAACTAACTTCAGATGCGCCTCGGTGAAGTGTATCGGCACAGTCCTTGTTCATTCCGTATATTCATTAGCTTGAAGGCAATGTTAATAGTAACTTCAAATATTTCGCAGCTGATTGGGTTACCTATAATAAAGTGTTGTCAGGAAAAAAGCTGCCCAAATATTCAGTGGGATCTTCATAGGATTTCAGTGTGGTGCAAAGATCCTCAATTTGCTTTAAATCAGGATGTAAAATTGTTCGTTGTATCCTAAAACTACAATATGAGAGAGTCACAAGTTCAATCGGTCAATTCATACAAATACCTGTGTCTAACAGTTTTCTGGGATATGAAATGAACATAGGCACAATCGTGGGTAAAGCAGGTGGCAATATCGGCAGTTGGTAAGGTCTTAGGGAAATGCAATCAGTCCGCAAAAGAGACTACTTGTTATGAAACACTCGCGCAGCCCAACATAGAATATTGCTTGAGTATGTGTCACCTGTACTATAGCCGGCCGCGGTGGTCTCGCGGTTCTAGGCGCTCAGTCCGGAGCCGCGCGACTGCTACGGTCCCAGGTTCGAATCCTGCCTCGGGCATGGATGTGTGTGATGTCCTTAGGTTAGTTAGGTTTAAGTAGTTCTAAGTTCTAGGGGACTGATGACCACAGATGTTAAGTCCCACAGTGCTCAGAGCCATTTGAACCATTTTTGAACCTGTACCATATAAGGCTAGCAGGAGATATTGAACGTGTACATAGAGCGGCAGCTCGAATGGTCACACGTTAGTGTGACGTGGAAGGGTATCCCAGAGATGCTGAAAGAACGGATCACCAGACGCACGAAGATGGACGCAAACTATCCTGTGAAAGGCTGCTTACAAATCTTGAAGACGCATCATTGAGGAATTTAGAAATACACTACAGCATTCTGTGTCTCTCTCCGTAAGAGACGACGAAAAGGAGAGGTTTAGGGAGTCAGTCTGCCAGCATTCAGTACGTGAATGGAACGGGAAGGAACACTAGTCGTGTTACAATGAGAAGTACCTCTTCCTACGCACTTCACACCTTTTCGGAGAGTGAATGTAGATGTAGTGACCGTCTCCGAAGAGCAGCAGAAATATTCTTCCCTGGCCCACTTTTCGACTGTAAGCAGCTAATTACAGACGCTGTTGAGGATAATGCGAAGCATGTGCGGGGTCGTTACGACAGAACCGTTCCGCCGTTTGCATCGCTTTGCTTGTAGTTAGGCAAATCACCTCCTCGCTAAGAGTAACGCATAACAGACCAGCCCGTGTCACACGGCGGTGAACCAGACTCTCATCTCACCCGTTTCCTGATGGAGGTCAGTCGGTCTGTTGCACTTGTGAGAGCTATGGATGAAGATTGGGAGATGAGTTCGACAGAGATGACAGTTATTTCAGCTGATACCAGAATGTTGGAAGGAACAGGTCGTAGCTTTTACAGGGAAGCATCTAGACACTTTATAGAAGTGGTCTGTGGGAAGCATAGTGAAACTAACCTGCATCAGTATCGATTTGGGCTCCGGAATAAAAACCTACGAACGCTTCCTCACGCCAGCACAATAAGTGGCTTTCCACGTTATGCAAGTCCATTAATAATATGGCCACTGTGCACAACGTAAACACCATCACATTGAAACAATATCTAGTATATTCCTGATCATGTTTGTTAAATGAGTTGTCTAATCATGGGAGAAGCTGTAGGAAGTAGGTTTCATAGATGAAAGTCGATTTCAGGTTTAAAAACCAGCACAAGAGATCTTACTCCAGTGTTGCTCCGACTGCCCTTCTCACATGTTATATTGCGAACGATGGATGAAGGACAAGAGGCAGATTCCATATTTCTACATTTCCGAAAAGCATTTGACACGGTGCCACATTGCAGACTGCCAACGAAGATACAAGTATATGCCAGATACGTTATATGAGTGGCTCAATGATTTCTTAAGTAATAGGATGCAGCATGCTACGCGTGACAGCGAGTGTTCGTCAGTGACAAGATTATCGTTAGGACTGCACCAGGGAAATGTGGTAGCACCGCTACTACAGGGCTATTACAAATGATTGAAGCGATTTCATAAATTCACTGTAGCTCCATTCATTGACATATGGTCACGACACACTACAGATACGTAGAAAAACTCATAAAGTTTTGTTCGGCTGAAGCCGCACTTCAGGTTTCTGCCACCAGAGCGCTCGAGAGCGCAGTGAGACAAAATGACGACAGGAGCTGAGAAAGCATATGTCGTGCTTGAAATGCACTCACATCAGTCAGTCATAACAGTGCAACGACACTTCAGGACGAAGTTCAACAAAGATCCACCAACTGCTAACTCCATTCGGCGATGGTATGCGCAGTTTAAAGCTTCTGGATGCGTCTGTAAGGGGAAATCAACGGGTCGGCCTGCAGTGAGCGAAGAAACGGTTGAACGCGTGCGGCAAAGTTTCACGCGTAGCCCGCGGAAAATTGGCTCATGCCAGAACTGGAGCCGACAGCGCCGACTTCATATTTCAACAGGATGGTGCTCCACCGCACTTCCATCATGATGTTCGGCATTTCTTAAACAGGAGACTGGAAAACCGATGGATCGGTCGTGGTGGAGATCATGATCAGCAATTCATGTCATGGCCTCCACGCTCTCCCGACTTAACCCCATGCGATTTCTTTCTGTGGGGTCATGTGAAAGATTCAGTGTTTAAACCTCCTCTACCAAGAAGCGTGCCAGAACTGCGAGCTCGCATCAACGATGCTTTCGAACTCATTGATGGGGACATGCTGCGCCGAGTGTGGGAGGAACTTGATTATCGGCTTGATGTCTGCCGAATCACTAAAGGGGCACATATCGAACATTTGTGAATGCCTAAAAAAACTTTTTGAGATTTTGTATGTGTGTGCAAAGCATTGTGAAAATATCTCAAATAATAAAGTTATTGTAGAGCTGTGAAATCGCTTCAATCATTTGTAATAACCCTGTATTTTCTATATACGAGGGCTATTCGGAAAGTAAGAAACGATCGGTCGCGAAATGGAAATCACAGTTAAAATCAAAACTGTTTTATTTGCAACAGTTAGCTACCCCTTTCATACAACTGTTTTATTTGCAACAGCTACACCTTCTAGCTACTTCTCTACGTAGTCGCCGCTCCAACTACAACATCTGTTGCAGCGTCATATAAGGCAGCTGCCGGCGCTTTCCGACGATTTTCTACACTGGTCTGCAGCGCGTTGTCTGTGCCAAAATGTTGTCTTCATAGCCAGCATTCATTTGAACAGAGTTGAAAATCAGAGGGACCACGTCTGGGCAATATAGTGGGTGGTCAGACACAAAACGCTGCAGAAGCGTCTTCGTTGCCACTGCAGTGTGCGGCAAGAATTGTCACGAAGACGGAAATGCGTGACAGTTACTTTAAGTGTGGTTGCGTGAACTCTGCCTGACCTCCTGACATGCCCCATACTTGGCGGAAGCCACTGTTTCACAGGCATCCTTACGTGCTCACTGGGCGCTCAGAACTGAGAAGATCAACGCGACCTATCCGTGGGAATATTAGAGACTGTGCCCACCACATCTGTGCAAAGCTCCATCGGGGTTTCACTGTGGTTTACATTTCGCGACCGACCGTTTCCGACTTTCTGAATACCGCGTGGACATAAATGATCTGGCACGGGGCGGGCAGCAGTCTGCGGTTGTTTGCTGATGATCCTGTGCAGTACGGGAGGGTGTCGAAGTTGAGTAACCTTAGGATCAGACAGGATGAGTAGACAAAATTTCTAGTTGGTGTAATGAATGGCAACTAGCTCTAAATGTAGAAAAATGTCCTGGAGAAGCACTTAGGGACCGCATTGCGGCTCTGGGGTACCCAGGGGCCACTGGCAAGGGCCTCGATTGGCCGCTATATTCTCCGGATACGAACACATGCAACTCCTTTTTGTAGGGCTGTATTAATGAAAAGGTGTACAACAGTAATCCCAAAGCCACTGCTGAGCTGAAAACAGCCATTCAGGAGGTCATCGAGACAGCATCGATGTTTCGACATTTCAGCGGGAAATGCAGAATTTCGCTGTTCGTCTGCGCCACATCATCGCTAATGTTGGCAGGCTTATTTAAGATGTCATAACCTAACTCTGAATATCTGTAGTGACGTTTACATGTTGAATAAAGTGTGTGCACGCCGCAGTTGTAACTAATTTACGTTTTTTCTTATAGTTCAGTATTTATCAACCTGTAAATAATACCACTGGAATAAAACTAAATATTAAAAATGGTGTACCGTGAGGTTCAATGCTTGATCCCCTCCTAATCTTGCCCAACGTAAATTATTTACTTGGGAGACATTTGAGGATGCTTCAAAAACTGCTATGTATGCTGATGGTACAACTGAACTAATAAAGGGTCAAATAATAATAATAATAATGGCGTGGGACGAGGGCCTCCCGTCGGGTAGACCGCTCGCCTGGTGCAAGTCTTTCGATTTGACGCTACTTCGGCGACTTGCGCATCGATGGGGATGAAATAATGATGATTAGGACAACACAACACCCAGTCCCTGAGAGGAGAAAATCTCCGACCCAGCCGGGAATCGAACTCGGGCCCTTAGGATAGACAGTGTGTCGCGCTGACCACTCAGCTACCGGGGGCGGATTATAAAGGGTCAAATACACCCAAGAGAATAACAGAACGGACTATAACAAGTACCCAGCAGACAGCTTAACTCTTAATCTTACAATGACTCATATTATTTATTTACAAATAAATATACACGACTTGCGCATACCAGAAGTAGATATCAATGAGTTCACACTGGATGAGGCCCTGCGTGTGTGTGTGTGTGTGTGTGTGTGTGTGTGTGTGTGTGTGTGTGATTCCGTGATAATATTACAAACTTCCAGGAATAATGGAGGGGATAAATATATCAATTTGACTTGACGGACCCTGGTCCAGGAACGAATGACTCGAAAGTTATAAGCGAAAATCGCTCTGATACCTGTGGCAGTCGACCTTTACCGCTGCATGCTGTTTACTCTCTTTGTTTTGACAGGTGATAGTATGGATATATACAAAAAAAAGTCCGCTATACGCGGGTCCTAGGGTGCATTCCTTATTAGTTGCTAGCACTTGTTCATCTTTGCTACCGCGAAATATTTCTGTTGTTCTGAACTAGTGCTGAAAGCTCTTAAGGTATGAACTTTAGAGCCCATGTTTCTAGACAATTTCTTCTTGTATTGGTCCATACTACCACCTTCCGAAATATGGGAAGCAAAGAGCTTGCTGTAGAAGAGGTCCACTGTCATAGATATCAGACCCATTTCCGCTTATACAGTGACGGTAAGAATCGAAACACTAAAAGATAATTAATGTAGAGTAACAAATTTCTTGAATGTCAGTTTGTGGGATGGAGTTCCATGTACGTCGCACTTGGTCAGTCAGTACAGCGACGGTTAATGCTGTTTGTGAATGGCATTGGAGATTTCCCAAATGTGCTCGGTTGGACACAGGTCTGGTGATCGAGCAGTCCAAGGCAACATGTCGAACTCTGTAGAGCATGATGGCTCACAACAGCGGTATGTGGACGAGCGTTATCCTGCCGGAATATACCCATAGAATGCTCTTCACGAATAGCAGCAGAACAGGTGGAATCACCAGACTGACGTGTAGTTCTGCAGTCAGGGTGTGTGTGACAACCACGAGAGTGCCCCTGCTGTAATACGAAATCGCACCCTGAACCATAACTCGAAGTGTAAGTCAGTGTGTCTAGCGCTCAGACAGGATGGATGCAGGTCCTCAGCTGGACCCATTCAAACCAACACATGACCATCACTGGCACCGAGGTAGAACCAGCTCTCATCGGAAAAGTCAACAGACCTCCACTCTGCCTTCTGATGGGCTCTCGCTTAACACGGTTGAAGTCGCAAATGGTGGTGATTTGGGGTTAGTGGAATATACGCTACAGAGCGTCTGGCTCGGAGCTGTCCTTTAAGTGACCAGATTGTAGTAACTTGCTGTGTGGTAACGTGCCAACTCTGCTGAAATTGCTGCTGCAGATGCAGTACAATGCGACAGAGCCTTACCCCGAACATGATGGTCTTCCCTCTCGGTGGTGACGCGTTACCGTCCAGAGCCCTGTCTTCTTGCGACCGTACATTCTCGTCATCACCGCTGCCAGCAATCATGTACAGTCGCTACATTCCTTCAGAGTCTTTCTGCAGTATCGCAGAAGCAACATCCAGCTTCCCGTAGCCCAATAACACGACCTCGTTCGAACTCAGTGAGGTGCTGATAACGGCGAGTTCACAGTCTTAATGGGATTCTTGACTAACATCAACTCAGCGCGTCCAGTCTGAAAGGCAATTAACTCTCATGACCATACAGTGTAAAGCAACCTGATTTGCATCCTCATAGTGGCACTGTTAGCGCCACCCTTTCGCGGCTGGCACGAAATCGCAATAGACATCATCATTCAGATGTAGAAAAACGCCAACCAACTTTCATTGTGTCGCACAACAGCTTTTTGGTGTTGACATTTGTTTCCGACAGTGAAACTTTTCAGTCGGTAGTTTCCCGACCAGGACCTCCTAACCTCAAATTGATATACAGTACTGGCCATAAAATTGCTACACCACGAAGATGACGTGCTACAGACGCGAAATTTAATCGACAGGAAGAAGATGCTGTAATATACAAATGATTAGCTTTTCAGAGCATTCACACAAGGTTGGCGCCGGAGGCGACACCTACAACGTGCTGACATGACGAAAGTTTCCAAACGATTTCTCATACACAAACAGCAGTTGACCGGCGTTGCCTGATGAAACGTTGTTGTGATGCCTCGTGATGACTGGGTCTTGTGTGATGTCCTTAGGTTAGTTAGGTTTAAGTAGTTCTAAGTTCTAGGGGACTGATGACCCTAGATGTTGCCATTTGAACCATTTGAACCCACACATTGTTCTTCACACGGACAATTCGCTACACCAACAGGAAAGTGCCCAATGTCGTTTTTCGGGACATAGATGTTGATGTACATGTAGATGCGGAATCTTAGGGATTTTGAAAGGTGTGACCTCCTCAGTGCCAACCAGGACGAATTCATGTGAAACCCAACTCGCACTTTTCTCACATGACATCCTGGAAGCCACGGATCAAGCAATCATAGAGGCTTCTTGACTTTTGAAAGGCATTTGACTCAACACGACATCTGCTCCTACACCTACAATTTGATCGTATGGAGCGTCAAGTGAAATTTGTCACTAAATAGAGAATTTCTTATTAGGAAGGACACAGTACACTACTGGCCATTACAATTGCTACACCACGAAGATGGCGTGCTACAGACGCGAAATTTAACCGACAGGAAGAAGATGCTGTGATATGCAAATGATTCGCTTTTCAGAACATTCACACAAGGTTGGCGACTCCTTCAACGTGCTGACATGAGGAAAGTTTCCAACTGATTTCTCATACACAAACAGCAGTTGCCCGCGTTGCCTGGTGAAACTTTGTTGTTCTGCCTCGTGAAAGGAGGCGAAATGCGTACCATCAAGTTTCCGACGTTGATAAAGATCGCATTGAAGCCTATCGCGATTACGGTTTATCGTATCGCGACATTGCCGCTTGCGTTGGTCGAGATCCAATGACTGTTAGCAGGATATGGAATCGGTGGGTTCAGAAGGTTCATGCAGAACGCCGTGCTGGATCCCAACGGCCTCGTATCACTAGCAGTCGAGATGACAGGCATCTTATCCGCATGGCTGTAACGGATCGTGCAGCCACGTCTCGATCCATGAGTCAACAGATGGGGACGTTTGCAAGACAACAAACATCTGCACGAACAGTTCGACGACGTTTGCAGCAGCATGGACTATCAGCTCGGAGGCCATGGCTGCGGTTACCCTTGACTCTGCATCACAGGTAGGAGCGCCTGCGATGGTGTACTCAACGACGAACCTGGGTGCACAAATGGCAAAACGTTATTTTTTCGGATGAATCCAGGTTCTGTTTACAGCATCATGATGGTCATCCGTGTTTGGCGACATCGCGGTGAACTCACATTGGAGGCGTGTATTCTTCATCGCCATACTGGCGTATCAGCCGGCGTGATGGTATGGGGTGCCATTGGTTACACGTCTCGGTCACGTCTTGTTCGCATTGACTTCACTTTGAACAGTGAACGTTACATTTCAGATGTGTTACGACCCGTGGCTCTACCCTTCATTCGATCCCTGCGAAACCCTACATTTTAGCTGGGCCTGTACGGGCCTTTCTGGATACAGAAAATGTTCGACTGCTGCCCTGGCCAGCACATTCTCCAGATCTCTCACCAATTGAAAACGTCTGGTCAATGGTGGCCGAACAACTGGCTCGTCACAATACGCCAGTCACTACTCATGATGAACTGTGGAATCGTGTTGAAGCTACATGGGCAGCTGTACCTGTACACGCCATCCAAGCTGTTTGACTCAGTGCCCAGGCGTATCAAGGCCGTTATTACGGCCAGAGGTGGTTGTTCTGGGTACTGATTTCACCCGGATCTATGCACCCAATTACGTGAAAATGTAATCACATGTCAGTTCTGGTATAATATATTTGTCCAATGAATACCTGTTTATCATCTGCATTTCTTCTTGGTGCAGCAATTTTAATGGCGAGTAGTGTACTTATTCTTCTGTATTATCCCGGACAGTCTGTAACATTATCACGGAATTATGTTGTATAAAACTGCTCCACAACCAACTCGCACCATTGCCATTGTGAATAGACAAGCAGTAGTTATTATTTATGGTTAATTTGGTTTGCAGGAATAACCGGCGGTGTCTATACCTTCAATCGTTTCACGTCAATGTGTCACTGTAGGTTCTCCTTATCGACAGGATATATGGTACATGATAGGTGAATGAAATAACGAAAGGGTGTGGAAGATGAAATTTGTATCTCTCCGGAGCTTCCTGGCTGGGAACTCCTCGATACCAGCTGAATCCTCCATGTTGTCTCCCGTCGGTTCCATATCTACATCTACATCTACATTTATACTCCGCAAGCCACCCAACGGTGTGTGGCGGAGGGCACTTTACGTGCCACTGTCATTACCTCCCTTTCCTGTTCCAGTCGCGTATGGTTCGCGGGAAGAACGACTGACTGAAAGCCTCTGTGCGCGCTCGAATCTCTCTGATTTTACATTCGTGATCTCCTCGGGAGGTATAAGTAGGGGGAAGCAATATATTCGATACCTCATCCAGAAACGCACCCTCTCTAAACCTGGTGAGCAAGCTACACCGCGATGCAGAGCGCCTCTCTTGCAGAGTCTGCCACTTGAGTTTGTTAAACATCTCCGTAACGCTATCACGCTTACCAAATAACCCTGTGACGAAACGCGCCGCTCTTCTTTGGATCTTCTCTATCTCCTCCGTCAACCCGATCTGGTGCGGATCCCACACTGATGAGCAATACTCAAGTATAGGTCGAACGAGTGTTTTGTAAGCCACCTCCTTTGTTGATGGACTACATTTTCTAAGGACTCTCCCAATGAATCTCAACCTGGTACCCGCCTTACCAACAATTAATTTTATATGATCATTCCACTTCAAATCGTTCCGCACGCATACTCCCAGATATTTTACAGAAGTAACTGCTACCAGTGTTTGTTCCGCTATCATATAATCATACAATAAAGGATCCTTCTTTCTATGTATTCTCAATACATTACATTTGTCTATGTTAAGGGTCAGTTGCCACTCCCTGCACCAAGTGCCTATCCGCTGCAGATCTTCCTGCATTTCGCTACAATTTTCTAATGCTGCAACTTCTCTGTATACTACAGCATCATCCGCGAAAAGCCGCATGGAACTTCCGTCACTATCTACTAGGTCATTTATATATATTGTGAAAAGCAATGGTCCCATAACATTCCCCTGAGGCACGCCAGAGGTTACTTTAACGTCTGTAGACGTCTCTCCGTTGATAACAACATGCTGTGTTCTGTTAGCACCTCTTCGGCTGTGTGCAGGGCGGTGGAGTGTTGGCGCCCCTGGGTAGGAAGGAATCGTGACAGACTGTGAGTCATGACGGAACAGTGGAGCTGGGCTGACGCCTAGCAGATTAGCGTTTGTTGCAGGCTGTGCGATAACTCGTGAGCTCTGGAGCGGCGCGCGCCGCGTTGCAGACACCTGTTCGCCCACTGCCAGCCCGAGCAGTTGCGTCACCGTCTCGGTAGCGCGCAGTGATCGCAGATATCCGAAGCACCGGTCCCGGAAAGTTGTCCCCTGCTGCACGATACTGCCGTTCCGAAAACTATGCGCCGTGTTATCGCCAGTGGCATGTGGGCCGCAGCGTGTGTGGGCCCACGTCATTGGACAGCAGCCAGTTACTGCTTCCTCGCCGCCTGCAGATAGAAGTCTGTCGCACTGTGCCAGCGCAGCGTTATTAGGTCACACCGAATGAGAAGGCTTCGTGTCTGAATCACCCTGCAATTACATGCTTCTGTCTCACTACTTGCTGCTACTGTGGGTCTGGCTTACTCATGGATCCCAAGAAAACTTTAAATGCTCAGATGTGAAGAATTTGCATCTCAAAATATCTGTTCAACGGAGTACCAATAGCGTGCTAGTTCGTTATTTATCAGTCCAAACATTATGTGCACTTATTTGTCTTCTTCATTTATTGTTACCTACATCTACAGCTATATTTACATTCCACATAAAACTATGAACTGCATAGCAGGGCGTGCTTTCCGTCATACCTTGCATTAAGCTTTCTTGAATATTTCGTCCATAAAGGATGGCACTATGTGAGCTATGATTGTTGATAAATACAAATAAAATAGTTTTCTGTTTAAGTCACTTACTTATTTTGCCACTACTGGTTTCGATGGTTGACACCATTATGTTCAGTTGCAGAGCTGTTTATTTTCATAGCTTACAGCTAGTGTTGCGGAAGAGTACAGACGCCTTTCCACAACAGCAGACCAATGTCAACGTAAGTTATGTTGTGTCATTTATTAAAGAAAGAAAATGTGTTTAGAAAAGGCGCTTTTATTGTTAAAATACACGAATTTCTGGCAGTGAGCTGTACTTACAGGAACGATAGAGTCTTAAATCTCTGCCGGACGGACCGTGATAAGGCGCCCCAGACCGCGCGGTTACCTCGCGTCCACACTAGCTTCAAAAACACATCAGCGCATTCCGATACACATATTTATGTATATAACGATTTATTCTTTTATCTCTGTATCCAATGTAAGCAAGCATATCTGTTTCGCAGAATGAGATTTTCACTCTGCAGCGGAGTGTGCGCTGATATGAAACTTCCTGGAAGATTAAAACTGTGTGTCCGACCGAGACTCGAACTCGGGACCTTTGCCTTTCGCGGGCAAGTGCTCTACCAACTGAGCTACCGAAGCACGACTCACGCCCGGTACTCACAGCTTTACTTCTGCCAGTATCTCGTCTCCTACCTTCCAAACTTTACAGAAACTCTCCTGCGAATCTTGCAGAACTAGCACTCCTGAAAGAAGTTTCATATCAGCGCACACTCCGCTGCAGAGTGAAAATCTCATTCTGGAAACATCCCCCAGGCTGTGTCTAAGCCATGTCTCCGCTATATCCTTTCTTTCAGGAGTGCTAGTTCTGCAAGATTCGCAGGAGAGCTTCTGTAAAGTTTGGAAGGTAGGAGACGAGATACTGGCAGAAGTAAAGCTGTGAGTACCGGGCGTGAGTCGTACTTCGGTAGCTCAGTTGGTAGAGCACTTGCCCGCGAAAGGCAAAGGTCCCGAGTTCGAGTCTCGGTCGGGCACACAGTTTTAATCTGCCAGGAAGTTTCATATCTGTTTCATGTACAACTTTTTTGAAGTGACAGTGTAAACGTAATGCACAGTGGAGACGAGGATATATACGTGCGTATGAACCCCTTGCCTCAAAAATATTTCTCACCTTTATATCTCCTCTGTGCTACCAGAGATGACGTGTCACTCATCTCATTTGTAATAAGACTGCAGCACATGCGAGGTGCCTATTAGCTTCGACTGCCCCTTGTCGAATGCGTAAGTTCTGATAAATGTTCACCGAAGTTCAGTCTTCTAGAGTTGTTGTCCCCTGCGCAGAGTACAGCACGTAGGTCGTGAATCCATTATCTAGAGGCTGTAAGAAACTCTATGCGAGGAATTGTTATCTTACAAATAATTAAATTTTTAGATTAATTTGTTTATACGGGATGCCACTCGCTTTTTTATATTAGCAGAAGACGAGAAACTGCACAGTTACATTCCACCTTAGAGTCACAAATAATTTCTATTCTTCAACAAATCAATGAGCTGCGTATTTCCGTAATTACAGCTATCACATTTACAAATTAGACATTGCAAGTTAAATCGTAACTGATACCGCTGCGGCCAACGTGACCGTCCTCCGTGGCTGCCGAACCAGCTCTGATCTTACAGCCGAACCACTTCGCCCGCCATCCAAGTAAGGCGCGATCCGAAGATCACCGAAGTGTTTCGTCTGCCAACAATTTCTATTCTTCAACAAATCAATGAGGTGCGTATTTCCGTAATTACAGCTATCACATTTACAAATTAGACATTGCAAGTGAAATCGTAACTGATACCGCTGCGGCCAACGTGACCGTCCTCCGTGGCTGCCGAACCAGCTCTGATCTTACAGCCGAACCACTTCGCCCGCCATCCAAGTAAGGCGCGATCCGAAGATCACCGAAGTGTTTCGTCTGCCAACAATTTCTATTCTTCAACAAATCAATGAGGTGCGTATTTCCGTAATTACAGCTATCACATTTACAAATTAGACATTGCAAGTGAAATCGTAACTGATACCGCTGCGGCCAACGTGACCGTCCTCCGTGGCTGCCGAACCAGCTCTGATCTTACAGCCGAACCACTTCGCCCGCCATCCAAGTAAGGCGCGATCCGAAGATCACCGAAGTGTTTCGTCTGCCAATAATTTCTATTCTTCAACAAATCAATGAGCTGCGTATTTCCGTAATTACAGCTATCACATTTACAAATTAGACATTGCAAGTTAAACCGTAACTGATACCGCGGCGGACAACGTGACCGTCCTCCGTGGCTGCCGAACCAGCTCTGATCTTACAGCCGAACCACTTCGCCCGCCATCCAAGTAAGGCGCGATCCGAAGATCACCGAAGTGTTTCGTCTGCCAACAATTTCTATTCTTCAACAAATCAATGAGGTGCGTATTTCCGTAATTACAGCTATCACATTTACAAATTAGACATTGCAAGTGAAATCGTAACTGATACCGCTGCGGCCAACGTGACCGTCCTCCGTGGCTGCCGAACCAGCTCTGATCTTACAGCCGAACCACTTCGCCCGCCATCCAAGTAAGGCGCGATCCGAAGATCACCGAAGTGTTTCGTCTGCCAATAATTTCTATTCTTCAACAAATCAATGAGCTGCGTATTTCCGTAATTACAGCTATCACATTTACAAATTAGACATTGCAAGTTAAACCGTAACTGATACCGCGGCGGACAACGTGACCGTCCTCCGTGGCTGCCGAACCAGCTCTGATCTTACAGCCGAACCACTTCGCCCGCCATCCAAGTAAGGCGCGATCCGAAGATCACCGAAGTGTTTCGTCTGCCAACAATTTCTATTCTTCAACAAATCAATGAGGTGCGTATTTCCGTAATTACAGCTATCACATTTACAAATTAGACATTGCAAGTTAAACCGTAACTGATACCGCTGCGGCCAACGTGACCGTCCTCCGTGACTGCCGAACCAGCTCTGATCTTACAGCCGAACCACTTCGCCCGCCATCCAAGTAAGGCGCGATCCGAAGATCACCGAAGTGTTTCGTCTGCCAACAATTTCTATTCTTCAACAAATCAATGAGGTGCGTATTTCCGTAATTACAGCTATCACATTTACAAATTAGACATTGCAAGTGAAATCGTAACTGATACCGCTGCGGCCAACGTGACCGTCCTCCGTGGCTGCCGAACCAGCTCTGATCTTACAGCCGAACCACTTCGCCCGCCATCCAAGTAAGGCGCGATCCGAAGATCACCGAAGTGTTTCGTCTGCCAACAATTTCTATTCTTCAACAAATCAATGAGGTGCGTATTTCCGTAATTACAGCTATCACATTTACAAATTAGACATTGCAAGTGAAATCGTAACTGATACCGCTGCGGCCAACGTGACCGTCCTCCGTGGCTGCCGAACCAGCTCTGATCTTACAGCCGAACCACTTCGCCCGCCATCCAAGTAAGGCGCGATCCGAAGATCACCGAAGTGTTTCGTCTGCCAATAATTTCTATTCTTCAACAAATCAATGAGCTGCGTATTTCCGTAATTACAGCTATCACATTTACAAATTAGACATTGCAAGTGAAATCGTAACTGATACCGCTGCGGCCAACGTGACCGTCCTCCGTGGCTGCCGAACCAGCTCTGATCTTACAGCCGAACCACTTCGCCCGCCATCCAAGTAAGGCGCGATCCGAAGATCACCGAAGTGTTTCGTCTGCCAATAATTTCTATTCTTCAACAAATCAATGAGCTGCGTATTTCCGTAATTACAGCTATCACATTTACAAATTAGACATTGCAAGTTAAACCGTAACTGATACCGCGGCGGACAACGTGACCGTCCTCCGTGGCTGCCGAACCAGCTCTGATCTTACAGCCGAACCACTTCGCCCGCCATCCAAGTAAGGCGCGATCCGAAGATCACCGAAGTGTTTCGTCTGCCAACAATTTCTATTCTTCAACAAATCAATGAGGTGCGTATTTCCGTAATTACAGCTATCACATTTACAAATTAGACATTGCAAGTTAAATCGTAACTGATACCGCGGCGGACAACGTGACCGTCCTCCGTGGCTGCCGAACCAGCTCTGATCTTACAGCCGAACCACTTCGCCCGCCATCCAAGTAAGGCGCGATCCGAAGATCACCGAAGTGTTTCGTCTGCCAACAATTTCTATTCTTCAACAAATCAATGAGGTGCGTATTTCCGTAATTACAGCTATCACATTTACAAATTAGACATTGCAAGTGAAATCGTAACTGATACCGCTGCGGCCAACGTGACCGTCCTCCGTGGCTGCCGAACCAGCTCTGATCTTACAGCCGAACCACTTCGCCCGCCATCCAAGTAAGGCGCGATCCGAAGATCACCGAAGTGTTTCGTCTGCCAATAATTTCTATTCTTCAACAAATCAATGAGCTGCGTATTTCCGTAATTACAGCTATCACATTTACAAATTAGACATTGCAAGTTAAACCGTAACTGATACCGCGGCGGACAACGTGACCGTCCTCCGTGGCTGCCGAACCAGCTCTGATCTTACAGCCGAACCACTTCGCCCGCCATCCAAGTAAGGCGCGATCCGAAGATCACCGAAGTGTTTCGTCTGCCAACAATTTCTATTCTTCAACAAATCAATGAGGTGCGTATTTCCGTAATTACAGCTATCACATTTACAAATTAGACATTGCAAGTGAAATCGTAACTGATACCGCTGCGGCCAACGTGACCGTCCTCCGTGGCTGCCGAACCAGCTCTGATCTTACAGCCGAACCACTTCGCCCGCCATCCAAGTAAGGCGCGATCCGAAGATCACCGAAGTGTTTCGTCTGCCAATAATTTCTATTCTTCAACAAATCAATGAGCTGCGTATTTCCGTAATTACAGCTATCACATTTACAAATTAGACATTGCAAGTTAAACCGTAACTGATACCGCGGCGGACAACGTGACCGTCCTCCGTGGCTGCCGAACCAGCTCTGATCTTACAGCCGAACCACTTCGCCCGCCATCCAAGTAAGGCGCGATCCGAAGATCACCGAAGTGTTTCGTCTGCCAACAATTTCTATTCTTCAACAAATCAATGAGGTGCGTATTTCCGTAATTACAGCTATCACATTTACAAATTAGACATTGCAAGTTAAACCGTAACTGATACCGCTGCGGCCAACGTGACCGTCCTCCGTGACTGCCGAACCAGCTCTGATCTTACAGCCGAACCACTTCGCCCGCCATCCAAGTAAGGCGCGATCCGAAGATCACCGAAGTGTTTCGACTGCCATTTCGCTTAGCAGTTGTTCATTATTCTGCTGGTTATTAATCCTTGAAATAATGGAGTGATAGCACGCTATTGAGATATGCTTTGATTTGAACTGCAAGTAAATACGCTGGTAGTTTGTCTAATATTAATAACATAAGATTGTCGTTTTGGTGCGGAACTACCGAACGCAGCAGCCAAACGAGGATAAGGAGCAGAATTGAGGCGGTTTTTCTCACGATACCCGTACCTACAAACCATCTGTCATCTGTACATCACACTACATTACATCTTCCCACTGCTGTCTTCTCAGCTGCTGTAAGAAGAGCTCCTTGTACCTGAATGTGATGGCAGTAAAGCAAGAAATATTACAATAACATACAACAAGCAGCGTTACGCAGACTTTTTTACGACTCTACCACCCTTGTAAGTACAATACACTGTCAGTGCCTTTTCTAAAAATAAATAAATAAAACAATTTTAGTCATTAACAGAAGACACAACATAACATACATTTCCATTGGTGTGCTGCTGTGGAAAGGCGCCTGTACATACACTAACGCCAACAACGTAAATAAACAATTCTCCACCTGAAGATGATGATGTGAAACATCGAAACGGATAGTGACAAAATAAATGAGTGACTGGCGTAGAAAACTGTTTTACTTGTTTTGAACTATCTTCCCGTTCCATTCGCGTGCTGAGCGTTAGAAGAATGATTGCTTAAATGCCTCTGTGTTCAGTTCAGTTAGTCTAATTTTTGTCTTCGCGGTATCTACGACAGTGATATGTAGATGGCGCTCTCTCGTAAGTCAAACATCTTTGACCTTCGTGCTGCCCTTCTTTGTATGCGCTCAGTATCCTCTCTTACTGTAATTTGGCATGTGTTCCACACACGTTAAATATTTGGTGGTGGAGGGGGGGGGGGATATACCCGTTGCTGTTTGGCGAGAACACCATCAGTTGTCGCACGCGTTACTCTTTGTTCAACCCTTACTTCACACACTTCTGTGAAGTGACGAGCTTGACACACTGGGGTGGATCGCACACTAGTGATAACAACTGGTATAATAAATAATCTGTTGAATATTTTAAACTGATTTTTATAACTTCTCAAAAGCTTACTTTTTTAAGTAATATGGGTCACGTAGCTAAGAAATAAGATTAAAAAATTGAAATATAGTAAAATTGAAAACATTACATTTTTTACATAATAACTTTTACGTTTTTATATTTATGGCTAAAAATGTAACTTAGTTTGTTCAAGGTACAATACTAAAAGAAGAAAAAAAACAGTATATTACTGAATAATATGATGAAGATATTTTTTTGGAAAACAAAAGGGAGGAATCTTATAAAAGTGCGAAGTTCTGCTATTATCTAAATTAGCTAAGTTTTTATTATTGAAATGAAATGAGCGTTTGGCGTCATTGGCCGGGAGGCCCCTCGCGGGGCAGGTCCGGCCGCCTTGGCGCAGGTCTTATTACATTCGGCGCCACATTGGGCGACCTGCACGCCGGATGGGGATGAAATGATGATGAAGACAACACAACACCCAGTCCCTGAGCGGAGAAAATCTCCGACCCAGCCGGGAATCGAACCCGGGCCCGGAGGACGGCAATCCGTCACGCTGACCACTCAGCTACTGGGGCGGACAGTTTTTATTATTCAGACATGATAGTCACAGAATTTTGAATGTTCGCATTAACGAAATGAAAGTATTCCAACAAACCTGTCGCTGATAATGTAGCTGTGCCCGTTGTAACTAAACGTTGACATCATAAAACGTAGGATACTAACTTTACTTTTCAGTCTCGTGCCAAAATATCCTTGAAATAAAATGCACTTAAATTTCACACACTCGATCGTACTCGACACACTGGGGCGTTGGCAACCCCAGTTGACTGTAGACTGCTGCCGTGGTATTATTGAATTCATAACAAACGGCGCCATGGACCCGAAGTTCTCAGTTTTCCACACTTAAAATTAACCAAAAATGTAGACATGGGGTGTACTACACCACACCGTCAAAGTGTCCAGGGAGGGTTAAATATATTGATGTGTGCAAATGAATTTTTGCTTGAAAAGTTGTTTTCACGGAAACATAGCAACATCTCGCACATCGCCATTACCAAAGATCACTGTAAACCTGGCTATACAAACGTCTGTCTGCTACAACTTCCTGCCGCAGGAAAGCTATTTCTCTTGCAAAGTTTCTTTTTTTTTTTCGCTCCTCCAGCTTCGTAAAGCTAGGTCAGCGACCTGTGAGACATGCAGTGCACAAGGTTTATATTGGATGTTTCAAAGTTTCTGTTACATACTTCTATGGTTTATACAGTGAACTTAGTAAATGAAGTTCTGATGAGGAACCCAACTCTTGAAATATATCATTTCCACATAAAACTGACTTGGATATTGGATAATTTTCAATGCTCCCGCTTCGCGGTACGCACACATCGGACACAATTATTTCGGACCTACGTTCTCTACAGAAGCTGCGCCATGTGGCAACCCTGCTGTTCGTTATACAAAGTGGATCTGCGACGCATCCCTTTGTACATAGGCTGTATGTGGAAGGGACAATACCTACGCGATTTGATAAAATTGGAAATCAACCCACCGTTCCTACTGAAATCAGAAAAATAATAAATTCACTCAACAGTCAAAGTTCCCATGGAATTGATGGCATTTCCAACAAGTACTAAAAGCTTGTTCCCAATAAATAAGTAGGATTCTCAGCCACATATGTTGTAGCTCATTGAAACAGAACATTTTTCCGGATAAACTGAAATATGTTATTGTTAAACCATTGCACAAAAAAGGGAATAGGTCTGATGCTAACAACTGCCGCCAAATCTCGCTTCTGACAGCTGTATCTAAAATTCTTGGAAAAGTAATGTATTCAACAGTAGCTTCATGTATTTGGAAAAATAAAGTACTAAAAAAATGACAGTTTGGTTTTCAGAAAGGCTTTTCAACATGAAATGCTATATTTGGTTTCACTGACCAAATATTAAATTCTCTGGATCACCAGACATCCCCCATTGGGTCTTCTTGTGATCTGTAAAAGGCTCTTGACAGGGTGAATCGTGAAATCTTTCTAAATAAGCTAAGTATTGTGGTATGAGTGAGACGGTTCACGAATGGGTTAATTCATATTTAACTGGAAGAATGCGGAAGGTTGAAATTAACAGTGCAGATAGTCTACAAAAATCGGCAGGGTCCTCTAACTGTGGAGGTATTAAGAATGGTGTTCCATAGAGTTCAGTCTTGGGTCACTTATTGTTGTTAATATATATTAATGACCTACAACTCTGTATTCATGAAGAAGCACAGCTAGTTGGTTTTGCTGATGATACAAGCATAGTAATCACACCCAACAAACAAGAATTAGCCGAGGAAATTGTAAATAATGTCTTTCATACAATTATTGAGTACTTCTCTGCAAATGGACTCTCACATTTTTTTGAGAAAACAGTATGTACAGTTCTGCTCAGTAAATGACATAACACCATTGAGGAATATAAACTTTAAACAGAAGCCTGTTGCCAAGGCAGAATATTCCAAATTTCTGGGTGTGTGCATTGATGAGGAATTGAGCTGAAAGAAATACATTGATGATCTAATGAAACGTTTAGGTTCCGCTGCTTACTTACTCTATTAGGGTTATTGCAAGCTGTGGTAATAAAAATATCAATAAATTAGCCTGCTATGCCTATTTTCATTCACTGCTCTCATAAGGCATCATATTTTGGGGTAATTCATCATTAAGAGAAAAAGTATTCATAGTACAAAAGCTCGTAATCAGAATAATAGCTGGAGACAACCGAAGATCACCCTGCAGACATTTATTTAAGGAACGCAGGATATTCACAGTACCTCTGCAACACATGTATTCACTTATGAAATTTATTATTAATAACCCATCCCAGTTCAAAAATAATAGCAAAGTGCATAGCTACAACTCTAGAAGAATGGATGATCTTCACTAATCTGTGTTGAATCTGACTTTGGCACAGAAAGGGGTGAATTATGCAGCCACAAAAATCCTTGATCATTTACCAAATAGCATTAAAAGTTTGACATACAGCCAACCAGCATTTAAAAACAAACTAAAATAATTTCTGAATGACAACTCCTTTCACTCAATAGATAAAATTATAGACATGAAGAAGTAATAATTGCAAAAGCAGAAAAAAATAAAAGAAAGGTTGTATTATGAAAACAAAACTTATGTTAAACTAACTGACACGTTCCACATAATTACGAAACGTCATATTCGTGAGCTATGGAACAATTATTAATGTAATGTAATTTAACTGTCCGCAAAGTCTTTCGCCCGTCAGGGGAAGACCACTGTCTTCTCTCTTATTACCCAAGCACTACATTATTGCTCTTCGCCTCTCGTGTCCGTTGTCGAAATATGCGGTGACGTTAAAGTCAACAAACACAGCGGTGACTAAGGAAATCACATCGCACTGTGAATGCCTCCAGGACAATGGTTCAGTGTGTCCTCATGACATATCACGATAAACCGACCGAACTGCCCTCACTACCAGGTGCAATAGTGTTGTGATCGACTAACAGCTGCGAACGTACCAGTTTCTAGCAGCCGTTATTGTACTCGGACGATATTCGTATGTAATGGACTGCGACGATCCAGAAAAGTCCTCGACACATGGGTTGTGCATCGGTACTATTACGTACAGTACAAGGAAGCGGGATATTTGAAATTGATCCGATCTTAAAATCTGTTTTATATCCAAATGGTACATTCCCGACATTGTTTCCTTAAGAAAACGTTATATACTAAGTTCCCCATACAATCCCTAGATGTCCGTAACAACAGTTATGAAAGAAACACCTTGGATTTGTCATGAATGGGATTCAGTTGAGGACTGTGAAGGCAGCCAAAGATTTATCAACGCTTCATTAGTCTGGCCTTATAGAACAACCAGTGGGACGTCAGATGTGTGTACATTTTTTTTTTTCAGCTACTCAGCTATGAAGTTCTGACCTCGTAGTTTGCACTTGTTGTCTCTAACCTCAATGATTTATTTACACTAAATCTATAGTCATGTATTGTGCCTGAGTGGTCAAGCTCGGCTGACTGCCATGCTGGGGACCCAGGTCCGATTCCCAGTAATGTCACGGATTTTTCGTTGGTGGGACTGGAGGAGGAGGAGGAGGAAATTAGTGTTTAACGTCCCGTCGACAACGAAGTCATTAGAGACAGAGCACAAGTTCGGATTAGGGAACGATGGAGAAGGAAATCTGCTGTGCCCTTTCAGAGGAACGGTCCGGGATTTTGCCTGAAGTGATCTACGGAAATCACGGAAAACCTAATTGACGATGGCCGGACGCGGGATTGAACCGTCATCTTCACGAATGCGAGTCCAGTGTGCTAACCACTGCGCTACCTAGCTCTGTAGGTGGGACTGGAGTGGTGCTCGTGTGGCCAATTGATGGAAGGTATACAAACTCGACAACGATCGGGAGAGCAATGTGTTGACTACAGACCTTTTCATATACGATCAATGACGGCACTGGCATAGGATGGCTCGGTAATTGGTCGGGCCCGATTGGCTCGTCTGAGGCCAGAATCATGTATGATGCTCTTCCAGGCCTCATTATTAAAATTAATTATTTTATGCACTCTCTACTCCGCCTACCACAAGGCCAGTTCAGTTATGAAAACAAGGTCTTCTTTTAGTGTTCAACCCTGAGATTGGTTTGCAGCAGAGCGCCATTCCTCTCTTCTGTCTGCCTTCCTCTTCATTTCCACGTGTGTGTTACATCCAACGTCATTATGATCTGTTGCTTGTATGATATCCTCGGTCGCCCCCGCCGGTTCCTTCCCTCAATAGCTCCTTCTGCTATTGTTCCAGTGATGTTGTTGTGTAGAAGGATGTTCCCTACAAGTTTGTCTCTTCTTGTTTGGATGTGCCTCCACAGGTATCCTGTACTCTTCTAGGCACCTCTTCATTTGTTACTTTGTCTCTCCAGCTGAAATTCATCATCCTTCTATAGCACCACATCTCCAGGGCCTCTAGCCGTCTTCTCTCCTCTCTTCCAATTGTCCAAGTTTCACATCCGTATAGGGCCACACACTCCAACATGATACGTTTCCTTATTTTCAGACTGATGTTGTTGCTGGTGAGTAAGTTCCTTCTCCGATTAAATGCAATTTTGGCCTTTTATATTCTGGTCACAATTTCTTTCCGGCTTCTACCATCTCTTGTGATTTTGCTTCCCAGGTAAGTAAATTCCTCTATCACTTCCAGCTTCTCTCTTCCAATTCTCATTCTCAGAGGTTCATATTCTGCTCCAGTACTGCTTACCATCACTTTAGTCTTTTTCTTGTTTATTCTCATTCCATACTGATAGCATAGAATTTTTTCCATTGTTCTGAGGACTTCCTCTTGATTTTCTCTTGTCTCCGTGACTATACCAATATCATCTGCATAACGTAGCATGAAAACAAGGTCCAACAACTAATTCTCAGACTGAGCATACCTACCAAATTACCTTTTAAACGATACGTCGAAGAGAACGCTCCTGTAAAGAAGCCGTAATGAACAGTAGATGACCTAGAACGGTTTAATCTACATGAATTCCACACAGAGGTGCAGTAGGAAGCAGCTTTGTGATTCTCTTTAAAGAAATCCTGATATTTTACTCAACGACCCTTTTGTTCGGCCACTGTTTCGCGGTCACTAATGTGTCCTATGGTTACAACAAGTCACCATAAACACCCTGTATCCTGGTGAGTTTGGTATACGTTGCTTTAGCGAAACTTTAAATTTTATGAATATTTCTCCTCCTGTCGCGCAAACGTTTTAGGGTTGTTAGTCAAAGCAGGAAGATTATAGTTCAACGTCCTCTCTACTACATTAGAGCCGCAGTACAAATTTGGATTGGAGAAAGCTGTGGAAGCAAATCGGCAGTGCCCTTTCAAAGGAACCGGCAATTTCCCAGAGCGATTTAGAAAAATCGCTGGAAATGTACAGGTTGGTTATAATTAAAGTGTAGCTACTCGCAGAGGTCCAGTGTGGGCTATAATTACATAAGGCAGCAAAACGTGGTAGCTATTCTAATGTGCTGATGCGAAACCGATTTACGCTGGAGAGAATTAGTTCCAGTTTGGCCGCCAGGTGCTAATCTGGCGCTGTGAATGTAGGAATGACCTATAGAAATGTTTCCCTATGTAATGGGTTAGGAACGGAAGATGGGCAGAAAAGTCAGACTAGCGAGAAAGGCATAATTTTGATTTTATTAATAACCACCGCACACACAGTTTGTTCAGTATGAGTACCGAGGACGTCGACGAGATGCTGTACAGCACCAGATTTGCACCTGGTGTCCAAAACTTGAACTAATTCTTTTCCAGCGTAAATTGATTCCACATTAACGCATTAGTACATCTACGAAGTTTCACTGCCATATGATATTCACAACTCACACTGGACGTCCGTGAGTAGTTGCACTTTAATTATAGCCACACTGTACACCTGCACGGTCTCGTAAACTGACATACGGCCCGGAGAGCGGGAGAGCGGTGTGCTGACTACATGCCCCTCCGTGTGACGCCTGAGGTTGAGGATGACATGGCGGCCGGTCGGTCCGGTTGGGCCTTCCAAGGCCTGTTCGGACGGAGTTTACCTCTATATGCCTGAATGGCCTCATGGGGATTCCCAGCGTGGTTCTCCGAACAAGAATCCAGCGTCTTACCAATGCGCCACCTCCAAATGTTTCACGAAAAGGAGCGGAGCTTTAACCAAGTAGAAATCTCAAAATTTGTGTATAATTCTCATTCGCCCAACAACCAAGGTCACTTTTCTCCATCTCAGTACATCCGCTGTCTTGTTAAAAAGTAGACAGTCTAAAACCATACTTGTGGTTGGTAACTGTTAATATAAACCTTATATCAACACATTCATTTCTAAACCCTTGTAACACGAAGAATCTTCGTAGCAATTTGATGGCAACCTTCAGTAGCTTGGCTGTCAAAAGGCCGGCTGTCAGAACACACGAACTTGTACCTCCAGCGGTCGCTCTCTTAACCACCGACATCTGACGGCACTACGTACTCGTATGCAGTAAATCTGGACCGACGTAGGCGGAAGTGCTCGGAGAAGCAACCATCTTTTACGTAAGGGACAGAAATCTCGAAACTCGTGAGGTCGCATTCCGTAACGCTGCCCTGCTAACAGTGCGGCAGAACAAACCAGTTTTTATCTTTGCGGATGAAGCGTAAGTAGGTATATGGGAAAAACCTTGACCGTAATACAGAGCTGTGCAAAGTGGCAAAGTAAAGAACTTTTATTTTTAGAGGTTTGCGTCTGAGGCTCGGGCGTCGCCTCTTAAGTTTTTAGAAACGGCCACTAGATAACGCTGTTGAGCTCTGACAATTACTATTTCTCATACGTCATTGTTAAAACAATGACAGCTCTGACCCACGCAGATAGCCGCGCGCGTTAGCACGAAGCCGCCAGGATTCGTGAAGACATATTGGCCTCCACTTAACGAAGAACGGTGTGCCGGTCAGCCTGGATGTGGGTTTTAGGCGGTTTCCCATATCCGATTAGGTGAATACTGGGCCGGTACCCATGTTTCGGTTACACGATTCCCGAAGATTTCAAAAACGTTCTCACTCTTTCACATGAAGACTCAAACAGATCCTCTAACATCGCTAAATCCAGATTAATATGTCGACCCCTTGAAGGTACAGTATAAGGACCAGAAAAAGGAGGAGAAGGAGGAAAAGAAGAAGAAATCAAAATCAGCTCTAAAATTGTTTTAAAAAAACAGTCTTGTGAAAAAATCGAAATTTCGTGTTTTCGCTGGATAATGTTTATGATTTTCATAAAGACTTGACACAAAACGAAAATGTCTCAATGGCTACAACGATTGGTAATAAGTCACCTTCAGAAGAAGAGTGTTTCATAACTGGTTTGCAGAATTTTGTTGTGGTCTTGGTTCCGTAAGGGATGAATTTCGTGAAAGTAGACCAGACTCTCTTGTTGTAAAAAGTATCGATTTAGCACACAACGTGACTGAGTAGGTTCGAAATGTGAACTATCGTGATGGGCTCCTAAGGCGTACCGAAAACTGCAAACACATTAGCGCATTAGCTTGAACGTTTAGATGGCGGAAATATCTGTTCCTAGTGGAATGCACACGTTTTGAAGGAAGCTCTTTTCAGTTGTTGTAAGGAAACCCTCAAAAAACTATACCGAGGAAATGCAAAATGTGCACACAAAATATTAAGAATAGTTGAAACTTGGATACAGTCTTACGATCCGGAAAATAAGCAGCAGTCAACCATTTGGGTATTCAGAGAAGAAGTGAAACAAAGGGAAGTCGTCCGTTCGCGAAGCACTTGCAAGAAAATTATCCTTTTGTTATACTTGGCATGTACTGACCGTTGAAAAACGGATCGAAAGACAGTTAATGCTGAATGGTATACAACGTTGTCTTTGCCACAAGTTGTCGATGAGATCGGAAACACAACCGAAACTTCGTATGAATCATCTTCATAACATTGCCAGAATTGTCATAGCAAGTCAAACAGTTGATTTTTCGATGGATAAAAATATCGAATTAATGTCTCGCTGCCTGTTTTCACCTGATTTAACACACAACTAACAAGTAAAAAAAAATTGCTTGGGTAACGATTGTCGTTATGACAAAAAGGTATTGAGACCTTTGAAAAACATCTTTCTGAGGCGTCAAGAGTATTTCTCGTAGCGAGCGTTTCGCCACGTTGGCAGTCAGAACTGTGGAAGCGCTTCTAAATCTTGCAGCCTGCACATCTTAGAGCAGTGAGGCAGCTCTAAAACCACAGCTGTCTACGTGTTATGTGATGAAGATGCGGATCAATATTTGTCTAACACAGTGTGTAAACCGCTGTAGAAATCACTTACAAGCTTGCTGGAGCACTAACCAGTTTCGTAAACATCCAGCTGCTGCAGAATCTTGAAATATGTTCTCAGCTCAAACGTTAATGCCAACCAGTACGGATTCCGAAAATGTAAGTCGTTCTAAATCCATCTAGCGTTTTTCTCGAGCCACAACTGAAAGCCAGGCATCAAGCCAATCAGATAGATGCAGTATTTGCTGACTTCAGAAAAGCTTTTGAGTCAATACCACATCAGGGCTTATTAACGAGAGAAATAACCTTAGTGACTGAATTTCCAAGATGCTGCTCCAGGCGGGTGTAAAATGAATCTGCGCAACGGAAAATAATAAACGCTAAAATGAGTACCCCTAAAGCAGATATTAGGATGTCTTAATTCTATAAATTACAATCTAAACATAAACGAGTGATGAAGGCAACTAATCCTACTAAATGATAAACGTTGTTCCTGCTTATATATTTATGTAGATTAAAGAAACCTTTTAGATTACAAAGTTTACATTTTCTAAGTAAAATTACTAATCAATTGCCGAACTCTGCCCCCTATTATGACTGCGTGGTTTAATATCAATAACACGAAATGACTGACATCATCTACATACCAAACTCTAGAAGACACTACTTTCAAAGATGATCTGCGGTGGTGTGGAACCTCAGTGGAAATAAACTAACGTTATCTCACCTGTTTAGCTTTTATAGCCCTAATAAGCCGAAGCAATTTGCGATATCACCGTATGTACTGCGTCCGGTGCGACGAAGTGATGATTCTCGTACTCGTCTGCCACAAATAAACTCTTTCAGAAACTAGGACGGCAGAAGGCGGTCCTCTGACTAATATACTCTAATACTATCTCCTCCTCTCTGTTTTCTACAGACGAGCAACGCGAATTCCCAGCCACAAGGACGGAGTTCAGATAACATCTCAATGTAGGTATAGGCAGAGGAAGTGCTGTCAATTACTGAACGCTGCGTACTCAACGACGACTTCCAACCCGGAGGTGAAGGCCAACAGTACAGGTTGGCAACAGTACATTGCCTAGCTGTTCTAACTATAAACTCTCCTAAAAGCAAAGACAGCAAGTCCGTCCGTACCAAAAACGCTGATATCGAGCGACCGTCACACACGGGTGCTCGCAACGGAAGACCTCGTGTCTCCACCGCTCGCCTCCCAGCAAGGCTCGGCTTCCCACCATCGTAGTTCCGAAAACGAATCATATTCCCGAAATGACGGAATATTCCCCCTCTCTACAGATTCTTCCGAACGCCGACCAACCGTATTTTAGTCTTTTGTCGTCCAGCGCGGAAAGTTTGCGAGTCCGCAGCTCGTGGTCGTGTGGTAGCGTTCTCGCTTCGCGCGTCCGGGTTCCCGGGTTCGATTCCCAGCGGGGTCAGGGATTTTCTCTGCCTCGTGATGACTGGGTGTTGTGTGGTGTCCTTAGGTTAGTTAGGTTTAAGTAGTTCTAAGTTCTAGGGGACTGATGACCATAGCTGTTAAGTCCCATAGTGCTCAGAGCCATTTGAACCATTTGAAAGTTTGCGAGGAAAAACCTATACTCGTACAATGGTATGCTTCTGAGTAAAAATCCTTGGAAATATCCCAGCCTGCGTGGTTTCCCAGGTGCTGCTTGTTCGTTCCTTTCACATGCGTCCAAGATTTGCAAAGTTCGGAAGTATTATCCAGTTTCCTTCCAGCCCTACTGCAATAGCGGCCGGTCGCGACTCTATTGTGCCCAGCTCTGAGGTGTCCCAATGTCCGTCTTGCTACTTCCTGTGTTTAAGGGGGACCACCACACCTGTGTGGGCCTTCCAACAAGGGCTTGAGTTCCGTCTGCCGTTTCATTTCCACTGGCGTTCCAACCTCTACTAGTACAGGGTTATTACAAATGATTGAAGCGATTTCACAGCTCTACAATAACTTTATTATTTGAGATATTTTCACAATGCTTTGCAAACACATACAAAAACTCAAAGTTTTTTTAGGCATTCACAAATGTTCGATATGTGCCCCTTTAGTGATTCGGCAGACATCAAGCCGATAATCAAGTTCCTCCCACACTCGGCGCAGCATGTCCCCATCAATGAGTTCGAAAGCATCGTTGATGTGAGCTCGCAGTTCTGGCACGTTTCTTGGTAGAGGAGGTTTAAACACTGAATCTTTCACATAACCCCACAGAAAGAAATCGCATGGGGTTAAGTCGGGAGAGCGTGGAGGCCATGACATGAATTGCTGATCATGATCTTTACCATGACCGATCCATCGGTTTTCCAATCTCCTGTTTAAGAAATGCCGAACATCATGATGGAAGTGCGGTGGAACACCATCCTGTTGACAGATGAAGTCGGCGCTGTCGGTCTCCAGTTGTGGCATGAGCCAATTTTCCAGCATGTCCAGATACACGTGTCCTGTAACGTTTTTTTCACAGAAGAAAAAGCGGCCGTAAACTTTAAACTGTGAGATTGCACAAAGCACGTTAACTTTTGGTGAATTGCGAATTTGCTGCACGAATGCGTGAGGATTCTCTACCGCCCAGATTCGCACATTGTGCCTGTTCACTTCACCATTAAGAAAAAATGTTGCTTCATCACTGAAAACAAGTTTCGCACTGAACGCATCCTCTTCCATGAGCTGTTGCAACCGCGCCGAAAATTCAAAGCGTTTGACTTTGTCATCGGGTGTCAGGGCTTGTAGCAATTGTAAACGGTAAGGCTTCTCCTTTAGCCTTTTCCGTAAGATTTTCCAAACCGTCGGCTGTGGTACGTTTAGCTCCCTGCTTGCTTTATTCGTCGACTTCTGCGGGCTACGCGTGAAACTTGCCCGCACGCGTTCAACCGTTTCTTCGCTCTCACTGCACGTCGACCCGTTGATTTCACATTACAGAGGCATCCAGAAGCTTTAAACTGCTCATACCATCGCCGAATGGAGTTAGCAGTTGGTGGATCTTTGTTGAACTTCGTCCTGAAGTGTCGTTGCACTGTTATCACTGACTGATGTGAGTGCATTTCAAGCACGACATACGCTTTCTCGGCTCCTGTCGCCATTTTGTCTCACTGCGCTCTCGAGCGCTCTGGCGGCAGAAACCTGAAGTGCGGCTTTAGCCGAACAAAACTTTATGTGTTTTTCTACGTATCTGTAGTGTGTCGTGACCATATGTCAATGAATGGAGCTACAGTGAATTTATGAAATCGCTTCAATCATTTGTAATAGCCCTGTATAGGCAATCATTCATTACGCTGTCCTGATAATAAAGACACTCCGTCAAAAAAATGGCTCTGAGCACTATGGGACTTAACATCCGAGGTCATCAGTCCCCTAGAACTTAGAACTACTTAAACCTAACTAACCAAAGGACATCACACACATCCATGCCCGAGGCAGGATTCGAACCTGCGACCGTAGCAGTCCCGCGGTTCCGAGACACTCCGTCACCTTTCATACAATAAGCGTTAACAATTATTTTTAAGGTGTATGTGACAATGTCAGTCTCCTTTATATATTTATATATACAATGTATAAGCTATCACATGATACGTAATTGTGTTTGTAGATCACGACGAAGTATGTGGATGAGTTCTTGTAAGGTGCGAAATTACAGCCTCCTTACGAATTGAGAGGGCATATTAGCTCGGACGAAGAGTAATCGATAGATGTAAGAGTATCTTAAGGAGTATCAAGGAGAAGTGTGCTGGTTACTTGCTGTTCATGTTGTATATTTGTGATCTGACACACAGTATTAATAGAAAAAAATATAGCTGAACGAATGTAGCCAGATCATGATATTTCAAAGTGGTGCAAAGACTGACAGCTTGCTTTAAACGTTCCAAAATGTAAAATTGAGTCCTTCACAAAGCGCGAAAACTGCAATCCTATGGCCACAGTATCAGTGAGTCTCAGCTGGAGTCAGTCAACTCATGCAAATACCTGAGAGTAACATTTTGTGGTGTTCAAATGGTTCAAATGGCTCTGAGCACTATGGGACTCAACATCTTAGGTCATAAGTCCCCTAGAACTTAGAACTACTTAAACCTAACCAACCTAAGGACATCACACACACCCATGCCCGAGGCAGGATTCGAACCTGCGACTGTAGCAGTCCGGCGGTTCCGGACTGCAGCGCCAGAACCGCTAGACCACCGCGGCCGGCTGTGGTGTTATGAAATGGAACGATCACATAGTGTCAGTTACAGGTAAGACAGAAGGCACACGAATTCACTGATAGGACACTGGCAAACGGCGCCAGTCTTTGAGAGGATACTATATGAAATCACCCGTGTGACCTATTCTCGAATATCACTGAAATGTATGGAACCGTTACCGAATACCACTCATGGGCGATATTGAAAGTACAGTAAGGGGGACAACATGAATGACTCGGAACAAAAAACCTGAACTGGCAGACTAGAAGTGATTGTGAAGAGCAAATGGGAACGGCTAACCACAGCTAAACGAGGGCTAGGCAAACGTCACGTATTGCCGGGCAAGGACGAAGGGTGTCTATGAAAAGTCCCTCGATACCAGCGGAACGAATCATTCGTGAGTTCCAAAGTGCTACCTGCAGTACAGCTAGCGCAATGACTGTGCGTAGTTACAAGGAAGGAGTAGAATGGTTCGGCAGCTCCTCAAAAGCCACACGGTTCTGTGGAAGTCGCCTGTTGATCGTCAGCACAGTCTCACGCTGCAATATTTCTGCAGTCACTGGTAAAAGGGGCTTCAGTTGGTGTAAAGGCACCTAACTCACAGGGCATCCTCATCTTCTTCATCTTGAAGAACCTTCTTAGGAACGCCGACTTCCTTTGTGCACTTTATTTGAGCTGTTTTATCAGGTGGTTGAACTTGATCATGGCCACTTTTTTTTAGAAAATAAGTTTCTACGCAAAGTATCCATATTTCCCTTTAAAATATCTTCTTTTTTGTCCTGGGAGGTTTGTTGTTCGCGTTCTGTCACTGATAATTTCGTAGTGGCTCCAGAAACATTGCCTCTTTTAGTTCTATTTTTTTATAATTTCGAGCCATCCCAAACCAAAACGGCAGAATGACGATGAGCAAAAAATTCGAAGATATACGTTGATTAGGTAGTTGAAAACATATGTCCTATAATTACACGTAAATAATAATTTCAAATTTATATTACATTCCTTTTATTGACATACTTAAACACAAGTTGCGGGTTTTGGAAGAAAAAAAGAAAAAGAAATCGAAGTTTAAAATCGGTGCTGGACACAGTTTGCTTATGTTACAATTGCTTTGGATACGATCTAGACTATGCCTACGATAGACCTATTAAAGTTAATAAGACTACTTGCGTACAGAAAGACAGCGGAGAAGGTTTGTTTGTCATATGGGCCGATGTCCCGCTATTTAACTGGGCCGTTGCGCTCCATAGCCATATTAGAAATATTTTAGTTCGTTTACGAAAACGTTTCAAACCCCCACCACCGTATACAATGTCAAAACAATCCTTAAACTATAATTTCAGTCGTTGTATCTCTACTTACTTGTGTATCTCTACGTACTAACAAGTACATCTTCTGCAAAAGACAACCACTTGCGAGGCGATAAAGACGCAGAAATTTAAGTATTTTGAAGCCATAACTGGGAAATCGAGCGTTTCAGAACACTTGTTGTAGTAATTTTTTATTATATTTATTATACATGGCGAATATGCCCTAAAAATATAAGCTCTAGTTCTGAATCACCCTACATACGCTTCAATGCGACACATTTTTGCCAATGATAGATAATTTGTTGTTGACCTTAATTGTACAAGTCTGCATTTTATCTATTCACAAAACATTGCACCTCGAAAACCACTTCGCGGAGATTTTGGAAATATGTGCTACACACCAGTGTCTTCGTACGAGGAATGAAAAAGAAGTCAGTGGATGCCATGTCAGGAGAATACATGGGGTGCAGCCCAGAGAAGCAGCATTAAATAACAAAGTAGTACTGGTTCCTATTTTCTGCCACCTTCCTGAAGCATTTGGTTATGTGAATCACAATATTTTCCTAGATAAACTGAGGGTTCTGTGGAATTGATGGCATAGCCAACCAATGGAAAGAGCGATCCTACTGGACAGTTGATGATGTGCAGCGATTAATGACGCTGTACCCTATGGCAGTCCGATGGAAGGATTTGGGTTTGGCATCATGGGTAGTGGCAACAATGATGTTCGGAGGAGATGTTGTTACTGTGTGTGGGTGTTTCTCGTGTTTAGAGCGAGGTCCCCCTCATTGCGCTTATAAACGCTAAATGCGGAAGGTTACGGAACTCATATAACAGCAGTGAGTACTGTGTGCAATAGAGCAACATTTCGGAGACAACGATTGTTTGTGTTAAGCCCGGTCCACACGCAACGATCTGTCTGCGCAGACATCGGCGCAGATGTCTGTACATGCAAAAGATCGCTGCAAATGTGGTGTGTTCACACGACACAAACCCCAATCTACTACTCGCCCGCCATCTGTCGGTGTAGACAAGAAATATCAGTGGCAAGCGACTGCGCTCCCCGTAAACGTCAAAAATTTAATTCAGTTATTTTGAAATATAGAAATGGAGTAAGTTCTGTTGTGGTCTGTGTTCGCAACTTGTGTTGCAAAAAACATTCAGACCAACCGCAGGAAACAGAGAAAGCGGTCAAAAAGGTGTAGACAGTGACTGCTAAAGCGAAAGCAGTTTTCTCACGTAAATTTACTGAGAGATTTGAAGGGCGAACCTTAAGAAAGTCAAGTAGATCAAAATATCATAACGTTGGCTGGTGTACTTGATCTACTCCTACTTCTTCTAGATTTCTGAACTTTGGATAACTCTTTTCGGTAAACAGTTCGCAAAGAATTTTTTTTTTAATTCTTTTTGCCGAGGCGTCAACTGCTCGCAATTTTTAAATTAGAGCATTGTATGGTGCTGTCTTTTTGTCTCTGCCACTATACTCTTTACTTTTAATCTTCCACAAACATGGGTGGTTTCTATATATTTCAATGAATTCACTGACAAACTCTCGAGAACACTGACGAGTATCAGCCATTTTAATGCCCTGTGCGCACAAATACAAACACTAGACTGAGCAAACAGCTGTTTCGGGCCAGATTTGCGGCGATCTCCTGTCCACACGCTCCAACTCGTCTGCGCAGATGCGGTTTGAACCCACAGATTTGAGAGGTTTCGCTCAAACCTCCAACTCCAACTTCCAGGTTTGCACACACCTCAGGTTGGTGCAAATCTTCTGTCCACACGCAACGATCTGTCTGCGCAGATGTGATGTGCGCAGACATTTGCGCAGACAGATCGTTGCGTGTGGACGGGCCTTTGGCATGACAATGGCCGCGCGGTTTGAGGTGCAGTGTCACGGACTGTGGCCTACGGAAGATGGCCATTTGTTTGCTAAGATACCAAATGACCTCTCTACCGCTTTTGTTAGTCTGTAGTTAAAGATTTGTTGTAGCTGCAGGTCATATAAAGTACACTGGGCGTCGGATCGTCCCCACGCGAGAGCTAACGGAAAGGAGCGGGGCGCGAGTTCGGCCGCCGCAGCGGTCGCCCCAGCTGGCGCGCGTGCCATCTGGTTGGGCCGCCACGCCGCGCACTGACACGCCACGCCGAGCACGAGGAACTCGGCGAGCCGGCCCGCCGGCCGCGCATGCGCACCCAAGGTCACGGCGCCAGAGTCGGCGGACGCCGCCCGCCGGAATCCGCCTAGCAGTCGGCGACAGCGATGACGTCAGGCGGCGGGTTCCGCAACTTAAGACTGCACCCAGTTTGCGGGTACCGCACTCTGCCGGAACTCTTTGCAGTTCGAGACTTAACGAGGGGAAAGGCTCAGAAACCGCCGGCCTATCCGGCTCACGTTTGCTAGATCGCTGGTAGACAACCTGAAAGACATTTTGGCCCAAACCCCCCCACCGGCTCCCGTTTTTGAGAAATTCGCCCCTATAGTTCAGGACTTGCAATCAGAATTGACGGGATCGATAGATAATTTAAAACTAAACATTTGTTTATCAAAATATGGAAGCGAGGTGTAGCAAAGCTAATGCAGTGAGCGCTCAGCTACGATCTACTCTCTTCTGCAAGAAGGAAGTCAGTACCAAGACTAAGTTATCTGTGCACCGTTCAATCTTTCGACCAACTTTGTTGTATGGGAGCGAAAGCTGGGTGGATTCAGGTTACCTTATCAACAACGTTGAGGTTACGGATATGAAAGTAGCTAGGATGATTGCAGGTACTAGTAGATGGGAACAATGGCAGGAGGGTGTCCACAATGAGGAAATCAAAGAAAAACTGGGAATGAACTCTATAGATGTAGCAGTCAGGGCGAACAGGCTTAGATGGTGGGGTCATGTTACACGCATGGGAGAAGCAAGGTTACCCAAGAGACTCATGGATTCAGCAGTAGAGGGTAGGAGGAGTCGGGGCAGACCGAGGAGAAGGTACCTGGATTCGGTTAAGAATCATTTTGAAGTAATAGGTTTAACATCAGAAGAGGCACCCATGTTAGCACTGAATAGGGGATCATGGAGGAACTGTATAAGGGGGGCTATGCTCCAGACTGAACGCTGAAAGGCATAATCAGTCTTAAATGATGATGATGATGATGATGATGATGAATATTTGGGGTCAGCAAATGCATATTTTGCTAGAAATCGAGGAAAGAATCTTTTTTGACTGTCGCATGTGTACCTACAAGGTATGCGCTCTTACCATCAACTGCTTGTGAATCCGATTCAGAAAATCGATTATTTGTTTTTCGTCTTAAAACGATGCTTAGAGTTTTTTGAACAAAATGGTAGTTAATGGTTCAAATGGCTCTGAGCACTATGGGACTTAACATCTGTGGTCATCAGTCCCCTAGAACTTAGAACTACCTAAGGACATCACACACATCCATGCCCGAGGCAGGATTCGAACCTGCGACCGTAGCAGTCCCGCGGTTCCGGACTGAGCGCCTAGAACCGCTAGACCACCGCGGCCGGCAAATGGTAGTTAAAAGAATTGCATCGACAATGGTTAGTTATCTAAAAACTGTTGTGTCCTCGCCAGTGGAAGTAACCAGAACTGGCGCGCTGAGACAGTTTCCGACTGGCGCCACGGGCGACGCTTTGTAGTTCGGCGCCAACCACTGCGGCCCAATCAGCAACGTTCACACCAGAGCTAATGAAATGGACTTCCGCATTGTGATAAGCTGTGGCCACAGGCAGCAACGTACGGTTCATGCTCGACGTTGGCGTATGACATTTCTAGTGCTGAGTTTCAGGCTTGCAATTTGTAGCTACTGTTCGTAGTGGAGATCGGCCTGTCAGACTTAGTCTACAAGTGGAGTCGCCTATAGCCTTCACATAGGGACAAGTATTTACCACAATGATTGACAGTGTGGCGCCCAGGACAGACATCGTCTTGTTGGCATTGTATTCAGTAACGCACGCCTTCACAGGTCACTGCTTAGTTGTACCTGCACGCTAGCACATCCAGCGAGTTGCTGTACAACTTTAGTCAAGTACAGCAGCGCAATAAAGTGTATACTTTTTTGCGTCACTAATTTGTTTGCACTGTTACAGTTTCTCCATCCACCTCTGAGCACTTAAACTTAATACGACGTGAGCGACCCATTCTATCAAAACGATCCGTTATGTTATGTTAACCGGTTACCTAGAAACGACGGAGAGGCTCCTTCCCCTCCGCAGCCGCAGTGGTCCGCAACCCCACGACGACTACCGCAGTCCACTTCACCCCTCCGCCGCCTCACACCGAACCCAGGGTTATTGTGCGGTTCGGCCCCCGGTGGACCCCCCAGGGAACGTCTCGCCCCAGACGAGTGTAACCCCTATGTTTGCGTGGTAATGTTGGTGTACGCGTACGTGGAGAACTTGTTCGCGCAGCAATCGCCGACATAGTGTAGCTGAGTCGGAATAAGGGGAACCAGCCCGCATTTGCCGAGGCCACAGACTGCCCGGTTCATCGGACCTCGACACAAGTCCGCCGGGCGGATTCGTGCCGGGGACCGGCGCTCCTGACCGCCCGGAAAGCCGTGCGTTAGACCGCACGGCCAAGCGGGCGGGCTGAACGACCGGTACTCATCAAAATATCTCTCAGAATGCGGCCACAGTAAGGTTTCCACTGCTCTCATAGGTCAAACGTCATTAGACGGCCATTCGAAAAAGTTGTAAGAAACAACTGTTCCGTCCGCAGCTAGTGGTCGTGCGGTAGCGTTCTCGCTTCCCACGCCCGGGTTCCCGGGTTCGATTCCCGGCGGGGTCAGGGATTTTCTCTGCCTCGTGATGACTGGGTGTTGTGTGATGTCCTTAGGTTAGTTAGGTTTAAGTAGTTCTAAGTTCTAGGGGACTGATGACCATAGATGTTAAGTCCCATAGTGCTCAGAGCCATTTTTGAACAACTGTTCCTCGAGTTGTCAGCCCTATTAGAAGATACATTTTCCGATGATCTCACGTTTTCCCTTGTATATATTTGATTTTTCGAGCGTTATTTTACTTATAGACACTTTTGTAGCTTGAGCTTTTGCTATTTTGTCATTCTCGAAAGTTATTATGCCTCCAAAAAACTGTTTTGGTATTGGTGCGAAAATCTAGTGTTGCTTTGAATATACTGTGGGTTCAGTATGAAGCAATCACTGGGGAAAGTTGATTCCATGAGAGTGGGAAAAGCTGAAAAGTAGGTCCTTGAGGGAACGGATTAGGCCGGAATAACAAGGAGAAACAAGGAAAGGAAAAGAGAAGATGAGGAACATGTAAACCAAGAAGATTATGCAACTGGGATGTATTAGGAAAAACAGAGTAGTTCCAGAGATAAAACACAACTTTGAATTGAATATTCTGAGACTTAAATTTTATGGCATGTTTATTTTATTCACAAAAAATCTGTCTGAGGTACAGATTTTAATTTTTTTGGAATGTGTCAGGATATTAATTGGAGTGAGGTGGACGCAAACATAATAGTGACAGAAAGAAAAATACGTACTGGTTAGTTATAGAAAACTAACGTTAATTTTGATTATCAGTTGTAAATATTTCTAGAACAAAAAATTATGATTGAATGACGTAAGGGTAATCTACTTTTCACATTGTTGTGCTTTAATGAGCAAGTAAGAGAGATAGTGCATAGATTCCAAATATTCACCGAAAAGTGGAATATGTAATTTACTGATTTTCATAAACAAAATTGTAATGAAATCAGTCTGAGAACTAATGTGTTTGATCGTATATCAAAATGTTTAGCAAGAAGCACTTCCATTTTCCTGCAATTTTCCTTGCACTATGAGTTCACAATTTTAGTTAGAGCCACGTGAAGTTAATGAAAATTGTTAGTATTTTTCCAGTCGTTCACAGGCCAGCTACGTTAAATGAAAGCGCTGATGGTGTGGCGAACAAGGCCTCCGGCTGAGGAGTGGAGAATGTGTGTTCGAGGAAGAGGACGAGATTCGTGTTTAACGTCTCGTCGACATCGAGGTCATCAGAGACGGAGCACAAGTTTAGATTAGGGGAGGACGAGGAAGGAAATCGGCAGTGGCCTTTCAAGGAACCATCTCGGTACAGGAAAATCACGGTAAACCTAAATCAGGATGATCAGACACTGCTTTGAACCGTTGCCCTCCCCAGTCCAGTGTGCTAACCACTGCGACACCTCGCTCGGTGATGTGTGTTCGATTCCCAGTTGCATTCTAAAAGTGTTATTTATTTGCATTTTTTCCTGTAGAAATCGGTAGCCATATCAGGGTTGACAACGTAAGTACAGCGATAGGAAGTAAAAAAGATACAGGAAAATAAATTTCTCAAATGAATCGGTTTAGTAAAGAAATAAAAATTAATTCTATTCGCTTTGCAGTGGCTCTTTCACTCAACTCTTTTACGTGCCTTCAATTTCCTTCGAACAATTAGGTAAGTGGTACTTGGCATGCAAACATTGGAAGCAAACATACATGTGGCCCCGACAACTTCTAACGAATTCAGTCTTTGCGCAACTACATCGTTCTTTACGAAGATCCCGAGGAAACCAAACTTGGTTTACATTTTAAAATATTTCATTTTCGATAGTTAATTTTGGCGCAAACCACGCGTACAGTAACACTGAAAGATCGGTGCTGGAAGTTAATCATGAATTATGCTGTGAATCGTTACTGCAGCAACTTTCTTGTGCAATTCGCACTCGGTTTCTAGAAGTAGGTTCTAATTTTGAAGCCTCGAAATACAGTTTTTTAGTTTGGCGATTGAAATCAGAATCATATGGCTGGCACACAGGTGTTCAGTTTGGTGGTATTATTTCGACCGTAGTATAAGTCAAACATGCTATCATACATGACGGTGATAGTTTGTCCACTCCAGGAATCCAGTATGAGACAAAACTTGCTATCAGCGACGTATGGTTTTAAAATGTTCTCAGGATATGTTTTATAAATTAAATTATTCTATTTCCCGGTTTTAGAAAAAGTGAAGTAAACATATTTTTATAGATTTAAACATATTTTTGTAGATTTAAACATATTTTTCTAGATTGATCTCTTGTATACCCCGAGGATTAAATTAACCATTATTTTCTTATAAGCACGGGAGAGCTGTAGGCAATAATTTTCCTGGCGCTGTAATGGAATATTGCGGCGTGTACTAATGCGTTATTTTATGTATACTGCCAACCGCGATGAAGGTTAATTTTTCCCTCCCTTACGCCATAACGTTCGCCGAACGCTCGATTTCGCAGCAGACTTACTTACTCGGAATTGTTTTATTCTTCTGACTGATTTGATGCGACCCGCCACGAATTGCTCTCTTGCGCTAACATGTTCATCTCCGAGTAGCACTTGCACCCTACGTCCTAAGCTATTTGTTAGATGTCTTCAAATCTCTATCTTCCCATACAGTTTACCTCTAGTACCATATAAGGTGTGACCAGTTCTGGAATATTGTTCCAGTTCAAAAATGGGTCAATTAGCTCAGAGCACTATGGGACTTAACATCTGAGGTCATCAGGCCCCTAGAACTTAGAACTACTTAAACCTAACTAACCTAAGGACATCACACAACACCCAGTCATCACGAGGCAGAGAAAATCCCTGACCCCGCCGGGAATCGAACCCGAGAACCCGGGCGTGGGAAGCGAGAACGCTACCGCACGACCACGAGCTGCGGACTTATTTTAAAATGATGACATTCCAATTAATCACTGTTTTCAAGGTTCACTGGTTTTACATTTTCTGCTCTCACTGATGTAATACAATGATTAATATTCTTGATACAGTTTGACATTTCCGTACACATTTCACAATACAAAACTCCGCCGCGAGGGGTAGCCGCGCTATCTAGGGCGTCTTGTCACGGTCAGCGTAAGCTATTTTAAGTTAAATTAAGTAGTGTGTAAGCTTAGTGAGCGATGACCTAAGCAGTTTGGTCCACTAAGATCTTACCACAAATTTACAAAACTTCACATTATTTAAACTGGAGGCAAGTCACTGACTCGGCTTCCCACGTCCGACCACCTTCAAGTCACCCAAAACAGTGACTGCCTAAAACATTATACTATAGAAAACAAAGATAGCACACCTCGTTGAGCCAGAAGAGCTTGGAAGAGTTTGAAGGTAACATTAGAGCAATTCTCCGATGACGCTTATAAAGAAGGTAATAATAGAATACAAACATGTTTTGTGGAGAAAGAAAAGTTGAATATCGCTAAGCGTAATTTTTGGCGATGTTATTTCGTGATTTAGATAGTGTTAAATACACAATTATCTTCTAATAACTGACAAAAGAAACAAATTCAGATTCATAGCATAATTAACGTTTTCCAAAGAGGCACAGGAATTAAAGAAACAGATTTTCAAAATACACAAGAAAAAATATAAAAGGTTGAATGGGATTTCAAATATGAGTCGCATAACAATACAGAGGATCCCGAAAACTCCCACAACGACAATAAGATATGCAATTTTCAAAGAGACATCGTCTAAATGTTAATGGTATTGAACGGTTCATTAGCTAATGGTCTTGCCGCAGTGGGAACATCAGTTCCCGTCATATCACCGAAATTAAAAATGGTTCAAATGGCTCTGAGCACTATGGGACTTTTCTGAGGTCATCAGTCCCCTAGAACGTAGAACTACTTAAACCTAAGTAACCTAAGGACATCACACACATCGATGTCCGATGCACGATTCGAGCCTGCGACCGTAGCGGTCACGCGGTTCCAGACTGAAGCGCCTAGAACCGCTCGGCCACTCGGTCCGGCACCGAAATTAAGAACTGTCACGCTTGGCCAGCACTTGGGTAGGTTACCGTCTATGTCTGCTGAGCGCTATTGGCAAGTGCGGTGCATTCAGCCTTTGTGAGGCGAATGGACGACCTACTTGATTGGGAATTAGCGGCTTCGGTCACGAAAACTGACCGCATCCGGCAGTGCGGTGTGCTGTTCACATGCCTCTCCATATCCGCATCTGTGATGCCTTTGATCTGAGGATGACCCGATGGTTTGTCGGTATCGTTGGGCCTTTAAGGCCTGTTTGGACTGATTTTTTAGAACAGTTCATTAAACAGAGATGTATCGTCAGATTTTACTAATCAGGTGACAGATTCATTTCAATGGATAGCCTCAGTACTAGTCCGCGGGACTGCTACGGTCGCAGGTTCGAATCCTGCCTCGGGCATGGGTGTGTGTGGTGTCCTTAGGTTAGTTAGGTTTAAGTAGTTCTAAGTTCTAGGGGACTTATGACCTAAGATGTTGAGTCCCATAGTGCTCAGAGCCATTTGAACCATTTGAACCTCAGTACTAGTCGCACGGTCAGGGACTCTGGAGGGAGGTCAGCTATCAGCAGCTGGCGCTGATGCAACACCTCCGCTGGCGGATCCACTTAGCATAGCTGCCGGCGCGCCGGTGCGATGCTCAGCCATAAACATCCGACACGCTACCGAGGCAAGCGTTAACCCCGCGTTTCATGGCTGCCTCCGGGCTACCAGCTGCCCCCGTCTCCCTCGCAAACAGCCTTCCTAACGGGATGCGCTGGACGGCTGCTTGCTTTTTCCTTTTTTTTCTTTCCTTTGCTACTGTTTCAGCATTTTCCAGCCTTTCTATTATCCTTCTCTCTTTCTCTCTCTCTCTCCTTTTTTTTTTTTTTTTTTTTTCTTTTTTTTTTAATTAGAACTCAAAGTCAGCACAGCAGGACTCGCGCTGTTCATTCAGTACAACTGTCGCATTAGGGATGACGTTTTAATTTATTACTTCTTTACTACGAACTCTATTCACAGCACATTATGCAGGCGGTGTCCACTTATATCACTGAATGTATACGCAAAATTATGTCACTCTACGACACATACCTCAGGAGGTATGACGCCGTGAATACTGGACTGAGTAAAATACTTGCTTCTTCTTAAAACAGAGCACAAATTATCCAGATTACACTCACCCAGTGTTTGGCAGTGAGAGCTCTTAGTGACTTCCAATACAGTTTAAATATAATCTCAAACCTTGTCTAATCTGTTTCTCGCTCACATGCTTAACATCAGATGTTTAAGACATTACCTTATTTGTAAAGCAATCATTACCCCCGTTTTTTTCCTTTATTGAGAGTCGATTCCCCCCAAAGGGGGCGGGCTGGCAGCAACTTAGTACGCCGCTCTTCAGCCTACAGATATTTTTTTTAAATAATAAAAGCAGGTGATAAAATCGGTGACTTAAATGGTAAAATGGCGGAAAATTGTGGAACTTAAACATAAAAGAAATGGTTGGCGATGCTAATAAAATACACAGGAAGCAGACAGGTAAAATAATAGACAGACAATTAAAAAACATGGCGACAGTCTGGTTTCTGTTCGCATGAGATATAAAAATAACACCAAGTGACAGCATGGTTTCTGTTCATAACACATTGGAAAAGACGCACAACACTGAACACTAACTTAAAACACTGCACTAAGAAGTTGGCACAAAAATGATACACCTCAGCCGAGGGCAGATGGGGGGAACCTGGACAATTGATGGGAAAGGTAAAGGGGAAGGAAAGGAAAAATGGGGGGGGGGAGGGCTGGAAGGAGCCGATGGAGGACGAGGACTCATAAGAGGGGGGGGGGGGCTCGGCAGACGCGAGAGGGAGTGGGGAAAGGCAGAGGAGGTGAATGCAAAAGGACTTCGAAGGGGGGGAGAGAAGGGAGGCACAGAGATGGTAGGTGGGGAAAAAGCAGTATGGAAGGGGGGGAAGGGAGCCCAGGAAAAGGACGGAGGAAGGGAGGGGGAGATGAGGATCAGAGTTGATAGGAGGGATAAATGGAAGGAGAGAGGGCATCATCTGGGAGAGGGATTTGACGGAAGCCATCTTGGGAAAGGAGATGAAGGGTGTAGAGATGGAGGGTAGGGGGGACAACAGTGAAGGCGCGGCAGAGGGCGGGGGTTGGAGAGGAGAGGAGCAACCAGGGGATGAGGGGGATCAAAGCGGCGGCAGGAGGTGCAGAGTATGCGGATATGTTCGAGGAATAAGAGCAGATGGGGGAAAGGAATCAGGTCGTACAGGATTCGCGTGGGGGGCGGGAGGCGTATACGGAAGGTGAGGCGGAGTGCATGGTGCTCGAGGATCTGGAGGGACTTGCAATCGTTAAGTACGAAGCTGTTTAATGTATGGAAGTTTGATTCTTTTAAGATTCGCGGGTTTACTGGCTTCATGCTCAATTTCTCTTTTTCCTAGCTGTCGAATGCCATTTAAGGGATACATCGTTCCACTAGAGAATTGTGTATGAACGCGTACAGTCTGTTCTTTGCCTCGACGAGCAATGAATCTATCACCTTCAGTTCGGATGCACGATTATGTTCGACCTTCTGCGGGAATCTCGAAGTAGCGAGCATGGAGGTTATGAACGGCGACTGTGGACAGGCGGCGTTAGGTTGGAGTGTGGGTCGGCTGAGATGCTTGCCGAGACAGTCCGCGCAGTTGCGCTAAACGCTGTGTCCGCGTGGCGCAGAGGTTAAGGCAACTGCCTAGCAAGCGGGAGATCCTGGCTTCGAACCCCGGTCCAGCACACATATTCACTCGTCGTCGCTGATTCCGCTGACGTCCCCATGCAGCTAACATCAGTAGTTCCTTGCCTTTCCTTTTCTTACTCCCCCCTCCATCTTCAATTTACATACAGAATTTATTGATGCACTGCTGTAGTAAATAAACGACTCATCAGAATTAACCGCATAGCCCAAACACTCACCCATGCCCTGTCGTTAGCGTTTAACATTGTTTCGATAGAGTAAAATGTTGATGACGGTATGGTAATTTTAGTAGATTCTGAAAAGGATATGAATTGTTTGTTGAGAATTTTTTCTTGAACAATCACAAACTGAAATTAAACACAAATAAGGCTAAAATATTGATGATGGATAAACCGAACAGACAAGACAAATATTAGGATACGAAATAAAATACTAATGCAAGAAAACAAATTATGCTACTTGGGAAGTCCTGTAACGGGTGACAACACAGGTATAATTGATATTAAAAGAAGAATTACAGTGACTAAACACGTCTACAGAAATAAAAGTATTTTAATCACAAAGAGCTATCTCAGTGTAGAAAAAAGAACGAAATTAATCCAGACATTTATTCGGAACTGTGGAAAGTGGACTCTGAGGAAACAAAAAAAGAAAGAAAAATTAGAAGCAAGAAAGATGTGGATACGGAGAAGAGCCACAAAAACATACTGCACTGAAAGAAAAGTTAATGAACAATCACTAAAAAGATTAAAGAGAAAAGGACTGATTAACATGATACAGAGTATAAAATTAATTGTACGCCTAATTCGACGTAACAACTTAATAAAGAAAACAACTTAGAAGGTAAGCACCTGCGGAAAAATCGAGAGGCAGAGCGAGTACATCAGAGTAACAAAGTGTTATCAGTTGAATAAAATGGACTACATCAATTACAATCAAATAGTAAAAATGCAGAAGGACAGAGACGGAAGCCTACGTCAAGAAACAGTTGCGTTTAGTGTCTAATGATGACGATAAAATTGTTACAATAAAAGGACTATCTATCTTACAGAGAACGCCTCATTTTCGATGCTATTTTTTTGTTTAATCACAATTATATCTTGTCGTTTTTTAGTTCTCTTTCATGCCACTTTTTTCTTAGTTGTGTTTCTAGTCTGGCTAAACGTACTTTCACAACGTTGAAGATTCCAGCTTATGAATACAGTAGCCGGCCGTCGTGGCCGTTCGGTTCTAGGCACTTTAGTCCGGAACCGCGTGACTGCTACGGTCGCAGGTTCGAATCCTGCCTCGGGCATGGATGTGTGTGATGTCCTTAGGTTAGTTAGGTTTAAGTAGTTCTAAGTTCTAGGGGACTGATGACCTCAGATGTTGAGTCCCATAGTGCTCAGAGCCATACGAACCATTTTTTGAATACAGTAAACATATCATAGGCCGTGATGTAAATGCATGACTCACTTGTGGCCTCAGAATACGAGCTCGACCCCTCCTGCTCCAGAAAGATAAAAGCATACCTTTTGTTGTTTGAGAACACAAATGTGGGTGTTCCTCATTCGCACGGGTTTGTCAAGCTACATACAGACTCCCTGACCCTCTTTTTCCTCGAGATGCTGGGCTATCACTTTGCGCTGTGACCGCAGCGATTGCGGCACCACAGCTCACGCGTCGATACTCGAGAGTATCGATAACTATAGCGTGGCAGCGCCTTGAGAAACCGAGTTTCCCCTGATTAGTATTCACGACGATCTGTGAGTGGAACGTGACGGCTTTGTCGCCAAGATCGCCATGAATATTTCCGCCAAAAGCTGCCTCCAGGTCCAACACTTTTTTATCTTTTTTTTTTTACATTCTTCGCTTTCCGTTTGTATCGCTTTTACAGCTTGAGCAAGCGTAGGCCGGTCTTACATAAACCATTTAAGTTTCGCTGACAACAATAATTTCCGAGGGTGGCAGTAAAAAAATTTCAGAGGGAACGATCGTGACGGCGCGATATCCGCTGTTTTACGGCATTTCCTGTTTCCTGGTCCTCGCGCTCGTCCTCTCCCTTATGGATGCCTCTGTCCCTTCGCTACCTGCTTTCACAATGGTTTGTATCCCACGCCTAAATATTTTTCTTTGTTTATCTCTTGCTGCAGTCCGTTAAATCTCCATTTGCATAATCTTAATAAATATCTTCCTCTATCCGTTTGCCGCGGCGTCTCATAATTTTTAGTGTCTTTCCCCTCCCATCATCTTCGTCCTTTTGCACATGTTGATAAGTTTTTTTCTGTATCCTCCAACGCCTCTCTTCTTGCATCCATTCCAGTCACAAGCATCTCCAAACATCACGATTCGATTTCCGTGGCTTTGCTTAATTCACTGCAGACAAGTAATTCTCTCGTGCTTCCTATTTAAAGTAGTGGCTCCCTTGTCCCACTCCATGAAAATATCAAGCTCAGTTGTTGAAGCAGAAAGAAAATGCTACTATCGTTCTCTGGAATGTTGCCTCTCCCGGCGAACCGCTTTCTTAATGCCAGTAATAATGAAACATAGTGAGACCTGAGTTTCTCCTGGCGTATACAACTTTCAAATAACTTCCAGGAATTCAGCCAGGTAACAATAATCAAACATGTTTGTCACATTCGCTGTTTCCTATACACGGGTCAAACATACCAACAAAGACTGGCAAATTTAACCTCATTTTGATGACAACGGCCACGAAATCCCGCAGACGTATATAAAACTTTACTTCATTTCTCTCGGTCTTTCCAGACCTGTTTCTCCTTCAGATTAGCGCGACTTACTGAATGGGTAAAAGAATGCTTTAGCTTAAGAGGCACTAAAGACTCTGCACCGCTACCGCTCAAGATTCTTCTACTCTGCATTCGACGAACTTACCCTGAGTCAGAAGAACGTGGACCTGTGTGGTCAGGCAGTGAGTGGAGGTGGTTATTGACGCGGTTCTGGCTTCGATTAACGGTAAATGTTGAGGTTCAATGAGGAGCTCCTTGAATAAATAAGCGGTATAAACGAGAGAATGTGGCAGAAGTGACGTCACTAGGGTGGGCTAGGCTAGGAAACGCGCGAGGCTTATTTACTTGCACCACAAACCGGATCACTACAAATCTGACATTGCATGGAACACACAAACGCGCATGTTTAGACAAAAATTGAAGTTTAGGATATGGCTCAGAAGTTGTCTTCGCAGAAAGAGACTGACCCGCTACCAATATGTTGTAAAACGCCGCCCATAAAAACGGCATTTTTTTTCAGGGTTCATACCTCGGGCTCTATTGGCGATAGAAAGTTAGGATCAAGTAATCCGGATAATCCATGGGCTAGGGATCGACTTACTGTAAGTATCCTACAGTACAGAGTCAATTTTTGAAAAATACGCATTTCCCCCGGCTTAGGTAAATGGAGCAAATCGGTTGGTTCTTTTTGCTTTTTGCGTTAGCTGTGGACTACGGTGCGCCTTAAGGGTCTTATGGAGTCACCATTTAGTTCATGGGCTGTTCTTGAGGGAATCCGAAATACTTGGTTTCTGGGTACCATTATGAAGCCGCGGATTTCTAGACGGCTATCCACAGCAGATGGCTGATATTTTTACGATATATTCCTAAGATCCAAATCTCGAACAGCCTTGAAAATGTTCTTGATGTTGTTACCCGTATCCGAGATACAGAGGTTCATTGTTACCCAAGTACACGTAAAATACTCATTTAATATCGGGTGTGAGGCGAAACGGCAATTTATACAGTAGAAGGAATAAATATGCTGTAAGGTGTCTTCGTTATCATCTGAATGCTTCTGGTTCAAAATGGCTCTGAGCACTATGGGACTTAACTGCTACGGTCATCAGTCCCCTAGAACTTAGAACTACTTAAACCTAACTAACCTAAGGACACCACACAACACCCAGCCATCACGAGGCAGAGAAAATCCCCGACCCCGCAGGGAATCGAACCCGGGAACCCGGGCGTGGGAAGCGAGAACGCTACCGCACGACCACGAGATGCGGGCTATGCTTCTGGGAACCCCGTGTTGTTGTAGTATTGATGCACATGCAAAATTTGTGTGTACGTAAAATCCTGTCTTACGTGTGAAACTAGTTTCCGTCATTTCAATTTCACGTAAGTTAACTATAGAAATTTTACTGATCCATAAAGTTCTTTTCATACAAGTGGCATCCCCTACTGTAGCAGAGAAAGGAACCACCGAAAAACGATCCTAACAAACTTGTTCCTGTTGAAAAGACTCTGAAAGAGTGGGGTACAAGCTGCCTCATTCTACCTACGTCACCACATTTATAAATTTTCCCAACAATTTAGGCGTGCGAACATATCCGCGCTGATAGAGAAGGAGAAAGTGGCAGTGGGAAAGAGACGAGATATTAATAAATACTGGAAGATCGTAGACAATGGCTGATGTATATAAAGAGCGAAAGAAACAACGAATGTGTGAGAGATAGAGAGAGTGTCAGTGGAACATAGCTGACAGTGACAGAAAAATGCTAAAAAAAAAGAGTGACGGAGACAGTTCCAGTGGGAGAGGAATAAAGAGAAGCAGAAAATGGAAGTGAGTGAGAGCCAGTGATAATGAGAAACAGAATCTGTGATAATAACAACGAAGAAGGGAGAGATAGTGACATTTAGAAGAGACAACAGCAGTGGGAAGAAATGAATGAGATAGCAGCAGTAAGAGAGAGCAAGATGGAACAGTGACAGTGAAAGGAAACAGTAAGAGGCCGGCCGTTGTGGCCGAGCGGTTCTAGGCGCTTCGGTCCGGAACCGCGTTGCTGCTGTAGTTGCAGGTTCGAATCCTACGTCGAGCATGGATGTGTGTGATGTCCTCAGGTTAGTTAGGTTTAAGTATTTCTAGGTCTAGGGGACTGATGACCTCAGACGTTGTCCCATAGTGCTTAGAGTCATTTGAACCATTTTTTGAAACATAACAGTAGGACAGAACGAACAGGACAGACTGTGCCTGTGAGAAAGCGGACTGCTCAGTCAGAGAGACACAGAGAGGTAATGGCAACGAGTTGGGCTGAATGACTGAGTGAGAATGAGCAAGCGGGAGTGCATGAATATTAGGGACTTACAAAAATGATTCAAATGGCTCTGAGCACTATGGGACTTAACATCTATGGTCATCAGTCCCCTAGAACTTAGAACTACTTAAACCTAACTAACCTAAGGACATCACACAACACCCAGTCATCACGAGGCAGAGAAAATCCCTGATCCCGCCGGGAATCGAACCCGGGAACCCGGGCGCGGGAAGCGGGAACGCTACCGCACGACCACGATCTGCGGACAAAGAGGGACTTACAACGACAGACTGAGGTATGAGAAAGTTACAGTTAGAGCAGCTTCTGGAAATGAGATGACAATTGCATGTTGCAAAAGAGCGTGAATACGTTCGCGTGCCAAAACTTTCGGGAAAATTTTTGAAGGTGCTGAGGAAGGCAGAATGAGACAATTGGAACTACACTTTCCAGAGTCTTTTAAAGAGGAGCAAATTCGCCACTTTGGCTCCGACAAGAGCATTTTTCCGCTAGCATGTCTTACACATAAGAAGAAATTGGAATTTGGGTGATATAAAGTTTTAGTTAGGTTGAGAGAGTTTGTGGGTCGACGACACGATTGACTTTGTTTCAGTAATCTATTATGCAGTTGTATCAGAAGTTTAAGATATTTAAAACCTAGGAACTTATATGACAAGTATTTGCGGTGGATTCTGTTCCCTACTGTTTCGTTTCTCAGTTAAAAAAAAAAATTTTAAAGTTCGACCACTGAAGATGACTCAGCATGTCGTCAGAGCAATCTTCTGCGTTGCTCGGGCGCAGCTGGTAGTGCTTGTCGACTGTAACGCCAGCGTGTGCAGATGAAAGGCACCGCCAGACTGTTCTGCTTGTGACAAGCGCCTCGCGACAGTGAGTTCCGCCACGCACACACACACACACACACACACACCACACACATCTACACATACAGTATGGCGACGTGTCGGGCCCGCACGCGGCCCTTAGCTCTCTATTAAAGAGGACAGAAGCAGCCTGTTGCTATGTTAACAGCGGTCGCGTTCTCAGCGCTGGCACGGACTCGCCTGAACCACGACCCCCGTACTGCGCATGCGCCAATCGCCTCGAGCAGCTGCCGACAATTGCAACGCCCGTGTTGATCAGCAGCTGCCAACAGGCGGATGGCAAAACAGCCTTGGCTCTCACTGCAGCTGAATAAACTACCACCGTAACTCCTCCCTTAGCCGATGCGCGCAGACATTTTCTGTGAATCTATACATATAATGAAACTGTATGTACATACACTACTGGCCACTAATTTTGCTACACCAGGAAGATGACGTGCTATAGACGCGAAATTTAACCGACAGGTAGAAGATGCTGAGATATGCAAATGATTAGCTTTTCAGAGCATTCACACAAGGTTGGCGCCGGTGGCGACACCTACAACGTGCTGACATGAGGAAAGTTTCCAACCGATTTCTCATACACAAACAGCAGGTGATCGGCGTTTCCTGGTGAAACATTGTCGTGCTGCGTCGTGTAAGGAGGAGAAATGCGTACCATCACATTTCCGACTTTGATAAAGGTCGGGTTGTAGCCTATCGCGATTGCGGTTTCTCTTATCGCGACATTGCTGCTCGCGTTGGTCGAGATCCAATGACTGTTAGCAGAATATGGAATCGGTGGGTTCAGGAGGGTAATGCGAAACCCAACGGCCTTGTATCACTAGCAGTCGACATGACAGGCATCTTATCCGCATGGCTGTAACGGATCGTGCAGCCACATCTTGATTTCTGAGTCAACAGATGGGGACGTTTGAAAGACAACAACCATCTGCACGAACAGTTCGACGACGTTTGCAGCAGCATGGACTATCAGTTCGGAGACCGTGGCTGCGGTTACCCTTGACGCTGCATCACAGGCAGGAGCGCCTGCGATGGTGTACTCAACCTGGGTGCACGAATGGCAAAACGTCATTTTTTCGGATGAATCCAGGTTCTGTTTACAGCATCTTGATGGTCGCATCCGTGTTTGGCGACATCGCGGTGAACGCACATTGGAAGCGTGTATTCGTCATCGCCATATTGGCGTATCACCCGGCGTGATGGTATGGCGTGTCATTGGTTACACGTCTCGGTCACCTCTTGTTCGCATTGACGGCACATTGAACGGTGGACGTTACATTTCAGATGTGTTACGACCCGTGGCTCTACCCTTCATTCGATCCCTGTGAAACCCTACATTTCAGCAGGATAATGTACGACCGCATGTTGCAGGTCCTGTACGGGCCTTTCTGGATACAGGAAATGTTCGACTGCGGCCCTGGCCAGCACATTCTCCAGATCTCTCACCAATTGAAAACGTCTGGTCAATGGTGGCCGAGCAACTGGCTCGTCACAATACGCCAGCCACTACTCATGATGAACTGTGGTATCGTGTTGAAGCTGCATGGGCAGCTGTACCTGTACAAGCAATTCAAGCCCTGTTTGACTGAATGCCCAGGCGAATTCGGGCGTTATTACGGTCAGAAGTGGTTGTTCTGGATACTGATATCTCAGGATCTATGCACCCAAATTGTGTGAAAATGTTATCACATGTCAGTTCTAGTATAATATATTTGTCCGATGGATACCCGTTTACCATCTGCATTTCTTCTTGGTGTAGCAATTTTAATGGCCAGTAGTGTACATATTAATGTGTGCGCGTTTTCGCTCGCACACAAGAATAAATGAGAGAGGTCTTGCATCGGCTGCGCCGTTCGGTACCTGTGGAGGCGGCTTCCCGCGTTTGGTGACAACCGTTGCAGATCAAGATTGAACCCGTCCCACGCCGGGCTCCATAACCAGCGGCCGACACCAGCCGGAATGTGGGACCCTGGCCGAGGAGACGCGGCGGTCTTTCTGCTCCAGAGGCAGCCGCCGCTTCGGGAGGGGGACCCACATAATGCTCGCCATTACGGGGACGGCGGCACCGCTCAAGGCCGAAGGGCGTTTTCGCGCCAACGCATATATCTCCGCGACCCTTCGTGGGCTAGCGCTCTGCACCAAAACGGCGTCAAAAATACTACTGTACATCCCTTCACCTCCGTACTTCTCATTTCTCTGTCCTTGCTCCTTCTCTTAATAAAGTCAGCGTAGAATACGCACTAAAAACTCGAATGGCTGTATTTTGTTCCGCGTGAAATGAAAGAAAATAATAGCGGCTCCAGTATTTAACAATAATATTACCAGTTGACGAATAAAATGCCTGTGACGACAGTCAACAGGCTGATTTTTGTTATTTCTCTTTTTCGACATCGCTCCTTTAATAATGAAGTTCCTCTTACACACTGTCCAATCACTTTAATGTGACCAGCTGTCAAATTCCTGAATAACAACCTTTCGTAGCGGGGACTGCTGCGAGACGTGCAGGATGAGAGTTAATTAGGTTCAGGAAGGTAGTGACAAGGATGTGGAGCCATGGCGACTATGGTGCCGTGGCCATCTGTGTTAGGTGTCTCAGATGAGGATCCATAACGCAGACAGCCTGATTCTCAATTGGCTTTAAATCTGGAGAGTTTGGTAGCCAGGGCAGTATAGGTATACTCATCCTGGTGCTCTTCGAACCACACACGTGCACAGTGAGCTATCTGACACGTTGCGTTGTCCTGCTGGAAGATGTCACCATGCGCTGTTCTGCAGGTTCTATTTTCGGTAGAATTTCACTAAAACTGAGTGACAGACTGGAGTGTTTCGCACTTAAGCTCAAACGCCTTCTCGTTTTACTCTCCTTGGATTTTCTGTAAAAGTTCCCAGTAGTAGTAGTTCACAGGCTGTCTTTGCACTGTGTTGCTCATTTATACTCATGCTCATAGGTTAAGTATAATCGCAGAGTGTGGTGCCACACAACGTGGCACTACACAAAACTGGCGGTAATAGCAAAGACACATAGGGAACACACACGACACAGATCTGTAAGTCCACGGTATTGGTGATAAGTTGAGAAAACCGTCCCGAAACACATGTGCTACAAAACGCCACTGTTTCCTGCGTATGTACACCGAAATCAATATGGGATATGATCACCATGCACACGAACACAGGCCGCACAATGAGTTGTCGTACTCTGGATCAGGTGGTCCAGCAGCTGCTGGGGTATAGCCTCCCATTCTTGTACCAGTGCCTGTCGGAGCTCCTGAAGTATCCTAGGGCTTTGAAGACATTTGGCCAGCCGGCCGGAGTGGCCGAGAGGTTCTAGGCGCTACAGTCTGGAACTGCGCGACCGCTACGGTCGAACGTTCAAATCCTACCTCGGGCATGGATGTGTGTGATGTCCTTAGGTTAGGTTTAAGTAGTTCTAAGTTCTAGGGGACTGATGACCTTAGAAGTTAAGTCCCATAGTGCTCAGAGCCATTTTGAACATGCGGTGATACGTCGACCCAGAGCATCCCAGTCGTGCCCGATGGGGCTTAGGTCTGGAGAACAGGCAGGCCACTCCATTTGCCTGATATCTTACGTTTCAAGGTACTCCTCCACGATGACAGCTCGGTGGGGCCGTGCATTATCATCCATCAGGAGGAAGGTGGGACCCACTGCATCCCTGAAAAGGGGGACATAATGGTGCAAAATTACACATGACATGTCAAAGACATGCAGGAGTGTACGTGCACCCCACACCATCAAACAACGACCTCCATACACGTCTCTTTCAAGGACATTAAGGGGTTGGTATCCTGGTTCACGCCAGATGAAAACCCGGCGAGAAGCACTGTTCAGAATATACCTGGACTCAACCGTGAACATAACCTGGGACCACTGTTCCAATGACCATGTACTTTTTTCTTGGCACCAGGCTTTAAGGGCTCTCTTGTGACAAGGGGTCAGTGGAATGCACCTTGCAGGTTTCCGGGCGAATAAACCATGGATGTTCAGTCGTCTGTAGACTGTGTGTCTGGAGACAACTATTCCAATGGCTGCGGTAAGGTCCTGGGCTAACTGCAGTACTCCGTGGCCGTCTGCGGGCACTGATGCTGAGATATCGGTCTTCTTGTGGTGTTGTACACTGTGGACGTCCTGTACTGTAGCGCCTGGACACGTTTCCTATCTGCTGGAATCGTTGCCATAATCTTGAGATAACACTTTGTGGCACACGAAGGGCTCGTGCTACTACCTACTGTGTTTGACCAGCCTCCAGTCGCCCTAGTATTCTACCCCTCATAACGTCATCAATATGAGTTCTTTGAGCCATTTTCAACACACGGTCACCATTAGCACGTCTGAAAACATCTGCACACTTACTCGCTGCGCCGTACTCTGACATGCACCAACACACCTCTGCGTATGTGGACCGCTGCCAGCGCCACCGTGCGACGACCGCAGGTCAAATGCACCGCATGGTCATACCCCGAGGTGATTTAAACCCACAAAGCGCCCACCAAAGCGTTGTTTCACCACGTATCCGCATTATCTTTAATTTATGAGAATGAGTGTATATACATGACGAAGAAAAGATGAATTAAACAAACATGCAGAGGCCATAAACCATGTCAACAAATTACGTCAAATGAAGATGTATATTGTTGTGGTTGGCAGGAGAGCCAACACCGTGTTACTAGAGGAAGCCGAAAGGCACTCGTTTTAGCTCACGCAGGCTGGCGTGAGGTATGGAACAGAACAAGGAAATTAGACTTTAGAAAAAACGGACGTAGCTGGTGGAATACTTAACTTTAATCCATTAATGGTGAACGTCGCACTGGACGGTACATGATTTACAGTATCAATAGTAACTGGTAATGGCGCCTTGCTAGGTCGTAGCAAATGACGTAGCTGAAGGCGAAGCTAACTATCGTCTCGGCAAATGAGAGCGTATTTTGTCAGTGAACCATCGCTAGCAAAGTCGGTTGTACAACTGGGGCGAGTGCTGGGAAGTCTCTCTAGACCTGCCGTGTGGCGGCGCTCGGTCTGCAATCACTGATAGTGGCGACACGCGGGTCCGACGTATATTAACGGACCGCGGCCGATTTAAATGCTACCACCTAGCAAGTGTGGTGTCTGGCGGTGACACCACATATATATTGGACGCTTTCAAAACAGTCTGACAAAAGCTAGGAATGTTAGAATGTTTCGGATAGACCCATCTCAACTACCTTATTTGAATTTTGTAGACGGAACTTACTGCTGTTATCGTGTATTAGTAACAGAAAAAATGACTAAATTATAATAATTGTCTTTTACTACTTTAACTTTCAAATCCGTAAAGAAAAAAAACTAGCAGTTTTTAGCGCCAAATTTCCACTATAAATTCGTTTCCACAACTAAATAGAATACTTTTTAAAAGTATTTTTTGACTCACTGTACACAAAAGTATTATTTTTCACGTTTTGTTTTTGGATTAGCGTTCTTTTGTTAGCACGTCTAACGATTTGAGGTATATCGTAAATGTACGTAAGCCTCGTGTGAGGATCCTGCTGGAGACGTAGAAGCTCTTTTGATGGGTCCTCTTTACGATTTAAAACCAGCGCCTGCGCTTCCCAGAAACCACCAGCGATCTAATGAAAGGAGGCGTGATCGATCCCAAAATAAAGAAAAGGAAAACAAACGGGACTCCATAAGCCACAATAGACGACTCAATTTATCATCGGCGCGGTCGCGTGAAGGGGACCATTGAGTTAGAAGTTAATTACCAATAATGCGACTGATACGTCTGTCGGTCCAGCGCCTCTCGTGAAAGGGGCCACGATGGCCCCTGACCCGATCAACAGACTTCCACTGACCCGTGGGTTAATGGCGCCTTGGGCTGAGGGAACAGCGGTTTTTATTCCACTGACCCACTTCAGTTCTCCGGCAGAGTAATTGTGTCATCTACTGGCCTCTATGTAGCCTACATTCGTGAAAATAAAAGGGTCCGTATTGTCTCCGTATTCCACATTACAGACTGACGCAAAAATGTACTACGTCAATTTCGATTAAGCTTAGACATCTGTGACAAGAAAATAAGATCATTCTCGCAAGAAGCTTACAAGGTTACTTAGAAATACTGTTTAAGTAAATCTGATTCATTCTTTAATGTAAAATCATATACAATCTGCAGTGTTATGTAGTGACAAACGACCTTTACACCTCGCCAGGAACGGAAATTGGAAATTTGTGGTAAGGACTATGGGAGCAAACTGCTGAGGTCATCGGTCACTAGGCTTACGCACTACTTAATCTAACTTAAAATAACTTACTCTAAGGACAATACACACCCATACACGAGGGAGGACTCGAACCTACATCTACATCTACATCTATACTCCGCGAGCCACCTTACGGTGTGTGGCGGAGGGTACTTATTGTACCACTATCTGATCCCCCCTTCCCTGTTCCATTCACGAATTGTGCGTGGGAAGAACGACTGCTTGTAAGTCTCCGTATTTGCTCTAATTTCTCGGATCTTTTCGTTGTGATCATTACTCGAGATATATGTGGGCGGTAGTAATATGTTGCCCATCTCTTCCCGGAATGTGCTCTCTCGTAATTTCGATAATAAACCTCTCCGTATTGCGTAACGCCTTTCTTGAAGTGTCCGCCACTGGAGCTTGTTCAGCATCTCCGTAACGCTCTCGCGCTGACTAAATGTCCCCATGACGAATCGCGCTGCTTTTCGCTGGATCATGTCTATCTCTTCTATTAATCCAACCTGGTAAGGGTCCCATACTGATGAGCAATACTCAAGAATCGGACAAACAAGCGTTTTGTAAGCTACTTCTTTCGTCGATGAGTCACATTTTCTTAGAATTCTTCCTATGAATCTCAACCTGGCGCCTGCTTTTCCCACTAATTGTTTTATGTGATCATTCCACTTCAGATCGCTCCGGATAGTAACTCCTAAGTATTTTACGGTCGTTACCGCTTCCAATGATTTACCACCTATGGCATAATCGTACTGGAATGGATTTCTGCCCCTATGTATGCGCATTATATTACATTTATCTACGTTTAGGGAAAGCTGCCAGCTGTCGCACCATGCATTAATCCTCTGCAGGTCTTCCTGGAGTACGTACGAGTCTTCTGATGTTGCTACTTTCTTGTAGACAACCGTGTCATCTGCAAATAGCCTCACGGAGCTACCGATGTTGTCAACTAAGTCATTTATGTATATTGTAAACAATAAAGGTCCTATCACGCTTCCTTGCGGTACTCCCGAAATTACCTCTACATCTGCAGATTTTGAACCGTTAAGAATGACATGTTGTGTTCTTTCTTCTAGGAAATCCTGAATCCAATCACAAACCTGGTCCGATATTCCGTAAGCTCGTATTTTTTTCACTAAACGTAAGTGCGGAACCGTATCAAATGCCTTCCTGAAGTCCAGGAATACGGCATCAATCTGCTCGCCAGTGTCTACGGCACTGTGAATTTCTTGGGCAAATAGGGCGAGCTGAGTTTCACATGATCTCTGTTTGCGGAATCCATGTTGGTTATGATGAAGGAGATTTGTATTATCTAAGAACGTCATAATACGAGAACACAAAACATGTTCCATTATTCTACAACAGATTGACGTAAGCGAAATAGGCCTATAATTATTCGCATCTGATTTATGACCCTTCTTGAAAATGGGAACGACCTGCGCTTTCTTCCAGTCGCTAGGTACTTTACGTTCTTCCAGCGATCTACGATAAATTGCTGTTAGAAAGGGGGCAAGTTCTTTAGCATAATCACTGTAGAATCTTAAGGGTATCTCGTCTGGTCCGGATACTTTTCCGCTACTAAGTGATAGCAGTTGTTTTTCAATTCCGATATCATTTATTTCAATATTTTCCATTTTGGCGTCCGTGCGACGGCTGAAGTCAGGGACCGTGTTACGATTTTCCGCAGTGAAACAGTTTCGGAACACTGAATTCAGTATTTCTGCCTTTCTTCGGTCGTCCTCTGTTTCGGTGCCATCGTGGTCAACGAGTGACTGAATAGGGGATTTAGATCCGCTTACCGATTTTACATATGACCAAAACTTTTTAGGGTTCTTGTTTAGATTGTTTGCCAATGTTTTATGTTCGAATTCGTTGAATCCTTCTCTCATTGCTCTCTTTACGCTCTTTTTCGCTTCGTTCAGCTTTTCCTTATCAGCTATGATTCGACTACTCTTAAACCTATGATGAAGCTTTCTTTGTTTCCGTAGTACCTTTCGTACATGATTGTTATACCACGGTGGATCTTTCCCCTCGCTTTGGACCTTAGTCGGTACGAACTTATCTAAGGCGTACTGGACGATGTTTCTGAATTTTTTCCATTTTTGTTCCACATCCTCTTCCTCAGAAATGAACGTTTGATGGTGGTCACTCAGATATTCTGCGATTTGTGCCCTATCACTCTTGTTAAGCAAATATATTTTCCTTCCTTTCTTGGCATTTCTTATTACACTTGTAGTCATTGATGCAACCACTGACTTATGATCACTGATACCCTCTTCTACATTCACGGAGTCGAAAAGTTCCGGTCTATTTGTTGCTATGAGGTCTAAAACGTTAGCTTCACGAGTTGGTTCTCTAACTATCTGCTCGAAGTAATTCTCGGACAAGGCAGTCAGGATAATGTCACAAGAGTCTCTGTCCCTGGCTCCAGTTCTGATTGTGTGACTATCCCATTCTATACCTGGTAGATTGAAGTCTCCCCCTATTACAATAGTATGATCACGAAACTTCTTCACGACGTTCTGCAGGTTCTCTCTGAGGCGCTCAACTACTACGGTTGCTGATGCAGGTGGTCTATAGAAGCATCCGACTATCATATCTGACCCACCTTTGATACTTAGCTTAACCCAGATTATTTCACATTCGCATTCGCTAATAACTTCACTGGATATTATTGAATTCTTTACTGCTATAAATACTCCTCCACCATTGGCGTTTATCCTATCCTTGCGGTATATATTCCATTCTGTGTCTAGGATTTCGTTACTGTTCACTTCCGGTTTTAACCAACTTTCCGTTCCTAATACTATATGCGCACTATTTCCTTCAATAAGAGATACTAATTCAGGAACCTTGCCCTGGATACTCCTGCAGTTTACCAATATTACGTTAACTTTTCCTGTTTTTGGTCTCTGAGGACGGACGTTCTTTATCAACGATGATAATGTCCTCTCTGGTAAGCCGTCAGGTATTTTATCGTTTCGCCCAAGGGGGGGTCCCTCTAACCTAAAAAACCCCCGTGTGCACGCCACACGTACTCTGCTACCCTAGTAGCTGCTTCCGGTGTGTAGTGCACGCCTGACCTGTCTAGGGGGGCCCTACAGTTCTCCACCCAATAACGGAGGTCGATGAATTTGCAACCATTATAGTCGCAGAGTCGTCTGAGCCTCTGGTTTAGATCCTCCACACGGCTCCAAACCAGAGAACCGCGATCGACTCTGGGCACTATGCTGCAGATATTAAGCTCAGCTTGCACTCCGCGTGCGATGCTGGTTGTCTTCACCAAATCAGCCAGCCGCCGGAAGGAACCAAGGATGGCCTCAGAACCCAAGCGGCAGGCGTCATTCGTTCCGACATGTGCTATTATCTGCAGCCGGTCACACCCAGTGCGTTCAATAGCTGCCGGAAGGGCCTCCTCCACATTACGGACGAGACCCCCCGGCAAGCACACCGAGTGCACACTGGCATTCTTCCCCGACCTACCCGCTATTTTCCTGAGGGGCTCCATAACCCGCCTAACGTTGGAGCTCCCTATAACTAATAGGCCCGCCCTCTGTGACTGTCGGGACCTTGCCGGAGAATCGGCCACTGGCCCAACAGGCGAGGCATCCTGTGGTGGCTCGGAAACGATGTCATCACCACTAGGAAGCACCCCGTACCTGTTGGAAAGGGGTAAGGCAGCCGCCACGCGGCCAGATCCCACCTTCGCCTTTCGGCCAGGCACGCGCGAGCCCACCACTGTCCGCCATTCACCCTGGAGTGATGGCTGACCGGTAAGATGCTCACTGCCGGAAGACGCAGCGACATCAGGGGTTCCATGTGATTCCAAGGCCACCGAAGTAGGCATAGGTCTCACCACAGTTGCCCCAACGCCACTACGAGCCGACGCCTGCGCCTCGAGCTCGATGAGCCTAACAGACAAAGCCTCCACCTGCCCCCGAAGAGTGGCCAATTCTCCTTGCGTCCGCTCACAACAACCACAGTCCCTACACATGACTATGTTTACCCTACCCTATACGGTGACAAATTCCCAAGATAATCTTCTGATGAGCTACTCTGATAATCAAGAAACACTCACTGAAATACGAGACGCGAAAACTACGCTAGGTTTTCCCAGAAAAACTATTTAAAAGCTAAGCGCAGCAAATAAGTACAAAAACGCTTTATACAAACAGTACTCGCTGCTGCTGGTGCTCTCGCTCTGGCTGTCACAAGACAACTGCTGATGCAAGTGACTAGTGGCTAACGGCCGCGAAACAAACAAAAGACGGTTTTAGGGCGCTTTCTGTTCTAAACGATCAAGAAAACACTAAGAAATCTAACACGAAAACTACGTAAAGTTTTATCAAGAACTGTTAGTTACTATGCAGAGCAGATAAACACAAATAGAATCCCTTCCTTAGTGGAATGTCGTAAACAAAATGCAAAATAAACGCTTTATACAAACAGTACTCGCTGCTGCTGGTGCTCTCGCTCTGGCTGTCACAAGACAACCTCTGCAGATGATTGCACGAGCATCAAAACCGGTCATCATTTTACAAATGTGCGATCAAGGTAAATAAATTTTATCCTGAAAATTAAGATCGCGTACTGCGCGTACTTGACCTTGCCAAGTCTATTAATAACAAAATTAAATGGGCTCACTCAATGCCACAGTCAAAAGAAATTCACGGAGCTGGCATCCCATTACCCGTCACAAACGAAAGAGTTTAACATGGAACATATGACACGTCCGGCCACCTGCGAGATCACAAAGGTATGCAATACAGTGCACCAATGATGCGTTTGCCTCTTCGGCTGAGACGAAATAGCGTCAGATGTATCAAACAAACGAGTCGAGACGAAAAGCAGACGCCTTTCACCTTATACGAGTACATCCATCAGCGTTGGGTGTGTATTATGTGTGTGTGTGTGGGGGGGGGGGGGGGGTGTTGGTTCTTTGGCTTTCAACGACGACGGTATCACGTCCCTTGCTAAAACATGTAGAAACGAATATTGTTAAAATGTATCAAATACCAGAAAGACATAAAATACGCCGGCCGCGGTGGCCGTGCGGTTAAAGGCGCTCCAGTCCGGAGCCGCGCTGCTGCTACGGTCGCAGGTTCAAATCCTGCCTCGGGCATGGGTGTGTGTGGTGTCCTTACGTTAGTTAGGTTTAAGTAGTTCTAAGTTCTAGGGGACTGATGACCACAGCAGTTGAGTCCCATAGTGCTCAGAGCCATTTGAACCATTTGAACATAAAATACACTGTTAACACTGTTAATTAAAATTTCATTCAATCTCTTTCAATGTCAATCGCGTTCATCCGCACAGTTCCACTAAGAGAGAAAGTGGAATTAAGCTTATCCATTATGGATGAACAGCTTGACTGTGTAGTGCATATAAAAATAGAAAACTGCAACGAGTCGCTTTTTGAAATATTTCTCTTTCTATGGTGACAATATTTATATCTATAGTGTAAAGTGGTTAATCTATGGTTGATATGCAACTAAACTGGAAGCTTAGACGTGTTTACCAAATACAACGCCACTCATACTGTCGTAGTAAGTAAACGAAATCATTTTTCGACACATTTCGCCATATAACAGTCACTCATGGAGATACACAATGAATATGGGAGATATTACGTCTTTCACGACTGAATGAGATCTTATTTGGACCACACACATTTCGCTTTATTTAAAGCCTTTTCAGTGGGCAATTTTCAGGTTTTCTTCTGTACACAAGCACTCCACTGACAGACAATACATTCTCTTTTTGTTGGAGATATCGTTGGTATAATGTAACTAAATGAAAGGCTGTATTGTGCCATGCGCGTTTTGCTTCTTTTTATGTGTGAAGCACATTCAATGGCCTGTAATACATGTTACTTTTATATATATATATATATATATATATATATATATAATAAATGTGTTGTACCACAAATACAGTTATGTTACTACATTGTAGTTATTTGTTTGCGGTTAGGTGAAAAACAACGTTTTGGAATACAAGCTCCGTAATGAAAATCTATTTGATTCTGCTTATGACTTGTGAACTTATCAGTCCATAGGTTTCGTCCTCGAGTTGTACTTAGTTCCTTTGTGTACACCAGGACTTCCGACTTTCGGGCTCATTTCAACCGAACACCCCCCTTTCGCTGTTCACTGTGTTTTGTTTTGGTGTGTTCATTTTAATGGTACAAATAGCTCTGAGCACTATGGGACTTAAAATCTGTGGTCATCAGTCCCCTAGAACTTAGAACTACTTAAGCCTAACTAGCCTAAGGACATCACACACATCCATGCCCGAGGCAGGATTCGACCGTAGCGGTCACGCGGTTCCAGACTGAAGCGCCTAGAACCGCACGGCCACACCGATGTTCCTTTTACCTAGTGTTGCGCCGGCTGCGGTGGCCATGCGGTTCTAGGCGCTGTAGTCCGGAACCGCGCGACTGCTACGGTCACAGGTTCGAATCCTGCCTAGGGCATGGATGTGTGTGATGTCCTTAGGTTAGTTAGTTTAAGTAGTTCTAAGTTCTAGGGGACTGATGACCTGAGGTGTTAAGTCCCATAGTGCTCAGAGCCATTTTGAACCTAGTGTTGCCAGCTGGCGGTATGTGTCCGTCTTTTGTTTGTGTTTGCTGTCTGTATGTAGTTTAATATTACTTTAGCTGTTGTCTGTGTGTGTGTGTGTGTGTGTGTGTGTGTGTGTGTGGAGCCAATAAACTGAGCGTTGAAGTTGATTTAAGTGCAGTGAAACGCATCTCGTCCTAATAAAATCTTATACGGTCGTATGAGGTGGAATAACTCCCATATCACTTGTAGGGCTGCGACTGAGGAAGAGACGCCTCAAAAACAAACAGACAACAAAGTATTTCTATCTACCTCGTCACAGAGTCAGTACCCATAACGACGTTACAGGAATAATGATAGAACTTTCAAGTGCTCCACTGAAGATGAGCCTGAAAAGACCCGAAAACTAGTTTATTTCAGTGAGAAAATATTGTAATATGTATTTACAACGAATGAATGCGTTTTGGACGACGTCTAAACTGGCCCTACTCTGTAGTAAGTGATACCCGCTGTGCACAGACGTTACGCTGGTCCACGTTATCTGCGAAATAGCAGGTCGTATTGGTCAGCTGTTGGGGTGGTGCAGTTGGCCGCGCTGGGACCAGCTGACCGGACGGAATATTTGGCACGCGGTCGGCGTCCCTGGTGTCGGCTGCCAGCTGTCGTCAGCGCCCGCGATTGTCAGCCGGGGCGCGCTCCACAGTTCAGTTTGCGATAAGGCAACAGTGACAATTTAAAGTTTCTGCCGGACCGCGAGTCGAACCGGGGTTCCTGACTAACGCAAGCGGACGCCTTGGCGATTGGCTATCTGAGCACACTCCCAAGCCTGACTCGAACTTTCATTGTCACGGACGCTTCCCCAGCTATTTCCGAGCACTACAACCAGAAACTCTCCCCCTGAGAGCGTGCACTGGGGAGACGAAGTCGGTGGAGGACCGTGGCTTACCGTGTCTAGGGACATGAACAATATGTCTATACTTTTTTGTATCGGCTATTTTCATATCGATAACGATTCATTTTTATTCGATGGTTTCCAGTTGAGATCTTCACTCATATCATTACTTGATAGTAGGTGTCTTGTTGAATGATCCTAGTAATTATTTATCAAATTTTTGGGGAAAATGGGACGTCCAAAAAATTGATATTTTCTGGAAAGTCCAAAGAAGCCAAACAGGAGTGGCATAAGAACAAATGCGAAGCTGTAGAATCATATACAACTAGGGGAGGGATAGATACCTCCTACAGGTAGATTAAGGAGACCTTAGGCGAAAAGAGAAGTACTGAACATCAGGACCTCAGACAGCAAGCCAATAGTAACTGAAGGAGGGAAAGCTGAAAGTTGGAAGGAATACATAGATGGCCTCTGCAAGGGAAGAGTAGGAAGGTGAAGACGAGACGGGAGACATGAGCCTGCGAGAATAATCTGACAGAGCAGTAAAAGATCTAAGTTGAAAAACCGCCAGTGTAGTAGACTATATTCCCTCAGAACTATTGAGATCCCCGCCAAGACAAAAATGCAATGTGTACAAGATACATAACACATGCGAGATACAAGAACAACACAATAATTCTAATTCCAAGAAAAACGGGTGCTCACACGTGTGAATATTACCGAAACTATGAGTTTAACAAGTGAAGTTTGCAAAATAGTAATGATAACTATTTACAAAAGAATGGAAGAACTGGTATAAGTCGACAGGGACGGGGGGGGGGGGGGGGCAATATCAGTTAGGGTTCTGGAGAAACATACGAACATGTGCGGCAAAGCTGACCCTACGAGTTGTCTTAGAAGACAGAGTAAGGAAATGCAAAGGTACGTTTATAGCATTTGTAGACTTACACAAGACTTTTGACGATGCTGACTAGAAAGCAGCGTAACAAGAATAAAATGCAGGGAGTGAGAGGTTATATATAGCTTGTACAGACACCAGACTGCAGTTATAGTATCCAACGAAATGAAAGGGGAGAAATAGTTGTCAAGGGCGTCAGACAGGATTGTAGCTTATCCCCGATGTTATTCGGTCTGTACACTAAGCAAGCAGTAAAGAAAGCCAAAGAGAAATCTGGAGCGGGAATTGAAATTCAGGGAGAAGAACTTTGAGCTTCGCCGACGACGTTGTAATTCTGTCAGTCAGCAAAGGACTGGAATAACAGTTTAACGGAATGGACAGTGTCTTGAAAAGGGGTTGTAAGATGAGCATCAGCAAAAGTACATAAAAGGATATCGGAATGTAGAATAAAATCAGACGATGCTGTGAGAATTAGTTTAGCACTCCAAAGCGATCAATGTCCTCTTTTAATGGAGCAAGCTATTTTATCCAGTTTTATATTTATAAGACATTTTTAAGCGTCCTTACCTCAGTTGGTAAAAACGGAACCCTTATAGGATAAATTTGTTGTTCGTCTGTCTGTCTATCCGACTGTTAAGACGTCTCCTTTTCATGAAAGCGTAGAAGTATAAAATCGAAATTTACGTCACGTACTGAGGTGTAGGGTCCCTTGAAATCGTGAACTTTTAGAAGAAGCAAGGTTTCACAATAAAAGGGAAAAAATTGGGAAGTAGTTAATTTGTAATTATATCACATAAGAAAATATTTTTCACCGTTACAAACGTCCGCCCCCGGTAGCTGAGCGGTCAGCGTGACAGAATGTCTATCCTAAGGGCCCGGCTTCGATTCCCGGCTCGGTCGGAGATTTTCTCTGCTCAGGGACTGGGTGTTGTGTTGTCCTGCTCATCATCATTTCATTCCCATCGACGCGCCAGTAGCCGAAGTGACGTCAAATCGAAAAGATGATTATTAGTATTTTAGGGCGCACAACACTCAATTCGAAAGACTTGCACCTGGTGAACGGTCTACCCGATGGGAGACCCTAGTCACACGACATTTAAATTTTATCGTTACAAACTTACATTGCATTTGTAGTCCGTCAAAAATCTCAGGAACTGTTGTAGAGATTTTGATCTGGTTTCCAGTACCAGGTACAGTGATGTTTGTTTGTATAATTTACAAATATTTCGTGTTAATTGGCTGATCCACAATGAAGTCCCATGTTACTGTGAAAATGATGTCTTTGCCATCTAGTGGTGATAGGCCTCACCCTGTCCAACCACCGCCCTGCCCGACACTAGCATCGCAGGTATGTTACGAATTGCTCATTCTACTCACAAACGTTCCCCTGCATTCTATGCCTACAACGTGTACAGCATCTGCAATGTTTCAGAGCAAAGTGATACTGGTTACTGATGTCGGATTTCACTTCCATTTTTGGGATGAGGTTCCAATATCCCATAAAATATCTATTGAAGTATTCCACAGAACAATTCGACATTTTCGTAACAACAATAACCCTATAGATGGCTGTACCGTTATCTTCTTTGCAGACTTCCAACAAATCTTATTGTAATAGCAACTGGGACAAGAGCAGACGAAGTCAATGCATTTACAATAGTCAATTGGTGTATCATGTAGCGAATGCGAAATTACACAGAAATTTAAATTCAGAACTTAATATTAAAATATTCTCGAATATTTGGAAACCCCGAGACTAAAGTCTTTGCAATATCGATGTCGATGACAGTGCACTCCGTCTCACTTTCCGCATCCGTTTACTTTTCCCCATATGAATCCCCCACCATCTCATACATCTCACTACTCCTCACCGTCTGTCTGTCTCATGCCGGCCGGTGTGGCCGAGCGGTTCTAGGCGCTTCAGTCTGGAACCGCGCGACCGCTACGGTCGCAGGTTCGAATCCTCCCTCGGGCATGGATGTGTGTGATGTCCTTAGGGGACTTATGACCTCAGATGTTAAGTCCCATAGTGCTCAGAGCCATTTGAACCATTTTTGTCTGTCCTATCGTTTATATTCACATCATCCTCCTCAGCTCCTGCTAATCATCTCCATAGTTTTCCTACCTAACAGATCTCTATCTTTCTACCCACATCCCTCAATCCTATGGATCATGCTCTCCTCCCACAATACTTCTTAACCAGTAGAGGCCCTTCAGGTTCCATGCGTAGTATTTCAGTACTTTTTTTTAAAAAAAAAGAAGAATTTCTCCATTCTGCGATGTTCTTAAAATGTATATTTTTCGTTTTCTAGCTACCCATCTTTGATTTTTAATTCAAAATAAAAAACAGAACTGATGTTTGTTTCTTACTCTCACTGGCTAAAGAGCGGAATATTGTACCGCTAACAGCCCACCTACCGCACATATGGGACAGTGTGAACGAAATAGCAACGAAGAAAAAAAAAAAGAAAAGAGATACGAGGAAAAATCGTAGAGGGTCTCGATTTCCGGGATACACGTATATACATTTGTACGCAACCCTCACACTTGTACGGTTCTTTCCGCACTTGTCCGATACTTTTTCGTTTCGAACAGTGTTCCCTCTTAAAATAGGACAAAGCGTTTTTAAAACCTGCTTATGAAATAAAAGAGATTAGGTTCGTGAGTTATCCATTGTTGTTGTTGTGGTCTTCAGTCCTGAGACTGGTTTGATGCAGCTCTCCATGCCACTCTATCCCGTGTCAGCTTCTTCATCTCCCAGTACCTACTGCAGCCTACATCCTTCTGAATCTGCTTAGTGTATTCATCTCTTGGTCTCCCTCTACGATTTTTACCCTCCACGCTGCCCTCCAATACTAAATTGGTGATATCTCGATGTCTCAGAACATGTCCTACCAACCAATCCCTTTTTCTAGTCAAGTTGTGCCACAAATTTCTCTTCTCTCCATTTCTATTCAATACCTCCTCATTAGTTATGTGATGTACCCATCTAATCTTCAGCATTCTTCTGTAGCACCACATTTCGAAAGCTTCTATTCTCTTCTTGGCTAAACTATTTATCGTCCACGTTTCACTTCCATACATGGCTACACTCCATACAAATACTTTCAGAAACGACTTCCTGACATTTAAATCTATACTCGATGTTAACAAATTCCTCTTCTTCAGAAACGCTTTTCTTGCCATTGCCAGTCTACATTTTATATCCTCTCTACTTCGACCATCATCAGTTATTTTGCTCCCCAAATAGCAATACTCCTTTACTACTTTAAGTGTCTCATTTCTAATCTAATTCCCTCAGCATCACCCGACGTAATTAGACTACATTCCATTATCCTCGTTTTGCTTTTGTTGATGTTCATCTTATACTCTCATTTCAAGACACTGTCCATTCCGTTCAACTGCTCTTCCAAGTCCTTTGCTGTCTCTGACAGACTTACAATGTCATCGGCGAACCTCAAGGTTTTTAATTTCTTCTCCGCGGATTTTAATACCTACTCCGAACTTTTCTTTTGTTTCCTTTATTGCTTGCTCAATATACAGATTGAATAACATCGGGGATAGGCTACAGCCCTGTGTCACTCCCTTCCCAACCATTGCTTTCATTTCATACCCCTCGACTCTGCTTTCAGTACAAATTGTAAATAGCCTTTCGCTCCCTGTATTTTACCCCTGCCACCTTTGGAATTTCAAAGAGAGTGTTCCAGTCAACATTGTCAAAAGCTTTCTCTAAGTCTACAAATGCTAGAAACGTAGGTTTGCCTTTCCTTAATCTTTCTTCTAAAATAAGTCGTAGGGTCAGTATTGCCTCACGTGTTCCAACATTTCTACGGAATCCAAACTGATCTTCCCCGTGGTCGGCTTCTACCAGTTTTTCCATTCGTCTGTAAAGAATTCGCGTTAGTATTTTGCAGCCGTGACTTATTAAACTGATTGTTCGGTAATTTTCAAATCTGTCAACACCTGCTTTCTTTGGGATTGGAATTATTATATTCTTCTTGAAGTCTGAGGATATTTCGCCTGTCTCATACATCTTGCTCACCAGATGGTAGTTTTGTCAGGACTGGCTCTCCCAAGGCTGTCAGTAGTTCTAATGGATGTTGTCTACTCCGGGGGCCTTGTTTCGACTCAGGTCTTTCAGTGCTCTGTCAAACTCTTCACGCAGTATCATCTTCATCTACATCTTCTTCCATTGCTATAATAGCAAGTGCATCGCCCTTGTATAGGCCCCTATATACTCCTTCCACCTTTCTGCTTTCTCTTCTTTGCTTAGAACTGGGTTTCCATCAAAGCTCTTGATATTCATGCAAGTGGTTCTCCTTTCTCCAAAGGTCTCTTTAATTTTCCTGTAGGCAGTATCTATCTTACCCCTAGTGAGATAAGCCTCTACATCCTTATATTTGTCCTCTAGCCATCCCTCCTTAGCTATTTTGCACTTCCTGTCGATCTCATTTTTGAGACGTTTGTATTCCTTTTTGCCTGCTTCATTTACTACATTTTTGTATTTTCTCCTTTCGTCATAGCCATACTCGAACAACTTCTCCTTTTCCCCGTTACAAATATTTCACGTTATTACCTTTCCCCCGCCCACACCTCACAGGTGGATAATTACGTCCACTGTGGGAACTGCTCTGCGTACTACGGATGGACAGGGGACGGTCTAGAGGCCTGTCCTTGGCGTGCGTGAACCAGGAGCAGCTGCATCCACTGGCGCCAGCGCTGAAGCGTGTCACGCGCTGATGGCGTCCAACACCGCGGTCAGACGCAGAACAGCCCAGCAGCGGCCTGTGCTTCCAGGAAAGGGATTCTCCGTACGGGCGCCCATTTCTCTCCGTGTGCTCCCTTCCTGACTTCTACTACACAGCAGCTCACTCACAGCTCTCTGTGTCACTGTTAGCCGACAGCATTCACACCAGAGACGGGAAGTACAGTTCTCAGAAACCACTCGGGGAGGAATGCGCGCTGCCCTTCATAGCGTTCTACGCTACTGGACCAACTTCTGGTACGCGGAAAAATCTTGTTTACACTCGGTTATAAACGCACCGCAAAGACGCTACGTCTCTTGTCGGCACATTTGCACGTGCAAAATTCGGTCAAGTGAAGTATGTGTCTGGCGATGAGGACATCGCTGATGCAGTTTCACTTTCTACATTTACATGTACATTTATACTCCGCAAGCCAACGGTGGGTGGCGGAGGGCACTTTACGTGCCACTGTCATTACCTCCCTTTCCTGTTCCAGTCGCGTATGCTTCGCGGGAAGAACGACTGCCGGGAAGCCTCCGTGCGCGCTCGAATCTCTAATTTTACGTTCGTGATCTCCTCGGGAAGTATAAGCAGGGGGAAGCAATATATTCGATACCTCATCCAGAAACGCACCCTCTCGAAACCTGGGCGGCAAGCCACACCGCGATGAAGAGCGCCTCTCTTGCAGAGTCTGCCACTTGAGTTTGCTAAACATCTCCGTATCGCTATCACGCTTACCAAATAACCCTGTGACGAAACGCGCCGCTCTTCTTTGGATCTTCTCTATCCCCTCTGTCAACCCGACCTGGTACGGATCCCACACTGATGAACAATACTCAAGCATAGGTCGAACGAGTATTTTGTAAGCCACCTCCTTTGTTGATGGACTACATTTCCTAAGGACTCTCCCAATGAATCTCAACCTGGTACCTGCCTTACCAACAGTTATTTTTATGTGATCATTCCACTTCAAATCGTTCCTCATGCACACTCCCAGATATTGTACAGAAGTAACTGCTACCAGTGTTTGTTCAGCTATCATATAATCATATAATAAAGGATCCTTCTTTCTATGTATTCGCAATACATTACATTTGTCTATGTTAAGGGTCAGTTGCTACTCCCTGCACCAAGTGCCTATCCGCTGCAGATATTCCTGCATTTCGCTGCAATTTTCTAATGCTGCAACTTCTCTGTATCCGCGAAAAGCCGCATGGAACTTCCGACAATATCTACTAGGTCATTTATGTATATTGTGAAAAGCAATGGTCCCATAACACTCCCCTGTGGCACGCCAGAGGTTACTTTAACGTCTGTAGACGTCTCTCCATTGATAACAACATGCTGTGTTCTGTTTGCTAAAAACTCTTCAATCCAGCCACACAGCTGGTCTGATATTCCGTAGGCTCTTACTTTGTTTATCAGGCGACAGTGCGGAACTGTATCGAACGCCTTCCGGAAGTAACGGAAAATGGCATCTACCTGAGAGTCTGTATCTAATATTTTCTGGGTCTCATGAACAAATAAAGCGTGTTGGCTCTCACACGATCGCTGTTTCCGGAATCCATGTTGATTCCTACAGAGTAGATTCTGGGTTTCCAGAAACGACATGATACGCGAGCAAAAAACATGTTCTAAAATTCTACAACAGATCGACGTCAAAGATATAGGTCTACAGTTTTGCGCATCTGCTCGACGACCCGTCTTGAAGACTGGGACTACCTGTGCTCTTTTCTAATCATTTGGAACCTTCCGTTCCTCTAGAGACTTGGGGCACACGGCTGTTAGAAGGGGGGCAAGTTCTTTCGCGTACTCTGTGTAGAATCGAATTGGTATCCCATCAGGTCCAGTGGACTTTCCTCTGTTGAGTGACTTCAGTTGCTTTTCTATTCCTTGGACACTTATTTCGATGTCAGCCATTTCTTCGTTTGTGCGAGTATTTAGAGAAGGAACTGCAGTGCGGTCTTCCCTTGTGAAACAGCTTTGGAAGAAGCGACAGTATGAGAATATTTGCGATGTGCTCCGTAAGTGCAGACGGGAACACTTGGACGGGGATGGCAGTTATCGTTGAATCAACCGGTTTTCAGTTATAAAGTTTTTTCCGTCGCCAGTTGAACCTGAAAGATAAGACCAGTTTCTGAAATAATCGATTTTCGGTGTTTTATTCCTATTATATCCTGTAATAAATGTGGAAATCGAACAAAGATGAAACAGTTTGACTCAGTTTCAAGATACACAGAATCAAGATTTTAAATTAAATAATCAAATAAAAGAAAGCTTAGTCCGTCCACCATACGCTGCTTTTTTTGTCGAAAAGTGATAAATGGTTCAATACTACAAAAGGTCACCAGTATTCTCCTGTTGACCCTAATATTTGAAACTCTACTCAAAAATCGTGTTGTAATCGGGGATCATACTTCTGTTCCCTAAAGGGTGAAACCTGAGGTGAAGAACTCTGTTTTTCGTGTTAATTTGTCCGTTTTCGAGGGTTACGAGCAGGTAAAGACATATTATGTAAGCCAGCCGTAGTGGCCGAGCGGTTCTAGGCGCTACAGTCTGGAACCGCGCGACCGCTACGGTCGCAGGTTCGAAGCCTGACTCGGGCATGGATGTATGTGATGTCCTTAGGTTAGTTAGGTTTAAGTAGTTCTAAGTTCTAGGGGACTGATGACCCCAGAAGTTAAGTCCCATAGTGCTCAGAGCCATTTGAACTATATTATGTAAACACAGGCAGCAGGTCAACTGCCTCCTATTTTTATTGTATACTGTCAACGAATTGCTAAGTCTTTAATTTACTACTGTTATTATAGTTTCCTTTCTCTTTTATTACTTTATAGAGATTGAAACGTCCACTTAGAAAAAAAATTACAAATGACAGTGCTGGAAAACCTCTTACGTTATTTGATACAGAAACAGCTGAATAAAACTGAACATACTCAGACATTTCTCTCTTTACTTATTTTGATCATCACTAAACTGACACACAATATTTTTAGCTTGACGCAATCTGACTTTCAATAATCCCCACAAAAGGGTGGCCCTGACTAACAATAACCTATACCTTTCATGAATCTCTTACCTCACACAAATCTTCGTTTACTCGAACTACTGCGAGCGCCAATACTCCCAGCTAAATAAAAGATTCTAACTTCTGAAGGCACTAACTACTGATAGGCATAGTTAGCAAATGAAAGATTTGTTAGAGAACAAACAATGTATTTACCTTAATAATGTTCAAAAATCATCATATATATATATATATATATATATATATATATATATATATATATATATATATATATATCAGTTCATGATATCCAATATTACAAATTTACTCTTTCTGATGGACACACGTCCAGATCGTCCGCTCTCAAAACTCTGGCATCTCTCCCTCCACATCCACCACTGCTGACGGCTCACCTCCAACTGCACAACGTTACCTACGCGCTGTTCACATTCAAATTCCCAACACTACAATAGCGAATATTCCAACAATTCCAACCAGCCACAGACTGCACACATCACAGTCAGTGATTTTCATACAGAGCGCTACGTGGCGTTACCAACATAAAAACATAAACAGCCCACTTACAAGATGGCAGACAAATCTCTAATCTTTTAAAGCTAATGAAGCATTGTTCTTTATCGCTACGTCAGTTCGTAAAAATATTTCCAGATTAGAGTTGGTACCATTCTGCAATAAAACCGATGTCCGGCGACGACAGCGAAAAACTGCGTGTAGACCAGATGGGGGCAAAAGTCTTGCACACTGCGCGTACTGTACATGCGTACCTTAAGTCAAGACACGCGGTCACAGGGACCGTATTGTCTCAGCAATGCTGCACTAACTATTATGCCATATGTTTGTAGCTCATTTCTGTCGGTATTTTTATTAAAAAAGCACAGATCGCAATACTTCAAACTAAAGTAAATCTTACTAATAAAAATTACTCCTTTGCTTAAAAAACGGTTTACTGTAACCAAAATATTTTGCCACCGCTGGTGTCCCTAGTTGATATTTCGGTTTTATTACTCCGTTATTAGTAAAAAATAAAAAATTGCAATGAATTGAATACCCTTAGCTGCAAACAGGTGTTGACATAAGCCAACGGAGACAGTTGAAAATGTGTGCCCCGACCGGGACTTGAACCCTGGATCTCCTGCTTAAATGGCAGACGCTCTATCCATCTTTTTTTTTTTCGTGGCTGACCGTTGTATTTGGTCGTTGCGGACGTCGCATGACATTCGTTGAACTTCGTTGTTGATCCTTTAACTCAGTTTTTTATTACAGAGGACAACCAGCTCTCTGACCGAACACGCTGAGCTACCGTGCCGGCGTCCATTTGAGCATTCGAGGACACAAATGATAGTGCGACTGCGGGGAGTTATCTCTGGCACGCCTCCCGTGAGACCCACATTCGCAACTTACTGTCCTGCACTATATTCATAGTGACCCTGCCCATTATACTTACTACTCGCGGATTTACTACCGATTCCCGCAAAAGTTCGGGCATTGTTTGTGCATCCGCACACAAGAAGATGGTCAAAGGGCCGGTGAGCCTGAACTATATATATATATATATATATATATATATATATATATATATATATTATTATACAAATTTGGCCGTTAAAGACCGTGAAAACAGTTATTTCTTGCGCTTCTGGGAAGTCTTCTTTCTCTCAGTCCACACTTCTTTCATTCTTGCGCTGAAGGCGGCTTTTCTCTCTTCAGACCATTTACATATATATATATATATATATATATATATATATATATGACGATAGTATTTGATCTTTCGGACATGTCCGAAAGAACACGTACCATCTTCATATATAAAAATAAAATTTAAAAAACACTTTCCACAACCGAGCACAAACAAACACCGAAAAATAGTGGTTATTCAGAACTAAAATACCGGTATCGGTTTTTTGAATTGAGTTTTGTGACAGACTGGAGAACAATCCTACTGTTCCCAACGATTATCTCGCAGAACCACCACAAGGACAAAAAAAAGAGACTGACAATCATACAGAGGTGTCCAGGCAATCATTTTCCCTCGTTCGATTTGTGAGTAGAATAGGAAAGGGAATAGCGTTTATATGAACATGCTCTGCAAAGAATTGTACAAAGTCTGGCGGAGTTCGTATATAGGTGTAGAAAATGCGCTCTTCTTCTTTAGTCGCCATTGTGTACCACGTATATTATCACGAAAACTTACTGAAATTGCACTCTTATATACCTAAACGTGGCTCACATTCAAACACGTCCGTACCTCCTTAGAATCTTAAAACTGGAAGGAGCTGGTGAGTGAACTAGTTCACTCTGATCTGTCCAAGTGCAGAAACGCTACACGGCTAAAAAAGTTTTGAAAACGACTGTAACGGAAGCTGCCTACTCCTTTCGTACCCGCAAACGCTATCTGATTGAATAGTAATCTTAAATACATTTACCTCATATCTGACTGATACTAATATCACCTTGATTATACATATGGAAATATACACAAGCCGGGGGTGTCACGTATCGAGGGGGTTGGGGGGGGGGGGGGCGAGAATCTTAAGAAACATCACAAACTTAAGCATTAACTTATGTATGAAAAGTATTTATTAAACAGTATGCACAATACATGATTTGAGCGAATACTTCGTTTGAAACACTCAGTATTTTTTAACCAATAAATGAGGAATTACTGAACAGGCTTACATTACATTTCAGTAGCCGTAGGCCAGTAACGCTTTTAAACAAGAGATATGACCCTCGAGGAATGAAAGAAAATCGTGGAACAGTCGTTAGCTTCAGCTCCACTGTGGCTAGTTTCAGTGCGTCTGGTCCAATCAAAAAGTTACTGACCCACCTGCTTTTTTGGATTCTTGCACTGTCCAAAGACATTCCGCACCACAGAGCAAAGATCAGCCAGAACATTATGACCACCTACATAACAGCCGGTATGTCCACCTTCGGTACGGAAAACAGCAGTGACACGTAATGGTATGGTAGTAATGAGGCCCTGATAGGTCTCTGGAGGGACTTGGGCACCACCTTGGAGAGAGGGTCGATGAGATCTGACGCCACGTTCGCTCACATCCGCGATGTGTTCGATCGGGTTCAGATCTGGCGAGCTGAAGGAGCCAGCGCATCAGTTCTTCGAACCACTCCATCACACTCCTGGCGCTTTATCTTGTTGAAAAATGACACTGCCGTTGGGAAACATGATGGTCATGAAGGGGGTCTGCAACCAGTGTACGATAGTCCTTGTCTGTCATGATGCTTTGCAAGAATCCCACTGACCGAGCGAGGTGGCGCAGTGGTTAGCACACTGGACTCGCATTCGGGAGGACGACGGTTCAATCCCGCGTCCGGCCATCCTGATTTAGGTTTTCCGTGATTTCCCTAAATCGCTCCAGGAAAACGCTTGGATGGTTCCTTCGAAATGGCACGGCCGTCTTCCTTCCCCATCCTTCCCTAATCCGACGAGACCGATGACCTCGCTGTTTGGTCCCCTCACCCAAACAACCCACCCCAACCGACGAATTCCACTGGACACATGGATGCCCAGCCGAGCAAGTGGACCCACCGCCAGCTCGCCTCCGTTCCGCAGCACAGGTGTCAAGGAGCTGTTCCTCTGGAAGACGACAGATTCACGCCGTCATAGCGGCTTGATGAAGTATCGGTATTCATCAGACCACGCAACGCTTGCGACCGAACCGCTGTATCTTTCCATCAGTAAATGGGGTATGTTCTCCACTGACTCGGTTGTTTTAACCCCCTCCACTGACGGAATGACCCACTTCCCAATTCCGTATGTATAAAACCAATACGGACTTGTAGCTGTCACGCCTTTGCGCTTACTGCTACGTATTTTAACTGTAAATAGCTCAGTCCCAATGGTAAGAGGCAGTAGTGAATTCATGTAGTTAATATTTGAATCCAGCGCAGCTGCCACAAGCTCAGCTCACTTTTACTCCACTCCTACCCTCGCCATTGCACCACATTAACTAGGTGCTACGTGGACCTTGCTAAATTCACTTGCGTATACATTTTTGACCGTTACTCGCCAGTATTTACCTAATGAATAGTACACTCCTAACCGGACTATTTCCCTAAGAGCTGTGATGATTGAACGGGTTCGATCCACGGCCTACAGTGCCCTACAGTTCACACGGTAACACTGCCTACCTGACCCACTTAACTTGGTAGTGAGCTTATGTATCCAATCACCACTGCTAGCAGCAGTGGATAATCCTATCAGCACGACGAGAGCAGCAGACTTACCGTCGAATCCTCCTGAAAATACTTATAACTACGGTCGCCAGCTCTGAAGGAGCAAAAGAATAAATCAATTTTTGGGCTCGTTTCAAAGTGAAATGGCTTGAGTTGAATTTAAACTTAATTCTGAATATTACTATTTCTGATCATTCTAGATGATTCTACAAAGCAAATACTCTCTCAATTTCTGTGAGGTGGCTTGGTAATTACTACCAAGACAGGTTATGCAACTTCGGTTAACAAAATTCTATCCTTCAACTTATTTAATGATTTTGGATATTACTCTTTGGACCATTGATACAGAATCAGTTAAGTGACTTTACTTGAAAGGTTGCTCAGAAAAATTTAAGTAACTGTAAATAGGCGACTCATTCTGGTGTGACCATTGCTCTTTTCAACATTCTTATACGCTAAAGTATTCTACAACCAAAAGAATTGTAAATGAAAGAGGCGATGGTGGCCTCAGTCTGATTTCACTATACTATGTTTGAGGTTACTACACTTTACAATGAACAACATGTGTCGTAATTTTACTCATTACTATATTCTGTCCTCTGCACTTGCATAAAAGAAAACTGGTATTCTCCTTTTACATGTATACAAAGTTCGACTTAACAATTGCAAGCAGTCTTGCCTTGGGTAGACGTGTCGGTGCTGGTGGTGAGATGCATGTGGCTAACGCTGCTCTTCACGCCTCATGCCCTTAATGGTGGCTGGAACTATGAGCTGTAGCACTCGTATAAGCTACTGCACGTCCGCCATAAAATCTGGGCGCAGGAACTCTTACAATCAGCCCCAGTGGCATAGAGGCGGCTGCAACAACCATTCGTCGCGTTTTACTCCAAAAAGGCGACGATATTCGCCTCTTCGCTGTTGCACAATCACTTTTGCGTGAGCACAGTTACGCACGTCCGATCACGTCAACACTCCCCAGGCCATTTCATTGTTCAGTCCCTGTGTCTCCAGCTACCCCTAGCTACGCTCGTATCACCAAGAGTGGGGGCGTTCCCCTACCACCTTTTTACCGAAATCATTTAGTATTTAAGAATATTTATATTTACTACCCTGGAGTTCATACCAGTCATAATAATTTACTACTAGCGCTTTACAACATTAAATTATACAGTAATAACTTATAATTACCAAGAAAAAGAATACATTTGACTCTGAGAGCTTAGTGCATTGTCTGACAGCGCTAATTCCCAGTTTCGCCAATAGATGGCATCAGGGTGCACTCCCTGGCAGTCTCACACAAGCGCGCCCGTTTCAGACGCGCGGGCTCCAAATTACTGTCAGCCCACCATCATTTCAGTTCCGTTACACGCTCTACCACTGCACCAACGTCCACTCCGATGGTCACGTGCCAATTTCAGCCGTAGTTGCCCATGTGGCACACGCTTATGTCGTCAGCTGTGGAAGCCCATCGTTAGGAGTGTTCGGTGGTGTTATGTTCAGACACACTTGTGTGCCTGATCGCCCAGCATTAAACTCTGATGTTATTTCCGCCACAGTTCGGCGCCTGCCCTGTTTCACTAGCCTGCCCAGCCTACGACGTCCGTCCTCTGTAAAAAAGGGTGGCAGCCCAGCCCCAGCGACGTCTCGACTTGGTTTCACCTTGGTTTCGCCACGTGTTGAGGACACTCAGCGCAACACTCCTCGAACACCTGACAAATCCTACAGTTTCCGACATGCTCGTTCCGACCCTCCGGGCCACAACAATCTACCCTCGATCAAGTTCAGACTTGTCTCGCGCCTTCCCGATGCTACACACGGAGAGCACATTCACTGATACTACACGCACCGTGCATGTACGCCTGTGATTCCTCGCCAGGTGACGCTGCTATTGTCTGGACGGCTTTATATCGAGAGCAGGCCAGTGGTCGTAATGTTCTGGCTAATCAGTGTATATACCCGGATCTTTGGCGCCATTGATCACACTCAACACTCTCCTCTACGCCACTGTGCTTCTGTGGCCAGCCGATGAAAGATGACCCAAATACTACACAAAGCAGAAATAGTGGCAAGTCGTCAAGGACACCTTACAATATTTTCCACTGACCGCTCACTTCCTCAGTAAATGGTAATTATTGACCACACTTTCAACACGTGCTCCTATGTTTGCCACTTACACAGCAGCTGTGTCATGCGTCTATATACAGCTGAACCACCACCTACATATGCACTGATTTGTCCGTCATGAGTCAGGCGGAGTGCGATCAACAAAGAGAGAGGCACAACACGCGAGACTGGCCCACCTCGTTACCAACCTGTGAACGCTACCACACTTGGCACACGTCAACAGTCGTGTTCCTCTCTCCTACTACAGAAGCTTCTTTGTGGTGTTTACATTGCTCTTTCACGCATGCGTCATGTTTCCATGTTAGTGCCTCCTGGCCGTAGTTACTACTTGTTTAGTGAGACTGAAACACTGTTTATGTACGTGCGGGAAACTAAACACGTCTGTCAGTCGAGTCAACTTGTGTCTGTTGGCTACACTACCTCACATTAAGAACTGGACGCTCAATTCCAGGAATATTCACCGTCATCAGTACAGTGAAGGTGATTACTGTATAAACTATGTTTAATTAGCAATCTCTAAGAAAGCTGACTTCAGGTATTAAAAGAATTATACACACCTTACCAGTTATTCACACACACACACACACATACACACACACACACACACACACACACACACACAAACACAAACATTTTATATACGTATGTATATATTATGATCTTAAATTGACCATAGAAAACTTTAAACACAGTCCCAGTGACCAAAAGTTGGACATATATTTCTTCATAAGGTTACCTTCCATTCAGAAGGCTATTGCACGCAGCGACTGTTATATTGACTAGTAAATAATAGATTTCAGCTATGAGTCGTCCTTTTTAAGTTTTATTGACAGATCTAGATTTTAGCTAGAAGCTAGCCGTTCTCAATGCACTATCATTTTTGATCAATGAATATTCAATGAACTGTGGATGAAGCCCGACCAGCAGGTTCAAAATGGTTCAAATGGCTCTGAGCACTATGGGACTTAACATCTATGGTCATCAGTCCCCTAGAACTTAGAACTACTTAAACCTAACTAACCTAAGGACAGCACACAACACCCAGCCATCACGAGGCAGAGAAAATCCCCGGCCCCGCCGGGAATCGAACCCGGGAACCCGGGCGTCGGAAGCGAGAAGGCTACCGCACGACCACGAGATCCGGGCCCCGACCAACAGGCATTACATGCATGCATTTCTAGCTGAAATCTAGATCTGCCAATAAAACTTAAAAAGGCTGACTGATAGCTGAAATCTATTATTCACAAGATATATTTTTCTATTAAGATATGTCTACACACCAGTGGCTAACTGTTGTCCACACTTCAGTAGACAGTGTAGTAAACATCAGGTTGTTTCTTGTGATGGAAGAGGAAAACTGATGACGACAGAGTTACTATGCTCCTCTGTGCCGTAATCACACAGGTTTGATAGAGTCCAAGGCAGTTGCCAGAGCCTCAAACTGCGTGTTAGACGAGTTCCGTAAGGTAGCAATCAGATGCGTACACTGAATAGTCATTATCTCGGCCTATGTACAGTATCGCAGAAACATTCGTAGACGCGAACGTGTCGGAGAGCGGATTAGTAAGAAAATTATATTCATTACACACAGTCACACTCACAGTCAACTACCGCTTCCATTTCATGCCCTTTGACTCTTCTAACTGTAGTCTGGTTTTTGTACAAGTTATTTATAACCTTTCGTTTCCTGTATTTTATTCTTGCTACCTGGAGCATCGCCGTCAAAATTGTGAAAAGCTTCCTGTAAATCCACAAGTGCTGTAATCGTTACGTTTACCTTTCGTCATGTTATCTTCTAATATAATGCGTAGGATCAGAACCTTAACTGGTGAGGATTATAGTATTCTCAAATGTAAGTTGTGCAGAAACTGTAAAGTAATTCGAAAATAACAAAAGGGAGAACTCTAGAAAATAAAAGCTCATCCGATGTAATTCTAGTTGGTACGTATTTCGTAACTATTGAGAGTTTCGCATCATGTTTAATGAAATTTATTTTTTTGCTGCAGTTCTTTCAATATCCCCTCCATCACCACCTTTAAGCCAAACTACGTCTTTTTGTGGCACCGAAAAGGGTGGGAATAAATGCTTTATTTGTATTTGGTACAAAATTTCTTCAAAAATTTGTTATGTGCTTACACTCGTCTTTTTATGAGATGTGACTATCTAAAACAAAGAATTTCAAATGATCAATACTTTTGCATTAGTGTAGCTCTTAAAACATTCAATTAAAGAATCAACAGCGTAAACTGTTAGCAAACAAACTGACAGTAAGAGAAGCGAAATATTACAGGATGCCTATTTCTATGTTTCAGGTGAGTGTGTGAAGAGTTCTATCTGCTCTCGCCAACCTCTGCGTGTGCTATTAGCCGCGTAGTGACAATTTCTGATGCCGTGGCTGCTCAGGTATTTAAGACATACGCGCTTACCTTCTTTTTTATTTTTGCATTTATTTAATTGTCAGTTTCTCAGTTCGTAGACTGAAGGTAGCGATTTTCGTCCTCCTTCTATCTCTATCTTATGCCTGTCTGATCACTTCGATGTAAAGAAGTTTCTCTGTAATCGACTTTATGGACTGAACCCTTGGTCGATCTCACTTCTATCCTTGCTGATATTTTCCTGCTGTGCTATTTTACTTTTGATGATGATCATGATGATTATGATTTTCAACTCAACTACAACGATATTTTGTTAGGTAAGGACAAAGTTATTCCTGATGACCTGTTATGTTTTAGTACAATTAACTTTATCTACTGTATATGAACTGGACCATCGCCCCTTCCCCTTTAGGCGTAAATATGTCTTTACACTTGGTTAATAGGTTGGTGATGCAATCGCACCCGATCCAAGAGTGGTATCTCTGTTAACCCCTTCGTTGTTTATGGGATACATACATCCCACTAAGGTAATACGCAGCTTTGATAGTTGGAACGTCCATATTTCATATCTATCTAGTGCTATCATGTAGCGAGGTGCCTGCGGGACTTGGAGAAAATACTGCCGACCATGCGGTGGCTGTAAGCGATTAAATGGGGCGGAGTGTGTTTTTACTGTGTCCGTTTCACGAAAATCAGACCAAATCACCATCTTCTCAGCTCCAAGAATGTCTGAAGTAACTGACTGTGTTTTCGTATACATCATAGACTTTGTTTTGGAAGATTACTACGCACTTCAGTAATTCTGCTGGTTTGTGCACAATTAGTACATAACGGTACTTATATGCCCCATAAAACTTCATAGAATGTAGAAAGCATTGGTGTGTGGAACGTGAGAGCATTGTCATGTCGAAAAATTCAGGAGAATAAATGTTCTTTTATCCATGGTGGAGCTTGTGAACCCCGCGGTCGTTAATTGATAGTTGGTGAATGACGCAACCAGCCAAAAATACTTTGTGAATGTTTTACTTTACTACCATAACCGGTTTCGGGCTACCAAGCCCATCTTCAGATAGCTAATATTTTTCGGTAGATAGGCTAGTGCTATCATGTAGAGAGGTGCCTGCGGGACTTGGAGAAAATATTGCCGACCATGCGGTGGTCAACAGTATTTCGTCGGCTCCACAGTACGTTCCATTAGATGGTGGTTCGTTTTGTTGTGGTCCATGTGGTTTTCTAGCTCTATGTACGAGAGCGGTTCAGAAAGTAACCTCCGATCGGTCACAGTGCGGGTTGTGGGGGGACGCCATCTGTGTGTTCACGCACTCAACAGGTCAGTCGGCATCAAGCCGTGGTCGAGTGAACGTCGTACCTGCGCTAGTTTAGTTTTTGTGGCAGTTTGAAATGTGTGCTGCAATAGAAAACCCCGCCAAATGTGAAGTGCGTGCTGTCATAAGGTTTTTTACAGCCAAAGGATATTCTGCAGCAGCTATTCATCGTGAGCTTTGTGCCGTGTGCGGACCAAGAGTTATGAGTGAAGGAGTTGTCCGTGAATGGGTACGTTTATTTAAAAGTGGACGAGAAAACGTTCATGATGAAGAGAGGAGTGGTAGACCATCATTGGTGACTGACGAACTCGTTCAGACAGTTGATGCAAAAGTTCGTGAAAATCGACGTTTCTCAATGTCGGAGTTGTCTACTGGTTTTCCACAGATTTCTAAGACTCTCTTGTACGAGATAGTGACAGCAAGATTGGGTTACCGTAAGTTCTGTGCACGATGGGTGCCCAAAATTCTTACCGACCACCACAAAACTCAAAGAATGGCCTCTGCATTAGACTTTCTGTCACGTTATGAGGACGAAGGAGAACCATTGTTAAACAGAATCGTGACCGGTGACGAAACCTGGATTAAGTACGTGAACCCTGAGACAAAAGAACAATCAAAGATGTGGGCACATTCAAATTCTCCTACCAAACCAAGAAAAGCCTCGCAAGATTTTTCTGCCAGAAAACTGATGGCAACGGTGTTTTGGGATGCCAAAGGGGTGTTGTTGGTTGAATTCATGGAACGTGGTACGACCATTAATCAAGACGTGTACTGTGAAACAATAAAAAAGTTACGACGGGCTATACAGAACAAACGCCGTGGTATGCTGACTTCCGGTATCGTTTTTTTGCACGATAACGCCCGTCCTCACTCTGCTCGCAGAACAACGGCCCTTCTTGAGTCCTTCAAGTGGGACGTTATCAACCATCCACCTTACAGCCCAGACCTGGCGCCAAGTGATTATCACCTCTTCATGCATTTGAAGAAATGGCTCGGGTCACAGCGGTTTGATGACGACGAAGAGCTCAAAGATGCGGTCACAGGCTGGCTCCAGGCACAAGCGGGTGATTTTTATGCAGAAGGAATTTCAAAGCTTGTGAAGAGATACGGTAAGTGCCTCAATCGCTAGTGCAAAGATGTAGTTGTAAGATGTATATATTAAAATATTTTTATTTAACTTGGTGTATTTTTTTAAATCAACCGGAGGTTACTTTCTGAACGGCCCTCGTATATGTTCTTGAATTCGACCACAACACACATATTGTAAAAAAGTTACTGTACCATACTGCATAATATTCTTAAAATGCGTATTGAGCATCGCACATGTGTTATACAGCCCGTGTATATACAATATAATCAAAAGTATCTGGACACACCCATGTGACTGACAACTAGATGTCACAAGTGGCGTTCCCACTGTGTAAAAGGAGGCGGGGAGTATTATGTTGCAGCCAGTACTGTGTACTGCGTGCAATAGAGGAACCGTCTAGAGTCGATGATTGTGTCAGCATGACAACGCACCCTGTTATACAGTTTCTTCTATGAGCCAATCGTTCGTGGACAAAAACATTCCTGAAATGGACTGGTTCGTTAGTAGTAACAGCAAAGTTGGTCGGTCAGGAGAGCTCAGAGACATTGAATGTCGAGAAGCCACTGGATGTCAGCCGAGTAACAAACACATCAGCGACAGTTCAGTGCTTCTAAAGCTGATCACGTCTACAGTTCGTCATATCTTCCACGGATTGGGAACAACAGCCAACCAGTTGCAAATCACAGCTTTATTAAACCTTGACAGTGGTTTTAACAGTTTGAAAACTGTCTTCTTGAGAAGGTATTGGACGTAGGTTCGCATATTATCTGTATCCAATGTGGGAGTCGTTAAGTCTGTCTAGAAAATGCGCGAGTCGTCCACTTAATAAACATTTAAAACACATTGCTGCACGAGCTACCTAAGATGAGTGACCTCCCCAACACAAACTTCAATTCATTTTTCCCTTACATATTGTCACTACTGCCAGGGCTCTCCGATATTGGCAAGCAAGTAAGAGCATATGGACCATCAGACAAATTGTGTGATTGGATTGAGGAGTTCCTAGATAACAGAACGCAGCACGTCATTCGCAATTGAGAGAAGTCTTCCAAGTAAGAGTGATTTCAGGTGTGCCGCAGGGGAGTGTCGTAGGATCGTTGCTATTCAGAATACACATAAATGACCTTGTGGATAACATCGAAAGTTCACTGAGGCTTTTTGCGGATGATGCTGTAGTATATCGAGAAGTTGTAACAATGGAAAATTGTACTGAAACGCAGGGGGATCTGCAACGAATTGACGCATGGTGCAGGGAATGGCAATTGAATCTCAATGTAGACAAGTGTATTGTGCTGCGAATACATGGAGAGAAAGATCCTTTATCATTTAGCTACAATATAGCAGGTCAGCAACTGGAAGCATTTAATCCCATAAATTATCTGGGTGTAGGCATTAGGAGTGATTTAAAATGGAATGACCATATAAAGTTGATCGTCGGTAAAGCAGATGCCAGACTGAGATTCTTTGGAAGAATCCTAAGGAAATGCAGTCCGGTAACAAAGGAAGTAGGTTACAGCACACTTGTTCGCGCACTGCTTGAATACTGCTCACCGGTGTGGGAACTGTACCAGATAGGGTTGATAGAAGAGATAGAGAAGATCCGACGGAGAGCAGCGCGCTTCGTTGCAGGATCATTTAGTAATCACGAAAGCGTTACGGAGATGATAGATAAACTTCAGTGGAAGACTCTGCAAGAGAGACGCTCAGTAGCCCGGTACGGGCTTATGTTGAAGTTTCGAGAACGTACCTTCACCGAGGAGTCAAGCAGTATATTGGTCCCTCCTACGTATATCTCGCGAAGAGACCACGAGGATAAAGTCAGAGAGATTAGAGCCCGCACAGAGGCATACCGACACTCTTTCTTTCCCCGAACAATACGAGACTGGAAGAGTAGGGAGAACCGATAGAGGTACTCAAAGTACCCTCCCCCAAACATCATCAGGTGGCTTCCGGAGTGTGGATGTAGATGTAGATCAACAGTCCTAGTGTGGACAACAACATTCCATAAATATACTGGTCTGCTCAGAGTCCCAACCTGAACTCAAGGGAATAACTTTGAGATTCCAGCAGTTAACATCTTTGCATTAGCTGCGAATTCTCCAGACACCTAATTGAATGTGCCCCTAACAGAGATCAAGCCATCATAAAGCAAAGGGTGGCCCCATCCCATATTGACGTCCGCTAATAGGTATCCAAATGCTTTGGATCGGACAGAGTAGTTAGGTTAGTTAGGTTAGTGTTGTTTTAACGTCCCGTCGACAACGAGGTCATTAGAGATGGAGCGCAAGCTCGGGTTAGGGAAGGATGGGGAAGGAAATTTGCCGTGCCCTTTCAAAGGAACCATCCCGGCATTTGCCTGAAACGATTTAGGGAAATCATGGAAAACCTAAATCAGGATGGCTGGAGAAGGGATTGAACCGTCGTCCTCCCTAATGCGAGTCCAGTGTGCTAACCACTGCGCCACCTCGCTCGGTGACAGAGTAGTTGTTGCAAAGCGCTTAACATCGTCGTAAACTGAAAAGGGTGTGACAGTGTGGACACTGCAAAGACATCAGACTGTCGCGGCGTTGCTGTATCGCTTGATATTAAGACGCGAAGTCTGCCACAACAACAAGTGACTAGTGGATCGACATGTTACCGCACGGACGTTTATACAATACGCGGGGGCGTGAGGCGTAATTTCACGGTGTCGTTCCGGCAGGAGACTTTTTTTTCGTTCCAGCAGCCAGCCGCGTGTGACAGCCGCGGCAGGCGCGTCTGTACAGAGCTGTCCGATGCCCGGCTGCCAGAGTGGGGCAGTCGGCGAAGCGCTGCCAGCGCCGACAGGACGCATAAAGCTCTCCAACGGCCGCGAATTGGCGGGGCCCGGCGTTAGCTCACCCACAGAGCGAGTGGCCGCCGAATTGGAGAACTTCCTTCCTCCACCCCCCGCTCTTTCCCCACTCCACGCCCCTCCTCTGTACCAGCGGCCCCAACTACACTACTGGCCATTCAAGTTGCTACACCACGAAGATGACGTGCTACAGACGCGAAAGACAGGGAGAAGATGCCGTGATATGATGAATGATTAGCTTTTCAGAGCATTCACACAAGGTTGGCGCCGGTGGTGACACCTACAACGTGCTGACATGAGGAAAGTTTCCAACCGAATTCTCATACACAAACAGCAGCTGACCGCCGTTTGCTGATGAAACGTTGTTGTGATGCCAAGTGTAAGGAGGAGAAATGCGTATCATCACGTTTCCGACTTTGATAAAGGTCGGATTGTAGTCTACCGCTATAGCGGTTTATCGTATCGCGACATTGCTGTTCGCGTTGGTCGAGATCCAATGACTGTTAGCAGAATATGGAATCGGTGGGTTCAGGAGGGTAATAAGCAACGCCGTGCTGGATCCCAACGGCCTCGTATCACTACCAGTCGAGATGACAGGCATCTTATCCGCAAGGCTGTAACGGATCGTGCAGCCACGTCTCGATCCCTGAGTCAACAGATGGGGACGTTCTGCTCTAACAGTTCCACGACGTTGGCAGCAGCATGGACTATCAGCTCGGAGACCATGGCTGCGGTTACCCTTGACGCTGCATCACAGACAGTAGCATTTGCGATGGTGTACTCAAGGACGAACCTGGGTGCACCAATGGCAAAACGTCATTTTCTCGGATGAATCCAGGTTCTGTTTACAGCATCATGATGGTCACATCCGTGTTTGGCGACATCGCTGTGAACGCACATTGTAAGCGTGTATTCGTCATCGTCATACTGGTGTATCACCCGGCGTGATGGTATGGGGTGCCATTGGTTACACGCCTCGGTCACCTCTTGTTGGCATTGACGGCACTTTGAACAGTGGACGTTACACTTCAGATGTGTTATGACCCATGGCTCTACCCTTCATTCGATCCCTGCGAAACCCTACATTTCAGCAGGATAATGCACGACCGCGTGTTGCAGGTCGTGTACGGGCCTTTATGGATACAGAAAATGTTCGACTGCTGCCCTGGCCAGCACATTCTTCAGATCTCTCACCAACTGAAAACGTCTAGTCAATGGTGGCCGAGCAACTGGCTCGTCACAATACGCCAGTCACTACTCTTGATGAACTGTGATATCGTGTTGAAGCTGCATGGGCGGCTGTACCTGTACGCGCCTCTCAAGCTCTGTTTGACTCAATGCCCAGGCATACCAAGGCCGTTATTACGGCCAGAGGTGGTTGTTCTGGGTGGTGATTTCTCAGAATCTATGCAACCAAATTACGTAAAAATGTAATCACATGTCAGTTCTAGTATAACATATTTGTCCAATGAATACCCGTTTATCATCTGCATTTCTTCTTGGTGTAGCAATTTTAATGGCCAGTAGTGTACAACGACCAGTGGACCAGAGAAACACGCCGCAACATCTCTCAATAGCACTGTGGCTCCACGGAGTCTGCAGCTACAGCCCGTAACGGACGTTGCATTTAGGTTTGAAACTTGGGTCGATGTTCTTCGTCAGAGTCTAGGAGCGTTAAGTGCAATGCCCCTTATAAAACAAATCTTTTATCATATAAGACAGTCGAGTGCAATGTTCGTTGTTTCCCGTCAATTTTTAACATTCCACGCGTTTAATAAGCACAACTGATAACAGAGATTTTAGTCATCAGTAATATATTCTCCTTCACTGTTGTCTGCCACAGTTTTCTATTCAGCGACAGTAGAAATAACGTGGTTTTGAGACGGAGAACTCATCGGGTCATATTCGAAGTGTATTTTCGTCAGGATAGGAAGTTCCTTGAAGATTATTCAATAGAGACGGGAAAAGGTGAAAATCTGAGAACGCAAGATCAAGTGAATAAGGTGGGTCAGGAATGACTTCCTAACCCAACTCCCGTACAGCAGTACAGCAGAATTCTAGAGGGCGTTATCGTGAAGTACCCTCACTTCACCCAGTCTTCCTGATCGGCGTTCTTGGATTGCGTCTGCAAGACGTCTCCGTTGCCGGCAGTCAGTGTCAACAGTGACGGTTACACCCCGGGGAAGCAATTGGTAGTGCAAATGGTTCAAATGGCTCTGAGCACTATGGGACTTAACTTCTGAGGTCATCAGTCCCCTAGACTTAGGACTGCTTAAACCTAACTAACCTAAGGACATCACACACATCCATGCCCTAGGCAGGATTCGAACCTGCGACCGTAGCAGCAGCGCGGTTCCGGACTGAAGCGCCTAGAACCGCTCGGCCACAGCGGCCGGAAATTCGTGGTGCATCACGCAGGCGCTGTTCATCTACGTCTTTACACGAGGAGTTGTTGCATGGTTTGGGCTTAACCATTATTTACTTTTTCTTACGTTACCAGAAAGACATTTCTCGTCACCAGTGACGATACAGGATAAGAATCGTCTGCGTTGTTCACGAGCCAATTGATGACGAGCAAGCAGACATACACGTATGGCTCACACGCTAATTTTTGTGATTTTGGCTCAGAGCATCCGGTACCAGTACACCCGATTTTTTGGCGTTTCCCATTGCTTATATATGTCGCACGATAATTGAATGATCACAGTTCATCACATCTGCCAGTTCTGGAGTACGCTCATGGTGATCGCTGTGGATTAATGCGTTTAAATCATCTTCATCAAGCCTTGAAGGTCTACCTGAATTTTTAGGATGACTAACGTCAAAAATGTCCTCCTTAAAACGAGAAAATCATTTGTGATTACGTAGGCTTTCCCGGCGTAATACGTCTTGAAAGTCTCTTCGGGTTGGCTGCCGGATACTAAAATCAACTTGATATTTCGGCGATCCAACTGGTCGCATCTTCAGGAAAACGCTGCTTCTGCTGATGAGTCTCGCTGAGAACCAGTTGGATCGCCGAGATATCGAAACAAGTTGATTTTAGGATCCGGCACCAAACCCGAAGAGACTTTCAAGAGAAAACCATTTCCTTGCCGTGCTCTGTCCCATGCCATTATCCCCATACATGTCACAAATGTTCCTGTCTGCCTCTTCTGCTGTCATGCCTCTACTGTACTCAAACAGAAGAATATGTCGCCCGCATCTCGTGGTCGTGCGGTAGCGTTCTCGCTTCCCACGCCCGGGTTCGATTCCCGGCGGGGTCAGGGATTTTCTCTGCCTCGTGATGGCTGGGTGTTGTGTGCTGTCCTTAGGTTAGTTAGGTTTAAGCAGTTCTAAGTTCTAGGGGACTTATGACCACAGCAGTTGAGTCCCATAGTGCTTAGAGCCATTTGAACCATTTTTGAAGAATATGTCGGAAACGTTTTTTTTCCACTCGGCACTCCATTTTCTAGCGTCTACAGCTCCCCTCACTATGCCCAAATTACAAAATGACAATTTGTTAATTCAGATAGCAAGAGTGAATTACAAATAAAAAAAGAGAATCAATAAATAACTCTATAGCAACCGGATTACCAACATGCAAAACAAAAATGCTACGTACTTATGCACCAACCTAATACAACCGATCGCTGAGTTTGGCCACTGTGCACAACGATAACGCCATGAAAACAACAAACTTAGGTGTGCACCAGGTTGTGTTATTAGTGGGCCGTCCGATCATGGATGAGTTATAGGACAATGCATAGGACCTTGGAATCAAAGTCAAGGCTGAGACCAACGGAAATTTATTTGCTCTACAAACACAAAAAACACAACAAAAATGAACACAGAACAAATTCCTCTTAAAACCAAATTAAATTCCAGAATGATCTTAACACCAGGGGCAGCCAAAAAGAGTGGAAGACTGTATGGAAAAAACGCAACGACATCTGTTCACATGGGCAACTAGCTAAGTTAAAGTTAACGTGTTATGTGACAGCTCTTACCCAAAATGTCAAGCGACGTGTTTCATACGGTTATATGTACATCTCAATGGTCAATGTAGTCGATCGTTTAACGCTGTATATAACCACATAAAATATTTGGTACTACCAGTGACTGCCCAGCTGATTTACTTCTTTTCTTCCCTTCTTTTTATTACAGTGAGTGGTTCAAATGGTTCAAATGGCTCAGAGCACTATGGGACTTAACATCTAAGGCCATCAGTGCCCTAGAACTAACTAACCTAAGGACATCACAAACATCCATGCCCGAGGCAGGATTCGAACCTGCGACCGTAGCGTTCGCGCGGTTCCAGAATGAAGCGCCTAGAACCGCTCGGCCACACCGGCCGGCTCAGTGAGTGGTCTGTCATTTTGTGCAGCCTTGGAGAGCTATTTCTAGCTGGCTCGCAATGTAGGAATTTACATAAAAAGACCAGGGAGAATCACAAGCTGAAAACTGTCCTTGGTACTAAGTAGACGAAGCAGAATTATCTTCGATCCACCTCCACACGCCGGGAGGCCCAAAGGGCTGTCTGTCACAAAACAGTATTATTCAATACATTAGTATGCATCCTTTTAGGAAAGACAATGTCTGAGTTAGGTGTAGCTGTAAGTAGGCTGTTTAGGTTTTCTTAACGCTCTGTATGAAAATCACTGGCTGTGCTGTGTGCAGTCTGTGGCTGGTTGGCATTGTTGTAATACTCGCCATTGTAGCATTGGGCAGCTGGATGTTAACAGCGCGTAGCGTTGCGCAGTTGGAGGTGAGCCGCCAGCAGTAGTGGATGTGGGGAGAGAGATGGCGAAGTTTTGAAATTTGTAAGACTAGATGTCATGAACTACTATATATACACTCCTGGAAATTGAAATAAGAACACCGTGAATTCATTGTCCCAGGAAGGGGAAACTTTATTGACACATTCCTGGGGTCAGATACATCACATGATCACACTGACAGAACCACAGGCACATAGACACAGGCAACAGAGCATGCACAATGTCGGCACTAGTACAGTGTATATCCACCTTTCGCAGCAATGCAGGCTGCTATTCTCCCATGGAGACGATTGTAGAGATGCTGGATGTAGTCGTGTGGAACGGCTTGCCATGCCATTTCCACCTGGCGCCTCAGTTGGACCAGCGTTCGTGCTGGACGTGCAGACCGCGTGAGACGACGCTTCATCCAGTCCCAAACATGCTCAATGGGGGACAGATCTGGAGATCTTGCTGGCCAGGGTAGGTGACTTACACCTTCCAGAGCACGTTGGGTGGCACGGGATACATGCGGACGTGCATTGTCCTGTTGGAACAGCAAGTTCCTTTGCCGGTCTAGGAATGGTAGAACGATGGGTTCGATGACGGTTTGGATGTACCGTGCACTATTCAGTGTCCCCTCGACGATCACCAGTGGTGTACGGCCAGTGTAGGAGATCGCTCCCCACACCATGATGCCGGGTGTTGGCCCTGTGTGCCTCGGTCGTATGCAGTCCTGATTGTGGCGCTCACGTGCACGGCGCCAAACACGCATACGACCATCATTGGCACCAAGGCAGAAGTGACTCTCATCGCTGAAGACGACACGTCTCCATTCGTCCCTCCATTCACGCCTGTCGCGACACCACTGGAGGCGGGCTGCACGATGTTGGGGCGTGAGCGGAAGACGGCCTAACGGTGTGCGGGACCGTAGCCCAGCTTCATGGAGACGGTTGCGAATGGTCCTCGCCGATACCCCAGGAGCAACAGTGTCCCTAATTTGCTGGGAAGTGGCGGTGCGGTCCCCTACGGCACTGCGTAGGATCCTACGGTCATGGCGTGCATCCGTGCGTCGCTGCGGTCCGGTCCCAGGTCGATGGGCACGTGCACCTTCCGCCGACCACTGGCGACAACATCGATGTACTGTGGAGACCTCACGCCCCACGTGTTGAGCAATTCGGCGGTACGTCCACCCGGCCTCCCGCATGCCCATTATACGCCCTCGCTCAAAGTCCGTCAACTGCACATACGGTTCACGTCCACACTGTCGCGGCATGCTACCAGTGTGAAAGACTGTGATGGAGCTCCGTATGCCACGGCAAACTGGTTGACACTGACGGCGGCGGTGCACAAATGCTGCGCAGCTAGCGCCATTCGACGGCCAACACCGCGGTTCCTGGTGTGTCCGCTGTGCCGTGCGTGTGATCATTGCTTGTACAGCCCTCTCGCAGTGTCCGGAGCAAGTATGGTGGGTCTGACACACCGGTGTCAATGTGTTCTTTTTTCCATTTCCAGGAGTGTATTATGACTATTAAGGTAAATACATTGTTTGTTCTCTATTAAAATCTTTCATTTACTAACTATCCCTATCAGTAGTTTGTGCCTTCCGTATTTGAATCTTTTATTTAGCTGGCAGTAGTGGCGCTCGCTGTATTGCAGTAGCTCGAGTAATGAAGATTTTTGTGAGGTAAGTAATTTGTGAAAGGTATAGGTTAATGTTAGTCAGGGCCATTCTTTTGTAGGGATTTTTGAAAGTCAGATTGCATTGCGCTAAAAATATTGTGTGTCAGTTTAAGCACAGTGATGTATAATTTTTCTAAGGGGACGTTTCATAGCCTTTAGAAGCGGTAGAGCATGAGACCTGCTGTTTTTCTCGGCAGATACGCCGCGGAAGAAAGTTCGATTAGAATGGCGAATAAAACCTTCCGCACTGGCTATTAAAATACTTTTATTAAAACGTCACTACCGGTTTCGCATAAACAGAGATGCTTCTTCAGGCGATAGTTTAAGAGTCATGGCGGGGCAAAGTGATGTCTCTAATTAAATTATTTTAACATCTAGTGTGGATGATTTTATTCACATGTGGAATAGTAGATGCAGGTGCATAACCTCTAAAAGAATAATATGTTCGTTGAAAATCCCTGGAAGGGCTTTCTGATTGGCTCATAATATTTTTTTCTGCAGAACATGCGCTTTCTCAGATTAGATTAGATTAGTACTTGTTCCATAGATCATGAATACAACACTTCGTAATGATGTGGAACGTGTCAGGTGTCTATACAAGATATTAAATTAGACAAAATATTACATGACAGTCAATATTTTTAATTTTTTTTATTTTTCTACTTTTTTTTGTGGAGTTGGGAAATTACCCACTTACTATATCCAAAAATTCATCTAATGAGTAGAAGGAGTTGCCATTAAGAAATTCTTTGAATTTCCTTTTAATGCTATATGGCTATCTGTCGGACTTTTGATGCTATTAGGTAAGTGACCAAAGACTTTTGTGGCAGCATAATTTGCCCCCTTCTGAGCCAAAGTTAGGTTAAACGTTGAGTAGTGAATATCATCCTTTCTCCTAGTGTTGTAGCCATATACACTGCTATTACTTTTGAATTAGTTCGGATTGTTAATAACAAATTTCATAAGTGAATATATATATTGTCAGGCTACAGTGAAGATTTCTAGCTCTTTAAATAAGTGTCTGCAGGATGATCTTGGATGAGCTCCAGCAATTATTCTGATTACACGCTTTTGTGCAATGAACACTCTTTTACTCAATGATGAGTTACCCCAGAATATGATGCCACACGAAAGCAGAGAATGATGATGATGATGTTTGGTTTGTGGGGCGCTCAACTGCGTGGTTAACAGCGCCCGTACAATTATCCAATCCTTGCTCAGTCCAATTTCGCCACTTTCCTGGATGATGCTGAAATGATGAGGACAACACAAACACCCAGTCATCTCGAGGCAGGTGAAAATCCCTGACCCCGCCGGGAATCGAACCCGGGACCCCGTGCTCGGGAAGCGAGAACGCTACCGCGAGACCACGAGCGGCGGACGAAAGCAGAGAATGAAAATAGGCGTGGTAAGCTAATTTACTCAGATGTATATCGCCAAAATTTGCAATGACCGTAATAGCATAAGTAGCTGAACTCAAACGTTTCAGCAGATCCTCAGTGTGTTTTTTCCAGTTCAACCCCTCATCAATGCATACTCCTAGAAATTTTGAATATTCTACCTTACCTACCGATTTCTGATCGAAGTCTATATTTATTAATGGGGTCATTCCATTTACTATGTGGAACTGTATATACTGTGTTTTGTCAAAGTTTAATGCGAGCCCATTTGCAGAGAACTTTGTCTACACGTTTGTCTACATGCAAACCCTTTGATTTATCAGATTCAGAATGCTGTCATGGAGTGGGAGTAAGTTTCTGCCTTCCCCACACGACGACACAACTGATTAATCATAACAAAATCCGCAGGAGTAGGAGCTTGTTTAAGTTATTTACAAAATTATTTCTGGTCAGAACTCACATGGTCTGCTGCAATTGGCCGGTGATGTTCCTACACTGGCAACTTCAGTACGTTCAGATAGGGGACATTAGCTGTCTGGAGATGGAAGAATAAAGACTTGCTTGCTGCCATACGACCGATGAACCGAGACTTGCTGACATACAGAAGGATGTCTCCACTTTAATAGTCAGTGAAGACGGCGAACTGGACTCAGAATTGGCAGCCATTACTGTTTCCGTCTTCCGCCTTCACACTGTGTAAGAGTGGTAAGAATGAGCTGGTGGTGATGCAGTTACCGCGTCGACGGGGACGCAATGCTAGTTAACTTTCATCAGAGGCCTAATTGCACAGTTTTAACATTGGCAGCCAGCTAGTTGCTTCCATTACGCACTTTGCCGGTTCTACTGATGTTCGTACTTACTTTTCTGAGCACTTTCTGTAAAACACTAACTAGTATTGCGGTCATGGCAAAATCCGCGATTTATGCTCATGGTTATACTTTTATTGTTCTTGCCACTTCCGCAAGGTTAGATTTCACAGTCATAATCCCTTGTCCGTTCGTTAAATGTTCAAGTGGTTGGCTCAGTGGGTAACGATAGGTTAATGCTTTGCTGTGATAAATCAAGCTGTTACACTGACTACTACATCTACATCTACATCTCCGTGATTACTCTGCTATTCACAATAAAGTGACTGCCAGAGGGTTCAATGAACCACCTTCAAGCTGTCTCTCTATCGTTCCACTCTCGAACGGCATGCGGGAAAAACGAGAAATTAATTTTTTCTGTGCGAGCCCTACTTTCTCTTGTTTTATCGTGATGATCATTTCTCCCTACGTATATGGGTGCCAACAGAATGTTTTCGCAATCGGAAGAGAAAACTGGTGATAGAAATTCCGTGAGAAGATCCCGTCGCAACGAAAAACGCCTTTGTTTTTAATGATTGCCACTCCAATTCACGTATCATGTCTGAGACACTATCTTCCATATTTCGCGAGAATACAAAACGAGCTGCCCTTCTTTGTACTTTTTCGATGTCATCCGTCAGTCCCACCTGATGCGGAACCCACACCGCACAGCAGTACTCCAGAATAGGGCGGACAAGGGATCAGATGGTTCAAATGGCTCTGAGCACTATGAGACTTAACATCTCCCTAGAACTTAGAACTACTTACACCTAACTAACCTAAGGACATCACACAACACCCAGTCATCACGAGGCAGAGAAAACCCCTGACCCCGCCGGGAATCGAACCCGGGAACCCGGGCGCGGGAAGCGAGAACGCTACCGCACGACCACGAGCTGCGGACGCGGACAAGGGTGGTGTAAGCAGTCTCTTTAGTAGACCTGTTGCACCTTCTAAGTGTTCTGCCAATGAATCGCAGTCTTTGGTTTGCTTTACCCACAATATTATCTATGTGATCGTTCCAGTTTAGGTTATTTAGGGTCAATTGCCACTTTTCGCACCATACAAATATCTTATCTACATCATTTTGCAAGTCGTTTTGATCAACTGATGATTTTACAACACGGTAAATGACAGCATCATCTGCAAACAATCTAAGACGGCTACTCAGATTGTCCCCTATGTCGTTAATATAGATGAGGAACAATAGAGGCCCTATAACACTCCCTTGCGGAACGCCGGATATTACTTCTGTTTTACTTGATGACTTTCCGTCTAATACTACGAACTGTGACCTTTCTGAAAGGAAATCTCGAATCCAGTCGCACAACTGAGGCGATATTCCGTAGGTACGCAGTTTGGTTAGAAGACGCTTGTGAGGAACGGTGTCGAAAGCCTTCTGGAAATCTAAAAATATGAAATCAATTTGACATCCCGTGTCGATAGCACTTATTACTTCATGAGTATAAAGAGCTGGTTGTGTTTCACAAGAACGATATTTTCTGAAACCGTGCTGACTGTGTGTCAATAAATCGTCTTCTTCGAGGTACTTCATAATCTTCGAATACAGTATATGTTCCAGAATCCTACTGCAAATCGACGTTAGTGATATAGGCCTGTAATTCAGCGGATTACCCCCACTTCCATTTTTGGGTGTTGGTGTGACTTGAGCAATTTTCCAGTGTTTAGGTACAGATCTTTCTGTGAGCGAGTGGTTGTATATAACTGCTAAATATGGAGCTATTATATCAGCATACTCTGAGAGGAACCTGACTGGTATACAATCTGGACTGGAGCCCTTGCCTTTATTAAGTGATTTAAGCTGCTTCGTTACTCCGAGGATATCTACTTCTATGTTTCTCATCTTGGCAGTTGTTCTTGATTGGAATTCAGGAATATTTACTTCGTCTTCTTGGGTGAAGGAATTTCAGAAAACCGTGTTTAATAACTCTGCTTTAGTGGCACTGTCATCTGTGACTTCACCGTTGTTATCGCGCAGTACAGGTATTGATTGCGTCTTGCCACTGGTGTGCTTTATGTATGACCAGAATCTCTTTGGGTTTTCAGGCAGATTTCAAGACAGAATTTCGTTATGGAAATTATTAAAAGCATCTCGCATTGAAGTGTGCGCCATATTTCTACTTGTTTTGTTGTAGACAGATAAGCCCCTTTATTAATATATCCATTTGTCGTGTGATACCTGTATTTTCATGCTTGGTTGGCCCACTCTACTAGTTATCATTCACTAAGACTTGTCCATTGCGCAAGATTTAGTGTCTCATTAAAATTTTCGTCGTCTTACGGGGAGCTTCTCTTCTCTGTAATTCACCTGGGATCAGACTTATACCTGAGGGTACGCTAAACAGCTCATCCAACGCCTCACATACGGTACAACTAGGCGCAACAAATTATAACCAAACCAAGCAACGCAATTTTCGTGGCAAAGTAAGCAAATAACGAACTGCTCAGAATATGAATCACGTTGCCGTAATAACACTCTTAAATTCCCCCAAAATCAGCATAGTACACCCATCAGCACCAAACGGCGTACTGTGGACAACTGCCACTCGTGGTAGGCAGTGACTGAATAATCATGAAACATAGATCTCCCTACAACACTGTACCTCCAAAAAAAAATTCTAGAGGGAAAAACTCAATGTTGTTGCCAATGTGACAAAGGAGAATATCGCTTATTTCGTGAGAAAACAGGGGAATGCTGCTGAACTTTCCCGCTCTTGATAGACAAAACGCACCTTAACAAATGGGAAGTTGGTGCCGGGATGGAGCAGTGTCCAATCGATCATTCAGCTTCTTCGCACCAAGCACAGTGGTGGGGCTAAAGCAAAAGACGCTCCCGCACTGGTCGGATCGCTTTTCGGTGTTTCCTCCTTTGATGTCTGAGCAGAAAGGCAAAAATGCCGTGCTCAGTTATTTTCTGGGGATGGCAGCGGTGGCGCGGCGCCTTCCACTGAGGGCCTGGAGAGGCGCCAGCTCTGCCGGCAGAAGCACAAAGCAGGCCGCAGCCTGCTTCCGTGAAAACGGCCCAGCTCCCAGCGGACCTTCGTCCTTCCTTGTAAGTGGCCGGCTCCTGCCGACAAAGAGGACCCCAACACCACACCGGAAGATCATCTTCCCAGTGAGAACAAAGTAAAGCTTTCCTCCTAGCAGATGTGTTCGGTAAACGCTAAATAAAATGCACCAGGAAACAGTGGCAAAAATGAAGGAATATCGTAGCGAAGCGTGACAGTAATCTGACATGCTATTTTGCTGAAAACTGACATAGTGAGACGATGACTGTATGTTCTTACAATAAAGTAAAACTGCTTATTATAAACAAATTTTAGCACTCCGTTGTGAGGCCACGAGTAGCCTACCGGGACCATCCGACCGCCGTGTCATCCTCAGGGGAGGATGCGGATAGGAGGGGCATGGGGTCAGCACACCGCTCTCCCGGTTGTTATGATGGTATTCTTGACCGAAACCGCTACTATTCGGTCAAGTAGCTCCTCAGTTGGCATCACGAGGCTGAGTGCACCCCGAAAAATGGCAACAGCGCATGGCGGCCTGGATGGTCACCCATCCAAGTGCCGACCACGCCCGACAGCGGTTAACTTCGCTGATCTCACGGGAACCGGTGTATCCACTGCGGCAAGGCCGCTCCCTTATTATAAACAAATAGCAGAGTTATTGGTTTAGAACCGACAGGATCATCTAATCACATTGTGCTGTACATGTAATGTTCGCTGGTTGTGGGGAAAGTTCCTTGGACTGGTGGAGCCCTACACCAAAAACCGGTGTCAGGAAAGGGACTATTTTATTGCAAATGGGCCTAACAGTGAACTGCAATAACGCGAGAAGCCACGCGGGATTAGCCGAGCGGTCTTGGGCGCTGCAGTCATGGACTGTGCAACTGGTCCCTGCGGAGGTTCGAGTCCTCCCTCCGGCATGGGTGTGTGTGTTTGTCCTTAGGATAATTTAGGTTAAATAGTGTGCAAGCTTAGGGACTGATGACCTTAGCAGTTAAGTCCCATAAGATTTCACACACATTTAAACATTAACGCAGCAACTTACTCCCCAGCATCAGGTCGCAGCTCCAGTTTCCTGATTATTGGTGACATGCTTTTCCAACTTTTTCTATCCTTTTAGGACTCTTCCTCTTCCCGTCCCAAAGGAGACCACCTTCTTTTTGTCCTTGGCCAGTAAACCTGTTTTTTCCCCATTTACAGTCATTTTGAGTAATTCTAGGATATCCTGGTTTGCACCATGTTTTTTTTACATACCACCTTCATGTAGATTGGCGAAGCTTTTCCATTACGTTTAGTTTTACGCCCGCATCCGTTGCGTTCCTTTGATTCATTATCCTTTTTCGTTCACCTCAGTAAAGATCTAACGACCTTCATTTCAGCAGCTTGGCTTGATCTGCCAGAGCACAGTTCCTATTAAGTAGTTAAAACTGGTTCAAATGGCTCTAAGCACTATGGGACTTAGCATCTGAGGTCACCTGACCCCTAGACGTAGAACTACTTAAACATAACTAACCTAAGGGCATCACACACATCCATGCCCGAGGTAGGATTCGAACCTGCGACCGTAGCAGCAGCGCGGTTCCGGACTGAAGCGCCTAGAACCGCTCGACCACAGCGGCCGGGGTCAAAATTGGAATATAGCACTTGCTGAAGATGTTTAGTTTTTGTTTATGTGAATCTCGTTTTCGCAAAGAAGGGACCTTACTTGGTCGTAAACATGGACAGCTTTATGTATACCCTAAAGTTAAAATCTTCTGGGTTGTTAGGCCACGTGATGTTACCTTCTAAAATAATCGACGTTTTGACCCCTCTGCTGGGATCTTTTCAGGATTGACAGTGTTCTAGCAATAGTGGACGTCGAAGCATCGTGAAGAAGATCCCATCAGAGGGGTCGATACGTCGATTCTTTTAGAAGTAAATACACTCCTGGAAATTGAAATAAGAACACCCTGAATTCATTGTCCCAGGAAGGGGAAACTTTATTGACACATTCCTGGGGTCAGATACATCACATGATCACACTGACAGAACCACAGGCACATAGATACAGGCAACAGAGCATGCACAATGTCGGCACTAGTACAGTGTATATCCACCTTTCGCAGCAATGCAGGCTGCTATTCTCCCATGGAGACGATCGTAGAGATGCTGGATGTAGTCCTGTGGAACGGCTTGCCATGCCATTTCCACCTGGCGCCTCAGTTGGACCAGCGTTCGTGCTGGACGTGCAGACCGCGTGAGACGACGCTTCATCCAGTCCCAAACATGCTCAATGGGGGACAGATCCGGAGATCTTGCTGGCCAGGGTAGTTGACTTACACCTTCTAGAGCACGTTGGGTGGCACGGGATACATGCGGCCGTGCATTGTCCTGTTGGAACAGCAAGTTCCCTTGCCGGTCTAGGAATGGTAGAACGATGGGTTCGATGACGGTTTGGATGTACCGTGCACTATTCAGTGTCCCCTCGACGATCACCAGTGGTGTACGGCCAGTGTAGGAGATCACTCCCCACACCACGATGCCGAGTGTTGGCCCTGTGTGCCTCGGTCGTATGCAGTCCTGATTGTGGCGCTCACCTGCACGGCGCCAAACACGCATACGACCATCATTGGCACCGAGGCAGAAGCGACTCTCATCGCTGAAGACGACACGTCTCCATTCGTCCCTCCATTCACGCCTGTCGCGACACCACTGGAGGCGGGCTGCACGATGTTGGGGCGTGAGCGGAAGACGGCCTAACGGTGTGCGGGACCATAGCCCAGCTTCATGGAGACGGTTGCGAATGGTCCTCGCCGATACCCCAGGAGCAACAGTGTCCCTAATTTGCTGGGAAGTGGCGGTGCGGTCCCCTACGGCACTGCGTAGGATCCTACGGTCTTGGCGTGCATCCGTGCGTCGCTGCGGTCCGGTCCCAGGTCGACGGGCACGTGCACCTTCCGCCGACCACTGGCGACAACATCGATGTACTGTGGAGACCTCACGCCCCACGTGTTGAGCAATTCGGCGGTACGTCCACCCGGCCTCCCGCATGCCCACTATATGCCCTCGCTCAAAGTCCGTCAACTGCACATACGGTTCACGTCCACGCTGTCGCGGCATGCTACCAGTGTTAAAGACTGCGATGGAGCTCCGTATGCCACGGCAAACTGGCTGACACTGACGGCGGCGGTGCACAAATGCTGTGCAGCTAGCGCCATTCGACGGCCAACACCGCGGTTTCTGGTGTGTCCGCTGTGCCGTGCGTGTGATCATTGCTTGTACAGCCCTCTCACAGTGTCCGGAGCAAGTATGGTGGGTCTGACACACCGGTGTCAATGTGTTCTTTTTTCCATTTCCGGGAGTGTATGATGCTGCCTAACAACCTTGAAGATTTTAACTTTAGTGACAACGGCCACGAAAGCCTCCAGACTTACGTTTATCTGTATAGTTTAAATATCGCTTCGGGTCAACTTCTTACGATCTGTCACACTGCCCAATTACGGGAAACGTTACACATTTTCCAGGGGTCTTTCACTCGGCTGTACCTCAGGCTGTCCTCGTTGTCTGCCTACTTTCGTTGCTACAGTCTTTGATTCACTGACTTTTGAAACCAACTCCTCAAAGTGGTTATTCCTTAAGTTATAATATCATTATTCCTTACAGCCAACGGCCTTGCCACACTGGTAACACCGGTTCCCACTACATCATCGAAGTTAATCGTTGTCGGGCTTGGCTAGCACTCAGCTGGGTGACCAACCAGGTCTGCCCGAGCGCTGTTGGCAAGCGGGGTGCACTCAACCCTTGTGAGGCCAATTGAGGATCTACTGTGGTGTCACCGCCAGACACCACATTTGCTAGATGGTAGTCTTTAAATCGGCCGCGGTCCGTTAGTATACGTCGGACCCGCGTGTCGCCACTATCAGTGATTGCAGACCGAGCGCCGCCACACGGCAGGTCTAGAGAGACTTCCTAGCACTCGCCCCAGTTGTACAGCCGACTTTGCTAGCGATGGTTCACTGACAAAATACGCTCTCATTTGCCGTGACGATAGTTAGCATAGCCTTCAGCTACGTCATTTGCTACGACCTAGCAAGGCGCCATTACCAGTTACTATTGATGTTGTAAAAACATGTACCGTCAAGAGCGATGTTCACCATTTATGGACTAAAGTTAAGTATTCCACAGATACGTCCTTTTTTGCTAGTCTACTTTCCTTGTCCTGTTCCAGACTTCACGCCAGCCTGCGTGAGCTAAAACGCGTGCCTTTCGGCTTCCTCTCAAAACCGGGTTCGCTCTCTTGCCAATCCACAACACCTACTACGGTTACGAAAGCTGAATGTGGCCGGCAGTGATCACACTCCTCTCCCTAACCACATCCATTGACACCTATCGGCTGAGAATGACACGGTGGTCGGTACCGTTAGGCCTTTCGAGGCCTGTTCGGACATAATGTAGTTTAGTTTATCATTCCTTTCCATTCCATTTTTCTTGTACTTCATTTGTATGTCCTTCACATCATGACATCAGCGAAACCCGCTCAACTAACTACCTAAGCTGCCGAGTGGTCGAACGCACGGCTTTCCGGTGCGGGAAGGAGCGCCTGGTCCCCGGCACGAATCCGCCCGGCGGACTTGTGTCGAGGTCCGGTGTGCCGGCCAGTCTGTGGATGGCTTTTAGGCAGTTTTCCATCTGCCTCGGCGAATGCGGGCTGGTTCCCCTTATTCCGCCTCAGCTACACTATGTCGGCGATTGCTGCGCAAACAAGTTCTCCATGTACGCGTACACCACTATTACTCTACCAAGCAAACATAGGGACTACACTCGTCTGGTGTGAGACAGTCCCTGGGGGGGGGGGGGTCCACCTGGAGCCGAACCGCACAATAAGCCTGCGTTCGGTGTGGGGCGGCTGTGGGGTGAAGTGGACTGCGGCAATAGTCGTGGGGTTGTGGACCACTGCGGTTGCGGCGGGGAAGGAGTCTCTCCGTCGTTTCTAGGTCCCCAGTTAACATGCAAATACAACCACCTAAGCTGATAAAATAGTCCTTTTTATTACGTCGTGTCTTGCCGTACGACACCACCACCCCAAGGAACTACCGGCACAATCAACAAACATCATATGCGCAGCATAATCTAATGTTTAATGTGAGCAGGCGTCTGAGGTGGAACCTGTCTGTTCGAGACCGCAACGGCGGTATTTATTTCTAGTAAATAGCGTTGCTAACACTGGGTGGTTGCTGTAAAAAATTAACATGAATCATCGCATTTGCCTCTAACATTTTACTTCATTCCGTGGAAAGACAGATAAACAGTTATTAACAGTTCGCTGTCTGTGATATGCTACAGAAGTTACATTCTGACTAAGACTTTTTCAAGTAGTTAAATTACACAAATTTTTCACTACCCGTTTGGTCTACAGGACGATCTTCATGTCCCTGAATGAATGTAAATAAAAACATTCAATAGCAGACATAATTACTAAAGAAAAACTCTAGAGTTCACTGAAAGTTTCGTGGTAAAATACACAACTTGCTGCTGGAAGCAAATGTTAGACCGTTGCTGTCCTTAACACCCTGTTTCTAAATACAAAATGATTCAAATGTCTCTGAGCACTATGGGACTTAACTTCTGAGGTCATCGGTCCCCTAGAACTTAGAACTACGTAAACCTAACTAACCTAAGGACGTCACACACATCCATGCCCGAGGCAGGATTCGAACCTGCGACCGTAGCAGCCACGCGGTTCCAGACTGAGTCCTTAATACGTTTAGTGTACAACTCTTGTCGGTGTTTTTCTGTTCGCGCTGGTTCACACTGGCTTTAGTAATAGAACGTACTCGCAGGTCCAGACCTCCTCGAGCAATAAAAAAGGAACCAGGATGGTAGCAGGAATGGAATGCGTATCTCAAAGACTGTAACTCGCTATTCTGTTGAAACCACTGTGCGGGATGTTCCACTAACACTCTGCGTAACAGGTCTTGTTGAAGTGTAAAACGATATTAGATACGCTAGTAACCTATATCGTTAGCAACCTCAGTTGCAACACTGTACGTGCGTATACTGGGATATTACTGATGCCTAATCACGCAGAACTAATTCCGAGCGACGATTTTCTCCGTTTTGCTCAGCAACGGTAAACGCACCTGATACAGATATGTGTGCCGATCGGCCTCCCATTCAGTGAACAGATCGTGCTGCACCAACCGGTTCCCAACAGCGTGAACGGAGAGAACCACTATGCACGCGCTGATCATTACATCACGGACACTGTAATCAAAAATTACGCAGCTATTCCCGTCGACCGTATCACCTCCTTGTAAATTGGATAGCAATTTGTGGTAATAACCAACGAAATATCGACGCTAATAAATTAATCGGCTCGTCTAGCCTGTCGAAGTTTAGATGCTCGATCCCTGAAGCCAATGTACGAGCGTACTGGTCGTGCTCTGCTACTAGACGAAATTACGGACAAACAATTATATTCTGTTCAGCAGCAACTTTATCTTGCCTGTACTAAAAGTTTCGTTCTCAATAAAATTGTTCTGGGTTTGCGACCGTATTGTCAGTATGTAAAACCACCGCCGTTTCGGTCACTGTTGCAAGTGACGTTCTTAAGAGTGTTTTTTGTTAGTAAGCAAAAACATCCTGAAGAAGGTCACTTGCAACAGTGATCGAAACGTCGGTAGTTTTACATACTGACAATACGGTCGCAAACCCAGAAGAATTGTATTGACTGTGGCAACGGCTGCGGAAGCCCACGTTTGTATATAAAACTTCCGTGTTTCTCAACGTCAATGTCATCCGTTTCACACAGCGTACATCCTTTAGCTCTTTTTCATACGGAGAGTGTCCACGTCGTAAAGTGAAGCTGAGGGACACCTTCCTAACGAGGTGATACGATTATTTATACTTTCGCTGGATGTTTAGGTTTTGTTTGCACATCCACTTTACGATGTAGCGGACACACTGCGCGAGAAAGGAAGATATACACTCCTGGAAATGGAAAAAAGAACACATTGACACCGGTGTGTCAGACCCACCATACTTGCTCCGGACACTGCGAGAGGGCTGTACAAGCAATGATCACACGCACGGCACAGCGGACACACCAGGAACCGCGGTGTTGGCCGTCGAATGGCGCTAGCTGCGCAGCATTTGTGCACCGCCGCCGTCAGTGTCAGCCAGTTTGCCGTGGCATACGGAGCTCCATCGCAGTCTTTAACACTGGTAGCATGCCGCGACAGCGTGGACGTGAACCGTATGTGCAGTTGACGGACTTTGAGCGAGGGCGTATAGTGGGCATGCGGGAGGCCGGGTGGACGTACCGCCGAATTGCTCAACACGTGGGGCGTGAGGTCTCCACAGTACATCGATGTTGTCGCCAGTGGTCGGCGGAAGGTGCACGTGCCCGTCGACCTGGGACCGGACCGCAGCGACGCACGGATGCACGCCAAGACCGTAGGATCCTACGCAGTGCCGTAGGGGACCGCACCGCCACTTCCCAGCAAATTAGGGACACTGTTGCTCCTGGGGTATCGGCGAGGACCATTCGCAACCGTCTCCATGAAGCTGGGCTACGGTCCCGCACACCGTTAGGCCGTCTTCCGCTCACGCCCCAACATCGTGCAGCCCGCCTCCAGTGGTGTCGCGACAGGCGTGAATGGAGGGACGAATGGAGACGTGTCGTCTTCAGCGATGAGAGTCGCTTCTGCCTTGGTGCCAATGATGGTCGTATGCGTGTTTGGCGCCGTGCAGGGAGCGCCACAATCAGGACTGCATACGACCGAGGCACACAGGGCCAACACCCGGCATCATGGTGTGGGGAGCGATCTCCTACACTGGCCGTACACCACTGGTGATCGTCGAGGGGACACTGAATAGTGCACGGTACATCCAAACCGTCATCGAACCCATCGTTCTACCATTCCTAGACCGGCAAGGGAACTTGCTGTTCCAACAGGACAATGCACGTCCGCATGTATTCCGTGCCACCCAACGTGCTCTAGAAGGTGTAAGTCAACTACCATGGCCAGCAAGATCTCCGGATCTGTCCCCCATTGAGCATGTTTGGGACTGGATGAAGCGTCGTCTCACGCGGTCTGCACGTCCAGCACGAACGCTGGTCCAACTGAGGCGCCAGGTGGAAATGGCATGGCAAGCCGTTCCACAGGACTACATCCAGCATCTCTACGATCGTCTCCATGGGAGAATAGCAGCCTGCATTGCTGCGAAAGGTGGATATACACTGTACTAGTGCCGACATTGTGCATGCTCTGTTGCCTGTGTCTATGTGCCTGTGGTTCTGTCAGTGTGATCATGTGATGTATCTGACCCCAGGAATGTGTCAATAAAGTTTCCCCTTCCTGGGACAATGAATTCACGGTGTTTTTATTTCAATTTCCAGGAGTGTATAAGATGGTTAGCAGTGAGATGCTGTTCCATTAACATTTCAGAATGCAGTACACATACTGAGCAATAGTGTCTTCGAAAGATAAAGGCGTATGAAAAGTCTAAAAACGGTTTCCACACGAGAGCAGCACAGACAGTGTTAAGTGCTACTGACGTTTCAAGATTTATGTTAGGAAGTGTGTGTCGTCGAAAGAGTATTTCGTTGTTGCTTGTTTAAGTTGAGTCACCACATAGGACCTTTTTAACGTGACAGATTCTACTGTTAACGAGTGCGTATTTATACAGAATAAAAATCAGTAATAGGCGCCTTCCCAAAATAATGAGTGGCGTAGGGATGGGTGTAAGTGATTTTCAACCCGATTCTCCTAGATTACTGGGACTACAACTTCGCAATTAAGGCTTCCATGTTTATACATTCTCTTTCTGCTTTGGAAGGTGAAACTCGTTTCTATCTGCGCGTAGACTTCGATAACACGACCTGCCGTATTTTCGCACAGATTATCTACACTGCAACCTATGCGCTCGCATCGCAAAGATTGCTCATCACAAGATTGATAAGTAGAAAAATACCCTTTTTTAAATACTTGTAACTGTAAAAGACATAGACATAAGTATTTTCTATGAGTTTATTTGATGAATTTTTCAGTGGGCAGGTGATATGAAGTAAGTCGTCAGTCACCTCTCAAAACAGAACTCTCTCCAGAAAAATTCTTAGTGGCACGCGGTCATATGCGTCGTACTTCACATGGCGTATCCAATACTTCTCAAAGACTGCTTATCTGAAATTTGGTAGTCTGATATCAGTTTGATTCTCCAACCCAGGAAACATAAAGCGGAGAATGTTGTTTTCCTAATATCGAAGACGCTCGAAATACGTACATGACAGTTATGGTCAGAAATAGCAGTGACAAAAAGGTCATTTGCAAAACTGACGATTAAAAACAGGCTTCAAACCTGTATGCAGACTCAACATTTTGCCTTCGTGTAGTATACTAAAAGTGTTATTTTAAGGAAGCTAAGTTATAAAAGTGTTATAAGTAGCTTCATAAGTATGAAGTGGACATGAAAACTAATTATCCTATAACCATAACTAAAATATTCGTTTTAAGCCTTGTTATTTGGAAAAGTATTTCATTTGAATTCAGTGTATAAGTTGCAGTAGAAGAAAAACAAGACAGAGGAAAAAAGTAAGGAAATTTTTTTTTGTTTTTCTAAAAAAATTCTTTATTCAAAAGGTAACTACAACCCACTACCTAACTACATTAGTGGGTCCTAAATTTACAGTCATATTACAATTACTGCAGCTTAAATTTCCTTTAGTTTACCTCTATGCTCACAAACTTTCCGTCAACAGATTACCGATTTCGGTCTATAATGACCATCTTCAGATCTGTTTTATAAAAACAATGTCCTAATGTACTACAGCCATAGTGGCATCGTCAAATGTTAAATGCAAAATCAGCACCAGCATCATCAAATGTATATAAATAACAGCATATGCATGAGTTGTGTTGTCAGCAGCACTACTGTTCAAAACAGTTTTTGAAAAGTCATATTGAAATGTAGTTCACCCAAGTGAAAATGGCTAAAAATATACTCGACCGATTTTTAAATATTGCTAGGCAACTTGGGACCTTCGCCACGTGAGGTTAGTACAGAGGAGAGAGGAAGCCAAACAAGTTTCGTCACAGAATTGTTCAGTAAGCGCGAGTGCGATGCAGACATCCTCATCAAATTGCAGTGGCGGGTGCAAAAGATAGAGGTGTTGAGCAGCATAAACAGGTACAATCTTGTAATTATGAGAATATACATTCGAAGAATGTATACAACATACTACTTCCTCCAAAATATGTATTACAAATGACTACGACAGGGATAAATCAGGAGTATATATTCCGACAGTCGTTCTTCCTGAATGCTATTGCCGGCCGGGGTGGCCGAGCGGTTCTACGCGCTACAGTCTGGAACGCGCGACTGCTACGGTCGCAGGTTCGAATACTGCCTCGGGCATGGATGTGTGTGATGTCCTTAGGTTAGTTAGGTTTAAGTAGTTCTAAGTCTTAGGGGACTGATGATCTCTGAAGTTAAGTCCCATAGTGCTCAGAGCCATTTGAACCATTTTTGAATGCTATTGACGAATGGAGCGGGAAATGAGACAAGTCTCGCTTGGTACAATGTCCCTGTAAGGTAACGGCACTCACATAAGGAGGCGCTGTCTGGTTATCCTACGCGGTAGAGTCGGGCCTGATGTGAACAAAAGCAGTGGACCCAGAACGAAACCCTGAGGCGGCCCCACTTAGCTAGGATCGGCAACAAAGGCTGGGAGGCGCGCCCAGGCCGGCGGCGTTCCCAGACGGCGAGACGGGCGGATGAGTTACGGTTATGACCGGCGCTAGTCTAGAGGCGGCGGTCGTGGGTTCGAGCTCCGAAGAGCGCAGCGGCTGCGCGGCGAGAGCAGAGCAGGGCAGCGCGGTTCAGCGACCGGCGGGCGCGCCGGCCTTGGCGCTCCTCGACCTCGCCTCCTCCGCTGGCCTCCCTGGACAGGACTCGCGCGACCTTGCGCGTTCCGATCAATGCCGACTCGTCTCCCACGAGGACCGCCCACCCGCCCTCCAGAGTTCCGACAGCTCGCACTTCCGTTAAAGCATCTTTCCGCTGAGAGAACGCAGTACGCTACACTGCTGGCCATTAAAGCCGCAAAACCAGGAAAGACATTAAATAACGAAATTTTACTTACTGTGCTGATACAGTACAGCAGGAAGAATATACACTACTGACCATTAAAATTACTACAGGACTAAGATGACCTGCTACACACGCGAAATTTACCCGACAAGAAGAAGATGCTGTGATATGCAACTGATTAGCTTTTCAGAGCATTCACACCATGTTGGCACCAGTGTCGACACCTACAACGTGCTGACGTGAGAAAAGTTTCCAACCGATTTCTCATACACAAACAGTAGTTGACCGGCGTTGCCTGGTGAAACGTTGTTGTGATGCCTCGTGTAAGGAGCAGAAATGCGCACCATCACATTTCCGACTTTCATAAAGGTCGGGTTGTAGCCTATCGCGATTGCGGTTTATCGTATCGCGACATTGCTGCTCGCGTTGGTCGAGATCCAATGACTGTTAGCAGAATATGGAACCGGTGGGTTCACGAGAGTAATACGGAACGCCGTGCTGGATCGCAGCGGCCTCGTATCACTAGCAGTCGAAAAAAAATGTTCAAATGTGCGTGAAATCTTCTGGGACTTAACTGCTAAGGTCATCAGTACCTAAGCTTGCACACTACTTAACCTAAATTATCCTAAGGACGAACACACACACCCATGCCCGACGGAGGACTCGAACCTCCGCCGGGACCAGCCGCACAATCCATTACTGCAGCGCCTTAGACCGCTCCACTAGCAGTCGAGATGACAGGCATCTTATCCGCATTGCTCTAACGGTTCGTGCAGCCACGTCTCGATCCCTGAGTCAACAGATGGGGACATTTGCAAGACAACAACCATCTGCACGAACAGTTGGACAACGTTTGCAGCAGCATGGACTATCAACTCGGAGACCATTGCTGCGGTTACCCTTGATGATATACCACAGACAGGAACGCCTGTGATGGTGTACTCAACGACGAACCTGGGTGCACGCAGTATGGAACCGCGCGACCGCTACGGTCGCAGGATCGAATCCTTCCTCGGGCATGGATGTGTGTGATGTCCTTAGGTTAGTTAGGTTTAAGTAGTTCTAAGTTCTAGGGGACTGATGACCTCAGATGTGAAGTTCCATAGTGGTCAGAGCCATTTGAACCATTTTGAACCTGTGTGCACGAATGGCAAAACGCTATTTTTTTCGGATGAATCGAGGTTCTGTTTACAGCATCATGATGGTCGCATCCGTGTTTGGCGACATCGCGGTGAACGCACATTGGAAGCGTGTATTCGTCATCGCCATACTGGCGTATCACCCAGGGGGATGGTATGGGGTGCCATTGGTTACACGTCTTGTTCGCATTGACGGCACTTTGAAAGTGGACGTTACATTTCAGATGTGTTACGACCCGTAGCTCTACCCTTCTTTTGATTCCTGCGAAATCCTACATTTCAGCAGGATAATGGACGACCGCAAGTTGCAGGTCCTGTGGGGGCCTCCCTGCATACAGAAAGTGTTAGATTGCTGCCCTGGCCAGCACATTCTCCAGACCTCTCACCAATTGAAAACGTCTGGTCAATGGTGGCAGAGCAGCTGGCTCGTCACAATACGCCAGTCACTGCTCTTGATGAACTGTGGTATCGTGTTGAAGCTGCATGGTAAGCAATACCTGTACACGCCATCCAAGCTCTGTTTGACTCAATGCCCAGGCGTATCAAGGCCGTTATTACGGTCAGAGGTCGTTGTTCTGGGTACTGATTTCTCAGGATCTATGAACCCAAATTGTGTGAAAATGTAATCACATGTCAGTTCTAGTATAATATACTTGTCCAATGAATACCCCTTGATCATCTGCATTTCTTCTTGGTGTAGCAATTTTAATGGCCAGTAGTGTATGATTACATACAATCGACGCTTCAAAGGTAAGTTGCGTCATTGTTTTTGAAAGAGAAGACGGTACTCCAGGCGACACAAACAAGTCCCTTATGAATCCACATCCGTTGTTGGTTCAACGACGGAAAAGGCGTCAGCGGAGCAGGAATGAGATATGCGCACACCGCCGAATAAGAGACAGCAGCAGCAGACAGACGTGCATAAGGTTACTCACACGTGACACGTCACGATGGCAGACGGACGTGTACTGAAAATGTCGTCAATGGCAGTGCATGTTGTTATCTGGTATGAATACGCACGTGCGACTAGTGTGTCCCTCATCTACGAACGCGTGGAGACTATGTATGGTGAAGAAGTCAAGTCTTGTCAATTGGTTGGCCGCTGGTGTTGCACGTTCAGCTTTCCGCGGATGATGCTGTAGTATACAGAAAAGTTGCAGCATTAGAAAATTGCAGCGAAATGCAGGAAGATCTGCAGCGGATAGGCACTTGGCGGAGGGAGTGGAAACTGACCCTTAACATAGACAAATGTAATGTATTGCGAATACATGGAAACAAGGATCCTTTATTGTATGATTATATGATAGTGGAACAAACACTGGTAGCAGTTATTTCGGTAAAATATCTGGGAGTTTGCGTACGGAACGATTTTAAGTGGAATGATCATATAAAATTAGTTGTTTGTAAGGCGGATGCCAGGTTGAGATTCATTGGGAGAGTCATTAGAAAATGTAGTCCATCAACAAAGGAGGTGGTTTACAAGACACTCGTTCGACCTATACTTGAGTATTGCTCATCAGTGTGGGATCCGTACCAGATCGGGTTGACAGAGGAGATATAGAAGATCCAAAGAAGAGCGGCGCGTTTCGTCACAGGGTTATTTGGTAAGTGTGATAGCGTTACGGAGATGTTTGGCGCACTCAAGTGACAGACTCTGCAAGACAGGCGCTCTGCATCGCGGTGTAGCTTGCTGTCCAGGTTTCGAGAGGCTGCGTATTCTGGATGAGGTATCGAATATATTGCTTCCCCCTACTTATACCTCCCGAGGAGATCACGAATGTAAAATTAGAGAAATTCGAGCGCGCACGGAGGCATTCCGGCCGTCGTTATTTCCGCGAACCATACGTGACTGGAACAGGAAAGGTAGGTAACGACAGTGGCACGTAAAGTGCCCTCCGCCACACACCGTTGGGTGGCTTGTGGAGTATAAATGTAGATGTAGATGTAGAAGGAAGGCAGAGTGTGGAGGTGTGGAGGATGAAGGTCGAAGTGGGCGTACCGCCACATCCACGAATGAAAACAAAATGTTATCCTCCTCAGGAAACGTTCTGAGACGCGAAAGGTGTGATTCTCCCTGAATTCCGGCAGCAAGGGACCATCAATGCCTCACGCTATGCGAACAATCTCAGCAAACTCAATCTCTGTTGATCCATCATGGATAGGGGACAGTCCGCAGCTCGTGGTCGTGCGGTAGCGTTCTCGCTTCCCACACCTGGGTTCCCGGATTCGATTCCCGGCGGGGTCAGGGATTTTCTCTGTTTCGTAATGACTGGGTGTTGTGTGATGTCCTTAGGTTAGTTAGGTTTAAGTAGTTCTAAGTTCTAGGGGACTGATGACCATAGATGTTACGTCCCATAGTGCTCAGAGCCATTTGAACCATTTGATAGGGGACATCAGCTGGTTCAGTAATTGTCAACATCAATGAAGTTCTCCAATAGCCGTGTAACACAGATCTTATTTTATTTTATTTTGAAGGCTACCAGTTTCAGCATTCCACTATACTATCTTCAGGCGCCATATGCATCTCTCTCCAAGAAATCGAAAATGTCATAGTGCCATATGTCACTGGATGTCTTGAATTCAACCGTTTCACTAGTGGATCATTGGAAGATTTCATAGCAAGTTGTCGTTTGTTTGGAGAGATGCATATGGGGCCTGAAGATGGCATAGTGCAATGCCAAAACTGGTACCCTTCAAAATGAAATACAATAACATCTCAGTTACACAGCTGTTGGTGAATTTCCTTGATATTGACAGTTTATCAAACCCAGGTCTGTCATTCGATGAATGAGTCCAGCGCTATCGACTGAAGGTGTTGTGCCCTTGGACGCTAACGCGAAATCACACACAGCAAGGCTACTGGATCAGATGCGTCACACTTTTGATGTGAGAGACTGGATCACCCGGTCTACAGCCCTGGTCTTGCCCGTCGAAATTTCACCTGTTTCCTGCATTGATGACCGAATTCTCGGGACGTCACTTCTTAACCATGTCCCTAGTATTTAGCTGATTTAAGAGTATACAGAATGTGAGATTAAGTATACAGAGATGCCACCTTTGGCTCCACCTGGCTGGATATCGAGTGGGTCTGAGCTTGCTTGACAGATACGCATAACTATTTCTATGCTGCTTCAATGCTATGTCAGATTTTATGAGTGGTAGTGGCTCTGGAAGGGATGGTATGCCAGTCTCTCGGCAACATGTGACCAAAATGTTTCGGCGAGTTTAAGAAAGGACTATTAACTGGTCTCAGGCGAAGACCGACAAAGGGCTACTACTACATCGTGGAGTAAAAGATTAATTCTGGATTAAATTTATCCAGCCTCATTAATAGAACCACCGTCCATGTTTGACATCAAAGTGTAATTAGCGCTCACAGAGAGCAGGTAAAAGAGATGGGGCCCCTCCACGCCCGCACCAACGTGGTGACCAAACCAAAAGTTCTACTGTCGCCTCCGTTAACATGTTAGTTATCTAGTAAGTGGATCACAGAATGCTGGGCTGTGATGTTATCCGTGCGTCTGGGTAAGACTACGCATTAATCAGGTGATAGATAGTGGACGAAACGCGAATGAGGGTAGCGATTTGAAGAGCAGAGGGAAATGTGCCAGGGCTCGTGCCGTGGGAAAAAAACCACTGCGACAGTGGGATGGGTAGTAAGAGCAGTAGTGGCTTACAAGCTGCGATAGTTCACGCAAGGTTGGATTTGTTAGTACGGGTATCATGCATCATTACCGTGGCAAGCGATAGCGATGTATCCCAGTTGCTGCAGCCGCTACATTCCTGGAGCAATCAAGATCGTTATACAGTAGTGAGAGATCGGCCATAGATCATCTCACTGTGTGGGGGATGTGTGGAGCTTGTCTGCATGCAGTGTACGGTGCGGCTTCCCTGCGTGGTACCAGTTATTCGGCAGTGTATTCCAGCTGGATATCCAGTAATGGCGTCTGATGAACAGGGGCTCACCTGTACCGTTGTGGTTGCGTGTGCTTGGCCATAGATGTTAGGTCCTTACAAGTATGTCTTTTGGTCTTTTATGTTTCCATCTATGGTTGTGGTCGTAGTTCCCCAGATTCAGAGTAAACGGGTTCTGCGAATGTCTGGAGTTTCTGTATAGTCTTATGGTGAGTTTGTGGATTACGTCCGTAAGAGTCTCAAGTCGGTATTCCCGGTGAAGGTCCGCGATGCGTGTGTATCGTGGAGCATTGCTTATGAAAAAAAATGGCTCTGAGCACTATGGGACTCAACATCTTAGGTCATAAGTCCCCTAGAACTTAGAACTACTGAAACCTAACTAACGTAAGGACATCACACACACCCATGCCCGAGGCAGGATTCGAACCTGCGACCGTAGCAGTCGCGCGGTTCCAGACATTGCTTATGATTTTGAGTACTTTGTTTTGTATGAGCTGCAGGAGGCGCAGGCGTGTAGGCGCAGCGTATCCCCAGACAGGAGCTGCGTACGTCATCAGGGGTCGGATAAGTCATGTACATGGACCTCGACACCCTTCTGTTCAGTGTGCTACGCCTGTTGAGCGTAGGGTAGAGCTGTTTGAGCCTCGCGCTAGCTCGGTTGGTCATGTGTTGTATGTGGTCTCCCCAGAGTAATTTCCGGTCCAGCCAGACACCGAGGTATTTGACTTTCTCACGGAAACGTATTGGGCGTGCATGTAGAGTTATTGGTCTGCAGTATCGGTGTTTTTGCGCAGTTGCTTCGGTCTTCTAGTGAACAGAACGGCTTCGCACTTGTCGACGTTTACTCTAACACGCCATTTCTCCAACCAAGGCTCAGCCACTCTGAGTGCAGTCTGTAAGTGTGACGTAATGTTTGATGGTTTCCAATCTTGCGCGAGGATGGCTATGTTATCCGCGTAGATTGCCATCTTTGTGTTGTATGTGGTTGGGAGATCGTTTTTGTAGAGGTTAAACAGTAGGGGCCCTAGGATGCTTCCCTGGGGTACTCCTGCGTGTATACCGTGTCGTGTTGATTGTTTTCCCTGCACGTCAGTGTTGAAACTCCTGTCTGTGAGGTATGAGTGTATTAGACGCACCAGCCCTTCGGGGAATCCCGCGTCACTGAGTTTGCGAATGAGGCCGTTGTGACATAGACGGTCGAAAGCCTTTTCGATGTCCAGGAACACCGCCGCTGTAGCTTTGTTTATGTTGAAGCCATGTGTTATATGTTCAACGACCCCCTAAGAGTTGTTGAGGTGGCAGCTGTAGCACTGCAGTCGTTGTAGCGATGTGGAAACTGAGTGACTTACCCGACGTCCACAAGGGCATGATCATTGGCTTTCGGACCAAGGGTGGAAGCATCTCCGAAACGGCAAAGTTTCTAAACTGTTCGCTTGCCGCCGTTGTTAAAGCATACCGTGCATAGCAAAATGACACTATTCCAAACCAGCACCGAGTCAACTGCACTGCACCATGGATCATATATGACAGGGATGAAAGACGGCTGCGGAGATGTATACGAGCGAACAGACGTGCAACTGTTGAGCAACTGACCGCCCAGATGAACCAAGGGGCTACCAACACTGTTTCCTCAACGACCATTCTGTGAACGTTCCTGCGAATGGGCCTCCGCAGCAAGCGCCTAGTTCATCCACCCATACATTCTCAGCGAAGGCTGGAATTCGCACTCTAATACCGCAACTGGACGCCCACTGAGAGGCGACAGGTGGACTTTTCAGATCAATCATGTGAAACCTTCCCGCCTCCTCTATACCTCTTTTGTTATTGATAACCTTCCCTTTTACAATAAACTATGAAACCTTTCCTTAGAATTTCTACCTCTTGCTTAATAATAACAAATGAAATCTTCCCTTTGAAATTTATTCTCTTTCTCTATCTTAGCATATAAATTTAATTGCTGCTTATTAAAAGTGATTTTCTGATTATTTCGACGAAACAAAGAATGTGTCATCGTCGTGGCCCTCAGTCGTTACCTGCAATAACCCAAAACTTTTTTACTGTTACCGGTTCGCCATCTGACTGCTACATCGAACTGCGACATGAATATACTTACTCTGTTTTACTATACTCTATTAGCTGCTGGTGGGCTTTCATAATAAGTGGCTGTATTTATTACCAAAGCTGACGTTATTCTTCAGCAGTAAAGCTGACGTTATTCTTTAATTAATTTGACTGAAGTTACGTAATTCATAGTTAAACTTTTTCTTGACAACAATAAAATGTTGCAAAGTTTTACGTTGATGGTTTTTGGGATGGATTATAATTAGAAATGCAATATTGCTGGCAAAAGTTAATTATATTCTGGATGGAATGATTTTACAAACGTTCAAATGGGACTTACTTTTTACAATAATCTTACAACTATCAATGCGCAAACATACCTTCAGTAGTCTTGAGTTTCTCAAAAAATTAATTCAATAATATTAGTTCCTCTTATTATAATAGTTAGCTGATGTCTCTGTACATCCGTTTATAGTCTCTTGTAAATCATAGCTAGTGGCTGGCAGGCACACCGCTCCTCTCAACCTCTCGCTTCAGACCTGCTACCGACTCGCTTCACTTCTCGCTTACTACAGACTTCCTACTAACGCTAAAGTGCGGTCTCTCCTGCCAACAATGCTTTCTGGTGCAGACAATCCCTGCTACCATTACAAAATGTATCAATGCGCGGTATTTCCCGCTCTTTTCTTAAAATGTATCCATACGCGGTCTCTCCCGCCCTTTTTAAAATATATCAATTTGCGGTATCTCTTGTCAACAATACTTTGGTGCAGACATTCCCTGCTACCACAATTATTTCCAAAATGACAAATATTAATTATTCCTACTTAATCCTATTAATAAAATATAAACATCTTTCATAAATTGTGATTTGACAATAAACAATAGAAATATACACGTCTTACACATCTTTTATGCTCCTGCAGACAGATGGCCATTGATATAAAACCTCTGAAAGGAAACACCCTGCAACAGTCATCAGAGCTTTATGGTGTAGAGAATGTTTTCGTTGCGTTCCCTGCTTGATCTCGTCATTCTGCAAAGCCCAAGGACTAGGTATGCATCTAACGTTGTTGACCAGGTCCACCCCTACACGCAGTTTTCCATGGTTCGAAGAGATATCCTATTTCCATGGCCACCAAACTCCCCGAGTTAAAACCCAATCGACAATCTGTGAGACCATTTTTTTTTTCGGGCTGATCACGTATGGGACCTCAGCCAAGACACCTAGTGCAGCTAGTCATCGCACTAGAGTTGGCGTGGTTCAACATTCCTGTCTGTGCCTTCCAGAATCTCAGTGGCTCTCTTCCTCCACGTCACGGAGCAGTCCTAGCTGCAAAAGGTATTTATCCAGACTTTTAAGAAATGGCCACATTTACGTTACTCGACATAGTATCAAGAATTATCTCGTAGCACACAACTTGAGTTACGTGCTCTGTTGGCTGCTCACTGAAGCACTGCTGAAAAACTGCTTATGAACTAAATGTTCAAATGGGTCAAATGGCTCTGAGCACTATGGAACTTAACTTCTCGGTCATCAGTCCCCTAGAACTTAGAACGACTTAAACCTAACTAACCTAAGGACATCACACACACATCCATGCCCGAAGCAGGATTCGAACCTGCGACTGTAGCGGCCGCGCGGTTCGAGACTGTAGCGCCTAGAAACGGCTGGTCACTCCGGCCGGCGAAGTAAATGTTATTTAGTACATAGAGATCAGTAATTTCATTCCCTAACGTTAGTCATGGTCTCTTACAGTGCTCCATTATCCGATACATCATAACAGTCACCGTATTGCGTGTAGTTCTAGAGAACTATCTTGTGTCTCCTAATTAGCGCCGCCACTGCTATTCCACACACATGTCATTAAACGCCTAGTACACGAATGGTTCACCCGATGTCCCTTTCTTTATCTTTCATGTTCTGCTAATGAGAACAGTGAACGCCGCTAAGAAACTTATTTTCAACAAATCCCAACAAGCTGATATTAGGGGCAAGATGGTTCCCAACGGGGAATATTTGGGAGGCAAATTCGCCTGAAAGATACAGAAAAGATCTGTCGGAACCGGGATTGAAATTCTTTTCAGTTAATTCTCGCGAGGATGTGACATTTTTTCCAGGCAAAAATACATACGTGTTTGTGAGTGAGGGTGAGTGGTGACAGTAGGAGGGGGGGGGGGGGGAGTGCGGTTGGGGAGTTTACAAACACTTGCAGTCTCTAGTGTATTCAGCAGATTTATTGGCACCTTCATTCGTACAGCCGCACGTGAATACAACTTTCGATAAAACAGACTGTTGGGCATCAAAAATAGAACATACCATTAAACACGACCAGGACAACACAGAAGATTTTCTGTATCGGGTCGGTCAGAACAGCCTGGGCCATTTTCGGTCTTGCGTTTTCTTGTTGAAAGACGTTTCGGACACCTCGAAAGTAAGGTACAACCAACGCCGTAATACATAGTAAATATAATGCCTGCTGTCTAAATTAGTAGCTATGCGAAGTAGAGGTGAAAACTACGTGTAGCCAGTTGCAACCCACAACAATATGCCAGTTTCTAGGATAGAAATGAGAAAAATCGACCGGTTAAAATCGATATCGGTGTTTTAGTTCTCAATAACAGCTATTTTTCGTTGTTTTTTTGGTTCCGGTTTTAACAGGTGTTTATTATATTTCACCAGTAACCCAGTAAAAAAAATAAATAAATAAATATCAATTTGGCATAGCATCAGTTCTAAAATTTTTGATCTTTAAATAAACCTCTTTTTTTAAAAAAAATCAGTAATTTTTTATCGTAAATTTTACAGTGCTTTGAAATATTGCATTGTTATATAAAATGGGAAAAACGACCAGTGCTACTTTAATAGCATTGCCGACAGAAATGAGCAACAAACAAACGCCATAAGAACTGGTACAGCATTGCTGAGAAATAATGCACCCGTTTCAGGAGGCGTGGACTATTACATGGTATACACGTACATAGAGTGTGCAAGACTTGGCCCTCTCGACTAAATGGTGGTTTCTCGCTGTATTATATAATGGCATCCCTAGTCTGGAAATATTTTATGAAGCACAGTTACAATGAAACAGAATTCTCCATTTGCTTTTAAAGATTTAAAATGGGAGGAGTCACAACAAACTTCGGCCATCATATAAGGATAAAATTTAAAACATAATAATTAAAAAAAAGTAGATAGTAGTTGAACTGCTGCGTGTGCCTACATAATACACCTTAGCTGCTTGGAGCCCTCGAAACCGAGCAGATTAACGCGGAAAATAGAATTATTCAATCTCAGTTTTCACCCTTTACCGCTGTCTGTTCGCAATGCCCAAATAGTTGTGTGAACCTCGGTTACAACATGATTTTTGAGCAGAGTTTCAAAAACGTATGATCAGTAGCAGAATACTGGTGGTCTTTTTTTTTGTGGACTTCAACCACTTATCCCTTTTTGAGAAAACCGGAGAACGGTGGAGAGACTGAGTTTTCCTTTAATTTACCTATTTAATGTAATATTTTGATTGTGTGTGTCTTGGAACTGAGGGAGGCAAATTTTTTCAGTATTTGTTCGATTCCTGTGTTTGTTAAAGGAAATAGGGGAAGGTGGGGTAAAGCGACCACACTAAGGAAAATTGTATTTTCACCAAATCATGGTTACTGATAGAACCTTCACCGCATACACTAATCTATGTGAAAGGTACCACACCAAACATTTTTATTTTAAAAAGAAAATAATTTTAATAGCTATGTGCATTTTTCAGTAGGCTTACATAGTGTCCATTTTCCCTACCTACGGGGGAAAAGTGGCCAGTACCATCGTAACAACATCCATGTTTGTTGTTCTCATTTTAGGATATTTTTTTAGGTATCTCGAAGAGCGGCTGGAACAGACTGTTTTCAGACTTTTTTATATGACGTCAAGTTTAACCGAAAAGATACGGTTTTAAATAACATAATTAATTCAGAATCGTTACAAAAGGATAGAATGGCGGATGAGGCCTTTGTGCATCAAAGATCTCCAGTATTATGCGTGATGTATGAAAGTGACTAATTTTTATTGAGTAAACATTTTGATCACTTTTTCCCGAAGAGTAGTGTGGACACTTTCCCTAATCGGACACCACGTCGGCTTTAGAAGTTCCCAGAAGAAACTATCAATACAAGAGCATCAACAGGGAACTACTTTTGGAGGCCAAAAGACTTTGTTTCAATATTGGTACAAGTGAGGTACGTAACAAATTTAATATAAATGACATGCTCAGGCGACTGAAAATCGGGTAAACACGTACTAAAAAAATAACGGAACAGTCTTTCTCCGTCAAACTCGCTGGAAACTACTATGATTCACATTAGTACTAGTGTGACCACTTCCCGGCGGGTAGTAGCACTATTCAGGACAAAAAAAAAAAAGCAGCGTCCCGCCCTGGCGACTTTACTCGATCTTCCCCTAATAGGAATAAAAAACCGGAAATGGTTATTACAGAAACAGGTTATTTTGAGCAGTTTTAACTGGTTGAACTTGCGTTGAAAAAAAACAATATAACCGAAAACCACTTGGTTCAGCTATAACCGCCATACTTATGTTAGACACGTTTGACGATGGAAAATGCAGTCGCCGGCCGAGGTGACCGAGCGTTTCTAGGCGCTACAGTCTGGAACCGCGCGACCGCTACGGTCGCAGGTTCGAATCCTGCCTCGGGCATGGATGTGTGTGATGTCCTTAGGTTAGTTAGGTTTAAGTAGTTCTAAGTTCTAAGGGACTGATGACCTCAGATGTTAAGTCCCATAGTGCTCAGAGCCATTTGTACCATTTTTTGAAAATGCAGTCTGATGACACTCGTTCTCCCCGGAGCATCCATCCATGGACATGTCCATAGCAACGCCGTACACAGAAGTCGTGCCACTCCATTGGCCACATAACTGTCTCAGCGCCTCTCTGTCTGTCTCAGGATCAAGTGAAACGGTCGCCTTGCTGACTGTCTGTGGAGCTCCAGACGTCATGTCTTACAGCAAACAACCAGGTTTCCTGGCAAATGTTGCGTGACGTGGCTGTACGATTCTCGAGAGCCGAGTGAAAAATGTGTCGGTCCTCTCGGGCGCTGGACGCATGGGGCAACTGAAATTCTGCATGATGCTGAGTGTGGCACTCGTGAACCAATGACTCGATGTGAAACAGCAATGCCGTGAAACGATAAGCCGCAGTATCGATGATGATGATGATGATGTTTGGTTTGTGGGGCGCTCAACAGCGTGGTTATCAGCGCCCGTACAATTACCCAATCTTTGCTCAGTCCAATTGCGCCACTTTCCTGGATGATGATGAAATGATGAGGACAACACAAACACCCAGTCATCTCGAGGCAGGTGAAAGTCCCTGACCCCGCCGGGAATCGAACCCGGGACCCCGTGCTCGGGAAGCGAGAACGCTACCGCGAGACCACGAGCGGCGGACTCCGCAGTATCGATAGGCTACGATTCTGACGCTGTGGAATTACGAGACGTGCTGCTAGACTTTTCTCCTTCTTACACGAGATATAAAACGATCTTCTCACAAACAAACAACATTCAAATGCAATTTCTGAGTGACAAACCCGCTGCGTAATCTTTCAATATTTATCTCATTCAGATGGCGTTACTGTTAGCTACTTTGTACAGCTGTGTTGAAATGCTAAATATCTGAAAATTTAAGTTTGGAAGTGCGGTTCATTGATACTTACTGCATTTTAATGCTGTGTGATATATTATTACGATGGAAGACGCAAAAACAAATGGATTGTGCATAACGAATCGGACTGCTATTAAAGATTTTTTTCCGTAGGAGTCAAGAAATATAGATTTATGCCTTACAAATTTATGTAACGCATAGTGACCAAGACGGAAGAATTATAAAAATTCAGATTCTTAAAGAAGACATGTAGCCCTTCTTGCACATCAAATATGAGTGCCGATATTAATGGCGCTGCTGCACTAAGCACTTTGTGTCTAATATCACTTGCTATGGCTTTTCGAGCAGAGATCGAATCGTAATTAAGGTGGTGTATGTCAGTAATATACTCCAACACTAAACTGACTGCACGCATACAATGAACGCATTCCCAAACATATCAAATAGCAAGATATCTCGTAACTCATTTACAGCCATGTAACGGTAAAAGCGGCTCTTACATTTTAAAGACTCGCGTCATTTTATCGAGAAACTTGAGGGATTAACTTTGGCTCCTGAAGATATTTTTTTAAGCTTCGACAGTGTCTTTATTTGTTATGATTCCAGTTCACTAAGTTTTGATTTGTATAACGGATCTTTTCCTACGGAATTTCACGGCTCTTTTCAGACTCTGTCTTACATCTAGTCAGTTCCACTGGTACAATTATTTTTATGACCATATTGATGGTGTCGTAATGGCTAACCCATCGGGCCCTGCAAACAATCCTTTTTACATGCAAAAACTGGAACAGTCAGTTCCACAAAAAGTGAATAGGAAACCACATCGATGGAATCGATTTCTGGAAGATACAATCGTGTTTTGGTCAGGTGACGAAAAACCTAAAGAAAAATTCTTTTGTTATTTAAATGATATAAATCCGAATGGAAGTTAAAATCGACAATACAATATCCTTCTCGGATGTTTTCGTTATGAGACTGGCTGATGGAAGTTTGAAACATCAGGCCGGCCGGAGTGGCCGTGCGTTTCTAGGCGCTACAGTCTGGAACCGCGTGACCGCTACGGTCGCAGGTTCGAATCCTGCCTCGGGCATGGATGTGTGTGATGTCCTTAGGTTAGTTAGGTTTAAGTAGTTCTAAGTTCTAGGGGACTGATGACCACAGCTGTTAAGTCCCATAGTGCTCAGAGCCATTTGAAACATCAGGTTTCTCGGATAGTTACGCAAACACACAGCAACAAAACTCCATCCATCATCCACAAAAAAGAGGGGTGTCAGTAAAAGACTTTTTGACAGAGCCAAAGAATTTGCAAGCCTGAACAGCTGGAAGCCGAATTAATCTCATCACGTGGGAGCCGCGGGTGTCGGCGACTGGAGTGCCACAGTAGCCCTGGTCCAGCGGCTGCATCTAGCGACCTTCCAGGTAGCTTTCCCCTGGCCACATTTCACCTGCAGCTATCTTTCATCTGCCCGCCTGTTTCGGCATTGTGCAAGCCAGAGCGGCATCCTGTGTTCTCCGACTGAGAAGAAGCGTTTCCGCCCCACGCACGTCCACCTGCGTATGCACGTGCTGCGACTTTTCACCTCTTTCGTGATCCTACGTGAGATGTTGCGCAACAACAGAACAAATACCTGTTTCCTGTAAACAAACAAACAAAAAATGTGGTGCACTGCTCTTAACAGTAATGGAAAATATGTGTTTAATGGAACGTTCTACTTCTAATACTCGACAGCCCGGTGAATCGAAAGTCTGACTATGCGAACGAAGTTAGCAATAAATTTGCAGAAAACGCTAAGGATTGCAAGGGTATGCGACCCACCTACCCATATACATGGGATAAAATCCTCGCGATAACAAATGAAAATAATTCCAACCCACGATTCTTGCCAAGGTTTTCTGTAGGTTTCGCTTGCTTTCCAGGAATCCACCTCGCAAACATTCTCTATTCTTAAGTCATTACAATGAAAACGCAAGATTTCACTGGACTTTTTTCTCTTTTCTTGATGTAAGGACATGTTCCCAGAGATTATTTTTGAAACACCTTCACAATATTCCGCCCCCCTCCCCCTTCCCAACGCACGACCATGAGCCATGAGTCACTAATATGCGCCGTGCTATTGTTCTGTCATCTTGCTCGGTCACGTCATTGGCGGTTTTGAAAAACGTCTATAAGTAGCTAACGTTCCTTCAGTATCACACGACCATCTTAGTGGTGGCGAATAAAATAACCTATGTTAAAAAATGACGAAATTCCTCCAGCTGTATTAAGGTGTTGGTTTTATTGGCAACTAGTTTCGACGTTGTTACATCATCTTCAGACAAAACTTCATATCAGTTACTACCTGCCTTCCGTATGGAACACGCCTATCTCACCACTGACTACCAGTGTTAGACACATACGATTGCTGTCAACAAGTATGGGCCTGAAGATGATGTTGTAACAACATCGAAACTAGTTGCCACTAAAACCAACACCTTAATACAGCTGGAGGAATTTCGTCATTTTGTAACATATATTATACTAGCTGACGTCCCAAGTCCTCAGTTTCAATTATGAATATACGAAGAAAAAAATAATCGTATCAATAGATACATTATAATGAAACTTAATAACTGACATAAAATACACGTTGTCTTCTGTTTTACGGGCTCTTTCTCCCGCAGTCGCAGTAATATACGTTAGTACAGCCTTTGGCGACTGTACTTTACACACACAGATCTTAGGACATATTAACTCTCCTTACACACACACACACACACACACACACAAAACCGTACCAGACGCTCCTGCTACCACCAAAACCGGACAAAAGATGAAAGCGTCCTGAGATATTGAAACCAAGTACACGAAATGTCGGGGTGGCATTGAACTTTCACAAGAAAAAATACATGAATATATTTAGTATTGGTGAAAGTGCTGTATGCTAAAACCTACCACATATTTGTTGAAGAACATGAGGAATGAAATAAGATACAAAGAAATCTTAACGATAGTAATTTAATACTGTTTATATTAGTAAGTGAAAGCATGAGAACTTTTCATGACCCTAGCAAACAAAATTATAAAAAGCAATATTGGTAGAACGACCACTTCAGATGCTACAAAATAAAGCGAAACGCGTTTAGTCTTTGTAAGACCTATTACAGTCCCATAAGACGGTATTAAAATAATTTATGGATGTGTCACTAGATCTCGGTGACCATCGGGCACAATACTTCGTCTAGGATCACGTAGCCTTCGTCAGGTGCGCTGATGGAGTGGTCGCCTTACGAGGGCAGAGGGTGATGCGGGAAGGCGGTATTTACAGCCCCCACCACCCACCCCGGCCCAATAGCTGGGACTCATTGTTCCGTCCTCGGTTCACGCCCAGATATGCGCCCCAGAGTCTCGTCCACTACTGCTTTGCCTGCGTCCGACTCCAGACCCTCATAGTTACAAGACGTTTCGGCTGGTTGCATACTCGAGTCTCGGTGCATTATTTAGTTATACAGTCCCAGAAGTTTGTGCCAGAAGCTTTGACAGTCGCAGTCCATTCCGTGTAATTCCGATAGGGCTGTTCTCTACAGGTGCCGACTTGTTGGACTGCAGTAATCGAGTTCGTGTTTGCGACAGTAATCTTCGATGGTACGGGCCGCCTGGCCTGTGTGTGATGGGACCTTTTGGCAATCAGTCAGTAAAGAAAACAGCATTACTAATTGCATAAAAAGTTTCCCTTAGAATTGAGATAAAACCCCAACCCTTCGATGACTGCCATCAACATCGTAAGGCGTCCTGAAACCTTTAAGCCTAGAGGACGACATCTGATTGGCTATATGACTTTATGATGACATCACGGAGATGAAACATGCTGAAAAGGAGCCTTCAGTTCATATACAGGGTGAGTCACCTAACATTACCGCTGGATATATTTCGTAAACCACATCAAATACTGACGAATCGATTCCACAGACCGAACGTGAGGAGAGGGGCTAGTGTAATCGGTTAATACAAACCATAAAAAAATGCACCGAAGTATGTTTTTTTAACACAAACCTACGTTTTTTTAAATGGAACCCCGTTAGTTTTGTTAGCACATCTGATCATATAAACAAATACGTAATCAGTGCCGTTTGTTGCATTGTAAAATGTTAATTATATCCAGAGATATTGTAACCTAAAGTTGACGCTTGACTACCACTCCTCCGTTGTTCGATCGTGTGTATCGGAGAGCACCGAATTACATAGGGATCCAAAGGGAACGGTGATGGACCTTAGATACAGAAGAGACTGGAACAACACATTACGTCCACATACTAACACCTTTTTATTGGTCTTTTTCACTGACGCACATGTACATTACCATGAGGGGTGAGGTACACGTACACACGTGGTTTCCATTCTCAATTACGGAATGGAATAGAGTGTGTCCCGACATGTCAGGCAAATAGATGTTCAATGTGGTGGCCATCATTTGCTGCACACAATTGCAATCTCTGGCGTAATGAATGTCGTACACGCCGCAGTACATCTGGTGTAATGTCGCCGCAGGCTGCCACAACACGTTGTTTCATATCCTCTGGGGTTGTAGGCACATCACGGTACACATTCTCCTTTAACGTACCCCACAGAAAGAAGTCCAGAGGTGTAAGATCAGGAGAACGGGCTGGCCCTGCAGATGCTGCTTGCCGACCGTGGCCCGTGTTTGTTACAACACGCAATTGAACGTCGGAGGTTTCAAGCGTCAACTTTAGGTTACAATGTCTACGGATTTAATTAACATTTTACAATGCAACAAACGGCACTGATTACGTATTTGTTTATATGTTCAGATGTGGTTAACTATGCAAATTCTTCATCTGTGCTCCTTATAGAATGCACGCTTCCAAGCGTTGCTAAGTGCATGGACGGTGTATCTATTGAAGCTGTCATCATATAATTTACACGCCTTTCATAATCATAGAGCCTTAATAGTCCGAAGTGTGAGCCAGAATTACCGTATGTTCTAACATGTTCTGGCTTTCATTTATTACACTGTCCCGGCCACCACTGATTTCTCAAAATTCCTGTACTTGAGGTTACGACGTACAACACACGATAGGTAACAGCACTTGTAGACTGTCCCTTGCAACTGCTGCCACACTCACAGGGCAGGTTATAAATATCTGGTACTCTCAGGCCTCGATTATCTTTAACAAGTGGGAACATTTCTTCAATTTGCCTAGGTGACTGGAAGCCGTCAGATTTTTTGCCTGTTTAGGATTCCACCTTGCTACACTCAGCAACAAAATGAAAGAACCACTTTTTCGAAAGTCTATAATTGGCTTCCAATCCGAAGCGTAACTTTGAAATTTAGCTCAAAGATGTCTACAACCTTCCTCTGTAATAATACAAAAGCGTGACACCCTGCGACGTCGCTCTCACGTTCAGCGAAGGTGCGAACAGCAAGGTGTCGAGACATAAAATAAAAAGGACGAATCTCAGAAGTTCAAGAGACCTTTAAGGTGGGTTAAAGAACCGCTGGTACCAATGTCACCATAGTTCTGTCCAACGCCACCATACATTTGTCACACGATGGGAATGTTGTCACACTTGCTCTTACCCACATTTCATCCCTTACTTTGCACTTACGTGATGGAGGTCATAATCGTGACAACCAGCGTTGAAATCACGCGCACTCCTTATGGATGGCCGAGGGAAACACTTCACATTCTTCAGAATCGACACGAAAAGACCTGAGAGCGTCGCAGAAAGGGCGTCAATGAAACCACGCCTTCCCATGGGATTTTGATTCCCACACATTTCGCCATTGAAAACGACAGTTTGCAGTGTGACGAGTAACAGAACGACGTTCTTGACAGCGTTCGGCACTGCTTCCACCCTCTGGGTGTTTCAACCCAACTCTAAGGTCATGGTGCGGCTGCAACGCCATTGAACGCGATTAAATCCCTCTGGCCCTAAAACACTAATCATCATCATCCAATCCCTCTGGGGTTTAGTACGGCCGCAATTTTTGCTCTGGTATACAGGGTGGAAGCGCTAGAGACCGTTCAAGACCATTCACGAAATTTGAACGTGATCCGATACAGCAAGGAGGTTTTATGCTTTTTGAGGGATTCTGTTTTCCCCCTTCCTGTGGCGTGATCACGGGTGGGGTGGGAGAGGGGGTGGGGGCGGGGTGCTCTACATCATTATATCATTATGTGCATAAATAAAATGAAAAAGAGTCCCTATAAGACTCTTCAGATCAGCAACATCCTAGGTGCCACTCACGCATCTCCGCTGCGCACTTAAAAAATCTTCCTGTCGAAAGTTCGACGTCAATTTAGTCTGGAGGGTGCTCTAATGCCGTTTGCCTATCTTGCGTCGATGCCGTTGCCAAACTGGGCGTGGTTGTGGGGGTGGGTGGGGGGAATGGGGTATTAGAGGGAACAAATGTTCAGACGTGAGTGAAATCTTACGGGACTTAACTGCTGAGGTCATCAGTCCCCAAGCTTACGCACTACTTAACCTAAATTATCCTAAGGACAAACACACACACCCGTGGCCGAGGGAGGACTCGAACCTCCGCCGGGACCAGCCGCACTGTCCATGACTGCAGCGCTCCAGACCGCTCGGCTAACCCCGCGCGGCCTTTAGTGGGACACTTTCCGTTTCATTCACGCACACGATAATGTAGCACTCCAATTCCTTGTGATCAGGCCACAGGAGGGCGCGAAACAGAAGCAATTAAAAAGTATAAAACATCTTTCTTGCTTCGGATCAAGTTCAGATTTCGTGGAATGGTTGGTAACAGTCCCAAGTCGTTACACCCTGTATACCAGAGCAAAAACTGCGCTCGTACTGCAGACCGAAGGGGTTTAATCACGTTCAATGGCATTTTACCCTCACGATGATCTTAGAGTATGACTGAAACGGCCGGCCGCGGTGGTCTAGCGGTTCTGGCGCTGCAGTCCGGAACCGCGGGACTGCTACGGTCGCAGGTTCGAATCCTGCCTCGGGAATGGGTGTGTGTGATGTCCTTAGGTTAGTTAGGTTTAAGTAGTTCTAAGTTCTAGGGGACTTATGACCTAAGATGTTGAGTCCCATAGTGCTCAGAGCCATTTGAACCATTTTTGACTGAAACGTCCGAAGAGGGAAAGCAATGTCGAACGTTGTCAAGAACGTCGTGCAATTGCTGATCACATAGTAAATTGTCGATTTCGACCGCGAAATGTGTGGGAATCAATGTCCCATGGGGAGGAGTGGTCTCATTGACGCTCTTTATGCAACCCCCTCAGGCCTTTCAGTGTCAACTCTGAGCGACTGTGTGTCTGAAATGTTTCCCTCTCCGACCCATTAGGAAACAGCTTGATTTCAACACTGAGTGTCGCGGTTATGACCTCCATCACAGAGGCGGCAAGAGAAGGGATGAAATGTGGTAAAGAGGAGATGTGACGACCTTCCCGCCGACCGGGGTGGCCGTGCGGTTCTACGCACTACAGTCTGGAACCGCGAGACCGCTACGGTCGCAGGTTCGAATCCTGCCTCGGGCATGGATGTGTGTGACGTCCTTAGTTAGGTTTAAGTAGTTCTAAGTTCTAGGGGACTGATGACCTCAGCAGTTAAGTCCCATAGTGCTCAGAGCCATTTGGACCAATTTGACGACCTTCCCATCGTGTGACATCTGCATGGTGGCGTTGGACAGAATTGTCATGAAATTTGGTGCCAATGTGACATCATCAACCCACCTCGAAGCTCACTCGTACTGGCCTGTTTTCCGTAGGTGTCGACACTTTTCTGTTTGAGCGTAGCTGAACCCGAGGGTAAAGTCGCAGGATGCCTCCTATGTGCCAAATTTAAAACTTATTCGTCGAAGTGGAAGGCAATTATGGGGTTTCAAAAACGTGATCCTTTACGTTTGTTGCGCTCTGAAGTTGTTGCACCGCGGAATGGAGGCCCCGCTGTGTGTTGCTCTCCTGGCTTGGTTCAGCGGCATTGCGTCTTGGTTCCCTCGGTAGAGCTGACACGTACCGAATACCCGTTCACTCTTAACACCGTCCTGTAGGCGAAATGACTCTTGTGGGAAATAGGCCTGGCTGTGTGTATCAGGCTGTTCAGCATAGCTCTCTTCTGAACTGTATGATCAAAGCCACGCACGTTGAGGCACAAGCCCGTATGACTCGGTTTTCGATACACAGAATTGCCGTGTCGTCCATCTGCTTTCTGTTCGAAAACACTTCCAAAGTCAACTTTCATCCCTTCCCCAATCTGCTGTAAATCATGTATTCGATTGTATTCCGTCAACGAAATGGAAGTTGCCATCACATAGTACAATATCCATTCCTTCCCTAATCACCGAGTCCCAAACTTCGAAGCATGAGCCTGAATTCCCGTTTTTCCAACATATTTTTTTTTTTTTTTTTTTAGACTGTGTTCCGCCGCCTCTGATTTTTCAAAATCTTCTTTTTAAGGTGAAAGCTTGGGATGTTATCTGAGTTTTTCGCGGCAAGTTAAACAAGAACTTATTATTATTATTATTATTATTATTATTATTTGGGGTTTGCGAGATTAGAACAGAAGTACAGCGTGGCGCACGATATGTATCACCATTTTGTTTTCGAATAAACGTTTTATTGCCAAGACAAACTCAAAGGAACGTTACAGTACCATGTAAACCACTGTGGAGAACTGTTCTAACTCATCGCATGCTCATTATGTCAATCTTTTTGATTCGTAACTTCTTTCACACGAACACTGATGTTAGCGATAACCCTACGGCAGACGTCTTCTGTGATTTCATCGCAAATTTGAACAATAAGGCATCTGAGCTCCGTTAAATCATGTGGACGTTTCGAGAAAACTATTATCTTTAGGTACTCCCAAAGAAAGAAGTCACGCCCTGGAGCTGTGTGTGGAATGACCCGCATGTCGAAACGCTCGTGTAAGAAATCCAACACAGTGTCTGCATTATGTGCTTTGCTCCATCTTGCATGCACCACTGCATGTTGAAGGCCAACACAGTAGCAAAAATCCGTGGAACTGAGTTATTGCGGAGCATGCTCTAACTGCACACACTGTTCACAGTTTGTTCAAAGAAAATAAATCCAATAAGTCTGTGACTGGAAACTGCAGCTCAGCTTGTAATCTTCGGAGCATGATGTTGCGCGCGTCAAAAGCGTACGATTTGTTTGTTAACCTTGCCGTCCAAACGAAGTTGCGCATCGTCTGCAAATAAAACGTTGTTGAGACATTGTCCTCTGTCCTCCGCCCAGCGAAAAAACAGTAGTTTCTGTCGCTTGTGTTCTGCAGTGAGCTTGGTGAGCGGAAGTCATGTTGTATGGGTACATCCAGAGGTCACTCTTAAGGATCCGCTGAACGGAGCGTTTGGGTACGCCCAGTTGCAATGCTGCCTTTCTGCAGGATTTGCCGTGGCTTCTCTGTGGGACAACTCGTACAGCTTCAATATTCTGTGGCGAACAAAGAATGTTTGGCCGAGGTCGAAGTATTCATCCGTACCGTGGAAACTGATCAAACACGACTCGCCGTGTGTTAAACTGTTGTCGAAACCGCCTCTGAATCGCAACAGGAACTTCCATTTCATGAAAAAGTAACACAACTGCCGAACGCTGCTGCGTTGCTAGTTGTCCATTGTCGGCCGTGCAGTACGAGGGGCGTTTAAAAAGTCTGTGCAAAAATAAAAACTACTTACGGCTTTTGGGTAAACCTTTTTTATTTTTCTACATAGTCTCCTTTTAGACTTATGCACTGCGTCCAACGCCGTTCTAATTTGTTGATCCCTTCCGAATAATAGGAATTGTCCAAGTCTGCAAAATAGCTATTAGTTGCTGAATCACCTCTCGTCTGAATAAGATGTTTGTCCCACGAGCCATTTCTTCAAATTGGGGAACAAACAGTAGTCCGAAGGAGCCAAGCCTGGAGAATAGGTGGGGGGGGGGGGGGGCGTGAAACGAGTTGGAATCCTATTTCCATTAATTTTGCGACCACAACTGCTGAGGTGTGTGCTGGTGCTTTGTCGTGATGGAAAAGGAGTTTTTTGCCGTCCAATCGCTGCCGTTTTTCTTGCAGATCGGTTTCAAACGGTCCAATAACGATAAGTAATATTCGTCGCTAATAGTTTTACCCTTTTCTAGATATTCGATGGGTATTTTCCCGAAGGAATGGTCTTCGCCTTTTTTGGTGCAGATTCTCCCTTGGTAACCCATTGTTTAGATTGTTGTTTGGCCTCAGGAGTATAGTAATGTATCCATGTTTCATCCACAGTGACGAAACGACCCTTAAAATACTGCTGATTCTTCCTGAACAGCTACAAACCATCCTTGTAACACTTCACACGATTCCGTTTTCGGTCAAGCGTGAGCAATCGCGGAACCCATCTTGCGGATAGCTTTCTCATGTCCAAATGTTTATGCAAAATATTATGTACCCGTTCATTCGAGATGCCCACAGCACTAGCAATCTCACGCACCTTAACTCTTCTGTCATCCATCACCATATCATGGATTTTATCAATGATTTCTGGAGTCAAAACCTCCACAGGGCCTCCAGAACGTTCAGCATCACTTGTGCCCACATGGCCACTCCGAAAATTTTGAAACCACTTATAAACGTAATCGAAGGTGCAGAATCACTGTAATATGTATTAAGCTTCTCTTTAGTCTCCTGAGGCGTTTTGTCTTTCAAAAAGTAATGTTTAATCACCACACGAAATTCTTTTTCGTCCATTTTTTGACAATCACTCGACTTTCTTGATTTACACGAATGCCAAACAAAAACAAACATAAGATACAGTTCGAAAATACAAAAGTGTTGGCTCATGCTTCTACATACTGGAACTCCGTTATAAAGGAAGTGGCCGAGATTTGCTTAAACAACAACAATTTCAACAGAGACCAGGGATACACACTCAGCAGGGCATGGGGACGGGTGTTGGACATCGAAAGAAAGCAGAGACAGATGCGCGACGCGAGAGCGGCAGTTTCAAACGTGGCGCCTCCCCCTGGCGCCTCTTGACGACACCGGTGCTGCCACGAGCTGCCTGGGTCGACTTAACACGCGCGCGCGCGCCACATTGGATCGATCTGATTGGCTGCTGATGATGTCATCATGCCTATATAACCGAGAGACCGTAACAGCCCCGCATCCTGTACACCTCCCGTACACTTGATCCTCCTCACCCGCTCGTGTCCCCGATCCTCTCCCACCCCCGCCTGCTGCCGCGCCTGTATTCCCACGTCCCACCCGGTCTCCATCTCTCCACCCTCCTTACCCTCTCCCAAGGTGGCTTCCGCCAGCTCCCCCTCCCTGATGATGTCCTCGTCCCCTCCATCTACCCCTCCTATCAACTTTGACCCTGCCCCACCCCCCACTTCCGGTGTCCTTTCCTTTCGGCACCCTCCCTCCCTTCTCTTCTCTTCCCTTCTTTTTCCTTTTCTCCCGTCCCCTTCCTCCACCCCTCTTCCCCCGGGCTTCCCCTCCCCCTTCCTCCCTCCCCCTATCTCCCCTGCCCATGGCATCTCTGCTCTCCCCTCTCGCTCTCCCACTCCCCTTCCTCCTCCTCCTTTCTTGGCAGGTCCCCGGACTCGCACACGCATAGTGAACATTCGCGCGCCGGAGATCATCGCCATCTGTGTCTCGTGTGTGTGACGTCGTTTTGTGTTTTTAGTGTCCGCCGTCCCGTTACTACGTTCACTTGTGCCGTCGGATTCATCAGTGTTATGTGCGCCGTGTCAACGTGTTTTCAGTGTTGTTATCGTCGCGTGTGAACGGCTCCGTGTTTTTTGTGTCTCTGTGACCTCTATCTTTTGCCCGTCACTATGTTCATTATAATTCTCCATTCTTGTACTATTGTCAACACTATGGCTGAAGAGCGGCGCAGTGTGCCGCTGACAGCCTACCTAATTTGTACAGGTATTAAAACAACAATAAAGTAAAAAAAAAAAAAAAAAAACTGCCCCGGCAGTCAGTGAACTCCTAACGACGATGGCGGAGATGGCCATTGAAAGCTCGAGCTTTTTATTCGAATTGACGCAACTGGAAAACCGAGAACGTTTTATTCATGTATGCCGTCGCGAAAGACTCCGAGGACATAAATAAATAGACCAATATGGCTGAAACTTGGTGTGCGTTCTTTCCAAAGATGCTGCTAAATAAACATGACTTCGATATGCGCTGGTGGTGCCATCTCTTGGACTTTGCACGGACTTTTCAAGAGCCCTCGTAAGCACTAGCCTCCTAGTGACATATCGTGAATTACGTGTTTTTTTAGTAACTTGTTTGTTTCCCCAAGCTCTACTGCTACTGCTGTTGAGATGCTCAACGAAATATCTAGTGCGACTTGTAAGCTATGCACGAAACAAATAGTGACACATTTCGTACACCGCTCTGTATTTGTGAGGTGAAACCTCGAATCGTATCTGATGCTTGCATAGAGAAATCATTTGGGTCCAAGTAGGAATCTCAGTTTGTGTAATTTGTTGGGAAGTCTTTTTTTCTTCTACAAATGCACTGTGTGGTGGGAACAGAAAGGGGTGCTCACTTGCTGTGGTCAAACGCGAAATGGCGACACTGTTGCAACGGGAGATGGCGCCAGAGCCTCTACTAATCAGAGGCCGGCAGAGTTGCCGCCCACACGACAGGTAGCTCCAGGCGCTGGTCCGTTATGCAGTCTGCCCGCCCACCGCCTTCCTGCTCGTGTCGCAGCCTCCAAGAGTACGGCATCTGCTGGAATGGAACACCTCATCCAGCATGCAGGCGACACCCGGCTCGTCGTATCGCACACTACCTGCTGGAGCTTCGGTCACAGCCGAGACCTGCTGATCGCTACCATAAGAACGGGCTGTGAGCGTGAAAGATGAGGCTGAGCAAGCTGCTATGACATGTTTGGCAGCATCATATCTGCAATACGGTTTCGTTAATCATTCATGACATACTTGCATTTCATCATTAACTTTTCATTGATTCACTTTACGGAGTTGCTATGACTAGAGTGAGTACGACTTGCATTCCACGTGTCATTTAAGGTAGCCAGCCGAGGTGGCAGAGTGGTTCTAGGCGCTACAGTCTGGAACCGCGCGACCGCAGCTTCGAGTCCTGCCTCGTACATGGATGTGTGTGATGTCCTTAGGTTACTTAGGTTTAAGTAGTTATAAGTTCTATGGGACTGATGACCTTAGAAGTTAAGTCCCATAGTGCTCAGAGCCATCATTTAAGGTCTTTGCTTCTCTGTGATGGTAGTAAATTATGAGACTTGGGCATAATTCCTTTACTCAATTAATTCAAAGGGTACTAGTGCCAATTTAGTCACTCTTCCCATCCATGACTCTTTCTACATGGTCTGTGACGTGTATAGAACTATTTTTATATGCTGATTACGTACTCGAACTTTATGTACCATTGAAACATCCCCTTAGAAAAATTTATGAATTACTTTGCTGGTAAACCTCTTACGTTATTTGATTTTCAAACAGCTGAGCAAAACTGAACGTACGCAGACATTTCTCTCTTTACTTATTCTGATCAACACTAAACCGACACACAATATTTTTAGTGCAACGCAATCTTGACTTTCAATAATCCCCACAAAAGAATTGCCCTGACTAACAATGATCTATACCTTTCATGAATCACTTACCTCACAAAAATTTTCGTTCCTCGAACTACTGCAATACAGCGAGCGCCAATATTGCCAGCTAAATAAAAGATTCTAACTACTGAAGGCACTAACTACTGATAGGCATAGTTAGCAAACGAAAGATTTTGATAGAGAACAAACAATGTATTTACCTTAATAGTATATATATATATATATATATATATATATATATATCAGTTCATGACATCCAGTCTTACAAATTTCGTTTTTCTGACGGACACACGTGCAGATCGTCCACCCTCAAAACTTTGCCATCTCTCTCCCCACATCCAGCACTGCTAGCGGCTCACCTCCAACTGCACAACGCTACGCGCTGTTCACATCCAACTGCCCAAAACTACAATAGCAAATATTCCAACAATGCAAATCAGCCACAGACTCCGCACAGCATAGTCAGTGATTTTCATACAGAGCGCCACGTGGCGTTACCAACATAAAAACCTAAACAGCCTACTTACACCATTTGTTGCTTGTACGCTAATATGTCGTGTATTACTACGTGTACGTGCTTGTCTGAAGTCAAAAACAAATGAAACATCCTTTGTCAACTTCAACGGTAAACTGTAGCATATCAACAAAGAGAGGATCTGTTGTCAAATTTACTGGCCGGAGTGGCCGAGCGGTTCTAGGCACTACAGTCTGGAACCGCGCGACCGCTACGGTCGCAGGTTCGAATCCGGCCTCGGGCATGGATGTGTGTGATGTCCTTAGGTTAGTTAGGTTTAAGTAGTTCTAAGCTGTAGGGGACTGATGACCTCAGAAGTTAAGTCCCGTAGCGCTCAGAGCCATTTGAACCATTTTTGTTGTCAAATTTGTTAATGCATCATCAACATAGGCAGAGAAAATCATCTTAGCATCCAAGAAGTAAATTAAAGAAAGTAGATGCTTGAACGAATCCCTTATTATGTCTCAGGTAATGCTAGTGACAACGATACAAAGACACTCCAGGCAGCAAGGAGTACTTGAGTGGTATTACGAGCGCGATAGAACCCTGCATCGGCAGGCTTTGCACTGAAAATCTCGTACTAGATGCAGAATCCTTGTTTGGTGTTGCAGGCAACATGAAAATGCTCTTAATCTGGACACGGCACGCCTTATTTGCGCCTGCTTGAGAGCTACAAAGGGCAATGGCTACTGAGTGATCACGTCGTGCACCTATTTCCATTAAGGACAGAGCTGTTTTCTACTCGTGCAACATGAAATAGAGGCAATGCTCTGCTTGTTCTTGACCCTCTTCAGCGACACGCGTGGTTCTTCACACCTGTGCCTCTTTTAAGCACCGAAAGAAGCTGAAATTGTTGCAATAGCATTTGCCAGACTTTTGACTCAATAGAAAAACTACATATTGGCGAAACTGCCACCTTCATGAAAAAATCGTGTTAGGGATATTTATCAAACATGGGAATAACTGCTTTCTGATGATACACATTCCCGACATCGTCAGTCGGGGGGCCAACTGCAATGTGTGAGAACTGAAGAACACTTTACCAGCCAAGACCGTTAAAAAAAAAATTTATTGGATGACATGTTTCAATAGAGTTATGCTCTGACACTTCTTGTACACTTCCCACTACCACGAAAATCACCATACATCGGCGTGTCAAATGTAAAATGTTATGTATAAAAAGAAACATAACTATATTTCGCGGCTTGAAAATGGTCATGTTTACTCTTATCTACTGCGATATACATGAGCCTGCAGACTTTTTCGGCGCAATAATGCAATTATTTTAAGGCCCGTCAGTGGCTGGTGAAATGAGAATGAGTATGGGTACGTAACAACAGAACGAGAATGCGCCTTTCATAAGCTATTGACCTTACTTGTCCTCAACTGATTGATTAATAGTAGACTGTCTCATGATTCTGCCACAGCTGCAACAGCTTTATCACGTTAATGAGGTGATGTGTAAAGCCTGCCGTGTTTTTAAAAAAGAAGCTAATTTTAACATGGCGACGAGAGAAAGAAAAGAGGTGTGCAAAAATAAATTGCTGCCTCTGTCGTAATATCAGCGTGGTCTGGTGCCCATTCTGTCTTTAATAGAAAACTCCTGACTAGTCGAATTACAGGTCGTGTTGGCTTGACCTGCTAACATGACCGTTTACAGACTCGCAAGTTGTAGCTTAGAAATTTTGCGAGGTAGGCGTTTGTGTGAAGAGTTCAGCTGAGGCTCACGAGAAAGTGGACCGTAGAAGGATGTTGCGCCTTTTGAATCTTGTAACACCTCCGATTTATATTTCGACCCGACCTGGTCTGATCGAATAGCAGCCCAATAATTATTATTAATGTGACCGTATACCTAATGGGGCTGGCAATCAGAATTGACTGCTACGGAAGTTGTTACTTTCCAGTTCGTCCTTCTCAAATGCTGTAATAATGAAATGTCTGGTAACAAGAAGAACACCAACACAGTTTCACTAATCAAGAACCTATATTCGTCTCAAAAACACAAAAAGAAGGAGACAGCCACTGCCTTCGTCATACATATCTAATTACGGCTAATCTCAGCACAGGCTTCTTTGTTATTCATTATCATCACACGCTAATCCAATCACTGCAATCCTACACTGCAATCCAACACTGCAATCCAAAATTATGCCGGCGCGGTAGAGGCGAAACCAAAATATCGGCACTGGAAATATCACTGATCACTCTCGTAATTATACTTCCTCACTTTCCCGGTACTATTCTAGCACAAAGGGGTTAAACCGCGGCGATGGCCACTCCCTTTGTCGGTAAAGCCTTGCATTGCAACAAGAACTGGCCTCCACACTGCTCGGCCCGCAACGTGGGACTGACTCAACTTCACACTCGCTCTCGCAACACGACACTATCGATTGTTTGCCCTATCGACCTGTGCCGAGTGCAAACTTATAGTAAGGGCCTACGGACCCCTTACAATCTGTCACTCCCAAAATGGAGTTTAAGTATTATTATTGGCTACACACAACCCAGTTACATTAAACCATCTCATCATACAGCAGTTCAGCGACAGGCTGTATTCGATATCGAAACACGTCCTCTCTTCACCACAGAAAATAAGGGAGTAAGTATTCAAAAGCAAGTACCAGCTTTATTAGTGAGCTGGCAGGGCTTTCAACTGGCCCCTTCATCCGAAACTGCAAACCATGTTTTCCGTAAACTTCACAGAGAAATTTGCAAACATACCAAGTGTTTGTTGTCAATACTGGGTGACGAATCATCTTTGCAGTAATCCTGAGATAAATGGTGCTCGAAATATACACTCCTGGAAATGGAAAAAAGAACACATTGACACCGGTGTGTCAGACCCACCGTACTTGCTCCGGACACTGCGAGAGGGCTGTACAAGCAATGATCACACGCACGGCACAGCGGACACACCAGGAACCGCGGTGTTGGCCGTCGAATGGCGCTAGCTGCGCAGCATTTGTGCACCGCCGCCGTCAGTGTCAGCCAGTTTGCCGTGGCATACGGAGCTCCATCGCAGTCTTTAACACTGGTAGCATGCCGCGACAGCGTGGACGTGAACCGTATGTGCAGTTGACGGACTTTGAGCGAGGGCGTATAGTGGGCATGCGGGAGGCCGGGTGGACGTACCGCCGAATTGCTCAACACGTGGGGCGTGAGGTCTCCACCGTACATCGATGTTGTCGCCAGTGGTCGGCGGAAGGTGCACGTGCCCGTCGACCTGGGACCGGACCGCAGCGACGCACGGATGCACGCCAAGACCGTAGGATCCTACGCAGTGCCGTAGGGGACCGCACTGCCACTTCCCAGCAAATTAGGGACACTGTTGCTCCTGGGGTATCGGCGAGGACCATTCGCAACCGTCTCCATGAAGCTGGGCTACGGTCCCGCACACCGTTAGGCCGTTTTCCGCTCACACCCCAACATCGTGCAGCCCGCCTCCAGTGGTGTCGCGACAGGCGTGAATGGAGGAACGAATGGAGACGTGTCGTCTTCAGCGATGAGAGTCGCTTCTGCCTTGGTGCCAATGATGGTCGTATGCGTGTTTGGCGCCGTGCAGGTGAGCGCCACAATCAGGACTGCATACGACCGAGGCACACAGGGCCAACACCCGGCATCATGGTGTGGGGAGCGATCTCCTACACTGGCTGTATACCACTGGTGATCGTCGAGGGGACACTGAATAGTGCACGGTACATCCAAACCGTCATCGAACCCATCGTTCTACCATTCCTAGACCGGCAAGGGAACTTGCTGTTCCAACAGGACAATGCACGTCCGCATGTATCCCGTGCCACCCAACGTGCTCTAGAAGGTGTAAGTCAACTACCCTGGCCAGCAAGATCTCCGGATCTGTCCCCCATTGAGCATGTTTGGGACTGGATGAAGCGTCGTCTCACGCGGTCTGCACGTCCAGCACGAACGCTGGTCCAACTGAGGCGCCAGGTGGAAATGGCATGGCAAGCCGTTCCACAGGACTACATCCAGCATCTCTACATCGTCTCCATGGGAGAATAGCAGCCTGCATTGCTGCGAAAGGTGGATATACACTGTACTAGTGCCGACATTGTGCATGCTCTGTTGCCTGTGTCTATGTGCCTGTGGTTCTGTCAATGTGATCATGTGATGTATCTGACCCCAGGAATGTGTCAATAAAGTTTCCCCTTCCTGGGACAATGAATTCACGGTGTTCCTATTTCAATTTCCAGGAGTGTAGAAGTGGTGAAATTGAATATGGAGAGCTGCCATACTACACCCAACTTTGAAAAAGATCGGTTAAAAAAATCAGTCGACAATTTCTATGGGGACTGACTTCAGAAAGTGTTGAATTATTTTTAAATTAAGTTTCACGATTTCATTTAAAATTAAAGTTGTTGTACAATGGCATGGTGAAGAGTAATGCTTCCGATTTTTTTATAAAGAAACTCTTAAGCCTTTTAAATGATACAAACCTTATTAAGGTCGTATATCTTTATTCTTCAAGTCTACCTATCTTTTCTCAACATAGTCAGCCTGGTGATGAACATGTTTCTCCCAACGGGACACCAATTTGTTGATACTGTCACTGTAGATTGTTGACTTTGTTGACGGAGGGACAACATCACCTCTGTTTGCACCGCTTCATCACTGTCAAAGTTAAGACCTCGGCCGGCCACTGTGGCCGAGCTGTTCTAGGCGCTTCAGTCTGGAACCGCGCGACCGCTACAGTCGCAGGTGCGAAACCCGCCTTGGGCATGTATGTATGTGATGTCCTTAGGTTCGTTAGGTTTATGTAGTTCTAAGTTCTAGGGGACTGATGACCACAGATGTTAAGTCCCATAGTGCTCAGAGCCATTTGAACCTTTTTGGATCGTAATTCCATTTTATTGGGTTGGTGCCAAAGTTGGCAGCGTTTTACCGTAAGTTTAATAAACACAACAGATACAGATAATATAAACTTTGGACATCAACAATATATTCTCCGTCACTATTTACAACAGTCTGGAGAAACGTTTCGATTTCGCGACTGTAGGAAACACGTGATTTGTCGACCCACGTTCGCACCGCATTTTCATCCAAAAAGGAAGTTCCTGGAAGGCTGTTCGATAGAGAGCTGAAAAGGTGATAATCTGAGAGCGCAAGGTCAGATGAATAAGGTGAGTACAAAATGACTTCCCAGCCCGTCTCCTTTTTTGTCTATCTAGCTGAGTGCGGGCAGGTGTTATGGTGGATAAGCATCACGTCACGCAGTCTTCCTGGTCGTCGTTCTCGGACGCGTCCACGAGAGGCCTCAGTTGTTGACAATAAACGTCACCATTGGCGGTTACACCTCGGAGAAGTAATTCGTAGCGCATCACACCGTCGCTGTTCCGCCAGATGCATAACATTATCTCTTGTGGATGCGCCCAGGTCTTTGTACAGGGATTGCTGCTTTGTTTGGACTCAACCATTCTTTTCTTTTCCTTACGTTACCGTATAGCATTTCTTGTCACTAGTAATGATAGAGAATAGGAAAGGCCATTGTTGTTCACTAGCCAGTTGATGACGAGCAAGCTCATTCTTGTGATTTTGGCCTAGAGTATGCGGTACCCATACACCCGAGGTTTGAACTTTCCCCATTGCATGCAAATGTCGCATGATGGTGGAATGACTACAGTTCATCTAATTTGCCAATTCTCGAGCAGACAGACGTTGATCAATGTGCATTAATGCGTCACCTCCATCAAACCCTGAAGGTCTTCCGAAACGTCGTGAGTTACTTATGTCAAAACGATCCTCCTCAAAACGAGTAAACCGTTTCTCTGCCGTCCTCTATCCCGTGGTACGATCCCCATACACGGCGCAAAAGTTTCTGGCTGTTTCCGCTGCTGTCATCCTCTACTGAACTCGAACGGAAGAATATCTCGAAATGTTTCCATTTCTCCACTTGGCACTCCGTTTTCTAGCTTCCGCCCACAAATCACAAAATGACTATGTGTAAGCTCAAATAGCAAGTTAACTACAAATAAAAAATTTAAATCTATAAATAAACCGTAGCAACCGGAATACCAACACGTCAAATAAAAATCCTACAAACTTCTGCACCAGCTTAATGGATTACACTGTCTACATGGTTACTCTGCAATTCACACTTAAGTGCCTGGCACAGGGTTCATCGAACCATTACTATTTCTCTACCATTCCACTCACGAATGGCGCGTGGGAAAAAGGAACACCTAAATATTTCCGTTCGAGCTCTGATTTCTCTTATTTTATTATGATGATCATTTCTCCTTACGTAGGTGGGTGTCAACAAAATATTTTCGCATTCGGAAGAGAAAGTTGGTGATTGAAATTTCGTAAATAGTCCTCGCCGCAAAGACAACCGCCTTTGTTTCAGTGACTGCCACCCGAACTCGTGTATCATATCAGAGATACTCTCACCCCTATTGCGTGATAACACGAAACGAGCCGCCCTTCTTTGCACGTTTTCAATTTCCTCCGTCAATCCTACCTAGTAAGGATCCCACACCGCGCAGCAATATTCCAGCAGAGGACGGACAAGTGTAATGTAGTCAGTCTCTTTAGCGGGTTTGTCGCATCTTCTAAGTGTTCTGCCAACAAAGCGCAGTCTTTGTTTCGCCTTCCCCACAATATTATCTGTGTGGTCTTTCCAATTTAAGTTGGTTGTAATTCCTAGATATTTAGTCGAATCGACAGCCCTTAGATTTGTGCGATTTATCGTATACCCAAAATTTATCGGATTTCTTTTAGTACCCATGTGGATGACGTCTCGCTTTTGTTTATTTACTACTAACTGCCACTTTTCGCACCATACAGAAATTCTCTCTAGATTATTTTGTAATTGGAATTGATCGTCTGATGATTTTACTAGACAGTAAATTACAGCGTCATCTGCAAACAATCTAAGGGGGCTGCTCAGATTATCACCTAGAGCATTTATGTAAATCAGGAACAGCAGAGGGCCCCCGACACTAGTTTGCGGAACGCCAGATATCACTTTTGTTCTAGTCGATGATTTACCGTCTATCGCTATGAACTGTGACCTCTCTGAGAGGAAATCACGAATCCAGTCACACAGCTGAGACGATACTCCATACGCACGCAATTTGATTAAAAGTCGCTTGTGAGGAACGGTATCAAAAGCCTTCTGGAAATCTAGGAATATGGAATCGATCTGAGATCCCTTGTCTACATCACTCATTACTTCATGGGAATAAAGAGCCTAGCTGCTTTGCACAAGAACGATATATTCTGAATCCGTATTGGTTATGTATCAATAAGTCATTTTCTTCTAGGTCATTCATACTGTTCGAGCACAGTATATGCTCCAAAGTCCTACTGCAAATTGAGGTCAGTGATACGGGTCTGTAATTCAATGGGTTACTGCTATTTCCTTTCTTGAATATTGGTGTGACCTGTGCTACTTTCCAGTCTTTAGCAAAAGACCTTTCTTAAGTGATTTGAGTTGTTTCGCAACACCGAAAATATCTACTTTTATGTCACTCATGCTAACAGCTGTTCTGGTTTCGAATTCTGGAATATTTACTTCGTCTTCTTTCGTGAAGGAATTACGGAACTCTGTATTTAGTAACTCCGCTTTAGTGGCACAACAATCGGTAACATTCCCATCGCCATCGCGCAGTGACGATATTGACTGTTTTTTTTTTTTTTTGCCACTGGTGTACTTTACATACGACCAGAATCTCTTTGGGTTTTCTACCATATACACTTTTTGTAATACGGAGTCCTAGTTTTGTAGGGCGGCAATAAAGGTGTGTGAAAACTATAAGCGTCGAGCGTCGGAGACAAATGGGAGGTGGAGAAGAGGTCGTGGTGTACTTAAGGGGGCGGGAGGGGGAGGGGGGGCGCCGTGTGTAAATACGGCAGCACATGCAGATGGACTGCGGTGTCCGTGGCATGCGTGGCGGCGGCGTGGGCGGCGGCCTGGACCGGCCTCACCGGTGGTCGTTTGGCGTGTGGGTCAGCTGATGCCGTGGGAAACCAGTCCAGTCCCGCGTGCTGCGCGCTGCGGGCCGCACAGTAGACAGACGGGCGGGGAGCGCTCTGCGGCAGTTGGCCCTGTGTCGGCCGCCGAGAGCTCCATTCCGCATCGTACGCAGGTGCGTAGCTGCTCCGTGCGAGTTGGCTCACGTTCCCCTCTGGCTGTTTCCCTGCCATCTTTTCATGTCGAGCAAACGTTGACATCATTGCAGATTGAGCACTATGTCTCGATCAATGACAAGCCTGCTAGGAAACCGGCCCCGCTTTCCGTTGGAGAAAAGCGAGAGAGCACTCTTGGACTAAAGTGCGTGTAGCTAAAGTGCATTTACGGTGTATGCGGCTCTTGCGTGGCATGCTGACTTTGGCAGTTCGTTGACTTTGGTCGTAACCAACCTAGTGGTAGTACATGGTAACCAATGAGAATCGCTGAATCTAATGATTTACCTCGGCGGAAGAAATGAATTGACTATACCAAATAAATTTGCATTTTTCTAATCTGGAATGGTATCAGCTGTCTGTGACAAATGAATATTTGTGGCAGACCATCACTCGAACCCGGATTTCCCAATATCGTGAGCCACTTTGGTTATACGAGCACATCTCCGGGACCTACCCTCCATACGTCACGGAGTCCTCAACCTTTACCATAGCACATTTCGTGATTCCCGCGCGGGGAGGGACAAATATTTCATCGTCATTCTAACCCCTCGAACTATGGATACATCATTGTTGGTTACAGTGTCTGTCTTCATATAGTGTCTATATCTTCACATTACTATGTTCAAAAAATGGTGCAAATGGCTCTGAGCACTGAGGGACTTCACATCTGAGGTCATCAGTCCCCTAGAACTTAGAACTATTTAAACCTAACTAACCTAAGGACATCACACATATCCATGCCCGAGGCAGGATTCGAACCTGCGACCGTAGCGGTTGCGCGGTTCCTGACTGAAGCGCTTAGAACCGCTCGGCCACAGTGGACGGCTTACTGTGTTCCCCTAGGCATAATGAATGTCTGGAGGACATTGCAATGTGAGGGTACACTGTAACCATCAATGACGAAATAAGTATTTGTCTTTGTATAAACAGAAGAAAGATCTGCTGATAGACTGGCCTGCAGCGTAGCCTGATGCCTAGGTTGGGTTGGAATGTGACAGTTTGGTTGTGAGTTGGCGAAGCCTATAAATCTAATGGAATGAAACATAGATGGGCCGGCCGATTGACCTGTAGCGTAGACCGAGGCCTAATCAGGTTTGTTTGTTTGCGAGTTGGGGAAGCCAACAAATGTGACTGGTATAAAACTAAATGTGCTGACATACCTGCAACATAGTTCAGTACTAGGTTAGCTTGCTATGTAACATTTCAGATGTGAGTTAGTAATTCCAACGAATGTGAACATAAAAATTCAGTTAACATAATCGACGTGAAGCGTAGCCCAAGATATACGTAGGACATTGCAGTAAACTACTCGTATGTCTTCTCCCCGATTTTCCGAAAGTTCGAGTATGTTTAATTTGTAACCTAATAGAATAAAAATAGCGGTAAATTTTATCAACGAGCCTAAGTAAAATACAAACAGGCATTCTGATTGGCTACCGACATCTGATTCACGATTCGTTGTATGCAGTTGCCATCCCTCACCACGCGGCTTGCCGCCAACAGCACCGTGCAGCGCGCAGCCGTGGACATTGCAAGTGCACTTCCGCCAACTCATTTATGTCTGACCTTTTTTGATTCAAGACGCTCCGCAATTTTCATTTCAAAAACCAGCCCATCATTGGGAACTAACAGAGGATATAATGAACAAAATATCATGGTTATAATTGCAAGTTACGGCAGTTCGTAGAAGAGAAAGAAGCGATGGAACCTGTTGGAGTAATAGTCCTCTGCGAGGTGTTGCTCGACCGTGAAGTTAATCCACACAATACGGCAATTAATATCGTTTGTCCTCACACAAGCTATTCGGACGTCTTGGCTAGTAACAGGAGGGATTCGTATCCTACACTTCTGATGGCTACATTTACTAATTACCGCGACTTGCAAGGAATAGGTTATCTCCTTCCTTCCGTAGTGAATCAGCAGAATAGGTGTCTTTTGTGTGAGAATGTGGTGTCACCGCCAGACACCACACTTGCTAGGTGGTAGCCTTTAAATCGGCCGCGGTCCGTTAGTATACGTCGCACCCGCGTGTCGCCACTATCAGTGATTGCAGACCGAGCGCCGCCACACGGCAGGTCTAGAGAGACTTCCTAGCACTCGCCCAGTTGTACAACCGACTTTGCTAGCGATGGTTCAAGTTCACTATTAATGGATTAAAGTCAAGTATTCCACCAGCTACGTCCGTTTTTTCTAAATTCTAATTTCCTTGTCCTGTTCCAGACCTCACGCCAGCCTGCGTGAGCTAAAACGCGTGCCTTTCGGCTTCCTCTAGTAACAAGGTGTTGGCTCTCCTGCCAACCACAACAGAGAATAACAAATAACAGGGGTTTATTGATGCCTCTACCGGTGAGAATGTAGTTGAAATACGACTACCAGAATTGTGTTGATATTACAGGTTGCACCTAGCTGTGGGCAACACACGCACCAAAACACACACACACACACACACACACACAAGCACGCACGCGCACACACACGCAGGATGGTTCAGTCGCCCCTACCGCTGTCGTTTTATGCAACCGGTAATGTTATATCTGGCACTGAAAAACCACGCGCAAGATTTTCATATTCCCTCGCACGCTACCCACCCACTATGAGCTGCACAGAAAAAACGAACAGGACCTTTTTTGTGGGAAATTTAATGTAGTTAAATTGTGTACATTATTGGACTGCTTAGTCGGTTCTTGATAGAATATTTTAAAAATGTTCAAAACTGGGTGAATTCCTAAGGGACCAAACTGCTGAGGTCATCGGCCCCTAAATATTTCATGTAAAGATTTTTTAATTACCACTACCAGTCCAAAATTTGTTGACTATGTATTAATTATTTATTTATTGCGCGACATGTTTCGAGGGAATACCTCATCATCAGGCTATATGGCAACGCAAAAACAGTTACACAGTAAGATCATACAGATGATAAATAGTCTTTTCATAAATTCTGTGGTTTTTCTGTGGATGTACCACAGGATAACCACAGAATTTATGAAAAGACTGGTTATCATTTGTATGATCTTATTGTGAAATTTTTTTGTATTGCCTTATAGCCTGATGATGAGGCACTCCCTCGAAACATGTCGCACAATAAATAAATAATACCTAGTCAACAAATTTTGTGACTGGTAGCGGTGATTAAAAAATCTTTACATATTTCTTGAGACAGTCACGGTAGAAAAAATTGTCAAAATGAAAATGGCTCTGAGCACTATGGGACTCAACTGCTGTGGTCATAAGTCCCCTAGAACTTAGAACTACTTAAACCTAACTAACCTAAGGACAGCACACAACACCCAGCCATCACGAGGCAGAGAAAATCCCTGACCCCCGCCGGGAATCGAACCCGGGAACCCGGGCGTGGGAAGCGAGAACGCTACCGCACGACCACGAGATGCGGGCTGTCAAAATGACTTCAAAGACTTAACAATGGAAAAACACACGACACTGGTGTAATATTCTACAATATTTATTACTCTGCATACCAGTTTTCGGCTTTTAGCCCATCTTCAGGTACAAATTGTGTGGCTATGAAATTTTTGTGGGATGAAAACTTTTAAAAATAGTGCAACTACTGAGTATCTCAGATGGTTTCCTAAAATGGCAAGTGTTCATGCTTGACATCGGAAAGAAACGGGAAGGATTGCTTCGGTAAATATGTGAAATAAAAAATGTCTGCGACACAATGAATAATGAGCTACATATCGAATTAGAACAGTTGTAACTAGATGAAAAATAAGCTGAACAATATACAGTAAAACTTGGTGACATGTTCCAAGGAGGATTAGTCAACAAGGTAATCTTATCCTTAAAAAGTCCAATACTACGAGCTAGTACAATATGACAAGTGAGGCGTAATAGGTAAACGAAGCGACTGCAATAATACAAAGTAAAATTTTAACAGGGAAAGTAAACTAGAGTAGACTGGAATGGAATTACAGTATAAGTCGGCTGTCATTTTGCGGAAGAAACCATCATAGGATACGAATGAATAAGGGTGGATCACTAGGGTCTATAGCCCAGTCTCAAAAATACGGAGGGAGTCGGCTAGCGAGTGCGCCAGCTCTGTCGGTCGCCGGCGCAACACCACACAGAGCCAGTCGCGTGGGAGTGAAGGGCGGTAGCAAAAGGCAAGCGGCAGACGGGGTGAGACCGTAAGGAGGCCACCGAGGGCCTCGCCGCGAGTTACTGCCCGGCCGGCCTGGATTTGTCACGCCGTGCGCGCTCTTATCTCTGCCTCCAGATACAGCACCGGCTGCCGGCTCAGCATTAAACCGGCTCCCGGCGGTGCGGCCGCCGCGGAAACACTTGCCAGCCACCGCAGTGAATTACCCTCTTCTCCTAAAGAATACCGGCACCGCTACCGTAGTAGCGGGCCACTCAATTTGTAAAATACGCTAGTGCACATTTTAATGGTCGTACATACACTATTGGCCATTAAAATTGCTACACCACGAAGATGACATGCTACAGACGCGAAATTTAACTGACAGGAAGAAGGTGCTGTGATACGCAAACGATTAGCTTTTCAGAGCATTCACACAAGGTTGGCGCTGGTGGCGATACCTACAACGTGCTGACATGAGGAAAGTTTCCAACCGATTTCTCATACACAAATAGCAGTTGACCGGCGTTGCCTGGTGAAACGTTGTTGTGATGCCTCGTGTAAGGAGGAGAAATGCGTACCATCACGTTTCCGACTTTGATAAAGGTTGGATTGTAGCCTATCGTGATTGCGTTTATCGTATCGCGACATTGCTGCTTGCGTTGGTCGAGATCCAATGACTGTTAGCAGAATATAGAATCGGTGGATTCAGGAGGGTAATACGGAACGCCGTGGTGGATCCCAACGGCCTCGTATCACTAGCAGTCGAGATGACAGGCATCTTATCCGCATGGCTGTAACGGATCGTGCAGCCACGTCTCGATCCCTGAGTCAACAGATAGGGACGTTTGCAAGACAACAACCATCTGCACGAACATTTCGACGGCGTTTGCAGCAGCATGGACTATCAGCTCGGACACCATGGCTGCGGTTACCCTTGACACTGCATCACAGACAGGAGCGCCTTCAATGGTGTACTCAACGACGAACCTGGGTGCACGAATGGCAAAACGTCATTTTTTCGGATGAATCCAGGTTCTGTTTACAGCATCGTGATGGCCACATCCGTGTTTGCCGACATCGCGGTAAACGCACACTGGAAGTGTGTGTTCGTCATCGCCACACTGGCGTATCACCCGGCGTGATGTATGGGGTGCCATTGGTTACACGTCTTGGTCACCTCTTGTTCGCATTGACGGCACATTGAACGGTGGACGCTACATTTCAGATTTGTTCCGATCCGTGGCTCTACCCTTCATTCGATCCCTGCGGAACCCTATATTTCAGCAGGATAATGCACGACCGCATGTTGCAGGTCCTGTACGGGCCTTTCTGGATACGCAGAATGTTCGACTGCTGTCCTGACCAGCACATTCTCCAGATCTCTCACCAATTGAAAACGTCTGGTCAATGGTGGCCGAGCAACTGCCTCCTCTCAATACGCCAGTCACTACTCTTGATGAACTGTGATATCGTGTTGAAGCTGCATGGGCAGCTGTACCTGTACACGCCATACAAGCTCTGTTTGACTCAATGCCCAGGCGTTTGAAGGCCGTTATTACGGCCAGAGGCGGTTGTTCTGGGTACTGATTTCTCAGGATTTATGCATCCAAATTGCGTGAAAATGTAATCACATGTCAGTTGTAGTATAATATATTTGTCCAATGAATACCCGTTTATCATCTGCATTTCTTCTTGGTGTAGGAATTTTAATGGCCAGTAGTGTACATGAGATTTCATTCGCATGTTATCAGCGGAAAATGCTAATATCGGAGCACAGAAAAGGCGAGTTTTTTTCCTTTGAGTCATCTGTCTCCTGACCGGTTTGATGCGGCCCGCCACGAATTCCTCTCCTGTGCCAACTTCTTCATCTCGTGGTAGCACTTGCAACCTACGTCCTGAATTATTTGCTGAGTGTATTTCAGTGCCCGTTTTCCTCTACAGTTTTTGGCCTCTACAGCTCCCTCTAGTACCATGGAAGTCATTCCGTGATGTCTTAACAGATGTATTATCATCCTGTCCCTTCTCCTTGTCAGTGTTTTCCACTTATTCCTTTCCTCTCAGACTTTCGCATTACCCCCCCCCCCCCCAAATTCTTACTTTCTCGGCCCACCTAATTTTCAACGTTCGTCTGTACCACCATATCTCTAATGCTTCGAGTCTCTTCGATTCTGGTTTTCCCATAGTCCGTGTTTCACATCCATACAATACCGTGCTCCAAACATACATTCTCAGAAATTTCTTCCTCAAATCAAGCCCTTTGTTGGTACTACTAGACTTTTATTGGAGAGGAATGCCCTTTTTACCAGTGGTAGTCTGCTTTTGATGTCCTCCTCGCTCCGTCCGTCATTGGTTATTTTGCTACCCAGATAGCAGAATTCCGTAACTTCATCTACTTCGTGACCATCAATTCTGATGCTAAGTTTCTCACTGTTCTCATTTCTGCTACTTCACATTACTTTCGTCTTCTTTGACTTAGTCTCAATCCATATTCTGTACTTATTAGACTGTTCACTCCATTCAGCAGATCACATAATTCTTCTTCACTTTCACTCAGAATAGCAATGTCAATAGCGAATCGTATCATTGGTAAACTTTCACCTTGAATTTTAATCCCACTCCTAATCTTTGTTTTATTTCTATCATTGCTTCTTCAATGTACAGATTGAACTGTAGGGGCGAAAGACTACATCCCTATCTTACACCCTTTTTAATCCAAGCACTTCGTTCTTGATCGTCCACTCTTATTATTCCTTCTTTGCTCTTGTATATTACCCGTCTCTCCCTATAGCTTACCCGTATTTGTCTCAGAATTTGGAACACCTTGCACAATTTTAAATTGTCAAAAGCTTCTTCCATATCGACAAACCCTATGAACGTGTCTTGATTTTTCTTTACTCTTGCTTCCAGTATCAACCGCAACGACAGAATTACCTCTCTGGTGCCTTTACCCTTCCTAAAGCCAAACTGATCATCATATAACACATCCTCCATTTTCTTTTCTATTCTTCCTACATCTCTTCTGCTCATTAAACGATTCTAAGTGAAACGTGTGGTGCCAGCTGCCTCTTTCTACCTTTCTCACCACCTTCAAAACTTTTTCCAAAACTCTGGGAATGCTAACAAATTCGCACTCCTTCTTAACATGCAACTCACCTCTCACTCCAATAAGGTCCCTTAACTGTAACTCGCTCACACCTACTAGTCTGTCGCTGGATGTTGCTCATACTCATCTACTCCCACTTCCCCATTCTCAGTCAGTCATTCAGCCCAACTCATTGTCATGATCTCTTCGTGGCTCTCTGTCACTCTCCTCTGTCTCACAGCCACATTCTCCTTCTACTGTCTCTTCTCACTGTCACAGTCTCCCCCTTGCTCTCTTACTGCTACTACCTCATTCATTCCTCCCCACTGCTGCTGTCTCTTCTCTCTCTCTCTCTCTCTCTCTCTTTTCCTCGTTGTCATTGTCATGGACTCTCGTTATTACTAGCTCTCACACACTTCCAGTTACTCCTTCTCTTTGTTTCTCTCCCACTGGAATTCTTTTACTTTTTCCTGCCACTGTTCTCTCACTGTCAACTGTAGTCCACTGCTGCTGTGTCCCTCTCTTTCTCTCATCTTTCTTTCATACTATCTGTCTTCTTTGCTCTTTCTATACCACAACCATCGTCTACTATCTTCCAGTATTTATTACCTTAGCGTCTCTTTCCCACTGCCACTGTCCCCGTCTGTCTCAGCATAAAGGAGTGCGAATATGTTCGCATACCAAAATGTAAGGGAAAATTGTTAAAGGTGTGGGGAAGGTAAAATGAAGCCGCTGGTAACCCGCTTTTCAGTATTTTTTTTTTAATAAACAGGAGCATATTCGCCCTTCTTGTGCTCAGATAAGAGCATTTTTCCTCTGGTTCTCTTCTTTCCCCTGCTGTAGCAGGCCATGTCCCAGGTATGAAAAGAGCTTTATGAGCCAGTAAAATTTGGTTACTTAAGTATAATTGAAATAATGCCGACCGGATTTTATGTGCGCAAAAATATTGCACGTGCCTCACTACTACAACTGCATATAGTTCCCAGAATCCTTCTGATGATAGCGGAGACAGTTTACAGGATATTTCTCCGAGTTTTGTCACTTTATAAACTACGTTTTCGCCTCACACCGAATTTGAGGTGCGTATTTTACGCGTACAAACAGGGTAACTTTGAACTTTTGTGTCTTGGGAAAGACATCAAGAAAATATTTAAGGTTGTTCGTGATCAGGAACTTGGGATTATATCATAAAAATTTCACCTATTTGCTGTGCATAGCCGAGTTTGAATTTGCGCCTCGGTTTTGGCAGTCAAAAAGTATGTTTTTTCGGGTTTTCTCTGGAACCGCTCATGACGTAATGGTGCCTCAGTGATTCTCCTAAAGCGCACCGTGGACCGCATCTAATGTAAAAATAACCAACGGATTCTCTTCATTTGTCTAAGCTGAATGAAGTGTGTAATATTCCACCTTTGACCTTGTTCTGTAGTACAGGAAGAGGGTCCTTCTGTTGGGTATGCAAATGGTCCGTATCCCATGGGCTATCCAAAACTACCAATCACCAATAAAACCCGAGGCATGAGCACCGGAAGACTCCCATTTTCATGCGCGGCGTTTTGGAAGGTATTGGGTAGCAACCTCCACATCCTGTGATGGGCCGTCGAGGCGCATATTTCGCCGTCTTTCACCCACTTCCCTTAGGTGTTTGGTGACAGTGGCACGCGAGCAGCCGAGAAGCTTCGCCGGTTCCGAGATAACCGCTTGCCAGCTCTGCGCCATAAAAATTTGCGCTTTTCAATGCATTTATGTCAATGCATTTCCCAGGCAGCACTGAATTTCGCGGTGGGCTGTGTTTACAATGTGTTGACTCACCAGAGTACGTTCTACATCTACATCTACATCCATACTCCGCAAGCCACCTGACGGTGTGTGGCGGAGGGTACCTTCAGTACCTCTATCGGTTCTCCCTTCTATTTCAGTCTCGTATTGTTCGTGGAAAGAAGGATTGTCGGTATGCCTCTGTGTGGGCTCTAATCTCTTTGATTTTATCCTCATGGTCTCTTCGCGAGATATATGTAGGAGGGAGCAATATACTGCTTGACTCTTCGGTGAAGGTATGTTCTCGAAACTTTGACAAAAGCCCGTACCGAGCTACTGAGCGTCTCTCCTGCAGAGTCTTCCACTGGAGATTTTCTCTATCATCTCCGTAACGCTTTCACGATTACTAAATGATCCTGTAACGAAGCGCGCTGCTCTCCGTTGGATCTTCTCTATGTCTTGTATCAACCGTATCTGGTACGGATCCCACACTGCTGAGCAGTATTCAAGCAGTGGGCGAACAAGCGTACTGTACCCTACTTCCTTTGTTTTCGGATTGCATTTCCTTAGGATTCTTCCAATGAATCTCAGTCTGGCATCTGCTTTACCGCCGATCAACATTATATGATCATTCCATTTTAAATCACTCCTAATGCGTACTCCCAGATAATTTATGGTATTAACTGCTTCCAGTTGCTGACCTGCTATTTTGTAGCTAAATGATAAAGGATCTTTATTTCTATGTATTCGCAGCACATTACACTTGTCTACATTGAGATTCAATTGGCATTCCCTGCACCATGCGTCAATTCGCTGCAGATCCTCCTGCATTTCAGTACAATTTTCCATTGTTACAACCTCTCGTTACACCACAGCATCATCTGCAAAAAGCCTCAGTGAACTTCCGATGTCATCCACCAGGTCATTTATGTATATTGTGAATAGCAACGGTCCTATGACACTCCCCTACGTTGGAGGAAGCAGTACGATTCGTGACTCATTTTGTAATGCAGGATCTCGGATATTTGGCAGCTGGGTTCTTTTTCTTGTAACTTCTCCCACAGAAGTTAGTCGTGGCTTCTCGCTGATTAGACAAAGCCGCGACGAATATTATAACTCCTCTTTCAATATCTTCTGCCGATTCTGTATCCAACTTCATGAGATATCCAGACTGGCGAACATCACTCGAGAACTGGCCGAACAACTGTTTTATAAGCGATATCTTTCACGCTTCATTTACAATTAGCCTCCCCCCTACTAGTTCACCTAGTCTGAATAAGAGGAAGAATATAAAACGTTTTTTTAGCTACTACACACCGATTACTCTCAACAACATAACAACCAAAAAATTATGTAATGTACGTTATGCTTTTAGGTAAGCCGAGAGAGGATCCGTGCGTGGGCTGAGGACAGCTGAGAACTCATCCGCATGCGACACGGCGCAGGCTTCAGCGCTGGCCCCGCCATTCCTGCCCGCGACGAATCTCACGCCGTAAAGTGTAATTTATGCATTCGCCGGAAGACGAAGAATGGCTCGCAGAGTTCGCTGCGGCATAAAACGTGATTCACTAGATGCGTAAAAGGAACTCCTTTCCTTATCGCCGGCGATAAAACGGTTGTTTCAATGGTAGTATCCGAGGCAGAAACGATAAATAGAATAGTTCTCCCGTTTTTGTGCCGGCATTCCATTATCTGTGCCGTACAGCGTGTTAGTGGAGCGAATAACGGTGCCCGATGGCAGCAGCGAGGATTTGTAGCCATTAACCGTAAATTTGTCTAGTGCTGTGAAAGACACGTCTGTGGTGAATTCTTTGCAATTCTGAAGATTTAAGGCAATGGAGCGTTGATTTTCCTACGATGAGCTGTCGTCTTATCTTCAGCTGCCTATGGTATATTGATATTTGCCTTGGGCTATTGTTGTTCTAATCATCAGTCCGAAGACTGGTTCAGATGGTTCAAATGGCTCTGAGCACTATGGGACTTAACATCTGAGGTCATCAGTCCGCTAGACTTAGAACTACTTAAACCTAACTAGCCTAAGGACATCACACACACTCATGCCCGAGGCAGGATTCGAACCTGGGATCGTAACAGCAGCGCGGTTCCGGACTGAAGCGCCTAGAACCGCTCGGCAGTCCGTAGACTGGTTTGACCCACTTCTCCACGCTAGTTTATTCTGTGTAATTCAGCTGCTGCTGCCTGCCTCCATTTGAACCTGCTTATTGTGCTCAAGCTTTGATCTCCATCTGTTTCCGCCCGTACACACTCAGTAACATTGAATATAGCGCACCCAGAGGGAAGGGAGGTACAAAGGAGAAACTTCGTAGACGTGAAAAGTGAGATCCGGCACCCAAGTTTGGCGCCAATGAGCATGTTCACAGACCCTGCAGTAGCGCTGACAGAAGTGCAACCCTTCCGCAAATTGCTGCAGGTTTCAGTGCTGGCCCATTAACAAGTGTCAGCGTGCGTACCGTTCAACGAATCATCATCGATGTAGACTTTCGGAGCCGAAGGTCCACTTGGTATCCTTGATGATTGCACGATGCGAAGGTTTACGCCTCGCCTCGGCCCGTCAACAGCGACATTGGACAGTTGAGGACTGGAATCAAATTGCCTGGTCGAACGAGTCTCATTTCAGATTGTATCGAGCGGATGGAGACAACCTCATGAATCCATGGATCCTGCGTGTCATCAAGGGACTTTTCAAGCTGCTGGAGGCTCTGTAATGGTGTGGGGTTTGTGCAGTTGGAGTGATATGGGACGTTTGATATGTCTAGATACGACTCTGACTGGTGACACGTACGTAAGCGTTCTGTCTGATCATGTCCACTGTGCATTCCGGAGGACTTGGGCAATTCCAGGAGAACAATGCGACACCCCTCACGTCCAGAATTTCTAGAGAGAGGCTCCAGGAACACTCTTCTGAGTTTAAGCACTTCCAGTGCCCACAGACTCCCCAGATGCGAACATTATTGAGCATATCTGGGAAGGGTTGCAACGTGCTGTTCAGAAGAGATCTTCACCCCCTCGTACTCTTACGGATTTATAGACAGCCCTGCAGGATTCATAGTGTCAGTTCCCTCCAGGACTACTTCAGACATTAGTCGAGTCCAAGCCACATCTTGTCGCGGCTGAGTACTAGCGGCGGCCCTACGGAATATTAGGTAGGTGTACCAGTTTCTTTGACTCTTCAGCGCCTGGCGTGTTACTTTATGTAGCCCGTCATTAACTGTTGCAAAGCAATGTATAATCACTAGCCTCAAACACTTGTCAGACTTCAGTTAACCTACGAGGGTTGTTTTTTAAAAAAGATACAAATACTTTTGTAAAAAAGCTTTTATTTTCTGATTCTACACACTTTTACCTATTTTTCTACATAGTTGCCTTGTTTATTTAAGCACTTGTCATACCGTACAACTAAGTTTTTAATTCCCTCTTCAAAGAATTCGGCCGCCTGCTCCGACAGCCAAGAGTTCACGGCCGCTTTCACTTCATCGTCGTCATTGAAGCGCTGCCCGCCAAGATGGTGTTTCAGGTACCGGGAAAGGTGAAAATCGCTAGGAGCAAGGTCGGGGCTGTATGGTGCGTGGTCCAAAACGTCCCAGCCAAAATAATCAATCAAATCTCGAGTCTTTTGAGAGGTGTGAGGCCTAGCGTTATCGTGCAGGAGCAAAACTCCTTTTGTCTGCATGCCGCGCCTTTCGTTTTGAATTGCTCTGCGGAGCTTCTTTAGAGTTGCACGGTAGGCACCAGAGTTGATTGTCGTTCTTCGTGGCATAAAGTCCACTAGCAAAACACCGCGCCGGTCCCAGAACACAGTTGCCATAATCTTGCGCTTTGACAGCGTCTGTTTGGCTTTGACCTTGACGGGTGAGGTTGTGTGTCGCCATTCCATCGATTGTCGCTTGCTTTCGGGAGTGATATTGGATACCCATGTTTCATCTCCAGTGACATTTTGACTCAACATATCATCCCCTTCTTCCTCGTAACGAATCAAAAAGTCCAATGAAGTGGTATGGCAAATCTCTTCCCTTTGTTGTCCTCTGTGAGGAGTCTGGGTACCAACCGAGAACACAGTTTCTTAAAGTTTAGGTTTTCAGACACAATTTTTTACAAAACCGATCTTGAAACTTGTGGAAATTCCAAAGAAAGAGTGGAAATTGTGAATCTTCTGTCCCCACGAAGCTTTGTTTCGACTGCAGCCACCAAATCATCAGTGATCACAGAGGGCCGGCCTGAGCGTTCTTCGTCATGGGCGTTTTGACGGCCATTTTTAAACTTTCTAACCCAATGACACACTTTACCTTCACTCATTGCATTCAAGCCATAAACTTCTGTTAACTGACGATGAATTTCTGCAGTTGATAGGCTTCTCGCGGTCAAAAAACGTATCACTGGCCGTATCTAACACGCGGCGGGCGACTCAATAATCGTAAACATTATAAAGTAGCACAGCGATGCGTACACGCCAGCTACAGAGCTGCAACTTGCATCAGTGTGAACGGGATGCCGGCAAGTGGCGCGGTGGCTAGTTGCGGCGTCCGCGCGAACTACGGGTCTATACGCGCGAACGGCCCTTACTTAAAAAACAACCCTCGTAATTCTGATGTGGCGATAGGAGATTTGGGCATCACAAAAGTAGCTGGAGGACAGTAGCTGTTTCTATTACACTTCCCTGTCCCGAGAGGTGCCGCCCCTGCTGTGTGCAGAGAAACCGTCCAAATGACGGACCCGCGTCGCATACCGCCATTAGTGAGACACAGCGGTGGCCTTTGTGCACTGCGGTGGAGGTGGACTGTGCATCAGAAGCGCCGGAACAATAGAGCGCGCCGCGAATTAATACGGGGGACGCGGGCCGACTCGGGGGGGCAATGACTTGGCTGACGGTCTGCCGCAAACTCAGCCGCGGCCACTGAGGGCATCGACCTGCCCGCGGGACAACATCGCTGCACTAACGTTTCTCATTCAGGGATAAATGTGCTAGCGTTTATTGCGTTGCTGCCAGGAATAGTCGCTTTCTTACATCAGTCATGCATTTACTGCACAGATGGCTGCAAAGGGGCGCCATCAACAGCTTCGGATTGCTCGCTTATTTCCTGCTGACAGCCGCGTTGGCGGTTTTATCGTCTAATGAAAGGCTCGTACGGAACATAATTTTCTTTTGTATGGGGTAATGGACTACATTTTGAACAACTATCCTCTAGCCACACGAATGCTTTGACACCAACATTCCCTTAAGCGTGCGCGAGTACTGACTCTGTAATCACCGCAAGCACACACTCACACGCTAGACAGATTTGAAAGTGTGCGACTTCTGGGAAGCGCACTAGATGGCTACCGCAGCGATGTAGGACGTGCGTTCTGAAAATGAGAAAACCACTTTCTGTACGGAAGAAACTCATTCATCAGGTTACCTTCCATGCGGAAAGTGGGTACACTCATCAACTGTTATGTGACTTAACAGAGTGCAGCAAACAGCCATCCTTTTTTAGATTTTATTAGCCACATCCAGATTTCAGGCAGTAGCTAGCCATTCTCGATGTTAAAAATACAAAAGTACATAGTCAGATGATATAATAAAAAGTTACAACTAATTGCAGAACTTATATGGCTTGTATATTACATACCATTATTTTCTATTGTCAATGCATGTAAGAAAATAGTGGCTTGTAATATACAACCCATATAAGTTATGCCGTTATTTGTAACTTTTTATTATATCATCTGACTATGTAGTTCTTGTATTTTTAACATGGAGAATGGTTAGCTACTACCTGAAATCTGGATTTGCGTAATAAACTCTAAAAAAGTACGACTGATTCCTGCACTCTATAATTTATAAGAAACTCATTCGTAGTTATTGTATATCACAACTTGCTCCACGAACCGCAGACAATTATGGAAATACTTCGTCAAGAAAGTTCCGCTCTTCTGTACACAGAATCCAATCACCTGGCGAAAATCTGTGACAGTACGAGCCACAGCCTCCGTTTAAATATAATCAGTAAAATTATGTCGTAGAGATAATGAGCAATCAGAGATCTAATGAGCAATCACTATGAGCACAGACCACCGCGAGAATGAATGCGCTGCGGGCACTTCCCGCAGTATGGAAAGTACACTTGTGTGCAGTGCTTAAGGACGAAAGTAGTTTTCACACTGTACATTTCTGGTAAGTAACTCATCTTGGTGTAAATTGGATCACACAAACACTATGTGATCGAAAGTATCCGGCCACCCTCAAAAACATAGGTTTTTCATATTAGGAGCATTGTGCTGCCACCTACTACCAGGTGCTCCATAAAAATGACCTCAGTAGTCATTAGACATCGTGAGAGAGCAGAATGGGGCGCTCTGCGGAACTCACGGACTTCGAACGTGGACAGGTGATTGGGTGTCACTTGTGTCATACGACCGTACGCGAGATTTCCACACTCCTGAACATCCCTAGGTCCACTGTTTCCGATGTGATAGTGAAGTGGAAACGTGAAGGGACACGTACAGCATAAAAGCGTACAGGCAAACCTCGTCTGTTGTCAGACAGACACCGTCGACAGTTGAAGAGGGTCGTAATGTGTAATAGGCAGACATCTATCCAGACCATCACACAGAAATTCCAAACTGCATCAGCATCCACTACAAGTCCTATGACAGTTAGGCGGGAGTTGAGAAAACTTGGATTTCATGGTCGAGCGGCTGCTCATAAGCGACACATCACGCCGGTAAATGCCAAACGACGTCTCGCTTGGTGTAAGAAGCGTAAACACTGGACGATTGAACAGTGCAAAAACGTTGAGTGGAGTGACGAATCACGGTACACAAAGTGGCGATCCGATGGTAGGCTGTGCGTATGGCGAATGCCCGGTGATCATTGCCAGCGTGTGTAGTGCCAACAGTAAAATTCGGAGGCGGTGCTATTATGGTGTGGTCGTGTTATTCGTATTGTTTTGCGTGGCACTATCACAGTACAGAACTACATTGATGTTTCAAACACCTTCTCGCTACCCACTGTTGAAGAGCAAATCGGAGATGGCGACTGCATCTTTCAACACGATCGAGCACATGTTCATAATGCACGGCCTGTGGTGGAGTGGTTACAGGACAGTAACATCCCTGTAATGGACTGGCCTGCACAGAGTCCTAGCCTGAATCCTACAGAACGCCTTTGGGATATTTTGGAACGCCGACTTGGTGCCAGGCCCCACCGACCAACATCGATACATCTCCTCAGTGCAGCACTCCATGAAGAATGGGCTGCCATTCCCCAAGAAACCTTACAGCATCTGACTGAACGTATGCCTGCGAGAGTGGAAGCGTCATCAAGGCTAAGTGTGGGCCAACACCATATTGAAGTGCAGCATCACCGATAGAGAAAGCCACGAACTTGTAAGCCAATTTCAACCTGGTGTCCGGATACTTGTGATCACATAGTGTAGGAAGAAGTGCTACAGTATAGTACAGAAGGTAACTAAAAGAAATACGCAGTGAGAATACAAGAAATAATATTTCATTCAAAGACAATAACTACCGTACACTGTAGTCAAAAAAATGGTTCAAATGGCTCTGAGCACTATGAGACTCAACATCTTAGGTCATAAGTCCCCTAGAAATTAGAACTACTTAAACCTAACTAACCTAAGGACACCACACACACCCATGCCCGAGGCAGGATTCGAACCTGCGACCGCAGCAGTCCCGCGGTTCCAGACTGCAGCGCCAGAACCGCTAGACCACCGCGGCCGGCCACACTGTAGTCAGTGAGAGTGGTTCTTTACAGGGTGTGCGGCCACCGGGGACGGCAGTTCCTACTCTACAACGAGCCCCGATGCTGGCCACAGTGTTGGTAAGGAGTTCTTGTGGTAGGGCGTTTTATTCCTCCACCAGTGGGATTGACAACTACTAGTTAGTGATAGGTGCGTGTGGATTTGCTGCAATACGTCGCCGATTCGCTCATCACTCACGTGCCTATGGGATTCAGTCTGGGGTAGGGGCAGGACAGTCCATTCGTCGGTTAAATTCTCGTTCCCAGAGCTCCTCCAGCTGCGCTGTTCGAAGCGGTCGCTCATTGTGATGCATAAAAGCGAAGTCATGGTCGGATGCACCCCTGAACAGACGGAGTGCAGCAGCACAGTAACGTCTACCGGTGAATGTACCGTGTTGAAAGATTTGGAGGTCATTAACACCTTGAAACTTTATGAGAATAGGTCCAGAACCACTCCTTGGACTGAATTTTTCTCCCGAGAAGAGCTAGCGACACTGCTCGTCGTTGGTTCAGGCCCTACGGTTCTTTCACTATTGCAAAAGGTGTCGCTGACGTCCGGGTGTCCAGGAACACACGAAGCTGGTGCCTGCCTTGCAGGTCCATTAAACGTTATTCAGTCACAGAACATACAATACAACATGTCAAAGATACACTGTCCTAAGAGTAAACAAACAGTCTCTCACTTGCCTGAAGTACATCACTCTGTGACATATGGGACTTAAGTTCTGAGGTCATCAGTCCCCTATAACTTAGAATTACTTAAATCTAACTAACCTAAGGACATCACACACATCCATGCCCGAGGCAGGATTCGAACCTGCGACCGTAGCGGTCACGCGGTTCCAGACTGTAGCGCCTAGAACCGTTCGGCCACACGCGCTGGTCACACTGCTTCACCCCTCCCCCCCCCCCCCCCCACCGTCGGTGGTTCGAATCCTCCGTCGGGCACGGGTGTGTGTGTTGTCCTTAGCGTAAGTTAGTTTAATTTAAATTAAGTAGTGTGTAAGCTTAGGGGCCGATGGCCTCAGCAGTTTGGTCCCGTAAGACCTTACCACAAACTTCCAGATTTTCCCTAGTCACGTATTCCGCAGTCACTTTGAAAAATATCTTTCAGGAGTCCTGATTTAGGTTTTCATTGGTTCTCCTACTTTTAGAATGCTTACTGAAATTGTTCCTCAAATACAAGGCCGTTTCCTTTCTAAACTACGCTTGAGGTCAGATTATGTTTATAATTTTCACCGTAAACATCCTCCAAGCAGTTCAAAACAAGATATGGAGATCATCAGGATAAATAGCCAAAAAAATATCTTAACTCTATGCAGGAAATCTACGGTATAGAGACAGCTACAGAAGACAACAACAGGTCATAAATAACGAGATGTATATAAATACCAAATTCTGCTAAATCTGATAAAAGAAACAAAACAGTAAAAAGAAAATATAGGTATAAATACACCTAATTATACAGAAACATATACCAATTCGCATACAAAACCACAGATAACACACACTTCAGTAGTTGGCATCAACTTTCGAAACAGAAAATGAAGAAAACGTTTTTTCATCTTCGCAGTTCTGTGCAAGTGAAATTCGAACGGCAAAACCAGAAGAACAGCTTTAAACCTGCAAAGCAAGCGCACATGCAGAGCAGTATCTACAAACTTTGTGAGTTAAAATTTGGAGAACTATCACACTACAGAAGGTCAAAGTGCAAGAACCGTTTCTAACCTGAAAGTACAGTGTCTAGTGTGTAAAACAAAATAGTTTGTGCGTAAATATGTATATATGTGAGGCCACTGACGATCCCTTTCAAAAAATAAAGGCAAAATGCGTATGGCGTTATAAAATTGACTTCACTCAGTTTCACACAGAAGGGAACAAACTTGAAAATTTTCATGACGATATCAAACACAATTGATGGTGACAGGACAACAAAATTAGGCTCGTGTTCAGTCTCTAAAGATATGGCTTCTACAGAGACTTTAAATTATGGAGTACATTGTGTGACATTGTTGTACCCATTCTGTCAAGTATGGTGTAACCTATTACTTCCAATTAACGTTCCCTCCCACTCCACTTCCGCGTAACTGCACTACGACCACCCTGTTTGGATACATTTGGGTCATTCCTTACGGGTACTGCAATTTTACGTACCGTTAGTGTATTTAGTGCATGACGACGGATTTGAACAGAGCCTGCGTCCTCCGGAGAATCAGCTAAGTTCGTCATATCAGATCTACACTGTCTCTTTATGGCTTACTGTTTCGGCAAGAGACCCCCCGCTACCCCCTAGAGGGAATTTCTGTACTTTATCTGTCTGCGTCTAGTGATGCCTATGTGAAAGTGTAAGAACGTTTTGGAAATGTTTGCGAATCGTGTAACATAGGCGGGACGTGGGTGACAGCCCGGTATTCTCTTAGTGGGATGTGTGAAACCGCCTAAAAGCCACATCCAGGCTGGGCAGCACATTGACCCTAGTCGTCAGTCTGCCGAGAGAATTCGATCGGGGGCCGTCTTGTCTCCTTAATCCCGGAAGGAGCGTGCTAACGCGCGCAGCTAACTGGGGAGATTCTTTATGGCTGTTATCGTTGAACCGAGTCACGCTAACAGGAACTTTCTGAAGATGGCAGTCCCGTGCAGCGTCGCACGCGCAGCTGGTAGTAGGTCGGTATTTCGCGGAGGGTGCGGCACTGGCGCCAGTGAGTTCGCTGGCGCGACTCCCCCTCTGGGTGACGCAAAGTGGCGACGGGTCAGGCCGTGTAGCTGGGAGCGGCCCGTCGCTAGCTATGCAACATGCATCGCGGCACGGCACGCCCTGTGCTCAAAACCATCACGCCAGCATCTCGCCTGTCGTTTCACTCCGGAGACAGCAGGCACACACACACACACACACACACACACACACACACACACACACGCTCAGTCAATCACTGAAGTTTTAAATTTCGTGTAGACGCAACATCGTTTGACCGCCGCAGAAACTTCCATGTGGAGGACATGGAAATAGATATCCCCGACGTTCATAATCATCTGCGAAAGTTGAAAACAAGTTTGTCACCAGATCCAGACACAATCCCAATTCGATCTCACAGAGAGTAATCATCGGCGTTGGCCCCATTAGCTTGAATTTATCGAAGAATTGTCCCTCAGCGGTTAGTCTCAAGCGGCCTTACAGCAGCAAAGGTAACTCCAGTGTGTAAGAACGGCAAAACAACTGATACGGAAATTTACAAACCAGTTTCCTTAACGTACAGGGTGATTACAGTTAAACTTTCTGACTTAAGCTACTGTAGACAGAAACGTATTCTGTAAACATGTACATGTATACTCTGCAAATCACATTTAAGTGCCTGGCAGAGGGTTTATCGAACCACCTTCACAATAGTTCTCTGTTAATCCAGTCTCGTACAGCACGCGGAAAAAACGAACACCTGTATCTCTACGTTGAGCTCTGAATTCCCTCATTTTATTATGGTGATAGTTTCTCCCTGTGTATATCGGCGTCAACAAAATTCCGGCGCAACGGACAACACCTTTGTTTCAATGATGTCCACCCCAAATCCTGTATCATTTCAGTGACTTTCTCTCACTTATTTCACGATAATACAAATCGTGCTCCCCCTATCTGGTAAGGATCCCACATCGCGGAGCATTATTCTAAAAGAGAACGAACAAGCGTAGTGCAAGCAATGTCCTTCGTATATCTGTTACATTTTCGAATAGTCCTGCCAATAAAACGCAGTCTTTAGTTAGCCTTCCCCCACAACATTTTCTATGTGTTCCTTCCAATTTTAGTTTTTCGTAACTATAATTCCTAGATATTTGCCGGCCGGTGTGGCCGAGCGGTTCTAGGCGCTTCAGTCTGGAACCGCGCGACCGCTACAGTCGCAGTTTCGAATCCTGTCGTGGGCATGGATGTGTGTGATGTCCTTAGGTTAGTTAGGTTTAAGTAGTTCTAAGTGGTAGGGGACTGATGACCTCAGATGTTAAGTCCCATAGCGCTCAGAGCCATTTTTTGAACCTGGGTATTTAGCTGAGTTTGGCCTTTTGATTTGACTGATTTATCGTGTAACCAAGTTTAACGGATTCCTTTTAGCACTCATGTGAATGACCTCACACTTTTCGTTATTTAGGGTCAATTACCAATTTTCTCACCATACAGATATCTTCTCTAAACCGGTTTGCAATTTGTTTTCATCTTCTGATGACTTTACCAGTCGATAAACGACAGCATCATCTGCAAACAAGCTAAGATGGCTGCTCAGATTGTCTCCTAAATCGTTTATGTAGATAAGGAACAGCAAAGGGTCTATAGCAATCCCTTCGGAACGCCAAAAGTCACTTCTGTTTTACTCGATGACTTTCCATCAATTACTAAGAAGTGTACCCAATTTTATAGGAATGATATACATGAAATGCATTCGCAGCTGCCAATAAGGACAACCATCAGCTGTATAATGGAATGACAACAATGAAAATTATATGAAGATAGAATCTGTTCTTTCGGACATGTCTGAAAGAACAGATACCATCTTCATATAGTTAAGGCTGACCGGCCATTGGTCTTCTTCTTCAGTGCTGGATGCACACGCATCGCCCGAAGTCTTATGGGACTCGGTAAGATTGTCTGCTGCGAGTAATGACTGTAATGGGCAGGGGCACTACGAATGTAGTGTGTGGACATTAAGTTGTGAATGTGGATCTCACGGGGAGCGTGCAAGGGATAAATCCCTGCAGTCACACTATCCTCTGTGCCCTCGGTGGCTCAGGTGGATAGAGCGTCTGCCATGTAAGCAGTAGATCCCGGGTGCGAGTCCCGGTCGGGGCACACATTTTCATTTCACAATGAAAATTTTTCCCGAACCGGGAATCGGGCCCAGATATGCCGCTTAGCGCGAGCGGTCGCCTTACCATTAGGCTATCCGAACACAACTCACGGCCAGAGCCAAACTACCATATGTCGTCAACCATGTGTCTACAACCTGTACTCGTACATCCATTGTGTAGAGATGAGATATTTTACTTGAAAGCCACTTGCCCGGTGTCGGCGGATAAACACGATATTGTAGTGCCTGTGTTACCCCGAATTACGATGCAATGTTGCTTTACACATGCGTGCATGTTCAACGAACATCGCATCGTAATTCGCAGTAACACAGCTAATGCAATACGTTGCATATCGTATCGCATCTTATTACAGAAACGATGTTGAGACTGGGCACTGCTGGATTTGCGTTGTTAGTACTGCTAGTTTCAAGATTGTTCTTAGGCGCCCGTTCAATTGCGGCAACCTATGGTTGAGACCCTAGCGTCTGTGTGCATTACAGCTGCAACCAGTCAACATAGGTCTGTACAAGGTGAGCAGGACTTTTGCGCATAAAGCTGTTTTCTCAAACCAAGAGCAGCAGTGCTGCTGCTCTTAGTGGACATCGGCGCAGAGATTCTCTTTCCGCACCGGGATAGAAAACCATGTTTCGGAAGTTCCAGGCTGTCGTGGTTGCAGGTGGTCGTCACAATGAGCAACGTTTGTAACCTGGAACGTAAGCATCGTACGCAACTGACAAATGTTATTCTCTCATGTGGAAATTAAAATCTGTTTCTTTCAGCGGTTTATTCGTCATTTCTCTTCAGATTTTGCTTACAGATGTTTCCACAAAGTTTCATTTTTCTAAGATCACTCGTCTGTCGTGGGGGCCCTGTCGAGATGCGAAAGTTTAATTATAGTCACCCTTATATTTTCCGCAGAAATATTGACCATATAACGAATTCCCTGGGAACAGAAAATCTTTCATCCACAATTCAGCAAGGCTTTAGTAAATATAGCTCGTTTCTCACATGACCCCAGAGTGTAAGGGTCAGTCAATCGGATGGCGTCACACGACGTCACCAGTCAAAATGAAGGCCAGGCAGACAATCTGAACATGCAAGGTTATGGCAACCGTGTTTTGTAGTTTTATTAGCCGAGTTTATGCGTCTATGCGACTGTCAACAGACAGTATATTTCTACAATTATCTTGTGTGAACATTTCTTAAACAAGAAATTTTAAACTTCGGCTTTCATTTTGCTGTCTTCTAATGCCACACCAGGCTGATCAATTAACGACTGTTAGAAGCCTTAGACCAGATTACCGATTTTACATAGTACCAGAATTTTCTCATGTTCTCGGCAAGATCTACAGTTTAGTATTTTAAATGTATACTCATTCAGTATCATATTTTATTACTTTCTTGGCTAACAACATCCTTGCAGCATTTGCACTTTAAAAGATCATGATGCACACACTTTAAATTTATTTATTATTAAGGAAGAATTCTTAAAGTCATACAGAAGAAGTGTAAATGTGTTGTATAATGTCTGACTTGTCTTAATTCTGTGCCGACTACGGAAATAAGATTCGGGTCTTTCGTCCCTATCGAAGGAAAGACATTTAGTGATGGAGCAGAAGCTGGCACTGTAGGGGTTTGAGAAGGAAATCAGTTGGCTACTTCCTTACATTCGCGTAGCTCGGTTTAACGAAAGTAAGGAAAAAAAATAAATCCGTATGTGTGAACTCTGATTTGAATTCCTAATTATTTTCGAATGCGGTTTCAGTGACTAAATCACTGCATCACCAACCTCTATATTACATCCGTTACGGATAAACCCAGGTTACTTGCGTGTAGGCGCGTCTGAAAACTCATGTACGTCTGGAAACGGGTATTTCAGTAATAAATTAGTAATCAGAATACTGTCCAGAATTTGCCTACTTATACGAGATATGCTTGGGGTAGCCAAATCAAAACCTGGCGATGAAAGAAATATCCCACACCAGGCTTTGCCTGATTGTGGGGTAGGAGGTAATACCATAAAACCCGAGATCACGAAAGTGTTTATCCATCTATGGAGTTACATTCTGAACTTCTCCGCATTGATGCATGGGTTTAAGACGTGTAATACTGTGGATGGTGATCCGTTTGTCACATGGAAATCGGCGGCCCCTTTGTGTTATTCCAAAGGAGTATACTATTTGTCGACACTAGGGTTCACCATCTGGCCCTAATAGGGGCATTCCAGACCCCGTCGTAACAAACGAAACCATACTCTGCCGGAACTGACTGTCATCCACAGAATTTGTAACAACTTCACAAATCGGAGACCTCCAACAGTGTCCTGCCCAGAACAACAAAGTGACGTCCATAGCTTGGCCTCCATAATCGAACGACGGATCATGTGATTCACTTATAATCACGGCTATCGAGAGTTTAAATCTGTTAAGCTCTGCATTAGCTCCAGCCCTGTCTATTAGACTTTCCTACACTAATATCCATATATAATGTAGTACTTTTGCAAAAAGCTCTCCTGACCAAAATCACAGCTGGTGATTTACACTTTAGAGGCAAGGACCAAGAACCCGTCCACTCTAAGGTGGCAACAAATTCCAGAAGGTTCATTGACCTGTGCGTTTTGTATACAGAGTGCTCTGGAACTACAGGAGAAGGCTTTTAAGCAGACAACTAAGATGTCGACTCTGACCGTTAATGTGGCCGTAAGCTACCACTGGCTGGAGATGCTGACCTTAGCTTGGCATCTGTGCACACAATGTTCCGCATTGCCTCGTGACAGATGGATTGTGATCGCAGGAGAGAGGGGTAAGGAGAGAGGCGGGGTCTGGGACTGTCGTGGTAGATCACGTCCGCCCATCTTTATCTGGACATTAGCCGACTCCAAATGCGATCCCTATCGAATTCGAGTGCGCTCTTCTTATAATGCTGGTTGTCTATCTGAAGTCCTTAGGTCCCCTTGTTGCTCTGTCCGAAGACTTACCTTAAGTTAACATCAGAGTTAGCTCACAGCCACCTCGCATTATAAACGGCATCACGTCGCTGCAGTATACTCGCGTATCTTTATAACACATCATATACACATCCCGAAGCAAAAGTGCCCATGCTTTTGTGAATCCAGAGCGTCACGGTGAGCATACGTTACAATAACTCCAAATCAATCATTGTTGCTATAACTCAGTAGTGGCCGCTTTTTGCGCACTGACTAATGCAAGGTGTGCCTATCCTAAGATATTTTGCTACCGTTCCAAATGTACGATATGCAGCTAAGACTAGATATCTGGAGGAGACAACAAAGTACGATAATCATTTGTTGTCACTGCCGTCTTAATCCGCAAACTGGTTAGATACATCTCTCCACGCTAGTGTGTCTAGTCACACGACTGAGTTGCACGCCCTTATCGAATGTAGAAAGGGCACAAGACAGGGATGTAGTCTTCCACCCCCACTGGTCAAGTTCCAATGAATACGCAAACCACTAAGACACCAACAGGCAGTGTAAACAAAAATTTTGGAATGAGGAAATTAATCCAATCATCTCACCTCGATATATGGAACAAATGTGCTGTGGAGCATAAGAATGCACTGTAAGCACTTCATCACACACTCGAAGATTTGAGAGGAAATGACCACTTCTTCGGTGGTGCACTCATTTTATTTCCCGGCGATTTTCGACAAACTCTACCTGCAGGTCTCAAATTATCATTTTTATTGCAATACATATAGAAGTTGACTACGAAGATCAGTATGCGTTAAAACTACAGCATTATGTATCCACCGAACGTTTTGTAAAATAATTGTTGGATACAAGGAATTGGAGAGTTAATTGATGAATTCACACAGTACAGAGCCTATCACATTGACATAAACCTTCTGTAAAATCACTGTAACCACACACAAATTTATTCGCAAATTCTTCCGAAATATCGCAAACATTTCCAAAAATCATCGGTGACTTAGCGTACGTGCTATATTAGTGACCAAAAACAACGATACGATGTCATTGCCATTAAATTCGGCATACAAAACGAAATAGTTCGTCGTTACTGTAATGAATCCAGACGAAGTTGTCAATTATTCAACTTAATTATTGAATTCACTTGATTTATCCGGCGTGTCGCCTCACGTTCTGACACTGAAAATTATTGGAAAAATGAACATTCTTCTCCAAAACATAAATCCACCAGACTTTGCAACGGTGCAGTGAAAAATTGAACAGGTAAAACCTTAAATGGAAAATTTACAGGAGAAGAGTATTGTTGCCAAGCATCCCAATAATTCCGACAAATATACTGTTCGAATTCAAACGTCTGCGGCTTCCAGTGCGATTCGCTTTTGCAGTGACAATCAACAAAGCTCGGAGACAATCGATACAATCCTGTGGACTAAATCTGGCAAATCTGTGCTCCTCATATGAACAGTTGCATGTGGCGTACTCACACCTGATATATTCGTGTACGGATCAGGAGGAAAAGCAAAAAAATATTGTGTGTCCAAACACTTTCTTCATTTGAGTGACATTACAACGCATGCCAGACACCCGTTAGAGTTTTATACGTGGGGCGTTCGATACTGATATACACTCCTGGAAATTGAAATAAGAACACCGTGAATTCATTGTCCCAGGAAGGGGAAACTTTATTGACACATTCCTGGGGTCAGATACATCACATCATCACACTGACAGAACCACAGGCACATAGACACAGGCAACAGAGCATGCACAATGTCGGCACTAGTACAGTGTATATCCACCTTTCGCAGCAATGCAGGCTGCTATTCTCCCATGGAGACGATCGTAGAGATGCTGGATGTAGTCCTGTGGAACGGCTTGCCATGCCATTTCCACCTGGCGCCTCAGTTGGACCAGCGTTCGTGCTGGACGTGCAGACCGCGTGAGACGACGCTTCATCCAGTCCCAAACATGCTCAATGGGGGACAGATCCGGAGATCTTGCTGGCCAGGGTAGTTGACTTACACCTTCTAGAGCACGTTGGGTGGCACGGGATACATGCGGACGTGCATTGTCCTGTTGGAACAGCAAGTTCCCTTGCCGTTCTAGGAATGGTAGAACGATGGGTTCGATGACGGTTTGGATGTACCGTGCACTATTCAGTGTCCTCTCGACGATCACCAGTGGTGTACGGCCAGTGTAGGAGATCGTTCCCCACACCATGATGCCGGGTGTTGGCCCTGTGTGCCTCGGTCGTATGCAGTCCTGATTGTGGCGCTCACCTGCACGGCGCCAAACACGCATACGACCATCATTGGCACCAAGGCAGAAGCGACTCTCATCGCTGAAGACGACACGTCTCCATTCGTCCCTCCATTCACGCCTGTCGCGACACCACTGGAGGCGGGCTGCACGATGTTGGGGCGTGAGCGGAAGACGGCCTAACGGTGTGCGGGACCGTAGCCCAGCTTCATGGAGACGGTTGCGAATGGTCCTCGCCGATACCCCAGGAGCAACAGTGTCCCTAATTTGCTGGGAAGTGGCGGTGCGGTCCCCTACGGCACTGCGTAGGATCCTATGGTCTTGGCGTGCATCCGTGCGTCGCTGCGGTCCGGTCCCAGGTCGACGGGCACGTGCACCTTCCGCCGACCACTGGCGACAACATCGATGTACTGTGGAGACCTCACGCCCCACGTGTTGAGCAATTCGGCGGTACGTCCACCCGGCCTCCCGCATGCCCACTATACGCCCTCGTCAACTGCACATACGGTTCACGTCCACGCTGTCGCGACATGCTACCAGTGTTAAAGACTGCGATGGAGCTCCGTATGCCACGGCAAACTGGCTGACACTGACGGCGGCGGTGCACACATGCTGCGCAGCTAGCGCCATTCGACGGCCAACACCGCGGTTCCTGGTGTGTCCGCTGTGCCGTGCGTGTGATCATTGCTTGTACAGCCCTCTCGCAGTGTCCGGAGCAAGTATGGTGGGTCTGACACACCGGTGTCAATGTGTTCTTTTTTCCATTTCCAGGAGTGTACATTTCATGTTTTCCATCATTCATGATGGTCCAGTTCACTCATCATTACCGCAGCAGGTATGTAGTAGTAGTCTGGTCTAACCGTAGTTAGCAGGACAGTCGGTAGAACTGTAATCCCTCCATCGAACAGCCTGTTTTCCCAACTACTATCGTTACCTGAGCGGAGAACATGGAGTGTGATCATGAGGAACGGTGCTGGACGACGTGGCTTCCGTGAAAGGAGGCTGTAAAATATGGGGTTTCCAAAGGCAGTTGGAGGCACTGAGAGGAGAGAGTGCACCATCACGAAAAGTACTCTTGTAACACGACAACACTAGTCCCCAGAGTCGGAAAATCAAGCCAGCCATCCATGAAACGGGGTTTCAGGTACTGCCGCATCCACCGTATTCTCCTGAATTGTCGCCTTCTGAATACTCCCTAATTGGGGCTACAAACATTTGGGCGGGCACAGTTCCACAGACTTCCAAGATCAGCAAGAGGCTGTCCTGTGGCGGACTCTAGAAAAGTGGTCCGAGAAGGGCCTACAGAAATTAAAGGCGCGAAGTCAAGAGAATATGGTGGCTGGGGCAGTACCTGAAATCCCATTTCAGCGATGGCACCCATCTTTTCCGACTCATGGGGACGAGCGTTGTTATGTTGCAAGAACACTTTTCTTAACAAAGTGTACTCTCCACAAACTGTCACCAGTCGCCCGTGAATAACCACAGTGTCGACACCCTCGTTCTACAGATACGAAATCGTCGAGCGCTGTCCTTGATAATCACGCTTCATGTTGTTCGGTCACGTAATGACAGCAACTGGGAAAATGAGCGGTACTGCGCAGGGACTACACTTCTAGTCCAGCCACGTACAGTCAGTTAATTAAATTAACGGTGAGCGGACGATTTGGATGGGAATCGGTTAATGAAAAGGGGACATACAATTCAAGGTTTATTTCCCCAAAACAGTTAATTAATTGTAATAAATTACACTGTGGCTTACAAATTACAGTGACACAAACAAATCAAGCTGCTTACAATACGAGGTAATAAAAATGTTATATGCCACACGTGAACAGAGAAACTTATTTGTGTCGTTTGAATCACTACCAAACAAAACTGTTTACAATTTGATACATTAACAAATAATCATTGTGCATTAAACTACGTACTTTCACCTAATACAGTTGAATTTTATAATGTGAAGCACAAATGTATAATTTAAAATTAAATTTTCAGTCGAAGTTACTCCTTCCTATACCTTCTTTACAAGAGTGATAAAATTTCCAAAAGGTATCTCAATTAAAAATGCCCTAAAACCCTTAACACAATAACACGTACATGACTAGCTCAAATAATAAACATATGTACGGCAAAGCCCAACATTTGCTTCCTTACAGAAAGTTTGCTGATTTCAACAGCGCAGACCACATTCAAACGCTAGCCAACATGGGCCGCCTGCCGGTCAAAACATGTTACGACTGCGGCAGCGGGCAAACTTACATAGGTAATAAAAGAACACAGGCTACCTAGCAATCTTACCAAAATCATTTTACACGAAGGAGGAAGAGGGGGGGGGAGAAACATAATAAATACCATACGCACGTGCACTTGCCAAACCTACTACTAAAAATACAGTATAAAAGGATCTCAATTAATGACAAAATCTGGGATACGCCCGGCAATATTGCACCTGAGCGCTAGTAGCCAAAATAAGGTTGACAGATACCAAGGTCTGACATCATCTAGGGCTAACTGGCACAACAAATAAATAAGAGTAAAAGAGCAAGCAAATGGCAATGCCCAAGAATTTAAATAGGACTAAGTACACAAGAGGCTAAAATCAATTGCTAGCACCTTGGACATCGTCTTAGGCTTAATTGACACCACAAATAAATAAAGGTAAAAGAACAGGCAAATGACAATGCCCAGCAATTTAAATAAAAATAAGTAAGCACAAGGCTGAAAGCAATTGCTACCAACTTAACAAGCACACATAAAAATATCAGACTGCTGCCACATCACAAAACGGAACAGGCGCGCGCGCAGTCCCCAGCAAGCCAGAAAACCAACATCACACACTCCAGCAACCGAGCCAGCCTGACCACAGTAATTTCAACCCAGAATCAGGGCGCGTGAGCACACCGGGTCCACGCAAAACACCCACTGCCATATAATTCCCACCAACCGATATGGCTGCCCCTAGAGCGGGAAAACGGGAGCGACGACCGGGTACACACCAGCAGAAAACTCGACACCTAGACTCCGGCCAAAACGGAATCACGCAGAAAATATAAACAACAGCTGAAGTAAGGTGAAACGAACCCCGCCACGCAGACCGGACAGAGCAAACACACAGAAAGCCTGCCCTGCAGTCCTTACAACTCCTGGGTGCGGAAACCCAAGCGAAATCGTGGCACCCTTTTCAGAGGCGGAGAACCTCGACCGATCGCGTGCGGGGATCCATCAGTTGTCCACTGCAGCACGTCACCAACACGCCACACCGCCCAACGGCCAAATCAACGAGGCCCGCCAACAACGAGACCACACCTCAGTGACGGGACGGAAGGCAAAATACCACCAGCTCGGTGCGAATCCAACTGCCGAGCCGAGCGCGCGCGGCCTCCCGCGAAAAACGCTCCAGAGGGCAGCAGCCGCCTCAGCGCCTGCGCAGGCCGAACCAGACGGAAACAGAAGTACAAGTCGCTATCGATAGTGCCGGATACGCAACGCGCCAGAGAAATGGCACAAACGGTCTTCCGAGTGCTGCGCGAGCGGGCTACGTATATCAAATGACGCTGAAACATAGGTATGTTTCTTAATCGATACGCTGGCAGAGAATGCTGAAAAAATAATAGTTCCACTTTCTTCCGGCAGCCGAAGTATGGAACTGTAAACAGTCAGAATGTGAAAAAAAAATCCTGTTTTGACGTCAGTATGCTGTTTGTCACTTGGCGGTGCGTGTTGATTTCTTTTGTGAAGTGACTGTTAGTGTACAGGCTTAAAAAGGTTGACATTTTTCGTACCAAACGCAATGGCTACTGAGAAGAAAGACCGTGTACTCCTGGTAAAGTGGTTTATCAGAACGGCAGCAATCGTATCGTTGCATTGCGGGAACACCGCCGACAGAAACAGGTGAAAAGAGGTCCTATGTCATTAAATGGGCAAAGGAATGCGATCAAGAAATGTGAAGAATCAAGTGAATTAGGTGGTGCATCTGGGAGAAGACGGCGGCCCAATCCCAAGGCTGTTGTTGATGAAGATGCTACAGCTATAGCCGACTATGCAGCATGTCCTAAAATTCTGGAGCCAGTGCTCGAGCTGTGTCACGAGAATTCCCTCCCCCCTGGTCAACAGTTTAAAAGATTTTTACAATAGTATTCCTACAGGATTCAGAATGTGCACTAAATGATGACCCATGACAGGCTTCAACGCCACGATTTCACCCTTCTTTTTCTTTTGGCAGCCATGGATATGGATGACATGTGACAAGCTAATATTCTTTGGGCAGACAAAGCACGTTTCACTCGGCAATGTGCCCTGAAAGCTCAGAACTCTGGCATAATGTGAGCTTCTACTCCGTCACATGTCGTGCAGGAACATCCACTGCACTCAGCTCGTATGACTGTATGGTGTGGTTTCACAAGTTCCTTCACTCTCGGTCTGTCTTTCTTCCAGCCCTCTTGGGGTTGTTAGGTAAACAGAGACATGTGCACGTTACAAGGACCTCCTTGTCCAACACGTGATTCCAGCTTCACAAGAATGCAAGTGTGTGCACACTACTGTTTTCGTGCAAGATAGGGCGACACCACATTTCGCTTTCCATGTGAAAGATTTCTTTCGAGAAACCTTCAGTAACGACCGGATCATCTCTAGGCAATTTCAAGATGTGCAGCCTTCCAGATCCCTCGACCTAAATCCATGTGACTTCTGGTTTCGGAGATATGTCAAAGATCTTGTCTAACTCGGTTGTATCCGGACTCTTCCTGATCTTGAGGATAGCTTGCGATGACATATCGTTCTGATTACACCGTATATGCTACGAGCAATTGTCAACCATGCAGTGTAGCGGATGTAGCACGTTGCTGAGTCGGTAGACCACCTGAACACACGTTGTAACTTGTGACCTAAATGTGCGAGAACGGTCGTCATCATGTATTTGACCGTTTCTCCCCTTTTCCTGCACCCACATCAAATTCTGACTGCTTACAGCGCCATATTTTCAACTGGTGGCGGAAAATTGAACTATTATTTTTTCCGTCTACTCCGCGAGGGCGCCAATTAATTAACATATCTACAATGTTTGAGCCTCCTGCGTGTATACTGCCAGCACTGCCGACTTGGAATACCGTCAGTTTAATTATAACCTCTCGCTACTACAGATCTGCAAGTCTAACAATGAGTCAAATGAATGATGGAAAGAAAAGAAAGGATAAATCAATATGGAAGACATGGCATCAAGCTGAGAGCCTGAGAAATTTCATTGTTGATGACCATCAGCTGTATACTTTTACGATCAGTGCTACCGGTATCGATCACGAGACCATCATCAAATCGAAGCAAAGCGTAACAGGCTGGTAGTGACAAGCTGGTTAACTTTTGCTTCGGGTTGATAATGGTCTACTGATCAAATCCGATAGCGTTAAGCATAAAAACGAACAGCTGACGATCATCTACAGCGAAGTTCCACACTTATTTGCAGGCTGTAAAGCAGCACCTCATCACAAATCTAAGTTGAGAGCCACTGAACGCGTTCTTGACGCCAGTACCTTTTAGTCACGGTGGGCTGACTCACCTCGGAGGTCCAGCACGTGGCCGCACCCACTGACAGACAGCCCGCATGCCCGCTCATTACCCCCTCGTGAAACCGTAGACGCTACCAGCCTGCCCCACCGCAGACAGGGGGCGTGCGTCGTGAGCAGCGCTTGCGGTCAACAGGGACAACCCACCCACTTGTTCCTCTGGACCTACACCACACAAAGACGCGTTGAGCCGTAGCGTTCTTTATTATTAGCCCAGTCTCCAGCTCTATAATACCTTTTCGATCTTGCGTCCCTAGTATCTCTGCTCCAACTAACAGCTGTTGGTGGCAGAAGAGTGTCGTATCTTCTGTTCAAAGCTCTGCACCTAACCCTAATGTAAGCGTCACAAGGATCTAAATTCACGCGTTCCATTTTCCGACAAATTTTATTGATTGCCTTCCTTCTGGAAACGCTGATGAAGTGTCTTGAGCTGAGCCTTGACTGTCCGTTCTAAATGACAACTGAATATTAGTCTTTTCTTCCGCGCAGCAGTTGTAGAACTCTCTCTTTGACGGGATACTTCCATGTTATTCCTAATATTGTGCCCAACTCCTTTCTTAACAGAAACCATAATTTTTGTGAGAACCATGGTAATTTAAACTTTCATATACTTTTAGTAAGTTAAGAAGTTCCTTCACTTTTGGTGCAGGTCCATCGCAAGATTCTCGTTGGTCTCCATCATCTGGTTTTGAAAATCTAAAAGCAGCCTTGATGCGAATTACATCATGCGAATTCGAGACCGGCTTGCAAATAAAAAAAGCTCTGAACATGGGACACACCAACAGGCAATTTCAACAAATCAGGCATATACCAACTTACATGTAGTTCATGTCAGTCAGTATACATAGGACATACATGCAGAAATTTTGAGACAAAATAGTCGGAACGCTTCAGAGCCCTAATGGGTAACAGCTCACACAGCTCTTTTGCTGACCACTTAGTAGCCCACAACCAACAGGGAGACCCAGATTTAAAAATACTAAAATACAACCTCAGCCTGCAGCAACAACTCACCGTAGAAGAAATGTTCCACACACAGAAGTAGTAGGAAAACAGACTGTAAGTAACTACACACAACAGCACACAATTCGTACCATTACAGAGACTATACAAAAAAAACACGCGAACAGCTTTCAAAAAGTGAAAATACACACACGCAGCTTGAAAGAGAGAGAGAGAGAGAGAGAGAGAGCGCCAGCAGATGTCAAATGAAGCACCAGAACAAGCATAAAAACAAACGTACATCATCAAGGATCAAACACAGAGCTTTAACATAAATATGATGTTCTGTGAAGTTCCAAACTGTAACATGCACATGTGGTTTACCTATAGCATTTAACGATCTTCCGTGTCCATCCTACAACACATGAGGATGCAGGTGAGTAATAGCAAAATATACCCATGAAATAAAGAGAGTTAAAAAAAGTGTTCCACGTTTTGAAAGGTGATAGTTGGGACCAAAACAATAAAAAATGTATCCAGTGAACATGGAGTTTCAAATGCTTACCTAAATGATTGTGAGCACTTGTTCAACTTCGCTGCTGTAGAACAGATCTTTCCTACTGCTTTGCTATTACGAGCAACCTACAGAATACAGTAAACAAATGAGTAAACAAAAGAGAGCACATTATTCTTTTTCTGTGAAACAGCAGAGCTTCTAATGTAATCTGCTTGATATTACATACGATCTGCATCCCGCTTCCGTGGCCGAGGTCGCTAACGCACGTGGAGGCGGTCGACCCGGGGGTAAGCCGGTTTGAATCCTGGCGGTGGAAAAAATGTGGCCGACAAGGGGAGGAGAGGTAGTGGCGTAAAATTCCTGATCACCAGATTTTGCGCCAATGTCATGGTTTAAATACCAAATCTGTCTGCAGCGTCTCACCAAGTGAAAGCACCTGACACTGTTGTTGATGATCTGATCGTCGGATGGGGACGTTAAGCTTCATGGCCCCTTCGTGCTATTCGCGAGGAGTAGGCACCGAATTTCACCCTCTTCCTCCTCTCATCATGATACAACACAAGGATTACACTACACCTCACACACACATACACACACACACACACACACACACACACACACACACACACACAAAATACATACGTAAGAAGTATTACGGATATTGTAATGAAGCATGTTGAGAATAAGTAAACAAAGCAAAAAATTCTACCTCCACTTGCGAGTCATCATTAACGAAGGTGCTCAGTATGGTGCCCATTCATAGCAAGGCATGTTTATGCCCGTCGTCTCTTTCGAGAACCACGCACTCTTCAAAAACTCCAGGCTGGTCACGGATGCGCTGGCAGCCACTTATAACTCATTCTCGTAGTGGTTATACATAATTAATGGGGCTTGTGTGCACCAAATATCATGTGGAATAATTGGCTTCCATCATCCCAGTGAGTGCAGACATAAAACTACAATGTAAAAAAAGCTGTACGGATACAATTTCACAACTTGGACAGTTGGCAGGTGATGTTTGAAGTGATCGCTGTCTCAAGTAGACATTTGCAGATACCAGTGTTTGAATGCTGTCCCCTATTTTGACCCCGAGGTTGTAATCTTCCTACACATCGGTCAGGGGGCTGCAGATGGCATAATATACCGCCAAAACCAGTAACTCAATAAAATAACAATTTGGAAATTTAGACGGCTGAAAGGTGCCTGTTTTGTCATTTTATACTGAACAGTGGAGCTGCTGCAACTATCTATGAAAAGATGGACAACATAGGATTTCACAGTCCTCGCAGCAATTTTCGGACGGTGTACCCTGGTCAGTGGATAGGACGCGGTGGACCAGTTCAGTGGCATCCACGTTCACCAGACCTAATATCTCCTGATTTTTTCTTGTGGGGTTATTTAAAAAATATTGTTTATGAAAGACAGCCCACAACCCCAAACGATATGGAGCAACGCATTCGAAGAGCGTGTGCAGCCATACCACGGGATGTGCTGCTCAGAACTCTGGACAACTTTCGCAGACGATTGACTTTGTGCATTGAAGCAAATGGGGACAATTTTGAGCAATTTCTTCGTGTGTAATTTCTTAATTAAGCACCCCAAATTGCGAGACGGAAGGGGACTCACATTAATGAAGCACCCCGTGGGAACATCATTCTACTACGTCCATGTCGTTGTTTCTGGGTAACGCTAAAAGTAGGATACAGTACATTTTGTACAAAAATAGCTTTATTTGGCTTAACGATAGAATTGGTGAACATTTTTTATCGATTTGATGCGTCTTTCTCGGATAATTCTAGATAAATCAGAGTTCATTCCCCATTTTTACCTTTTTCTCGATTTCAGCGCCATCTGTCAATGGTTAAAAAAAATGTTTCAGACAAAACTTGATTACTTTTTTTTTTTTAGAGAATCCGAATCTGGAATAAGAAATGAGTGTTTCCATTTAAGACTTAAAAGTTGCCCCCCGCCCCACCCTAGGGGGCTGTAACTCACGTGTAGTATCATATGATGTCCCCCTTTGAGCTTACGAACTTGTCTTACCCGCTATTTTTACCCGATGTATAGTTTTCGAGATAATCTCATCCGAAACTTCAGATGGACTACCCTATTATATATATATATATATATATATATATATATATATATATATATATTATCGTCAGCTTATTACAATATAAAATTTATGGAAGTTTTGTCATCATTTTCATAATAGCGTCGATTAGGTTTCAGTATATTGTATCATTATACGTTGTTTTTAAAGCTGTTTCGCTGATCTGTTTATTGGTCACGGTATAAATACAGCATACGCAATCGGACGAGGGCAGTGAGTCAGTACAGACAATTGAATTCAGCAGGTGCCAGCTGGCCGCGGTATGGGTGGCTGAGGCAGACGGCTGGACGTCACTGTATTGGCTGCGTAGTAGCCAACCTGGCGCCCCTCTTGAGCTTTTGTGTGCCGTGTGTAAACAATATTAATAAATTTAATCTTGAGATGATTGATTTGTTACAGCTGGAAGACATACAAAGTCTAGATCAATATTTTCAATTTCTTTCTTTATTTTACATGGTCCAGTATCAATGATGTGGCCACCGCCACCATTCGACGACAACCTGCAATAACCACTCACGGACGGCCGGTAGCAGCACTAGCAATGGAGGGCATATTAATCGTGTTGGGGGGACGCAGAAAACAGTGCAGTCGTCGTCGTAATGCGGAAACGGAGCGATTTATCTGACGTCCAAACGGTTTGATCATTGGCCTTTGGGCAAAGAGTGGAAGCATTTCCGAAAAGCCTAAGATCTTAAACTAATCACGTACTGGCGTGGCTACAGTATACTGTGAATGGCAAAATGGCTCTATCCAAAAATGATGCTGAGAGTAACTGTGATGCACAACGGGCCATAGATAGTAGGGCTGAACGAAGGCTGCGAAGATGTGTACAGGGAAAAAGACGTACAACTTTTGAGCGACTGACCGCCCGGGTGAACCAGGGGACTACCAACAGCGTCTCCACACCAACCGTTCAGCGAACGTTTGCTGCGAATGGTCTCCATAGCACCCGCCTGGTTCATGCAACCATGCTGACAGGTGTTCATCGACGACGAAGGCTGGAGTTCTCACGCCAGTACCGTAAATGAAATCCAGTGAGTAGCTACAGGCGGCCTTTCTGATGAATCACATTTTATGCGCCATCGGACGTTCAGCCTTTAGTGTGTACGGCGTGAAACGCCTGAGAGCAAACACACTGCAACAATCATCAGAAAGGGCCAGGCCGGAGGAGGGAGCGTTATGGTCTGTCGAATGTTTTTGTTGCATTCCCTGGGTTATCTCGTCATTCTGGAAGGCACAGTGGACCAGCATAAGTGTGCATCTATCCTTGGGGACCATGCAGTTTGTTTTTCCTCGGTACAATGGTATCTAGCCGCAGGGCAGTGCAACGTGTCACACATTTTGTAGAATATGTTCGTGGTTCGAAAAGCACGAGGATGAGTTTACGTGGCCACCAGACTACTCATATTTAAAACCACCTTGATCGGATTGTATGTTCTACGGATCCTTAACCGAGAAACGTAGTGCAGCTGGCCACGGCAATGGAGTCGGCGTGGCTCCACATCCCTTTTGGTACCTTCCAGACATTCATTGACTCTCTGTCGGTTATTCTCGTATAGCCAGGAGATCTAGAAAGACTGTCTAGCTGCCAGTTTTGTTGCCTTCTTAGCACTACCCAGGCGTCGCGTGTGGGGCAAATTCCAGGTTTACACCCACGGACGTGAAGCAATATCGACCAAGAGGCTTCGTTCAAGGCATCCTCCTCTTGCTCTCGACAGCTCTCTGACATCAACTCTTGGAGAAGAGCAGGGCTCCAGAATGCCCCAACAACTTGCCACCTAACGTCTTTTATTACCGAGGCAGTTCCTGCGTTTGATCAGCCCCGCAAGATCTGGTCAACTCTGAACCGATTAAGAACTGGGCATGGAAGATGTGCTGACTCGCTCTTCAAATGGGGACTGCTGTCTTCGCCAACATGTGACTGCCGCGCGCCTAAACAGACCATCCAACACATCAGAGAAGAATGAAGTGCTAGAGCGGTCATTGGGGAGTTCCTCATGGCCTCCCAAAAATCCATCGAACATACAGGGTGAGTCACCTAACATTACCTGGATATACATCGTAAACCACATCAAATACTGACCAATCGATTCCACAGACCGAACGTGAGGAGAGGGGCTAGTGTAATTGGTTAATACAAACCATAAAAAAATGCACGGAAGTATGTTTTTTAACACAAACCTACGATTTTTTTAAATGGAACCCCGTTAGTTTTGTTAGCACATCTGAACATATAAACAAATACGTAATCAGTGCCGTTTTTTGCAATGTAAAATGTTAATTACATCCGGAGATATTGTAACCTAAAATTGATGCCTGAGTACCACTCCTCCGCTGTTCGATCGTGTGTATCGGAGAGCACCGAATTACATAGGGATCCAAAGGGAACGGTGATGGACCTTAGGTACAGAAGAGACTGGAACAGCACATTACGTCCACATGCTAACACCTTTTTATTGGTCTTTTTCACTGACGCACATGTACATTACCATGAGGGATGAGGTACACGTTCGACGGGCGTTTCATAGGACGTGGAGGACGCATAAATTGGCCAGCCCGTTCTCCTTATCTTACACCTCTGGACTTCTTTCTGTGGGGTGCGTTAAAGGAGAATGTGTACCGTGATGTGCCTACAACCCCAGAGGATATGAAACAACGTATTGTGGCAGCCTGCGGCGACATTACACCAAATGTACTGCGGCGTGTACGACATTCATTACGCCAGAGATTGCAATTGATGGCCACCACATTGAACATCAATTGGCCTGACATGTCGGTACACACTCTATTCCACTCCGTAATTGAAAACGGAAATCACGTGTGTACGTGTACCTCACCCCTCATGGTAATGTACATGTGCGTCAGTGAAAAAGACCAATAAAAAGGTGTTAGCATGTGGACGTAATGTGCTGTTCCAGTCTCTTCTGTACCTAAGGTCCATCACCGTTCCCTTTGGATCCCTACGTAATTCGATGCTCTCCGATACACACGATCGAACAGCGGAGGAGTGGTACTCAAGCGTCAACTTTAGGTTACAATATCTCCGGATGTAATTAACATTTTACACTGCAAAAAACGGAACTGATTACGTGTTTGTTTATATGTTCAGATGTGCTAACAAAACTAACGAGGTTCCATTTTAAAAAAACGTAGGTTTGTGTTAAAAAACATACTTCCGTGCATTTTTTTATGGTTTGTATTAAGCAATTACACTAGCCCCTCTCATCACGTTCGGTCTGTGGAATCGATTCGTCAGAATTTGATGTGGTTTACGGAATACATCCAGCGGTAACGTTAGGTGACTCACCCTGTATACAAGGACTAGATGTTTGTCTGTGAATATATGTAATTTTATGTAATGTAGAATAACGTGATCCAATACTGAAATGTTCTTAAATGCTATAAGCTAAATGAATAAATAAATAAAACTGGCTCTCTCCCTGCGTGTCTCGCAGCGATCCGCTCTACAAGAGGTGGTTATTCAGGCTTTTGAAGGTGGTCACATTAATGTGACTGGACATCGTAGTTCACTTGTGTAAGTGACAGCAAACATGGCAATTAGCTGCTTTAACGCCACAAGCATTCCTTTCAAAACTACTTCGAATGCTACATGCCTCATCCCTGCTTGAATTACATACCCATTCCACGTCGTTTTGAACGGTCCAGCCGAATTATTTTCAAGAACTTCTTATCGTAGAATTAATGAAGTTACATGTATCTTTTAGAACGACTCGAGTATAATCGTACTGACCACTTTAATATTGCCACTGTGAGCCAAATCAGCTGGTAGTGTATGACGTACACCTAACCAAAGGGTGAAATTTTAACTTAATGTTTTAGATTCTACCCTATGTTAAATATTTCGTATTAATATTTTTATTGCTTCTGTAATGTATTACAAATCCCTTGCAGGAGATTCTAGATTATGCTTAACTGGAGTATTTCAGGTCAGAGAGTCGTTTTCTTGTCGCCAGGACCTCTCTGTTCGTGCTCGTGTGAACGTGTGAACTCATTGCAGGTACAGATTGGGGCGGTCATGTGACGATAAATAAGCTCTTATCCATCACGTGTGGCTGACTTGCCGGCGGATCTGCAATCTCTTTTCGGAAATACTGAAACGAATGTAGTTAAAATTTTAAAGTTCCGTGACTTGTCCAATGTTTCTACCAAGATTTCAGGCAGAGGGCCTTAATTTGTTCACAGAGTGGTTCAAATGGTTCAAATGGCTCTGAGCACTATGCAACTTAACTTCTGAGGTCATCAATCGCCTAGAACTTAGAACTAAGTAAACCTAACTAATCTAAGGACATCACACAGACGCAGGATACGAACCTGCGACCGTAGCGGTCGCTCGGTTCCAGACTGTAGCGCCCAGAACCGCACGGCCATTAGGGCCGGCTGTGTCACAGGGTGACTGGCTCCCCGTAAGTGGCCAGCCATGACGCTCCTTTCTCGTTTTCCTTACCTTTCATTTTCTTATACAGCATTTCTCACCTTTTCCCTCTTTCTTTGCGAGTATGCTTCCATCTTACTAAATTTGTCCACATTCGTTTCTTTTAATGTGTGTCAGGGCGCCGATGACCTCGACGTTGAGCGTCCGTAAGCCCCAACACACACACACACAAACACGCGCGCGCGCGGTACAATTTGAAACAAGTTTAATGTGTAATGCCTAAGAGACGCTAACACAATAGGACGAAGGAATATTAGGACTTACCATCCTGTCGACGATCATATCATTAGAGGGGTAATTAGACGTCGTCCTCCAGAATTCAAAACCAGCGCCCTACCAGTGCGTCGTCTCGGTCGATCCGAAAGGATGTATTTGGAAAACAGGTTATCAACCCCAGTTACAGAAACGATACACACTCAAAATAGCAACGGATGTGGTCATTAATACTGCCCGCCTTGGCTTCAGTAGCCGGCCGCGGTGGTCTAGCGGTTCTGGCGCCGCAGTCCGGAACCGCGGGACTGCTACGGTCGCAGGTTCGAATCTTGCCTCGGGCATGGGTGTGTGTGATGTCCTTAGGTTAGTTAGGTTTAAGTAGTTCTAAGTTCTAGGGGACTTATGACCTAAGATGTTGAGTCCCATAGTGCTCAGAGCCATTTTTTTGGCTTCAGTATGTAATGATCCATAAAGACGTAGAATGTAGTTGCACTTCACAATTACGACTTTGTAACACGGATAATTTCAATAGACGTTTAGACCACGTGTCGAAGTCTCTGTAGCGGTCCAGCCAAGTACCTATACAAAGAGAGGGAGTAAAATAAAATTGAAAGTTCTGTTATAATCACAGTTTCTGGTTACTGATGCAGTTAAGAGTTCAGTAGTAGCAGGCACGGGGCTGCACACTTCTTTGTTAAAAAGACGATGAACTGAATTCGCTTCGTTATGCGTTAAAAGTAATTCCCTCATCAGTGACCACAGAAAGCGTGCCTGAGCACAGGACTATCAAATGGTGAGAACGGAGCAATGTCTGCGTTCACCTGTAATTAATTCATAAGTTTCTCAAACCGGCGTAGAACTGTAGAAGATCCAGTAATCGTTGGTTTTAAACATTCAAGCCAAGGCGAAGGTTGCGGGGAGGGACACCGGCCTCCCCGACAACGCCGGCCGCAGTGGCCGTGCGGTTAAAGGCGCTGAAGTCTGGAACCGCAAGACCGCTACGGTCGCAGGTTCGAATCCTGCCTCGGGCATTTTGTGATGTCCTTAGGTTAGTTAGGTTTACCTAGTTTTAAGTTCTAGCGGCTAATGACCTCAGCAGTTGAGTCCCATAGTGCTCAGAGCCATTTGAACCTCCCCGACAACCAGACGCCTGGCGCCACCCTAGTAACGACAACCATTGAGTGGGCGGGCTGAACCGCCTCTCGGCTGAAAGCTTAAACTACCGTCGCCATTCCCTTCCCCGCTCATGTTGTCAGCCGGGAATTTTCCTCCCGGGAGGAGCATAGAGTGTGCGAGGACCCGAGTTCACAAAACTACTGTAAGTCGCCCCCTCGGTGTGAGTTCGTTGCAGTGCTTGATGGGGTCAGTTCCTGGCACTACACTGTAGTCCTTATTTTGTCACCAACATTCGCGTGGTAGCATCCGCCATTTTGCGCTTCTTGTGTTCGTTTCCAACATGATGAAAGAAACCAGGCACAGTTACATTCAGTTTTTATAGGTCATTCGTGGCATTACGGTCATAGCGAAGCCGACCTTTATTAAGATGAAAATATTCGGTTTGCACCGCAAGAGATCAGCCTCACAGTTTTATCAATGTTAAATCTGTAGTCTTTGTCGCGCTGCCTCAGTTCGTGTACTCGCTACGTGTTTCCACTCATGGCTCTTTAGCATAACTTGTGATTCAAATCCCATCGCCTGTGTAGCCCGGAATTGTAGACTGGCTATTTACCATATATTTATATCGATACTGCCTCTTACTTCAATCTCCTTACGATAATATATCTACTTTTGTGTTGGCTGTCTGTTACTGGTCTGTAGTCTCCCCCTGTTTTCATTAACTAATTAGTTTCAATCAGCAACAGAGATTCCTGCAGTACGAGAAGAAGATTCGGACGCCATCACGGTCAGGAGAGCAGCATATCATATGGTGAGGGCCTTCTAATCTGATGCTAGGGAAGACGACGACAGGCAGAACTTATTTATTTTTCTCATTTCGATTCCTTCCAGCCAAAACAAACGAACAGGCTGTAATTTGAGCCACACGGCACCATACGTGCTATTCCGAAGTCAGACTGTGTAATAATCTGCTCCAAACTGAACTGTTCGTAAAATTTCTCATAGCTTCTGAAAAAGTAGAAACCACAGAAAACAAAAATGTTGCACGTGATATTTAGACTGTTGTGACGAAAGGCTTTCTCCTTCTTGCTAGACCTCATTTTATAAAGCTCTCGAACTTGTGTAGCAGTTAAGCTTTTGTAAGTGGTTTCTCACTCTAGGCTAAATGTGAAAGGAAATAAATAAAAAAGAAATTTATAATTCTGCGGAGTTGTCTGATGTGTGTCTTGCATTTGCATCCTGGCACCTCGAATCAAATAACTGATAGTGAAGGTTGTGGGCGGGAGGTCATTCAATAATGACCTTTAACGTTGGTTTGCACTTTCCCGTGTAATGTTCTGTTGAGAACGACTCACACACATGTCACATCTCTTCTTATGCAGCAACACTCCAGCCTGTCTGTTAAGTTTTTCCATCGATACTATGATACAGGCAGTACTAGGGAAACAAACACCCATAGCCAGCACGCGACTTGTACACACAAACAAATATGGCCAACGATTTGTTTTTGCTGAAGAGACATTGCAGTTTCACATTAAAATGTCACTTTACCCGCTGTCTACATGCTCATGTTATGGCTCCCTGGAACATTCAACATTTGCCACTAGGTTATGAATACCTAAATTTTACTGACAATACGCATTTTGTTGTGTGACGCTTTACAAATGATCATTTTCGAGTGGGAAGTGATAATTATCACTGTCTGATGATCTTACTAAAGCCACGTTTTAAAGTTATAACTGAAAATTCTCCAATATAAAATTTGTGTGTTACAAGCTGCTGTAGCTCATCGATTCATTGCACTTATTGAATTTTTTTTAATGAGGATGTAATATTCCAAAGACCTGCTGCACTTACGTTTCCTTAATGAGATCTAGTTAAGGTCACAGTTATTATTTTCCAAGTATAGCCATTTCCCCTCGTGTTTTTGTTTGGAAAGAGTTTAAGCCCTCCTTTTACACAGAGCGGTTGGTGCTTGTCTATGATACTCTACTGCACATTTACTTAGGCTGCTTCGTCTGAAACACTCTATACATTCTTTTATGTGTGATTGGTATGGTCTGGCTGTGTGACCTTCGCAGACTCTTTGCATCATACGTGCGTCACATTGTATACTCCTTGTAACTAGTACCAGCGTTGTCTAAGTAATGTACCACGTTTGGAAGAAGAACGTTTCTGCATTCCGTTCCTGACACGTTAGTTTTAGGAAAGGTAAAGGTACCAGAGAGTACTAACGTTGCGCTTGACTCTGGAATCCAATCAAGAAACGTTAGTAGTATAGGGAAGATAGGGAAATAGTCTTTCCACAGTTTTGTTCAATCTGTACGTCAAAGGAGCACCTATGGAAATAATAGTTCAGGAGCGGGACTAAAATTCTGGATTAATGGTGAGGTTCGCTGATGACGTTGCTATCCCCGGTACAGTCATGAAGAATCTCATGATCTGTTGATTAGAATGAACGGGGTAACGATCACAAACTATGGACTGAGAATAAACCGAAGAAAGATGAAAGTAATGAGGAGCAGCAGAAATAAGATCAGCGATGAACGTAACAACCAGATTGCGGACCGTTAAGTAAACGAAGAGAAGAATTCTGCTACTTTGAAATCAAAATAACATATGACGGACGAAGCAACGATGACATAAAAAGTAGAGCGGGCACTCCCGGTGAAAAGAAGTCATTTAGGATCAAAAATTGACCTTAGTTTGTGAAAAAAATTCTTAAAATGTGCGTTTCGATCACAGCATTGTATAATAGTGAAACATGGGCTGTGGGAAGACCATAACAGAAGTCAGTCTGTTCGTGATGTGGTGCAACAAAACATTGTTGGAAATTAGATTGACTGATAAGATAAGGAAAGAGAGGGTTCTCCGCAAAATCGACTAGAGGAGAAACATTTGGAAAACATTGACTAGGAGAAGGGACAGTAAGACAGGACTTATGTTAAGACATCAGAGAATAACTTCCGTGGTACTCGTGGGAGCGATAGATTGGTGGACACAGATTGAAATATACCGGACAAATACGCAAAGATTTTGAAGTCAGGGGAGCCAGATCTTCGATATATCATTTTGAAAAGATAACAACGCTTTAGCTGTAAGTCCATTCCTTGGCTTTGAAGTACTCATTTTGCTAAGGTTTGAAGCTCCTCTTGATGTTCTTCCGAGTATGCGATTTCAAATTGGGTTGCTATGAAAAGCAGCCATTAACATTTTGTTAATTTTTATATTTACCCAGAAATGTTTCGACACCTATGTGTCATCTTCTGTGGGTCAAATTTTTATTTCTTAAAAATTGCATCGCTAAATGAAATGCATTATTATACACCGGTTTTGTGCTATTTTTGTCGTTTTTTTTTTTTACAGCATCTCATCTACAAAATGTTTTCGTCCTGTTGCGTGTCTGGTTGGTGTCTCGATCAACGGCTATTCAGTTTTTCACACAATTTTTTTTTTATTATTCTCATTAGTTCACTTCACATGCACTCACATAAAATGTAGCCAGTCAGTAGTGTCTGCACAGATCACATTTCGCCACATTTTGTGTAAGTGCATGCGAAGTCAACTAGTGAGAAAAAAAATTGTGTGTGAAAAACTATGTGGAAACATTATACTGAATAGCTATTGATCGAGACGTAAACCAGATAAGCAACAGGACGAAACAATTATGCAGATGACATGCTGTCAAAAAAACGGTAAAAAAAGAGTACAAAAACCTGTGTATAATATTGCAGTTCGTTGAGCGATGTAATTTTAAGACATAAAAATTTGATCCACAGAAGATGACACGTAGGTGTCGAAACATGTCTGGTTAAACACAAAAATAAACAAATTGTGTTTGCATAAGGCTGCTTTTCAAAACAATCCAACTGTAAGTCTTTTATTTATGCGCACGACCGTTTTCGCAGTATTTTAGTTACGTCATCAGGAGCAATAAAGTCAAGTCACGTTCAGATCAAAAAAAGAGAATAGGATGAACCAGCGTTCATAATCAGAAAATTTTCGCTGGGTAGCGGACACCAAAACTAAAAATAAACTAACATAGAAAGCTCCCGTGGTACGATAAGTAACAGTATTTCGTGAGATAGTGGAGACCTGTTAGTCGAAATGGCGTCGAAACACAGGCCGTATATGATAATCTACGGAATAATGTAAAAACTGAGAGCTAATGGTCACCCTCTCGCCAATAGCAAGCGCAAGCGCTGAATTGTTTAATAAACATGGAGCGTTTCACGAGGTAATTCCAAGATTGGTACAGAACGGGAATTCGTGGCTGGCCGCATCAAAAGAGTCAGAAGACTAATGACTCAAAAAGTAACAATTATGACAACAGTAATAATAGTAATAAAATCAAAATAAAGTGTTGACATTATAACTGCCTGCTGAGAACACTACAAAACAAGATCTCAACGTGCTATTAAAACGATGGAACTGTAGGTCACAACAACTTTAATAATGTACTATAAAGGATACTTAATATGCACAGCTGTCAACATTTCATGAATTCTTGTCAACAGCGCAGAAATGCCAACCGAACGTGTGGTGCCCGCGGTATGTGAACCTCGGCTCGCCCTGGTGCCAACCAGATGACACAGTTCAGACTTGTCCAGCGTGTGTTACGTGGCGAAGAGACTCGTCGCTTTCCCACAAAACGCTAAACGCAACGGCGCTCCTGGATGAGGATTAATGGCCCCACATGCAGGCCCAGTGTCCCCTGAGTGATGTAGTGAATTGCCCGAGTTCTGCTGCTAACACTAGCACTTGTCACGTGTCACAGAGCTGAGAGGATGGCAAGGAAATAGCAGCCGCGAAGGAAAACTAAAAAAGAAGTCGGTGAAGAGGCGTCTGCAGCTGGTTATTGGGTCCGTGATACTAACGACTTGGGACAAGGGAGGTCAAAGTGGCGGCGCCATCTGGTTCATTAGGGACGTAGCGTTAACACAGCTGAAGAAGGACTGGGCAAGCATTCGTCCTTGAAGCCACTATCTCGACACTCCTATTAACGGATACGAACGAAAATACTGAAATGGATAGTTGAAGGAGGTTACGAATCCTATCCTTTTGAAATACAAAGCTGGTGTCACCTCGCTCAGTCCGAACAACTCAGAGCAGGTTGTCTATACTACAGAATAACGTTCAGAAGATTGTGAAGTACTTATAACAACCTTGCGAAAGCTGTATTCAGGGAAATTCAGAACTCCTATTATACAGTTATAGGTGCTGTAAAGGGGACTTGGGACGCAATATTTGGTAGCAAATCCACGTTCGGAAACGTGCCATTTGGAAGATAAATGACTTCGAAAAAACGTCAAAAGGTACGCTGTATGTGCATCAACCAACTCGTACCTGCGTGAACTGCAACATACTCTCGAAGTGGCGACCACGAGTTTCGTTGCACAAAGTGTACCTTCGAACAGTGTTGACATAGACACAGTCTAAAAGTCCTGGGGTGTCCCGACTGGTCTTCGCTGCAGCCGTTACACAGGGAAGTACACTCAAGCTCATAAATTAAGGATAATTACAGAAAGTGGATCTGTAAGTCCACAGTATTGGTGATAAGTTGAGAAAACCGGTCCAGAAACACATGTACTACAAAACGCCGCTGTTTCCTGCGCATGAACCCCGAAATCGATATGGGATATGATCACCATGCACACATACACAGGCCGCACAACAGGTTGGCATACTCTGGATCAGGTGGTCGAGCAGCTGCTGGGGTATAGCCTCCCATTCTTGCACCAGTGCCTGTCGGAGCTCCTGAAGTGTCCTAGGGGTTTAAAGTCGTGCAGCGATACGTCGACCGAGAGCATCCCAGACGTGCTAGATGGGGTTTAGGTCTGGAGAACAGGCAGGTCACTCCATTCGCCTGATATCTTGTGTTTCAAGGTACTCCTCCACCATAGCAGCTCGGTGGGGCAGTGTGTTATCATCTATCAGGAGGAAGGTGGGACCCACTGCACCCCTGAAAAGGGGGACATACTGGTGTACAATGACGTCCCGATACACCTGATCTGTTACAGTTCCTCTGTGAAAGACATGCGGGGGTGTACTTGCACCAATCATAATGCCACCCCACACCATCAGACCACGACCTCCATACAGGTCCCTTTCAAGTACATTAAGGGGTTGGTATCTGGTTCCTGGTTCACGCCAGGTGAAAACCCGGCGAGAATCACTGTTCAGAACGTTCGTGAACATAACCTGGGACCACTGTTCCAGTGACCATGTACAGTGTTCTTATCACCAGGCTTTACGGGTTCTCTGTGACCAGGGGTCAGTGGAATGCACCTTGCAGGTCCCCGGGGGAATAAACCATGTCTCTTCATTGGTCTGTAGACTTTGTATCTGGAGACAGCTGTTCCAGTGGCTGCGGTAAGGTCCCAAGCAAGGCTACCTACAGTACTCTGTGGCCGTCCGCGGGCACTGATGGTGAGATGTCGGTCTTCTTATGGTGTTATACACTGTGGACGTCCCATACTGTAGCGCCTAGACACGTTTCCTGTCTGCTGGAATCGTTGCCATAATTTTGAGGTCACACGGAGGGCCCGTGCAACGACCTACTGTGTTTGACCAGCCTGCAGTCGCCCTAGTATTCTACCCCTCATAACGTCATCAATATCTGTTTTTGAGCTATTTTCAACACACAGTCACCATTAGCACGTCTGAAAACGTGTGCACACTTACTCGCTGCACCATACTCTGCCATACACCAACACACCTCTACGTATGTGGACTGCTGCCAGCGCCACCGTGCGACGACCGCAGGTCAAATGCACCACATGGTCATACCCCGAGGTGATTTAAACCAGCAAACCGCCCACCAGAGCGTTGTTTCACCATGTATCAGCGTTATCCTTAATTTATGAATATGAGTGTAGATCTTCTGGTGATTCTACACGAGTTTCTTAAGAATACTCTGTCCTGTAGCCCCGCAGGAAAAAGTCCAGAGATGCTAAATCGGGCGAAAGTAGTGGCTAACGAATCGGTCCAATGTGATCTATCCACCTGTTCCCGAATGTTTGTTGTAGGTGCTGACGGCCCTCGCGTGAAAAGTGGACTGGGGTGCCGTCGCGCTGGAACCACATCGTCCGCCATAAATGAAATAGCTGTCCTGCAAATGCTGCACCATTGCGTCATTCGACGAGGAGGTAGAATAGTCAGACTAGTCAGATGACCATGGACAATACTAGCCCACACATTAGTACAGAAACGATGTTGCAATACGTGGAGATACGTGGCCTGAGGATTGTCCTGGTCCCATATGTTGCTGTTACGACGGTTGAGCAGATCTTGGTTCGTGAAATGCGGTTCATCTGTGAAAAGAATGATCAGATGAAACTCTGGAACGTCAATACAACGTTGTATTTAGATAAGATATCTGTATGGTCTGAAAAGTGGCAATTAACCCCGAATAAGGAAAAGTGTGAAGTTATTCACATGAGTACTAAAAGAAATCAATTAAATTTCGATTACGCTATAAGTCACAAAAATCTGAAGGCTGTAAATTCAACTAAATACTTAGGGATTACAATTACAAATAACTTAAATTGGAACGAACACATAGATAATATTGTGGTCAGAGCAAACCAAAGACTGCGATTCATTTGCAGAAGACTTAGAAGGTGCAACAGGTCTACTAAAAAGACTGCTTACACCAAGCTTGTCCGCCCTATTCTGGAGTATTGCTGTGCGGTGTGGGATCCGCATCAGGTAGGACTGACGGATGACATCGAAAAAGTGCAAAGAAGGGCAGCTTGTGTATTACCGCGAAATAGGGGAGATAGCGTCACAGACATGATACGTGAATTGGAGTGGCAATCATTAAAACAAAGGCGTTTTTCGTTGCGACGGAATCTTCTCATGAAATTTCAATCACCAGTTTTCTTCTCCGATTGCGAAAACATTCTGTTGGCACCCACCTACGTAGGGAGAAATAGTCTTCGTGATAAAATAAGAGAAATCATGGCTCGCACAGAAAAAATTAAGTGCTCATTTTTCCCGCGTGCCGTTCGAGAATGGAAAGGCAGAGAGACAGCTTGAAGGTGGGTCATTGAACCCTCTGCCAGGCACTTTATTGTGAATAGCAGAGTAATCACGTAGAAGTTGATGTAGATATTTAGGAACCATGAGCAGTAAACGGCACGTGAAGCAGAATCAGGTGGAATATCTGGAGGTGGTAAGAGTGAATTTGCTGTTCATGGAGAATCCGACAGACGCTGCTGCGGGATACATCGACGGAAGCTGCTATGTTGTGGATACTTGTCGACAAGTTCTGGTCGACCAGTTGAAGAACTCCCTCTTCCACGTCAACAGTGCGGCGTATCCGGCCACGACCACAGTCGTCACTATTAGCCGTTGCACTGACCACGCAAAAACGGCAGGTAATGGACGAGCAAGGCCCGGAAATCGTTCGTGATACAGGGGTTTTGCGGTTCGACTATTTCGTCCATTTACACGGTAGATGAACAATATGTCGGTGAACTAGGAAAATGTGTACTCTGCAAGAAAAAAAAAAGCACTATCTTCCCGATCACTCAGTGGCAACTGTTTTACATGACTTCGACTTCACAGGGTTGTTCTCTGATGACATGTGACGAGGCGTCACATAAGCCACGCAACACTGACCAACGAGGTGCGACAATAAAGTAATGAGACTGATGTGAAAAAAAAATGTTGCTTACCGTTTTAGTCAAGTTTAGTGTTGTCTCCTTCAAAGTAGTTCCCTTCTGATTTCTCACACATTTTCCAGTGCTTCTGCCATTGATGGCAACATTTCTGGAACTCATCTTCTGTAATATCCTCCAACACCCTCGTCACAGCTTTTTGGACATCTTGTGTTGTTTGATAATGGTCTCCCTTGACCGCCGTATTGACTCTTGGAAATAGAAAAAAGTCGCACGGAGTGATATCTGGTGAATAAGGTGGCTGTGGTAGTACTGAAATATGTTTTGAGGTTAAAAATTGCTGTACTGTCAGAGCAGTATGGGATGACAAATTATCGTGATGCAGAATCCAATTATCAAATCTTTCTCATACCAAGATCTTCAGTTATTAGTAGAGGAACCGTTTCTCGATTGATATTCAGTTATTCTGCAATCATTTTCACCGATAATCTTCGATCAGATCGCACGAGTTCACGCACCCTGGCCAAGGTGACATCCGTCAGTGAGGTTAATGGTCGTCCGCTGCGGTCTTCATCTTCGATATTCGTTCTGCCTTCACTAAACATTTTAAGCCAACGAAAACTTGAGCTCTTGGCATAACCCCCTCTCCAAAAGCCTGCAGAGGCTTACCGTAAGTTGTCGTCGCGTTTTCACCCAATTTAACGCAAAAAGAAATGGCATATCATTGGGCAGTATTATGCGGTTCCATTTCCGTGACGAAAGACACAAACGTGTTAACTTATTACAGCACAACTCACGACTGAGCAGTTGCATCGATGTGCTGCTTGGACTAGAAGCAGCTTATAGACCAAGGTCAAAGATATTGTGCCTACACAAGCCTGCAGGGTTGCCACGTCTTGCAAAGAAAATCAGTCTCATTACTTTATTGTCGCACCTCGTATGTCATCGTGTATTGCCTTCCGTCGTTCAAAGTCGTTTATCTTCCAAACGACGGTTTTCGTATATGGATTTATTGAAAAATATAGCTGTCATGAGTCCTCTCTACAACACCTGTAACTGTGTAATCGGAATTCCCTGTATAATTAGTACTATTTTCACAGAACTAATGGCCATTCATCTCAGAACAGAGAGCACGAACGCCATTATATATATATACGTCATCTAGCGCAAATTGTTAATACAAACAGCGTGGTAACTTTTCATTGTTAATTATTATTATTTTTTGCGTGAGAACCGAAAACAGTGCATTGTTGTTGTTGTTATCATCTTCAGTCCGAAAATAATTCGAAGCAACTCTCTATGTTAATCTATCAAGTGTAAGTCTCTTTGCCTCTGCATAACTACTGCTGTCTACCTCCACATCAGCCACTTCTTTCTATTACCGAACTGATGAATCCTTGATACCTCAAGATATGTCCTATCAACCGATTCATTCTTTTAGTTAAGCTTTGCCACACATTTACTTTTTCCCCAATTTCACGCAGTATCTTCATCATTAATTATTCCATATGTAATCTTAAACTTTCTTCTGTAGCACCACCTATCATTCTTTTCATGTCTGTCCTGTTTATAGTCCACATTTCACTTCCATACAAGGCTACACTCTACTCAAGTGCCTACAGAAAAGTCTTCATAACATTTCTGTACAAGGCTAAACTCTATACAGATACCTAAAGAAAAGTCTTCCTAATACTTAAATGTATAAGGGGAAGCCAAATGTAATTGCCATAACTGTTAATACGTGTATCCCACTGTGAGATAGGACGGTCAATGTCCTTATGGAAAAACGTTTGCGCATGCCTATGGAAGCATGATTTTATCTAGGTGTGCACCTCTTCGAACGAACCAAATTGGTGGCACTGAATGTCTTCCTCTATGGCTCTAGCAATGTGGAAATCGCATGGGGAGAAATCGGGACTGTTTGGCTCAAATGGCTCTGCCGAGGCAGGATTCGAACCTCCGACCGTAGCAGCAGCGCGGTTCCGGACTGAAGCGCCTAGAACCGCTCGGCCACAACGGCCAGCTTGGGACTGTATGTGGGGTTTGTTCGGGCTCCCAGTGAAACGGCTGCAGCGAAGTCGGAACTACCTCGACAATACGTGGGCGGACCTATCAGGACTTTCACTTTGTGCTAACGAAGCATACTTTTTTGTAATTCTTTGAAGACCCCTTCTTCCAGTGTAAAGTGCCTATTTTCTCACCTCGAGTAGAGCAGCAATAAACTGCTGTGAAAATAATTCACAAATGCGAATGAATTTCGTAATACGAGGTGCATTCAAATTCTAAGGCCTCCGATTTTTTTCCTAATTAACTACTCACCCGAAATCGATGAAACTGGCGTTACTTCTCGACGTAATCGCCCTGCAGACGTACACATTTTTCACAACGCTGACGCCATGATTCCATGGCAGCGGCGAAGGCTTCTTTAGGAGTCTGTTTCGACCACTGGAAAATCGCTGAGGCAATAGCAGCACGGCTGGTGAATGTGCGGCCACGGGGAGTGTCTTTCATTGTTGGAAAAAGCCAAAAGTCACTAGGAGCCAGGTCAGGTGAGTAGGGAGCATGAGGAATCACTTCAAAGTTGTTATCACGAAGAAATTGTTGCGTAACGTTAGCTCCATGTACGGGTGCGTTGTCTTGGTGAAACAGCACACGCGCAGCCCATCCCGGACGTTTTTGTTGCAGTGCAGGAAGGAATTTGTTCTTCAAAACATTTTTGTAGGATGCACCTGTTACCGTAGTGCCCTTTGGAACGCAATGGGTAAGGATTACGCCCTGCTGTCCCAGAACATGGACACCATCATTTTTTCAGCACTAGCGGTTACCCGAAATTTTTTTGGTGGCGGTAAATCTGTGTGCTTCCATTGAGCTGACTGGCGCTTTGTTTCTGGATTGAAAAATGGCATCCACGTCTCATCCATTGTCACAACCGACGAAAAGAAAGTCCCATTCATGCTGTCGTTGCGCGTCAACATTGCTTGGCAACATGCCACACGGGCAGCCATGTGGTCGTCCGTCAGCATTCGTGGCACCCACCTGGATGACACTTTTCGCATTTTCAGGTCGTCATGCAGGATTGTGTGCACAGAACCCACAGAAATGCCAACTCTGGAGGCGATCTGTTCGACAGTCATTCGGCGATCCCCCAAAACAATTCTCTCCACTTTCTCGACCGTGTCGTCAGACCGGCTTGTGCGAGCCCGAGGTTGTTTCGGTTTGTTGTCACACGATGTTCTGCCTTCATTAAACTGTCGCACCCACGAACGCACTTCCGACACATCCATCACCACATGTCTCCTTCAACTGTCGATGAATTTCAATTGGTTTCACACCACGCAAATTCAGAAAACGAATGATTTCCCGCTGTTCAAGTAAGGAAAACGTTGCCATTTTAAGTATTTAAAACAGTTCTCATTCTCGCCGCTGGCGGTAAAATTCCATCTGCCGTACGGTGCTGCCATGTATTAACAATGAACGCGGGGTCATTTTAAAACAATGCGCATGTTTCTATCTCTTTTCAGTCTGGAGAAAAAAAATCGGAGGCCTTAGAACTTGAATGCACCTCGTATTAAACAGCTGTTGATTGTCACACATGTCTGTTCCTTTAGATGTGCATGGATGACCGTTAGAACAGGCATTGTAAAATAAGTACTATAAGCCTATACGGGCAAAACAACGATAATACTATACGTCAAATACGTTTGTCTCATTAACCATGTTGCGGGAATCCAAGTAATTTGGCGAGCAAGGGCCGCGTAGACAATTTGGAATATGGAGGTCTGGATCACTCCGAGAAGCGTGCACTGGTAGCCGAGATGGTGACGGTGCACATCGGAGGTGGCAGGCGGGGGAGACATCGCGGCAAGGCCTCCCCAGACTGTCACTGACTGTGCCCCTTAATAAAAAAATTTAAATTAAAAAAATGAATTTCAATAAGCGGGAAATTAGGATTAGATTCCCTGCGCGGCACAAATTTTTATGTGTCAGCAGTAGGTATTATTTCCATATCAAATACAGCCAATGTCAAAAGAATTCGAAATTGTGAATAAATTACGTAATAAACTATTTAATGTTACCGTTCTACTAGTTAAGCAACTGGATCTCCACGTGGGTACTCAGGCCCACAGTGAGCATAATACACATAATTTGTGTCTCAAATGAGGTTTTATTAACACGTTAAAATTTAAAGCGATATAAACTAGTTTTGCGAAAGCCACAATGTGTAGCACTTAAAACATTTACTGAAAAAATTAACATTTTTGGGACAGTAGCGAAAACAAGTTGGTATTAACAGAAGTGAAATCTTACAATGTCCTTTTTTCTGTGTTTCAGGTAGGTCAGTGATGAGTTCGATCTGCTTGGATTACACCTGCTTCTGCGACTTGTGCTAGTCGTGGAATGGCAATTCTTCCTGTCATGGCTGCTTAGGTATTTAAGGTAAACGAGTTTCGCTTCATTTATTTATTTCAATTTCTGAGTTCAGAGACTGAAGGCAACAATTTTTGTCTTCCATTGATTTCTGTCTTCAGCCCGTTTGTTCGGTTGAAGTTAGTTCCTCCTATGGGCTCTCTGCACGAAATCTTTGATCTTTCTCGAAGCTAAGTCTGCTTATAGTTTTCTGTTACGATATTTTATATACTAAGGACTAAGCTATTGAGAATACTATGCAATATCTTGGTTTAATCAACACATAAGGAGTTGACTAATATTACAGGTTAATTTCTGCCACATTTCACGTGAAAACGTCCCTACAAGTAGATGCTGGATTGGGCAGGCAGTCGTGTCCAAATGAGAGATAGTTTGTCTCTTAATAACTCTGAACTTCAATAACACAGCTAGAGTAGATACAGTGCAATCTTCTCATCGACACGTCTTAAGTAGCAACTAAATGTCGCCGACTGAGCGCATGAAAACTGAACCAGATAGTTTCGACTGATTGGAAGACAACCGTCCCCTTAATTAACTCATTCTTCTGAGACTATTCATTTGGAATGAGTGTACCAACTGTTCTTTTAAGGGGAGCGTGTTTGTTTCATGATGTTTGACAATTGAGGTGCTTTTTCTCTAGGATAGCTCGATATTTGCCTCCGTCTTTGTCTAAAGTGTGTGTGTGTGTGTGTGTGTGTGTGTGTGTGTGTGTTTGTGTGTGTGTGTGTGTGTTTTACAGCGTCATCGATAGGTTTCCCCTTACTTGGCTTATAACAGCACATTTTGTTGTTTATGTCTCTGTTAGCCTTCTGCAACACAGTTGATATATCAACAGTGTCTCATGTTCAGTTTTCTTAGTGATGGTAGAGCAACACGCACTGTTTGACCGTTAACAGTGTAGCAAAGGTCGTAGAGTTTTGGCAACGTGGGAACCACAACCACCAATTACAAAATTCCGAAAGACAAATTGTGTTAAAGTATCAGCTGAACTGCAGAAAAATGAGAACTACATGAACAACAAATTCTCCTGTTAAGTAAAATACACGTTAATCCTCTGATGATTGTGTAACGTCACTTGCACATGTATGAATAAAAAAAGAAACACAAAAAACTGCTTGACAGTATCCCAATTGCCTTAAAATATCGCAGTCTATCAGGCCAAAGTAAAATCAGCATTACAGAAATAGGGTACAACTGCGTAGAACATGAACTCCCATGGGAATGAGACGGTTCGAAATTTTCTTGTAACACTGGATTTTAGGGGATTAGGTACAAATACTGAGGTAGTTGGTACCTTAATATATCTCCACTTTAGTGTGTTAGTGTATCTAATAGTCTTCCCTCAAACATATTACGTAATTTACTTATATGAATGCCTGGTGTCTGTCCTCTGGACATATCCGAAAGAACAGACACCGCTTGGAATCCGTAGCTGTGATGCATATTGTGTACCTGAATGCGGAGTTGGGAGAAAGGAAAGGAATGACAAAGAACTAATGATGTCAGCTGAACTCGGACTTTGTGCGACGAGAGAATATATGGGCTGGACTAGAATCCGAAACAGGGATATCCTGATTACTAGACAATCGCATTAACAACTGCTCCAGCCAGACACCAAAGACTTCGTATCCCACCATACAAGCACCAACAATTTGCGCACTTTCGAATTCACTTTGCTCCGACATAATGCACTCATAATCACGCTTGGGAGAGCCAGCCCTGACAAAACTATCTGTTGAGCAAGATGTATGAGACAGGCGAAATATCCTCATACTTCAAGAACAATATAATAATTCCAATCCCAAAGAAAGCAGGTGTTGGCAGATGTGAAAATTACCGAACTATCAGTTTAATAAGCCACAGCTGCAAAATACTAACACGAATTCTTTACAGACGAATGTAAAAACTGGTAGAAGCCAACCTCTGGGAAGATCAGTTCGCATTCCGTAGTGTAAGGCAATACTGACCCTACGACTTATCTTAGAAGATAGATTAAGGAAGGCCAAACCTACGTTTCTACCATTTGTAGACATAGAAAAAGATTTTGACAATCTTGATTGGAATACTCTCTTTCAAATTCTGAAGGTGGCAGGGAGCGAAAGGCTATTCACAATTTGTACAGAAAACAGATGGCAGTTATAAGAGTCGAGGGGCATGAAAGGGAAGCAGTTGTTGGGGAGGGAGTGAGACAGGGTTGTAACCTCTCCCCGATGTTATTCAATATGTTTAGTGAGCAAGCATAGAGGAAACAAAAGAAAAATTCGGAGTAGAAATTAAAATCCGTGGAGAAGAAATAAAAGCTCTGAGGTTCGCCGATGACATTATAATTCTGTCGGAGACAGCAAATGACTTAGAAGTGTAGTTGAACGGAATGGACAGTGTCTTGAAAGGACGATATAAGATGAACATCAAAAAGCAAAACGCGGATAATGGAATGTAGTCGAATTATGACAGGTGATGCTGAGGGAATTAGATTAGGAAATGAGACACTTAAAGTAGTAAAGGAGTTTCGCTGTTTGGGGAGCAAAATAACTGATGATGGTCGAAGTAGAGAGGATATAAAATGTAGACTGGCAATGGCAAGGAAAGCGTTTCTGAAGAAGAGAAATTTGTTAACATCGAGTATAGATTTAAGTGTCAGGAAGTCGTTTCTGAAAGTATTTGTATGGAGTGTAGCCATGTATGGAACTGAAACATGGACGATAAATAGTTTGGACAAGAAGAGAATAGAAGCTTTCGAAATGTTTTGCTACAGAAGAATGCTGAAGATTAGATGGGTAGATCACATAACTCTTGACGAGGTATTGAACAGAATTGGGAAGAAGAGGAGTTTGTGACACAACTTGAGTAGAAGAAGGGATCGGTTGGTAGGACATGTTCTGAGGCATCAAGGGATCACCAATTTAGTAATGGAGGGCAGCGTGGAGGGTAAAAATCGTAGATGGAGACCAAGAGATGAATACGCTAGGCAGATTCAGAAGGATGTAGGTTGCAGTCGGTGCTGGGAGATGATGAAGCTTGCACAGGATAGAGTAGCATGGAGAGCTGCATCAAACCAGTCTCTGGACTGAAGATCACAACAACAACAATAACACGCTTTGAGGACATTGCACAGGTGCTCTTCGTGGTGAAACACAACAGCGCAACATGCAGGCCTCACCAGTACCTGCATTTATGTTGAAGTATGCATTTCTTGCGACATTTCCCTATTTTTATATAGCCCTTGTAGGTGGATCGTGATTACCGAGAGAAATTGATATTTTATTAGAAACTAGTTGACAAATCTGGCGTTGCCCAGGCATTCATTTTGTCAATCTTCTATTAGAAACGAAACTTCATATATACTCTTGTAGTAGACTCGTTGTGAGGCGGTCCAGGACAGTTTCTGTGGTACAATGCGAATTTGTAAACGTCTCTATTGTAACGCGTTTTCATAGTTCTAGAGACGACATACAGCTGTTCGCAGTAGAAAACTGTCAAAAGTGCTGCCAGGTGTCAGCGATTTCCTTAAGTTGACTAGATTGTAGGGGTGTCTTAGTAGTAAAGAATAAATGTATTAATACTTCATGCGTGAAGTGGCATTTTTTTGCCCATCTCACTATCTATGACTTCATATATTTTGAACTACGTGTGGTACCGTGATACGAGACGTGCTTTTTAAGGAAGGTCCGACTTGTTGTAGACACTAGTAGTTCGCGCGCATACCGCAACGAGCGCGTGCGTCGTGTACCGGCATGCCTCGGGAACAACTGTGCTCAGTTTCAGCTCTGTAGCTAACCTGTACGGTTCTGTTCTGTGCTTTCAAAATATTTAAGACTATCAACTCACCGGTCGCGTGTGAGGTCCGCAAAGTGATACGGTTTTTGTCAGAAAGGAACCTGTCTGCTGCAGAAATTGATCAACATATTTGCGAAGTGTACAGTGATACTGTTATGAGTGAAAGCAAAATGCGTAAGTGGGTAAGAGAATTCAAAGATGGCAGCGGAAACGTCCATGATCACGAACGCTCCGGTTGCCCTTCTTTGATTACAGGCAATTTGGTGACTTCAGTTGAAGCGAGGATTCGTGAGAATAGGCGCTTCACAATAACATGTCTCTCAAACGAATTTACAGATGTGTCGAGATCAGTGCTTTACAACATTGTTTCTGAACACCTAAAGTTTAGGAAACTGTGCTCCCGGTGGGTCCCAAAACTCCTAACAGAGGACCACAAAAACCAAAGATCTAAATGTGAAATGAAGCGGTTCTAGGCGCTATAGTCAGGAACCGCGCTGCTGCTATGGTCGCAGGTTCGAATCCTGCCTTGGGCATGGATGTGTGCGATGTCCTTAGGTTAGTTATGTTTAAGTAGTACTAAGTTCTAGGGGACTGATGACCTCAGATGTTAATTCCGATAGTGCTCAGAGCCATTTGAACCAACCATTACTGGTGTCTGGAGTGTCTTTTCATAGCAGGATCCCTTTGGTTGTCATCCGCTGTTCCCTTACAGCACTGTGGTGCGGTGACGATACTCTACATCGCGGCAAGTATTTCTACTGCTTGTCTTCGTGCTTGCCACACCCTACCTCGACCAGCAAAGTCGCTGCATCTCCTCCCAAATGAGAAGGTCTGGAGCATTACGGGCAGGGCCTTCCAACCATCTTGGGATTTTGACGCTCTAACACGCCAATTGGATAGAATTTGGCACTACATCCCTCAGGAGGACATCGAACATCTCTGTCAATTAATGTCAAACGAATAACTGTTTGTACAGGGTTATTACAAATGATTGAAGCGATTTCACAGCTCTACAATAACTTTATTATTTTAGATATTTTCACAATGCTTTGCACACACATACAAAAACTCAAAAAGTTTTTTTAGGCATTCACAAATGTTCGATATGTGCCCCTTTAGTGATTCGGCAGACATCAAGCCGATAATCAAGTTCCTCCCACACTCGGTGCAGCATGTCCCCATCAATGAGTTCGAAAACATCATTGATGCGAGCTCGCAGTTCTGGCACGTTTCTTGGTAGAGGAGGTTTAAACACCGAATCTTTCACATAACCCCAAAGAAAGAAATCGCATGGGGTTAAGTTGGGAGAGCGTGGAGGCCATGACATGAATTGCTGATCATGATCTCCACCACGACCGATCCATCGGTTTTCCAATCTCCTGTTTAAGAAATGCCGAACATCATGATGGAAGTGCGGTAAGGCTTCTGCTTTAACCTTTTCCGTAAGATTTTCCAAACCGTCGGCTGTGGTACGTTTAGCTCCCTGCTTGCTTTATTCGTCGACTTCCGCGGGCTACGCGTGAAACTTGCCCGCACACGTTCAACCATTTCTTCGCTCACTGCAGGCCGACCCGTTGATTTCCCCTTACAGAGGCATCCAGAAGCTTTAAACTGCGCATACCATCGCCGAATGGAGTTAGCAGTTGGTGGATCTTTGTTGAACTTCGTCCTGAAGTGTCGTTGCACTGTTATGACTGACTGATGTGAGTGCATTTCAAGCACGACATACGCTTTCTCGGCTCCTGTCGCCATTTTGTCTCACTGCGCTCTCGAGCGCTCTGGCGGCAGAAACCTGAAGTGCGGCTTCAGCCGAACAAAACTTTATGAGTTTTTCTACGTATCTGTAGTGTGTCGTGACCATAAGTCAATGAATGGAGCTACAGTGAATTTATGAAATCGTTTCAATCTTTTGTAATAGCCCTGTATAAGCACCAGAGGTGGATCAATGAGTTATTGATTTACTCAGTTTGTGAAGCTCTTTCTCTTGAATGAATCACTCAGTTTTTCTAGAAATGTAATCATTTGTTTGGATGTACATGTGCATCACATCTATTGATTCCAGTCCCATTCGGATAATTCCTTCGTGTTGCGTCATTTTTTTCTTATCTTAGAGTGTATGCACGCTATCGACCCGTGAATGTGGTCATCAGGTTCGTAATTTTCCCTCCTGCTTGAATGCGTGAATGGAATTAATATTTATTGAGCTACAAAATTGTTAAGGCTTTCGTGGCCACTTGTTGACAAACTGCCTATTGGCTTCTGTTCCATGTTCCCGCAAGACATCAAAAAGCTCTTCCATGCATGTCTCACCACGAGCTATTTCACGTGGAATGGCGATTTCTACGAACAGCTGGAAGGCGTCGCCATCGGTAGTCCTCTCAGTCCAGTGGTGGCCAACTTCTTCATGGAACAATTCGAAGCACAGGCACTGGACTCGGCGACTTGCAAACCTAAGGTGTGGTACAGGTACGTCGGTGATACTTTCGTGGTGTGGAGCCATGGTGAAGAACAGCTCGGTGAATTCCTGAGACACTTGAACAGACTCCATGCCAACATAACATTTACCATGGAAGTAGAAAAGGACAAGAAACTGCCATTTCTAGATGTGCTGGTCACAAGGGACGGCAAAAACCTGGGACACAGCGTGTATCGAAAACCGACACACACGGACCGATACCTGCACAAACTGTCAAACCACCACCAGAGCCAGAAAAGAGGCATGATTAGTACGCTCGTAACGAGAGCAGGACGTGTATGAGAGCCTCAACACCTCAAAAGAAAAATGCAACACCTGGAAACTGTTCTGAGGAGCAATGGGTACTCCACAAATTACATTAGAAGTGTAACAGAGCCAAACACTCGGCGAAGTAGGGAACCAGAAAAAGAGATGTCGGGTACGGCCTTTCTGCCATACATTCCCAGAGTGACGGACAGAATCGGCCGTATATTGCGCAAACACGGCGTAAAGACGATTTTCAAACCGACAAGGAAGATCAAAGAGTGTCTTAGATCGGCGAAGGAGAAAAGAGACCCACTTGCAATGTCGGGAATATACCGTATACCTTGCTCATGCGGAAAAGTTTATGTCGGAATGACTGGACGATCCATTAACACCAGGATCAAAGAGCATAAGCGCCATTGCAGGTTGGGGGAGGTGGAGAAATCGGCCGTGGCAGAGCACGCACTGAATGAGACCGACCACGTAATAAAATTCGCCGGCACGGAAGTTCTGGCTGTAGAGAAGCACTATCACACGCGCTTGTTCAGAGAAGCTGTAGAAATCCAAAAACACGCGAACAGTTTCAACAACAAAGAGGAAAGCCTTAAGGTAAACGGATCCTGGCTTCCCGTACTGCAGCGAACGACCGTCGCAGGTAGCAAGAGGAGAACCGCACCGGAAATGACCGCGGAGAAGCCCTCGGACGTTGGCGCGCCAGGTACATATAGCCTGCGGGCGCGAGCTCGCCTCCGGCTCCAGTTCACCACCGGCAGTGGAGGGTGAAGCTTTGACAATGCCAGCCACTCGTGCTGGCGAAACGTCAGAAAAATCTTTATTGAGCTATTAGGCACGTTTTCTTTGTGAAGGCTGCACGAAACAGTCACGAGGAACTCTCCACTCGTGTGTGACACCATGCAGAAAAGTCTCAGGAGAGATCTGGCTGGGACCCCCGTAGCAAGTCGCATCTGCAGAGATGTTGTGGCGGCCGCGGCGGCCGTATCGCGCACCACCAGCCAACCAGCCCACTCGCGACACACGAGCCTTCACTGCCGGCGAGATTAATTCGTCGCACGCGCCGCGGGGACAGTGCCGCGCCCCGGAACGCTCGCCGCCTCTGTCCATCAAAGCGGCGCCCCCGCCGCGGTACACGCGGCCGAATCTCGCGGCCCGTCGGCAATAACGAGGACATCCGGCGTGTCACATGCCGCGGCCGCGCACACAAATAGAAGACCGCTTTATCTCGCCGCAATTGGGCCGCCAGCTCCGAATAGCTTGCCGAGTAGACCTCCTGTGCCGCAACCGTTGTATAACATCTCGCTTCGCGACGCGTTTCGGACTGCGAAAGCTGGAAAAGACTTAGCACAACCACAACAAATAACCATCGCACCCTCTTCAGAGTCATGCGAAGCATTAAGGTTGCCCGCATCGAGACAATGTGAAGATTTTAAGATTATATTTACGTGGTGGTATCCGAATGTTTCCGAAATACAGGACTATTACAAATGATTGAAGCGATTTCATAAATTCACTGTAGCTCCATTCATTGACATATGGTCACGACACACTACAGATACGTAGAAAAACTCATGAAGTTTTGTTCGGCTGAAACCGCAATTCAGGTTTCTGCCGTCAGAGCGCTCGAGAGCGCAGTGAGAGAAAATAGCGACAGGAGCCGAAAAGCGTATGTCGTGATGAAATACACTCATATCAGTCAGTCATAACAGTGCAACGACACTTCAGGACAAAGTTCGACAAAGATCCACCAACTGCAACCTCCATTCGGCGATGGTATGCGCAGTTTAAAGCTTCTGGATGCCTCTGTAAGGGGAAATCAACGGGTCGGCCTGCAGTGAGCGAAGAAACGGTTGAACGCGTGCGGGCAAGTTTCACGCGTAGCCCGCGGAAAATTGGCTCATGCCACAACTGGAGACCGACAGCGCCGACTTCATCTTTCAACAGGATGGTGCCCCACGGCACTTCCATCATGATGTTCGGCATTTATTAAACAGGAGATTGGAAAACCGATGGATCGGTCGTGTTGGAGATCATGATCAGCAATTCATGTCATGGTCTCCACGCTCTCCCGACTTAACCCCATGAGATTTCTTTCTGTGGGGTTATGTGAAAGATTCAGTGTTTAAACCTCCTCTACTAAGAAACGTGCCGGGACTGCGAGCTCGCATCAACAATGCTTTCGAACTCATTGATGGGGACATGCTGCGCCGAGTGTGGGAGGAACTTGATTATCGGCTTGATGTCTGCCGAATCACTAAAGGGGCACATATCGAACGTTTGTGAATGCCTAAAAAAACTTTTTGAGTTTTTGTATGTGTGTGCAAAGCATTGTGAAAATATCTCAAATAATAAAGTTATTGTAGAGCAGTGAAATCGCTTCAATCATTTGTAATAACCCTGTAGAGTGCCTGAGAAAGAAAGTGAATAATCCAGAACGAAACGAAAATTCACAGGTTGAGAGAGTGTGTGCTGTTAATTCAGTGATTAAGGAACCGAGCCAAATTTATAAGAAACTTGGCAGAGTGAGGCCACTTATCACTATGATGCTGCATCCCCTCTGATTTGGATGCATGCAGATTTAGGAACATTCTACTCTCATGCTCATAAATTAAGCATAATGATTATACATTGTGAAACGACGCTCTGGTGGGCGGTTTGCGGGTTTAAATCACCTCGGGGTACGACCATGCGGTGCATTTGACTTGCAGTCGTCGCACAGTGGCGCTGGCAGCAGTCCACATACGCAGAGGTGTGTTGGTGCATGTCAGAGTACGGTGCAGCGAGTAAGTGTGCAAACGTTTTCAGATGTGCTGATCGTGACTGTGTGTTGCAAATGGCTCAAAGAACACGTATTGATGAAGTTGTGAGGGGTAGAATACTAGGACGACTGGAGGCTGGTCAAACACAGCAGGTCGTAGCACGGGCCCTCCGTGTGTCGCAAAGTGTGATCTCAAGATTATGGCAACGATTCCAGCAGACAGAAAACGTGTCCAGGCGCTACGGTACGGGACGTCCACAGTATACAACACCACAAGAAGACCTATATCTCACGAACAGTGCCCGCAGGAGGCCACGGAGTACTGCAGGTAGCCTTGCTTGGGACCTTACTGCAGCCACTGGAACAGTTGTCTCCAGACATACAGTCTACAGACGACTGAACAAACATGGTTTATTCACCTGGAGACCTGCAAGGTCCATTCCACTGACCCCTGGTCACAGGAGAGCCCATAAACCCTGATGTCAGAAACACTGTAAATGGTCAGTGGAACAGTGGTCCCAGGTTATATTCACAGACAGTCCAGGTATAGTCCGAACAGTGATTCTCGCCGGGTTTTCATCTGGCGTGAACCAAGAACCAAATACCAACCCCTTAATGTCCTTGAAAGGGACCTGTATGGAAGCCATGGTTTGATGGTGTGGGGTGGGATTAGGATTGGTGCACGTACACCCCTGCATGTCTTAACAGAGGAACTGTAATAGGTCAGGTGTATTGGGATGTCATTTTGCACCACTATGTCCGCCTTTTCAGGGGTGCAGTGGCTCCCACCTTCCTCCTGATGTATGATAACGCACGGCCCCACCGAGCTGCCATCATGGAGGAGTACCTTGAAACAGAAGATATCAGGCGAATGAAGTGGCCTGCCTGTTCTCCAGACCTAAAACCCATCGAGCACGTCTGGGATGCTATCGGCAGACGTATCGCTGCACGTCTTCAAACCCCTAGTACACTTCAAGAGCTCCGAAAGGCACTGGTGCAAGAATGGGAGGCTATACCTCAGGAGCTGCTCATCAACCTGATCCAGAGTATGCCAACCCGTTGTGCGGCCTGTGTACGTGTGCATGGTGATCATATCCCATATTGATGTCGGGGTACAAGCGCAGGAAACAGTGGCGTTTTGTAGCACATATGTTTCGGGACGGTTTTCTCAACTTATCACCAATACTGAGGACTTACAGATCTGTGTCGTGTGTGTTCCCTATGTGCCTATGCAATTAGCGACAGTTTTGTGTAGTGCCACGTTGTGTGGCACCACATTCTGAAATAATCCCTAATTTATGAGCATGAGAGTAGTTTTATTACCGGTAGGTTCGATCAACTCGCGTTTTGTTATCGAAATGAAATTTCCTGGGAGATTAAAACTGTATCCACACCAAGACTCGAACTCAGGACCTTTGCCTTTCGTGGACCAGTGATCTACCAGGCACGACTCTCAATCCTTCCTCACAGCTTTATTTGTGGCAGTGCCTCGTCTCCCAGCTTCCAAACTTCATTGAAGCTCTCCAAGGAAACTTGCAAGACTAGCATCCCTGGAAGAAAGAATATGGCGGAAACATGGCTTAGCCACAATCTGGGGGATGTTCCCAGTATGAAATTTTCACGTTTCAGTGGAGTGTGCGCTTATATGAAACCTCTGTGACAGATTAAAACTGTGGCCCTTTCCCGGGAAAGTGCTCCTCCAGGTGAGATACCCAAGCACAACAGACGACCCATCCTCACAGCTTTGCTTCCACCAGTACCACATCTCCTACAACTTGGGTCCTTTGCCTTAAGCAGGCAAGTGCTCTGCCAACTGATCTACCTAGGAATGACTCACGACCCATCCTCACAGCTGTACTTCCACCAGTATCTCATCTCCAGCCTTCCAAATTACACAGGAGTTTTCCTGCGAAACTTGTGAGACTAGTACACCTGGAAGAAACGATATAGCAGAGACATGGCTTAGACACAGCCTTAGGAATGTTTTCTTCACTATGAGGTACTGAAGGAAGTAAAGTTGTGACGACGGATTGTGAATCGTGCTCGGGTAGCACAGTCGGAGGCAGTTTGCGCTTAGCAGCGGTGTGGTGCAGACGTCTTGTTTGCGTCCCGCCAGCGGCGCTGCGCACAGGCAGTTGTTCACTTCCTATCTGTTACGAGTCGTTAGACACACGTTCTAAAGATGTCGCACTCCTGTAGAGAGGCAACAATCCAAATCACTTTTCAGCAGGATCACGCCGGACTACACGCATAGAGGTTGGACGATTCCTAAGGGACGATCTACATCAGGATCCCCTGGACATCATGAGCATCCGCTTCTCATTTACGGTCGCGTCGTTTACCTCAAAATGATAAATGTCGAGGTGTGCATAACTATCTTGAACAATTTCGTGAACTCACTAAAGTTCAAATACTCCGATGGTCACGTCGGGTGGTTACAGTGGGCCATGCAGACCTGGCTTGTGCACACTTATTTTTTGAATTCCCCTTTGAGCTACCGGCCGACGTCGTAACTGCGGCTTCCCGACTGTAAGCCGACGTGGTCACGTGGCCGATAAACGGCAGACGTTTGAGACTTGTAAGACGTACAGTGGTGTCCACCAAATAAAAATCGAACTGACAAAACACGTCCCATCCAATATTAATGTACGATGGCCAGCGAGGAACGCCATTTCAGGGCAGAGTGTATTCAACGCCGGCTGACGCAAACTCCGATCGGAGAATCGGCGCTACCGGTGCAGACGGCGATCCTCTACCTCAACTACTTCAAATCGGCGAAGACATCCCAATGTACGAAGAATCCACCGATCATCTGCAGGTGCTGACGTCCTGCCGCTTCAGCGAGGACATGACCCACCACAAGCAACCACAACACTCCCACACTCACACCCACCGTCAACGGGCGAACTTCAAGAAAAGATGGACATCGACAACAGGATCTGACGACTTCGGCCTTCCTTGCTGAGGTAGCGACCCCGACCGATCAACATCGTAACTCCAGTACTCCAATGTCCTTAAGCAAATATCACCTCCAAACACAAAAAGCGACGGCGTGCACCTTCCGACGATTGCCTCTTTCGCACTACGGAACAGGAAGGTGACGGCGTCGCGAAGGGTGAGCCCGCAGCGAGGGCCTGCGACCTGACACCGTCCACACTCCAGAAGCGGTCCTCTTATCTCCTCTCGACCTGCTGGCTACGACACCAAGCGAAGCTGGCACTCCCGTAATTGAAGGCGCCTACTACACCAAATTAGAGGAGTGATACCAGATCACCGGCTGCAGACTTTGAAATTCCTCCAGATGTGTACCCAGCGCATTCCGCACGTTGTACAGGCACTTCCAATTACGAGCCCAATGGCCCACAGTATTATAGCGACTCTAGGCTACTTTATTAGCACAGAACTGTTGTTCAAAATTGGATATGGATCCCTCATCCTCCCTAAGCACAGGGGAAGACTAGTAAACGTTTACGATGGAGCAGTGACCTTGTTCGTTAGTTCACGTTTACGATTATGGCATCTCTGTCCCACCAGCCTCACGAGCTTGCTGCTGGAAGCTTTAGCGCCTAGCTCCCTCAGTGTTGTTACGAAACATCACAGCACCCTTCTTCTACCTTTGGCGTTTTTATTTGGAACTCAGTTACACAAACGACGCTTTCCTGGCTGCAGCCTTGCGTTGGCGAAGGAGATCTACTGCGCCCTGAAGTGGAGACGACAACAGAGTGTGGTGGAAACGAAATAGCCCAGCATGCGCTGGCGTGTCGTGTGGCGGGCAGTCCACGCATTCATACTCGGGTCTGACGTCCAGTCCATGTGGTATGTGATAGTCAATAGGAAACAGATCACACAGGAACGTCTACGTAAAATTAACATAGCGGAACCCCCTAGCTACGTGGAATGTGATGCGACTGATACGAGCGAACATCGCCTTAGCTACGGAGAGGCCGCGGCCGTCCTGTCGCCGGCAGGGGTGGCCGAGCGGTTCTAGGCGCTACAGTCTGAAACCACGCGACCGCTACGGTCGTAGGTTCGAATCCTGCCTCGGGCATGGATGTGTGTGATGTCCTTAGGTTAGTTAGGTTTAAGTAGTTCTCAGTTCTAGGGGACTGATGACCTCAGAAGTTAAGTCCCATAGTACTCAGAGCCATTTGAACCATTTGAGCCGTCCGGTACTTCGTCAAACAAATATTGGCTTTCCTAATGCGGCTAACACCGACACGCGTCACCGCTCAAATTTTACTTCATCTGGACAAAACGTACCATGGAAGGACTAGGACCAACGTCATCACGTGGGTCCGAGGCCATGTGGTCTTATTATTCAGTGACAGCCCAAATGATTTACTTGATTTCTGCAATTATATGCAGTAACACCATTTTGCGGCAGTTAACAACGCTAAATATAGACAATACTTTTCGAACTACCTCTGAAGTGCTCTACACAAACCGCCAAGCAGCTGGATTTCCATGGCGAGAGTCGATGAACATGGTGTAATGCACACGACTTTAGAACGAACAACGGTGACCTAACAAAAAATATGAGAAGACACGATAGGGTGATCATCCTACACCAGGACCCTAGATGCAATTGCTAGTAGAGTGAATGTTTATTTTCTTTCAATCGGACTGCTGACGTCCATTTTCTTTTCCACAAAAAAAAATAAAAAGTAAAAATAAATCAAGAAAAAAATTAATATAAAATAAAACAAAATTTTTGCTTCTGGATAGCGTTCAGTTCGTTCTTTCCTCCCGAACTCCTCTTCATCCCTTCTTCACTTTGATGCGAAGATGACGCCGTGACCAGGCGTCTACTGTCGATCCCTGCCCACTCTGCCCCCCCCCCCCTCCCCCCTCGCCCTTGACCCACTACCAAACGATCCTAATCCGGGATGGAGTTGAGTAAAAAAAAAAAAAAAACTCCGCGTTGGAGTTTCGGTCCGCACAAAGTTTTAATCAGCCAGGAAGTTTCATAGCGCCGCATATTCTGTTGTGGAAATGTTCCGTGAATCCAAATGGGAATTTCTGGAGAGAAGAAAACGTTCTTTTCGTGAAACAATACTCAAAGAGTTTAGAGAACCGACATTTGCCACAGACTGCATAACGATCCTAGTGTCACCAGTCGACATTTCGGACGTCGAAGAGAAGAGAAATAAGGGCTCGTAAAGAAGAATATTTACAGTTGCTGCATTTGCGAACAGTATCGGAAAGGGAATGACTGGTAGTGGTACAAGGTACCCTGTGTCACGCACCATATGTTAGCTTGCGGAGTACGTACGTAGATGTTGGTTACAAATGAAAAAGTGCGACAGTAGACAGTAATGGAAGTTGTCGCAGGTTTCTCCACTTTACACTACGTGAAGCTAACATAATATCTCTTTGTGGTTTTGTTTTAAGTGTGACATAAAGTCGACTGTCGGGATTTTATTACCATGTCACCGCCCTCCATATGCCGCTCCTGAGAGGTAATTAGCTAGCTGGCAGAAGGTGAGCAAATGCCGTCTCCCCTCCCCCACTCGCACCGAGCACGCACGTCTCCCGTGTACCGGGGTCCCGACCTCAGCCTGCCTCACCACGCTCCACCGTTGCACGGGACGTTGCGTAAATCGGGCAGGTGGCCCAGTTTCATAAGCACGCACTCAGTGGCTTCTCATTTGTCTTCGCCGTCATATCTGTGCCGCGTGTACGGTTAAATTTATCTTAAGCGCCGCCTCACGCACGCCACTTACCACCTGCCCGTCAGCTGATGCTGGCGCCGCCTGTCGACAACGTCTCACAGGGGGGGCTGGTCATTCCGTCCACGTCCTCCACGGCAAACAACGATCAGTTGCCTTGCCCGTCTGATTTCGACGGGTGTCAGCTGCTAATTAATTACTGCCTTCTGCGGGCCGGCCGGCACTCACGTCGAGCAGAACCCGTTTCGAAATAGAGAACATCAGGATGGAAAGTCCCATACTCACTAATGAGCCTCGAGAGCAATTCTGAACCCACTTCTGTAGCTTGGTAAGATCGTTAGTGGAGGTGGTTTATCACTGCTTTCAGGCCTCTGGTTTGAGTGGTAACTGAGTCCTCTCTATGCTGTGCCAGCACTGTGACGTAACTCGTTTCAGCGCGTTGAGTGGAATCTATGTTACAACCTCACTTAGTCACTAGATATTGCTGTGATGAGTTACATAGTTACTGTCGGCTAAAGGGAACGCTGTGAGGCAAAATGCTGTCATAGACTTTCTAATAACTATTTTCTTTCGGGTTCACAATTGCCGACCCAAGTTTATAGGGAAGAGTTTTGTACTTTGGAACATGTTTCAGACTTTCGAGTCCAACCAGACGGGTAACAGAAGTTTAATACACATCGTGTAACGGGTTCAAGTGCAGACGTTTCTGTTGGTGACTGAAGACGATGTACTGAACAACATTATACCAGTATTTACATCATTTGCAGACTAAAAGTCGTATATTTTCAGGTTTGATAGTTCCTCCAAGTGCCCGTGGCAAGGGCAAGCCATAAACATTTTCTTATCTTCGCCTGGGCAGTAGCTCAAGTGTTACAATGTGGACGCTTGAAGGCAAAACGGTCAGTCTATCACGACAGGCGTAGTCCACTAATAAGTAATCCTACCCAAGCAATAAACTTAGTTTCCGATCGGCTATGAATATGTTATAGCGTAGAGCAAAATAAGAAACAAAATAATTGAGTTTAGTATTTTTAAATGAATACGTGCATACATGAGTACAACGATATAGATATTTCTGACAAATGCGCATTTCGAATATCTCTGAATCATACATGATTGAATTTGGTTCTAACGGTGCTATACGTTTTGCTGTTAGCCAGATGTCAACATGAAATCCGAAAACTAAAACTCAATTTTTTTTTTCAAGAGTGTGTTTCACCCTCTTAACGGCCGCATGGACACGTATAAAAAATACGAGTCTTATTTTGCTCTGCGTCACAACGTATTCGGAGCCGATCAAAATCGAAGTGTACGACTTGGGTAGGTTTAATATGTTAGTGGTGCAGTTATGACCGTGCAGAAAACATCAGAGCGTAAAGTTTGTGACGTGCTTTTGTGAAAACAACCAACACACTGTATACATATTAAGGTACAATATGTAAAAAACATCTGCACTTATATCCGTTTCATTCAGTACTTTCTTATTTCACTTCTTTTGTGCTTTGAAGTTATCCATATCGATCTTCTGGAACCAATCACAAGCATTGCTCCAATTCATTACATAGACTGTCTCCGAGCTGCAAAGGAACAGCCAGGAGAATCTCACGGGAGAAAGTTTTGTTCTGCAAGACAACCCTAAGACTCACATTTCAGATACCACCATGCAAGAGATTAGGAGGCTGAAACTCGCGACAGTATGTACCGCATCCGCCACAATATCCAGATTTAGCGCTTTGTGCTTTTCAGCTGTTACCTGAAATGAAAAGAGACATTCGCATACATCACAGTGGCACGACTGAATAAATTCAGGCAGCAATCGGGACCTGATTGTGGAAATAGAAGCTGGAGTTATTCCATGACAGCGGCGTGAAACTTGCTTATCTTCAGCAAAAATGTATTCATTTATCCGATTTTTATGTCGAGAAGTGGAAGTATATAATTTCAGGCGGAGTTATAAGGGAACTTTGTGCGTTTCATTTACTAAAATATTCACACCATGTTTGCTATCCCTTTTTCTGAGACCTGTTTTGCCAAAAAATTTAATTTCGTGTTTTATTCTGAGTTAAAAGAAACTGTGAATTCTGTTGAAAATATGAGAACGCGAGCAACCAACGATAATATACTATATACTACTGCAATAGCGCTTTATCGTCTCTGGAAAATGCGGAAGGTTTATTCCTTGCAATTTTTCATATTAACAGGGAGAGAATTGTAATGAACTGGGAATAATATTGAATGCTGTCCTATTACTGGAGGATATCATGATCGATCAGTAATTGTCAGAATTACTTTTATGTATACTTGGGGGTGGGGATATTCAGCCGCCAAGTAATTGTTAAAATTCATGGTGAAACCTTCAGCTGTCATTTATTTTGCACAATTCGTTACTAGTTTCGGTCAATGACCATTATGCCAGCTAAGCTTGATGTGCCATCTAAGCTTGCCCGAAACTAGTGGAGAATTATGCAAAATAAATGACAGTTGAAGGTTTCACTGTGAATTGTCAGAATTACGTTTAGGGCTAGAAAATTAAAGAGACGTAGAAAGTTAACAAGTCATTGGTACATATAACTTTCTCACATAGTTTCCAAAGGTGTCTAAGCATTTTCTTCCATAGATAGTTCAATCTGTAGAAAATGGCATAAAATAAATTGGAATCTAGGTCTACGGGCCACGTAACTACAGCCTTCTCTTATGTTAGGGAAAGTTAGGACTGGTTTTAGGAATATTTTAGTTTCAGATACGCGTCCAGCGTTTTTCTCCCAATTTCCTGAACCTCAGTTCTCATGTTTAAAGATTTATTTCTATACAAGTTCTGGAGATATGTAAAGGAGCCAACATCACAGTCTTTGTCTTTCGAACAAATCATTTGAGTACGTAATTTCATTTCATAAGTACAACTAATCAACAGTCGATTGATCCTCCACGCAGAGCGTCGCAGTGGCACAGATGCGGACTCATTCGCTGGAAACCACACTCACATAAAGCAAAGGTATTCAGACTCAACTTCAATGGAGGCAACATGGCTTAAGTGTTAACTAACTGAACTTAAGTGAGAAAATTTCTTTGCTGTGCTATTCACAAGAAAGAGGGAGAGTGAGCGCGCTTTTGTTGCACCAAGTTTATTTAATGAGACAGATAATATCTGCGTCATGTTATATATGATTGTAGAAATATAACACCCATCACTCGCACTGTCTGTGGAGGCATTAGTTATCATTCAACTCTCGAATCCTCGTACTATCTTAGTTGTCTACGTAGATACTACGAGAGTGGTAACGTAACAAATAGTTTCCGAGGAAAGGGTTATTCAGGAGATTAAAGAGGCGAATAAAATTAACTAGCCACTGATGCATATTATTTTTCCTCATAGTCATCATGAGTGTCTAAGCATTTTTTTTCGTTGAAAGTGGCGCAAAAGAAATTGGAGTCCAGGTCTAGGGGTCAGCCTCCTCAACGTCTCTATTGGATCTGAAGCAGCGACCGGTCAGGTGCTTCTTTAACGGTCCGAAGAGATCGGCTAGTGCGAGATCTAACATATACGCAGGTTGTTCCAGTCCGTTTATAGGAAACAGCTGACCTAATCACGCGTAACAGAGCACCTACACGGTCGGGTGTTGTGCAACAACGCGACACCTTTCGAAAGCAAATCCAGTCGTTTCTTGCGAACCGCCATCTCAAACAGTTCCACGAACTGGCAGCATTCACAGTCTCTCCACATGGGAGGAAATCAACCAGTAGCACACCCTGGGCTTTCCAAAATACTGTAGGCTTAATTTTCTTCTCGGATACCGTTGTTTTGAACTTTCTCAGGCCGGCTTGTTTCCATGACACTGAAGTTTTCTTAGTTCCAGGTGTCACATCAGACACCTACGTTTCTTTCCATATGACCATAGGTATCCACCTGATACCGCATTAAATTCTGTACGGGCAATTCCCTTCTGACAGATTTTGATCTCGTTCGAAAGTTGCAGCGGTACGCAGCGAGAACACCTCTTCCGGTAGTCCAATGTGTTGTGCACGATACCTGCTGCAGTGCCAACGGAAATGTCGAGCTCGTCATGCTGTCTTCCTCACATGAACTTCCTATTAGAGAACTCAGGTAGTAGCCTCGCGGAAATGTTGACTCGTAGCATACTTCTACATGTACACTCCTGGAAATGGAAAAAAGAACACATTGACACCGGTGTGTCAGACCCACCATACTTGCTCCGGACACTGCGAGAGAGCTGTACAAGCAATGATCACACGCACGGCACAGCGGACACACCAGGAACCGCGGTGTTGGCCGTCGAATGGCGCTAGCTGCGCAGCATTTGTGCACCGCCGCCGTCAGTGTCAGCCAGTTTGCCGTGGCATACGGAGCTCCATCGCAGTCTTTAACACTGGTAGCATGCCGCGACAGCGTGGACGTGAACCGTATGTGCAGTTGACGGACTTTGAGCGAGGGCGTATAGTGGGCATGCGGGAGGCCGGGTGGACGTACCGCCGAATTGCTCAACACGTGGGGCGTGAGGTCTCCACAGTACATCGATGTTGTCGCCAGTGGTCGGCGGAAGGTGCACGTGCCCGTCGACCTGGGACCGGACCGCAGCGACGCACGGATGCACGCCAAGACCGTAGGATCCTACGCAGTGCCGTAGGGGACCGCACCGCCACTTCCCAGCAAATTAGGGACACTGTTGCTCCTGGGGTATCGGCGAGGACCATTCGCAACCGTCTCCATGAAGCTGGGCTACGGTCCCGCACACCGTTAGGCCGTCTTCCGCTCACGCCCCAACATCGTGCAGCCCGCCTCCAGTGGTGTCGCGACAGGCGTGAATGGAGGGACGACTGGAGACGTGTCGTCTTCAGCGATGAGAGTCGCTTCTGCCTTGGTGCCAATGATGGTCGTATGCGTGTTTGGCGCCGTGCAGGTGAGCGCCACAATCAGGACTGCATACGACCGAGGCACACAGGGCCAACACCCGGCATCATGGTGTGGGGAGCGATCTCCTACACTGGCCGTACACCACTGGTGATCGTCGAGGGGACACTGAATAGTGCACGGTACATCCAAACCGTCATCGAACCCATCGTTCTACCATTCCTAGACCGGCAAGGGAACTTGCTGTTCCAACAGGACAATGCACGTCCGCATGTATCCCGTGCCACCCAACGTGCTCTAGAAGGTGTAAGTCAACTACCCTGGCCAGCAAGATCTCCGGATCTGTCCCCCATTGAGCATGTTTGGGACTGGATGAAGCGTCGTCTCACGCGGTCTGCACGTCCAGCACGAACGCTGGTCCAACTGAGGCGCCAGGTGGAAATGGCATGGCAAGCCGCTCCACAGGACTACATCCAGCATCTCTACGATCGTCTCCATGGGGGAATAGCAGCCTGCATTGCTGCGAAAGGTGGATATACACTGTACTAGTGCCGACACTGTGCATGCTCTGTTGCCTGTGTCTATGTGCCTGTGGTTCTGTCAGTGTGATCATATGATGTATCTGACCCCAGGAATGTGTCAATAAAGTTTCCCCTTCCTGGGACAATGAATTCACGGTGTTCTTATTTCAATTTCCAGGAGTGTACATCACAGGGTGAGGCAAATAAAAGTGTCAGGGACGAGTGGATACGATTGGACGCATTAACGGAGGAGGAAAAGACCTACAGTTCTATCCAACAGGACAGAGCAACTGCCGATACAGTCGGCCGAACTTTAGAGCACATTTACACAATCTTCCCGCCTAACAGATTTGTTAGCAGAGGTCAGTCTGGTTGCGGCCCTAGCTGGCCACCCACGTTGCCTAAACTGTTAGTGTGCGGTTACCTTGCGTGGAGAGCCCTCAAGTCTAAGGTGTATCGCAACAACCCCCATTATTTTTAAGAACTGCAGAAGAACATTTCGAAAGAGACTGCAGCAATTCCAAGAGTCCGTTTTTGATACGCCTTCAGCAGCTTACTGACCAGGGCCGAAAAGTTCCATCTGAATTATGGTTACTTTCAACATCTACTGTAGTAAGGTTAGTACCATATTTCTTCTCCTATACTGTGTTTTTTGTACCCTAGAACTCTGTTCTCCGGGCCGCTTTTATTTACCTCACCTTTGCAAGCCATCTTAGGTGTGTGGCAGAACGTGCTTGTGTACGCCTTTCACTTCCCCCATGCCTTTTCCTGTCACACCGAGCGAGGTGGCGCAGTGTTTAGGACACTAGACTCGCATTCGGGAGGGCGACGGTTCAACTCCACCTCCGGCCATTCAGATTTAGGTTTTCCGTGATTTCCCTAAATCGCTCCAGGCAAATGCCGGGATGGTTCTTTCGAAAGGGCACGGTCGGTTTCCTTCTTCATCCTTGACGCATCCGAGCTCGTTTTCCGTCTCTACTGATCACGATGTCGACGGGAGGTTAAACGCAATCTTCCTTCCTCGTTCATGTCACGAATAGCTCGCGGTTCAAATGGTTCTGAGCACTATGGGACTTAACATCTGAGGTCATCAGACCCCTAGAACCTAGAACGACTTAAACCTAACTAACCTAAGGACATCACACACATCCATGCCCGAGGCAGGATTCGATCCTGCGACCGTAGCAGTCGCGCGGTTCCGGATTGAAGCGCCTAGAACCGCTCGGCCACCGTGACCGGCTAGTAGGCCGCGGCAAGAACGATTGTTGGTAAACCTTCGTGTGAGTTCGAATCTTTAGTTTTACCCTCATAGTCTATTCTAGAGGTATACGTACGCTCTTGGAACTAACAGTGAACTGCACCGAGATACAGAAAGCCTCTGCTGCAGCGTCTGCCACTGTATTTGCCTGACCATTTCCGTGACGCTTTCGGGCTTACTAAATGTACCTGTAACGACAAGCGGTGCTATACCTTGATTTTTGTCTATTTGCTCTATTAATACTATCTGGTATGGATTCCAGATTGACGAGCAAAACTGAGTTAAAATTTTTTGGAACACGCTCGAGTAACAACAGCGATCTTTGTAATGTTGTAACTCAGTTTTGATCGCATTTAAATTGCTTAATTTCATTTTTAGATTGCTGGTTTCGAACTTCTAAGAGATCATCTTCAGATATTACATTCTTCAATGACAGTAGGAACAGCTGGCGTGGAGTAGCTCCATCTATGTAGGCGTGGACAACGCTTTAACAATTTAAATGCGATCACGACTGTATTTATTGAAATAGGTTACAACAGTTCAGCTATTGATCGTTCGAGAGTTGTGTAAGGTACCTTATTTGTGGGTGGACTCTACTTCCTGAAGATTCTTGCAATGAATCTCCGGCAGCTGTTATTAGTGATCCATATCGATTACTTACATGGACATTCTATATAGCGAAAGACATTGATTACCTGCATGTCGCTTGCGATACCATTGTAAACCAAAGTTAAGTATTGTCAATCTAATTTATTGTAATAAAAACCATTAATGTGATTTGTTTGAATTGTATAGCTGTCCGTGAATGCAGCATCCTTTAGGCACCCTATAAGAGACAACTGGGCATGACCCTACACTTTTAATTTTGTTCTGATGGGAGATTTGGTATTGTGATGATTCTTTATTGGCAATACACTCCTAATCCGATGTCTTTGTTCTTTACTCTTCGTGCTAAAGGCTGATCTTGGGCCCTTCTGTTTTATTAAATTATCCGGTGATTTTTTGTTTCGTGTCTGCAATCTACCGCTACTTGTTGACCTCAAGGGTGTTGAAGACTTCCGTGACAATTTTGACTTGTATACTTCTGCAGCTGCCTGTCTCCGTTGAAAGAATTGTGATTTACTCCTCTAACGTATAGAAGTTTTGTATATGACAGAAGTCGAATACTTGAATGTTTTTGTTTGGGTGAAACTGATGAGATTTTTGGAGAACTTTGCATGGGGGCTTAATTAAATAAGAATGCAAATATTTTTAGTAGCTGTCTGTCCGATTACGCTAGTCTCGTAAACGGTTGGCCCTGACTAGTAATTGTTACGCTATCTGACTGCATAGAACAACAACAAAGAATGAAATGAAAATTTTCGTTAACACAATTAATTAATTAAGTCCCCAGCAACTATGAAACCTACAAAACCAAAGCACAAGTATAACTGTTCTGTATGTGGAAGTATGACTCAACGCACATCTGGCACGGTTCTTCTTCAACAAGACAAGAATTTTTAAGTACAATTTATATTGAAGTAATAAAAAAAATTAGAAATACTATAATTGCGCAAGAAAACCAGAATTACACTCTAATACAAGAACACAAGCCAGATGCTTTGTTGACTGAACCTGTAATGATGCGTTATTTGAAACACAGAAATAATAAAAAGAAAATAGTGTTTTGTTACCTTCATATATATTGACGAAATGCACTCTGATCATTACAATCTCTCCATTAGAACAAAATCTGCTCTCTCTCCCATCAAACAACTGCATGAAACATGGAACAAACACTCGGCAAGAACTGCCTGCCGCTACTTCTCAATAATCACTGCCAGTGGAGGCGGCGGAACAAAACTCTCTGGCGCGATCTCTGGCGCTGTGGCTCAGTGTAGCCACCTTTCAACTTCTTCAGACCCTACGGATTCGTAATACGCTACTTCTGAAAGTTGGTGGCTGCAAATCACTGTTAAGTCGATGCCTTGAGGAACGTTCACATTTGTGGAGAGCAGGTGAATCAGAGGAGCTCTACCTTGATCGTTTGTGATTTCCACTATATTTTCTAGATACTTCGACGAAGCTTTCGCAGACAAAGTGTTTATGCCATAACTTTAAAATTGTGTGTGGGATAGTTAGGTATTTATTTAATTTATTGTTGTATCTCGTTCTGGGCCTAATTTAGTGTTTCTTATTTTCCTTACGGCTATTGATAACGACTATCCAGTTAAAACCGGCATAACCATCAACACTTTATATTAGCAGTGACTGAAATAAACTTTATAGTTAAAAAGCGTTCACTGGATACGAAAATTCCTAGTCTCTGTCTCCTACAGCATCTACGGGAACGTCTAGGACCGTGCAAATTATTTCCTCGTGACTTTACACATGTGGTAACATCCTGTCCCTTCTTCTTGTCAGTATTTGCCGTATGTCCCTTTCTTCGACACAACGAAACACCGTTCGGTCGCGACGTAGACGAACATTGTTGCAATGAGAACTCTAGTCTCCACCAGATCGAACCCCGTCTCTAATGACCTCGTTGTCGACGGGACGTTAAACACTAACCACCACCACCACCAGCAGATCGAACCATTTATGTAAATGCGTAACACCGTCGCTGTGACCTACCTACTGTGAGCAGCTAGCATTCTCTTTTTCCAGACGAGGTCGATTTCGAAATGAGCCGGCAGAAGTAACTGGCGCTAGTAATTAACTGCTCAGTGTTTATTGCATCAATAAAACCCGTCCAAAAGAGGCAAATTGGGGCGTTAACGGGTTTATTGACACGTCTGATTTAGTCGTGTTTCGTAATGGGCCGTTTATAAATGTGAATGGGATGGAACAGAAAGTCTTTACGTCATGCAGTGTTCGACTGCACATCGAATGAACAGTGTGGTGTTCACCAGGACAGTTATTCATTGCTTACTTAACAAGACCGATTTTATGACTTAAGACCCTCTCTTAGTTCTGACCGGAATTTATTAATGCAACAATTTTCCAGTTGTCTGTGTTAAGGCGGAATCGAGACAGTACGGATAGCCTTACAAACAGAGGTAATTCATAATACACGAGCTTCTACAAGAAGCTGCTATTTATTGTATTCACAAATACATAACATTCTACTAGATACTTACTAGAGCCCACTGCATTTCAGTGTTAGTTTATTCAGTTTTAGCTTATTTATAAAATTACATATAAATACATTATGTTTCGTATCACTTGTTTTCATCTCATTTTCAAAAAGCAATCGTCCGCTTTTTTTTTCACTCGCATTTTGTCCTTCCGATGTTTCTCATTTTCTTGAGAGTCAAAACATCAGCTTAGTCAAACAAACTAGATCCTGCGTCCTCTAATAACAGCTAATAATTTGTCTCGCTGTGTGAGACAGCGGCCCCCTCGAGGGCCCTGTCTTCGCCCTCTTACCGGACTTATTTTGTTCACTATGTCGGTATCACTTAACTGATCAAATACCGGTTCATAGGCACTTCTATTTAATCAACTGCGCTTTCGAAACAAGAAATTTGTATCCTAAACGAAAATATTCGTTATAATTGTAACGGAATACCAAATAGATCTTGCCCAGAAGAAATCTTAGTTCTGTTACTACTTATCAGTCATCAAAAAATTATAATATGAAAATAGTTTGTACCTCTGCAGATATAAAAAAGAGTATGACTCTGTGGACCACAAGGCTCTCCACTAAATTGTGAAAAAGGAAGGTCAGGAGCTGAAAACGTTTACAATTATTAATGAAAAAATTAAATGGTACAAAATCTAAGGTAAAATTCAGGGGAGAGAATTCGGAACATTTCGAAACTAAAATAGAAGTGAGACAAGGTGATGGATTTTCTCTATTACTTTTCAACTATGTCTTACAAAACACAACCCAAGAGTGACGAAATCGGAGCTTAAAACTGATGAACCATACAAATTAGGAAGAAGCAATGTTACGATTCACTGCTTAGATTTTGTAGATAACCACTCGAGTCTACATCAAGCCATTCAAACTGCACAAAAACGAATAGAATATTTTTAAAAGCTAGCGTGATATGAGTACCTAGCAATAATGTGGCCGACAAAATTCTGAAGACTAAATATGTGGAAATCGATTTTCTCATTTCAAATATTTAGGTGAAACAGTTCAGGAGACTGGTCTAGAAAAGAATGGTTACAAAAATCGTTGTCATACACCATTCAGCCTTACAAAAGTTGTTTATAACAAAAAATGCTTCTCAAAACACACAAGCCTTGAGAGATTATGAGACAGTCATCGAGGCACAGTGTCTTTACGTGGCTGAACACTCATTTCAGACAGAAAGAGAGACGCTGAAGAAGCCCGAAAGAGAGAACGAAGAATAATCAGGAAATTTTTGGGTCCAGTTTATACTGGAAAAGGAACGTATTTGCACAAAGAGCAAATAAAGAAATTTAAAAGTATTTACAAATATACTTTGATGTGAAAAGACGCAGACAAAAATTCTATGGGAATATTGAAAGAATGGAACCAAACAGATTATGCAGACAGTTAGTGAAATTCTATGACACACACAGTAAAGCTAAAATAGGAAAAATAAAACAGATAAGTGCAGTGAAATGAGACCTGAAAGAAGTCGGTATAACAAATTTACATACAAGAAACAGAAAAAATTTAAGACAAGATGTTTCACGAATTGACATTTGGCCTGGAACGAAAATTCATCAGGATGGGAATGAAAATAATATGGGCACAAACAAAAGGTAAAACAACATCTTGAAACTACTCTTTGCTATGCACTTCGCAATACAATAGGGCCCAAATGTGTATAACAATAATAATAATAATAATAATATAATACCTCACACTTCGTTCTTTATTTATTTTTAAGCCGCCTTATTATGCACTGATAATCTGCCATATAACTGGGAACTCGTTGTACATCCCAGCACTGATAATACACAGCCATATAACGAGGAACTTATGCGGCTGAATACTCATTTCAGATAGAAATGCTGAAGTTCGAATTGCCTTAGTCATAATTAGAAATACTGAATACAATAGTGCAACACTGCTGAGTGTGTGTTCCGTTAAAAAAACACTATTTATTTCAAACGGCATTAATTAGCAATGAGTTGGCCCAAATCTTTATTTATCTACGTTTCAAAATGTCATAGAAAAAACACACTCTATAAAACACAGCTAAATTGCAAAGTCGCTGCGTTATATTTAGTATGAAGGCCATCGGAAACCTTTCGAACCAGGGTGCGAGATAATCGCAGATATTACCAACAAACAGCATCTTATTCAGACAACAAGACCGCATTGTTACTTAATCGCTGCAAATCGAAATGAAATTTGAAAAAAATGTGTTATCCGGTTTCACTAGAAGATCAGGGATTTAATCGAAGGTCACTGGGAGAGAGCAAAGACTGTAACCGCGATCTATAAATATGCTGATGTGCACGTCAGGCATTTCATCTTCCACATATCAGTTATTTATGAGGGCAATTTGCGTCTCTCTGAAATGCGACTAAAGAAAAAGTCATTAGACGGAACGTTAACATCAGAATGCGATAACTGGGAATTCCAGGCCTCCATTTATTGACCACTCTCTTAGAACTCTTTCACTCATATCGCCAACGACTATAAAACACGAAGTCATCAAAGAAGATTCCTGTTATCTCATTTCCGACGATTCTTGTCTGCTCTATAACTGGCCGCAAAGGGCCAGATAGCTATCTGTTTTTATACCGTCTCATTCCTTTTCTCATCCCCATTTGATATTTATCTCTTTCAGTCAAAAACATTTAAAATCAACTTTTAGAAGAGTGTCTGTTGCCGCTTCTGCCTATATTGGAGTGTGCTTTGTTGTTGTTATTGTCGTCGTCGTCTTCTTCCATCCGAAGCCTGGCTTGATGCAGCTGTCCACGCAAGTATATCCTATGCAACCTTCTTCATGTCTGTATAATTACTGCAATCTCCATCCACTTGAATTTGCTTATTGTAGTCAATAATTGGTCCCCTCGACAATAAATCCCCCCCCCTCAGGATATGTCCTGTCAACCAATCCATTTTTAGTCGAGTTGTGCCATTAAGTTCTTTTCCGTCCGATTTGATCCAGCACCCCCTCCTTGGTTAGCCAGTCTACCCATGTAAGCGTCAGCTTTCTTCTGCAGCACCACATTTCAAAAACTTCTGCTCTATTTTTGCCTGTACTGTTTTTCATATACGTTTCAGTTCCTTATTCGACTATTCTCTAGGCAAATACCTTCAGCAACAGCTTCATAACACTTAAATTTGTATGACACCAAGGATGCTGCTCTGTTTGTTATATCGTTTATTGCGGTACGCCTATTTCGGCGAGATTGCCGTCTTCAGGCTATATCAGGAGATGCGGATATACGTATGACATCAATGCCTCAGTTGTTGTCACACTGTAGTATAAGACTGCTCCTTTGGTGCTGTTGGAGCAGCTGTTTGTGTAATTGTCGAATTACGACAGTTTATTTCATAATGACGTTTTGGTGATAGCTTACTCAACGTTCAATACACCTGTCACGAGATGTCATAATGAAACAAACTTCCACAATTCTACAACTACACAACTAGACGCTCCAACAAAAAGTCTAACATCTACTACACTAAGGCGACAAAAGTTATGAAAGGTCATGGAATATCTCGCAACATCACTTTCCCCAGCTTGATGCAGCAGCTCTACATGGCATGGACTCAACAATTCGGTGGAAATCCCCTGCAGAAATATTGAGCCATACAGCCTCTATAGCCGTCCATAATTGCGAAAGTGTTGCCGGTGCAGGATTGGTCTGTGTGGCCAAATCATTCGCTGGAATTGGCCAGAATGTTCCTCAAACCAGTCGCCGGTAGCTCGGTGAAATGGTGCATTGTCATCCATAAAAATTCCATCTTTGTTTGGGAACATGGAGTCCATCAATGGCTGCAAATGCTCTCAAAGGAACCAAACACAACCGTTTTCGATCAATGATTGGTTCAGCTGGACCAGAGAACCCAGTCCATTCCATGTAAACACATCCCACACCATTAGGCAGCCACCACCAACTTGCACAGTGCGTTGTCGGCTCAGGTTTCAGGTCCACGGCTTCGTGGGGTCTACGCCAAAGTGGACCCCTACTATCAGCTCTTACCAACTGAAATCGGGGCTCATACGACCAAGCTACGTTTGTCCAGTCGTCTAGTGTCCAACCGATATGGTCACGAGCCCAGGAGAGGCACAGGCGATGTTATGCTGTTAGCAAAAGCACCGCCTGTTGCCATATCCCAATAACGCTAAATTTCGCCGCAATGTCCTAACGGATAGGTAGATGCTATTTTTCTTGACTTCCGGAAGGCGTTCGATACAGTTCCGCACTGTCGCCTGATAAACACAGTAAGAGCCTACGGAATATCAGACCAGCTGTTTGGCTGGATAGAAGAGTTTTTAGGAAACAGAACACAGCATGTTGTTATCAATGGAGAGACGTCTACAGACATTAAAGTAACCTCTGGCGTGCCACAGGGGAGTGTTATGGGACCATTGCTTTTCACAATATATATAAATGACCTAGTAGATAGTGTCGGAAGTTCCATGCGGCTTTTCGCGGATGATGCTGTAGTATACAGAGAAGTTGCAGCATTAGAAAATTGTAGCGAAATGCAGGAAGATCTGCAGCGGATAGGCACTTGGTGCAGAGAGTGGCAACTGACCCTTAACATAGACGAATGTAATGTATTGCGAATACATAGAAAGAAGGATCCTTTACTGTATGATTATATGATAGCGGAACAAACACTGGTAGCAGTTACTTCTGTAAAACATCTGGGAGTATGCGTGCGGAACGATTTGAAGTGGAATGATCATATAAAATTAATTGTTGGTAAGCCGGGTACCAGGTTGAGATTCATTGGGAGAGTCCTTAGAAAATGTAGTCCATCAACAAAGGAGGTGGCTTACAAAACACTCGGTCGACCTATACTTGAGTATTGCTCATCAGTGTGGGATCCGTACCAGATCGGGTTGACGGAGGAGATAGAGAAGATCCAAAGAAGAGCGGCGCGTTTCGTCACAGGGTTATTTGGTAACCGTGATAGCGTTACGGAGATGTTTAACAAACTCAAGTGGCAGACTCTGCAAGAGAGGCGCTCTGCATCGCGGTGTAGCTTGCTCGCCAGGTTTCGAGAGGGTGCGTTTCTGGGTGAGGTATCGAATATATTGCTTCCCCCTACTTATACCTCCCGAGGAGATCACGAATGTAAAATTAGAGAGATTCGAGCGCGCACGGAGGTTTTCAGACAGTCGTTCTTCCCGCGAACCATGCGCGACTGGAACAGGAAAGGGAGGTAATGACAGTGGCACGTAAAGTGCCCTCCGCCACACACCGTTGGGTGGCTTGCGGAGTATAAATGTAGATGTAGATGTAGATACGTCCCATGTTAATGGTTCAAAATGGTTGAAATAGCTCTGAGCACTATGCGACTTAATTTCTGACGTCATCAGTGCCCTAGAAAGAACTACTTACACCTAACTAACCTAAGGACATCACACACATCCATGCCCGAGGCAGGATTCGGACCTGCGTCCGTAGCGGTCGCGCGGTTCCAGACTGTAGCGCCTAGAACCACCGGCCACCCCGGCCGGCCCCACGTTAATGTCTACAGTTATTTCACGCACTGTGGTTTGTCTGTTACCACTGACAACTCTACTCAAACACCGCTGCTCTCTGTTGTTAAGTGAAGGCCATCGGCCGCAGCGTTATCCGTGGTGAGAGGTAGTGACTGAAATTTGGTATTCTCAGCACACTCTTGACACTGTGGATCTCGAAATGGAATGTCTCATGTTTCTAGCTCCAACTAACATTCCGCATTTGTTAATTCCCGTCGTACGCCCATAATCTCGTTGGAAACCTTTTCACGTGAATGACCTGAGTACAAATGACAGTTCCATAAACGTTCTGCCTTTTTATACCTTGTTTACGTGATACTACGTATGTACTCTGTGCATGGGGATATCGCTGTCACATGACTTTTATCACGTCAGTGTATAGCTCCAACAGCACCAAAAAGCAAAGCTCTACAATAGTTTGACACCAGCTGAGACATGGATGTCACACGGATAGGGCCTGAAGATGGCAATCATACCGAAATAGACCTGCAGTGATAAACCATAGGCTATAATCAAATGCAGAAGCGACTTTCGTCTCGTAACATAAAACAATAATGTTCTTATATATCATACGATGCAGCGGGCCAAACTTAAATATATATCCAACATCAACAAATGTCTCATTTTCTGAATCTTTGCCTGTATTGCCAGACTGTTCCTTATATCCCTCTTCTTCGACTGTTTTTATTCAACTGTGCTCCATTAGCCTAATTTTACTTTTGTTGATATTCAGTTTATAACATGTAAGACACTCTCTCCTCCTCTCAGCTGATCTTCCAAGTCATTTGCCGTCTGTGATAGTATTAGAAAGTCGCTGGAAAACCTGAAAGTTTTTATATGTTATTTCTGAACATTAATTCGTCTTCCAAATATCTCGTTGTTTTCCTTCACCGCTTGCCTTACGCACAGATTTAATAACATCAGGGATAACCTATATAACTACCTCTACTGCTACCATCCATGTAATTCGGCACTTAACTGCAGTCGTGTTTTCCTTCAATCTAAGGATAACCTTTCGCTCCCTAAATTTTATCCCTGCTACCACTGTAGTTTCAAAGAGTGTGATACATTTAACATTGTAAAAGCTTTCTTTAAATCTACACTGCTGGAAAAAAAAATCCAGCACTCTCAGTGACGAGATCATTTTAGTGACAAATGAGGTGAGAGGTAGTTCATTATTTCAGAAGTATATGTTAACAAATTCAGACCAAATTAAACACACGTGACATAGTAGTGGGTGCCAAAACAGTCGGATAAATACACAGTGTACTTCCTTCTAGTCGCAATGCAGGTGAGTATTCTCGCACGTAAACGGTCGTAAACGTGCCGAACTGCATCATGTGGTAGATTGTCATAAGCATCTTGCACCTTTTGCTGGAATTCGGCATTGGTTCTCCAGGTCCTGGACAATGATTAAGTTCCGGCTTCATCGTGTATGAGGGTCACTCCAAAAGAAATGCATACTATTTTTTTAAGTCTATCTTTTATCCTACATGTTTGAACGTTTTACAGTGTGTAGATACATCCTTTAGGAACAATTTTTTCATTTCTCCACATAATTTCCATCCCTCTCAACTGCTTTACGCCATCTTGTAACCAACGCCTGTATACCCGCACGGTAAAATGCTGGACCAACCTGTTGGAGCCACTGTTTGGCAGGGTGCACAAGGGAGTCATCATCTTCAAACCTTGTTCCACGAAGAGAGACTTGCAGTTTCTCAAAGAGATGATAGTCACATGGAGCCAGGTCAGGACTGTAAGGCGGGTATTTCAGTGTTGTCCATCCGAGTTTTGTGATCGCTTCCATGGTTTTTTGACTGACATGTGGCCGTGAATTGTCGTGCAACAGCAAAACATCCTGCTTTTGCCGATGTGGTCGAACACGACTCAGTCGAGCTTCAATTTTCTTCAGTGTCGTCATATATACATCAGAATTTATGGTGGTTCCACTTGGCACCTTGTCCACAAGCAAGAGTCCTTCACAATCGAAAAACACCATAGCCATAACTTTTCCAGCAGAAGGTGTGGTTTTGAGTGAATTTGCATGATGCCACTCCATTGATTGCCTCTTCGTCTCTGGTGAAAAATGATGGAGCCATGTTTCATCACCTGTCACAATTCTTCCAAGAAATTCATCTCCACCAGTCTCGTACTGTTCCAAAAGTTCGGTGCATACCATTTTTCTTGTTTCTTTGTGAGCCACTGTCAACATCCTGGGAACCTACCTGGCACAAACCTTTTTTAAGGCCAACACCTTCAATATTCTGCAAACCCCTATCCCAACGTAGCGTGACAATTCGTTCACTGTGATGCGTCTGTCAGCAGTCACCACTTCGTTAACTCTCTGTACATTGTCTGGACTGTGTGCAGTACGAGGCCTGCCGCTGCGAGGACAATCCTCAATAGTGTCGTGCCCGCTTCCATCACGTAACCTGCTTGCCCACCTACTAACTGTATTGCGATCGACAGTAGCATCTCCATACACCTTTTTCAACCTCTTGTGGATGTTTCCCACTGTCTCGTTTTCACAGCACAGGAAAGTGTAGCAGCCATCTTGAAGACATGCTGTGACCGCGCCACTCACGGGGACAGGTTGAACTAAGTTTGAAAACAAGCGGGAAGGATGTATCTACACACTGTAAAACTTTCACACATGCAGAATGAAAACTGTATTTTTACAAAAGTAGTGTGCATTTCTTTTGGAGTGACCCTCGTACTTTGCGTGTTCAACTAACGAGAGACCTGGTGGTCTTGATAGGCAGGGTAGCACACTACGAAGCGCACGTTGCGTCGCATTAGTCGTATGTGGAGATGCATAGCCCTGCTGACAACGCACGTGACTTTCCTGTAAAAGAAATGGCAGTAGCACGGGGGTTACTGCCTGTGCAGTGTAGCGGGTACTAGTTACATTCTCCCTCAAAACGTGAAATGTGACCGCGATTTGTAACTGATGGCTCCCTACCAAGAAGCCTGCGATGGGGTAATACTCCTTGCAATGTGAGCTCACCAAGTTAACACCATACACGTGAACATCCATCACTCACATATAGGCAGGACCTACTCTCATCACGGAAGACAACAGAGAGCCATTCACTCTTCAGTCAACTCTTCACAACACAAGAGTAGCCATGGTTGGCGGTGTCGTTGATTCAGAGCTAGCCTGGCCAAAGTCATGCGTGATCTTAGCCGTGCTGCGAGCGGACGATTCCTAATAGTGTCTGGTTGTAACCTCCCTCTTACTAATCGGCCTATCCTGCTCTATATATAAAATATGACCGTGGATCGCGTGTATGCCTAATGGATTTTTTGTAATTGGATAAGGCTATCTTTCCCGAAGAAGTAATACCGATAAGTAGGAGGAAAGTGTACAACCGATCTTTCTGATAGAAAGTCTACTAAAAATAAAAAGTAATTAAACCGAACAGGGCTACAATTTGGAAAAATAAAAATTATTTTGTGCACTCACTCACGAACAACACTGGACAGAAAGGGGTACCACTGATCATGAATCCAAAAGTTACACTAATGAACGAAAAGGAAGTAATTAACGGTCACCAGCCCACTAGCGCAATTTCCAGCCAAAATCCTGTACAAAATGATGGGAAAGAAAAACATGTAGTATTAAACACTGACGTGACAGCTAAAGGTTGCCACGTTGTTGTTTTTTTTACCCTAATTTTAAGTGAGTATGTAATGATAAAGAAAACTGAGAAGTCACTCTTACATTATGTTTGGCATTAAATTTTGAAAAAGACAATCGAGTAATGATTTGAAAATATGCAATTAAACTGTATGTTAGTACTACTGGACTTCGGTACGTGAACAATGGCTTCCAGTGACCTCAGCATAACGTCATCAAAGAAATTTAGAAAAAAAGCAAGCACTTTTTACTTACTTCGCCGTTACTTATTTTGCAAATTGGATTTCATATTATTGTCTGAACAACTGAGCTTTTTTTACTAACTTGAACAGAATTAAACACTGGAATACGTACGAAACCAAACAGCCATGTGCTCCAAGCTATATGAAAAATAAATAAAACTTTTGCACTCTTAATTTGTCAATTTCTTTAGATTTGGATTTTTTCCAGTGATTGATTCTCAAACTTGAAACATGAAATTGCTTTTACTTTAGTTATGTACTGAAGCCTCGGTTGTACAACAGTTAATTGAAAGTAGACTGAGGCTAAAATTCTTAAAAGAGAAATTACTCATTAATAAACTGGCTGTAACTACTCAATTTGCTTCTTATGACACTCAGTTAGCATATTCGGAAAAAAAGGAACAAGGATCCTGCTTGGTAATAATATCTGGGGGCAATGAGGACACAATGAGTTTAACTGATCGTTATTTAAATAAATATTATCAGTCAAATCACATTCAGTTGTGCTGCTGGATTAGCCGTTAATACTTTCTACCAACGAACAGTCTTACTTCAGCGCTGTGCATGCGACGAAACTCAGAGCCGACGATGAAACTGTGTTGCTGGAACTGCTGCTGTTGTTGAAGACGGTAGCATATTGTGGAGACACGGGTAATTATAGGAACGGGCAATCATAATTAATACAGCCTCTTCCGCCCGTCCACTGTCCGTACTCTCGCTCTAGACATCTGGCCGGCGCGCGTACATGATACCGCCGAAAATGGTACTCTCTACTGCGAGAGTGTTAACATCACACTTCCGCACACTTCAAACGCTGGAACCCGTCTCTCTTTCTCCGCGCGCTCTGCGCAACAACTCCCTACCCAAAGATTTTACAACGCACAAGCACTGCTATTATCGTTGCTAGTCGATGCAAATAACAATTCTTTTGGCTTTTCCCAAGAGCTTGTAATTTTCACAGTAAAACACAGATAAATACAACAAAACGTCAACATACTTCTACTTAAATGTACACATACAGTGAAGCAATGTCCTTGCTTATAAAAAGAAAGCATTTAAATTACATATATTTAAATACAATTCAAAAAAATGTTATTTATCGGTAGCAGGTGCCATGCATCCTACATTTTCGGAGTTACATGGTGATATAGTAAGTGCAACATGTGCCCATATTTCATCGCTGCGTGATGTTCTGTCGGCCACCGCTGCTCGCATAGTGCGTCGATTCTGAGGTGCGCCTACACTACGCGGTCCTGGTCTATGCGCGTGGGAGTGTTCCACAGACCACTGTCGAAAGCAGCGACACCCTACGAATACATTGAGCCCGACATGTGCAGCAGTCCTGCCGCTTTCAAATGACTGAAGCAGTTCAACAGGACTACGTATTCGTCGGTGGGGTGTGGTTGTAGCCTAGACTGAAAAATGGTTCAAATGGCTCTGAGCACTATGGGACTTAACATCTTAGGTCATCAGTCCCCTAGAACTTAGAACTACTTAAACCTAACTAACCTAAGGACATCACACACATCCATGCCCGAGGCAGGATTCGAACCTGCGACCGTAGCAGCCCCGCGGTTCCGGACTGCAGCGCCTAGAACCGCCTAGACTGAATGCTGCAGACACCTGTAAATGGCTCTGGGCACTATGGGACTTAACTGCTGAGGTCATCAGTCCCCTAAAACCTAGAACTACTTAAACGTAACTAACCTAAGGACATCACACACATCCATTCCCGAAGCAGGATTCGAACCTGCGACCGTAGCGGTCTCATGGTTCCTCACAGAAACGCCTAGAACCGCTCGGCCACCCCGGCCTGCGGCGCCTGTAAACCCAGCACAGTTAGTACCTGCAGAGTCGACACAGAGGGTGCACAGGTCTCCTGAGCGCTATCTGCTCGCCGGTGATCGTGACAAATGAATCATTACAACCCCTCGGTATGCACTTATTACACCCTGGTGCCACTGAACACAGTCCTTGAGCGATGTTACATTGTTCTAGACAGTGTATTATTACTGCAAATTTATGTTTGCCTTTCATCCTTCTTCCACGACAAAATCTTAGGGTAAATATCCTTTACTTTATGTCTATGTCACAAATGTTTTGTCACCAGACTACCGGTTTCGGTCTATAATGACCATCTTCTATATTCTCGTCGCTCTTTCACTCGCGGCCATGTCGCAGCTTGTGAAATCGTAGGGTAGGTATAGCTGCGCCATTTCTATTATTTCTCCAGAATCCAAAAAGATTTTCTCTATTTCCTGTTCCTACTGCTTATAGTCTTCTGTAAATAATTATTTTGCTGCGATGACTTATTAAATTGATGTTTCAGTAATATTCACACCCGTTGGCACCAGCTTTGTTTGTTTTTGGAATTATTACATTATGCTTTTTAAGTCTGAGGATATTTCACCTTCAAACGGACAGATAAGTCAGACGAAGGCAAGAGCACCCTATCTCCAGTAAGGCCCTGCATAGTATAGCATGGTAATGTTCAAACCAGCCTTCAAGTTAATAACGTTTTCACCAAATACAAAATTGTTAAGGCTTTCGTGGCCACTTGTTGACAAACTGCTTATTGGCTTCTGTCTCGGGTTCTTCGGCCGACGTTCATCTAATGATTTTTCTGACGTTTCGCCAGCACGAGTGGCTGGCATTGTCAAAGCTTCACCCTCCATTGCCGGTGGTGAACTGGAGGCGAGCTCGCGGCCGCAGACTATACGTACCTGGCGCGCCAACGTCCGAGGGTTTCTCCACGGTCATTTCCAGTGCGGTTCTCCTCTTGCTACCTGCGACGGTCGTCCGCTGCAGTACGGGAAGCCAGGATCCGTTTACCTTAAGGCTTTCCTCTTTCTTGTTTGAACTGTTCGCGTGTTTTTGGATTTCTACCGCTTCTCTGAACAAGCACGTGTGATAGTGCTTCTCTACAGCCAGAACTTCCGTGTCGGCGAATTTTATTACGTGGTCGGTCTCATTCAGTTCCTGCTCTGCCACGGCCGATTTCTCCACCTGCCCCAACCTGCAATGTCGCTTATGCTCTTTGATCCTGGTGTTAATGGATCGTCCAGTCATTCCGACATAAACTTTTCCGCATGTGCAAGGTATACGGTATATTCCCGACATTGCAAGTGGGTCTCTTTTCTCCTTCGCCGATCTAAGACACTCTTTGATCTTCCTTGTCGGTTTGAAAACCGTCTTACGCCGTGTTTGCGCAATATACGGCCGATTCTGTCCGTCACTCTGGGAATGTATGGCAGAAAGGCCGTACCCGACATTTCTTTCTCTGGTTCCTTACTTCGCCGAGTGTTTGGCTCTGTTACACTTCTACTGTAATTTGTGGAGTACCCATTGCTCCTCAGAACAGTTTCCAGGTGTTGCATTTCTCGTTTGAGGTGTTGAGGCTCACATATTCGTCCTGCTCTCGTTACGAGCGTACTAATCATGCCTCTTTTCTGACTCGGGTGGTGGTTGGACAGTTTGTGCAGGTATCGGTCCGTGTGTGTCGGTTTTCGATACACGCTGTGTCCCAGGTTTTCGCCGTCCCTTGTGACCAGCACATCTAGAAATGGCAGTTTCTTGTCCTTTTCTACTTCCATGGTAAATGTTATGTTGGCATGGAGGCTGTTCAAGTGTCTCAGGAATTCACCGAGCTGTTCTTCACCATGGCTCCACACCACGAAAGTATCATCGACGTACCTGTACCACACCTTAGGTTTGCAAGTCGCCGAGTCCAGTGCCTGTGCTTCGAATTGTTCCATGAAGATGTTGGCCACCACTGGACTGAGAGGACTACTCATGGCAACGCTTTCCAGCTGTTCGTAGAAATCGCCATTCCACGTGAAATAGCTCGTGGTGAGACATGCATGGAAGAGCTTTTTGATGTCTTGCGGGAACATGGAACCGATGTGCTCCAGAGCGTCGCTGAGTGGCACTTTCGTAAATAACGAAACAACATCAAAACTGACCAGGATGTCGTTTGGCGCAAGTTTCAGTTTCTTCAGCTTCTCAATGAAATGTCCTGAGTCCTTAATGTATGTGTCGGTCTTTCCCACGTGTGGCTGGAGCAGAGAGGCCAAGTGTTTCGCCAGTTTATACGTTGGTGAGCCAGGAGCGCTAACGATCGGTCTCAGTAGAACGTTGTTCTTATGGATCTTGGGTAATCCATACAGCCGAGGTGGTAGGGCTTCTGTGTTGCGCAGGTTTCTCTGTATGTCCGCCGGCAGAGAGGACGCCTTGATTAATCGATTCGTATTCCGAGTGATACGCTGCGTCGGATCTGTGCTTAGTTTTCGGTACGTCGTCGGATCTAATAGGTCAAACCGACAAGGAAGATCAGTGTCTTAGATCGGCGAAGGAGAAAAGAGACCCACTTGCAATGTCGGGAATATACCGTATACCTTGCACATGCGGAAAAGTTTATGTCGGAATGACTGGACGATCCATTAACACCAGGATCAAAGAGCATAAGCGACATTGCAGGTTGGGGCAGGTGGAGAAATCGGCCGTGGCAGAGCAGGAACTGAATGAGACCGACCACGTAATAAAATTCGCCGACACGGAAGTTCTGGCTGTAGAGAAGCACTATCACACGCGCTTGTTCAGAGAAGCGGTAGAAATCCAAAAACACGCGAACAGTTCAAACAAGAAAGAGGAAAGCCTTAAGGTAAACGGATCCTGGCTTCCCGTACTGCAGCGGACGACCGTCGCAGGTAGCAAAAGGAGAACCGCACTGGAAATGACCGCGGAGAAGCCCTCGGACGTTGGCGCGCCAGGTACGTATAGTCTGCGGCCGCGAGCTCGCCTCCAGTTCACCACCGGCAATGGAGGGTGAAGCTTTGACAATGCCAGCCACTCGTGCTGGCGAAACGTCAGAAAAATCATTAGATGAACGTCGGCCGAAGAACCCGAGACAGAAGCCAATAGGCAGTTTGTTTTCACCAAAGATCACGCCATAAAAGAGATCCTAACACATTTCTCAAACGATCAGAAAAAGCCAACAGAAATGGAGGAAAACCTTGAAACTTCCTAGAAGATTGCTAAAACTACCTGCTGGACCAGGACTCGCACTCAGATGGTTGTGGTGGTGGTGGTAAGTTCCTATGAGACCAAACTGCTGAGGTCATTGGTTCCTAGGCTTTCACAGTACTTAATCTAACTTAAACTAACTTACGCTAAGGACAACAAGCACACACCCATGCCAGGAGGAGGACTCGAACCTCCAACGGGGAAAGCCGCGTGAACCGTGCAAGGCGCCTAAGACCGTGCGGCTATCCAGCACGGCTCGAACTCAGAACTTTCGTGGACAATACTTTTACCATCTGAGCTAGTCAGGCGCGACTTGCGACCCGTCCTCACATCTTCATTTCCGTCAGTAACTCTATTCTACCTTCAAAGCTTCATATAGCCTCTGCGGGTTACCTTATTGGATTACCGCTACTAAAGGAAGGATTTTGTGGAGAAATGGCTTGAAGGTAAAGAATTGTTTCCACAATGGAAGTTTCACACAGCATCCCTTTCTCTGTAGTATCGTTTCTTATAGATGTGCTAGCATAGCAACGTGTGCCGGAGAACTTACGTGAAATTTGGAAGGTACACTGCTGGCCACCGTAAATGCAACACCCTGAAGGAAGCATCCGAATCAAGTGAAATTTACACCCCGGGTTTGCAGCGATGAGATATGCAACTGATTAGAATTTCAGCGCAGACGCTCATCACATGCGCCTGTGGCGCCACCTCATAGCGCCATTTAAGGCTTGGCGATTTCGACGAGTGTACGTTCGGCACGTGTGTTTACCTCGTGGTTGTTTCACAAGACGATCAGTTATGCCTCGTAGACAACAGCGAACATCTTTTGATCAAGTATCCGAGTTCGACAGAGGAAGGATAGTGGCTTACCGAGATTGTGGATTATCATACAGAGAAATCGCTAGTCGTGTTGGACGAAACCAAACAACTGTAATGCGGATATGTGACCGTTGGATGCAGGAGGGTACGACGGACCGACGTGGTCGATCGCATTCACCTCGGTGCACCACTGCACGTGCTGATAGGCAAATTGTGCGCATGGCAGTGACGGATCGCTCAGTGACGTCCCGAACCATAGCACAGCACATTGCGTCTGTAACGCATCATCCAGTGTCTGCGCGTACCATTCGACGCCGTTTACAGCAGAGTGGTCTGTCCGCAAGACGTCCATTGCTTCGTCTAACATTGACGCAGAACCACAGACGTCTCCGTCGCCAATGGTGTGATGACAGACGGATGTGGACGGCAGAATGGAATGACGTTGTCTTTACTGACGAGGCACGCTTCTGTCTGCAGCACCACGATGGTCGGATTCGAGTGTGGAGACACCGTGTAGAGAGGATGCTGGACAGCTGCATTATGCACCGCCACACTGGTCTTGCACCGGGTATTATGGTACGGGGCGGTATTGGATATTACTCTCGCACGCCTCTAGTACGCATTGCCGGCGCTACATATCCGAGGTGCTGGAGCCAGTTGTCCTTCCTTACCTTCAGGTGTCGGCCACAGCCATATTTCAACAGGATAATGCGCGACCACACGTGGCACGCATTGTCCAAAGGTTCTTCGTCAATAACCAGATTGAATTGCTTCCCTGGCCGGCTAGCTCTCCGGATCTTTCGCCGATAGAAAACATGTGGTCCATGGTTGCTCAACGAGTGACCCAGATTACATCCCCAGCTGCCACACCAGATGATCTTTGGCAACGTGTGGAAGCTGCTTGGGCTGCTGTACCCCAGGAACACATCCAACGTCTCTTTGACTCAATGCCGAGACGTGTGGCAGCGGTGATCTCCAACAATGTCGGCTACTCTGGCCACTGATTCTGGCAGGAACCACATGACACAGACATCTGTAAACGTAATCATTTGATACTTGGTCAACATGTTATCTACAAAATAAATTTTGTTGTGCTACCTCTTGTCTTTCTTGGTGTTGCATTTACGATGGCCAGCAGTGTATTAAAGAGGCACTGGCGGAAGTAAAGCTGTGAGGCTAGTCCAACAGTAACTTATAAGAAATCCTCAACCCACAAATTTTACCATTGTGTCCAAAGTATTGGCCTGCTTCGTACTGAGAGTGCGGTGCACCCGAGAGTCGAAGGTGGATCTTAAAGCGTCGGTGAAGATCCCAAAAATCTGTAAATTGTACTAATCTGGCGTCTCGCTTCAATTGATGGGCGAAGTGTCGGCTATTGACCAGGTACTACAGACTGAATTGATCTTCTGTTATACATGACTCGGATATGCAGGATTTAGCAGATTATTAAGTGACATGGTCGAAGTTTCACAAGGGACGGCAGTTATGACGCTGGGATTGGTCAAAATAATTAAATCACGATCACCAAGGTGTTTGCTGAGAACGATCATCAAGCTACAACCCACAGGCAACATAATCCACTTACGTCAAAAATTACTTTTCGTGCGCAATGTGCAATAAGTAACTTTGCTAATTTGTAAATCGTCTGCGTTGCTCGCAGACTTTCTTTGTTTTTGGCAAGGTGTCTAAGGCGTAACTAACTCGGATCCGTTCTTGGGGCATCGTTCGTGTCAAGCTGACAATGCCCGAAGTGTAAGAATGCAGTCTCGCGCCGGTACATTTAATACAATGTTGTCAGGCTTCTAGCCGCGTCAAATGTTTAAAATGCCACGAGCTTTCGACCACACACTCTTTGGCCATTTCCAAATGGCATCACTCTAGATGCGCTGGTTGTACACCCTTATATACTCTAGATGACGACTGTGACGTCACTGGTTCTCACGGGCATGGTCATATATGGTAACAGGTTCACTCTGCTCTCGATGCGCCCTCTTCCACCTCCCGATCGCTCGATCCCACGCCGTGTTGAGCTGCAGGACACCGTCTCTGTTAAAGGTGCTGCCAGTAATTTTTATTTCCACAGAGTCTTTAATTACACTGTCCCAGCAGCCGCTAGCGCGAGCCACGAGACAGGTCTCGCCAAATTTGATCAGGTGACCGGTTTCCTGCGCTTTCTCGCCTAATGCTGTGTAGTGCAGGCTATAAAACTCTTTATGCTCCTTCCTGCGTTCTTCTAGACTGCAAGGTACCTTGTGAGTGTGGCCAAAGTTACGCGATACAAACAGAGTCCAGCTGCTCTGAGATCTGCCGCATCTTTAAATGTTCTCAGCAATTGCCGTGTTTTTGATGGAGTCCTAAAGATAGATTTGCTTTTGTGTCTTCAAAGCAGGCGGCCTATCTTCTACGACATGGAGCCACAGAATGGCAAAAAAGCAACTTTCTTTTTCTGCTCCTCGTCGGTGCTATCATTACGGTTTCTTGGTTGAGATCATTTCATTTATTTGATGATCGTTGTAGCTGTTCTTCCCAGAGACTTTGCGTAGACGGCGTGTGATCAACGTCTGATATCGTTCTAGTACGACATACCAATGTTTTGTAACACAGTGTGCTTCTCTGCCGGGAGATGATGGCTGATGTACAGATCGATACGAGTAGGTTTTCTGCAGACGCTACGGCCAAGGCATCCATTTCGATGGCAGCGGGCAAGGATGTCGGCGAAGAGCATTTTCATAGCCTTTCTTTGTTCTCATGGTGACCTGGAGTTACTGTTAATGCTGTTGAGATATTCCAAGAACTCAAGTTTTTCACGGACTTGGGGCCAAATGACGATCGTGTCGTCAACATTTCGGAAAAAAAGCCTAGGCAATATCCTCGAAATTCTCCACAATGAGGTTTGCAACAGCTAGAAATAAGGATTTCCCATTGCGACGCCGAACGTCTGACTATAACAATGGCTGTTGTACAAAAAAAAAAAAAAAAAATATGACATAAGAGTGTGCCTAATCAGCTCGACCACGTCACTTTCGCCGGCAGCTGTAGCCGACCGGTTCTAGGCGCTTCAGTCCGGAACCGCGCTGCTGCTACGGTCGCAGGTTCGAATCGTGCCTCGGGCATGGATGTGTGTGTTGTCCTTAGATTAGTTAGGTTTAAGTGGTTCTAAGTTCTAGGGGACTGGTGACTTCAGATGTTAAGTCCCATTGTGCTCAGAGCCATTTGAACCATTTGCCACCTGAGAACATTGTATTCCACTCTCCAAATGATTATACAAAGCTATAGTCCGGGTATTTTAATAAATATGTCTTAATGTGTACACTAACGAGATCCATTTTACTCTTATGCAAGTTCGTAATTCATGTCTTGTTTCATTAAAAAGGCAATATTGAAGTTATAGATTTTGGCACGCAAGCCATATCCCAGATGTAAAACAGGACGTATCATGTTCCGCTAGTTCCGTATCATTTAAAAGCAGGATCTCAATAAACTATATAAACTATAGTGCCGTGTACAAGGTGACACATGGCAGCTTTCCTTGGTAGCAAACACAGATCGATATTTTTTGTGACGTTAGTTGAGTTCTACAGCACTTGAGATGCTTGGACGACAAGAAAGTAATCATCGTCAGTAATGCTACAGCGGGTCGCGAATCGTGCCTGAATAGCTCAGTCAGTAAGAACATTGCCCAAGACAAGAAACGTTCTGGGTTCATCTACATCTACATGATTACTCTGCAATTCATATTTAAGTGCTTGGCAGAGGGTTCATCGAACCACAATCATACTATCTCTCTACCATTCCACTCCCGAACAGCGCGCGGGAAAAACGAACACCTAAACCTTTCTGTTCGAGCTCTGATTTCTCTTATTTTATTTTGATGATCATTCCTACCTATGTAGGTTGGGCTCAATAAAATATTTTAGCGTTCGGAACAGAAACTTGGTGACTGAAATTTCGTAAATAGATCTCGCCGCGACGAAAAACGTCTTTGCTTTAATGACTTCCATCCCAACTGCCACACTATCTCCCCTATTACGTGATAATACAAAACGAGCTGCCCTTTTTTGCACCCTTTCGATGTTCTCCGTCAATCCCACCTGGTAAGGATCCCACACCGTGCAGCAATATTCTAACAGAGGACGAACGAGTGTAGTGTAAGCTGTCTCTTTAGTGGACTTGTAGCATCTTCTAAGTGTCCTGCCAATGAAACGCAACCTTTGGAGCGCCTTCCCCAAAATATTATCTATGTGGCCTTTCCAACTGAAATTGATCGTAATTTTAACACCCAAGTACTTAGTTGAATTGACAGCCTTGAGAATTGTACTATTTATCGAGTAATCGAATTCCAATGGATGTCTTTTGGAACTTTTCGTTATTTAGCGTCAACTGCCACCTGCCACACCATACAGCGATCTTTTCTAAATCGCTGTGCACCTGATACTGGTCTTCGGATGACCCTACTAGACGGTAAATTACAGGATCATCTGCGAACAACCTAAGAGAACTGCTCAGATTGTCACCCAGGTCATTTATATAGATCAGGAACAGCAGAGGTCCCAGGACGCTTCCCTGGGGAACAACTGATATCACTTCAGTTTTAATCGATGATTTGCCGTCTATTACCACGAACTGCGACCTTTCTGACAGGAAATCACGAATCCAGTCGCACAACTGAGACGATACCCCATAGGCCCGCAGCTTGATTAGAAGTCGCTTGTGAGGAACGGTGTCAAAAGCTTTCTGGAAATCTAGAAATACGGAATCAACTTGAGATCCCCTGTCGATAGCGGCCATTACTTCGTGCGAATAAAGAGCTAGTTGCGTTGCACAAGAACGATGTTTTCTGAAACCATGCTGTTTACGTATCAATAGATCGTTCCCTTCGAGGTGATTCATAATGTTTGAATACAGTATATACTCCAAAACCCTACTGCAAACCGACGTCAATGATATAGGTCTGTAGTTCGATGGATTACTCCATCTACCCTTCTTAAACACTGGTGCGACCTGCGCAATTTTCCAATCTGTAGGTACAGATCTATCGGTGAGCGAGCGGTTGTATATGATCGCTAAGTAGGGAGCTATTGTATCAGCGTAAACTGAAAGGAACCTAATCGGTATACAATCTGGACCTGAAGACTTGCCCGTATCAAGCGATTTGAGTTGCTTAGCAATCCGTAAGGTGTCTACTTCTAAGATACTCATGCTAGCAGCTGTTCGTGTTTCAAATTCTGGAATATTCCATTCGTCTTCCCTGGTGAAGGAATTTCGGAAAATTGCGTTCAATAACTCCGCTTTAGCGGCACAGTCGTCGGTGACAGTACCATCGGCACTGCACAGCGAAGGTATTGACTGCGTCTTGTCGCTTGTGTACCTTACATACGACCAGAAGTTCTTCGGATTTTCTACCAAATTTCGAGACAATGTTTCGTTGTGGAACCTATTAAATGCATCTGGCATTGATGTCCGAGTCCGTCAGACAAATTTCATCCACCAGCACCGGCCGCAGTGGCGAACGGTTCTAGGCGCTACAGTCTGGAACCCCACGACCGCTACAGTCGCAGGTTCGAATCCTTCCTCGGGCATGGATGTGTGTCACGTCCTTAGGTTAGTTAGGTTTAATTAGTTCTAAGTTCTATGGGACTGATGACCTCAGCAGTTAAGTCCCATAGTGCTCAGCGCCATTTGAACCATAATCTACCAGCAAGATGTAAAACGCTGCACATTTCGCTGCAGAGTGAAGGCTTCATTCTGATGGTGAACTTCCTTCGTCTGACCCGTGAGGTCAGCGAACCCTGCAAAGCGCACGCAGTCGTTAATTATCACTGCTGCGGATCTGTTCGAGGAAGATGCAAAAGCGCCACGTTCATTGGAGATGTGTTAATACCGCAGGCCGTTCGATACGAGGCAGAGCTAACAGGAATGCTCGGGGCGGCGAGGATGTAAATCCCGGCAGTTTTTGCGCCGCGCCTGCGCGCACCCCGGGCTGGAACTCCCTCCTGTCACGCCTTCTGACGCCTAACAAGCTGCTCGTTATTTACGGAGCCTGTTGCGGCCTCGGTGCACGCCGCACTAGATCTGCCCCGCTCTATCTGTGTGCTAATCACGCCGCGGACGCGCCTAATAGCCCACACCTGCTGTCAACCGAGAGGCCAAGTCGTGCATCCTGCAGAGCTGGCTTTTTAATTAAGTCGCCAACTCGCTCCCGGAGGGGTAAATGGACCGCGAAAACGCTCACGGAATTCATAATCAGAATCCTGTAATTGACTGGCGGACAGATGCGTTTTCATCGTTAAGTGTCGCGCGCGTCGATGCTAACGAAGATTGATGGCGCGCTTCTGTTTAACCGTAAACCTCTCGTCAACTTCTCTATGTATAATCCGCATCCCATTTAACAGTGCAGGCTTTAGAATATGTAGTACCGTTACATGAATAGGTTCATAAATTTTGCAGAAAGAATACGAAATCACGGGCGTCGGCAGAAATTTGTGCAAGAAGGGACAAGAATCTGATATTGCCTTTTTCGATACCAGAAAACATGTGAAATTCTTATTAATTATTAACAAAAATAATCAGCATAAATGCCACTGAAGAACGATACTGCAGAGAGGGCTGTGAGACGACGTTAGCCAATAGCACGCTGACTAGGACGTCACCACGACAGGAGCGGCCTATTCAGGAAGAGAATAGAAGCGACTCGCCGCCCAGCCTCGGCTAATACTAGAAATCCATGCGCTCTGCCTCGCCTATCGCATCTGCCTCCCCTCCCCCACACGGATCCTATATGACCTCTTCCCGCACCTATTCCTTTTCCTCGAACGGATACGGATCCTCTACATCTCCCGCAAACTTGATCCCCCTCACCCGCTTGTCTCTCCCATCCTCTCCCACCCCCATCCACTGCCGCGCCTGTATTCCCACGTCCCACCTGCTCTCCATCTCTCCACTCTCCATACCCTCGCCCAAGGTGGCTGCCACCAGCGCCCCCTCCCTGATGATGCCCTCCTCCCCTCCATCTACCCCTCCTACCAACTTTGATCCTCCCCTCCCACTTCCTGTGTTGTTTTCCCAAGGGCACCATCTCCCCCTTCTCTCCCTCCTCCCTTCCTCAATGTTGTGTACATAGTTCCACGTAGTCAGCGCGTACACAACTTTCCCACTAGAGCGCTCCCCGCTAAGCACATCAGCGCACGCGCAGCGCTCGTCCGTCTCCGCACTACGAGATGGCTCTGCCTAAGAGATGGACCAAATTCTGCTTCCGCCGATCCGCGTATTAATATGTAACGTAGCCAATGAGATTGCTACTAATGTAGAACCTTTTCTCCTCGCGAATCACACTCGCGCAGTGATACCTGAATGCGTGAGGTATTATAACGAGTGTACAGACCTCCAATTAGTCAGTCTGCATTAGTCTGCACTAGTCTGTACCAGTCTGCATTAGTCTGTACCAGTTTATAGTCAAGTTTCAGTCTGCGCCTAATAAGATTACCATATTCCTGTACTTAGCCGTGAAATAAATGAATAGACATGTGAATAGATATGTGAGAATAAGATTAACGTACCAAGACCAAAGGAACTTCAGATTGTCAATTGTAAACAGCATCCAGAATCAAGTTACGTAATGTCTATGTTTTTTATTATTTTAATAAATGAATGTGAAAATTAATCAAGTTCTGTTTAAAGTTGGCCACCGTCAATCTTCCACTCTAAGCGTGCAAGTGGCATTTCTATCGTCTGTCCTAATGGCAGAAGATAAACACGCCACAATAAGACCACGAGACATATTGCTGAGACTCGCCTACTTCATTAGAACGACAAGTAAAATAATCTGATGGTGTGTGTACCGAAGGTCTTACAGTACGCACACCACACTGACTCCCTCCTCTCCCCTGGGCCTCCCCTACCCCCTACCTTCTTTCATCCCCCTCCCATCTCCTCTGCCACTGGCATATACACCCTCCCCTCTCCCTCCTCCCCCACCTTTTCCCCTTTTTTGGCAGGTCCCCGGGCTCGTACACGTAGAGTGAACTTTCGCGCGCTGGAGATCATTGCCTAGTGTTTGTGTGTGGTGTCGTGTTCGTGTTCCAAAATTCAAATGGCTCTAAGCACTATGGGACTTAACTTCTAAGGTCATCAGTCCCCTAGAACTTAGAACTAGTTAAAACTAACCAACCTAAGGACATCACACACATCCATGCCTGAGGCAGGATTCGAACCTGCGACCGTAGCGGTTGCGCGGTTCCAGACTCTAGCGCTTAGAATAGCGCCTAGAATCGCTCAGCCACTACTGCCGGCGTTCGTGTTCCAGTGTTCCAGTGCTATCGTTTGTGCTCCATAGTTCGCCTGTGTCATCTCTGTCTACTCTGTGCGTGTCCATGTTTCTGAACGTTTTTAATTTGGACACTGCGCCCATGAACGGCTCCGTGTATTTTAATTTTGTATGTTTACGTTTGTTTATCCACCATTTCTGTTCTGCAATTGTGTCCTTTTCTATCATTAGTCATATCTGTGGCCGAAGAGCGGCGTAGTATGCCGCCGCTGGGCTACCTGTATCATGTGTGAAAATAACAATAAAGAAAGAAAATAGCCTCGGCTGCACTAGAAGACGGACACTAGAAGAGCCGCACTTATGAACTTAACTTGTGTGGTTAGGTTGCATCGAAATTGTATGTATCGAAGGACATTGGTTATTTGCATGTCGCCAATTGATTGCGACCCACCTTGTGCTTACACAAGTATTGTCAGTTCAATTACTGTAATAAACTCCATTAATATGATTTGCTTGTATGTTGTCTAGCTATCCAAGAAAACAGCTTCCTAGGCACCCTATAAGATACGTGTGGGCTGGATCCCACAGATAAGACTCTTTAAAGTGAACAAACGGGGGAAAAAACTATGAATCTGAAGACAGCTATCGAGAATTTGGCCTAATACCAAGCCGCCTGTTCTCTTATCTTTATGTCCAGAGGGAAGAGCCCCATTATGACTAATAGCCCCCCCCCTGGAGATGTTCTGTAGGCTCCCACAGCTCTTAATACCATGCTTCTCTGGATCCTTCTCACTGCCATGGCGGGCACAACCCTCGTGAGCCTGTGCGCCCAGACTCCCGAGCCATAACCCACAACTGAGGTTAGGATGCTATTGAGGTAGAGTCTAATTAGGTGTGGAGGGAGATGGAATCTTTTATGGCCTATTGAAATGAGGTTATTTAATATCTGGAGAGCTCTCTGGGTAACGGTATCAATGTGTTTCCCGAAGCTCCACCTCTCATCAATGATAACTCCTAGATAGCGTGTCTCACGTCGTCAATTCCTCAATTCTGACAGTCGAATTTCTGATGAGATGTCCTTTTAGCAACAGGTAAGTGGATTTGCTGGGCGATATCGTCATTTTAGTCGTATGGCACCACTGTTGGAGTTTGTCTATAGCTGTCTATTTTTGGTTCAATGTCTTCGCGGCTACGGCCGCCAACCAACAGGACGAGGTCATCCGCGTAGGCTATCACCTCTAGCACCTCATCACTTTGTTGTAATCTGTCTAATAGAGGCTCCATATGGATGTCCCAGAAGAGGGGTCCTAAAACGGAACCTTGGGGACATCCTTTGGCAATTGTTTTTCCAACTCTTTCGCTAGGGGATGATAGCCAGACATCCTGATCCTTGCAATAGCTCCTCAGGCAACCGTATAACGGCCCTGGACACTCTTTCTCCCGCTAGCAGGAGAAGAGTGAAGGCCACCACAGGTTGTCGAAGGTGCCACTGATGTCAACCATGATACCAACCACGTATTTGTGAGGGGTCGAGCCGCAGACCTCAGCTGCCAGGGCGATTGCATCAGATGCCGGCCGCCCCGGCCTGAACCCGAACTGCCTGTTGCTCATCCCGCATAACACTCGGTGTGCTGCCAATCTGTCAGCTAGCAATTTCTCCAGTATTTTACCGAATAGATCCAGCAAGCAAATCGGCCTGTATGATTTCACTTCCACAGGGTCCTTGTCTGGTCCTTTCTTTATAATGACTACGTTTGCTGTTTTCCATTTCTTTGGGAACTTTCTTTGTCTAAGGCATTCATTGCATGGATGCGCAAGTGGCGCAGTCAGCTGAGGCGCCAGGAACTGCACTACCTCCGCCACAATGCCGTCTGGCCCAGGTGCTTTCCCTCTTTGCAGTGATCTTATATTGGCTGCTACCTCCTCCTCTGAGAAGGGGTAGACAGCCGTGAACTTAGAACTACTGAAACCTAATTAACCTAAGGACATCACACACATCGATGCCCGAGGCAGGATTCGAACCTGCGACCGTAGCGGTCACGCGGTTCCAGACTGAAGCGCTTAGAACCGCACGGCCACACCGGCCGGCCCCATCCAAAACCCAAGCGGTACTAATTGGCTATTCTAGAGTCATTCGCCCGAATTATGGGGAATCCTTACCAGCTTCAACCCTAAATGGGACAAATATCAACTTCTCTGCTTCAGCGAAGAGTCTAGGTGTAATAACAGATGAAAATCTTAATGTAACTGTGGACGAAACTGCAGTGTGCAGGTAGACATCAGCCTCTCTGCATGACCTATAAAAATATAAAAAGCTACTCCCTCTTGACCTGAAACTGAATGTTGTAAAAACATTTATACATCCAGTTATTGATTACAGCGATGTTATCCTGCAAGGCCATTCTCAGATGCCACGCGGGGTAGCCGAGAGGTCTGGGACGTCTTGTCACGGTCCACGCGGCTTTCCCCGTCGGAGGTTCGAGTCCTCCCTCGGGCATAGGTGTGTGTGTCGTCCTTAGCGTAAGTCAGTTTGTTAGATTAAGTAGTGTGTAAGCTTAAGGACCGAAGACCTCTGCAGTTTGGTCCCATAAGACCTTACCACAAATTTCCAAAATTTTACCATTCTCAGTGAAGCTCACAGCGCCATGAACTGTCTATGAATGCCAGTGTTATTTTTGTTATATTCAACCTCACGATCAGATTTCACCATAATATGCACAGCTATCATGGATGCTTGCATGCAAGCGCATAGATTACCATACCCTCATTCTTCACTATTGTGTTATCAGCGTACGCAGTCACACGTATCTCTCCTCGAACTTAACATGGCAGAAATACCTGTTGCCATAAGAACAAAATCCTTGCTGTTCCGTTCCATCGTTTAGCCGATTTCTCGAAGTTCTCAGTAACGGGAATCCGACACTGGCGTAATCTCCTGCATTATATTAGAGAATTGGATAACATCTCCAGATTCATATGGCACTTAATGACATATGACTCTTCAAGCTTTCCCGGCTTTTAACAGAAATGAAGAAGCCATTAAACTGGTTTATATGTGGACGGAGGCTCTGCAGAATCAATAGAGAGACAAATGTTTATCCTTGACAGGCGACAATCGACAGTTAATCTTTGCTGATCACGTGTAAACCAACATTACACAGTACTTACGTCTCTCTCTGACGTTGAACTCGTCAGTCGGCACGACTAAGCGTCGCTCGGACCATCTCTGAAGATGAAATCATAATTAAATCAGTATCCTACGCTGTCGAGAGGCGTTGATATACATCATCGCGGATATTTGAAAATGCCTTAAATTAATTATCATTTCATTCTAGAGCGCTGCATGGCCACCGACATGTCCGAAAGAACAGATACCATCTTCATATACAGGGTTATTACAAATGATTGAAGCGATTTCACAGCTCTACAATAACTTTATTATTTGAGATATTTTCACAATGTTTTGCACATACATACAATAACTCAAAAAGTTTTTTAGGCATTCACAAATGTTCGATATGTGCCTCTTTAGTGATTCGGCAGACATCAAGCCGATAATCAAGTTCCTCCCACACTCGGCGCAGCATGTCCCCATCAATGAGTTCGAAAGCATCGTTGATGCGAGCTCGCAGTTCTGGCACGTTTCTTGGTAGAGGAGGTTTAAACACTGAATCTTTCACATAACCCCACAGAAAGAAATCGCATGGGGTTAAGTCGGGAGAGCGTGGAGGCCATGACATGAATTGCTGATCATGATCTCCACCACGACCGATCCATCGGTTTTCCAATCTCCTGTTTAAGAAATGCCGAACATCATGATGGAAGTGCGGTGGAGCACCATCCTGTTGAAAGATGAAGTCGGCGCTGTCGGTCTCCAGTTGAGGCATGAGCCAATTTTCCAGCATGTCCAGATACACGTGTCCTGTAACGTTTTTTTTTTTTTTTTTTTTTTTTTTTTTGCAGAGGAAAAAGGGGCCGTAAACTTTAAACCGTGAGATTGCACAAAACACGTTAACTTTTGGTGAATTGCGAATTTGCTGCACGAATGCGTGAGGATTCTCTACCGCCCAGATTCGCACATTGTGTCTGTTCACTTCACCATTAAGAAAAAATGTTGCTTCATCACTGAAAACAAGTTTCGCGCTGAACGCATCCTCTTCCATGAGCTGTTGCAACCGCGCCGAAAATTCAAAGCGTTTGACTTTGTCATCGGGTGTCAGGGCTTGTAGCAATTGTAAACGGCAAGGCTTCTGCTTTAGCCTTTTCCGTAAGATTTTCCAAACCGTCGGCTGTGGTACGTTTAGCTCCCTGCTTGCTTTATTCGTCAACTTCCGCGGGCTACGCGTGAAACTTGCCCGCACGCGTTCAACCGTTTCTTCGCTCACTGCAGGCCGATCCGTTGATTTCCCCTTACAGAGGCATCCAGAAGCTTTAAACTGCGCATACCATCGCCGAATGGAGTTAGCAGTTGGTGGATCTTTGTCAAACTTCGTCCTGAAGTGTCGTTGCACTGTTATGACTGACTGATGTGAGTGCATTTCAAGTACGACATACGCTTTGTCGGCTCCTGTCGCCATTTTGTCTCACTGCGCTCTCGAGCGCTCTGGCGGCAGAAACCTGAAGTGCGGCTTCAGCCGAACAAAACTGTATGAGTTTTTCTACGTATCTGTAGTGTGCCGTGACCATATGTCAATGAATGGAGCTACAGTGAATTTATGAAATCGCTTCAATTATTTGTAATAGCCCTGTAGTTAAGTCTAACTGGCCATTGACCTTCTTCTTCTCTGCGGATGCGCGCGTATTGCACGAACTCTTACGGGACTCGGTAAGATTGTCTGCCATGAGTAATGAGTGTAATGGGCAGGGGCTCTACGAATGTAGTGTGTGGACATTAAGTTGGGAATGTGGGTCTCGCGGGGAGCGTGCAAGGGATAAACCCCTGCAGTCGCACTATTCTCTGTGCCCTCGGTAGCTCATATGGATAGAGCGTCTGCCATGTAAGCAGGAGATCTCCGGTTCGAGTTCCGGTCGAGGCACATGTCCGAAAGAACAGATACGATCTTTATATATCGCACAAGATTTCCAGCGCAGCTCTGGACAGAACGTCAGAAACCGGTAAGTTTCTTCGACAACGACCACGCAGCCCGGAAGACTCGTCAGCAGTTATGACACCCAGTCCTGAAGGCTTTTATTGTGACTGCATGGGATTAGGAATCTGTATGCAGCTGGGAGAAATTATTTTGCAGTTTTTAATCCGTTTTAAAAACTTCTTACATTAAAAAGCTTTTTACGTAAATAATTATTACTTGTTTTGCCACTTGCACTCATGAAGCGACCTGCTAAAGGCATTGCCTTACGGCATTCGCGACTAAATCTAATTACGCCTCAGAGCAGTGTATGAGCCTTATGTTAAATATGAATATCATCGCCGCATCGAGCAGTGATGCACTGGTCCGCTCTTAGCCCGAGGCCGCTCAGAACAATTTGGCGCCGTTACACTGCAGCTTTGGCAGGCCATTCCGGCCGTGTAATTGGTGGTTCCGGGTGCGATACCATCAGCCCGCCGTGTGGTCCAATCTCTCCCACCGCCACCGCCACCGCCTTCCTGTTGTGCAACAGCACTCGGGGCAGATGCCGTTTCGTCTGGGAGGTGCGTGCGATATCCTGAATCTCCTCGCTGTACTACAAGCTGACTGGAGTCTCATCTGTGACTTCGTTGCAAGCGAAGGCAATTTGAACACATTACGAACAGCGAATGTTAATATACTATGAGGTCAGGTACACACAGATACGATTTGCACTTTAAAAGAACGCTGTCGTTTCACATTCACGTGTATGTAGGAAACTGTGCTGGCGTAAGTTGCCGCCACCGGTCGGCAAAGATATAGCGAGAAGATCGATACTAGGCGCTGGATCAAGCGCTCCTATCAGGAGAGAGGCCAAAGTCAGATTCGCAAGCAACATGCCGCCAACGCCCTCTCGACAGCAAGTATTTAACCCGTCGCCGCTGACCGGAGTGCTCAGTCACTCACTAGCTCAGTCACAGCCACTAACTCGCATTCTAGTTTAGCATCTGTCATTCATTCGCAGAGTGGACTTAGTCTATGACATTACATTGCGTCAGATTATACAAGATCACAGATATTGTCAGCAAGAAGACTATTAAGGAAGAGCTTGTACCACAACACATAGACCAATAACGTTAAGTAGCAGTTATCTGTTCGTGTAAATAGACAACCGTGTGCATTTGTGTTGTAGAAAGAGGATATCGGCCACCCATAATAACATCCTCTCCCTTGCTGGCTTGGTACAAGACTCTACAGAAATAATTTAATCTTGAGATAACAATTTTGCGAATTCTTTTGTTGCAGTCATCAGTACGAAAACAGGTTTGATGCGCCTAGTATATCCTGTGCAAGCCACTCCATCTGTGCATAACCACTACACCCTACATCAATTTGAATCTGCTACCTGTACTCAAACCTTCGATTTGTTTCTTTTTTTGTTTTGTTTACAATTTATCCTTTTATTCCCAGTTCCCTTCAACTACTACATTACCTATTCCCTGGTATGTAAGTCTGCAGGCTTTCGTGGCCGTTGTCACTGAAGGTAAAATCTTCTGGGTTATTAGGCCACGTCACATTTCCTCTAAGATGATCGACGTTTCGACCCCTCTGCTCGGATCTTCCTCAGGATCTTCCGGTGTCCACTACTACTAGAACACTGTCAGAGACGAGTGTCGCGTCCTTCTACAAAGGGGAGTTTTCCCGCTTTCGTGTTGGAGAAGTGGTAGTATTGGTTTAAATTCTTATGGCTACCATTGGTGGGCCATAGTCATACGCTAATATTCTCGCACTGGTGCAGAAAAAGGGGCGTTGTTGGCTAAACTCCTGTGGATAGTATTGGTGGCCACCGCCATTGGATAGAAATGCGCTATTCCACACTTACGCTTGAAATTGCTCCTACTGTTATTGGATGGCTGTCATCATTGGCTAGATTCGAAACGGACAGAGCAAGAGAGGGTGAATGTTTACCCAAAAATGGCTCTGAGCACTATGGGACTTAACTTCTAAGGTCATCAGTCCCCTAGAACTTAGAACTACTTAAACCTAACTAACCTAAGGACATCACACACATCCATGCCCGAGGCAGGATTCGAACCTGCGACCGTAGCGGCCGCGCGGTTCCAGACTGTAGCGCCTTTAACCGCTTGGCCACCACGGCCGGCTGAATGTTTACCCATAATATTATTGTCAGCCGAGTTGACTTGCAGCGCGTTGTTTATGTCGATTGCACATCGCGCAGCGGCCGCATATTCACTTCCTTGATGGGAGGGAGCCACGATGCCGGAAGATTATGGCCATCCTTTCGACTGAAATTAGATGCATTCTTGGAAATTTCAATCGCTTCTCGCACCGTTCTCATGATGTTCCGTTACTGACGATTTTGCAATTTGTCTTAGCCGCATGTGCCGTTCGTGTTCCTTAATGCGATCTTTAATGTTCTTCCCGTTTTGCCTATATACACTTTGCCTCAACCAAATGTCACTTGACCGAGCGCGGTGGCGTAGTACCTAGCACACTGGATTCGCATTCGGGAGGCCGACGGTTCAATCCCACATCCGGCCATCCTGATTTAGGTTTTCCGTGATTTCCCTAAATCGCTCCAGGCAAATGCCGGGATGGTTCCTTTGAAAGGGCACGGCCGGCTTCCTTCCCTGTCCTTCCCTAATCCGATGAGACCGATGACCTCGCTGTCTGGTCTCCTCCCCCATACAATACAATCCAATCCAAATGTCACTTGATAGACGCCTGCATCGTGGAGGCAATCAGGTGCATCCGTTTTCCGTCTGAAAAAATCTTTTATCTCTTTTGACTTAAGAATGATGTCTGAATACCAGTTTTCTTTAGAATTCTGCCTATGCGGTCACTGACCCTAGAAACCAACGGTAACCTAACGGAGTGAGAAGGCAGTTCCTCGTCATTCTTATTAGCGTTATTAATATTCCTCCTAAAAGCCCTGTCGATTGAATAGCTATCATAGCCATTTGCCTTCAATGTCCTCCTTAAAAAAGGATCCCATGCCGGGCTGAGCTGCAGGACACTGTGTCTATTAAAGGTGTTGTCAGCGAACTTCATTTGCATGGCTTCTTAAATTACTGACTGTATCATCCGATAGGAATCTGGGTTGTCACCGACGCAATTTAATTTGTATCTAGGACCAATCCCGCAGACTTGGCATAGAAAATACCTGGTCACGGTAGAGAACAGCAGATATTAAGCCTGTATCTTGCAGATGACCAGATTATACGACCAGAAGATGAAGATGATCTGAGCTATATACACTCCTGGAAATGGAAAAAAGAACACATTGACACCGGTGTGTCAGACCCGCCATACTTGCTCCGGACACTGCGAGAGGGCTGTACAAGCAAAGATCACACGCACGGCACAGCGGACACACCAGGAACCGCGGTGTTGGCCGTCGAATGGCGCTAGCTGCGCAGCATTTGTGCACCGCCGCCGTCAGTGTCAGCCAGTTTGCCGTGGCATACGGAGCTCCATCGCAGTCTTTAACACTGGTAGCATGCCGCGACAGCGTGGACGTGAACCGTATGTGCAGTTGACGGACTTTGAGCGAGGGCGTATAGTGGGCATGCGGGAGGCCGGGTGGACGTACCGCCGAATTGCTCAACACGTGGGGCGTGAGGTCTCCACAGTACATCGATGTTGTCGCCAGTGGTCGGCGGAATGTGCACGTGCCCGTCGACCTGGGACCGGACCGCAGCGACGCACGGATGCACGCCAAGACCGTAGGATCCTACGCAGTGCCGTAGGGGACCGCACCGCCACTTCCCAGCAAATTAGGGACACTGTTGCTCCTGGGGTATCGGCGAGGACCATTCGCAACCGTCTCCATGAAGCTGGGCTACGGTCCCGCACATCGTTAGGCCGTCTTCCGCTCACGCCCCAACATCGTGCAGCCCGCCTCCAGTGGTGTCGCGACAGGCGTGAATGGAGGGACGAATGGAGACGTGTCGTCTTCAGCGATGAGAGTCTCTTCTGCCTTGGTGCCAATGATGGTCGTATGCGTGTTTGGCGCCGTGCAGGTGAGCGCCACAATCAGGACTGCATACGACCGAGACACACAGGGCCAACACCCGGCATCACGGAGTGGGGAGCGATCTCCTACACTGGCCGTACACCACTGGTGATCGTCGAGGGGACACTGAATAGTGCACGGTACATCCAAACCGTCATCGAACCCATCGTTCTACCATTCCTAGACCGGCAAGGGAACTTGCTGTTCCAACAGGACAATGCACGTCCGCATGTATCCCGTGCCACCCAACGTGCTCTAGAAGGTGTAAGTCAACTACCCTGGCCAGCAAGATCTCCGGATCTGTCCCCCATTGAGCATGTTTGGGACTGGATGAAGCGTCGTCTCACGCGGTCTGCACGTCCAGCACGAACGCTGGTCCAACTGAGGCGCCAGGTGGAAATGGCATGGCAAGCCGTTCCACAGGACTACATCCAGCATCTCTACGATCGTCTCCATGGGCGAATAGCAGCCTGCATTGCTGCGAAAGGTGGATATACACTGCACTAGTGCCGACATTGTGCATGCTCTGTTGCCTGTGTCTATGTGCCTGTGGTTCTGTCAGTGTGATCATGTGATGTATCTGACCCCAGGAATGTGTCAATAAAGTTTCCCCTTCCTGGGACAATGAATTCACGGTGTTCTTATTTCAATTTCCAGGAGTGTAATAAGAAAGCTTAAAGAGGAATACAATAAGGCTGGTCTGAAGATGAATATAAAGAAGTGTGAGGACTTGGTTGTTGGAACGAAAAAAGTAAATAATTCGGAGGTAGATGGAAAATTAATCGTAGGTTTGGAAAAGGCAAAATACCTTGGGGTATTTTTTAATGATGCAATGATGAAGTCACTAGTAGGATTAATAAAGGTCGAGTTATAACAACGGAAATGAACTCTGTTCCGCGGAAGAAAATTTATAAGAATATAATCCAGAGCTGAAGCTGAAGCTTGGGACGTTAGGAAAAAATAAGAATAAACTGCTTGCCACTGAGATGAATTACTTAAGACGAAGCTGAAGCTGTACTAGCATCACCTAACTTTATACGACCACATTCTCTTACCCCTCTTTTATTTATTTTCATCTCACAAGCTTTTTTTCGCGACACTATCCATTCCGTTCAAGAGTGCATGAACTTGGCTGTGAGCAAAGTTAGTTCTAACAAGCACGAGAGAGACAGCTAGAGCGCTTTCAACAATTATTAAAGAAAAAGATCGCCAGAATAAGAGAAATAAGAGCAAAAAGATGAATGAAAGCAGAAAAAAGGTCTGAAAGAAAGTTGAAGAAAACTGAAGTCGGGTTTATCAAAATAAAATAAAGACGCAAAGGGTAGCAATGGAAAACCAATTACAAAGGGACGAAGAAAACTGGAATTTATTGGAAATAATTGGTCAACAGAAGAGATTGAAAAGCGCATCATGCGTCTGGACTCATTTGAAGAAGTGTAGGTGCTGTGTATGGAGTATAGAGACTGGGCACGTGTTGAATGTGTGCATCTGGAGAATATTTTGTATTTTATTTGCAATCTCTGTAAAACATTGAGCTAAGCGATGATAAACTGAACTGAAATAGTAACAATAAGTTCTCAAGCTTATGTGCTCCATTGTTACTCAGTAAGTATCAGAGCAGTGTATCAGTAATAACCGATAATATCGCAAGAAAGATAACGGCCGATATTGCAAGACAGTTTCTACAAACCTTGTTATTGTAGCCCTTTTACTTTCTAGGTAATGAAGTACTATATGTAGCAAAAAAAAATCATTACACTGTGCTGTTCGTAGAACATATTTTGCGGTAAGAGAATAGAATAGTATATAAATACTCCGACTAACGACCACAATTACACACTAAAGTTATTGCACGACTCTGCCTTAAGCCGTCGGCACATGGGACGAGTTAGCTAACGTTGACGTGGCGCCCTACGAGTTTTGTGACGTCACTTACTGCTATTTGTCGTTGAGAAGCCATTTTGTCACGTGAAACACAAAATAAGTCCTGCGATATTTCGGCAACGTGCCACGTAAAGTAGAGCCAGTAACAAGCAAGAACGCTCCCTACGTCACAAGCAGAATGCGAGACGCGGTAATGTACTTGTCGTGTTCAGTACGTTACACCCTATGAATATATGCTGTTTCAAGCATATACTTGTTCAATAAAATGATGGGAAACGTCATATTGGTTATTAAAGAATTTGTGTATTTAGTAACTTACGCGATATGACTCGCGTGCAACGACTCATTTAAGATTCATGAAAACGTGTCGTTCTTATCGGGATTTGTTATACAGTAAAATGTGAGCAACATATTGGACCTTACAGTACAGAAAACGCAGCTACTAGCAAGTGAGTGTCGTAGTGGTGTAGCTGGCTAAGGCATGGTGAAAAGAGAGTGTGCTTCTGGAAGGTTGTGGGAGTTTCATATGAAATTAATAGAAATAATTTCTGTAATGTTTGATGTTATGTAAATGTAAGTGCGCTCTCTGTCAAGAGTAAGTTCGTTTGTCTTTGTGAATTTTTATAAGCTGATGTCTTCCCTGAGTGAGTAGGCATCTTTCATTTTTGTCTTATTACACGTTTACGGATATTGAAGTTTTTATTTATGTTTACCATAGACAGATGAATATGACAAGGGTATGGTGCAAGAAAGGAAAGCTTCGTTTTGGTATTCTCAGCATATATTTGTTGTAATAAAATGATGGGAAACGTCATATTGGTGCCAGAATGATGTTTTCACTCTGCAGCGGAGTGTGCACTGATATGAAACTTCCTGGCAGATTAAAACTGTGTGTCGCGCCGAGACTCGAACTCGGGACCTTTACCTACCGCGGGCAAGTGCTCTACCAACTGAGCTACCCGAGCACGACTCACAACCCGTCCCCACAGATTCAATTCTGCCAGTACCTCGTCTCCTACCTTCCAAACTTCACAAAATCTATTCTGCGAACCTTGGAGAACTAGCACTTCTGGAAGAAAGGATATTGCGGAGACGTGGCTTAGTCACAGCCTGGGGGATGTTTCCAGAACGAGATTTTCACTCTACATCTACATCCATACTCCGCAAGCCACCTGACGGTGTGTGGCGGAGGGTACCTTGAGTACCTCTATCGGTTCTCCCTTCTATTCCAGTCTCGTATTGTTCGTGGAAAGAAGGATTGTCGGTATGCCTCTGTGTGGGCTCTAATCTCTCTGATTTTATCCTCATGGTCTCTTCGCGAGATATACGTAGGAGGGAGCAATATACTGCTTGACTCTTCGGTGAAGGTATGCTCTCGAAACTTTGACAAAAGCCCGTACCGAGCTACTGAGCGTCTCTCCTGCAGAGTCTTCCACTGGAGTTTATCTATCATCTCCGTGACGCTTTCGCGATTACTAAATGATCCTGTAACGAAGCGCGCTGCTCTCCGTTGGATCTTCTCTATATCTTCTATCAACCCTATCTGGTACGGATCCCACATTGCTGAGCAGTATTCAAGCAGTGGGCGAACAAGCGTACTGTAACCTACTTCCTTTGTTTTCGGATTGCATTTCCTTAGGATTCTTCCAATGAATCTCAGTCTGGCATCTGCTTTACCGACGATCAACATTATATGATCATTCCATTTTAAATCACTCCTAATGCGTACTCCCAGATAATTTATGGTATTAACTGCTTCCAGTTGCTGACCTGCTATTTTGTAGCTAAATGATAAAGGATCTATCTTTCTGTGTATTCGCAGCACGTTACACTTGTCTACATTGAGATTCAATTGCCATTCCCTGCACCATGCGTCAATTCGCTGCAGATCCTCCTGCATTTCAGTACAATTTTCCATTGTTACAACCTCTCGATACACCACAGCATCATCTGAAAAAAGCCTCAGTGAACTTCTGATGTCATCCACCAGGTCATTTATGTATATTGTGAATAGCAACGGTCCTATGACACTCCCCTGCGGTACACCTGAAATCACTCTTACTTCGGAAGACTTCTCTCCATTGAGAATGACATGCTGCGTCCTGTTATCTAGGAACTCCTCAATCCAATCACAAAATTGGTCTGATAGTCCATATGCTCTTACTTTGTTCATTAAACGACTGTGGGGAACTGTATCGAACGCCTTGCGGAAGTCAAGAAACACGGCATCTACCTGTGAACCCGTGTCTATGGCCCTCTGAGTCTCATGGACGAATAGCGCGAGCTGGGTTTCACATGACCGTTTTTTTCGAAAGCCATGCTGATTCCTACAGAGTAGATTTCTAGTCTCCAGAAAAGTCATTATACTCGAACACAATACGTGTTCCAAAATTCTACAACTGATCGACGTTAGAGATATAGGTCTATAGTTCTGCACATCTGTTCGTCGTCCCTTCTTGAAAACGGGGATGACCTGTGCCCTTTTCCAATCCTTTGGAACGCTACGCTCTTCTACAGACCTACGGTACACCGCTGCAAGAATGGGTGCGAGTTCCTTCACGTACTCTGTGTAAAATCGAACTGGTATCCCATCAGGTCCAGAGGCCTTGCCTCTCCTGAGCGATTTTAATTGTTTCTCTATCCCTCTGTCGTCTATATCGATATCTACCATTTTGTCATCTGTGCGACAATCTAGAGAAGGAACTACAGTGCAATCTTCCTCTGTGAAACAACTTTGGAAGAAGACATTTAGTATTTCGGCCTTTAGTCTGTCATCCTCTGTTTCAGTACCATTTTGGTCACAGAGTGTCTGGACATTTTGTTTTGATCCACCTACCGCTTTGACATAAGACCAAAAATTTCTTAGGATTTTCTGCCAAGTCACTACATAGAACTTTACTTTCGAATTCATTGAACGCCTCTCGCATAGCCCTCCTCACACTACATTTCGCTTCGCGTAATTTTTGTTTGTCTGCAAGGCTTTGGCTATGTTTATGTTTGCTGTGAAGTTCCCTTTGCTTCCGCAGCAGTTTTCTAACTCGGTTGTTGTACCACGGTGGCTCTTTTCCATCTCTTACGATCTTGCTTGGCACATACTCATCTAACGCATAATGTACGACGGTTTTGAACTTTGTCCACTGATCCTCAACACTATCTGTACTTGAGACAAAACTTTTGTGTTGAGCCAACAGGTACTCTGAAATCTGCTTTTTGTCACTTTTTCTAAACAGAAAAATCTTCCTACCCTTTTTAATATTCCTATTTACGGCTGAAATCATCGATGCCGTAACCGCTTTATGATCGCTGATTCCCTGTTCTGCGTTAACTTTTTCAAATAGTTCGGGTCTGTTTGCCACCAGAACGTCTAATATGTTATCGCCACGAGTCGGTTCTCTGTTTAACTGCTCAAGGTAGTTTTCAGATAAAGCACTTAGAAAAATTTCACAGGATTCTTTGTCCCTGCCACCCGTTATGAACGTTTGAGTCTCCCAGTCTATATCCGGCAAATTAAAATCTCCACCCAGAACTATAACATGGTGGGGAAATCTACTCGAAATATTTTCCAAATTATCCTTCAGGTGCTCAGCCACAACAGCTGCTGAGCCAGGGGGCCTATAGAGACATCCAATTACCATGTCTGAGCCTGCTTTAACCGTGACCTTCACCCAAATCATTTCACATTTCGGATCTCCGTCAATTTCCTTCGATACTATTGCACTTCTTATTGCTATAAACACGCCTCCCCCTTCACTGTTCAGCCTGTCTCTACGGTATACATTCCAATCTGAGTTTAGGATTTCATTACTGTTTACGTCTGGTTTCAGCCAACTTTCTGTCCCTAGTACTATATGGGCATTGTGACCGTTTATTAATGAGAGCAGTTCTGGGACCTTTCTATAGACGCTCCTGCAGTTTACTATTAGCGCATTAATATTGTTATTCCCTGTTGCATTTTGCCTACTCCTACCTTGCCGCGTCTCAGGAGGCGTCTTGTCGGGCCTAGGGAGGGAATTCTCTAACCTAAAAAAACCCCATGTGCACTCCACACGTATTCCGCTACCCTTGTAGCCGCTTCCGGCGTGTAGTGCACGCCTGACCTATTCAGGGGGACCCTACATTTCTCCACCCGATAGCGGAGGTCGAGAAATTTGCACCCCAGATCGCAGAATCGTCTGAGCCTCTGGTTTAAGCCTTCCACTCGGCTCCAAACCAGAGGACCGCGATCGGTTCTGGGAACGATACTACAAATAGTTAGCTCTGATTCTACCCCGCGAGCGAGGCTTTCCGCTTTCACCAATTCCGCCAACCGCCTGTACGAACTGAGGATGACCTCTGAACCCAGACGGCAGGAGTCATTGGTGCCGACATGAGCAACAGTTTGCAGTCGGGTGCACCCAGTGCTCTCTATCGCCGCCGGTAGGGCCTCCTCCACATCTCGGATGAGACCCCCCGGCAAGCAGACAGAGTGAACACTGGCCTTTTTCCCCGACCTTCCCGCTATTTCCCTAAGGGGCTCCATCACCCGCCTAACGTTGGAGCTCCCAATAACTAATAAACCCCTCCCCCCGTGTGCCTGCTCGGACCTTGCTGAAGGAGCAGCCGCATGTCCACTCACAAGCAGAGCGGGCGATGCCACACGGCCGCCCGCATCTCGTGTCGTGCGGTAGCGTTCTCGCTTCCCACGCCCGGGTTCCCGGGTTCGATTCCCGGCGGGGTCAGAGGTTTTCTCTGCCTCGTGATGGCTGGGTGTTGTGTGCTGTCCTTAGGTTAGTTAGGTTTAAGTAGTTCTAAGTTCTAGAGGACTGATGACCATAGATGTTGAGTCCCATAGTGCTCAGAGCCATTTTGATGCCACACGGCCACCCTCCACATTGACCCTCCGCCTCGTGCGCCGCGAACGCCGCTGAACCCGCCACTCCCCTTGGGGAGAGGGTGGCCCAACCGCGCCCGGTACCCGCGAAGATGTCTCGACAGCAGGGAGAGTGGGTGAAGCATGTAACACCTGGGGTGTACCTTGCGACGCACCAGACTCCACACTGCCGCTACACTCCGAGGCAGCAGCCTGAAGACGGCTGACCGCGGCCATCAACACGCTCAGCTGTTCGCGAACAGTGGCCAGCTCCTCCTGCGTCCGTACACAGCAGTCACACATCCTATCCATCCTAAGGAATCAATTTACTGAAGAGAGTTAATCAACCTTTAACTAGACTGCTAATTCACTAAAGGCGGCTGTTTATTCACTAAACTGTGGTTGCTAGCCACTTCTTGTAGAAAACAATGAAAATAGCACTATCTGTCTCTGGACTGTATTGAAAACAAACACTAGCACTACTGGCACTATGGTTGACTAAAGGGACTCTGACTGTATTCAAAACAAACACGAAATCAATGGAACACTATTAATAGCACCCGACAATTAAAGCTTCCTAAAAGCAAATACACACGGAAGAAGAAGTGACAAGTAAGAAAAATACAGTTAATACTTAAATTAAGGTAGCTCGCTGCACAGCAGACGTGAAGCAGACGGCAGTTACGACGACACTGACTCTACTGGCACTATGGCTGACTAAAGGGACTCTCTCTGACTGTATTCAAAACAAACACGACATCTATGGAACACTATTAATAGCACCCGACAATTAAAGCTTCCTAAAAGCAAATACACACGGAAGAAGAAGTGACAAGTAAGAAAAATACAGTTAATACTTAAATTATGGTAGCTCGCTGCACAGCAGACGTGAAGCAGACGGCAGTTACGACGACACTGCTGCAGCTGCTTATCCAACGGCGGCAGGGAGCACGGAGTGTGCGCTGCTATTAAACTTCCTGGCAGATTAAAACTGTGTGTCGGACCGAGACTCGAACTCGGGACCTTTGCCTTCCAAACTTCACATAAGCTCTTGTACGTACCTGTGATGTTGGTGGATAAAGAATTTGTGTATTTAGCTATATAGGAGCGTCAATTTTTGTGAACAAAGTATATGGTTTGTGAACCAAATAAATCCGACAACCACCGCTGGAGAGGGCAAAATCAAGTCAACTAGCTCGAGCCTTGTGCCGATGGCGCGGTGTCTTGTGACGTAGCATATCCCGTCCCCGTGCACGTCAGCGTTAGCTACCTCGTCCCCTGTGCCGACAACTTTACTCTCTCAACCCACGAAGTTTCGTTTTCTACTCTTCTTGTTGGTGGTTTACTTATTCTATCACCTAGTGTGGTACAATATTATCGGGCGATTAAAGATTAACTGTCGGCGATAGCGGAGACAGGAAGGGCACCCGGCCACGAAGTTAAAAGTATAATGAAGTTGACAAAACATAAAACAGCCGACCCCTCTTTATGAGATAAACGCTTTAAAAGAGAAAGCAGTGGAGCACTAGTGGAGGCAGCTCTGGGCGTTGCCAAAGCACCCGCTGTCAGCGCGTCGCGTCGCCGAGGCGACAGGTAGGCACCGCAGAGGACAGGCTGCGTGTCCCAGATGTGTGGCCGCGGCTGTCACCCTGCGGTCGCTCCGCGGCCGCAGTTGCGGCTGTCGCTATGAATAGCCACGCCCGCTGCAGCGCAACCTGACTCACTGTCACCCGACGTCCCACTACAGCTGAGCCAATCTCCCTAAGCCACACGGTCTGGCGGCAACACGCAAGTCCTGGGACACTGAGGCAGTGTAATACGAGGTGTGGCTAGAAAAAAACCGGACTAGTACTGGTGGAACAATAAAACGAATGCAATAAGGCTGAAAGTCGCGTGGCCTGTCAAGTGACTCTCGCTCCGCCTACTGCTCGAGTTTCATCTGCCTCCTGCACTCAGTCTGCCCGTGGCGTCTGTTTCAAGTAGTTGACGTTTTGGCTGTGCGTCGGAAAATGTTGAGTGTACAAAAAGAACAGCGTGTTAACATCAAATTTTGTTTCAAACTAGGAAAATCTGCAAGTGAAACGTTTGTAATGTTACAACAAGTGTACGGCGATGATTGTTTATCGCGAACACAAGTGTTTGAGTGGTTTAAACGATTTAAAGATGGCCGCGAAGACACCAGTGATGACACTCGCACTGGCAGACCATTGTCAGCAAAAACTGATGCAAACATTGAAAAAATCGGTAAACTTGTTCGACAAGATCGCCGTTTAACAATCAGAGCAGTGTCTCAGTTAACAGGAGTTGACAAGGAAAGTGTTAGGCAGATTCTTCATGAAAGTTTCAACATGAACAAAGTGTGCGAGTGTCATCACTGGTGTCTTCGCGGCCATCTTTAAATCGTTTAAACCACTCAAACACTTGTGTTCGCGATAAACAATCATCGCCGTACACTTGTTGTAACATTACAAACGTTTCACTTGCAGATTTTCCTAGTTTGAAACAAAATTTGATGTTAACACGCTGTTCTTTCTGTACACTCAACATTTTCCGACGCACAGACAAAACGTCAACTACTTGAAACAGACGCCACGGGCAGACTGAGTGCAGGAGGCAGATGAAACTCGAGCAGTAGGCGGAGCGAGAGTCACTTGACAGGCCACGCGACTTTCAGCCTTATTGCATTCGTTTTATTGTTCCACCAGTACTAGTCCGGTTTTTTTCTAGCCACACCTCGTACACTGAGACAAGGGATGGCAATACGCACATATACAGATTGTGATATTCCTGGCTGCGGTCGCCAGTATTTTATTCTGCTAGAAGCTAGCCTCAATACATCTTGATACACGTGACGTAGCATGTGGTACAAATGTGGGGTAAGGTACAAGCGACAGATGGTACAGTATGTACCAGTCCCGTGGGAGAGTTCGCCAATTGCACTGAACCTGCTTCTGATTGGTGTACGAGTTCGTCGGGGAAACCACCTTTGCTTAGTATGGGCATAGGGCCATTGTGCCAGAGACGGTAGAAAGCTTTTTCTATGTCCAGTATCACGGCCCCTGTGGCTTTGTTCGTGTTGTAGCCGTGTGTCATACACTCCTGGAAATGGAAAATAGAACACATTGACACCGGTGTGTCAGGCCCACCATACTTGCTCCGGACACTGCGAGAGGGCTGTACAAGCAAAGATCACACGCACGGCACAGCGGACACACCAGGAACCGCGGTGTTGGCCGTCGAATGGCGCTAGCTGCGCAGCATTTGTGCACCGCCGCCGTCAGTGTCAGCCAGTTTGCCGTGGCATACGGAGCTCCATCGCAGTCTTTAACACTAGTAGCATGCCGCGACAGCGTGGACGTGAACCGTATGTGCAGTTGACGGACTTCGAGCGAGGGCATATAGTGGGCATGCGGGAGGCCGGGTGGACGTACCGCCGAATTGCTCAACACGTGGGGCGTGAGGTCTCCACAGTACATCGATGTTGTCGCCAGTGGTCGGCGGAAGGTGCACGTGCCCGTCGACCTGGGACCGAACCGCAGCGACGCACGGATGCACGCCAAGACCGTAGGATCCTACGCAGTGCTGTAGGGGACCGCACCGCCACTTCCCAGCAAATTAGGGACACTGTTGCTCCTGGGGTATCGGCGAGGACCATTCGCAACCGTCTCCATGAAGCTGGGCTACGGTCCCGCACACCGTTAGGCCGTCTTCCGCTCACGCCCCAACATCGTGCAGCCCGCCTCCAGTGGTGTCGCGACAGGCGTGAATGGAGGGACGAATGGAGACGTGTCGTCTTCAGCGATGAGAGTCGCTTCTGCCTTGGTGCCAATGATGGTCGTATGCGTGTTTGGCGCCGTGCAGGTGAGCGCCACAATCAGGACTGCATACGACCGAGGCACACAGGGCCAACACCCGGCATCATGGTGTGGGGAGCGATCTCCTACACTGGCCGTACACCACTGGTGATCGTCGAGGGGACACTGAATAGTGCACGGTACATCCAAACCGTCATCGAACCCATCGTTCTACCATTCCTAGACCGGCAAGGGAACTTGCTGTTCCAACAGGACAATGCACGTCCGCATGTATCCCGTGCCACCCAACGTGCTCTAGAAGGTGTAAGTCAACTACCCTGGCCAGCAAGATCTCCGGATCTGTCCCCCATTGAGCATGTTTGGGACTGGATGAAGCGTCGTCTCACGCGGTCTGCACGTCCAGCACGAACGCTGGTCCAACTGAGGCGCCAGGTGGAAATGGCATGGCAAGCCGTTCCACAGGACTACATCCAGCATCTCTACGATCGTCTCCATGGGAGAATAGCAGCCTGCATTGCTGCGAAAGGTGGATATACACTGTACTAGTGCCGACATTGTGCATGCTCTGTTGCCTGTGTCTATGTGCCTGTGGTTCTGTCAGTGTGATCATGTGATGTATCTGACCCCAGGAATGTGTCAATAAAGTTTCCCCTTCCTGGGACAATGAATTCACGGTGTTCTTATTTCAATTTCCAGGAGTGTATGTTCGACTACGCGGACGAGTAGTTTTGTTGAGTGGTGATTCCTAAAGCCGAATTGCTCCGGTCTTAGGGTGTTGGCGATGCAATGCCTAGTGCTGCGTTTTAGTATTACCTTCTCAACACTCTTGCTGAGAGAGCACAGCAGAGTTATGGGTCGGTAATTTTGAGGGATGGTCTTTCTCTGGCTTCTCAACTGGAGTTACGTCGACAGTATTCTTCAAACGTTCGAAAATGCAAACAAATTTTATGTCAAAGACATATTTGTTTGCAATGCTGTACATAATCCTAAAATAATCAGTCTTTTCAATACAAAAACTGTTATCGTCGATTTTTCCCCTGAAAACTTGGCAGTGCAATAGCGGAACCTCTAACACCATATGGTCCGTAGCATGTTCTACGTGTGATGTACGGTAGATGAACCAATTCTGACAAGAAAACTGCCAAATTCACACGTAATTATAGAAATTAAATATAAAAAAATGAAAAAAATTGTAAAGCCAGAAAAACAAGAACTGAACTTCTGAGGCAGCGTTGGTTGTGTTTTGGGTTAATCTAGAAGGTAAACTGCTTCAGCAGGGTGCTGAGGGAAGGACATAACCCTGGCGACTGTTCTTCGTGCGAATTTCGATTACATTAGTCAGACCTTAGCGTCCACTTTATGAGAACATTTTTGTAAAAGATACAAATACCTTTAGAGCAGCAATGACTGTGACAGAAATGAAAACTTACAAGGTACTTGTTTCTACGTTTCAGGTGAGTCAGGAAAAACTTCTACCCGCTTGCCGCCAGCTGCCGGTTGATCTGGTTGTTGCCACAAAATGGTAAGTTCTCCCGCGAGTTTAACACCGCAAAGTCGCCGATCTACTCAAGCATGATTTCGCTTGTATTGGTTCTTATCCTGGATAATGAACTAGCTACAGAAAGGTTAGACATTGTACTGTTAGCGTTTCAGACTGCTAAATTACTGAAGGTACGAAAAAGTCCTTAGAAAGTGAAAAACACACGTATTTGAAGTCTAGGCGGATGTATTGTTTAGCAGCAAGACTCCCAGCCTTTCCATTGTGTTCTTGTGTTGTCTTTTCTGCATTATGTTACTACAGGCTAAGCACGAGTAAGTTACGACTCGTACAGAATTGCGCCTAACCATTACGTACAAGAACACGAGCTGTGCGCAGAAATTGCATCCTCATACGAGAGTTGGAACATAAATAGCGGCAACTATTTATTCACAATCGATACAAGAGTTACACGTTTGCAACTGTTACTGTCCTTCAAAGTAGTCACCAGCATTGTGTAGAACCCGTTGCCAGCGATGTGGAAGGGGTAGTATACCTGTTTCGTTGATGGTGCGAATGGAGCTGTCGAAAGTTATGGTGATTCTCGTGTACGACTGTGATGGTGTTACCCTAACGCATTACGTTCCTCCACGGCAGACCGTCAACGCACAGTATTACTGTTCGTTTTTGGAGCATCACCTGCGACCATCTGTGCGAAAGAAGCGGCGAGACTTTCTGCGTAACCCACCCATCGTTTTGCACGACAATGCGCGGGCGCATACAGCGCAAGCTGTGGCTGCTCTGTTCCGTCGATGGGACTGGAAAGTACTGTACCATCCACTATATTCCCCTGACTTAAGTCCTTGTGACTTTGATTTGATTCCGAAGATGAAGGAACCACTTCGTGGCATTCGCTTCAGAACTCTTCCAGAGATTCTACAGGCAGTAAACCGCTCCATACGCACCATCAACAGAACAGGCACTGCTAACGGTATACTACGTCTTCCACATCGCTGGCAACGGGTTCTACACAACGCTGGTGACTACTTTGAAGCAGGTGCAAACGTGTAACTCTTTTGTATCGGTTGTGAATAAATAGTTGCCGCTATTTACGTTCCAACTCTCGTTTGAGGATGAAATTTCTGTGCACAGCTTGTGGTCTTGTACGTAATGGTTCGGCGCACTTCTGTACGAGTCGTAACTTACTGTTTGTATCGGTTGTCAATAAATAGTTGCCACTATTTAAGTTCCATCCCTCGTATGGGATTGTAATAATAGATATACTATAATGCAGCAAGACTTTGTTTTCGTAGATTTCAGAAAGGTGTTCGACCCAGTGCTACACTGTCCACTGTTCAGTAACATACTGCACATATTAACAAAAGATTTGCATCACCCTTTTTTTCCGAAATTTATGTGACAGAAAAGGAAAATTGACTCTGAGGCGTGCGTATATATATTTATTTGCATTATGTCCAGATTACCAAATAAAAATTTCTTTAACGACAAATTCGGCTGTTTTCCTTGGGGGAGGGGGGGGTCCTTTTCACAGCAGCCCTGAACAACGTACGTGGTTAACCGTACGCCTCGCTCGGTTACAGGCTTGAATCCGTCGTGGCATTCACCCTAGCCCAAATTGTCCCACTCTTCAGTGCTGATTGTACGTAAGTCACGTAGAGCATGCGGTCGTTGTCGTCGTCCAAAAACAGCTCGTTTAAATCGATCCCAAACACTTTCGATTGGTTTTACGTCCGGGGAACAGCCAGGCCACTCGGTTCTGGCGGTCTTAGCGTGCTGAAGAATGTGTTCGCGAGAACAATACAATGAGCACGTGGGTTATAATCCATCAAGATGAAACTGTCACCAAAATGTTGGCCTTACGGCCCCACTATTCGTTGCAGAATCTTATCCCTGTACCGTAAATGAATGAGACTCCCGTCAAAAATCACGAGATGCACGACGGCCCCACGTAATGCCGCCCCTGAACATCACTCCACCTCCACCTTATTGCTCGTATGGGACACATTGTTAGAGACGTTCAAAAACACTGGGTTGTATCCACATACGTTGTCTGTGATTATCAGCGTACTAACAGTTCGAGTCGACGGCAATCCTTGCGAGTCCATTCTGCACTGATTTCTTTCCCGTCTGTAACGGACTCAGTCATGTCGCCCCGTACGACGTGGTGCTCCTCACGGTCGTCGGGGACGGAGATTCGCATCACACGATCGTCTCTTAATAGTTTGGTGCGATACATGACGTGCTGTAGTCTCTTCGATCTCCAAATTCAGTTCTGACCATGATCTCTTTGACTCAAAAGTCGTAAATATCATCTCGTGTACCTGCCTATAGTGGACGGCCTGTACGGTGTAATTCCACAACACTATCCTTCAATTGGAATCAATTCGATGTCCGCACCAGCACACTTTGATTGCGAACTTTGCACATATCGAGCAACTTCCTTGGTTGACAAACCACCTGCGCGTAACTTGATGATGCGGACCCGATGGTTGGTCACGACTGACCTTCGTGCCATGACGTTGTTCAGTATACTGTTACACAGACATCTGAGTGTCTACTGGTGCTTTACTTCGAACTGAGAAACTACAGTTAACTCGAGAGCAGCGTTCTATCGCGAGGTAACGCTCATGGTAATTGTGTGTATGTTTACAAACAACGACAGGGGCGAACTTCCAGGGACATTCACAGCAACGACACCCCTGCACGACATATCGGGGTGATTCGACGCTTTTGTTGGTGTGTGTGTGTACACTCAGACATTGGACTGGCTGAAAATTTGTTCTCTGACAGAACACGCAGTACATTATAATGCACGACGAATGTCCAGCGTACATAATAATAACATGCAGTTCTCGTATAGGACTGCTACATTGTTTCCCATGTATAATAATACAGATTATTACTAAATTTCTTGAGACGCCCACTAAACCCGCTGAGTAGAACAGATAATTAGGATTTTGGAAAGGGAGAAATAAGGTTGGGGTCAGTTTCACCTTCTAATTGTTATTTATTGTAATTTAATAACACATTTACAACCAAAGCGGCACATGGCAGAACCTTTACCAAATGCAACTCTTTCACGGCTGAAGGCCTCCAAACAAGAAATCTTAAAAATCAACAAGATAAAAATGCAATTAAAATAGCAAATAAAATAATTGAAAAAAAAAATCACAGCTAGGTGGAAAGCCTCAAGGCAAAGTAGATAGAAGGAACATATGCAAGGTGCAATACAAATGGCTGAAGGCCACAATTAAGTTTCAAAATTTTAAAATATATTACCATAATCTTTTAAAGGCAGAAGGTCGCAATGTTTAAGCTTGAAAAATAATTTTAAAAATAAGTTGAAAGGCTGAAAGCTGACAATTAATTTACCATTTTTTTAAATATAACCATGAGTCTTAAATTTTAAGTAGCTGAAAACAGATAATTAAACACCGGTGGGAAAGACAATAAAGACAACGGCACTCTGACGCCTCCAGGGAGGTCGGTCTGCCCTCGTTCACTTAGGTGAGACAGGTGGTGAGCCCATCTACACTTGATCCGTCGGAACCCAACCAGTGGACAGCCATTGGCCGACCGACACAACGACTTGCTTGCCATCAACCAGTACATGAGGAATCAAACACAAAAGGTTACGAACGTGATAATCCACAATGTTGTATGTATTAGCTGTCAACAATACACACCATGTTGGACAGCGACAACAGGTGAGGAAATTACGTTAGTGGCCAGGGCAGGTAACCGGGACACTAACGGCCACAAGGCAGAAAATTCCACTGGTACACTTGAATTTGAAATACGGTAATATAGTTAACTTCTCCCAAAAAAACACTGCCCGAATTTTTGTCAGTGGCCAGGGCAGGTAACCAGAACACTAACGGGCACAAGGCAGAAAATTCCGCTGGTGCACTCGAATTGCACTGCATGGCGGCTAAATTTCAGCAATAGAAACACTCGGTGTTGCTCACAGGAAAACCTCCCCAATAGCGAACCATCGAAACGAACCACACAAGATGTATGTACGTGGCTTGGGTAGTTGAAACCACTACTCAACTTTGACGTCCTGGGTCGGTGAACCACGAAGCTCGTAGCGATCGGAGTGCTCCACACACGCTCCGACACTGCGCAGGGATCGCCAGCGGACGCAGCCGACTGCACCGCGCGGAGATAACTTCCCCGGTCCGCAGCAACCGACCGACTCCTCTCAGAATGCCGACAACATCTAAAGTAGTCGTCAGCGAAAATAACACCAACTACACGCGCAACCTGACAAACACTTGCAGGAAGACCTCAACGATACCGAGCAGTAACTAAGCACGCACGAAAACAAATCAGGAGTCGATGCACACACACATAACCGACTCATGAACAATCGGCGAGCCAAAACGCCCAAGACCGTGGCCCAGCTCAAGTGATGCGCGGCGGCAATGGCCGGGCGAAACGTGTCGACGCAGACCTCACAGCTCCAACCCGACTGCCCTAGTGCCGCATTGCAAGTCCCCGACTGGCAGGTCCGGACTGCGCTCCGGACGCGTTCCAACTGACTGGCAGACCCGAACTCACGACCGGAACTGGTTACGACAGACAACGACCGGAAAATAATAGCAGTCGAGCAAAGATACTACGAGAGGGGATATATCGATGCGCACTGCTAACGCCACTCACGGTCAGGCAAAGCAGCAACTCAGTGGCAGTAGTAATTTAAATTAACTTAGTGAGATTGGAGTACGTTAAAAACAAGGTGTAAAATACATGATGACGGGAACACGAGCCACGCACTGCTCGTCCGTAGCTCGTGGTCGTGCGGTAGCGTTCCCGCTTCCCGCACCCGGGTTCCCGGGTTCGATTGCCGGCGGGATCAGGGATTTTCTCTGCCTCGTGATGACTGGGTGTAGTGTGATGTCCTTAGGTTAGTTAGGTTTAAGTAGTTCTAAGTTCTAGGGGACTGATGACCATAGTTGTTAAGTCCCATAGTGCTCAGAGCCATTTGAACCACGCACGGCTCACTTCTAGAACCTGAAATATCGCTTAAATAAATCGGGGTACTGTTACGAAGTGATAGAAAGTGGAATGTGGACGGGAATTCCCTGACGAAGTAGAGGAATGGAAGGCTTTGATTTATTTGTAAAAGTCCTGAGAAAGTGCAGTGTCTCTCTGCGCAAATACTTCAGAACGACCAGTTTGGATTGGTGCTTCAGTGGCTGAGGGCCACTCCCGCTGAATATGTTGAAAGAATTCGGAGTCGCGATGCTAATATGGTCACAGATAGCTGGCACACGATAACGTCCCATATGTGTCCCATCCACATCATATCACACGAATGTGGTGTCCAAGGCATCAACATGGGTTCACTGTCGTTCTCCTCAAACTACTGTAGCACGATCCTGGCCTTTCCACACCAGTTATCGTGCTGGAAGTTGTCATCGCCGACAGGGAAGACATCGAGCATGAAGGAACGCAGGCATGAAGGAACGCAATAATGTTCTCGAGTACACAGCTGTCATGTTGCCTTCGATTGCTGTCATAGGTCCCGTGTAAGCCCAAGTGAATGTCCCTCACAGCATAATACTGCCATCACAGACCTGCGGCTGTGACGTGGTGATTCTTCAGGGCAGCTGTTCTGGATGATCCCGAAACACTATCAGCCACGTTTAACACGAAACGTCATTGTGGATCACCCCGTGCCCAGCGCAGTCTTATTTTACGACGTCTTTGGGTCAATACGAAAACGGATAGGACGAGTCCACAGCGTTGCCTTATATTCAACAAAACAGCTGATCAGTGTGCTCCGAAGCTTTTATGGCTGTACCAGCAATGTATTATGTCGTCATATCTGTCACAGATCGCCGCCTGTCCTGTTTTAGTGAGCAGGCAAGGTTTCAGCCACTTTCTGTAGTGAGGCTTACTCGTGGTTTCGACATACTTCAACCACCTCCCACGACAGTAACACGAAACCAGCCCATTAGTCTCACGTGGCATTCGCCTCTGCTCCGTTTGTACTGGGTGTCCCGCAAACGTTGCGACAGGGATTGGTATCTTGAGGGACAAATTAAGGATAGGAACCAGTGTCCTGAAAAGTCATCCAATGACGCTAGAGGGTTTCGAAGTTGGACGCGCAGGTGCCTGCAACTAGGCAACCCCTTCGGCAGCAAACGTCACTATGCACGCTGACGGACCGTAGAGCACAAACTCCCGTAATACAGTTTGTTGATCAGTGATCGCAGCTGATTGCCACGACCTCCACTGGAGAACATAGTGCTAGCTGCTGCGTAGAAAGGCCCTGTCTCCTATGAACGTAATGCTCTGTTGTCTCGGTGGATGACGTTTCCGGTCAAGGATTCCTATCCTCGATTACTTCGTCGAGGCACCCTGTAAAACCAATCGAAGTTTGTCGCAACATTTCTGGGGCACCCTACATATCTTTTTACCAAGCCAAGTGCTCACAACCCCATTCAATCTCGTGGTGTGCCTTATCACATAGGTGTGTGTGTGTGTGTGTGTGTCCGCAGTACCACTACGTACGTTAAATTTTTCTCAGTATTTTCCCACTGCGTTCCGACGTGCAGAATTCACGAGTTCGCATGTTAACTACACCTTTTCAGTGACTGCGAGGCTTTGGAGCTAATGACGGAAGCGTTCCGTACGAAGGAATGGTGCTGCTGAGGCTGTTTTACGCGCAATAGGTAATAAATAATGTGTGACATAGCTTCAGTGGTTAGCCAATCATCCCAACTGCTACACGAAGCAATTACTGGTCAATAAAATCTACCAAAGGCAAACCAAGGCCATGGTTGGCATTCCATTGAACGGCAAACGACGATCACATACTTGTTTACTGATGAATTACCATGATACTAGCGTGAAAGTCTGGACATAATCCGCGCAGAGAGGTCATAGTTAGGTATCCGGAATGTTTACCATCACTGGCGAGTCGATTATCTGTAAGTAAATGTCGCACGGCTTCCAGCACGGAGCGAGTGTTTTGATTCGAGGCCACTTCAGCGGCTCGGGTAGCAGATCACTCAAGCAACATCTCATAAAACTGCAGATTTTCTCACATCGCAGGAATTAGTGTTGGTCACCGGAAATAATGTAACCTGAAACCTCAGCGTCAAAAAGCAACGACGATTGTTGTGGGTGGGGGTGGAGAGGGGGGGGGGGGAGGAGATGGAGTGAGAGCCACGTACTATGACACAGTACCTGATTTAGTATCTGTTGACTGTGCCATGCCTGTTGACAGTGAATCATATGTCGATGGCTGCCACATCGGTGTTACCACTAATCGTGCTTATTGTCGCCTCAAAAAGTAGCACGAATAAATTATTCAGCGTATCTGACCACTACGTGGAGGAATCGGCCGCAATTCCCGGCACTGCTAGGTGTTTTTCCTGGATAGGTATCACATCTATATAAACATGTACATCTACATCTATGTACTTACTACGCAAGTCACCGTACTGTAGGTGCCTGAGGGTACCCTGTACCACTACTAACCATTTACTTTCCTGTTCCACTTGCAAACAGAGCGAGGGAGAAGTGACTGTATCTGTGCCTCCGTACAGCCATAATGTCTCGTAGCTTATCTTCATGCTCCTTACGCTAAATCTGCGTTGGCGGCAGTAGACTCCTTCTGCGATCAGTTCAAATGCCGGTTCTCTAAATTTTGTCAATAGCCTTCCTCGAAAAGAACGTCGACTTCCTTCCATGGATTCCCATGTGAGTTCCGAAGCATCTCCGTAATACTTGGGTGTTGTTCGGACCCACCGGTAACAACCAAAATGAGCTTTTCACTCTGCAGCGGAGTGTGCGCTGATATGAAACTTCCTGGCAGATTAAAACTGTGTGCCAGACCGAGATTCGAACTCGGGACCTTTGCCTTTCGCGGACAAGTGCTCTACCATCTATCTTTTTCTTTTTCTTTTTCATTTTGTTCGTTGTTGATCGTTGTGTTTGGAAATTGCGGACGTCACATGGCATCCGTTCAAGTTCGTTTTTTGATACTTCCACTCAGTTTTTTTTAGTACAGAGGCCAACCAGCTCTCTGACCGAACACGCTGAGCTAACCATGCCGGCTCTGAGCTAACCATGCACGACTCACGCCCCGTCCTCAGAACTTCACTTCTGCCAGTACCTCGCCTCGTCTCTCCTGCGAGCTTCTGTGAAGTTTGGATGGTAGGAGGCGAGGTACTGGCAGAAGTGAAGCTGTGAGGACGGGGCGTGAGTCGTGCATGGGTAGCTCAGATGGTAGAGCACTTGGCCGCGAAAGGCAAAGGTCCCGAGTTCGAATGCCGGTCCGGCACACAGTTTTAATCTGCCAGGAAGTTCCACCGGTAACAAATTTAGCAGTCCCGCCTCTGAATTGCTTCGGTGTCTTCCTTTAATCCGACCTGGCTGGGATCCCAAACGTTGACTGAATGGAATGGGTGTGTGTGAGTTCCTAAGGGACCAAACTGCTGAGGTCATCGGTCCCTAGACTTACACACTACTTGAACTAACTTAACTAATTTATGCTACGAAAACACACATCCATGCCCGAGGGAGAATCGAACCTCCGACGGGAGGGGCCGCGCAAGCCGTAACATGGCTCCTCTAACGGCGCAGCCACTCCGCGCGGCAGTGAATGGAATGGGGTGTCAACTGAGAAGCTGCCTCAGCGAGACGTAGCGGCTCCAGTGTCTGGAAAGCTGACGGTAGCAAGTGTTGACTCCAGTGCCCCTCCACATCGCATCCGGATGACGCCACTGGCAGAGGACTAAACGGCTCCTGGTCGCTACCGTTTGGCCAGTACCTTCAGCTAGTATAAATGGATCGCGCTCTCGAAAGAGGAGCACATTTAGCTATTTAGCCACCAGTTACAAGCGGCCTACTGCCGATCTGGTGAACTAGGCAGAGGCGATGTTGCATAAGAATCCATACAGCGGCTTTGGACCAAGGATTTCAATTGTCCACATCTGTGCGCTGCTGAGACCAGACTAACTCTTGTTGAACCCATGTTATGCCACATTTTCAAATGTTGTGAGGATGAAAACTGAAGTGCATGGTATTAAGCAACTAAGTCCTAGGTAAGAGAAAAGAAAAGGACCTGTATGATTATCAAGAGCTCAGATGGAAAACCAGTACTAAGCAAAGAAGGAAAAGCTGAAATGTTGAAGGAGTGTATAGAGGGGCTACACAAGGGAAGTGAACTTGAATGCGATGTTATACAAAGGGAAGAGAACGTAGATGAAGATGAAATGAAATATATGATACATAAAACAGAATTTGAAAGTGCACTGAAGAAACAAGGCCTCCGGAGTAGAATACATTCCAACTACAGATATCTTTGGGAGAGCCTCCCATAACAGAGCTATTCCGCCTGGTGTGCAAGATTTATGAGACAGGCGATATACCTGCGGACTTCAGAAGAATGTATAATATTTCCAATTCCAAAGAAAGCAGGTGCTGATAGGTGTCAATATTACAGAACTACCAGTTTAATAAGTCATGACTGACAAATACTAACATGAACTCTTTACAGAAGACTTGAAAAACGGTTAGAAACTGACCTCAGGGAAGATCAGTTGGGTCTCTGGACAAGTTTAGGAAAATGTGAGGCAGTACTGACATAACGACTTGTCTTAGAACAAGGGTTACGGGAAGGCAACATTACGTTTATAGTATTTGAAGACTTAGAGAAAGCTTTTAACAATGTTGACTGCATTACTCTCTTGTTAAAGTATGAAGTAGCGGCGGTAAAATACAGGGAGCGAAAGGTTATGTACAACATGTACAGAAACCAAACGACAGCTATAAGGTTCGAGAAACTGTGGTGGAGAAGAGAGTGAGACAGAGCTGTAGCCCATCCCTCATTTTATTCAGTCAGTAACTTGAGTAAACAGCCAAGAGTGAATTGAAGTTCAGGGAGAACAGTAAAAACTTTGTGGTCTGGCGATGATATTGTAATGCTGTCAGTGGCAGCAAATGACTTAGAAGAGCAGGTGGTTGGAACGAACAGTGTCTTGAAAGGAGGATAGAGCAGCGTGGAGAGCTGCATCAGATCAGTAACCAGGCTGAAGACCACAACAACGACACGGCCTCTGTTTGTGTCATTTATAGCGGATTCGACAGCTCGAGAAGGGGATGACGGTAAACGATTGGGGTTTTGTCGTTGGCTAATTGCAAATCACCAAGTAATCCCATTAATACTTACTGACACAATGATTCTCACTCGTAGCGGTATCAGCAACACTCGTGATTCTGACTTGGTAAGAGGCATGTGTGGATTGTGGCATTCATTCTGCAAACATTTATAAGCGTGCCTTGCCAGTTTGATTTTTATTATAAAGATCAGGCACGGTCAGCGAAGCCTCAGTAGGCCAGAGTTGAAAACGAACCTGTAAGGTTCGAAACCAGTCGCCTAAATATAAATACTGCATCTGTTGACAGGATCATTATCAAACATTTTAAGAAACTCGTAACTCACATCGGTGATCTCATGAAAATCCATCTACCTTTCTGGAGGCACTTTTACCAGAACGATTCTCTGTAAATCCTTGGTATCTTATGACAGACGATCTTAGAGCGGGACAGTTCTGTTATCACAGAGCCTAGTCAGCTAGATTTTCCTGAAAAGGAGCTTCCAGCGTTACTGGAAAACTGTCTTTTGGCTACAAGGATGGGTACGTTCTTCAACCATGATGGCACCCCTGCACATTGTAGCCGTCAGTTGACATATCATATAAACATAACATTCCCTGGAAGATGGAGCGGCAGAAATGACGCCGTTTCTTGTTCATCAATGCCCCCGGATCTTGTATCTTATCCCTTTAGATTTTATGACCATGGAAATGGCTGAAAAGTGAAGTCCAGAAAGAAAATACAAGAGACGAATTGATAATTTGGATTATGAACAGTGCCGCTCTCATAAAAGGACGCCTACTTCAGAAGGACTACACGTGGTGGTCTCATGAAAATTCGAAGTTAAATTGTAAGCGGACGTGGAATTTTTGAAAATCAGTTTTGAACTTAATGATCTGCCGATGATTAACACCTTCCGCGAGCATGTAACAAGTCAGCCTCAGTTGCAAATAGAAACCAATCTTTACCCAGGTTTCACCAAAAACAATTTCGCCTTTTTTCAGAAGTCAGTGACACTAAACTATTGCATACCAGAGTTTGGCGTTCAAGCATAAAACTGCTTGACGTGGCCAAACACTGGCATGCAATAGTTTAGTGTCAGTGGCTTCTGATGAAGACCAAATTATTTTGGCTGAAACTTGGGTAAAGATTGGTTTCTATTTGCAACTGAGGCTGACGTGTTACATGTTCAATTATCATAGTTGCTGACAGGGCTGCACAATGTTAAAAATTCTCACCTTCTGTGAGCATTTTATGGGTTACATTCTAACAGCTTTATCTTTATAGTCAATGAAAATGTTATACGTAATGTTTTATTCGAGTTAGTACTCCCCCTCAAATATTTTCTGTTCCTCCGGAAACACCCTGTGCATACGAGGGGAGTTTATTAAATAATGTTGCACATTTTTGTGAAAGTAGTTTGATTTTATTCAGGATTACAGTAAACCTTGTTATCCCCCACTCTTTTGCCTACAAAACACTATTTTTCAACCTATCTCGTCCAATGTAACGGCCTTACACCGCCTTACTGAGAGGGCCTTTCTGTCCACATGGTACCATTCCTCTGGTCAGTGTCGGAACCAACGTCTCGCTGCATCAGTGACCTTCCCGTCATCCGCGTACTGCTTCACGCGGAGTGAGCCCTCCATTGGGCCAAACAGATGACCGTCGGACGGTGCGAGATGCGGGCGGTAGGGTGGATGAGGAAGAACAGCACAGTAAGGTTTTGTGAGCTCTCGGGTGCGCGGACTTGTGCTGGGCCTTGCAATGTTAGGGAGAAGTAGAAGTTGTTTGAATTGTTATGGCGACGAACAAACTGAAGTCTTTTTTTTTTTTAATTTCCTAATGTTTTCACAATGCGCTTCAAAGCTTATCATTGCACCGTGAGGGAGGACATCAAACAGAATGACCCCTTCAGTCCCAGAAGACCGTTGCCATGACTTCACCGGCTTTGAACGTTTTCTTCGCAGGAGAGGTGGTGTGGCACCACTCCTCCGTTTTATTTTCCGGTTCTAGATGATTAACGCATGTTTAATCGCCTATGACGATTTTCGACAAAAAACTCTCGCGATCAGCCTCGTATCGCACAAGCATTCCGCACAGATGGACTTTCATTGCTCTTTATTGTCCTCTGTTAGGCGGCGAGAAACCCATTGGGCACTCATCTCTGAGTACCCCAACTGGTGGAAGAGTGTGGCAGCACTACCAACAGAGACGTCCAGTTGGTCTTTGATTGTGATTCCGTCGATCACCTCCAGTGAGGAGGTCCGCAAGTTCCAACATTGCAGGGGTCACAACTGTGTGCGGCCGATCGGCACACGGGAGATCGGATGGGTTTGCGCGAACTTGTTGCAATGATAAAGGACGCCTCGCCCAACCACCTAACGTGCTTTTTTTCACTGACAAGTCTGTGTAGATATTCTAAAATCAGCTATGAATGTCTGCGATGCTCTGGTTTTTCACCAAAAGAAACTCAGCGACAGCTCTCTGCTTGGGTCGCACCTCCATTAAAGCGCCGCCACCTAATGGAACTTCATGAAACTGTAGGACTGAATCGGGAATATTCCAGACTGTCTCACAACAAATCCCGAATTTTTCAACCGACAATGGGTGAGAGAAAAAAGTGTTGCATTACTTATTGAATGTCTCTGGCACTAAAACGTTTATGCCACCAACTGTTTAGTAATGGGCAAAACCCAAGCAATTACAGCTAGACGGCCGTTGTGGCCGAGTGGTTCTAGGCGCTTCAGTCCGGAACCACGCTGCTGCTACGGTCGCAGGTTCGAATCCTGCCTCGGGCATGGATGTGTGTGTTATCCTTAGGTTAGTTAGGTTTAAGTAGTTCTAAGTGTAGGGGATGTGAAAGTCAAGGACAGTCTACTAGAAGAGGTCAGTGAATATGTCTACCTTGGCCAGATTATAAATATGAAGGGAGACATAAGGCCAGAAATCTATCGACGCATCGAGCTTGGCTGGCAAGCATTTGGGAAGAATTCAAAAGTATTCAGATCAAAAATGCCAGTATATCTGAAGAAAGCAGTATTTGATCAATGCATTCTTCCTGCGATGACTTATGGCTGCGAGACATGGACACTGAACTCATTCACAAAAGGTAAACTTAGGACAGCACAGAGAGCCATGGAGAGATCAATGCTGGGCTATACAGGAAAGGACAGGAAAAGGGCAGGTGACATCCGGTCTGTGACGAAGGTTAATGACATCTTAGACAGAGTAGGTTCCTTGAAATGGCAGTGGGCTGGCCACGTTGCAAGAAGAAAAGACAACAGATGGACGAAGCTAGTACTGGAGTGGAGTCCGAGAGAGCACCGGAGGCCTAGAGGAAGACCACCAGACAGATGGGACAAAGACATCAAGAAGATAGCTGGTAACACCTGGCAGAGAACTGCCCAAGACCGTCCCACTTGGAGAAGACTTCTGAAAGCCTACCTGAATCCACGACTCGAAGAGGCCACATCATCTAATGATTGAATTGGCTGATGATGATGATGATGATGATGATGATGATGAAGTCTAGGGGACTGATGACCTTAGATGTTAAGTCCCATAGTGCTTAGAGCCATTTGAATTAGAGCTAGGTAAACGGTACACAACACCTCGCCAAGGATGTGCAGCATTAGTCAAACCTATTTTGCGTCCACAGGCTGCGAATCCTCATGAACATCTCTCATGTATGTGGTCTCTTCCCCGGACAGTTCACTTGACGAATGTTTGTGCCACCCAATCAGGGGCCAGTATCTTCCTCCTCATTATCCATTGTTGAAAAAAACCATTTAATCTTCCCAGAGAACTCGGCAGACTCACGCTTTGTCACTTGCCTTGAACTAAGTTAGCATTCGTGTTTTTAATAAATACCACACAAACAAGGTCGTGATTCCGGTTATTTATCTGCGGAAGGTCCGTTGTGTTGTCCGCTCCCACCGCAGAGCGTTCAAAGGTTTTGTCTGGCAGTTCACGCTGGGCAACACAGTATTCCCTGCGGCCATGTACAAAGAGGTATTCCGGTTCAGCACATGTTTAATTGCGTGGACGTGTCTAGCCGACACTTCCCACTTCTCAAGCAGCGTTCACACCATTTTGAGAGGAACCGTAGCATCTGACACTGAATTTTCTGTCTTCTTAAATATGTGTTTCGTTACATTACATGCTCTGTCAATACTAAGCTCGACATCGTCGGGACGTTAAACTGCAATCTCCTTAGCTCGGAACTTTCAACTCATTAACTGATGATTTCTGCGCCAAAAAAAAAAAAAAGAAGCTTCAAATGTCTCTGAGCACTATGGGACTTAACATTTGGGGTCATCAGTCCCCTAGACTTAAAACTACTTAAACCTAACTATGCTAAGGACATCACACGCATCCACACCCGAGGTAGGATTCGAACCTGCGACCGTAGCAGCAGCGCGGTTCCGGACTGTAGCTCCTTGAACCTCTCGACCACAGCGGCAGGCGGTATGTTGCATATCGTATCTAATGCTAACGAATATTTCACGAGACTAAGTACCATTTTGGTACTGCCCTAAATGTTTCGTTATTCGCAAAGTTCTTCCCCGCACGCGGTTCGTGCCCGACTCGAACTGAGTCAGTAATTTTGGTATTCTTCGAATATCTTATCCTCAGCGATGAAGCCGCTAGTTACAGAAAACACATAATACGATAAGCCAGTAGCTATGTACTCTTTCCCGCGTGCCATTTGTGTTCGACTCGCGAAGGGTCGACTGAGTTCGGAATCCTATAATCCATGGCAGATAAACTGCGCGCGTGCAATTGACGACGTGAGTGAGCTGTTCGGGAACTATGTCGGCAACACCGCTTAGATCGACTTACCTAAATGGTTTACAAAGTTTTCAGTTGGATTATAAAATTACACTGATGTGTCACAACATTACGATCACCTGCTTAATAACTCGTTTGTCCGTCTTTGGACCGAAATACATCACTGATCCTGCGAATCAGAGATCAGGCAGTTTGTTGATAGGGTTGTGGAGGTATGTTGCATTAATATGGCATGTCTATGAACAGGTCATGTAATTCGCGTAAATAACGAACCACTTCTCAAACCACTGTAGCACGGTACTGACTCCGAGACACAGACAGTTATACTGCTGAAAGATGACATTGCCGTCGGAGAAAACATCGAGCATGAAGGGATGCAACTGGTTCGCAGCTGTCAGCGTGGGTCTTCGATTACCACCGCAAGTTCCATGTTTAGCGCAGGAAAACGTCTCGCATCGACCTAGAGTGGCAAAAATGTGCTTCACCCGAAGAGCCGACACGTTTCCTTCTATGGAAGGCCTATGGCAATCGTAACTGACGACATCGTTGAGTTAACATGTGAACGCGTAGGGGTGGTCCGTTGCGGAGCTCCATGTTCAACAACGTGCTCCGGAACACTTGTGCATTCACCAGCATTGTGCCCTTTCGGCAGAGATGCCACAGATCACCATCTATCCTACTTTACAGAACAGACAAGCCTCCGAATCCCACGTTCTGTTAAGAGTCGCGGATGTCCAACCATTTAGCGCCTAATGGTAGTTTCATTGTCATTCTGTTTTCGCAGATGCTCACGACAGTAGCGCGTGCACATTCGACCAGCATCGCCGTTTTCGAGTTACTCGTTCACAGCCTGTGCATATAATAATCTACCCTTTGTCAAACTCGCTTATCTCAATGGATTTCGCCATTTGCAGCCCATATCCACCCTAGTGTGATCCTCTGTTCGTGTCTACTCCGCTTACATACTTCCGTTACCGCGCCACGTGGCCGCAACGCCACTTGGCGACATACAACGTCGCGGTCACCAATGGTCATGGTTCAAATGGTTCAAATGGCTCTGAGCACTATGAGACTTAACATCTGAGGTCATCAGTCCCCTAGAACTTAGAACTACTTAAACCGAACTAACCTAAGGACATCACACATATCCATGCCCGAGGCAGGATTCAAAAAAATGGTTCAAATGGCTCTGAGCACTATGGGACTCAACATCTTTAGTCATAAGTCCCCTAGAACTACTTAAACCTAACTACCCTAAGGACATCACACACACCCATGCCCGAAGCAGGATTCGAACCTGCGACACTAGCAGTCCCGCGGTTCCGGACTGCAGCGTCAGAACCGCACGGCCACGGCTGCCGGCAGGCAGGATTCGAACCTGCGACCGTAGCAGCAGCGCGGTTCCTGACTGAAGCGCCTAGAACCGCTCAGTCACCGTGGCCGGCACCAATGGTCATAATGTTTTGGGTGATCAGTGATCAGTGTAAACTGTTGTCTGACGTAAGGTCAGAGATTAGTTCCATTTTACAACGACGCGTTATAATACTTGTACGAGTTCATATTAATGGTAATATAGCACATTTGCTCACTGTGGAGTATAATCGTCATGAACCGGAACGTAAGTAACCTGTGGCTTTCTTTTTCAGAAACGTGTCAGGAATCAGAGGAGGATTCACAACAAATACTAAAAACTATGCTAATGAAATATCGATCTGCCTATGACAGTTTATTTGCATCACAGCTAGCCGGCCGCTATGGTCGAGCGGTTCTAGGCGCTTCGGTCCGGAACCGCGCTGCTGCTGCGGTCGCAGGTTCGAATCCTGCCTCGGGCATGGATATGTGTGATGTCCTTAGGTTAGTTAGGTTTAAGTAGTACTATGTCTAGGGGACTGTTGACCTCAGATGTTAACTGCCATAATGCTTAGAGCCATTTCAACCATTTTTGAGCATCACAGCTGCAACTTCAACCAAAGGTTTGGACACTACAATGTACCTGGTCTTCGAGTCAAGAGTGTTGAAGCGCTCATGGAAGTCATGCCAGCCGGTGTGTTGTGTAATCTGGATCTGCTGTATAAAAAAGTCCAGGCAGACAAACCTCTCAGGCTTTGTAAAAGCATCTGTGAATATAGTACGGAAAAAGATGGATACTAGAAGTTATTGTCAAAAATCGTCCCCATTTTCAGGTTTTATTGAACTACGAGGTGCATTCAAGTTCTAAGGCCTCCGATTTTTCTTCTAATTAACTACTCACCCGAAATCGATGAAACTGGCGTTACTTCTCGACGTAATCGCCCTGAAGACGTACACATTTTTCACAACGCTGACGCCATGAATCCATGGCAGCGGCGAAGGCTTCTTTAAGAGTCTGTTTTGACCACTGGAAAATCGCTGAGACAATAGCAGCACAGCTGGTGAATGTGCGGCCACGGAGAGTGTCTTTCATTGTTGGAAAAAGCCAAAAGTCACTAGGAGCCAGGTCAGATGAGTAGGGAGCATGAGGAATCACTTCAAAGTTGTTATCACGAAGAAACTGTTGCTTAACGTTAGCTCGATTGCAGGTTCGTTGTCTTGGTGAAACAGCACACGCGCAGCCCTTCCCGGATGTTTTTGTTGCAGTGCAGGAAGGAATTTGTTCTTCAAAACATTTTCGTAGGATGCACCTGTTACCGTAGTGCCCTTTGGAACGCAATGGGTAAGGATTACACCCTCGCTATCCCAAAACATGGACACCATCAGTTTTTCAGCACTGGCGGTTACCCGAAATTTTTTTGGTGGCGGTGAATCTGTGTGCTTCCATTGAGCTGACTGGCGCTTTGTTTCTGGATTGAAAAATGGCATCCACGTCTCATCCATTGTCACAACCGTCGAAAAGAAAGTCCCATTCATGCTGTCGTTGCACGTCAACATTGCTTGGTAACATGCCACACGGGCAGCCATGTGGTCGTCCGTCAGCATTCGTGGCACCCAGCTGGATGCCACTTTTCGCATTTTCAGGTCGTCATGCAGGATTGTGTGCACAGAACCCACAGAAGTGCCAACTATGGAGGCGATCTGTTCAACAGTCATTCGGCGATCCCCCAAAACAATTCTCTCCACTTTCTCCATCATGTAGTCAGACCGGCTTGTGCGAGCCCGAGGTTGTTTCGGTTTGTTGTCACACGATGTTCTGCCTTCATTAAACTGTCGCACCCACGAACGCACTTTCGACACATCCATAACTCCATCACCACATGTCTCCTTCAACTGTCGATGAATTTCAATCGATTTCACACCACGCAAATTCAGAAAACGAATGATTGCACGCTGTTCAAGTAAGGAAAACGTCGCCATTTTAAGTATTTAAAACAGTTCTCATTCTCGCCGCTGGCGGTAAAATTCCATGTGCTGTACGGTGCTGCCTTCTCTGGGACGTATTGACAATGAACGCGGCCTCATTTTAAAACAATGCGCATGTTTCTATCTCTTTCCAGTCCGGAGAAAAAAAATCGGAGGCCTTAGAACTTGAATGCACCTCGTACTACGCCACCTGTGGTTCTTGCTGAGTACTGGTTTGCCCGATGCTCAGTTTATGAGGACATGCCAGTTTCCACTACTTCATGTTAATAAATCGTACTAAAACGTGACAACTTTAACAGCTTCTCAGTGTACCAACGGCTAGAAACAGCATCTTTTTCGTCGTAGTCAAACTTTAATACAGAAGCCAGTCCAAACAGCATTTTACATTCAGAAGTGCGATGTCAAATCTGGCATAAAAAAGACTTTACCAGCAACATCTGATATCTCAGAATAATGATTTGTCCTATAACTAATTGCAGTTCCCATTCCGTCATCTATAGCGAATTTTTACATGTTCTCCTTCAGCCACCATGGATGCAACCGTTTGAACATAAAATTGTTCATAGAAGAGGTGAAGAATTACTCTGAAATGAATAGATTAAGAACAGAGCGGCATGGTTTTAGGTGTGTGAATGAAAAGTTTTGAGAGGGTTTTGCTGCGAAACCGGATCAGGAGAAAAGTTATCTAGGTAAATTATTTTGCGTTTATATTCTACTCATTGCGTTTCTGCTGGAATGTGGCCATTCAAAACTCGAAAAAGCGCTAAATAGCAAATACCTTTCTCCCTGTAGAGAGCGCTTTCAGCTGAACGAATAATCTTCAGTTAATAAAAAAAACAGTTTAAAGTAAGATCTGTTCAAAACTTCAACGTACCCAATGCTTTACTGTGCAGCCACAGAAATCATAATTACACATATTTGAATACTGATAGAAAGTAAATAGTCTTTCACAATAAACATGCGTTGTTCACTACGATTGTTACCGACCAAATTTAGATGCATTTCCCGTACCATTGCACTTTGCCAGCTTTGTCTACAAGTGAAGAGCGAAAATGTTACTTCTACAGTTAAATGACCTTCTTGCTTGGGTTGATGGGATTTCATTGCCCAGATTACTTAGCTCTTGAATGAGCCGTCTCTTGGACGGCCGTAGTTGTGAAGGACACGGCAACACCTGATAATGCTAATAGTAAAGTTCAGCTTAATATTGACAGGTCTCCATTTATTCGTTAGAATTCTAAACATGCACTCCACATATCTCCGAGCACGACTAATACACTAGTTAAGGATCCGTTTCTTGCAGGAGAGAAAAGTTCTGATATACAGTCTCACGACAAAACTAGATTAGATTGCATTAGATTAGATTTTATTGAAATCCTTATCCCAAAGTCTTTCCTTTTAGTGGATGATCGCAGCTTCACTGTTAACTAATGGAACTTCTGTGCACACATTCGAAAACAATTTACTTTCATCTGCTCTATAATTCCGCCCCCGGTAGCAGAGTGGTCAGAGTGACAGGATGTCAAGCCTAAGGGTCCGGGTTCGATTCCCGGCCGGTCGGGATGCTTAGGGACTGGATACTGTGTTGTCCTAATCATCATCATTTCACCCCATCGACGCGCAAGTCGCCGAAGTTGCGTCAAATCGAAAGACTTGCACCCGGCGAAATGTCTACCCGACGGGAGGCCCTAGTCACACGAGATTTATTTATTTTATCTTCTCTATAAACAGTGTCACAGACGCTCCTTTCGGCAGCCGTGAGCTAACCGGCGAATGAGTCGAAAACCTGCTATTGCCTTCCTTAATGTATTCATAAAGGAAATAAACAGATACTGTCTGCTTTCTTCTGCCTATGTCCACATTGCTAGGTGCTGCCACGTGTGTGCGTTGAAACGATTTCTGACGCCTCGATCCATCACCCCCTGTAAAAGAAAGCGTAGTGCGTGACGTCACAAGATGGCTACACATCTAGTCTCTTCTTCAACAGTTTCATGGAACAGTGCTTGTGAACAGTCGTGCGGCGAGTTTCGTGTCAGTTTACTATTATAGTGAATGGTGTTCCTGCGTTAGTGTGCGTGATTTAGTTGTTTAGTTTCTGTGTACTAAACTGGTGATCTGTTTTTCTTGCCTGTGAAAATTTCGTCGCCTGCAAAATGCCGTTTCGTCGCTCTGTTCCGAATTGTACAGGAAATTACGACGGTGGACCAAAAGTAACTGCGTTTAAATTTCCGGAGGATGAAGCAACGAAGAAGAAATAGTTGTCAAGTATTCGCAGGGATAACTTTACGTCTTCTTCAAGTTCAAGAGTGAGTATTTGTTTTGTTTATTTCTTAAAAGAGGCAATAACAGTGAAAAATGTCCGTAAAATGTTAGCCGCCAGTGTGCTACTTTGCAAAATGCCGTCCACACTATTAGACCTGCTTCAAAATGATGCAGTATTTAACTAAAAAAAAAAAAAACCCTAATCGAAAGTCCGCAAGAGCATACGAGAATCTTTCGCGGGTGACTTTCAATCAAAATTTTTGTCATTAAAAGTCAGCCATAAAAGATAAATATATACTGTTCCAGACGTTTAGGTAGGCCTTTTCGAGATTTACAATTTCTACTACAGCACCTACAGTTTAGGAATGGTGCTAGAAAAAAGCACACTGGCGGCAAACACTTTGTGTAGCTGACCATCTTTGAACGGCTAACCAGACTGTCATCAAATAAGTCGGGCCAATCCTCATTAAAGCAACTTTAAAAAAATATAAACTACAATGAAATGTGTCCATTCATTTGGGAGTTTTGATGCCTCAGATAGTGAAAGTTATTTTAGCCACTTTTTACGTCGGGGCTAAAAGGTATGCAGAAATAAGTTACAGACAAAAGAACAGGGTCATTTAAGAGAGGAAATCTTGAAATTCATGCGAGAGTTATATCAGATTTTCTTTGCGGATTTTCGTCGTCAGGATCCCATTACAGTCTACTGCTGTGGCCAAACGGACTGCGAGCACCGGCACCAGACTCTGTGCGTGACGTCACTAAGCGGAAGCGCAGGCTTTCCTCTATAGGGGGTGCTGCTCGATCTCGCTGCGATCACGCGCAGCTGTTACTCGCTCTTGTGCATCGAGCTTTATTTGTAACGAAAGCATCGAGTAACGAATACTTTGCATCGATTACGTGTCTCGACGTTACAGCAGTCAGTCGTTACTTTTACAGCCCTACCTGCTGGCGAGGCGGCCAGACGCTCGGCGCTCCTGCAGGTGTGCCCCTCGCGCCTACGGCCCAGCTGTTGGAGGTGGCTCGGTCTCCCACGAGAGACCTTGCGGCAGGCCCACGTGGGACCGGCAGCAGTGGGCGCCCTTTCCGCCGGCGGGAACTCTTGCGCGACAACCGCCGTCCTGATGCAACTCCGGCCACGTGCTAACAACGCCACCCTCACAACTCTCCTCAAGGATTATTTGCTTCAGTGTCAAGAAGGGCGTCAGCACTTTTCTCTGTTGCCGTAACGCCTATATCGGGCAAGCCAACACGCCATACAGAAGTGATGTGTCGCATGTCAGTGAGGTGACTCCAACTTATTTGGTATCACCGGACTTCGGACTGTTGTGGTGCAGCCCTCGGCCACTTCCATTCCTGTGCCTTTCTCTTCATCTCAGAGTAGCAATGGGTTGCTGGAGCAACGAAGGGTAACTAGTGATTGGGACGAAATCGCAGGTCATTCTCATCCTCGTACAGATGTATATGCACCACTGGCCATTAAAATTGCTACACCACGAAGATGACGTGCTACAAACGCGGAATTTAACCGACAGAAAGAAGATGCTGTGATATGCAAATGATTAGCTTTTCAGAGCATTCACACAAGGTTGGCGCCGGTGGCGACACCTACAACGTGCTGACATGAGGAAAATTTCCAACCCATTTCTCAAACACAAACAGCAGTTGACCGGCGTTGCCTGGTGAAACGTTGTTGTGAGGCCTCGTGTAAGGAGGAGAAATGCGTACCATCACGTTTACGACTTTGATAAAGGTCGGATTGTAGCCTATCGCGATTGTTGTTTATCGTATCGCGACATTGCTGTTCGCGTTGGTGGAGATCCAATGAATGTTAGCAGAATATGGAGTCGGTGGGTTCAGGAGGCTAATACGGAACGCCGTGCTGGATCCCAACGGCCTCGTATCACTAGCAGTCGAGATGACAGGTATCTTATCCGCATGGCTGTAACGGATCGTGCAGCCACGTCGCGATCCCTGAGTCAACAGATGAGGACGTTTGCAAGACAACAACCATCTGCACGAACAGTTCGACGACGTTTGAAGCAGCATGGACTATCAGCTCGGAGACTATGACTGCGGTTAACCTTGACGCTGCATCACAGACAGGAGCGCCTGCGATGGTGTACCCAACGACGAACCTGGGTGCACGAATGGCAAAACGTCATTTTTTCGGATGAATCCAGGGTCTGTTTACACCATCATGATAGTCGCATCCGTGTTTGGCGACATCGCGGTGAACGCACATTGGAAGCGTGTATTCGTCATCGCCATACTGGCATGTCACCAGGTGTGATGGTATGGGGTGCCATTGGTTACACGTCTCGGTCACCTCTTGTTCGCATTGACTGCACGTTGAACAGTGGACGTTACATTTCAGATGTGTTACTACCTGTGGCTCTACCCTTCATTCGATCCCTGTGAAACCCTACATTTCAGCAGGATATGCACGACCGCATGTTGCAGGTCCTGTACGGGCCTTTCTGGATACAGAAAATGTTCGACTGCTGCCTTGGCCATCACATTCTCCAGATCTCTCACCAACTGAAAACGTCTGGTCAACGCTCGCCGAGCAACTGGCTCGTCACAATACGCCACTCACTACTCTTGAAGAGCTGTGGTATCGTGTTGAAGTTGCATGGGCAGCTGTACCTGTACACGCCATCCAAGCTCTGTTTGAGTCAATGCCCAGGTCTATCAAGGCCGCTATTACGGCCAGAGGTGGTTGTTCTGGGTACTGATTTCTCAGGATCTATGCACCCAAATTGCGTGAAAATGCAATCACATGTCAGTTCTAGTATAATATATTTGTTTAATGAATACCCGTTTATCATCTGCATTTCTTCTTGGTGTAGCAATTTTAATGGCCAGTAGTGTAATTATAGACCCGCTGGCGCCAATTTCTAGCAGAATTGTGGAACGTGTTTATACTCATGTTTTATGATGTTAATGGAAGCGAAAATCTCCTTTACAAAAATCAGTATGCGTTCCGCAGTGACCTTGACGAACTGAGTTTATTTTGACCGTTCCTCTTCAGATTTTACTTCATTTCGCTACAATTATTTGGTGCTGAAACCTTCGTATAGACAAGAGCAACACAAAGTTATCCACCAGAACAATCCCTCGATAACACTGCTTCAACCGATGCCTGCTAGCAGGCGCCTAAGATTAGTTCATGCGTTGTCTCAGTACATACACATATTTAATATTTGCAAAAATGATGCGAAGTTGTCACCGACAGTGTTGTCGAACAGGGGATGTTAGAGGGACCCTTTGCCGTTTTATTTACGGACGCGTTACTGTCGCAAACCCAAGCCTCGGTAATCACGTCATAGGCGGTCGTGAAACAGGGGTGCCGAAAATGCATAAGCATCGTTTGCTGGCTCAGATTACGTTCAGATTTCGTCGACTGGTTTTGAACGGTCCCTAGGGGTTCCACCCTGTACACCAACGCAAAACTTGCGATCGCGTTGCACTGGTGGTTCGTCCAGTGGAGATGCAGACCTACGACGACCTTAGAAAACGGTTCAAACGTCCAGTGTTGTCAGCATTGTCAGAAGCTGTCAAGAACGTTGTCCTCCTGCTCAACATACCGCGACCTGCCGTTTTAGACCGCGAAATGGGTGTGAATCAGCACCACAAGAAAAGCGGTGGTTTCATTGACACCCTTTATGCTACTCTGTGAGACCTTTTCGTGTCACTTCCGCGCGGCGGCGTGTCTGAAATGTTTTCCTCGCCATCCACAAGAAAACGGCGTTTGTACAACTCTAAATGTCGCGGTTCTGATCTCCATCGCAGAGGAGTGAAACTAAGGGGTGAAAACCCGCCTGGCTAGCCGCGCGGTCTACCGCGCTGCCTCCCCTGGCACGAATCCGTCAAGCGGATTAGTATCGAGATCCGGTGTGCCGGGCAGCCTGTGGACGGTTTTTAGGCGGTTTTCCATCAATCTCGGCGAATGCGGGCTGGTTCCCCTTACTCCGCCTCAGTTACACGGTGTCCGCGATTGCTGCGCAAACACTGTCTCCACGTACGCGTACACCGTAATTACTCTACCACTCAAACATTGGGGTTACACTCGTCTGGTATGAGACGTTTCCGGAGGGTGGGTTGAGGGGGGGGGGATCCACTGGGGGCGGACTGCACAATAACACTGGGTTCTGCGTGGGGCGGCGGTGGGGTGGATAGACTGCTATGGCCTGTTGTGGGGTTGTGTACCACTGAGGGCTACGGCTAGACGAAGCCTCTCCGTCGTTTCTAGGCTCCCAGTTTAATACAATACAATACAAGGGGTGAAATACGTGTAAGAGCAGGTTTGACAATCTTTCCGTCGTGTGACACGTCCACTTCGTGTTTGACAGAATTTTAGTGAAACTAGGCGACAATGTGACCTCATTAACTCACCTTACATGTCAAATGAGCTTCTCAGCTCTGCCTTTTTTCGTGTATCTCAATACTTTGCTGTTCGAAGCGACTTCGAGACATCTCAGGGCGCCACGCTGTTGTACCATTACAGAGGACGTTTGTAGGCTCCTTTAAGCGAATTTTAAAACTTCTGTGTCGCAGTGGAAGGCAATTACGGGGTTCGAAAAAGTGATCTTCTAATTGTGTTAGATAGTGTAATTATACGCTTACATCGCTGACGCCAGTCTGCAGCAGAACTGCGGAATATATTTTGTACTCATGCATTATGATGTTTTTGGAAAGCAAAACTCTCATCTGCAAAAATCAATATGGTTTCCGCAAACAGAGAACTTGCGACACCAAACTTCCTTTGTTTGTTCGTCTGCAGGTTTTACTCCAATTAGGTACAATCTTTTCGCGTTGAAACCTTCCTATAGAAAAGAGCAACGACCACGAACAGCATCACAGAGCCTGCAGCGCCATCAAAATTGCTGGAAACAACATATAACGCAAAATATCTAGAAGCAACTATCCAGAGCGACCTTAAGAGACCACATAAAACAAATAGCAGAAAAATTAGACGCCAGACTACTATTCATAGGGAGAATATTAAGGAAATGTTCTTCACACCGAAATGTACTGCATCACCGACCAGTTAAGTGTACAGTAACATCTGCACTTGTGCACACATGATTCGAAAACCTTCGGTAATGACCACATCCTCTCTAGACGATTTCAAGATTTGTAGCTTTCCAAAACCCTCGACCTAAATCCACATGACTTACGGTTTTGGAGATACACTACTGGTCATTAAAATTGCTACACCAAGAAGAAATGTATTATACTAGAACTGACATGTGATTACTTTTTCACGCAATTTGGGTGCATAGATACTGAGAAATCAGTACCCAGAACAACCACCTCTGGCCGTAATAACGGCCTTGATACACCTGGGCATTGAGTCAAACAGAGCTCGGATGACGTGTACAGGTACAGCTGCCCATGCAGCTTCAGCACGATGCCACAGCCCATCAAGAGTAGTGACTGGCGTATTGTGACGAGCCAGTTGCTCGGTCACCATTGACCAGACGTTTTCAATTAGTGAGAGATCTGGAGAATGTACTGGCCAGGGCAGCAATCGAACATTTTCTGTGTCCAGAAAGGCCCGTACAGGACCTGCAACATGCGGTCGTGCATTATCCTGCTGAAATGTAGGGTTTCGCAGGAATCGAATGAAGGGTAGAGCCACGGGTCGTAACACATCTGAAATGTAACGTCCACTGTTCAAAGTGTCGTCAGTGCGAACAACAGGTGACCGAGACGTGTAACCAATAGCACCTCGTATCATCACGCCGGGTGATACGCCAGTATGGCGATGACGAATACACGCTTCCAATGTGCGTTCACCGCGATGTCGCCAAACACGGATGCGACCATCATTATGACATTTTGCCATTGGTGCACCCAGGTTCGTCGTTGAGTACACCATCGCAGGCGCTCCTGTCTGTGATGCAGCGTCAAGGGTAACCGCAGCCATGGTCTCCGAGCTGATAGTCCATGCTGCTGCAAACGTCGTCGAACTGTTCGTGCAGATGGTTGTTGTCTTGCAAACGTCCCCATCTGTTGACTCTGGGATCGATACGTGGCTGCACGATCCGTTACAGCCATGCGGATAAGGTGCCTGTCATCTCGACTGCTAGTGATACGAAGCCGTTGGGATCCAGCACGGCGTTCCGTATTGCCCTCCTGAACCCACCGATTCCATATTCTGCTAACAGTCATTGGATTTCGACCAACTGGAGTTGTAATGTCGCGATACGATAAACCGGAATCGCGATAGGCTACAATCCGACCTTTATCAAAGTCGGAAAAGGGGATGGTACGCATTTCTCCTCCCTACAGTAGGCATCAGAACAACGTTTCACCAGTCAACGCCGGTCAATTGCTGTTTGTGTATGAGAAATCGGTTGGAAACTTTCCTCATGTCAGCACGTTGTAGGTGTCGCCACCGGCGCCAACCTTGTGTGAATGCTGTGAAAAGCTAATCATTTGCATATCACAGCATCTGCTTCCTGTCGGTTAAATTTCGCGTCTGTAGCTCGTCATCTTCGTGATGCAGCAATTTTAATGGCCAGTAGTGTATGTGAAAGATCGTGTCTACCGGGATAGTATCCGGACTGTTACCGGTCTAAAGGGTAACGTACGATGACATATCGCTCTGATTGCACTGGATACTGGATATGATGCGAGAGGTCCTCGAACGTGTCGTGTTACGGACGCAGCATGTTGCTGTGTCGGGAGATCATACTAAACACTTATTTTAACTTGCGACAGTATTCTAACAAACATGCCAGAGCTATCGTTATCATATGTTTGATCATTCTTCCCGTTTACCTGCACCATCAACACGTTATGACTGCTTACATTGCCAGATTTTCACCTGATGGCAGCAAGTAGGACTATTATTTTAATCAACATACTCCGCTAGCGCACCGATTAATAAGCGTACCTGCAATGTTTTGGCATCCGGCGATGTGCATAGCCCGCACTGCAGCACTCGCTACATTTCACCCAGTTGTCGTCTGAGCGCTGGCCGGGGTGGCCGAGCGGTTCTAAGCGCTACAGTCGGGACCCGCGTGACCGCTACGGTCGCAGGTTCGAATCCTGCCTCGGGCATGGATGTGTGTGATGTCCTTAGGTTAGTTAGGGTTGGGGTTGAGTTGTTTTCGGAAGGAGACCAGACAGCGAGGTCATCGGTCACATCGGATTAGGCAAGCATGGGGAAGGAAGTCGGCCGTGCCCTTTCAAAGGAACCATCCCGGCATTTACCTGGAGCAATTTAGGGAAATCGAGGAAAACCTAAATCAAGATGGTCGGACGCGGGATTGAACCGTCGTACTCCCGAATGCGAGTCCAGTGACTAACTACTGGTTAGTTAGGTTTAAGTAGTTCTAAGTTCTAGGGGACTGATGGCCTCGGAAGTTAAGTCGCATAGTACTCAGAGCCATTTGAACCATTTTTTGTCGTCTGAGGTCATGTATATGATATTGGAGTAGCGTCTTTGACTTGTTATCAACACATTGTATATCCTTCTTTCAGTGCCACCTAACGCGTAAATTCTGAATAAAAATAACCGGCACTGGCGGCCAAATATACATGGAGTCAGATAAGTTCTGCCAAAGGCCTTGTCAAAGAGGGGGAGAAGCAGAGTTTCAGAGCAGCCTCTTTCCCTTGGGGTGGGAAACTGCCCCTAAAAGCGGGAGAGTCAGCAATGGTCAACGGCATGAGGATGCAGAAAGCAATGGGAGCTATTTCATCAAAGACACGTAACAAATATCCACAGGACATGTGGCCAGTAATTGTAAAAGTGTCGTGAACATCTCTCCGTTAACGTTTTACAGCTACACAGAGAAAAGCTGGGAAAACATCTGACTTACGAACTCGCCTAGTTTCGCACAAAAGCACTTACAATCCAACATAACAGGACTCGTTCCTGACGAGCTGGGAACTCTCTCTCTCTGAAATGCAAAAACAGTACAACGTGATCAGGAATTCAGTAGCGCGATATTTTGCTCTGTTCCTCTCATTGCTGGAAAGCTCGCTACGATGTGGTTCTGAATAATTACGAAACATAATTATGTAATATAAACAGAGGTCAACTAGAACAGTCAACCCATTGAAAGAGTGCAACTGTAGCAATTACTTTTCTCTCGATATCGCATTTACTCTTAATCACAGAACTGCTCCATTACGAAATGATAATGTAGTACTCATCTGTGGCAGCTGATAAGCGCTTAACTCTTTAAGCAGTTTTACTTATTCATGCGTAACGATTTTTACGACACAGTACTTTTATACTCCTGTTACATTTCACAATTTCTCGTTTCTGTGCATTAAGCGACTAAGTTTACATTGTTAACAGTAAAAAAGTTGTATAAAAGTAAATTACGAGGGCTGTTCGGGAAGTAAGGTCCAATCGGTCGCGAAATGGAAATCACAGTGAAAATCACAATTTTTTTATTCGTAACAGTTACCTACACCTTCCAGCTACCTCTCTAAATAGCCACCTCTACGACTTAGACATTTTTCGTAGCGCTGTGCAAACTATCCAGTACCCTCGTCACAGAACGCAGCAGCCTGTGCTATCCGCCAATTATCAATACTAGCCTACAGCTCGTTGTCTGTGCCAAAATGTTGTCTTTGTAGCCAGCGGTTCATGTGAGCAATGGCACTGAACTCAGAGGGAGGCATTTAAGGGCTGTATTGTGAGGGATCATAGACTTCCCATCGAAAACGCTGCAAGAGAATCTTCATTGCACCTGTAGAATTGCTTTGAAGAAAGAAAGCATGACATTTGTGTTATGTGGGCTGCATAGCTTCAGGCGAAATCTCTCACCATTTCCACATACTTGGCGGGAGACAACGTTGTTGTAGGCATCTCTACGTGCTCACTGTGCGCTCAGAAGCGAAAAGAGCGACATCACGCCATCCATGGGCATACTAGAGACACTTCCCATTCATCATATTTTCACAGTGGTTTCCATTCCACGCCAAATCTGACCTTAATTTCCGAATATCCCTTGTACAAACATTTACCATATTTTAGTTTACATCCCTTGTTCTTAATTCCCTTACACAATAATACACTACTCGCCATTAAAATTGCTACACCATGAAGAAATGCAGATGATAAACATGTATTCATTGGACAAATATATTATACTAGAACTGACATGTGATTACATTTTCACGCAATTTGGGTGCATAGATCCTGAGAAATCAGTACCCAGAACAACCACCTCTGGCAATAATAACGGCCTTGATACACCTGGGCATTGAGTCAAACAGAGCTTGGATGGCGTGTACAGGTACAGCTGCCCATTCACCTTCAACACGATACCACAGTTCATCAAGAGGTGTGACTCGCATATTGTGACGAGCCAGTTGTTCGGCCACCATTGACCAGACGTTTTCTATTAGTGAGAGATCTGGAGAATGTGCTGGTCAGGGCAGCAGTCGAACATTTTCTGTATCCAGAAAGGCCCGTACAAGACCTGCAACGTGCGGTCGTGCATTATTCTGCAGAAATGTAGGGTTTCGCAGGGATCCAATGAAGGGTAGAGCCACGGGTCGTAACACATATGAAATGTAACGTCCACTGTTCAAAGTGCCGTCAATGCGAACAAGAGGTGACCGACACGTGTAACCAATGGCACCCCATACCATCACGCCGCACTCCGGGTGATACGCCAATATGGCGATGACGAATACATGCTTAGAATGTGCGTTCACCGAGATGTCGCCAAACACGGATGCGACCATCATGATGCCGTGAACAGAACCTAGATTCATCAGAAGAAACGATTTCTTGCCATTCGTGCACCCAGGTTCGTCGTTGAGTACACCATCGCAGGCTTTCCTGTCTGTGATGCAGCGTCAAAGGTAACCGCAGCCTTGCTGCTGCAAACGTCTTCGAACTGTTCGTGCAGATGGTTGTCGTCTTGCAAACGTCCCCATCTGTTGACTCAGGGATCGAGACGTGGCTGCACGATCCGTTACAGCCATGCGGATAAGATGCCTGTTATCTCGACTGCTAGTGATACGAGGTCGTTGGGATCCAGCACGGCGTTCCGTATTACCCTCCTGAACCCACCGATTCCATATTCTGCTAAAAGTCATTGGATCTCGACCAACGCGAGCAGCAATGTCGCGATACGATAAACCGCAATCGCGATAGGCTACAATCCGACCTTTATCAAAGTCGGAAACGTGATGGTACGCATTTCTCCTCCTTACACGAGGCATCACAACAATGTTTCACCAGGCAACGCCGGTGAACTGCTGTTTGTGTATGAGAAATCAGTTGAAAACTTTCCTCATGTCAGCACGTTGTAGGTGTCGTCACCGGCTGCAACCTTGTGTGAATGCTCTGAAAAGCTAATCATTTGCATACCACAGCATCTTCTTCCTGTCGGTTAAATTTCGCGTCTGTAGCACGTCAACTTCGTGGTGTAGCAATTTTAATGGCCAGTAGTGTATACATCGCGAGCCAGTGGACACATTTTTAAACACTCATTCATTTCAAGGTAAAGTAATTGTCATCTGGTGTATACAACACATTTAGAAAGAATGTACCTTTCCCTCCACCTTGATTGTTTCAACACGTTCAGCATTTATACTTTCTTAGGCGATACTGGTCGGGAGCAACATATTTCAAGAATAATACAGCATCGATGACGAAAGGAATGCTGCATAGCTTACAGCAGTTAGCCGTTCTGGTTGCGTCAGCCTCTTCGTATACGCTGCCCACGTCTCGAGTTACTTGAGTGCTATTAATCACTCTCTTGCCTATAATGTTAGGTCATTTAAGACTACAAGAAGTTTCGCTGCAGCATTAACTTCCGCGAACGATATGCAGCTTCCTTTTTCCAAAAAATAATTGTGCCAGAAATTCGGAGAATAAAAGATATCTAAAATTGTGATTCCTCAACTTCTCCCGGCGTATTTCTTGCTCGAACAGTCCACGGGTGTACTGCCGGTCCATAGTGTCCAACGGGCACAATATTTCGGCGATCAAACATGTCGCCATCGTCAGGTGCCAAACTCCATGCTTCTACGTCAACGGGAAGTACCCTATATGTTTCGACGAGTAAGTTTGAGAGTATCAAAATATATTACAGAAATGGCCATATCTTCTGACTGCATTGATAAGTTTACGTTTTTTACACCGCCAAGGGATCGTAGACATTAGGATGTGGCGTAAATTTCAACTTGATACATAGACCCGTTCCTGAGAAAAAATGAGTCTTAACAATCATACAGACAGACGGACAACAACGTGACTCTAAAAGGGTTCTGTTTCTACCGATTAAGGTACAGAACTATAAAGAAAGTACGCAGGAATCCAATAACGTGTCTTAAATACCTCACTTTTACTAACACGATTGAGCAGTGCAGTATATCGTTGAGCCGTTCACACATTTTGCTTCACACATGTTGTTCCTCGTTTCAAGTACCCCACACAAACGTATTTATTTATATACTGACGCAAAAAAATCGCGAAACGAATAAGGAGTTATGCGACACAAGTGAAAGTTGGCAGGCGTGTGTCCGCAGCTCGTGGTCGTGCGGTAGCGTTCTCGCTTCCCACGCCCGGGTTCCCGGGTTCGATTCCCGGAGGGGTCAGGGATTTTCTCTCCCTCGTGATGACTGGGTGTTGTGTGATGTCCTTAGGTTAGTTAGGTTTAAGTAGTTCTAAGCTCTAAGGGACTGATGACCATAGATGTTAAGTCCCATAGTGCTCAGAGCCATTTGAACCATTTTTTTTTTTTTTTTTTTTTTTTGGCAGGCGTGTTTCTCCATCTAAAAGATGACGTCTATTCACATTTCTTGCCAGTCGCTTAAAGGTGGCGTTAGTAGCGACACTATGACGATACACGTTGTAACAGTCGTGAGCGTTAGTTACTTTTGAGAACGGATATGGTGAATCGATGTTAGTCAACATTGCTTTTAAGGTGGCAAAGATGCCATTATCAAAAAGTCAGTGCCTTTGAAGGAGGTCGTGTAATAGGGTTATGAGAAGCTGGGTGTTCTTTTTGCGATAGTGCAGGAAGACTTGGCAGGAATGTAGCCCCTGTACATTATTGCTGGCAGCGGTGGTCATGAAAATGGACCGTCGCGAAAAGTTAAAATATTCTGGGTCATTAGGCGGCTTCATATTTGCTCTAAAATAATCGACGTTTTGACCCCTCTGTTGGGATCTTCTTCACGATTTCCAGGTGCCCACTAGTGCTAGAACAGCTTTAGCAGTAGTGGACACCGGAAGATCCTGAAGAAGATCCGAGCAGAGGGGTCTAAACGACGATTATTTTAAATATGAAGCGGCCTAATAACTTCTTCACGATTTCCAGGTGCCCACTAGTGCTAGAACAGCTTTAGCAGTAGTGGACACCGGAAGATCCTGAAGAAGATCCGAGCAGAGGGGTCTAAACGACGATTATTTTAAATATGAAGCGGCCTAATAACTCACAAGATTTTAACTTCACTGACAACGGCCACGAAAGCCTGCAGACTTACATAAGCCTGCAGGCTTACATAAATCGCAAATAGGTCGGGCTTCTGACGGGTACGTGGCACTATCGATGGGGAGGTTGACACCACAGTGACACAACGAACTGCTAGAAATTGGTTACTTCGAGGACAGCCTCAGAGCCAGACACCCTGTAGCATACATTCCAGTGACCCCGAACCACGGGCATTTCCGACTTAAGTGGTGTCAAGCGAGAGCTCATTGGCGATCTGGGCGAAGGTGTGCTGTGTTTTCTGATTGAAGTTGGTTCTGCCTGGATGCCAGTGATGGCCGTGTGTTGGTTAGGAGGAGGCTAGCTGAGTGTCTGAAACCAACTGTATGCGCGCTAGAATTCGTACATTTGTTCGATGATTCTACCCGTAGTGCTGCTATTCATGAACAGCATTCCAGAGGTATTGTCCAACAAGATAAAGCTCGCCCGCCCACATACCCCTGTTGTAACCCAACATGCTCTACAGAGCGTCGACATGTTACTTTGGCCTGTTCCATCAACAGATCTGTCTCCAATCGAGAACATATGCCATCGCATCGGACTAAAATTCCAGCGTCATCCACAAACAGCATTAGCCGTCCATGTATTGACCGACCACATGCAACAGGAGCAGAACACCACGCTACAAACAGACATCCGCCACCTGTACAATACAATACAAGCACATTTGCATGCTTTTATCCAACATTCTAGTGGTTACACCGGTTATTAATGAAACAGCATTTCAAATGGCTCTGAGCACTATGCGACTTAACTTCTGAGGTTATCAGTCACCTAGAACTTAGAACTAATTAAATCTAACTAACCTAAGGACATCAGACACATCCATGCCCGAGGCAGGATTCGAATCTGCGACCGTAGCGGTCGCTCGGTTCCAGACTGTAGCGCCTAGAACCGCACGGCCACTACGACCGGCAAACCAGCATTTCACATTTGCAATGGCTTATCTCGTGCTTACTTTAACGTGTGATCTTGCAATATTAATCACTCAAGTATGTTACCTAGGCCAATGTACTCCAGAAATCTCACTACTCTACATTAATCATTTTTTGGTGTTGCGATTTTTCCGTCATTGTACTGAAGGTCATCCGCTGACTGGGAAACAAAGTAGATTTTTCCTTCGTGCCGCCTTTTCCAACTTTTTCACGATGGTAGTACATCCGTGAATGTTGTTACCAAATCTGATTAATTTTGGGATGATCTTGGAGGGTTGTTGCACCTGTGGGACACACCGACCACAGGAACAGAGATAAGGTGACATCCACCCACACCCAGTTTCAGTGAGGCTGTGATGTAACCAGACGGTCTTGAGGTCAGCGTTCGGTGATGACGCCCCCTGCCCTTTCAGTATGACCACTCTTATCTTCCCGTCTAGAACGGCCTGCCGCTGAAACAAAGCCACAAACCGGGCCACCTCCCGTTCATACAACGATAACAGGCCGCCGTAACTGGCGAACGGCGTTTGTTCCTCCTGGTAACTGCAGCCGTCACGCGACTACGTCAGCCCTGGATGAGTGCTCGCGACACATTTTCCATTCGTCGCTACCAGTTGTTACACCCGGATAAGGACCGTGAGACAGATGGAGAACTGGCAATATTTTCTGAGGAATGGCTCCGCGTAAGGTATTGGAACTTGCCATCCCTCCATCTAAATCTCAAAAAATAGAGTGAAAAGATTACTCAGACGTATTTGGTACAAGTTCAGATGCAGCAAACATAGGTATATTAACTGGCTTTTGCTCGACGTCCAGATACTGGCTCAGCAAAAATCTTTGTATACTTGCTGTGAAATATACGGAAACTAATCCATATATCTAAAGAAGTATAGGAGGGGCGCTCGATAATTAATGGAACATATTTTTTCTCAGAATGAGGTTTTCACTCTGCAGTGGAGTGTGCCCTGATATGAAACTTCCTCGCAGATTAAAACTGTATGCCGGTCCGAGACTCGAACTCGGGACCTTCGCCTTTCGCGGGCAAGTGCTCTACCATCCGAGCTACCCAAGCACGACTCACTGGTAGAATTGAAGCTGTGAGGACGGGTCGTGAGTCGTGCTTGGGTAGCTCGGATGGTAGAGCACTTGCCCGCGAAAGGCGAAGGTCCCGAGTTCGAGTCTCGGACCGGCACACAGTTTTAATCTGTCAGGAAGTTACATATCAGCGCACACTCCGCTGCAGAGTGAAAATCTCATTCTGGAAACATCCCCTAGGCTGTGGCTAAGCCATGTCTCCGCAATACCCTTTCTTCCAGGAGTGCTAGTTCTGCGAGGTTCGCAGAAGAGCTCCTGTGAAGTTTGAAAGGTAGGAGACGAGGTACTGGCAGAATTGAAGCTGTGAGGACCGGTCGTGAGTCGAGCTTGGGTAGCTCAGATGGTAGAGCAATTGCCCGCGAAAGCCGAAGGTCCCGAGTTCGAGTCTCGGTCCGGCATACAGTTTTAATCTGTCAGGAAGTTTCATATCTTTTCTCGACCAATTTCCGTTGAAAAAAGCTGAATTTGCTGTGCGTCGTCGTGGAATATTCCCGCTTTAGCCCCTAAAGTTTCATGAAGTTCCAATAGGTGGCGACGCTATACGTATCTTTCAAAATCGCTTCTGTGAACGAGCTGCGTTCCAAGCAGAAAGCGGAGCATTGTCGAATACATAGGCGCACGCATAATTTCTACAGAGACCTGTTAGCTAACAAAACCAAGGTGAGTCGGCGTGCGAGGCATCTGTCATCATCTCAACAAGGTCGCGCAAACCTATCTGAACCCCGCGTCCCAGCCGGCCGCACAAAGCCTCAGCAGGAAATTGAAGAAACTATTTCAGCGTGTTCGTCGCCACAAAAACGCAAACGAACTTCTTCTCCGTGAAAACGCAAGGGTTCACACAGTCTGCGCACCCGAGAGGAGTTCACAAAACTTTACTGGACCGTTCTTCCTCATCCACTCTTCAGCCCGAATCTCACACTTACATGACTTCTTTCTGTTTGGCCCAATGAAAGATGCACTCTGCGGACAGCAGTACGTGGTCGATGATGTAACCTCCCCACAAAAATGTAAAAATGAAAATATTTTAAATGTCAATGGACATAGAGCCAAGTGTAACCTCCCCGTAATTATTTTTAAATGATATGAATTCAATAAAAAATACAAATAATCCCATATGTTAGCTTCCCACAGTAAAAAAAGCCAATGATAATAAAAATGTGCAAAAATGTTAAGTCCCCACAAAATTAACATTATGCTAAACCTAATAAATTTTATAAGGCCAGCTGCGCTAACCTTAGGCCCTGTGCAATAACCAGCGTGATAAATTGATTCTTGGAGGAAAAACAAAGGAAATTTTCCTTCAATAAAATGTTTGTTTTGTTAAAATGGTTGGTTTAAAAACAAAATTATTATTGGGGCGATTCTTGAACAAATTAGTTACAGTTAATTTACATTACATTATCAGGTGTGCGCAAAGCTGCTTCATTACCTTATTTAAAAATATACCTTGTCCTGAATCTCGACCAGAATGCCATGTCGACGCCCGCCGACTCGTCACACAAGCTAACTCGCAACTGTAACTACCGACTCCCTACATGCAACTGCACTCTTGCGCGGTACTAGCACTGACTAGCAACGAAAAATAACTCTCTGGTCAGAGATTCTCTCATGGCTCGACATCGCTGTACTGTATATCTTACATACATACGTGTTTCAATGAGGAGGTTATTGAGGCGACTCTGACGTCGACCAGTAGTGTGATACCAGGCGGGCATAGAGGCCCTTCCAGTAAGGTGCCGTAAGGCCGTCGCATTGAACGGCGATTACACTGAAATATAAGATTTTGTAGCCAAAAAAGTGGGGAATATCAGGTATATTGGAATCCCGAATAAAATCAATCTCCTTTGAGAAAAACAGGTCCATTTCTTGTTGAAGGCCCCTCGTATCTGCACAAAGACTTCGGTACTGTGTTCAAAAAATGGTTCAAATGGCTCTGAGCACTATGGGACTTAACTTCTAAGATCATCAGTCCCCTAGAACTTAGAACTACCTAAACCTAACTAACCTAAGGACATCACACACATCCATGCCCTAGGCAGGATTCGAACCTGCGACCGTAGCGGTCGCGCGGTTCCAGACTGTAGCGCCTAGAACCGCTCGGCCACCCCGGCCGGCCTACTGTGTTCCAAACTGCCAAGTTAGTGCATTAGAACCAAAAGACCTTTATTAATGATTCTGTCAACAGTTGCAGTATTAGGCGAATAGTTTCGAACGATACAGGTTCACTTTCAAATCTGGCTCACTGAGGCTACATACTTTTCAGTCTTGTCAGTGAATAGTGAACACAAAAGTGGAATTACAGTAAAAAATTGCCGCACGGGATTAGCCGAGCGTTCTAAGGCGCTGCAGTCATGGACTGTGCGGCTGGTCCCGGCGGAGGTTCGAGTCCTCCCTCGGGCATGGGTATGTGTGTTTGTCCTTAGGATAATTTAGGTTAAATAGTTTGTAAGCTTAGGGACTGATGACCTTAGCAGTTAAGTCCCATTTGAACATTTTGAGTAAAAAATTCAAATGTAACTAATTATTTGAATACAAACATACCTGCACTGGCAGTGTCTGATCTTAGTAATAAACAGCAAAGTGGCAACATAAAATTTATAAATGTTTGCAGAATGTATGCCACGGTCCGTACATGCCTATTACCAAGCAAAAATCAAACTTGAAGTCAACATAGTCAACAGCATAAGGGAGCTTTCGATGGCGCTAGCGACGCGCCTCGCGCACAATCGCACGTCCGCAGCCAAAGGGCGTGTCGCGTTTCAAATGTGGATGCGCCTCAGCACCTTTTTTAAACCTGACATCGATACAATGAACGAAGAAACAAACGTAGGTCTCAAAAGAAAGCTGCTACAAGCAACATTAACATCATTCATAGCTACTTTGACATGCAATAAAAAATTCACAGTCCAGTTTTGGAGAATAAACATTTATTATCAATGCCAAGGTTGCCTTCTTCGGTGTTGTGTCAAAAAATCAAGAAGAAAAATGACATATGCAAGAATATTATAAGAAAAATTAGTAATACAGGGTGATTAAAAAAAATACCACAACTTTAACAATGTGTATTTAATGAAAGGAACATAATATAACCTTCTGTTATACATCATTACAAAGAGTATTTAAAAAGGTTTTTTTTTCACTCAAAAACAAGTTCAGAGATGTTCAATATGGCCCCCTCCAGACACTCGAGCAATATCAACCCGATACTCCAACTCGTTCTACACTCTCTGTAGCATATCAGGCGTAACAGTTTGGATAGCTGGTGTTATATCTCGTTTCAAACCATCAATGGTGGCTGGGAGAGGTGGTCGAAACACCATATCCTTAACATACCCCCATAAGAAAAAATCGCAGGGGGTAAGATCAGGGCTTCTTGGAGGCCAGTGATGAAGTGCTCTGTCACGGGCTGCCTGGCGGCCGATCCATCGCCTCGGGTAGTTGACATTCAGGTAGTTACAGACAGATAAGTGCCAATGTGGTGGCGCTCCATCCTGCTGAAATATGAATTGTTGTGCTTCTTGTTCGAGCTGAGGGAACAGCCAATTCTCTAACATCTCCAGATACTGTAGTCCAGTTACAGTAGCACCTTCGAAGAAAAAGGGACCAAAAACTTTATTGGCTGAAATGGCACAGAAAACGTTCACCTTAGGCGAGTCACGTTCATACTGAGTTGTTTCGCGCGGATTCTCAGTGCCCCATACACAGACATTGTGACGGTTGACTTTCCCATTAGTGTGGAAAGTTGCTTCATCACTAAACACAATCTTTGAAACGAAAGATTCATCTGTTTCCATTTGAGCAAGGATAAAATCACAGAAATCGATTCTTTTGATCTTATCAGCTGCAGACAGTGCTTGAACCAATTTCAGACGATAAGGTTTCATAACAAACCTTTTTCGTAGGACTCTCCATACAGTTGATTGTGGAATTTGCAGCTCTCTGCTAGCTCTGCGAGTCGATTTTCCTGGGCTGCGAACAAATGCTTGCTGGATGCGTGCTACATTTTCATCACTCGTTCTCGGCCGTCCAGAACTTTTCCCTTTGCACAAACACCCATTCTCTGTAAACTGTTTATACCAACGTTTAATACACTACCTATCAGGAGGTTTAACACCATACTTCGTTCGAAATGCACGCTGAACAACTGTCGTCGATTCACTTCTGCCGTACTCAATAACACAAAAAGCTTTCTGTTGAGCGGTCGCCATCTTAGCATCAACTGACGCTGACGCCTAGTCAACAGCGCCTCAAGCGAACAAATGTACAACTAAATGAAACTTTATAGCTCCCTTAATTCGCTGACAGATAGTGCTTAGCTCTGCCTTTTGTCGTTGCAGAGTTTTAAATTCCTAATGTTGTGGTATTCTTTTTGAATCACCCGTATAAGTAAAATAAGCTTGATTAGTGATATAAAAAGTGGTATAAGTGCACCACATACTGTTTTATAGATTCAGTAGGCCATTACTTTGTCGAAAACTCAAATGATGAAACCTTAGGATAACAGCTTAGATTGTGGAGCCATTTTCAGTACTTTACTCACCATCCATGTCCATTGTACTACTGCACGAATCGCACTCGGAGATCTGTGACAGCCGTGTTGCTGCTGCACATCGCCCACTCCCGGATATATGTCCTGTACCTCTACTAACCCTTCTCACATTTGTTGATCTCCCATCACATTTAAGTGACATAAATTTCGTGAAAACTGGGAGGAAAGAGAGGTAGTAGTTCGTGAAGATTTTTCCATTTTGGTTCCATGATTTTAAGATGCTCAATGTACAGACTACCGAGTTGAATGGTTGGTTGCCTTCCTTTCTGTTTCCCTTGGAAGTTTATATTTAGAAATTCCAAATAGGGATTAAAAGTAGCCTTCACCACCATTAAAAATGGCCTGTTTTCTCAAAACCCATTGAGGGCCACGTCTAGGGGCGTTTCGATTCATTCTTGATGGTAGAAAGCTTCATATCAACAACGCAATGCATTGCGTCATCCGCAACAAAGTCACTTTATTGAATTTTTATGACCTTGAAGCTCTTGCTTACTTTAAGAACTGCGTTAGCCCAGTCGTCGGGAACAAACACATTATATTATACCAAAATCTCTTATCACACTCGATGTGGGTATGACATGGCTCGAAGAAGTTGTGGTCAACAGCATCAAGAATACTTTTCTTAACGACACACATCCAAAACTTTGGCGTATTCTTGTTTCTATTCTGTCCTCCACAACAGGCATTGCATTCAGTTGGTTATCTTTCAACATATTCAAACAGGAGGTAATCTCGTGCAAATCACGCGATGCAACAGTTTCGTTTCACAAAAGTATAGTTGCTTTGCCTGTTCCTAAATTATTAACGCAAAAGTTGTAAGTGCATAGTTGTCGCATATACTACTCTTTGTTTGTGGTTAGAACGGGCGTTGTTAATGATTTTTTAAAGATCAAATGCAGTTGCCGATACTTCATCCATTTTGCTCTCTTTGTCTATTGACTGATCATTCTTCTTAGATTTCACGGCGTTTTTGCTCAAACGATGACGCCATTCCTGTTGTGCTTACAATTCTTCGATTTGGCACATATTTGTTGCTAATTTTATGGCCGCGACGAAATAATCACACTTATTACATGTAGGCATATCTGGATGTGGACGGTGAAAGCTGAGATTAAATTGTTTGTTAAAAATGTGGCGATATTTCCGTTCCTTCCATTCCTTTACAGGTGTTCCATTATGCCTACTGCCTTCTTCTAGTATAAGGTTTTTGTTATCGTCAAATGTGGTGAGAGGTACTGTTTCTTGGGTTTTTGTAGTCTTGAATAATGACTAGTGTATCGGAGAAGTGCGCTACTATGTTTCTTAGTTGACTGTAGAAGAGGTTTTGACGTTGATGATCTGCCTTTGCACTCTCTTCTATCCCATGAAGACACACCAGTTTCACTAGCTCCATCCGTTGCCATGGTAAATCGTCCGTTTGAAATATCGAGCGCTTTTAAGAATCCTTTACACACCGTCTTACCTACGACTGAGCTTCTATCATTCCATTTCGTATCCCCACAAACTGTTACCACCTGTTTTTTTTTATTTTTATTTTTTGCGTTTTGTGACGTATACGGTATTACATTTCTGAACAATTAAAATACGACGGTTGCCCAGCAAGTAACGCACCGCATTTTTTTATTCAACAGTTCTTTATTTAACGTAATGAGAATTACACACACGAAAGAATATTGTTTCATCTACATACCCTATTTTTCCACATAATCTCCGTCCCGTTCTATGGCTTCCTCCGGCGCGAAACAAGCTAGTGTATGCCCATTCGGTACCAATCCTTGTCCGGTGGCGGATCCAGTGCTTCGTTGTGTGAATCGCCTCCTCAGCGTCCTCAAAATTTCTTCCACGAATGTCGTCCTTTAATGGCCCAAACAAGTGGAAGTCCGAGGGGGCTAGGTCAGGTGCGTCAGGTGTGACAGCCGTGGATGGTCTCCCCGACCGCTGCAAATCGTGGAGCTCCGCCGAACCGCCTTCTGATCGCCTCACCCTCCGTGCCCAGCGACTAACTGTACTTCAGTCGACAGCAGACGCTCCATAGACTTTGCACAAGCGTTTGGGAATATTCCCCACAATTTCTTTCTCTGCAGTGCGAAATTCAATGACGGCACGTTGCTTCTAACGTACGAGAGTGAGTCAAATGAAAACCTTAAATAGTTTTAAATATTATTTATTGTGCAGAAGTGGTACAAAGCTGTATCACGTTTCAACATAATCTCCCCCACGCTCAATGCAAGTCCTCTAGCGCTTACAAAGTGCATAAATTCCTTTAGAAAAAATTCTTTTGGTAGTCCGCGCAACCACTCAAGCACCGCGTGGCGTACCTCTTCATCAGAACGGAACTTCTTCCCTCCCATTGCGTCTTTGAGCGGTCCAGACACATGGAAATCGCTTGGGGCAAGGTCTGGTGAGTATGCTGGATGAGGAAGACACTCAAAATGCAGGTCTGTGATTGTTGCAACTGTTGTACGGGCAGTGTGGGGCCTTGCATTCTCATGTTGCAAAAGGACCCCTGCTGACAGCAATTCACGTCGCTTTGATTTGATTTCAGGCCGCAGATGATTTTTTTAGGATATTTGTGTATGATACAGTGGTGACAGCGGTCCCTCTAGGCATGTAATGCTCTAAAATGAGGCCTTTTTCGTCCCAAAAGAGTGTCAGCCTAACCTTTCCTGCTGATGGTCCTGTTCGAAATTTTTTTGGTTTTGGTGATGAGGAATGGCACAATTCCTTGTTCGCTCTCTTCGTTTCCGGTTCGTGGAAGTGAACCCAGGTTTCGTCCCCCGTAACGATTATTGCAAGCAAGCCATCACCTTCTCGTTCAAAGCGCCGAAGTAGTTCTTCACAAGCATCAACATGTCATTCTCTCATTTCAGAAGTCAGCTGCCGTGGCACCCACCTTGCAGACACTTTGTGAAACTGGAGCACATCGTGCACATTGTGGTGTGCTGACCCATGACTAATCTGTAAACATGTTGCAATGTCATTCAGTGTCAGTCGGTGATTTTCCTTCACTATGGCTTCAACTACTGCAATGTTCTGTGGAGTCACAACTCGTTGTGCCTTACCTGGACGAGGAGCATCTTCCACTGAAGTCACACCATTTGCGAACTTCCTACTCCATTCGTAGTCTTGCTGCTGCGAAAAACATGCACCACCGTACTGAACCTTCATTCGTCGATGAATTTCAATAGGTTTCAGACCTTCACTACGCAAAAACCGAATAACAGAACGCTGTTCTTCCCAGGTGCAAGTCGCAAGTGGGGCGGCCATCTTTGTACTGATACTGTGACGGTATCTTCGTATCTGCACTATGCTGCCACCTACAGGCCATTCTGCAAGCTGGTTGTAGCACGCTTACCAACTTACAGGATAACAGCGCGAAATTTCAATTTTTTATTACAATTTTAAGGTTTTCATTTGACTCACCCTCGTGCAATGCCTACAGACGCCATTTTGAAACTGTCCTGCAGCTACACTATCTGTCGGAAGTGACGGAAACTTGGCGCGCTCACTCAGGGTACTTCAAATAATACACTCCTGGAAATTGAAATAAGAACACCATGAATTCATTGTCCCAGGAAGGGGAAACTTTATTGACACATTCCTGGGGTCAGATACATCACATGATCACACTGACAGAACCACAGGCACATAGACACAGGCAACAGAGCATGCACAATGTCGGCACTAGTACAGTGTATATCCACCTTTCGCAGCAATGCAGGCTGCTATTCTCCCATGGAGACGATCGTAGAGATGCTGGATGTAGTCCTGTGGAACGGCTTGCCATGCCATTTCCACCTGGCGCCTCAGTTGGACCAGCGTTCGTGCTGGACGTGCAGACCGCGTGAGACGACGCTTCATCCAGTCCCAAACATGCTCAATGGGGGACAGATCCGGAGATCTTGCTGGCCAGGGTAGTTGACTTACACCTTCTAGAGCACGTTGGGTGGCACGGGATACATGCGGACGTGCATTGTCCTGTTGGAACAGCAAGTTCCCTTGCCGGTCTAGGAATGGTAGAACGATGGGTTCGATGACGGTTTGGATGTACCGTGCACTATTCAGTGTCCCCTCGACGATCACCAGTGGTGTACGGCCAGTGTAGGAGATCGCTCCCCACACCATGATGCCGGGTGTTGGCCCTGTGTGCCTCGGTCGTATGCAGTCCTGATTGTGGCGCTCACCTGCACGGCGCCAAACACGCATACGACCATCATTGGCACCAAGGCAGAAGCGACTCTCATCGCTGAAGACGACACGTCTCCATTCGTCCCTCCATTCACGCCTGTCGCGACACCACTGGAGGCGGGCTGCACGATGTAGGGGCGTGAGCGGAAGACGTCCTAACGGTGTGCGGGACCGTAGCCCAGCTTCATGGAGACGGTTGCGAATGGTCCTCGCCGATACCCCAGGAGCAACAGTGTCCCTAATTTGCTGGGAAGTGGCGGTGCGGTCCCCTACGGCACTGCGTAGGATCCTACGGTCTTGGCGTGCATCCGTGCGTCGCTGCGGTCCGGTCCCAGGTCGACGGGCACGTGCACCTTCCGCCGACCACTGGCGACAACATCGATGTACTGTGGAGACCTCACGCCCCACGTGTTGAGCAATTCGGCGGTACGTCCACCCGGCCTCCCGCATGCCCGCTATACGCCCTCGCTCAAAGTCCGTCAACTGCACATACGGTTCACGTCCACGCTGTCGCGGCATGCTACCAGTGTTAAAGACTGCGATGGAGCTCCGTATGCCACGGCAAACTGGCTGACACTGACGGCGGCGGTGCACAAATGCTGCGCAGCTAGCGCCATTCGACGGTCAACACCGCGGTTCTGGTGTGTCCGCTGTGCCGTGCGTGTGATCATTGCTTGTACAGCCCTCTCGCAGTGTCCGGAGCAAGTATGGTGGGTCTGACACACCGGTGTCAATGTGTTCTTTTTTCCATTTCCAGGAGTGTATATACGTAACGTTTCGCATTCGTAGTTTTCGGCTGAGAACAAAAAACGCAGTGCATCGCATGTTACCTGTCTTAGCACCACTCTGATATCTTATCGCGATCTGACATTTGTGGGTCTCTATTCACGCAGTACTTTGTTACAGGTAACTGCTTCATCATCTTCTTCTGTATACGCCGGGAGCCCTGCGCTATTTTTAGCCCGGAGTGCCGTGACCACCGGCTCGCTCGTTGTCATTTTGTGAGTCCCGTTAGCAGTCAGTGAAGCACGACGGGCGCAGCGAGCTCCCCCAGCATCCGAGGGCTTTAGCCACCTCTCTGCGGCCGGCTCTGCCCGACCCACAACGCAACACAGACACACCTCCGTGGCGCAGCCGCGCGCTCCGACACTTCTTGCAGGTCTGATTTCGCGCCGGATGCCGGCACGAACTCGCGCGCTTCCGTGACCGACAGCTGCCTCCCGTTTCTTGTCCGTAGTTCCACCCGGCGCAGTCAGACGTGTCTAACAAAACAGCCGCTGCGGGGTGTACAAGTACAGGTGACATACCTGACGATACGACCGAAGCTATTTCACGGACGATTTGTTCATCTGAGAAACCGACGAAAAATTCTTAAACAGTGGTAGCCTATTTCCAGGAAGCGAAAAGAGGTCTCTCCTTTTATTGGAACATCTTTCTGTTTCTCAGGTTTGATATCGAAGAGAGTGTTTCAAATTATAGTGTCAGTGGAGAAGAAAGTACGAGGTTTACGCAGAGCCTTACTGATGTTCTGAGTGCACAGACTTGTAAGTACTATAGCCACATCCAACTTGTAGAATTTCTAGTCTTGGGATGAGTATTTCTTTATGATATTAACAAAGTAGGTACACTCAACAACCACATCTGCAGGCAAAATACATGTGATCCTTGCAGGTTCTTTCTAGTTTGAGATGTTGCTATCAAGTCATTAAATTCCCTTGAACCTTTCAGTCCGCCAAATTGGCGTATTTATAAAGCATGGCCGGCCACTGTGGCCGAGAGGTCCTAGGCGCTGCAGTCCGGAACCGCGCAGCCGCTACTGTCGCAGGTTCGAATCCTGCCTCGGGCATGGATGTGTGTGATGTCCTTAGGTTAGTTAGGTTTAAGTAGTTCTAAGTCTAGGGGACTGATGACCTCAGATGTTAAGTCCCATTGTGCTGAGAGCCATTTGAATTTTATAAAGCATGCACACACACCCACACACATTCTCCCTCTCTCTCTCTCTCTCTCTCTCTCTCTATATATATATATATATATATATATGTGTGTGTGTGTGTGTGTGTGTGTGTGTGTGTGTGTGTGTGGTTTGCTATAAGGAAAGCTTTGTACTGTGCAGCGCTGTAACTATACACAGGGTGTTGACTATTATACACTATGTGACCAAAAGTGTCCGTACATCCCCAAGAAACATACGTTTTTCATATTAGGTGCACTGTGCTGCCACCTACTGCCAGGTACTCCATATCAACGACCTCAGTAGTCATTAGACATCGTGAGAGAACAGAATGGGGTGCTCCGCGGAACTCTCGGACTTCGAACGTGGTCAGGTGACTGGGTGTCACTTGTGTCATACGTCTGTACGCGAGATTTCCTCACTCTTAAACATGCCTAGGTCTGCTGTTTCCAATGTGATAGTGAAGTGGAAACGTGAAGGGACACTTACAGCACAAAAGCGTACAGGCCGACCTCGTCTGTTGACTGATAGAGACTGCCTACAGTTGAAGAGCGTCGTAATGTGTAATAGACAGACATCTATCCAGACCATCACACAGAAATTCCAAACTGCATCAGGATCCACTGCAAGTACTATGACAGTTAGGCGGGAGGTGACAAAGCTTGGGTTTCATGGTCGAGCAGCTGCTCATAAGCCACACATCACGCCGGTGAATACCAAACGACGCCTCGCTTGTTGTAAGGAGCGTAAACATTGGACAATTGAACAATGGAAAAATGTTGTGTGGAGTGACGAATCACGGTACACAATGTGGCAATCCGATGGCAGGGTGTGGGTATGGCGAATGCCCGGTGAACGTCACCTGCCAGCTTGTGTAGTGCCAACACTAAAATTCGGAGGCGGTGGTGTTATGGTGTGGTCGTGTTTTACAAAAAATGGTTCAAATGGCTCTGAGCACTATGGGACTCAACTGCTGAGGTCATTAGTCCCCTAGAACTTAGAACTAGTTAAACCTAACTAACCTAAGGACATCACAAACATCCATGCCCGAGGCAGGATTCGAACCTGCGACCGTAGCGGTCTTGCGGTTCCAGACTGCAGCGCCTTTAACCGCACGGCCACTTCGGCCGGCTCGTGTTTTACATGCAGGGGGCTTGCGCCCCTTGTTGGTTAGCGTAGTACTATCACATCATAGATCTGCATTGATGTTTTAAGAACCTTCTTTCTTCCCACTGTTGAAAAGCAATTCAGGGATGGCGATTGCATCTTTCAACACGATCGAGCACCTGTTCATAATGCACGGCCTCTGGCAGAGTGTTTACACGATAATAACATCCCTGTATTGGACTGGCCTGCACAGATTCCTGACCTGAATCCTATAGAATACATTTGGGATGTTCTGGGACGGCGACTTCGTGCCAGGCCCCACCGGCCGACATCGATACCTATCTTCAGTGCAGCACTCCGTGAAGAATGGGCTGCCATTCTCCAAGAAATCTTCCAGCACCTGATTGAACGTATGCTTGCGAGAGTGGAAGCTGTCATCAAGGCTAAGGGCGGGCCAACACCATACTGAATTCCAGAATTACCGATGGAGGGCGCCACGAACGTGTAAGTCATTTTCAGCCAGGTGTCCAGATACTTTTGATCAAATAGTGTAGTTACAATAGAAAGGAGCGAGCAGAGGACAATGATAAGAGCAAATTATCCTAATAAATAAAGGTTCGGAAGCTAATTGTTTCCTCGATACAACGTTTTCGGACGTCCGAAAGAACATCGCATCGTAATTCGAAATAATACAGGCACTGTCCTACCGGCTTTATCTGCCGACAGCGGACAAGCAACTTTCAAGCAAAATGTCTCGTCTGTACGGGAACATACACAACGGATGTACGAGTACAGGTTGTAGACACATGGTTGATGACAAATGGAAGTTTGGGTGTGGGAGTGAGTCGTGCTCGGATAGCCTAATGGTAAGGCGAGCGTTCGCAATAAGCGGGAAATCCTGGTTCTATTCCCGGTCCAGCATAAATTTTCACAGTCGTCATTCCATTATACATCTGCTGGTTGTCTACATTCGCAACTGGGAATACATTTCATGCACTTGTTATAAAGCGTTTGTCCTCAAGTGAAAATCTCCAGTTTGGATCCTCGGGAACTCTGTTACCAGGTGCTCATGTACCAAGTGGTAAAAAGTTGTATCGGGGAAATCATTGCTTTCCAGAGCTATGTTTATTAGGATCATTTTATTACATCATTGTCTTCTACTATCCCCTCTCGTAGGATAACAAACACCCTGTGTATCTCAGCGCCGTTAGATACAGTAAAAAGCTTTCCTTGTAGCAGACATTGTCGTACCTACGCAGTACGTAGTTCGTGGAATTCGTGTCTTTTTCAAATTTTTGGTTTCATAATAGATCGAGAAACGGTAACAATTGTGAAACCCATGCGGTTTACCACTGTTATTTGTAAATTCGTTGTTATATGCAACCTTGCGCATTTGCGGTGTGAACAAATATTGCTATATTAAAAAAAAAAAACTTACGTTTCTCATTACTCTCCCTGACATCTATGACTCACAATTCCTCTGCAAAAATCCCTATTTAAATAAGAAGCAGGGCTTAAAATGGTTAAATATGAAGAAACACACACATAATAAAGAACTGCATGCTTTGCGTTCCTTAAAAATACCAATGAGGCCTTAAAACGGAGGACTGGCAGATGTTTACGTTTGCGAGTGTAGTTTCTTAATATAACTAACCAGCATGTAGTTTGCTTTCCGGTGTTCTGCAGAGTTGTTGTTTCCGTTTTACGCACTATTACGAGGAGCACGTGGCAATTGCCATCACACGATTTCCCAGGAACTTTGCTCAGTGGAAGAGGGAGTCAAAGTAAGCGAACACGTCTATCGGCTTACCCGTAAATACTCGACAATTACTGAAAAATCGACGGTCAAGGTTTTCGAAGTATTTTCGGGGAACTATACGTGCCTTTTTAGGGGAGATGTCGTCAGATGGAATGGACGCTCAGTTGTTAGCGTGGGGGCTTTTTAATTTTCAGCCCCGTGTTCGAAACCCAATTATTGTTTTTATTTACTTTATTTCAGTTCTGTTGTTCTCATTTATCTACCTATGTCGGGAGAAGGTTACTACGCGAATGTTTCATTTCGAATTAAGGGATACAAGGAAGTTATATTACTTGCCAGATTACAACAGGGCTTCACAATAAGTGTCACACATTTGTTATAAAATATATGTGTGTATAATAAGTTGTGGGGTTACAATCGTTTTAAATTCTCGTATTCTGTTTTTCATTCTCATATCAATTCTTATATAACTCTTATACTTTATACATATGTTTATGGTTCAGGAAGATTTTTATGCTTTTCCTTGGATGATACGGATCGTAGAAACACTCACAACACAGATATTCCAAACACCACGAACATCACGCGAAGGCATGTTTACCACAGTAACGTTTCTTCGTACGAATTTCACTCGGGAAAGAAACGCCTTAACACTGGTGAAGATTTTGCGCGTTGGTAGAAATTTCGCGGCAAACCGTGCATAACGGATCACCATTCACAAAACTGACGTTTGCAGTTGATTATGAATCAAGATACACTACAGGAATTCCACCGAAAACAATTTCAAATAATTTTCTCATTCTCCTTTTTTTTTAAATTCATTCATTTGACATACAGTTAGAAGACGAATAAGGACAACATTATATCAACATCCGCTGGAAAACAATTCTGTTGTAATAATCTTCTACAGAGATGGGCACAAAAATGAACAGCAAATATAAAAGTAATAATCGTGTTTCGAACACAGAACACAAAATTAAAAAGCCGCTATGCTACCACAGTGCCATCATTTCGTCTAAGGATATAGCGCGGTAAAAGGCACAAAAAGTACCTGGAAAATACCTCGAAAACTTTGACCGTCGTTTTTTCAGAAACGGTCGAATATCTACGGATAATCCTAGACACGTGTTCTCTTAGTCTGATCACTCTTCGACTGATTGAACATTTTGGGAAATCAGGTTATGGCAGGTGACATGTTCTCCTCGTGAGGATTCAGCACAGATGAATGCCATGCGTGGGTCCCTGGTTAGATTCCAGGTCAGAACGTACTTTTTCTTCGTTGGGAGCATGGGTGTTGTGATTTGATCATCATCGACACGTAAATCGCCGAAGTGGCGTCAAGTAAAAATGACTTACACCAGGAGACCGAGCTCTCCGAAAGGGGACTCCCGACCAAATATGCCGTACGCACATTTAATTTACATACAATAGTTCGGTAACGATCCAACCGTCTTCAACAGATACTTCCTGCCTGGCTCCAACCAGACCGTGAACTATTGTTGGTCATACGCAACTGCTTATAGCCGATTTCGATTCCCGACGCCCACTACGCCCTTTGATCGTACTTCATCTTTCAGAGCTCGCACTGATACTCCGTGAAACGCAAATTCTCTCAGCGTTTCTAACTCTGGTGGATGAGACGGCCGACGAGATTTTAATTAATTAAGATGCCGAACCCCAAGCCTTATTTAAACTGGAACCGGCATCCCTGTTTATAAGATTTCCTGACATTTTTATTTCGATAGACTACGACATGCTGTCGCATCAACTTGATGCTTTAAGAACGATACTGGCCCTTTGTATTCCATTTCATGATTATATTTCAGACAGTACTCGGCGACAGCTGATTTGCGTGGTTGTTTAAGTCAGGTGTGTCGCTGATGTTTCCTGCATCTCTCCTCGACCGTTCTGCTAGTGTGCCCAATATAAAACACAAGCCACATTCGCATCCAGTTTGATTCTAAAAGAAGAACACCATAGACCAAGCAATACTGAAAACGATATGATTATCATAAAAATGAGCAAAGACAGACACCTCCTTCCTTTCCAAGAAAATTTCCGCATACAAAAAGAATTAACACAAAATAAACAGTTGCTCAAAGACCAGATAAATATCCTTTACTCAGCGCCTTCCACTCTCCCCCCCCCCCCCCCCCCCCCCGCTCACAGTTTTATTTCACTATTAAAAGACAATATTTGTAGGTCAAAGACAAAGTAGTGGAAAGGTTATGTTAGCAACACTACAAAACACAAAGAGCAACACATACTTGAAGTACAAAAACAAACAGAAAACAGTGGTATGCATAAAATTGTGTTGTGAGAAACGCATAGTACTGCGGAACATCTAAAAAGTAGACGAAAATTATCAGTGTCTAACACAGAAAAACAACGATGCGCTAGCAAACGGCATTTCGCGATGTAAGCGAGAAATCAGCCAAAAAATCACCGTAAGCACAAACCAGCCTATTCTTAATGAACTGCTTTTCGATCTAAAAATTAAATCAAAACGTAAATAAACTTAATTACAGACAACTGGTGATGCTTTACCTCAATAAAGCGAAACGCGTCTGGTGAAACCGCTACGGTCGCAGGTTTGAATCCTGCCTAGGGCATGGATGTTTGTGCTGTCCTTAGGTTAGTTAGGTTTAAGTAGTTTTAAGTTCTAGGCGACTGATGACCTCAGAAGTTAAGTCCCATAGTGCTCAGAGCCATTTTTTTGTAGTTGCAACGACGGATCAAAAATACCCTCATGAATTATAACATCTGTTGGTTTAAAAATTCATATTTATCATAGAAAACACATTCCTACACTAAATCACGTCAAACCGTGGAATACAACATAACCAAATGTTGACAATATCCTGAAAAACTTAAGCACGTTGCACACACAATCCTGACACTTAACAGGCGATTAAGTAGCATAAGGACATTCTTGGTTCTCATAAAACTGGTCCTCAAATCCACTGCAGTTGAAGGCGGAACGGATGACAGTCCACGAGGCGCTCGTAGAAGTATGCCAGATTGGCACAACCTGTGACAGGAGGCAAACGTGACGATGATACACGGCAGTGACAGCTGCTGCCAGCACAGAGGGGCCCAGTGACTTTCGGAAAAAGTCACGTCTCTTCGTACCGCAAGAACAAGGAGCCTCAAGTAACTACAGCACTAATGCCCACATCTGCTGCTCGCAAATTACTCTGAAATATCACAGCAGTCAGTGGCGTTCCTCTGTTCTCTCAGCACTTAGCATTCCGATCACGGGACAAAGTGCTCTGATAAACGTCTTGCGCGGACTCTACATTCCGTCGAGTCGCAGCCATCTCATCCTGTCGATCGCAGATACTTGTCTGAATTCTCGTAGAACCCTGCATTTTGCTCTCAAAAGTTGTATACATGCTGAAGCCCATTTCATTGTCATTTTCCTTGCACTTCTTTAACGATGAGACTATTAGGCACATTCAATGCTGTTGTTGTATTTTTCCTGTGAAAGGCGCTGTTGCGAGATTTACTGTTGCGATGGCTCATCTGGAGACATCTTCTACGAGGCTACTTGGACCGTGATCACTTGTGTCAGTTTCTGATTCTGTGTCTATGTTTACATCTATACTCTACACGCTATCTTACAGTGTGCGGCGGTGATTTTTTTCTGTTACCAGTATGGTCAGGTGCACTATTTTCGGATAGTTAAGGAAATCTAATGATACGGATGGTTAGAAATCAGCTGATTTTCGTTATGTAGAAGATGTAATAGATATAAATGCAAAGACTGGTATAGGCATGCGTATTCAAATACAGAGATATGTATACAGGCAGAATACGGAGCTGCGGTCGACAACGTCTATGTACGATAACAAGTGTCCGGCGCAGTTCAAAAGAAAAAAAGAAAAAAAAAGTGTGTGAAATCTTATGGGACTTAACTGCTAAGGTCATCAGTCCCTAAGCTTACACACTACTTAATCTAAATTATCCTAAGGACAAACATACACACCCATGCCTGAGGGAGGACTCGAACCTCCGCCGGGATCAGACGCACAGTCCATGACTGCAGCGCCCTAGACCGCTCGGCTAACGCGCGCGGCGTCTGGCGCGTTTGTTAGATTGGTTACTGCTGCTACTAAGGTAAGTTATCAAGATGTAAACGAGTTTGAACGTGGTGTTATAGTCGGCGCACGATCGATGGGACACAGCATCTCCGAGACAGCGATGAAGTGGGGATTTTCAGGTACGATCATTTCACGAGTGCCCCGTGAATATCAGGAAACCGGTAAAACATCAGATCTCCGACATCGCTGCGGCCGGAAAAATATCCCGCAAGAACGGGACTAATGACGACTAAAGGGAATAGTTCAGTTTGACAGAAGTGCAACCCTTCCGCAAATATCTGCAGATTTCAATGCTGGGCCATCAACAATTGTCTGCGTGCGAACCACTCAACGAAATATCACCGATATGGGCTTTCGGACCCGAAAGCCCACTAGTGTACCCTTGATGACTACACGACACAAAGGTTTACGTCTCGCCTGGGCCCGTCAACACCGACATTGGACCGTTGATGACCGGTAACATATTGCCTGGTCGGACGAGTCCCGTTTCAAATTGTACAGATCAGATGAATATGTACGGGTATGGAGACAACCTCACGAATCCATGGACCCTGCATGTCAGCAGGGGACTGTTCAAGCTGGTGGACGCTCTGTAATGGTGGGGGGCGTGTGCAGTTGGAGTGATATGGCACTCCTGATACGTCTGGATACGACTCTGACAGGTTACACGTACGTAAGCATCCTGTCTGATTACCTGCACCCATTCATGTCCATTGTGCATTCCGATGGACTTGGCCAATTCCATCAGAACAATGCGACATCCCCACGTCCAGAATTGCTACAGAGTGGCTCCAGGAACACTCGTCTAAGTTTAAACACTCCCGCTGGCCATCCAACTCCCCAGGGATGAACAGTATTGAGCATATCTGGGACGCCTTGCAACGCGCTGTTCAGAAGAGATCTCACACTCTCACAGATTTATGGACAGCCCTGAAGGGTTCATGGCGTCAATTCCCTCCAGCACTACTTGAGACATTAGTCGAGTCCGTGCTAAGTCGTGTTGTGACACTTTCGAGTGCTTACGGGGGCCCTACACGATATTAGGCAGGTGTACCAGTTTCTGTGGCTCTTCAGTGTGTTTTTAAATGTGATACTTACTATTCTCATAGATCAGTGTTTTGATTGTGTTTTCCTCTGTGTCGAACCGTCGTCTGACAAGTCACAAAGTATACGAACTGATGTTTTCTGCACGGTAGTACCGCACCACTAAGTGGACTACGCCTGTCACTATAGACCAACCTAAAAACATACAACTTGTAATAGCTATAATTTTTAGTATGCAAATGACGTAAATACTGATCTAATGTTGTTCAATACACCGCCTTGAGTCACCAATAGAAATTATTGCACTTATACCCGTTGTACCCTGTATAACAATTTATAGCGAAAGTAAACAGACTATATTCCATAATTTATGTCAAAGAAACTTGAGCTTTGAAGAGCGTACTAAAAAGGCGCGCAATTTCAGGTAGTATTGTTCCTAATTTCGGAGAGGGTTATTTCATAAGGAAAAAAATGGTTCAAATGGCTCTGAGCATTATGAGACTTAACATCTGAGGTCATCAGTCCCCTAGAACTTAGAACTACTTAAACCTAACTAACGTAAGGACATCACACATATCCATGCCCGAGGCAGGATTCGAACCTGCGACCGTACCGGTCGCGCGGAAGCGCCTAGAACCGCTCGGCCACACAAGCCGGCTCATAAGGAAAATTCAAGACTGCATGCTTATAGGAATATCATACAATTAGAAAAAACTAATGTTGATACCATCCCAACTTGATTGTGATAATGATAGCCTTGCAACTATACTGAGGCTAACTTTTGCAGTTTTCCATCTTGTAGGTCTTCAAGCAAAGTTCCTGAGTCACAGAGTTTCCTTCTTCATCTTTTCCTCTGGCCAACACTTTCTTTTCTTCTTCCCGGGTATCTCCTGAAAAGAGATAAAAAGCGAAATCTTTAAAGGGTCCTAATTTTCGTATGATCTAAATTAGGCAACCTAACAGTATCTGAAACTTGGCACCTACACCGCTTGGCGAATAGGGCTGAACTACCGAAACTTGAAATGAGTTATTGCAGTTAAAAGCCACTGACAAGTTTTACTAAATATCATATACATCACTAATATATAACACTAAAATATCAAACAACTCGCCACACATCTGTGACACGTCTGTTGTGTCTACAAAATATTACATTCATGTGCAAGATTTTAAAGAAAAATCAAGTTCGAGCACGGAATGTGAATGATGCGCTTGGCAGTTAGTAGGACACTGAAAAGGCGGGAACAGCGGGACTGCTACGGTCGCAGGTTCGAATCCTGCCTCAGGCATGGATGTGTGTGATGTCGTTAGGTTAGTTAGGTTTAAGTAGTTCTAAGTTCTAGGGGACTGATGACCACAGATGTTAAGTCCCATAGTGCTCAGAGCCATTTGAACCATTTATTTTGAAAAGGCGGAAGCACAAGGAGTTGAGCTACTTTCCGCACCTTAGCCTCTCATTTATACCTCCCTGTTCTATTCTAAAATGCTGCGTGGTCATTCCTCCAGATGTACGTTGCCAAATGTAGACGTTTCACATTTGAACGCGACAGTAGGTACTGCATACTGTGTCCTCATATATAAAAAGAAGCGATATGGGGGAAATAAGGGATGCCCTTTAAGCACTGTGGTCCATGTTACGTTATCAGCGAAAATGAAATGGATAGCTATCTACGCGGTTTGTAATTTTCTCGATACGGAGCATGAAAGACTACGAGAAGCATGGTGCACGCGCAGTATACCACGGCAGCCGACAGAGCGCAGACGTCTTCAGATAAACGTCGCGCCTCCGAAACGATAAACCACGTCTCGGCCAGAGCGTCGGGTTCACGTACACGCACAGCCTACTGTGCGATGCGGGGCGCAGCTGAGGTGCACTTGGCTGTACCAGTGCGTTTATCTCCCAGCTTCCACAATACGAGCGCTCTAAGAAGACTCTAGGAGTGGCGGTTGGTGGAAGTACATGAAACGATAGAAACCTATGTTGGCAGAAATGGAAAGGGTTACACCAACGACGGCCCGACTTACCACAACCAAAATGATGCATTAGATTCTCCAAGCCTGTCGGATAAGTCGATTAAAGTTACATCTATATGCGAGCGTATCATCAGTATCAAACGCCGCCCATAAAAATGGGATTTTTCCAGGACTCTTTATTTTAGGTTCTATTGGTGACAGACAGGTAGAGTCAAGTATTTTGGATAGCCCGTATACCAACCACAAGGATCGTCTCACTGTAGCTGTCCTACACTACACGATAAAAGTTTGAATATTACACAGTTTCTCCAGCTTAGGAAAATGAAGCAAATCGGTCGGTTCTTTTTGCATTAGATATAGTCTGCGGGCCATCTTAAGGAGCTTATGAAATCACCATTTAGTTTATGGACGGTTTCTGAGAAAACCGAAAACCATGGTTTTTGGTACAAAAACGGGCCGCGGATTCCAAGATAGCTATCCACTGCAAATGACAGCCGTTTTTGCGATATATTCCTCAGATTCCGATCTGCAGCAACCTTGAAAAATTTTCTTGTTATATTTATCCGTTTCCGAGATACGGAGGATCGAAGTTACCCAACTCGTTCTCGTAAAATACGCATGTAATACCTGGTGTGAGGAGAAAACGTAGCTGTGAAGTGACATAGCATGGAGAAATATGCTGTGAAGTGTCTCCGTTACTGTCAGAACCGCGCGTTGTAGTGGTGAAACATATTCAAATTTTTTGTGCACTTATAAATTGGTCTGATGTGTCAGATTATATAGTTTTGCGTTATTTCAATTTCTCGTGGGCAAACTACCAAAATTTTAGTGGCCCCATAAAGTTCTTTTCAATTGAGTGATATGCCCTGTTACAATGGGGAAAAGAAGAGACCCAGCGAAAAATGCCCCTGTTTATTAAAAATTGACTGAAAAGTGGGGTACAAGCTGGCTCATTCTACCTTCTCAGTACGTTTAAAAAGTTTCCCGAATATGTTGGCATTCGAATATGTTCGCGCTTCTTTATGCTGAGAGAGAGGAGATAGTTCCAGCGGAAAAGTAAGACAGTAGATAGTGGTTGTGGTTTAGAAATAGCGAAGCAGACATTTGCAATGTGAGAGAAACAGTGGCAGTCGAACATAACTGACGGTGACATAACAGTGCTAGGAAAAAAATGAAGGAGACGGTGCCAGTGGGAGAAGAATAAAGAAAAGGAGAAAGTAGAAATAGGTGAGAGCCAGTGATGATGAGAGACAGAATGTATGACAACGACAACGAGAGAGAGAAAGAGAGAGAAGCATTGAGAATAGACAGCAGCAGTGGGAAGGAATGAATGAGATAGTTGCAGTAAGAGAGAGCAAGAGGGAGATTGTGACAGTGAGAGGATACAGTATTAGTAGGGCAGAACGAAGGAGATTGTGGCTGCGAAACAGGGGACAGGGAAAGTTACAGAGACACAAAGAGATAATGACAATCAGTTGGGATGAATACGGAAGTTGAAATAGTGGTTGCATGCGAGGTACGGTTAGGGGAACTTGTGGGAGTGACAGGTGAGTTGTTGAAAAGAGCTCGAATATGTTCGCATGCCAAAATTTTTGGGAAAGTTTATAAAGTGCTCCCAGTACCTTCCCAGAGGTGTTTCTTTGGGTTTACATAAGATAAATATCGCGACCGAGTGAGTTCTCTGTCAAGTTGCTCAAACCACTCTAGCATGGCTCAAAAATGGCTCTGAGCACTATGGGACTTAACTCCTAAGGTCATCAGACCCCTAGAAATTAGAACTAATTAAACCTAACTAACCTAAGGACATCACACACATCCATGTCAGAGGCAGGATTCGAACCTGCGACCGTAGCGGTCGCGTGGTTCTAGACTGCAGCGCCTAGAACCGCTGGGCGACCCCGGCCGGCACTTTAGTATGATTCTCGCGAAAAATCTCCATCACAGCCGGGGAAGACAACAAGCATGAATGGATGCAGTGGCACACAATGATATTCAAGTAGTTCACAGCTGTTATGGTGCATTCGGTTACAACCATAAGTCCCATGGAAGTCGAAGTGAATACACCCGTAGCATAGTAGTGCCCCTAATAGCCTGCGTCTATGGCGCGTCGCATGTTCCGAACAGCGACCAACGATTGCATGTAACTTGTTTCCAGTCACAATCCGATCTCGATTATGCTGTCTCCACTGTAAACGCAACTGATGATGTCGTTGCATCAACATGGGAATATGTGGGGGTCGTCTGCTGAGGATTCCACGTTCAAGAATGTACGCTGTGCGGTGTGTTCTGAAACATTTGCGCCTGCGTCAGCATTATATTCTGTCATCTGATCTGCCTCAGATTGCGACCTTTGCAGAGTGGGCGAGCCTCCAGTCTCCAACTTCTCTGATATGGCGTAGACGTCGAACAATTTGCGCCTAGTCATAGTTTCGTCGTTATTCAAGCACTTTCCACACATGTTTCAGACAGTATCACGCTACCTGCAGACCAGTTTAGCCGTTTCCGATATGCTACAGGTAGTGCCCACACCTCGAATCACAGAAATCTGCCGTTCGTTAAAGGCGATACCTTTCCCCGTTTTCCCATTTGCGACTTACATGTTCATTGAATGATTTCCCATTCGACTCCTCTTATACATTTTCCTTGCCACTTCACGTGTCCACATCACCACCAACTGACATCCAGTCTTATGGTGGATAGTGATCATAATATTTTAGTCCATCAGCGTATATCGATTCAGCAACACCTATTAACCACCTCCCGGAAAGTGTTAGTGCACTTGTAGTATGTGTTTATCACTGGGAATATCTGCATAGATGGTGACGTAGAAATAAATCAGCATTGCGAGAGATAGGCCGGCCAGTGTGGCCGAACGGTTCTAGGTGCTTCAGTCTGCAACCGCGCGACCGCTACGGTCGCAGGTTCGAATCCTGCCTCGGGCATGGATGTGTATGATGTCCTTAGGTTAGTTAGGTTTAAGTAGTTCTAAGTTCTAGGGGACTGATGACCTCAGATGTTAAGTCCCATAGTGCTCAGAGCCATTTGAACGTTTTCTTTTTTTTGCGAGAGATACATTACACAATACTAATTTAGTTCTTAGGAAATTGCTTACGTCATCATAATCCATTGTTAGCTAAGTTTACAATAAAATAGTTATTTTCTCTTACATGCTTTTTTGCTGTAGAGCATCAGAATCCCAAAGAACTTTCATCACAGTCAACGAACATCACACACAGCAGAATGTAATTTTAAAGGTAAACAGATAATTGAGGATGAACCTTTCGGATTGAAACCGGTAACAGCGTTATTTCTCCCTAATAAATAGCTTTTTGACAGTGGCTGGGTACTGTTTTTCCTTGTGACGTGATAGTCACATGTTGCTGAGAGATGTTTGATTATTTTTCTGGGCATTCAAAAAATGGTTCAAATGGCTCTGAGCACTATGGGACTTAACTACTGTGGTCATCAGTCCCCTAGAACGTAGAACTACTTAAACCTAAGAACATCACACACATCCATGCCCGAGGCAGGATTCGAACCTGCGACCCTAGCGGTCGCGCGGTTCCAGACTGTAGCGCCTAGAGCCGCATGGCCACTCCGGCCGGCTTTCTGGGCATTCCTTGGCTATTTTTGAGGAGAGTACAAGGCTTAGTAACTCAGGAGGAAGGCTTCAAATAATCTTGTTGAGAAATGAGCTTGTAAAAGTGCTCGATTTGTGGTCTGACTTCACCATAGTAGTGTCTATAGAAAGTAAATGAGTCAGCAGAGCACTGCAGTTTGCGGAAGTATTTTGCGGCAAGCCCCTGCTTCACGCTTTGACGCAAATGTGGTTTTCTCCTTTGAAGGCAATCTCCCACTAAGCCACTGCAAGTCCTTAGAATATAACTGTGCATGAGAAATTCACCTCCCTGTACGCGAATCTGAGAACTGGCTGCCGCGGCTCCTCGGACACCGTTAGAATCGCAGCCCCCACCCCCACATTTTGTTAACCAATCATATGAGTCTTGCTCGCCACCGTTCTTCGGTGAGAAGCAACAAGTGGAACATGGCTAGCAGCCGACAACAACCTCTGGCATGTTAAGATGAGTTATGTAAAACAATTATGGGAAATATCTCCAGGGTTCCCACGTATTCACTGTGGAAATGACTGGGAGTCCTCCCCACCATGTTAAGTTTTTCAAAATATGAGCAATTCCGTTTAGAGTAGCATAATTTTGGTCACTTACGGTCCTGCTATGGAGCGAGAGAGACTTGCCGTCCTGCTGCGGAGAGACAAAACTTCTGGCCCTGACGCCGATTGGCGCGCACGTTTGCCAAGTTTTGGGTTAAGTGTCACACTTCACATTAGCTCTGTCCATGTTCTGAGCAGCTCAACACGGTCTGCGGGATTTGCTACGCAACTGGTGTTGCCTGATTCAATGTATTGTTTCTCGGTCTTGGACTAGATTCCTTGCGAATTTCACGCGTTAGGAAAGCTTGTGCGTTTTCCCAAGCAGTCTTACACGTAAATGAGATACCTCCCTACGATTTTAGAGGGACTTAAATTGAGCTCCTATAGGAGTCTGTTTCCCACGGTACTTTTGTAGAAACAGGGGATAACCGGGTACTTGAAGAGTGCACCATGGAATGTTCGCAGCAGCCATAGCAGAGTACATACCACGGAAAAATTCATTTGTGGAGTTTGGAGTCATTTTGCGTCCGCTTTCTTGAATTTGCTTCTTGGACGATTCCTCTGCGTTTTTCTTTATGTGCACATCATTACGCACATTCTGTTGAAGTTGGCACTTAATAGATCACTTGGTCTGCATACTGCACGCCCGACACAGAATAATCTCTCCGTCAGTAGTTACATCTGTTGTAACCCAAGATCTTACATGATAATTTTGATGCTACAGGAGGTATCATAAACACTATCGGTCAACAACTCTTATGAAGTACTCTTTGGCAAACTATTTTTCATGCCGGTAACTCATATCCTGCCACACAGGAAGCAGCTGGTCTCTCGTTATCGAATTCACAGCTTCAACAATACTATGTCGCGGTCTTTCAAGAGCGTCAGGCATAGAGGAGATAAAACTGCAGTCTTTTACGTAACGCCATAGATGAAAATCACAAGAAATGAGGTCTGGAGACCTTGGAGGCCACCTGTGATGAAGTTCATCTTCTGCTCTTCCTCTTCCAATCCTTTCTGTAACCACGTAAGACGTTACCTAAATTACATCATTCCAGGACGTTGGATTGGGCACTGTTGAAAGTCTGCGACATCGCTTTGTTGAAGCTTTGAATTCGATAACTTCGTGTGTGGCGGCAAATGAGCCACCGTTTTGATATTTGTCGTGTAACACATTCTGCTGACATTGAATGCATAAAAATTTGAACTTTTCTCTTTTTATGAACGTTCGAATAGTGCTGCCTGTTACGGTGCCTCATCTCTTATATAGTCTCCCTACATATCTCCTTTCACTTCATTTATAGCCGGCCGCGGTGGTCTAGCGGTTCTAGGCCCTCAGTCCGGAACCGCGCGACTGCTACGGTCGCAGGTTCGAATCCTGCCTCGGGCATGGATGTGTGTGATGTCCTTAGGTTAGTTAGGTTTAAGTAGTTCTAAGTTCTAGGGGACTGATGACCACAGATGTTAAGTCCCATAGTGCTCAGAGCCATTTGAACCATAGCCACTTCATTTATAACTGAAAGCTATTAGTGGGAATCTTTCTCCAGCCATACGATGTACTTGTTCCTCCATTTTCATTTTTTCGTTTAGCTTATACATTCCTAACTCTTTCCTTATACTGTCATTTCATTTTCGATCTTCCTTGTGCTTTCTGCTACTCTTCTTTGAAATCTCATATATTAAACCAATACTCTATTTTCTTTGTGTCTTGTTGTTGCTCATGCTTCACCTCCATAAGTAAGGTTTGGTGCTGCTGCTGTTAGATAAAACTTCAGCTCGGTTTCTTTCCTAGCTTTACTTTGCAAACTTGCTACGATAGTTCCGCATATGTCGCATCCTAGATATTTCAAATGTTCTGCTTGTTCGAAGAGTTTATTATTTAAGAATATTGTAGACCTTACTGGTTGTCTGCCCTGAAACGCCAACACTTTCGTTTTATCTACCGACAATGTTGTGTTGTAATCTGAGGCTATCTGCTACAGCTTATAGACTGTCACCTGAAGTTCATCTTCATTCTCTGTAATCAAAGTTAGACAATCTGCATATAAAATTACATTCACTCTAGTGTCACAATCTAAAAAATTCCTTTTACGTTCAACATTTTTCACTTGCTCATAACTTCACATATACTGAAGAATGTCGGAGGAATACTGGATCCTTCTCGTATCCCTTTGTGTTAATTAGCTTTGTTGTTACATTTCCCATACCTATAACAACTTCGGTGTCTGTGTACAGACTCTTAATAACATTTATGAGGTGAAATGGATAACCTCGTTCAGTCATGATATACCATAGCATTTCTCTGTTCACACTATCTAATGCTCTTTCAAAACCCACAAAAGCAAGCTATATGACGTGGGGCTGGATAATATTTGTATGAGGCGTAGGATTCCGTTGCGTAGCGCGTAGCAGTTTACTAAATCTATGTGTGTAATTGTATGTCACATAACATCATTGAGTGCCAGATACCTAACTATAACAAATACTTTTGATGTTTCAGATAACCAAGACTTCTGCTTTCACGCTTCACTTTGCAAGCGGCCCGGCTGAGTCGCACACACCAACTCCTTAGGTAAGCTAATTCATTCCTTCGGGAACTAGTTACAGTAATGGTTTCTAGCTGACATAACGCAAAGTTGAAAAAGTAAATACTGCATTTTCACTGTCCTCAATGTCCGTCCACGGTAGCTGAGTGGTGGAGAGGTCTACAGGAGGACGCTTTAGCCCCACACCCACTAGTTAACAAGATCCGGTTCTTGGGCATAACATTTACACAGGATGTGCGCCGCACGGCTGCCATGAACTATGCACGATTACTACAGGCAATACGCACAGAAGTTCGCCGGAACTTACTTCGACGGATGGACCCCCTACAGCGTGTAGAATACCTCAACTTTCACGTGGCAACTAAGATGATCCAGATGGCCCAGGTCCTACCGATATCTACAGCGATGGCACACAGACTGCAAGCAGCGTTTGGATATTACCTTACCGCCGGACACCTCTTTAAAGTCCGCTACGAAACACTCACCCTGCCTCCGCTTGATGGCGAACTGGGACTTATAAATGTACGAGCGAGGGCTACAACGTTATACTTGTGCACAATGATGAAATTGTGGACCCACAAAGATGCTTCCCTTACGGGTCGTCTGTCAGAGGAATTGCTTCCGGCGTCTCTTCTGCCACCTGTCACGGTTGCGCACATTACACCCTCACTCTCGCACCTCTCGGCATTTATTCATGAGTATAGTTACGTGCACCCCGACCTTCCCAACACTCGCACTCCCAAGGCGAGAGACTTTTACAGACTACTGCTAAGGTCCATCCCTCGCAATGTGATTGAGAGGAAGAGCCCTACGACCCTATGGCCTGCAGTGTGGAGAGCGGTCCAGAAGCCGTTCCTCCCCACGCGGGTACGAGTCGCGTGGTACCAGGTGGTGAACGGGAAGGTTGTAACACGACAAAGGCTGCACGCTATTGGGATGGCGGATTCCCCCCTTTGCCCACATTGCCACCTCGTGGTTACTGACGAACACCGTTTAACATGTGGATCGGCGTCAGAGGTATGGCTGCTAGTGCAGAAGATCCTCGCCTGCTACCTACGTCTCGCGCCTCGCACAATTGAGCCACGGCTCCTCCTTTGTCCAGAGGATACTTGTTTCCCACCTGCGAAGACTCACGCTCTCACATGGTTTAAAGGCATGTCCTTATAGTACCTCTTTCGAGATGATGAGAAGATGGTGCTTGATTACTGGCAATTCCTCCAGGACAGTCACAGCACACTTGAGTGTACACCCCGATACCGACAACTATTTGCGAACTATTTGCGCAGTGTCTTCGATAACCCCCCTCCCAGTTGGGGAGTACCGGGCAGAGGATGACCGCCTTCATGGGGCTCCCTCCACACGCTGCGAAATGTTGTACCAATTTGGAACACGGAATCTGTACGCAGATGGGCCATGCACATGGAATGGCGTGCGGGATTTCGTTACATTTTTTTTCTCTTTATTATCTATCATCACACTATTGGTTTCAAAGTCTATTTCATAGTTTAGAAGGAACTCTTGTTCTGTTGTTGCTACGGACGTGCATTCTAATTTTGTTTGTCGTAACTGAAAGACGCCTTTTTCCATCTATATAAAAAAAAAGGTTGGCCGAGGAAAAAAAATTAAAAAAATAACACAAAAAAATAAAAAAATAAAAAAAAGATGGTAGAGAACTTGCCCGCGAAAGGCAAAGGTCCCGAGTTCGAGTCTCGGTCAGGCACACAGTTTTAATCTGCCAGGAAGTTACTTATTATTTGTCTGTAGGTTATTCGTTGTTGTGTGTGTATAAAACTATTGGATTACTAGTAAAACTCTATGCATTATTATATATTGAACCCTTTAGTGTACTATTTTGCACAAAATGTACATGGTAAATTTTTGGATTTTTTTGTACATTTTTGTAACTGATTTAGGGCAATAATAAATTAATAAAAGTATATAATACAGGAAAAAAAAGTGGTCAGCGCGACAGAATGTCGATCCTAAGGGCCCGGGTTCGATTCCCGGCTGGGTCGGAGATTTTCTTCGCTCAGGGACTGAGTGTTGTGTTGTCCTAATCATAATCATTTCATCCCCATCGACGCGCAGGTCGCCGAATTGAGGCCACATCGAAAGACTTGCACCCGGCTAACGGTCTATCCGACGGGAGTCCCTAGTCACTCGACATTTACAAAATGTAACGTGCAATTCTAACAGGACCTTAGTACTAGAAGAAAAATAGGATTTGGCCTCACCTATGATGTAGTAGCTATTGTAGCAGCTAATTACAGGCCGTATCAAACAGAAAGTGGTCATTCAAACTTTTTTCCAATTGTTTCGTTTCATAAGTTAGTCGTTTTACTTGTAGAAGGATCAACATTGTATGGACTCGCCTCATAAATCATGGGCACTGCGACAGGGGAGTTACTTGCTTGCCTCAAGGAGCCAGCAAGCTGTACGATGAGTGTGACCACCTCTGTGGAATGGACTGACTTGTGGTCCCTGAAGGGGAGCAGCAGTCATTACAGTACTTTCAAGGACAATAGACTCGACAGTTGACTGATCTTGCCTCACAAAATTAGCCAGTATGGCCTTGTTGCATTGGTAACTGCGAACGGATGAAACCAAATTACAACCATTATGCGAGGACTGCTGAAAAGTAATGCCTCCGAATTTTGTGTAAAAACTCTAAAAGATTTTTAAATACAACAAAGTTAATTACGATTCTACATCTTTATTCTTCGTGTCTATTCATTTATTTCTCAACGTAGTCACTCTGGCGACGAACACTTTTCTCTCAACGAGAGACCAGATTGTTGGTATCGTTATCTTTGTTGACGAAGCCACAATCTCACCTCTGCTTGGGCTGCTTCACCGCTGTCAAAGTGAGGTATCGAAGGTGTTCCTTAAGTACTGGAAACAGAGGGATATCGGATGGGGCCAAACTCGGGACTCCACGGAGGATGACCGATGACAGTCAGACCGAGGCGTCGGACTGTGGCAGACGTCGCAGCGCTCGTATGTGGTCTGGTATTCCCGTACTGAAGAAAAGGATGCTCCATATGTGGACGAACCCTTGGAATTCGTGCTTTCTACATCGTGAATCTACATCAACATCCACATTTAAATTTAGCAAACCACCGTATGGTTCAAATGGCTCTGAGCACTATGGGACTTAACTTCAAGGTCATCACTCCCCTAGAACTTAGAACTACTTAAACCTAACTAACCTAAGGACATCACAAACATCCATGCCCGAGGCAGGATTCGAACCTGCGATTGTAGCGGTCACGCGGTTCCAGACTGTAGCGCCTTTAACCGCATGGCCACCCCGGCCGGCAAACCACCGTATGGCGCGTAGCGGAGGGTACTCTATTCTACTACTAGTCATTTATTTTCCTGTCCCATTCGCAAACAGAGCGAGGGCAACACGATTATCTACATGTCTACATACGAGCTCTAATTTCTCTTTATTATCTTAGTGGGCCATAATTGGTGGCAATAACATCTTTCAGCACACAATTTCAACTAACGGTTCTCTAACTTTTCGCAATAGTGTTCCCTGAAAAGATTGTCACCATCCTTCCAGGGATTCTGTTTCCAGTTCTCGAAGCTCTCAGTAGTACTTACTTGTTACTCGAACCCACGGGTAACAAATCTACCAGCCCATTCTGAATTGCTTCGATGTCTTCCTTTACTCCGACCCGGTGGGGATCCCAAACACTCCAGCAGTACTCAGAAATGGGTCTTACTAGTGTCCAATATGCGGTCTCCTTTACAGATAAACCACACTTTCCTAAAATTCTCCCAGTAATCCGAAGTCAACCATTCGCCTTCCCTACTACAATCTTACGTGTTCGTTCCATTTTATAACGCTTTGCAAGGTTACTGCTACGTATTTGATAGACGTGATTGTGGCAAGCAGCGCACTATAATGCTGTATTCGAACATTACGGGTTTTTTCCCTACTCATCTGCCCTAGCTTACCTTCTCTGCCATTTAGACTTAGCTGCCGTTCATCACACCAACTAGAAATTTTGCCTAACTCATCACTTGCCGTCGAGGACAACGTATTGGGTTCTGTTACTCTAGAAGTGTTCGAGCCATTCACATATCTGGAAATCCTCAGTGTGGGACCTACAGGCGTGGACTATTCAGGAGGACGTTGCCATCACGAGAAATAAAACTGACGTTCTACGGGTCGGAGCGTGGGATATTAGATCACTTAGTCGGATAGGTAGGTTAGAGAATTAAAAAGATAAATGAACTGAACAAAGTCAGATTTAATGAGAATTGGGATGCGCAGTGGCGAGTAGAACAGGACTTGTGGTCGGTTGAATGCCGGGGAAATGGAAGCAATGCAACACACACCCCAGTAGTACAAATTTTTATGAATGTAGGACGAAAAAAAGAAATGATTCGCTATATGAAGAACGAAGATAATTTTGTTTTAATTGGGACTGGGATGCGGTAGCAGGGAAAGGAAAAGGTAGAAAAGCAGTAAGAGAACGTGGACTGGGGAAATAAATGAAACAGGAAGTACCCTGGTAGAATTTCGCACGGAATGTAATATTTAATCATTGCTCAAATTTTGTTTAAGACTCATGAAAGAAGTCTGTGTACTTGGAAAGGAAGTGGATACACCGGAAGTTTTCATGTAGATGTCATAATGGAAGGACAGATATTTAGAAAGCAGACTGTAAAGTGCGAAATATTTGCAGGAGCAGATGTGGGCTCTGGCCATAATATATTGGCTGTGAGCTGCAGATTAAAACCGAATAAATTGCGGACAGATAGGAAATTAAGGAAATGGGATCTGAAAAAATTGAAGAAACCAAAGATCGTTGACTTTCAGAGGCAGTATAGGCAGCGACTGACTAAAACAGGCGAGAGGAATACTGTAGAAGACGAATGGTTAGCTTTGAGAGTTTAAAAAATAAAAGCAGTAGAGGACAAAATTGAGAAAATCACATGGTGTAATAGAAAATTGGATAAATAGCGATTTCTCTGCCTCGTGATGACTGGGTGTTGTGTGATGTCCTTAGGTGAGTTAGGTTTAAGTAGTTCTAAGTTCTAGGGGACTGATGACCATAGATGTTAAGTCCCACAGTGCTCAGAGCCATTTGAACCATTTGATAAATAGCGAAATGTTGAATTTAGCTGATAGAAGGAGAAAATATAAAAACGCAGCAAATGAAGCAGAGAAAAGGAAATACAGTTGTGAAAACATAAATTTAACAGAAAATTCGAAAAGGCTAAGCAGCAATGGCTAGATGACAAATGAAGGCTGTAGAAAATGCGTGATTAGTGAAAGTAAAGAGGCACTAAAGAAAAGCTGTATGAATATCAAGTACTCAGATGGGAAAAACTTAGTAATAAAAGAAGAGTAAGCTGAAATAAGATGTAATGGAAGCAAACTTGAAGGCAATATTGTAGGAAAGAAAGAGGAAAGTTGACATATCACTGAAAGTCATAAGCTGAAACAAGGCACCAAGATAAACGACAGTCTCTCAAAATTATTGAGATTTTTGACAGTTTTGTCATGGTAGGGACTAAATTTTCCACATTGAGATTTCTACAAGAGTGTAAAAATTCCTTTTCCAAAGCAAGTACAAGCTGACAGGTGACTATATAACCAAAACATTTGCTTTAATCAGTCATGGTTGCAAAATACCGCGAATTGTTTTCAGAAGTATGGGAAAATTAATGGAAACCGACTTCAAGGAAGATCATACTGGACTGAGTTTGGATTCCGGAGATATGTTGGAATACCGGAGGCAACACTGCATCTACGATTTATGTTAGAAAATGGGTTAAAGAAACGCAAACTTCCAGTTACAACATTTGTAGATTTAGATAAATCTTTTGACAATAATGACTGAAATATACTCTTGCAGTGGTGGCAGTGATAAAAATACTGGGAGCGAAATTTACTTACAACTTGTACAGAAACCAGACTTCAGTTGTAAGGATCAAATGACAAGAAAGGGAATCAAGAATTCAGAAGGAGTGAGGTAGGACCGTAGCCTGTCACCAGTGTTATTCAAGCAAGTTTCGAAGAAAACCAAGGAGGAAAGCTGAGGAAAAATTAATAAAAAAAATGAGGTTATTACGGTTATTACGGTATTACATTGTTCAGTCACCCTAATGTGAAAACCTGTCAGGAGCCTGAAAAGCTACCTTTTGCAGCGCGATCCGCTGCGACGCGCGCAGGAAGAGAGTGAGATTCTGAAAGTTACTGGCAGGAACGTGGAGGGCGCTAACAACCAGATCGAGTTGGTCCCACATGTTCTCTGTTGGATTTGAATAAGGAGAGTTGGGTAGCCAGGGGAGTACAGCAAACTCATGCTAATATTTTTCGAACAACGCGCGTACGCTGCGAGCTGTGTGACACGGTGCATTGTCCCGCTGGTAGTGAAAAATCAAATTCCATGTAGGATTGGATTGCGGACCAAGAATACATCCATACTTTTGTTCATCCATTGTGCCTTCCACAATCACGAGATCACCTGGGGAACGCGACGAAAACATTGCCGAGATAAAAACCATCCCCCGTTCGGCCTATGTCCTGCCAAGGATTGTTGCAAGTTGTTTGCTTTCTGTCTGATGGACTATAAAAGGTGATTATAAAACCCACTCAGCAGATGTACAGTTGAGGTATTGGCGTGCAAAATCCAGCCTTCGTCGCCGATGAACGGCAGTCAGTACGAATGTATGAGCCAGGTGCATGCTATGAAGGCTCATAGACAGCAAAATTCGCTGAACGATCGTTGAGGAAACACAGTTTGTAGCCCCTTGGTTTCTCTGGGATGGCAACGGCCTTGCCGCAGTGGGTACACCGGTTCCCGTGAGATCACCGAAGTTAAGCGCTGTCGGGCGTGGTCGGCACTTGAATGGGTGACCATCCAGGCCGCCATGCGATGTTGCCATATTTCAGGGTGCGCTCAGCCTCGTAATGTCAATTGAGGAGCTACTCGACCGAATAGTAGCGGCTTCGGTCAAGAATACCATCATAACGGCCAGGAGAGTGGTGTGCTAAACCCACGCCCCTCCTATCCGCATCCTCCACTGAGGATGACACGGCGGTCGGATGGTCCCGGTAGGCCACTCGTGGCCTAAAGACGGAGTGCTGGTTTCTCTGGACTGTCAGCTACTCAACAGCCGCATATCTATTCGCCTGTACACAGCCGTCGTTACCGCTGTCATCTATTGCACAGTTGCTTCGGCGCTGGTTGCGCATAGCGCCATTTTTCCATGAACAGTATACTTTAACCACGGCGGCAGGCAAACAGTTTACAGAATCAGCCGTTTCGGAAATGCTTCCACCCTTGGCCCCAAAGACAATGATCAGGCACATTCGGCCATCAGATAAATCGGTCCGTTTCCGTAATACAACGATTGCACTGTTTTCCCCGTCCTCCGATACGGTTTGTATACTCTCCACTGCTAGTGCTACCGTCTGTGGGCACTGTTGCACGTTGGCGTCGAACATAAGCGGTGGTCACATTATTGTGACTGGACCGTGTATAATTCTGTCACAGACGGCAAGAATATTAGAACGGACTGAATAATGTCTTGAAAAGGTTTACATCTACATCTACATTCATACTCCGCAATCCACCAAACGTTGTGTGGCGGAGGACACTTCACGTGCCATTGTCATTACCTCCCATTTCTGTTCCACATGCTTACGGTTCGGGAAGAACGACTGCCGGAAAGCCTCCGTGCGCGCTCGAATCTCTCTAATTTTACATTTGTGATCCCCTCGGGAGGTACAAGTAGGGGGAAGCAATATATTCGATACCTCATCCAGAAACGCACCCTCTCGAAACCTGGACAGCAAGTTACACCGCGATACCGAGCGCCTCTCTTGAACAGTCTGCCACGAGTTTGCTAAACATCTTCTTAACGCTATCACGCTTACCAAATAATTCTGTGACGAAACGCGCCGCTCTTCTTTGGATCTTCTCTATCTCCTCCGTCAACCCGACCTGGTACGGATCTCACACTGATGAGCAATACTCAAGTGTAAGTGGAACGAGTGTTTTGTAAGCCACCTCCTTTGCTGATGGACTGCATTTTCTAAGGACTCTCCCAATGAATCTCCACCTGGCACTCGCCTTACCAACAATTAATTTTATATGATCATTCCACTTCAAATCGTTCCGTACGCATACTCCCAGATATTTTACAGAAGTAACTGCTACCAGTGTTTGTGCCGCTATCATATAGTCATACAATAAAGGATCCTTCTTTCTATGTATTCGCAATGCATTACATTTGTCTATGTTAAGGGTCAGTTGCCACTCTTTGCACCAAGTGCCTATCGGCTGCAGATCTTCCTGCATTTCGCTGCAGTTTTCTAATGCTGCAATTCTCTCTATACTACAGCGTCATCCGCGAAAAGCCGCATGGAACTTCCGACACTATCTACTAGGTCATTTATATATATTGTGAAAAAGCAATGGTCCCATAACACTCCCCTGTGGTACTCCAGAGGTTACTTTAACGTCTGTAGACGTCTCTCCATTGAGAACAACATGATGTGTTCTGTTTGCTAAAAACTCTTCAATCCAGCCACACAGCTGGTCTGATATTCCGTAGGCTCTTACTTCGTTTATCAGGCGACCTTCCGGAAGTCAAGGAAAATGGCATCTACCTGGGAGCCTGTATCTAATATTTTCTGGGTCTCATGAACAAATAAAGCGAGTTGGGTCTCACACGATCGCTGTTTCCGGAATCCATGTTGATTCCTAGAGAGTAGATTCTGGGTTTCCAGGAATGACATGATACGCGAGCAAAAAATATGTTCTAAAATTCTACAACAGAATCTACAAGACTTTAGTAACAAAAGTTCTGATTCCCTTAGCCCACTCACTGATGTTTAGTGTCTTGGGAAGGAGCCGCATTCGTGGTTTAATGTGACGCCCGCCAGCTCCTAACAGGCGGTGTCGCCGCGCCGCCGCTCCAAGTGATTGATCTGCTGAGTTCACGCGAGGCAGCCGGCAGGACGCTGGACTGTGTGCACCGCAGCTGCAGTGGACGCGAAAACGCCGAAGGCCGTCCGCCGTACGGACGCAAGCCGGCGCTCCTTTCTCTCTCTTTTCGTGCCGACTGCCACTCACAATAGCCCCGGCCTGAATTCATCTGCCAGCCGCTGATTAATTTATGGTGCCCGGGACAATCGTAGAAACAACTTCATCAGAGCGCAATCTGCCTGCAGGATCGGCTGGAGCTACATACATCTTGCGCTACCAGTGAACGCCAAAAGCGAGTGAAGGGTTTCGTGTCAAGGATTGCTGCTGTTTGTGACCTGCAGTAGATGTCCTGAACTCTACGATGACCTGTGTTTACGGTGTAATTTTTTTAAGGTCTGCTCTCTTATGGCTGGTTTGATGTGGCACACCTCGATTTCTATACCAACCTCTTCAGTTTAGAATCCACAAATATTGTATAAACAGATGTACGAATGTATGACAGTATGTATGTGTGTCCTACGTCTCCTCTGAAGCCATCGGACCGATTCCAACAGAACTTGATACACATATCATTTACTGTTTGGAAAGAATCGCTGTGTGGGTAAGAACCAGCTACTCATCGATTAATTGATGCGAAGGGACGAAAAAGCAGTGCAGCCAACGATGTGCGAATACCCATACTTCATTCATCGAATACTTGAGAATAAGAGCACGTAGTGACTTGCAACAAAACTTACGCGTAGTTTCAAACCTTTACGAATCGTTTTCTCGCTGTCTACTCCCACAAAATGATGAAAGAAAGAAATTTTATCACATCCTACATTTTCGCTGTTCATGAAGTGAAATTCCCACAAGAAGCACCACGTTTTAACTTATTATTTCATTACTATTAATTGTATTTGCAGACGGTATTCACATACGCCATTAAATGTACCAGCAAAATTATATCATTATTCGACACATAATCGGGAGATACGCCGTCGTAAACATTGAGCCCCATGAAAATGGAAATGCAGCCTATATTCTCTAGAGATGAAGGTTAAATACGTGTACAAGTACGTGTAAAATACATTACATATATTTGAAATATATTTGACATTTGCAAGCGCGAGAAAGGCCATGGGTAAAAAGCTCATCCTAAACCCCTAGAACGATTTCACTCAAATTTGGTGTACACTTTAGTTCCGACCAGGAAAGATATTCTGTGGGGGTAAGAGCCACTAGCATCTATTGGAGTGGGGAGTGGTAACGTAGAGAGCGAAACAAAGTGGAGGAGATGGACAGAGAGGATGTAGCAGAAGGCCAGAGATGGGGAAAAGGAAAGGAGGAAGAGGAGATGGACAGAGAGAGAGAAAGGAGGAAGAGGTGGAGATAAACAAGGAGAGGCAGGAGATGGACTGGGAGAGGGGGCAGAGGAAATGAGTAGAGGGAGGGGAGCAGGAGATGGAAAGAGAGAGAAAGGAGGAGGAGGTGGACAGAGACAGGAGGGAGTAAGAGATGTGCAGAGAGAACAGGAAGAAGGAAATGGACAGAAAGAGAGGTAGGAGGAAATGGACAGAGAAGCGGAACAGGAGGAGATTGGCAGAGAAAGTAAAAAGGAGGAGACATGCAGAGAGAAGGAGATGAACAAGGAGAGGGGGCAGGAGCAAATTGACTGGGAGAGGGGGCAGAGAAAATGGGGAGAGGGAGGGGAGTGGGAGATGGTGAAAGGTAGAGGAGAAAGAGATGCAATTAGAGGGGAGGAAGAGATGGACAGAGAGGGAAGGAGCAGATGGACAGAGAGGGTGAAAGAGCAGATGGATAGTGAGATGGGTAGGAGCAGATGGACAAAGAGAGGGGCAGGAAGCGATGGACTGAGAGTAGGGGTAGTGTAGGTGGTCAAACAGAGGGGAGGGAAGGACAGAGGCTGGGGAAAGAGGAGTTAGAATCATAAGGAAGAGATGGACTATTTGTAGGCTGAAATAAATACATACCCAGTCAGCGCCAGGTACCCAGCTAGTAGCAGCAAAATCTCATGCACTCGATTATTTGTTGAATATATCTCAATATTTGCCTTATCCTAATGAGTTTTACCCTTTATTCCATCTTCTGGTAGCATGGAAGTTATTCCCTGATGTCTAAACACATTCTGTCTCGTTCTACTATTTTACTAAACTTCGGCTGTGATCGTGTTACTAACTGTTAGCTTACGTAATCGGACTAAAAGGTATTTTCTCATCTCTGAAACACACCATAACCAACATACAGAAAAACTCGGATTTTGAAACGTTTTAGTTAGGTCACACAAAACAGTTGTTAATAGTCGTTGCGAGGCAATAGGGCAGTCGCCAGCCCAAACCAGAAATACATTTTTTGTAAACAAGGGAATTGCTATCTTTAAACTAAAAATTTCTGTAAGGGTAACAGATTCATCAGTCAAATTTGGTACAGACATTAGTTACGATCTGGAAAGAAATACTGTGCAGGTAAGAACAACTAGCACCTACTGGGGTCCGGGTAATCACTTGGAGAGGTAAGCAATGAGAAGGAGATGGACAGAGAACGTGTAGCAGAAGGATAGAGACGTGGGACGGGAAAGGAGGAGGAGGTTCATCAGTCAAACTTGGTACACAGATTAGTTATGATCCGAAGTAAATACTGTATGGATAAGAACCACTAACATCTACTGGGGTCCGGGTGATGACGTGAAGAGGAAAGTGATGAGAAGGAGATGGACAGAGAGGGTGTAGCAGAAGGACAGAGACATGGGACGGGAAAGGAGGAGAAGGTTCATCAGTCAAACTTGGTACACAGATTAGTTATGATGCGAAGTAAATACTGTATGGATAAGAACCACTAACATCTACTGGGGTCCGGGTGATGACGTGAAGAGGGAAGTGATGAGAAGGAGATGGACAGAGAGGGTGTAGCAGAAGGACAGAGACATGGGACGGGAAACGAGGAGAAGGTTCATCAGTCAAACTTGGTACACAGATTAGTTATGATCCGAAATAAATACTGTACGGATAAGAACCACTAACATCTACTGGGGTCCGGGTGATGACGTGAAGAGGGAAGTTCAAAATGGTTCAAATGGCTCTGAGCACTATGGGACTCAACAGCTGTGGTCATCAGTCCCCTAGAACTTAGAACTACTTAAACCTAACTACCCTAAGGACATCACACACATCCATGACCGAGGCAGGATTCGAACCTGCGACCGTAGCAGTCGCGCGGTTCCGGACTGCGCGCCTAGAACCGCGAGACCACCGCGGCCGGCGAAGAGGGAAGTGATGAGAAGGAGATGGACAGAGAGGGTGTAGCAGAAGGACAGAGACATGGGACGGGAAAGGAAGAGAAGGTTCATCAGTCAAACTTAGTACACAGGTTAGTTATGATCCGAAGTAAATACTGTATGGATAAGAACCACTAACATCTACTGGGGTCCGGGTGATGACGTGAAGAGGGAAGTGATGAGACGGAGATGGACGGAGAGGGTGTAGCAGAAGGACAGAGACATGGGACAGGAAATGAGGAAAAGGTTCATGAGTCAAACTTGGTACACATATTAGTTATGATGCGAAGTAAATACTGTATGGATAAGAACCACTAACATCTACTGGGGTCCGGGTGATGACGTGAAGAGGGAAGTGATGAGAAGGAGATGGACAGAGAGGGTGTAGCAGAAGCACAGAGACATGGGACGGGAAATGAGGAGAAGGTTCATCAGTCAAACTTGGTACACAGATTAGTTATGATGCGAAGTAAATACTGTATGAATAAGAACCACTAACATCTACTGGGGTCCGGGTGATGACGTGAAGAGGGAAGTGATGAGAAGGAGATGGACAGAGAGGGTGTAGCAGAAGGACAGAGACATGGGACGGGAAAGGAGGAGAAGGTTCATCAGTCAAACTTGGTACACAGATTAGTTGTGATCCGAAGTAAATACTGTATGGATAAGAACCACTAACATCTACTGGGGTCCGGGTGATGACGTGAAGAGGGAAGTTCAAAATGGTTCAAATGGCTCTGAGCACTATGGGACTCAACAGCTGTGGTCATCAGTCCCCTAGAACTTAGAACTACTTAAACCTAACTACCCTAAGGACATCACACACATCCATGACCGAGGCAGGATTCGAACCTGCGACCGTAGCAGTCGCGCGGTTCCGGACTGCGCGCCTAGAACCGCGAGACCACCGCGGCCGGCGAAGAGGGAAGTGATGAGAAGGAGATGGACAGAGAGGGTGTAGCAGAAGGACAGAGACATGGGACGGGAAAGGAAGAGAAGGTTCATCAGTCAAACTTAGTACACAGGTTAGTTATGATCCGAAGTAAATACTGTATGGATAAGAACCACTAACATCTACTGGGGTCCGGGTGATGACGTGAAGAGGGAAGTGATGAGACGGAGATGGACGGAGAGGGTGTAGCAGAAGGACAGAGACATGGGACAGGAAATGAGGAAAAGGTTCATGAGTCAAACTTGGTACACATATTAGTTATGATGCGAAGTAAATACTGTATGGATAAGAACCACTAACATCTACTGGGGTCCGGGTGATGACGTGAAGAGGGAAGTGATGAGAAGGAGATGGACAGAGAGGGTGTAGCAGAAGCACAGAGACATGGGACGGGAAATGAGGAGAAGGTTCATCAGTCAAACTTGGTACACAGATTAGTTATGATGCGAAGTAAATACTGTATGAATAAGAACCACTAACATCTACTGGGGTCCGGGTGATGACGTGAAGAGGGAAGTGATGAGAAGGAGATGGACAGAGAGGGTGTAGCAGAAGGACAGAGACATGGGACGGGAAAGGAGGAGAAGGTTCATCAGTCAAACTTGGTACACAGATTAGTTGTGATCCGAAGTAAATACTGTATGGATAAGAACCACTAACATGTACTGGGGTCCGGGTGATGACGTGAAGAGGGAAGTGATGAGAAGGAGATGGACAGAGAGGGTGTAGCAGAAGGACAGAGACATGGGACGGGAAAGGAGGAGAAAGTTCATTAGTCAAATTTGGTACACACATTAGTTACGACATGGAAAGAAATAATGTAGGGGTAAGAACCACTAGTACTTATTGAAAACTTACGTTTTTACTGAGAACTACATGTTTTATATAAGTATGAAGCCATTTGGAAGCGGATGAGTTGCCAGCACGTTTTCTGACGAGCAGTGAGGCCACACAGGTGAACGAGTGAACCACTCTCAGGGGTATTCTCAGAATGACGAGCTGGCAAGAGAGCAGGTCAGTGCCACTCATTTGACCAAACTTTCCGTTAGGCGCCGCAACAGGATGCCAGGCATCCCACAGATAACACAGATACAATTTTCCATGGCGTAGGGCCTCCAGCAGCAACTGATTTTACGACTCAAAGGTGGAAGCAGGAGAAGTGCAGCTTTTACCAAGGTCTGGAAGACACTATTGTGAACAAAATGCGGAAAGTTGTGTTTCTGTGGATTGCGCCAGTTCATCAGTCATTGTGGCTGGCAACTGATAGGCTTCCAGTCTCTCAGCGGCACATGACCAGACTTTTTAACGGGAGAGAGATAGTCCCGGTTAGGGCAATAGTCGAACACTCTCTGTATCGAGGTTGGTCAAGACAGCACAGACAACATGCAGTCTTGTGTTACCTTGCTACAGAGACCACAAAGGAAGGGTAGAGCATCTGGCCTTGTTGTTGTTGTGGTCTTCAGTCCTGAGACTGGTTTGATGCAGCTCTCCAGTAAAGCTGCATGCCCTCGAGAAAAGTTACGGCTTTAGTTTCCCCTTGCTTTTAGCCGTTCGCAGTACCAAAACAGCAAGGCCGTTCTGGTTAGTGTTACAGGGCCAGATCAGCCAATCATCCAGACTGTTGCCCCTGCAACTACTGAAAAGGCTACTGCCCCTCTTCAGGAATCACACGTTTGTCTGGTCTCTCAACAGATACCCCTCCGTTGTGGTTGCACCTACGGTATGGCTATCTGTATCGTTGAGGCACGCAAGCCTCCCCACCAACAGCAAGGTCCATGGTTCATGGGGAGGCATCTGGTCTTAACAAGTCAGAAATGCAACGGCTTAGGTCCACAGTATCATGTTGCTAGGCCTGTATAACGATGACGAATGTAGCTTGGTGATATTCATTCTCCTCAGAGCCTTCACACAAGGATACGTCCATTCTGAAGATGTGTAAAGGCATCGTTCTCACTGAGCCAATGCAATACTACACACTAAGTGACTCACAACATGATGCGGAAGCAACTCCCATGAGTCAAATGCACAAAAACATAAGGATTTAACTTTTCATCACTGGGGTGACAGCGATACAATGTACCGTACCTCTGTCGTATCGCCCTGTGCAACACAGAGGTTGCGCCACACAAGTTGTCATAAGATACATGAGGAGGAAAATTCAGGTCATCTGATGTACTTCGCCGGCCGCGATGGTCTAGCGGTTCTAGGCGCTCAGTCCGGAACCGCGCGACCGCTACGGTCGCAGGTTCGAATCCTGCCTCAGGCATGGATGTGTGTGATGTCCTTAGGTTAGTTAGGTTTAAGTAGTTCTAAGTTCTAGGGGACTGATGACCACAAATGTTAAGTCCCATAGTGCTCAGAGCCATTTGAACCATTTGATGTACTTTAATAAACTTGTTTTTATTAAGATGATCCAACTCTGCAATTAGTTTGTCAGTAAAACATTTACTGTTTCGGGATTTCGCTATGTAGTCTTTCTCATTAAATTTTGAGGAAACTATTCGGTAAGAAAACTGATTCTTTCGGCCGCGGTGATCTAGCGGTTCTAGGCGCTCAGTCCGGAACCGCGCGACTGCTACGGTCGCAGGTTCGAATCCTGCCTCGGGCATGGATGTGTGTGGTGTCCTTAGGTTAGGTAGGTTTAAGTAGTTCTAAGTTCTAGGGGACTGATGACCACAGATGTTAAGTCCCATAGTGCTCAGAGCCAGCCAACTGATTCTTCCTCATCTTATAGTCTGACATAATGAAGCGTGATTCCAGAATAGCTCTGTAACTTTCAAACGGCTCTAAGCACTATGGGACATAGCATCTGAGGTCATCAGCCCCCTAGACCTAGAACTACTTAAACCTAACTAACCTAAGGACATCACACACATCCATGCCCGAGGTAGGATTCGAACCTGCGACCGTAGCAGGAGCGCAGTTCCGTACTGAAGTGACTAGAACCGCTCGGCCACAGCGGCCGGCGATCTATAAGGACAGGTCATCAGTTGTGCTTGGGTAGCACAGTCGGTAGAACATTTGCCACGACAGGCATAGGTCCCGAGTTCGAGTCTCAGCGCGGCAGACAGTTCTAATCTGCCAGGAAGTTTCGTATCAGAGCATATTCAGCTGCAGAGCGAAAGTTTTATTCTCGAAACATTCCGCGGGCAGTGACTCAGTAGTATCCTTTCTTCCAGGCGTGCTAGTGCGACAAGTTTTGCAGGAGAACGTCTGTGAAGTCTGGAAGACAGGATATCAAGTACTCGAGGAAGTAAAAGTGTGAAGAGAGAACGCAAGTCGTGCTTCGGAAGCTCAGTCGGTACAGCACTTGCCCGGGAAAAGCAAGAGACTCCGAATTTGCGTCTCGATCTGGTACACACTTTTAACGTGCCAGGTTCAAATGGTTCAAATGGCTGTGAGCACCATGGGACTTAACATCTGAGGTCATCAGTCCCCTAGAACTTAGAACTACTTAAACCTAACCAACCTAAGGACATCACACACATCCATGCCCGAGGCAGGATTCGAACCTGCGTCCGTAGCGGTCGCGCGGTTCCAGAGTGAAGCGCCTAGAACCGCGACGCAGAGCGCCTCTCTTGCAGAGTCTACCACTTGAGTTTGCTAAACATCTCCGTAACGCTATCACGCTTACCAAACAATCCTGCGACGAAACGCACCGCTCTTCTTTGGATTTTCTCTATCTCCTCCGTCGACCGGACCTGGTACGGATCCCACACTGATGAGCAATACTCAAGTATAGGTCGAACGAGTGTTTTGTAAGCAACCTCCTTTATTGATAGACTACAATTTCTAAGAACTCTCCCAATGAATCACAACCTTACCAACAATTAATTTTATATGATCATTCCACTTCAAATCGTTCCGTACGCATACTCTCAGATATTTTACAGAAGTAACTGCTACCAGTGTTTGTTCTGCTATCATATAATCATACAATAAAGGATTCTTCTTTCTATGTATTCGCAATGCATTACATTTGTCTATGTTAAGGGTCAGTTGCCACTCCCTGCACCAAGTGCCTATCCGCTGTAGATCTTCCTGCATTTCTCTGCAATTTTCTTATGCTGCAACTTCTCTTTATACTACAGCATCATCCGCGAAAATCCGCATGGAACTTCCGACACTATCTACTAGGTCATTTATATATATATTGTGAAAAGCAATGGTCCCATAACATTCCCCTGTGGCACGCCAGACGTTACTTTAACGTCTGTAGACGTCTCTCCATTGAGAACAACATGCAGTGTTCTGTTTGCTAAAAACTCTTCAATCCAGCCACACAGCTGGTCTGATATTCCGTAGGCTCTTACTTTGTTTATCAGGCGACAGTGCGGAACTGTATCGAACGCCTTCCGGAAGTCAAGGAAAATGGCATCTACCTGGGAGCCTGTATCTAATATTTTCTGCGTCTCACGAACAAATAAAGAGAGCTAGGTCTCACACGATCGCTGTTTCCGGAATCCATGTTGATTTCTACAGAGTATATTCTGGGTTTCCAGAAATGACATGATACGCGAGCAAAAAACATGTTCTAAAATTCTACAACAGACCGATGTCAGAGATATAGGCCTACAGTTTTGCGCATCTGCTCGACGACCCTTCTTGAAAACTGGAACTACCTGTGCTCTTTTCCAATCATTTGGAACCTTCCGTTCCTCTAGAGACTTGCGGTACACGGCTGTTAGAAGGGGGCAAGTTCTTTCGCGTACTCTGTGTAGAATCGAATTGGTATCCTGTCAGGTCCAGTGGACTTTCCTCTGTTGAGTGATTTCAGTTGCCTTTCTTTTCCTTGGACACTTATTTCGATGTCAGTAATTTTTTCGCTCGTGCGAGGATTTAGAGAAGGAACTGCAGTTCGGTCTTCCTCTGTGAAACAGATTTGGAATAAGGTATTTAGTATTTCAGCTTTATGCGTGTCATCCTCTGTTACCTGGTGTTGCAATTTCGACGACCATCTGAGTATTTCCGACTGAATGGCCGGCGTATTGGGGCGGTGCTAAGGCGAGCCCGCTTCTAAATGCAGACGCCACGTCACGAGATTCGAATTTTCGCGCCAGCTGTTAAGTGTAACGAGCTTTCTCGCTGCATGAGGGGTGCCGGATGCCGTTTTTCCTGGCTCGCTTCCACGCCGAGGCGAGAATAGAGGCGAGGCGCCCCGCTTCACGGCTCCCTGAGTCACTCACTCAACGCTCGGTCTCGCCGACGACTTCCTGCATAGGCGTGCATAAGACTGCGGTCTGGCCACCCACTCGTCACAGTACCGGTTCTTTGAGGAGTACGCTGTAGCGGCACCTTTGCTTCGGCAAGCGAATTTAGGTGATGACGGCCAAGCTTGGAAAATTAATGTAGGTTGATTAACATTTATTAATTATGAACAATTCTGTCTCGCAACAAAAACAGTCGCGGCTGCGAAATTATTTTATATCAATGACCCGCTTCACCCTTTTGGGGCATCATCGGATGTCTACGAGAACAAGACCCCAATCAAATAGATACAAATTTAGGGAATAGGCTTGGCCCTGTCTTGCACGGCTATGCGGACGACGTGAGCTAGAAGTAATAAAAAGTTACGTAAAAGTAGCTGGATACGAGACCCATTCAAACCATATATAATCCATCTATATCACATATAATATAAAACAGACACCAAGGGGCGGCTCCTGTAGCTCAGTATGTCACGTTTGTGTGGGCGCCAATACAGACATTGTGCAGTGTGCGGCTCCTAGAGCAATTTTGTAAGCGTGGGCCTATCTTGATTGCCACAGAGGAACCGGTCGGTGTGCTCAAGGTAACATGGGATAACCGTGGAAAATTTTTCCGTCACATACACTCCTGGAAATGGAAAAAAGAACACATTGACACCGGTGTGTCAGACCCACCATACTTGCTCCGGACACTGCGAGAGGGCTGTACAAGCAATGATCACACGCACGGCACAGCGGACACACCAGGAACCGCGGTGTTGGCCGTCGAATGGCGCTAGTTGCGCAGCATTTGTGCACCGCCGCCGTCAGTGTCAGCCAGTTTGCCGTGGCATACGGAGCTCCATCGCAGTCTTTAACACTGGTAGCATGCCGCGACAGCGTGGACGTGAACCGTATGTGCAGTTGACGGACTTTGAGCCAGGGCGTATAGTGGGCATGCGGGAGGCCGGGTGGACGTACCGCCGAGTGGTCAACACGTGGGGCGTGAGGTCTCCACAGTACATTGATGTTGTCGCCAGTGGTCGGCGGAAGGTGCACGTGCCCGTCGACCTGGGACCGGACCGCAGCAACGCACGGATGCTCGCCAAGACCGTAGGATCCTACGCAGTGCCGTAGGGGACCGCACCGCCACTTCCCAGCAAATTAGGGACACTGTTGCTCCTGGGGTATCGGCGAGGACCATTCGCAACCGTCTCCATGAAGCTGGGCTACGGTCCCGCACACCGTTAGGCCGTCTTCCGCTCACGCCCCAACATCGTGCAGCCCGCCTCCAGTGGTGTCGCGACAGGCGTGAATGGAGGGACGAATGGAGACGTGTCGTCTTCAGCGATGAGAGTCGCTTCTGCCTTGGTGCCAATGATGGTCGTATGCGTGTTTGGCGCCGTGCAGGTGAGCGCCACAATCAGGACTGCATACGACCGAGGCACACAGGGCCAACACCCGGCATCATGGTGTGGGGAGCGATCTCCTACACTGGCCGTACACCACTGGTGATCGTCGAGGGGACACTGAATAGTGCACGGTACATCCAAACCGTCATCAAACCCATCGTTCTACCATTCCTAGACCGGCAAGGGAACTTGCTGTTCCAACAGGACAATGCACGTCCGCATGTATCCCGTGCCACCCAACGTGCTCTAGAAGGTGTAAGTCAACTACCCTGGCCAGCAAGATCTCCGGATCTGTCCCCCATTGAGCATGTTTGGGACTGGATGAAGCGTCGTCTCACGCGGTCTGCACGTCCAGCACGAACGCTGGTCCAACTGAGGCGCCAGGTGGAAATGGCATGGCAAGCCGTTCCACAGGACTACATCCAGCATCTCTACGATCGTCTCCATGGGAGAATAGCAGCCTGCATTGCTGCGAAAGGTGGATATACACTGTACTAGTGCCGACATTGTGCATGCTCTGTTGCCTGTGTCTATGTGCCTGTGGTTCTGTCAGTGTGATCATGTGATGTATCTGACCCCAGGAATGTGTCAATAAAGTTTCCCCTTATTGGGACAATGAATTCACGGTGTTCTTATTTCAATTTCCAGGAGTGTATTCGCACTTTTGCGGTATTATTCTGGCTGTTAATCTTCTTTACTCGGTCCACTTCATGTTTTATATGTTTCGTGACGGATGGATTACACAGAGGGGTCTAAAAAAATGTATCCACTGTTTAAAAGTCCATAACTGGCAAACTAATTCACGGAGTTGTCTCATCTTTGGTAGTGTAAGAGTTTGTAGTTCCGGCAATCGCCACACAAGTGTTGTATTGCGTTGTTTTGTTTTGTCAGATGACAGTCGCCAGACAGTCAGTGTTTTGTTCTTAGTTGCACCTAGTTACCCGAGTAAACATGGCAGGCGCAACGCTTACATTCGATGAAAGGAAGTCAGTTTTGAAGTGGTATTTTAAGTACGAAAACATTAATGATGTTCAACGGCAATGGTGAAATGAGTATCAAACAGAGCCACTGACACGTTTAACGATTCGACACATTCGAGACAAATTTGAAGCCGAAGGCTGTGTTAAAGATGCACACAAACAACGATCTGGACGACCTGTAACAGTAACAAGTCCAATTAACTCCCGTCGTGTGTTACAACAATTCACTCGCTCACCACAGAAGTCTGTGAGACAGCGTGCCCGTGAAACTGGAGTGAGTCGCTCAAGTGTTCGGCGAATTTTGAAGGCAGCAAAGTGGAAGTACTACACCCCACGATTGCTACGCGCAACGAACGAGGACGACCCAGATCGTAGAATGGAGTACTGCGGCTGGTTTACTAACATGGTGCGCAACGATGAAGAGTTTGCAGAGATGATTGTGTGGTCTGATGAGGCACAGTTCAAACGCAATGGTACAATAAATCGCCACAGTTGCATCTATTGGTCCGCCGAAAATCCGAACGTCCTTGTAGACAAAGCCGTGAGTTTGCCAGGAGTAAATGTGTGGTGTGGGTTGTCTTACAGGGACTTTATTGGGCCATTCTTCTTTGACGGCACAGTTACCGGTGAGGTGTACTTTCAGAAGCTTCAGACATCCATTTTACCTGCCATCCGAGACTTGTATGGAGTCGGAAGAGTTTACTTTCAACTAGATGGTGCCCCAGCCCACTACCAAAATCGTGTTAGGGTGTATCTCGACCAAAATCTACCAGGAAGATGTATAGGCCATAGAGGTGATGTGGAGTATCCACCACGTTCCCCAGACCTAAGTCCTCGGGACTTTTAGCTGTGGGGAACACTAAAGGACGTCGTTTATCGACAAAAGCCACGAACATTGGATGAACTTCGAGAATCCATCGTACATTCATGTGCAAATATCCAACTGAACACGTTGCAGTCAGTAGTTCGTGGTGCAGTTAGACGGCATCGTTTGTGTGTGGATGTTAATGGTGACCATTTCGAACACCTACAGTGATATCTTTAAGTTGGACTTTAAGCTACACTTTCACCAAAAATGAGACAACTCTGTCAATTAGTTTGTAAGTTATGGACTTTCAAACAGTGGATACATTTTTTTGGACCCCCCTGTACAGCCGGTTACCTCGGTGTCTACTTTACATTATATGTGGTTTTATCTCTGACGGGTCACTTTTACATAACTTTTTATTTCTTTTAGTTCAGTACGAGGTAGGACCATGCCCTTTTCTTCCATTGGTTGCTTCTTGTTATCGTAAACAATCCGATGATGCCCAAAAAGGGTGAAACGCGTCGTAGACATTAAATAATTTGGCAAAAGAGACTGTTTGTGTTCTGAAACACTTTTAAAGCGGTTGCTCTAACTGCTTGCTACGATGTAACGGAAAATTACTATACGAATAATTTTCTTAGTTGAAGCGTTTGCAACCAGCAGAAAGGAACGACATAAGGGCGTCAACTGCAGGAATGTACAGAAAAGGCATTACATTGATTTTATTTCCACAAAATAAATCTCTATCAGACCACTGATAATTTTGTGATAGCTGCCTTTTAAGGAGCCTATTTTGAAGTATTTAACGACTTTCTATTCGACTACTTTGCTACTAAACCAGCGGTCACATGACCTGCAGACCATGCGCAGCGTCAACAGTCTCCACTGGATTCTCTCTGTTGACGTTTCCTCCCAGTTGACTACATTCAGCCGGCCGCTATGACTGAGTGGTTCTAGGCGCTTCAGTCCGGAACCGCGCTGCTGCTTCCGTCGCAGGTTCGAATCCTGCCTCGGGTATGGATGTGTGTGATGTTCTTATGTTAGTTAGGTTTAAGTGTTGTGACTTGGCAAGACAGCCAAGCCACTATGAGAGGAAGCCGAAAGGCACGCGTTTAAGCTCACGCAGGCTGGCGTGAGGTCTGGAACAGTTAAAGGAATTGAGTCTAGTAAAAAAAGTACGAAGCTTCTGGAATACTTAACTTTAATCCATAATTGGTGAACATCGGTCTGACGGTACATGCATCACAAGATAAATAGCAAATGATAATGGCGCCTTGCTAGGTCGTAGCAAATGACGTAGCTGAAGGCTATGCTAACTATCGTCTCGGCAAATGAGAGCGTAATTTGTCAGTGAACCATCGCTAGCAAAGTCGGCTGTACAACTGGGGCGAGTGCTAGGAAGTCGAGAGACCTGCCGTGTGGCGGCTCTCTGTCTGCAATCACTGATAGTGGCGACACGCGGGTCCGACGTATACTAGCGGACCGCGGCCGATTTAAAGGCTACCACCTAGCAAGTGTGGTGTCTGGCGGTGACACCACATTATGTAGTTCTAAGTCTAGGGGACTGATGACCTCAGATGTTAAGTCCCATAGTGCTCAGGGCCATTTGAACTTCTTGTCGCTCTCGTTCACTAACACTATGTCGTCTGCGTAAGCAAATATCTGAAATCTGTCATCTTCCATTCGTAGCTCATTACATTCTTCAACGTCGCTCTTCCTTACGACTTTCTTAATGGTGAGATTAAGCAGTAGCCACGATAGTGTATCTCCCTGTCTTAAACCAGTTCTTATAGGAAAAAGTTGTGAATACACTCCTCCAGTTCTCGATTCACTCACACATAAGCTAATCATTTCAGTGGTTTGGGATTCGGATCACCTTCAGGATTCTAGAGAGGTTATCTCGATGAATACTGTCATAAGCTCTTTGAAAGTCTATGAACAATACCTGGACTTTTCTGTTTCCTAATATTTCTCAAGAATTTGCCTACTAGCAAACACATTGCCAAGAGCTGAACGGCTTGCACGGATCCAGTCTGATATTCTCCCACAATATTCTCTGAAAATGGTTTTAGATTTCTTTTTTAAATAATCGTAGAAAGGCTTTTGTGCGTCACGTTCAGTAAACTGAGTGTTAGGTATTTTGAGCAATCCATCTTGCTTCCTTTGGACAAATGACTTGCTGTCTTGCAGCTCTCTGGCGAAGCCTCCGTCTTCCAAATGAGCTGAAAGAGTTTGCACAGCTCGGTCTGTAGTCTGCTTCCTCCATGATTCAACGTTTCATAGACCGTATCCTCTCCTGCACTTTATTGCTTTTCATCTTCTGTAAAGCTTTCACTGTGTTTTCAACCGTGATCTCAATTATTTCTCCTTCGTTTTCACTGAGACGTAACTCGGTGAGGACAGTTCAGCAGTTCGTAAAAATATTCTTTCCATCGCTGAAAGACTGATTCAGAAGCCATAATCATGTTTCCATTTTTGTCATTGTTGTATTGACTCCTTGCGTTGAACAGTTTTCTTGCTGTTTTCACAGATTAATTTTCTACAGTCCGGCTTTCAGGTATTCAGTTCCACATTTTCTATTTATTTTAGGTGTTTCAGTTCTCAGTAGCCTTGACGTCTCTCTGTGCGCTTCTAGCTACGTTTCCTTAAGTGTTTCATTATCAGTGTCCTGTAGCCATTACTTATACGTGCTTTCTTCCTTTTCTTAACTTTATCTCCGCTCCTCATTAAACCATCTTCTTTCCCCCGTTTTTTTTTTCTTTCTGTGCAAAACTTTATTCATAGCATCTTTCACAATTGTTCTCGCTGTGTGCCGCACTTTCTCCGGTCTTCTTCATCATCTGCGGTTTTTTAGACCATCGAAATTGTTATTTATCTCTAACTCAAATTCTTTTCATTTTTCCTCGCTTTTTAGTTTTGCCACGTTCGATTCTGGGTTTCCACGATTTGTTTTCTTATCAAACTTGAACTTTAGCCCGCACGGCTAGCCGCGCGGTCTAACGTGCTGCTTCCCGAGCGGGCGAAGGCGTGCCGGTCCCCAGCACACGAAACCGCCCAGCGGATTAGTGTCGAAGTCCGGTGCCCCAGCCAGCCTGTGGATGGTTTTTAAGGCGGTTTTCCATCTGCCTCGGCGAATGCGGGCTTGGTCCCCTTATTCCGCTTCAGTGACGCTACGTCGGCGATTGCTGCGCAAACACTGTCTCCACGTACGTGTACATCATTATTACCACGCAAACATTTGGGGTTACACTCGTCTGGTTTGAGACGTTCCTGGGGGAGAGTCCACTGAGGGCCGAACCGAACAATAAGGCTGGGTTCGGTATGGGGTGACCGTGGGGTGGGTGGACTGCTGTGGTCTGTTGTGAGGTTGTGAACCACTGAGGGCTACGGTGGCACATAAGCCTCTCCGTCGTTTGTAGGTCCCCTGTTTAATACACAATACAAACCTGAACTTCTGTAGATCTAGTTTTGGTTATGCCAAGAAATGGTCAGTCCCACACTCCACTCGTCGTCGGCCTACGACACCTGTAACTCTTTTTCTGTGATGCACGTCTGTCATTACATGGTCTGCCTGATTGACGCTATATCCATCCGGTGAGCGCCATGTTCTTGGACGAATTTTCATATGTGGGAATGTTGTTGAGCTGACAATTATATACTCTGTAGCGGTAAATGTACCGTCCTGAAGCCGTTATTGTTCGTTTCTTCGTGAAAGCTGCACTTTCGTATGGTCGGAGAATGGATATTTTCTTTGCCTAATTTGACGTTTTCATCCGGCAATAAAATTTAAAAAGCAGTTAATATTATACCCACTGTATTAACGATAAATTCGTATTTGTTGTCCTGAGTGTCGTTATTGCTTTGAAATTGAACACTGGTAAGTGGAGTTTGATGTGAGTTGCGTAGTGCGTATCACTACCAGGCGGAGTCTGCCATTACATGGCGTCCAGACTGCCCAAGTTAGAAAAGAGGCTTTTATCAGTGGTAGCTGACTAGCTGTTCTGGATTGAATTCGGCCAGGTATCTGACGGCAGTGTCTTTCACTGACGGTCTATAGATATGCTCAGAAGGGTGCGAAGTCTAGAGCGACCTCCCAGCAGACGCTGCAAGTGTCTCATTTAAGGCTCACAACGAGTCCAAGTTGGAAGAAAGAATGGAACTTACGAGTTTTCTTTTCCATTAACGATGAGATCATTTGAGACGAAGCACAGGCTTCGATAAGTGAAGGATGAGTACCAAAATGGCCACGTCCTTTCAAAGAAACCTTCGTGGCATTTGATGATTTAGGGAAACAATGGAAAACCTAAATGCGAACAACAGGTAGATAGTTGAAGAGTAGTCTTCCTGAAAACAAGTGCAATACGGGAGTGGAGATGGAGTAGGGGGGGGGGGACGCGGGAGTGGGGGTAAGTCACAAGAAAACCAATAAAAAAATTAAAAGTGTATGATTTTTCGACATAGTCTCCCTGTCGTTCAACAGACAGCCGGTGTGGCCGAGCGGTTCTACTCACTTCGGTCCGGAATCACGCGACCGCTACGGTCGCAAGTTCTAATCCTGCCTGGGGCTTGGATGTGTGTGATGTCCTTAGGTTAGTTAGGTTTAAGTAGTTCTGAGATCTAGGGGACTGATGACCTCAGATGTTAAGTCCCATAGTGCTCAGAGCCATTTGAACCGCTTTTTTTTTTTTTTCGTTCAACACATTTCCGTCAGTGTGTAGGATGTGCACAGATTTCTCTGAAAAAAATTAATTTGATTGTGTACGCAGCCACTAATGCACTGCCTGCAGCAACTATTCATCGAAACAAAGTTTCTTTCCTCCCATCGCACCTTTTAGTGGCCCAAACATGTGGTAATCACTCGGTGCGATTCTGGAGAGTAAGGCGGATTTGGGTGAGTATCAAAGTGCAGGACGTCAATGGTTTCAAATGTTTCATGGGCAGTATGAGGCTAAGCATTGTCATGTTGCGAAACAACACCTGTGGTCAGCGAAGCTGATTTTTTAACGTGTTGGAATGTTACGCACTGGTGATGTTTCCCCAAGTCTTGTAGTGTTTCAAGACAACCCCTAGTTCATCCCAAAAGAGAGTCAGCAAAACCTCCGCTGCAGATGGCTGCGTCCTTAACTGCTTGAGTTTTGGTGACGGGGAGTGGCGCCGTTCCTTGCCTGCTGTCTTGGTTTCCGATTGTGTTAGTGTATTCAGGTTTCGTCTTGTGTAACGATCCTTGCGAAGAAGCGTACAACTTCTGTTTCAAAGGGCCGCAAAAGTTCTTCACAGACGTCAACGTGTCGCACTTTGAGTTCTGGAGTGAACTACCATTGCACCCATTTTGTAGACGCTTTATGAATTTTACGCAATTCATGAATGATGCTCAAATTTGCGGCTGTTCCATTCACCGTCACAAGACGATTTTCCGTCACAATGGCTTCAACTGCTGCAGTAGACTCTGGTGTCACACTGCGGTGTGCCTGATCTAGGCGCTGAGCGTCTGTCACAGATGTCACGCCATTTCCGAACATTGTACTCCACTCACACGCTTGATGTAGTGAAAGACATGCTTCACCATACTAGACTTTCGTTTGACGATGGATTTCGATAGGTATCGTACCTACACTACGCTTGACATAATGCTTTACTTCAATGATGCTTGTGACAAGCACGGCAGTCATTTTGAACTGGCGTTGTGTTCGCGCTTCGCTTGTCTGTAGTATGCTGCCGTCTGTAGGACATTCCTCACATCACTGGTAACAGTACTAACAACTGACGGAACAATGGCGCGAAATGCCAATTTTTAACTATACTTTTAAGATTTCATTTGACTCCTCTCGTAAGTGCCACTGCTGTTGCAAAACGCCCTCTTTTACCACTTGCCAAAACCGATCGCTGTAAATCATTGCAGACTAATTGGGCGATTGAATTATATCTCGCTAGAAATCTGCCTGTTCCATATCCTGATGAGTCCGTATTATTTTGGCCAGACGAGACGCTTAAACTGCCGCCCAGGTACAATAGCAGCACGGCTCCAAAGCTGGCAATCACCTGGGCAGTTTGGAGTCGACGAAAATCACAGGCCGCTCCCTTAGCCCCTATTGTATGGCCGAACACGTAATGAGCCGGTCATCGACCCTCCCACTATTGCCACGCTGGGATTAAAGCAGACGTCTGAAGATTTAAGGCCGCTTTTCGAAGTTAGCGATGAAGAAAAGACACGTTCACAGGATATGGGACGTCAGCACTTAATGGACGAGACACACTTTGCCAAGCGAGGAAATGTTTTCTAGTAATAACCTTCTTGGAGGCCTCGAGTGGTCCTTCTGCAGTCGATATTGTGAAGGCACGCAATAGTTAAGAAAGATGTTCCTAAATACTTTGATTGACCGTAAGAAGAACATGAGCTGACCATTTGGGTGCATGCTACACCCAGAAAGATACCGGGTGGTTATAATTAAAGTAAAGCTACTCACAGAGGTCCAGTAAATGTGCTAATGCGTTAATGCGGGACCGATTTACGCTGGAAAATAAATTAGAGCACTGAAAGACCTGAGTCGGAACAAGGCCCCCGGAGTAGACAACATTCCATTCGAACTACTGACGGCCTTGGGAGAGCCAGTCCTGTCAAAACTCTACCATCTGGTGAGCAAGATGTATGAAACAGGCGAAATACCCTCAGACTTCAAGAAGAATATAATAATTCCAATCCCAAAGAAAGCAGGTGTTGACAGATGTGAAAATTACCGAACAATCAGTTTAATAAGCCACAGCTGCAAAATACTAACACGAATTCTTTACACACGAATGGAAAAACTAGTAGAAGCCGACCTCGGGGAAGATCAGTTTGGATTCCGTAGAAATGTTGGAACACGTGAGGCAATACTGACCCTACGACTTATCTTAGAAGCAGGATTAAGGAAAAGCAAACCTACGTTTCTAGTATTTGTAGACTTAGAGAAAGCTTTTGACAATGTTGATTGGAATACTCTCTTTCAAATTCTGTAGGTGGCAGGGGTAAAATACAGGGAGCGAAAGGCTATTTACAATTTGTACAGAAAGCAGATGGCATTTATAAGAGTCGAGGGGCATGAAAGGGGAAGTAGCGGTGGAGAAGGAAGTGAGACAGAGTTGTAGCCTGTCCCCGATGTTATTCAATCTGTACACTGAGCAAGCAGTAAAGGAAACAAAAGAAAAATTCGGAGTAGGTATTAAAATGCATGGAGAAGAAATAAAAACTTTGAGGTTCGCCTATGACATTGTAATTCTGTCAGACACAGCAAAGGACATGGAAGAGCAGTTGAACGAAATGGACAGTGTCTTGAAAGGAGGGTATAAGATGAACACCAACAAAAGCAAAACGAGAATAATGGAATTTAGTCGAATTAAGTCAGGTGATGCTGAGGGAATTAGATTAGGAAATGAGACACTTAAAGTACTAGATGAGTTTTGCTATTTGGGGAGCAAAATAACTGATGACGGTCGAAGTAGGGAGGATATAAAATGTAGACTGGCAATGGGAAGGAAAGCGTTTCTGAAGAAGAGAAATTTGTTAACATCGAGTATAGATTTAAGTGTCAAGAAGTCATTTCTGAAAGTATTTGTATGGAGTGTAGCCATGTATGGAAGTGAAACATGGACGGTAAGTAGTTTGGACAAGAAGAGAATAGAAGCTTTCGAAATGTGGTGCTACAGAAGAATGCTGAAGATTAGATGGGTAGATCACATAACTAATGAGGAAGTATTGAATAGGATTGGGGAGAAGAGAAGTTTGTGGCACAACCTGACTAGAAGAAGGGATCGGTTGGTAGGACATGCTCTGAGGCATCAAGGGATCACCAATTTAGTATTAGAGGGCAGCGTAGAGGGTAAAAATCGTAGAGGGAGACCAAGAGATGAATACACTAAGCAGATTCAGAAGGATGTAGGTTGCAGTAGGTACTGGGAGGTGAAGAAGCTTGCACAGGATAGAGTAGCATGGAGAGCTGCATCAAACCAGTCTCAGGACTGAAGACCACAACAACAACAACAGTTCCAGTTGTGGCCACGATGTGCAAATCCTGCGCTGTACACTGTTTGTATGACGGTATAGCATCCACCCTGTCATTTGACATGCCATAACGTGAGTGAACAGTATGGCTGTCGAGAAAAGAGACCATGCGCTGTTAGTGAAACTGTTTTATGTGAATGGCAGCAGTTACGGCGTTGGATTGAGAGAGTATAGCTGGCTCAAAAGATTTGAGGAAAGGCTCGATGTCATTAGATGATTAAATGAAGATAACGAAATTCGAAAACATTGGTGAGCTTCGTGTGGCACCTGGCACTTTAACTGAAAGAAAGACGTATAGGAATGTTTCCTATGTAATGAATTAGGGACGAGACGGGGGCAGAAAGGGTCACAATTATGAGAAAAGCATAGTGTTGATTTTACAGGATGTCCCACTCAAACCTCCCTGACGTCAAAGACCCAGGGAAAAAAAACCACAGTAGATACGACAATGAAAAATGCACCACATTGTAGAGCATCTTAAAGAACTTATTTATTTATCATCAACACACTTCTACATGTGAACCATTTGTAGCACGAAGAACATCGAGTCTATATTCAATTTATTGCCAAAACTTTGTGACATTTCCTCTGTTATTGTTGCAACAGCGTTAGTGATCCGATGTCGCAACGTAGGAATATCGGCCACTTTGGTCGCGTACAGGCGGTCCTTCGCGAATCCCCACACGAAGAAATCAAGCGGCGTAATGTCGGATGAACATGGTGGCCAAGCAATCGGTCCTCCACGTGCGATCCAACGATTGGGAAATTTCCTACCCAGGAACTTGCGAACAGCCGTTGACCAATGCGGCGGAGCTCCATCTTGTTGAAATATTATGTTGGGTTGCAAGTCTTGTCTGAGGGTACACAAACTGCCCCAACATGTCCAGATACACTGACCCATTCACTGTTTGTTCCACAGAGAGGAACTGATCAACAATCCTGTCATGTATTAGCCTGCACCAGACATTTAGTTTAGGGCTATCACGAACATGTTAAATGGCAACATGCGGCTTTTGCGAACCCCAAATCTGAACATTATGCCTATTAACCCTGCCTGATGGATGAAAGGTTGCCTCATTTGAGAATAAACGTCTTTCCAGAAAGCTGGCATCCATATCAATATGCTGCAGCATATCCCCAGCAAATTGTTGTCGGCATGGTTTATCGTTCAGCGTCAAATGTTGCAGAATTTGCACTTTGTAAGCACACATACGAAGACGCTGGTGATCTACACGATGCAATGTTGATCGAGGTACATATAATGGCCTAGATGCTCGACGAATTGACATACGTGGGCTTCTGAGAAACGTTTGTCTTGTGTCTTCCACTGTATCTTCTGAAACTCTGTAACGTGCACCGCCAGAATGTTTCAGAACACTTCCTGTTGCCAGAAACTTCCTATACCATTCCTTAATTGTTTTCACGTCAGGTGGATGACATTCACACACTCTACTATAATTTCTTTGCACAGTAATCGGCGATTTTGTTTCTGCAAACCACACTACTGCATGAGTCTGCTGCGGAGGATGCTAAGTTCACCGGACTTGGATACGATGTGACGTCATTATGACGTATACACGCTACATCGAAAACGATAGAAACCGTATATCGACTATTCGACTTTTGTGAACTTACGAGAGGTTGTGACAGGGTAGCGCTGTGCTCTGCGCCATTCGTTTAGATGTGTTTTGCGTTCCTTGCGTTTAAATCGTTTTTGTACTGTGTTTGTGTCCTGTGCGTTGTTTTTCGTTTGCTCGTCTCTAATTATGTGTTCAGCATTCGAGAGACTAATGAGAGAAAAGCTGAAAGAGTTCAGCATCGATGACGACGGGCAATTGCGTGGTTATTGTGAATCTCAAGTAGAAATTGATGTACTTCTGACCCAGCTGAAGTGCGTCGGTATTCGTACTCGGTGAGAAGAAGCACTCAGCAGCCAAAATCTTTAGATGCGTCAAGACACTAACCTTTGGTTAAGATTACATTGAGAAATCCACTTCCCCTCGTGTCGACGATTTTTCTTCAACACTGCCTCATATTTTTCTTTTTAAGTTCGAAATTCAATCATTCTACACACCAGTCATTACTGGACCCTAAGGTGCCTGTCTCTGCGGTCCGAGTGTAAAATTACTTGGAATTATGGTTGATAAAAGACGATCTTGGGATGGACATATAAATTACTTAGCTAACAAACTTGCACGAGTTCTCTTTCAGCTATATAAATTGAGAAAAGAAAGTCAGCAAGAGTATGCTGCTACAATCTAATATGTACTGACAAGACCAATTGTATGAAACCATACTAAAATATTGATAATAAATATTATTTTCGGCGTAAGCGTTCAATACAACAATCACACAATCCAATCTGGTCGGGACATAAGAAGACTTCACTTTTTTACGAAACGTGTTGTCCGTGGTGTTTTCAAGGCCACGGTCAGGAATATTTCTATTAATATCCAGCTCTTTTAATTTTATTTTGGCGAAATACATATACGCTGCCACACTGAGCTGTTATCAGAATCGCACATGTCAAAACAAACCACTAGCTGACGACAGTTAAGAATCTCGAACGTTCGTAAAAGTCGATAGGTGTGTTAATCGATTAAAGTGTATATGCGTCATAATGACGTCTCATCATATCCAGGTTGGGTGAACTTAGCATCCTCCGTGTGCTGCTGTTGAGTCGCCATTTTCACTTCATGCGTCCATGCTGCGCTCTGGCGACGATACTTTGCACTTATGACGCGGGAATATAAATTCTTTGAGTTTCTCTACAATGTGGTGCATTTTTCACTGTCGTATCTACTGTGGTTTTCTCTCCCGGCTCCTCGAAATCAGGGAGGTTTGAGTGGGACACCATGTATTGTTAATCGCTGCTTACACAATTTGTTCAATAAAGACACCAGAGACGTCGACGAGATGCTGCATCCGTAAAATGACGTGATCAACAATAGTTCATAGCAGTTCGGGTGGAATCTGAATTGGCCTTCAGATCAGGTGGAGACTGAATGTATCCCTGATAAAAGTGTTCTTTTGGGTATCACCAGATTAAAAGGTCACATGGATTCAGATCAGGTGATCTTCCAGGCCATGCAACTGGGAGACCTCTGGAGATAAAACGTTTGTGGAAGGTTGCATCAAGCAGATCTTTCACTGGGCGAGCGACATGAATTGTTGTCCCACCTTGCATGAAAACAGTTATTTCCGCAATGTTACGCTCTTCCAAAGGCGGAATTATTTGCTGCACAAGGACTTCTCGATAACGCGCATGCGTCACGGTACACCTGACCGGCGCTCTGGTGTATCCCCTTGAAAGAAGAACGGACCGAGAATATAGGTGCTTGCGAATCCACGCTACACTCTCACATACGGCGAGTGCAATGGCTCTTCGTGTACAACTCGTAGTTTAATAGCACTGCAGCCTATAGTGTAACGTGTGCCACGTCATTCCATAGAATATTGCCTGGTCCCATGTCATCAACTTCGACACATACCAGAAACAGACGAGGAAGTCCAGAACGTTGCTGCGAATCGTGAAGTTCCATTTGCTACACCGTATGGATCTTGCACATACCAATGTAATATAGACCGCAAAACTTTCCATACTGTTGATGATGGGACGGACAATTGGCTCAAATGGCTCTGAGCACTATGGGACTTATTAACATCTGAGGTCATCAGTCCCCAAGACTTGGAACTACTTAAACCTAACTAACATAAGGACATCACACACATCCATGCCCGAGGCAGGATTCGAACTTGCGACCGTAGCGGTCGCGCGGTTCCGGACTGAAGCGCCTAGAACCGCTCGGCCACCCCGGCCGGCGGACGACAATTCTCCTGAGACTGAACGAACACTAGTACTACCTGGCGCACGTTCTGCATGGTCAGTTACATCAACAGCAACCTCGTCAATAGCTTCCACCGAGATAGGACGCCTCCCTCTTCCAGGTCGCCGAAATAGGAACTAATTTTATTTTTTCAGCATAAATCTATTCTGCATTAAGGCATTAGCATATGTAACAAGTTCCGCAGCCGTACAATAATTGCAGCCCATACTTGACCCCTGTGAGTAGCTGCACTTTAATTACAACAACCTGGTTATTTTGCAGAATACCGCGAGAGAGAATGTCCTAGTGTGCGTCTTGACTCCGAGACAGTGGAGACTTGACAGGGAAATTCGACAGTAGAGCAGGAGCAGGGACACCGATAATGCCCGTGATAAGACTTGGCTTCTGAGCGCCACTGCCGCTAACGCCCGGCATGCAGCTCTGTCTGCAGACGTACGACACTCACCGCCAGTCACGCCCACGCAGTTACTCGGAGATGCTGCCAGCCCCAGCCGCCATCCATTCAGCCGCGCCGCCAGTATCCCGACAGTCGGGCGGTAAATGGCTTGCAGTGCACCACAGCACTCCCGGCAGAGTCCATCCGCTAGTTCAGCCTGTCTCTTAGCAACCACGTTTAAAACCCAAGTACCGACCCTGAGAGTTTAATTAATAGTGGCCATAGTATTAATTTATTCCGTTAGTAACAGTGATTTGTACATACTATACGCTCGACATTACTTCAGAAAGGGGGCGATCTGGAATAATATGAAATAGAGAAGATAAACGTGTTGACCGGTTTCAGCAATCTTAGTTGCATCTCGGATCTGTAAATCATATACATCGAAATTACAATCACACTGATGTCGAATATACTAGGGTCTGGTATGTACACTCCTGGAAATTGAAATAAGAACACCGTGAATTCATTGTCCCAGGAAGGGGAAACTTTATTGACACATTCCTGGGGTCAGATACATCTCATGATCACACTGACAGAACCACAGGCACATAGACACAGGCAACAGAGCATGCACAATGTCGGCACTAGTACAGTGTATATCCACCTTTCGCAGCAATGCAGGCTGCTATTCTCCCATGGAGACGATCGTAGAGATGCTGGATGTAGTCCTGTGGAACGGCTTGCCATGCCACTTCCACCTGGCGCCTCAGTTGGACCAGCGTTCGTGCTGGACGTGCAGACCGCGTGAGACGACGCTTCATCCAGTCGCAAACATGCTCAATGGGGGACAGATCCGGAGATCTTGCTGGCCAGGGTAGTTGACTTACACCTTCTAGAGCACGTTGGGTGGCACGGGATACATGCGGACGTGCATTGTCCTGTTGGAACAGCAAGTTCTCTTGCCGGTCTAGGAATGGTAGAACGATGGGTTCGATGACGGTTTGGATGTACCGTGCACTATTCAGTGTCCCCTCGACGATCACCAGTGGTGTACGACCAGTGTAGGAGATCGCTCCCCACACCATGATGCCGGGTGTTGGCCCTGTGTGCCTCGGTCGTATGTAGTCCTGATTGTGGCGCTCACCTGCACGGCGCCAAACACGCATACGACCATCATTGGCACCAAGGCAGAAGCGACTCTCATCGCTGAAGACGACACGTCTCCATTCGTCCCTCCATTCACGCCTGTCGCGACACCACTGGAGGCGGGCTGCACGATGTTGGGGCGTGAGCGGAAGACGGCCTAACGGTGTGCGGGACCGTAGCCCAGCTTCCTGGAGACGGTTGCGAATGGTCCTCGCCGATACCCCAGGAGCAACAGTGTCCCTAATTTGCTGGGAAGTGGCGGTGCGGTCCCCTACGGCACTGCGTAGGATCCTACGGTCTTGGCGTGCATCAGTGCGTCGCTGCGGTCCGGTCCCAGGTCGACGGGCACGTGCACCTTCCGCCGACCACTGGCGACAACATCGATGTACTGTGGAGACCTCACGCCCCACGTGTTGAGCAATTCGGCGGTACGTCCACCCGGCCTCCCGCATGCCCACTATACGCCCTCGCTCAAAGTCCGTCAACTGCACATACGGTTCACGTCCACGCTGTCGCGGCATGCTACCAGTGTTAAAGACTGCGATGGAGCTCCGTATGCCACGGCAAACTGGCTGACACTGACGGCGGCGGTGCACAAATGCTGCGCAGCTAGCGCCATTCGACGGCCAACACCGCGGTTCCTGGTGTGTCCGCTGTGCCGTGCGTGTGATCATTGCTTGTACAGCCCTCTCGCAGTGTCCGGAGCAAGTATGGTGGGTCTGACACACCGGTGTCAATGTGTTCTTTTTTCCATTTCCAGGAGTGTATTTACATGATATGGATGTGTACAACATACCATATGCAAATACACCTCAATGAACCTCCATCGTCTCTACAGTATATCACTTCATAATAAGTCATTACCTGAACATGAATAGCATGATACATCGGCATGACAAGTATGAAACAATTTTTTCATAAAATGCCATGCACGTTGTACCGACTACACGAGCTCATGTTCATACAACAGGTGACTGAAGACTGAGATCAGAAGTCAACAATTGCCACCACGTGGCACTGTAGAAGTGAACAGACGTCGAGTACCATGTTACGTGGCACTAAAACTTCTTGGTGTACTGTTGGTGTCCTATAAGAAAATGATTTGTACATGGTAGTTTAAGAATGCAAAAGCTAACTGCCCCGTTCTGTTGAACACATACAGGGTGTTTCACAATTCATGTTACACACTTTTGGAGGTTTTAGAGAAAATCCAATAGATCAAGTTTTACATAGGATACCATTTCCGGATCATCCAATGACGCTATAGACCGTCAAAGTTATAGGTACCCGCGCCTGTCAGTGTATATATATACTGATTGATCCCAAGATGTCACAGATTATCAAGGATGATAGAGAAGGATAAATGTATCGATTTAAGGCAAGGGTCCGTGGTTCGGAAGCGAACGAGTCGAAAGTTGCAAGCGAAAATAATTCTGATACCTCTGTCAGTGGAATACATGTACCGGTGCTATTGTTGCTAATAATGTAGGATATGTAACTTTTAGGGGTGGTAGTTTGGAGCAAGACAAGAAAAAATGTCCACTAAAAATGGACTCTAAAATTCGTAACTTACGAGCTACGAGCACTTGTCCAATTGATATCTGTTTCGTTCTACCGAAGATGAACAAATGTTATCCTTCTCCATCATCCGCCGGCCGTTGTGGCCATGCGGTTCTAGGCACTTCAGTCCGGAACCGTGCTGCTGCTACGGTCGCAGGTTCGAATCAAGTCTCGGGCATGGATGTGTGTGCTGTCCTTAGGTTAGTTAGGTTTAAGTAAGTTCTAAGTCTAGGGGACTGATGATCATCCTTGATAATCTCTAACATCACGGGATCACACTGTATACACAAACATTTACAGGTGCCAACGCCTGTAACTTTGACACTCCGTAGCGTCATCGGATGAAGTTTCCGGACATGGGTTCCTATGTTAATCTATTGAGTCTCCTCTAAAACCTCTAGAAGTGTGTAACATTAATTGCGAAACACCTGTATATAGGCAATAAAAGAGAGCAATTAGCTCTTGCACTCTTCAACTACTATATTCAAATTAGACTATTGTAGGCCACCAACAGTACAGCACGAAATCTTGATGCGACGTAACAAGGTGCTCGACGTGTACTCACTACTACAGTGCCACCTGGCGACAGCTATTGATCTCTGAATCTCAGTCTTCGTTCATCCGTTGTACCATTGTATGAACATGAGCTTGTACAGTAGGTACGACATGCATGACATTTTATGTACACCCTGTTTTATACCTGACTTGCCGATGCATCATGCACTTCATGTTCATGGAATAATTTGTTGTGAAGTGACACGGTGGAGATTAATTGAGGTGTATTTGCAAATGATACGTTTTTTGTAACCATATTATGTAAATATGTACTACGTCCTAGTATATCTGATCTTATTGTGATTATATTTCGATCTATATGCGTTACAGATCCGATAATGGTAACTTAGTCTCAAAAATAAAGTTGTAGTTAGTAATTTTGGTTGTTGAAGTTTACTTCTATATTTCTTGATTTGAAAATATTTATAGCTGCGGTCCAAAATACTTTTGATTGTCAAGATACATATTTGTGAAAATCTAATTACATTCTTGAGAGTTGGCGCTCAGTGTTCATTCATATACACTGAGCGCCAAAGAAACTGGTGTAAGTATGCGTATAAAAATACAGAAATATGTAAACAGGTCGAATACGGCGCTGCGGTCGACAACGTCTATATAAGATAAAAAGTGTCTGGCGCAGTTGTTAGGTCGGTTACTGCTGCTACAATGGCAGCTTATCAAGATTTTAGTGAGTTTGAACGTGATGTTATACTCGGCGCACGAACGATGGGATACAGCACCTCCGAGGTAGCGATGAAGTGGGGATTTTCCTGTATGTCATTTCACGAGTGTGGCGTGAATATCAGGAATCCGGTAAAGCATCAATCTCAAACATCGCTGCCGGCCGGTGTGGCCGTGCGGTTAAAGGCGCTTCAGTCTGGAACCGCGTGACCGCACGGTCGCAGGTTCGAATCCTGCCTCGTGTATGGATGTATGTGATGTTCTTAGGTTAGTTAGGTTTAATTAGTTCTAAGTTCTAGGCGACTGATGACTTCAGAAGTTAAGTCGCATAGTGCTCAGAGCCATTTCAAACATCGCTGCGGCCAGAAAAATATCCTGAAATTACGGGACCAACAACGACTGAAGAGAATCGTTCAACGTGACAGAAGTGCAACTCTTTCACAAACTGCTGCAGATTTCAATGCTGGGCCATCAACAATTGTCAGCCCGCGAAACATCATCGAAAGCCCACTCGTGTACTCTTCATGACTGCACGACACAAAGCTTTACGTCTTGGGGGTCAGGGATTTTCTCTGCCTCGTGATGACTGGGTGTTGCGTGCTGTCCTTAGGTTAGTTAGGTTTAAGTAGTTCTAAGTTCTAGGGGACTGAAGACCATAGATGTTAAGTCCCATAGTGCTCAGAGCCATTTGAACCAGAGCCATTTACGCCTTGCCTGGGCCCGTCAAGATCGACATTGGACTGTTGATGACTCGAAACATGATGCTTGGTCCGACGAGTCTCGATTCAAATTGTATCGAGCGGATGGACTTGTACGGGTATAGAGACAACCTCACGAATCCGTAGACCCTGCATGTCAGCAGAGGACTGTTCAAACTGGGGGTTGCTCTGTAATGGTGTGGGCCGCGTGCAGTTGAAATGATATGGGATCCCTGATACGCCTATATCCGACTCTGACAGGTGCCACGTACGTAAGCATCCTGTCTGATCACCTTACGTTCATTGTGTATTCCGAGAGACTTAGGCAATTCCAGCAGGACAGTGCGACACCCCACACGTCTAGGGTATCCAAGAACACACTTCCGAGTTTAAACACTGCCGCTGGCCACCAAACTCCCCAGACATGAACATCACTAAGTATATTGGGATGCCTCGCAACGTGCTGTTCAGAAGAGATCTCTACCCCCTCGTACTCTCACGGATTTATGGACAGCGCTGCAGGATTCATGGTGTCAGTTCCCTCCAGCACTACTTCAGTGCCACGTCATGTTGCGGCACTTCAGCGTGCTCGCGGGGGTCCTACACGATATTAGGTAGGTGTACCAATTTCTTTGGTTATTCAGTGTGTATACAGAATAAACAGTAACGGTCATATCACACTTCCTTCGGGTACTCCGGATATTACGTATACAATCGTCGATTTTCTTCCGTCAAGTTGCCGCGCGGGATTAGCCGAGCGGTCTCAAGCGCTGCAGTCATGGACTGTGCGGCTGATCCCGGCGGAGGTTCGAGTCCTCCCTCGGGCATGGGTGTGTGTGTTTCTCCTTAGGATTGTTTAGGTTAAGTAGTGTGTAATCTTAGGGACTGATGACCTTAGCAGTTAAGTCCCTTAAGATTTCACACGCATATCAAGATATATATAGCTTCCGTCAACAGCGACGTGTTAAGTTCTTGAAGTCTTGATCTAGTCGCAAATTTCCTCAAATACTCGGTAAGCTCATTTTCTTTTTCTTTTTTTTCCACTACATAGCTGTGGGAGACAGTATCGAAAGCCTTTCTGAAGTCAAGGAACACATCAAACTGAGCGCCGCTGTCTACCCCGCTATGGATGAAGAAGCGCAGGGAACATGCTTGCGACAGAAATTTGTTCCCGGTAGCAGTTTGTACGCGAATCGGTAGGCAGCAAGAGGACGCACGGCGTAGCTGGCCCTCGCTGCCCCCCGAGGTCAGCGATCGGCGCCCGCGAACTTGGCCCGTCCTCCGCTCCGGTGCTGAGTCAGACACGCAGAACCAGGCGCAGACGGCAGCGGTCGATTACGGCGCTTACGTAAGTGCCGGCAGCTGGTAATTGGCACCATCGTCTGCCCGGGGGTCCGCAAACTTCCCGCCTCCCGGCGAGAGCCGCGGAAGATCTGTTCCTCCGCCTACCAGCTTCCTCACAGCACCGTACGGCGTGTGTCTGGGCTTAAGAATGGCAGCATCGTTTTATCCCCCTCCAATGCAAGTCACGGGTGGTACAAAGAGAAATTCCTGTAGCTCTCATTCAATATTAGGCCGAATTTCTTTAATTTCGCGGTCATAGTCATTACGCAAGATACACTGAAGCACCAAAGAAACGTATGGGAATGCGTGTACAGAGATCTGTAAACAGGCAAAATACGGCGCTGCGGTCGACAACGTCTATATAAGACAACAAATCTGCCGCAGTTGTCAGATCGGTTGCTGCTGCGACAATAGCAGGTTATCAAGATTTAAGTGAGTTTCAACATGGCGTCGTAGTCGGCGCACGAGTGATGGGACACATCATCTCCGAGGTACCCGCGCACCGTGAATATCAGGACTGCGGTAAAGCATCAAATCTCCGACATCGCTGCGGTTGGAAAAAGATCCTGCAAGGACGGGACCAAAGACGACTGAAGAGAGTCGTTCAACGTGACAGAAGTGCAACCCTTGCGCAAATTGCTGGGCCGTCAACAAGTGTCAGCGTGAGAACCGTTCAGCGAAAGGTCATCGATATCGGCTTTCGGAGCCGAAATCCCACTCGTGTATCCTTGATGACTGCACGACACAAAGTTTTACCCCTCGCCTGGGCCCGTCAACACCGACATTGGACTGTTGATGACTGGAAAAGTGTTTTATGTTCGGGGGAGTCTCATTTCAAATTGTATAGGGCGGATGGACCTGTACGGGTATACAGACTGTTCAGATGGTTCAAATGGCTCTGAGCACTATGGGACTCGACATCTGAGGTCACCAGGATCCTAGACTTACAACTACTTAAACCTAACTAACCTAAGGACATCACACACATCCATGCCTGAGGCAGGATTCGAACCTGCGACGATAGCAGCAGCGCGGTTCCGGACTGAAAACCTTACGACTGCTCGGCAACAGGAGCCGGCGGGTGTGGAGCCAACTTCATGACTCGATGGACCCTGCATGTCAGTAGGGGACTGTTCAAGCTGGTGGATGCTCTGTAATGGTGTGGGGCGTGTGCAGTTGGAATGATATGGGACCCCTGATACGCCTAGTTACGACTCTAACAGGTGACACGTACATAAACATCCTGTCTGACACCTGTATCCGTTCATGTCCATTGTGCATTCCGCAGCATTCCAGCAGGAAAACGTGGCTCCGCACACGTCCAATGGATCTAGGAACACTCTTCTGAGTTTAAACACTGCCGCTGGGACCAAACTCCCTAGACATGAACATTATGAGTATATCTGGGATGCCTTGCAACGTACTGATCAGAAGAGATCTCCACTCCCTCCTACCCTTACGGATTTATGGACAGCCCTGCAGGGTTCATGGTGTCTATTCCTTCCGGAACTACTTCAGACATTAGTCGAGCCGATGCCACGTCGTATTGCTCGCGGGCCTTGCACGATATTTGGCACGTGTATAAGTTTCTTTGGTTCTTCAGTGTATAATCGTTCTTTCTCGTCTATCGTCCCGGAGTTTCCGTAGGGTCTGGCAAAAGGAGAGTGCCAAGGCCATCGCTTATGTATCACCCCGCGCCTCCCTTGGCCCTGCCCTGTTGCCGTGTCAGGTACCACCTAGTCAGTCGTCACAATGCCTATTTCCGTGTGTTTGGTTTCGCTTCTTTCCGTGTACTCGTTCTTCCTGACATATAGTTATGAGTGGTACTACTTGCTACAATACACAATAATCGAGTACGGTGGAGCGGAAACGTATGTTCTTCTCTATCTAAATACACCTGTCTTGAAGTACAAGCTAGAGACGCAAATTTCTCCTAAAACGACGGTATATGGCCCTTAAGCAAGCAGTTATTCGACTTGGCATTTGTTAACAGAAGCCGGCCGATGTGGCCGAGCGGTTCTAGGCGCTACAGTCTGGAACCGCGCGGCCGCTACGGTCGCAGGTTCGAATCCTGCCTCGGGCATGGATGTGTGTGATGTCCTTAGGTTAGTTAGGTTTAAGTAGTTCTAAGTTCTAGGGGACTGATGACCTCAGATGTTGAGTCCCATAGTGCTCAGAGCCATTTGAACCATTTCTTGTTAACAGAATTGTTGGATGTTCTCCTGAGGGATATCGTGCCATATTTTGTTCAACTGGCGCGTTGGAACGTCAAAATTGCCGTCCCATTCGGTTAACTCCTTCGTGGTGCGTTTGCAAGAAAGGTACAGTCAGCAAAAATTAACTCACTACGTATAGATGACATTTTTGGTGATGAGTGTAGTGGTGAAGAGTCTGTAATAGGTGCAAATGATGGGGCTTTGGGGAATATTCTCGGTCAGAAGAATGGTACCAGCCGGCCGCTGTGGCCGAGCGGCTCTAGGAGCTACATCGAGTATAGATTTAAGTGTCAGGAAGTTCTTTCTGAAAGTATTTGTATGGAGTGTAGCGATGTATGGAAGTGAAACATGGACGATAAATTGTTTAGACAAGAGGAGAATAGAAGCTTTCGAAACGTGGTGCTACAGAAGCACAAGAATGGAAAAACCGGTAGAAGCCGATCACGGGGAAGATAAATTTGAATTCCAGAGGCCGGCCGCGGTGGCCGTGTGGTTCTAGGCGCTGCAGTCCGGAACCGCGCGGCTGCTACGGTCGCAGGTTCGAATCCTGCCTCGGTCATGAATGTGTGTGACGTTCTTACGTTAGTTAGGTTTAAGTAGTTCTAAGTATAGGGGACTGATGACCTCAGATGTTGTCCCATAGTGCTTGAAGCCATTTTTTTGAATGGCACCAGCAGGGAAACCCAAGTTCTCGGGCGCTACCGCTCACGGAGTATCTCGTAAGTAAATGTAGCTCAAAGGAAACTCGACATAGTAATGATGTCTCAGATGTTACCAAAACTAATTTCATAATTTTCTTAATAACTTTCTCGGTGGAAGTTTCTGCGAAGTCCAACAGAAAGCAAATTCTTCAGAGACGACGTTTTTCGTTGCGCAGATGAAATTAACCATTTGTTTGTATTTTATCTCAGAATAGGTTTATATTTTCACAATAAAATATGTATGGCAAGCATCTATAAACTTTGAGAATGTTCATACATTTTTTCTGTCCAACTATGTTAGTCTTTCTGGTTATTTCCACAACTGAATTAAAAAAAAAATTGTCTCCAAAATTTCTTGTTATATTAGTTTTTATTCTTTCCGTGAAGTCTGGCAACAATTTTTTTGTCAAAGTACTGCTTCATGTTTTAGATAGAAAATAGAGATGTATGATTTTTCTACAGAATTTTTACTAACATTTGTAATTATCACTATGACGGGCACTGCAGCAAGACGATTAGATGATCTTGATCTGACTATTTTCGTAACGACCACAATAGCTTTCCGGCCAAAGTCCACGCACTAAAAATTAAAAACTCTGTCAGAACAGGCCTCGAAAGGCTCAGTGGTACCGACCGACCGCCGTGTCATCCGCAGCCGACGGCGTCACTAGATGCCGATATGGAGGGGCATGTGGTCAACACACCGCTCTCCCGGCCGTTGTCAGTTCTCATGACTGGAAGCGCTACTTGTCAGTCGAGTAGTTCCGCAACTTTTTTAATTCAGTTGGTCTCACAAGAGCTGAGTGCACCCCACGTGCTAGCAGCGCTCGGTAAACGCTGACGGTCACTTATCCAAGTGCCAGCCAAGCCCAAGAACGCTCAACGGGAACCGGTGTTACCACTGCGGCAAGCCAAATACGTGCACGCGACTGGGTGTACTCCGCGTCGAAACGCAGCGTAGGCACACAGCTTGCCTAGCTGCAGGCAGCGCAGCACAGGGCAAGGTAAGGGCGTACGCTTCGGCACAAGCAGCCGGCGCAGTAACTCTCAGCTCGCTGTTGCTAGGACTTTACTACCGAAAGCAACATTTACGCTATAATAAAGTTTATGATTACACGACTGAGAACTATCTCTGGAAGCGGATGCCGGAATGAGATTCGCTGCAAGAATCCTCTGTAAATGTAGTCCGTCATCAGAGGAGGTAGCTTACAAAACTCGTAGGATGTAAGGTCCGCCAGTTATGCAAACCACCGTTTTTTTCACGTTCCCAAACATGTTTCAGCACCAGTGTGCCATCATCAGTGGGTTTCTGTTTTATTTAATCTGTAATGTGAACATTTTTGCAAATGATTACAAAATTATGTGGATATTTAGTTCAGTTGGTGTGCGTCATTTTTCAGGACCACTTGCTTATTATTTATTACAGGTAGCTTGGTCTTAACATTTTACTTTTATATAGTTTTTTGTTGATCTTTCTATATTTAATGATAATGTGGTTTGCTCCACAAATTTGTTATCTGCAATTAAACTGACAAGACTTGTTGTCTTATACAGACGTTGCCGACCGTCACGGGTTCGCTTAGTCGTCGCGAGCGTTACAGATTCAGTAGCAAACGTTGTAAGAGAAACGTTGCGGATTACGGAGAGAGTTAGTGTTAAAATTTCGAGTAAGCGCTTTCCGTGAGGAATAGCACAATATATTACTTCCTCTCACGTGTTTGTTCGTTGTTATCTTCAATCCGGAGACTGGTTTGATGCAGCTCTCTGTAATACTCTATCCCGTGCAAAACATTTCATCTCCGAATAACTACTGTAACCTACATCCCTCTGAATCAGCTTATTGTACTCATCTCTTGGTCTCTCTCTACGATTTGTATTCATCTTTTGGTCTCTCTCTACGATTTGTAACCCCCCCCCCCCCACACAAACACATCTCTCCAGTACTAAATTGGTTAGTCCTTGATATTTCAGACTGTGTCCTATCAACCTACCCCTTCACCTAGTCACGTTATGCCACAATTTTTTTTTTCTCCCCAATTCTATCCAGTATTTCCTCATTAGTTTCGTGATCTTTCCAGTTTCACTTCCATACATGACTATACTCCAGACAAATATCTTCAGAAAATACTACCTATACTTAAGTCTATATTTGATGTCAACAAATTTCTCTTCTTCAGAAACGCTTGTCTTCCCGTTGCGCGTCTACATTTTAAATTCTCTCTGCTTCGGCCATCATTAGTTATTTTGCTGCCAAAATAGCAAAATTCACCTACTACTTTAAGTGTTTCGTTTCCTACTCTAGTTTCCTCAGCATCATCTGATTTAATTAGACTACATTCCATTATCCTTGTCTTGCTTTTGTTGATATTCATCTTATATCCTCCTTTTAAGATACTGTCCATTCCGTTCAGCTGTTCTTCCAAGTCCTTTGCTATCTCTGACAGAATCACAGTGTCATCCGCAAATCTCAAACTTTTTACTTCTTCTCTCGGAACTTTCATTCCTACTGCAAATTTCTCTTTGATTTACTTAACTCCTTGTTCAATGTGCGTATTAAATAACATCGGGGAAAGGCTGCAGCCCAATGTGACTCCAATTTCCACCATTGCCACGCCCCTCGACTATTATAACTACGTCTGGTTTCTGCACAAACTGTAAACAGCCTCTCGCTCCCTGTACTTTACCCCCGCTACCTTCAGAATTTCAAAGAGAGTATTCCAGTCAACACTGGCAAAAGCTTTCTCTAAGTCTACAAGTGCTATAAACGTAGGTTTGCCTTTGCTCAAACTATCTTCTAAGAGAAGTAGTAAGCTCAGTTTGGCCTCGCGTGTTCCTACATTTCTCTGGAATTCAAAAATGGTTCAAATGGCTCTGAGCACTATGGGACTTAACATCTTAGGTCATCAGTCCCCTAGAACTTAGAACTACGTAAACCTAACTAACCTAAGGACATCACACACATCCATGCCCGAGGCAGGATTCGAACCTGCGACCGTAGCAGTCCCGCGGTTCCGGACTGCAGCGCCTAGAACCACACGGCCACCGCGGCCGGCCTCTGGAATTCAAATTTATCTTCCCCGTGATCGGCTTCTACCGGTTTTTCCATTCTTGTGCTTCTGTAGCACCACGTTTCGAAAGCTTCTATTCTCCTCTTGTCTAAACAATTTATCGTCCATGTTTCACTTCCATACATCGCTACACTCCATACAAATACTTTCAGAAAGAACTTCCTGACACTTAAATCTATACTCGATGTTAACAAATTTCTCTTCTTCAGAAACGCTTTCCTTGCCACTGCCAGTCTACATTTTATATCCCCTCTGCTTCGACCATCTTCAGTTATTTTGCTGCCCAGATAGCAAAACTCATATACTACTTTAAATGTCTCATCACCTAATTCAATTCGAGTACTTTCCATTATCCTCATTTTGCTTTTGTTGATGTTCATCTTTTGTTTCCTTTACTGCTTGCTCAATACACAGATTGAATAACATCGGGGATAGGCTACAATCCTGTCCCGCTCCCTTCTGAACCACTGTTTCCCTTTTGTGCCCCCTCTACTCTTATAACTGCCAATTGGTTATTGTACAAATTGTAAATTTCGTTCGCTCCCTGTAGTTTTCCCCTGCCACCTTCAGAATTTGAAAGAGAATGATCCTATAATCAAAACACCACACCGAATACTTAAAATAAACATTTACAAAGTATTTTATCTATGATAACAAACGCGTAGAATAGAGCGCAAACTTAAAATATAGACAGCTCCTTACCTTTGCCACGTAGTAGTCAAGTTCGCTTCCTAGGTGGGCGTATTATATCCAAAAAGTAAAGATCAGAAATCATTAAGTTAAATCAAATTAAAAATAAGTAGTATCAAAAAGCAGTTACAAGTTAAATACATTTTTAAACAGAAGCTATTAGCAGCTAATACATATTTCCTGCTTCAAGACAGGAAAAATTGTTAGGACATCAAAAAAAAACTCTGTTCATTTGCAAATATCACGCGTTTCGTAGAAGAAGGCCGTCATCCGTTTCAAGGTACAAGATGGTGCACGACTGATGAAGTATGGCTCAACCGCCCGCTCGTTATGTAACTAGTTTTAAAAATTTACATAATTTTTCTCTCCTAAAAACTCTCTAATCGAAGAATTAACAATTTCTTCGCATCATTCTTCATCATGGCAATGTGAGCTGTCGCACAGCAAGTCACACGACTGATGAGGAAAGGATCGAATTAATGACTCATTGCTCTTATTCAAATGATTTATCGCCTGACTACTTCTTTTTGTCTCTCAGTGTCAAAGAAAACATGAGTGGACAGCGATTTTCATCTCCTCATGCAGCTGTTTACACCTCACGCGCCATGCTTTTGAGGTAGTAGAAGAAAAATGATTCCAATATTTATTCGAACTAATGCTAAAGTGTATCACATTTAAAGACGAATCTTTTGAGACTTTGTGCCAAGAAATGTTTTTCTTTCATTGATTCTGACAATACTCAAAGGCAGCTCACGTTCTTGTGCGTCCACAAGTCGGTGAGCACAGCTACAATTGTCATTTGGGTCTGAGCAGTTGTGAGTGCTGAACTCAGTACCGATTGTGAAGCATTACTTTTGTTGGTGAAGGAACGATCGGCCCTTTGGCATAAACTGGACAGGAAAATTACGACTGTTATTGACGCTTCAATTGAACAAATCCAAAAAGTGATTTTTACGGTAGTTGCACCAACTCTAAGCAAAATTTAACAACGAAGATATCTTAGACTTGCATCAGGAAGTCGCGAAGCTTATGAATAGAGTTATGTCAAAACATCTAAACAATGGAGTGTGTCAACAGTTCTGTCAAGTTTACTGAAATAAAAAATCATCCATCATGTGAGTACCTCATATCACGACTGTTAAATGTATTCCACTGTTGAACACTGACTACCTTCAAGTGCTACACCTAATCAACAGACAGCCACGGAATCTTATATCATACCTGTGTTCGCCTACTGAACGGCCGGCCAGAGTGGCCCAGCGGTTCTAGGCGCTACAGTCTGGAACTGCGCGACCGCTACGGTCGCAGGTTCGAATCCTACATCGGGCATGGATGTGTGTGATGTCCTTATATTTAAGTAGTTCTAAGTTCAAAGTTCTAGGGGACTGATGACCTCAGATGTTAAGTTCCATAGTGCTCAGAGCCATTGGAACCATTGGAACCAACTGAACGTCTCTGAAACTTGACTGTTAACCGCTAGGCCATTGAATCAGATATCGCTCGTATGACCTTTACGGGTACGGTATTACACGTCCCTCCGTAGTACCACGCCAGAGTTCGTCAGTCGAAGTGACCGATGAATAATGGCCTGCCAGTCTCTGGCCGACCCATGAGCAGATGTTTCCAGTGGGCGAAAGATTTGCAGAACATGCTGGTCAAGCCAACAACCAGTTGGCCTTGATGGTCTGCACCTACATTTACGTCTACATGACTACACGCAATTCATAATTAAGTGCCTGGCAGATGGTTTACCGAACAACCCTCAAGCTACTTCTCTACCATTCCACTCTCTCACACTGTACGAGAATCTTTCCGTGTCAGCTCTGATTTCTCTTATTGTATTCCAATGTTCATTCCTCCCTATGTAGATGACCGCCAACAAAATATTTTCACACTCTGAGGAGGAAGTTGGTGACTGAAATAACATGAGAAGATCCTGCCGTAACGTAGAACACGATTTTTTTAAAGTGATTGCCACCCCAACTCCTGTATCATATCCATAACGCTCTATCCTCTATTTCGCGATAATACAATACGAACTGCCCTTATTTGAACTTATTAGATATGCTCCGCAAGTAGTATCTGGTAACGATCCCATATATCACCTCAGCACTCTAGCAGAGGACGTATAAGCGTAGGTGTAGGCAGTCTCTCTAGTAGACCTGTTGCATCTTCTAATAAAACGCCGTCTTTGGTTTGCTATCCTCACATTATCTACGTGATCGTTCCAATTTAAGTCGTTCGTAATTGTAACTCCTAGATGTTTAGTTGAATTGACACCCTTTAGATTTGTGTGATTTATCGTGTAACAGAAATATAATGGATTCCTTTCAGTACGCACGTGGATGACTCTCACTTTTCATTATTTAGGGTCAACTGCCACTTTTCGCACAGTACAGATATCTTGCCTAATGTCCGCTAAATCGTGTATACATATTATGAACAACAGAAAATCTATAAAACTTCCTTGGGGAACGCCATATATCATTTCTGCTTCACTTGACGACTTTCCATCATTATTACGAACTGTGATCCTTCTGACAAATCACGAATCCAGTCGCACAATTGTGAAGGTACTCCACAACCATGGAATCTCATTAGAACCCGTCTGTAAGGAACGCTATCAAAAGTCTTTTGAGGAAGTAGAACTATGGAATCAGTTTGAGAGGACCTGTCGATAGCACTCATTACTCAGAATAAAGAGCTATTTGTGTTTCAGAAGAACGATATTTTTTGTATCCGTGCTGACTGTGTATCAGATCGTTTTCCTCGAGCTAATTCATTATGTCCAAACGCACTATTTGTTCCAAAATCCTACTGCAAATCGACGACAGTGATATGGGCCAGTAATTCATCGGATTATTCCTAGCCGCGCGGGATTAGCCGAGCGGTCTGGGGCGTTGCAGTCATGGACTGTGCGGCTGGTCCCGGCGGAGGTTCGAGTCCTCCCTCGGGCATGGGTGTGTGTGTGTTTGTCCTTAGGATAATTTAGGTTAGGTAGTGCGTAAGCTTAGGGACTGATGACCTTAGCAGTTAAGTCCCATAAGATTTCACAAACACACACACACACACACACACACACACACACACACACACACACACACGATTATTCCTACTTCCTTTCTCGAATGTTGATGTGAGCTGTGCAACTTTCCAGTCTTGACGTAGTAATTAGTACCAACACTGAATATTTTCATTCGCGTTAGGGTCTATCGAATGATAACTGACTTTATTTAACTTGTAACGTAATTGTGTATTTCCACTCAAGGAGAGCTCTTTTAAATAATGTTAATTCGCCGTACAGTAGAGTAATATGTTCTAGCAAGTAAACGTGTCACTGCTATCTCTGCAAGAGGGGAAATACAATTCTGCATATTGGTGTTTATCAGCACAGAAAACTGGCAATAGATTTTCAATTTGTGCCGATCTATTTCACTGTGCTGAACACACCAATTTTAATTTGGTTTTGAAACAGATGATGCACCCAGCATCTTCCGCGGTGATGCCATATCTTTAAGTAAACATAATATCGGCCTTTGAGAGTGACAACAAGCATATTATCCGTTCTGCCACACCCATGCAAGTAACTCGACTGAAATATTTTCAGTGCGCAGCCCTGCGTAAATTCTTGTCGCGGACAAGCGCCGGAGCAGCAGTCTGTTTGTATATGATATACGGACTAACAGGTTTGAGTGCGTGGTTGCAGTTTTCTGGCTTAGCGGCTTCACAGCATGTGCGGCCAGAACGTTGAGATATGTCACGCGAGTCGTCTGGAGTATTTTTGGATCGTCGAAGCTGTCCAGGGAATACGACCACAAAACGGCTGGTGACAGCGAAGACCCTTGAGAGAAGTAACGTAATTAATTTCTGGCATGTTGGTCATGTTACGACAGCCATTCCTGTTAATACAGACGAGACGCGGGCCTCATAAAGTCCAGAGATACGGCTAGTAATAGTACACCGAGACTTATTGCTCGCAGGTTGCTGGGAAGCAATAGCGTTGGCGCAAATGCTTGGAGACGAGCACCTTAACGAGCTTTTGCAAGTGCACTTGTAAATTCAATTCCCCTCGCAGCACGGATAAGAAACTTTCAAAGTCCTCGCAGCATCCTGTACTCTTAAAGTGTTCGAGATTGCTTTTACGCTTACTAATTGCAGCTTTCGATCTGCGAGTTCTCTTTCCTGCGGCGGCTATCAACCCCTGGTAATTAAAACGGGGAAAATGCTGTATTGTCAATAAAAATACAAATTCGGCATTCCTGCCCATACCCTCTAAAATCTCCAATGTGTTTCAGCAGAAAAATAAAATTCAGATGGGAACCTGCGTCCGAAACCGCCATTCACCAAGGCAACAGAGTACCGCATTCTTAGCAGACAAGGCCTGTCTACGCTGCGTCAATCTCCATTTCACCACTGGCGATCGTGGCATTCAATTGCGATCACTGAATAACAGAGAAGACTGCGAGACGTTCCACCTACGTTCTGTCAGAATACAAAGCCACGTTTGCTTCCGAAAGGGTGGCCTCGTGACAGGCGTCGACGCCTATACCTTCGACGCTCTGTAGTGTCGTTGGATGACCTTTCTGAACACAGGTTCCTATCCTCGATGTGTTGCTCAAGACACGTTCTACAGCCCCCGTAGGTTTCTCGTAACATTTCTTAGACACCCTGTAGACATTGCCGATATACCTCACCCAACTCATTAGAACAAAGATTTAGCGTTATGCGAAGATGACATTCTTTAAACAGAAAGCACAAAACTAATCAACATGCTATACGTCAGCAAACTATTAAACTGCCTCAGCTTGTGGCTGATAAAAATTAACGCCCAGATATGTCAACTTGTTATCTTGATACGTAACAAAAAATGTTCAAATGTGTGTGAAATCTTACGGGACTTAACTGCTAAGGTCATCAGTCCCTAAGCTTACACATTACTTAACCTAAATTGTCCTAAGGACAAACACACACACACACACACGCACACACACACACACATGCCCACGGGAGGACTCGAACATCCGCCAGGACCAGCCGCACAGTCCATGACTGCAGCCCCCAGACCGCTCGGCTAATCCCGAGCGGCCATACGTAACAAAATTGTGCAAGAATTAAAAACAGACACCAGACAAGTACAAATAAAATCATGGCGACAAGAAATAACACCAAAAACAAAAGCTAAAAATCATTAATAGTGTGTAGGTACTACACTGCCCAGTTGCATTAATGTGATGGCTCGTCAAAATCAAGAACCAAAATTTTGTAAAATCAAGAACGATCTCCGTTTGCAGTACGCACCGCTGCGAGACGTTCAGGAACAGAGTCATTGAGGTTTTGGAAGATATCGATATGGTAGTGGAACCATGCTGACTTCAGTTAAGGATCCATGGCACGAACAGCTCGATCGAGATGGTCCCGCGGATTCTCGATTGGGTTTAAATACGGAGAGTTTGGTGGCCAGGGGACTACAGTGAAATCATCCTGGTGCACTTAGAACCATGCGCTTACACTACGAGCTATGTGACACGTTGCATTGTCCTGCTGGATGCTCAAAAATGTCTCTGAGCACTATGGGACTTAACATCTGAGGTCATCAGACTTAGAACTACTTAAAGCTAACTAACCTAAGGACACCACACACATCCATGCCCGAGGCAGGATTCGAACCTGCGACCTTAGCAGCAGCGCGGTTCCGGACTGAAGCGCCTAGAACCGCTCGGCCACAAAAGGTCGGCCTAAGTATACCATCATGCCGAGGAAAACCTCACTGTATGTAGCAGTGGACATGGTAGCCATGACAGAGGCATACTTGCGTTGATCCGTTGTGCTTTCCAGAATAACGAGATCACCCACGGAATGCCATGTCCCCAGACCATTATGCTGCTCAGTCCTCCGGCCTGTACCCTTCTGATGGTTGTGGCAGGGTGTTTGCATTCAGGCGTTTCACGCCGATGGAGCATGAAACCTGATTCAAATGAAAAGGCGACTTGTTTCCACTGAGTGGACGTCCAGTTGTAGAACTGGGGTGCAAATTTCAGCATTCGTCCCGATGAGCAGCAGTCAGCATAGGTGCATAAACCAGGCTCCTGCTATGGCGACCCCATACACAGAAACTTCGCTGAATGGTCATTGAGGAAACGTCGTTGGTAGCCCCTTGGTTCTTCAGGGCGGTCAGTTGCTCAACAATTGCAGGTATAATCGCCTGTACCCATTCCTGCAGTCGTCGTTCACCCCTGTCCTCTATGACCCTTGTTGCACCACAGCTGCTTCAGTGCCGGTTTTCGACAGCACCCTTTCGCCACGCACAGTATACTGTAACAACGCCGGTAAGCGAACAGTGTACGAACTCAGCAGTTTCGGAAGCTCTTCCGCCTTTGGCCCGAAAGTCAATGACCGTGCTCTTTTGAATGTCAAATAAATCGCTCCTTTTCAGCATTACACCAACGACTGCATTGTTTTCCGCGTCGTTGCGATACGCTTTATGTGCTCTCCACTGCTAAGTGCTGCCGCCTGCTGTAGTGTAACGACGTATAGGTTTTGTTTAGGAATGACTTTCGTTTATCATATGACCATGTGCAGACTTCGTCACCTACGTCAGTTACAACCCACTTCAAAATGATTTATATTCTTTTTAAATTGTCACAGAATGGTTCTTGAACGAAACTATAAAACATCAGTTGAGTCGTAAGCAAAGAATTTCGTCACTTGGGACAATTGGTTTGCGTGAACTCTTGCAACTTTAGACGTCGTTTGTTTCTCCTCAGAACTTATATTGATACACGTTATCTTGATTTAATCGAAATTTGAATCACACATTGACTAAACTTTTTAGATTCAAAGTTGCGATGACCACTGTCAAAATTCAATAATCTTGTCAAATATACTATTAATCAATTCACATAATTCTTCATAAATAAATCCTCAGAACACGTGTTTCAACTTTAGTAGTATCCACTATTTTATTAACTTCCTACATACAGACGTTCTGAACCTGAGGCTTAACAGAATAGGACTGACTTTTCAACAAGATTAAGCTCTATATAACGTCATTGTTGTACAAAAAGAGTATACAAATTCATTTTTAATTTTTAGAAGCACGACGCAACAACTCGGTTCCAGGATCTTCTGTTGCTCCTCGGCTGTCGACCCGCGACGTATAGCGGCCAGCAATTTCCTCTCTGGTCGCGGCAACGAAGATGCTGTCTCCGTTCGTTGCGCCGCCCTCTCCGTACATGAAACACACAAAAAATACGAAAAACTTTAGATAATTCACAGCTATTACAAAAAATATTACAGAAATACATAAACAAAACTAAATTAAACTTCTATTCACCTGCAAACTGGGCTGACGCTGGTGGATGGGTGACGCTTCAATTTTGCGTCCCACTACACTGCCCCCTGTGACTGGTTATTCCACATCGACGTCGAACACAGCGCTGGTCACGTTAATGTAACTTGACCGTATGCGTCATCATGTACACCTCACATCGACAACATCACTTTAAAAATACGACAACGACTGGGACTTTTAAAACTAATTAAATAACGATTTAACTTCATTTCGGCGGAATATTAGTTCGAAAACACAAGACCTTCATTACAAAAAATGGTTCAAATGGCTCTGAGCACTATGGGACTTAACTACTGTGGTCATCAGTCCCCTAGAACGTAGAACTACTTAAGCCTAACTAACCTAAGGACATCACACACATCCATGCCCGAGGCAGGATTCGAACCTGCGACCGTAGCAGTCGCGCGGTTTCGGACTGCGCGCCTAGAACCGCTAGACCACCGCGGCCGGCCCTTCATTACACAAGTTTCATGAATGTGCATCGACTGTCCCGATGGTTACCCTAAACCAAAGAAAAAAAAAAAGAGAAAAATCCTAAGAAATGCTACTGGATCTAGCACACATACGTGAAACAAAACTACAAACGAAATATACAATAAATCACCCCTGCTTCGAAATACGCAAGTACGTAACGTACTATACTAAAGCTCGTAGAGCATTTATTGTTTTTTTTTCTTTGATCGGCATATTTTATTGGGTGGTATCTGACAACAAGCGAGCTGGATAGTACGTAAGCAGTAAAGGCTTCCTGGTAGTGTCATAGTTTCTACATTTTTCTCTCCCTGAATTCATCTCCCAGAGAAATAAAACCGAGGTATTTAAAGTATCTATTCAGCAGAAGTAAAAGCCAGGAATAAAGGATGTTGTTGTTGTTGTTGTTGTTGTTATCTTCAGTCCAGTGACTGGTTTAATGCAGCTCTCCATGCTATTCTATCCTGCGCAAGCCTCTTCACCTCCAAGTACCTAGTGCAACCTACATCTTTCTGAATCTGCTTAGTGTATTTATCTCTTGGTCTCCCTCTACGACTTTTATCCTCCACGCTGCCCTCCAATACTAAATTGGTGATCCCTTGATGCCTCAAAACATATCCTACCAGCCGATCCTTTGTTCTAGTCAAGTTGTGCCACAAATTCCACTTCTCTCGAATTCTATTCAGTACTTCCTCATTAGTTACGTGATTTACCAATCTAATCTTCAGCATCCTTCTGTAGAACCACATTTCGAAAGCTTCCATTCTCTTCTTGTCTGATCTATTTATCCTCCATATTTCACTTCCATACATGGCTACACTCCATACAAATACTTTCAGAAAAGACTTCCTGACAAATCTATACTCGATGTTAACAAATTTCTCTTCTTCACAAACACTTTCCTTGCAATTGCCAGTCTACATTTTATATTGTCTCTACTTCGACCATCATCAGTTATTTTTCTCCCCAAATAGCAAAACTCATGTACTTTAAGTGTCTCATTTCCTAATCTAATTCTCGCAGCATCACTCGATTCCATTATCCTCATTTTGCTTCTGTTGATGTTCATCTTATCACCCCCTTCAAGACACTGTCCATTCCATTCCGTTCAGCTGCTCTTCCAGGTCCTTTGGTGTCTCAGACAGAATTACAATGCCATCGACAAATCTCAAAGTTTCTATTTATTCTCCGTGGATTTTTAATTCGTACTCCGAATTTTTCTTTTGTTTCCTTTACTGCTTGCTCAATATACAGATTGAATAACATCGGGGATAGGCTACAACCCTGTCTACTCCCTTCTCAACCACCCTTTCATGCCCGTCGACTCTTACAACTGCCATCTGGTTGTTGTACAAATTTTAAATAGCCTTTCGGCCCTGTATTTTACCCCTTCCACTCTCAGATTTTGAAAGAGAGTATTCCAGTCAACCTCGTCAAAAGCTTTCTCTAAATCTACAAATGCTAGAAAAGTAGGTTTGCCTTTACTTAATCTATCTTCTAACATACGTATTGCCTCACATGTTTCAACATTTCTACGGAATCCAAACTGATCGTGCCGAGGTCGGCTTCTACCAGTTTTTCCATTCGTCTGTAAAGAATTCGTGTAAGGTAGTAATAACGAATCCATAACAACTCAAAAGAAAAAGAAACCTACTTAATTCTCCATAAATCAGTGAAAATTCGTGTTAGTGGTATGGCAAGTGGAAATGTTAATTACAAATCAGATTCGTAAGTAGTAGCATATTGTAAACAACCGTTCGCTATTAAACATGTAGGTAGGTATCTTCCAAATTCTAAAGGTGGCAGGGGTAAAATACAGGGAGCGGAAGGCTATTTACAATTTTTACAGAAACCAGGTGGCAGTTATAAGAATCGAGGGGCACGAAAGGCAAGCAGCGGTTGGGAAGGGAGTGCGACAGGGTTGTAGCCTCTCCCCGATGTTATTCAATCTGTATATTGAGCAAGCAGTAAAGGAAACAAAAGAAAAGTTCCGAGTAGGTATTAAAATCCATGAAGAAGAAATAAAAACTTTGAGGTTCGCCGACGACATTGTAATTCTGTCAAAGACAGCAAAGGACTTGGAAGAGCAGTTGAACGGAATGGACGGTGCCTTGAAAGGAGGATATAAGATGAACATCAACAAAAGCAAAACGAGGATAATGGAATATAGTCGAATTAAGTCGGGTGATGCTGAGGGAATTAGATTAGGAAATGAGACATTTAAAGTAGTAAAGGAGTTTTGCTATTTGGGGAGAAAAATAACTGATGATGGTCGAAGTAGAGAGGATATAAAATGTAGACTGGCAATGGCAAGGAAAGAGTTTCTGAAGAAGAGAAATTTGTTAACATCGAGTATAGATTTAAGTGTCAGGAAGTCGTTTCTAAAAGTATTTGTATGGAGTGTAGCCATGTATGGAAGTGAAACATGGACAATAAATAGTTTGGACAAGAAGAGAATAGAAGCTTTCGAAATATGGTGCTACAGAAGAATGCTGAAGATTAGATGGGTAGATCACATAACTAATGAGGAGGTATTGAATAAATTGGGGAGAAGAGGAGTTTGTGGCACAACTTGACTAGAAGAAAGGATCGGTTGGTAGGACATGTTCTGAGGCATCAAGGGTTCACTAATTAAGTATTGGAGGGCAGCGTGGAGGGCAAAAATCGTAGAGGGAGACCAAGAGATGAATACACTAAGCAGATTCAGAAGGATGTACTGAGAGATGAAGAAGCTTGCACAGGATAGAGTAGCATGGAGAGCTGTATCAAACCAGTCTCAGGACTGAAGACCACAACAACAACAACAGGTATTTTCCATGAAACACACCATCTTACTCACTTTAATATTATGCTACTAGTACGATACCAACAGGAGGTATTTAATATAACTGAGGAAACAGCAGTTTGTTTTCACTAATTAAGGAGGATGGTACTTAGTTGGTGGAAGGACGATGGTACTTAGGAGTATTTGGATATTTTATTCTTAACAGAGTGTTCGAATTAAGTTTATAAGAGTGACTTCTTGTTTGTTAAAGTACGCTACCTGAAAAAAAAATGAAGCACCCAGAAGGGGAGGAAATACAAAATCAAACATCTCTTGTTAACAGGGTATCTGATGTTATTTCGGTGATTACAAAATCGAGTCAGTTTACAAAGAACTTATCTGTGTGACTTTGCATCCCATCTGTCCTGGATGTACGCACTGATTTGGTTGGAAAAAGTGCCCCACAACTGCTTATTTTTTTAATCGTATGGCTAGGGTCCCCCGTCGGGCAGACCGTTCGCCGGGTGCCGGTCTTTCAATTTGACACCACATCGGCGACCTGCAGTCGATGAGGATGATAGGACGATGATGATGACAGCACAACACCCTGTCCCTGGGCGGAGAAAATTCCCCGACCCAGCCGGGAATCGAACCCGGGCCCTGAGGACTGACAATCCGTCACGCTGACCATTCAACTACTGGGGGCGGACAACCCACAACTACTGTAAGTGTTCGTTGATATCCTGGATACTGGTACTCGGACAGAGGTGAGCCGCACATTGTTGCCGAACGGTCTAGGGCGCCTTGTCCCGGCCCACCGGCTGCCTCCGTCGGAGGTTCGAGTCTTCCCTCGGGCATGGGTGTGCATGTTGTCCTTAGCGCAAGTTAGTTTAAGTTAGATTAAGTAGTGTGTAAGCTCAGGGACCGATGACCTATGCAGTTTGGTCCCATAAGATCTTACCACAAATTTACAGAGGTTACGTCCGAACTGGTCCCACGCATGTTCTGTCTGGAACATATCGGGTGACCTCGCTGGCCATGAGGGAAACAGGTGCCATGTGTGGAACAGCACTGTCCTGCTGAAAAATGGCGCCACTGTCACATGAGAACTAAGAGGTGAGGGAGCAGAATGCTTGTGACCTACCGTTACGCCATAAGAGTACCCTCAATCAGTACCAGCCGTAATATAAAGTGTTACCCGATGGCTCCTCACACCATGACGCCAGCACTAATACCTTTGTGCCCGTCCAAAACGTCGGAAGAATGGGACCTCTCTCCCGGTCGTTGCCATAATGTCCGACGATGGTCATCCGGGGTAGGGCACATCCACGTTTCTCCACTGAACACAATCCATTGCCTTCATCAGCAGTCCATGCTGTAAGGTCATGGCGCCACAACAGACACAACCGTCTGTGTCGTGTTAACGGCAGCCTACGTATAGAACTACAGAGTATTGTAAAGCTAAACAATTTACCTACCCGTCGATGGTGTGTGCGTCTGCAAAGTTAAATTGAGGTCCACCATGTCCTCTGGGTGCCCCACATATATTTTTTTTCCCCGGTTGTGCATATCTCGAATCGTTCTATGTCTCTGCATACCCTCCTTTTTGACAGACTTTGCAGAATACGGCGAATGAACTTCCGCGAAACAATTTAGCGTGCTCTGGGAAACTGCCCAAAAGCCAGTTCCCTCTCAGCTTTAGGAAATGCAGTCTTGTTCCAGCTTCTATCAAAGAAAATAATACTGCCTGCTAGCGTGCAGGACGCATCTTTTGCGATCATCTGCCACAGTGTCAGTGCCAGCAGATTACATCCATATGCTTTCTTGCCTAAAATACATTATAGGAACAATGGCTTTTTCCTTTAAAGCTTTAAATTCATTTCATCACTTTAACATAAACAAATTTTACTGTGGTCGTGTACATTATACAGCGTCCATACCTTAAAATACTATTACAGCATATTTGAAACTAATGTTTTTGGGCCACGTTTTGTAAATGTTACCTACGAGTGCTGGCATAAAACGTAGGATGGCGACTATTTAAACTAGAATTTAACAGCACTCACATTGTACGCATGCGAAACGAAGGAAATTTTAAATTGTGTAACAGAAATACACGACGAATGCGTCACTTACAAATATACACCATATAAATTCCGCCACATTTCACTTTTTATTAATATTAAGATAATTTCGTGTACGGTTCGGCTAAGTACAAATAAAATCTTGTTAGTTTACCGAATTTTGAATGAAACACTTTTGTATATTTTACTGCACAAAACCAATAACGACTACAAAACAAGATCGGAGTCTGTAAGAGCCATCTGAAAATAGATTTGTAAGAAATCTGAAACGGTGATGATTTGATTAGCCTAATTTTTAAAAAATCATAATTGTTCGTAGTTGCTGCTTCGAGGTATGAACTTACGCCGTGGCAGTGAGTCGAGGAAGCTTAATACACGTCATTTCGTTCTCTGAGAAATTACATCAGATGATTCACTGCTAACAAAACGCAAGGCTCAGAAATTATTTTTTGGAAACTACAGAATTTTTTGTTGAACAAGCAGTAAAGGAAAGCAAGGAGAAATTTGGAAAGGGGATTAAAATTCAGAGAGAAGAAATAAAAACTTTGAGGTTTACCGATGGCATTGTAATTCTGTCAGAGACGGTAAAGGACTTGTAAGAAATGTCAAAGGGAATGGATATTGTCTTGAAAAGCGATTACAAGATGAATATCAACAAAAGTAAAATAATGGTACTGGAATGCAGTCGAATTAAATCAGGCGATGCTGAAGGAATTAGGTCACAAAATGAGGCAGTAAAATTAGTAGAGTAGTCTTGCTATTTAGGCAGCAAAATAATTGACGATGGTTGATGGAGAGGAGGGGAGGGGGGAGGTATAAAATGCAGATTGCCAAGAGCGAGAAAAAATTTCTGAAAAAAATAAATTTCCTAACTTCGAACAAAAATATGTTACGAAATCTTTCTGAAGGTATTTATCTGCAGTGTAGCCTTGTACAGAAGTGAAACCTGTACCATAAACAGTCCAAATAAGAGAATAGATGGTTTTAAAATGCGACACTACAGAAGAATGCTGAAGATCAGATGGGTGGAGCAGGTGACTAATGAAGAAGTATTAAATATAACTAGGGACTAAAGAAATTTATCACACAACACTATTGAATGAAGCAATGCTCAGGCATTAAGAGATCGTCAGTGTTCAGTAGGGGATTCGAAATTGCAAAGGGAGCCCAAAAAGTGACTACAGTAAATAAGACCAAATGGATATAAGGGTGTCAGAAGCAAAGGGGTGTAAGTAGACCTCTTGTAATTTTGAGAAAACTGAAGTTAAAGTTCACAAGGTTTCAGAATTGTTTTGGGACTGCAAAAGAGAATTTAAAATTTTTGTTTACATTAAACATAAAAATACTTCATAGAATTTTCCGTTTGCTTGTTAATATAAAAGATCAGTTTTATATTATAATTTGTAAATGTCTGTATGCACTTGTATCATTTTGCTTCCAGAATATTATGAATTAAGAATAATGCGAGTCATGTTTTCTCTGTAATGTTTTTTTTTATTGCTTGTTATCATTTCAGCGATCATAAAATTGCTATTTAGAGCTATGAGAAAATATTTACGTAATAGTACTGAACACCATGCCTTTTGTGGAGTACAACAGTGAAATAAAATAAGAGAGAATACTGTTTAACGCATTACCCCATCTTGGTCACTTCCCTCTTATTGCGTATCATAAAAAGTTTATGTAGATAATGAACAACATAGAAAATAGTATAACCCCATTCCTCCTTCTCGTGTATCATACGAATTTATGTAGATAATGCACAACATAAAAAAATCAATCTGACCCCACATGGACATGTGCATTATGATAATACAGCATTTAAAATAGTGCTACAAAATAGCGCTATTCATAATTTGATTCCAAAAAGTCTTTTTCATTATCTCGTTTAAGTGCCTCAGGCGAGTCATCCCTAATTGTTCTTCCCGGTTGTCCTTCACGCTGAAGCGATTTGAAGCATCCATGACAGATAGTCAGGATAAATGGCAAAACGTCCAGAGCTGGCAAGACGACGTTCGTGGGAGTTTTGCCTCTTCTGCCAGGTTGTGTTAGATTATATGTGAGAAACTCATATACAAGTGCACATGAATTATCTTCTTGTTAACTGATTCGTGACATCTTGTAACTAGCTATGTTTTATTCACCAAGAAACAGTACAGAGTGGGATTTTACTTGTATCACTTTGCCACAAAGATTATACATGCTTTACCATGCTCTACATACACTTATATCATTTTTCTGGGAAATGTCACTTTTGCTTCTGATCTCCTCAATGGCTTGTAGTAGTTACGCAGAGGTGAAGCTGTATGGAGAGGTGGACAACAACAACAACAGATAAGTGTTGGAAGAGTTCTACACTACTGGCCATTAAAATTGCTACACCAAGAAGAAATCCAGATGACAAACGGGTATTCATTGGACAAATATATTATACTAGAACTGACATGTGATTACATTTTCAAGCAATTTGGGTGCATAGATCCTGAGAAATCAGTACCCAGAACAACCACCTCTGACCGTAATAACGGCCTTGATACGCCTGGGCATTGAGTCAAACAGAGCTTGGATGGCGTGTACAGATACAGCTGCCCATGCAGCTTCAACACGATACCACAGTTCATCAAGAGTAGTGAGTGGCGTATTGGGACGAGCCAGTTGCTCGGCCACCATTGACCACACGTTTTCAATTGGTGAGAGATCTGGAGAATGTGCTTGCCAGGGCAGCTGTCGAACATTTTCTGTATCCAGAAAGGACCTGCAACATGCGGTCGTGCGTTATCCTGCTGAAATGTAGGGTTCGCAGGGATCGAATGAAGGGTAGAGCCACGGGTCGTAACACATCTGAAATGTAACGTCCACTGTTCAAAGTGCCGTCAATGCGAACAAGAGGTGACCGAGACGTGTAACAAATGGCACCCCATTTCATCACGCCTGGTGATACGCCAGTGTGGCGATGACGAACACGCTTCCAATGTCCGTTCGTCGCGATGTCGCCAAACACGGATGCGACTATCACGATGCTGTAAACAGAACCTGGATTCATCCGAAAAAATGACATTTTGCGATTCGTGCACCCAGGTTCGTCGTTGAGTATACCATCGGAGGCGCTCCTGTCTGTGATGCACCGTCAAGGGTAACCGCAGCCATGGTCTCCGAGCTGATAGTCCATGCTGCTGCAAACGTCGTCGAGCTGTTCGTGCAGATGGTTGTTGTCTTGCAAACATCCCCATCTGTTGACTCAGGGATCGAGACGTGGCTGCACGATCCGTTACAGCCATGCGGATAAGATGCCTGTCATCTCGACTGTTAGTGATACGAGGCCGTTGGGATCCAGCAGGGCGTTCCGTATTACCCTCCTGAACCCACCGCTTCCATATTCTGCTAACAGTCATTGGATCTCGACCAAGGCGAGCAGCAACGTCGCGATACGATAAACCGCAATCATGATAGGCTACAATACGGCCTTTATCCAGGTCGGAAACGTGATGGTACGCATTTCTCCTCCTTACACGAGGCATCACAACAACGTTTCACCAGGCAACGCCGGTCAGCTGCTGTTTGTGTACGAGAAATCGGTTGGAAACTTTCGTCATGTCAGCGCGCTGTAGGTGTCGCCACCGACGCCAACCTTGTGTGAATGCTCTGAAAAGCTAATCATTTGCATATCAGAGCATCTTGTTCCTGTCGGTTAAATTTCGCTTCTGTAGCACGTCATCTTCGTGGTATAGCAATTTTAATGGCCAGTAGTGTAACTACGGGACCGTGCACTAATAAACGTCAGCGCGAATTACTGCATGCGAGACTGCTACGTGACAGACTCTTTCTCCACTAGAAGTATCTGGTCCAGCGGTGTGTTACATCCGCACGTCGCCGCGGTTTCGCCACGCACGGGACGCAGCGTACGAAACCGTGGCCCCTGCGTTACGGCACCTCCTCTGAAATAGCAGGCGCTTACATCACGGGCCGACCTGCCGTTTGCCGCCACGGCCCATATAAACAACTTCTGTGTGGTCGGGCAGCCAGTGGGTGGAGGTATGGGGCAGGGGGGCATCCGTCCTCCCGCCGCGCACGTGCAGACTGGCGCCACGTACGCACGGTGCCTGCCGCCGGCGCCACCGGAATGCGTACACTCAGCCAGGCCTGCGAACAAAACACTGTCGCTGCTTCCGCAGCCGCTGCTCTCGTGTTGCGAGACGGGCGCGTCCTTGGGATGCTTTCGCGGCGGGCGCCAAAGGCTTAGCTGCAACGCTCACGCTCGACGGGCTGCTACCGTGATGTTTACACTGCGTAACTCGTGACCTTTTCCAATGCTGCGTGATTAGGCATAAGAGGATCTACCCAAAAATTGTACCGTGAATCAATGGAAACCTGTCGCCCGGTCGGATGAATCACGTTCCGTATTACATCAGGACGATGGTCGTGCCCGGATACGTCGTCATCCAGAAGATCGGCTTCTCAAAACATGCACCGCGCCACGGGCGAGTACCTTGAGAACAGTACTGTATTATGCTTAGGGGGGAATTTCTGGGTAACTTGTGGTAGAAATCGAAAGTACAATGACAGCTACGATGTAATAAACATCATTGCAGACCACCTGGGCACCTTCACGCTTGATGTCTTCATCGACGGCCAGGGCATCCTCCAACACGGTAACTGTGCGTGTCAAAGACCAGAGTCGTGCTGAAGTTGTTTGAGGAACGTGATTGTGAACACACCTTCATCCCTTGGCCACCAAATTCGCCTGATCTGAACACGATGGAACACATCTGTAACGTTGTCGAACCCCAGTTCGCTGCCGGCCGGTGTGGCCGAGCGGTTCTAGGCGCTTCAGTCTGGAACCGCGCGACCGCTACGGTCGCAGGTTCGAATCCTGCCTCGAGCATGGGTGTTTGTCATGTCCTTAGGTTAGTTAGGTCTAAGTAGTTCTAAGTTTTAGGGGACTGATGACCTCAGATGTTAATTCTCATAGAGCTCAGAGCCATTTGAACCATTTTGAATCCAGTTCAGTGCCCACAATCCAGGGGCCAGTAAGTTACGGGAATTATGGGACCTGTGCCTAGACAATTGTTGCCGGATACTGCTGGAAAACAAAATCGTTGCAGTATTACGATCCGAAGGTGGGCCAACATCCATTGCTACAATTATCCCAAGTGTTGCTGCGTTTTTCGTAACTTTCAGGCTATAGGCCCCCAACTTAATCATTCGGAAAATGCTACTTAACTCGGACGTTCGTTATCACTGTGATGCCTATCGCTTACGTCTCACACAGTAAAATATTTTAGATGACACCCAGTCTTCGTTCAGAGAGTTCGCTTTTTTTATGAACAGTAGTGAATGGATACACCCGGAGTTGATACACTGTCCGGTCATGTTAATGTACCACCTGTAAAATGCTTGAATAACCAACTTTGCAGCATGGACCCCTGTGAAGCGTGCTGGAAGGGAGTCATTGACGTTCTGCAATGTACCGACAGGGATGTACTGACAACCACGTCTACTCCAGTGCCGTGGCCAACTGCTAAGTTTCTCGCTTGAGGATCCGTGGCACGAAAAATCCGATCGAGATGGTCCCATAGGTTATCGACTGGGTTTAAATCCGGAGGGATATGAGGAGTACGACAAACGCATCCTGGTGTTCGAATCATGCCCTTACACTGCGAGCTGTATGACACGTTGCATTGTCCTGCTGGTAGATACCATCGTTCCGAGGAAGAACAAACTGCATCCAGGACTGTACATGGTCCCCAGGTGCAGATGCGTACTTGTGTTGATCCATTGCGCTTTCCAAATTACCGAGATCACCCGAGGGGGTCCAGCGATTATTGTAGGTTGTTTGCTTTCCATTTGAAGGGGGATACAATGTGATTAATGTGACAAGACCACCTATCACTACTCAGTGGACGTCCAGTTGCGATATTGGCATGAAAATTCCAGTCTTATTCGCCGATGAAGAGCAGTCGGAATGGCTGTATGCATCAGGTGCCTACGCAGCAATGTTCGCTTAACGGTCGTTGGATAGGCTATTGGTAGGCCCTTGAGCGGTCAGCTGCTCAGTAACACATCTATTCGTCCGTACATACCTCCGCAGCTGTCGTTCACTGCTGTTACCTATAGCCCGTGCCGCACCACAGTTGCCTCGGCGCCGGTTGTAGATAGCTTCATTTAAAAACTTGTTTCGAAAATGATTTCACTCTTGACTCGAAAGCCAATGATCATGCCACGTTGAACATCAAATAAATGGCTCCATTTCCGCTTTACGACTTCGACTGCCCTATTTTCCGCGTCCCCCGACATGCTTTATACAAGATGTTACAATAAGGTACGGCCAAACTTTCAGGAAACATTCCTCACACACAAAGAAAGAAAATATGTTACGTGGACATGTGTCCGGATACTTTCCAGGTTAGAGCTCATTTTATTACTTCTCTTCAAATCACATTAACCATGGAATGGAAACACACAGCAACAGAACGTACCAGCGTGACTTCAAACACTTTGTTACAGGAAATGTTCAAAATGTCCTCCGTTAGCGAGGATACATGCATCCACCCTCCGTCGCATGGAATCCCTGATGCGCTGATTCAGCCCTGGAGAATGGTGTATTGTATCACAGCCGTCCAGCACGAGCACGAAGAGTCTCTACATTTGGTACCGGGGTTGCGTAGACAAGAGCTTTCAAATGCCCCCGTAAATGAAAGTCAAGAGGGATGAGGTCAGGAGAGCGTGGAGGCCATGGAATTTGTCCGCCTCTACCAATCCATCGGTCACCGAATCTGTTGTTGAGAAGCGTACGAACACTTCGACTGAAATGTGCAAGAGCTCCATCGTGCATGAACCACATGTTGTGTTGTACTTGTAAAGACACATGGTCTAGCAGCACAGGTAGAGTATCCCGTATGAAATCATGATAACGTGCTCCATGGAACAGGTGGAAGAACATGGGGCCCAATCAAGACATCACCAACAATGCCCGCCCAAACGTTCGCGGAAAATCTGTGTTGATGACGTGATTGCACAATTGCGTGCGGATTCTCGTCAGCCCACACATGTTGATGGTGAAAATTTACAATTTGATCACGTTGTAATGAAGCCTCATCCGTAAAGAGAACATTTGCACTGAAATGAGGATTGACACATTGTTGGATGAACCATTCGCAGAAGTGTACCCCTGGAGGCCAATCAGCTGCTGATAGTGCCTGCACACGCTGTACATGGTACGGAAACAACTGGTTCTCCCGTAGCACTCTCCATATAGTGACGTGCTCAACGTTACCTTGTACAGCAGCAACTTCTCTGGCGCTGACAATAGGGTTATCGGCAACTGCACGAAGAATTGCCTCGTCCATTGCAGGGTCCTCGACGTTCTAGGTCTTCCCCAGTCGCGAGTCATAGGCTGGAATGTTCCGTGCTCCCTAAGACGCCGACCAATTGCTTCGAACGTCGTCCTCTCGGGACACCTTCGTTCTGGAAATCTGTCTCGATACAAACGTACCGTGCCACGGCTATTGCCCCGTGCTAATCCATACATCAAATGGGCATCTGCCAGCTCCGCATTTGTAAACATTGCACTGACTGCAAAACCACGTTCGTAATGAACACTAACCTGTTGATGCTACGTACTGATGTGCTTGATGCTAGTACTGTAGAGCAATGAGTCGCATGTCAACACAAGCACCGAAGTCAACATTACCTTCCTTCAATTGGGCCAACTAGCGGTGAATCGAGGAAGTACAGTACATACTGACGAAACTAAAATGAGCTCTAACATGGAAATTAAGCGTTTCCGGACACATGTCCACATAACATATTTTCTTTATTTGTGTGTGAGGAATGTTTCCTGAAAGTTTGGCCGTACCTTTTTGTAACACCCTGTATACCCTGCACTGTTGGAGCTACTACTTGCGGTCTGTAAGCGGTTACTGCACGCTGACGTCGAACATAGACGGTGGTGACATTAATGGGACTGGACAGTGTATATGATGCCTATACAGCGCAATATGGTCCCCAATCAAGCAGCAGTCGCCCGCCTGTAAGGAGATCCATCACTTGAGAGATTGGGCCAGTTCTTCCGTGTGAGACAGAGTCTATTACTCAACGGGGTTAAGTCGGATCGCGACTGCGACGCATTGCTAGCTTCGTCATTCTGCGAGTCGGTGTCTGTGCCGTCCTCGAGTACCACGCCAGTGAAATGGCAGCCAGTGAAACCTGCAAGTGAATGGCGACCGCAACGTGTGAAGTGGCGCTATTCCGCCTGTCGCTAATACGGAGAGCGAGCCCTTTCGCTGCTGTACCTTTCTTTCCAAAGCCCTGTGTAAATCGATTTATTTTCAAACTTCCCTGCGGGTTAAATCTGTAAGCCTTTGTTTCAGTTTACTTCAGAAATCAATTCGTTACAAAAAAAATGTAAAATTGATTACGTCTTCTATAATTCCTCGTAGCAGCAAGAAAATTACGGTGTTCGACAGACATTTTGTTTCTCCTGAGCATCAAATCCATATGGGGTGTAAAAGTTAACCGTTTGCAACGTACCGCATTAGTGTAAGGGATATCGAAACGGGCAATTTGATACAGGACACTTGGGTCTATCAAGCAGCCAAATGACCTCATTTTTTCACTTTCTTTTTGTAGGAAACAAAATGTTTGTTGACTCTTATAGGATTATCCGCTCTCGGAAGCAAACCGCGATGCAGAACGCTTCTCTTGCAGTGTCTGTCACTGGAAATGAGGGAGCATCTCCGTGACTCTTTCGTGCTTACTTTTTTTTGGGGGGGGGGGGGAGTCATCACTCTTCTGACTGGTCTGATGCGGCCCGCCACGAATTCCTCTCCTGCGCCAACCTCTTTATCTCAGAGTTGCACTTGCAACCAATGTCCTCAATTATTTTCTGTACGTATTCAGGCATTCTACCTCTGCAGTTTTTGCGCTCTGCAGCTCCCTCTGAATACAATGGAACTCATTGCCTGATGTCATAACATATGTCCTTGCATCCTGTACCTTCTCCTTGTCAGTGTTTTCCACGCATTTCTTTCCTCTCCGATTCAGCGCAGAACATCCGCATTCCTTACCTTATCAGTCCACCTAATTTGTAAGTAGGCTGTTTAGGCTTTCTTTATGTAAGTTTGCTGTTTATGTTTTTTATTGGCAACGTTACATAGCACTCTGTATGAAAATCACTGGCTGTGCTGTGTGCAGTATGTGGCTAGTTTGCATTGTTGTCTGCCATTGTTGTCATGAACTGCTACAGCTGGATGTGAACAGCGCGTAGCGTTGCGCAGTTGGAGGTGAGCCGCCAGCAGTGGTGGACGTGATGGCGGAGTTTTGATAATCTGTAAGACTGAATGTCAATTATGAATATTAAGGTAAATACATTGTTTGTTCTCTATTAATATCTTTCATTTGCTAACTATCCCTATCAGTAGTTAGTACCTTCAGTAGTTTGAATCTTTTATTTAGCTGGCAGTAGTGGCGCTCGCTGTTTTGCAGTAGCTTGAGTAGCGAAGATTTTTGTGAGGTAAGTGATTTGTAAAAGGTATAGGTTAAAGTTAGTCAGGGCCATTGTTTTGTAGGGGTTATTGAAAGTCAGATTGCGTTGCGCTAAATAATATTGTGTGTCAGGTTAAGCACAGGCTTGTATAATTGTTCTAAGTGGACGTTTCACATGTAAAATTGTTTTAAGGGGACGTTTCAAATTTTCAACATTCGTCTGAAATACTTCGATCCTCTTCTGGTTTTCTCACGGTCCATGTTTCACTACCATACAATGCTCTGCTCCAGACATACATTCTCAGAAATTTCTTCCTCAATTTAAGGCCTGTGTTTGATACTAGTATCCAGGAGTACCCTGTTTGCCAGTGATAGTCTGCTTTTGATGTCCTTCTTGCTCCGTGCGTCATTGGTTATTTTGCTGCCTAGGTAGTAGAATTCCTTAATTTCATCTATTGCGTGACCATCAGTCCTGATGTCAAGTTTCTCGCTGTTCTCATTTCTCCTACTTCTCACTACTTTTGTCTTTCTTCGATCTACTCTCAATCCATATTTTGTTCTCATTAGCCTGTTCAGTCCATTCAGTAGATCATGTAAGTCTTTTTCAGTGTCACTCAGAATAGCAATGTCATCAGCGAATCGTATCATTGATATCCTTTCACTTTGAATTTTAATTCCACTCCTGAGTCATTCTTTTATTTCAATCATTGCTTCTTGGATGAACAGACTGAACAGTACGGGGAAAAGACTACATACCTGTCTTACATCCTTTTTAATCTGAGCACTTCGTTCTTCGTCGTCCACTTTTATTAATCCCTCGTGTCTCTTGTACATACTGTATATTACCCGTCTCTCCCTATAGTTTACCCTATTTTTCTCAGAATTTCGAACATCTTGAACCTTTTTACATTGTCGAACGCTTTTTCCAGGTCGACAAATCCTATGAACGTGTCTTCATTTTTCTTTAGCCTTGCTTCCATTATTAATCGCGACGTCACAATTGCCTTTCCCTTTCCTACAGCCAAGCTGATCGTCATCTAGGACATCCTGAATTTTCTTTTACTTTCTTCTATATATTATTCCTGTCAGCAACTTCTATGCATGAGCTGTCAAGCTGATTGTGCGATTCTCGCACCTGTCACCTCTTGCAAGCTTCGGAATCGTGTGGATGACATTTTTCCGAAAGTCAGATGGTATGTCGCCAGACTCATACATTCTACACACCAACGTGAATAATCGTTTTGTTGCCACTTCCCTCAAAGATCTTAGAAATTCTGATGAAATGTTATGTATCCCTTCTGCCTTACTTGATCGTTCTAGATACTGAATCAGTCCTTCCGGTAATCTTTTTTTTTTCGATTCTTCACATTTTCCATGCAGCCATTCCGCTTTAAAAAAGAACTGCATCCAAAATATACACCGGATTTCGGTTAACACAGAAGCAGAATTCGAAGCGGGCAGCATTAGATCGGTCAGACTGTCGCTTTTAACTGGTACACTGTTATAAGACTATTTGAAATATTTATCAGTAAAGCAGTGGGTTTCTGCCGCCGTTTCAGGTATTCTTATAACAGCAGAAAATGAGTGTTTTCTACGCGTTATAAACAAGAGAAGAAAGACCACAGCATAAATAAAAGCGTGCCAAGCTTTAGAAGGCACGGTAGATACAAAACTACCAACATACGTGACTGATATCGTTATGTGAGAAAGAAAATATACAAAAACCCACTGACGATAGTTCATCGAAAGTGCTGACACGTGTGTGAGTAAATCAAAACTAATCAAACAGTGTCTCGCACAAGGAGGAATTTTATCTCTATTTTTAAATTTTTCATTTTTATCAACCTCGTTTGCTAAACAAAGGGAAGTAACCTTTGAGATACGTTTCACAGTGGTTTGTGAAGTATGCCTGCAGATGTAGAAAATTGCAACTGTTGATTATCAGACACCGTGTACACACGTTAACGGCTGCAGATTGGTTATTCTGTCTCAAGGTTGTTTAACTTACCTCGATGGATTTTAAATTCAAGATCCTTTCACCCTCTCTTTACACACAAAATTTATCACTACGCACTGTTCCTGCATATTATTGCCACATTCTTCACCGCCAAGAACTATCGCTTTAAACGAAAGAAACACTTTATCACAAGCGCTGAAGCCTCTTCTGCATTAAAACGTCTAGAAATTGAGGAGGTGACCTCCGCTAAGAGGCAACAAGGGAACGAGGCAAGGAGGCAGTAATTAATGGCACTTATAGTAAGAAGCTCGCGACGTGAGCAGCCTATATGAACAGTTCGGTGCAATCAGGGCAGTTAACAGTAATAAACCATCTAACGCTTCTTATGCTCTCTGTCCCTCGTTTCTTTTTAAAAAATGTAATTCCTTCTCAGTAAACAGCTGTAAGAAAAGAGTTGAATTCCGGCTCGTTAAGGCAAGAGCGAGCTGAAGCACAGAGAAGAAAACTCTTCCATAATGTATTGTAAGCCGTAAAAGCATTAAGCAAGAGTCGCAGCAGTTGTTATTTATCTTTGAAAAAAACAGAACTATCTGAAATAGATGTGTTGGTTCTACGTATATGTTAAAAGCGAAGAAAAAAGAGTTTGAAGCGTAACATCCTGTCTGTGGCACAACTATAGACGCTGCAAGCCTTGGGCATTCGGAAATGCTAGATGTGGCCATCTTGAAATATACGAGGGTTGGAACTTTAATAGTGGCAACTATTTATTTACAGCTCTTACAATATAGATACGTGTTTCAAAGTTTTACTGATCTTCAGAGTAGTCACCAACATTGTGTACAACCCGTTGCCAGCGATGTAGGATGCTCTTAGCAGTGCCAGTTGTGTTGACAGTTCGAGAGGCGCAGTCTATTGCCCGACGAATTTGTAGCAGTTCTGAAACGAATGCCGTGAAGTGTTTCCTTCAGTTTAGAAATCGACTTGAACTTACGAGGGCTTAAGTCATGGGAGTGCAGTAGGTGGTACAGCAGCCCCTTCAGTCACACAAATCAGTAACAGCTTGCACTGTACGTGCTTGAGCATTGTCTTGCAAAATGATGGTTAGGTCCTATAGAATGTGTCATCACTTCTGTCTCTATGCTGTTCATTTTTGGAACACAACCTACGACCAGCTCAGAAACAGAAGTGATGACACTTTCTGCGGGACCTGGACATTATTTTGCAGGACAATGCTCAAGCATGTACAGTGCAAGCTGTTACTGAATTGTTTGACTGATGGGGCTGCTAAGTGCTATACCACCTACTGCAGTCCCCTGACTTAAGCCCTCGTGAGTTCAACTCGATTTCTAAACTGAAGGAAACACTTCATGGTATTCGCTTCAGAACTGCTACAAATTCGTTGGGCAATAGAGCGCGCCGCTCGAACTGTCAACACAACTGGCACTGCTAAGAGTAATCTACGACTTCCACATCGCTGGGTTATGCACAATGCTGGTGACTACTTTGAAGGTTAGTAAAACTTTGAAACACGTATCTATTTTGTTGAGCTGTAAATAAATAGTTCCAACCTTCGAATATCCCGCCATTTGCATCAACTACTTTGAAAAAGTGGCTTTGAAAAAGCCATGCACTGAAAATTAACCTTTTTTAATTGGCATTCCATCTGGAGTGGGATAGTAATTTGAGCGGCGGAATCTTTCGGAACTGACTGAATCATCCACGTCAAACTGTTTTAGGCGTCCGTCAAGTTGTGATGAAGACATTTGTAAGCTAATGGTGATAGCTGGCTAACTTATTCCGTCCGAACTGGCGACATTGTCTCATCCGTATGATGACGGTTTTCAGAAATTATTAATTTAGGACATGAGTAGTCTTCTCCTAGTCAGCCAACAGGCCTGACACAAAAAACTGGGAAGAGATATTCATCTTAGCCAGGTTGTTAATGATGACGTTGACAATGTGTTTGCAAATTTCCCAGTACCTCTGATGTACAGGGGTTGAACAAAAATATGGAAACATAGCGCAAAATGGATGGTTGGACAAAAATCCAGATGCTTGCCTAGTCTGAAGGTTGTGCCGTTGTATTTGACTAAGAATGATACACGTGTAAAGTTCTCTGCGGGTTGCAAGTGTCATACGTGGTCAGAACAGCGTTCTGCGTAGTAGTCAGTGCATTATGTCGGATGTAAGTAAAAGCGTACGTGGGAGACTGTTGGTGATCGTATGATGGACGCTGTCTAACCTAGGTGGCGGAAGTATTTGATGTTTCAGGAGGCACTGTTTCAAAGATTTATACCCCACACGGGAAAGTGGAAATACATAAGCCACCATCTCAGAACGCGAACGATAGTGTGTTTTGAGACGCTTGTGACGAAAAATAAAATCACTGCAGATCTGGATGTCGCATTCATGAACCTTGTCAGTGACAAAACAACACGAAGGGGATTCAATAAGCAGGAAACTGCAGTGCGATCTGGGTTCATCAGTGATGAGTAACAGGAAAAATGTGGTGCTGAAGCCCTAACACATGGACCATGGAGCAACGAAACAGCGTCATTTGGTCGGATGAGTCTTGTTTCACACTGTTTCCAACTTCTGGCCGAGTTTACATCACAAGAGTGAAACATGGCGGGGGTTCGGTTATGATTTAGGCTGCCGTGTGGTGGTATTCTATGGGCTCCACGGTTACTCTGCAAGATTGCATTACTGCCAATCTCATTACTGCGAACGACTATGTCACCCTTCTGGCTGATCAAGTCCGTCCCATGGTACAATGTAACTTCTCCAGTGGTGGTGCTGTATTCCAATATGACAATGGCCCTGTTTACGCAGCTCACATTGTCCAGAACTATTTTTGTGAGCACGAGGATGAATTGTTGCATCTTCCCTGGCCACCACATTCTGATTTGGAGACAAGGGTACGTGAACGCCATCCACCAACATCATCATTATCTGAACTCGCCACTACTTTGCAGGAAGAATGATATAAGATTCCCTTCAAACCATATAGTGTATCTATCGATTCCGAGAAGACTGGAAGTTGTTTTTAATGCCAATGATTTTCCTACACCGTTGTTTCTGTGCTCAAGAAACTGTGTCATCAACGTTCGTATTTTCTCCAGAAATCTTCTTAAAGACGAAGTTTCTTCTTTATTAAGTTTGTGAGCCACTTATCGCTCACGCGAGCCCTTCAGTTCCCAGACTAACAGCGAATGCGTTAGGCTTTCTTCCAAAGAATGTAATCTCCAACACGTATGTTTTGTCGTCTACATTGACTAAACCCGTTAATAATCAATCTTCATGAGGCAGAAACTCACGATCTTCCTTACGACACTTTTTAACAATCTCATTTTTCTTATTCAGGGCTAGCCGGCCGGGGTAGCCGAGCGGTTAAAGGCGCTACAGTCTGGAACCGCACGACCGCTACGGTCGCAGGTTCGAATCCTGCCTCGGGCATGGATGTGTGTGATGTCCTTAGGTTAGTTAGGTTTAAGTAGTTCTAAGTTCTAGGGGACTTATGACCACAGCAGTTGAGTCCCATAGTGCTCAGAGCCATCTTATTCAGGACTGTCGAAGTGTTTATGGCGGAACCCCGAAACCTTTCGGTACGTCCTTATTTTTTCACTCCAGATTCCACAGGCTAAGTAACTTGCTTCTTTTCTGTGAAAATCGAGCACCTACCTGATGTCACTTATACAAGTCGTTTACAGTAAAGACTGTGGTAAGTTATGTATTACTGAGAAAACAAAAAAGTGTCACGAAGGTGATAAAACAATTATTGAGATAATGCCATGGTTTTAGCAACTGCTTATAAATATTAATAATATACGAGGGTTGAATGAAGAGTAATGCCTCCGCCTTCTTTAATTGGTTTTGGATGGGAATATTTTAATAAACCAAATCCAGAAATAATCCTTAGAATGTGATCTTTAATTACCAGTATTCACTTTTCCACATAATAACCAGCCCATTGGATTCATTTCTGCCAACGATGAACAAGTTTTCTGAACCCGTCACGGAAGAAGTCGACACTCTGTTTCCGCAACCACAGTCTCACAGTTCTCTCAACGTCTTCATCAGAAGCATAAAGATGTCCCCGTAGATCGTTTTTCATTATCGTAACAGATGGAAGACGGTTCTAAATCTGGACTGTATGGAGGATGCCGTACGGTGGTGAGATTCAGTCTCTGAAGTTCTGCTGTGGTGGCACGTGGAGTGTGTGGCTTGACATTGTTACGCTGCAGGAAAACATTTCCCTTTTCCTGTCGGACCCTTGCTAGCCGTCGTTCGCAGTGTTGTGATGTAACGCTCTGATTTTAATGTTGTTCCACGATCAAGGATAACATCATCTGCGTTCCAGAACACTGTGGCCATGATTTTTCCAGCTGAGGGCTGCATCTTGAATTTCTTTTTCTGGGGCGAGTCTTCGTGTCGATATTCCACAGACTGAAGTTTCGTCTCCGGGTCGCAATGATGCACCCACGTTCCGTCTTCTGTCACAATTGGGAGGAGAAAGGCGTCACCTTCGTTCTCCTAACGCGAGAGGAGTTCCTGGCAAATTTCAAGTCTGTGCGCTTTCATTTCAGGAGTCAGCATCCCGGGTACCAATCGTGCACAAATCTTCCGATAACAATAATGTGACCCACACGTTCTTGTGAGTGATACGTCGATCGTCCTGAATCAAATTGTCAACATTTTACTTCTGAAACTCAGTGGTTGCTTTCACAGGACGTCTAAGTCTCTGTCTGTCACGCAGGTCAGATGTTTCCGCCTCAGTATCTTTAAACCTACTCGCCCAACGACGCACAGTACTCACATTAACACAATCACCATAAACTGCTTTCATTCTATGATGAATCTCCTTTGGGGTGACACCGTCTGCTGTCAAGAATTCAATGACTGCACGTTGCTTAATTCGCGTTGACCGACCGTCTGCGCAGGGTTTCATACTTTACACTGTAACAACACAACCGTACAGTGCTAAGGCTTCCCGCCAACTGGAGCTGCAGAGAAGAGGCTACGAAACAAGCCAGTACCTGTCGCATCCCAATGCTGCCAACTGTTGAAGAGTTACAAAGGTGGAAGCATTACTTCTCAGTCAACCCTCGTATATACAATTAATTTCTTCACACGCCCATGCCCTCCACTACGGAGTACAGACCATAGGTGGGACACTCAACTGCACTGCGACAAAAGTCATTCACAACGCTCGAATGGGCTCAGCCTGTAAATATGACCGTAAATATGCGCCTTATTATTACATACGACCCTGTGTTGTGCTTCTCAACATCTTTCGCAATGCACATTTGTGTAATTTTAATTTATGTTACCTTTTATAAGTTGCTGCGCTTAAGAAATTGTTTGGACGCACTTTGTATTTCTGCTGCGTTATCGTCACTTTAGACGATACAATACGTCACTAGCCCGTTTCTTGTTTTAATCATTATCGATATTGCCTTTTTTTTGTTGCAGGAGTGATAGCTACCAAAGCACTGCACTAACCTTCTACCAGCCACCATGATCGACGCAAGGTGAGTAGTGAACTTAACCGCGTAATTCAGATGCAATTAATGCCGTCTTCAGCCTAAATTTTTTTCTCTATTACTTTAAAGTACTTTTTTCAACTTTACAAATCAGTTAGTGTGTTACATATTTGACTTCTAAGCAGGTAAGCGAGAAAAAGTTTAGAGAAGGTTTGAAATTATGTTTAATTTGTGGGAAGTCGCTAAGCGTTCTCATTATCGAATGCTGAATCACTATAGCATTGGTAATTTATACTCCATTTCAGAGAGAAGTTATTTTTTCAAGCTTCTCAGTGTTTATGGCTGAATCAGGCTACATCAGTCTCCAGCTTCTGCGGAACATTGCCTCAACAATAACCAAAAATACATAATAGATGTACAAGTCTTACAGACAGAGGAAAAGGGGGCGAAATTCAACCAATTAGAAATTTTAGTAATTAAAAGACGGATGTGTGCATCCAAACACCTATTATTAAACGAGCAAACCCAATTCAATTATTCACCTCTTTTAGATGAGATCACAACTCCAGGATAGAAGCAAAACTTTGGACCTCAGTCCATCAGTAGACAAAAAGTTCTTGGACGATGCATAACCTTAGTTTCGTCATGTTAGTGTAATTGCTGAATTTTGTAATTCCATATGTAATTTGTTAAAAAATGGTCATTGAAGTAATTTTACATTAAGCACCTTAAGAAGTTGAGACGACTATCTTTGCCTTATCATCATACTTATCTGTGCATTACCATCTTTGGGAATCAGTAGCATACTTGAAAATGCTTTTACAACCCGAAACCTAGGTCGTGCAGTAACATTAACAGTAAAATTTGTGAAGGAAGGCAAAAAACAGTGTTTCTTTAGTTGATGTTTCATTTGTTTATGTGCAATAAACTCAGTTTGTAAGAGATTAAGTCGTTGTGAGACGTGAACATTATTTTACCGCAAATTCCTGCCTCCACATTCATTAAACTTCTCACTGATTCCATTTTGGATTAATGCGTCAAATCCGTTGGTTGGTCCCTGGACAGTGACGTAGCCCATATTTTGAACTGTAACCGAGCATCAGGACGCACTGTGAACAGTGTTTTTCTTGCTTTGTTTAACTTTTATTCGTGCTGATGCGCGTGGGGGCTCACGAGCCGATCTCTGATAGAAGCAACAGTGGTTAACTTGACCGTCAGTCATTTACTTTTTCGACAGCAAGCAGCAAAAAGAGCAGCGTGAACATTCACTAACATTTTACATCTGCAAATAGTACCCTACTAAATCGCAAGATACAGATTCTCTTACACAGCTTATACGCTGTTAAATTACTGGAGGTAAACATCAGGTTCAACTTTTTTTTTATGTACGACCTTTTCTTTCCTCCATCCCTGTGTAATCCCAGCTGATGCTACATCTCTAATGATCTCTATATCAATGGGCCGCTAAACTCCAGCCTCCTTACGTTCTGCGTGAGATGGCTATCGAGCCGAGCCACGTTCACCAGTACAGGGCACCATTTCTCGACGCTCTGGAAGCACGCAGAATTATCTCGGCATGTGTTGCAGCGCGCAAGGTCGGGGACAACCTGTCCCTAATTACGCAGGCCTCTCGTGCAGTAGTCTCGTTCCTGCCGGTTTCGCTGCCAAAGCCGGTGGACGAGTTCCTCTCGTTGCCAGCAGCCCCACCCACCCCGTGCTGCCTGCCGTCAGAGGAGGCCCCGGTGTATGCATATCTGGCGCGCATATCTGCGGACACAGCTCCCCGCCCAAGTGCTTGTAGACCTTATCGCGGTCCACAAGCACGCGCACCTAGCAGGATCTCGACACTGTTTAACCTGCGACTCCTCTCTCTGGGAAACAGGGCCGTAAACAAACAGGGGGAGGGGCGCATCTCTCGACTACACACCGTTCTGCGGAAACTCTTTCCACGACACGGCTGTGGCGCTCTCTGGCGAAGCACAATAAAAGCTTTCCGCAGCAGTTCCATTACTGCAGCATTCGAACCAGAAGCGAGCTGTTATCTTCAGTAGATAACCACCATCGTACCTTAGCAAAAGATCTGGCAGAGAAATCGAAGCCGGCCGGAGTGGCCGAGCGGTTCTAGGCGCTACAGTCTGGAACCGCGCGACCGCTACGGTCGCAGGTTCGAATCCTGCCTCGGGCATGGATGTGTGTGATGTCCTTAGGTTAGTTAGGTTTAAGTAGTTCTAAGTTCTAGGGGACTGATGACCTCAGAAGTTAAGTCCCATAGTGCTCAGAGCCATTTGAACCAGTTTTTAGAGAAACCGAGAAAATTCTTGTCCTATGTAAAATCTTTAAGAGGTTGTAACTAAAACGAAATCCGAAGTTTTAAATTTCACGTACAAGAAATCGTTCATGCGGTAGAATCGTAGAAACATACTGTCTTTGGACAGCATTCGTGGTGCAGGAAAACAAGGGAAAGAGTTGAAAAAAAAATAAGTCACCAGGTCCGGATGGAATCCCAGTTCGGTTTATCAAAGAGTACTCTACAGTATTCGCCCCTTACCTAGCTTGCATTGATCGCGAATCTCTCGCCCAGCGAGGAGTCCCAAGCGACTGGAAAAATAGCGCAGGCGACTCCTGTGTATAAGAAGGACGCGCAAAATTACAGACCGGCATCCCTAACATCGGTCTGCTGCAGAAAACTTGAACACATTCTCAGTTCGAATACAATAAATATTCTTCAGACCGACAATCTTATGTCCAGAATCAGTATGGTTTTAGAAAACATTCCTCATGCGAAACTCAGCTTGCCCTTTTCTCAGCCGGCCGCAGTGATCGATCGGTTCTAGGCGCTTCAGTTTGGAACCGCGCGACCGCTACGGTCGCAGGTTCGAATCCTGCCTCGGGCATTGATGTGTGTGATGTCCTTAGGTTAGTTAGGTTTAAGTAGTTCTAAGTTCTAGGGGACTGATGACCTCAGATGGTAGATCCTATAGTGCTCAGAGCCATTTGAACCATTTGAACCCTTTTCTCACATGATATACTGTGAAATATGGATGAAGGGGAACAGGCAGATTCCATATTTCTAGATTTCCGGAAAGGGTTTGACACGGAGCCCCATTGCAGGCTGTTAAAGAAGGTATGACCATATGGAATAGTTTAACAGATATGTCATTGGCTCGAAGACTTCTTAAGTTAAAGAACTCAGTATGTTGTCCTCTACAGCCAGTGTTCATCAAAGTTAGGGTTATCGGCAGGAGCGCCCCAGGGAAGTGTATAAGTTAATGATTTGGCGGAAAAGGTGGGCAGCAAGCCGCTATTGTTTACTAATGATGCTGTGGTGTTCGGGAAGGTGTCCAATTTGATTGACTGTAGGAGAATAAGAACAAGATGACTTAGACATAATTTCGAGTTGGTGTGATGAATGACAGATAACTCTAAATGCAGATAAATGTAAGTTAATGCGGAGGAGTAGGAAAAACAAACCTATTAATTTTCGGATGCGGCATTAGTAGTGTCCTGGTCGACACAGTTATGTCGTTTACATATCTGAGCGTAACATTGCAAAGCGATGTGCAGTGGAACGAGCATGTGACGATTGTGGTAGGGGAGACTAATGGTTTATTGGCGCATACAGTTCCTGTGCGCTAATGCGCTTTTAAATCAGTCTAGGTAAGGGCTGTCAGCCTCGTTACTTTGGTTCACGTACATGACAAAACTTCTCGCTATTCCAAAGTCAATGACTGAAGCCCAATAGTCATACAAACTATTGCGGAGTGTGCGCTCATTTGAAACTTCCTGAGAGACTAAAACCGTGTGCCGGGGCCGGACTCGAAATTGGGACGACTGCCTTTCGTCGGCAAGCGCTCTACAGACTGAGCTATCGAAGCGCTACTCGCTGTCATCGGTCATCCTCCATATAGTCCCGACGTGGTCCCATGTGATTTTCCTGTTTATAAAACTTGGAGAACACATTCGAGGACTTCATTTTCATAGTAATGAAGTGGTGCTAGCAGAGATGAGGTTGTGGCTCCGTCGCCAAGGTGAAACATATTAGTGACGCTATCAACAAACTGGTCTCTCGTTAGGAGAAATGCGATCGTCACCAGCGTGAGTACGTTGAGAAATAAATGTCTAGACATGAAGAAAGGATAATGATACGGAATGTTACTAACGTTTGTTTTAACTAAAAAGCTTTAAGTGTTTTCACACAGATATGTAGCCATTAGTAAAGGTTGTTTACAAAAATCTCAAAGTTCTTGACAAATTTATTTTAAATTTTTACAGGACACTCAGTCATTCATATGGACACAGAGTATACGAGGTGTGACAATAAAGTAATGACACTGATTTTCTTTGAGAGATGTGGCAACCCTGCAGGCTTGAATAGGCACAATATCTTTGACCTTGGTCTATAAGCGGCTTCTAGTCCAAGCGGCACATCGATGCAAATGCTCACAAGGGAACCTCCCCATCGCACCCCCCTCAGATTTAGTTATAAGTTGGCACAGTGGATAGGCCTTGAAACACTGAACACAGATCAATCGCGAAAACAGGATGAAGTTGTGTGGAACTATGAAAAAATAGCAAAATATACAAACTGAGTAGTCCATGTGTAAGATAGGCAACATCAAGGATAACGTGAGCTCAGGAGCGTCGTGGTCCCGTGGTTAGCGTGAGCAGCTGCGGAACAAGAGGTCCTTGGTTCAAATCTTCTCTCGAGTGAAGAGTTTAATTTTTTTTTATTTTCAGACAATTATTATCTGTCCGTCCGTCCGTCCGATGTGAGGTAACTGCGCCGTAGCATGAGGATGCTACACCTAAACAAACACCGAAACACACGACGTCAGTCGACTACAGCGCACGGAAGAGAGAGTATTCCTGCTAACGAGGCTCCCTGGCTGGCAGTTGACTATTCGCTACTTTGGACGGGAGTGCATTAAATACGTGAGATGTATTCCGTGGGCAATATGATTCCAGCAAATATAGCTCGCGACTTCAATAACAAGGTCAATGAATATTTTCCGAACTGTAAGTTGCGGTGCGGTCGCAAAACATAGACACTAAACTTATTACAGTGAACAGAGACGTCAATGAATAAAGGAAGAAAACTTTTCACACGAGGGAGGACTTCAACCAAGGACCCATCGCTCGGCAGTTGCTCACGCTAACCACGGGACCACGGCGCTCTTAAGCTCGTGTATCCTTTATGTTGCCTATCTTGCACATGGATTACTCAGTTTGTATATTTTGCTTATTTTTTTCATAGTTCCACACAACTTCTTCCTGTTTTCTCGAATAATCTGTGTTCAGTTTTTCAAGGCCTATCCACTGTGCCAACTTATAACTAAATCTGACGGGGGTGCGATGGGGAGGTTCCCTTGTCAGTCGTAAGTTGTGCTACAATGAGTTAACACGTGTTTGTGTCTCTCGTTACAGAAATGGTTCAAATGGCTCTGAGCACTATGGGACTTAACATCTTAGGTCATCAGTCCCCTAGAACTTACAACCACTTAAACCTAACTAACTTAAGGACATCACACACATCCATGCCCGAGGCAGGATTCGAACCTGCGACCGTAGCAGTCCCGCGGTTCCGGACTGCAGCGCCTAGAACCGCACGGCCATCGCGGCCGGCCCGTTACGGAAATGGAACCGCATAATATTGCGCAACGGTATGCCATTTCTTTTTGCGTTAAATTGGGTGAAAACGCGACGACAACTAACGGTAAGCTTCAGAAGGCTTTTGGAGAGGAGGTTATGTCAAGAGCTCAAGTTTTTCGTTGACATAAAATGTTCAGTGAAGGCAGAACGAATGTTGAAGATGAAGATCGCAGTGGACGACCATCAGCCTCACGGACGGATGTCAACTTGGCCAGGGTGCGTGAACTCGTGCGATCTGATCGAAGATTATCCGTGAAAATGCTTGCAGAAGAACTGAACATCAATCGAGAAACGGTTCATCTAATGATAACTGAAGATCTTGGTATGAGAAAGATTTGTGCAAAAATGGTCCACAAAAATCTCACACCACAACAGCGAGAAACACGGAAAATGTGGCAGCCGATCTGTTAGAGAAAACGGAAATCAACCCAGAATTGTTGAGCCATGTTATCACTGATGATGAAAGCTGGTTTTTTTCAGTACGATCCTGAGACAAAACGCCAAAGTTCGCAATGGGGCTCAAAGGAATCACCCAGAAAAGAAAAGCTCGCATGTCAAAGTCAAAAGTGAAATGCATGCTTGTGTGCATCTTTGATTCCAGGGGAATTGTTCATAACGAGTGGGTGCCTCCTGGACAAACAGTTAACCAATATTACTACAAAGAAATTTTAGAAAGACTTCGTAAAAGAGTTCTTCGTGTCCGTGCCAACATTGCTAATAATTGGATTCTGCATCACGATAATGCGCCATCCCATTTGCTCTGTCAGTACAGCAGTTTGTAACCTCAAAACAAATTTCAGTACTACCACAGAAACCTTATTCACCAGATATCGCTCCGTGCGATTTGCAAGAGTCAAAACAGCGGTCAAGGGACATCATTTTCAAACAACACAAGATGTCCAGAAAGCTGTGACAAGGGTCTTGGAGGATATTACAGAAGATGAGTTCCAGAAATGTTACCATCGATGGCAGAAGCGCTGGAAAAAGTGTGTGCAATAAGAAGGGAACTACATTGAAGAAGACAACACTAAACTTGACCAAAACGGTAAGCAACATTTTTTTCCCATCAGTCTCATTACTTGATTGTCGCATCTCGTACATTGTTTTAAACAACGATGTACAAGTTTTCTGTTAAAACCGAAGAAGGGAATGCTGCGCTTTGCTTTGCTGTGAGAATGTGCGGTTTTGTTTTCTCTCCCGGAATCAGTTTTAACTTCGATAGTAGGGCATTTAAATCACTAGGAAAAGTATCCGCTTTATATATTCTTTCTCATTGTACAGAAACAGACTGAAAAGCTCGAAAGGATGCTGCAGGGCAAGTTGTACAGAGAAATAATTGTCACGCCGTTTCGATGCATTACACCGTTTCCGAGTTAATTAGCGATGAAGTTAGCGAATCAGGCCGTTGCGAGCAAACTAAAGCAGCGCGCCACAGACGGTGTCGGTAAACGTAGTCTTCGTTTCGTTTCCTAAAACCGAACAAGAGAGCGAAACGAAAACTGGACGTGGGAAGGTAGCAAGGATCGAACCCGAGTCGATGGCTGAGCAGTCTCGTGCACTATCATCTACGCTGTTGAGAACAGCTGACACTCGTGTCTGACAGGTTTCCGCGCGCAACGGCCTGACTGGCTAGATTCAGTGCTAATTAACTCGGAAACGGCGCAACGTATCGAAAATTTTTCTTATTAATTATTTCTCAGTATAACCTACCCTGCAACATCTTTACAAGCTTTTCAGACTGTTTCTGACCACCCTGAGAATACAACAATGTGCTGTTTTGTTTTCTTTCTTGCAGTTGTCTTTCACAGAAAACCGCAAAATTATACACTACTGGCCATTAAAATTGCTACACCAAGAAGAAATGCAGATGATAAACGGGTATTCATTGGACAAATATTTTATGCTAGAACTGACATGTGATTACATTTTCACGCAATTTGGGTGCATAGATCCTGAAAAATCAGTACCCAGAACAACCACCTCTGGCCGTAATAACGGCCTTGATACACCTGGGCATTGAGTAAACAGAGCTTGGGTGGCGTGTTCAGGTACAGCTGCCCATGCAGCTTCAACACGATACCACAGTTCATCAAGAGTAGTGACTGGCGTATTGTGACGAGCCAGTTGCTCGGCCACCACTGACCAGACGTTTTCAATTGGTGAGAGATCTGGAGAATGTGCAGGCCAAGGCAGCAGACGAACATTTTCTGTATCCAGAAAGGCCCGTACAGGACCTGCAACATGCGTTCGTGCATTATCCTGCTGAAATGTAGGATTTCTCAGGGATCGAATGATGGGTAGATCCACTGGTCGTAACACATCTGAAATGTAACGTCCACTGTTCAAAGTGCCGTCAATCCGAACAAGAGGTGCCCGAGACGTGTAACCAATGGCACCCCATACCATCACGCCGGGTGATACGCCAGTATGGCGATGACGAATACACGCTTCCGATGTGCGTTCACCGCGATGTCGCCAAACACGGATGCTACCATCATGATGCCGTAAACAGATCTTGGATTCATCCGAAAAAATGACGTTTTGCCATTCGTGCAGCCAGGTTCGTCGTTGAGTACACCATCGCAAGCGCTCCAGTCTGTGATGCAGCGTCTAGGATAACCGCAGCTATGGTCTCGGAGCTGATAGTCCATGCTGCTGCAAACGTCGTCGAACTGTTCGTGCAGATGGTTGTTGTCTTGCAAACGTCCCCATCTGTTGACTTAGGGATCAAAACGTGGCTGCACGATCCGTTACAACCACGCGGATAAGATGCCTGTCATCTCGACTGCTAGTGATACGAGGCCGTTGGGATCCAGCACGGCGTTCCGTATTACCCTCCTGAACCCACCGATTCCATATTCTGCTAACAGTCATTGGATCTCGACCAACGCGAGCAGAAATGTCGCTATAGGATAAACTGCAATCGCGATAGGCTACAATCCGACCTTTATCAAAGTCGGAAACGTGATGGTACGCATTCCTACTCCTTACACGAGGCACCAGAACAACCTTTCATTAGCCACGCCGGTCAACTGCCGTTTGTGTATGAGAAATCGGTTGGAAACATTTCTCATGTCAGCACGTTGTAGGTGTCACCACCGTCGTCAACCTTGTGTGAATGGTCTGAAAAGCTAATCATTTGCATATCACAGCATCTTCTTCCTGTCGGTTAAATTTCGCGTCTGTAGCACGTCATCTTCGTGGTGTAGCAATTTTAATGGCCAGTAGCGTATTTATGTCTTATCAGTTTATGATTAGAAAATTACTAGGGAATCTGAATTTGCCGTAGCAATAAACAAGGCTGAAGATCATAGACAGGGGAAGAGGGAGATGGACAGAGGAGAGGCGGCGGAGAAGATTTGGCAGTGGGGGCGGGGGGGGGGGGGGAGGGGCAAGAGAGAGAGAAAGGAGAGTGTGCGGGAGGAAGTGATGGACAGATTTAGCAATTGCGAATCATTGCTGGGGTCGCTAGTAAAACATAATTTATTACTGCGACTCCAGACAATTCGTCCGGCCATAGAGACATATCGCTATCCATGCGTAGCCGGGAAGGGTGGCAGTCGTGGATAAAAATGAGAGAAGAAACAAATTTTGTACACTTTTAGAACGACCCTCATATGTGTATGACTCAATCATTTAGTACTATTCCGCTGCAAAGCTCCAACAGACAATAAGCGAGAATAAAACACGTCGAGAAGTAAGGAGAGGCCCTCGTTTCCAGGCCTGGTGCAATTATCTGCACTGAAAAATCAGATGGAGTAGTAGCAGGCGTGTTGAACTAGTGTAGAGACGGAGAGGAGATTGCCGGCGCTATTTCGAGGCGGCTGAAACGAGCTGCTCTGGAGAGTGTGTAAGAGATAACAGCCTCCTCGGGGCGAGAATATAACCAGGGGCGCCGTGCTGGCAGCAGCCACGTGCTCCATTTTGGCAAAAACAACCACCAGGCGCAGGCGATGCCTCCTCAGCAGCACTACGGCATTTACGAAGCACGCGGAAGAAATAAACCGCCGGCGTTACGACCCCACTTCATAAACAGTTTCCCGGCCTGTCGCCGACTGTTTGAGCGCCTTATGAATAAATGGTTGCAACAGTGTTTACCCTGTACGTTAACGGCCGAAAAGAGCTCTTTGTGAGCCTTTCAGAATTTCTCCTTCTCGTGGAAAGGAATTCCTCGTTAGCACGTTTAGCTTTATTGACTCGAGGCGAGGAAGGAAGGGAATTTAGACGGAAAGAAAAACGGAGTGCACTCTAGTGAATGGATGGTTTCAGGCTAGGCGTACGGTGTGACATTACTCCATTAGTATGAGGTAATAATGAAGCACGCAGAATTGCCCCTGCATAGACCGTTTGTTTGAGGGCTGTCTAGCAGTTTCAAAGCTATATCCCTTTTTAAGTAAAATTGATACATGCACTTTTTGCCGATTTGTATGAGATATCAAGTGACTGTCCAATTGGATTATTTCATTTGTTCTATAAAGTCGCCGTAAGATTAAGCAATCTAGCATCTAGTCACAGTAGCAAGAATATATAGGGTGAGTCAGAAGGAAAACAATATTTAATTTGCAGATTCTAAAACTAACAACAAAAAATTTTAGTCGTACGTAAAATCTATGAATGCTACAAATAACTCAATACCTTCTCTTGTTGACAGTACGGGCCGGCTGGGGTGGCCGACCGGTTCTAGGCGCTACAGTCTGGAACCGCGCGACCACCACGGTCACAGGTTCGAATCCTGCCTCGGGCATGGATGTGTGTGATGTCCTTAGGTTAGTTAGGTTTAAGTACTCCTAAGTTCTAGGGAACTGATGACCTCAGAAGTTAAGTCCCATAGTGCTCAGAGCCATTCGAACCATTTTTTTTTTTTAACTGATGATGATAAACAGAAGGCCGAAATTCTAAACCTAGCTTTCAAAAACTCTTTTACGGTAGAGAACTGCATCACCATTGTCCCTCTCATTTACCAAACAAACTCAAGGATGGCTGACATAGTGCTTAGTGTATCTGGGATAGTAAAACAGTTAAGATCCTTAGACGTCAGGAAGGCATCTGGCCCAGACGGTATCCCCGTAAGATTTTATATTGACTATGCTACAAATATAGCACCATTCTTATCCGTCAACTATCAGAGATCATTGGAAGGGCGGAAAGTTCCACGGGACTGGAAGAAGGCCCAGGTCATAGCAATCTATAAAAAGGGGAGAAAATCGGATGCACATAATTATCGGCCAATTTTGTTGTAGAATCATGGAACATATTTTGTGTTCAGACATAACGACCTTTCTAGACTCCGAGAAGCTCGTCTGCAGAAACAGTCACGGTTTAAGGAAACAGCGGTCATGCGATACACATCTGGCCCTCTTTGTGCATGAAATACAACAGGCTCTAGATACCGGCTCCCAGGTTGATGCCATATTTCTCGACTTTCGAAAGGCGTTCGACTTAGTTGCGCACTGTCGTTTGCTCCAAAAAGTGCGGGCTTGTGGCCTATCCGATGACATATGCGGTTGGATAGATAGTTTTCTAACAGACAGGGAACTATGTCGTCCTGAACGGGGTGACTTCAACAGAAACAGGCTTAACTTCAGGTGTGCCTGAGGGCAGTGTAATGGGTCCGCTGCTTTTTAAGATTTATATCAACGATATGGTTGATGGTTTTGACACAGGCATTAGACTGTTTGCCGATGATGCTATAGTCTACAGGAAAGTAGTACCACGCGAAAGTTGTGAACAAATCAATGATGATTTGCAAAAAATAAATGCGTGGTGTAATGACTGGCAGTTATCTCTCAATATTAGTAAGTGTAACCTACTGCGTATAACAAGGCGAAAATCCCCATTAAAGTACGAGTACAAAATAAATGCCCAGTCTTTGGAAGCGGTAACATCCGTCAAATATCTGGGTGTGACTATTCGAAATGATCTCAAATGGAATGATAAGATTACACAAGTTACGGGCAAGGCGAACTCTAGATTGTGGTTTATTGGTAGAATCCTGAAGCAATGCAGTGCTTCGACAAAGGAAATAGCTCACAATACGTTAGTTCGTCCAGTCTTGGAGTATTATTCGTCTGTATGGGACCCTTACCAGTTGGGTCTGGTTCAAGAGATTGAGAAGGTCCAAAGAAGAACGGTAAGATTCGTGACTGGTGCATTTAGCCATCGCGAGAGCATTACAAATCTCATAGAAAGTATGAAGTGGGACACACTTGCAGATAGACGGCGCGCTAAGCGGAAGGGGCTGCTCACTAAATTTCGAAATCCGATCTTCGCCGAAGATGTAGAGCATATATTATTACCACCAACTTTAAAATCGCGCAACGATCACCGTTAAAAGATAAAGGAAATTAGAGCTCGTAGTGAGGCGTTCAGACAGTCCTTTTTCCCTCGCGCGATCCGTGAATGGAACAGACGGGGGGAAATATGACTTTGGCGCGAATTGAGCCCTCCGCCACGCACCGCTTGGTGACTAGCGGAATATATATGTAGATGTAGAAGGAAAGGTATATGCTTTGAGGGGTGTTAGCATTAGTGATTCTGAACAAATGAACACGTGTCCCATTCTTAATAGTTTCCGAGAAAACTAATGAAAACAATGGGGAACAGGACAATTGCAGATGATGGCAAATGAAACATTGCAATCTAGTGTTTTGTTTGATTGTGTACATTTCCTCACAAAAGATGTTCAGAAAGTCGACCACCAAGCGCAATGCATCTTGCAGCTCTTTTAGACGGCTGCTGTGTTGCTGATCTGAATTTATTCTGTGTGAGCTCCTTCTGTCTCACCATGTGCATTTGAGAAAAGCAGTTTCTCAGATGACGTGTCCTTCTTTCAATACTTACAAGCTACAGTATATCTTCTATACAAAATTCACCAACAAATAATTTGCGGCATTGTTAAATGCTTTTGTCAATATTAAGCAAACGCCGTCCCTGTACATCTCGCTAAAATAGAAAGAAGATAATAGCTTAAAGACCTTTCTGCTATTATCAAAGTGCTCTTCCTTTCTCTCTTTACCCTTCGCTGCTAAATACAATGCCAGTGATATTACTATCGGAATTATAACAACTACTAACAGACGTAGCGCAGTCCACGAAGGAGGAAAAAAATGCTGGTGAATTTCGTTTGCTTATCTGCCGGGATATGGCCGCCATAAACTAAGCAGTACAGTGCTGTTGGAATTTAGCGAATCATTCATTTACTCATCGAGCTCCTTGGATCTTTCTAAGGAAGAGAGACTTTAGGGATATGCAACAGATCAAGGAATACATTAACGAGAGACGAGCAACTCGTAGAAAGTTATTATATGCACAGTATTTACAGCAAACTTTCACTAGACCGCTTGATACTGCTTGTGCTTAACCCGGCTCTGTTTGGTTATTCAGAAGGATATCCGGAGTTTGAGAAGACGCCTGTGCGAAAAATAAAAGACATACAGAAAAACTGGCCGGGTGCGATGAAGTCTTTGCGCTCTGAGGGTTTCGTACAAACTTAATTATGTGTATAGACAGTTCATCCACTCTGGGAATCGATAATCTCGACTATTTAGACCTTTTATCGACTTAGGTAGTGGATAGATATCGGTCACGGTAATTCCAAGACTTTTGAGAATGTTTTAATTTCAAGTTTGGATTCGGATAGCAAATGACAAGAACAGTTACTTTCGTGTGTTATAATTACAAATTAACACCCTTCTGATTTTTTTACTTTACTTGTACTGCGAAACCTTGCCTCTTGCTAAATCTCATGATCATAGGTCAACGGAAAGAACCCTATAGATCTTGGTGTGTGAGTTTGTGAGTACCAAAATGTTCAAACGTGTGTGAATTCCTATGGGACCAGACAGCTGAGGTCATCGGTCCCTAGACTTACACACTACTTATACTTATACCACCTTATGCTAAGAACAACACACACACCCATGTCCGAGGGAGGATTCGAACCTCCGGCGGGAGGGGCCGCGCAATCGGTGACATGACGCCTCCAACCGCGCGGCCACTCCGCACGACAAAAAAAATATGTGACATAAATAGCCGTATCTTTTGACACATTGAGTTACAAGTTTCAATTTTTTACACCGCAAGGGATTGTAGACCTTTGTATGTGACATAAATTTCGGCTCGATACGTCTACCCGTCCTGAGAATAATGGCTTCAGCAGTCGGACAGACAGACAGAGAAACAGACAACGAAGTGACCCCATAATGGTTCCGCTTTTACCTATTGAAATACGGAAGCCTAAAAATGAATACAACTGGACAGAGCATATTTTCTTCTTGCTGTTGTCCTTGTTTTTTCCTTTTCCCGTTTCTTCTACGGGGTTGAGGCAATGTTAGTGGCAGGCTGTTGCCGAATGCCCTACCTCACGCCACCATCCCCCCCCCCCCCTCCCGGCTTCTCCATCGTTCCGGGACGAAATCTGTGTACTCCCATCTGTCTACCTCTAGAGCAAATCTCTTGTTTAAGTGTGAGAACTAAATGTTTACGTAAGGTCGTGGGTACAGCCCGGTATTTATACAGGTGAATGTGGAGAACCGCCTATAAACAACTTATAGGTTGGCCACCTCATCAGCCCTCGTCGTTGATTTGCAAGGCGCATTCGATCCCGGCTAGGCTCGCCTTCCCGTATCTCTTAAGCAGCATTTTAGCGCGCCAGCTATCTGGACATGTTAGGAGTTGACAAAGCATCTCTCCAACTTTTTAACTCACATTACAGATTCGCCTTATGGGTAGCGTCTGGGACGGGGCAGAAGTCAATATCGGCATAAGAGCTCGATTGTGCAATCCTGTGAAGTCGGGGACGGCGCAAGGGTAGCAGCCCGTTTTGGTAATCTGTTTATTCGGTTGCCTATATGCAGGAGCGAGATAAATTGGTGGGACAATATTGATACGATGATAAATGTAATGACACTCCTGCCCCTGGTGGTGCGCCTTTGTCAAAGTATTACGAATCGAGACTTGCGGAGATACTCTACCCACTGACATGTGTCGTTTTTCTGTGCGTCGTTCCAAACGAAGGGACAGTGTCGCGTAAACTAAAGATTTATATTATTTAATATTGGCTGCATATAATAACTTTCAACGAGTTGCTCGTCTCTCGTTAATGTATTCCTTGATCTGTTGCATATCCCTAAAGTCTCTCTTCCTTGGAAAGATCCAAGGAGCTCGATGAGTAAATGAATGATTCGCTAAATTCCAACAGCACTGTACTGCTAAGTTTATGGCGGCCATATTCCGGCAGATAAGCAAATGCAGGAGATTGGATTCTTCGCACTTTCCGCTGGTCTAGGACGTAAAGTTGGTGTAATGGGAGACCAAAACTAACTGCGTAAATAAATAAAATGCAAAAGCGACGGTTGCAGGTGTTTTAATTTTTATTTCATATTGAACAGGCGGAGTCCTCATAACCATCTATAACGAGGATGGACATACCAAGAGTCAACCGACATAGTTCCTTCTGTTACACATATCTGGTTATAAAAAACATGAAGCTACAATTAGAGATCTTCGACCTCAGACGGTGATTTACCTGCAGGCGTCCTTCCCGCGTATTTTTCGCATCTGGAAAAGGAAATGGGGGAAAGGGGGGGGGGGGTAAGGGGCGGAAGCAGGGACTAATCTCAAATACTTTGTATGTCCACCCTTCTGACTGGAGGTGTGCGGGATTTAGGCCATTCACTTATATAATGAGATGGAACACCTACAGCCGACCTTACGATGTTATTTGTTATGCGGTTACAGGTTTATGTGCTACAGTACAACATCTTCAGGCTTTAACTGACGCTGAGGGGTTAACTCCAATCGTATACACGATGCATCAGTGGCCAACATCTGAACTGGCTTTTGCAGACTACCTGTAACAACGATGTTGTGTCTCCAACCGTCGACTACCAACTGCGCTCTTCCCGACATGCCTTTGCAGTTACCACCGAGAAGCTGTCACGAACCACTTCGATCGCCATTCATAGGGTTGTCGATGACGTACGAATAGATTCGCGTCTGCCAGAAAAGTGAATCGTTTATTTAAAGCTGACTACAAAGTGTTCTTATTACATCATTATAGTGCTGAGTGTGGTGTCACCGCCAGATACCACACTTGCTAGGTGGTAGCCTTTAAATCGGCCGCGGTCCGCTAGTATACGACGGACCCGCGTGTCGCCACTGTCAGTGATTGCAGACCGAGCGCCACCACACGGCAGGTCTAGAGAGACGTCCTAGCACTCGCCCCAGTTGTACAGCCGACTTTGCTAGCGAAGCTACACTGACAAATACGCTCTCATTTGCCGAGACGATAGTTAGCATAGCCTTAAGCTACGTCATTTGCTACGACCTAGCAAGGCGCCATTACCAGTTTATATTGAGATTGTTATTTATCTTGATGCCTGTACCGTCAGACCGATGTTCTCCAATTATGGATTAAAGTTAAGTATTACATCAACTACGTACTTTATTTGCTACTATACATTCCCTTAACTGTTCCAGACCTCACGCCAGTCTGCTTTAACGTGTGCATTTCGGCCTCCTCTAGCAACACGGTGTTGGCTCTTTTGCCAACACAATACTGAGAGAGTCCTCATGCTGTTTTGGACTACATCTGAATATTAATTTAGTTATAAGTACATGAAAATAAGAGGTTTGGCGCTCAGACATGAAGGTTAGGTTAGTGTTGTTTAACGTCCCGTCGACAACGAGGTCATTGGAGCGCTAGCTCGGGTTAGGGAAGGATGGGGAAGGAAATCGGCCGTGCCCTTTGAAAGGAACCATCCCAGCATTTGCCTGAAACGATTTAAGGAAATCACGGAAAACCTAAATCAGGATGGCTGGAGACGGGATTGAACCGTCGCCCTCCCGAATGCGAGTCCCGTGTGCTCAGACAAGAAGATAATCCCCCCCCCCCCCTAGCTTTCATTTCAGCTGCCAGTCAGAACGAAAACTGTTTTTGTTGGTGCAGTTTCTCTTGAGTGCTGCATCGTGTGCTGCATCAGCCGTGTTTCCCTCATCCCACCTTGTGACGTCATATGTCTGCTACTACAGCCTCGCCCTAAATCAGACGTAACTGACGGGAAAAAACTCAAGAGCTAATTAATGTACAGTAACGAAATTCCGGGAATACATTTGTCACGGTAGCATATTTAAGTGATTAACGTTGCAAGATCATGGGCTAATGTGAACGCAAGAAAAGCTATTGCAAATGTGAAATACTGTTACATCAATAACCGGTGTAACCGCCAGAATATTGAATACAAACAAGCAAATGTGCATGGATCGTGTCGTAGATGTGCAGGATGTCAATTTGTGGAATTTAGGTCCATGCCTGTTGCACTTGGTTGGCCAGTACAGGAATGGTTAATACTGGATGACGATGGAGTTGTCGTCCTATGGTGTCGCATGTATGCTCGACTGGAGATAGACCTGGTGATCAAGCTGGCCAAGGTGACATGTCGACGCTCTGTAGAGCATGTTGAGCTACAACAGCGGTTTGTGGATGAGCGTTATCCTGTTGGAGAACATCCCCTGGAATGCTGTTCATGAATGGCAGCACAACAGGTCGAATCGTGAGACTGACGTATCAAGTGAAGTCAGGGCGCTTTAGCCACGAGAGTGGTCCTGCTGCCATACGAAACCGTGCCCCACACCATAACTCCAGGTGAAGGTCCAGTGTGCCGAGACCGCAGGCGGGTTAGTTGTAGGTCCTCAACCGGCCTCCTTCTAACCAACACATCCACACTACTGGCACCGAGGCAGAACCAGTTTTCATCAAAAACACAGCGGACCTCCACCTGAACCTCCAACAAACCGTCGCTTGACACCAATGACATCGCAAATGCGGGTAGTTTGGGGTCTGTGGAATGCACGTTACATGGTGTCTGACTCGGAGCTGTCCCTGAAGTAACCAATTTGTAACAGTTCGTTGTGTCACTGTGATGCAAACCAACTGTCATCAGAAAATACAGCAGACGTCCACTCTGACCTCCAATGAGCTCTCGCTTGACACCACTGACATCACAAATGGGGGTGGTTTCGGCTCAGTGGAATGCACGCACATGGTGTCTGGCTCGGAGCTGTCCCTGTAGTAATAAATATGAAGGTTGGTGCAAGAAGGAGGCAGCTCCACTTTTTCCAGTTTTAAAAATTCAGTTTCCACCAAAACAAAAAAGTTGTCAGCCTTGTTTTAGGCTATGGGGTATCTATTTCTACTGACGAGAATACACACAAATGCATGCACTCAGGTACATGCAATAGAGTTTTGAATTTTGTAGCTGCCTCCGTTTTGCTCCAAAGTGAATGAAAAACTCTTTTCTCCATAAGTAACCATATATCAGTTTAAAAAAACATTTATTAATAAAGAAAGTACAACATTATTGGCATAATACATTAATTCTACAGTTCTTCTTCAGCTTCTAGCTCCCCTTCAGTCACCTCAGGATCGTTTGAAGTATCTGACGTCAACTGGTCGTAAAACCACATTTCGTCTTTCCCTTTCTGGCCAGCTCTTTGACATCTTTAAACTTTTGGCCTTTAAGTGGGAGGAGACATAAGCTTGATGAAGGTGGTCCATTGTTACGAGACTCGCAGGTCCTTCGTTGCAAATTTGCGCATTATCGAAGACAGTCATCCCTACGGTCGCACTGCATTGAATAATCCCTTTACCGATGTATGGCTGTTCATAGAGGAATATTTTGTACTTAGTGATGAAATATTTTCCTCTTTTCTTGTTCGATAGTGATATGTAAGAGTTCTTTACAAAAAATTTCTTCACGTGTCAACGAAGTGGAAAATAAATCTCGGGTCCACTTCAGTGACCTGAAACGCGCGATGTTTACACCTGTCTGCTGGACAATACGTAACACAACCTCCTTCCTGCTATTGTTTGGGGAAAGAACGATGCAGCTCACGGAACTGCCTCTGTTTTCATGCAAACTCGGAGTACAGGCGGCTGCAGCTGTTGGATTTCTCTGAAACTAGTGGGTGGAGCTGCCTCTTTCTTGCAACAAACGAAGGGGCTTTTTTTTGTATGTGACAGAATGTTTAACTCAAGCCAAAAAGTGGAGCAGCCTCCTTCTTGCGCCAAACCCCAAATTATTTGTAACAGTTCGTTGTGTCACTGTGGAGCCAGCTGCTGCTCGAATTGCTGCTGCAGACGCAGTACCATGCGTTATATCCATACGCCAAACACGACCGTCTTCCTTCTCGGTAGTGTCACATGGCCGTCCGGAGTCCGGTCTTCTTGCGACCATACATTCTCGTGACCACCGCTGCTAGCAATCGCTTACAGCCAAGACTTGCTGGAATATCGCAGAAAGAACATCCATCATCTCGTAGCCCTATTACACGATGTCGTTCAAAATCAGTGAGGCGTTGATTTTGGCATCTTCGTCGTCTTAAAGGCATTCTTGACGTACATCAATTCACTATGCCCAATTTCAAAGATATCTAACGCTCACAACCGTTGTAAGCTTATCAGTCCGTCGCTGACATAGAAGATCGCAAACCTTCTTTCCTTCCCGTCTGGGCAAGCTGTGCGGTGACTAGAGTACATGTAAAGCTTACTGGGACGGGGTAATTGCTAGCTACAATGAAGTCGATAATTCGATCGTAATATTGGAATTTTAATTTGATATTCCACACAACTGACAAAATTTACAAAAAAATGTGAATCTCTTTGTCCAGCCACACATTCCTGAGAATGGCACATTAACAATTTGCGATTACGCGCCTCTATTACCGGCAGCTGCGTTGATAAATACTCGGCACCTCGCTAGGATAACTTCTAGATCGAGAATATTAGGTAAGTTGTTGGAAGTGGTTAGACGTTCATGAAAATCTCGCTTCTGAGTACACAGAGAGCTCTAACCGCAGAGCTCTGCACGGAACACGCGTTGGTGCAATGCTGCGATACAGACCGCATATCGCCCTTCGAAGAGGATGGCCAAGACGCCGTCTCCAAATCCGTACCGCTCGATGGCTAAAGGCGAAGTCCTTTCACAATTCTCTCGTCTCCCACGCGTACGAAAACGCGGCGGAAGAATACTCAGTTTCGGCCAATGTCGAACGCTCTATCATCGCCGAAATCCCTCCACTGAGATCTACCCAATGACCGAGTAGGTCATAACGCCTCCAGGCAAACGAAATTCCCGTCTTCGCCACGTGTTGCCCAGCACAGGTGGCTCCGGATGCCGGGCTACCCCCAAAAGCGCCGTATTGTCCCGCGTTTCCGATGACCGCTACCTGCCGCCCACTGCGGCCCGTCGAGCTACGGCCATCTGCAGACTTAAGCCGGGTTCACACAGGCAACAAAAGTATCGCCACTGCTAATGGCGAACTGCAGTTGCTTTGTAGTTGCATGTGTGAACTCCTAGTTTACGGTGGCGCCATTTAAGAAGCGCACGCCACAAAAAGTTGAACTTGGTTCTACTTTGTTGCGCCATTTTGCCTTCTCCACAATCAAAATAACGTCATTCGATTGCTACCTCGCGGCTGGATTCAAACCTTTCTAGTGCGTATTCGTTCGGATATAGTGCTTTTGTTTGCGCGTTTGCTGTTAATATGTCGAAAAAGTGGTCAACAGCGACAATTATGAGATTCTTGGAGGTGTATCGAGAACGAGAATGCCTTTGGAACCACAAAAGTGAATCATACAAAGACAGAAATTTGGGAGATGCTGCATTAATTGAAATAGTAAACAGGATGCGTGAATATGTACCTGGAATTGATGTAGCTACAACAAAATTAAAAATTCGAAGCATTCGAAATGCTTACATGAATGAACATAAAAAAGTACTGAAATCACTTAAGAGTGGTGCGTCTACAGACGGTATTTATGAACCCAGCCTTGCTTGGTTTGAAGCTGCAGACCGGTTCTTAAAACATGTAGTCGAGACAAGAGAGACGAGAAACACTTTGGTAAGTAATATTTTACATTTATTATGTTGCCAAAATATCTTATTTAGTAATATGTACAGCCGTTTAATCAGCTGATACAGGTGAAGCCATTTTGCAAACTGCGCAATTACGAAGAATTTGTGGCGTCCTGTGTGAACGGTAGCTCTCAGCGCCACTTCAGAATGACTTGACTTATGACGATACTTTCGTTGCGTGTGTGAACCCGGCTTTACATTCCACTATTCTCAACTTCCGACGCTTTTCACCAACGCTTTAAGTTAGTGGCTCAATCCTGCAGACATGCAGGGAGTACTGCTCTAGAGTGCCTCATATTTATCATAATTCAATAGAATCATGATCTGATGCCCTGGCCAGTCCCTTTATTAATAATACTAATGTTGGTAGGCTAACGTGTAAGTGCCCATGTCTTGGCACCTTACACCGTTAGAGCGTGTATTAAAAAAAAAAAAAACTGATTTGCATCCTCGTAGTGCGCTACTAGAGCCACTCTTCTGTGACTGGCGCGAAATGTGAGCAGACGTCATCTTTCAGATGTGGAAACACGCTTACCAACTTTCGTTTATCTCACACACTTTCCTCTTGGAGATAGGATTTTTTTCCGTCAGTGTATGTGGTTCTAAAGCAGTGACTCCAAGAGTTAGAAATGTTACAGGGCGGGATGAGGAGGTGGAAGGGAGGGGGGGGGATGACAGTAGTACACGAAGTATCCTCGCCACAAACCATAAGGTGATTCGTGTGGTATAGGGGTAGACTCTCCCCGCGCTTAATGACTCACAATCAACGCAGCCAGTAAAAGCAAAAGTGCTTGCGGTGAGCGACGAGCGGGTCCTCTTCCGTAATAGGCTCGTTACGACCGAGGCATAAACCACCGGCGGCGTCGTTAGGCACCACTCGCGCCGCAGACCCACGCGCCGCCCGGCTGAATGAGGCCATTGTTCTGAACCAGTGGCCGCACGCAATCGGGAGGGCGTGGCCGGCCGCGTCGCAGCGCCCTCTGCAGAAACCTCGCAGCCGCCAGGTACCTCGCTTCCTCCTGCCAGTCTGCTCCAGGCACTTCACGCTCGATCAGCGTTACAGGTGTTCCCCAGGGAAGCGTCCTGGGACCTCTGCTATTCCTGATCTATATAAATGACCTGGGTGACAATCTGAGCAGTTCTCTTAGGTTGTTCGCAGATGATGCTGTAATTTACCGTCTAATAACGTCGTCCGAGGACCAGTATCAGTTCCAAAGCGATTTAGAAAAGATTGCTGTATGGTGTGGCAGGTGGCAGTTGACGCTAAATAACGAAAAGTGTGAGGTCATCCACATGAGTTCCAAAAGAAATCCGTTGGAATTCGATTACTCGATAAATAGTACAATTCTCAAGGCTGTCAATTCAACTAAGTACCTGGGTGTAAAAATTACGAACAACTTCAGTTGGAAAGACCACATAGATAATATTGTGGGGAAGGCGAGCCAAAGGTTGCGTTTCATTGGCAGGACACTTAGAAGATACAACAAGTTCACTAAAGAGACAGCTTACACTACACTCGTTCGTCCTCTGTTAGAATATTGCTGCGCGGTGTGGGATCCTTACCACGTGGGATTGACGGAGGACATCGAAAGGGTGCAAAAAAGGGCAGCTCGTTTTGTATTATCACGTAATAGGGGAGAGAGTGTGGCACATATGATACGCGAGTTGGGATGGAAGTCATTAAAGCAAAGACGTTTTTCGTCGCGGCGAGATCTATTTACGAAATTTCAGTCACCAACTTTCTCTTCCGAATGAGAAAATATTTTGTTGAGCCCAACCTACATAGGTAGGAATGGTCATCAAAATAAAATAAGAGAAATCAGAGCTCGAACAGAAAGGTTTATTTGTTCGTTTTTCCCGCGCGCTGTTCGGGAGTGGAATGGTAGAGAGATAGTATGATTGTGGTTCGATGAACCCTCTGCCAAGCACTTAAATGTGAATTGCAGAGTAGTCATGTAGATGTAGATGTAGATGTAGATGTAGATTCTTCTCCTTTTCCATCTCAACTTCGAATCTCTCACGAGGGTGAATCATACACGAGGGTAATCCCAAAGGTAAGGTCTACTATATTTTTATAAGTACATAGACCTGTTTATTTCTACAATGGTTTACATCAGTTTACATCTTGAACATTTAGCTATTTTTCGACATAATTACCATTTCTGTCGATGCATATTTGTAGACGGTGTGGCAGTTTTTGTATGCCCACGTCATACCAGCTCGCCGCCATGCTGTTCAGAAAGTTATGAACCTCTTCTTTCACCTCGTCGTCGGAGCTGAATCGCTGGGACCACAATTATCGCTGACAGGTACTATGAGACTCTGAAAAAACTCAAACGGGCAATTCAGAACCGGAGAAGAGGAATGTTGAGCAAGGGCGTACACATTCTCCATGACAACGCTCGCCCACACATCGCTCGGTACCCGTAGCTCTCCTGCAACAGTTTTAGTGGAACATAATAACCCACTCACCCTAATGTCCTGACCTGGGGCGCAGTGACTATCGCATGTTCCCTAGGTTAAAAGAAAATTTGGGCGGAAAGCGATTCAGCTCCGACGACGAGGTGAAAGAAGAGGTTCATAACTTTCTGAACAGCATGGCGGCGAGCTGGTATGACATGGGCATACAAAAACTGCCACTGCGTCTACAAAAATGCATCGACAGAAATTGTAATTATGTCGAAAAATAGCTAAATGCTCAAGCTGTAAACTGATGTAAACCATTGTAGAAATAAACAGGTCTATGTATTTATAAAAAAATAGGAGACCTTACTTTTGGGATTACCCTCGTATATACTGGACCTTTTTTCTTAAAAAATTATTTATTGTAAAGCCAAAGACAGTTACAAAATATATTTTTCCACATATTTTCTCGCCTTAGAAATATATTTTCTCAGCGAGAAAGAAGGGTTTTTATCGCAGTATCGTAGAATGAAGATGGTTGCGTCACGAGCGAATTGCGCGCACGATTTCTTCCACGCCTTCCTCATCTACACTCCTGGAAATGGAAAAAAGAACACATTGACACCGGTGTGTCAGACCCACCATACTTGCTCCGGACACTGCGAGAGGGCTGTACAAGCAATGATCACACGCACGGCACAGCGGACACACCAGGAACCGCGGTGTTGGCCGTCGAATGGCGCTAGCTGCGCAGCATTTGTGCACCGCCGCCGTCAGTGTCAGCCAGTTTGCCGTGGCATACGGAGCTCCATCGCAGTCTTTAACACTGGTAGCATGCCGCGACAGCGTGGACGTGAACCGTATGTGCAGTTGACGGACTTTGAGCGAGGGCGTATAGTGGGCATGCGGGAGGCCGGGTGGACGTACCGCCGAATTGCTCAACACGTGGGGCGTGAGGTCTCCACAGTACATCGATGTTGTCGCCAGTGGTCGGCGGAAGGTGCACGTGCCCGTCGACCTGGGACCGGACCGCAGCGACGCACGGATGCACGCCAAGACCGTAGGATCCTACGCAGTGCCGTAGGGGACCGCACCGCCACTTCCCAGCAAATTAGGGACACTGTTGTCCTGGGGTATCGGCGAGGACCATTCGCAACCGTCTCCATGAAGCTGGGCTACGGTCCCGCACACCGTTAGGCCGTCTTCCGCTCACGCCCCAACATCGTGCAGCCCGCCTCAAGTGGTGTCGCGACAGGCGTGAATGGAGGGACGAATGGAGACTTGTCGTCTTCAGCGATGAGAGTCGCTTCTGCCTTGGTGCCACTGATGGTCGTATGCGTGTTTGGCGCCGTGCAGGTGAGCGCCACAATCAGGACTGCATACGACCGAGGCACACAGGGCCAACACCCGGCATCATGGTGTGGGGTGCGATCTCCTACACTGGCCGTACACCACTGGTGATCGTCGAGGGGACACTGAATAGTGCACGGTACATCCAAACCGTCATCGAACCCATCGTTCTACCATTCCTAGACCGGCAAGGGAACTTGCTGTTCCAACAGGACACTGCACGTCCGCATGTATCCCGTGCCACCCAACGTGCTCTAGAAGGTGTAAGTCAACTACCCTGGCCAACAAGATCTCCGGATCTGTCCCCCATTGAGCATGTTTGGGACTGGATGAAGCGTCGTCTCACGCGGTCTGCACGTCCAGCACGAACGCTGGTCCAACTGAGGCGCCAGGTGGAAATGGCATGGCAAGCCGTTCCACAGGACTACATCCAGCATCTCTACGATCGTTTCCATGGGAGAATAGCAGCCTGCATTGCTGCGAAAGGTGGATATACACTGTACTAGTGCCGACATTGTGCATGCTCTGTTGCCTGTGTCTATGTGCCTGTGGTTCTGTCAGTGTGATCATGTGATGTATCTGACCCCAGGAATGTGTCAATAAAGTTTCCCCTTCCTGGGACAATGAATTCACGGTGTTCTTATTTCAATTTCCAGGAGTGTATAAATCGGCGCCCTGCTAGAGCTTATTTAAGCGGTCTAAATAAATGTAAATCGCGGGGCGATAGGTCAGAGCTGTAAGGAGGATGATCAAGTTGTTGCAGTGCATTTCCTGTAGTCTGGTGGAGGATGGCTTGTCGAATCGGCTGGCGTCGTCTTTTGCGGCGATTTGCATACTCACCTTCAACAGCTCGCAGTTGTAAGCAGCATTGATTGTGCGCGAACAATCAATGAGCAAAATGCCTTGTCGGTGAAAAGAAAGAAAAAAAGAGGTTCTAAAATCTTTGCCAGTTCGCAAGAAGCCCTCACTCGTACTAAACCGACAGAAATGTCTCAGCTTAGCCAGTGAGTCCGAAGATGGTGATATAAGGGACGTACAGTATAAGTGGCCACGCTTTCCCGCCCGACTTTTGCGGTAACTAAGCCAGTCCGTTCTCGAACTGTTAGTGAGCCATCGCGTAGAAAGTCTTCCTACCTGTTATGTGGAAATGCTCTCATAGTTTTATATCCCCTTGCAGAGCCGTAGCAGCGCCGTCGGGATCCGAAAGTGCAATACTACTGTCTATGTTTTACATAACGAAACGAGAAGAAGCTTTTTGGGCAAATAATTTTTGCTTGGGATGCCATTATGATACCTTTATTTTAGAAAAGCTGTAAAATGAGCTTGTTCACACTGATTATAAGCCAACTAGTAACATGACTAGATCGAATGGCATCCTATCGACGACTGCCAATTATGGCGCACAGTCTGTAACTTGAGCGTACAACTGGTATAAGTCGTGTAAGATCCCACATCTTCGGTTATTCCATTCATTTATTTATTAATATCAGTGTTTCCTGGCAATGTAAAATTTCTGAAAGATAGTATTTATGGCCTGTACACTTCTCCAATCACTGGTAAAAGGCAACTTTTGTTAGCAAATATTTATTAAAACAATTACTTAATTCGCGCTAGAATAAATGTACTTGCCCTACTTATCTCTTTACTGACTTTGCGAGGTATTTCTGTATCGGCACATCTCATCGCTCTGAAAGCGCCAGACGGCCAACCGCCTCTGCTAGCCAGCGTGCGAACCTACCGCTCGCTCCTTACTCCGTACGTACTGCAGCACAATTACTTCACGCACGTGAAGTAGTAATACTGGATACCACGTAAAATGCGCTCTTATCTGCAAATAGGGGGTACCTTACAAACTTCACTGGGCCTCCCTCCCCTTTCCTGCGCCACAACATACTGGCTTGTTGCGATTTGGGAGTGTAGTGGTGGACTCACATGTCGTCGCAGGTGATGATCCGACTCCAAAACGTATCACCTTCTTTATCAAATCTTGCTGTAGGACTCTGACAGACCTCCAAACGTTCCCAACTTCTGATTTTCGGTCAAAAGACCAGGGACCCACTGGGAATGCACTTCACAGAACAGCAGGTCATTTGTGATAAGTTATTCCAACCTGTTCTGCAGTTTATGATTCTCTCGTCCGTCGGTCGCCTTCATGAATGTCTTGAACCACTAAAATGTTTTCGTCCGTAATGCTGGTCCGAGAACGGCGAACGTGTTGCTGATTTTCCACACGTTCTTGTTCTTCCTTGAACTCATTATGTGAGGCAAACACATGTGTCCTCAACAATGTTTGATCTTCGAACTGTGCACTCAGTCTGTGGAAAATTTTCGTCTCCTGAACTCCTTCACGAGAAAGAAATATTATAATTATGCGTTGAACAGTGGAGGATGTACCTGTTGCCCCTACAGCGTGAGCATTACTGTAAAGATTTTGGAAGTACGTAGCGGCCGGCTCTCCATACTCCTGACGACCCCACCCAATAATACTACTTGATGCTTCTTCGCTCAGCATGAAAACAACTATCGTGTCATCTGCAAACGAGACTAACTCTGCCTCCAGATTCAAAATAAAGTGGCAGATTGTTAACATAAAACAAAAACAGTAGTGGGCCAATAATAAAAGCCTGAGAGACACTAACCGTAATTTCTCTGCATGTAGACGCTGTTGCGTCCTTCGTGTTAATCAAACAGCCTAGAGCAACTTTCTGCATCACGGGAAATGATTTCAGCAGACCCTGGTAACTCTCCACAGTTCTACACGATATTTGTATAGCTATAGATATAGGTCTTACGAGGAAAACTTCCCATCGTACCCCCCCCCCCCTCAGATTTAGTGGTAAGATCGACCAGCGGACAGCCCGTCAAAAACTGAACACAGATCAAGCATGAAAACAGGAAGAAGGCGTACTAAACTGTGAAAAAAGAATGAAAAATCGAAACAGTGAACGGTCCCAGCTTAAAATTAGCAACTTCGGGGTAGCTGCAAGAGATAAGGTGTCGTCGTTGTGTGATCACGGTGTTGGAGTGCCACGCGAGAGATCCAAGTTCAAATCTCCCTCTTGCCTTTTTTTCCTTCATATTTATGAACTGTCTGTCCTGTCATTGACGTGTCTGTTCTCCTTCTGCAGTCTTGGCAGTTTGGCATGCCATACATTGGTTATAGAACAGGAGTCATGTGGTAAGAATATATTACTGTCGTACGTAAATGTGAAGAAGTAGAGCAGGCAAGATGCCGCATAGATCTCTCACAGAAATGAAAACAACAAATAAACTGGTGTGAACTGTGTTCAACAAAGGAATTCAAGGGCCAAAATTTCCGAAACGGGATGCAAGAGTCATAACATGTTGTAGTCGGGTAGAACAAATAGAGGGTAAGTACGTCCCTTCTTTACTCACCGCTGTTGGAAACGGACGTTACACCACGCCAAGGACACGAATTTCAATACAGCGAACAGACACGTTAGTGGCCGGACGGACATTTCACAATTTTACGAAAGGAAGGAGGCGTGAGGATATAAAACGGATCTCCCACTCCGCAATCCAACACCTTAAACAAATAACCACGACCCCATGGCTAGTAATATTTCGTCGATGTAGCTCATGTCGAGCTTGGACAGTTCACTGTATATATTTTGCTTCTTTTTTTCTTCATTCAGTACATCTTCTTCCTGATTTCATGCTTGATCTGTTATCAGTTTTCAGAGGATATCGACTGGGCTATCTTAACACTAAATCAGGATGCTATGGGGAGTTTCCCTTGTTGGTTACAATAAGCGCACAGGCCTTCAAACTGTGTCAAGGTACGCGTGGCTTCAAAACTTGGCTCTAATACTTCGAAACCGGTCGGAGCATCAAAGCGGTGCCAATCGCGCCGACGGGCTCGAGTAAACACATAAAGAAGGGGCCCCTGCGCTCAATGAAGGCGGCTATCTTAATGGGCGGAGTATTGCCGAGCAACTGGGTCACGGCGATGTTTGACCCCAGAGTAACCGCATGCCTCGGGGCGCTGCCTTACAAGGAAATCGCCGGGCATAAACACAAACACAAACACGGCAGCAGAGGAGCCCCTACAGTAGCGGACGTCAGAGGTGGCCGGTTAGTTTACTGCGCCGCTTCCAGAAGCGCCGAATGGGGGCGGCCCCGCGTTAAACTTCCCGTGGCTGCCAGCCATAAATGTCTCTCAAAGCGGCGCTGCGGCAGTGAGCGATGGGGAATGCAGCCGCCACGCAAACTTCGCACAGTCGTCACTCCACACTCCTCGCCCATTTATGGCCACACATTTGCCTCACCCCCTTGACTCCATTTCAAGCTCGGCGTCTTACTTCCTCCCCCGCCTGTTTTTTCTGACCTTATTCTTCCAACATTTTGATTTTAAGCTTCGGTAAAGTTACTTGCGCCACCACTCCAACCTGCAGCGTTTGAAGTTCAAATCAGTTGTATATTTTTTTCTCATTTATTGTTATACTGTCGACCCTTCCCTCATCTCTCTGAAAAAAACTACAAGGGTTCGTAATGAATATCTCAACAGTACTACTGTTTGACATTTGAAAAGGTTCTCAGTCATAAAATATCCAAAACGGAGTTAAGCACATTGACGTTTTGCTGAAAGATAGCTTCATCTGTTATCGCTAGAAGGCACTCTGTCAGGCGCTTGGTTATGGTAGGAAAGATGCTACAGAAATCATGTCAGTTGCTATAAGGACTCGAGTCAGAGACTGTAGCTCTTCTAGCATGTCAAGGGAGCCCTTCCAGTAGAAACATGAAAAGCTGCCGGCCGCTGTGAGCGAGCGGTTCTAGGCGCTTCAGTCCGGAACCGCGCTGCTGCTGCGGTCGCAGGTTCGAATCCTGCCTCGGGCACGGATGTGTGTGATGTTAGGTTTAAGTAGTTCTAAGTCTAGGCGACTGATGACCTTAGATGTTAAGTCCCTTAGTGCTTAGAGCCATTTGAACCATGAAAAGCTACAGGGCAACAAATTGCAACATTGAAAGTTTTCGACTAAAAGGAAGTCATTATGCTGACAATGAAACGAAATCTTAAGATGCCAGTCTTAACATCCTAGTGATGTATAAGCTGTTTAAGGAGAAACATCCCCAAATAAAGGTCACATTATGCGCCATTTTTCAAGCAAAATTTCAATCAGCACTTCGGACGCCATCAATTAGACTGCTACTGCACATGTGAAGAGCTGAAGGTAAAAATGTCAAGCTCTCATATTCACGATGTTGCAAAGTGAAGTGCCACTAGAGAGCTGATGGTTCACAAGAGAAGTGAGTAAAAATCTTATAATAAGACGAACTCCATGTACTTGCTATTGGTTTTGACGATATACAAAATGCCGCAATTCCAACATATGTCCAACGTACATTTTATCTGCGACGGCTTGCAGCTGATGCATTTCGTATTCAAGACATTAAAAAAATAATGTACATATCATGAAGGCAACGAAAAACAAGAGCCCAACGAAGTCTGCACTTACCTCTACAAGTTTCTGCTGACCATTCCTCCATCAGTCACTGAATTAGATTTATTTTCCGGGAACTGTGGAGGACAGAACAAAACTCATGTTGTATCAAGATTGTTGTTAGCATTGGCTGACTCTAATCCGTTCGAGAAAATTGAAACTATTTCCCTGTCCGGTGATGTTCCTTTCTCCCTTGAGACAGGGATTTCAGCATAATCAAAAGAGATCATAGAAAAGACGACAGGTTGTATACGAACTAACAAAGCTCATTAATAAAGATGAGCTTTGTTAGTTCGTATAGAACCTGTCGTCTATACGAACAAACGAAATTCATTTTTATTAATGAGCTTTGTTAGTTCGTATAGACAGATTCTTTACGAACTAACAAAGCTCTAATAAACTCCACCAAAGGCAAAAAAATTTTTCTGACATAATTTTGTAATTATTGGTTATTATTAAAGCCACTGTTGAACGCTTTTAAGAGAAAAAACAGCATCTAATATAGGAAATCCAGAAATGTTCTAAAAGGACCTCAGTCATAAAAGTTTAATCTTTTTTATGTGTACCGCTTTTTATTTTTTCTCAATGTCAAACGAACCATGATACTGTCACCAGTATTATGCATTACCTGTAATTTTTTCAGGATAAAAGAAAGGTTGGTTTAAGTCCAAATACGTTTGTATTAATGTTCTCGAAGCTAGATTGAAATGACTAATACCCTTTTAGAATGTGGCGATGCATTTCTTATGTAGTTGTTTATTGTGCTACTTTTTATGTGTGTTCCTACATTATTATTAATTTCCGCCTCTTAGCACGCGTGATGGAAAGTGCCCATTCCTACTGTGGATAGGTGGGATGGCTAATATCTGGGAAACCACTTGATGTACCTCGTCTGTGTCTTAACAACCCTACATTGTTATCTGGTAAGGCTCTAGTTACTGCACTAGCAATAAAATTGCAATAACTAAATTTCCGCTTCTTGGTAGAGCGATATATTTATATAGCTATTTACAGGTTTGGGAGGTAGAGAGGCACCTATACGAGGTGTTGCTATAAAATAACGGGACTATTGCTGCAAATATTTTATTTCAAAAACGTAGATATTTAGTTACACTCCTGGAAATTGAAATAAGAACACCGTGAATTCATTGTCCCAGGAAGGGGAAACTTTATTGACACATTCCTGGGGTCAGATACATCACATGATCACACTGACAGAACCACAGGCACATAGACACAGGCAACAGAGCATGCACAATGTCGGCACTAGTACAGTGTATATCCACCTTTCGCAGCAATGCAGGCTGCTATTCTCCCATGGAGACGATCGTAGAGATGCTGGATGTAGTCCTGTGGAACGGCTTGCCATCCCATTTCCGCCTGGCGCCTCAGTTGGACCAGCGTTCGTGCTGGACGTGCAGACGGCGTGAGACGACGCTTCATCCAGTCCCAAACATGCTCAATGGGGGACAGATCCGGAGATCTTGCTGGCCAGGGTAGTTGACTTACACCTTCTAGAGCACGTTGGGTGGCACGGGATACATGCGGACGTGCATTGTCCTGTTGGAACAGCAAGTTCCCTTGCCGGTCTAGGAATGGTAGAACGATGGGTTCGATGACGGTTTTGATGTACCGTGCACTATTCAGTGTCCCCTCGACGATCACCAGTGGTGTACGGCCAGTGTAGGAGATCGCTCCCCACACCATGACGCCGGGTGTTGGCCCTGTGTGCCTCGGTCGTATGCAGTCCTGATTGTGGCGCTCACCTGCACGGCGCCAAACACGCATACGACCATCATTGGCACCAAGGCAGAAGCGACTCTCATCGCTGAAGACGACACGTCTCCATTCGTCCCTCCATTCACGCCTGTCGCGACACCACTGGAGGCGGGCTGCACGATGTTGGGGCGTGAGCGGAAGACGGCCTAACGGTGTGCGGGACCGTAGCCCAGCTTCATGGAGACGCTTGCGAATGGTCCTCGCCGATACCCCAGGAGCAACAGTGTCCCTAATTTGCTGGGAAGTGGCGGTGCGGTCCCCTACGGCACTGCGTAGGATCCTACGGTCTTGGCGTGCATCCGTGCGTCGCTGCGGTCCGGTCCCAGGTCGACGGGCACGTGCACCTTCCGCCGACCACTGGCGACAACATCGATGTACTGTGGAGACCTCACGCCCCACGTGTTGAGCAATTCGACGGTACGTCCACCCGGCCTCCCGCATGCCCACTATACGCCCTCGCTCAAAGTCCGTCAACTGCACATACGGTTCACGTCCACGCTGTCGCGGCATGCTACCAGTGTTAAAGACTGCGATGGAGCTCCGTATGCCACGGCAAACTGGCTGACACCGACGGCGGCGGTGCACAAATGCTGCGCAGCTAGCGCCATTCGACGGCCAACACCGCGGTTCCTGGTGTGTCCGCTGTGCCGTGCGTGTGATCATTGCTTGTACAGCCCTCTCGCAGTGTCCGGAGCAAGTATGGTGGGTCTGACACACCGGTGTCAATGTGTTCTTTTTTCCATTTCCAGGAGTGTATTTTCTCCCTCAGTATACACCCCTCCTCTATCCCTACAACGTTCGATGCAAATTTTCTGTTGACAGAAGCAGTGCTGGACGTCTTCCTCTGTGAGATCATTGATGACGCGTACTGCTTTAACGGACTGAAATCTCGATTCTTTTAATGCAGATTTGACCTTGAGGACTAGATGAGTCACATAATCCTAGATGAGGCGAATAGTGTGGGTGGTGTCTAACTGAGAAGCTGTACTTCACTAGACACCTCTTAAAAGAATATGCGGTAGGAGCCGGTGCGTTGTCTTGATGCACAACCCATGACCTGTTCTTCCACAGTTCGAGTTGTTTTATTCTTATTCTCTCACGGAGCTGAGCTGTAACCTCAAGGTAGTAATACTGATTAGGAACTTAGCGAAGATACGCAATTCCATGAAAATTGAAATAAAACAGTCATCATCGCTTTCAGTCTTGATTTGCTCATTCCAGCTTTTTTTCTATCTCGGTGAAGTTGGCCTCTTCCAGTGCATGGACTGGATCATTAGTGAAAAATCAAGTTTCATCACATGTCAGCACTCTTTCCAAAAAATTATGGTCATTTTCAGTGATGTTCGAAGTTTGAGTACAAACATTGTCATGAGCTTCTATTTGTTCGATAGTGAGAATTTTCGTCACCAGTTTCACACATGCTTTTGTCATGTTAAACTGGTTATGCAAAATTTGCCTTACGCATTCTTTTCCAATTGCTACAGTTCTTGCAACTGAATACTCAATCGACGGTCACCGCGAATCAGATTACCTACCTTTTCGATATTTTCATCCGTTTTTTATGCTGAAGAGGGTCCCGGGCAAGAGTCGTCTTCAATGCCTTCTCGATTATCTTGGAAACGCTTGAACCACTTCTTTCAGTAAAAGATAGATTTAGTAAGTTTTTACAAGTTTTGTGTGAAACTTATCGACTATTCGTTGCTCTATTATTACATTTATCACTTTTCTGGCAAAACAAACTAACAGCTCTAACACAAACGAAGGCCACCCCCACACCGATTTGTCTACAGACATAAGACATGTCGCATTCGATTGAGAAGGCTCGCGCTTCACGGCTATTGCCCGTTCACTTTTGGCGCATGCGTACTTACTCGCGTGAACGCATCAGTCCTTTTACTTTATAGCCAAGCTATATATTACTTTTTCGCTGACTACCTTATTCTATCTTTTGATAAGTAGAAGAGTCGCCATCTCTCAAACTTAGCCTCCTACGCATACTATATCCAGCTCAAACAGCTTACTAGAACGCAGCTGTGTGACGTCTTCGACAACCGGCGATATTTTACAGATACGCTCTGTCATTTTCAAGTCAGAGGAAGTGTGTAACGTACTTGTTATGTGTCCTACCTCGCCCCACCCTCCCTCGTCAGTCGTGTGTGTTTTGTGTAACCAATCAAAATTGGCCAGAAGGAGAATGATGACACAATTCTGTCTGCCAATTAAGGCATAGTTTTAAAGCACCTCATTATTACCACCTCATCTAAAGTGCTAAACAGATTGCTCTTAGTTTGCGTTATGTTAAATTGTTATATTTTTGGAAATGATAGTAATGGAGTGTCCCTCAGCACGTAAATGTGCACTGAATGCCGTTTTCGAGTTCTTATGGTGGGAGTATTCTATAACTCTAACATTAAAACTTCTCTCCGCGTGCCCAACACATTCTACTTGGCAACAGGTATTGTAAACATTCGTACCATTAAAAAGGGTCTGATCCCCACGTTAGAGCCAGAAATGTCACGAGGGACGTTCAATAAGCAATGAAACACTTTTTTTTCTAAAACCAGGTTGGTTTTATTCAGGATTCCAATTTATCATATCAGCCTACATCCTTCTGAATCTGCTTAGTGTATTCACCTCTTGGTCTCTACGATTTTTACCCTCCACGCTGCCCTCCAATACTAAATTGGTGATCCCTTGATGCCTCAGAACATGTCCTACCAACCGATCCCTTCTTCTTGTCAAGTTGTGCCACAAACTCCTCTTCTCCCCAATCCTATTCAATACCTCCCCATTAGTTATGTGATCTACACATTTAATCTCCAGCATTCTTCTGTAGCACCACATTTCAAAAGCTTCTATTCTCTTCTTGCCCAAAATACTTATCGTCCACGTCTCACTTCCATTCATGGCTACACTCCATACAAATACTTTCAGAAACGACTTCCTGACACTTAAATCTATACTCGATGTTAACAAATTTCTCTTCTTCAGAAACGCTTTCGTTGCCATTGCCAGTCTACATTTTATATCCTCTCTACTTCGACCATCATCAGTTATTTTGCTCCCCAAATATCAAATCTCCTTTACTACTTTAACTGTCTCATTTCCTAATCTAATTCCCTCAGCATCACCCGACTTAATCCGACTACATTCCATTATCCTCGTTTTGCTTTTGTTGATGTTCATCTTATATCCTTCCTTCAAGACACTATCCATTTCGTTCAACTGCTCTTCCAAGTCCTTTGCTGTCTCTGACAGAATTACAATGTCATTGGCTATCCTTAAAGCTTTTATTTCTTCTCCATGGATTTTAATACCTACTCCGAATTTTTCTTTTGTTTCCTTTACTGCTTGCTCAATATACAGATTGAATAGCATCGGGGAGAGGCTACAACCCCGTCTCACTTCCTTCCCAACCACGGCTTCCCTTTCATGTCCCTCGACTCTTATAACTGCCATCTGGTTTCTGTACAAATTAGCCTTTCGCTCCCTGTAGTTTACCCCTGCCACCTTCAGAATTTGAAAGAGACTATTCCAGTCAACATTGTCAAAAGCTATCTCCAAGTCTACAAATGCTAGAAACGTAGGTTTGCCTTTTTTTAATCTAGCTTCTAAGATAAGTCGTAGGGTCAGTATTGCCTCACGTGTTCCCATATTTCTACGGAATCCAAACTGATCTTCCGCGAGGTCCGCTTCTACTAGTTTTTCCATTCGTCTGTAAAGAATTCGCGGTAGTATTTTACAGCCGTGACTTATTCCACTGATAGTTCGGTAATTTTCACATCTGTCAACGCCTGATTTCTTTGGGATTGGAATTATTATATTCTTCTTGAAGTCTGAGGGTATTTCGTCTGTCTCATACATTTTGCTCACCAGATGGTAGAGTTTGGTCAGGACTGGTCCTCCCAAGGCTGTCAGTAGTTCCAATGGAATGTTGTCTACTCCTGGGGCCTTGTTGCGACTTAGGTCTTTCAGTGCTCTATCAAATTCTTCGCGTAGTATCATATCTCCCATTTCATCTTCATCTACATCCTCTTCCCTTTCTATAACATTGCCCTCAAGTACATCACCCTTGTATAGTCCCTCTGTATACTCTTTCCACCTTTCTGCTTTCCCTTCTTTGCTTAGAACTGTGTTTCCATCTGAGCTCTTGATATTCATACAACTGGTTCTCTTTTCTCCAAAGGTCTCTTTAATTTTCCTGTAGGCAGTATCTATCTTACCCCTAGTGAGATAAGCCTCTACATCCTTACATTTGTCCTCTAGCCATCCCTGCTTAGCCATTTTGTACTTCCTGTCGATCTCATTTTTGAGACGTTTTTATTCCTTTTTGCCTGCTTCATTTACTGCATTTTTATATTTTCTCCTTGCATCAATTAAATTCAGTTTTTCTTCTGTCACCCAAGGATTTCTACTAGGCCTCGTCTTTTTATCTACTTGGTCCTCTGCTGCCTTCACTACTTCATCCCTCAAAGTTACCCATTCTTCTTCTACTGTATTTCATTCCCCCAATCTTGTCAATTGTTCTCTTATGCTCTTCCTGAAACTCTGTACAACCTCTGGTTTAGTCAGTTTATCCAGGTCCCATCTCCTTAAATTCCCACGTTTTTGCAGTGTCTTCAGTTTTAATCTATAGCTCATAACCAATAGATTGTGGTCAGAGTCCAGATCTGCCCCTGGAAATGTCTTACAATTTAAAACCTGGTTCTTAAATCTCTGTCTTACCATTATATAATCTATCTGGAACCTGTCAGTATCTGCAGGCTTCTTCCATGTATACAACCTCCTTTTATGATTCTTGAACCAAGTGTTAGCTATGATTAAGTTGTACTCTGTGCAAAATTCTACCAGGCGGCTTCCTCTTTCATTTCTTCCCCCCCAATCCATATTCACCCACTACGTTTCCTTCTCTTCCTTTTCCTATTATCGAATTCCAGTCACCCATGACATAAATTTTCGTCTCCTTTCACTAGCTGAATAATTTCTTCGTCATCGTAATAGTAGGTATTTAGTCGAATTGACAGCACTTAGATTTGTGCGATTTATCGTATACCCAAAATTTATCTGATTTCTTTTAGTACCCATGTGAATGACCTCGCACTTTTGTTTGTTTAGTGCCAATTGCCACTTTTCGCGCCGGCCGAAGTGACTGGGCGGCTCTAGGCGCTTCAGTCTGGAACCGCGCGACCGCTACGGTCGCGGGTTCGAATCCTGCCTTAGGCATGGATGTGTGTGATGTCTTTAGGTTAGTTAGGTTTAAGTAGTTCTAAGTTCTAGGGGACTGATGACCTCAGAAGTTATGTCCCATAGTGCTCAGAGCCATTTGAACCATTTGAACCACTTTTCGCACCATACAGAAATTCTCTCGAGATCATGTTGTAACTGGGATTGATCGTCTGATGTTTTTGCTAGACCGTAAATTACAGCACCATCTGCAAACAACCTAAGGGGGCTGCTCAGATTATCACCTAGATCGTTTATGTAAATCGGGAACAGCAGAGGGCCTATGACACTACCTTGCGGAACGTCAGATATCACTTCTGTTCTACTCGATGATTTACCGTCTGTCACTACGAGGTGTGACCTCTCTGAAAGAAAATCACTAATCCAGTCACACAACTAAGACGATACTCCATATGCACGCAATTTGATTAATATTCGCTAGTGAGGAACGGAGTCATCGAGAAGAAGAAATTCGTTTTCATTTTTGTGGCAACGACCACGGTGAAGTAGGTTTTCTTTCAGTTTCCTAATGTTGGCACAGTACGCTTCAGAGATGATCATTGCACCATGAGGGAGAACATTTAACAGAACAACCCCTTCAAAACACCAGACGAGCTTGGGCATGACTTTACTGGCTCAGAATGCAGCTTTGAACGTCTTCGTAACATTAGGTGTGCTGTGCGTCCGCCATCGATTGCCTTTTTGTTTTCGGTTAGAAGTGATTAACACATGTTTCTTCGACTGTGACGATGTTAGACAAGAAACTGTCACGGTCAGCCTCGTAACGGGAAAGCAATTCCGCACGTGTGGTCCTTCGTTGCTCTGTACGGTCTTCTGTTACGTGGCGAGGAACCCAGCAGGCAAACACCTTTGAGTTTTCCAACTGGTGGACGAGTGTGTCAGCATTACTAACAGAGATGTCCAGTTCAGCTGCGAGGTGTTTGTTCGTGACCCGTCGATCATTTCGAATGAGAGTGTCCACACGTTCCAGCATTGCAGGAGTTACAGCTGTGTGCTGTCAGCTGGCACGCTAGGCTCCTCGCAGAAAGATTCACCGTGCTTTAGTTCAGTGCCATGCCTGTATAGATACACCACTGGCCATTAAAATTGCTACACCAAGAAGAAATGCAAATGATAAATTGTATGGACAAATATATCATACTAGAACTGGCATGTGATTACATTTTCACGCTATTTGGGTGCATAGATCGTGAGAAATCAGTACCCAGAGCAACCAACTCTGGCCGTAATAACGGCCTTGATACGCCTGGGCATCGAGTAAAACAGAGCTTGGATGGCGTGTAGAGGTACAGCTGCCCATGCAGTTTCAACACGATACCACAGTTCAAGAGTTGTGACTGGCGTATTGTGACGAACCAGTTGCTCGGCCACCATTGACCAGACGTTTTCAATTGGTGAGAGATCTGGAGAATGTGTTGGCCAGAGCAGCAGTCGAACAGTTTCCGTATCCAGAAAGGCCCTTACATGACCTGTAACATGCGGTCGTGCATTATCCTGCTGAAATGTAGGGTTTCGCAGGGATCGAATGAAGGGTAGAGCCACGGGACGTAACACATCTGAAATGCAACGTCCACTGTTCAAAGTGCCGTCAGTGCGAACAAGAGATGACCGAGACGTGTAACCAATAGCACCCGATACCATCACGCTGGGTGATACGCCAGTATGGCGATGACGAATACACGCTTCCAATGTGCGTTCACCGCGATGTCGCCAAACACGAATGCGACCATTATGATGTTGTAAACAGAATCTGGATTCATCTGAAAAAATGACGTTTTGCCATTCGTGCACCCAAGTTCGTCCTTGATTACACCACCGCAGGCGCTCCTGTCTGTGATGCAGCGTCAAGGGTAACCGCAGCCATGGTCTCCGAGCTGATAGTCCATGCTGCTGCGACCGTCGTCAAACTATTCGTGCAGATGGTTCTTGTCTTACAAACGTCTCCATCTGTTGACTCAGGGATCTAGACGTGGCTGCACGATCCGTTACAGCCATGCAGATAAGATGCCTGTCATCTCGACTGCTAGTGATTCGAGGCCGTTGGGATCCAGCACGGCGTTCCGTATTACCCTCCTGAACCCACAGATTCCATATTCTGCTAACACTCATTGGATCTCGACCAACGCGAGCAGCAATATCGCGATACGATAAGCCGCAATCGCGACAGGCTACAATCCGACCTTTATCAAAGTCGGACACGTGATGCTACGCATTTCTCCTCCTTACACGAGGCATCACAACAACGTTTCACCAGGCGATGCCGGTCAACTGCTGTTTGTGTATGAGAAATAGTTTGGAAAGTTTCCTCTTGTCAGCACGTTGTAGGTGTCGCCACCGGCGGTAACCTTGTTTGAATGCTCTGAAAAGCTAATCATTTGCATATCACAGCATCTTCTTCCTGTCGGTTAAATTTCGCGTCTGTAGCACGTCATCTTCGTGGTGTAGCAATTGTAATGGCCATTAGTGTATTTTGAGAGCGCCTACGAGTATCAGCGATTCTCTGGTTTTTCACCAGAAAAAACTCAGTGACAGCTCTCTGCTTGGTACGCATCTCCGTTATAAACGCCAGTTTGGAGACTACATATACCGCCGCCAGCTGTCGAAACTTCTTGAAATCGTAGGAGTAGACGTGGGAATATTCCACGGTGTCCCACAACAAATTCCGCATTTTTTCAACCGAAACTGTCTGAAAAAAATGATTTTCGTTACTTATTCAACGCCCCTCGTATAAAGAAACGTACCATTAAAGGCAACTGATTCCGATGTTTCTTGTGAACCGCGTTTGTAAAGTTTATAGCTCCAAGAGCCATGAATATTACATGTTGTTACCGTTTACTCGAGATCAGCTGTCGGGAACTTTGAGATCAGTTTGGAATTGGGAAGGTTTTAGTTTTCGCAAAGCCCTACTCTAGCACAGAGCAGGTATAATAGCTTAAGAGACGCTCCAAGCATGGGAAAAATCGACCCTAACACACCTCGAGCTAGCCGGCTGCAGCCTAGGCAGCAGTAAACAGTGTTCTTCTGCTTGCGCGATTCGTTGTCCTCGCCGGGTGACGCGACCCGGCAAAAGAAACGGCTTGAGCCGCGAACCTGTTCATATTTACGAGCGGGGCTGTCGGTTATATATAGAAGAGGAAGTGGCCATAGCAGTGCAGCCGGGGGCCGGCGGCAGAACGAATGGGTTTATTGCCACGCGCCCCGGGGCTGCGTCCACTGTGCGAGGGCTGCAGCTGGCCTCAACAAGTGTCTGCGTGGCGCCGACCCAATTCCGCGCAGAGTTACTGCCGGCGATTACATCTGCCCTCACGGCTCCGCACGGCCCGCTCTCACGCGCCGGCGCAGGCACGCATAATGCGTACGTGCGTAGTCCGGCGCCCAGATAAGCGCGCCAGCGCGCTGGCGCCAGCGACCGCCGCCCGCCATCTGCAAACAGCACGCTCCGCAATCGGAGAGGTGTCTACATCTTGGCATACACACCGGGGCAGTCGGTTGTGGTGCCGAGATAATATTTTGCAAATAGCAGATACAGGTGAATATGTGTATTTCGATAACAGCTGAAGAAACTCCCACTGGAACGCAAAAAGCGAATACGCACCTGTTCATTAAAAGACCGACTGAAAAGTAGGATGCTAGATGCCTCAATGTAGCTTTCTCAATAACTTCAAAAATTTTCCAAAACTTTCGGCATGCGAACACATTCGTATTCTTTTTCACATGCAATCACCTCCCACCCCCACCAACTCCCCTAATTGTAACTCACCCACAACTCCATCACTGTGAGTCGCTCATACCCATCCACCTCCACTTGCACATTCTCACTCATTTATTCAGCTTACTCACTGTCATTATCTCTTTGTGTCCGTCACCGTCTCCTGTTTGACAGAAACAGTCTCCTTCGTTCTGTTTTACTAATACCGTCTCCTCTCTGTGTCACTGGCTCCCTCTCGCTCCCTCTTACCGCTACTGTCTCATTCATTTCTTCCCACTGCTGTCGTCCTTTCTTACTATCTCTCTCGTCCTCGTTGTCATTCTCATAGACCCTCTCTCCTTATCACTAGATCTCACCCACTTACACATTCTCCTTCTCTTTATTTCTCTCCCACTGGCACTGGCTCCTTAACTCTCTTCTTAGCACTATTCTGTCACTAGCAACTACGTTCCATCGCCACTGTGTCCCCTCTCTTTCTCTTCTCACACTGTCCGCCCCCGGTAGCTGAGTGGTCATCCCTCTTCATTAGCTCTGTTGTAACGTGCTGACCTGTGAAAAAGCGTTTGTTATGCCGGCACGGTAGCTAAGCGTGTTCGGTCAGAGGATTAGCTGCCCTCTGTAATAAAAAAAAACTGAGTTAATCGATCAACAACGAACTTGAACGGATGTCTTACGACGTCCGCCCCGAGCAGATGCAACGAACGAAAGTGAACAAAATGAGATTAAAAAGAAAAAAAATAAGAAGTGGTCAGCGCGACAGGCTGTCAATCCTAAGGGCCCGGGTTCGATTCCCGGCTGTCTCGGAGATTTTCTCCGCTCAGGGACTGGGTGTTGTTTTGTCCTAAGCATCATCATTTCATCCCCATCGACGCGCAAGTCGACGAAGTGGCGTCAAATCAAAAGACTTGCACCAGGCGAACGGTCTACCCAACGGGAGGCCCTTGTCACACGATATTTTGTTTTTTCTTCTCACACTGCCATTCTCTCCTTCACTCTTTCTATGCCACAACCACCGTCTACTATCTTCCACTATCTATTACTGTTCAGTCTCTTTCCCACTGCCATTGTCTCCTTCTCTCTCTAGAAAAAAAGTACGAATATGTTCGTATGGCAAACCCTGTCCCTCTCTCTCTCTTACAAAGCTATTGCCTCCTTCGCCCTTTCTGTATTACAACCACTCGGAACTGTCTACCAGCATTTATTACTCTGCCATCTATTTCCGACTGACACTTTCTCTCCCAGGATAAAAAGACGACAATATGTTCGCATACTAACATTTTTGGGAAAATTTTTAAACGTGCTAAGGAAGGTCGAATGAGGCAGCTTGTACCCCACTTTTCAGTCTTTTGATAAACAAAAGCGTAATACCCTTTCCTGTGTTCCGAAGGGAGCAATTTCTCGCTGGTTTCTTTCTTTTTCCCTGTGCAGCTGGCCCCGGCGGAGGTTCGAGTCCTCCCTCGGGCATGGGTGTGTGTGTGTGTGTGTGTTTGTCCTCAGGATAATTTAGGTTACGTACTGTGTAAGCTTAGGGACTGATGACCTTAGCATTAAGTCCCATAAGATTTCACACACACATTTTTTTTTCTTCTTCCTGCTACGGCAGGGCATGTTACTCATGTAGAAAGGACTTTATGGATCAGTGAAATATTTATAGTTTACTTATGTTAAATTGAAATAATATAGCGGTTCTAGGCGCTTCAGTCTGGAGCCGAGCGACCGCTATGGTCGCAGGTTCGAATCCTACCTCGGGCATGGTTGTGTGTGATGTCCTTAGGTTATTTAGGTTTAAGTAGTTCTAAGTTCTAGGAAACTAACCTAAGGACACCACACACATCCATGCCAGAGGCAGGATTCGAACCTGTGGTGTCCAGAAGCCATGATTTTCGGATTTTCTCATGAACTGCCCACGAACTAAATGGCGCCTCCATAACCTCCGTAACGACTCATAAGGCCACATCTAATGAAAAAAGAACCAAGCTACTTGTTCTATCTTCCCAAGATGGAGGAAGTGCGTAATATTGAAACTTTGACTCTGTACTGTAGAACAGATGCACTAAGACGATCCTTGGCTATACAAACGGCCCTTAGCCCAAGGCCTATCCAAAATACTTGACTCTACCTTTCTGTAACCAACAGAAAGCGAGGTATGTGCACCGGGAAAATCCCGTTTTTATGCGCTACATTTTGGAGCGTATTAGATAATGCATGCTGTCGCATGCGTACCGAAAAACGAAGTAGCATTAATCTATAGTTAAATGGTCTTGATTTTACGATATCGTGACCGAATTCGAGGCTTCTAGCCTCGTTATCAGGTGTAGCTGCTACATATACAGCAATCTACTGACTATCCGGTTTACTGATTATCCGCACACACTTAGTGTCGGTCAGGAAATATTACAGACTCTTCTTCTTGCTATCAGTGGCCCGATATCTTATAGAACGCTTCCTCACACTGGGAACCTGCCATTTCTGGCCTCTCCACGATCGCTAGCTACAGGGTAGATGCGTGCATGTAGCCTTTGCGAATCTTATCAGTCACACGCTAACTCGCAAATTAAAAAAATCGTTTACTGTATATCAATCGCCATAAAATTTTGTTTACATTTTCAGAACAGTAGCTAACTGCAGTAAGGTTTTCAATTCTACAGTGTTGCCTCTCACAAGTATTTAAAGAAATTCAACACTGTAACTTCAGCTCACACATTTATTCACAGCGTCCATTACGATTTCAGTGATCATTCTATACATATGGTGCAGAGGGTAGCGCCGTCTACAATTCTGCAATTATGTGCTTAACACCAACAAATGGCGTACGATTCTCTTACTCCCCAACGTTCTCCCCAAACTGGCCTATCTCGAGTAGGATGACCAGCTGCACCGGTCGAGATATCTTCGTACTAAGGGTCTACCGGAGAATGCCGCATCTTATTTTATCATCTCGGCCGTGCTGTTGCACCTTCCACGTCTGCTTCCTCCCACAAGTGCCGTGTTGTGATGTGGTGTGATGTCCACCAGAACGACCTGTTCAACCCATGGTTTTCTTCTTGAGAGATATCCCTTCACCTCGTGGGAGCTTCTTACCAGCAGGAGGTATTTAATTTCTCCAACTACGCCAAATCACCTCATTGACCTTTTGTCTTAGTCTAAACTCCTTGGTAAAATGCCACCTAGTTGCTGGTAATGGGCAACGTGGTATGGTTACTAGTGTGCCTCCATTCAGAAAATGAGCTAGTGTCAATCCCTTATCGCTCTATCCTTGGGTGACGGGTGTGGAGTTTACTGCGGCTTCAAAGTGGAAATCAGGCTCTGTTCACTCACCTGACAGCGACCAAGCACGTTCCTTAAGCAATGTCTGAAGGAGCTAATCATACGTTCCCACGAGCCTCTCCACCAAGTGGCTCGTGGTGGTGTGTACTTCCAGGTGTTCCATTGAGAGGAATGTTGTACTGAAAACTGCGGTCCATTAGCGCAGCTCTCTTTGCACACATGCTATTCATGTGGAAAGGTTATCTGCGTGGTTATGGCCGCAAGACGGGAATTAACAGACTCTGAACGCGAAATGATAGTTACCGCTAAGGCATGGGACATTCCATTTCGGAAATGGTTAGAGAATTCCATATTCCGCAATACACAGTGTCAAGAGAGTGCCGACAACACAACATTTCAGGCATTACCTCTCATCAAGGGCAATGCAGCGTCCGACGGCCTCCACTTAAGACTGAGAGTGCAATTTGCGTATAGTTTTCACTGTTAACCGACAACGCGACCGCTACTGTCGCAGGTTCGAATCCTGCCTCGGGCATGGATGTGTGTGATGTCCTTAGGTTAGTTAGGTTTAAGTAGTTCTAAGTTCTAGGGGACTGATGACCTTAGAAGTTAAGTCCCATAGTGCTCAGAGCCATTTGAACCATTTTTTTTGTACTAACCGACAAACAACACTGCGTGAAATAACCGCAGAAATGTATGTGGGACGTACGACGAACTTACCCGTTAGGATAATTTATGGAACGTAATCCTGAGGTCTGTTCGTGCACAAAATCCTACACCGGCAACACGTTAATGGGCTTCATCCGTTTCTGATATACAGTAATTCAAACAACCTTCTTTTGAAGTAGGCACATAAAATCCGGCACGTGAAATCCGATGTAGGCGAAAACCTAGTTTACAAAGTGAAGTTGCACGGAGAAATAAGCTGTAAAGTGTCTCCGTTATCTTCAGAAGGGTTCTGGGATTTTCATGTTGTGGTACTAACGGACATACAAGATTTCTTCCTACGTAAAATCCGATCTGAGGCATAAAATTACTTCTGCGTTACTTTATATTCACATAAGTAAACTATCAAATTTTTATTGACCCTTAAAGTTCTTTTCAAATGAGTGACATGATCTGCTGTGGCAGGGAAAAGAACCAGCGGAAAAATGCTCCTATCGGAACACAAAAAAGACTAGTACGCTGCTCTTTATTTAAACACTGACTGGAAAGTGTGGTACCTCCTGTCTCATTTCGTCTTCCTCATCACCTTTTTGTGCTAAGAGAGAAGCAGACAGTAGCAGTGGGAAAGAAACAGAAAATTAATAAACAGTAGAAGATAGCAGACAGTGGTTGCGGTATAGAAAAGGCGAAGAAGGAGAGAATGGCAGTATGAGAGAAAGAGAGGGACACAGTGGCAGTGAAACATGGCTGACAGTGTCAGACCAGTGCTAGGAAAAGAGTGAAGGAGACAGTGCCTTTGGAAGAGGAATGAAGAGAAGGAGAAAATGGAAGCGAGAGGGAGCCAGTGATAATGAGGGACAAAGACAACGAGGAAGAGAGAGATAGTTACAGTGAGAAGAGACAACAGCAGTGGGAAGGAATGAAAGAGACAGCACCAGTAACAGACGGCAAGAGGAAGACAGTTACAAACAGAGGAGAGAGTGATAGCAGGACGGAACGTATGAGACGGTGGCTGTGAGACAGGAGACACAAAGAGGTAATGACAATGAATTGAGATGAATCAGTGTGTGAGAATGAGGAGGTGGGAGTGGACTAGTTGCTATGAGCGAGTTACAGTTAGTGCAACTTTTGGGAATGTGAGGCGAGTTGCATGTTAAAAAGAGAGCGATTACGTTCTCATGTCAAAATTTTTGAGAACATTTTCAAAAGCACTGAGCTGGTACACACTTTTCAGTCAGTCTTTTCAACAGGAGCAAATTCGCCTGTTTTGTAGTCCGATAGCAGCATTTTTCTGCTGGTAATGTATTTGTCTCATCAGTGTAGGTCATGCAAAGGAAAGTCCTCTTTCCTGCGCTACAAATAATATAGGAAACATATACACACACGTGCGCGCGCACGCACGCAAAACCGAAGTCTCAAAAGGGAACCAAAAAACCACAGCGCCATGCGACCAGAGCGCTAATTGGTGAGCCGCGGCGTGCATGAACGCTCAGCAATTAGGACCAGCCTGCTGTAACGGGAGAAGCCAGCGCTCTCGCTCTCTCGGCGGACTCGCGCTCAAGGCTTTAAATCTCTCGCTGGCTCGCATTTCCTGACCTGCCGTCTGTCCAAGAAAAACAAACGTCGGCTGTCGTTGCCAGTTTCATGGCACTTGATTCTTTTTCAGCGCAGTTAATGTCGGGCTAAATCTTTTTTTTTTTTTATTTATGGAGAAGTGTTTGCTGCTTTTGACACTCGTAGCAAGGTATTAAAAAATTCCTTCTTGTTGGACCAGTACCTAAACCTGACTACCTTGGTAAGTAGAACCAGGAACCCCCCCCCCCCCCAATCGGTATTCTAACTCGACTCAGGTGTCACCATTCACTGTTTTAAGTAACAATCCTTATTCCTTCTTTTGTCACTTTATAAACTGGATTCTTGTCTTCATGTTCTACACAAATAATGAAAATTTTATGTTCTAAATCACATCTCATTACCTAGTCTCTCTCTCTCTCTCTCTCTCTCTCTCCTCTCTCTCTCTCTCTCTGCGGAGGTTCGAGTCCCCCCTCGGGCGTGGGTGTGTGTCTTTGTCCTTAGGATAATTTAGGTTACGTAGTGTGTAAGCTTAGGGACTGATGACCTTAGCAGTTAAGTCCCATAGGATTTCACACACATTTGAACATTTTCTCTCTCTCTCTCTCTCTCTCTCTCTCTCTCTCACTCTCTCCCTCACACACACACACACACACACACACACACACACACGCACATACACACGGGTGTTACAAAATGACACCAACAAATTTTGAGTGATTGTAGAGGGTTTCGTGAGGAACAAATTGAGAATAGGAAGCTGTGTCCAGAAACATCTTCCAACGACAGTACAGAGCATCATTTATTGTGTATGCGATTGCAGTTTGATCGTGCTAATTTTTTTCTTCTTATTATTAACCTGCAGCGATTTCACTGCCATCATCTTCGCTGATTCACTGCCCTACTGTATTTGTGTCATCAGTATTTGCTTAACAGTTGGGCTGAGCTGTTCGGGAAACGAGACTAGACAGCGAGGTCATCGGTCTCATCGGATTAGGGAAGGATGGGGATGGAAGTCGGCCGTATCCTTTCAAAGAAACCAACCCGGCATTTGCCTGGAGCGATTCAGGGAAATCACGGGAAACCTAAATCGGGATGGCCGGACGCGGGATTGTACCGTCGTCCTCCCGAATGCGAGCCCAGTGTCTAACCACTGCGCCACCTCGCTCGGTATTTGCTTAACAGTCTCTTCTGGTTTTTGTCAGTGCAGGACGTAATATTTCAGAACGTGGCCACTTGCCGTCTTCCCAATTTCAGCGAATGGCTGCTGATAACTATCAGTGCCACTGAGTGTGTGGAAAAATACATTAAATTGGAAAAGTGACTAGCGGTCCCAAAGGAATCATTCCTTTTCCCACAAAACAGCCAACCAGACAAAAATTGCAATAGCCGCATTCTTATTTGCCTAGTCTTTTTTTGTCTCATTTCTATGGAAAGTGGCCACATCACATCAGCAAGTGGTCCATTTGCAGCTGGCATGTGCTCTTTAGTAAATGAAGAAGTCAGAATGACTCAGACGTAAGCCGCAAGATAATTTTACTGGATTATGCTTATCCATTACGGATACAGTTGTAAAGCGCATGCTGGATGCTTGAAAAGTCTCGCTGTCAAAGTGTAAATTAATATAGTTTTGTGCAAGTGTGTGTACTTATATAGCTACTGGACATCAAATGGAGGCAGACAGATGTACACTAACCGAAAAAAGCCGCCTATACTGTCGCAAGCCAGCACCCAACATTATGCTACCAGTAACGATGTAACTTCCTGAAACCATCAGTAGATGAACCTGAAAAGGTTTGAAAACCAGTTCATGGAATAAAACATAATTATTCAAAAAAGTGACTGGTTGCAGTTCTGTATAACTTATTTAAATTTTACTGGAGACCAAAATAAAGATTTAGAAAAATCTATAAATCACGTTAATAAGTTTAATTTAAAATATGATTCCACTACTGTGCCATCTGTTGAAAAGTCGACGAACTACTTCACCAGTAGATGTGCCTAGCTATACTCAGTCGATATATAATGAAATATCATTTCTCGAGGCAGTGAGGCTTAGGCTTAAATCATTCTGACCTCTTCAAATGTCCAACAGAGGTAGCAGAAATCAGACGCAACAGCAGTTGCCCATCACTGGTGTACTGCTTACATCTAATTCTATACAAGGAAGGCATAAAAAGTTCTGTCATTTCGTTTTCTGCAAAGAAGTTCAAAAGACCCAACTCTGAAGAGTCAAACTGACCTGCATAAAAAGATAGACAGCTACCAATTTCTTCTTCACGAATCTGATAAGTAGTCGCTTAAAGTTATGAATGCTAAACCTCTCCAACTTAGATCTCAAATTAAAATACACAAAATGGTTAATCCTTTTTGACTGATGATGAACAACTTGTCATCTCTAAGCTATAGGCTAAGTAAGTTTTTTAACAGCAAATTTAAATCCGTTTACACGTTCAGCACCTGTTTTGGAGTTCAAAAGAGTTCTGAGCTTTCACATGCAGTCAAGGATATGCCTACACAAATAACGTTACTTTAGCATCCCTCAATCTAAAAAATATCGACAATAACGTCCCAATAAAAGATCGATTGAAGTTATTAGATTTAACATGCTAAGCCATAAAAACAATAGTACCGTAGAATCTACCAACCCAATTGAATTTTTAAAGTTTGTTTTAGCCCACACTTTTTTTTCTTCAGTGACAATACATATTATCAAAAAGATGGTCTTGCGATGGGTGATAGTCTGATACCTTAGCAGACATTTTTGTTAACGATTTAGAATTTAAATTTTTTCCCAGTTTCCACAATCAGTATACGTGGTGGTGGCGGTTATGTTGACCATATTTCCTTACTGATAGGTGACACTTATTGCGGTTAACACATTTGCTTAAACAACAGGAACCCGAAACTAAATTTTCCTATAGAGTTAGAAGAAGGAAAAATCCATTACCTAGAATTTGATATTTAATAACAGACATTAATTTACGATTTTTAGAAGACTTAATTTTACAGGTCTTACCATTAATGCCAGTTTCTGCCATCCACCATGAAATGTAGGGTTTCGCAGGGATCGAGTGAAGGGTAGAGCCACGGGTGGTAACACATCTGAAATGTAACGTCCACTGTTCAAAGTGCCGTCGGTGCGAACAAGAGATGACCGAGACGTGTAACCAATGGCAACCCATACCATCACGCCGGGTGATACGCCAGTATGGCGATGACGAATATACGCTTCCAATGTGCGTTCACCGCGACGTCGCCAAACACGGATGCGACCATCATGATGATGTAAACAGAACCTCGATTCATCCGAAAAAAATGACGTTTTGCCATTCGTGCACCCAGGTTCGTCGTTGAGTACACCATCGCAGGCGCTCCTGTCTGTGATGCAGCGTCAAGGGTAACCGCAGCCATGGTCTCCGAGCTGATAGTCCATGCTGCTGCAAACGTCGTCGAACTGTTCGTGCAGATGGTTGTTGTCTTGCAAACGTCCCCATATTGTTAGTGATACGAGGCCGTTGGGATCCAGCACGGCGTTCCGTATTACCCACCTGAACCCACCGATTCCATATTCTGCTAACAGTCATTGGATCTCGACCAACGCGAGCAGCAGTGTCGCGATACGATAAACCGCAATCGCCAAAGGCTACAATCCTACCTTTGTGAAAGTAGGAAACGTGACGGTACGCATTTCTTCTCCTTAAACGAGGTATCACAACAACGTTTCACCAGGCAACGCCGGTCAACTGCTGTTTGTGTATGAGAAATCGGTTGGAAACGTTCCTCATGTCAGCACGTTGTAGATGTCGCCACCGGCGCCAACCTTGTGTGAATGGTCTGAAAAGCTAATGATTTGCATATCGCAGCATCTTCTTCCTGTCGGTTAAACTTCGCGTCTGTAGCACATCTTCGTGGTGTAGCAATCGTAATGGCCAGTAGTGTATATATAGCTTATCAGTTTATGACTAGAAAACTACTAGTCAAGAAGAATAAAGATATGGAACGGTAAAAATGTTCGTTTTATTTAAAAAGTTTTAAGAGTTTTCACGTAACAAAATCGAAAGCATTACCTTTTATCACGCCCTCGCATATGTATTAAAGTAATACTTTTCATTATGTCACAATTTATTGTTTACGAGATGCAGTCTGCCCATTAGTTGAATGCGTTTCCCTCTCTTTCTACAGATCTGAAGATAGTCACCACTGATTGAAGTCGATAGGCTGAGGACAGATTTTGGCATTACAGACTGGAATTAAAGAAACAAGCGCCTTGTAAGGGCGGAAAAATTTGATGAAACGAATTCACTTAAGATGGCCTATGCTATTGAGACAGCGGAAGCAAACGAAGAAAACATTCTTCAGTGGAACAACTTCAATGGCGCAATAAAGATATCGAATTGCCAACGAAACTTATGAAACTGCACTTATTTAGCACATCATTGTATGGCACTGAAATGTGGGCCTTGGAAACTGAAGTACAGAAAATAGGAAATTTAAATGTGATATTATAGAATTACGTTAAAATCAAGTGGCCAGGAGGTAGGAGAAACGTGATGTGGTGGTACTCGCAGGTAGAAAGCCACAATCTTCTGTGCGAGGGTCCAGACAGCTGCTGCTGGCCCACACTCAAAACGATGGAAATCTGTATCTTCGACATTGCACTTGAGGCACAGGGGTGAATGAAGAGGTAACAAACATCACAGTAATAAGAAACTTCCTGGCAGATTAAAACTGTGGGTCGGATCGAGACTCGAACTCGGGACGTTTGCCTTTCGCGGGCAAGTGCTTTACCAACTTTTTTCTTTTTTTTATTTCTTGACGCTTTTTTTCTAGACCGCTTTTTTATTTTTTTATTTAAGTTGCAGGTAAGGAGAAAACAAATAAAAACCTCTTGTGTATGAAAATAAAGACGACATTCTGCATAAAATAACACAATATCCTTGAAAACGTAAAACATAAAAGATAGCTATATTTCCGCAACGTCCTTCTTTTTTTAATTTTTTTATTTATTTATTCATTTTTTTGTTACATGTGTAAGGGAAAAAAACTTAGAAGAGGAGGAGAAAAGAGATGTGAAATAAAATAGGAATACTTTCCGCGCAATGCCCCACTTTGGCGCGCCATCAGAACAAAATGCATTCTATCATTGACCATTAAAGGGGAACGTGGGATCGTCCAGTCTTGGCTGGCACAGTTCGTTGAGATTCCAGCTTTGAGGCGGGTTGGTGAAAATACTCTGTAAATAGTTCGCGAAAGTGGCCCGATAGTGTCGATGTCGGCGAAGGGTGTGGTGATGTACTTGGAGGCGTGTCCAAAAGTCCGCCGGATCGACGATGTCGTCCCGGAAGAGGTAGTTGACAGCCATGCCAGTGATCCATGTGATGGCGTGCCACTTAGCCGATGGAAAGTAGGTCGAGTCGGGATATATCATCATGGTAGGAGAAACGTGATGTGGTGGTACTCGCAGGTAGAAAGCCACAATCTTCTGTGCGAGGGTCCAGACAGCTGCTGCTGGCCCACACTCAAAACGATGGAAATCTGTATCTTCGACATTGGACTTGAGGCACAGGGGTGAGTCCACCAGTGCGATGCGATGCAGTTTCTGTCTTGTAATATACTTGCCGTTAACGAGAAAGTACCACATAGAGGTGGTGTCAGTGGTGTGATATTGTTGGTGGATCGCTTTCCAAACTGTAGGCCATGAAACCTGGGGTTGACGTGTTTCGACGGGGTTGCGGGGTGGAGACTTTCGGAGAAGGCAATAGATGTCGCGGGTGGTCGTCTGCCTGGTCCTGGGGAGCTCGGTGCATATGTAGCTATACTCCAAAAAGAAACGGCCGATATGTGACATAGGAGGTGGGATGTGTGCCAGAGACGTCGGTGGGCGTCTCGAAATAGGTGCGAGCTCAGTGGTCAAATTCCAGTAAAAGTAGCATTTTGGCTTTTCCATAACCGGAGCATAGTATTGGTGTAAAGTGCCGTAGTCCTGGCTCTCACATTAACCAAATCGAGGCCACCGTCCCGCTTCGGTAAGGTGAGAGCTTCATACTGGACTTTGAAGATGTGTCCAGAACAAATGAAATAGCCGAAAGCCGCCTGTAATCTGGCCGCCATTGTCGCAGTGATGGGCAGAATCTCCGCTATATGGGGTATCCGGGCTGCCAGATGGGTACTGACGAAGGTGACTCTCTGGCACATATTCAGCGAGCGTAGTATGTGATTTTGTATGTTGGCCCGGATGCGTTGCAGTAGCGCCCGAAAATTGATCGCCGAGGTGCGGCGAATGTCTCGAGTGTACACCAATCCGAGACAACGAAGAGTGTCCACCAGTTGAAATGGGACTACGCTGTCTGCGGGAAGGCCGCGGCCGATCTTCATGATCCATGATTTTGCCACGTTCATAGCGCTCCCTGCCCCTGCACTGTAACGGGTAATCCACTGCATCGCAGCTTGTACGTCGGCCGCTGAACGTACGACGAGGGCCAAGTCGTCCGCAGAAGGTCGGCAGCGGAACATATGACCCCGGAGTGGAATACCTGTCAAACGTCGCCGTAATCCGCAAATGAGTGGTTCCAGCGCAATGGCATAAAGCACCGTCGACAAAGGGCAAACCTGCCGTACTGAGCGTTCAATCCGTATAGGTTCTGTAAGTCTGCCGTTGACGAGAAGTCTGGACGTTGCTCCACGAAGGAGCCGCATAATCACTTGCGTGAACGTCGGGGGAATTGCCATTCGGTTCATCACTGCATTGAGGAATGCATGATTGACGCGGTCAAACGCTTGTTTGAAGTCGATGGAGATTAAAGCGCCTGGCAGCCGCGAGTGTGTTGCCACAGCGATCACATCTCGATATTCACTGAGGGCTGTCTGTATATTACGATCGCCGCCTAAGGATGTTTGTTCGTGGGAAACAATGTCTCGTAAGACATGTTTGAGTCGCACTGCTATAAGGCGTGTGAAAATCTTGAAATCGGAATTGAGTAACGTGATTGGCCGATAACTGTCGAGTCGTGTTCCTCCTGCGGGTTTCGGGACTGGTACAAGTAAGCCTTCCATGAACATTGGTGGCGGGTTCGCCGCGCCGGACAACAGTTCCCAGTACATGACCCTCCATCGTGGCAACATCAAATCTTGGAAGGTTGTGTAAAATTCGAGAGGTAAACCATCCGGGCCGGGAGATCGATTCAGAGATCCTTTGGCCACAGCGCCTTGGACGTCGTCGGTGGTCACTTCAGAAGTCAGGAGGACTGCAGCCGCTGCGTTTAGAGTACCAAGTGTCTTCTGGGCAACCTCAGCAATGGCCTCTGCACCGGCAGGTACTTCTTGATAGAAAAGTCTATAGTGCTTTGTGAATGCATCCACAATGGTAGCTTGCGATGTCATCCGTCGTCCATCAGGTAGTTCTAAAGTTGACATTAAAGCCTGTCTGCGTCGACGAACATTTTGAACAATATGGTGCATAGAGGGTTCTTCACCGTTAATCCTATCTTGGCTGCGTGCTCGTACAATGGCTCCCTCTAGACGGCATCTGCTCAAGGTTAAAATCTTTGCCTTGATGCGTTGAGCTTCTTTTAGACGATCCGGGGATGGAGGATGATCCATGAGTTCACGAAGAGCGCTATAGTAGAAATCAGTTGTGTAGTGATTCCACCTGGCTTTGGCTCTGCCATATTGTGTCAATGTGCGTCGGATGGCCGGTTTGGCGCACAGCAACCACCACTGCAGTGTGTTCTCGTAACGCATAATGCGTTGAACACAGGTGTGCCACGTGTCGGTGACCTGTTGTCGACATTCAGGGTCCCGCAGTAGCGCGACATTGAGTTTCCAAGGTCCTGCAATGCGCCATATGTAGATTGTCGACGTAGGTTCATGGTACAGATGTAGATGTCATGATCCGAAAAGGCAGACGGCCAACGTTCCGCGTCGAGGAGAACTGATTTCAGAGCGTCAGAGATGTATATATGCTATAAGTCGGCTGGCGGAGTGGCTCGTGATGTGTGTATACCCCGGGCGGTCGCCGTGTACCACTCGCCAAGTATCGAGGAGACGAAGGCGGCGGACGAGGAAGCGAAGTTCCGGACATGTGGTGAAATGGGGGTATTGGTCTGTGCGCTCGAGAACACAGTTGAAATCTCCGCCTACGATGAGATGATCGAATCGGCCGAGGAATAAAGGCGTGATATCTTCTGCGTAGAACTTGGAGCGATCCTTCCGTTTATCAGTGCCCGATGGGGCGTAGAGATTTATGATTTTGAGTCCTTCAACTGTTATGGCCACCCCTCGTACCGTTGGGAGATATGCGACATCGGAAACTGCAATCCCTTCTCGTAGGAGGATGGCTGCTCCTGTGTGTTCCATAGCTGCAGGGGCGACGTACGTCTCATATCCATAACACTCAGTCCAAGTTGCTGTCCTCAGTTCTTGTAACAGGGCGATGTCGATGTCCGCTGCTCTTAGCGTGTCACGGAGCAGTTGAAGTTTAACGTGGGAGCCGATATTATTAGTATTGATAGTAGCTATTCGGTACGCCTGATGGGAGATTCGTGCTGCCGATAGGTTCGTAGCTGGTGAAGATTGTCGTCGTGGATGCGTGAAGTCCATAGAAGTCGCAGGAGTCGCCGTAGAAACTTCCCCCATTTTAGTGTTGGTCTAACGGAGGAAAAGATCTCATTTCCGCATCAGATGGAGGTGGGAAATCCGTGTCATCCGCCCATGAAAAATGTCCGACAGGTTTGACATCGGCGAGAGGTGGCAGCGCTGGCCGAGTCGGCTCAATTGCGTCGGTGACAACAGGCGTGCTGTGTTCCATGGCTTCTGGGCGCGGGACTTGCGCACGATCTCTGTTGGACGGTTCACCGTCTTGTGAATGACGCGTCTCCGTGGCAGAGGAGAAAGTGTTATCGAGTTCTCCGTCAGAGTGATGTGCCATCTCTTCGTCCTGCGGAGGGGGCTCAATGGTCGATTCTGATGTCTTGCGGCGTTTTTTTCGTCGTGTGGGCGACTTCTGCTTTCGACAATGAGTTTCGGTGTCTGAGGAAGGAAGAGATTCACGTCGTTCCGGTACAAAAGCCGCGGGTGTTATGGAGCGGTCGTCATTCTCCAGGACAGTCTCGTTGGTATCCTTGTGATCTTCTAGCGTGGGCGTGTCCGGCTGTTGGACATGTTCACGGGCTGCATCGCCGTTGTCAACGTGCTGGGACGTCTCCGGGTGTATCGGACCAGAGAGGGCTGGACGTGCAGTGTCGCCGCATAGGTGACTGGAAGGGTGGTTGTGGTTCTGTCGGTGTTCGTGTCGTCGTGCCTTAGTTGTGTGATGCGGCGTTGCAGGCATTCATTACGAACGTGGCCTTCTTTGCCACAACCGGAACATGTTCGAGGTTGTCCGTCGTAAATGACCAACGCACGGCAGCCGCCGATAGAAATGTACGATGGAACGTGCCGTTTGAGATCGATTCGGACTTGTCTCACACCATTAAGCACCGGATGCGTCGTAAACTGTGCCCATGTCTCGGCTACGTGGCTCTGGACTTTCCCGAACGGGCTGAGCGCCGCGATGACTTCATCTTCATTCACCTCGAAAGGCAGTTCGAATACACCAACTGAGCTACCCAAGCAATACTCACGCCCCGTCCTCACAGCTTTACTTCTGCCAGTACCTCGTCTCCTACCTTCCACACTTTACAGAAGCTCTCCTGCGTACCTTGCAGAATAATCACTCCTGAAAGAAAGGCCACAGCCTGGAGGATGTTTCCAGAATGCGATTTTCACTCTGCAGCGGAGTGTGCGCTGATATGAAACTTCCTGGCAGATTAAAAGTGTGTGCCGGACCGAGACTCGAACTCGGGACCTTTGCCTTTCGCGGGCAAGTCTCGGTCCGGCACACAGTTTTAATCTGCGAGGAAGTTTCATATCAGCGCACACTCCACTGCAGAGTGAAAATCTCATTCTGGAAACATCTCCCAGGCTATGGCTAAGCCATGTCTCCGCAATATCCTTTCTTTCATGAGTGCTAGTTCTGCAGGGTACGCAGGAGAGCTTCTGTAAGGTTTGGAAGGTAGGAGACGAGGTACTGGCAGAAGTAAAGTTGTGAGGACGGGGCGTGAGTCGTGCTTGGGTAGCTCAGTTGGTAGAGCACTTGCCCGCGAAAGGCAAAGGCCCCAAGTTCGAACCTCGGTCCGGCACACAGTTTTAATCTGCCAGGATGTTTCATAGCAGCGCACACTCCGCTGCAGAGTGAAAATCTCATTCTGGGATCACAGTAATACTTTTTCCAGAACAAGAGGAAGGTTGTTGTAAGGTGTGCTACTCCGTTCACGGGTGTTTAACTTAGTAGGAATGAGTGGAAAAATTGCAGGTTCAGACAGAGGTAGGGAAATGGAACTGAGAACATTATGTTCTAAGGATAAGCCTGTGACAAGATCAGCAAGATAAGAGGTGATGAAGGACAGTGTAAGTATGTTACTTGGCATTCCATACGATGCTGGCGAACCGTGATTCGCGCTCGTGTCAGACATGAGCTGTTTCAGAATTCACTTGGTAGCACTGCTGGAATGGGGCAACAAGACACGCCAGAGGTTTGCGGTAGCGGTTACGCGATAAAGGGCTGTTTAACGATCAAATCGATGGCCGCAATTGCTTTATTGGCTGTTGCGGCATTGCCAGCTGTGCGGCAATAAAACTCTGCAAAGTGTATGCTACGTAGCGCTGCCACAGTGTTGTGCGGTTTCTCTCTTCACGCAGTCGATGCAACCACCAGTGAAGCACAGTGCAACAGAATACGTACACAGCTGAAGAACCCAGCAGGCGTAATAAATAAAACGACGATAGCGCATGCAGATGACGTAAATAAGCTGCCTGTTACAGAATTACAAAGTAATACTCCTTAACTGTCTTATGGGACACTTGCATGTCATACGACCGTAGTTTCACAGGGACGTTGGAAAGTTGCGCTTGTGGCGTTTTCTAAACTCGAGGTCAATAAACAACGCCTCAAACCGAACTGTCAGATTTGTACAATAACATGGTGAATTAATTAAACTGGTTGCAGCCCATTACGGGAGTTTGGTCTCAAGGTTTACTTGTGCTAAAGACATAGTATTTTGAGGTACCATGTAATAAGATGAAACATTTATTCATAGTGCGGTGTTTATTAGTAAACTCAGTCTGCAGAGTTGACAATCAACAAGCATCGGCCATGTTTTCGCACGGTCTCCAGCACAAAACTTAAACATTGGATGTCTAACGACATATCTCTACAGCTGCTCAGTTCAAACTGCCTTTGGTCGTCGCCAAAAAGTTTATATACGTGGCTCTCCCCACCAGTCTGAACGATGCGAGATCACTAAAACGAAGTGTAAATATGTACTTCACAGTAAAATGTTGTTTTATGATGGCTGGCGAATTTTATTGCTTTTACCTCTTCCCTTTCCTCTGTATATTAAATCAGTTGGAATGTATATTAATGTGGCAGCAACCATACTTGCTTCTACTATTCGTTCCGCAACTCGTTCTGCCAACTTAGCAAAATTGAAAGTGTGTCATATTGACGAAATCTAAAACAGCTGTGAAATTATGTGTAAAATGTTTCATCATAAAGGGATTTTTATGCAGGATTTCGAAACCGGTCTTAGACGTTGAGTCTGCAGTACTTCTGAACTGACGGAGATTTTAATATTACGATTAATATTTTATTAATATTAATTCACCTGATGCGTTTGACTTAGTGTTTTGCGTGTAAAACGTGATCATTTGCCTGTGACATTTGACGAATGAATGTTACTTGTAAAAACGGTAGTTTAGTTGAATTTCAGTATTTCATCAAAGATCCCTTTATCATTACATGATACAATTTCGGAATTAGCCTAAAGTGCAGTTCCCCCATAAGACCCATTATCCTGTTACGATCTTTAATTGTTACAGATCCTCAGTTCATGACCACAAAAGAAGGAATGATGAATTCAACTGGTTTCACCATTCGAAATAAGGATTTGTTACAGGAATTCTAAAATACAATTTCAAAAGGATTGTACAGTACCCACGGAATAAGCAAGCAATATTGTGCTGTAGTTACAAACATGTCTTATAAACAAAAATAGAATTTACGGGATATCAATTAGGGTCGAGAGTCTGTTGCTAGATGTCGAAATCGACTTAACTTCGATTATGAGTATGTAAATTATATCTCATAACAGTCTAACAAATACAGAAACGATACTCCTGCCATTATTGCTATGCAATGCGGCAGCAATGCTCCAAACGAACAGTAAGCTACATCGGATGAGTGTGAATAGTACCATTTATATTGGTTTGTATCGCAGTTCATACAAAAGCGTTGTAGAGCAATCAAGGCCGGTTCGAGAACATTTTTTCACACAAGCGACTTATCGTTTGGTGCCCCTCCCCCTCCTGTCTTTTCCCTCGGGCTCTTCACCCGTGTCGGTTTTGGCTACTGATTGTGACACTCACTGAATACAAATCTTGCACTTACGCCTCCCTCTCATCTTTGCGCCCCAAGCAGCGATTTGTGTTACTTGGGCCTTAAAACAGCCCAGAGTGAAGTAAAATTCGGCAATAACTAAAAAATTTCGCCATATTTGAATTTATTTATCTTTCTAAGGATCCTGGAAGATATGAAACTGGACATTACAGGATAATTTATTCACAGTTCTCTAGTCACGTACAGGTATTTACAGAAGAACGTCGTTTTCCTTTAAGAGGTGGCTAGTAAATGGTACAGTGTTTTGTCATATATCTACCCAATAACGTGCAGTTTTGTTCGTTACACTTCCAGCCAAATCACTGAACGTGGAACGTAGGAAACTTGTATCCCTTTGAAAGCTGGTACAAATTCGCTAGAAGAACCACACTTGCTAATGGTCGTGCCGGTCGACAAACTTTCTATTCGCAGTCTCCCATACTCCCGAAATATTTACAGCATTCATCTGACACTAATTATGTTCCACTGTCAACATAACGAATATAAGGCGACCTCTTTAGTGACGAAATAGTGATGCGTCTTCTTCGCAAGCGAGTAGCGACTCGCCGAGGCAATTCGTCAGCGGAGCTCAAAGTAGATACGCGCTAGCTAATTCAGGGATTCAAGTGGAAACTGCGCGAGTATTTTCTGGGTCGCCGTGTTGTCACCGCCTGTTTATAGAGACAGGCGCTGAGGGAGCCAGTTGACTTATTTCGCAGGCGCCAACGAGAGGTCCCGCCGCCTTTGAGGTTTGCCACCACGCCGACGCCGCTAGGTCCCACAAAGTCTGCTTGTTTTTTTACCAGCTCTTCAGACACCACCAGTAAAACTGTTTTTTTATGGCTTTAGGCAATAGCTCGCACAAATAAATACAAAATAAAGAGAACACGCGACAAGATTCAGTTGGAGTCACACTACTGACCATTAAAATTGCTACACCAAGAAGAAATGCAGATGATAAAAGAGTATTCATTGGACAAATATATTATACTAGAACTAACACGTGATAACATTTTCACGCAATTTGGGTGCGTAGATCCTGAGAAATCAGTACCCACAACTACCACCTCTGGCAGTAATACCGGCCTTCACACGCCTGGGCATTGACTCAAACAGAGCTTGGATAGCGTGTACAGATACAGGTGCCCACGCAGCTTCAACACGATACCACAGTTCATCAAGAGTAGTGACTGCCGTATTGTGACGAGCCAGTTGCTCGGCCACCATTGACCACACGTTTTCAATTGGTGAGAGATCTGGGGAATGTGCTGGCCAGGGCAGCAGTCGAAAGTTTTCTGTATCCAGAAAGGCCCGTACAGGACCTGCAACATGCGGTCGTGCTGAAATGTAGGGTTTCGCAGGGATCGAATGAAGGGTAGAGCCACGGGTCGTAACACATCTGAAATGTAGCGTCCACTGTTCAAAGTGCCGTCAATGCGAACAAGAGGTGACTGAGACGTGTAACCAATGGCACCCCATATCATCACGCCGGGTGATGCCCCAGTATGGCGATGACGAATACACGCTTCCAATGTGCGTTCACCGCGATGTCGCCAAACACGGATGCGACCGTCACGATGCTGTAAACAGAACCTCGATTCATCCGAAAAAATGACGTTTTGCCATTCGTGCACCCAGGTTCGTCGTTGAGTACACCATCGCAGGCGCTCCTGTCTGTGATGCAGCGTCAAGGGTAACCGCAGCCATGTTCTCCGAGCTGATAGTACATGCTGCTGCAAATGTCGTCGAACTGTTCGTGCAGATGGTTGTTGTCTTGCAAACGTCCCCATCTGTTGACTCTGGGATTGAGACATGGCTGCACGATCCGTTACAGCCATGCGGATAAGATGCCTGCCATCTCGACTGCTAGTGATACGAGGCCGTTGGGATCCAGCACGGAGTTCCGTATTACCCTCCTGAACCCACCGATTCGATATTCTGGTAACAGTCATTGGCTCTCGACCAACGCGAGCAGCAGTGTCGCGATACGATAAACCGCAATGGCGATAGGCTACAATCCGACCTTTATCAAGGTCGGAAACGTGATGGTACGCATTTCTCTTCCTTACACGAGGCATCAGAACAACGTTTCACCAGGCAACGCCGGTCAACTGCTGTGTGAGTATGAGAAATCGGTTGGAAACTTTCCTCATGTCAGCACGTTGTAGGTGTCACCACCGGCGCCAGCCTTGTGTGAATGCTCTTGAAAGCTCATCATTTGTATATCTTCTTCCTGCCGGTTAAATTTCGCGTCTGTAGCACGTCATCTTCGTGGTGTAGCAATTTTAACGGCCAGTAGTGTACTTTGTACATAGCGCACAGAACACTGATTTTTTGGATTTTGATGAGCTTTCGGCATGTAGTAGAGGGAGCCGTAATGAGTATTTGGCTAGCTGCTTTTCATGCGACCGCCGCTCGTTTTCCGGGAAAATCCTTACTGAAGTTTCGTGTGCACCTCTCACGGCCTTGTTTCGAGCGAGAGAGCATAGTGCAGGGCTACCACGCTAGCCGTTATGGTCGCATTGTGTCTGAACAGACGGCTTCGGTACTTTTGCTGATTTAACTTAACATCAAACCTTCAGTTCTGTAACAGAATTTTACTTTCGAATTCGCTGAACGCTTTACGCGTTGCTCTCCCTCGACTAATTTTGGGTTCGTTCAGTTTTAGTTTGTATGTGAGGTTTTGGCTACGTTTAAATTTCCATTGAAGCTCTCTTTGCTTTCGTAGAAACTTTCTAAAATGGCTGTCGAACAACAGCGGGTCTTTCCCGTTCCCCTTAATTTTGCTCGGAATATATCTGGCTAAAGCGCACTGTATAATACTCGTGAACTTTGTCCATTGATGCTCAATATTTTCAGTCCTCACGATGAGTTCTTCATGTTGACCGCTCAAGCAGTCTGAGATCTGCTTTTTGTCGCTCTTGCCAAGCAGACAAATTTTCATATCTTTCTTTACTTTTCTATTTATAGCCCCATTCAGTGGTGTTGTAACGGCCTGATGATGAGTGATTACCTCTTCTACGCTGAGTAATTCGAAAAGTTTGGACCTGTTGGTGACCAGAAGAGTCGGTTCCTTTGCTCAGGTAACTCATCAGCTGCCACCATAAGGCTAAGTGCACACCATTCCAGTCCTGCCACCAAGATCATATCCTTGGCAGTACCGGGAGTCGAACCCGTGTCCTCCATATAGCAATCAGACGCGCTGACCAGTTAGCTAAGTAGGCGGACTTCCTGATTAGCTCGTGAAGGTAATTTTTGGATCAGGAACTTAGAGCAACATGTGTCTCCTAGTGTATAGTCAATACGCTGATATCACGACCTGTTGCTATAAGTGGCGATCAAGAACTTTTCGTTTGTGGGCGTATATGCAACGTACCGCGACTCCGAGGTGGGTATCTAAGCACCTTCATATAGGCAACATAACGCGACTCCGAGGTGGATGTTCAAGCACCGACATGTAGGCAAGTGATAAGTGCGGGTCCGATTCCTGTGACCGAGCGGTTCTAGGCGCTCCAGACCGGAACCGCGCTGCTGCTACGGTCGCAGGTTAGAATCCTGCCTCGGGCATGGCTGTGTGTGATGCTTTAGGTTAGTTAGGTTTAAGTAGATCTAAGTCTAGGGGACTGATGACCTCAGATGTTAGGTCCCATAGTGCTTAACGCCATTTGAACCATTTTTTATAAGTGCTGCATTCGTGTATTTCATACGTGCGAGCGGTAAATGCGACGTTATTACAAAATGTATCCAAACAGGACCAACGTCTTGTTTTTCTTTTCGTGCCTACCGAAGAACAAACACCTGCGGTAGACATCCATGGAACAGTGTATAATGTGTATGCAATTAAGGCGGAACGTAGGGGGAAAATGCGGCGATGGGGGATAGTGCTTCGTGATAACGCACGTCCCCACATCGCAAATGTCGCAACGCAGAAGTTAAACCAACTAAAGTGGGAGATACTCGGACAACCGACCTATACTCATGATCTCACCGCGTGCTACTGTCACGCCTTCGGTCCCTTAAAAAATGTCTTGAAGGGTCGACAATTCCTGTGGGACGAGGCAGGCAATTACGGATTTCTTCACGCAGCGGGAAACCGTGTTCCACCGAAGTGGTGCTTCAACCTGGTGATTCGATCGGATGATTGCCTCAGTGCTCACGGTGATTTTGCTTGATTGTCAAACCTATTCTGGACTGTACGGCCTTCGATAGGAAATTTTTTTGATCGTCACTTACATAACGTGACTAAGATATTTTGGATATTTTGTAAGTGGGTTGTTTCTGTGTTGGCAGCGCTGTGTAGCGTTTTGCATTGGATCTCTGACTGCGCTTTCTTTGTAAGAGACTCTGTGGCTGGTTGGACTCGTTGTTGGAAGTTAATCGCCAGTAGTGTTAGGCAGTTTGAAGTTTGTTGCCAGCAGTGATGGAAGTACTGTTGGGTAGTTGGAAGTTAGTCGCCAGCAGTGATGGATGTTAGATGTGAGAAGTTGAGCATTGATGGAGGGTAGAGGTCTGAAGGTGTTAGCGTAGGCTAACGATCTGTACATATTAGACTTGGAGAATGAATGTTATTCATGATTATAAACCTTTGTACTTGATGTCAATGACGATTTTTATTCTTGTCTGAACTGGATGTCACATTATTAAGGTAAAAAAAAATACAATTTGGTTTGCAACAAAATCTTTCCTTTGCTAACCACATGTCTATTAGCAGTTAGTGGCTTTAGTAGTTAGAATCTTTTATTTAGCTGGCAGTATTGACGCTCGCTGTATTACAGTAGTTCGCATAATGAAGATTTTTGTGAGCTAAGTGCTTAATGAAATGTATAGGTTATTGTCAGGATTTCTTTTTAGCCAGGGCCATTCTTTCGAGTTAATTTGGTAGCAGTCAGATAGCGTTACCGTTGAATATTGAGAGTAATTAATGCCTTGTCTCCTGCGCTTTCAGTACACAAGGGGACCAACATGTTCTCATGCCAATTATTTTGGGAAAATTTTTGCAGGTGCTGAGGAAAGTAGATTGAGGAAGCCACTTTTCGGCCAGTCTTTTAATAAACGGGAGCGTATTCGCCTGAGCTTCAATAGGAGCATCCTTCCGCTGTTTCCTTTCCTTTCCTTGCTAAGCCATGGAGTGTCACTCGTGTAAAAAGAACTTTATCGCCCAGTAAACTTCAGATAGTTTACTCGCGTGAAATTAAAATAACGCAAAACTATATAACTTTACACCTCAGATCGGATTTTAGGTGCACAAAAGTTTCGCATGTTCTTCAGTATTACAACGACATGAGGTTCCCAGAACCCTGCTGACGATAACGGAGACACTTTACAACACGTTTCTTCGTTCTATATCACTTTATAAGCTACTTTTTCGCATCACATCTGATTTTACGTACGCGTTTTTAAATGCACATACACGGTAACTTTCTACCTCTGTGTCTCGTAAACGGATAAAGGCATCAAGAGAATTTTCAAGGTTGTTCGAGATCGGGTTCTTAGGAACATGTTGTAAAAAGTTCAGCCATTTGCTGCAACCGAATCGGCGACTCGGTTTGGTACCCAAAAACCACGTTTTTCGGATATTCTCAGGAACCGTTCGTGAAGTAAATGGTGCCTCTATGAGCTCCTTAAGGCGCAACCTGCCCACATCGAATAGAAAAAGATCCGACCGATTGGCTCCATATGCCAAAGCTAGAGGAAGTGTTTAACATTCCAACTTTCATCTTGTACTGTAGGATACTTACACTAAAACGATCCTTCTGTTTCCTAGCCCAAGGGCTATTCAAGACACCTGACCTCATCTTTCTACCACCAATAGAACGCGAAGTATGAGCCCTGGAAAAATCCTGTTTTTATTCGCTGCCTGCTGGAACGTATTAGGTAGAACATGCTGTCGCATTCGTGCCGATTCACCAGATTAAACAGCGGTTTTGTAACACAAACGGCCTACATTCGCCACGCGCTCGGGGCTTCTCGTACAAAAAGAAGTGCAGTAAGTGGGAAAACGCGAGAGCTAAGAGGAAGAGAAAATAACACAGTACATGTGTGGCCACTTGGCATAAACCTACATTCAGAGACTGGATCCGTGGCCGACTTCTTGCCCTATCTGCGTGGGAGCGGACGCGCTCGTGAGTGCAGTTATGCACGGACTCGGACGTATTTTTGACGCAAATGGGCAGACGCTCGTCGCCGGAGGTAGGACTCCATCATTTGCTCGCCGAAAGGCAGTTACGCGCGCCTCTTTGTACGATACAACCCGCCCACGCTGTGAGTAGCCGCTAACGGGCTGAGTCCGATGCGGGCACACTGCAGGGCCATTTTCAGCAACGTCATATTTTACGAGCGGACTTATTTGTCAGCCGGCGGGGCGGGCACCAAATTGTTAAGTTACAGCCCCAAATTGGCCCCGTAATGACGCATTAGCATAACGCTCGCGTTTCTCCAGCAATGGGAGGCAGGTTTCGGTTAGCCGTTCCGTTACGTCACGTTTGACACCCACGTCGTGTTGACAACTTCACAACACGCGTCTAGTGACTCCCGGCCTGCACGTGTTCACCGAGTGACTGTCTTGCCGCGCACGAAAATTTCCCACGGGAGACTGCGCTTTATCTGACGGTGCGATAACAGTACCTGTTTTCGTATAAAACATTCTTGGGTTACATGTCGCGTCAAATCTGGGTGAAATCTAGAGCTTTCCACGGAATCCTTCATCAACATCCTCGAGAACAACGGACTGTCAAGTCTGCTGTTGTAATCATTTATAGCCCATAGACGTGATTGATCAGCGTACGTCATCATTACGTCATGGCACCTGAGACTGTGTCCATGTCCCCACTGGTGTTACGAACATTCTCGTAGGAGCGTAAACATTTTCTATGGCGCTTCTCCCAAGGAGACCGTACGAACTTACCCTCAACGACTTGATTCTTATTGACAGGGTATATAGGACACGGCTAGGACTTCAACATACATAAACAAAAAACTGGTCAAATGGCTCTGAGCACTATGCGACTTAACTTCTGATGTCATCAGTCGCCTAGAACTTAGAACTAATTAAACCTAACTAACCTAAGGACATCACACACAACCATGCCCGAGGCAGGATTCGAACCTGCGACCGTATCGGTCACTCAGTTCCAGACTGTAGCGCCTAGAACTGCAAGGCCACTCCGGCCGGCGACATAAATAAGAAGACAGAACTCTCAACCGTTTTCGAGAAATTCGAGTTTGAAAATTTTAGGCGTTTGTACAAATTTTCTAGCCTATTTAATTTTGAAGAAGTCCGCAACCAAGCAAGTAGCCACCGAATTTTATAAGCATAAATACTTGGATCGTAATTCCAGCAACAGATTTATTATGACTGTGCAAATATTAATATTTAATAATTCATTTATTCTTTTCCTAATCTTTATCCCGAAAAGAGGAGAAAAATGTTTATAGTTGAGGAGGCTGGAAATAGAAAAGCGTACACGAGAAATTTCAATTGAACCATTATAGTAATTTTCTTCATATTATTGTATCCAGATTTGTGACAAGTATAATATGTGACCTATCAAGCACTGCACGAATAAGAATGATGGTAATCATAAAAACATGGAAAACAATCATTATTAAGACACACCGCACACCTACAGAACGCCGAATTTTCTCCACTGCATGGTTTCTTCAGTGTGTATATTGGGAAACAAATTTGGGTTTCTTTCGTAAACGGTCCTCGGTCGTCAAACGTTTTCGCGACGTACTACGCATATAAAACCGTATCACCGAATATAGCTCAGGGAAGAAGTGTACCGGCATCAATATTCTACCCAGAGACATCGCGCTAAACTAAGCGCTTCCTTGAGGTTACCGCGCCTAGAAATTTCATAATCACGCCTAAAATTTTCAAATTCGATTTTCTCGAAAACGGTTAAGGGCTGTTTCTTCCTGTTTACATATGTTGAAGGCCTCCAAACCCTATCGATGTGAAACAAATCAGTGAGCGGAAATTCACACGGTTTAGTTGTCAGCGACGAAAGCTCGCTTGTCATGCACTATTACGATTATAACAGTTGCTCCAGATGAAGTTATTCTCGCACATTCCAATTTCTACACTTCTTATTTAATAACTGAATCCCAATTGCAGAAGCGTGGGACGAGATTTAACCGCATCAGACATTATTCTGTGTTTATTTGTCAAAATGTATTCAGCCACTGCTGATTTCTCAGTTTCTCCATTTTTAGTGTGTTCCGCACAGCGGTCTGTAACGGTAGGGACAGAGATATTAACTTAGGGATCTCAAAGAAATAACTGCGAAAATGTTGAACCATCATGTAACGATGTATCTACTGCGCTTCTTTCTTTCTGTGATACTACATCTAATAAAATAAATAGGCTGCTGTGAAGAAGAGATGTAAGACCTATTTTCCGACCGACAGAGGAGATGGTGTGTCTCGTTAAGGGTAGCCTCGGTCTCAAGGTCTCTGAAATTTGTAAAAGTCCTTGCGAGTGCGGAAGCAACGATGTTGGTTATTTCCATCTGTTCGGTTACCCATTGCTACGCGGAATACCAGAGGCACATTGAAAGCTAATAACTTGAGAAATCAGCAGTTTCTGAGCACAATCTCACAAATAAACACGGAATAATGTTTGACGATACTAAAACCCTGACTCAAACTTCTACATGCTGGGACTGTGTTACCTGCAATGACAGCTCGTGCAAAATTTTACCAATCTACTACAACGTGGTGGCCTATAGCGTCTTGAATTACAAGGATAGTAATCGTAATTAAACTGAATATATTAATTTTACTTATACACTCCTGGAAATTGAAATAAGAACACCGTGAATTCATTGTCCCAGGAAGGGGAAACTTTATTGACACATTCCTGGCGTCAGATACATCACATGATCACACTGACAGAACCACAGGCACATAGACACAGGCAAAAGAGCATGCACAATGTCGGCACTAGTACAGTTTATATCCACCTTTCGCAGCAATGCAGGCTGCTATTCTCCCATGGAGACGATCGTAGAGATGCTGGACGTAGTCCTGTGGAACGGCTTGCCATGCCATTTCCACCAGGCGCCTCAGATGGACCAGCGTTCGTGCTGGACGTGCAGACCGCGTGAGACGACGCTTCATCCAGTCCCAAACATGCTCAATGGGGGACAGATCCAGAGATCTTGCTGGCCAGGGTAGTTGACTTACACCTTCTAGAGCACGTTGGGTGGCACGGGATACATGTGGACGTGCATTGTCCTGTTGGAACAGCAAGTTCCCTTGCCGGTCTAGGAATGGTAGAACGATGGGTTCGATGACGGTTTGGATGTACCGTGCACTATTCAGTGTCCCCTCGACGATCACCAGTGGTGTACGGCCAGTGTAGGAGATCGCTCCCCACACCATGATGCCGGGTGTTGGCCCTGTGTGCCTCGGTCGTATGCAGTCCTGATTGTGGCGCTCACCTGCACGGCGCCAAACACGCATACGACCATCATTGGCACCAAGGCAGAAGCGACTCTCATCGCTGAAGACGACACGTCTCCATTCGTCCCTCCATTCACGCCTGTCGCGACACCACTGGAGGCGGGCTGCACGATGTTGGGGCGTGAGCGGAAGACGGCCTAACGGTGTGCGGGACCGTAGCCCAGCTTCATGGAGACGGTTGCGAATGGTCCTCGCCGATACCCCAGGAGCAACAGTGTCCCTAATTTGCTGGGAAGTGGCGGTGCGGTCCCCTACGGCACTGCGTAGGATCCTACGGTCTTGGCGTGCATCCGTGCGTCGCTGCGGTCCGGTCCCAGGTCGACGGGAACGTGCACCTTCCGCCGACCACTGGCGACAACATCGATGTACTGTGGAGACCTCACGCCCCACGTGTTGAGCAATTCGGCGGTACGTCCACCCGGCCTCCCGCATGCCCACTATACGCCCTCGCTCAAAGTCCGTCAACTGCACATACGGTTCACGTCCACGCTGTCGCGGCATGCTACCAGTGTTAAAGACTGCGATGGAGCTCCGTATGCCACGGCAAACTGGCTGACACTGACGGCGGCGGTGCACAAATGCTGCGCAGCTAGCGCCATTCGACGGCCAACACCGCGGTTCCTGGTGTGTCCGCTGTGCCGTGCGTGTGATCATTGCTTGTACAGCCCTCTCGCAGTGTCCGGAGCAAGTATGGTGGGTCTGACACACCGGTGTCAATGTGTTCTTTTTTCCATTTCCAGGAGTGTATAAACTGAACTGTTTAAATATATTTAAATTTATTATTAATTGTTTAACTTTTTGAAGAATAAAATGAAATTTAAAAAATATTGGTAGCAGCAGGTATGGAACCAGAGTTTACGAATAGCCACTCATTGGGCTCACCGCTCGTCGCTCGCCCACGGGACCTTTACAGTAGCCGTTCCTCAAACAGCCTTGATACGCTACGGCTGTGTAAAAATTTACGCGCAGTTTCAAAGGAAAATACCGACCTGGTGCAGTGACCAGCGTAGTTCTCGTATTGAGAGAAGAGGTGTCATCGCATCAGAGCACACGCAGTCGAAAACAGACCCCTAGAACTTAGAACTACTTAAACCTAACTAACCTAAAGACACCACACACATCCATGCCCGAGGCAGGATTCGAACCTGCGACCGTAGCGGTCGCGCGGTTCCAGACTGTAGCGCCTAGAACCGCTCGGCCACTACGACCGGCATACTGCGCCCATTTTCTGAGTTGATCGTAGCACTGCCGACCATCATTTCAGCACTCAACACTGGTTTCTAGTTGTCTCGGAAAGAGCGCTACAAAACATACTTTTGTTTTTTTTTTTTGCGTGGCAGCATGCATTCTGAGAGAAATGAAGTAATTTCAGCGCGATTTCCGGCTCGCGTTCGAAGAGAAATGGTGTAATTTTAGTGTGATTTTCGGCTTTCTGTTCGAACAGAAATAGTATAATTTTAGTGCGATATTTACAGTGTACTGTAGCATATTATCACGTGATCGCAGATGTCCACTGGTTACCAGTATTACATAATCAGTAGAAACTGGAATTTGCGAGAACTTCAACTTGGAAAGCAGTTATAATCGTAGTAAAGTCAATCGGGGTAGCTTTATACCACTATTTACCGTTTTTTGAAAATACTGGACACGAAATAAATTACACATCACGACAGATATTGTAACATTTTATATGTATAGTTACTGAGTGCTTACAAAAGTGAAAATGTGTACCAACTATGCCCCATTACAGTAAAATTTCAGTTTTAATGCTGGTACAAAGTCATAATGTCATTTAGGATAACTTGGCTGTAGTGTGTGAAAACGAGTTCTCGACGCCAAGAACACCCGGAGAAATACACTGAATTGTCCTCGCTCCCACGACCGTGCGGGCAACGCCAGTAGAGACATGTATACTATGCCTAATAACATGGAACAATGATGCAACCCGGTCACAAGCCACCTCTAGACTATAAATTATTACCACAATAGCAGCCACGACAGTCAGCTGTTCTTGGCGAATGGACACTGTGCAGGAAGCAATAATGCATGCCTATCACTCACAAGCCATCTGGGGGCTATAAATTGTTACCACAACAGCAGCTACGACAGTCAGCTGTTCTAACGGATTTAATGGAGAACTCCGTCGAAAGCACGAGCTTTTACCCAAATTTGACACAACGAGTACACCGAGAGTGTTCATACAAGGATGCAGTCGCTAGAAACTTCGATCTAATAGCACCCATTTTTTGTAAAACCACAAACGTTATACTCTAATTTAAAGTAGCTGGCGTCCGACGTCTCGGCTTCGACGTAGCTATGTTGTCGCGACAAGAAGTGTGTAAGAGCAGCCATGGTTGCGTTCCGCTCTCTGCGAAGATTGAAAATCGTCTTAAAATCTCTATTTCCTACAAAAATCGCTAATAAAATCTTAAACTCACCTACGGCGTAAACCGCATAGTTTCCCCAAGCACGAGAAAAATATGTTCTTAGTTTTAATTACGGCTGTAGTTATTAAACAGATGAAATTTTCTCCCTGGGGGAAACAACTTCAAATTTATCACGCGTATTGAATTCACCGAAGCACGTGTTTCGTTGATTACCAAAACACGTTGCTCGGCATATGGAGATTTCCAAATTTTCGAACCACATTGTTTAAGCTTCCCAAAAAGACGTGTTTTTTACCGACATTTAACTTTTTAACACATATAAAATTTACCTTCTCAGTCTTCTACAAAAATAGTGTAAAGTTCCAAACTCACATATGCTACAGATCTCAATAGTGTCTTTAAGCACGTAAAGGAAATCTGTACTTAATGGAAGAGGCGTTCAACAACGAATGCAACTTTTTTTTTATCAAAACAGGTTGGTTTTATTCAGGATTCGCCAACGGCCTTGATCAACCAAGTTAAGCGCTGTCGGGATGGGCTAGCACTTGGATGGGTGACCATCCGGTCTGCCTAGCGCTGTTGGCAATCGGGGTGCACTTAGCCCTTGTGAGGCAAACTGAGGAGCTACTTGATTGAGAAGTGGCGGCTCCGGTCTCGGAAAATGACATACGGCCGGGAAAGCGGTGTGCTGACCACATGCCCCTCCTTATCCGCATCCAGTGACGCCTCTGGGCTGAGGGTGACACGGCGGCCAGTCGGTGCCTTTGGGCCTTCATGGCCTGAGAGGGAGGAGTTTAGTTTAGTTTATTCAGGATTCCAATACACCATTTTATTCCCCACTCTTTTGGGTACAAGACCCTATTTATCACCATAATCTCCGCTCAATGTGACGGCCTTAGCCACATTACTGCGAGTGACTGTACGCCCACATGATTCACTTCGCTAGTCGACCTCTGAGCCAAGTCTTGGTGCATCGATAACCTCCCCATCATGCACGTACTGCTTCCCACGGAGTGCATCCCTCATTGGGCCAGACAGGCGGAAATTGGAAGTTGCGAGATCGGGACTGTAGGGTGGATGAGGAAGAACAGTCCAATGAAGTTTCCTGAGGCGCTCTTGGGTGCGCAGACTTGTTTCATGCCTTTCTTTGTCATGGAGAAGAAGTAGTTCGTTTTCGTTTTTGTAGCAATGAACACGTTGTAGTCGTTTCTTCAATTTCCTGAGGGTAGCACAATACACGTCACATTTGATCGTTGCTCCATGATGGAGGACATCAAACACAATAACCTCTTCAGAGTCCCAGAAGACCGTCGCCATAAGTTTATCGGCTGTGGTGCCGCTTAGAACGTTTTCTTCGGAATAGAGATGGTTTGGCGACACTCTAAGGATTGCTGTTTTGTTTTCTGGCTCGAATTGATGAACCTATGTTTCATCACCTGTAATGATGTTCGACAAAAAAATTGTAACGGTTAGCGTCGTAAAACTGAAGCAATTCGGCACAAATGGTCCTTCGTTGCTCTTTATAGTCTTCTGTTAGGCAGTGAGGAACTCAGAAGACACCCACCTTCGAGTACGCCAATTGGTGGACGCGTGCGTCAGGTCTACCAGCAGACACATTTGGTTGAACAGCGAGATGTTTCATTGTGATCCGTCGATCACCTCGAATGAAAGTGTCCGCATGATCTAACATTGCAGGATTCATAGCTCTGTGCCGGCCGCTATGACCGACCGGTTCTAGGCGCTACAGTCCTGAACCGCACGACTGCTACGGTCGCAGGTTCGAATCCTGCCTCGGGCATGGATGTGTACGATGTCCTTAGGTTAGTTAGCTTTAAGTAGTTCTTAGTCCTAGGGGACTGATGACCTCAGATGTTAAGTCCCATAGTGCTCAGGGTCATTTGAACCATAGCTCTGTGCGTCTGGCTGGCACAAGGGACATTAACTTCACCTTTCCTTCATGTATCCCAGTACAAGATCCATGAGTATCATGGTTACACTTTGATGTGTGTTACACAGACCTGTCTCCAGTTCATACTATTTTATTGTGTACAAAAATATAAAAAACTTATAAACAATATAAACCAAAACAAAGGATTCTTAGGAGTCTTTCATTTAGGTTCCTTATGATTTATTATAAATTACAAATCCATATCTTCGAAGTCGGCGAAGTTGGAACGAGGAGACGAAATTTGCGCTCTGCCACAATTCCTAGATATATCCCAGATTAGGAGGTGTATCTAATACCCACATATATTTAACAATTGCGAACCATTGCTGGGTTCGCTAATCACACATAAACAAGTATATCTACAACGTGAACTGTGAAGTGGCCGATCTAAGAGAAGGTCTGTGGACTGCTAATCTGTTCAGGGTAAACAAGCGAATTAATAAATGTGCTCGTTAAAAAAGAGATTTACAACATAACCTCGAGTTAATCCGGAAACTGTTTACGCACTGTACATTTATAAACATTTCATTCAGCACTAGCATCCACTGACTGCTTGCATACCGGTACCGTCTGACACGCATCATTTCGTTGTGAATTTTCACGCTCTATCGTGACAGTAACAGATTCTCTACTCATTAAACCACGGGACAAACATGACGTCAGCCTTTAGTGATTTCCTTAAGACGATTTGTCTTCCATTTGCTGCTGCGTTTACAAATTAGGACGCTCTCCAAACTTAACAAGAGAACCTCCACGAGCTTCGTGAAAGATAACTGCTACTCTCTTCCGTGTGTTTGCATCCGCTTCAGCCCCTTAGTGACGTCAAGAGCCGTCAAGTTACGTTGTTTCCTATTCTTGGCTCTGCATGTAAAGGGACAGCCTCCCGTCTCATCAGCTATGGCAATATACGTACGTCTCCTGCCACCACTAGTTCCGTGTCTTTATATCGCTGTCGCTTTGCCAAGTTTCCTCGTTTCTATGCATCTGTTTGGTGTCTACCAGCGCGCATAGAACTCAGCAGGAATACAACTTGCAGTGTAATTCCTTCCTTCCCTTCTGAGCAATAAACCGGCAAAATTTACTTCGTAACTTACCGTCGTACTTGAAACACTACGAAACCACTGCAGCTGCACCGCCAAGGGCAGAGTTTTTGTAGCTCGTGTTCTTTTCCCGATGCCTTCGAGAAGGCCTGGCTAGCGACAATTACTTCCCTTTAAACACAGCTTACAACTGCTCGTAATAATCTCAATATTTATACTTTTAAACTCTTGGGAGCACTAATGTTCGGGCCGGCCGGAGTGGCCGAGCGGTTCTAGGCGCTACAGTCTGGAGCCGAGCGACCGCTACGGTCGCAGGTTCGAATCCTGCCTCGGGTATGGATGTGTATGATGGCCTTAGGTTAGTTAGGTTTAAGTTGTTCTAAGTACTAGGGGACTGATGATCTCAGCAGTTAGGTCCCATAGTGCTCAGAGCTATTTTGAACTAATGTCCGGTACTCTCCGATCTAAGCAGTGTCTATCATCAGCGTCGTACAATTAAAACAGACCACTTGCGTCCTCTTAGCAGATGGGGCACAGTGGGCAAGGAATCAATAATACTGATTGTTTATTCCGGTTATTGATTACAAAACTTTCACAGGCGATTAATTTCAGACCGTACTGACCAAATTATGAAGAAGGAATTCTGCTACCTTAGAAGCAAAACAACACAAGACGGGTCCGCAGCTCGTGGACTAGTGGCGACCGTTGCTGCCTCTGGATGACGGGGTCCTGGGTTCGGTTTCCTGCCGGGTTGGGGATTTTCTCTGCCCGGGGATTGGGTGTTTGTGTTGCCCTCATCATTTCATCATCATCATCGTTTGTTTGTCCACCTTTGGCACGGATAACAGCGGCGACGCGTCGTGGCATGGAAGCAGTGAGACCTCGGTGCGTCGCTGCACACAGAAATCACCGAATTCCCATAATTTCCGAGGAGGGGGGCGATGAGCTCTGATGCCAGATTCGATCACATCCCAGAAGTGTTCGATTGAGCTCAGATCTGGCGAGTTGGCTGGCCAGAACGTCAATTGGCATTCACCACTTCGTTCCTCGAATCACTCCACCACTCTCCTGGCCGTGTGGCATGGCGCATTATCTTGATGGAAAATGCCACTGCCGTAGGGAAACATGATCATCACGAAAGGGGTACGCGGGCTCCTTGTGGTACCTTCTATTAGCTTCGCTGGACCCGTGGATTCCCACATGAATGTTCCTCGGGGCATAGCGGAGCCGCTCCCAGGTGCCTCTGTCGAACAATACAGGTGTCAAGAAGCTGTTCCGCTGGTAGACGACAGATTTTCGCCCTCAAAAAATGGTTCAAATGGCTCTGAGCACTATGGGACTTAACATCTGAGGTCATCAGTCCCCTAGAACTTAGAACTACTTAAACGTAACTAACCTAAGGACATCACACACATCCATGCCCGAGGCAGGATTCGAACCTGCGACCGTAGCGGTCGCGCGGTTCCAGACTGAAGCGCCTAGAACCGCTCGGCCACACCGGCCGGCTTTGCATCCTCCCATCGGCATAGTGAAGAAGGTGTTGGAATTCATTATACCATGAAAAGCAGTGCCACTGCGCCAACGTCCAGTGCCGGTGGTCAGTCGTAGTTGCTGATGTCGTGGTGTTAAACACTGGCACGCGAATGGGTCGTCGACTGAGGAGACCCATTTTTAGGAGTGTTCGGTGCACTCTGTATTCAGATACACTTGTAGTCTGACCATCAACAAATTCTGATGTCAGTCTGGCCCCACAGTTCGCCGCATGTCCTGTCTTACCAATTTTCCCAGCCTAGGACGTTAGACATCTGTAATGAGGGGTGGCCGCCCAACCTCACGACGGCTGAACGTGGTTTCACCTGGGTTTCGCCACGTGCTGAAGACACGCACCATAACACTCTTCGAACATCCGACAAGTGCAGGTTTCGGAATGCTCGCGCTGAGCACCAGGGTCGTCACAATCTGCCCTCGGTCAGATAGATCGCGCGTCTTCCCACTCACGCACGGGCCGGCCGCTGTGGCCGAGCGGTTCTCGGCGCTTCAGTCCGGAACCACGCGGCTGCTACGGTCGCAGGTTCGAATCCTGCCTCGAGCATGGATGCGTGTGATGTCCTTAGTTTAGTTAGGTTTAAATAGTTCTAAGTCGAGGGGACTGATGACCTCAGATGTTAAGTCCCATAGTGCTTAGAGCCATTTGAACCATCTACGCACGGATAGCAGCTCACTGACACTACATGCACAGTGTGTGTGTCCTGACTAGCAGTCGTTCCTCGCCAGGCGATGCTGCTATCACCTGGACGGGTTTATATCGATACTAGGTCATTCGTCATAATGTTCTGGCTCATCAGTATACATACGTTGATTTTTTTAATACATATGGATTCCCTAACTGATGTAGTATCACATATTAACAGATTCTTCCTGTTCCACGGCTCGCAGCGTTCCCGGCATAAAAAAGTCAAATGTGCATGTGGCATAGTTGGCGATGAGTCCCCTTATGCAGAGTTGGACCGCCAGGTGCAAGTCTTTGACTTCACTTCGGCGACTTGTGTGTCGATGATCAGGAAATGATGATGAGAACAAAACACACACACACACACACACACACACACACGCAGTCCCCAGTGGAGAAAAATTCCCGATCCAGCGGGGAATGGAATCCGCGGCCCTGTGATAGAGACTCAGAGACGCTGACCACAAGTCTGCAAGGAACTAACATTCACCAGGTAAACGGTAACGTTACACCGCATTTACAGTAGGTTCGTATTATACTGAAACCACCAATAAAACCTTTTTGTAACGAATGTATTTGTTTATGGTGAAAGGCCTCATCGTACACGCCCCGTACGTTGCGCTGTCTCTATCAGAAAGCACAGTGTGAAAGTAACGAGTGTCCATGTCCTTTCTAGAGGGGCTATGAAACAGCAGACGTGAACTAAATAGACTGGCGTCTCATTCGATGGCTGTCGGCCAAGGAATTTAGCTTGGCACCCGGGCCATCCATCTATCATTTTGCACAAGTGCGTGTTTCCCTGCCCGTCACTCACTGCAGCCTGCGCTGTTCTTGTGAAACGCGAATCCCGTGCAGAATTTTGAGCTCACACAGCTGGCTGCTGATCATCTTGCCCGACAGCTACTTGAGCCCTGGTCTAAGTTCGCGACTCGCGAACGCGCTCTAACGAGACACTTACTAGGTGGAGATGACGAAACCTTCGTTTCTCTGGTCCGTGACGCTACCCGACTATAAATAACGCGCTACGAACATACTTGTGATCTTCTTATCGTTGTGTATAATGCAAAATCTTGATGAAAATGGTTTTCAGGCTTCAGTTTAGTACAGACGCTAACCACTCTGTGGCATAGTTTTACAAACTCGCCGCTATTTTCGTAAATCCGAGCTATATGTAGACCACTCAATGAATTGCACATAGACTGCTTCAGATAAAAACTGCTTCTTAAACTATAACCTAACATTCTACGTAATAAAACCCGGTCCATATATCGGGGGGGGGGGGGGGAGGAAACAAGAAGGGGCGCTTGCCCCCTCCTAAAATCCACGTACAGCTTCTACACTCATTAAAGAATTTTCTCGATTTTCAAGCAGTCATTGTCAGCGACTCGCTGAACTGGAGATTTAACATTGTCCACCTCGACAATAAATACTGCAGCTTTAGCAATCAGTACATTGAGTCTTCTTAGTTGCCACTCCGACCACGAGAAATTCTGCCAAATCCTTGGTGCATCTGCGGTTTCCGTACGGATCTGCGGTCAAGATGGGTACGAATCTTTACATAATTGAGCCGAAATAATGTCTTGAATCTTTTTTTCCGTCGCTTTCTCGAGATGCAGGGTGGAGCCGATCTGACACTCTGGCGCACGTATTCAGTTGCCGACTGCCAACTTATAAACATGACAGTACGTTATATACTCTAAGGCAAATACACGGCGCACCACGAAGGAAATATCCGAATGGGACGGAAATCTATAGATGCGATGTACTTGTACAGACAAACAAATGATTCAGCTGCCGAGAATTCTTCTGGGTTGTATGGCGGTGGTACAAGGAACTCTTCTATCCCTGACGATTCGTCCTAAGCTACGTTGGACATCTTCGGAGGTGCTCCTGGTTGTGCTGAGTCTTGCCCACTGACGAGTCGGACGTCGAAGAACGGCCTAAATACCGTGGAAAGTGGGCATGGTCTGAATTTCACGTGATAGCAGAGATAAACCTTGTCAAGGATAAAATATAACTATCGATCATAATACGTCAAAGATAAAAACTTCTCATCGATTCTGTGGCGCCACTGTCCATATACCGCTGAGTTTCATAGCTTCTTCTTTTCTCTTAAAATTATCTACATGTTTATATATTTCGATGGCTTCTCTATACAGCCGTGGATAATAGTTCGCCGTAGTACATAAAACTTCAGTATCCGAAAATTTCACTACGTGATCACCCGATTGAAGAGCTTGTTCCGCCACAGCTGACTTGTCTGTTTTCCCTAGTCGCCAATGGCTTTTATGTTCCTTCAACTGTGTATTCACACTTCTCTTTATAGTTTCAATGTAGACACTACCACATGTACACGGAATCTTGTATACACCTCTTGCAGACGGTGGGGGACAGTGGCGATACAGAATCGATGAGAAGTTTTTATCTTTGACGTACTATGATCGATAGTTATATTTTATCCTTGACGAGGTTTATGTCTGCTATCACGTGAAGTCATTAACTTCACCGCGACAGCAGCTTGCCATCCATAATTTCCATCCTCATCCTCCCGTTGACATATTTCGTAATACCTTCGATTACAAGCCAGCCGGAGTGGCCGTGCGGTTCTAGGCGCTACAGTCTGGAGCCGAGTGACCGCTTCGGTCGCAAGTTCGAATCCTGCCTCGGGCTTGGATGTGTATGATGTCCTTAGGTTAGTTAGGTTTAATTAGTTCTAAGTTCTAGGCGACTGATGACCTCAGAAGTTAAGTCTCATAGTGCTCAGAGCCAACCTTCGATTACAAGGTGGATGCTTGAGGGAGAGAAGCAAATAACGCTAGAGTACGTTTATGCTTCCTTGGCTGTTGCACCTGCAGATTCGATTTCCTCAGTTCTTGAGACATTCACAGATTCGTTCCCTCTAGTTCCCATGTGCCTTACCGAGCGAGTTGCCGCGATGGGAAGACACCGAAGTCCTTTTGGGGAGGATGACGGATCAAATCCCCGTCAGACCATCCGTATTTAATTGGGTTTTCCAAGATGTTCATAGCTCGCTTAAGCCGATTACGGGATGGTTCCTTTGAAGAGACATGAGCGACTTCTTTCCTCAACTCGAGCTTGTGTCCCGGCTCTCGTGACTTCGTCGTCGACGGCACGTCACACACTAATCTTCCTTCTTTTCTTCCCGTAGGCTCTGATACCCTACAAAATTCTTCTTTCCTCATCCGTTGCTGGTGGATAAGCGGGCCGAGTTTGACCTGGACGTGTCTCCTGGGTTCATACAGTGGATGACTTGAAGTGCCCGTCCACCTTTGCAACAAATGAGTAAACTGTGCGAACTTTGCGGCGAATAGCTGATGAGAAGGCTCTGAGGGAAAGAAGAGAGCAGCCAAAGTTGTCACTCGGTTCATGTATATCGTCACGTATTTAAGTGTGTCTAAAAAGAAGTAATAGCTGTTCATTTGAAAACATAATACGAACTACAATTCGTCGTGTACTCCCGTGAAACTGGAACACTGAATGGGTTTCGCAATAAACTAAGTGGCGTCCGATTCAAAATACTGGCGTCATTTCAGCTTTCAACGGAATGATGTGATATTATGAACTATTCCACTGATCCTAGCCATAGGCGCGTTTTAACACAGCAGCTGTTGCTCCTCTCGCATTCATTAGCACATTGTTATTTATGTGATCTACATGAAACATGTTGCGTGCAAGTTGAGGTATAGACTGTTTTGCATCACATGCCTCTGGTTATCGAACAATAACATACTACGGCTCAGAACTGTGACGCATCACGGTAATGTAGGAGTTTCTAGGAGCAGCTTGACCTTGTATCTTACAGAATTGTAGATAAAACTGTAAATCACAACTGATTTTGGTGTCATCACTAGTAAGTAACGTGGAATGTCAAAACTTTTCATTTATCGCCGTGAGAACCAGTAATGTTACACATGCACTCACATGCTACAAAATTTAGTTCATGTAATTCAGGAATTTCACCTTGGAGAAAATCTGGAAAGCTCAAGGTAATCTTATGGTGAAACGAAGTTGCCCCGCTGTATTACACTATCTGATTAAAAGTATAAAATGGTTCAAATGGCTCTAAGCACTATGGGACATAACATCTGAGGTCATCAGTCCCATAGACTTAGAAGCACCTAAACCTAACTAACCTAAGGACATCAAACACATCTATGTCCGAGGCAGGATTCGAACCCCGGACCGTAGCAGCAGCGCGGTTCCGGTCTGAAACGCCTCGAACCGCTAGGTCACAGAGGCCGGCTTAAAAGTATCCAGACGCCCCTAAGTAATACGGGAGGTGGACTCGCCAATATCAAAGCAGGCGGGGGAAATGTATGTCACTAGCGAGAAGCAGTATCAGCAGACTGGATCGATCAGGATAACTCAGTGATTTCGAGCTTTGACCAGTCACTGGACGCCTCCTGAGTAAAAAAAAAAAAAGAAAGAAAGAAAAATCAGGGATATTTCGACTCTCACAAACGGTCCAAGTCGACTCTAGAACGGAAATGCTAAGGAACAACGAACTAAAACAAGACCAGGCAGACCACATCTAGTGGCGGACAGCAACCGTCGAGCGTTGCTGAGAGTGATTGTAAAAAATCACATGAAATCAGAGGAAGGAATCACTCGTGAGCTCCAAAATGCTACCAGCAGTCCAGCTAGCACAGTAACTGCGCATAGTGTAATGTATCTCCCAAAAGATGATTGTGTAATACACTACTGGCCATTAAAACTGCTACACCAAGAAGAAATGCAGACGATAAACGGGTATTCATTGAACAAATATATTATACCAGAACTGACATGTGATTACATTTTCACGCAATTTGGGTGCACAGGTCCTGAGAAATCAGTACCCAGAGCAACCACCTCTGGCCGTAATAACGGCCTGGATACGCCAGGGCATTGAGTCAAACAGAGCTAGGATTGCGTGTACATGTACAGCTGCCCATGCAGCTTCAACACGATACCACAGTTCATCAACAGTAGTGACTGGCGTATTGTGACGAGCCGGTTCCAAGGCCACCATTGACCGGATGGAGTTTTCAATTGGTGAGATATCTGGAGAAAGTGCTGGCCAGGGCACCAGTCGAACATATTCTGTATCCAGAATGGTCCGTACAGGACCTGCAACATGCGGTCGTGCATTATCCTGCTGAAATGTAGGGTTTTTTGCAGGGATCGAATGAAGGGTAGAGCCACGGGTGGTAACACATCTGAAATGTAACGCCCACTGTTCAAAGTGCGTCAATGCGAACAAGAGGTGACCGAGACGAGTAACCAATGGCACCCCATACCATCACGCCGGGTGATACGCCAGTATGGCGATGACGAGTACACGATTGCAAAGTGCGTTCACCGCGATGTCGCCAAACACTGATGCGACCATCATGATGCTGTAAACAGAACCTGGATGCATCCGAAAAAATGACGTTTTGCCATTCGTGCACCCAGGTTCGTCGTTGAGTACACCATCGCAGGCGCTCCTTTCTGTGATGCTGCGTCAAGCGTAGCCGCAGCCATGGTCTCCGGGCTGATAGTCCATGCTGCTGCAAACGTCGTCTAACTGTTCGTGCAGATGGTTGTTGTCTTGCAAACGTCCCCAGCTGTTGACTCAGGGATCGAGACGTGGCTGCACGATCCGTTACAGCCATGCGGATAAGATGCTTGTCATCTCGACTGCTAGTGATACGTGGCCGTTGGGATCCAGCACGGCGTTCCTTATTACCCTCCTGAACCCACCGATTCCATATTCTGCTAACAGTCATTGGATCTCGACTAACGCGAGCAGCAATGTCGCGGTACGATAAACCGCAATCGCGATAGGCTACAATCCGACCTTTATCAAAGTCGGAAACGTGATGGTACGCATTTCTCCTCCTTACACGAGGCATCACGACAACGTTTCACCAGGCAACGCCGGTCAACTGCTGTTTGTGTATGAGAAATTGGTTGGAAACTTTCCTCATGTCAGCACGTTGTATGTGTCTTCACCGTCGCCAACCTTGTGTGAATGGTCTGAAAAGCTAATCATTTGCATATCGCAGCATCTTCTTCCTGTCGGTTAAATTTCGCGTCTGTAGCACGTCATCTTCGTGGTGTAGCAATTTTAATGGCCAGTTGTGTAAAAAGATTGAAATTGAACTTTAATCCTCTGAAAACTAATTTTTTGGAGGTGGGGCACATCACAGTGAACACAGCAGCAGCACATAAATAAATATAAATTAGAATTCTAATGTTAAATAATATTGAAACTCCTATTTCACCAAAGACGGCCCCATTACCTGTTGTATTTGGATTTCTTTGAGATTTTTTCTTTCTCCTTTTAAAAAAAGTCAGATGCAGAGACGTCACTGGGTAGCCGAAAAAGTTGGTGTCGGTGGACTGCGATAATATGAGGTACAGTGCAACAAATGATTTGCGCTACACAGAAACAGTAATCAGACTTCTTAATAAGAAATTTAGATTGCAAGGCTTGTATTGTAATGGCAGTGCGAATGTGATATCGTGCTGAAGGCGCGCGATCTCGAAACCAATCGCCTTCCAACGTAGTTAAATAGCTTAAAGACAAAAAAACTCTGCGTGCGTCATTATTAACCCTTACACGCCGGCGCTGTGATTGTTGCGTCGTGCGCTGTGGCTGAGCGCCAGTCCCGCCCGGCGGTGCCATCTGTACGACGAATTTTTCGGGCTGACCGCGGCGCTGCTCTGTCTTGCTTTCACACTCGTAGTGTTATCGCGATTATTGGACTTTATACTATATACAGGGTTATTACAAATGATTGAAGCGATTTCACAGCTCTACAATAACTTAATTATTTGAGATATTTTCACAATGCTTTGCACACACATACAAAAACTCAAAAAGTTTTTTTAGGCATTCACAAATGTTCGATATGTGCCCCTTTAGTGATTCGGCAGACATCAAGCCGATAATCAAGTTCCTCCCACACTCGGCGCAGCATGTCCCCATCAATGAGTTCGAAACGGTAAGGCTTCTGCTTTAGCCTTTTCCGTAAGGTTTTCCAAACCGTCGGCTGTGGTACGTTTAGCTCCCTGCTTGCTTTATTCGTCGACTTCTACGGGCTACGCGTGAAACTTGCCCGCATGCGTTCAACCGTTTCTTCGCTCACTGCAGGCCGACCCGTTGATTTCCCCTTACAGAGGCATGCAGAAGCTTTAAACTGCGCATACCATCGCCTAATGGAGTTAGCAGTTGGTGGATCTTTGTTGAACTTCGTCCTGAAGTGTCGTTGCACTGTTATGACTGACTGATGTGAGTGCATTTCAAGCACGACATATGCTTTCTCGGCTCCTGTCGCCATTTTGTCTCACTGCGCTCTCGAGCGCTCTGGCGGCAGAAACCTGAAGTGCGGCTTCAGCCGAACAAAACTTTATGAGTTTTTCTACGTATCTGTAGTGTGTCGTGACCATATGTCAATGAATGAAGCTACAGTGAATTTATGAAATCGCTTCAATCATTTGTAATAGCCCTGTACGAGGGTGAGTCAATTGAAAACCTTAATTTTGTAATAACAAATCGAAATTTCGCGCCGTTATCCTGTAAGTTGGTAAGCGTGCTACAAACAGCGTGCAGAATGGCCTGTAGGTGACAGCATACTGCAGATGCACACATACCGTCGCAGTATCAGTATAAAGATGGCCGCCCCACTTGCGACTTGCACCAGGGAAGAACAGCGTTCTGTTATTCGATTTTTGCGTAGTGAAGGTGTGAAACCTATTGAATTTCATCGACGAATGAAGGTTCAGTACGGTGATACATGTTTGTCACAGCAGCAAGTCTACGAATGGAGTAGGAGGTTTGCAAATGGTGTGACTTCAGTGGAAGATGCTCCTCGTCCAGGTCAGGCACAACGGGTTGTGTCTCCACAGAACATTGCAGCAGTTGAAGCCAAAGTGAAGGAAAACCGCAGAGTGACACTGGATGACATTGCAGCATGTTTACAGATTAGTCATGGGTCAACACACCACATTGTGCATGATGTGCTCCGGTTTCGCAAAGTGCCTGCAAGATGGGTGCCACGGCAGCTGACTCCTGAAACGAGAGAACGACGTGTTGATGCTTGTGAAGAACGTCTTTGGCGCTTTGAACGAGAAGATGATGGCTTCCTCGCAAGAATTGTTACTGGGGACGAATCCTGGGTTCACTTCCACCAACCGGAAACGAAGAGAGCGAGCAAGGAATGGCGCCATTCCTAATCACCAAACCCAAAGAAGTTTCGAACAGAACCATCAGCAGGGAAGGTTATGCTGACTCTCTTTTGGGACGAAAAAGGCGTCATTTTGGAGCAATACATGCCTAGAGGGACCACTGCCACCAGTGCATCATACACAGATCTCCTAAAAAATCATCTGCGGCCTGCAATCAAATCAAAGCGATGTGATCGCTATCAGCAGGTGTCCTTTTGCAACATGACAATGCAAGGCCCTATACTGCCCGTACAAAAGTTGCAACAATCACAGACCTGCATTTTGAGTGTCTTTCAGATGGCTCTGAGCACTATGGGACTTAATATCTGTGATCATCAGTCCCCTAGAACTTAAAACTACTTAAACCTAACTAACCTAAGGACATCACACACATCTATGCCCGAGGCAGGAGTCGAACCTGCAACCGTAGCAGTCGCGCGGTTCCGGACTGCGCGCCTAGAACCGCTAGACCACCGCGGCCGGCTGTGTCTTTCTCATCCACTATACTCACCAGACATCGCTCGAAGTGATTTCCATATGTTTGGACCACTCGAAGGCGCAATGGGAGGAAATAAGTTCCGTTCTAATGGAGAGGTACGCCACGCAGTGCCAAAAGGATTTTTTTCTAAAGGAATTTATGCACTTTGTAAACGCTGGATGACTTGCATTGAGCGTGGGGGAGATTATGTTGAAAAGTGATACAGATTTGTACCACTTCTGCACAATAAATTATATTTTTTTTAAATTTATGGTTTTCATTTCATTCATCCTCGTATTTCTACGGGAAAATATTTATGCAAATCACACATGTTTTTGATAGCTTGTACAAATAGTCATTGTCGTGAGGCTGTCCATTATTAGCGAAATGTAAAAACCGCAAGATATGTTGAAATCGGTCTGTAGGTAGCAGTTTAGAAAATATTGGTGTACGAATAATGGTGCATAGGTCAAACTTCCACACAACTCCACCGGCTGGGCTACACAGACCGCAGTCGACTACTGCTGCAGTCCACCGGCTGAGCGGCACATTCGCTCCCGACTTCTGCAGAAGTTAACCGTAGTGAAAGGGTTAAAGGAATGTGGACCACCTGCTTGCAAATAAAAACATAAATTAACTTATATAACATTATTATTATAGCAAAAATGTCAGAGAACAAGGAAATAAATCCTTACACGAAGACAGTCGCGAGAAAAAAGGGTTATAAGAAGGAGATTTAACTCCTTATGTTGTTTCAAAACTTAAGATGAGCGTAAATTAATCATAGATACATTTGCTAACACATAAACTCAGAATGACCGAATCGCTGACATTACGAATACAATCATTTGCTATAGTAGGGATTTAAAAAATATAGGGTGGAATGGTCGTGCACATCCTCATAACATACACATTTCTGTAGTTAGTGCTCAGAGATGCTTGAGGTGGCGTAAAGGGCGATGCCATTGGACAGCGGATGTGAGGAAACAAGTGGTCTGGAGTAGGAATCACGCTGTTACCTGTGCGATTGGGTTTGGCGAATGCCCGGAAAATGTTACCTGTCGTCAAGTGCAGCGCCGACAGCAAACTGCGGAGGAGGTGTTGTTACGGTATGCGTGTGGTTTTCGTGGTTTGGGTGTGGTTCCCTTATTGCGCTTAAGAAAACTGTGTGGAAGGATATGGTCACATTTACTGCACTGTGTTCTGCATAGAGAAGTGGAACAGTTCGGAGACGATGACAGTTTGGTTCAAATGGCTCTGAGCACTAAGGCACTTAACATCTGAGGTTATCAGTCACCTAGACTTAGAACTACTTAAACGTAACTAACCTAAGGACATACCACACAGCCAGCCGGTGTGGCCGAGCGGTTCTAGGCGCTTCAGTCGCTACGGTCGCAGGTCCGAATCCTGCCTCGGGCATGGATGTGTGTGATGTCCTTAGGTTAGTTAGGTTTAAGTAGTTTTAAGTTTTAATGGTCTGATGACCTCACATGTTAAGTCCCATAGAGCTCTGAGCCATTTGAACCATTTTTGAACATCACACACATCCATTGATTGACGACTCTATGGCGTGTTGTGTGCACCACGACCAATTAGTGGATAGAATTGGAAGGAAAATCAGCATTGGCAATTGGCCGTAAAAAAAAGTTACGGCCAATGCTGATTTTCCTTCCAATTCTACACAGATCCATGTCCGAGGCAGGATTCGAACCTGCGACCATAGCAGCAGCGCGGTTCCGGACTGAAGGGCCCAGAACCGCTCCGCCACCGCGGCCAGCGATGATAGTTCGTTTCAGCATGACGCTGAACCTTCTCATAAAGCAGCATCTGTGAGGGAATGGACTGTGGACAGTAACATTACTGAAATGAACTGGCCTGTCCAGAGTCACGACCTGAACCCAATAGAGCACCTCGGGACAAGTTAGAACGTTTGCTCCAAATTCCAGCGTCTAACATCATTACCTTCTCCATTTTAGGCTCTTGAGAAAGGGTGTGCTGCCATTCCGCCACAGACATTCAGACGCCTCACTAATGCGTCCCCAGCAGATACCAACCCGGCATTAAGTTGGAGAATGAGCAGATCCTATTTTAATTCGCACTATTAGGTGTCCGGATACTTTTAATCAAAAAGCGTACTGTCGCGTATTATTCAGTCGTATCTCGAGGCGTGGAGTCTGAGAACGAGGCAGGCAGAGCTTTATGGAGAGCGCCGCGTCGAGATGTGAACTCGCGCCTCCGCAGCCGCGGTCAACAACCCAACCGCGGCGCCGGCCTCCCGCCTCTCGCAGCTCCAGTTTACGACTTCCGCCCACGCCGCGCCACTCCACTCGACGGAGCCCCGCGGGCTCTCGCTGAGACCGCAATAGCGGCCGCCTCTCTAGCGCCGGCGGCAACTGCACCGCCGCCGCTAGGGCGCAACGGCACACACTGCGGCTGACACACCTGCCGAGATTGGCAAGGCGCTAGGCTGTGGTCACAGTGGCACCGTCAACAGTACCGAAATCGGCCGTGAAAGGTCGATCTTTTGACATTAGTACACCAGAAGGGTTAGGGCGTTTTTATCCCAGCAGTGCCGTCATCAAATGAAACAAGAAGTTTACTGTTACCAGTCACCGTTTATTTATCTCCACGACGCGTTTCAAAGGTTTAAACCCCCATCCTCAGTTGGATTTACAGTTGTTAAAGTGACATTTGTGTGTGTGTTGTCTTACGATTTTTTGGAGAAACTTGTGGCACTGTCTAGTGGAGAAACACAACACTAATTCAGAACATCGTTTTGGGTTTCTTTTGACAAAAAGTTTAACGTGTATCTAACGGTAAACATAAAATAAGTAAAATAAAGTACCTCCAGTGGTCACAGGTTCCTTTCACAGTCGTAACACATCACATGAATACTGTCATATTTTGTAAACAACTCGACCATTCGATGTGTCTATTCATATTGTATACTGTAGACTCAGCAGTATTTGGCTTGTAATGCGGCAACTAGGTATCCCCGCCGCTAGACAACGAAACCACCAAAAACTTTTAATATTTCGACTCTGAGTCAGAGGGTACGTAGTTGAGGGTCACCACCATCACATCTTTTATTTCTTTTGAAAGCCACCAATGTATACCGCCACAACGTAGTTTGGTAATTTGCCGATAGTCAGCGCTAGTCGCAAACATGGCGAGTTAGTTAGTTGGTTGCGTGTTCCATTGATCAATCGCATGGTACAGTAGCCGTTATGATGTGGAACGTGTCAAGTGCACAAGAAATGCACATATGAAACAAATTTTTTTAATATATATATATATATATATATATATATATATATATATATATATATATATATATTATAATACAGAGTTAAAGATTAATATTTCTATTATTTACCCCATTCTCTTAAATGGCACAAAATGCATATTCTATATTTATAGATTTATTTATTCCCATTCAAGAATTCATCTATGGTATAGAAGGAGTTGTCAAGGACATATGATTTCAATTTGTTTTTGAAGCTATCACTGCTGTCTGTCAGACACCTTATTTCATCTAGTAATTTTTGGAAAATTTTTATAGCAGCATATTTTACCCTTTACTGTGCCAAAGATAGGTTGAGCAAAAGGATAGTGTAAGTCTTTCTTTTTTCTGGTATTATAATCATGAATGTCTCTGTTGTTTTAAAACTGGTCCATGTTGTTGAGAACAAATTTCATTAGTGAGTAAGTGTACTGTGAGGCTGTTCTAATAAATCTCAATCTTTTAAAAAGCTGCCTACAAGATGTGCGGCTATGAACCCCACACATTATTCTAACCACTTTCTTTTGAGCAATGAATACTTTTTTGTCTAAATGTTGAGTTACCCCAAAACATTATTCCGTATGATATCAGAGAGTGAAAGTATGCGAAGTATGTTAGTTTACTAATTTCTATATCCTCAAAATTGGCAATTATTCCGATAGCAAAAGTTGCTGAACCTAGTCCCTTTAGGAGATCCAAAATATGAATTTCCGATTAAGATTCCCATCTATATGTACACCCAAAACCTTAGTATGCTCTACCTTGTCTACTGACTTCTGTTGATGTGTTATATTTATTGAAGGAATTGTACTTTTTGCAGCAGAAAATATGATGTACTGTGTTTTTTCAAACTTTAGAGCAAGCCAATTTGCAGAAAACCAATTAACGACTTTTCCAAAGAACTTATTTGTATCATTTTCAATTTGACTTTCTTCTACTGGATTAATTGTGATGCTTGTATCATCAGTGAATAGTGTCAGTTCAGCTTCCTGTTTCAGATAGGAAGGGAGGTCGTTCACATACATCAAGAACAGAAGGGGACCCATGATTGAACCCTCTGGAACACCTAATGTAATTTCACCCCAGTTAGATTAAGTGGCAAACTTATATAAATCACTTGACGCATATAAGGAAACTTTTTGCTTCCTGTTCTGTAGTATGACTTAAACCACTCATATGCTATTTCATTTATGCCATAGAATTGTAGTTTCTGTAACATAATGTCAGGTGCGGAGCGTGCTTTCTGTGTGTTGGAGTTCATGACATGGCCTCCCCGATCACCAGATCTCATTCCGTGTGGCTTTTTTCTGTGGGAACACCTTAAAGATCTGGTGTATGTACCGCCTCTACCACGTGATGTAGCAGAGCTCCGGGAGAGAATACGGGAAGCGACTGCCATAGTCGATGATGCCATGCTAGGATGGGTATGGCAAGAATTCCATTACCGTATTGATGTCTGCCGGGTCGCTCATGGTTCGCATACCGAATGTTTGTAAAAAAAAAAAAAAAAAACTTTCAGAGTTTCCCTTCAAAATTTAATATGTACGACATCTGCACAGTGTTTAGTTCTTGTGCAATAAATAATTGAAAGGGTTCCCGGACTTTATGTACACCCAGTATAGTTTATTTTCCCAACAAACCAACAGAAATCTAGCCAGTGATGTGTTGTGAATATTATTAAGTAGGAAACACATCCTAACATGGAGACAAAAACCGACGAAAATTTAGTTAGTGTAATAATTATAAATTAGCCCACCCGGCATTCCGCCCCGATACAGCTAGCATGCCTAGGAATAACACACTATCACACCGTCAAAAACAATGATCGCAGAATAGATGTTGATGAGATAGTGCTGGAGCACATAAACTTGCTCGTAAAATGCACACCAATGAATCCAGAATCAATGACATTTCTGTCACAGAAAAAAAATGTACGCAAGCAATAGGGTAAATGTTTTTGAACCCAGTCTGTCAATTGATTTTGTTGCAATGAGCCTCTGAAACTGACAGTCGTCAGTTGGTCTGAAGTTATTGTTATACCAATAGAAAACTAAATATTAATTTCAGGTTATTAGTTTACTATATCATAGAAATCAATTTAGGGTCCTCTGTCATATGTAATGCAAAGGCATCAGGCAGCCTCTAGAGTTTTCCTGCGTCACTATCCGGGTGATATCGAGCAGGGTGGCGCAATGGTTAGCACACTGGACTCGCATTCGGGAGGACATTCGGCCATCCAGATTAAGGTTTTCCGTTATTTCCCTAAACCGCTCCGGGAAAATGCCGGGATGCTCCTTTGAAAGGGCACGGCCTTTCTCCTTCCCCATGCTTGACACAATCCGAGCTTGTGCTCCGTCTCTAATGACATCAGTGTCGACGGGAAATTACATTCAATCTTCCTTTCCTTATTCGGGTAACTATATTATCAGTAGAGTTGTAAAACTACCGCAGGCTACTGTATACTATCACAAATAAGCGTGAAAGACTGTAGTTTTCCTAGTAGCCCTGGACACTTACGATCATAACTGAGTTACCTGTATGTTACGTGTGTTGCATACCTATCAGGCATTATCTCATTTCAATGTCTTTGTTTTAGGATGCAATCAGTGTCTTAGTAGATTCCTCTATAAACAGGAAACAGTGAACTGTCTAGAAAATAAGTGAGAATATATAAAGGACTGTGTAACCTAAGGAACTTTTTTGTTCTACATAGTTATCCTCCTGTTTGTTACTTACAAATAAACAGTATTTATAGCAAAATTGAAATTATCAATTTTAATTAAGGTTTTATTCGAAAATTGTTGATTTGTAATGTGAAACAGGGATGTTGTAGTAAAAATAAAAAGCAAAAGACATTTATATTACAGCTCTAGGAAACATAATTTCCTTAAAAAAATCAAAATTTTTAAAAAGCGCAAAACAAAAGCAGAGCAAATATCGCATCAATACTTTGCCGATTTATATAAAACATGTTTCCGTTAGTCATAACTACTTCATACTTGTAAATAATAACAGGCAAACTCTTTGATCATGATTAAGAACGTTCTACTGAGTACAAAATACAGCAATAATGACGTAGATCTTATGTTTGTGCATGTGAAGTGTACTTGCATCAGAAGTAACTACTTTGGTTACATAAAGGTGCAGAAGTTACGCGATCAAGTAATTGTTTATGTTTTGTGAGGATATAAAGTACACAATAGGCTAACACTGAAGTACGTGCTGTTCTAGTTATGTGAAAAACAAACAAACTAAAAACAAAGAGGAGTCGTTGACTCCGAGTTTGTCTCTCACAGATTCATTCATGTTTGTTTATTTATGTTTCTTTCCCTGTCAATGCTACCATTCTGTAGGTAATCCTACCATTTAACACGTCATTTATGTACTGTACCAAAACTATCGAACCGTACTTTTGGAAGACCGCACTCCTAGGAAGCAGCTATGTACGCAAGCTCTACAGAAACTCTTGTACTGTTAGCAGCTGTGCGAATACCCACCAGCTGGCGTCGATCAACAGGCGTGAGACGTAGTTTGTTTACGCTCCCTGCCGTAACACTGTGGAAACCTAACGAGGCTGAACGATGCTATGCTGTGTCATCCGGCTGTAACTGGGTCAAGGCGCGTTAGTCTTGGAACTCGAAACAGAAACTGATGTAAATTTCTGGCCATTCGCAGTTACAAAACTTCTGTTACGCAATACTTTGACCAGGTGACTGATCGCTTTCGGCCATGTCTATCTAGCGTCCTCTACATGTCATTTGTAACACGACTTAGAGAAACCGTTTATACAGCGTATATACGATAAATTTTTACAACGTACCACACTGGTGCCGAAATGGAATATCTGATACAGTAGTCCTGCGGTCTGTCATGCCAGGAAACAACCTCAAATAGACCTACAAAAGTTACCTAAGCCACAGTGCAGAGTTGTCGCTTGACAGCGTCCCGGATGTTTTCCATCAGCTTCAGATCAGGCGAATTAGGTTGCCAAGACATTAAGGTGAGTTCATAACCATGCTTCTCAAATCACTTTAGTGCAATTCTGGTCATGTGACACAGATAGTTATCCTGCTCGAAGATGCCGTCGATGTTGGGCAAGACACCATGCATGAAGGGATGGAGGTAACCCGCCATGGTGTTCACGTATTCCATAGCAGTCACTGTGCCTTCGGTTACCAGCATTGGCCCTCAGAAGCCCGTGGCAATGTCACCCATAGCGTCCGTGACACGGTTAGTGTTTCGAGCGGCCGTTCTGTGAGATGACAGAGTATCCACACACTGTCATCGACTTTCTGTAACAAGAAACATGATTCACTCAGAGAGACAACACGTTTCCATTTATACATCCTCCATTCTTGGTAATTACGTGCACACTTCAGTCGTAGTTAATGATTTCTTTGGGCGAGCATGAGGACAAGTAGGACTCGTCTGCTGCGCAGAACCATGCTCAACAATTTGCGCTGAACTGCACACGCCGCAACACTTTAGCTTCCACCAGCATTAAACTCTGTCGCCAGATCAGCTACAGATTCCAGCCTGTCCTGCTTTACGGAGTGGCCAAACCTCCGACCTTCACGTTCTATTACGAGAAGTGAACGCCCAACACCTTGTCGCCAACTCGTGGTCCCACCGTCCTTCAACCTCTTTCCATAGATGCACACGACAGCAGAACACCTACAGCCTATCAGCCTCACCGTTTCGGAGACTTTCGATCGTAGGAGCCAAGCTATAACAACCTGCCCCTTGAAGAAAGAGAAATTTCGACATCAGCTGCATTCCGGCACTAAAATAAATCCAATGACGCCAAGTGAAAATTTGTGCCCGACCAGGACTCGAACACGGATTTTTCGCTCATGGCGATAGGTAACCTTAACAACTACGGCTATCCGAGCACCCTTCCCGTCCCTCCCAAATTTCGGTATGTGACACACTACATAGCGTCTCCTGTCCATTACCATCATTTGCGCAAAGTGAAAATTTGTGGCGGACCAGGACTCAAACACGGATTTTTCGCTTATGATGAGAGGTAACCTTAACAACTTCGGCTATCCGAGCACGCTTCCTGTGTCACCCAAATTCCGGTATATGGCACACTACACGGTGTACCCTATCCATTACCCTTATTTGCTCACAACCTCACCTGATTTCCTGAAGAGGTCAAACGAAGAATACATCCGCACTGAAGGTATCATTATTTGCAGACAAGGAGCATACATTTGAGTGTGGGGTGACTGTACTTCTCCTGCACTCTTCATTCGACCTCTTGTGGGAACCAGATGAGGTAGCCAGTAGTGAGGACAACGGACAGGGGACACTAGGTATGTAGTGTGCCACTTTTGGGAATAAATATGCCCATTGTTAAATTCGCATATTATGTCAGCACATTTCACAATTTGAGGCCCGTTTATCATCTTTCATCTCTGCTTTGCTTATATACTTTCATTCCCGCGTCATGTCCTCGCAAAACAAAGCAAAACCATAGGCCTATATCTCTGACTTCGATCTGTTGTAGAATTTTAGAACATGTTTTTTGCTCGCGTATCATGTCATTTCTGAAAAACCCAGAGTCTACTCTGAAAGAATCAACATGGATTCCGGAAACAGCGATCGTGTGAGACCCAACTCGCTTTATTTGTTCATGAGACCCAGAAAATATTAGATACAGGCTCCCAGGTAGATGCCATTTTCCTTGACTTCCGGAAGGCGTTCGATACAGTTCCACACTGTCGCCTGATAAACAAAGTAAGAGCCTACGGAATATCAGACCAGCTGCGTGGCTGGATTGAAGAGTTTTTAGCAAACAGAACACAGCATGTTGTTCTCAATGGAGAGACGTCTACAGACGTTAAAGTAACCTCTGGCGTACCACAGGGGAGTGTTTGGGACCATTGTTTTTCACAATATATATAAATGACCTAGTAGGTAGTGTCGGAAGTTCCATGCGGCTTTTCGCGGATGATGCTGTAGTATACAGAGAAGTTGCAGCATTAGAAAATTGCAGCGAAATGCAGGAAGATCTGCAGGGGATAGGCACTTGGTGCAGGGAGTGGCAACTGACCCTTAACATAGACAAATGTAATGTATTGCGAATACATAGAAAGAAGGATCCTTTATTGTATGATTATATACTAGCAGAACAAACACTGGTAGCAGTTACTTCTGTAAAATATCTGGGAGTATGCGTGCGGAACGATTTGAAGTGGAATGATCATATAAAATTAATTGTTGGTAAGGCGGGTGCCAGGTTGAGATTCATTGGGAGAGTCCTTAGAAAATGTAGTCCATCAACAAAGGAGGTGGCTTACAAAACACTCGTTCGACCTATACTTGAGTATTGCTCATCAGTGTGGGATCCGTACCAGGTCGGATTGACAGAGGAGATAGAGAAGATCCAAAGAAGAGCGGCGCGTTTCATCACGGGGTTATTTGGTAACCGTGATTGCATTACGGAGATGTATAGCAAACTCAAGTGGCAGACTCTTCAAGAGAAGCGCTCTGCATGGCGGTGTAGCTTGCTGTCCAGGTATCGAGAGGGTGAGTTTCTAGATGAGGTATCGAATATATTGCTTCCCCCTACTTATACCTCCCGAGGAGATCACGAATGTAAAATTAGAGAGATTCGAGCGCGCACGGAGACTTTCCGGTAGTCGTTCTTCCCGCGAACCATACACGAGTGGAACAGGAAAGGGAGGTAATGACAGTCGCACGTAAAGTGCCCTCCGCCACACACCGTTGGTTGGCTTAGAGTATAAATGTAGATGTATTGTCTCGCAGTAGCCAGTGGTTTTGAAGTTTTCGCTCATCAGCGTGCAGGGGTGGACAAAAGTATGAAAACATGAAAAACATTACTATGCCTGGAATTCAGAACAGTTTTCAGTCGACTCAGAATGGATAAATTCAGGTCCTGTGTGGTTTACAGGTGAATACTGTGTCATTCTTCCTGCAAAATAGTGGCAAGTGCAGTTCAGGGAGATGGTGGATAGCGATCACACACCCTTCCCTCGAAAATAGACCACAAGGTCTCAATACCATTGAGATCCGGTGACGGCGGCGGACGAGAGAGACGCGACAGTTCACCCTAGTGCTTACAAAACCTCATCCTGGACGGTGTGAATTCTGTCAACAGGTGCGTTGTCGTCTTGGAACACAGCATCACATAGTGGAACAAACATTGTACCATGGGATGGACCTGATCAACCAAAAATGCCATATAGCCCCCTTGCTGTAGTGCAGCCTTGCAAAGTAATCATGGAGCCCAAGGAAGTCCACGATCTGGCTGCCCAAATAATTACCGAACCCTTGCCATGTTTCACTCGTGGGACGTAAACTCGGCCACACGTTGGATATAGTGTGTGAACCGTGATTCATTTTCAAAGAATGTTCTTAAGAATTTATTTTATTTACTGGCGATTCACCAAGAACATTAACACATTTAATCACACTATGTAAGCATGGAAGTAGTTGCCAGTGAGTAACTGATGAAATCATAACCAAATTCCTTTTAACAAATGGGAATTTTATTCACTTTAATAGTGCCTAAAAGCATTTTTTAAAAGAAACAGATTTAAAATTATAATCAGAAAGCACCTTCTAAATATCAAAGTTACAATTTATTCAGAGGCAGAAAGAAACAAGTTTTGACTATATGAGCTTTCGGGCAGAGAACCTTGTCACTCCCTTTTGACACGGCCGTAATTACGACCGCTCACAACAGCCTCTGAAAGACTACACTGGTGCAAATCTGCAACACACCAGATTACTTTAAACTAAGAGTTTTGACAATTTACACAAGCACACAAACTACGCACCCCCCGTAGGTGGGATGGAAATGGTACAAAACACTAACAATTAAAATTTTAACCTTGCCACCAAAGGTGCAACTTAATTTTAACTTCTAAGAAAAGTCTTACGTTGAAAGGGTGGCAACTTTATATACTAAAATGATCATTTAAATAAAAGTCCATGAAATGCAATCTTCTATAAAATTCTACAAGGTTGGTCAAACAATAGTTAAGATGCTCTACAGTACACAGATACCGCCTCTCAAGATCATAGGCAATAATATCAAAGTTTCCAAAGATCAAAACATATTTCAGGTATTAGGCCGTTACACTCCAAGCGATAAATTCATTAACACATCAAATCCGACAAACATGACAGAGGCAGCTACTAACGTACGGTAGGTTGATAGGGAGATTACCGAACAACCCGAACCGCAGGTTGCTCTAACCCGCCCCTATTCCACAAGAGAAAAACGGACCACCCAATTTATAAACAACCACCTTCCCCCGGGTGGGCAAACGGAGAAGAATGGTGGGACGACCCTAAAGCAAAACGGCTGGTGACCTCGCCAAGAAAACAAGTAGATTTAACAAGAGTAAATCAAACAACATGTCACCAATCACTTAACTTTTAATAAATTGCGCTTTCTCGAGAAGACCTGGTGCAGCACCCCCAAATCGCTCTCCCGAACCGTCCGCTGCCAGCCGCAGGAAGGCGTGCCGATCTCCCGTCTCACGGCCTCGCAGCTCATACCGGCCAGACTGATGTCATGGGTTGACTCCTGTTGCTCTCGTGTCGACCGCGAAGCCACTACCCCTCGCTATACGCCGTGGCCCACTGGACACACGTGCCGACCTCACATGCGCCGACGCTCAAGACGGACAAGTCATCTTGTGTCTCAGTGCGCTACCGACCAACCGATCGATCCAACCGCCAAAGACCATTGCCTGAGCAAGCTCGAGCAGACTGGCGGCCTAACGCGCAGACTCAGATGCAGGAACTAAGCCCCGACCGGGCGACCACTCGCTGAGTTCTCTTACTGGCCGAGTGGAAACAGATTCATTTGCCGGCTTTAAAGGCTGATCCGAACGACAGACAGACACTAACCGCCTAACAAATGCGGACGAGAGACAGACCCAGACTGACTCTCTGGCGAGCTCATAGCGCCCCTTAAATGCACATGAACAGGCAACCTTTCCCCTTTCCCACCAGAGGGAGGCACCAAAGCTGCGATTGCCATAGCGGCGCCACCGCTAGAAACGGAGGGCGACTGCTTCACACTACGCGCTGCGGCGCGCTCTTCAAAACAGCAATTTTTACCACGGCTCAACAACAAAATTGCCAAATAGCCCCTTGCAGTAGTGCAGCCTTGCAGAGTAACCAGGGAGCCCATGGAAGTCCGCGATCTGGCTTCCCAAATAATCACCGAACCCTTGCCATGTTTCACTCTTGGGACGTAAACTCGGACAGACGTTGGATATAGTGTGACCTAATAGCATTGTCGCATTGCTCCATAGTCCGGGTTTTATGGCTTCGGCACCACGTTTTCCTGTTGCGAGCATTTGTACCACTGATAAGTGGTTTTGGAATTCTTCGCCTTGCAATTCACAGTTCATGGAGCTCCGTTGATGTTGTTTGGTGCTGACAGGGTTGCCGAGTTTTGCAGTGACTTTTGCAGCTATTTTCCTCTTATTTTTCGTCTCAGTCCTCTTCAATGATTGTCTCTCACGATCACTCAACACACCCTTTCGTCCTCGTTACGACTTAACGGTTGATTTTTTTTCTGATTTTCCTATATGCGGTATAAATCTTCGATACGGTACCTTTTGGAACGCCGAACAGTTTGACTACCTTGGTTATGTAAGCAGCCACTATATGAGAACCAACAGTTTGACACTGTTCGAAATTTTGTACCTTCGCTATAATGCACTCACAACTACACGGACCATTGTTCTGATCAGGACTGACACTTGAAACGTATTACGGTCATTGTACAGCTGCCGTTTGTTATTAAATACAACAGCGAAACCTGCACGCTTGGCTAGCACCTGCATTTATGTTGATGCATGCAATTCTCGCAGTGGTCCCATATTTTCGTGCAACCCCTGTCGGCACAAATGTTAGCAAGCAGTATGATAATAAGTTATTGGCGTGGCAGTGTATAAATTACGCTGCTGTACTTTGCTTGCTTTTTGTTAATGCTCGGCTATTTCATGTTTTGTATAGTTCCTTTCTTGATGGGGTACGATGAATTAATTAACCGACCCCGCCAACCGCGAGCAATGCTCTTACATGACTTGTGGCAAAGGTATTAAGGTTGACCGCTCCAAGCTCTTGGCATCATTTATCAGTTCACCTGATGATAACAACGACATCTGTAGTCGAAATACTGTGCATGTTTGCTGCAATAATACAGGTTATTACAGTAAATCCCGACAATGTTAGTCCTCCGAAAGGAATTAAAAGTTTGACCGTGAGCTCACGCTTTCGAAGGAATCGTACTATGTTTCATTATCTGAAAGATTATGTTTTGACAGGAGACAGTATTTAAGTCAACGGGGATCGAACCAGTGTTATTCGAGTTGCAAAGTGAAACTGCAGTTTTGTAAATCAAAGGATCATCAGCCTAACTAGGCAAAATGTTTCCAGGTAAGTGTACTCTTAATCAAGAAAACCGACTACTGTATATGACAACTTTAAATTGCAGCCTGTTTCGTAATTCTGATACATGACAACAGCCCAGTCTAGCTAGTATTTGTAAAGTAACTATTCGCGAGCAACACAGATAAAAGCTTAAAATATTCTGGAAACAGACTATGGCTCACTAACGCATATTTTCTGTTTCAGAGCAAGAAAGATAATTTTCATTACACAGTACCACTTAATAAGGGAGGAGCACAGTTAATTTCGACATGAGGAGGCTTTAAAACTTTGCTGTGGAAAGACAGTAAAATATAAATATTTATCAAATTGTTATTCTCACTAATATCATTACTATTTGTTTTCGAGGAGAACACACAAGCGTTTGAACTATTTAGAATATAAGTGAAGCATAGGGAGCCTGAGTTTGTCACGATCCCACTAGTTTATAGCCAGTTATGTTTATCATAACACAGATGTCTCTAGAGTGATTACATCACTTCATAAAAACTATCCTGTAACAATTGCTGAAATACTTGTTGAACATTAAGTAGGGGCTCAGAGACTGCACTGTATGTTAACTAGACATAGTACAAACACTTCTGACCAGGCATAGTGAAGATGCATACACAAATGGAAATATTAGTATAAACGCGGTATTGCAAACGTGCAAAGTACAGAATATTTGTGTTAGCGTTTAAACTGTAATAACATATAAATATTTCTAATAATCATAACTCCATTCTATTACAACAGTACTGAACAAAGCTTTTGATTAGGATGAAGGTTGAATGACGTAATTAGGCCTTTTTCTTAGCAATTATTCTTTTGCAGTACTTACACTGAACATGTGGAGCTTTTCATATAAAGATTAATTACTTGAGAAAATTATTGCTCCACTAAACTGTAACGATTCTGTAGTTCCATAGAAACGGCCCAACGGCCTTGCAGCAATGGTAACACCGGTTCCCGTCGGGTTGCCGAAGTTAAGCGCTTTCGGTCCTGACTAGCACTTGTAAAGGTGACCATCCGTGGCCGCCGAGCGCTGCTGTCAAGCGGGGGTGCGCTCAACCCTTTTGAGGCCAACAGAGGAGCTACTTGCTTGAGAAGTAGCGGTTCCGGTCACGGAAACTGACAATGGCCGTGAGAGCGGTGTGCTGACCACGTGCCCCTCCACATCCGCTTCCCGTGATGCCTATCGGAAGGGGATGACACGGCGGTCGGTCGGTACCGTTGGGCCTTTCGAGGTTGGTTCAGACGGAGTTTACTTTTTTTAGTTCATTAGAAATCGGATACTCGAAATAGTTATAACACTAGGAATAGGAACTTGTCCAAGTGAAAAACCTAGGAATAAATCAGTGTTCTTGACACAAAATTGAAATTGAGTTACTTATTATTTGCAATTTAAGCAACTTATTAGTCCAGGCACATAAATACAATAATAAACTTTACTTCTAGTGAAGGTGGTGGTGGTAACACAAGTATGACGTCATCATACGTTATCCTGGCTCTTGATGATGTGAAATTGCTCTACAAATTGTCGTCTTGGCGCCGGAATTTTATGATTCAGAGCAAACCACTGACCTAATAGCCAATATACATCCACATCAGGCATAATTACCTCAATCTTGCCGCTACCCTTGCCTCCTTTAGCACTGAAGATGTTCACCGTTTGCTAGCCAAGCACCGACTATCTCTCTCACAAAGACTACTTACAGTATGAAACTTCCTGGCAGATTAAAACTGTGTGCCGGACCGAGACTCGAACTCGGGACCTTTGCCTTTCGCGGGCAAGTGCTCTACCAGCTGAGCAACCCAAGCACGACTCACGCCCCTCCTCACAGCTTTACTTCTGCCAGTACCTCGTCTCCTACCTTGCAAACTGTACAGAAGCTCTCCTGCGAACCTTCCAGAACTAGCACTCCTGAAAGAAAGGATATTGCGGAGACATGGCTGAGCCACAGCCTAGGGGATGTTTCCAGAATGAGAGTCGTGCTTGGGTAGCCCATTTGGTAGAGCACTTGCCCGCGAAAGGCAAAGGTCCCGAGTTCGAGTCTCGGTCCGGCACACAGTTTTAATCTGCCAGGAAGTTTCATATCAGCGCACACTCCGGTGCAGAGTGAATTCTCATTCTGGACTACTTTCAGTACTTCGCGCCAAGCCACCTTCCCCTTTCCCGCCTTCATAGGTCGTTACGGAGGCACTTCCCTCCGAGTTTTACATCTACATAACCAACGTAACCTAAGCATGAACAAATTTCTTACACAACGTTTTAACATATTCACATTATAAAAGAACATTATTGTTAAATAACTTTACAGAAAATAAGAACAGTTACTTACATATGTCATCAATCAAAGAACATAGTAATATAGATATTGCATTATACACAGGAAAACATGGAGCAAATACGATCAATATCGACCATAGGCGTTACACAATGATCCGGCATTTCTCTCGGGAAGTTTTGCTTCATTCGAAATATGAGACATTCCCATAAATCATTCCCAACAAATTTAGAGCCGATCCTTCAATAATCCCGAGACCAATTCCAGCCATTCCTATTCTCTGATCGATATATATGGCTTCATCACTACAGGCGAAACTGTCGCCATTAAAACGTAACAAGCAGGAAGGGCAGAATGAGGAACTGCCATGCTGTCCACCCCCACCCCCTCTCCGCCCTCAGAATACTCTATTGTGCCCTAACAGTTCCCTCGCTTCGCTCAGAGGTGAACTCCAATACGAGCAATGCTTTCTGGCGGGCTCCAGGTTGCGAGATAAATCCCCGTGACATTTATTCCTCGCGCTGCAGAAAAGGTCGCTCGCGAGGGAGTATAGGGCGCTGCGCGAGATGTCGGATCGTATTAATGCCTCAGGGCAGCCTTTGTGACCTGCTTACTGCTGGCAAGTGAAATGTTACACCGCCCACCTGGAAATCCTATAGTAGTGTGCCAATAGACGTGTGTACATTTTCTGCAGGTTCTGCTTCAGAGCTTTGATTAACTTTCAAAATGACGTCATGTGACAGGTTTAGCTGGCGTTAATTCTTTAATAAGCGACCGATTTTGATCAAAGACCATTTTCCAGCACGGCTTCGGTTACAATGCAATACAGTGACCTCAAAAATCAGCACAAAATCAAAACGTCAGCAGCAAATTATATATGGAGCAAACATGCCCATGATGTAGAATACGTTAGGGGAAGCTGCCCAAGTGGCAGAGACTTTTACAAGATCCCTATGAGCAGATTACAATAAAACTGTTTCGTGGTGAAATGTACGACATTAATACCAAAAACTCACAAAAATAAGTCATTTTAATACTATTAATTATGTATTTTTTAAAATGTTTATAAAGATAGTCTTCAACACTGATTCCGACGCTGGACGCACGGTACGAGAACCGAAACATTGCAAACGTTAACACAAAAAAATTAAAATGTAACAGTAATATTAAGGTTGTTATAAGCCTTCAAAATAACAGTTCATTGTTCATTTTTGAAACGTTCTCCTCCTGGAAGGCTAGTACAGTTGGCACACGGTAAGGGAAATTCGGAATTCCGCTTGACGAAACCTAGAAAATATAATTGTCTGCAGTTTTCTTGTTCCTGTTGAATTGAAACGTTCCGGTTAGCCATAAACTGATTTTTGTTTAGTTTAAAGGTAAGAAACAGTTGTCTAAATGCTTAAGATGTTTGAGTAGCTTATTTTCCAGTTCACCAGTGAAAGTGACTTCGCCAAGAAGGTAGCACTGTTGCACATTCTCCTCTTTTTAATGGGAGCAATACTTCTTCCTAATCAGCTCTTAGAGACCGAAATGTGTCCTTCTATTCCCCTGACGCTGCATTTTTCTGATAATACGCCATATACAGCTTTTTACGTTGTCTTTTCATACCATTTTGATTTCTGTAAAACTGCCATTCTCACAATAATCCCTGAAAAATCAAAGACAGCTTCAGTACGTTTGTCTGTGGAACTAGTTCTCTGTCTGGGTTGGACTCAAACGTTGTGTCAGAGACTGTAGGTTTTAGAAGACTTACTGCTATTCAAATGCAGATAACTAACAAAGGAACGCATTCTAGTTCTTAATTCACGCACATTACAATTGTTTCATTAACTCTACCAAAATAGGTTCTGAAATTCCCATGAGAAATATCTGCGAAGCGTTAGTAACAGTCCACATTCACTTAGAACGGATTTCTCACCATTGGGCAAAGGCAAAAGGAAAGTGGCATGAGAAACAACAAGTGGGTGTGTTGCCCTACAATTTCAGAACTGTGAGCTTCTGTCATCTAACATGCAAATTGGTAGACCAAACCAGTCCGGTGATGGAGCCTGAGAGGTGGTGAGCAAGCTCGATTAACGTTTACGTATTCTATGTCACATGAGCATGTTTACTCTTACACAGCTTCCTGTTGATTTTTTGCCATTGTTCTCCTTTTTTTAAATCATTGCATTCCAATAGCTCTTGTTGTTAACCCAAGCCGTACTTCAAAGTAGTCTTTGATCGGCACCGGCCACTTATTAAAGAATACTTTTAATAGCAGCTTAAGGATTTACATGTCATTTTTAAAGCATATGTGCATTTTCTTGGTTCTACAGGTTTAAAACGTCTAGCTACCTAGTATTACGAAAACGAATAGGCATTTATACGAGGGTAAGTCAAAGAAAAACCGTAAATGTATGACAAAACAGCGAAAAATGGCACCAGACGCCTGTACGTTGGTAAGCTTGTCCACAGCAATCGACGGATAATCAGTCGGTGGCTACGCCGAGCCTCTAGACCACTATATATGCGTCACGTTTAGAGTCAAAACCACTCGAAACGCTTCGTGGGTGTTAATAAAAATTTGAATGAGGCTAATGACTGTCTTAATTTATCTTTTATTATAAACAGCCACCGATTTGCATAGAACGGTCGTGTATCAGCGAAACAAAATCAGTCAAAAATCCTTATTATAATGTCTCCGATTGTTGCACAAACTCCGGGCGAACTACCAGATATTTGTAATATGCTGCCACAATATTTCGAACCAGAGTACTGTGGCTATCTTAATGTGAATACCGAACGCAAGACGACTAAAGAATTCTGTGTCGAAATATCGTGGCAGAAAGTTACAAACGTTCGGAGCTTCAGCCGAAATGTCATGGACATTCTATACGCCGGGAAAGCTTTAAATTTCACATGTTTCTGCTTTTACCGATACATATCTCCCTCCGTAGCTGAGTGCTCAGAGTGTCATGAAGAAGATGCTAGAAATTCATCTGTAAGGTTTTCCTACAATAAAGAAATATTAGTTATTTCATTACTACAAATAAACATTATGAAATGCGGCATCTATTTATGCAGAGGTAAAATTACAGCTCCGAATAGGGCTTAGTAGCGCTTCAAAATATATATAATGCGTTCTTCATTATAGCATCCAAAAAGCGAAAGACAGGAGCGACACAACTACTCAACGTAGCATCCCGTACGAAAAATATTACCATGAAATAACATAATCTCCTGCGAAACTAAAGAGAAAGACTACTGCCGCTGTATATATACGCAGGCATTGTATACCGTGGACAGAAAGAAAACGTCAGTGTATACCCAACAAATTTGAAATTAAGCTCCTGGAATCAGACGTTTATTCCATCGTATTCATCTTATTGTGTCCTATAAACAATATAAAATGTTGTGAGGGTGTGAAAAGAGAACTTCATATAGGCGTGGACTACAATTATAGAAAAAAATACGTCTTTGGTATCTGGGAGTGTCTGTCTCGAGTGAAAAATACTCATTTATAGGTTCAGAACCAGGCTTACGCAGGTACTGCTGCTCTTGGTACATAGACAAACGGAGACCATCCACTTCGTTCTACACCTATTTATGTGCATCACTTACTCGTGCCCAATATACAGCTGCTCGGGCTTCAGCAAAGACAATTTCCTCTGTTGCTTCGAATGTACTTTCACAGCTGTAAGCCATGAATTTATCACTGACATACCTCTCAGCTCAGGAGTGTCCGTTAGCACTACGACTTCTACCTGACCGTTATGCAACACACACTGTCCATCAGTTGTGCGGGCTGCCTATACGGCAGTGGACTGAGCTACGCGACCACTTCCATAGAGTAATGTTTGACAATAAAGATAATAATCAAACTGTTAATGGATTGAATAGTAAATTAAAGACTGAACGACTCTTACAGTTTTCTTTTGCATTGTGAGCTACATAAAGCTTGATTTACTTCTGATCTACATAACGTATTTTTTGAATGACAAGTGAATTGAAAGAGTGGATGCCGTAGGTGTTCTCACATCGAGTCAATTAGATCATACAAATACTGTCAGTATGTTCGAATGAACAAGAATAGCACCGAACCAGGAAAATAACAAGAAAAATATAACGTTCGGTGACTAGTTTTACTTATTTGTAATTATTTTTAGGAGAAACTCAATCTTTCCAGAATACTTTATGAATTGACTGGAGCTTTCATATCGTGAATTCTTTAAAAACTTGTGTTTTGATGCGCCGCCATTCACTCTAGGGTAGACAGACCATTACTATACGCACAATATAACTTGGCGCTTTTTCTAGGGCATGCTGGGAGCGTAAACACTATATCTTCGCCAAACACATGAGCTGCTGCTGCATGAGGACAGATATGTGGGAGGTAATGCCCCTCCTCCTCCTTGCCTCCTTGCAAGGCAGGCAGGACACTGGAATCAACATTGCGTTCACAATTCCTACTACAATGCTATATTGCTACTTTTTTTTTTAGTCATCAGTCTCCTGACTGGTTTGATACGGCCCGCCACGAATATTGCTACAATGTGCTGTATTGTTCCCTACCTCAGGTTGCATCGGCCAGAAAAAATCCATCCGACCTGAAGTGATCCGGCCTTCACCGATACCTTCGCAGCCATAAAAGTGCCAAGATATGTTCTGCATAGGATACCTATGTAGAAAACGTGTAGCGGAGAGCCTGTATGATTATGTAATAACTATCAGTAGTTCGCTTGGCTGCCACGAGGCTTCGACAGCTGAACAACATACGGAATAAAATCCACCTACTGGCAAAGCAGCAGCTTATGTCATTGCTAAAAGATGAATCAAAATCATATCACTTAAAATGCTATCATATGTAAGCTACCTAATTCTACACGGTGCAACAACTAACATTACGCCCTGCTTCTCTAGCTGTTTTTTATAGTTTACGTTGTCGTTGTTGTCATCAGTTAGAAGACTGGTTTGGCAAACCTTTGGCGAACCTGTACAATTTTTACCCCTTAGTTTACCCATACTGAGTATGAAGGGGCGATCTGTTTTTACTTTCTTAGGAGAAGAAAAACTTCTTAACCAAGATCGTAATAAAACACTATATTGTGGATAACTGGTTTAATAAACTATATTAATATCATCAGATCTTCGTTTAGGTTATTATAAAAATCTTGTGCCAGATGCACACAAAATCTTTGCATTAAATCTCCAGATGCAAACATATGACACAAATGATGTGTTGGCACTGCATCCTTATGATCATACATCGTGCCTACTAGGGCGCCTCAAGACTGTATGTCAGTTACCCCCACAACTATAGGAGGTTGCTGGTTCTTACTCCACAGTAATACTTTGGAGATAATAAGTAATATGTGTACCTAGTCTGGTTGAAATCGATTCAGAGGTTTACGAGGATTTTTTTTTATAGGCAGCTTTGCCCGCATACGCAGATGTCACATATATTTTAGATATATTTAAGAGCTTCAAAGATATTTGTACACATATTTCTCTTTTATGTCCAGTGAATTTCGCCCTAAAGTTTCAATTATTATGACATCATATCTCCTGAACTCTGCATTGTACAATGATATCATTTTGTAGGTACAATCAGGCCTTATGTGAATACCGTTTCTGAAATGTGTTGCGAATAGAGTTGGTAGTAAAGAAGTGATAAATCAAAATGTCATGGCTAGTGCGTCAGTTTCACACCATGAACAGTGAAAATGTAGTAGACGACAAACTTTATTTTCTTTCTTCATTTTATGGATAATGTCAGCGAGAAAAATTTCATAAAGGTTTGAAATTATGTGTAGAGTTTGTTGCAAGTCGCAAAGTCCTCTCATTCTTAGCTTCTGGACACACGCACGTCGTGGTCTACACTTCTTTCTCATCACCTCCGTACCTTTATAGGTATGTGATTCTTTCCCCACGGAAATTCTTCTCTGACGGTAAGTGATACGTGCATCAAGTTTGGTTGAAGCTGGTACTATGGTTTAGGAGCAGATATGTCGTGTACACCCATACATCGATTTTTATAGTACTAGTATGTATGGATTTCATGACGGTAGCAATTCTAGGCGACTTACCTTGCCCATCCCTTGCCGTTTCTGACAGAAATACAGGGTCATTCTAAACCTTAAAGCTTTCTTTTCTTCTATCTGAAATTTAGTTCCTTTTCCAAATTTCTCTTACGTTTCCTTTGCTGCTTCTTCAGTGTACAGATCGTAGGCTACCATCTTATCTCATCCCATTCTCTTTTATGTCCTTCGCCTCTCGTAATGGCGACCTGGTTTTTGAAGAAGTTGCGAATAACGATTACCTCCCTGTATTTTATGCTTGGACTTCAGCATTACAAACTTTGAAAATTAGCCTGACGAGTTACATCTTTATATACTCTGAGAATGTCTGCCCAATGGAGAAAACGAAAAGTTAAGAGCAGAAAGATGTGTCTCAGAGCACGGTCTAATACCAATTAAATGCAAAATCTCTGAAATTGTTAATACCGATAGTGAAAGCCTGCCTTTTGTGATCGAATGCTTGCATCGTCTGTTTGTGTTTGAGAAATTGATTGGAAACTTTCGTCATGTCAGCACGTTGTAGGTGTCGCCACCGGCGCCAACCTTGTGTGAATGCTCTGAAAAGCTAATCATTTGCATATCACAGCATCTTCTTCCTGTCGGTTAAATTTCGCGTCTGTAGCACTTCATCTTCGTGGTGTAGCAATTTTAATGGCCAGTAGTGTATTAAAGGCTATTGTTAATTAGATAAGAGATGATAAAACATGCTTGACCCAAAAAGACACATAGGAAAATTTTTATGTATCCTTGACATGGGAAACGGCATGTTCTTCACAGGGAAGAATTAAAAAAGACGAGGCACTCGCCGGAACTTAAGTCAAGTCTTGGTGGTGACTTAGCATCTATGTACCGCATTTTTAAAATGTGACTACGCCTATTCAGGCAGTTTTAGTTTTATTTCTAGACCATGCCCTCGTAGACATATTATAGAATCAGATATATCTTCTGGAGAAGGCTCAATTACTTGGGCTGAGAGCTCGCTAAAGGTTGGCTTCATTACCGCAATCCAAGCTGAATGTTTCTTATATATTAGATTACCACGGTTGCTGACTGGGCTGTAGTGCTGCAAGTACTAATTTAAATCAGCCTAGCATGTGAGTTTCTGGCCGGCCGGAGTGGCCGTGCGGTTCTAGGCGCTACAGTCTGGAGCCGAGCGACCGCTACGGTCGCAGGTTCGAATCCTGCCTCGGGCATGGATGTGTGTGATGTCCTTAGGTTAGTTAGGTTTAGTTCTAGGGGACTGATGACCTCAGAAGTTAAGTCCCGTCGTGCTCAGAGCCATGTGAACCACTTTTTGCAGGAGCTTGCTGTGGCTGTCGCTGGCGGCGCTGGGGGCGAGCCTGCTGGTGGCGGTGGGCGGCGCCGACTACTCGGACCTGCGCGGGCCCTACTGCGCGACGCGCGGCACGCGGGGCACGTGCTGCCCCAACCGCCAGGACGACTGCTCCGTGCCCATCCTGGGCACGCTCTGCTACTGCGACGACTTCTGCAACCGCACCAACTCGGAGGACTGCTGCCCCGACTACTGGTCCTTCTGCAAGGGCATCATCCCGCCGCCGGAGCCCGTCCGCGGTGAGTAAACACCTCTTCGTCTCGACCCACTACTCGTAACAAGTGAGTCTGCTGCAGGGCCCCTGCTGTTCTGACAAGGGAAGGACGGACTCAGCATACAGGAAAGTCAAAAAACCTTCGGTGAAATTAAATGCGAAGGTGGTAACATTGAGAGCGCAATGGGAATGTCATTGTTAAATGCAGAGGAGAGAGCGGATAGGTGAATTAGACTAGAGATTAGATTAGATTAATTATTCATTCCATAGACCCATAAAAGAGGGAATTCTCCTGGGTATGGAACATGTCAGATAAACACATTACAAAAATGTAATTACAAAAACTTGAGCTGCATTAATTTTAATGATCCTCAGTCAATTAACAGTAAAATTACGTACATGAATTAAATTTAAACTTCTAATATTTACAGGTTTAATATTTACATCTGCTTTCATTAAATCCATCGTTCAGACATTTGCTAGTTTCTTGGCTATTACAACCAAGTATTGTCAAAAATTAAAGTAAATTATTCATTTCAGTGATCCTCAGTTAAGAACAGTCAGATTATGTACAGGATTTAAAATTAAACTTCCACTATTTACAGACTTAAGACTTACATCTGCTTCCCATACATCCATCATTCACACAGTAGGTAGTTACTTGGCTGTTATAAGCAAGTATTGTCAAAAATTAAAGTATAATAAATTGGACAGTGTCTTGAAAGGAGGATATAAGATGAACATCAACAAAAGCAAAACGAGGATAATGGAATGTAGTCGAGTTAACTCGGGTGATGCTGAGGGAATTAGATTAGGAAATGAGACACTTAAAGTAGTAAAGGAGTTTTGCTATTTGGGAAGCAAAATTACTGATGATGGTCGAAGTAGAGAGGATATAAAATGTAGACTGGCAATGGCAAGAAAAGCGTTTCTGAAGAAGAAAAATTTGTTAACATCGAGTATAGATTTAAGTGTCAGCAAGTCGTTTCTGAAAGTATGAAGTATGGAGTGTAGCCATGTATGGAAGCCACGTATGGAAGTGAAACATGGACGATAAATAGTTTGCACAAGAAGAGAATACAAGCTTTCGAAATGTGGTGCTACAGAAGTATGCTGAAGATTAGATGGGTAGATCACATAACTAATGAGGAGGTATTGAACAGAATTGGGGAGAAGAGGAGTTTGTGGCACAACTTGACTAGAAGAAGGGATCCGTTGGTAGGACCTGTTCTGAGGCATCAAGGGATCACCAATTTAGTATTGGATGGCAGCGTGGAGGGTAAAAATCGTAGAGGGAGACCAAGAGATGAATACACTAAGCAGATTCAGAAGAATGTATGTTGCAGTAGGTACTGGGAGATGAAGAAGCTTGCACAGGATAGAGTAGCATGGAGAGCTGCATCAAACCAGTCTCAGGACTGAAGACCACAACAACAATAAATTGTCATTAAAATGGTCTACTGCACTTGTTGAGAAACTCGTGGATGGAATAGAAGGAGTTGGCGACCAAAAATTCTTTTACATTATGTTTAAATTGTGCCTTGTCTGAAACTAAACTCTTAATGGTTGCTGGTAGCTTATTGAAAATATGCGTTGCTGAATACTGGACTCCTTTCTGGGCAAGAGTAAGTGATTTTAAATCTTCATGTATATTGTTCTTATTCCTAGTATTGACCTAGTATTGATACAGTTAGTTGGAAAAAGAGAGGTATTATTTACAACAAACTTCATTAAGGAATAAATATACAGAGAAGCTGTGGTTAATATGCCAAATTCTTTGAACAGGTTTCGACATGATGTTCTTGGATTTACACTACTCATTACTCTTATTATACGCTTCTGTACTCTAAAAATATTTTTCTCTGTTTGTGGAGTTACCCCAAAATATACCATATGACATACTGGAGTGAAAATAAGTAAAATATGCCAGTTTTTTTACATTTATATCTCCTATGTCTGACATCATTCGCATTGCAAAGACAGACTTGTTTAGGCGCTTTAGCAGTTCGTTAGTATGTTGCTCCCAACTGAATTTATTATCAAGTTGTAATCCCAAGAATTTTACACTCTCAGCTTCTCCTATTTCCGTATCATATTTTATACACACACCAGAAGGAAATCTCTTGGAAGTTCTGAACTGCTTATAGTGGGTCCTTTCAAAGTTTAATGTCCGTGAATCGGCTATGAACCACTAAACCAGAGTAATTGACGGCCTCTGTGATGGGGAGTACTTGTCTGCTGACGTGACAGAAGGGTTGTGGAAAGGGGCCAAGATCAGTTACTGTTACTTACACAAGAACACACAACGTTTTTCCTCGAAAACCACTGCTAAGTTTTCTCTTTAAAACAACAAGGATCAATTCACGGCTGAGGGCCCAAGTAACTTCTCAATAATAAAGTTTAAATAATTTCCTTTAAAACGCAAGGATTTAGAGAAACGGCTGAAGGCCTTACTTAAGCAAAAACAAAATATCCTTAAATAATTCCCTTTAAGGCACCAGAATTTAGACAAACAGCTGAAGGCCTTACTTAAGTAAAATTAAAATATCTTCTCGACTAAAAAGCCCAAATAATATTTCAGATCAGCAAAGGAAATTCTTTAAAAGGCAAGCATTTACAAATCTCGGCTAAAATCCATATTAAGGAAAATTTTCATTAATTCCTCGCCTAAAAGCCCAATAATTTATCAACATAATAAAAGGCAACCTTTAAAGACAAGCATTTACACAGTAAAACAGAAAACCATCTTAAGAAAACTTGAAATATCTTGGCTTCGGAGATATTATCAGTTCGGGAACTGAGTATTGTGTTGTTTTCATCATCGTTTCATCATCAACGGCGCGCAAGTCGCGTCAAGTAAAGAGACTTGCAGCAGGTGGCTGAACGACGCCAGATGTGGTCTCTTGGTCAATAATGCCATACGATCATTTCATTTCATCAGAACATGATCTATCCTGTTGAAAACAGTACCTGCGTAACACAGAAATGCCGTAGACTTATGCGACACAATACTATTCTCATCAGTCAGCCGATGCACGGTTGGTCGATAGAGCAACGGGCGTCTGATCCGTTTTTATTATAGCCATTCTGCCGAAATGCGTTAACTCATCTGACAAACTTTCATGGTCTGAGATGATATGGGTCTTATGAACCAAGTTACGAAGTGCCCCTTCAGGCTGAGCTCGATGGTGACAACTGTCACTCTGAAGATACAAACATGTGGGCTGGCTTCCTATAAAAATTCCTCTTGACCAAGGAGCCATCCTTTCCCAGCTCGATAGCGAATATTCCCATGGGTTTAAGTGAGATCTAAGTAGCTGCAAATTGTCACTATTGTGAAACCAAATCTGAAAAGTATCGTCTACATGTCTAAAAAAAAGCATGCAGGTTTCAATGCTACCTATTCCAGGACAAATTCCGCGAAATTTTCCATGAAAATATTGACAATAGGTGACGCAGGGCACTCCAAAGTAACTCCGTCTGCCTGCTCATAGAACAGGCCACTGAATAAAACGGAAATGGAAATTAATACTGTCGTAACAGGTTAATTATTTCAGCACCAAACCTAATCCCAGTCTATCAAAACTAAACCGACACAGGAACGACAGTGACGAGAGAGATCAAATATCAGAGTCAGTCAAACGCAAAAGACATATGAAATCTGTCGAATTCCTACTCGGTAGCTCAACAGAATAGCAAGGTATTTTGCTATAAGGTGTATCGCATCGTCTTTATTACTGACAATAGTCGTAAGAGGAATTATTTATCACTTCTGAAGGCCATATAAACTACGAGGGATAGCATAATACGAGTTATTACATAGCGACAAGCAGCCTTCGGCAGTTATCGAAATAAATACCCAGCTAAATCCCTTTAAGTTTTTGAATATTTCATACATAGGAAGAAGCTAATGTTTCACGCCATGGTTGTAACAATGATTATCGACATTTTCTTTCCTTTCTTTTTCAGAATGTTACCATAACGGCCGGTATTATGTGTACGGGGAAACAGTGAAGATAAACTGCAATGAATGGTAAGTCCAAGTTGTCAAGTACGTTTGTATCTTATAAATGGTATTTCGTTGAATATATGTCTGCCATCTACGATTTCAGTTACAATAAACAAAAGTACTAACTAATGGCGAAATAGTTGCTTGACGTCAGAACAAGAACAGCTGTAGAAGGAAGCTCAGAGTTTCAGAGCAGTTCACATTGGTCTGGTTTGAATAACTCGTTTCGATGGCATTAACTTTCATTTCTGTTATTCTGTAGCTATACGTAAACGATCATTTGAAGCAAAAACGTTCTCGCATACGTATGCTCCATTTCAATCGGGTCCCAAGAGAAACACTTCTAACAAGGGAACCTCCCAATCGCACCCCTCTCAGATTTAATTATAAGTTGGCACAGTGGATAGCCCTTGAAAAACTGAACACAGATCAATCGAGAAAACAGGAAGAAGTTGTGTGGAACTATGTAAAAAATTAGTAAAATATACAAACTGAGTAGTCCATGCGAAGACATGCAACATCAAGGACACTGTCAGGCAAGGAGCGCCGTGGTCCCGTGGTTAGCAAGAGCAGCTACGGAACGAGAAGTCCTAGGTTCAAGTCTCCCTCGAGTGAAAAATTTAATTTTTTATTTTCAGTTTATGTGACAAACTCTTATGTTTTCTTCACTTTTTTGGGAGTGATTATCACATCCACAAGAAAACCTAAATCGGGCAAAGTAGAAGAATCTTTTCACCCATTCGTCAAGTGCAGAAGTTAGGTGGGTCGACAACATATTCCTGTCATGTGACGCACATGCCGTCACCAGTGTCGTATAGAATACATCAGACGTGTTTTCCCGTGGAGGAATCGGTTGACCTATGACCTTGCGATCAAATGTTTTCGGTTCCCATTGGTGAGGCACGTCATTTCGTCTACTAAACGCACGGTTTTGCGGTGCGGTCGCAAAACACAGACATTAAACTTATTGCAGTGAACAGAGACGTCAATGAACGAACGGACAGATCATAACTTTGCGAAAATAAAGAAAGTAAAATTTTCAGTCGAGGGAAGACTTCAACCAAGGACCTCTCGTTCTGTAGCTACTCACGCTAACCACGGGACCACGGCGCTCCTGAGCTCAGATTCTCCTTACGTTGCCTATGTTGCTCATGGACTACTCATTTTGTATATTTCCCTTACTTTTTTCATAGTTCCACACAACTTCTTCCTGTTTTCTCGATTGATCTGTGTTCAGTTTTTCAAGGCCTATCCACTGTGCCAACTTATAACTAAATCTGAGGGGGGTGCAATGGGGAGGTTCCCTTCTTTGTAGTTATCGTCGTCATTAAGCTGTTTTATTTTGTTAAGCATTTTATGTAAATTATTGTTTATTTATCAGGAATAAAATTGCAAGAGTTCCTAATATATTCCAATGCACACTTTCAGTGATTGAGAAACACACTTAGGGCTAAAGTTTAGATCAAGGCCAGCGCTAGTCACAGTGGTGTTTCTTACTGTCCATACGCTGTGGTGACGGAAGTCATGTGATGAAGATATGCACACATACAGATGGCAGTAGTGTCGTGTACCCGAGGTATAAAAGGGCAGTGCATTAGCAGAGCTGTCATTTGTACTCAGGTGATTCATGTGAAAAAGTTTCCGACGCGATTGTGGCCGCACGACGGGAATTAACAGGCTCCAAACGCGGACTGGTAGTTGAAGCTAGACGCATGGGACATTCCGTTTCGGAAATCGTAAGGGAATTCAGTATTCCGAGAACCACAGTATGAAGAGTTAGCCGAGAAAGTCAAATTTCAGGCTTTATCTCTCATAATGAACAACGCTGTGGCCAACGGCACTCACTTAACAACCAAGAGCAGCGGCGTTTGCGTTGAGCTGTCAGCAACAATCCGTGAAGTAACTGCAGAAATCAATGTTGGCCGTACGACAAATATATCTGTTAGGACAGTCCGGCGAAATGAAGCTTTAGTGGGCTATGACAGCAGACTACTGACCCAAGTACCTTTGCTAGCAGCACAACATTGCCTGCACCGCCGCTCCTGGGCTCATGACCATTTCGGTTTGACCTTAGACAACTGGAAAACCGTGTGCTGGTCAGATGAGTTCAGATTTCAGTTGGTAAGAGCTGATGGCAGGGTTCGAGAGTGGTGCAGACCACACGAAATCATGGACCCAAGTTGTCAACAAGCCACTGTGCAACCTGGTGGTGGCTCCATAACTGTGTCGGCTGTGTTTACATGGGACAGACTGGGTCCGCTGGTCCAACTGAACCGATCATGACAGGAAATGGCTATGTTCCGCTACTTGGAGACCATTCGCAGCCACTCATGGACTTGACGCTCCCAAACAACGATGTGATGTTACCAGGCCATAACTGTTTGTGATTCGGTTGAAGAACGTCCTGGACAATCGAGCGAATGATCTGGCCACCCAAATCGCCCGACATGAATCCCATCAAACTTTTATTGGACGTAGTCAATAGGTCAGCTCGTGCACAAATCGTGCGCCGCCAACATTTTCGCAGTAGTAGGTGGCTATAGAGACAGCATGGCTCAATATTTCTGCAGGAGGTTCCAACGACTTGTTGAGCCCATGCCGCGCCGAGTTGCTGCAGTACGACGGGCAAAAGGAGGTCCGTTTCGATATTAGGAGGTATCCCATGACTTTTCAGCTCAGTGTAGGTTAACAACGCGTCAGTTTCATGTAGCCAGTAGGATGAGACTTTAAGGTAACCAATCAGGTGTGAGAAAAGAGGCAATGAATTTCCAGTGCCGAAATTGAACCCATTCTCTTTTTCGCTTTTGTCACTAATACACTCCTGGAAATGGAAAAAAGAACACATTGACACCGGTGTGTCAGACCCACCATACTTGCTCCGGACACTGCGAGAGGGCTGTACAAGCAATGATCACACGCACGGCACAGCGGACACACCAGGAACCGCGGTGTTGGCCGTCGAATGGCGCTAGCTGCGCGGCAGTTGTGCACCGCCGCCGTCTGTGTCAGCCAGTTTGCCGTGGCATACGGAGCTCCATCGCAGTCTTTAACACTGGTAGCATGCCGCGACAGCGTGGACGTGAACCGTATGTGCAGTTGACGGACTTTGAGCGAGGGCGTATAGTGGGCATACGGGAGGCCGGGTCGACGTACCGCCGAATTGCTCAACACGTGGGGCGTGAGGTCTCCACAGTACATCGATGTTGTCGCCAGTGGTCGGCGGAAGGTGCACGTGCCCGTCGACCTGGGACCGGACCGCAGCGACGCACGGATGCACGCCAAGACCGTAGGATCCTACGCAGTGCCGTAGGGGACCGCATCGCCACTTCCCAGCAAATTAGGGACACTGTTGCTCCTGGGGTATCGGCGAGGACCATTCGCAACCGTCTCCATGAAGCTGGGCTACGGTCCCGCACACCGTTAGGCCGTCTTCCGCTCACGCCCCAACATCGTGCAGCCCGCCTCCAGTGGTGTCGCGACAGGCGTGAATGGAGGGACGAATGGAGACGTGTCGTCTTCAGCGATGAGAGTCGCTTCTGCCTTGGTGCCAATGACGGTCGTATGCGTGTTTGGCGCCGTGCAGGTGAGGGCCACAATCAGGACTGCATACGACCGAGGCACACAGGGCCAACACCCGGCCTCATGGTGTGGGGAGCGATCTCCTACACTGGCCGTACACCACTAGTGATCGTCGAGGGGACACTGAATAGTGCACGGTACATCCAAACCGTCATCGAACCCATCGTTCTACCATTCCTAGACCGGCAAGGGAACTTGCTGTTCCAACAGGACAATGCACGTTCGCACGTATCCCGTGCCACCCAACGTGCTCTAGAAGGTGTAAGTCAACTACCCTGGCCAGCAAGATCTCCGGATCTGTCCCCCATTGAGCATGTTTGGGACTGGATGAAGCGTCGTCTCACGCGATCTGCACGTCCAGCACGAACGCTGGTCCAACTGAGGCGCCAGGTGGAAATGGCATGGCAAGCCTTTCCACAGGACTACATCCAGCATCTCTACGATCGTCTCCATGGGAGAATAACAGCCTGCATTGCTGCGAAAGGTGGATATACACTGTACTAGTGCCGACATTGTGCATGCTCTGTTGCCTGTGTCTATGTGCCTGTGGTTCTGTCAGTGTGATCATGTGATGTATCTGACCCCAGGAATGTGTCAATAAAGTTTCCCCTTCCTGGGACAATGAATTCACGGTGTTCTTATTTCAATTTCCAGGAGTGTATTTCTCGTCGTTCCCTTACACAGCTCAAGGTTGTTCGTATTCGCAACTGCAAATACATTTCATGTATTTCATAACGGCTGAAGTCTCCGCAGTGCCTGTGAAATGCCTGGGCTAGCAGGACAGAGTGGATTGGGTTGTGGATAGGGGCCAAAATAAGTTGCTGTCAGTTGCACTCAACATTCAAACTTTATTCATCAACACACGGTATTACAACAAGGATGAAAAACACTCAAAACTTTAACCGACCTCCTTTGATTAACTTTATATCGGGTGAAGGCCACACTCAAATCCCCAAGACACAAGGCCTAAGCAAGAAATTCAAATACAAGGTTCTTCTGGAGGTTTCACCCAAGAATATTTTCTAACTCTTCAATCTAAACAGGCTGAAGGCCTTAGCAATTTACACTTAATAGAACTTGGCTGGGGGCCGCATATTAAGCAATAAGAAGAGTTTCAGTCAAAAGGTAGAAGGCCTTATTTTAAAACATTTCATGCAAAATTGCGCTGAAGGCCCCATACAAAAGCATAACAATCTTATGCCTTAAGGGCGAAACAAGAACATTAATTTAAGAGATATTAAGACTCGGCTGAAGGCCGTACATCAATAAATAATTTAACGGCTTAAGCCCTAGAAAGAAGAGTTTCAATTTTAAAAGGCAGAAGGCCGTATCTTAAAACATATTTTATAAAATTCGGCTGAAGGTCCCTATAAAGAATAACAATATCATGTCTTAAGGGCAAGACATGAATATTAATTTAAGAGATATTGATACTCGGCTGTAGCCAAATAACTAAAACCCAAACAGGGAAATTACTGTAACACACAAGGAACGGCGCTCAGAAGTTTGCACGGGTCGGACTGGGATTGTAACACTAACGCCCGTTTAGGTGAGACAGGCAGTCTGTTCAACGACTTCTTAATCTGAAGGCAACCCAACCGACAGACAGCCGACTGACCAATCAACAAAATCAGTTCCGCTCCACGCAACCAGCAAAACGACCACAAGATTTCAATACAACGACACACAGAATATTGGCGCCCAGAACGACCAACAACACCTCAGCTGTCGAACTACACGCCGCGCTGGTCAGCAACAACACGACGAGGAAAATACGCTGCCGAAAATTACGTCAACGACCAGGGCAGGTAACCGGAACATCAATGGCCACAAGGCAGAGGATACCACTGGTCAACTTCAATAACAGGGAATAAATGAAATTAAACTCCACAGGAAGACGTTTGGAATCTTGGCCGACTTGAATACACACACGTTGTTGCTCGTGGGAATGTCCCAAAAGCGACAACTAGGATCAAACGAAGAAATGTAAACTGTTGAGGCTCGATAGTAGGTAAAGTGAGGACTCAACTTTCATGTCGAAGATCGGTGGGCGACGAACTTCGTAGCACACGCAGCACCTCACACTCCAACCGCGCGAGCACGCCTCCAGTGACCTCGGTCAGAGTATGCGCGACAGAGACTTCCTTGCTGCTCCACGCCCCCCGACCGACTGGAAACTATAGCCGCCACACCAAAGATAGTACGGCAGTACTAGTATCGATACACGTTGCTGCTGCCACTCATGGAGAGGGCAGAAACATTATCGCGATAGCCGCAGGAGAAATAAAACCACAGGACTGTAATCAAGGTTTAACCCAAGACAAGTCTGACTCGAGCCAGCCACAGCTCAGCCTACTCCTTCGGATATACACGCATGCCCGAAGGAACATTGTATCGTTCTTCTTAACAATACAAGCACTGTAGTACTGTATTTTTCCGCTGATACCAGGCAGTGACTTTCAATTAAAACATTTCTACATCTACATCTACATCCATACTCCGTAAGCCACCTGACAGTGTGTGGCGGAGGGTACGTTGAGCAACTCTATCGGTTCTCCCTTCTATTCCAGTCTCGTATTGTTCGTGGAAAGAAGGATTGTCGGTATGCGTCTGTGTGGGCTCTAATCTCTCTGATTTTATCCTCATGGTCTCTTCGCGAGATATACGTAGGCGGGAGCAATATACTGCTTGACTCTTCGGTGAAGGTATGTTCTCGAAACTTTAACAAAAGCCCGTACCGAGCTACTGAGCGTCTCTCCTGCAAAGTCTTCCACTGGAGTTTATCTATCATCTCCGTAACGCTTTCGCGATTACTAAATGATCCTGTAACGAAGCGCGCTGCTCTCCGTTGGATCTTCTCTATATCTTCTATCAACCCTATCTGGTACGGATCCCACACTGCTGAGCAGTATTCAAGCAGTGGGCGAACAAGCGTACTGTAACCTACTTCCTTTGTTTTCGGATGTCCTCCCCTGTAGGAGAATTACATAATGTGTGTACGAGTACAGATCGTGACGTATGGAAGTTCGGGCCTGGCCGTGAGTCCTGTACGGATAGCCAAAGCGGTTAAATCGACCGCTCGCAGAAAACGGGAAATATGGGTTCGAGTCACAGTCTGGCACAAATTTTCACTCTCTTCATCCCCCTACACAGCTGATGGTTGTTCGTATTCGCAACGGCGAATACGTTTCATGTACATCGTTACTGGTCGTCAGATGCTTGTATTTGTGTGGTGTGCCTTCTTTAGCACATCTCGGAAAGAACAGACATCACACATATAATAATTCCAGTCTTCGCTTCGAATGATCGGTTTCGTTATCTCCGCGACCACTGAGGCTCTCCTGTAGGGACAGCCTGTAGAGAAGCGTAGCTTGTTGTGTCGGTGCCGTGATGTGGCGACCAGTGAGAGAGGATGTGTCCTGCTTGCAGTAAGTGCCAGTCGATGGGCGGCCGTCTGGAGCTGCTGTGCGAGCAGTCGCAGTGTCTCGTGGACCCCGAGATCATCCAGGGCGTCAACGCCGACACCTACCGGCTGGGCTGGCGCGCCAGCAACCACACGCCCTTCTGGGGACACCGCCTCACAGAGGGCATCTCGCTGCGACTCGGCACGCTGCAGCCGCAGAGGGCGGTGAGTACACCTGCTGAAACGCTTATGTGGCGCGTCGTAGCTCGAACGTCAAAATGTATCACGTATTTGCTGGAGACTGGAAAGAGGTCCAGCGTTAAAAACGATTTAGGCATGTTAGCAACATTGCTTACGCAACAATATACGAGGGGCGATTGAAAAGTCCGCGCAAAGTCCGAGAGATGGCCCCACCGGCGCGTATCGAGGTCATGTTTAGTTAGTAGCATCTTTGGAAAGAACGCACACCAAGTTTCAGTCATATTGGTCTATTTCTTTGAGTCTGGCATTCGTGTGAATCAAGGAAGTCGAGTGATTGTCAAAAAAATGGACGAAAAAGAACTTCGCTTGGTGATTAAACATTACCTTATGAAAGGCAAAACGCCTCAGGAGACTAAAGAGAAGCTTGATAAACATTACGGTGACTCGGCACCTTCGATTAGAATAGTTTGTAAGTGGTTTGAAAAGTTTCGGAGTGGCCATACTGGCAGAAGTGATGCACAACGTTATGGACGCCCTGTGTAGGTTACCACTCCAGAAATCATTGATAAAATCCGTGGTATGGTGATGCATGAAAGAAGAGTTAAGGTGCATGACATCGCTAGTGCTGTGGGCATCTCGAATGAAAGGGTACATAATATATTGCATAAACATTTGGACATGAGAAAGCTATCCGCAAGATGGGTCCCGCGATTGCTCACGCTTGACTAAAAAAACGGAATCGTGTGAAGTGTTGCAAGGATGGTTTGCAGCTGTTCAGGAAGAATCTGCAGGAATTTAAGCGTCGTTTCGTCACTGTGTATGAAACATGGATACATTACTATACTCCTGAGACCAAACAGCAATCCAAACAATGGGTTACCAAGGGAGAATCTGCACCAAAAAGGGCGAAGACCATTACTTTGGTCAGAAAGGTTATGGCGACTGACTTTTGGGATTCGCAAGGGATAATCCTCATCGAGTATCTGGAAAAGGGTAAATCTATTACAAGTGCGTATTATTCATCGTTATTGGACCGTTTGAAAACCGAGCTGCAAGAAAAACGCCGACGATTAGACCGCAAAAAAGTCATTTTCCATTATGACAATGCACCAGCACACACCTCAGAAGTTGAGGTCGCAAAATTAATGGAAACACGATTCCAACTCGTTTCACATCCCCCCTATTCTCCAGGCTGGGCTCCCTGGGACTACTATTTGTTCCCTAAGTTAATGGCTGGTGGGACAAAGATTTTGTTCAAACGAGGAGATGATTGCAGCAACTAATAGCTATTCTGCAGACTTGAACAATTCCTATTATTCCGAAGGGATCAAAAAATTAGAACAGCGTTGGACGAAGTGTATAAGTCTAAAAGGAGACTGTGTCGAAAAATAAAAAATGTTTACCTCAAAAACATCAGTAGTTTTTGTTTTTGCGCGGACTTTTCAAACGCCCCTCGTACGATATATGTGAGAAAAGCAACGAGAGTGATATTTTTTATCTCCCAAAGCTTTTTTTTTTTTCAATAACAATATTGTCCGCTTGAATGTGGTTCCCTTCGGCAGCTATACACCAGAGGAGTCGTTGTGCACAGTCCTGGCAGCAGCGCTGAAAGACTTCAATTTGTAGGGCCCTCAACATGGTGGTCACAATCTTTTTAATGTTTCCAGAGTTCCAAAATGATGTCCTTGTAAGACATTTTTTTCAATCTCGCGATAAGAAAATGTCACAAGGACTCAGTTCAGTTGAATAGTGGGGCTATGGAACAACAGAAATGCCTTTCTTAGGTCAAAAATTCCGTGATGGAAGTGGTCGCGTGATACGGGGTATTGTTGTGACACAGCCTCCTCTTGTCTGCATACGTCCAGTCTCACTAGAGTCACCCTTTTGCAAAGCCTTTCAAGGAAATCTTTGTAAAACACTTGGTTGAGAGTTTCTTGGGGAGGAATAATTTCACAAGAGCATGGACACATTCGACGTTTTCGTCAGTTTTGGAAGTTGAAGATCTCCTGAGCGAGTTTCATCTTCAACGTGTGCTCAAGCTTCCAAAAATGATCTGTGACGGCGAAAAACTTATGTTCTTGATAAAGAATGTTCCGCGTAGGCCCATTTCAATTTTTCAAAGGTCACACTCGCGATCCCCCAAGTTGATAGAATAACGTTGCTTTAAATTCCGCTCTACCATTTCCGTAACACACAACAAAAACACAACTTCAATGATGGCGCTCTCAAACAATCACGCGACGGTTTTACGAAACTGAAACTCGGACTGAGCACCTGGAAGTGATGAACCCACCGGTCTACAAAAGTGCAACAACTCAGCGCTGCCAGATCACTCACTGTGCTCTCAGTCTCAATACTTTTCCCACACACCTCGTATGCCGTAAACTGCATCACATCGTAAACGGGCCAGCAACTACATTTTTCACTGCAAACTTTTCAAAATGTGAGTGGTACTTTACTTTGAAGTATCACAATAACTACGAGCAATAACGAAAAGAAAACCAGCTCATTGTGAAGCTGTGGTTTGTGACTGCCAGATGCGAAATATACAGGATGGTCCATTGATCGTGACCGGGCCAAATATCTCACGAAATTAGCGTCAAACCAAAAAAAAACTAGAAAGAACGAAACTTGTCTAGCTTGAAGGGGGAAACCAGATGGCGCTATGGGTGGCTTGCTATATGACGCTGCAATAGGTCAAACGGATATCAACTGCGTTTTTTTAAATAGGAACCCCCATTTTTTATTAAATATTCGTGTAGTACGTAAAGAAATATGAATGATTTACTTGGACCACTTTTTTCGCTATGTGATAGATGGCGCTGTAATAGTCACAAACATATGGCTCACAATTTTAGACGAACAGTTGGTAACAGGTAGGTTTTTTAAATTAAAATACAGAACTTAGGTACGTTTGAATATTTTAATTCGGTTGTTCCAATATGATACATGTACCTTTGTGAACTTATCATTTCTGAGAAAGCATGCTTTTACAGTGTGATCACCTGTAAATACCACATTAATGCAATAAATGCTCAAAATGATGTCCGTCAACCTCAATGCATTTGGCGATACATGTAACGACAATCCTCTCAACAGCGAGTAGTTCGCCTTCCGTAATGTTCGGACACGGCAAATATACTTCAACTTTCCCCACAGAAAGAAATCCGGGGACGTCAGATCCGGTGAACATGCAGGCCATGATATGGTGCTTCGACGACCAAGCCACCTCTCATGAAATATGCTACTCAATACCGCTTCAACCGCATGCGAGCTATGTGCCGGACATCCATCATGTTGGAAGTACTTCGCCAATCTGTCATGCAGTGAAACATCTTGTAGTAACATGGGTAGAACATTACGTAGGAAATCAGTATACATTGCACGATTTAGATTGCCATCGATAAAACGGGAGCCAATTATCCTTCCTCCCATAATGCCGCACCATACATTAACCCGCCAAGGTCGCTGATGTTCCACTTGTCGCAGCCATCGTGGATTTTCCGTTGCCCAAAGGTCATTGTCCCGTAATTTCTCTTGTGACCAGTGGCAGAACTGTACATGACGTCCAAAGTCGTCGCCATGCAATTCCTGGTGCATAGAAATATTGTACGGGTGAAATCGATGTTGATGTAGCATTCTCAACACCGACGTTTTTTAGATTCCCGATTCTCGCGCAATTTGTCTGCTACTGATGTGCGGATTAGCCGCAACAGCAGCTAAAACACCTATTTGGGCATCATCATTTGTAGCAGGTTGTTGTTGACGTTTCACATATGGCTGAAGACCTCCTGTTTCCTTAAATAGCGTAACTATCCGGCGAACGGTCAGGACACTTGGATGATGTCGTCCAGGATACCGAGCAGTTGGCCCGTTGGGCATTTTGATCTCAATAGCCATACATCACAGAAGTTGCGAAGGAAAACATAGGTACAAAGAAGGTAGCTGCGAAGAAACCATGGGTAACAGAAGAAATACTTCAGTTGATTGAAGAAAGGAGGAAGTACAAACATGTTCTAGGAAAATCAGGAATACAGAAATACAAGTCGCTGAGGAATGAAATAAATAGGAAGTGCAGGGAAGCTAAGATGAAATGGCTGCAGGAAAAATGTGAAGACATCGAACAAGATATGATTGTCGGAAGGACAGACTCAGCATACAGGAAAGTCAAAACAACCTTTGGTGACATTAAAAGCAATGGTGGTAACATTAAGAGTGCAACGCCTCGCCTATCCCATCCGTCTCCCCTCTCCCACGCGGATCCTGTATGATCTCATCCCCTTCCCCCACCTCCTCCTCTTCCTTGAAAGGATACGGATCCTGTACACCTCCCGCAAACTCAATCCTCCTCAGCCGCTTGTCTCACCAATCCTCTCCCACCCCCGCCCGCTGCCGTGCCTGTATTCCCACGTCCCACCCGGTCTCCAACTCTCCAACTCTCCACCCTCCTTACCCTCTCCCAAGGTGGCTTCCGCCAGCTCCCCCTCCCTGATGATGTCCTCCTCCCCTCCATCTACCCCTCCTATCAACTTTGATCCTCCCCCCACTTCCTGTGTCCTTTCCTTTAGGCACCCTCCCTCCCTTCTCTTCCCTTCCCTTCTCTTTCCTTTCCCCCCCGTCCCCTCCCTCCTCCCCTCTTCCTCTGGGCTTCCTCTCCCCCTTCCTCCCTCCCCCTCTCTCCTCTGCCCATGGCATCTCTGCTCTCCCCTCTCCCTCTCCCATTCCCCTTCCTCCTCCTCCTCTCTTGGCAGGTCCCCGGACTCGCGCACGCTCAGTGAACATTCGCGCGCCGGAGATCATCGCCATTAGTGTTTCGTGTGTGTGCCTTCGTTTGTGTGTAGTGTTGTTCGCCGTCACGCCACTACCGTTCACGTGCCGTCGCCATCATCCATGTTATGTGCACCGTGTCACCTAGTGTTAGTGATGTTTCTCGTCCAGCGTGAACGGCTCCATGTTTTTTTCGATTTTTAGTGTCTACATTTTTTGCCCACCGTTTTGACTGTCTTCTCCATGCCACCTTTATGTACTACTTGTTGTCAAACTCACAGCTGAAGAGCGACGTATTGTGCTGCTGACAGCCCGCCTTTGTATAAGGTGTTTAAAATCACAATAAAGAAAAAAAAAAGTGGTGTTATATTCCCCCCCCCTTCCATCCTGTTTTCTCCCCACCTACCTTGTCTCTGCATCCCCTCTCCCCCCTCCCCCCCGAGTCCTTTCTTTTGTATACCCCTTCTCTGCCTTTCCCCACTCCCTGTCGTGTCTGCCCAACACCCACCCCCATCTTATGGGTCCTCGTCCTCCATCGCCTCCTTTCCCCCCTCCCTCCACTTCGTTTTTTCCTCTCCTTCCCCCTTTTCCTTCCCCGTCATCTGTCCAGTTCCCCCCATCTGCCCTCGGCTGTGGTATACCATATTTTGCCAATTTTTTACTGCAGTGTTCAAGTGAATGTTCAGTGTTGTTCACCTTTCCAAAGTGTAGCGAACAGAAACCATGCTGTCGCCGGGTGTAAATTTTATATCTCTTGCGAACAGAAACCAGACTGTCGCCGCGTTTTTTTAATTGTTTGTCTATTCTTTTACCTGTCTGCTTCATATGTATTTTATTAGCATCATCAACCCTTTGTTCTATGTTTTAAGTTCCACGATTTTCCGCCATTTTACCATTTAAGTCACCGGTTTTTGTCGCCTGGTTTTATTATTTATTATCTTCATCTTTTTAAAACAAATTCTGTTGGCTGAAGAGTGGCGTACTAAGCTGCTGCCAGCGTGACCCCTTTGGGGGGAATCGAAACTCAATAAAGAAAAAAAAAGTGGTGTTTTAGTCGGTGCACGAGCGATGGGACAGAGTATCTCCGAGGTAGAGCTGAAGTGGGAATTTTCCCGTACGACCATTTCACGACTGAACCGTGAGTATCAGGAATCCGGTAAAACATCAAATGTACGACATCGCTGCGGTTGGAAAAAGATCCTGTAAGAATGGGACCCACGACGACTGAAGAGAATCCTTCAACATGACAGAAGTGCAACCTTTCCAGAAGTTGCTACAGATTTCAATGCTCGGTCATCAACAAGTGTCAGCGCGCAAACCATTTCAACAAAACTCATCGATATGTGCTTTCGGAGGCGAAGACTCGGTAGTGTACCCTTCATGACTGCATGACACGCCCGCCTGGGGCTGTCAACTCCGACATTGGACTGTTGATGGCTGGAAACATGTTGCCTGGTTGGACGAGTCACGTCTCAAATTGTATCGAGTAGATGAACGTGTACGGGTATGGAGCCAACCACATGAATCCATGGAATCTGTATGTCTGCAGGGGACTGTTCGAGCTGGTAGAGGATCTGTAATGGTGTCGGGCGTGTGCAGTTAGTATAATATGAGACCGCTGATACATCTAGATACGGCTCTGGCAGGTGACACGTATTTAAGCATCCTGTCTGATCACCTGCATCCATTCATCTCCACTGTGCATTCCGCTGGACTTCGGCAATGATCTCCACCCCTTCGAACTCTTACGGATTTATGGACAGCCTTGCAGGATCCATGGTGCTTTTTTTTCCATTTTGTTCATTGTTGATCGTTGTGTGTGGTCGTTGCGAACGTCACGTAACATCCGTTCAAGTTCGTTGTTGATCCTTTCACTCAGTTTTTTTTTTTTTATTACAGAGGCGAACCAGCTCTCTGACCGAACATGCTGAGCTACCGTGCCGGCTGTTGTCAGTTCCCTCCAGCACTATTTCAGACATTAGTCGAGTCCGGTCAACGTGTTGCAGCACTTGTGAGTACTCGCAGGAGCCCTACACAGGAGCCCGGGACAATTCCTTATTATTGCTGCACCAAGGACTTGGTTATTCTCCAGTGAGTTGTCTGGAGTAGTAAGATACAGCATTCGTGGTGGTCATTTCAATTGGGCTGGAGATGTTTCTGAACCACACCCAATTCAGTGGCCACACCTAAATAGCAAAGTGTGCAGGAATCTGTTCTCCTGTAACACATGATCATGATCCCTTCTCTTTGAGCTATTAATCACATTTGTGACACATCCAAATAAAAATTTCCATTCACATACCTGTCTAAAAAAATATGGCCTGCTCAGCTTTTGTGATAACTTTCCAGCCCAAATCGTAACATTGGCTTCCTTTCCAATTGCTGCATATAGTGCGGATTTTCCTTAGACGAGATAACTACATTCCTGCAGTGTGTACTGTGATATACAGGGCTATTACTAATGATTGAAGCGATTTCATAAATTCACTGTAGCTCCATTCATTGACATATGGTCACGACACACTACAGATACGTAGAAAAACTCATAAAGTTTCGTTCGGCTGAAGCCGCACTTCAGGCTTCTGCAGCCAGAGCGCTCGAGAGCGCAGTGAGACAAAATGGCGACAGGAGCCGAGAAAGCGTATGTCGTGCTTGAAATGCACTCACATCAGTCAATCATAACAGTGCAACGGCACTTCAGGACGAAGTTCAACAGAGATCCACCAACTGCTAACTCCATTCGGCGATGGTATGCGCAGTTTAAAGCTTCTGGATGCCTCTGTAAGGGGAAATCAACGGGTCGGCCTGCAGTGAGCGAAGAAACGGTTGAACGCATGAGGGCAAGTTTCACGCGTAGCCCGCGGAAGTCGACGAATAAAGCAAGCAGGGAGCTAAACGTACCACAGCCGACGGTTTGGAAAATCTTACGGAAAAGGCTAAAGCAGAAGCATTTCTTAAACAGGAGATTGGAAAACCGATGGATCGGTCGTGGTGGAGATCATGATCAACACTTCATGTCATGGCCTCCACGCTCTCCCGACTTAACCCCATGCGATTTCTTTCTGTGGGGTTATGTGAAAGATTCCGTGTTTAAACCTCCTCTACCAGGAAACGTGCCAGAACTGCGAGCTCGAATCAACGATGCTTTCGAACTCATTGATGGGGACATGCTGCGCCGAGTGTGGGAGGAACTTGATTATCGGCTTGATGTCTGCCGAATCACTAAAGGGGCACATATCGAACATTTGTGAATGCCTAAAAAAACTTTTTGAGTTTTTGTATGTGTGTGCAAAGCATTGTGAAAATATCTCAAATAATAAAGTTATTGTAGAGCTGTGAAATCGCTTCAATCATTTGTAATAAGCCTGTATAACACATTCATCAGAAGATACAGGTGTACCACTTTCATTGGCTCTTCTGTGTATTTAGTCGCTGGACGAGAGCTGTGTGTTTTACTATGTTACGTTGCGAGCTTTTCGCAGACAGTGGAACCAGTGTGGCGAGCGGCTGGGCGTGTTGCAGGTGATGCGCATGCGGCCGGTGAAGCGCGTGCTGGACCCGTCGCGGCTGCCTCGCAGCTTCGACGCGCGCTCCAAGTGGCCGGGCATGCTGAGCAGCGTGCGAGACCAGGGCTGGTGCGGCGCGTCCTGGGCCATCTCGACGGCGGACGTCGCCTCGGACCGCTTCCACATCATGTCCAAGGGCACCGAGCCCGTCACGCTGTCCGCCGGCCACCTGCTCGAGTGCAACAGCCGCGGCCAGCGCGGCTGCCAAGGCGGCAACCTCGACCGCGCCTGGCTCTTCATGCGCAAGTTCGGGTCAGTACCGACACGCACGCACACACACACACACACACACGAGCGCGCGCACGCACCACCGTCTACGCAGTATCTAGGATCCCTAGGTAAAAAAAAAAGTGTCAATTCCTGAAGGACTAAACTGCTGAGGTCATTGGTCCCTAGCCGGCCGCTGTGACCGAGCGGTTCTAGGCGCTTCAGTCCGGAACCGCGCTGCTGCTACGGTCGCACGTTCGAATCCTGCCTCGGGCATGGATGTGTGTGTCCTCAGGTTAGTTAGGTTTAAGTGGTTCTAAGTCTAGGGGACTGATGATGGCTCAAATGGCTCTGAGCACTATGGGACTTAACATCTGAGGTCATCAGTGCCCTAGAACTTAGAACTACTTAAAACTAACTAACTTAAGACCATCACACACATCCATGCCCGAGGTAGGATCCCAACCTGCGACCGTATCGGTCGCGCGGTTCCAGACTGAAGCGCCTATAACCGCTTTTTTTTTTTCTTTATTGATTTTCAATTCCCCCCGAAGGGGGCGGGCTGGCAGCAGCTTACTACGCTGCTCTACAGCCTACAGACTTTTTTTAAAAAAAAAAGGAAGAAGAAAGAAACAAGGAAAACCAGGCGCTAAAATGGTGATTTAATGTGTAAGATGGAGTAAAAATGCGGAAAGTTAAAACAGAAAGCAAAAGGGGTTGGCAATTTTGATAAAATATACAGGAATCAGACAAGTAGCATAGTAGACACACAATTAAAAAACATGGCGACAGTCTGGGTTCTGTTCGCAAGAGATAAAAAAAATCACACCCAGCGACAGTATGATGGCTGTTCGCTACACTTCCCAAAAGACACAACACGGAACACTCACTGGAAAAACACACCGTAAAACACTGCACGAAAATGGCGGCACAAATATGGCACTCCCGATCCAAAGGCAGATGGGGGGGGGGGAATGGAGGAGGGGGAAAAACAAGGAGGGAGGAGAGGAAAAAACGAAAAGGGGGGGAACCAAGGAGGGAGAGGATTAATAAAGGGGGAGAAGGGCAGACGCGAGAGGGAATGAGAGGAGGCAGAGGAGGGAAATGTAAAAGGACTCGGGGGAGAGAAGGGGGCAAAGAGAGGGGAGGTGGGGAAGAAAGGAGATGGAAGGGGGGGAGAGGGAGCCCGGGAAAAGGACAGAGGAAAGGAGGGGGAGTGAGGATCAGAGTTGATAGGAGGGATAAATGGAGGGAGAGAGGGCATCATCTGGGAGGGGGAGTTGATGGAAGCCACCTTGGGAAAGGAGATGTAGGGTGTAGAGATGGAGGTTAGGGAGGACACAATGGTGAAGACGTGGCAGGGGGCGGGGATCGGAGAGGAGAGGAGCAACCAGGTGGTGAGGGGGTTCAAGACGGCGGGAGGTGTAGAGGATGCAGATATGTTCGAGGAATAGGAGCAGATGGGGGAAAGGAATGAGATCATAGAGAATCCGCGTGGGGGACGGGAGGCGTATATGGAAGGCGAGGCAGAGTGCATGACGCTCAAGGATCTGGAGGGACTTATAGAATTTGGGGGGGGCAGATATCCAGGCAGGACTGCCATAACATAGGATGGGACGGATTAAGGATTTGTAGGTGTGGAGGATGGTAGAGGGGTGCAACCCCCATGTCCGGCCAGAGAGGAGTTTGAGGAGTCGGAGGCGGTTGTGGGCTTTGGCTATAACCGCTCGTCCACACCAGGCGGCGGGACTGATTACCTCAGATGGTAAGTCCCATAGTGCTTAGAGCCATTTTTCATCGGTCGCTAGGCGCTACAGTCTGGAACTGCGCGACCGCTACGGTCGCATGTTCGAATCCTGCCTCGGGCATGGATGTGTGTGATGTCGTTAGGTTAGTTAGGTTTAAGTAGTTCTAAGTTCTAGGGCACTGATGACCTCAGATGTTAAGTCCCATAGTGCTCAGAGCCATCATCGGTCCCTAGACTTACACACTACTCAAACTAACTTAAACTAACTTATGCTAAGAACAACACACACACACCCATGCCCAACGGAGGACTCGGACCTCCGGCGGGAGGGGCGCGCAATCCGTGACATGGCGCCTCAAACCGCGCGGCCCGCATTTTTCCCGAGGACGTCATACATAATACAAAAACTGAAGCACACATGTATGCACGTATGATCCACATGTCCTCCTGACCTACTCGACTCCTTTCGACCAAACCTGGCACACATACCACTGTCTGGAAAGAGCCACTGTAGGTGTAAGAACCAACTATCTATCAAAGGCGTTGGGGTGAAGAATAAGTGTAGCCCACGACTTATGAATATCCAGACTTAATTTATCCAATCAAATTCTTCATTTGTGCGGCCATAGTGTCCGTAGTTGCTTTATAATTCATGAGGGTAGTTTTGATCCGTCGTTGCAACTACAAAAATGCGTGATTTTTCCACCAGACGCGTTTCGCTTTATTGAGGTAAAGCATTATCAGTGGTCTGTAATTAAGTTATTTGCATTTTGATTTGCTTTTTAGATTGAAAAACAGTTCGTTAAGAATAGGTTGATTTGTACTTACGGTGATTTTTCGGTTGATTTCTCGCTTACATCGGGAAATGCCGTCTCCTAGCTCATCGTTGTTTTTCTGTGCATAACACAGATACTTTACCTCAATAAAGCGAAACGCGTCTGGTGAAAAAAATCACGCATTTTTGTAGTTGCAACGACAGATCAAAGATACGCTCAAGAACCAATTTATCCAGTATTTGAGAATGAGAGAACTTAGCGACTTGCGACAAACTTTACGTACTGTACGATTTCAAACCATTAAGAAACCTTTTTTTCTCGCTGACGACACCCCGTAAAGTGATGAAAGGGAAAAAGTTTATCGCTTACATTTTCGCTATCCGTGCAGTAAAGCTGCCGCATCAGTCCAGATCTTTTAACTTATTACTTCTTTACTAGGCTACTGTGCTCGCGACACATTTTGCAGACAGTATTCATATATATCGCTATCCGCCAGGGTAGCCGAGCTTCCTGGACTCGGGTAGGCGCGCCGGCCCCAGATCGAAATCGCCCGGCGGATTAACGACGAGTGTGCCGGACAGCCTGGATGTGGTTTTTAGGCTTTTTTCCACATCCCACTAGGTGAATAATGGGCTGGTCCCCATATTCCTCCTCAGTTACACGCGTCACAGACATTTGGAACACGTCCACACTATTTCATGGTTTACACTAGACACAGTTGGGGTACACTGATCCCGTCCTGGGGGTTGGGGGGGGGGGGGGTACGGGGTGGCGGCAGGAAGGGGCATCCGGCCGTCCCTAAACCATTGCCAAATCCGTTGTAACCACGCCGACCCTGTGATCGCTGTGGGGCTATGGCGTAAAGCGAAAGAAGAAGAAGACGAAATATTCATATATATCACTGAATGTACCTCCAAAACTACATCATTGTACGAGACGTAGTTCAGGAGATGTGACATCATAAACACTGAGATGCGTGAGAAACTGCCGCATCATGCATGATGTGTAAATTTATTATTTCTTTGCTACTAACTCGATACGCCACAGATTTCGGAGACAGCATCCACATACGCTGCTGAATATATGTACAGAATTATACATAAGAAACATGAAAATTATATCATTGTAGGAGATATTGTTCGGGGGATACGACGTTACAAATATTGAGGTGCGTGGAAACAAAACTGCAGGGCGAAATTTGCTACAGGTACGGGTGAAATATCTACACAAATATGTCTCAAATATGTTACATATATGTGACAAGTGCGCAGTCTTGCAATTCCGAAGGTAAAAATCTCCTCCTAAAGCCATGGATCGATTTCAGCCACAGTTGGTACACATATTACTTGCTACCTGGAAACAAACAGTGTGGGGTTAAGAACCACCAGATTGGTATCAGGGTGGAGGATAGACAGGGGGTGAGGGGGGGGGGGGGTTGATGACATGGAGAGGGAAGGTGGCTGCGGATATAGACAGAGAAGGGAAGGAGGAAATGGACAGAAAAGGGAAGACTTTTCAGTGTCAATAAACTTCACCAACAGCCGTATACTTAAAGATATTTTATTTTATTCTGAAACCAACCAATTGTGGCAATTCATTTTGCCATCTTCTGCCCCAAACACTTTCATCCAAATAAACGAACTTATCGTATAAAAAACTAAAACTAAACTAAACTCCTCCCGAACAGGCCATGAAGGCCCAACGGCACCGACCGGCCGTCGTGTCATCCTCAGCCCACAGGCGTCACTGGATGCAGATATGGAGGGGCATGTGGTCAGCATACTGCTCTCCCAGCCGTATGTCAGTTTCCGAGACTTCTCAATCAAGTAGCTCCTCAGTTTGCCTCATAAGGGCTGAGTGCACGCCACTTGCCAACAGCGCTCGGCAGACCGGATGTCACCCATCCGAGTGCTAGCCGAGCCCGACAGCGCTTAACTTGGGTGATCTGACAGGAACCGGTTTACCACTGCGGCAAGGCCGTTGGCAAACTTATGTATAGCGCCATAAAATACTGGATACCGTGAATTCCAATTGTTATACAAATGCTTCATACGAAGCAGTGACAGCGACAGAGTTGTTTTATGGCACTATACAATAAGTTCGTTTATTTGGATAAAAGCGTATGTGGCCTGAAGATGGCAAAATGAGTTGCCAAAACTGGTTACTTTCAGAATAAAATAAAATACCTTAAAGTATAGGACTGTTGGTGACGTTATGGACATTGAAAGGTACTTACCAGCTCATGTACCCTGACCATGACGGACCAACATAGATTGAAAAGGGAAGAGGTTGAGATGGATGAAGAGTGGGGGAGGAGGGACACAGACAGTGCAGAGGAGGAGATGGTCACAGTGAGTAGGGATGAGGAGATGGACAGAGGGGGGGGGGGGGGGGTGTTACAGACAGTGGGAGGATGACATGGACAGACAGAGGGAAGAGCTGTGCATTGACTTAGAAAGTGTGAGGAGGTGAACTTAGTGGAGGGAAGGGGAGATGGACTTACAGGCAGAAAGGAGGTGATAGAGAGAGGGGAGAAGCAGATGGCAGGGGGTAGGAGGTGATACACAGTGAGGGGGAGGGGGAGATGGACAGAGGGGTAAGGAGGACATGGACTAACAGAGGACTGGAATAAATACATATCTGGTCAGTGCCAGTTACTCAGCGAGGGGGTGATAAAATTAAGAAATCCAAATAAAACATTCCTTATAAAATGCGTCCAGTTTTTATTGGACACAGAGCTACAGGTGTTAGAATATAACCTAAACAAATACTCACAGAATGTTTTAAGGAAAGGCAAATGATTGAATTCAAAGTAACAAATTCGACCTCCGTTTCGATGCACTGTTGTCGGACCTAGGTTTTGTGGTGAACTTTGTGCCTGTAAACCCGGTAGGATCGCAGAAATCTTAAGTGCGCCTGTAACCTGGAGTTCACCTTTCAACGATGTGAGGAGTCGCCAGAAACAACATTTGATTCAGATTCCTCGCTAGACTGAAGGTCCCCTTCTCCGGTTGGATAACTGGAGTAGATTAGGGATATGCTAGCAGTCCAAGTGGCATCCAATTGAAAGTCCAGCACCCGGCCACTGAGCCACACGAAGTCTATACAACTACATAAAGACAAGACGTTGTTTAACGTTGTCACCAAAACCCTCGGAAAGGTCTTGACCGATTTACTTCAAACTTTTACACAATGCCCAAGTAATCATCCACTTTTACACAACGCCCAAGTAATCATCCGGATGGAAATCGGGGTCCATAATATGACGTTGGCTTTTTGTTGCTAGGTGGGGTCGCATCAGGGATATGAAGGTCACCTTTGTTTTTTTTTTAAATGGGGTGCTGTATTTTGATACTTATTTTCTGATAGCGGCTCTCGAGACGAATCCAATGACATGCAACAGTAAGGTTCTTGAAGGTCAACAAAGGCCACAAGGGTGGTATGAACGACCATTCACAGAAGGTGTTTGAAGTGAAGACCATTGGTATGAATGCAGTGCTGCAATCTTCTTATCACGGATTGAGTGGTATTGGTTATCACTTCGGCACTTATTGAAGCATGTGCTCTGACAATTCTCTCTTGTATATCATGCAAATAGTAAATATTCGCCGAATACGGAGTATCCATCTAACGTGCTATTGACATGTAAACACCATTCGATGGTTTTGTAATACAACACTAATAGGAATGGTAAGACTAGTATCACCAAATAAAGCGAATGGGAATGATATATTCCTTCGAAGAACAAGTCGATATGCTTCTCATTTATGGAGAATGCCAACGAAATTCAGAGAGAGCTAGAGACTTATCACCTGAAAGATATCCTCAACATACTCACTCTACACGTCGAACATTTAAATATGTGTATGATAAATTGAGAACAACTGGATCTTTAATGCATCGGAAACATATCTGACAAAGGAAAGTTATTAAGGAGGGAACTGAAATTGGTACTCTTGCCATTGCGGTTCAAGATCCTTGTGTTAGTTCGGGTCAAGTCGTAAGGGAATCTGGCAAGAGCCAGAGTAGTGTTGTTCGTGTTCTGCATCAACATAAATATCATCCTTACCATATCAGTCCCCACCAAGAATTAACTGGTATGGATTGTATGCGTGACATTGAATTCTGCCAATGGGCTCAACTTCAGACTCAGAGGGATGACACATTTATTAATTTGATTTTATTTACTGATGAGGCTACATTCACAAACCATGGGAATGTTAATTTGCATAACATCCAATACTGGGCAACTGAAAATACATGTTGCCTGCCGGAAGTTGCACACCAAAAACCTTGGTCTTTGAATGTATGGTGTGGGACAGAATTATAGGCCCCAATTTTTCATCGAAGGAAATCTTAATTGTAGGAAGTACAGCACCTTCCTGCAAGAAACATTAGGTCTATTATTGGAAGAAATACCTTTAGGAACAAGAAACAGAATGTGGTATCAACACGATGGGTATCTGGCACATTTTTCACTGATGGCTAGAAATGAGTTGCAGAGACAATTCCCATATCATTGGACTGGACGCAGAAGAGATGTGTCGTGGCCAGCTCGTTCACCAGACTTGATGCCTCTCAATTTTTCTTGTAGGGATTCGTAAAAGACATTGTTTACAAATCACTTTTATGTAAACTGAAACTCCCAACTCGAACCTCAAAATAAAAACTGCAGTCAGTAAACCCATAACAACTGGGATACAGCAATGTGAAATGAAAACTTAACTCTATACACATACTATATGGAAAGTTTCATTTGAATTAGCTTATACTACCACCTCCTAAAATATTTGCTATTTCTTCTTAAACACCCTATATTGTGTATTAAGCACTTAAATATAAAACTATCCATCCAGTGCACCAGAATGTGCACTACCATACATCATACAAAGAGTATTTACATCATCTCCTTGACATGTTGCAGAGCATCTCATGAGTTGTGCTTTTGAGACTTCGGCACAATTCCTTATTAGTGCTGCATCAACATTGACCCACGTTATTCTCCAGTGAGTTGTCTGGAGTAGTAAGTTACAGGATTCGTGATGGTCATTTCAATTGGGCTGGAGATGTTTCTGAACCACACCCAATCCAGTGGCCACACCTAAATAGCAAAGTGTACAGGGAGTCTGTTCTCCTGTAACAATGATCCATGATCCCATCTCTTTGAGCTATTAATCACATTTGTGACATCCAAATAAAAATTTCCATTCATATACCTGTCTAAAAGAATGTGGCCCACTCAGCTTTTGTGATGACATTCCAGCCCAAATTGTAACATTGGGTTCCTTTTCAATTGTTGCACATAGTGGAGATTTTCGTTAGAGCTGATAACTACATTCCTGCTGTGTGAACTGCGATATATAACACATTCATCAAAAGATAAAATTTTGATATAGACACAGTATTTCAATTTTTTACATCATGTTGAACATGATGGTTCAGGGTATTCACAACTGTAATAATTACTTGGAAACAAATTGCAGCATGGATGCAGACTAGCATCTGCATGCCTCCGGTACACTACATTAGACTCGTAATCACTTGAGAATGGCCTTAGTACCTGAAAACAGTTGTGTGCAGTTAGAAAATAAAATTGTCAATGGTGCTTTAATTTGTTCCCAATTTGAAAATTGTGCCGACAAACCACAACAGGCTGTAACTTTCTGTTACATCTCATCATCAGATAATTCATTCATGAAAATCAATTAAGTCCTTTCATGTTCAAATCTTTTTTAATATGATAATACATTGATGACCTGTTACTTCAAGCTCAGCAGATTTTATCCAAGAAGATTTGAGACTTCCAATCTGATTGAGCTATGGCAGCACATGTTTCCTGTCCTGTTTTCCTATATTAATATGTGCCCAATCTTTGACACTGTCTGAAACAAAAGCAGAACAATGCAGTCAGCTTCAAAACAGGGATACTGATAAAATGATGGTTTATTTCTCCACTTGCACAAAGTTCAGAGCAGTATGAGGACTTCTCAGACACCATGTAGATTTATACACTGCAAGTCACCTTGAAACTCTTGATAGAGATTATTTCCCATTTCACTATTCAGCACAGTAATAATGATAGTTTAAGTATATATTTATGCAGTTTTATTAGTCCAATCTTTTTTTACATTATCCTAACAGGAGCGATACATAGAAGACTGTAGAATATTCCTAGTTTCCTCATTTAATACTGATTCTTGAAATTTTGACAGTAGGCTTTAGCCATATAGTTTGAGTCTATCTTCATGTATCTGTGAGTTCAGTTTTTTCAGCATCTTCTTGCTTTTCTCTCATGGTTCAAACAAATCTAAGACCATTTGTGCTGCTCTTCTTTGTTTATATTCAGCATCCCCCTTTAGTCTTATTTGGTATGGGTCCTGTGTACTTGAGCAATATTTAGTGTGTCCCTCAAGTGTCTGATGGGCAGTCTCTTTTGTAGAGTGATTAAATTTTCCAAGTATCCTACCAATGTACCAAAGCCCACCACCTGTTTCGTCTCTGACCGAGCCTATGTAATCGCTTCATTTCGTATCCCTACGAGCAGTATTTTTATGAGTTGACTAATTCCAACTGCAACTTATTGGTATTGTACTCATCAGATACTACATACTTATGTTTTGTGAAGTGCACAGTTTCACATTCTTGAATGTATAAAGTAAGTTACTAATCTTTACCTGACCCTGAAATCTTATCAAGATCTTAATAAATGGTTGTGCCACTTTCTTAGATTATACTTCATTGTAGATAACTGCACTGTCTGTTACAAGTCTGAAGTTAGCATAACATTGTCTGCCAAGTAATTAATATACAACATAACAACAATTGTTCCAAAACACTTCCCTGGGAAAGTCTGCTGGTGACATCCTAACCGAGACAACATGCTACATCCACCTCATCAAGAAATCCTCTATCACTTCACAAATTTTGTTTGACACTCCATATGTCTGTATTTGCATTAAAAATCATTGAAGTGGTGCCAAGTTAAATGTTTTGCAGAAGTCAATACACACCACATCTCCGGACTGCTTTGATCCATAATTTTCAGGATGCCATGTGTAAAAAGTGTGAGCTGGGCTGAATATGCATGATGTTTTTGGAATCCATGCTGTTCAAGATGTCTCATTATGTTTGAGCTCAGAATATGTTCTAAAAATTGGCAGCAGATACATGTCAAAGACATCAGGCCATAGTTCCAAGGATCACTGTTGCTACCCTTCCTATGACCTGTGCTTATTTTCACCTGCTGGGCATAGTTTTGTGTTCACAATATCCATGATTCATCGTAGTTAAAAGCGAAGCTAGCTTAGCTACAAAATATGTATAAACTGTGACTGGTCATCCACTGGGCCATTAAGTTTTGTTTAGTTAGGTTTTTTACTGTTGCTTGTATTGGTTGGTGTATGAGATTAGCTCATAGTGGTTGGACTAATATTCTAGAGCATTTTTAAGGGCCCAGAGGTGATTTATCTCTATCTTCTGGTTTTCAATCTGTAGGCCAGAAGTGACTGTTTCACATGTTTTGAGGGATTTACTGTGTTTTTGTGTAAGCAAATGGTGGGAGGGAATGGCCCTGTTATTGTCTGATCTCCTGGAACTGAACATTATGCTTTGACATTTATGTGGTTTAGTTTCTGTTCCTCAAAAGACTGCATAACTGAGTGGTTATAACAAGTCCAGAAAACTAAGTAGTGCCTTCAGGGAGAAGGAAAGTGGCATAGCATAAAATATGCATGAGAGACTGGACTGGTGAGAGAAATGGCAGCTAGGAGTAGGAATTGTAATTGCAAGGTTTTGGTGTTGTCAAGCTGTGGGATTTTACTTTTACCCAGCCATCCTATGATTGAGTACATTGATTAGTGGGCTAACTAGCTCAAAATCTGTTTCTGGTTGTTGTCTTACTATATGTGTTATATCTGTAATAACCTATTCACCATATTCTTCAGCCTTCCTGTTATCATTTAATTGCTTTCTTTGACAGAGTGTAAAATAACACATTCTTCCCATGTGTTGAACATTACCTTTACATATCTGTTGTCTCCATTCATGACAATAGTATTCAGTTGCAAGTCCACTTTTTAGGCACTGTATTGTTGATTTGTTTAGACTTGATAGCTCTAATGAAGACAGCTTGGGAAACTATAAAAATAACGAGGGCAGGGGGCCCGGATCATGGTGGCAGCCATTCAGTTGCAAACTTGGAAATCCGGAGAGAAAGAGAGCTCCATGCTGGAAAAAAATTTAGTCATCATGAATGTGCCTTTCAAGAACTAGGATGGAATATAACAATATTACAAAAAGGATAGTTGTTACTCATCAAATAGCTGAGATGCCGAATCACAGATAGGCACAACGAAAAGACCATTGTAAAGTGAGCTTTCAGCCAACAAGGCCTTCATTGAAAATAGACAACATACACATACACAGACACACAAATACAGCTCACATATACATGACCACGGTCTCTGGCTGTAATAGACCTAGATGCAAGACCTTCCCATACACCCTCCTACCACCACCTACTCCACTTTGGTCACATCAAAGGCAGGGCTACCTGTGAAACCAGTCCTGTAATCTACAAGCTAAGCTGCAACAACTGTGCTGCCTTGTTTGTGGGCACGACTATCAACAAGTCGTCTGTCTGCATCAATGGCCACCAATAAATTGTGGCCGAGAAACAGCTGGACCAGACCATTGCTGAGAACATTATCCTAAACCATCTAGCCCCTTCCCTGTTCCCACTGCAGCACTACATCCTCCTTCCTGAATGAGATTTTTCACTCTGCAGTGGAGTGTGCGCTGATATGAAACTTCCTGCCCCCCCCCCCCCCCCTCCGGTCTAACCTCCCGACTGCACCTAGCTGCTCTACCCTCTCTCCACATGCTGCTCTACCCTCTCTCCACCTCATCCCTGTATGCTCCCACAAGCAGCACTTTACCATCCCCCATCCTTATGTGGCTATTGTTCCCCACCTCAGCCTCCTCCTTACCACCATCACCCAGTTGCTTCACCCATAATGCACTGCTGTTTGCAGTCTGGCTTCAACAGATAGAGACTGTTGTCATGTGTGTGAGAGTTGCATTTGCGTGACTGTGTGTGTGTATGTTACCTGTTTTTGATGAAGGGCTTGTTGGCTGAAAGCTCACTTTCTGACAGTCTTTTTGTTGTGCCTATCTCTGACTCAGCATCTCTGCTATAAGGTAAGTAACAACTATCCTTTTCATAACATTGTTTCAAAAACTAGGGCTTTGTTTCAAAAACTAGGGCTTACTTGAGAAGTAAGAACTCATGGAAGACTTCAGAGGATCAAAGAGGAGATCATATTGGTAATTTTTTGGATAAATAAAAATTCAGGAATCAAGTTAAGCAGTGTAAGAGTTATTAAGCTGCCAAAACTGATGCTGATCATAACTGAGTGCTAATGAAATGCCAGTTGACTTTGAAGCATTCAAAGAGAAAGCAGCTGAAACATTGTAATCTACACAAGTTGAAGGCTAAAACTCATATTGCCTTGGCACAATATGTGACAAAAGAAATAATGATCCTTCTATGGGTTACTGGTGTATAAAATCAATGGGATGGCTTTAGAAGATGTTTAGTAAATCTAGCAGAATAAGTACGAGAATAAAAACTACAGAAAATATACATGTATGGACCTAAGTTTTTTTTTTTTTTTTTTTTTTTTTGGTTGGGGGGGGGGGGGCCTTGCCTACCTAGAGTGAGGTCATGTTTTCAGGGTTACACCCTTCTCTACTGTTACATTCCAAATACTTCCATTTTGCCTTCTCCAGTTCTCCATGTGTTCAGAAATTTTTTTTAAGTTCCATGTTGCTACTCACCACACAGAGAATGTGTTGATCAGGAGGAAGGCACATTTAAAAGTAGACTGTTGGAAAATACCAGCTTTTGGACAAAGTCCCTCATCAGATGAGAGATAAGCAAACACATATTCACACACAACTCAAACACACATGGTCTCTGTCATCTTCAGGCTCTGTGGCACTGATATTTTCCAACAGTCTACTTTTAAATGTGCATATCTGCTGCTCAGTGTCTCTTCTGTGTGGTGAGAAACTATTCTAATTCATATTATTTCATTCCAGGCTTTCCATTTTTAGAATTCACATATCAATATTTTTGTAGAGTTCTTTTGTTGAAGAAAATTGCTGAAGAGGAATTATTCTGCTCAGCTGCTAATAGAAACCCCGAACATGTGGAGTCAGAAGAATAAGTAGAGAATAAATGAAAAGCATGGACTGTATTTTACAGTGTGGTGGACGAGCCATGTTACCCATACACAGCACAGAGTGGCACCCCTGGTAAGTGCCGTCTGGGTCGCCGTGCAAACTTGCTGACTGCTCGCTGCACACCACCAAGGACTCTGTACGGACCACCCAGGACTGAGCTGTACCGCACCGGACCAGCCTACCGGCTTGGCTCTGAGGAGGACATCATGCACGAGATTATGGAGTCTGGACCTGTACAGGGTGAGCTTTCACTGCTGTTATTTTAGGCTATCCATGAAGTGGATTTTGAGATGTAGGATTCCTCATAAAGGTGTTTTTACCTAAAAATCAGTACCGGTTTAGGAAATGCCACTTACCTAAAACACTTTATTACACCTTTATTCATTCCTTCAAGCAATTATGTGATGCTCATATCTTATTACAAACTAGTGAAGAGGAAACATTAGGGTCTTGAGATCATTAAACATGAAGTGCCAGATAGGTTTGGGGAAAGATAGGGAAGAAAATTGACGGGTGGGTGGGTGGGTGGGTGGGTGGTGGTGGTGGTGGTGGTGGTGGTGGTGGGTGTGAATCATCCTACTTGGTATTACTTAACAGTAAAACTACATCATTAAATGTAGACAGCACTAATTTTTCTGACAGAACTGCAGACAACAAAATAAATAACTGTAGTATGTTAAAAAAACTAACATTTCTGCCAAGTGAAATTTTTAATTGAATATCTATTTGAGATAAAATGTAAAAAACAAATTCAATAATCAAAGGCTGTCACTCAATAAAAAGAATATTTCTTGCTTCCTAATTTTTGTAGCTTCCTGAATTCACGATAATATTGTGTTGATTCCCATGAACTATAGAAATAACAGTGACCAGCAAGAAACAATCTTAAACAATAATAAATGAAGGTGGTATTATTTCTTTAACTAATGTTCTACACTATAAAAGCACCTGTAACGAAACAGATGTGCTACATTTTTGATGACTCACACCACCATATGAACAATGAGCATAAGAACAATAATTTTTCTTTCTTTCAATAGCCACTATGAAGGTGTACCATGACTTCTTCATGTACCGTGGTGGAATCTACCGACACTCAATGCTTGACACAACTCAGAGAACTGGTTATCACTCTGTGCGTATTGTTGGCTGGGGAGAAGCTCAAGGAACCAAGTACTGGGTAAGTATGCTCCAAAACTTCAGCTCTTGATTTTCTCCCTAGAAATATTTTTTTCCCCATCATGATGTTTGTGCCTCAAAAATATGCATCTGTAATGATTCAGTTGCTTCCTGAAATGACTAAATTTGCTGTTCAACCGTATTTTGTTTGACATAGGAGAATAAAAAGAAGTCTTTTGCTGGGCAATGGAACATTAATTAGACATTTTTCTCCAGCATCAAATAAGCAATTGTTTCATGTGCTTTGGTAGGTGGCATTGTCATGACGAAGAATGATGTGATGTTTTCAGTTCTTTTCCTCATCTTACTACTGAAAAATTGTTGTGTGCCGTTCATCATTAACTGTTCTTTAATTCTCTAAAGCAATCATTATGACCTTCCCAGTGCAACCAATTAAACAAGCCATGCTTTACTTGGAACTGTTAGTCGAACATACCTTTTTTTTTATTTTGGTTTGTCTTGGACATTCAAATGGTTGATTACTGTTTAGTTTCAAGCTCGTATCAACATATCCATGTTTTGTCTCTTGTTATTTTCCATTTCTTTGGTCAATTTGTTCAAGTATTTCCTTATAAAGTGAGGTGAATTTGCTTCAGAGTTTCAGTCAAACTATGTGAAATCCACTGCAAAAAAGATATCTTCAACAGCTAAATGTTCTTGTAAAATCTCCAGTTTTCTAAGAATGTCTGTCTCACATTGAGACACATACAATCTTCAATCATGTTTCACACAGCATCAATGTTTATTTCAAAACAACTGATTTTGAATGAATTTCAAAAAATTCATTGCTGGTGGAAGTCATGACAAAATTCCACAAACCAATTGTAAAATTCTTTTCTGAAGATGATTCATTACCAAAAATTGATTGGAGTGATTCAAGGCATTGTTGTTGAGTTACATCTTTACCAAAAACATAAGAAAAACCTTTACATGAAGGTTCCATTTTTAAAAAATATTGTTGCTTTAAATGCTCACAATAAAAAAAAACTACAAGGCCAGTCTCGGAGCTGTCATTTTTCTAACAAAAATAATTGATAAATTTTAATACAGTAGTGATATCACACCTCAGCACAAATGTATACAGATCACTTGTAAAAACTTAAGAGGTGACCATCATATCCATCTATTTCTCTTTCCTTCCCTCTATATAATGTGGCCAACATTGTGGGTCATCCAAATGAGATTTATCAACTCAGGTTCAAGTCATGGCTTTGAGCAGACCACTGAAGTAAACCAACGTGTTCATCCTTAAACCACTATGATACAGTCTTTGTTTTGCAAACAGAATAATTATAAAGCTGGTATGGGAAAGCACTACTTCCAAACTGCTGTATTGAAATTTCTGCCAATGGCCAAAACGAAAAGTCTAAACTCATACCAGGAAAAACTGTCTCAGACCATTACACCACCTTTTATCTCATTTCGCTGTTATCACAGCACCACCAGTAAACACCATTTGCCAGGCCCCTATCGGGACCACCAATCTGTCAGTGTGCCATATCATGTTCCATAATTCATCAGTTCATAAAACTTTCTTATACTACCCCCACAGACTACTGATAACAGCAATGGTGTACACCTCTAAGAAAACTGCACTTTGTTTGTGATGATGAGCAACTTCTGGACAGTAACATTGAGACCTAGTATCCCTTAATCAATTTTATACAATAGTCATCAAGGATATCTGACAACTTCTTTGTGTAGTATATTAGAGAGTTGACCAAATGTGATCAATTAGTTAATTATGGCTATAAGACCATTGCATAGACTGAGAGAATTTGCTGTGTTTGCAGTTCTCAGTAACATCATTATCAGTGCACCTGGACACAAATAACTGCTGCAAAAGAAGTGATTGGACGGCTGAACCTGTGGACTCTTTAAATGTTATTTTTGATCTCAATCTTTCTGTTGTCTTATTCTGATAGGAAACACTCGGTACTTCCTTAATATCCCTTGAATGTGTAGTTTTGTGCCACATAGAGCTTGTAAAGGCACCAATGATGAAATCTAAATGGAATTTTTATATTTTATGAAGTTGCCAAGACCGTTAATAGTTATAGTTCATTACTGATAACATGATGTAATATCTTTAAATTTTTTATTTGTTTATTCTTTGGTAGCAAAGATGTGATTATTCTGGGATAGCTGCTAAGAAAAGTCAATAAAGAAGTCTTAAGCAGGCCAAGTGGCATGTGTTCTTTGTGATTTAAAATTAGACTAAATATCATCAAGCAACATCTTTTGGGAACTGCCGTAAATGTTATGTTACAGCGGTTAGGTATTTTGGTGACCTTGGTTTTCTGACAACTGACACAGGATTTAGTCCACTGTCACACATCACTTTTGATGTTTGACCAAATGGCTCTGCTACTCAACTGACACAGGATTTAGTCCACTGTCACACATCACTTTTGATGTTTGATCAAATGGCTCTGCTACTCAACAGTTTCACTGTTGTCTTTATGCCAGGATGAGCTAAACCATGAAAATGAAGAAATATTTGATAACGAAAAGGTTGAGGAATATAAGGTTTGATATTTGCAGTGGATGTGTCACACCACAATGTTTTCCCTGATGGACACCAAATATAACTGCTGTAATGTAATATTTGCGGCAGTTCCCAAAAGATGTTGCTTGATGATATTTAGTCTAATTTTAAATCACCAAGAACACACACCACTTGGCCTGCTTAACACTTCTTTATTGACTTTTCTTAGCTGCTATCCCAGAATCATCACATCTTTGCTACCAAAGAATAAACAAAAAAATAAAATTTTAAAGATTTACATCATGTTATCAGTAATGAACTATAACTATTAACGGTCTTGGCAATTTCATAAAATATAAAAATTCCATTTAGATTTCATCACTGTTGCCTTTACAAGCTCATTAGGTGTGGGTTCTGTATTTTTGGCCACATAAAGACTAGTTCCTACAGTAAAGATAGCTCTTCCTTTTCATATTGATAGATTCTGTTAACAGAATTAAGTACTGATCTCTGTTAACCTAATCCTCAATACAAGTGGGGCTCTCTCATTTTGGCATCCAAGTAACCTGCCCTTCCTTCCTAAGCCTCCCCAACCCATCTTCCCCCTCCCCCTCCCCCTCCCCTCCCGAAGAAGGAAGTATTACATCTGAAAGCTACAAAGTCTGTTACTTTTCCTTTTATATGTGTCTCTTGGCAGTACTACAGATTTTACTTCCCAAAGAAAAGCAATAGCCAGCAATTTTTGTCTGATAATTTATTAGTTTTTTCAGTTGAATTTTCCGTAGACACAGGACAGCATAATTTCACACATATATTTTTCATTTTCAGATTAAAGTATATTAATTAATCCTTTCATATTTTGTTCTCCATTTGTAAAATAAAAACTACATCAATTGTTATTTCAGTGTTCTCTTTCTTTTGCACAGGTTATCACTGTACACCATCATTATATCACTAATTTGCTCTGTTTTATGCATGTCAGTGATCATTCCAGTTTAGAATAATCTTAAGCTTGTATATTGTAAAGGAATTACCATACTGTGAATACAGATTTTCCGGACGTGTACTACTGACCAAAAGTTCTCGGGTTTCCACTGGCTAGTAGTATTAAAATACAGTGAAGTTTTGAAGAGTGTCACACTCACCATCTCCCCACAAAGTGTCAAGATATTGTGGATGCTGTAATACTTATTCTAATGCCCTCTTCTACTGGGCTGTGTGTGGCTGGGTCTGTCTGAGCAACAGGCGGGGAGGTGGTGAAGCTGTGGTAGTGGGGATAGCTGGTGTGCATGGAGGCGGTGCTCGCATATTTGTCTATGCATTCCAGATGTGTGTTTTGTACTGGATGGTGCTGAGCGCACACTATTCATATTGCCCCTAACACTGGGTTCTGTGCTGCACTCAGTTGGAATCTCTTGTCTCTACTGACCAAGTTCTCATTAATACTCCCTATGCATTACTTTGTAATGCTGTCCCAATAGCCAGTTCCTTGGCATAGCATCTAGGTGTTCTGAAAGCCAAAGGTATGGGTCTTCCTTGATACTATGCTGATCTCTCTGTGTGTCCCAGTCTTACATCTCTGATATGCTTCTTGCAGCATTTCAAAACACCACAACATGTTTGCCGCATGTGTTGTTGGCCACATTTACAGGCAATGCTGTATATCCCAGGTACATTGAGTTTTAATGGGTCTTTCACAGTGTCAAGGTACTCTTTTGTTCCTGGACATGGTCAGAAGATTTTTCATGTAGCTTCACAATTTTGGCTGAAAGCAGTTCCACATACAGAAGGAAAGTGAATCTCTTGTCTTCTTCCTCCACTTCCTGGTTTGCTACATCTTTTCTCTTCTTGAATGCCCTGCTAATCTGTGTATCAATGTATCCATTTGTGTGGAATGCCTCCTTCAGGTGTTGTATTTCTTATTTCACCTGGGAGATATTCTTCATCGTAGATGATGTATGTCCTATGTACCAGAGTGGTTAGCACTACTGCCACTGTGCTGAATGGTGGCAGCTCATTGCTCACAGGCACAAGTCTCTCTGGGTATTCTACCCATATGCCACTTAGCCCAGTGTGCCATCTGCCTTCTTCTTTATCAGTATGTCTCAGAAAAGGGATAACCACTCTCCTCTATTTCTGTAGTGAAAATGATGTTTTGATGAATGTTGTTAAGGTGGTTGAGCAACTCAGTCCAGTGGCTGCCTGCCATGCGCATACACTACAAAAATATTGTCAACATAGTGAAAGAAGTGCTTGAGTTTATGACAAATATGGCACTCTTTGAAATGTCATGGTGTTTTAACACTGCCACCTGGATGCAAGCTCAAGAACTTCCTCTTTTTTTTTTTTTTTTTTTTTTTTTCCAAGATATAATACACTGTTAATCATTATCACTTTTCTCTTCATTGATTAATTACTGCTACCCTCTAAAGAATGTTTTAGGTGTATGTGTAACCAGCTTTTTTATAGCAGCTACCAGGGTTCAATTAATTTATGAAATTGGGGATATCTGACTAAGGCCATGCTGTGGAAGAGTCCAATCTGATAAAAAAATCTTAAAATAAAATTTTTCGGAGTTTTAAATAAATTAGTATGACAATGGAGTGAAAATGCTAAGTTTCATATTGCATCTGAATCTGAATACTGAAATTGAAGATGGGAACAGCCTTTTTGTATTTTTTGTTTATTTTCCTGAATTAGTATAATTGCATCTACAAGACATGTTCAGAAAATAAGTGTTCTAGATTCTTATATTTGCTAGAATATAACTACAGGATATCATTGACATACTTGTTCAACATAATCACTATGCTGTTCAGTGCACATGGTGAGCCATGGCACAAACATTTTGTGCTCTCCTCAAATAACTCTCCCACCAGCTCCTTCCCCCACTTGATGATGTTTACCCAAAATTGTGGTTTTGAATTTTTTGGCAGATGGGGAATTGGAATTACACCAATGTGATGACTGTCTTTTTTGTCTCAGATGTTTAATAAGCCATCCACATTTCATCTCCAGTCACAATAGAGCTCAGAAAATCCTCACCTTCCAATTCAAGTTGCTCAAAAAACTCATGGACACTACTCAGCTGATTTCCCTCTGCTCATCTGTCAGCTGTTTTGGGGACCCATCCTACACGGGGATTCTGGTATCCCATAATTTCTGAGTGTCTCACACAGGAGTACTCTGGAGACTTATGGAAACATCACAGAAATTTTATCCACTGTCAATTGTTGGTCTTCATGAACAGTTTCCTTGATTTTTTGCACAAACTTATCACTGAAAATAAAAGGTCTCCCTCTCATCTGTTCCTCATTAACATTTTTTCTGCCTCCACTAAACTCTTTTCACCACTTAAAACGCACTTGTTCTGTTCATAACACCTTTGCCATTAAACATTTTGATTCACAAAAAAAAGTGTTATTCTTCTGCAAGTAGGAAAATAACCATATTGTGTGGCTTGTACTTCACGGAATTTCTTACTGGCATCTTTCACACAACTGGACACTGAAACATGAGTCTTCATACTACCAGGGGCCTGTGATTTTCACTCTGGTCAGAGGATCCCCCCCTCTACCACTCAGTGTTGCCAAACCTCAAAAATAAAAAAAAAAACACACTCTATTATGGTCATAGTATGCTTACTTTCTGAACAAGCCTTGTTTAGTTTAAAATATAAGAACAAGTACAGAAATGACAAACATTGCAGCTATCATCCTAATGTGCTGAATGGAAAAGCTGATATTAATTTGGCTTTTCATATAAAGAGTTAAGTTACAACTGTATTTGAAAGCTTTTCAATAAACTACAGATACATGTAAATTCATCTGCCATACTATATACATTCCACAAAGATTAACTGTGAAATATTTTAACTTGGAAAATGTTTATCATTTCCAGATTGTGGCTAATTCCTGGGGTGACCAATGGGGTGAAAATGGATATTTCCGGATTCGCAGAGGAACAAATGAGTGTGAAATTGAAAACTTTGTTGTAGCAGCGTGGGCAGACACACAAACCCCTGTCATGGATAATATGATGAGCAACCACGACAATCGCCTCAGCAATGTTGTGTACTGAGGCTAAGGAATGCAACCACTAGAAAGAAACTCAGCAACTCAGTCAGTCAAAGGTTGTTTTCTCATGTTAGTGGGGCTCTTTTTCAGTGGTGAGACATGTAGATTCTTAATCCGGCATTCAAAAAACAATAGCTGCATATAATTGTCTTTCTTGTTGGATTTCTGTCCTTTTTTCAGTACACAAAATCCTGAAACATGTGACACCAGTTCTTTGCACTTTAACTTGATTGTTTCACCATGCTGGAGTAATGACCGTGCTGAAATTCAGAATACTGCTGAACATTTCTTGACAGAAATGGTGCCTTGTTCATGTACATGGTACTAAAGAAGAAGAGGTTTGTTAATGTTGGATGGACTGCTAAATACTTATCCTTTCACTGTTCATCAATTTGTTATTATTCCAAAAAATTAACAGTTGTTCCTGCTTAAAGGAATTACTGTATGGTTTCTACTATAAAAAGTGTTTTATCCTTTGTATTAGGCATTAATAAAACACAGATATTTAAGTAAAGAGTTCAACAAATCCAAAACAACAAACTGCACTTTCTAATAATAATGCAATTAGCAATCAGTCAAGTAATTGTGTGGTGTTTCATGTGTGACTTAGAGATACTGTACTCACTACAGTATTGACTTTGCTTTAAGTGGACTGCTTTATAAAAATCATTAGGTTTAATTTTGATCATAAACTGTCGTGATATTAAAAATCATGAAAGTTTTTGAATATAAATAGTCCAAAGGCATTCAGTAACATAATAATGGCAACAAGTGACAGGGAAGATGTTGGTTGATGTACCATGAATCTTCTTTGTTGCATTAAACAAAACTATAATCTTTGCATTCCTTATGAAAGGTGCAGCAGAAGCTTTTTACATGGAAACCAAAGTTCTGAGAAGTCAAATAGAAAAATAAATGAATATAATGTTGGTTACTGAAAGAATTAAAATATTTCTGTGAAATATAAATTTCACTTGTAAGATACAAATGAATTGTTCTTTTGACTAAGGCCATATTGTATTAATTAATTTATTGATGCTAGTGTAAGATAAAGAGTGTAATATTTTAAATAATGTCAGGCTTTATTATAATTGAATTTTGCATTGTGCCTAACACTTATACATTTAGTGTTCGAGGGATTTAACCCATAAGATACTGCCAAAACAATTCACACAATGATTTCATGACAGAAAGATGATATTTCTGCTTGAAATTAACTCCCACTATACTTTTGTGCATGTGTGTAATTGAATGACGCAGTCATGAGGTGGACAATCTGCTAGATATGTAAGTGGAAGAAATGATAACCATGTTGTGGTCTAAATATGTGAAATGTGATTGAAAGAAGTGTTATTAAGTGAGAGAAAATTGTATCTACATTGTTCTGTCTGAATATGGGTAGTGTAGTAGTGGATATCAGAAATAATTCATGAATTCCAGAAATTTGCAGAGTAGTGTGAATATTTCGTATTCTTGATGCAAATGTAATGTGATACCGTTTATGTACAGTAGGTGCACAATGTGAGTGAATGTACTTTTTTATAACATAACTGTAAATATTGTTTAACATTTCATTATTTAAGTTCTATTTACTGTTCACTGCCAATATAGTTATACTATAATTATACACTTCAGTCTTACCTCGAATAAAATTTTTATTTCCACACTGCTGTGTTTTATTGTACAAAACTGTTGCACACTATGTTGTATTTAATAAGACATTAAACACTGCACGTCTTTCGTTCACCTAGGTGTGGCACCTTAATTACAATTTCCTAAATACAAGTGACAAATATTATCCAAAATGAAAATTATGATGTGGTCAACAAATCTGGAAACTATTGAGAAAAAAATTGCAAAGAACCTTTAACTCACAGTTCCCACTTATGAGTGTACATAACAAGAATGCTGTCAGTTTTAAAAGGGAGTATGAGAAGAGAGCAGTTATTTTATTTTATCTTGTTGGTCATCATACAAAGCAACAAATAAATCAACTATGCTACTCCATTTTGTCTGCTAAGTCATGATTCACACCAAGACAATAGTTCAAAATAACTGTTAAAACCCATAAAAACACAATAAATGGTTCCAATTATTAAAGGGCATTCACCCCAATGCAGAGCTCTCATTTGTTTTGATTTAATTTCGTATAGTTATTTTTTATCACAGAGAAAAAGCATTCAAAGAATGATGTCCCATGTTTTGTACATAAACTACATTTGAACATTTAACAACATTTAAATCACGTAACTCGGTAATGAATAATTCACTTTGTATTGTAATTTTTGTGGGATCGAACTTATAATATATCATTACTTACAGGTATGTTATTGTTCTGTAAAGGATAAACAGAAGGTTTCAATTTTAATATCTAATTAAATATGGAAAACTGAGTGAGGTGGCACAGTGGTTAGCAACTGGACTCGCGTTTGGGAGGATGCAGATTCAATCCCACATCCGGCCATCCTGATTTAGGTTTTCCCTAACGACATCCTTCCCCATCCTTCCCTAATCCGATGGGCCCAATGACCTTGCTGTTTGGTTGCCCCCCCCCCCCCTTCCTCCCTGACCAGCGAAATATGCAAATGTAACAACCTCACTAAAATGTTCCAAAAACAACTACTACTACTTCCACCTACCCTCTCCCCATTCTCCCTGAAACATGCAGCTCTACATATTCATCCATACTCTGCAAACCACTGTGAAGTGCATGGCAGAGGGTACATCCCATAGCACCAATTATTTGAGTTTCTCCCCATTCCATTTGTGTATGAAGTGCGGGCAGAAAGATTGTTTAAATGCCTCTATGTGTGCCGCAGTTACCCTAATCTTGTCCTCACAATCCCTATGCAAGTGATACAGAGGGGGTTGTTGTGTATTCCTAAAGTCAGCAATTAAAGCCAGCTTTTAAAACATTGTACATGGGCTTTCTTTGGATAGTTTATTTCTATCTTCAAGAGTCTGCCAGTTGAGTTTCTTCAACATCTCTGTTACGCTCAACCACAGGTCAAACAAACCCATGACTATTCATGCTGCCCTTCTTTGTTTACATTCATTATCCCATATTAGACCTACTTGTTACGGGTTCCACACACAGAATGAGTGGCACAAGTTATTTGTAAGTTATCTCAGTTGTGTACCATATATCACAATGTGATTTACCAGTTTAATGTAACATGCAATGGTGTGTGTCCTGACAGAATTGGTTACTTCAGCAGGATTCAAGAGAACATGCATTTTTGGAGCTAGAAAATGCCTCTTTATATTCTAACGAATAGAAAACTCCTTATTCAACGTAGGAAAGAAAGAGGAACTGTAGTAATTTGTCTGGAAAACCTGGAATTGTCAGGAGTTAGTCTGTGCCTCACAACTTCATGTGAATTACTGCTTAATAAATGTGAGAAATACATGAAAATATCAGAATGTTTGTTACCTGGTCACAGCCTCCTGCAGTGGCTTTGTTATTGCCCATGGATTCCAGGGTTGTCAGGTTTCGATTTTATTACAAACGAAAGCTAGAGTAAAATCAAATAATGGAAACTCCAGGTTGGAATATCAGCAATGTAGGGAAAGCAGTGCTACTTACACACACACACACACACACACACACACACACACACCAACAACAACAACAACAACAAAAACCGGCAGCTCGGTCAACTTTCAAGTGGAATAGAAGCAGGAATCCAGAGGGGGCGGGGAAGGGGTAGCAGTGTATGGGTGGGGGGAGAGAGGAGCATTGTCTGGCAGAGTATACAGGGACCAGACTGCCAACAGGAGCACTGCTGGGAAGTTGTGGGCCATGGATGTGAGGGGGAAAAAAGCGAAAAAGAAGAGAGGGCAGGGAAAAGATGGGTGAGTGTGTTGGGAGAGGGCAGCACACAAAGAGAGTGGAAGATGAGTATGGGGAGAAGGTGACGGGAAACAGAGGGTAGAAAACTGTTGGGTGGAGGATGTGGGAACAGTACATTACCATAGGTTGAGGCCATTCAGAAAAGCTATTGGTGGAGGGAAGGATCCAAATGGCTTGGGTAGTGAAGCAACCATTGAAATCAAGGCTCTTATGTTCAGCAACATGTTGTGCCACAGGGTGGTCTACTTTGCTCTTGGCCGTTCATCCTGGTGGACAGCTGGTTGATAGTCATACCAATACAAAGAGCTGTGCAGTGATTGCAGCAGAGCTGGTATATGAAATTGCTGCTTTCACAAGTGGCCTGGTGCCTGGTGGAATGGGATAAGCTGTCCACCAGGATGGACGGTCATCGACAGACTGTGGCCAAGAGCAAAATAGACCACCCTGTGGTACAATATGTTGCTGAACATAAGAGGCTTGATTTCAATGGCTGCTTCACTACCTTTGCCATCTGGATTCTCCACTCCACCACCAGCTTCACAGAACTGCATAGATGAGAGTTTTCCTTACAACGCATTCTCCCTCCCGTAATTATGCCGGCCTCAATCTACGGTAACATGCTGTCTCCAAACCCTCCACCTAACCATTCCAACCCCTCTGTCCTGTCCTATCAGTTCATCCCCATTCTCATCTCTCACTCTCTCTGTTTGCCATCAACTGCCAACATACGCTCCCCTCTTTTCCTACTCTTTTCCCTTATCCATCTGTTTTCCCTACAACCTCCTGACCCTGTGCCTGTTGGCAGTCTAGGTTACATATTTTGCACAGTGGCACTGCATAGTTCTGAGCAGTAATAGTCAACAAGTGATGTGCTTCCAAAGGTGGTGGGAGAGACAAGGACTTATAACATATAAAAATGATGAAAATGTAAATAGATTAGTGTTTGTGTTCACTGGTTTGTGTCTAGCTAATGATACATAATCAGAAAATTCTCCACAACTGTAATCAGAAAACATTAGCTGTTGATTTTTTTGTTTTTTCTCTTTAATGTATATAACTTTAGCAGTCACAAGAAAAGAAAGTGGGACATATTTCTCTCACATTATTATTTGTGCTTCTTGTTGCATGCTTCCAAAGACAAGTTCAAAATGTTGGTATATCATTTGTACCATAACAAAGATTTAATTTTGGAAATAGCCTGTAGTATTTTTCATCTCAAACAGTAGGGCATTTTGTTCTTTAATAAATCTTCAACTTTATTTATATCTTGTTTTCATTTTAGTATTAGACAAAAGCTAATAAGTGATATAGCACCCCAAAAAATTTTATTTGCAAACATATCCAAGGACATTTTAAATTTCAGTCTGAAAAAAGTCTGCAAAACTCTGGGAATTTGAGTGAAAACACACAAACACATAGTCTCTCTATCTCTCTCTCTCTCTCTCTCTCTCTCTCTCCCTCTCCCCACCCATGTTTACAGCTGTGGAGTAGTATGTGTTCTCAATCTAAGAGATTTATCAAAGGTAAGAAGTCACCTGCATTTCCTTTGGTTCTTAGAACAAATATTTTCATTTGGGCAGTTCTGCCTTCAGGTGCCAAGCAACTGCTTGTGCCACTTGGGCCTTAAACTGGCCATGAGGAAAATGCTCAAGTTTTTTCTATCCCATATCCTAATGAGGTACAAATGCAACTTGTCTACCTACCCTTGCTTCTAAATTATATTAAAAGTAAAAAATCTCATTAAAAAAATTTCGCATTGTGACACTTGGACAACACAATAAAATGAAGTATAATGAGAAAATAATAGTTAATTCTTAAATCAGTTGCACTAGGGTGAATAGGATGTGTACATGCTGTGTGCAGAAGCAGGAGATTCTGACCACAGTACACAAACAGCTGAAGATACTTTTGGCTGTGGTCAGCTGTTTTCAGGCCACTGCCTTGAGGTGTAGCAGTGGAGGAGAAACTGGTGTGTCAGGTGGGACACCTCAGGTGTCACTTGTGTCACCCATAGGCTCTGCTGCTGAGGCACATTGGTCTGTACCAGACTGAATGGACAGGTGGCTGCTGCTTCAGCCAGAGTCTGAGCAGGCACATGGACAGGGGACTGCTAGTTAATTGGAGCTTCAACATTAGACGTTTTATGGAGTGACCTAGGGAAATGGTGTTTGGGGCTGGAAAGAACTCTGTTGGGCACTTGGTTTGTCTGCTGGGGGGGGGGGGGGGGGCGGGGGGGGGGGGGGGCTCGTCCAAACCGGAACAGAAAAGAATCAAATTATTTGAGATGTGGCGCTGCAGACAGATGTTGAAAATTAGGTGGACTAATAAGGTAAGGAATGAGGAGGTTCTGTGCAGAATCAGAGAGGAAAGGAATATGTTGAAAACACTGACAAGGAGGAGGGATAGGATGATAGGACATCTATTAAGATATCAGATAATGACTTCCATTGTGCTAGAGGGAGCTGTAGAGGGCAAAAACTGTAGAGAAAGACTGAGATTGGAATACAGCTGGAGGATGTAGGTTGTAAGTGTTACTCTGAGATGAAGAGATTGGCACAGAAGAGGAATTCACAGTGTGCCGCATCAAACCAGTCGGAAGACTGATGACTCAAAAAAGAAAAAGAAAAAAAAAAAAAAAGGTGATTGGGGTTCTTTGGTTTGGAACTGAGTGGAAGGTCTCAACCAAAGGCATCATTGATTCTGTAATGGTCTTGGCTTCACATTTCTGGAACTGCATTGTGGGGTGGAGAATTGTAGGACTCCCCTTGATAGGTCAGGGGTTCATTACACAAAGGAAGCAGTTACTCAGGTAGCACAGTACTTGTGGAGCCCACTTGAAAATTGTTTGGCTGTGTGGTAGTTTCAGGTCTTCTGATGAATGTTTGCCAGTCAGTACACAGAAAGTGAAGTCAGACAGCGTACAAAATAGACATTTCAATGGTCAAAATTTTAACAATAAACTGTTGAAGTATTCGTAACAAAGTTCTTCAATTTACTCCTCATCAGGAGATATGTCACTATCAAATTATACTCAGAACTGATAGCAGGCTGAAACCCAAAACAGAGAGCTCCAAAATATTTAGCAAGGTATGGGACATATATCGAAAAGACAAGACTGAACATCACTGGCAGGGAAGTGTTCATTGCAGTTGACAAAAGTATTGTGTCTATTGGGCTCAAAACTGAGTGTAGCTGTGAAGCTATCTGGGTGCAAGTAACAGGTCTAGGTGAACTTACTTTTAATTGTTAGATGTTTTTACTAGCCATACAATTCCAGCATGACAGTTTTAGGATTATTCATAGAAAGTAGCATGGAGATACCCAGAGCATGCAATATTAGTTGGAAGTAACTTCAGTCTACTGATTATAGACTTGGGTATGTATGGATTCATTGTAGGTCATATGAACAGGCAGTCTTATGAAGTAGTTTTGAACACAATTTGTGAAAACTATCTTACACAGCTAATTTGACAGCCTATGCAATGAAAATGTTTTAGACCTATACACAAAGAGACCTGACCTTATTGACAGTGTCAGTACATAGAAAGGGTTTAGTGATCATGTCATCATAGCATTAATGGTTACTACAGTTAATAAGTGAAACAAGAATACTAGGAGAGAGCTTCTGCTAGAAAGAGCAGATCAGCAGTTGTTAGTATCTCTGTTAAACAATGAGTGGATATCATTTAGTTTTCGTATGAGTTACATAGAGGAATTATGGGCAAAGTTTAAACCAACTGTAAATTATGCTCTGGAGAAGTATGTACTGAGTAAGTGGATTAAGAATGGAAAAGACCTGCCATAGTTTAATAACAATCTGGAAAATGCTTAGGAATGAGAGACTGTTGTACTCTTGGTTCAAAAAGAGAAACAACTGAAAGAACTGAAAATAAATAAGTCACCTGGTGGAGATGGAATCCTAATTTGCTTTTCTGGAGGGTACTCTACCACTATACTCTTACTTAGCTTGCAATTATAGTGAATCTCTTGCCTAGAGCAAAGTTCCAAGTAAACAGAGAAAAACACAGGTGATGCCTGTGTATAAGAAGGGTAAAAGAACAGTCTGCAAAATTACAGACAAATATACTGAGTTCAATTATAATATATCTCCTAGAGACAGAGAAGGTCCTGTCCACAAATCAGCATGGATTTAGAAAGCATTGTTTATGTGGAACTCAGCTTGTCCTTTTCTCACATGATATCCTGCAAATCATTGATGAAGGACAACATATAGGATTCATATGTCTTGATCTCTGGAAAGCATTTAACAAGGTGCTCCAACGTATACTGTTAATGAAAGTACAAACATACATAATAGGTTCTCAGATATGGAGTGGCTCAAAGACTTTTTAAGTAATAGAACACAGTAAGTTGTCCTCAATGGTGAGTGTTCATTAGAGATAAGAGTATCATCAGGTATGGCCCAGGGCAGTGTGATAAGACCACTTTATTCTTTATATACATAAATGATGTGACAGACAGGATAAGCAGCAGTCTGCAGCTGTCTGCTGGTGATGCTGTGGTTTCATCATTGAGTGACTGTAGGAGGATACAAGATGACTTAGACAAAATTTTTAGTTGGCGTGAAGAGTGGCAGTTTGCTATAAATGTAAAAAAGTATAAGTTAATGCAGGTGAGTAGGAAAAACAATCCCATAATGTTCAAATACAGTATTAGTAGCGTGCTGCTTGACACAATTACACTGATTAAATATCTCGCCATAACACTGCAAAGTGATATGAAATGGAACAAGCATGTAAAGATGGTAATGTGGAAGGCTAATGGTCAACTTTGACTCACTGGGAGAATTTTAGGAAATTGTAGTTCGTCTATGAAGGATACTGCATATAGAACACTAGTGCAACCTGTTCTTGAGTATTTTGAGTGTTTGGGATCCCCACCAGGCTGGATAAAGGCAGACACTGAAACAGTTCAGAAATGGGTTGCTAGATTTATTACCACTAGGTTCGATCAACATGCAAGTATTATGGAGACTCCCTGGTGGGAAGATGACATTCTTTCCATGAAACACTATTGAGAAAATGTTGTTTTACCCTTGTTGGATCTTGTGAATGCGGCCATTAATGATAGTTGGTGAATGATTCAAATAGCCACAAATTTTGCTGGTTGCATCATTCACCAGTTATTGAGAAAATTTAGAGAACTAGGATCTGAAGCTGAATGTAAAATGATACTGCTGTTGCCAATGTACATTTCACATAAGGACCTTGAAAATATGAGAAATTATGGCTCTTACAGATGCATGTAGGCAGTTGGTTTTTTTTTTTTTTTTTTCTCACTCTATTTACAAGTAGAATAAGATAAAATGACTACTGATTGTACAAGGTGCCCTCAGTCACACACAATGTGGTGGCTTGCAGAGTATGCATGTAGATGTGGATATAGATTATATATATTTTATGTTTGACTTTCACATTTCACCACTTTACACACAGCTGTACTGGCAGCATGCAGACAAGCTCAGAGATTTCCACACACACTGTTTCCTCTACCAACTTATCAATGTAGACAATACCTCATCTCTCTCCTAATGTTACACTCTTTTTGTGGACAAAACAGCAGACAAGCTCCTTGCCATCAGAGCAAAATTCTTTCCACTCGAACCCATCACTCATCCGCTGTTTCAAAGACCACTTCGGTAGCACAAAGCCAGCTCTGGAATGACGTCCCTCTTTGTATAAGATAACTAAATAACAGTTTCAGCTTCAAGTTAGTTAATGATATATCCATTAAAGCAACAATAATGTCTAATTTTGTTCCCATATGCACTCATCATGCCATTACAATTATGTACCCTCCTTTTCAGCTAGATCATCCTGACTTCTCAAATCTCTCAGTTGGTGCAGTGTACCAGAATTTCTCTCCCCCATAATTCGCTCTCTCTGAAGATATCGCTTTTGAACATTTTGATAAATACATTTTGATCTGTTATCATCATTGTCAGCAGCCGCAGCTGCATCACCACCACCACCACCACCACCACGATTATCAGTTCTTAGTGAATACTGTCATTCACACTGTCATTAAATACCGGGTGATCAAAAAACCAGTATAAATTTGAAAACTTAATAAACCATGGAATAAAGTAGATAGAGAGGTAAACATTCACACACATGCTTGAAATGACATGAGGTTTTATTAGAACCAAAAAAAAAAAAAAACCAAAGTTCACAAAATGTCCGACAGATGGCGCTGGACAGCAAAACATCAGTGAGTGCGAATGACAATCATGTATAAATGGAGCTGTAATGAGAGAGAGAATCAGATGTGCCAGCAGTCGCAGCATGTAGACGTTACCTGAAAAGGTGCTTTTAGTGAAGCTGTATTATCAGAATGGGGAATGTGCTAGTTCAGCATTACGATCCTATTGCCATAGGAAGGGGATTCGAATGGGTAAAGGTCCTTGACAAATGGGGCTGCGGCAAAAATGATTTCGAAGTTCGAAGCCACGGGTTGTTCAGACGATAGACCCCCGTAGTGGCCGACCGAGCACAAGGCGTAATGCTGCTGAGACAGTTCAGGAAGAAATGGAGACTGTAGCGGGTTTGTCTATGCATGGGGAAGTCAGTGCTGGTGCAGTCGCATGTCACACCGGCATTCCATACACTACTGTTTGGTTGGCACTTAGGTGTACCCTCCGATGCTATCCGTACAAAATCCATCGGCATCACGAACTGTTACCTGGCGATTTAGTGAAGCGGAGGGCACATCTGGTGAGGGCGTTTCAAAAGATGGTGGAAGATGACGATTGGTTGAGTAACGTGTTGTGGACCGACGAAGCTCATTTCACACTCCGAGGGTCTGTCAACGCCCACAACTGCAGAATTTGGGTTACCGGAGATCCTAGAACTGTCGTGGAAACTCCATTTCACGACGAGAAAGTCATGGTATGGGCTGGATTTACCACATCTACCGTCATCAGGCCTTTTTTCTTTGAGGAAATGCGTGATTCTGGTTTTGTAACTGCTACCGTGACGGGTGAGAGGTACGCCGATACGTTGCAGAATCGCATCATCCCCAGCCTGGCTGATAAACACCTGCTGGAATGTACGATGTTTATGCAGGATGGTGCTCCACCCCATATTGCTAGATGCGTGAAAGATCTCTGTGAGTGTCGTTTGGTGACGATCGTGTGCTCATCCACCAGTTTCGTCATGCTTGACCTCCCAGGTCCCCAGACTTCAGTCCGTGTGATTATTGGCTTTGGTGTTACCTGAAGTTGCAAGTGTATCGTGATCGACCATCTCTAGGGATGCTGAAAGATAACATCCAACGCCAATGCCTCACCATAACTCTGGACATGCTTTACAGTGCTGTCCACAACATTATTCCTCGACTACAGCAATTGTTGAGGAATGATGGTGGACATATTGAGCATTTCCTGTAAAGAACATCATCTTTGCTTTGTCTTACTTTGTTATGCTAATTATTGCTATTCTGATCAGATGAAGCACCATCTGTCAGACATTTTTTGAACTTTTGTATTTTTTTGGTTCTAATAAAACCCCATGTCATTCCAAGCACGTGTGTCAATTTGTACCTCTCTATTTACATTATTCCGTGATTTATTCAGTTCTCAAATTTATACTGACTTTTTGATCACCCGGTATATTCAAATCATTTTTAATTCTATTAACACATTAAAATCATTTTTAAAACACGATATCCTGTATCTGACCACCTTACACGAAAATAACCTTTTGGTGTCAGATGCACAGATATACAAAAATATTTAATATTATTATCTGTTTCCACATGCACCCATTTAAAAAATGTAAAAATTATTTATTTTTGATATTGTGCCACAGAGTTGCAATGATTTTATCTTTTAAAATTCTTGGAAGAATATCTGTGATTTGAACAATCTTCCAGAAAAGTAAAAATTAATTTAGTAGACTTGAACTCATCTCAGTCTTCACATAAATTGTGATTTTGTCAGTTCAGTTTTAGGTGAACTTTGAAACAACTTGGGAACGTGTAACATAAGCGCCTCTAAACCACTGACTGTATGGATCTATATATTGCAAAGTTGACAGCTGGAAAATTAAATGAAGATGTACTGGGACAACCTCATCTAGTGAACTGCAAAGCTTTGCAAAAAGCAATCACTCTACAACAGCAAATTTCTTTGATGAAGGATTGCATGAGTAACTGTAAACAGAAAAACATTATCATAAGCCCACGTGCCACAGTTTTGATTGGTAGAATATGGCTACTTTGTTATCTAACTGTATTTGTAAGTGATCCCAAAGGTTTAATTTAATTTTATATTCACTACTTCAAAAAAGTACAATTCTGAGCACAAACTCCTTTATTATGCGCTTTTATATTACTTTGTAACTTCAGAGTTGGGTGTGACATTTCTACAACTGCTGATACCTGGCACAAAGTGTATGCTGTCAGCACTACATGACGTGACAAACTGATTCTCCTCAGCTTTTTAAAATCCTATGTGCTCTTCCCGTCTGTCCACAAACCAAGGAAGCTCGGTTTGCTAAAATATTTACAGACTGTGTTATGTTTTAAAATGTAGCACAAATCTGAAGTTTTCTAGTAAGGTTGTGGCCAATAAATGTACATAAAAACGGCCCCATTTTTGTTAAGTTACAATGAAGCCCAGGAAGGCAATCAACATATTTTATCCTAGCCTAAAGCATGTTACATGTTTAGCCCATGCACTGTGTCATGTAACTGACACGGTATGTCTAAAATGTGACAATGTGCATATGCTGATGTCTTCCACAAAGAAGAAACACACAAAACACAAAGGTTTCGTGATTCTGATAGCATTAATAGAGTCATACTCTAGCTTTTTTGTTATTAAAGATAATACTGAAAGCACTTGCCATGTCACCACATTTGGAGAGATACTGCGGGATTTAGCTTTTCCACATCAGCTTCTTTTAACCGGATGGGGTACCTGGATAAATGCTGCCATCTTGTACTGTGACAATTTTGATGAAGTCAAGTCAGTAAGAGATGGTAAAATCTCACAAATTTAAATTAACATATATTTGCTTCATTCTATTGAAACACCACAAATTACTGGCCCTACTTGATTTTTCTTCCTTTCTCTTATGTCAGGCGCTTTTGAAGCCAGTAAGGTACCTTGCATTAATGATGTGCAAAGGAAATTCAAGAAAACAAATATGAACCAACACCTGATTTATATCATAACAAATTTTGGGCATTTGCCTGCAGCAATAATAAAGTTAGACACATCAAATCTACCTTTCATGGTATCTTTGGTAATTATTTAAGACGAAAAATCTTTGCCGTCATTCTATGGAGAAGTGAGTATTGCAATAAAAGATGAACTGAATAAATTTACTGGATCAAATCTTGATTTTGAGTTTATGACATTGTAGCAGTTCTGCCTGCTTTATTTACTTCGTTTGGTGTTCTCGGTGTTGAAGTACTGGCTGAAAAATGGGCTTAGAAGGCAAACACAGACTAATTTAAATGATGTAGCCGACAAATGCTCAGTTGTGTTTCACTGTCTTTCATTTTCACTTTTCACAACCACCCATATACACATTTAATATGTCCAGTGCACTATTGTTTAACTTTCCATAAGCCTCATTAATAGTTAGCAGGCGAACATCCATATACTGTTGAACATCAACGAGCAGGCGAACATCCATATACTGTTGAACATCAACGAGCAGTAAAAACATAACCACATAATTCACAATTCTTTCAGAATAATCCGGTACGTATGGAACAGACGCTGTCATTGCTTTAACACACGGCCTATTAGTGTAGCACATATTTCAATGTTAAGTTGATGTATTGTTGTCGTTCTAACAAACACAGGTTCCTCGTTTGAAACTGTGCTGTGGACTGACTGACTCATGACAAAAAACTGGGCCCTTATGTATCCTCACCATAGTAGGTACTGAAACTACACATTGTTCAAAGTTAAATTTACGGAAATTACAATTAAAACTTAACTTGTTAAATTAATTGAATACATCAAAAAATTCTGTCTTTTTAACAGTTTCTTCCAATGCAAGCGTTAAGCACAATTATTTGTTTAAATGATGAAATCAACATATATAGTTACATAAACAATTCTTTTGACAAAACTGTTAATTACTTTGGAATTAATTAAGTGCTGGCTTTGCTAACATTTTTTCAAATAGAGACAAATAAATCCTTTAAGAATTTCCTCCAAATGTTTATAATTAGTACAGAATTTATATTTGTTTATATGTCAACAATAGAATTTAAGTTACGAAACAATTACTGATTTCACCCTATATCAAAGGATACTAACTATGAATAGTAAAAATAAATTAGAAAATCAATTACATACATAAAACTAAGCCCAAAATTAGATCTGGTATTATATTCTTTAAAACTGAGGGTCAGCCTTTCTCTGTTATGAAAATACAGATTATATTCATGTATGTCAATCGTAATTAGTTAAAAGTGAAAAAAATTAATTTTAAGGAGGCAGATGGCAAAACAAGAGGTGAAGTAAAACTATCCCAGCTTGCTTCATCACAAAGTTGACAAATACTTTCAATTTGACTGCCTTTGGATAAAATTTCCTCACTAAAGTATTTGCATATAACATCTGGTGCCACAGAATTGTTATAAACTGTCCACAAAAACGTCCTGCCAGACAAAAGCGTGAATTAAATTTGTTGTCCTTTTTAACTGTTTAGCAGGAAAATAGAAAAATACGGAGCTGAATTTTGATAATGCATATTTTTATTGTTTTGCTGCCTCATTGCACAAGTTTAGTGCCATGATATTGCACGAATCATGCATGTGTTATGATTTGATAATGCAGGAAATTCTGGGCTCCAATAACAGTATAAATTACGACAGATTCCTACTCACCACATGGAGGAGCCGTTGAGTGGCAGACAGGCACATTTGAAGGAAGACTTTTGGACTTTGTTCAATTTTTCGAGAAAGTCCTACAGCAGGTGAAGAAATGACTATTGTCAACACAGCACCTGGAGTTGTCACTGGCTGTGTGTGTGTTTGGAGAGAGACAGGGAGGGAAGGAGGGGGGCGGAGGGGGAGACACACACACACAGAGAGAGAGAGAGAGAGAGAGAGAGAGAGAGAGAGAGAGAAGGATGTTGTCCAAAAGCTAAGTAATATCCAACAGTCTTCTTTTAAATGTGCCTTTCTGCCACTTAGCAATCTATCCTAATTTATACTGTTATGTTATCCCATTGTTTGATACATAATCAGCTGAGTATGGTTTACCAATATTTTCTGCGAGTGGAAATAAATTGCAAGAAATACATATGGTATGTATCCTGATCACTAGGAAGAGCAACAGCTCCAAATGAGCCTACTGTGTGGTCCATTACAGTTGTTCTGTGACAGAGTCACTATACGAGACACAAAAACAATTTTCACAGACTTTGCCGCCTTGTCCACAGTACAGAAGAAAGTTTTGTACTCTGGTCTAACAGTGTGAGATAGTAGGAACCCCTACGATTTCAAAAGAAAATTATAAACATATCCCATCAGCCAATCTTCCTACAAATTATCTGACCATCTAGATTCAGGAATGAAAAGTTCTCTTAGCTACATGCAAAGTAGCAGTGTTTGTTATAAAACTGTACTAGTAGAAATTTACTATAAACGGAACTCTGTATTTAAGATGTAAAAATATTTTCTTCAAAAAATATCACTGTAATTGAGTAAATATTAAGTTGCTAATAGCAGATCAACAGTAGCTTTGTAACACAATGGGAGAGGCAGCCAGCAACTGTTTTTTTATTTTCATTTTTTGGTAAGTAGCAGCTTTCTTAATAAATTACTTGATTTAATGTTAATGTGAATAGCATTAAGCAATATAATGAGTTTATTGTTAATACAACACACAGTGTGATACTACTGTTGTAAGTTAATTTATACCTTGACTTGTTCCACAACCCTGAAGGTGGTCCTGTGTGGGAGCTACAGAACACGATGTGTGTCTTGACACATCACTATCTGGTGTTGTCCCTTGACATCACACATAAAGAGAAGGTAATCAATAGTTTTTTTCATTTACTACTGCAAGTAGTACAATGCTGAATACTGTTTATAACTGAAGTATTTACTTCCGCTCTTCAGTGGGCAAAATACAGCTATGTCCTTGCCATCAAAAGCACCGACACAGTTAGGGAAATTTCATTATTTTGATAGTCTTTTTCAATGGTTTCCCATCACTGAGCGTATGATGGTACCAGGGAAATGTCTAAATAAACAGAATGTAAAATATGAACACACACTACAAATACCATTGTTTAAAAACTAAGCAACTTAGTTCAGGTAATGTCTCATCTGTTACATACCATTTTATGCCTGCCATTTGTTACTGCAAATACTTTTGTTTCTGACTCAATCCGTGTGAAGTTCTGTTTGTTTCCCCACAAGAGGACACACTTACTTTGATACACAAACAGAACCTATGCTTTCAAAAAGGAAAGTGAAAAGACTGGAGGGTCAACCCCAAACAAAACTGCAAGTAGTTAATAAAATCAAATGCATAATTAATTAAGACACTTGGAAGCACAAAAGCATATTTACCAGTGTTGGCAACAAATGTAGTGAGTTATAAATTACTTCACTGCGGAGATTGCTTATTTTACATTCAACTTGAAAAAATCAAGTAAAGTGCGATATAAAGCAGCTCAAACTCAACTATTTCTTACAGTTCATCTACCCATTTAAACAGAATTTACTACCAATGACTTGCATGCACATCCTTGCTTCTCAGTCATAGTTTACTTCAATAGTGAAAGCTCTCATGATCCAGTACCCTAATGTAATAAATAATACACATATGGCTAATGAATAAAAAGCACTGAACAATGTTGTAGAAGCAAGTTTTGTTGTAGAGGAAAGCGTCTGTATTTTCACTACAATATGAATAGGACTGTTACTATTGCTTGAACCAGCTGATCTTTCCAGGAAAGAAATGAAAGATAGTTTCAAAAACATTTGAATCATGAATTTTCAAAACAGCTTAAGTCAACATTTTCATGGTTTTGAGTAATGGGCACAGCAATGTTCCAATACCCAACACGCATCACTTAATAGCCAAGAGACTTTAGTCCCTGACTTCCGTACATTATTTCCACTAACAGAACATTCGTGTTTTGCTGGCAAAACAGCCTTAGTGCAGGACCTAAGTTGTTTCGCTTGTCAGGTAATGATAATTGTTAACAGATTCATGTATAGCTTTAAGTTGGTAAAACGTCCGTATTACTTTTGTTTGTGTGGAAGACCTGTGATATGTTAACTGGAAACGAAAATGGCACCTAACAGCAGTTCTTCATGTACTGGTATAGAAAATGAAGAAAATAACGACCAAAAGAGGAGGAAAGGAATGAAAAGGGCTGCAGAATACAAGAGAATTACAATGAAGCGTGCTAAGGTTAAAGGTTTGGAGCATGTAAATCACGCAGGGAAATTAGTTTGTTAGACAAACAGGACCTGCTTGCGGGTAAGTAATCTGGATTTAATTTTGTTTCACAATATTGTTGTACACGATGTTCTTATATGCATCATTGTAGCTTACTGAGACTGGTAATTACTAGTAATGCAGCCTCTTGTTTATAACAAATTGTCATATATTCGCTAGAGGCACAACAAAAAGGTTCACACAATTATAGCTTTTGGCCATTAAGGCCCTTTTGTCAGCAGTACACACACACACACACACACACACACACACACACACACACACACACATTCACGCAAATGCAACTTGCACACACGTCTGCAGTCTCAGAGAGCTGAAACTACACTGTCATATATTCCAGATGCCGGAAACAATGTCTCAACTTGATTTCCAAAAATGCATTGTTAGAAGCAGTTAATTACATGAAAGACTGTGACACTAAGAACAAACAAGATGTGTTCTTACAAAGACAAACAAAGTACTGCCATGGAAAGATAAAGAGAAAGGAAAGACGAGCCTGGTATTAGGGCAGCTATGTTCAAGTAATATGTTAAAGATTCAGTCAAGCAGATAGAGGTATGTAAGAAAGCCTTCCTCAGTGTTTATTGGGTTACCAAATCCAGAATGAAGAGATTGCATAAGAAGTCTCCTAAAGACCAATGTGGAAAACGCAAACCAGGGAACACAAAAGAGGCTCATTTATACTTGCTTCTATTCATGCCTATATTGCGTCATTTCCAACTAAACAAACCCACTGTGGAAACACAGATGTTTTCTACTTAAACAGTGAACTAACTGTGAAAATTATGCATGAAATGTTTCTTGTCAAATATCCTGATAGTAATGTGTCTTATCACTATCTTCACAGATATTTCAATAACCATTTCCGTTTGAGATTTGGTAGGCCCAGTGTGAAGAACTGAATGTTAACAAGAAAAGCGGTGCACTTAGTGATTGTGCTGCAGCAGAACGCCTAGTTCACAAACATCACAGCAAAAAGTTCTACAAAACACTAGAAGATGCAACCAAGTTATGCACTGAGAGAGAGGATTTTCTTGCTTTAACATTTGTCTACATGCAAAACGTATGCTTGCCTAAGATACCAGTTCAGGACACGTATGATTATCAACTGACAATTCCAGTTTACTCTGTGCATAACATGAAAATTAATTCAGTATCCTTCTACATCTACCATGAGGGGCAAGCTAAGGAAAGTCCAAATGAGGTATGCAGTTTTCTCCTCCATTATTTCAATACCTGTGTCTCATCTCGTGGGTTGTTTAACACACTCTTCTGGTTTTTAATGGCTATAAGTGCTCAGAGGTATTTTTTGAACATCAGGCGTCTTTTCCCTATCAGAGGACACTCCTTTCTGCCAAGTGATAGGGACTACAGTTACAATTGTTGAAAGTGAGGATGTTTATGATTACAACTGGTGGCCACATTATTACAAAAGAATGCCAATTCCATAAGAGACGTCTGTTAAGTACGTTCCACGTTCCTAGAGATAAAAAGCTATCTTTCACTGTTTCAACTTTTATGGAATTCTACTAACTGCAGAATAGATAGGAATAGTTGTGGTAAAACCATTCCTAGGAGGAATAATTCAACAGTCTTTCATCCTTGGGCCAACATATCCGCACATACCAAACTAACACACAGACATGCTTATCCAAATTGTGTGTGTCCAATCAATGAAAATAAAATTAAAGATATACACAAAATGCTCAAGTACATTTCCAACTGTAATGAATCCAAAGCATTTTATGAGAAAATTGCAGTTTGGGAAACAAAAACAAATGAGTAATATTGCAATTTCATTTTGGAAATTTTGTCCTGTATGTTTATTTCTCTTGATGATTTACTGTTCTATGTATTCTGAATATGTTTTTCAATAAAGGAAATACATTATTGTGTGTTTATATGAGAGAATTGTATTACGTAAGAAGCAAAACTGAAGTTAATTTGAAAAAAAATCTTCAGTCCTTTCTTAAACCAAAATTTGAACATGAAGGAAGTACAAGAGCGTGCTTTTGTAATGACAGTCTTACGTAGTTTCAATGCAATATTTGCTTCAGTAAGATAAGACAGCTTTTTTGTTGTCTCTGAAAATGTACCTCTAGGGACTTTAAGTTGTTTTTCAAATTCACGATTCATTTAATTTTTTAAGATTTAAATACTCTAACCTTAATGAATTGCTTTAAGCCTTACGGCAATGCTTTTTCGGTTTCTGATAGTAAGAGGTATATAGAGGAAAATTGCACTTGAAAAACATACAGACTTCAATAAGAGGTGCTAGTAGCCAAAAACCTGTGGGTTATCTCCCAGTTATATAAAAGTGCTGAGACTTTTTCAGCAACTACTTGAAATTAGACCTGAGTCCTTGTAGTGGTATCTTAGCAAATGCTTGTTTAGTGGTTTTTCCAACATTCCGCCAGTACGAGTTGCTCGGATTGTATAAAAATAATGATGAAAGTCATCCTGATAAAAAAAACTACAAATCTAAAATTCACCTGGGAGGATTCAAACCCAGCACTTTCAGTGTACCATTCTTGTACACTATGTCACGCCACTCTTCTCAATAAACTTGTAAATTATAAGGCTCTACATTAAGGCCAGCCATGACATGCCACACTTTAGCATGGGCTGGGTGTGCAGGCCACATGTGGGCCAATGATACATCCGTCTTCGCTTTGCTCAGTGCTTCTCGGAAATACTCGGCACAATACATTTCATTTAATACTGCACAGTGGCATTTTTCATTTGGTACGACTCCCTTTAGTCCATCAGAATGATGGGGTAAGCGCTGTTTACCCTTCGATATTTGTTCATGGTAATAAAAATGTTCAAAATTCCATTGGCCATTTGCACAAAAAGAGGCAGTCTAGCAATCTATTATCACAAGCCTTAAAAATGAATGGGGAGGCAGAAGAGATGTAAGAATTCTCAATATATATCATGCAGTTGCAGAAACGACACATACTCCAAATCTGCTATGAAACGATATTACAATACCATGCAGAAAGAATTTAAAGATTTTGTTGACAATGAAAGAGCAAAAAATTACAACACTTAACAATCAGGACTGATTGTTCTGTACATCAAGAAGCACTTTGTGCTAAATTTGAAGGCATGCAGCGCACAAAGTAAAACTTCTGAAGCTGCATGCATTACTCCACTGCCAGTAATGAGTGTTCCAGAAAACTGAACAAGGAGCATGGTAACATCACGTATTACAGCAGAGTACGTTGGCTAAGTGAACAAGCATCCCTGGAACAATTTTCGATTTAAACCTGTGTTGTTGAATTTATTACAGGAGTAGTGCAGATCTTGCATTTTAAGTGTACTTAACTGCACACTTCCCACAGTAAGACTGCAAGGTGAGAAACAACTTCTCTGTTTGACAAGAATGCATTCAAAATTGAAATTGTGTTATAGAAGGGACACATTCTGACAAATACAGTCCAGTTGTTTAAACTAACTGGCTTTAACCCTGCTGTTCTGTTCACTTTTACCATACAATAATACCACTCAGAACTTCACTAAAGAAAATGCTTTATTTTAATATTCATGCACGGTGTATTAGTAACAAAGATATTTCCACCAAAAAGTCTTTCTCAACAACCATCTGTCCATCTGCGCTCATCACTTCCTTTCCTTCTTAATCACTGCAGTTTCAACACAAGGGGGGTGGCGAGTGTTCCAGTTTCAACAAGTGGATGTCCGCCCCGGTAGCTGAGTGGTCAGCGTGACAGACTGTCAATCCCAAGTGCCCGGGTTCGATTCCCGGCTGGGTCGGAGATTTTCTCCGCTCAGGGACTGGGTGTTGTGTTGTCCTAATCATCATCATTTCATCCCCATCGACGCGCAGGTCGCCGAAGTGGCGTCAAATCGAAAGACCTGCACCAGGCGAACGGTCTACCCGCAGGAGGCCCTAGCCACACGACATTTCCATTTCCAACACAAGTGGATGGTGTGCGTTTTGCATACGTTTGTTACACTTTCCACGACGTGTTCGTTTTATTGTCATTGGTTGAAGGACAGAACTCACAGATTGTGCAGTTAGTATATTTTCTTGTTACTGTTTTAACCACACTTGCCACTTCAGGATCTTTGATACTCCTGACCATTCTCAAAGAATCTTCTATTCTTGGAAAATGCTTCCTTGATGCAATGTGCTTCGCAACCAGTGACTTTTGAAGTTCCTCCAAAACTATTCTCCTAATCAATTTTCTTGCATTCCAGTTAGGTCAATCAAAGTCCACACGACATACGCATTACAAGCAACAACATCATGAGTATTGTAGAAAAATATCATGGGCCACCTACCGGTTTTTTGATTGCACGTATAAGTATCTGTTAGCTGATCAAGTGTGGCCCAAGTCCCTGTGGTTGAATGATAATCTAAAATCATTTTTGGTTTCTTATCGGCCTTGTTACTTATTTCCCCACCATTGTGGAGAGTGCTCATTAGTGCAACGTTCTTATTTCTCTTAGGAATATAATTGACCACCGTAGTGTTATTTGTGAAGTAAAATGAAGAGGTATAAACATTCTTGTTTGTCATATTTTGTGGAACCTCAGGCTTATTTCTGCACATGGTTCCAAACATGGTCAGTTTCCTTTTCAGGAGCACCTGTCCCAAATTGTTTGACAAAAAATTGTCTCATTACATTCTGAACTCGCAAATCAAAGGTATTCTCATTCCCCGATTTTTTTCTGGTGCCGCTCCATTCTCCTTTCCTGTATATATTTGGGCTTTCAGTACAAACGAAGATTTTCTGTCACACTGAGTCCATATCTTGTTCCCATGTTTTGCCGGTTTGCTTGGGATGTACTGCTTGAATGAATAGTCAAGTCTAAATGTTATCAGCTGCTCATCAACAGTCAAATTTTCTCCTGGATTATTCGGTTTTGGAAGGACTTTAACCACTTCTCCCAGATACTGCGAATTGCGTCAAGTTTATCAGTACGTCATCTTTCCTCTCATGTGGATTTCTTATCAAATCGCAAGACGTGTGATTTTTTCAGAATGTTTCTAGGGAGATGGTTGCTCAAAATATGTTTCACCCGGTATCCTTGTCCCACAAACTTTTTGTAGATTCCCCACGTGAGTGATACACACATGCAAGGAATAGGAGTCCTAAGCATGCATGAAAAAGAGAAATCATTAATGTTTGACAGCTCTATTATTTCATTCTGAAATGCTGTAGAAAATACTTGTTATGTAACTTATTCTGCTGCTTGCATACCTGGTAACTCTTGGGGTACTCCTGATAATGTTCAAAGCAAGTAGGTGACCATGTTGGGCTGGTGATTGCAACTGCCATTCTAAGTTCCCGTTTTTATGAATAGAAGTCCACACACTACTTGTTAACAGGCTGTGGACTGTCATCAGAATAATCTCTGTCAGGTGCATTACTGACATGACCTTCGAACTCTGAAAGTAATCCTTTGTCTATAGAGCTATTTACTAATTGTTCGAACTCTGTCAGTCAATGATATCACCATGACGTCACAATTCAGACTAATCACAGATGATAGACAACACAAACTGAGCAAAAACATTGGATAATTTTAACAGCTGACAAGTTGTAATGACAAGTCTATTGTTGTGTGCAGCATCTTTGTTGAGTTGTTTAATGTTGAGAGTAAGTGTGAACAATGAGAGTCATTATTCTACTATGGAGACAACCAGTAAGTATTTGATTTCAGAGTAATCATATTAATGTCAGGTCAGATTGTCCCGAAGATTACATATGTAACTCCTAAGATTTAGACCACATGACTAAATATTTTAAAACTTTTTAAATCACATTCTACCCTTGCATTTTCAGTCAGTCACCAAATTTCCCAAGAAGAAATAAAATTTATAACCATTTCAGGTCATATAGACCCAAACAAAACAGCAGAGTTAAAGAAAACTTTGTTTGAAAAATTCCTTGTTGTCTTAAAAGAACTACATAGATATGTTCCTAAACGAATTGAGGACACTGTCAGTGTTATGTCTGTTTTTGAAACTGTTTACCATTTCGGCTGAAAGCACCCCTGTACATGTGCAGTTTATACCTGATAAAAAGTGTCAACAACATACCAAAAATAATTAAATAATACTGAAAATTTCTTTTGCTTGTGATCTATGTTGTTGCGAAACGGGGAAAAACACACCACCAAGTAGTAAGCAGGGCAGCTGCACAGCCACTTACCGTATTTACTCGAATCTAAGCCGCACCTTAAAAATGAGACTCAAAATAAAGGAAAAAAAAAATTTCCCGAATCTAAGCCGCACCTGAAATTTGAGACCCGAAATTCAAGGGGAGAGAAAAATTATAGGCCGCATCTCCAAATCGAAACAAAGTTGGTCCATTGTAATATGAGACACAATTTGGGTCGAATGAATGACGATACAGCTACAGTAGTTTGGTTCGAGTCTTAAGCTTTGCAGTTAAGCTTTACCAGGTAGCCATTGTTATGCGTCAGGCGTTCCGTCCGTATTTATACTGGCACCCTTCCTTTTCCACGTGCTTCGTCTGATTTGAATTGATTGCGCAGTTTTCTTTGTTATAGGTGTTTACGTCACTCTAAGCTGAAAATGCATTACTGTACTGCGTCATGTATTGTTTGTCGCATTCTGATAGTGCGTGTTTACGGCCTGTCTCCGCTTGCGGCATGGCTTGCTTTTGTGCGCGCTTCCGCCGCTTTAAAAAAAAAAAAATAAAATATAATATATATATATATGAGAGAAAGAGAGAGAGGAATCGTCTCATTAGCGAAACAATGGCAAGAAACTGCTTTTTGTTGTTACTTACACTGCTGCTTTCTTTGATAATGATCAACAAGAACCAAATAATAGATAGAAGATATTCTGAACGAGAGTTTAGCGAAAATTTTTCTCCGTTTGCAGGCGCCTCTTTAGTACATTACATTCTACACAGAAATTAGAGTCATCTTAGATTTAAAAATCTTGTCAATTGCCGTGCTTCATTTCTGACTGTATCACTATTAGGCATAAGAATAATACGAATATAAACATGACATGATACGTATATTCATCCGCGTTTGCTGTTCTAGTTTCGTAGTTTATTAGGCAGACAGGATTTAAATGAAATAGCAGCAAACATGAAACAATACATAGAAAAATGTTTATATGCGTATTATTCTTATGGTGACGAGAATACTGTATGTGATTTACAATTTATGAAAATTCCTTTTAGCAACCATCTCTTCTCACAGATAGGAAACAATTCAAGGCCTTAGAGTTGGCCATATTGACAAACATAACAAACATTCTTGCCAGTCGGATTTTCGTAGTACACTGAAATGCTGCTACATTCGAAGATGAACAATACGGAATTTATATTTACTTCGTTGGATAATGTATGAAAATGTAGTGGCCGAAACTCGGGAGCGGAGAAAATAGCTCGTCTTCCACCTTTTTTTTTTTTAATTTATTTACTGACGCAGAGGTTTTGGCGCCAGTATTTATCTTTGTGCCAACAAAGCATGCCCGTGTAGCACTACATATATTCGACGGCAGAAGTAAGTTGTGGCGGCACCCACCAACTTTTTTCAGAATTTCCGCTTGCTTTACACTCGATTCTAAGCCGCAGGCGGTTTTTTGGATTACAAAAACCAGAAAAAAAGTGCGGCTTAGATTCGAGTAAATACGGTAAATGTGGCACGTCAGTAGTTTCTCCCTCTTTGCACTCGTACAGTGTGCCATAGTTGTGGGGGAAACATGCAGCAAGGCTGAGCACTACAGCACTTGGGCCACAGCACAGTTCACAAGCCGAACTATTGGCTCTCCTTGCTCTAGACTTTCGGACAAATTGGGGACCTTTCTCTGTAGGCAGACGTGATAGCTGGAGGTAGATACATGGGACATTCAATTTCATAAACTGTTAAGGAATTCAATATTCAGAGATCCACAGTGTCAAGAGTGTGCCGAGAATACCAAATTTCAGTCATTACCTCTTACTATAGACAACACAATGGCTGACAGCCTTCACTAGACAACTGAAAGCCGAGGGCATTTACATGGAGTTGTCAGTACCAACAGACTGCATGAAATAAACACAGAAAAAGGGATGCAAGACAAATGTATTCATTAGAACAATGTGGCAAAATTTGGCATTATTGGGCTATGGCAGCAGACTACTGATGCAAGTGCCTTTGCTAACAGTATTACATTGCCTGCACCACCACTCCTAGGCTCAGGACCATATCGGTTGGACCCCAGACAACTGGAAAACTTGGGCTGGTCAGCAGAGTCCCAATTTCAGTTGGTAAGAGCTGATGGTAGAGTTCGAGTGTAGTGCAGGCCCCATGGATCCATGGACCAAAGTTGTCAACAAGGTAATGAGCAAGCTGGTGGTGTCTCCATAATGCTGTGGACTGTGTTTACATCCGGAATGGACTGGGCTCTCTGAACCAACCATTGACTGGACATCATTATGTTCAGCTACTTTGAGATCATTTGCAGCTATTCATGGGCTTCATGTTCCCACACAATGCTGTCATGTCATGTCACCAGTCCGAAGTTGTTCACGATTGGCTTTAAGAATATTCTGGACAATTTACATGAATGGTTTGGTCACCCAGATCAGCTGACATTAATTGTATTGAACATTTATGGGAAGTAATCGAAAAGTCAGTTCATGCAGAACATCGTCTACCAGCAACGCTTCAGCAATTATGGACAGCTACAGTGGCAGCACGACTCAATACTTCTGCACAGGACTCCAAACAAATTGCTGAGATGATGCCATGTCGATTTGCTGCACTATGCGGAGTGAAAGGAGGTCCAACAAAATATTAGGAGGTATCCCATGACTTTTGTCCCCTTAATGTACAGAGAATGTTGTTTGTAACAAATGACAGCAGCACCACAAGGTTCTTCGGCTGGGGGAAATATTTCACCACTTTTTGTGGGTCAATTGTTGCCAAGACAAGAACAGTAAGTTGCCAAGACAAGAACAGTAAGTTGCCAAGACAAGAACAGTAAGTTGCCAAGACAAGAACAGTAAGTTGCCAAGACAAGAACAGTTAAGTTGCCAGCCCAAATTCTATTTTAGACCTGGTCAGTGGCAGAAGGTATTTTACATGTTATTCCAAGATGGAAGAGGTTATGTTTCAATTCCTCTACAAAATGTACATAAATGTTTTATTTTGTATTGCTCCTGAAGTTAATTTCATAAAATAACAAGGATTAAAACTACACATAATAAGCCAACACTCTAAAGAAGTTGCCTCCCCCATAAAATAACAGACATACACAGATTTTTAGTTTATCTGCACACCGATCGTTTCTTTTATTGCAACGTTTATGCTCAATAATGAGCAGCAAATCCACAACTGAACAGCAGCTCAAGCTCTTGACTACAGTGTTCATGCACAGGTTCCGACAAACGGACTCAAGTTGTCATTCGTCCATGGCAGGTTGTTATTTTCAAACCTGACTGCTTCTCTTTGGAATTCCCTGATCAGTTCAAGACCCATCTGAAAAGTTTTTCCATCCCACTGCCATGCCACACACACCGACTCACCACTGTTGGCACATGGTTCATCATCGACATTTTTTTTACGCACATAGCTGTCCTCTGAATTTATGCGAAACACCTGAAAGTCCAGCAAACACAAAGCAAAATAAAAATTAACAAGAATTCCAACACTCTTCAGTTGATTCTGTGGAGATTTATTTCAGTATTCATGATACATAAATATCTGGTAGGAAGATTGTCTTCCAAATTTGTGGTGTATATGTAGTTACATATGCATGAGATTCCTGATTGAGGTGTGATAATGAACATGTAAACAATTACAAAAATAAATTGTTTTCAGATATCAAAGGTTTTCACATCTTTCAACCATTATAGATTTTTGTTATAAAAGTTCATTCATTATGAAATTGGCATGATCATTTAATGATAAAATTAAGTTTCTTTCAGTCACTTTTTGCCCCCATAAGAACCCATTCAACAAAAAACACAGGATGCTTGGTCAATTTCCATCTGAACAGTTTACGGAAATTTATACAAAATAGATCATTAAGAATTAACCCCATCTTTTACACAATTAGAAAACCATTCTTATTTTTCTCACTATGGTTTGTAACAGTGATGCTCAAAGCACAAGATTTTGTGTTATTCCATCTCGTACATACAATTGACAAAAGTAATTGTAACAGATGCGAATAACTGAACAGTTTTAGTCTGGTCTATTCCACACCCCACCATGGAACAAGAATATTTAAAAATAAAAGAAATTACATTCATAGGTAAAAATAATGATTGATCAACACTCAGTTATTACTCTGCTTCACACTTCTTGCAGATTTTTTGTTTGTACTACGTGTCATTAGTGAGAAACAGCTTTTCATTATTTCCTACGAATATATTATGAAACAATTAAAATTTTTGGAGTTGCAATCCATATGCATACGTAAGATACAAATAAAGTTGAAGGCTCATTTTAAACTACTAAGATCTTTCACATGACCTTTTCAAATAACTGAGTAATACTATGTTTCTGTATGTTAAGGACAGGGCTTTGCATTTTTGAACATTGTTTCAAAATTAGGTAATGATTAAACACTTTTTCCTTTTTATATAAAAACAGCACTAGCAGGCAAGAACATGAGATACAATATTAACATTTATGAATCTACATGTCTATCACAATAGAATTTTTGTTACGAGAGTTGTCTATTAAAATTAAGGTAAGTAATATGAAATGCAACAGTTGTGTAACATATGAATATGTCACAAATCTTATTCCCCCCCCCCCCCCTCAGAGTTCCACTCATACTGCCTACCACATATGATTTATATCATCACATAATCAATCCCCCCCCCCTCTCTCTCTCTCTCTCTCTCTCTCTCTCTCACACACACACACACACACACACACACACACACACACACACTCTTTTTATGTCTATCAGTTCTGTCTCAAGCCTATTTCATCTCAAAGGATATGAAGTAACATAAAATAACAGATTTTTACTGTAGTCTTTTTAGTTGTAGGAAACTTCCTGCATTTCTGGTGCCAGAGGTAGAATTTTGGGTCTGAAAATGTAGGTGGCACCACACAACAGATTAATTTCAGAAAGTCCCAAATCAAAAAATTAACTTCCTTTTTAAATGCAATTTCACATCACAGTCTGAACTAATTTGTAATGGCAAGGGGAATAAAACCTCAGAGATCATATCACCAGGCATACATAAGAAAGAAATGCCAGTGTCTTCAAAAATTTTCCATTGTTCTTCACATTTCAGTCACAGCTTAAGGTAACTTCACTTCTGAAGCACATGCTCTGTAACATTGAATTCCATGGCCAAAACTTGCCACTCAAAGAATCAAAACAATTTACTGTCATTAAATAAGACTAATACTTATGACTCATTTCAGTACAGAGCTGCTTCAGAAAGTCAACTTCCTTAACTTCCTACTGCTGTAACTGACCCTTGGCTCAAGCTTTCTTTAACACCATTTTGGATGATTTCAGTTTTATTCTTTAAATCGTCTTGTACTTTCTCATTTTCACTGTCATTGTCCAAAGACTGCTGATTGCTTTTATCACAGTTTACTCCATTCTGTGTCAGATGCTCCTCATGATCCTGGAGGATCGTCTCTTCCACAGGAAGTACCTTCGGCACAAATGTTGTCCATTCATCAGTTGTAGCATCCAGGTATTCAATGCTGTTTAGGAATGTCTTCCCTGAAACATAACAAAACATTCTGTAAATAACTATGAGATAGAATAAGAGCTCAAAGTTTTCTTTTTCTCATATTCGTAACAAAATTGACCTTATTTCCATTGCTCGTTGAATGAACTGATTCACATTTGAATGTATGTCTCAACAATAAACTCCGAAACTCAATGTGTTTGCATTTTGTTGTAAACTAGTGACAAATGTGTATCTTCCCTAAATTAGTCACAAACAAGACACTGAAAGCTTGGCATGTCAAGTGGATATATATTCATGACAACTGATTACTATTCTAATATAGTTTATTGGAGCCTACTGTATCATTTAGATTGCAATCAAAAATATTAGAGGCAGTTCAAAGATTTAGTATTTATTTCCTACAGAAAACTATCAGAAGGATGAATTGAGGACTTTTCAATTCAGCTGGCTTCTTTTAAGAGGCTCCTTTGGAAAAAATTAAATTAATTTTAACTATTCTAACTAATCAAAATTACTAGCCATTTCAAAGCAACTCTAAAAAGTTATTACAATATTCTAAACTTATGCCATTTATTGAATGTTTACATTTTGGTAAAACCATACAAAGAGAAATAAAATGAACAGAAAGGAAAGGTGTACATCAATTTTTATGTTCACTGCCTTTTTTGCTTATTAACCCTGTCATCTTCATCCTCATCCTCCTGGACATTTCTAGCCCCAGGCTGGGTCTGTTTGGAACATAAGCCCCGCCACTTAGTCTCGTTTTCTCACTATCTTTCGGTGTTCACTCGGGTTCAATCCTAGCCTCTTTTTCAGCACATTCCTCCACACCTTTAAGCCATCCTATTCCCTGATCTTCCTCTTTGTCGTTTCCTTCACATCTACATTTTGTGCACCTTCTTGGGAATCCTCGTTTCTTCCATTCTGTAAGTGCCCATACCATCTTAGCCTTGAAGTTTCGATCTTGGTCTGCAAGGGATCCTCTTTCACTATTTCCCTTATCCTTCCATTCCTCATCCTATCTCTACTTGTTGCTCCTATCCTACTTCTGAGGAAGTTCATCTCACATGTCTGTAATCTGCTTACAACCCTTTGCTTCATTACCAATGTTCCATATGCACAAGTCAGTACTGTGATGTAGTAACTTCAATAGATCATGTTTTCCTTTTTTGTGTGAAGTCTCTGTTCCAAACCAGGCTCGCAGCACTTCACAGGAATGCTTCTGCCTGTGTGCCATATTCACTGATCTCGTCTCATCTCTTCCATTTTCTTTTATCACACTTCCCATGAACTTAACAATTTGCACCTTCTTCAGTCTTTCATCTCTAATCCTTGTTCCACTAGTTAGTCTATCTTTCTTTCTAGTTGTAGCGAGGATCTCATGTTTGTTCATACTAAATTTCATTATATTCTGACTGTCAGTTCTTTCCCCAAACATCCAGCCGTTCCTGACCCCCTCCTTCCTGATGATGTTTGGTTTGTGGGGCGCTCAACTGCGTGGTTATCAGCGCCCGTACAATTTCCCAATCTTTTCTCAGTCCAATTTCGCCACTTTCCTGGATGATGATGAAATGATGAGGACAACACAAACACCCAGTCATCTCGAGGCAGGTGAAAATCCCTGACCCCGCCGGGAATCGAACCCGGGACCCCGTGCTCGGGAAGCGAGAACGCTACCGCGAGACCACGAGCGGCGGACCCCCTCCTTCCTGTTTACCTAGATCACCAATTCATTTTCGAACACCGTTGCTTGTCTTCTTCAGCTTTTTCCACCACCTTCGTCATTATCTCATCCAAAACCACAACCAAAAGGAAAGGCGATAGTGCACAGCCCTGTTTCACACCACTTTTTTTTCTGGAACCAATCTGTCCATTCTTTCCCCATCTTCACCCAACTCAGGCTTCCACAGTAAATCTCATCCACTCTACTTGTTTCTCTTTCCACTTCCTTCTTTCCTAGTGTTTCCCAGACTTTTCTTGTACAGGCACTATCAAATGAGTTTCTTGCATCAAGAAACACCATCATGAGATCTTCCCCAAATTCACATTAGTGCTGCTCCTCCTCCTCCTCCCCCCCCCCCCCCCCTTCTTTGTGCCAATTCTGTGGATTCCTCTTTCAATAAATTGCACTGATTTTTCACAGGTTCCTATTTCTACAACCTCCATGTTCACTATTTGTATTCTGTAATGAATATGCCAAATGAACACTTCAACCACTCAAAACTTGGTTCATAAAGTGATCAATAGGACAAATTACACAAGGATTATATTTCATGTTTGCGCTTTTATTAAATCCAATATAATGTACCTCAGCAGCTAAACCTTTTCAAATTACAGTTAATTACCTGTTGTCTGTGTATCATATGACAGTATCGGCTACCCTGCTACTTAGCCATTCAGCTTCTTTCTGCTGGACAGAAGCCGGAGTGTAACAGAAGGTTACCCCTTTTTTGACATTACAGAAATCATATCTAGCAAAACACAAGAAATTCTCTGTGTTGGATTACATCCTAATATGATACTTGGGTGCGAGACCAATGTCAATTTTGATAATTCCTGTACCCAACAACAGATGGCCTCCAAGTTTTTACATTTGAGGGTTAGCCCATTTTTCCGCGCATATCTTCATATAATGTCCTGTACCAGTTGCCTATACAGTACCAGAATTAATTGAGCATGTTTATTTTATTATTCTATTCAGTTTTAACTGCAATGCATTCTACAACTATTGCGTAATTACTAATGAGCACAGCTAAATTAAAGACAACTGATATGAAATTCACTATAAATTTTGTACAAATATTAAATATGCTGTAAACTGTTGTCTATCCATTTAAGAAACAAAAAGCTTGGTTGTCAAGAAAGATGATTGTTCTCACTCCAGAACTGAGTTTCCACCATTTGCCAGTGGAACAGACACTTACTGTGCATTACAACAGTTTGATAACCATGCTCAGCCGATGACCCATATGCATTGCTCCCAGTAAGCAATTTCTTTGCAAATTCATAGTTCACAAAGATGCCAATTATTCATCATCAGCAATAAACCTAATATTACCAACCAAAGATCAAACACTTATTTTCCAGTTCATTGAAATATTTTCTAACTGCTTCTTTCAAGTGACACTTACCAGAAAATCCACCAACAGCATACAATCTGTCACCAATGACAGCAACTCCAACATTTGCACGTGGAGTTGTCATGCTAGGTCCTGGGGTCCATGTCTTTTCTACAGGGTCATAAATTTCTGTTGAAGATAGTGAATGAGTTCCATCTGACCCACCGACAGCATACAGTTTGCCTGGTAAAAATCCACCAATTAATTCTGCTAGGTTTCTTTTTACACATACATTTATTTGCACAGTTATGAAAATAGTCTTCTTGCGTAAAACAAGTTATGGGATAATCACCTTTGAAAACAGTGAGCCCACATCCACGCCGAGCAGTAATCATGTTTGTAGTGAACTGCCAACTGTTTGTTTGTGGATCATAAACTTCTACTGTATTGAGGCAATTCCAGGAATCGCAACCTCCAGCTGCAAACACCAGCCCATTCATCGAGCAGACACCAGCCTGATTCCGACCTGTAAACATTAAGAATACTGTCAGTATTCATTTATTGTATGGCTTTCTGAATGAACCCAGCAAGTGTACAGCATAATATATGCAATCCAAAATCTTAGAAACAAAAATACAGAGCATTTACATAATTCATCTCCACTGAGTCAACAGTGGGAAATCTGGTCTACCAGTGTATGATCTTATGGGGCATTCTTCCGCGACGTCAAGGTCTGTGGTTATTCACATTCAAAATGTGGGGCAGCTGCTTACTCTAATTATGTAAAGATATATGCATATCTGACATGCTGGGTTCTAATTACGTTCAGCACTGACCACGTTTGGCCTGTGAAGCAAAAGCCCCGAAGCTTTTGGGGTGATACACTGCACATTATTATTATTTTGCTGTCCAGCCCATCTTCAAGTCCATGCATTAGTACGGTTGAATTCTTATACAGTGACTCTGGCTGTTGTTATTGATGTTCATCTACAGTGGAGTCGTTTAAGGTTCCATGACTGACATCTTGATGGATTGGTAGATTTTTGTTACTTAAACTTTTACTTGTTCATGAGAGCGTCATTCCTTAAGCATTGATTTCCGCTCCCGGGATTGGAATGACTCCTTACCCTCTCCCTTAAACCCACATCCTTTCGTCTTTCCCTCTCCTTCCCTCTTTCCTGACGAAGCAACCGTTTGTTGCAAAAGCTTGAATTTTGTGTGTATGCTTGTGTTTGTTTGTGTGCCTATCGACCTGCCAGCGCTTTTGTTTGGTAAGTCTCAAAATCTTTGTTTTTAGATATATATATAATTTGGTTGCTGTGCACACTTCTGACCAAAGGATACCTGGGCTGGTTCCAATTTGTGACACTTCTCCATAGCCTGCATCATCACGAATGATATTGTGTCCAGATCTGTAACTAGCTCCACGGCAATGACACCGATGTTGGCATGAATTTTCTGGCAGATCTTCTGTTACAGTGTCTCAGTTCACCAGTACTTTTGTCTCCCGATCAGCTGACGATGACACTATGATTGCTAATCATAAGCTTTCCATTCATTCATATCTCTTTTTACTACATAATTGTCTCCATACTGAATCCCCATTCAACTGTTGATTTTAATATTCCTTTGTTATGAATTTAAGGAACAACTGTTAGTCTCTCAACACAATATCATTTTGTGCATCACCTACATAAATGTGTTAAAGGAACTCTAAGTTACTTCATGTCATTTCATTTTAGTTGGATTGAAGCTCTGCTAAGACACTTTCCTTTCAGCAAAAATTTTACACCGTTCTTACAACTATTCTTTTTTTTACACACCTGTCTGCATAGGTGCAATACTTGTCCAAGTATTGTTCTCTGGGTCATAGACGTCACACTGTCGAATCCCCACTTGTCCACTCCAACCACCCACGCAATAAATCTTGTTACCTAAGCTGCAAACGCCTGAAGAAGGGGAAAAAAAAACAACAGTTAGAAATTTAATGTGGTACTGCGAATGACAATGAAATGTTGAAGCAATTCAATGCACTCTGGTCACTGCCATACCACAAGCAGACAGCTGAAAAGATTTGTCAGTTTACACCCCATCCATCAACTGACTGCAGCAAACACCTACTTGTGTCCTTAAACAACCATATTTTACTTTTCAGTATCTACATGGAAGATATATGCTCCACAAGGAATAGATAACAGAATTATCAGTTCCAAAGTTAAAAATTCAAGTTAGCATGATAAAAAGTTTTACAGCATATCTTGTTTTTCAAGTAAAATGATGCTTGCAGAGGACTAGTGGGTCAAATATTTCTTATTTTCCAAATAATACTCATGTTAACAGCTGAAAGAAGAAAATCAAATGATAGCTGAATGATGTCAACAATAGTTCCATGCACTTTATATAGCCAGAAACAGATGGCGCACTATACATGTGTATAGTCCAGTCTTCAAACCAAAATAAAATAAAAACTGAAAATAAAAACATAACTTCAAACGGATTTTAATTCAGGAGCATTTCCCTCTAAGATGTAAAAAAATATTTCTGGAAAGTTACTAACCATTCTCAATGAGATACACTAGTTATGTTTCATATAAATTTTCCACTTACCGAGGTACTGCTGTCAAAAGTTTTGCATGTTTTTTTTCTTTACGTGGCTACAGAAGCACTGCAACGAGAGAGCAACACTAAAAAAGAAATGCCCGAGCCAAAAACTGTGCAACATGGTGTGCTGAAGAGTCAGTATGTACATGAACGAAACTAGTAAGTTAACCTATTACAGTTGACACTGTGAACATATTAAAGTCAACCGACACCATGTCACTATTCTCCTGGCAGTTTCTAAAATGTTAGCCTCCTCGTGTAGTGCGACTATGATGCCACTAATTCTTTCAAGTTTAATCCCTTTTATCAGGGTTTTTTAAGTGCTGCACGATTCCTCCGTCAAGCTCCGGCCCACTGCACTGCTGGCCGGTGCATTACATAAGCTGTAAAGTAAATAGGAAAACACGTGTTTTAATAGCAGCGAGTCCATCACACAGCTCAAAGGTACAAAGTTATACTACCTTCGCAAGCCCGCTGAAGCGACAACAGGGACCGCTGACAAACCAAGAGGCAGGCCTAGAAACTAAAGTTTACATTCACAAACCACGAAGACACTAAATGTGCCATTACAGTATTAACGGATAATCTGGTAGTTACCTGCAGTAATTTGGTCTGCCAATGGCCACCTAAAGAATATATGTAATATACACATTTTTGAATGATTCATAATAGGTGTTTAACCTTTCAAACAATGAAGAGCTCTGGCAGCACTTCTGAGCGTCTGTGCCACTTCTTACCTTCCTAATGGGGTTACAATACAGAATCACGGCTGCACTCTCTTAACTCATCTGAAAACAGAGTTCTCATACCTCATATGCAAGTCTTTGGAAAATGCTCCTGATAGCATTGTTAACAGATTTTAAAACAATGCTTCAAAGAAAAGTCTAATCTAAAATAATATTCACCCCTCAAGTTCATACCGCCACAACAGCATGTGCAAACACACATTTTTCAGCATACAAAGAGGTATAGTAATTTACAACTCACACAGTCTCTCTTTTCACAACCACTGGTTTACAATCATTCTTCATATGTAATTACTAACAGCAATGAGCAAATAACTGCAATAAAAGCTCTGGGACACGGGTGGGGGGTCGTTTTTCCTTAGTCTATGTCTATGTAACCCATCTTCTTTTTTGGAATCTCAAAAATCTTGTTCAAATTTTCAGCAGCAAATGCTGTTCTAAGTATGCTGAAAATACTCACCCTTATTTGAAATGTCCAGAATATGCAGTGTTATTTAGTCCCTTTCATGTTTCAATTTGTAATTTCTTGTTGTACAGGGAAATATAATTTCCCACATGCTACTCCAGCAAAATTCTGTACATACAGTTGCATTTTGCAATACTGTTGTAGCATTCTTAGTAAATCCCAACTGAAACTCCCAAAGCCATTGTGTTTCCTCCTGTCACCCCCACCACCACCCACATATATATATATATATATATATATATATATATATATATATATATATATATATATATATATATATATTCATTTGTGTCTAAACTAGCTAACATTGCTTGCCATTACCACATGGTATTCATTCCAATGCTGAGTGAACACCTTTGATGTTTTGAAACCCTAAACAAACCTGACAGAAGAGAGAAAACAAAAAATGTATAAATAAAATGAAGACAGGGGACTGGACGAGAATTTACTGAATAATGTGAGAGTCATGATCATTTATTAATTTTTCTTTATAAAAACTGGAACAATTAAATCTTTGCATTTGACTAATCAAGTAAGAGTATTATCTAAAAATGGCAACTTCATAAGCAGATAAAGGGACAGTCCATCACTGTACTACCTATAATAAAGTAGTTTAACAAAATTATTTTTTTCAAAACAAGCTACTGAGAAAGCTAGAAACTAGAGTACGTCTGAACAAATCAGTGGAATGACTGCACTGAACAGACAATTCAAAGCATAGGAGCATTGTAGTAGAAATGAGAACAGCGAGAAACTTAACATCAGGATTGATGGTCACGAAGTCAGTGAAGTTAAGGAATTCTGCTACCTAGGCAGTAAAATAACCAATGATGGACGGAGCAAGGAGGACATCAAAAGCAGACTCGCTATGGCAAAAAAAGGATTTCTGGCCAAGAGAAGTCTACTAATATCAAATACCGGCCTTAATTTGAGGAAGAAATTTCTGAGGATGTACGTCTGGAGTACAGCATTGTATGGTAGTGAAACGGACTGTGTGGAAAACTGGAACAGAAGAGAATCGAAGCATTTGAGATGTGGTGCTATAGACGAATGTTGAAAATTAGGTGGACTGATAAGGTAAGGAATGAGGAGGTTCTACGCAGAATCGGAGAGGAAAGGAATATGTGGAAAACAGTGATAAGGAGAAGGGACAGGATGATAGGACATCTGCTAAGACATGAGGGAATGACTTCCATGGTACTAGAGGGAGCTGTAGAGGGCAAAAACTGTAGAGGAAGACAGAGATTGGAATATGTCAAGCAAATAATTGAGGACGTAGGTTGCAAGTGCTACTCTGAGATGAAGAGGTTAGCACAGGAAAGGAATTCGTGGCGGGCCACATCAAACCAGTCAGTAGACTGATGGAAAAAAGAGAGAGAGAGAGAGAGAGAGAGAGAGAGAGAGAGAGAGAGGAGCATTGTACAAAAAGCTCAAAACCATGTGGTAAAATTCAGAACAAACCTTTTTAGTCTCTGATAGCAGCATTGGTCTTATTACAGGTGGCAGTAGTATTTAATGAAAAGGTGTTATTTTCAGCATTATGTGGTTGAGGCAGAACAATAGAGCAATGTCTGGCAACAACAAAGGAAGACATTACCCAACTGAAACCATCTTCACTTTTCATTAAGTGTTATCTTTCCAATAAAGGGTCAAAACTAATTTAACATGAGATATCTGCTGGAATACATAGGATTTTTTCTGAGGATTTTTAACAAAGAGTGAAAAACAGAATAAAAGGCAAAATTGCTTTTTTCCTGAACATCTGAAAGAAGGATCAAATTATCTTTTGGTAAGGTTCTTGTTCCTGAAATATGTAAGCATCAACCTAGCATGAAGACAAATATAACCTTTTCCAGTATTCAGATTGCTTATGTTTGTATTGGGTCTGTAGAACTTTACCCTTTCACCCTCTGACCTTTCCTAGTGTTTGATGCAATTATTTTCATAAAATCCCCAGCCTTCAGTATATAACATGGCTCTTATTGCACTTGTTTGCAGTTTAAACTTTTAAATGGACTTCGTAAATCTGTATTGGTATCAGTGCTACAGTTGTCACATTTGTCAATAATAATTTGTAAGAGAAGACATTTAGTCACATATTGTTTATGGATTAAGAGAAAATTCTGGAGAGGCGCTCTATGCACACTGTCACGTAACAAAACATTTTAAGCAGATAACAGACTATTTGATACAGAACTACTGAATCATACTGAAACATTCACACGAAATATTCTCTCACAAACTCAGGTATCACTAACTGCCAAACTGTATTCCTGGCAGTTAGTTTCCTGGTCTTTTCAACATCAACAGCTTCAAATTTACTACTGTGACATGAATGAATGTACTTTTGGCTACCTGTTTTCTGCCTGATGCCTGAAGCCAGATGACAGCTCGAATCTCGTAATGAGTGGCTGTAAAATTCAACCACGGCTTACACAACAAGTAACAGCCATGCAAGTATTCCTTTGTTATCTTTTGACTAAAAAGATGTTTCCCTATATGGCATTAATACCCACTCTGAAAGTATGGTTTTGCATCAACAGAAAAATATCCTCACTCTCCGAGACACAGTTTACACTTATGGGAAGTTTTCAAAGCAGAGGAAATAAATTTTTACTCTGACAAGGAAAATTTCCTTGAACTGTGTGAGCACAGTATGATCATATGGTCTACCAAATTTGCTACATAATAGAACAGAAAGTCATTATTACATACTAAAACACACAGAAACAGCCAGAAAATTATATCACTGACAGAACAAGAGACAGATATCTAAGCACTGTTAATATAAATAAAAATATACAAACGGACACATGCCTGTATTGCAGCGTGCTAGTGGGAGTGAAGTAACTTGGGACCACTTGTGGTGTTCTGCATTGTACACCTCAACTGTTGCAAGTTCAGTTGAACCATTGCTTCCACCAACAGCAAAGGCTTTGCCATTAACAACAGCAATACCAAAGCGACCTCTTGCTTCCTTCATAGGAGCCAAGGTAATCCACAGATTGGTGCTTGGATCATAGGACTCAACACATTTCAAACACTCTGCACGATCATATCCACCTACAAAATAATAAAAAATTTAGATTTATGAACAAGGAACACAAGAAGTATCATGAAACATACATGCAGTTATTCCAGCAAATAACTGGTTGGTTACTCCATTGTTTTAAGAATTAAAGTAACAAATTTTTAAATGGTAATTATGTCACTTTTTAATAGCACCATTAAGTATTCGTTTGCAAAAACTTAAAATGCAGCTTTCATATAAGTGTGCTGTACACATGTTACTTACCACAAACAAGTAGCTTGTTGTCAAGATTTGCACAGCCAACAGCACACTTCACTGAACTCATATTGGCCATTACACAATACAAATCAGGTTTCTCCTCACTGGAGGGTCTACTTGGCACTGGAGTGTTCACGGGAGATGGGCTGGAGGGTTGATTAAGACGTAGTGCAATAGACATTGTCGCCAGCTGTCCATTCAGTGTCACAAGTGCCAGGAATGAGTGTTCTGAAAATACAATTACACAGAAGCCATGAACACTATAAATATGAGGCCATCTGCAAAATAATGTGTGTTGTTAACCTTCAAACTTCACTTGTTCATCCAGATTATTGGTGTACTTCCCACCATACACATATTTTAATACATAATGCGCAGTTATTTAATCACCTGACATGGGATGGAAATGAAGATATTCCTATTAATATTAAAAATTGCTACACAACCCGAGACCGCGAACTGAGAATTCCAGGTACCAGAGGGGTGGGAAGAGAGGGGCGGTCGCAATTGGAGTTACTACCTAGAATGGCTTCTTACATCCCTCCCCCATTTCCTTTCAAAGGACTCCAATTAATCTAAGAAAGTGGACTGATGTCTGGCATATAGAAACACGTCACAAGAAACATGATCAGACTAGCTTTCGAGCTCTTACTTTCTTTTTTCTAGTGAAATTACATATACTTTCACACACACACACACACACACACACACACACACACACACACACACACAAATGCACACAAATGCACACAAATGCACATTCCTGTGCCCATGGTGAGATTTATTACATATTATGGATCATTGAAAGCAGTTGGGTGGGCCCTAAGGCAGTGCATTCATTTCATCCTTTTTATCGGATGCCGAGTCATCTGTTTAAGAACACGACTCTTTCCCGCTGCTTACTCCTTGCATTCTCCCGTGTCACCTCCCTACAACCTTCAGCCCAGGTAAATGCTTTCAATAATAAGTTTCAAAGTAGCCTAGGAATGTGCCCGTGTGTGTGTGTGTGTGTGTGTGTGTGTGTGTGTGTGTGTGTGTGTGTGTGTATACTTTTACTAGAGAAAGAGCTTTAAAACTAGTGTTTATATGCTTCACATATCAGTCCACTGAAAGCAAATGGTTCCCTTTCCCTTATTTATGTATATTTAAAAAAGATTACAATCATGTTACATTATGATATATTTCTTTGATGCTCTGTATCACCTGTGACATTTGTAACGTTCATACTTAGAATGGGGTACAGCTCGTCACATCTTTGGTTAGACCAGCAATGATGATCTACACCCTCAAACCTCCCCGAGTAATTTATGTACTACTACACTTTCATTTTTTCTCAGCTGCTAATAGTGCATGTTAAAATGGAGTAATAAAACTTGGTCCCCTACCTATTTTGTCTTACAGATAACATTAGTAAAAAGAAGCAGATAGCACAAAACATTATTATTGGACTGCTACAGCACACAAAATTGTTTTATCATCTAGGTCAGCAGCTATGACAAAGCAGGTAAATTATTTCCATCTCACATGCTTTGCTTCCGACAAATAACTATAATCATCACTAGCATATTTTTAATTATATCATTTGTCATATTGCCGTTTGTATAAAATGCACACAGTACCTAAAAAATAATAATATTGACCCAGGGCAAGTTCAGCTTATCTTTCTATATGCTACATTCTTTTGATTATTCTAAAACCATTAGAATAGTTATTATGACTAAAAACAGCGCTAATTACAAAACACCAGTGATCTAAAGTTTTGTATCCGCGCGAGCACGCACACACACACACACACACACACACACACACACACACGATTACATACTTCCAAAAAAAGCTGTAAAAATATATAAATTACTCATGCAACTAACAACAAAAATATTTTAGCAAGATCTACATTCATTTCCTTAGATTAAACATTGTTACTGAAATAGAATTGCACATTTAAGCAAACTAACCAGCACAATTCAATATAAATTATTACTGTTTCTGCAAAATCATGTTCAAACAAATCTCCATGGTTTCTTTAATTATTCAGAAATGTAAATCTTTAATTATTTCAAACCCTCAGGCTACAATTGTGTACATTAACTTTTACTGTACCTTGGCTGCAACAAAAGTATTTTTTCCTAATGGAAACTTGAGGTACACATTTGTGAATGTTCAACCTGTTCATCATGTGCAAATGCTGCCAACTGTTGGGCATCACTATGGAAATATCAGCAAGTCAGTGCGGCAGTCCACAGCAGCTCATGACCACCAAAATACACCGATGTGGTTGGTTCGCTATATTTCACTTTATGACTTAATATTCTTGTTATTGTGCATGATAATTACTGAATGATCGCTTCTCTTTTTATAACACTAAGTAATATTTTGTAATAATTTTAGTCCATAAAATTAAGCCCAGTTTACAATGTATGTTTTAAAATGGGTGTATATTTTTGTATAAATCTTTCATCTAAAATCATCACAAAATCACCAAAGCGTTATGACAAAGGAAAAGCTTCCTTCTTCCATAAAAACATAAGATCTGATAGGGTTAATTGTAATTTGTGAAAAATTTGGCAAACAATAGATGAATTCAGTTTAAATTACTGTAAACTTATGTAAGGAGTAAGATGGAAGCCATGTTAGGTTAGTTTTGGGTCGTTCTAGGCAGAGTTATGAAATGATTAAGATCTATGTCCGTTAATACAGAATAGTGTACCACAGTCAATTCAGCACAGATTACAAATTGGGAAAGAACTGATTTATCTAAATTCCAAATCCAAGAGTCGATTCAGTAATTTAAATGGCAGTTTTAAATGATTAATTGGGTGCTGAATGTGTAATTATTCTCATGGACTGTGTTAAACTTCAATAATGATTATCACCAACTTTAACAATGGAGCTACATCATGATCAGTGCATTTTCCAAAGGACAATACTGTCCTCATCAAGTTTGTACTGATGTCACTGTTGGATCTGAAGGACAGTGTCTTATTTGTTTTCATTTAGTGGCTATTATGTTTACTTGCTACACAAAAGTAATTGTGCTTAATTAGATCAAGGTCAGGTTACTACATTAACAATATTGCAGGATCACAACGAAGTGCAATCTGTAGTTATTTCTATATCTATGCATAATTAAAGTATATGAGACAATCTGGTCATAAACAGTAGTTATACACTATCGAAAGTATCAAAATGCAATTACAGCATGTGAAATGTAATTTTGGTGTGGACTACACTATTGGCAGTAGATTATTCACACCACTAACTTTTCAGCGAGTTCTGACTAAGGCACTGCTACCAAGGTAACTGTGCTCATAAAACAAGTAGGCTACGAAGTGAAAGCTCACTTTTACTGGGCTGTAAAAGTTTCGTCTTCATAGCAGAAGTACTTGTGGATTTGGATATTAGGAATTTCCGATTTATAGAATAGTAGCATAATCAGGGTGTATACGTGGACAAGGAAAAAAAAATTCCCAGACTTCTCGATTAAAAATACACTTTCTCCCGGAAGAAAATACACTTTTTCAGTGTTAAGTGAAAGTATACTCTTCCTCGGCACTGTAAAATACATCAATCCTTTGGATGTTCCACCAAATAACACACGTCACTCTCCGAAGCATTGAAATTGAGATTGTGATGCGCTTTTGTAAGCGTCATAGCTCATTCACGTGATCTCCCCAACTGATGACAGCAATAGGACACGTGAAGTAATCAGCCAATAGCAAGATCACTCTTAAGTAGCGCGAATACACAAATAAGAAAAGTTAATGGCTTAAATTAATATACATAAAGCACTCCGTCTACAGGCCACAAGTGGCCCATCGGGACCATCCGACCGCCGTGTCATCCTTAGTTGAGGATGCGGATAGGAGGGGCGTGTGGTCAGCACACCACTCTCCCGGTCATTACAATGGTTTTCTTTGACCGGAGCTGCTACCATTCGGTCGAGTAGCTCTTCAATTGGCATCACGAGGCTGAGTGCACCCCGAAAAATGGCAACACTGCATGGCGGCTGGATGGTCACCCATCCAAGTGCCGGCCACACCAGACAGCGCTTAACTTCGCTGATCTCACGGGAACCAGTGTACCCACTGCCTAATATACATAGCATTTACATATAATATTGGTCGCGAAGATTAACAATTTGTAAGAGAAGCTAAGCTTCCACATATAATGTGTATTGTTTATTTTGCGCATGTTGCACTTTAAGATACACACACACAAATGTGCCAGTAAAATTTTTAATAATGACGCAAATGTCTCAAATGGCTCTGAGCACTATGGGACTCAACAGCTATGGTCATCAGTCCCCTAGAACTTAGAACTACTTAAACCTAACCAACCTAAGGACAGTACACAACACCCAGTCATCACAAGGCAGAGAAAATCCCTGACCCCGCCGGGAATCGAACCTGGGAACCCGGGCGTGGGAAGCGAGAATGCTACCGCACGACCACGAGCTGCGGACAATAATGACGCAAATGTCTCATCTTCTGGGCTCTAAACATTTCTAAATGGTCATCCTCAAAGAGTTGATTTTTCAACACTTTGAGATTTAAGAAATTCATTGTACATTCTCTTACATTATTCATCTTGCATAAAAGGAAATCTGCTTTGAATGTAACGCTTTTCAAACCACCGTTCGCATTATTTCCCACGACCTGGTAGAAATAGGTTTGTTTCAGCAGTTGCAAGAAAGCGCCAGATAACTGGCGTCACAGTGCTTGCGCAGCTACGATGACGCAGGAAGTCCATATGTTCGTACGTGTAAAACATTAAAAGATCTTACATTATGTCATAAAAAAAAAACAAGACATTAAAGGATACTTTAAGAGAGTCGGGATTTCGCGAACCGTACTGAAGTGCATAATTTGGCTTAAAATGCACATCCGTATGTACCAGTACTCATGTTTGGTTCTTTATTATAGCATAATGCCATACGTGCACTTGAAATGCAGCGAACAGTTGAAACTAGCCAATAGTGTGAAATTAAACACTTCGTTTCAAATAAATTGACTGCCTCAATAGAAAGGATTAATAAAAGCCAAATCTCTTTAGCAAACCAGCAAAAATAACTTCATTGTTCTGTAAGGCGATTAATGCTTGACTATCAACGGTGGAAATAAAATCTGAAACTATTAACATATTTTAGCCTGCCGTAATTATGCGAACGTATTTTAATTAATTTGATAGTTCCCGGCCACAAAAATCCGTTTTGTTATCATTTAATGTGAGAGCAATAAACAAAGAAGAAACAACAAAATCACTGAATGTAAACACAGGCCACGTGGAGACTACCCACCTCAACTCTTGACTGCTGTGTGTATCAGCCCCGGATCTACGATATTTCCGAACCGGGGCAATATTCAGTAGTGGTGCCCAGCCACACTTCCGTAACCAGAAGCGGGAGAAGGTACTACTCATACGCGACTCAACTGCGCATGCGCAAGAGCGCGCCCGCAACTGCTCAAACGAATCTAATTTAAAGAGTTGTCGTCACACTCATCAGATGCAATTTGTTGTTATAAAGCATTGCATAGTGTTCCTAAAGTCTTTGACACACTTTACTGTTGGCAGACGCTTGTATGAGCACTGTTTTGTTGTTGTATACGGCGCATTTCCTTTGCAACTTAAGTTTTATTTTCTTTCTTTCTCCCGTTCACGTTTTGTTGCTGCAGTATCATTCTGCAGTAGCGGGATATAATAATATCCTTTGTTAGAGTATTGGTTCTTACCAGTCAAAATCACGAAAATTTAACTGACAACTAAAAAAATGTAAAATTCCCGGAATTCTAAACAATTCCCGGGGTTTTCCCCGATTTTCTCCCGGATGGAAAAATTCCCGGGTTTTTCCCGGATCTCCCAGTTGTCCCGGGTCGTATACACCCTGATAATGAATGTTTTTAGAGTTTTCTGAAAAGACTATCACTGCAAACACTTAAAATAGCAGTTGGTAAAGAGAACTCCATTAATCATGTACTTATTAGTGCAGCATGGATGGCATCACTACACAGCAGGAATGACAGCAACAGCTGTCATTGTTCTCACATTTTAATCCCTCGTATATAAAATTTGGCCCACTCTTTTAAACTTCAGATTTCAGTTTTATACAGCCATATTTACATAAGAACATAACCAAACTTTTTAAATGTGAGAACTATGTCTCCTTCATTCAAGGCCGTTTCAAAAATTGTGCAATATAATGGAAAAACTGTTTAGAGATGACTGTTGCATGCCTAGATTCACGTATTTCTTGGATGTCGGTATTCTATCCAAATGAATGACACTAAGTGGCAGTATATTCTACTGCCTCATTATATAAAAATGGCATGAAACTAGGCAGGACCGGGTGTAGAATTGTGTGAGATGAAATCAAGCTGAAACATGTAGAAACGATAAGAAACTGGCCCTTGGAGGCTGTCAAAAGAGAAATATCTGTGAGAGAGTACCTAGTAAGCAAGTTCAATGGATCTCATTTTACAGCAGAAAATCATCATCACTATTTGAGGCAGTTTTCTTCCTCAATGAAATCTAGCAGGTTAGAGAAGCTCTCTTTTCCAACATACTTATCCAAAGACATATGGCAAGTGGCACAAGGAAGCTCTTACCCTCAGGAAGCTCCTACATTACTAGGATTGTGTTTAGCAAGCTGCGAAGATTACAGTAGCATGTGAGCAACTATTTAATATCCCCAAAATTTAACAAAATATGTTACTGCAACACACAGCGATAACATTTTCAAAATTATATATTGGAGCAAACATTAAGTGCTCTTTGTCCCTTCTCTATCTTACATACCTGCAACTTTGGTAGAAGCAATAAGGCTCCAGTCTTCTTCAGTTTGTTGTTCAATTCTCTCACCTATGTCACGAGAATACAGGAGAACACGTGGTTTGGCTGGCTGCAGCTGAGCCTTTCGTCGACCCTAAGAATTAACAATAACAAATCAACAATGGTAAACAATCATTGCCATTCAACTGTGAAAGGGTACTCAACTTCCAACTGACAATGGTAGCTGCACTGAATTATGAAACAAAATGTTTTCTGGAAGTGCAATAATGCAATTTTTGTTCATCATACGGTAGTATCTTACTGCATCATAGACAATTTTCTAATACTAGACAAAACCACTAAACACAGTACAAGTTGGTCACTTTTTTTTCCTTCAGTAACAGAGAAGAAATTTTGAACTGTTAGTGTCTAGATTGCCAGCTTGCCCTCATTTCTGAAACTCACGAGGAAGCATAAAGGTCTGAAAATATTAATTGTCTAAGATGTAACATGTTATTAACTCTGAAACAAGTTACTATAATTTTCATCATTTTTTTCCAAATCTGAGTGATATAAAGGTTAATAATGTCTATATCTTCTGACATCTAATGATACACATCCACACCTCTTATTAACAACTGCATTGTCTACAGTTAATATTTACCATATTGAATCATTCCTTACTGTTTTACTAAAGCTCATGAAGAAACTCATCCATACAAACAGTTTTCAGCTATCATTGAAAACATTTTGTTATTTGCACCTATTTTTTTAGATTGAGAATATCCCATTGTATCTCCTTCCAATTTCCTTTATCATTACATGAACTTATCACAAAAATAAACATTATAATGAAAGCTCAATGAAATGTTAGCCCAAATGATGAACATAAAAAAACATATTCAAGACAGTAAGTTTTAAGAGCTGTTTCTTTCAGATTACATTTAAAAGTTATTGTAATACATCATTTCCCTTTTACATCAATTCTACACGTGCATCTACATCTACATATATACTCTGCAAACAACCATGAGATGCATGGCAGAGTGTATGTACCATTGTAGCAGTTATTACGGTTACTTCCTGCTCCATTCGTGTATGGAGTGCAGGAAGAATTACTGAACACTTATCTGCATGCAGTGATTATTCAAATCTTATCCTCACGATCCCTACATGAGCGACACATATAGGATTGTAGTATATTCCTACAATCACCACTGACACTAGTTCTTAAAACTTTAATAGACTTTCTTGGGATAGTTTACATCCATCTTCAAGAGTCTTCCAGGTCAGTTCCTCCAGTATCTCTGTGACACACGACCAAGTAAAAAACCTGTGACATTAGTGCTGCCTTCTCTGTATATGTCCAATAGCCCCTGTTATTCCCATCTGGTATGTGTCCCACACTCTTGAGCAATATTCCAGAACCAGTCACACAAGTGATTTGTAGGCAATCTACTTTCCAGACTGATAGCCTTCAGTTTATTGGTAGAATACTGGGGAAGTGCAATCACCTGCTTTACAAAAACTTCATGATCTTTCAAAGCAGTGCATCTGCACTGTAGCATTTAGTATGAATACATGTTACTTAGAAGATTGGGGGCAGAAAGTTTTACTTTTAAAGCAACTGCAAAATAATTTGTCTGCAATGGAAAATGTCTTTTCTCTCATTTTGCACAACAGATGTGTACGATAAGTTAACAGAGTTTAAGTGTAAAAAGTATAAAGCACAGATCCCATTTTTCCCCAGTCTATCTTTTAATCTGGAATTCACCTGTTTTAATATTTTTGCCAATGTTTACCATTAAAACTTAACTGAGTTTATAGTGCAATTCTTTTGCATATGCTAGTTTGTTCTCAATTTGGAAGCAGTTTTTAAACATACAACATGATCATACCTGGAACACACAGCTTCAGTTCCAAACCAACCTTCTAGTTCACTATTTATATTTTTCATTCCCTGCAATAACTGTAACCCCTCTGGCAGGCTCGCTTACTGTTGTCACACGAGCAGGCGCGCATTGTAAAATTTACAACATGGTCATTTGTCAGTAAAAACGAACTTGTCTTAAACAAACTGTTATATTTATTGAAGAAACAAGTTCATATTCACTATCTTCATCATTTATAACAAAAGGTTTTGCTCTTTTAGTTATTTAAATAACAATTTATCCAGTTTTTCTGACATGTTTACTTTCATAACACTCCACAGACAATTTGTATGCAAATTAATTTTCCAGCTATGTCCAGAAAAATGTAAAAGTAGCCAGTTGCCATCTTCTTGTAATTTTTGGTGTATCAGGCACACATTTTAGCTGCATCAACTCCACCTTTTGTCATGTTGTATTAAATTATGAGTTCGTGTTTTTCATCCGCAGTTGGCATGTCATGCACAGCAGACAAAAGTATGATAGTACATCTTTTACAAGGAACACACGAAACTAAGGTCTTATCCTACTGAAATCCAAACATTGCACTTTCAATTTCTTTTGTTTTGTTTGGGAGAAATTCTGGAAGAATTTCACACCTGCTCTTTGTCATTGTACCAATGCAAATGATAGTCTTCTGCAGCAAATATTCAGAAAGAAGGTAGCTTATGTACCAATTGTCAGTTGTAAGGTTCCTGTTAGAATTTTCTATAGGCACCACATATCTTTTCACTACCGTATTTACTCGAATCTAAGCCGCACTTTTTTTCCGGTTTTCGTAATCCAAAAAACCGCCTGCGGCTTAGAATCGAGTGCAAAGCAAGCGGAAGTTATGAAAAATGTTGGTACGTGCCGCCACAACTAACTTCTGCCGCCAAATATATGTAGCGGGACACGGGCATGCTTTGTAGGCACAAAGATAAATACTGGCGCCAAAACCTCTGCGTCAGTAAAAAAAAAAAAAAAAAAAAAGGAGAAGGGTGGAAGACGAGTTTTTTTTCTCCGCCGCGAGTTTCGGCCACTGCATTTTCATACATTATCCAACGAAGTAAATACAAATTCCGTATTGTTCATCTTCGAATGTAGAAGAATTTCAATGTACTACGAAAATCCGACTGGCAAGACTGTTTGGGATGTTTGTCAATATGGCCAACTCCACGTTCTGAATTTTTTCCTATCTGTGAGAAGAGATGGTTGCTAATAGGAACCTGATGAAATTTGAATCACATACAGTATTCTCTTCACCATAAGAATAATACGAATATAAACATTTTGCCATGTATTCTTTCGTGTTTGCTGCTATCTCATTTAAATCCTGTCTGCCTAATAAAGTACGAAACTAGAGTGAGACAACAGCAAACGCGGAAGGATATACGTATCGTGTCATGTTTATATTCGTATTATTCTTATGCCTAATAATGATACAGTCTGAAATGAAGCACGGCAACTGACTAGATTTTTAAATCTAAGATGACTCTAAATTCTGTGCAGAATTTGATGTAATAAAGAAGCGGCCGCAAAGATTTTCAAACTGAGAAAAATTTTCGCCTAACTCTCGTTCAGAACATGTTCTATCATACGCAGTCTATTATTTCATTCTTGTTGATAATTATCAAAGAAAGCAGCAGTGTAAGTAACAACAAATAGCAGTCTCTTGCCATTGTTTCGCTAGTGAGACGATTCCTCTCTTTTTTGTTTGAATTGTACGCGGCGGTAGCACGCACAAAAGCAAGCCATGCCGCGAGCCGCGACAGGCTGTAAACACGCACTATCAGAATGCGACAAACAATGCATGACACAGTGCAGTAATGCATTTTCAGCTTAAGAGTGACGCAAACACCTATAACAAAGAAAACGGCACTTATCAGATCAAAGCAAAATAGGCAATCGATTCAAACCAGACGAAGCACGTGAAAAAGGAAGGGTACCCGTATCAATACGGACGGAGCGCCTGACGCATAGCAATGGCTACGTGGTAAAGCTTAACTGCTAAGCTTACGACTCGAACCAAACTACTGTAGCTGTATTGTCATTCATTCGACCTAAATTGTGTCTCATATTACAATGGACCAACTTTGTTTCGATTTGGAGGTGTGGCCTAAAACTTTTCTCTCTCCTTGAATTTCGAGTCTCAAATTTCAGGTGCGGTTTAGATCCGGGAAATTTTTTTTTCCTTGATTTCGAGTCTCATTTTTCAGGTGCGGCTTAGATTCGAGTGCGGCTTAGATTTGAGTAAATACGGTATATCCTCAGGAGCATTAGATACCCAAAACTGTCCTTTGGTCGCATGCACTGCACTGCAATAAAATGTTTTTGCATCACACAGAGAAAACATTTTTGTCCCATATTTAGCTGGTTTGCTGGGTATGTACTGCATCCGTCTACAGCGGTCTCCGTAGGGGTGAAGCATTTCATCTGTCACGGTGAATTCACCAGGCTGTAAGAACATTGACAGTTAGCAGCAAAAGGATCCAATACTGTACGAATTCCAACCAACTTATCAGTTTTTCCTCCTGTCATTCCTCATGTACACATCAACAAACCTCAAATAGCTTAGAAAAAAAAATAGAAACCTATTGTAGCTCATTGCAGTCCTAACAGTAGCATTTGTGTTCCATCTGCTGCCCAGAGTTCCAGTACATTAGTATTATGGTATTTTTTTCTTCTTCTTCTTCTTATTCTTATTCTTCAAAAATCTCTAACACAGCCATTATGTTGTCCCTGCAAGAACTGATGTGCATCTCACTGTTTATTTATATAGGTATTTCTATAGTTTACAATTTCATCAATAAAGTCAAGGTCAATTACTTTCAAAAAGCACTAACTTCATCAGTTCCACTCATCACCTCTCACTTCGGATCTGGTGGAATTTGCACAATGTTTTTTTTTTTCTGTTGGTTTTTGATGTTTTAGCACACTCCCCTTTATACCGATGTGAAAACTTGTCATTTCAACAAAGAACTCTTGTACATCTGCTGTCTCTTCAGGATCATCGCCATCCTCACCATCAAGTTCAGATTCATTGCCAAGGTCCTACTCAGCGTTTTCATCACTCAAATCTACTTCGCTTTCCTCCACATCTGAAAAGTCTGGATAGACTTTATCACCACCTTCTTTAAGCAGTTTGTGAATTAATTTGTCTAATACACCCTTTGAATTGGAACGAAACATCAAATAAATGGAATGAATAAGTACATTCAGATGTCAGTGTAACCAAAGTAACATTTCCCATGTGGAATGTTTCTTTCTTCTCTCTCTCTTTTTTTTTTTTTACTGCTGCAAAAAAGCTTGCAACTGTCACAGCAGGCGCGCATTTTACTTTTTACAACATTCAACGCGTTGCTGCTTACAATTCAGATAATCTGAGGAAGCTAACCAAATGAACTGAGCCACTTTAACATTGTCGAGAAAACATCAACAACGGAATACATGGCAGCAATGGTGCAATAGCTGAAGGTTAAGGCATCGATTAGGCATAAAAACTGCTGCTGTTGTACTTTTACTTTTTACAACAGTGTGCCCACTCAAGGGTTAATTTTCCAAATATATTAAAACGAACTGCAATCAAGAATGAATGAAAATGAGGAGTTTGAAACAATACACCTAAACAATGATGGTGCAATCAAGCAGTCATGAGAGTTTTCATTATTACTTCACATGTCTCAGGAAGTTAATACTGATTACATTATTACCTTGGGATTTGCCTGACTCTTCTTAGACATTTTCTTATAGTCTTGTACTATTTCAGTGTCACCCACATCACCAGTCGGCAACTCAGAGCAATCCTGTAAGGAATTGTCCAATGCCAGGTACAGGAGATGTGTCTAAAACAAAACACATCAATTAGTTATGCAACAGGGTAAGACAGAAACATTCACATATACACATACGTAGTTTACTCCAATTCTGTTCAGGGAACACTTTAGTTAATGGTAACTGCAAAAGAACTTTTTTTTAAAATAAGAATTATTATTGTTTCCAATAAATTTTGGCCACATTGCAACAACACTTTCTTACCAATAATCTCTGCACGAGTTTTGTGAATGCATGGAAGTTTTTATTTCTGAAGCACTTTATCCGAAAGCTGAAAATATTCAGTGTTTATTCATTGTGCCTGCCTGTTACCCAATGTCACCTCACGCAATGTGCTGCGTAGCAATCTACGCTTTCCATATTGCTGTTATTCTATCCTGGACTTTCCACTGTTTGAGTTTACCAATAATAATACAATTTACAAAATAAAAAAGCGTGCTGGAGGGAGCAGGTGGTGATTAAAAAGAAAAAAATAAGAAGAAATGTATGTGAAATTAAAATATTCTGTCTGAATCTCATTATGCAAGCCACAACTACAAAAACTACTATGAAGAGTTTATCAAAACAATTGACTAACAAATTAACTCTTAACTGTACAAACCAACATATCTAAAATATTCCTTAATGAATACATTATCAAAGAGAAAGGAAATTTTGTCTTCAATATTCACGAACTAATTAGATTGCTATGGCGGACACCCCGCCCTATATACACCTGTTTTGAACTAAGGAATCTCAACATTCCAGGTTCAAAATGAAAGCTACTGCCCCAAACCAAAGCTCAGCACCATGTTTTTATGACAGACCACAGATTTTACGTTGGTGAGAGAAGATGGGAGGAGGTGTGGTTTTGTATCCCTCAGCATTTTATTGAAGACTAAGACTACTTCATAAACAAAACATACCACAACATAACAGAGTAACATGAATAGTTTATATTTGATGACTTGGGACACGTCATGCTGATGAAAGGTAAGGGAGTGGTGTTTACTCCAAAAGAAAGCTTCCTGCTGTTAATAATCTTATTATTTTCTGGACAACCCTTGACAGTTCAGTGCTTTTATGAAAGCGAAGCAACTATTTAAGGAAAGTTGATTATCACAACTATTGCAAAATACGGAATACTAAGACAATGTCAACAGAAGAGAAAGTTTGAGGCATACATTATGAAACTGGATAATGCATGCAAAAGAAGCATTTTTAGAAAGTAAGTTTGTCATATACCACCAACATTTTATATAAGCCAAGAAAACTACAAATTGCAGACATGACTAACAATGTAATCGCGCAGAGGGCTATAAACGAAGTTTTATTAAAATTAACACCGGAGGGAGGAAGACAGATTAGTATTTAATATCTTGTCAATGACAAGATCATTAGATTGAGCATAAGTTCAGATTGAAGAAACAACAGTAAGCAAAACTTTCTGAGTTCATTCTTTCCTAAGGCACCATCACAGTGACCAGCAACCACATCAAGCAGTTTAGGAAAACTGTGGAAAACCTAATCTAACAACACAGCTTACATCAGAATTAAGAAAGTAAAATACTAAGCCAAGCAGGACCACAAGGCATGTCCACCATATTATTACTAAGTTTAAATATATGGGGCAACTTTCTATACATACAGTAACATATACATCCAACAGGTACATAATCAAGAAGTTTAAAACCTATGAATTACTATAGTTTGGACAACTCCCGTAAATTACTGATTAGTGGCATATCTTTCCTGAGACAGAAGACCAAAGAAAATTTGATTCCCATGAAGGCATCAGACAATGTGAAGGAAGAAAGAAAGACAACAAACTGTGGCATCCATCACAACAATTAGTATTACCGTATTTACTCGAATCTAAGCCGCACTTTTTTTCGGTTTTTGTAATCCAAACAACCGGCTGCGGCTTAGAATCGAGTGCAAAGCAAGCGGAAGTTCTGAAAAATGTTGGTAGCTGCCGGCACAACTAACTTCTGCCGTCGAATATATGTAGCGCTACACAGGCAAGCTTTGTAGGCACAAAGATAAACACTGGCGCCAAAACCTCTGCGCCAGTAAACACGAGCTTTTTTTCTCCGCCCCGAGTTTCGACCACTGCATTTTCATACATTATCCAACGAAGTAAATACAAATTCCGTATTGTTCATCTTCGAATGTAGAAGAATTTCAATGTACTACGAAAATCCGACTGGCAAGACTGTTTGGGATGTTTGTCAATATGGCCAACTCTGTGTTCTCAATTTTTTCCTACCTGTGAGAAGAGATGGTTGCTAATAGGAACCTGATGAAATGTGAATCACATGCAGTATTCTCTTCACCGTAAGAATATTAACATTTTGCCACGTATTTTTCATATTTGCTGCTATCTCATTTAAATCCTGTTTGCCTAATAAACTACGAAACTAGAGTGAGACAACAGCAAACGCGGAAGAATATACACATCATGTCATGTTTATATTCGTATTATTCTTATGCCTAATAGTGATACAGTCAGAAATGAAGCACGGCAACTGACTAGATTTCTAAACCTAAGATGACTAATTTCTGTGCAGAATTTGATTTACTAAAGAAGCGGCCGCAAAGATTTTCAAACGGAGAAAAATTTTCACCTCACTCTCGTTCAGAACATGTTCTATCATACGCAGTCTATTATTTGGTTCTTGTTTATCATTATCAAAGAAAGCAGCAGTGTAAGTAAAAACAAATAGCAGTCTCGCTAGCAGTTTCGCGAATGAGACGATTCCTCTCTCTTTTTTTTTGTAATCGGCGGTAGCGCGCACAAAAGCAAGCCATGCCGCAAGCCGCGACAGGCCGTAAACACGCACTATCAGAATGCGACAAACAATGCATGACACAGTACAGTAATGCATTTTCAGCTTAAGAGTGACGTAAACACGCATAACAAAGAAAACGGCAATTATCAGATCAAAGCAAACTAAGCAATCGATTCAAACCAGACGAAGCACGTGAAAAAGGAAGGGTACCCGAATTAATACGGACGGAGTGCCTGCCGCATAGCAATGGCTACCTGGTAAAGCTTAACTGCTATGCTTACGACTCTAACCAAACTATTGCAGCTGTATTGTCATTCATTCGACCTAAATTGTGTCTCATATTACAATGGACCAACTTTGTCTCGATTTGGAGGTGCGGCCTAAAACTTTTCTCTCCCCTTGAATTTAGAGTCTAAAATTACAGGTGCGGCTTAGATTCGGGAATTTGTTTTTCCTTTATTTCGTGCCTCATTTTCCAGGTGCGGCTTAGATTCGAGTAAATACTGTAATCTATTATTCCATCTTATTTTGTGCATCACTTTTCAAGGAAATCTGTTGTTGTCATCAGGAAGTCTCCAACTATGAACTATGTTTACAGTAGTTAAAATACCCTGCCATTTTCAATTTCAATGTGGGTAACTAGTTTTTATACAATGAGAATGCTAAAAATTTGAATTTGTCGTAAGTCTGACTAAGTTCTTAAGGACTTACTTTCTCTGTAAGTTGCTCAATTAGAATAGCATCGCCTTCAATCTGTCGTCGGACCCACTCCAATGCTAATTTGCAAGCTGACTCACAAGCAACAAGAGACATTTCTTGTCTTGTCTGGTTCAGAACTTCTACTCTCACACATGGCAATGACAGCAAAATGTTTGACTGTGAAACTTGAGTGAACTGCAAGGAAACAATTTTTAAAAGTTGTTAGAAACACTGGAAACACACTTCATAATGAAACAGGTTTTTAGATCAAATTATTTGAGAATGGAACAACTACTACTACTACTACTACTACTACTACTACGCAATCAAAATACAATATGTTAGGACTATTAAATGTCTTGACTATTGTGTTTCTTTGTTTTTCTAAGTAGCACAAAAAACAATGCAAATGTTCAATGGTTTAATAGTTATCAAGAAGACTATCATCTCTTCACTAAATTTGTCATACTAACGTGAGCAAGCCCTTAAGACGAATGCCACTGTAGTTCCATTAAAATAACGATGGAAAATTTCTCTGCCCATGTCGTCAAATCATGAGCAGTTGGTCTCCAAGGTCTAATTTAGTGGAGAGGCATGTGACCTAGTAATAAAAGTTCATTCGAACAAAATTACTTCTCTGACTAGTTTACAAATCAAATTAATTTGCTCAGTCTGATAAGATGGATAGCAAACAATCAAGGAACTTCCCTCAACCCAAAACAATATCCAGTGGTGCATGACAGAAATATCTGAACACCACTGATTCAATAGAGCCATTGAATAGTTTGTCATTTTTCTCTAACATTTCCCCACCCCCACTAGACTGGTAACACTTGTCATTAAGGACTTCCACAGTATGAAAAGCATTGTCAGTATTCTGGAGCTGAACCCAGTAGTGAGAAAGTGACATTTGTCTCCAGCAAGCTAGATTCATTCAGCCACCCACCCATCCCACAGGTAGAGTTTCAAGTTTCTAACAGTCCCAATAGGGAATAACAGTAACATTTTGAGGTCTAAAACTGTAAGTTCTCTGAGCAATATATCTTTTGTCAATTAATTTGTTCTTGCTTTCTAGTTTGTTGCACTGCACACTTCAAAAGAGTGTACACTTTACCTATAATTTTTAATGAAAAATTGAGCACGCACTTGCCCATTTCCTGTTTTCTTGTTTAGTAGATACAGTATACTAAATTATTTGTCACTGTACTAAATTACTATCTTATTAATTCCAATTTCGCTACACGACTTGGAGAATCCGCTAAAAACCACATTTACCAAGCAATGAAAGAACAGTCAATAATCAGGAAGGAAAATTGAAAAATTAATTTTTAAGTTCCTTACTTCTCTGTTTATGAAGTTGTCCACTTGCTCAAGGAGACTCTTATTCTTGGCTATGCCAGGAAGTGATCTTGTTTCAATGCAGTTGTCAACAGACAAGTTCTTGATGAGGTGTCGTGCACATTCACGCACCACACGATCCATTTTCAGGTACGATGCAGCAAGATAAACAGCTTTCACCTGGTGGTTGCTCACTTCCAGTCTGAAAGACAAAGATCAGTTCATCACACATTCAGAATTTAGTGATGGATTCCAGAATCTAAACATCACGATCATAACTGAAGCACTTAAAATGGCAGTGACACCCACAAAAGAGATCTGACTACTGTACTGTAACAGATCAAGATTAACCAACTTTATTAAACAGTAAGTATGATTACTAAAGAGAGTTGTTATGTAAATTAAGGGTGGAGGGGGGAGAAAGGAAAGAAAGGGACGAACTATTGATATCAGCTGTATCAAAACTAATTAATTTACATATTATGCATCACAGCTGTAGGTTCCTCTTAGTGAATGTTCTTTCCAACATGACTAAAAGAACAACCACCATGCACTCATACATATTAAAGATGGTGATACAACACCGTAATTTTGTTACCTAAGCATATATGTATGGTCATATTTTAATTTTCATCTTACACTAATCATTATATAAGAGCACCAGCACCAGGAGAAATAAGCAGTCCACGAAAGAAAGTAACTTAACAAAATCCTGTACAATGATATAATTAAATGTTCATAAAATAATTTTCAATTTACTGGTCTTCAATATGTACTGGAACAGTGTTCTTAGTATACAATGATAAAGATGTTAGTGTTAAAAGAGTTAGCACTAGGTACTGTGCAGAGTTGAAGTACTAATTTATTTGTAAAGAGAAATTGCTTACTGTAATATTAAATTGTTAAAGGAATTCATTTTACAAAACTTAACATAGAAAAGCTTTGTTACTTACAAAACTATTATTTCAAAACATGTTTATATTTCTTCTTGGCCTTGAGGTCACATGTGAAAATTTGTATTAATCATCTTTCATTGTAATTTATCTAAAATGTTAACTCTAATAGTTTTGAAAAGAATACAATGCATTGTCAAGTTTCTATCAACCTGTTTACATGGAGCTCCCAAAACCAATTTCATAAACCGATTTCACAACACTGCTTCTGGGTGGCCATGCAAACACTTCAAAATCGATTCTGGAAATCTGCACCTTAACTGACAGCTTTCAAATTATGCAATCGATTTTCGCTCCCATGTAAATACGACATGTTTTGAAACATGTTTCCAATAGCACTCATTACTTTGTGTGAATAAAGAGCTAATTGTGCTTCACAAGAAAGATAATTTCTGAATCAATGCTGACGGAGTGTCCACAGGTCATTTTCTTCAAGGTTTTTCATAATGTCCAAACACAGTACATGCTCCAAAATTCTACAACAAATCGACAACAGCAGTAAGTACCTGTTATTCAGCAGATTAATTATATTTCCTTTCTTGAGAATCGGTGTGACCTGTGCAACCTTACAGTTTTTAGGCTTTGATCTTTCACTGAGTAAGTGGCTGTATGTGTTTACTTAAGTATGGAACTCTGAAAGGAACTTAAGTTGTATGTAATTTGGACCAGAAGACTTGCATTTAGTAAGTGATTTAAGCTGCTTCGCTACCAAAACTAAAGCAAGTCTCTCATCTGTTACATGTGTAGGTGAATGAATTTTGTAATTTTTGCTATCACAATAAATTCAATATAGGTGTAGTAAAGTGAGCAACTAATTGATGGCTACTGGATGATAATAAATTTTAGTGTAAGAATGTTCCTTACAAAATCACATTCATTTATATAAATATCTATTTGTTCATTTATTAACACATACCTTGAAGTATAAGCATAATCTATCAATTTCTCAATAGCATTCTTCTCAAATCCTCCATTAAGCTTGTATGTGACTACATTCTCACGTTGACTGCCCTTCGTCTCATCATCAGCAGTGAACATCTCAAATAAATGGGGGCTAACTGTACCCAACACTGCCCTGTGAGCATGGAACTCTGCACTCCCAACCTGTAAAAACAAAGCAGCACTTTATTGCACCATAGCATCTCACACATGAGTAAATGCTGTAATTTTCTAACAACCATTCTTGCCTTTGTGTGTGTGTGTGTGTGTGTGTGTGTGTGTGTGTGTGTGTTTTGGGGGTAGTTTGCAGCTGGCACATACCTTAGCATGCTTCTTCCAAAGGGTGTTTGAATCCTTATGTTTACTGCCTAAAACATTTGCTCTTAATGACATTTACTAGTAATATAACAATCACTTTTAGTTTTAATGTTACTTGCACAACCACAATATAAGAATAATTTCCATTTAGATATTGGTTTCTTGTATAGAGTGTTGTAAGGGAAGGAAGATTAGAGTTGAGCATACTGTTGATGATGTCATGGAGTGAACACCATTTCAGATTTTGGGTCGGAAGCAGGAGAATAATTTCTTATTTTGGATCGGAAACAGAAGCAAGTTGACCAAACAATCCCAGGCACATTTGCTCACAGCTTCGATCTGACATCATAACATTTGAAAACCCCTCCCATCTATTTTCTGATACCTAGATTCGAGGACTGAATTTTCCCTTTACCCTTAAGATAAGCAGCGATGCCACTAAACAACCCACTGTTCTTACAGCACACAAATAACTGCTCTGCTACAGTATATATCAGCTACAATAATCATCATAGTTGCTATGTAGCTATTAAGCTAGTAACAGGGTAAGCAGAAGGTATTAAACCTGAAGGAGCAGTAGCTTTGTTCAGAGGAAGAATTTTCTTGTAACTTCACTAAGCAAACTTTGCTTGAATACACAATAGTTGGAGTTTAACAATTGTTGGATATAAACACTGTTTCAAACACCTGCATCTAGAGCTATATCCATAACCACGGTGTATACGCAGACAAAGAAAAAAAATTCCCAGATTTCCCAGTTACATACACACTTTCTCCGGGGTGAAAACAAATTTTCTGTGTTAAGTGACAGTCTATTTTCCCTTGGAATTGTAAAACTGATCAATCCTTTAATGGTTACAGTTTTATTCACACGTGTAGAATTTCCCCACACTTTAGAAGACTAAACTCAGAGAAGAAAACACGTTTTGGATAGATCTTTGATGTGCAGCAACATGTACGCTGTATATTTTCTGCTCTGCACATCAGCCCCGGATCTATGACATTTCTGAACCTGGGCATCACTAGATAATGGCATGGCACCCTCCCCCTCCCTCAAGTGTTCGAGACAGGATGTCAAAGTTTTGAAAATTTGATTTTTAAAATTTATGTTCATTTTGTAGTGCACATCTTTCTGCAGATGTCTGATACATAAACCTTGTGTTCAAGGAAATGTAAGACATGTTATTTGGTCTCAAGTGTGCCAAAGTGGAGTGCTATGCTTCTCCACACAGCATTCTTCTATCATAACTCAATGTATTTCGCTCTGTGGAATTGAAACGTGTATATTTTGTAATGGATTCCATCAAACTAAGTGGAAATTAAAAGTCCTGTGGGCCTTCCTGCTCTCAGTCGGCCGGTTCGACATCCTGCCCCCCCCCCCCCCCCACTATTACTATTACTATTACTATTATTATTATTATTATTCTTTCTTTCTTTCTTCTCTCAGACGTTATGTCTGGTCAAAAACGGAAAGTGACGCGGACCTTGATCAAGCGTGACTTCCTTTTAACTTTACGGTATATGTTATATTGCATTTAGGAACTTTCGGGTGATTGAACATGTATCAATAATTACGGATTTCTGTAGTTATTGGTGAGTATGATGTCAGGTTTGTTATGTGGTGTTGTTTTATCTGTTATAATCGTTCTGTTCCAGTATAATTTGTATTCATCATTCTCCAGTACATTTTGTGGTGCATACTTGTATGTGGGAATGTGTTGTTTTATGTTTATGTTGTAAGGCAAGCTGTTGATATATTATTTTTGCTACATTGTCATGTCTTCTGGGGTATTCTGTATTTGCTAGTATTGTACATCCACTTGTGATGTGATCTACCGTTTCTATTTGTTGTTTGCAAAGTCTGCATTTATCTGTTGTGGTATTGGGATCTTTAATAATATGCTTGCTGTAATATCTGGTGTTTATTGTTTGATCTTGTATTGCAATCATGAATCCTTCTGTCTCACTGTATATATTGCCTTTTTCTTAGCCATGTGTTGGATGCGTCTTGATCGATGTGTGGCTGTGTTAGATGATATGGGTGCTTGCCATGTAGTGTTTTCTTTTTCCAATTTACTTTCTTTGTATCTGTTGATGTTATGTGATCTAAAGGGTTGTAGAAGTGGTTATGAAACTGCAGTGGTGTAGCCGATGTATTTATATGAATGATTGCTTTGTGTATTTTGCTAGTTTCTGCTCGTTCTAGAAAGAATTTTCTTAAATTGTCTACCTGTCCATAATTTAGGTTTTTTATGTCTATGAATCCCCTTCCTCCTTCCTTTCTGCTTAATGTGAATCTTTCTGTTGCTGAATGTATGTGATGTATTCTATATTTGTGGCATTGTGAATGTGTAAGTGTATTGAGTGCTTCTAGGTCTGTGTTACTCCATTTCACTACTCCAAATGAGTAGGTCAATATTGGTATAGCATAAGTATTTATAGCTTTTGTCTTGTTTCTTGCTGTCAATTCTGTTTTCAGTATTTTTGTTAGTCTTTGTCTATATTTTTCTTTTAGTTCTTCTTTAATAATTGTATTATCTATTCCTATTTTTTGTCTGTATCCTAGATATTTATAGGCATCTGTTTTTTCCATCGCTTCTATGGAGTCACTGTGGTTACTCAATATGTAATCTTCTTGTTTCGTGTGTTTTCCCTTGACTATGCTATTTTTCTTACATTTGTCTGTTCCAAAAGCCATATTTGTATCATTGCTGAATACTTCTGTTATCTTTAGTAATTGGTTGAGTTGTTGACTGGTTGCTGCCAGTAATTTTAGATCATCCATGTATAGCAAATGTGTGATTTTGTGTGGTTATGTTCCAGTAATATTGTATCCATAATTTGTATTATTTAGCATGTTGGATAGTGGGTTCAGAGCAAGACAGAACCAGAAAGGACTTAATGAGTCTCCTTGGTATATTCCACGCTTAATCTGTATTGTGATGTTATCTGAATTTGTTTGGATATTAAGTGTGGTTTTCCAGTTTTTCATTACTATGTTTAGAAACTGTATCAATTTAGGATCTACTTTGTATATTTCCAATATCTGTAGTAACCATGAATTATTATTATTATTATTATTATTATTATTATTATTATTATTATTATTATTATTATTATTATTATTATTATTATTATTATTAAGAAACCTCGCAATTAATACTGGATAGGATTATTTGTAATCAGAAGAACAAGCAATCTTCACAAAATTTGCACTCTCTACTGCCTGTTAGCCAATAATGTACTGTTTTGTGGGACATAAAATGAAATAGAGGTTACATAAAACCAGCATAGACAAGAAACAAGCAAAACCGCACACATTTATTCAGTCCTTAGCTCCTAGCATTTTTCTCTCTCTAATCTTGCTAAAGTACAGGGCTATTACAAATGAGTGAAGCGATTTCATAAATTCACTGTAGTTCCATTCATTGACATATGGTCACGACACACTACAGATACGTAGAAAAACTCATAAAGTTTTGTTCGGCTGAAGCCGCACTTCACGTTTCTGCCGCCAGAGCGTTCGAGAGCGCAGTGAGACAAAATGGCGACAGGAGCTGAGAAAGCGTATGTCGTGCTTGAAATGCACTCACATCAGTCAGTCATAACAGTGCAACGACACTTCAGGACGAAGTTCAACAAAGATCCACCAACTGCTAACTCCATTCGGCGATGGTATGCGCAGTTTAAAGCTTCTGGATGCCTCTGTAAGGGGAAATCGACGGGTCGGCCTACAGTGAGCGAAGAAACGGTTTAACGCGTGCGGGCAAGTTTCACGCGTAGCCCGCAGAAGTCGACGAATAAAGCAAGCAGGGAGCTAAACATACCACAGCCGACGGTTTGGAAAATCTTACGGAAAAGGCTAAAGCAAAAGCCTTACCGTTTACAATTGCTACAAGCCCTGACACTCTATGACAAAGTCAAACGCTTTGAATTTTCGGCGCGGTTGCAACAGCTCATGGAAGAGGATGCGTTCAGTGCGAAACTTGTTTTCAGTGATGAAGCAACATTCTTTCTTAATGGTGAAGTGAACAGACACAATGTGAGAATCTGGGCGGTAGAGAATCCTCACGCATTCGTGCATTGATGGGGACATGCTGCGCCGAGTGTGGGAGGAACTTGATTATCGGCTTGATGTCTGCCGAATCACTAAAGGGGTACGTATCGAACATTTGTGAATGCCTAAAAAAACTGAGTTTTTGTATGTGTGTGCAAAGCATTGTGAAAATATCTCAAATAATAAAGTTATTGTAGAGCTGTGAAATCGCTTCAATCATTTGTAATAACCCTGTATATCAAATCAAAGGTCGTCAAACGTTTTGCAACATGGAAAATCGAATTGTCGTCATCTAATACTGAAAAAGCTCTTAATACAAGTACAAATAGTATCCAATATTGGTGTGGTTTCTCGATCTGATTAAGTCTATTTTGCCTCTGTCTGCTACATAAAAGAAAAAAGGGCTTCCTATTATTGCAGCAATTTGAACACACACCAAATAAACGAGACTGTTTTGGCACAAATCGTCATTTGTATAACCCAACAGAATATAATTCACAAAGTACCAATAATGAATGCCTATTAAGCCTACTATAAGCAAAAAGCTTTATGTTAGGAAATAGTTTCAGATTTCACTCATAAGCTTCAGTTTCTTAAGCAAGAGGTCAGAAAGTAGTAGTATGAAATTTTGTTAAAAATTTGGAATCTTCATACTCTTCCCTAATTTGTGCGCTTTCCCCATTTCTTCTCCTTCCTCATTCTAACAATCCTGTCATCACTAACTCTGTAACTGATCCTGCCACTGTCAAACCTCAACCCTCATTCCCCGGTTAACTTCAGTAACCCTAATACAATCACCGGTTAAGTTATGTTGCGATTATTCTCCGGTTAGGCGCTGCTGCATGTTTGTACAAAGCATTTTCCGCGCTACTTCCAGAATAGAACATAAGCGGCTGCAAGCCGGGAACTGTACAACTGACCCTTACTAGTGTAGCGAACTGGCCAAACATTTTCTGACAAAATTTTCTTGGATACACCGAGAAGATAATTCTAATCTTTCTTACCCTTTCTTCCTGTTAGTCATTTGTTTCCACTCTGGTAGTCTGAATCTATGGATTTCGCTAGTAATTATAACAATGCTGATCATTCGCAAACTGAATCAACCTGAATCAACCACATAATCAGACAGCAATTGGCATTCACCCGTTGGGCTTTACTCCACCCAGCTTGTATAGCCCCAACCGCTTTTTTTTCACAGGGAAGTTTATTTCTAGATGCGACGGGGATTCCCCTGACAGAGACATCATGTACACTATGCATGCATTCAAAAATCAACTAATGATTCATTCAGAAATAAGTTTAGAATGTGTTCAAAAACCAACAGGGATGCGTTTCAAAATCATATGAATAATCAATAGACCAATGTGCGTGCTGGATGCTAGGCACTTTGTGCAACAAGGTTTATTTGCCTCAAGAATATGAATTTGGAGAAGCAGAAAGGTGGAAGGAGTATATAGAGGGTCTGTACAAGGGAGATGTACTTGAGGGAAATGTTATGGAATTGGAGGATGTATAGGAAAATAAGAAGGGAGATATGATACTGTGTGAAGAATGTGATGAAGCACTGAAAGACTTAAGTCGGAACAAGGCCCCGGGAGTAGACAACATTCCATTAGAGCTACAGATAGCTTTGGAGAGCCAGCCAGACAAAACTCTTCCGTCTGGTGAGCAAGATGTACGAGACAGGTAGAATACCCTCAGCCTTCAAGAAGGGTATAATAATCCGAATTCCAAAGAACGCAGGTGCTGACAGGTGTGAAAATTTCCGAACTGTGAGTTTAGTAAGTCACAGCCACAAAATACTATGGTTGGTTGGTTTGGGGGGGATTAAAGGGACCAGACTGCGACGGTCATCGGTCCCTTTTTCCAAAAAAAGTAAAACCACCCAAAGAGAATAAAAAAAAAAACGAACAACAGGAAAGACGTCAGACGACACAGGACAAGAAATACTCCTACAGAGATCAGACGAAACAAATTAAAATCACACAGAGTGTGACAGTGGTTGGCCGACCATAGAGATAAAAAGGAAAAGCCAACCACCGAGAACACATTAAAAACTCAGCGTAAAATCGTAGGCCAATGGCCAGAATCAACACAAAAGAACAGAACAAACACTCAGAGTAAATAATAAAAAACCCCTGCCCGAATAAAACGGAAAACTAAGTCAGCCATACCAGGGTCATCACATAAGAGGGCAGGGAGCGTATCAGGCAGCGCAAATGTCTGCCTGACCACAGCTAAAAGGGGGCAGGCCAACAAAATGTGGGCCATTGTCAAAGCCGCCCCGCAGCGACATACAGGAGGGTCCTCCCGGCGCAGTAAATAACTGTGTGTCAGGTGGGAGTGGCCAATGCGGAGCCGACAAAGGACGACAGAGTCCCTGCGGTTGGCTCGCAGGGATGACCGCCACACAGTCGTCGTCTCCTTGATGGCACGGAGTTTATTGGGCATGATCCGATTGCGCCATTCAGCGTCCCAAAGCGCAAAAACTTTTCGGCGGAGGACTGCCCGCAAATCATTCTCTGGGAGGCCAACGTCCAGAGACTGTTTACTTGTGGCCTCTTTCGCCAGGCGGTCAACATGTTCATTGCCCGGGATACCGACATGACCGGGGGTCCACACAAAGACCACAGAGCGGCCGCAACGCGCAAGAGTATGCAGGGACTCATGGATAGCCATCACCAGACGAGAACGAGGAAAACACTGGTCGAGAGCTCGTAAACCGCTCAGGGAATCGCTACAGATAACGAAGGACTCACCTGAGCAGGAGCGGATATACTCTAGGGCACGAAAGATGGCGACTAGCTCAGCAGTGTAAACGCTGCAGCCAGCCGCCAAGGACCGTTGTTCGGAATGGTCCCCTAGAGTTAGCGCATACCCGACACGACCAGCAACCATCGAACCGTCGGTGTAAACAATTCCAGAGCCCTGATACGTGGCCAGGATGGAATAAAAGCGGCGGCGGAAGGCCTCTGGAGGGACACAAAATACTGACACGAATCCTAGGAATTAAAGTCATGGGAGAAAAAATAAAAACTCTGAGGTTTGCCGATGACACTGTAATTCCGTCAGAAGCAGCAAAGGATTTTGAAGAGCAATTGAGTGGAATGGATGGTACCTTGAGAGGAGGATATAAAATGATCATCATCAAAAGCAAAACATGAATAATGGAATGTAGTTGAATTAAGTCAGGTGATGGCGAGGGAATTACATTAGGAAATGAGACACTTTAAATAGTATATGAGTTATGCTATTGGGAAGCAAAATAACTAATGATGGTTGAAATGGGGAGGATATAAAATGTAGACTGGCAATGGCAAGAAAAGCATTTCTAAAGAAGAGAAATTTGTTATCATCAAGTCCTTTCTGATAGTATTTGTATGGAGTGTAGCCATGTATGAGGTGAGACACTGACGATAAACAGTTTTAGACACGAAGAGTATACAAGTTTTTGAAATGTGGTGCTACAGAAGAATGCTGAAAATTAGATGGGTGGATCACATAACTACTGAGGCTGTACTGAATAGAACTGGGCAGAAAAAAAGTTTATGGTACAACCTGCCCATAAGAAGGGATCACCAATGTAGTGGAGAGAAGCATGGGGGGGGGGGGGGGGGGGGTAAAAGTCTTAGAGGAGACCAAGAGATGAACACAGTAAGCAAATTCAGAGCTATGTAGGTTGCAGTAGTTACTCCGAGATGAAGAGGCTTGCACAGGATATAGTAGTATGAAGAGCTGAATCAAACCTGTCTGGACTGAAGACCACACCAACAACAGCAACAACAACATTATATCATACACAAATTCTTCGTAACACCTATTTTTATCTGTTTGAAATGCTTTTGTCTTGAATAAATAAATAGAGCATATCTGTATAGTTACATTGTACTGTTTGTTCACATGTTGCAAGCGTAAAACGAATACAGCTGAGGTACACTGAACATAACACTCTGCTTACATGAAGTAGGAAAGACATTTACTGCAAGCATCTCTCAGCATATGCAGGTAGGTAGATAGGTAGGTAGGTAGGTAGGTAGAGGGAATGGGACCAAACAGCGAGGTAATCGGACCCTTCGGTTGAGGGAAGGATGGGGAAGAAAATCAGCCATGCCCTTTCAAAGGAACCACCCCAGTGTGACTCATGAAATCATGGCACGCAGGCCACAACAGACTGCGCCCTGGTACTCTCCCAGTATGATGGTTTCAGTGCGTAGCCAGGTGCGGTGTTCAACCTCGCCGTGGCTCGAACTGGATAAAGTGTTGTCACAGGTCAGGGGTAATTGGCCAGCTTTGAGGGTCGGGCTTAGGAAAGATGTTGATGCCTCAGCAAAACACCACTTTAGTAGACACCTGTATGGAATGAAACTTTACATTCTTGACTTTGGTGAAGTTAATGTAGCCTATAACTGGCACCACAGCTCTTCAGATGAGTCAATATGAGAGTCCGGTGATTTTCTCCAGGCCATGTGGAGGATGTGCCAAACCACATTGCATGTTGGCCCCATCACAGACTCATGCTAGGAGTGGATGTCATCAGATAGGGCAGGGACATATCATCAAATTAATGATAATCCTGACATGGATTAGTATGTAGTCATGATGAAACTTCTTATGATGTCGAGTGTAAAGATATGAGATGTCAGTGGAGTGATCCAGATTCAGCAGGATCACTCTCACCAGCTCACATGAGTCAAATCGTTCAGCAATGGTTTCCACAAAGGGCTGACATCAACCAGATCAAGTGCCATACTTCAATCCCATAGAAAATTATGGACCAAACTGAAGCATCATATGCACTTACAATCGCCGACACTGATCTTGTGCACACCCAACCAACTGTGGGACATAGCACCAGATACATGGGAGAGTCTCGCGGACAATGTGACATACTTCTAGAAGCTGACTGCCACCTCCAGGCCTTGTTGGATGTGGCAGATAATTGATGCTAATGGTGTGTGGACCTAATACTAGCATCAATCCCTGATGTGAAATTTTGTTGTCTCATTAATCAACTTTATATTACAACATTTCACACAACTTTATGTTTGTTAATTCGAAATTAAGCGATCCTTGTATTTTATTTATTAAATTCATGTTTCACTTAATGCATCTAAAATTGAAAACTCACAAACGAGTTAATATTAATCAAAATAGAAATGATGTCCAAATATGAGACAGTCAGAAAAAAACACTTCATATCAACCACTATAGAACAGGTGAACTCTAAAATAATAATATTCTCTTTCCTACCACATTTCCAACATTTTCTGCATTAATTTACTATGCAAAATAAGTACAGTCAGGGTATACAAAAGATTTTTTTGAGATCATGGATAGCATCCCATGCACTGTGCCCATTTCTCTATGGGAATCTTCAGAGTGGCGGCCACTGCAGAATATACAGGGCGAGCACAAAGTCTTACCCTGATTATAAAAATTTATAACAGAGTAACCATTTGACATAATAAGTTACATTTTATGACATTACATAGTTTAGTGTACCTAGTAGTTGTGATCAATAGATGGCACTAGTGCTCCACGACACTGACACAGTCTCTTAGATCACATTGGCTGCTGGTGAAATAGCATCAAAGCAGGAGAAAGCGCAATGTGTGCTTTGCTTTCACGAAATGAAATTGCCCATCAGTGTTCAGCGCATATTTCAAGCTTCTTATGGATGCAGCCCTCCAGACATTAGATCAATAAAGCGATGGTATGCAAAGTTTAACGAAACAGGCAGTGTTGAAGATCGTCCTCGAAGTGGCAGGCCTCATGTGAGAGATGCAACTGTTGATTGTGTTTGGCAATCATTTCAACAAAGTCCGTCTAAATCGACTCGTCAAGCATTACATGAACTCCAAATACTGCATGCAAGTGTGTTGAAGATTCTTTATGAAAGGCTTAGGTTGCATGCTTACGAACTGCAAATTGTGCAGGCCTTGCAACCTAACAATTTGCTGACACATACTGAATCTGCAACTGGGATTCTCAACAGGATTGATGGAGTTAATGATTACTTAAATCACATATGCTTTACTGATGAATCCACCTTTCATGTCAGTGGAATGGTAAAAAGGCATAATGTCCGTGTATGGGGTTCAGAGTCTCCGCATGCTACTGTACAGTTACAGCGAGACAACAAAAAAGTGAATATTTGGTGCGGCCTCATGCATAACAAGGTTTTCGGACAGTTTTTCTTCCCGGAAAAGTCCATTACCGCTAACATTTACTTAGACGTTTTGCAACAGTTCATTGCCCCACAGTTAGAAGAGTATCAACCATGGATACTTTTGCAACAAGATGGAGCACCCCTGGGACACGGAATCTGTGGCGTGCAGTGTATGTGTGGCAGTGAAATCAGTGAATGCAATTTCTGGTCATGTTTCAGTTTTCTGTGGTGATATTCCCAGTTCTCTTTCTTTAATATCCTTATCAATAAATATTGTTGTGTGCCCTCTTATCACTTAGTACAACTATGTTTCTAATTTAGGAATAAGCCAGGGTGGAGGTTCTGTTCAAAATGGTTCAAATGGCTCTGAGCACTATGGGACTCAACTTCTGAGGTCATTAGTCCCCTAGAACTTAGAACTACTTAAACCTAACTAACCTAAGGACATCACACACATCCATGCCCGAGGCAAGACTCGAACCTGCGACCGTAGCGGTCTTGCGGTTCCAGACTGCAGCACCTAGAACTGCACGGCCACTTCGGCCAGCTGGAGGTTCTGTAGAGTGGGGTGGGGTGGATGGAGGGAGGAGAGGAAGATGAATTGGGAACGGGTAACTAGCAGCTCTGAGGGAGGCAGCAGGTCTGCTGCCCAAGAATGCGGGAGGAGTGAGTGGCAGTTTCACGGGGTAGACATGTGACACACACACATGCCGGAGCAAGTGGTGCGCAGCTCGAAAGGTGATGCGGATTGGAATGGTGTGACAGGAGAACTGTTGGATGGAGGGTGTGGGGACGGAGAGTTAGCAGAGATTGAGGCCATGACGGTTATGGTACCCAAGGATGTGTTGTAAGGATAACTCTCGTCCGCATCGTTCAGAAAAGCTGGTGGTGGAGTGAAGGATCCGAGTTGTGTATCAGCTACTGTCCTCAGCTGTGTGTTGAGGCACTGGGAGGTCAACTTTGTTCTTGGCTAGTTTGGTGGTGATCACTGATTTTGGTGGACGGCTGATTGATTAATATACTGACATAAAAACCTGTGCTGTGGTTGTGGCATATATTTGTCTATGGCATGGCTGCTTTTGAAAGTGGGCCTGTCTTTGACAGGGCAGGATTAGCTTGTAACAGGACTGGGGTAAGAAGTGTGTGGACAGGAAAGATCTCGCACCTGGGTCGTCTACAGGCATATGATCTCTGTGGCAAGAGATCAGGAGTGAGTTTGGCGTAAGGATGAGCCAAGATGACATGTAGGTTGGGTGGCCAACAGAAGACCACTTTAAGAGCACAGTGAAGGATCTTAGTAGCATGTCCCTCGTTTCTGGGCATCATAATACATAACCAATGCCCTAGCAAAGGGTATGGTTCAGTTATTCCAGTCCAGCCATATAGGGTGACAGGGTGGGGTGGGGGCACTCCTTTGTAGCTGATTCTTTGAGGTGGTTGAATGATCAGGGGTGTTTGACAATATGGCACAGGAAAGTTTGCGAACTAGGTAGGAGTAGGAGTACAGTGCTTCTCTGTGAAGGCCCTCCTAACACCTTCAGTATATTGGGCAAGGGAGGTCTTCACTGTCTCCAGGTGGTGAAAACTGTATGTGAACAGTTTTTTTGTGTGTGGAAGGGATGACTGCTATCTCAATGCAGGTACTGTTTGTAGGTAGTGGGTTTAATATTGTCAGAGATGTGGATGGAGCCAACAGAGGTTGAGGTCAATGTCCAGGAACATTGCACACTGGACTCAGCAGGAGCAGATGAGGTTGATAGGTGTGGAGGAATGAGGACAGGGTGACTCTGCTCCGAGTCCACATCCTGACAATGTCATTAATGATCCCAAATGAGACATCAGATTTGGGTTTTAGGGAGGCTAGGAAGATTTCCTCTAGATGAACCACAAAGAGGTTGGCACAAGAGTGGAACACGAAAGTACCCCATGGCTGTGCAGCAGATTTGTTTACATACTTTCCCTTAAAAATGTAGTGTTTTTTAGATGGTAAGGTTTATAAGGAATGGAGTAATGGGTTTGGAGTCTGAAAGACATTGGGAGAGGTAGTGTTGAACAGTAGCAAGGCCGAGGGCATTTGAGGGATGTTTGTGTATAGGGAGGTGGTATCAACAGTGACAAGCAGGGTGCCAAGATCTGAAGGGGTGGGGACAGCACAGTGTCGGTAAAGGAAGTGGTTGGTATCTCTGATGGGAGAGGGTATGTTAGAAGCATAATAACCCAGCTACGAAGGGGCTGTTCAACACACATCTGAAAAAAATTAAAAATGTAAATAGCCTTCTGCATCTGACAGATTTAAAGTTTTCTATTAACCACAGTTCCTGGGAATAGAAATGAATCTTATGGTGTGTGTGTGTGTGGGTGGGGGGGGGGGGGGTTGCTGTGTACATTGTATAAGAAGCAAACAAATTACAATACACAATACAAGTGATGTAGAAACAAACAATTATACACATTCCTACAATTTTGTGCCACTTGTACTGCATCACTACCTCATGGAAGAAAAAGTTTGGTACTGAAAAACTGAAGTCAGAGAAGTCCAAGTTCAATTTCAAGCAAAAATTTTGTTTCAGTCATAAATCTTATACTGAGAACTAATTTCATTATGTACATTAAACAGTCACTGTTTAAGAACTAATTTTCTATAGCCATTGCTATTTATGAATAAGCCTTTACAAATTACATTACATTCCCTGCAACATGTTCATGTTACAATGTAAATCTGTGAGATCTACACAGTTTGTGGTTAATCCAACAAAAGAAAAAGATGATCTATGCAATCCTATCACGACATCATACTTACATGCAGGACAACATCACAGAAGTGTCGATTCTTTCGCATCATGTGCAAAGCCTGGAGGGTGCGCTGGCTGTGTTTGTCATCTTGGAAGGTAAGTCCGTCCACAACTTGGGTAAGATGCCCTCCATTCTCAACCATCGTGTCTTCACCCTCACCAAGCACAAACTCTGCAATGACAAAAATGTGCCCGTAGAAGCAAACTGAAAGGAAGGTGTGAATGCAGCCTATACAAACTTCATTTTTGGCATGAAAGGAATATACATGTTAAAAGCAACATAAAATTGCTACCAGTTCATACAGAACAGTTATCGGTGGTCACTTCAATGGCACATTATCACATACCTCTGCTTTTTCCCTCCATGTGTAGGCCTTCTTAATTTCTGATATCCCTCCCGATTGTTAACGTGAATTACTGGTACGCAGTTAAAAACTTCGGGCTCCCCATAAATAGTACCAAATGTTATTCACAGTTTACTGTCGTCTAATCTCGACAATGATTCCAATATCCCCGCAGATGTTGCTTGTGTCCCCACAGTTACTACGAGCCTCCTTAAAGACAACTGTAACAATGTTTACTTCACAGTCTATCTTTAAATATTTTGGAAACACTTAACACAGATTAACCGAAAATAACGCTATTAAAAGTTTCGTATCTGTCGATAACCATCACTTTCTAATCCAACAGCAATTATCCCACAATCTTCCTAGTCATTAACTTCGCCCTACAATCACGAACCACAAGCTATGTACAAATTGAATGAAAAAAAAAAATGAAAACGACAAAAGATATTGAGAAACAAGTGACTTATTTTTATAGAATTCCAATTTTACTGTTGTCATAATTTCCCGATCCGCCTTCAGTCATTTTCTTCGTAATGGAACAGAGCATTTCGACGCACTTATGGGAAAAGCGTGTCATGGCCGCCCCTTGTGACAGTTGGGAAGCGCGTGCGCACGAGAAACCCGCCGTACAATGCCTTACAATACACGGATCAATAGCACGCAACACTGCTGCCGAAAACTCGTTTTACTGACGATTACAAATGGCGGTCAATGCTCTTGTCCCACAAGTTGCAACAACGATGCAAGTTCCCAGGAGAACAATGTGTGTTATCTGCAGTATTTGCAAGATAGAAATGCTCACAACAAAATCCAGAAGAAATTTGCGCTTTTACGAGGGCAACTTGTAACTGCCACATTTTGAGTTGATATTAACAATTTTTTTGTAATATTGGTACGTTACGCATTAACATAGATATCAATATCAGCGGAATGGTATCGTTTGTGTTTTTATTTCGTTCAATGGATGAACTGCAATACTGTGCGTTTTCGATTGATCACTAAAGTAAATTTATCAAGAATTGGTTGAAGTTTTAGGAACCAGTTTCTTTAATTCATCAGTTAAGAAAAGACGGCTGAATAAAACTTGAACCTTACTGCTCCCGACATAAAACGTCTGGACTTCAAAAAACAAATCAATAACTCTTCCGGGCCACATACTGGTCGTCTCTACAACACATCAAAACTGTTTCGGAGTAGCAGTGAATAAATCTTTAACAGCTATGACCGTTAAGACTTATAAATGAGTGGATCCACGAGATACAAGTATTAACGGATGTGAATTAACTTCTCCCGTCGTTCTGAAAGTTCAAACTTAACGTGATGCAGTCTGCTAAAGTTCTCGACAACCGCCGATATTTCTACAGGCGAACGAACATCGTCATTTTCAGGGCGGTATCGGCGGTTGTTGACGTGACGCGGCTGCATTTTCGTAGTTATTTTAACAGTGTTTACGGGCAAAATTTTCATCTTGCAACTGCATATCCTTCGCCGAGTTCTGGCCTCGATTGTTTATGAGAATATTCCCCGAGACAAATTTCGCAAACACACCAAAGTGGCACACTGCGGACGTGTTAAATTTTTTTTTAAGCCTCCTATGGACAGCGTAAATAACTGATTTATGCGATATGGTTTTGTATTTCTTTTTTTATTAGACTGTCGCCGCAGTGTTGTTTTTAAAGAGTCTTTAGTGACTGATGGTGGTGACAATCCACTCAACCTTGTGAAGCCCAATGAGACGCTGTTTGATTTAATAAGATGCATAATTGATTCGCAAGATATTGTGAGGAGAGTCGACAATGACAGGCGTAAGGGCAGAATTAATTGAAAGTTAGTCCCCGAACCAAGTTGGGATGGTTTAATTGTATGTGTAATTGTGATAGTCGATAATCGATAACCATACAATATCGATGTTGCGAACTTTAAGATCGATATTCCAATATCGTTTGTGAATATTAACATAGGCGTTAAGGACAAAAACCGGGCCACTTGTTACCGCTTTTAATTTCTTTGTTATTTAAATTTATCTTTTTCTGAACCTGTCTCTTAACTATTATGCCATGATTTTACTCGAGTCCGGATCACTTTCTGTCCGTCGTTGGCGCCCGATAGACGGTAACAGGAACCATTTCACTCTTAATCGTATTCGCGTTGCGAACACAAATGTGTTGCTACGACGACACAAGCCAACGCATTAGCCAGCGTAGTTAATCTTCCCGATAAGACGTCGCGTGCGTGTTAGAGGGCATGTGTCCTGTCACGTGACCGCGCCGAGTCCATTCCGTTTCCCCATTGTTAATATGTCGTTGACTCACCCGTGAAGCTTTCATCTATGTACTCTCGGTCGCACCTGCTCCACTGTTTCGTAATACAGTAGGATCAAATTCCTCCTCCATCCTCCGGTGTCTATTTTGCGAGTTTATGAATTTAATTCGGCTTGTAAATTCCCCGTTACGCAAAACGCTTCGCTTATTTTGTGCGCTGCCTTTAGTAGGTAGTTTTGTTTTATTGCCTTTCATAAAACAAATTACTGGAAAGACAGAACCTCGGTATTTTTATACTTTACACGTCAGGAACTGAATAAAAAGAACTTTAATGATGGATAAATATTACAAAAATTTTACGTCATTAATTCTGTAAGCTCTCAGGAGTTGGGTTCGTAGATGCGTCTACGTGTAGTTACTTTGTTATATTTCTACATATACACGGGTGTGCCTTCTCTATTGCTCTTGTCAACAGCGCACACCGTCCTCGTAAAATGGCCTGTTTGACTTGAGAAGACGGATATGTGGAACTAGCCTCAATGGCAGCCATCTGTAGTCAAATGATTCCGCGATCATGTGATGCCTTTTAGACAGATGCCACAGCCATTGCCAACACCGACTCAAAGGAAGGCCTCGGCGCTTGTTCGTGACGTCACATCAGCTAGGCACGGCGAACGCCAGGTTTGTTGCAGTCATACTCATAATGGTGGTATCTCCCTCCCTGACATAGGAAAATGTGAAACTATTGGCGTTTACCAACACGCATTGTTCTGAGAGATTTCTGCAATCAATTAAATGTGCAATTCATTACACTTCTTAACAGATGGTGTACTCCTGTACTTAAATTTCCACCTGTTTTAAGGATTGACATAAAAAAAACTTCATGGTCCAGCAGCAACAGAATTCGTGCTTCTTACCTTATTTGTAAATCTGAGGAAGTTACGTTTGTACTGGGTTGCTTTTACAAGAAACTGAACATATTGGTGCTCTTCTTTAGGTATCTTGGTTGACTATGGGGTGAGGAGCACTGAATGTTAATGAAATATCTTGCGATTGTACACGTTGGGGGAAGGGGTGGGGGGACAGAAGAAGAGGCAAAAGGGAGATACTTGTTTTATCAAATGATTTTTTTTCTCTTATAAAGTTTCTCCTTTCAGTTGCAAGAGGGGAATATTTATCTTTTCTAATGTGCATGTTTAAAAAAGTTTAAGCTCAGCAGTATTTTCGATGTATGAAGCTATTTTGTTTCCTGTTTAGAATTTCTTTCGTTGAAAACGACTGTAATCTAATGACTGGTAACAGTTGGACATTTCACATGCAAATTAGTTCACATTTCCAGTAACGATGTCAAACGAAAATAAATAAATAAATAAATAAATAAAAGAACAGAGTTCATTGTAAGGGGGTTGGGTTAAGTTCCGATAACAAAATGGATCAATTAAATATAGTTACTTGAATGTAAAATTTCCGAAGCTTGCAATGGGGCAAAGCATCTTCTCATATTGATCTACGTTTGTTTCGACAGGATTCAGTTATATACAGAACTATGATCTTCATTTGTAGCTTTACGACAGTAAGAAAATCTTTCATCTAAATAAAACTGCAGAATCCAAAACAATACCAAACATTTTGTCCAAAAATAAGAGATTTATAGTGATAAGCACGCCTAGGCGTTTCTGCTTGCAACAGACCTGGCGTTCGCCGTGCCTATCTGACGTGACGTCACGAACAAGCGCCGAGGCCTTCCTTTGAGTCGGTTTGCACGGTAGGAAGCAAATAGAGAGGCAGTCCATGTTAGAGAGAATAAGCCTGCCTGTCGTCCGGTAATTGCTTTGGAATTAAGTACAGGCAATTTCTCTTAACTGCTAAGCCAATTCCTATTTATGAGAGTTTAGAGAATAATTAACTAAAATCCATATCCACGAGAACAACAAAGAATTATGAAGTTTAATCTTGGCACACGAGGGAAGAAGGGATGAGCCTCACTTCACTGAATGGACGAAATATTTTCGTATCGTGGGTGCTAAAGATATCGGCAACCATGTTGGACAGATACTATACGATATTACAGTGCCAGTGTCATGCAATATCTTATTTATCCGCCGAAACCGAGCGGGTGACTCATGTAAAATGTCTCCCGTGTGTGGGAATATACGTAATTGATGTACGCGTACAAGTTGTAGACACATGGTTGAAGACATAGGGAAGTTTGGGTCTGGCGGTAAGTTGTGCCCGGATGGCCCAACGGTAAGGCGACCGCTCGCGATATGCGGGAAATCCAGGTTTTTTGATTCCCGGTCCAGCACAAATCTTCATTGTCATTTGATTAAACAGCTGATGGTTATTCCACATTCGCAAATACGAATGCATTTCTTGTATTGTGTTCGACCGAAGTGTTTAACGTGATTACTTTCCTCTTCTCGCAGCATCCAGTAGTCTTGTACCCAAAGTCAACCAATCATTTACTTTACAAGCTAACGTTACTGAACCGCCATGACCAATGAGTAGATAAAATGCAAACGGGACAGAAGAGTAAAAATGCCGTGGACTGTTACGTTAATCGAAAAATCCAAATTAATTATTCGAAACAGCTTCCGATTTGTCTGAAACGGGAAATTTACAATCATGACCAGTTTTGATTTATCACGGAGACAAACAGTTGGAGGGTTTTAACGAAGGACAGAAAACAAACAATAGCCCACAGGACAGATTGGAACGGAAGGATTAATTATTACTTAATGTAAGTGAAATAGAAGTGGTCGGGACATATAGCCAGACACGAGGAGGTAAAGGACGTTTTTTCCCCAGATTGAGAGAGAGATGAAAAGTTGCGGACGACGACCTCCTGGAGGAGGGTAGATAACAGAAAATATTGATGCCTATCAGTGAAGACTGTAAAATTTGGGAGAGAGGGAGGGGGAATCTCTATCCAGCAATAGACGTCAAAATTATAAAATGATACAGACGACGGATAAAGAGTCATACAAGCAACTTACGATTATGTACTCCGTAGCAATTCTAGTGAAAAACTGCACATCCTTTAAGAAAAACACCGGCGGAACATTTACAGCCTGAATTATACCTGGTTTAGAACAAGGAAAGTTATGGAGAGCTAGTTGTTGACTGGATTGTTACCACAGCAACAACGAATCACAGCTCGAGTTTGGTCACACCTGTTATGTGCTCAGTTTTCATGTGTCTGTGCTATCTCAGCTGGTGGTTGCTAGTCAGCTACAGATGACAATATGGTGGTCTATAACGGGGATAAATGTTCAGTTCTTTCATTACGTCGAATGTGCCCTATTTCTCCCCTTTTTATCAACCATAACGGACGCACACACCATCATCTTAACTGCTCAACATTTACGAGATAAGAAAGATAAAGTTCATCAATTTCTTCGTCTGATGAAGACGACAGTCTGATCCATTCGTAGCACGACCATCCCGCGTCTCTCACACTTAAGTGTGAATTTTTCACGTCGCGTCCGCGCTATGGCCCAGACTCGCCGCCACCAGCAGTCTGCGCCAACCATTTCTGTGTGAATTAGGCCTACGAGAAGTTGTGCTGTCAGATTTACATACAAGAAATGTGGTTTTTTGACATTTGTTTTCAGTACAGCCGGCCGATGAGGCCGAGCGGTTCTAGGTGCTTGTCTGGAACCGCGCAACCACTACGGTCGCAGTCGAACCGCCTCTGGCGTGGTTGTGTGTAATGTCCTTAGGTTAGTTAGGTTTAAGTAGTTCTAAGTTCTATGGGACTAAAGACCCCAGATGTTAAGTCCCATAGTGCTCGGAGCCACTTGAACCATTTTTCAGGAGAAGTGTGACAGAAGCGGCGTTTCTAATGAAATAAAATCGTATGGCATTATTCACCTAGAGACCATGTCTTACAGGTACGATAGGATTTCTGAATGAACACAATCGACTGTTTACAGTGGAACATTGGCAAGGCGCCCCTGCGTAAGGAGAGGGAGCCTTAAGGGTGATTGGAGAGGAGGGTAAGTGGTTTGCTCACACGGGGTGTCAGGAGGGGAGGGGAGACAGATGTCTTCCATGTTGGCAAACCTTCAAAATGTTGCTGCAGAAAACTGAGTAAAATTGCATCGCCTCTGGCCACATCGTATACTAGTGGAATTCGTTTCTAGCAGTCAGACGGTGAAGCATCCGGAAGCATGCTAAATCTCATTAGCTGTTAGGATTCAAAACTGAGCCGCCTTACATCGTGACGCGCACTACAGCAGACATTGTGGACGTGCGTAATATGCTACGAGTATCGCATAACTTGCGAGTGCGAAAACTTTGACATCAGCAGCTCCTGACTAAGGAGAAAAAAAACACTGGGAATTTTGCGGACTACAGCTTCCGGTTGCAAGATCGTGTCTGCCAGCAGAAACTACGTACAGAATTACGCATCTGATGCTTGTTTATGTTCGCCGTTCACCCCCTAGGGACAAGGTTGGTTGATGCAGCCGATCTCTCTCTCTCTCTCTCTCTCTCTCTCTCCCTCCCCCCCCCCCCCCAATTCCTAAAATACCGACTTCAGTGGTTATAGGCTAATACTGTATGATGTACCGTTACCGCTACGTTTGTTGCTTTCCACGATTTTCGCCTTGGGAATTTGAGAACTTAATAATCTACGTTCCCACTTTGATTTTTCCGTCTCTCTAGTCTAAGTTTTTCTCATTTTCGTTATGATTGTTCGTAAAATAGCCGCAGAACCTTTATCCACCTAGTACCTATGTCTAGATCAAAACGCACCAGACAGTGGTAAGCAGGGGGCCCTTTCTCATGGGCAGAGACTACTAAAAATATGCATTTTTGTTAGTTTCTAAATACTTTTACACAAAGCCTCTTAAAAGAACGGGAACGAAACTTTACTTCACCACCACCATCTAGCGCACGCACACACACACACACACACACACACACACACACACACACACACACACACACACACACACACACACAGCGTACATCGTTTATTCTGGGATACAACAGAAACGATAATTCGAATCAACAGAGTCTAGTAAAAATGGACTCGATAATGTATACCTTAAGAGCGATGAGCAATTTTTCATCTTAGCTACTGTGAAACTTTTCTTCTAACGAAGAAGTATTCACAGCTCAAAATGTGTTCCATCTTTGAGTCCCACGCTTACTATATGGACTTTTTTGCTTCGAAGGATCGCTCCCGTCATATCCCTGAACATATTCATCATTCATCCTGGGACACTGTATCTGTGTAAAACCTCAGAATCAAACCATATGTAGTTAAATTTCTTGATTATGTTTAAAATTCATTAAGCCTTTAATCAGAAGCGTGAACATGGTATTTCTTGAAGAGATTTTCACTCTGCAGCAGAGTGTGCGCTGATATGAAACTTCCTGGCAGATTAAAACTGTGTGCCGGACCGAGACTCAAACTCGGGACCTTTGCCTTTCGCAGTTTTAATCTGCCAGGAAGTTTCATTATCAGCGCACACTCCGCTGCAGAGTGAAAATCTCATTCTGGAAACATCCCCCAGGCTGTGGCTAAGCCATGTCTCCGCAATATCCTTTCTTTCAGGAGAGCTAGTTCTGCAAGGTTCGCAGGAGAGCTTCTGTAAAGTTTGGAAGGTAGGAGACGAGGTACTGGCAGAAGTAAAGCTGCGAGGAGGGGGCATGAGTCGTGCTTGGGTCGCTCAGTCAGTAGAGCACTTGTCCGCGAAAGGCAAAGGTCCCGAGTTCGAGTCTCGGTCCGGCACACAGTTTTAATCTGCCAGGAAGTTTCATGGTATTTCTTGTTTCCATTCATTATGGCTGTGCCTTGAGTTACCTTTTATCAGTGGGCTGAGAGAGACCCGAACCGGAGAAGTGCCTGTGCGCAACCGCAAAACGGATAGTGGAAGTCCTAGCGGCAAATGTCAGCCCTCTCACTGCCACTGCTGTAAGCGAATTGAATACTGGGTGGTTGGAATTAAAAGTGCAGTTACCCACAGTGGTCAAGTGCGATTTGTAATTATCGTATGGCGGCGGTACTTTTATAGATATTCTAACGTGTAAATGCGGATACGGATTTATGCTGGAAAAACAATTAGTTCCAATTTTGACCACCACGCGCAAACCTGGCGCTGTGAATGCAACAAAGACGTATAGAAATGTTTCCACATGTAATGGATTAGAAACTGGACGTGGACAGGAAAGATCAAACGAGTGAGGGCGATTATATTATTAACCGCAGCTTATACAATTAGTTTAACATGTGCACCGGAGACGTTGACGAGCTACGGTACAGCGCCAGATTTGCACCCAGTGGCCAAAATTGGAACTAATTTTTTCCCATGCAAATCTGTTCTGCACTAAAACATAGCATATCTACCAAGTTTCGTTGCCATGCGATAATTACAGCCCACACTGGACCTCTGTGAGAAGCTACACTTTTCTTATAATCACCCAGTATTTTTAGCTCAAGTCGCAGTGTCGACGCCAGCTGACAAACACACGAACTGAGGCGAATTCTTCGTTATTTACATTACATCTCGACTAAAGTGTCAGTGTGTCCATGGTGATTCTCTAAGCTAGAAAGTTTTAGTGCCTCACGTCAAAACACCGTAATACACTCCTGGAAATTGAAATAAGAACACCGTGAATTCATTGTCCCAGGAAGGGGAAACTTTATTGACACATTCCTGGGGTCAGATGCATCACATGATCACACTGACAGAACCACAGGCACATAGACACAGGCAACAGAGCATGCACAATGTCGGCACTAGTACAGTGTATATCCACCTTTCGCAGCAATGCAGGCTGCTATTCTCCCATGGAGACGATCGTAGAGATGCTGGACGTAGTCCTGTGGAACGGCTTGCCACGCCATTTCCACCTGGCGCCTCAGTTGGACCAGCGTTCGTGCTGGACGTGCAGACCGAGTGAGACGACGCTTCATCCAGTCCCAAACATGCTCAATGGGGGACAGATCCGGATATCTTGCTGGCCAGGGTAGTTGACTTACACCTTCTAGAGCACGTTGGGTGGCACGGGATACATGCGGACGTGCATTGTCCTGTTGGAACAGCAAGTTCCCTTGCCGGTCTAGGAATGGTAGAACGATGGGTTCGATGACGGTTTGGATGTACCGTGCACTATTCAGTGTCCCCTCGACGATCACCAGTGGTGTACGGCCAGTGTAGGAGATCGCTCCCCACACCATGATGCCGGGTGTTGGCCCTGTGTGCCTCGGTCGTATGCAGTCCTGATTGTGGCGCTCACCTGCACGGCGCCAAATACGCATACGACCATCATTGGCACCAAGGCAGAAGCGGCTCTCATCGCTGAAGACGACACGTCTCCATTCGTCCCTCCATCCACGCCTGTCGCGACACCACTGGAGGCGGGCTGCACGATGTTGGGGCGTGAGCGGAAGACGGCCTAACGGTGTGCGGGACCGTAGCCCAGCTTCATGGAGACTGTTGCGAATGGTCCTCGCCGATACCCCAGGAGTAACCGTGTCCCTAATTTGCTGGGAAGTGGCGGTGCGGTCCCCTACGGCACTGCGTAGGATCCTACGGTCTTGGCGTGCATCCGTGCGTCGCTGCGGTCCGGTCCCAGGTCGACGGGCACGTGCACCTTCCGCCGACCACTGGCGACAACATCGATGTACTGTGGAGACCTCACGCCCCACGTGTTGAGCAATTCGGCGGTACGTCCACCCGGCCTCCCGCATGCCCACTATACGCCCTCGCTCAAAGTCCGTCAACTGCACATACGGTTCACGTCCACGCTGTCGCGGCATGCTACCAGTGTTAAAGACTGCGATGGAGCTCCGTATGCCACGGCAAACTGGCTGACACTGACGGCGGCGGTGCACAAATGCTGCGCAGCTAGCGCCATTCGACGGCCAACACCGCGGTTCCTGGTGTGTCCGCTGTGCCGTGCGTGTGATCATTGCTTGTACAGCCCTCTCGCAGTGTCCGGAGCAAGTATGGTGGGTCTGACACACCGGTGTCAATGTGTTCTTTTTTCCATTTCCAGGAGTGTATTATCGTCCACACCAATACTGTCCCTGATCTCGTCGAAGATCCGAGATCAAAGACGACTCTAACATTGATAAATTAACTCCTTTATGTGTCGGTTTTTTATTTTTCATTCACGGGAAGCCTAACCTCGAAAGGTTTGCTTTCACAACATGCCTTATATTACAGATGGCTTAAGCTGTGCGGTCAGTGACGCGAGGTCTGCGGGAAGCTGAACCACACTGGCGGCACCCAGTCTCGTACACCGTTGGAACTCTGCCAGCGAACACAGCTGCATGCAGTCCCAAGTCCTTTTACCACTCTACGACCGGTCCGGTGAGTGCGCCAAGCACCTAGTGCAGGCGTGGGCAACCTGCGATGACCCGCGGACCTGATTCACATTACTCACACGCGAGGGCGGCCCCGTCGTGCGACGCGACAGCAGCGCTCCTAGATCACGAAGTCAAAACTATAGCGTTCGTGACGTTAACATTTGTAGGGTATCCCGCCGATACGAGTGGCGCCCTTTCCGGACACGCCACGCGAATAAATTACCCCTCAATTTTTCAGAAAACATTCATTTTGCGTTCATCCTAACTTCAGATGTTTAGGAGTCGTGAACAGAGATTCCTTACTTACGACCTTATACAAAGGCTGCCTTAAATAAAACTTCCGTTGCAAAGTTTTGTAACGCCGTTAGTAAAGAAATAACGTTGGCGACACGTCGGTAAATGTAAATATCTGAAGACGGGATCTAGGCATCTTGAAATGTCTTCGCGGAAAACTGACTATAAAAGCAACTGATTGTTGTTAATTCAATATAAATTAGCTTTAATTCTAACAATTGCAATGATGTAACATGCCCACAACGGACAAGATTATTTACTTATATTAACAGTAGAGAGAATAGAAAAAAGACAATGGGATAGGCAGGACCAGCCGACAAGCAATTTTAAGTAACTTTGTCATTATCGGCCACAGGAAGGCCACTTGAGTTTTTGTTGATAATAACACACTAAATTTCAAAGGAGCATTTTTAAATGCTTGTCCAAAAATACTTCTGAAGAGCGGCATAGGCATGCGCATGGGTTGTCTCCGTGACACTAAATTAATTTCTTTGTCCATTTGAAAAAGTATAAAAGTCTTCATCACTGCAAACTAGCATATATCGGCTGTACTATAAAAAACTGGAAAGATGCGAACAACAGGAAGGTGACTTGTCAAACCAATAATAGTCGCGCTCACACACACAATACATACGGTTAATAATGAGAATATTTTGGTCGGCATCGATGTTCGTTGATATTTCCCATGTATTGAAAATACAACAACTTTCACCCTCAGACAGTCAATATATTGACGTATTAACAATAATATTGAGTGTGTGAGAGGCCTTTCTTTCGACCGAATTTCTCCCATAGTATGCCCCGCACCCCCTTCAAGGCAGAGAGATGCGTAGTCCCCCGCTCTGCTCACGCACATAAACACAAGGGCCATAACTTCGCGCGGAAACTGAAAACGTGTTCGTTGTTCAAATCAGGCAGCGGCAAAATGGCGTTTCACATGCACAAACTACGCAAATAAGTATACTAAAAATAGATTAACCAAAACGTTGCAAGCAGCTTGACAGTAACGAATGCTGACAAGTTTGAAACCAAAACGTAGAAAACTGTTTACATCCAAACACAATGAGTTTAGAATTATAGATTAATGCTTTCTTTCGACCACGTAAAAAAGTGGTCGCATTTTCAAAGTATACGTATCTGCTGAATGCTCCGGCAGGTTTGCTATTACAAGAACTGAAACTCACTACAGCATGCTGATGAGTTAGTGATACACATATCATCGACAGTTCTAAGTTTTTGCGCATAGTAGTAATTAGGCAACTAATAAAGAAAATATTTGTGGCCGAAAAAGCAACGAAGAATACTGGGAGTTTAAAAATGAATCAACGTTTTAAGGCTTTATAGCATTTATTACATTCAAGCTACAATTAGAAATAATACATCTAATAAAAGAGCAACTCAAAGTTTCTCTTACAAGTGTTCAAGGTCGTCGAGTCCCCAATGGATTCACTCTTGGAGGGGGGGGGGGGGGGGGGGGAGAATTGAAAGCACATCAGGCGAGATAACCGGTCTGTGCGATCAGGAAGGATTTATATAATACTCCCCTGCCCTGTAACTGCACACGTGTGCTGGCTTTTCTTTGATAGTGCTACGACCTGTTCCTAGCAACGTCGCATCGAAGTTTTGTTTAGCGCTGGATGGTGGAACCAATGAATAAGATTTCTCGTTTTGTTGAAAGAGAGGTATTTATAGATTAAATATCGACGCTATCCTCTAACTATTTAAACGAGATTTTTGTTATGTTACATTTTGCTTGGAAAGTGGAAGGAAGTACAGCACCGCATTCGAAATGTTGACTATGGCTTTTGGCGAATCTACTATGTATAAGAGTTTACGAATAGCACACCAATTACTGACAGTCTGGGAGAAGTAACGAAAATGGTTCCGAAAATCGCCGTATCACCGTCAGAGAAGTTGCTGATGATATCGAGGTATCCTTTGGGTCATGCCAAGCAATTTTTTCCAGGTGCTTTTGGCATGAAATATGTAGCAGCAAAGTCTGTTCCGAAATAATTAGACTTGGACTAAAAAAAACGACGTCGCGTGGAAATCGCTCCGGAGTTGCTCAATGATGACAGCGATCCAGGGCTTCTAAAGAAGGTTATAACAGATGAGGAGACATGGGTGTACGGTTAGCAAGTCTAAACCAAGGCCCATCCGTCCCAATGCAAACTGCCTGAAGAGCCAAAACCAAGAGAGATTCGACAAGTTCGATCACACATGAAGGTTTTCTCACCATTTTCTTCGATTACAACGGGATAGTGCATCACGAGTTCCTGCCTTATAGTCGTAGAATCAATAAGAAATACTAGCTGCAAGTTATTCGCCGTTTGCTTGAAGTAATCCCATGAAAATGGCCAGAATTGTGGCAAAACCAGTGGTGGAAATTGCATTACTATAATGCTCCCGTTTACAATCTCAACGCTTGATCGTGATTTTGACAAGAAACTAAACAGTTACGTCGCCTCAGCACCGTACTGGTCGGACATGGTCCCCTGCAACTTTTTATTCCTGGGGCTGAAGAGAACCATTAAAGGACGTCGCTCTGCCACCACTGACGAGATTAAAATAGTATCGCTGAAGGAGCTTAACACCATATCTAAGAGTGAGTTCCAGAAGTGCTTCCAAGATTGGTAAAGGCGTTACCCAAGTGTATTATACATGGAAGCGCCAAAGAAACTGATACAGGCATGCGTATTCAAATACAGAGTCATGTAAACAGGCAGAATACGGCGCTGCGCTCGGCATCGCCTTACAAGCGTCTGGCTACTGCTGCTACAATGGCAGGTTATCAAGATTTAAGTAAGTTTGAACGTGGTGTTACAGTCGGCGCACAAGCGGTGGGACACAGCATCTGCGAGGTAGCGATGAAGTAGGGATTTTCCCGTACGACCATTTCACGAGTGTCCCGTGAATATCAGGAATCCGGTAAAATATCAAATCTCCGACATCGCTGTGGCAGGCGAAAGATCCTGCGAGAACGGGCCCAACGATGACTGAAGAGAATCTTTCAATGTTACAGAAGTGCAACCATTCTGCAAATTGCAGCAGATTTCAATGCTGAGCCATCAACAAGTATCAGTGTACAAACCATTCAACGAAACATCGTCGACACGGGCTTTCGGAGCCAAAGGGCCGGTCGTGTACCCTTCATGACTACACGACACAAAGCTTTACGCCTCGCCTTGGCCCGTCAACACCAACACTGGACTGTTTATGACTGGAAACATGTTGCCTAGTCGAACGAGTTTCGTTTCAAGTTTTATCGAGCGGATGGACGAGTACGTGTATGGAGACAACCTCATGAATCCATGGACCCTGCATGTCAGCAGTGAGTGTTCAAGCTGGTAAGGCTCTGTAATGATGTGGAGTGTCTGCAGTTAGAGTGATGTGGCGCCCTTGATACGTCCAGATGCGACTCTGACAGGTGACACGTACGTAAGCATACTGTGATCACGTGCATTCATTCATGTCCCTTGTGCATTCCGACGGACTTGGGCAATTCCTGCAGTAACTGCGACACCCCACACGTCCAGAATTGGTACAGAGTGGCTCCAGGAGCACTGATCTGAGTTTAAACACTTCCGATGGCCACGAAACTCCCCAGAAATGAATATTATTGAGCATATCTGGGATATCTTGCAACATAATACTGTTCCGAAGAGAACTCTAACCCCTTGAACTAACGGCTTTATAGACAGCCGTGCAGGACTGATAGTACCAATTCCCTCCAGCACTACTTCAGACATTACTTGAGTTGCGTACTCGCGGGGACCCTACAAGATACTTGGCCGGTGTACCAGTTTCGTTGGCTATTCAGTGTATGTGAGAGGGATTACTTTGAAGGGGGCAAAGTTTCTGTTTGTGAGCAAAAAGATTCTTTAAGAAAACAATTCGTTACTTTTTGATCACAGCTCATATGCATGATATATAAAGTCTTGTTTTACAGGCCACTGAGAACGCCTAATGCGAATAGGTGAAAAATTTTTGGTTGAACACAAAATTAACATTCGTTAAACGGGTATTTATTCTCGTCTTATTGCAGTAGCAAATGAAGAATGACTGCAAATATTAACAATACGTACAATATACGTTGCAACAGAGGTCTGCTTCGTCGATGTGTGTCATGCCGAATTATGATCCAGGCTGATATGCACCTTATCCGGTGTGGATGAACATTTCAGGATTACGGGTGATCTTCGTTGTGAAGATGGGGCCACCCACAGGGCCCCTCAACAACAGCAACGACGCCAGCTCTTCCCACGTGTGCGGAAGCCGTTATCTGAGACCTTCTGCAGATAAGGCGTCTCGGCTCTCCAGAGCATTTCTCGCAGCGGCCGCACGTGCATCTCTCTGCTCTCCCTGCGCAATCGCAGCCTACAGTCGCCACCCTCAAACACAGCACGTTTATCATCCGGCATATACTTTTTTTTTGCTTTGCCCCCGTTCTCTTGATCTCTTGTGAGTATGTAGGATCTGAGCAATATTGTCTGAACAACAAAAACACTCGGACCTAGCGGAACACACTGTTTGAATGAAGTGTTGCCATTTTACTGAATTTTATTTTTGTTATTCACTTCGTTCATCGAGGTGGGAGGTTGGGCTGGTTCCAACCATATTAGTGCTCTTAGGCTCAGTCACAGCTGAAACGAGAGATGCTTTGAGGGCAGAGCGCTGAGGGGCAATACAGAAGGCTCTGTCTTCAGGGTTTGGGATATGAAAAAGTGTGGTCGATAAGCATGAGCTGTAAATGGGCAGTGCATTGGAACCTTGATTTAAGAAAATATGGAGTCTAAGACTTTAGCTGACAGGATGGGTAACTGACTGGGCTAAGAAAATGGAGCTTCAAAGAAGTTTGGTAAAATTAAGGGAAAAAGTTAATGTAATCAGCTGACAGAGGATGCGTGTAGAAGAGGGAAGCTGGATATGAACACTGACGGAGGAGGAGGAGGAGGGGGGGGGGGGGGGGAGGAATGAGCGCATGGCGTTCCAGGCTATGTTGACGAAATCTATTGTCGGATAAGGCTTCCGTACATCAACAGAACTTCCCTGTGCTTGGACCTCTTCCTCCCGAACGCGTCGTCGGGAGGAGGTAATTTTAACTAGACTCCGGATAGGGCACTGTGTTTTTAGCCATCGACATCTTTCAAGTGGCGATCCTCCCCCACTCTGTCCCCACTGCTCTCAGCTGTGGACGGTAAGACACCTTTCACTTCAGTGCCCCTATTTTACTCCGTTACGCGCCCGTCTACAGCTGTCGCCTGATATCTTCCATTTTAGCAGATGACACGCGCTCAGCCGATCGCGTTCTCGAGTTTATTAGTGCCAGTGAGATGACGTCAGTCATTTGAAGCTCTTTTTGGGGACAACCAACCACCTTCTATATTGGTTTTTTAAGCTTTCCTTCTGTTTTTAGTTTCTCCAATTTTTTGAGTTTCGTTCCCAGTTTCGTTTTTTTACCTTTTCCTAAGTCACAGACCGGGCGCTGATGACCGTAGCAGTTTTGCGCCCTAAAACCATAACAAAAAAAGTCAACAGAACTGAGGAAGGATGTACCACCACGTATGACCTGCTGGTAGTTTTAAACATTTTGTCTATTGTGAACTTTTCGTTGGATGTTTTGTGGAAGAGGGCGACAGATTATTTTGCAGGCAAAGCTAGTTCCGGAAATTCTAAATCTTCAACACAAGAAATTTCAGCAAAGGGAAACTTTCTCTACTTTCCGTAAAACTCAAAGCTGTAATGAGCGACTACATTCACAAACGAAACTCGACCTGATAGATATGAAGGCACAATATCCGAACGAGATCTAACATGTCACTGACTTCTCAGACGTCTGTAGTATGTGGAAGATCCGGTGACATCATTTGAACCAATGTACCTATAAACTTCATGTGGACTCCAGAGGGCCAGCTCTCAGTGAAAGGGAGAAAGTATATTTTACCCCCAGTTTGACCCCCCCCCCCCCCCGCAAGCTATCGTATGAGCGCTCTTGCGTGTACTGTATCAGTACACACCGAGCGAGGTGGCGCAGTGGTTAGCACACTGGACTCGCATTCGGGAGGACGACGGTTCAATCCCGTCTCCGGCCATCCTGATTTAGGTTTTCCGCGATTTCCCTAAATCGCTTCAGGCAAATGCCGGGATGGTTCCTTTGAAAGGGCACGGCCGATTTCCTTCCCCATCCATCCCTCACCCGAGCTTGCGCTCCGTCTCTAATGACCTCGTTGTCGACGGGACGTTAAACACTAATCTCCTCCTCCTCCTCCTCCTCCGTATCAGTACAAACAGGGCGCTCCAGAGAAAGAGACATGAACCATTACTTGAATAAACTCCCACTTCTGACTGGCAGAAAAAATATCTCAAGGCGCAATTCCTTGCGATAGGAGTCTTACACTATAAGCGTTACACGTCCCAGTAGTTATTTTCATCGACGCTACGAAAAATTCAGTCTTCAATTCTACAATGAATTGGAAAATCGGTCTTGTACTTAAGTTACATCTGACTAGGTTAATAATTTATAACCACCTGTGTCGAACGATATGTTCTCATGCAAATCAGTTCACATCAGTCCTTGGAAGAACAAGTTACACCGCAATTCGGCATTTTAAATTAGCAATTCACCTTAAGCTCACAATTTCTGCCCACAAAGTCATTAACATGACCGTTTAAAGTTACGCCCTGCATGCCTAACGTCTCAACATTCCACAGCATACCAGCCAATGTTGTCAAGTGGGAAAACACACACACACACACACACACACACACACACACACACACACACACACACACACACACACACAATTATCAGCGTAACTACATAGGTTTATAAATTTTAACAAAATATATTTATAAATTTTATAAAGGCTTGAGCCACGTTTTGTTTCGCAGAAGACATCTGACTTAGTTGTACATTCAGAAGATACGACTAAAAACAAGGCGACAAAACAATTTTAAAAGTTTATTGATATTAGTGTACGGCGTTTAAACAATGATTCTACAACTCATGTTTATGGAATTATAGGTCGAAAATAATCACCCAAATTATATCACCTGTTCTCTTTATATTTACATTAGATCAAAAACACACGTGCAGCCTTTGTTAACTGGATCTCATGTCAAGGGCTGTTAAAAGCTTGCAAGTAGTCCTAGCTAGAATATTGCTCTCGTTATACACACTTACGCACCAGATACACAATCACACAAATTGCAAATCTTTGGCTCTGGGGCTCATTCGCTCGGCAATACTCAGCTTGGCCTTTTCTCACATGATATCCTGCGAACCATGGATGAAGAGCAACAGGCTGCTTCCATATTTGTGCATTTCCTGAAAGCGTTGGACACGGTGTCCTGTTGCAGGCTGTTAATGTATGAGCATATGGATTAGGTTCCCAGATGTGTGAATGGCTCGATGACTTCTTTAGTAAGATGTATGTTGTATGCGACGGCGAATGTTCAGAGACTAGGGCATCGTCAGGGTTGACCCAGGAAAGAGTGACAGGACCACCCTTATTCTCTATATACACAAATGATCTGACAGGCTGAGCAGCAACCTGTGGTTGTTTGCTGATAACGCTGTGCGTCGTTGAATGACTGTAGGAAGATACAAGATGACTTAGACAAAATTTCTAGTTGGTGTGATGAATGGCAGCTAGCTTTCAACGTGGGAAAACTTAAGTTAACACGGATGAGTAGGTTGAACAATCCCGTAACGTTCGAATACAACATTAGTTGTGTCCTACTTGACACAATCACATCGATTAAATATCTACTCATAACGTTGTAAAGCAGTATGAAATGGAAAGAGCACATAAGATCGGTACTAGGAGGCGAATGGTCGACTTCAGTGTATCAGGAAAGTTTTAGGCAAGTGTAGCTCATCCATAAAGAAGATCGCGCGTAGTACAGCCGTACGAACCATTCCTGAGTACTACTTGAGTTTTCAGCACCCCAACAGGTCTGATTAAAGGAAGGCATCGAAGCAATCCAAACGTGGGCTGCTGATTTGGTATGGATGGGTCCGATCAACAAGCGAGCATTACAAATATGATCTATGAACAAATCGGAATCCCTAGGGCTGAATACGTTCTTTTCTCGAAACACTTGAGAAAATTTTGAGAAACTCATTTTAAGCTGACTGCAGAGAGATTCTACTGTCACTAACGTAGATTTCGAGTCAGGGCCACGAAAGAGAAATTATGGCTAGTACAAAAGCACACAGTCGTTTATACCTTCCTCTATTAATCAATGGAGTGGGAAAGGGAATTACTGGTAGTGGCGCAAGGTAACCTCTGTACGCCACCATACAGTTGCTTGCGGGGTATGTAGACAGATATACAGAGTGTTTTATGTACTGCGAAAGTGCAGTGTCAGGCACTGCGCGCTAACCTATACGGTGCAACCAGGCTCCGATCGTCACATACACTCCCGTGCGTTTCCCGTCCATTCGCAAGTGGGCGAATCGGTTTTAGCCCAATTGGACGAACAAGGAGTTGTTTTGGGCAATAAGCGATAAAATTGTCGCTCCAGTTCGCACTTCAGATTGGTGTTCCTCATGATAAGACTTATCTTTGGTAATATGATGTGAGCTCTTTCACTGTCCTGGATGGAATAACAGAAAGTCTTTTCGTTAATTCTCTGAAGTAATGTAGCAGAACTTCACATAGCTATCAAAAGCTACGGTTCGATGCAAAAAGAGCTGTTCAATAATTACTATTAATCTGGGACACACACCACATTTGTCACATGATTGACGCTCTCAGATACAAATGATCTTTTACAGAAGTGCAAAGCGTATGTTCTGCAAGTTCACCAACCCCATGAAATGCAGCCAATAAATAATAAGTGCGTTTCAGGATGAACAGTAACTACTGGCCAGTCCATCCACTACCGTTATTTTGCAAGACGGCTTACCGATTTTCTAGATCTTCCTTCCAAAATCGTTATTGACAAGTTTAGTTCCTCTATACGCCACCTGACTGAATCCCAGAACGAGCCGGTGCGTATGCGACGACTGAGCCTGTCTCTCTCCTAATTTGTTCACGCGAAACTGCAGAATAACTCCGAAATCTTGCTCAGTATTACGTGAACCAAAACAAAAAACTTAAATAGTCTATCACACATCTACCTACTTTCGCTTATGAAAGAACGTTCTAAACAACACTTTGTAAACCATCACTTTTTATACAGTCGAAATCCTACTCCAGAATGCCAAAAGAACTTTTCGAGGAAATGCAGAAAAAATAACGCAAAAATGCGGAATTTTAGCGTTTAACTACGAGAGTGATCATCATAATTAAGGACAGGGCAAAGTGGTCCACGGTAAAACAGAAAACGACAAGCAATCCCCAATAGACACGGGACGAATGGATAGCAGCAGATTGAACTGAACAAGTTTTTCGATATATCACTGTACTCTGATTAGCAGCACCAAAGAAAACTTTCAAATATGTATAAAATTTCTATGTAATCGAAAAAGCTACCTTACCCGAAAAATAGTAATCAAATAGTTAAGACAAATAGGCAGGCAGACGACGAGCGCAAAAGAAATATTCACCAATGTTTTGATTTTTGGGCGCAGAAATGTAGCGAAGGCCAATGTCAGTCTGATAAGTCCTATTAATATTCACAGAGCTTTTTCACGACTAAATTAACTGCGAATTAGGGATGAATATTAAACTTTTTCTGTGTATGTACCAAAAGCGCAAGAATGATTACTGACGCACATAGTGAATCATTTTCAGGTCTTACTAGCAAATCTTGTTCATTTGGTTTTTACAATTCCGAATTTGAAGAGTATAAAATATTTCTCTATTTTGGTTTCTTAGACATGTTTCGTCATCTAAGCTGTATCTCCTTTGGGCTCACCTTTACATGGTAAGTTTATCGTACTCTTAAAAACAAAGTGGCGCATAGGATGACGCCACCTTCGTTTCGTCGGCTATCCTGGTACCAAAATGAGAACTGTTCTGTTTTGCAAAGGGCAAATAACGAAAGCTACTAAACAAGTTCTTGTGCCACAGCAGTAGCAGTTGCGATATTTGATATCGGTAACAATGCCTTAACCTGTGTCAGTGTCTCGACAGTATCTGAACAAATTTATCTAATACTGACTGCCTAAAAGTATTGATAGATTACGAGTTTTTAAGTTTTTCTAGCATGCAAAGGGATTTATTCGGAATACAGGTTGAAGTAAGGACTTTATGCCATGGCTCTGAGCACTATGGGACTTACTTAACTGCTGAGGTCATCAGTCACCCAGAACTCCGAACTAAATAAACCCAACCAACCCAAAGACATCACACACATCCACGCCCGAGGCAGGACTCGAACTCGCGACCGCAGCGGTCGCGCGGCTCCAGACCGCAGCGCCTAGAACCGCTCGGCCACTCTGGCCCTTTATGCCATGTTTTCAGGCGCCAACTCTAGTATAAAATCGACCTGCCATCACTTTTTCGAGGCAGTGAGAAGGGAAAATTACTCGTACGGATTGCTGAAATGCCATATCTATCGACATATTAGTACTGATGCTGTATCACATCAGCATTATCGTAATGTTTCTGAACAGATCTGACCACACTGAAAACTATACTGACATAACAGGAAGTTCACAAATGTTCAACGCTGACGAAAGGAATGAAATTAAATTAAATTAAATTAAATAGGCACAGGCTAATTGGCATTGACAGTCCCAGAATAGCACACCAGTGACAGAATCGAGAAAGAGTACGAAAATAGGGGAGAAAAATATGCCACGGAGTACGTTTAGCTAATCCAAAAGTAAGCCGTAACTGCAGAGACGCAGCAGGTTCAGTGGCTCACCTACGAGATGCGACAGCGGCGTAACAGCGGTTACGAAACAACTTTAATCCGCCGGCGAGTCGCGGCGGAAGCCCCGTGCGCCACGGTCTTCTCGATCAGCGCGCCACCTTCGTACTGGAGTGGCGGAGAGCAGGGGAAGCCTAGACCGGCGCGCCCGCAGCCAAGGGCGGCCGGCAAGGACGACCGCCGCTCGAGACGCCCGCCGTGTGACCAACGCTTGCGTCACTGATAGCCGCATAAACCGCAGGTGCTTGCCCCGCCTACACACATCGCGTGTTTCTCCTGCTAACGTACGCCACGATGTTGCCATAGATCTGGTGACTACGTTATAACCAACGTTGTTTTTGTTGTCTTCGTGTCGGTTGTTACTGTTACATCTACATGGATACTCTGCAAATCACATTCAAGTGCCTGGCAAAGGGTTCATCGAACCACCTTCACAATTCTCTATTATTCCAGTCTCGTATAGCGCGGGAAAGAATGAACACCTATATCTTTCCGTACGAGCCCTGATTTCCCTCACTTCGCCGTGGTGATCGCTCCTCCTTATGCAGGTCGGTGGCAACGAAATACACTACTGGCCATTAAAATTGCTACACCAAGAAGAAATGCAGATCATAAACGGGCATTCATTGGACAAATATATTATACTACAACTGACATGTGATTACATTAAAACGCAATTTGGGTGCATAGCTCCTGAGAAATCAATACGAACAACCACCTCTGACCGTAATAATGGCCTTGATACGCCTGCGCATTGAGTCAAACAGAGCTTGGATGGCGTGTACAGGTACAGCTGCCCATGCAGCTTCAACACGATACCACAGTTCATCAAGAATAGTGACTGGCGTATTGTGACGAGCCAGTTGCTCGGCCACCATTGACCAGACGTTTTCAATTGGTAAGAGATCTGGAGAATGTGCTAACTACGGCAGCAGTCTAACATTTTCTGTATCCCGAAAGGCCCGTACAGGACCTGCAACATGCGGTCGTGCATTATCCTGCTGAAATGTAGGGTTTCGCAGGGATCGAATGAAGGGTAGAGCCAAGCGTCGTAACACATCTGAAATTTAACGTACACCGACAATGCGAACAAGAGGTGACCGAGACGTGTAACCAATGGCACCCCATACCATCACACCGGGTGATAGGCCAGTATGGCAATGACGAATATATGCTTCCAATGTGCGTCCACCGCGATGTCGCCAAACAAGGATGCGACCATCATGATGCTGTAAACAGAACCTGGATTCATCCGAAAAAATGACGTTTTGCCATTCGTGCACCCAGGTTCGTGGTTGAGTACATCATCGCAGGCGCTCCTGCCTGTGATGCAGCGTCAAGGGTAACCGTAGCCATGGTCTCCGAGCTGATAGTCCATGCTGCTGCAAACGTCATCGAACTGTTCGTCCAGATGGTTGTTGTCTTGAAAACGTCCACATCTGTTGACTCAGGGATCGAGACGTGGCTGCACGATCCGTTACAGCCATGCGGATAAGATGCCTTTCATCTCGACTGCTAGTGATACGAGGCCGTTGGGATCCAGCAAGGCGTTCCGTATTGCTCTCCTGAACCCACCGATTCCATATTCTGCTAACAGTCATTGGATCTCGACCAACGCGAACAACAATGCCGCGGTTAGATAAACCGCAATCGCGATAGGCTACAATCCGACCTTTATCAAAGTCGGAAACGTGACTGTACGCATTTCTCCTCCATACACGAGCCATCATAACAACGTTTCACCAGGCAACGCCGGTCAACTGCTGTTTGTGTATGAGAAATCGGTTGGAAACTTTCCTCGTGTCAGCACGTTGTAGGTGCCGCCACCGGCGCCAACCTCGTGTGAATGCTCTGAAAATCTAATCATTTGCTTATCACAGCATCTTCTTCCTGTCGGTTAAATTTCGCGTCTGTAGCACGTCATCTTTGTGGTTAGCAATTTTGATGGCCAGTAGAGTATTTTCGCATTCGGAGGAGAAAGTTTGTGATGGGAATTTCGTGAGAAGATTCCGTCGCAACGAAAAACGCCTTTCTTTTAATGATTTCCAACCCAAATCCTATATCATTTCTGTGACACACTCTCTCCCATATTTCGCGATAATAGCTAACGTGCTGCCTTTCTTTGAACTTTTCGATGTACTCCGTTAGTCCTATCAGGTATGGATCCCACACCGCTCAGCAGTATTCTAAATGAGGACGGACAAGCGTAGTGTGGGCAGTCTCCTTAGTAGGTCTGTTACATTTTCTAAGTGTCCTGCCAATAAAACGCAGTCTTTGGTTAGGCTTAGCCATAACATTTTCTTTTAGTACGTCACAATATTATTGCATCGCCAGTGAGGGCGCTTCGGCTGGCTTGTGAGTCAGGGCCTAATCGGGGCTGGTGAAGGAAGGAAGGAAGGGATGCAATGCAAACTGCACTTAGTTTGGTGTTTAGATATTTTTAACAATGTCTGAAGAAACAGACATCTGTGACGCTCTTGCAGCTGTACTAAATTTCATAAATTTATTCATAATTGCGGAATATGCCTGACAATGACACAGTTATGGAACAAGAAAAACCCAGGGCAAAAGCACCACAGGCGCAAAGATGCGAGCTGGTGCCAATGCCACAGAGACTTGCCCACTTGCCGAGTTCCACCAGCGCCACGGGCGGCTCTGAGGATGAAGGTATCGACTTCGCCTCGGCCAATCCGCCAATGACCACCGACGACAATGGACAGAAGCCTACTCGTAAGACAGAGAGCAGATCTCGCCCACTTGGTTATAGATCATTGTTCAGGCTGACTTAGGCAGGGCACGTCGTTCAATGACCTCTTAGAAGTGAACAGACAGTTGTAAATTGCCTTTGTTATGTACTGTGAAGTTTACGTACGATTCTTTTCCCTTAGCCATTGAGGGCCTTTTTGTTATATTACAAGCAGTGTTGCAGACTTAATTATTCGACAAGTCACGAAGTAAGCCATTTAAAATGATTTGTATGTCCGCGCGACAGAACGTCAATGCTAAAGGCCCGGTTTCGATTCCCGGCTGGGTCGGAGATTTTCTCCGCTCAGGGACTGGGTGTTGTGTTGTCCTAATCATCATCATTTCATCCCCATCGACGCGCAAGTCGCCGAAGTGGCGTCAAATCGTAAGACTTTGCACCCGGCGAATGGTCTACCCGACGGGAGGCCCTAGTCACACGGCATTAACATTTAACTGATTTGTATGACATTTGTTGGAGTGTTGTAGAACCTTAGTTCTCCTATCCTGTTACCTGACCCTTGGGCGTAGCTATGTAATAGTGGCAGGCTGAAATTGTCTTAGTGGTGAACTGCAACAGAACCCGTTTCACGAACTCTCAAACTCGGCCTACCTAACAACAGTGGCAACTCGTCCTCCCCAACCGTAGCGACAAGGCCTTTACAGAACTGGAGACGAGGGTTTACAGAAGGTAACATGCCTAACGCAGCTAATGTCAGAAATATTCCGCAACTACGAACAAATTTCATCAACTGGTCATTAAAGTTATGAAGTGAATGGTCCATCACAAAAGGGGTAGACGCCACATTCATATGATGTATCTGTTTCAAAAAATGGTTCAAATGGCTCTGAGCACTATGGGACTCAACATCTTAGGTCATAAGTCCCCTAGAACTTAGAACTACTTAAACCTAACTAACCTAAGGACATCACACACACCCATGCCCGAGGCAGGATTCGAACCTGCGACCGTAGCAGTCTTATCTGTTTCACTGGAGCCGGCTATGTCAGTTCCTTTATCATCGTCGTCATGAGCTGATTACTGATTTTCATTCTTATTCTCTGCTGCTTCTGCCGGCCGGTGTGGCCGTGCGGTATTATGCGCTTCAGTTTGGAACCGCGTGACCGCTACGGTCGCCGGTTCGAATCCTGCCTCGGGCATAGATGTGTGTGATGTCCTTAGGTTAGTTAGGTTTAAGTAGTTCTAAGTTCTAGGGGACTGATGACCTCAGATGTTGAGTTCCATAGTGCTCAGAGCCATTTTTTGCTGCTTCTCCCATTAAATCACCTCTGGACCAACATTCATTTTCAACTTTTTTTACATGTCCGAAGTTTTTAACTAATAATGTTGGGTAATCTTAAAGATTCTATGGCTACATGTTTTACGGTAGTTAAATTAATACAAGTAACTTTTCTGTGAATTTTTTTGATCCATTTTATTCCAGTTTAGCCCTATAGGGTTCAATTCGCATTGGGAGCTTCAGAATCTTTTCTTTGTTGTTTTAGCGCGCAAAACAGCTGAAGTCATACGCGCTCGTGTCAACTTAAAATGGTCAATTACCAAATGATTTTGAAGTCGATGCTACTAAGAGTCTAATCGACTGGAGTAGAGGGATAGCTGAAAAACGATCACTTCCTCTTTGAGGAGGTTGCTCAAACGGTTGAAAGATTTACTTTGCCATATTACTATGACGAATAAAAAGTAAAATGCCATCTACAGCTCTGTTAATTCAGTAAGTGGTTGTAAAATCGGCATTCGGTCAGAAAATGCCGCACTGTCAATGGTTGGCTGCAGTAAGCACAATGGTGCGGTATCTCCACTTAAATGATGGTGTATGAAACGACAGTATCCAATATGCGGCCTAGCTAAAACTATCTCTTTGCAACAAGAGACACGAGAGGAAGTCGTCCAAGCCGTTGGAAGGTGTTTTAATTTCCCGGAGTTTGTTCCCATATAGAGAACACCAGTGTTAATACCAGAGCGACAATGTTCCTACGTGCGCCAACACAGACATCATCTGAAGGGTGAGAACAGCTAGTTCAGGTTTTGGCATATTAAAACACACAATTTTTAAAGTTTACTTCTGGCTAAGTTAGATTCGCAACCGCTTTTGTTCTGAATGAGGCATTAAATTGTTTTCTTCTTGCGGGTTGCAGTAGTAGGGGATTCATTCGTCTGAACGGTATAATACGGCGAGTTATCAACAACAGTTGGGATCCTAGGAATTATTAATACCATGCTGATAACCTTAGATTCCGATTCATAAAGAACTTTGCTTTCCCTATGAAACTCGCTGCTCCTCGAGTGAGAACAATGGCTCTTTCGCTGCACTGTTATCATTCATTACACCCAGAACTTCATACTGCCAGCACTTTTTGATGCTATAACGTGTATTCACCCACGTTTAGTCGGTGAATACCTGACTGCCAACTATTTCACATGCTCTGCAACAGTGTTTGAACATTCTGTTAGGATCTTTTTCTTATTTTTACCTTTTTTAAAAACTAAATCCCATTTCTTTCAAAATTCTCCGAAATGTTTCCCTTCCCCCTGATAATTTATCTCAGTTTTTGAAAACATAAGCAGCTTTTCCAACGTTGGAATTCCCTCTCCTGTTCATGGTACTCCAAAAATTTTTTTCCAGTAAGTGCTTTATCTAATTCCTCTAGAGAAACATCTTTTCTACACAGCCTTTCTTTTTTTAAGGGTTAACTTTTTCCCTGCTTTCATTTCACTGTTCTGACTTTCTACCATTTCTTGCAGGCCGCAAGATTGCTTTCTACATACGTCTCATTACCTGATTCTGCTTTTTTGTCTTCCTGGCAAGATTTTACTTCTTTGAATACAAGCTCTTTTTCAACCGAAAATGTGTACTTTCGGGACATCTTCCCCCGACTTCTACTCTGTGGAATTTTCATGATTATAGGTAGCACCGCACTCTATTACCGATGATATTTCACGAGGACACGCAGAACTACTTCACCGTATACGCACAACTGAAAAGCATTGACAGTGCGACGCGTTTTCCTTAGTAACTACTGTATTTTTTTACTGTACCGTCACCGCTTGTTTCCGATAAAGGCTACGGAAGGCCAAGTGCAGTAATACCGTGGTTAGGTAGTCGGTATTGGGTATATCCAGCCGATACATCCATATTATGGGAAGTGGCAGGCTGTCATTTGAAGACTAGACCACATCCCGTTCCCATAATAGCATTTGTAATTGTAGCACAAATAAAATTGACAATGCTGACTGTAATACACTCTGAGATTCGGAAGGTAATAGGGGTAAAATACAGGGGGCGAAATGTTATCCACAACTTCTACAGAAGCCAGACTCCAGTTCTAAGTCTGAGAGAGCACGAAAGGCAACCAGTAGTGAGTGTGCGACAGGCTTGCAGTCTTTCCCCAATATTATACTGTCCGACGCTGAGTACCCAGTAAAGGAAACCGAGGAGGTAATTTTGTAAAGGAAATGGAAGTTCATGGAGGATAAATGAAAAGTTTGAGGTCGGCCGATGACATCTTAGTTGTATCAGGAACGGCAAAATACTTGGAAGACCAGATGATGGTTCAAATGGCTGAGCACTATGGGACTTAACATCTGAGGTCATCAGTCCCCTAGAACTGAGAACTACTTAAACCTAACTAACCTAAGGACATCACACACATCCATGCCCGAGACAGGATTCGAACCTACGACCATAGAATGAATAGTATCTTGAACAGAGGCAATAAGATGTACATTAACAAAAGTGAAACAAGGAAAATGACACTTAGTCTAATTAAATAAAGTTATCTAATTACAGTAAGAAGTGGGACACTGCAGGTAGAAGATGAATTTTGCTACTTCAGCAGCAAAATAGCTGACGATGGGCCGAACTATAGAGGATACACGAGAGGCCCCCAATAAGTAATGCAACACTTTAAGGCACCTTGATTTTATTCAGGATTCCAATACACCCTATTATTCCCCAGTCTTTTGGCTACCGTTCAATGCGACGGCCTTTCGCCACCTTGCTACGAGGGCCAGTGTGTCTGCACGGCATCACTTTATTGGTCGACGTCGGAGCCAACGTCTTGCTGAATCAAAAGCCGCCCCCATCATTGTCACGCAGTCAATTTCGCAAAAATGGTCCTCTATTGCTCTTTATGATCTTCTGTTAGGCGGTGAAGAACCCAGTGGAGACACACCTTTTTGTACACCAACTGGTGGACGGGTGTGTCGGTACTACCAACAGAGAAGCCCAGTTGTGTGGCGAGGGTGAGTGAGTGAGTGAGAGTGAGTGAGTGAGACAGGCGTCGATCACCTCGAAAGTGTGTTGACACGTTCCAACATTGCGAGCATCACAGCTGTGTGCAGCCGGCTGCCACCCGGGAGATCCGACAGGTTTGCGCCTCGCCCAACGACTCACCGTTCTTTTGTTCACCGCCTTGTCTCAATAGATATTCTGCAAGCGCCTATGAATATCGGCTCTGGTTCTTTCAAAAGATACTCAATGACAGCTCTCTCCTTGGAACGGCCTCCAATACAGACGCCATTTTGAAGGCTACGTACAGCGCTGCCACCTATCTGAATTTCGTGAGACTATAGGGGCTGAGGCTCGAATATTTCAGGATGTTCCACAAAAAATTCCGCATTTTAAACCGAAATTAGCCGAGAGAAAAACGTGTTGCATTACTTATTAAACGCCACTCGTAAAATGCACACTGACAATAGCAAAGAAAGGGTTTCTGAAAGAAACTTTTGTCAATATCGCATATAATTTAAGTCACAAAGGAATTACAGACATTGGCTGCGAGTTTGGCATTGGTTTACATTAATGGCGAAAGTTGAAAACTTGTGCCAGGCCGGGATTCGACCCCGGATCTCCTGTTAAGTGGTCAAATGCTCTGATCACTGAGCTATCCAAACGTAGTGGTCGTCGTAACTGCACGCCTCCCGTCAAGCGCAAATTCTCAACTTATCCCCACACCGCTAGTGACTCTTGCCCAATAGAACGCTGTCTTCGTAACGGACAGTTACATGAAAGGCAGTCATGCAGGTTGCTGCCCACTAAACATTGTTTGCTTATGGACAAGAAGTTATTTACGGTGTCAAAGTAAATGGGACAACTTCAGTTGCACTTGGCTGGTGGTCATTGACGAAACGTATTTTTTTGAGCTGTATTTTCGTGTTTTGTTTGACCTAACAAGCTCTAACGAGCTAAGTACCTCCGTCTCTAATGGTTAAAAATCGAACCACATTAATTTTAAACTACGGAAATATGCCTGTTTCATCAGTCATCAAGGTCAATTATCTATAAACCTACAAATTCGTGTACAATCGATTTTTGAAGATACTATATACAGAAAAAAAGGCGCTGGAGGAACTATACCATTGAAGAGAAAATCTTAACAGCATATTAAACTATATATTAGCTTGCCAAAACGTTAAACACTCACTTGAAACAGCATACGTCAACGCAAACAGCACTTTTAAGTTTTTTCTCCTGAATAATAGTTACGATGTTTTAATTTCTTTTTCGTCATGTAAGTGTAAATATGGAGTTCCAATGAAGTGATTAAAACGCAGCGAATTTGAATATCAGGCACATGCTTTTTTCGGTGTATTCACCCTGCAATAATTTAATATGAAAAGCCAGAGTGTTAAATTTTCCAGATCTTTACAATGCGCTGTTCCATTCCGTTGTCTTTTAATCACTTCACTGAGGCTACACATTTGCACCTCTATGGCGAATAAAGGAAGATTGTACAACACTGGAACTTCTGGTTTGGGAAATGTGATAGTACTGCACGTGTTAATACACTGCTTCTAGTAAATGTTAAGTTTTTACCCAACTAATGGTTCGCTTACTACTATTGTTACGCGGCTATGTTACTTCAGCGACTCGTGCTGCAGCCTTCCAACATCGATTGTACACAAATGCAGAGTTTTATAAATGAACAGCCTTGACGGTGTTTGAATAGATTCTTAACTGTGTTTAAGGTTCAGTTTTACTCGACTTTTGCGTTTCGAGATATAGTACTTCCCTTGCAAATCCATAAAAAGCGAAACAGGTGACTGGCACCATTAACAAAAACTGAAAAAAAGTATTACGCTAAGAGCCAGCGAAAGAGGTAAAACTTCCTCACACATACAGTAAGGAAGAGTAAGACGGCCAGGAAAGAGCTAACGGAATCTTTAGTCTTCCATGCCTGCAGTTTGCCTGCTAGCAACTCTCAAGAGCAGGAAATCCCAAAGCCATATGTTGCGTAACTACTCCGTGGCTCATCGGTGAAGGATATTGGTGAGGGGCAGGATTTTCTCTACAGGGAGAATTATACGACAAGCGAACTTCTGTAAGATCGCTGTGGATTTTTGTACAAGGGAAGAAGCGCTGGAACACTCTTTCTCCGATAATATGCGATGTGTTGTATCCAGCTGTCACCTAGACGATGGTTTGTTTGCTTTTTTGAAAAATTTGGGATTCAACTGTTCAGACATATGCTTAGCAGTGACAAGTGTAGCGGGACTTTGAATTTCGCCGCGCTATACTCGTTCCCTCAGATAAAAAATATCCCGTCGCAGCGGTATGAGCGCTCGACGGCAGAGAAACTACTAAAATTGTAACTTTTTTTGTTTTCTATTCGTTTCTTAATTGTCTCTTGATAGCCGAAGCTTAAGGCAGACGTGATCTGATGAAGACGTTAAAAAAACTTATTAGCTAGTCTTGATCTAATTTTAATGTGTAGACACGTTGTGGAAGTTGTTAAGAAATTCGGAGGATGGAAGTAGCAAAGTAAATTAAATTGCATACAGTATCAAGATGATTTTAATTGGTATAAATTAGTGATTCCTGGACTACTGCAAGATTTCGGAGCAGACTTTTCACGCAGAAATGAAGGAGATTTTTGAAGACCTGGACGCCGCCCGAAAGAAGTTAACCCGGTAAAGGATGATCTCTCATCTACGCCACTTCCCCCTGTCAGTTACATTCTGTCATTCTCTGTTTCTTTTCAGTAAGTTTTGTAGTAGAAATTGGTTTAACTTTTACTCAAAAACGCCACAAGGACCACCCCAACTATAGCTTTTCTGTAATACGAAGTCCGATTTGCATTTCATTCTTTCCTTTTTTCACGGTCATTTACGATTTTAAAACCCCCTTTTTATTCACTATTTCTTCCCACATTTTCAACCTTTTTTTCTTTTTCTTTTATTCTCTTTTCTTTTTTTAGTAACCACTACACAAGCCTCGGTCTAATGGTATTGAAAATTTGGCTCCTCTGACGCTTGCGAAAACAGGAAGAGATTCATCTTAGCAAATTTAGGGTAAGATCACTCGCCAATGAGACGAACTACGTCAGTTCGCTGACAAAAGCCGGTAATCACGTCGTGAAAGGAGCAGACACATTACATCATACTTTACAACGAGCCCTGACACCAGATTCCGAGAAAAATTTTCCAGTACTTACATTCGACTCAAAAGATCGTGCGCAGACTGATTAGCGTTCATTTTATGGTCATTTTGCTGAATATCGTTTTCGTGCTCAGAATATGAATACGCTATTCGCCTCCGCCATATCAGATGTTTCTTTGAAACTCATTGTCGGAGGCATTGTAACCATGCTTTGAACAGAATGTCCACAATGTTTTATGGCTGCTTCATTCGCTACCGAAGAGAAAAACAGGCGTCACCATTACTGTTGTGAAATTATGGAAGGGGAAACAATAGGAAGTTATAAAAAGGTTAGTTATTTTTTAATAATCATACATACATGTGGGAACGTTAATTTCCACATTCTGGGTGGTACGGGTAATAACGAAGCAATATACTGTTTATTTGCCTTTCATTGTTCCACCTCGCTTACAGCAACTATTCATTCTGGAAGCTTTCAAGGGCAAAACAGTAGGAAACCAACCGTTGTTCGGATACTAAGATAATTTTGAGCTCCGTTGATAGGACGCAGCCAGACAAGCTTTACCAAGCCAAAGGAAGTTCACATTACGAGGTATAGCCGGTGTCATCACTTACAGTCCTTTCTGGGCGTTATCTTTTACAGCTGTTACCTTCCTGCTTATGATCTACTTCGGAGAAGTAACCGAATAAAAATATCAACTGTCAATGACTGAGCTCTCTGTTATCAATACACATGTTAATCCAGTTGACGATACAAATTACACATAACGACAATAAATAGGAAATTTCTCGCATTCCCTTATTCGGGATGTGGAAGTGGATCTGGTCGGGTTTTGTGACGCTACAACGCGGAATTTCACGTACAGAGCGTTCTCAAACAGGGCAGCAACAGATGCTTCCAATTTTTGCTTCGTGGGGACGAGCTATCTGCCTCAAATAGAACTTCCGAGACGCCATACTGAATTACACCGCTTGCACTTTAAGCCTGTATTTGCCGATTTTCCTGTTACAGTGTAATACTATGAATAGTGCCACTAAATCAGAGTTATTCAACAAGATTTTCCGAAACTCATTCACCAAAGAAGACCGAGTAAATATTCCTGAATTCCAATAAAGAACAACTGCAAAGACGAGAAACACACAAACAGATATCCTGTGTGTCGTAAATCAGCTTAAATCACTTAATAAAAGCCAGACTTCCGGTCCAGATTGTATACCACTCAGGATCTTCTCAGAGTATGCTGATACAAGAGCTCCATATTTAACAATTGTAAGTATAAAACCGCTCGCTTACAGAAAGATCCGTACCTAAAGACGGGAAAATTGCTCAAGTCACACCAATACCCAAAAAAAAGGGAAGTAGGAGTAATCCGTTGAATTACAGGCCCATATCACTAACGTCGATTTGTAGTAGGGTTTTGGAACATATACTGTATTTGAACATTATGAAGTAGCTCGAAGAAAACTATTTATTGACACGTAGTCAGCACGGATTCAGAAAATATCGTTCTTGCGAAACACAACTAGCTCTTTATACTCATGAAGTAATGAGTGCTGTCGACAAGGGATGACAAATTGATGCCATACTTTTAGATTTCCAGAAGGCTTTCGACACCGTTCCTCACAAAAAAAAGGCATCGAGTAAAACAGAAATAATATCCGGCATTCCCCAAAGAAGTGTTATACACCTTCTACTGTTCCTGGTCTATATTAACGACATAGGAGACTGTCTCAGTGGCCGTCTTAGATTGTTTGCAGATGATGCTATCATTTACCGTCTCGTAAAATCATCAGATGACCAAAACGAATTGTAAAATGATTTAGATAAAATATCTGTATGGTGTGAAAAGTGGCAGTTGACCCTGAATAAAGAAAAGTGTTATTCACACGAGTACTAAAATAAATCCGCTAAATTTTGATTACGCGATAAGTCACGGCCAGCAGCGGTGGCCGAGCGGTTCTAGGCGCTTCAGTCCGGAACCACGCGACTGCTACGGTCGCAGGTTCGAATCCAGCCTCGGGCATGGATGTGTATGATGCCCTTAGGTTAGTTAGATTTAAGTAGTTCTAAGTTCTAAGGGGCTGATGACCTCAGAAGTGAAGTCCCATAGTGCTCAGAGCCATTTGAACCATTTTCGATAAGTCACACAAATCTGAAGGCTATAAATTCAACTAAATACTTAGAGATTACAATTACAAATATCCGAAATTGGAACGATCACATAGATAATGTTATGGGTAGAGCCAACCAAAGACTGCGATGCATTGGCAGAACACTTAGAAGGTGCAACAGGTCTGCTAAAGAGGCTGCTTTCACCACGCTTGCCCGCCCTATTCTGCTGTGCGGTGTGGGTCGGCATCAGATGGGACTGACGGATGACATCGAAAAAATACAAAGAAGGGCAGTTCGTTTTGTATTATTGCGAAGTAGGGGAGATAGTGCCACAGACGTGATACGTGAATTGGAGTGGCAATCATTAAACCAGAGGCGTCTTTCATTGCGACGGGAACTTCTCACGAAATTTCGATCACCAGTTTTCTCCTCCGATTGCGAAAACGTTCTGTTGGCACCCACCTGCATAAGGAGAAACGATCATCACGATAAAATAAGAGAAACCAGGGCTCACACAGAAAAAATATGTGCTCGTTTTCCCCGTGCGCCGCTCGAGAGTGGAACGGTGGAAAGACAGCTTGGAGGTGGAAAATGACATTTGCTTCAACACGTCTCCATTTTGATAGAACTTAATATTTTTTCTATTATTCTATATATGCTGATAGAAAATTACAGAAAACGACGTATACAAAATTATTTTGCTACAGTTCCAATAGGAGGGCTTTGATTTGATTTCGAAGATGAAGGAACCATTTGCGGCATTCACTTCAGAACTGTTCCAGAGTTTCGACAGGCAGTAGACCGCTCCATTCGCACCATCAACTGAACAGGCTCTTCTAACGGTATTCTACGCCTTCCACATCGCTGGCAACGGGTTCTGCACAACGCTGGTGACTACTTTGAAGGACAGTAATAGGTGCAAACATTTAACTCTTTTGTATCGGTTGTGAAAAATAGTGTCAACTATTTATAGTTCCAACCCTCGTATATGGCTGGGAAAGATGCAACACCGCTACCATTTCGGTAATTGCCAGTGTTTTTTGTTTTTATTCTTGACTGTAGTTTCCATAGTTGTGGAAACTCACAATACAGTGAGATAAACTGTAATAAAATTATTTTTCACTAAACCTGTGGCGAAACATCGACACAAACAACGTCCGCCATTTTGTCAGACTTCCCGTCAATCAATACTTCTCGAGAATACGTCAAACACGATCTACGCTTGGCAAAGACACCACTGTACTTAGCAAACATAGTAAAGTTCGACAAACTGTTTTACGGGTACGAGGGCGCGCGCGCGCGCGCACACGCACACACACACACACACACACACACACACACACACACACACACCGCGTGCACATAAAGAGTGGGGGAAATGAACACATACACTTTATCATACGAAACAATGAAATCATCTGAAGAACTGTAAGCCGTTAAAAATCAGTAAGAAACGAAACATGTTTTGCCCGTAGCAGTGTCCTAGGTGAGGAAAAAATCACGGAAATCGCTGCTTCAAGTACAAATCCCATCCACCAAAACGTTTGGCTTACGAATATTTTCCTCTAATGACTTCAAAGGTATGGTTACCTAGAAAATGGCCTCTAACGAGAGTAATATAGTGCCGTACAAGCCATTAGTAACCGCATGTCATCGATACTGAAATTGTAGTACATCGGTTTGAAGGTTATAGCAATTCCTCGGTAAGACGGATCAAGCAACATAGCTCGTTGACAAATTTGAACAGCAGATCTATCGTAGCACAAAGAAAGAGGTCTGTTTACATTTGCTAGCGTGTAATTATTTTCAAAATTACTCCTGTGAAGTTGTTCCACTTCCTTACAGAACCATACACGAGATTGATTTACGTGTGTAACAGATAATACCTTTTATTTTCGTACGTTCTTCTGGTCTACAATAATCTCTCCCATAAAGTACTTACACAACACTCTTGATTGTCTATGGCGATGTCTACTTTGAGTTCAGCGTAACACTACACTTGACTGTTAGTGTTCTTTCCCTTTGTGTTAGCAACTCAGCTAAGTCAAACAAAAGGTGCCGCTCTTATTTCGCGACTACTCTTAGTATACCTACTGTGCAGTTCGAGAATTAGGTCAAATCTTCTTCCAGAACCCATGAACGGAATTCGAAGCTAGGGTATTCGTCCGCATTTGATTTTTTTTCTTCAGGTATGCGCACTGTGTGTGCGTTTTAACTCTAAAAATTGTTTTGAAGATTCCACCGCAGAAAAAAGTTCTTGTTTTAAAGGTCCCAATTCCAATTTATGTGTAATTTACTCAACATTTATCGAAATATGCGATTCGTCGCTGCGTTACCTTTTTTTATTTGCTTGTGGCAGCGATGTACCACAGCTGATAACAAATAACTGTAGCTTCAATGTTGGAGGGCGCCTCAGGTAGTCACTCTAGATCAGGAATGCGACTTCTTTAAGAGCTTCGCTTCGCTCTGTTTCCTGTACGTGGGGAGCCTACACTTTCGTGGGCGATATGGCAACCTCGCCGTCCCCATTTCCACCCTTTCGAGGTTGCTACCGCTAGAGGGCACAATTACCTGTGGTCACAATGTACGAATATTCTGAACGAAGTGAGACGCACAAACGCTAATTGCTTGACGGCTTCTTTCACATACTGTACCTCGCCAGCATTACCGAGATACAGGTAATAAAACTGCAACTTGACATGGAGTTGATGCGGCCATGACACAAAAAAAGGACCGCACTTATTTAAAAAGATACATTGCAATACTCGTGACTAGTGTATTATAATTAAATCAGGTAATTCCGAGTTTTTCCACCACTTAGAAAGAAAGTACTGAAAGAACAAAGGTTAGAACTGTGATGTTACGCTACGTCCATCTTGTCGGAACCTCTTCAAAGGCGTTCGATATTTCACGAATGTAATTTCCCATAAATCGTAATAATTATATTCCCACACCTCCAACACTAGAAGAAAATTCCTATTACATATTACGACGGCTGCCAGAGGCTTAGAAAGGAGTTCAGTTTACCGTCCTATTCCCCCCCCCCCCCAAAAAAAAAATACAATTTGCTTAAACGACAAATTTCATGACATGAAGCAAAGAGAATTTGAACTCTAAACTGAAGCACACGAGCACGACATCTATACACATCCTGAAAATTGATTAAGGGTTGTTTACGATAGACCCTCTGTGTTCTGTACTACTAAGCCGCCGTTCGGAACACCCCCCTCCCCCTTCCCATCTCCTCAGGTATCACTGCAACTAGTCTGTAGTTTCTTATTGTGATAACATTAAATCTCACTGGCCACTACTAGGTCCTTATATACGTTGAACCCTAATGTGGATGGTTGGTCCACACTGTTTTCCTCTGACCCGTGGCTACTCCCTCGGTATTTGCTTTGTAACTTTGATGACGCTGCCCTACAGAGACCAATTACGAAGCGCCTTATGAAGCCACACGCTCTATTTTGTATGTATAGCTTGTTTCATGACAAGATGATACTTGGCATTGGTGCTGCTGTAATATCTCTCTATATTCTACTAATTATCCCTGCACAATTCTATGAGTGAATTACGTTTCCTACTTGGCCATCTATATACTCGCAGAATCGATGCGCAAAGTAGTACAGTACTATTCCATTAGAACATAATTACTCTTTGTAATATTCTCTCTGGTGTGTTGAGGGACTTCTAGGATCTTCTCCGTGCAGAACAGCCGCATTGAATAATAGTAATTTTGCTATCGAGATTACTGGAAGAAAGAGATTGAAAATATATTGTATGCTACTCAAGAAAATATATACTGAGCATTTACATCAAAGGTGTGTATGGAATTTCATTATATATGTATTCTCTAATTGGAAATTTGCACCGAGGTGTCGTTTCGTTGGTAATCAGAAGGTAACTTCCGATGAATTGGAAACGAAGCTGCAATTATTAGATCCAAGAGCTCCATTATTTCATCTGATAATTAAACTCTGTCAAAGCAAACTTTCCGCTTGATCTGAGGTTTCCCTACTGACTACGCAACGCAAGAAAACCAAGACTTTTATTTACACAGGATTGCAGATTGCTTCGAATCATCGAGACTGCGCATAAGGAGAGTCATCGTCCGATTATGATTAAACAAGTACAGCGACTGGGATGACTGTGATATGGCTGCTTATGAATGAGATCATTAATAAAATACTAATAACTAACTTTCCTCCTCACCAGCAACCAGTATAAACACAATATTAATTAAAATTATACTGCAATGGCGGGGAAAGAAGTCTTTGATGTCATCCCGATTCGCTGAGGTTTATTTAAACATTCAATCCAGCGAGTACACAAAACGGTCGAAATGCAGTAGCTACTGTGAGTTTATCACGTTCCCATTTACTAAGCTGTCTCCTGTTTTAATCCTGATAAGGTTTAAAAAGGAATAATTAGCCAGGGTCTACTACAAGAGATGCCAGCCAAAGGATAATGTGGTCTGCAACACTTCTGCTTAAAAAAAAAAAACACAAAACAAAAGAAATTTTACCAGCACTGTGCGAGGGAGTCTATGCTTATTGCCATCTACATTGCTACCCCATCAGCATCAGCCTATGAACCTGGCGAGAATACACTCCTTTCAACCTCGCCATCTATCGAGCTAAGGGTGTTCTCATCGTAGGCAAGGCGCAGGGGACCCACCGCAACACGCCTGGCAGGCATGACGACAGCGATGCCGGTTTTAACGCAGAGCGCTTCCCCACCGCTGCATTTCTTGTGTCTCCCCGCCAGCCAGGGCAACAACAAAACAACCTCGGCCGTACCGACCGGTTCCAGCGCTACCCTACACCCTTTGCAGCAACAAAGAAAACCCATGTTCCACAGCCGCCAGAGTATGAGCCCTGAAAAGACGAAATTTTGTGTTTCCTTAACACCTTTGAATTAGATTCGGTATTCTGCAAAACCATAACTAAACGAGGTTCTACAGCAATGTTTCAATACTGTGGCATTTTTGTTACACGTCATGTTCTGAGTGACACTGACAACGGTCGGCAGACGCTGTCGCCAGAGGTCGCCCGATAACATCTACCGACAGCTGTCACAGTATCTCCGTCAGTTTTTGGCGGTATAATGAGGTTACAATCCATTCTAACGTGGCGCACGCTCTACAGACTTTCCTCAGTTGTTAGAATAATCAGACAAGTTTTACTTATATTACGAGGGCTATTCGGAAAATAGGGAACGATCGGTCGCGAAATGGAAGCCACAGTGAAAATAAAAACTATTTTAATTGCAAAAGTTAGCTGTACCTTCCAGCTTTCTCCTCTATACAGTCGCCGCTCCGACGCAAGATGCCCGTCGTAGCTGTGCACCAACTTCCAATACTCTCGTCGTGGAAGGCAGCCTCCCGTGCTTTCCGACAATTTTCTACGCTGGACTGCAGCTTGTTGTCTGTGCCGAAATGTTGCTTTCATAGCCAGCAGTTCATCGGAGCGGAGGCGAAACAGAGGGAGCCAAGTCCGGACTGTATAGTGGGTGATCGAACACTTCACTTCGAAAACTCGTCAGAAGCGTCTATACTGCCCCTGCAGTGTGTAGCTGAGAACTATAATGATGAAGGTACTGCATGACAGTTCCATTATGTGGGGGTTTCATATCAAGCGAAATCTCTCGGCACGCAGCCATACTTGACGGAAGACTTTTTCTAGGCCTCTCTACGAGCTCAATGTGCGCTCACCCCATGTCAGAATGAGACGTGACGCTATTTACGGTCATAAAAGAGGCACTGTCCAACCCATCTGTACAAATCTCCATCCGATTTTCATTGTGGTTTCCATTTCGCGACCGATCGGTCTTTGCTTCCCGAACAGCCCTCTCAGTATGAGAGAATGAAAGAAACGTTTTATTACAACCGCTAGATGATTCAAGGTAACATTGAAAAGCAAGATTACGAACACACTGCACAACATCAGATAAATTCAGCAACAAAGACACACGTTAATTAACCTTCGGTCAAAAATGGTTCAAATGGCTCTGAGCACTACGGGACTTAACATCTGAAGTTATCATCAGTCCCCTAGACTTAGAACTACTTACACCTAACTAACCTAATGACATCACACACATCCATGCCCAAGGCAGGATTCGAACCTGCGACCGTAGCAGCAGCGCGGTTCCAGACTGAAGCACCTAGAACCGCTCGGCCACAGCGGCCGGCTAACCTTCGCTGACCGTCATTAAGTGTATGTGTGAAAGATACATTTTCGAATAACACACGCTGATCACCTATAACACTGAAACGTGGAAACACGCAAACCACATTTGCAAAACCACCTAATTGCATAAAAACATCAGTAAGCAGTAACAGCAATTTGTGCAGAGCTAATTCCCACCTTCCACAGCCCAAAAAAGAATCACTAAAGTAACTTCAAGCATCAAAATTGACAAGCCATCTTTCTCATATTAACACAAAATGTCCGATACAGTTTGTGCCTGCTTGACATGCTGAATTTTAGGTATAGACATGAAGCTTAAACGCCTACACAGCCACAGAACATTAATAATTTAACAGAAGGTAACGTTCAGTTTATTATTATCATATATTTAAGTTGTTCGAAATTTATGGTTTCCAATAAAACAGCGATTTCAGACGACCGCAGATTCTGAGACATATCCGTCATATATTTAGCATATTCCTCATCCTCAGGATGCCACAAACATCTTTCGTGTACCCATATAAAGAATTTTTCACAACCTATATTTTGCTTGTGGGAACCTCGCCAGATTCGATCGAAGAAAAAAAAAAAAAACCGGATTTGAATTTCACCGATTGTCGTCTGGAGTCTGTATGTTCGGGAGATGAGTTTGTCTGCAATGAGACAGCGCACGTATTTTGTATTAGCGTACTGATATAGAAAAGTCGACCGTCGTCGGCCGATGTCGATCATTGGAATGTCCCGGTGTCGGTACCGCTGACTGCCGCCTAAAATAAAAACCAACGAACGCATCTCCTACTGTCGCCGATACAAAATATATGGTCTTCTACGAGCGGAAAACTGGTCCCAAGCAGCTCTCTACGCTCGTCTATTCTGTACGTGTCTTAATCTCTATAAGTACTGCAACCTACATCCACTTGAATCTGCTTACTCGTCTACCTCGCCTTCAGATTTCTCTACCCCCCCCCCCTCTCTCTCTCTCTCTCTCTCTCTCTCTCTCTCTCTAGACCCCCCCCCCCACCCCCGCCCCCGTACCAAACACACTCTTTACTATTTTAACTCAGGAAATCTATCATCAGCCTACCCCTTCTCTTACTCAAGTCGTGGCATAAATTTATTTTTTGCTCAATACATATTACCAGCTCTACATCGACCGATCTAATCTTCAGTATACCTCTGTTACACCACGTTTTCAAAACTTTATTTTCTTCTTGTCTGTACTGTTCATTCTCCGTGATCCACTTCCGTACAAATTAAGGCTAATTTACAAATTGATGGTTTCGGAAAAGATTACATAAATTTATATTCGATAACAAAAAGCACTTCCTGCGACTGCTAGTCTGCATTTTATATCCTCTTATTTGTGACATCGTCAATTACTTTGTTCTCCTCCTCCTCTCCCCCCCCCCCCGCCCCCCTCCAACAGAATAGCTGAACTCTTAGGTTTAGGATCATTTCAAATCTTATTTCCTAAGCATCAGTAGATCTGACTACAATCCATTGTTTTATTTTTATTTCTATTCATCTTATTAGCTCTCTTACGACCCTATGAATTCCCCTGAACTGATCTTCCAATTACTTTGCAGTTTCTGACAAACACTATGTCATTACCAAACCTCATGTTTCTGTGTCTTCTCCTTGAATTTCACTCCCCTTTCCATATTTCTCCTTAGTTTCCTTACTGCCTACTCAGTATACTGAATGACTAACACTGAGGATAAAGCAACAAACTTTTTCACTCCCTTTTTAGCTGCTGCCTCCTTTTCATGTCCGTCGACCACATATTTCTGAACAAGATGCAGGAAACCTTTCGCTCCCTGCATTTTATCCTCGGTAACTTCAAAATTTCAATGTATTCCACTCATCACTTATTTACACGGCTACTGTATTGTGTGTGTGTGTGTGTGTGTGTGTGTGTGTGTGTGTGTGTGTGTGTGTGTGTAACAAACTAATAAATTAGGTTACTGTGCCATCCAAAATGGAAATAAAGAGTAAAGCAATTTCTCGGCCATGCTTCGACAGTGTAACTAATGATCTATTACGGTCGGAGTTGCTATGTTGTGCAGTTGAGTCTGGTTCGTTAGGGACCATCTTCGATCATTTCAGAGTGATTACAGTATAAGAAGACTACTATGTCGTCACGTGTTGGGTGCCTCTGTATAATGAATTCGTTAGTTAAAAACAGGAAAGGTGATCCGAGACCCAAACGTCTGGCAACAGCGGAGACGCAAGGGGATGATGAGAGAAAAACTGCTGCAGAAGACTCAAATACCTTTGTACAGAGCGACAAGATGCTAATTACCGATTTGACTGCAGCGTAAACAATTGTTTATGGACACACTGATATAGCTCAATATTGTGACAGAGGAAACGAACTGATTATGACAGTATGAATCAATTCCAAATCGTGACTAGACATACGACTAAAGCAGCAGCAATGTTCCGTTGAATTATGGGACTTCTAGCATCCTTCTTCGATGTGTTGAATGGCATTCCGCAAAAAAACTTAAATACTTCCTGCAGTCACAAAAATTAAAAAATTCGCATAACGAGATTTTTTAAGCCTAATTGTTGAACAAATGCAAAATTTGATCGGCTAAAAGCCTTCGTTGACTATGCTAAGGAGAGCGGCTCCCGGGTTCGATTCTTGTCAGGGTGGAACATTTCATGCGCTGGGCGGCCGGGTGTTGAGAGCGACACAGCGTCGTCGTCGTCGTCGTCGTCGTCGTCGTCACCAGAGTCGCTGAAGTGGAGTCAAATGAAAAGACTTGCACTAGACTATCGAACCATCCCAGAGTGGTCACCCTACCAATAACACCATGCGACCACTTCATTCTTCAACGAGCGTTTTTCCTTTGCCGGAAATACACATCTTGTTATATAAGGTGCGCTTCCTTGTATTGGAGTCTGCACACTGAATATACGTACGGAAGGCCAAGAGCCTAACTTCCTGGAATAATTCCATCTCTGCCCTGTTATGGAAGAGCTGCGACTAGTGTCTCCTTCCAGAGTTCCGGGATCATGTGTTCCTCTACACTATCCATAAATTCCAGTGTTACGCCACCATAACACAACCAGAAGAACCGTTCCAAATAACCCCACTCGAAATACCCATTTGCAGCTTGCAAGGGACCGGCTGGAAAGAAGCCAGAGTTCTGTAACAGCCTACCCTGCACACTCAGTCAAAGAGTGAAGTGGAGCACGAAGAGAACTAGTCTGTTACAAATTAGAACCCAACCTTAAGTATTCGCGATATAGCAATATCGAAAGACCGCTAATTGTCTTCCAGTGTCTTGCCTAGCTTCTTGTGTAACAATGACATGGCGCTGGTAAAATTCACCAACTGGTGAATATGACATTCGAAATATTACATGGCTAGAATTGATACGCTTGCTATTCACGATGCAGATAACTGGTCACTGATTGGTAGGCTTGCAAGACCAACGCTATCCACGGTAGGACGCCCCTGAAAATGACCTTGCAGCGGTAAGAGCTTCACTCCTCATTGGCTGATCCGCACCGGAGAAGTGCACCGCCAATCAAAACTGGCTAAAAAGGTGGGCAAAGCGCTAACCTGCTCAGCCGTCGGTGACAGGCACCGTGTTAAGTGCCTCCACCACGATGTACGAACTCTAATTAGTGCTCCTTACTAGCTCTTTTGCGCAGTAGCACAGTAGTTTGCAGGAGTGAAAAAGCTGCTGCATTACGCGTTTTAAGGCCAGCTCATTACAGCAGACCGTATTCATTTCTAACAAATTATGCTTTATCTTTAGTAAAGGTCTAGCGACGGCGACCCGAGACTAACCATACCGTACAACACTTAGCAATCTGATAACGACTTTTCAGTGTGTAAACCTCGCACCAAGCTTCTACTTTCTTCGTAGAAGCGAAATCTGCCCAAGCTAAGACGCTGATTCTCTCTCTCTCTCTCTCTCTCTCTCTCTCTCTCTCTCTCTCTCTCTCACACACACACACACACACACACACACACACACACAGGCATGGCAGCCCTGGGCCATAAGCTTTCACCGACAGCAAAGATGTCCAACACACGAAGTATACGGGGACGGCTTTTCAGGTTTTCGCACACGACCATTGTACTGTACTACTGAGATGGGACGTTAGTACTTATGTGAAACAGTGCCGTACAAAAAAAATCTCGTGAATACTTTTGTTGGACGATTTTGTATAATTTTCGTACCGCCCTAACTCAAAAACAGTGCTTCGAATCGCTTCGTTCAGTTACAGGTATTCAGTAATTCTCAGGAAAGATTGTTTACAGTTGTTGCTGTGGTCTTCACTCCGAAGACTGGTCTGATTCAGTGCCAGCCTCTTCATTTCGGAATGGATTGCCAGTTTTGTCTTTTCCTGAGGACGACCGCGTTCTGAGTAGCCCTCGTCCGGAGATTCGAATAGGGCGCTATTTTACCTCTGGAATAATTTACCCAAGATGATGCGTTCATTTAATCATGCAGTAGAGCTGCGTGCCCTCGTGAGAAAACGGTTGTTTGTATCAGCTGTTTACAGTAAGAGCACACCAAAGCCATTGTTGGATGGCGTTACGAAGCCAGATCAGTCAATCATCCAGACTGTTGCCCCCGCACTACTGAATAGGTTACTGCCCCTCTTCAGGAACCACACCTCTCAACAGATACCCCTCCGTTGTAGTTGCACCTACGGTACGGCTTATCTATCACTGAGCCTCGCAAACGACACCACCACAGCAAGGTCGATGTTGCATGAGGGGTGGGGGGGGGGGGGGGGCAGGGCTAGTTCATGGAATTTCGTCGTCGTGCTTTCATCAGCAATGAGTTCCGTGAAGGTCGGCCAAACTCAGTTTTTTCCCCCAAATAACTGCGACGATTGTGGAGAATCATCATGCGTCATATGGGTAAGACAGACAGCTTTAAGCATATCTGAGACTACAGTATATTCGGTATCGCCTGAACGTTTAACTAAGACTTGGATTCCAAATAATTTTACAAAAAAATAGGATCTTGTCAATTGGCTTATGGAAATGAATTAAAAAATTCGCGCAGTGAAATGCAAAGCACGTACACAATATCATAACAAGCGCCAAAGCTCTTGAGATATTCATACGAGCGGGCAACTAAGCAGTAGTCGATCGTTTGGGTGTTCAATGGTGAACCGCAACCAAACAAAAGGGGGTATACTACTGGGTCTAAATTGACATTTATTTGGTACTGAGGCTACTACTTTGAGTGCATGAAACCTCTTCTGAGTATAAATAACGTGTAACCGATGTGTTTTTGCACGTTTATACCTATTGAAATAACAGGAGCAGAAATTAACTAGTTCAGGGAGTGTGTGATCGAGATGCCCTTAACGGCTGGCGCTAACAAAACACTGAGTTATGCATTTATTATTGTATAAAATGACAGACACCAATAAAATTTGTAACCCTATCTACTTAAGTAATTCATCTCTAACGGATGATTAATTGGAAGAAGTCGGTTGGCTCTGTAGTAAGTAGAAATCCTGAAACTGACTTTAAAGCTGGAAACTAAGAAATCATGTCTGGATAATTATTTTCTGAGAGCGTTACTTCTACGGATCGTAACTTGAATTAGATTAGAGGCAGCTTACAAATTCTACCACTGTTTGTTTCTATGGTAAGGCACTTTTCACGACATTCAAGGTAAACGCTATAAAAAAAGTTAGCTGCGCGGTTTGAGGCGCCATGTCACGAACTGCGCGGCCCCTCCCGCCGGGAGGTTCGAGTCCTCCCTCAGGCGTGCGTGTGTGCGTGTGCGTGTGTGTGTGTGTGTGTGTGTGTGTGTGTGTGTGTGTGTGTGTTTTCTTAGCTTAAGTTAGTTTAAGTAGAGTAAGTATAGGGACTGATGACCTCAACAGTTTGGTCCCTTACGAATTCACACACATTTGAACATTTTATAAAAAGTTAACCTTGTCCCACGATGGAGATGTAGAACAAAAGCAGTGAACACTAACTGCAGAAGCAATCTGTCGGCCAAAGTCAAATGAAATCTACTTAATTCCTCTGCTCCTACCTTCAGATAATCATGAAGAATAAAGTCAAATATGAGGATAAATAACGAACAAGTAAAAAATATCATAAAAAGAAGAGAGCCCAAATGGTCGCATTGGTGTTGATATATGAAAAGAATGGCTTTATATTGGATCACGAGGTAACATTTTGTGGCTTCATCGTATGTTTAGCACCTATGAATCGCTACAGCTATGAATCGTGGCAATGGATCTTCTAATTTCACATGTGTGGCTCAGTTTTTAAGTGCCACACTACAGACACATAGGTCTGTAGTTCGATGCCCCGTTCAGTCTTAGATTTTTATGTCACAATTTCATTCACGGATAACAATATTTGTTGATGAGGATAGTCCCAGCTGCATAATGATCATTTAACAGTGAGTCCCCCTACGACTGCTGGCTAAGTCAGCTCACACACCCGAGGAAGGCAGGGCATACCACCGCCGATAGGACCATACCTGATAGAGCAATGTGATGGTCAAGGCAACCTTCGGAATGAAGACAACTTTACTTCTTTATGTGAATAATAAATTGACGACGGGGAAGACTTGGATGCATACGTTGAAGTACCATAAGAGAACAAGCATCTTCGAGCTGTTTTTTCATGATAAGTGAGCCAACTTCTTTCGTGAATGCTGTGTCCTTCCAGAGATACGAGACAGCCATACAAAGATGGCGCCACATGTCAAGTCCAGCCTCCAGAGAGGCGCAACATACACCGTCCAGTCACACTGATGTGACAACCTATCGAAACCCTGAATAAATACCTTCTGCAGTGCGAACGCTGCATGCCGGAAGCGAGTCAATGATTTTCTGGAAGGAAATGACATGGACGAGGGAGCGATACCCATACCAGTGATGTGTCCAACTGCGCTAGGTTTCAAGGTTGAGGATCCGTGGCAGCAACAGTCCGATCGACGTGGTCCCACAGATTCTCGATTGGGTTTAGATACAGGGAGTCTGGGTACGGTAAACTCTTCCTGGTGCTCTTCAATCTGCACACGCACATTGTAAGCTGTGTGACACGTTGCAATGTCCTTCTGGTAGATGCCTTCGTACTGAGGAAAAAAAATTGCATTTAGGGCTAGACGCGGTCCTCAAGGATAGACGCATACTTATGTTCATCCACTGTGCCTTCTAGAATGACTATATCACCCAGAGTATGCACTCCACCCTGGGCCCATCCGACGATTGCTTCAAGGTGTTTGCTTTCAGACTTTTCACGCTGGAGCATAAAACGCGAATCAGAAAAAAAATCATTTGTCGCCACTCTGTGGACGTCCAGTTGCGGCAGATTTCAGCCTTCGTCGTCAATGAACAGCAGTGAGCTTGAGTGCATGAACCATGAGCCTTCTGCAGTGGCCCATATGTAGCAACGTACAATGAACGGTCGTTGAGGGGAAAATGTTGGTAGCCCCTTGGTTAACTCGACCGGTAAGTTGCTTAACAGTTGCATCTCTATTCGAACGTACCCAACACCGCAGCCATTCTCCCTGCAACTACAGCCCGTGGCACACCACAGCTGTGTCCGCTCCCAGTAGCTGAGTGGACGCCGGCACGGTAACTCAGCGTGTTCGGGCAGAGGGTTAGCTGCTCTCTGTAATAAACTGAGTTAAATTTAGTGAACAGCGTGACAGCAAGTCAATCCTAAGGGCCCGGGTTCGATTCCCGGCTGGGTCGGAGATTTTCTCCACTCAGAGACTGGGTGTTGTGTTGTCCTAATCATCATCATTTCATCCCTATCGACGCGCAAGTCATCGAAGTGGCGTCAAATCGAAAGACCTGCAACCTGCGAACGATTTACCCAACGGGAGGCCCTAGTCACACGATATTTATTTACTTATTTACCACAGCTGTCTCGGCGTCGGTTTCGGATACTATGAGTTCGCCATGTACGGTAAACTTCCATCACAGCAGCACGCGAACAGTCTAAACATAGCCATTTCGGAAAAGCTTCCATCAATGTTCCGAAAGCCAATGATAATGCCCTATTGGACGTCAGATAAATCTTTCCGTTTCTGCATTACGACCAGGACTGCATTGTTTTCCGCGCTATACATACCTTCACTGCTAGTAATGCCACTGCTGTCAGTAGTTATTGCACGTTGACGTCTAGCATAGGCGGTGCTCACGTTAATGTGATTGGGCCATGTAGTTATGGTCACATACTATAAAGGAATGTTATATTTCCGCCATATATCATACAAACGATCTTCAGGTAGGCATCCATCCACCAAACGTGGATATAAGCACACTCACGACTCGACTTGAGAGTGTCAGCAGTTCGATGGTAGCAACTGTGCTCCACGACAGCATCAAAACTATATTAGTCACCGCTCAGAAGAGCGCAACTGAATATTCTATTAGTTATACTAGTCATCGTTAACGGCATTCAGAACTAAATCAGCGTTCGAATACAGATCAGCACAAGTTAACTCTGCACAACATTAAAATGAAATAATCGTATTGCACTGTTGGCCGGGAGAGACGGCATCTGGGGAAGCTGCAGTCTTGTGTAAGTCTATTTGATGCCACTTCGGCGACTTGTGAGTCGATGACGATGAAACGATGTCAACGGAAACATCGTCCAGTCCCCGAGCGGATAAAATCTCCCACCCGGCCAGAAATCGAATTCGAGACGTTCCCTCGCCCACCGCCTCAAATCTAGAGGCAGCAGCACTAACCACGAGCTGCGGCCAGAACAAAGTTGTCAGACATCCTCTTCACACAAGTAACGCAATCTATGCTTTATACTGATAAATTACTGTAAATTGTTGCATTCAACTCCGCCGTAGTGTGCATAAACCTCTTTGGCCCTGCGATGAACCTGTTCAGTTGCTGCCAACGAGCAAGCCACCTCAATAACAGCAACTACTTTCTTTGGTGGAGGTGTTCTCTTCCTGTCACATTCGTGTTTGACGCCTAGTGTATTTGGTGAATAAAACATAAAAATTACAACACTGTCTTTCTCGGTAGAGTTTTCAATAGCCTGCGCCTAGCTTGAAGTGAGCTAAGTGCAGGGTACTGCTAACTCCTGGAAGGAAGATTATGTTCTCATAAAAGAAGATACCTCTTTGATACTCATGCTTTTGTGGTCTTCAGTGCAAAGTCTGGTCTGATGCAGTTCTCCGTGCTACTCTACCCTGTGAAAGCCTCTTTATCTATGAGCAACTACTGCAACCTACATCTTACTGAATCTGCTTATTGTATTCATCTCTAGGTCTACTTCTGATTTTTACCCCCCACCCCTTTCCCTTCAGATTGGTGATCCCCTGGATGCCTCAGAACGTGTCCTACCAACCGATCCCTTCTTTTGGTCAGGTTGTACAAATTTCTCTTCTCTCCAGTTCTATTTAGTACCTCCTCATTAGTTACGTGATCTGCCCATCTAATCTTCAGCATTCTTCTGTAGCACCACATTTCTCTTCTTGACTAATCTGTTTATCGTCCATGTTCCACTTCCATACATGGTCACACTCCATAGAAATAGATTCAGAAAAGACTGACACTTAAATCTATAAAACATGTTAAATTTCTCTTTAAGAAACGCTTTTCTTGCCATCGCCAGTCTACTGCTTGTATCCTCTCTGCTTCGACCATCAGTCATTTTGCTACCCAAATAGCAAAACTCGTCTATTTCAAATCTCTTATTTCCTAATTTAATTTCCTCAGCATCGCCTGATTTAATTCGACTAAATTCCATTATCCCTGTTTTGTTTTTGTTGATGTTCACCTTATATCATTTCAAGGTACTGTCTATTTCGTTCATCTGTTGTTCTATGTCCTTTGCCGTCTAACGGAATTACAATGTCATCGGAAAACCTCAAGGATTTTATTTCTTCTCCTTGGATTTTAATTCCTACTCTAAATTTTCTTTTGTTTCCTCTACTCATTGCTCAATATACAGATTGAATAACATCGGTGACAGGCTACAACCCTGTCTCACTCCCTTCTCAACCACTGCTTCCATTTCATGCCCCTCGACTCTTACAACTATCGTCTGGTTTCTAGGCAAATAGTAACCAGCCTATCGCTCCCTGTATTTTACCCCTGCCGCCTTCAGAATTTGAAACAGTATTCCAATAAAGATTGTCATAAGCTTTCTCGACGTCTACGAATGCTATAAACGCAGGTATGCCTTTCCTTAACCTATCCTCTACGGTAAGTCGTTTTCCTACATTTCTACGGAAACCATACTGATCTTCCCCGAGATCGGCTCCGATAATCGTAATACGTTTAATTCACTGGTGAATTTTCTGTCTTCCAACTAAACGCTTACTGTAAAAATCGTTAGTCTTGACCATCATCATTCACCTTGCATTGGACTGTATGAAATGGCTGAAATGGCTCAAATGGCTCTAAGCACTATGGGACATAACATCTGAGGTCATCAGTCCCCTATACTTAGAACTACTTAAACCTAACTAACCTAAGGACATCATACACATCCATGCCCGAGGCAGGATTCGAACCTGCGACCGGAGCAGCAGTGCAGTTCCGGACTGAAGCGCCTAGAACCGCTCGGTCAGGAGCGTATGAACAAGACAAAAACTGAAAATGTAAAAGTTCCACCTCAAAACGAAATGACGCAGTAGTGGACAAAAGGCTTTTGTCGGAACTTTCCGCTCCAGTAGCGTGCGCAGATCTGGCGGTGGTCCAGCAGCGCGGTTTAAAGAAAGCTATTGACTCCGTGGCCTGCCCATTAACGCCCCGTGACGCGAGGAAGGCAGTTACAACTCCAGTTCGTTGTTACACGACCACATTGCAGAAAGCAGGTTTTCCCAGAAGTAGTTACTTAAAAAATATCAGCCTGTCAGCACTGGATGGGGACAAAAGCAACCTTACCTGCATCATCCTATGTCTATACACTATAGAGTGAAGTCTCCACTGAGTGAGTTGACGGACTAACTGTTACACAACCCAGGGTTGATGTAAAGGCAGGCACAAATGTTCAGCAACAGTTCTGTCAGAACGGGTCAACAGGAAGAATTGCTTGTTTTTATCCGTTTCTAGGGCACACAACGAGGTCGTTAGCGGTCGTACACTAAGAAAATTTTCAAAAATTTAAGAGTAAGCTCAAACATCTCGTCGACGACGGTAACGGATGGAGCACATGCTTGCATTGGAAAACGGATGGCTAAGGAAACTGTGTCTTCTTCAAAGCAACCATCTCAACATTTGCCTTAAGCGATTTCTGAAAGCCACAGGAAACTTAGATGGCATTCCTCTGGAATGCGTTTCTATACCATTACGCCACCTCGCACGATAAAAAACGACTCAAAGAAACACAGACGTACTAATACACTAGAATACTAAAAATGAGTAATACGTAGTTGCTACAGCAATCTTTAAATATTTACAAGTTGTTCATTGCCATCTCTTTTGGGAGAAATTGAGAAGAAGTGAAAGTTTAGCAGACGATTCAGAGACACTGAGCGTTATCATCCAAAATGCGTGACAAAAAGCCACACAAAACATGAGTACTGTCTCATGATCAGCAAAGTGGATGCAGTCTTTAAATATATGAAGTACTGACATTCGTGCATCTCGAACACCTTTCATTGGTGTGTATCCTCTCGGAAAACGTGCCCCATCTGAGGGTGTGTTACTATGGCAACAATCTGAATAGCTGGGATGAGCCACTGACCAAAGCTTGTTACCTCATACAGCCAGACCCATTTCTTGCCGTAACAGTCAGGTCACTGAACGTGACACGACCTTAAAAGTGTGCTACTGTCTATATTACACACGTCTTGTTGGCGTCAGAATTCTTCAGTTCGTTGCCCCGAATTCCCACCCGCTTTGATATCACTCCAAAGTATCACCTTCAGTATACAATTTAGGCAAAGTTGTTCAGTCTCCTGAGGTCATGGACAGGGTTCACCCCCTTGGTGTAATGGACAGGGTTCACCACTGGGCACGTTAATGGATGCTTGCAATTCCTAGAGAGGTTATGAGCAGATGAATTTCATGATTAGTATGTTTAATCTCCTTGGGCGCCCCGAAGGTATTTACATCGCGTGATCACCTGTTGACACTTTCGATATGCTGATCTTGAGAGACCTTTTATACTGTAGCGAGAGGAAATTCTAGAGCTCCAGAGGCTCCACAGCGAAAGTGCCGCCCTGAGAAAATAATGGGACCTAGTTCACACACCGTGCGTCACTAGATTGTCTTTTGTACGAATCCCTGGGAGAGAACGGGGCATACTAGTTGGGAGTACAAGTCTGGACAGAAATATTTCGGAAGGGAGGGTGGAGGGTGAGTTTCGGTTTTGGGAGATGTGTCTAGATGCCTTGTCAGTCACGTTACTATAAAATGGGGACGTCCGACGGCACCAACCATAAACCCAATCATCGTCGGGATAAGCATAAGAAATTAATTGCTAAGGATTGCCAAGTTCTTCAATTGTATGGTAATGACAATATTCAAAACATTCTTATTTACAACACAACTCATGTTCAGACTTCGTGAGACTCATCATTTGTTTATGAGGATGGTGCTGTCGCCAAGAAACCGGTGGTTATAAGAATGAAAGCACTTCGCCTAGATTAGTTCAAACAATGCTGTCGTTCGCCTCAGTACATTAAGCGATATTTATGGGTGAGTGTGGATCTAACCACTGGTACTTAGCTGAGCGTATTGTGATGACTGAATTTCGCAAGGAGAAATGCGATAAAAGTAGATTGTTTTCTAAGTAAAAAAAAAAAAAAAAAACAAAAAGCAATACCCAGCAACAAACATTCATCTTTCTTCAGGGATAATTAAAAATTCAGGGCTTCACAGTCTCGTGGACCGTCTCCATCGATGAACTAACATTGCAACAGAAGCAAAAAGGTGGTCATACACGCTATTAGTTATAAGCCTAGCGTGGCTTTAATGACTTGACCACAAAGTGTGCTTGCCAATAAAAATCTGTGATGCCCTGTCATAATTATCGAAAATGTAGGGCTCACATATTGCTCTCCTTTCCGGTGTCTGATTGCAATGAATATTTTCTTTAGAAATATAAAACTATCCTCAAATATAGGAAGAAAAATTCCAAACACTGGAACAGTATCTTCAAATTCCATTGTAATAAATTCATAAAGCTGTTTATAGCATAGCGCTGATATTGAAGTAGTAACAGAATATAAAAACGAAAACAGGTAATATAATTCTTTTACATTAAGGGAAACAAAGCTAAAAATGGAGTTCATTCCAGTGACTTGTATCCAATGATTTAGTCAAACTGTATCGTTGCTTTTCGTCTCATGATGCCAATAATATATTTATTTCGGAAAGGGGACGCACGGTATAACCACATGTCTTCTTGGATTCCATTATACTTTGCTAACAGTATTTTTTCTGGAGAAAAGTTACTTCTTCAGTTATACTACAGTTTCGAGAATTGAACACCTGTCCACTATAGTGAATACAACGGGTTTAAAGTTGTTAACTATACGAGTATGAAGAAACTGGTTTTTAATGCAGGCATGCCTAACGCTTTCAGATCTGTCGCTGAGAAACTAGTATCAATAGCTTCCGCGGTCAGACAACTTGACTTTAGCTGTGACGACAACGTTACAATTAAGATGACAACAACTTATGTATGATTGTAAGAGACATTATTCGGGGGTTCCTTCGTAAAACGTTCAGAAATGTACACTACAGCCAGTTTCTAGTTCAGCAACAACATGTACGAATATAAAACTGCCGTGCTTCGCTTGCGCGCCAATATAAACACGCTATGTAGCAGCCGACAAACTGCACTTTCGGAGACTCGTCTTCTATCTGGTGGCAGCCTGGCACCTTTTACCACAGGAACTATCTGGCACCCAGCCATGTCCCGTGAGTGGTAATTCCTGCAGCGTGGTAACTACAGAGAGATCCGCATTGCGGCGTGAGCGTGGAGACCACGTGCAGTCTAGGTCGGCCGCTGGTGTCATATAGCCGTTACCGCGTTTAGTCAAGTCCGGCCTGACATATGTACTATGTACGCATGTGACCTCTGGTTTTACATGGTCAGTTCCAAGGTCTTCACATTACTAGAGTTACGCATTTTCTTCCCAGTGTCCAGGCCATACGAAATGGTGCTTTACACCTTAGGAATAGTATCACTAGAATAGGATAAATCCTTTTGGGTTAAGTTTTTAATGACAGTCTCGTGGTCTAATGAGTTCTATATTTAACTGAAGAAACACACTGCTCTTTAACTCTCGTCCCACTCAAAACTTTAGGCAACTATAGAGGTTCTTGGCTCCTTCAATGGGAGCGACTGCGCCTTACCATAAGCGCGATACGTAAATTGATCTAAAGCTATTTCCCGTTAAGTGTATCCCACACAGTGAAGACTTTCTCAAATAAAACTATCACAGATCACTGTTTATCCAGCATCGGAGACATGTTTCTATAGAGAAAAGTTGGTCTTCCTCCGTTTCACGCTCCACTGACAGGGGCGTTGTGGTCAGAGCGGTTATATATAATTGAAAAGCATGTGGATGGAGCTGCGAATCATAGAATTCGTCGACTGAAGGACGCAGAACATACATGAAATCATGAACCGACAAGGTGCAAGGGCACATTCTTGTATCCATCAAACTGTGGGATCATAGTGGGCGGAAGCCTATCTGAACTTAAGGCAAGCACACAATTATTTAAAAACGGCAGGGCGAAATGTAAAGCCGTATTGGCATAAGAGGCCACCTGAAATACAGCATGAAGTAGAACATAAGACGAAGCAATCTGTCCATCCCTGAATTTGATGTATTAATGATAGATTTTAGCAAAACCATGGAATAGTATAAGTGAGCAGACGCACAAATACCGAATACGAAGTCTTGTCTCAAAAGCGCCACATCGTTCACGTTCGCTCTAGACAAGGTAATAGAACAGGTTTCGAGGTTATCGATACGACGTTAGGCAATGCACCGAGTTATAAGCGAGTAGTATATTACGACTTAAGCAGTTACGTAAACCTTTTTGCGTTTGTAAAAACTTGTAGAAGTTACTAATTCGTCGTGTGGTAACTCAGCCGACAAAACACAGTCGCTAATATACATTTTCTCCACGGTTCGCCATTATTTTTCTAACGGCTTACCTATATCTTGTGTAGAGCGTCGACATTCTCTGTTCCGTAAACACTGTTTCCCCTAAAAAGGGAAAGAAAGGCGGTGTGCCATTTCACTACATTAAGTCTAAAAAATTCAAAATGTATTGCTGTGTACGACATTTTGTTTAATTTCTTTCTTCTACTTCCAACACGGACAAGTAGTAGTAGTAGCAGCAGCAATAAAAATTTTAAAAACAAAAGAAAAGCAGTACATGTTACGCTTGTACGCAGGGCTCCCCCACCCAGATGCTCTGGAATCTTTTCAGTGTCAGTATAACGGAGCCAATTCTCTGAAGAAATATTGCTTCAGCGATTAACAAAATTCCACAGATAGTATTTGTAGCATGTATACTTATGTTTCCAGTTTCGTTTATTTCGTAAAACAGGTATGTTGTTCAGCCTGTGCGATGTTTATTTACAGCATCTGCTGTCATGGGTGAAAGCTGACTTATTACGAGTTTCCATCAGCCTTTCACATTAAAAACTCGTACTAAAACTTACTACAATATGTATGAATATAAACGATGTGCATCTTCCACATGAAGCTGAACGCTCCTTTTATTTATATACAAAAGTACTTTGCGGTATTAATAAAAACGTAAATGTTAAACACGTCCATGTGGTTTGAAAAATATATCAATATGTAGTGCAAGAAAAATATGGTGCCGGCAAAGGCACCTGTTATCACATTTTGGAGCAGGTCACGCGTAATTGTACTTTCGAAGAGAAGCAATTTCCAGCTGCAACCGGTTGCAAAGTGGCGCGGATCCGGCGTATGCAGGAAGTAAGTGTTTATAGCTCATTAGTGCCAAAATAGCAATGCATCAAATTCATGATTGATTCACATAAGCCTGGCTTTTCATCTGCCAATCTGTTAACGAGATCGTAAATGCATGACCACTTCATATCACATAACGCACGAATTACTTTTCCGAAAATCCGTAGTATACAGCTGCAGTTCTGGACAATTATTGCACGACAGGCGATATATCGACTAACTGACAACAGTTAGGGTAAGCTACCCAACAACACGTGAGAGTTTAATGCATTTAGCACGAGTTTGTTGCAGGAAGCTACGACAAGAGACTTCCGGCCGGCGCTAAGAAATTTCTGGAACGGAAGACCCGTGCCTCCAGCAATGCACTTCGAAACACAATATAAGCAGACACGATAAATAAGCACTGTGAAAATTATTTGATACAATCTACTTACGTCCACTTTCAGTGGGGCGCATGGTGTCCCAGAAACTGGCTCCGTGCTGGTAGCCGTGCGGCAACAACGTAAACGGCGTGCGTTCAAGAAACAACTGCCGCCTAGGATTCCGCCGCGCGAGGCTACACAGCAGAGCTACTGCGAGTTGCCGCCAGTGGCGCTGGCAGCGGATGCACAGTGCGCGTAACTTGGCGAGGCTTAACGGGGACGTCAATTACCGATCAAGAGTTGGAAGGCTAGAGCGCTCCGCATTAAAGACGCCGTTGGCATCGTGCGGTAGTCAATTGACTTTAAGCGATGTCGTATCGAGAGCTCTCTGGAATAACCGCTAGTTATTTTAACAGGACGCTGTAGTATCGCGCTCTTTAACGGGAAAAGTATTTTATTGCGTGATGGGAAGTTGGAAGTTGGTCTCACCTCCAATGTATGTCCCTTGTATGCAGTTTACTGTACTGTGTATTTCGAATTATTTACCTCACACTTTCAACATGTCATCGAAAATGATCTATGGGCTTTTTCGCTGTGATATACCTTCGATCCCTCTACTAAGAACAACGATTTCATTTTTGATGTGAGAAAACTTAGGAAAAAAATGGAAGAAGATTTTTCTAAATGTCGACCTAAATGGCAGAAAGCGTTCCAAATTAAGTGACACAGTAGCAGGACGCTACTGAGAATCTATTGTGAATAATTGGCTGAAGGAATAATTCAATTACAGGAACAACAGAAAATAAAAATTTGCTAATGGATGGTTCTAACGCAAAGACACCCACTTATACATAGAGACAACCGACACGTAACCTAAAATCGATCACTGTTTACACCACTGTCAGAACAATGAACTGAAAATGTCAGGCGCCAGAGTGACGGGTGGTTCAGATCATTTTTTTATCGAAACAAAGAAAACTCATGTCGTAGCAGACCAACTGACGAAAATGAAACTCTACTGAATAATATCAAATATAAATCGAGAGCCGCGCGGAGTGTGTTGTTCTTAGCATAAGTTAGTTTCAGTAGTGTGTAAGCCTAGGGACCGACGACCTCAACAGTTTGGTCCCTTAGGAATTCACACACATTAACATAAATCGAGAGTCTGATATTACGACTCAACTAAATTCTGACACCTGATGAGACAAGCAACGAAACCAGAAACAATAACAGAAGGACCGGCAAATAAATTAAATGTTCGAAACTCTGAAAACATGCAAGGATGAAGCTGCAAATGAAACCCTTGGAGAAAAAAAACAGTTCCTGAAAGATAAAGAGAGATACACCGTGGTGGAGTGAAGAGTGAGAAAACACTGTAGAAGAGAAGAAAGCTGCTTATGAGGAATTGTTATTCAGAAAAAACACGCAAGATAAGTTAAATTCTTGTGTGTAATGACAAAAGGACGACACATAAAGAAGTAACAAAGTCTGACAATAAGTGCTGGGAACAGACGTGCGAAGCCAGCAATTTAGAAACAGACAACACAAAAATAAATAAAGCGTGGATGGTATTCAAAGGACTGCGAACGCAGTAAAACGACGTTACAGAATTTGGTCTGTCTCTATGCATGATTGGAAAACCTATTACAAAAATCTCCCAACGGAAAATAGGGCAGAATTCACAGCCCATTATGAAAAGCATCCTGCTAGCTCAACGCAAACCCAACAACAAACAGTAGGAGACTCAGCAGACATAATTAACGCTCTCCAACAAATGAAAAATGGAAAACCTACAGGACTGGTTAAGGTACCCGTGCCGGCTAGTGTGGCCGAGCGGTTCTAGGCGCTTCAATCTGGAACCGCCCGACCGCTACGGTCGCAGGTTCGAATCCTGCCTCGGGCATGGATGTGTGTGATGTCCTTAGGTTAGTTAGGTTTAAGTATTTCTAAGTTCTAGGGGACTGATGACCTCAGATGTTAAGTTTCATAGTGCTCAGAGCCATTTGAACCATTTTTAAGGTACCCGTGGAACTTATGACGGCATCCCCCTCAACAGCTTTATAATTCTGGGAAAAATATATTACAGGTGTTTAAATGAGCCGCTAAATGAATGGAAAAAGCAATTATCTCACCCATTTTAAAAAAAAATGAAGCCGACACGATTGTTCAAATTATAGAAATGGTAGCGTTGTTTGTACAATAGCCCAATTGTAAGGTAAAGTGATACAGCATAAAAGAGAAGTACAATTAATGGACTCAGAGGAGAACAATGCATTCAGAGCGGGACCCTCATGGACAGATAGCATATTCACTCTTGAACACTTCACTGAAAAGAAGCTGTAAAGGGGAATGACGGTTCACTTAACATTTGTTCATCTGCAGAGTGCTTACGATACAGGCTCGCTAAATAAGCTACGGGTAACAACGCAAAAGTTTGTATCGGTAATAAGCATGACCAGCCAGTGGAAAACATATATGAGGGTTGCAACAATATGGTTCAAGTACGTAACAAAATTTACCCATAATTCTCCGTAAATAATGCTCATTAACACCGACTTCATTTAAAGTATACATAGCAGAAGTTTTGCAAGATTGGAAGAGGAACTGTCATGGAATGGAAAGTTCCGAGAAGCAAAATATACTGCATACTTCACTCTTCGCCGATGATAGGGCACTGATAGCGGGAGTCAAAAAATGGTTCAAATGGCTCTGAGCACTATGGGATTTAACTGCTGAGGTCATCTGTCCCCTAGAACTCAGAACTACTTAAACCTAACTAACCTAAAGACATCACACACATCCATGCCCGAGGCAGGATTCGAACCTGCGACCCGTAGTGGCCGCGCGGTTCCAGAGTGTAGAGCCTAGAACCGCTCGGCCACTGCGGCCGGCAGCGGGAGACAAAAGACGACTACAGTTAAATGTTCAGGAAACTGCACGAAGAGTACTCGGTGTGGAGCCCGACAAAAAACACAAAAATTTCAGAAGTAATCACCGTAACTATTAACACATTTGTCTCACTACGAGACAAAACGGTCAAATGTCTTCACAGAAAAATGACTGCGGTTGTCTACGGAACCATACATGATTGTACTCAGCCGTGCACCTCTTCGTCCGAAGCATATCGACAACAACGAACATCTTTCTTCAGGGTTTCAAACATACGGAAATCCCATGGGGAGTGATCGGGACTGAGTGGAGGATGCATGAGGGCTTCCTAGAGAAACTTGTGGAGTGTTGCCAGGACAACCTTGGCAACATGTGAGTGCTGAAGTTTCGCTGGCTGTGATGATAGCCGCTGCAGGAGACAGGGACATCTTCTGCCGGCTGATGTAGCTCATATGGCCACTCATCTCTCTCCATCTTGGACAGAAGATAGAGTGAATGGTGAAGCTTGAAACCGAAACCTAAGTACATGGTTTGACCTCAATATATTTTAAGACTGGTTTCAGATAGCAGTTTTGCCATTTAGTAGACGATCTGAGGATGTCATACTTCACATAGGGAAAAATCAGATAAGCCACGTTTTCATGACTGTAGTCTCCCATTGTGAGCAGAACAATATTAAACTTGTCTTGTTCCCCCAAAATGCAACACACATCTAAGAGCCTACAGAAGTGTCTTTCTTTCGGCCAGCGAAGGCAGCTTGGAGAAAAGTATTGACTGAATGGAAGGAAGGCAACTGGGGTGTTCTTCCTAAAAGAGAATTTCCTAAGATGTTGAAGGTGACATTTGAAAACATGGGTGAGGAAATTCCAAAAAAATATTCTTGCAGGATTTCGTGCTTCTGGCATCATACCCCGGAATCGAGAAAATATTTTATTTCTCTTACCGATACAGAGTAACTTGCAAAATGATACAGATGACTCAAAGCACATATGGTCTGACGTCTTTGTGGGGCACCTGAAAAAAGTTCGTTAAGACTCTGTAAATTCCCAACCCATCAGAGTTTGTGGCACAAAACTGGATGTTCCATCTGGGAAAAGTGTGACGTCACAGACGGAAATTCCAGACATTAGTTGAGAGGACAGCGAAGAAGAGGAACATGCTGAACGCAAAGTTAGGGAGCAAGGAACTCTTTAAAATCTGAAATCGCCAGCACTGTAGGACCTCAACTTCTGAGACTTCTATAATTACACTGGCCAAAAATGAGTTTGTCTTGGTTCAGTTGCCTGCCTGTAACAAGTACTAACCGTTCAAAGTTATATGTACGAGGAACTGGGGCTATGGAAAAGCACGACTAAATTCAAGCTGACTTCACGAGGAAGAAAAGCAGTGAGAAACATGATTACTTTTTCCCTGGTGTTGTAGACATGTGTGTAGTATCAAAGAGAAAAGTTGTCAAGAAGGTTGAAGGAACTGGTTTCCGACAAGGAATAATAATATTCAAAACTCTTGAAGGCATCGACATAATGTAAATTAATGTCTGGTAATAAGCCGTAGTTAGTAAATTGTATTAAGATGTTTTACAACACTATTGCCTTAATGAATCATTTCTACGTTTAGAGGCAGAACTTCCATCATTAATTCATATTAAGCTATATGAATATAAAATAATGCATTGTTCTTAATACTGTGCTATTAGGCGTCCAGTTCACCTCCTCACATGTGTTAAAGGAAATTACTATTCAGTCATGATGTGGTTTGGAACACAAATTAAATTAAAAATTAAAGTAGGTTTCTGGTAGAGGAGTATCATCCTTGCAAAACATTGATATAACAAGAGTCAGAAACGCCATACTTAACATTTCAAAGTTGTAGTGCAGTATTTAGACTTTAATTTTTTTTTAAAAAAAACTTCATTTTCTGTTCCAGTTCACCCCAAAGTGACAGAATTATGAAACGTACCGATGTGTTCAAGCAAATCTTTGTGCTGAGCGCAGAGGGGGTACTGATAGTCATTCTCGCCCACACAATTCCCATGTGGTAGATGAAAGAAAGCAGTAAAGGAAACCTAAGTAGAACTGTAGTAAGAATTAAAGTTCAGGGAATAGAACTAAGATTTTTGAGGTTTTCCGATGACACTGTATTTTGTCAGAGACAGCAAAGGACTTGGAAGAACGGTTGAAGGGAATGGACAGTTTTTTGGAAAGAGGATACAAAATGAATATCAACAAAAGCAAAACAAGGATAAGGGAATGTAGTCGAATCAAATCAGGCTATTACGAGAAAATTATATTAGGAAATGAGATACTAAAAGTAGTAGATGAGTTTTGCTATTTGGGGAGAAAACTAATGGATGGTGATAGAAGTAGGGAGAATATGAAATTCAGGCTGGCTATACCATGGAAAACATTTCTGAAAAACAGGAATTAACTAATACCGAACATAAATTTAAGTGTTAGGAAATCGTTTCCGAAGGTATTTGTCTGGTGTATAGCCTTTTATGGAAGTGACACGTGCACCATAAGCAGTTCAAAGAAGAAGAAAATAGGAGCTTTTGGAAAGTGGTGCTGTAGAAGAATGATGAAGATTAGTTGGGTAAATCGCGTAAGAAATGAGAAATGAATAGAACTGGGGAGAAAAGAAAGGTGTAGTGCAACTAGACTAAAAGGAGGGACCGGTTGATAGGAGACATTCTGAGACATCAATGTGCCACCAATTCAGTATTGGAGGGAAGTGTGGGGCGTCCGTAGAGAGAGACCAAGAGATGAATAGAGTAAGGAGATTCAGAAAGATGTCAGTTACAGCAGTTATTCGGAGACGAAAAGGCTTGCGCAGGTTAGGGTAGCATGGAGTGCTGCACCAAACCAGTTTTTAGACTGAAGATCACAACAACAAGAACAACAACAACACGGAAGTGAGTAGGAATGGAGGGAGAGGGAGATGATTCTGGCACACTGCTATGCTTTCCCCCAATAAGTCTTACGGTGGCTTGAGGAATACAACTGTATTTACTCGCGTAACAGTCTACCCAAAAGGTCTATAAAATGTCGAATATTTCAAACGTATCGACAGAACAGAACATCGGATCGGAAGCCACGATACAGCCCTTAAGCCTCATCGTGATCTTAAAATTCTCTAGTTTGAATCTCTGCCCAACGACCTCGACGCAAATTTGCCATTCACACAGAGGTATTTTCTGAAGTCAGCTGTGTTGGCTCAAATGGCTCTGAGCACTATGGGACTTAACTACTGAGGTCATCAGTCCCCTAGAACTTAGAACTACTTAAACCTAACCAACCTAAGGACATCACACACATCCATGCCCGAGGCAGGATTCGAACCTGCGACGTAGCGGTCACGCGGTTCCAAACTGATGCGCTTAGAACCGCACGGCCACACCGGCCGGCTGAAGTCAGTTGTGTTCATTGGCGTTTGATGTCTAACAGTTTGCGTCCGAAATCGTATGGAAGAAATGAATTTCTTTGCCAAATATTAAACTTATTTAACTTTGGCGAACTGTAAGGACACAGAAAGGGATGAGCCAATCACTTGTCAGTCTCGAAAGGGTATTAAACACAATCATATATCTCTTCAAAAATCTGGAGATCTTTCAAACATTTCGAAAATGCTTACAACTCTCACTGCTTCAATTTTAGATATAATATGAAGGAACAGCATTTATAATCACATTAGAGATGAAGGAACGAGCGAATAGAAGGAGGAGATTAGCGTTTAACGTCCGGTCGACAATGAGGCCATTAGAGGCAGAACACAAGCTCAGATTAGGGAAGGATGGGGATGGAAATCGGCCGTGCTCTTTCAACGGAACCATACCGGCATTTACCTGAAGCGATTTAGGGGAATCGCGGAAAACCTAAATCAGGGCGGCCGGACGCGGGTTTGAACTGTCGTCCTCCCGAATGCGAGTCCAGTGTGCTAACGACTGCGCCACCTCGCTTGGTACGAGCGGCAGACAACTGGACTGATATTGTAATTTCATATTTGTTGTGAATCCAGAGAAACTCTTCCATGACGTAAGACGAGTGGGGATAAACTGCAGAGACAGGCGGGTAATATAATAAAATGATAGTAATGATAATGGGAAATGGAAAGACATGTTCCTATAACGAAATGGAACTCAATAGGTCGTTCTATACGGGGAGAAATCGTCAGATGTGAAAGTATCATCGGGCATACCGCCAGTGAGTTCTCTAGAACAGTTACTGTTTACGGTGCATACAGGATGGTCTGAAACAGCCTGAAAAGCTTCTGAGGGTGTGGCAGGGGAGGTTGTGCTGATAAATAATTGTTAAGAAAAAAATTCTATTCGTTGCGCCGTTTCCGCGATAATTACCATTGAATTTACCCAGTCACGTAGTCGCGCTCGCAAATTCAAGCAGCCTGCAAAGGCAGTGTCGCCAAACGTGTTCTTCGTTTGGTTTGCTCAAACCGAACAAACTTTACTTTTCTCACCTAGCTTAAATTTATCACTTCCGTAAAAGTCACATTTTAACTGGTAATGGGCGTTTGAATAAGTGGTAACTCACGGACACATATGTGTCTGTGCATTACCGCATTTTAGGTCGTGAAATTTCTTGAATTTGCGCCCACAACGACCTGATTGGCTAACCTCAATGCTAAATAAGACGGAAGCGGCGCAACTCATCGAATTTTTTTTTTCTTAACACTAACATCTCAGAACAACCTCCCCTGCAATACCCTTACAAGCTTTTCAGATTGTTTCTGAATACCAAATATATATGAACTGATGTATAACATCGGAAGCTTCATGAGTTAGCTCCCGTATGATGCTGCTTTGGACAGACACGTCACAACGCCAGAAAATTGTAGCGAAATGGAGGATGGTCTGCAGAGGATCAATGTTCGATTCAGGTTGACCCTCGGCATAACAAAAGGTAACCTACTACGCGCAGATAGATGGAAAGGTCCATTATTGTTCGACGTCAATTGGTGATGACTCTGTGGAAAGTCACAACCGTACGATATCTACAAATACGTATGTGGAGCTACTAAATGTGGAGGGCTCATATAAAGCAAGTTGTATGGAAAGCGGACGCCTGACTGAAAATCGTTGGAAGATCCCTATGGAAATATACACTACTGGCCATTAAAACTGCTACACCAAGAAGAAATGCAGATGATAAACGGGTATTCATTGGACAAATATATTATACTAGAACTGACATGTGATTACATTTTCACCCAGTTTGGGTGCATAGATCCTGAGAAATCAGTACCCAGAACAGCCACCTCTGGCCGTAATAATGGCCTTGATAAGCCTGGGCATTGGGTCAAACAGAGCTTGGATGGCGTGTACAGGTACAGCTGCCCATGCGGCTTCAACACGATACCACAGTTCATCAAGAGTAATGACTGGCGTATTGTGACGAGCCAGTTGCTCGGCTATCATTGACCAGACGTTTTCAATTGGTGAGAGATCTGGAGAATGTGCTGGCCAGGGCAGCTGTCGAACATTTTCTGTACCCAGAGTACAGAGTAGTGACTGGCGTATTGTGACGAGTCAGTTGCTCGGCCACCATTGACCAGACGCTTTCAATTGGTGAGAGATCTGGAGAATGTGCTGGCCAGGGCAGCAGTCGAACATATTCTGTACCCAGAAAGGCCCGTACAGGACCTGCAACATACAGTCGTGCATTATCCTGCTGAAATGTAGGATTTTGCAAGGATCGATTGAAAGGTAGAGTTCGGGTCGTAACACATCTGAAATGTAACGTCCACTGTTCAAAGTGCCGTCAATGCGAACAAGAGGTGACCGAGACGTGTAACCAATGGCACCCCATACCTTCACGCCGGGTGATACGGAAGTATGGCGATGAAGAACACACGCTTCCAATGTGCGTTCACCGTGATGTCGCCAAACACGGATGCGACCATCATGATGCTGTAAACAGAAACTGGATTCATCCGAAAAAATGACGTTTTGTCATTCGTGCACCCAGATTCGTCGTTGAGTACACCATCGCAGGCGCCCTTGTCTATGATGCAGCGTCAAGGGCAACCGCAGCCATGGTCTCTGAGCTGATAGTCCATACTGCTGCAAACGTCGTCGAACTGGTCGTGCCGATGGTTTTTGTCTTGCAAACGTCCCCATCTGTTGACTCAGGGATCGAGACGTGGTTTCACGATCCGTTACAGCCATGCGGATAATCATCTCGACTGCTAGTGATACGAGGCCGTTGGGATCCAGCACGGCGTTCCGTACTACCCTCCTGAACCCACCGATTCCATATTCTGCTAACAGTCATTCCACCGATTCCATATTCTGCTAACAGTCATTGGATCTCGAACAACGCGAGCAGGAATGTCGCGATACGATAAACCGCAATCACGATAGGCTACAATCCGACCTTTATCAAAGTCGGAAACGTGATGGTAACTACCCTTTAGACTTCAGGCTGAAAATACGGGGCATTTAAAAGAAGTGTTGAAAACAGAATGTGAGGTCGGCGAAGGATGACCAAACCTAAGAGGAAACTGATGAATTACAGAAGAGAAATTCCATTTGCCAAAACTAAAAATTGGGAAATACAGATTAGAGAAACTAAAATTATTTCCCTTCCGTGGGAGCAAGCTTCACAGGACGGCCAATGGGAACAATAAGTGAAATGGCCCATGTGAACAAAACTTTCTTCAACAAAACAGCTTCAGTGGTTTGAAATGTTAACATGGGAGTGTTGAAGTAGCTCCTCGAAGTTTACATGTGGTGTGCACATACACCGTCCGTCCAAAAAGTTCCAAGACTGTTTTTATTCCCGGCGTGTAAACGACGTCAGTGCAGTAACTACGATGGCAGCTTGAACTAACAATATACTGTAAACAACAGATGTGCTTTCGACCAGTCAGTTGTGAGCAGGCAGTGTTAAAGTAGTGGCCGTACGACATCAGTTTGTCAGGGTCGCTCTATCACAAACCGCAATGGAACAGCATCTCTACATCAAGTGCTTAGAACATCCTCCAGAATGTTTTAAGGAAAAGTGTGCGCAAGTTTTGTCCCACATACAGAGACTCCCGAACAAAAACAACGACGTATGGACGCCTGGCGCAACGTGATTGAAATGCAAAGCGCGGACAGTTCTTTCAGGAAAAAAAATCATCACGGAACTTGGCGTTATCAATTCGAACCTAGAACAAAATGGCAAAGCGTATAAGTTTACATGAAGGGTCTGACGCTCGAGTTGAACAACGTCTCACACAAGGATTTTTCTGACAGTTTCTTATGGTTATATGAACATTATGTGCGTGTAGTGGTATTCTGTTGTAAGGAAACTGAAGAAGACAAAACTGGAAGTACTGAAATGTGATATGAAAAAAAGATGTTAAAAAGTAAGTGAACACGTAATGCACAAAGATGGAAGGAAGTACGACTGGGTTTAACGTCCCGTCAACATCGAAGTCATTATAAACGGAGTACATGCTCGAATTTTGTTAAGGATGGAAAAGGAAATCGGACGTCCCCTTTCAAAGGAAACTTCGCGGGATTTACCTGGCGCGATTTAGAGAAATTACGGAAAACCTAAATCTGGATGATCGGAGGTGGGTTTGAACCGTCGTCCTCCCGAACATGAGTTCAGTTTGCTAACCACTGCGCCGTCTCGCTCAGTACAATTAGATACTCCAAATAATAGGCAGGTAAAGAAGTTCACAGAAAACCTTTTGCTAGGGACAGATTGGTACATCCGCTACGCGTTAGCTGCCAAGGCATCGAGGAATAGTTAACTTGGCACTGAGAGGAGCAATAGGAAGAAAAATTGAATGAAAAGAGGATTAGAATATGTGATAAAATATTATGGAAAATTTTGAGTGTAATGATTATGTAGGAGAAGAAGCGATCGGCACAAGATAAAAAAAAGGCGTAGCGGAATGCAGAAAACTAGTCGAAAGCCAGAAAAATTAAGAAAGAAAAACGAGGAAAATATGTTAGATTCTGGTAAGTGTTTGCGTCTGGTACCCCATGTCTCTCTTCCGCTTTTTCCGTGAAATCGTATCTACGTGACAGTGTCGCACAGGTAACGCTGGCAGTATAGCAGCATATCGATGAGTAGAAATTTCCGTCCGCGCCCGATTAGAAAGTTTCCTCGAAATGTTCTTCGTCACGCGAGATCTTGATAAACTATTAAACCTTCTAGGCCTGCGGTATGGATTTTTATATAGGTACTCTTTGTGGTCCTATTTATGATCTCCGAAAGGGTCCACATGCATACTGTGACAGGCCAAAGCAATATCCCACAGATATCGTACATTCTTTGAATGTCAGCGCCCTTATAATTATTTTCTTCCAAATAGGTAGTTTCTGGGCTTTCAGCATACAGTGCGGCAGACACGAAGGTCGTTTCGAAACTAATGACTCCTTTTTTTGTGTTGACGTACTGCATTAAGACCGGATGCTCAGACTGGTGTGGTTAGGCTGTGATGGAAAGTAAGATTATGGTTTAACGTCTAGTCCATGGTGCGATCTTTATAGACGGCGCACAAGCTCAGGTTATGGGAGGAGACCGATTTTGTCATTTGCAAATGAACCTCTCTGTATTTTTTCGTCTTCACAAATTTGGGAAAACCATGAAAAATCTAAATCTAGTTGGCCAGATTGGGATTTGAAACGGTGCACTGCCAAATAGAGTCTAGAGTGTTACCATCGTGCCAACTCACTCCATCTCGTTAAGTTACACCTTGCTTTTCATTTCCATCTGATTTAATTAAAGAGATGTCCAGTCTCAAAGAATGTATACATTATTTAAGGACAGCCTGCGTATACAAAGTATTCCAAAAGTAATGACAGTCAAATGAAACTATCATGATCTTCATCGAAAAAATAGTAAGTTCCCTGCAAGCAGCAGCAAGGGAACGAAATCACAAAACAATGCACATGTCACACAAGAATAGACAGTATTATTACTGATATAATAAGTTTCATGAAAATTTGCTGAAAAACCGCAATAGAATAAAGAGATTCCCTCTGGTGGTTGCAATGAAGACGGAGACTCCCTCAGTTTCTAGCAAACTGTCTCTCAGTGAAGAAGCCTCATTCACAGATGATTCAAAGTCTAGCAAAGAGAAGAAGGATGCGGAGCCGTTCACTGGGATTCTATGGCAAACTAAATGGAAAATTTACGACTCCGTCAGGAATCATTACTGGCACTCAAGGAAGAAATGTATTCCATTCTAACTCGTAACGAGACAAGGAGATAGTGTACTCTTTTTTCCCCTTAAGATAGAGTATTTCACACTTTGGTGCAAAATTAATACGTATTTCGACCATTAAAAACAAGCGTTAGAAAGGAGAACCCTGAAAGGTGTGAGAAGGCTGGTTGCTGATTACTGAAATATTGGAAACACTGACTGCAGTAACGGAAAATATGAACTGCTCTCCGAAAGGTGGAAGTGATAGACTCTTCGTGCTCGACATTTAATATCGATTAGAGAATCATGACAGTGTTTACGCCCGCTATAGAATCGGCTTACGCAAGGTCCATGGACAGTTCGGGAACTGGGGCTGTAAATATAGTGTCGCGCGACAGTAGACGAGAAATGCATCCTTGACGACACCTATTTTACAAGCCACTAACAACAATTGAGGCAACGAAATAGTTCCACTTCATTCACAGTGTGAAACAAATTGAGAATATAATGTCTCCATTTTACGATGCATTACAGTGCCTTCCGACCTTGTTTTGTGATATTAATACGTACCCCAGTCAGAGCGTAAACGTAATTTTCGGCACTTTATTTAGGGTAAAGTCAAATGAAAACATTAAAACATGTACGCGTTAGTGGTGTAAGGCTTCCAGAAAAATGGGTCCCAACAGCGTGCAATACATTCCAGTCGCGAATGTTATTCCCTGTTACCAATTAGAACAGTTGTCGCTGGTGTCACGGAATTTTCCGATTAAGAAAGAAGTTGGCATCTGGCGGCGAATTTCTTAATTGTGACCGCGAAAAGAGAAGCGGAGGGAACGTTAAAATAAAGGGGCAGGCAGACGAGACGAGAGAAAGGAGGTTAATCTTCCGTGCCAGAATCTCGGGAAGAGCCGCATCGCTGACAGGGAACAGTTACGAACCTGGAGGTGTAATCGGATCCCTCTTGCGACTTTCTTCTATTCTTCTGCACTGAAGACCAAGCTCTAAAAATAGCGGAAATAATTAAAACTAGAGACGCAGAAGAGCGGTAATGTTACAGGAAAAGGATTTGGCAAGCGCACAAACGGGTTCAACACGGAATGAAATGGGAACCAGAGTCCGTGTCCGAGTGTCTTGTGGTGCATGGCACCACGTGCTCGAACATTCGTCTGGCTCAAGCGCTAGGCGCATCTTAAGGCGGCCATACACGTAACTGCATACGTGACAAGCATGCATGATTAAGCGTTTTGTGTAAGCATGCACGGATTCCCACTCGCTCCACGCAGCCCAAGCATACCTGTACAAGCATAACATTATTCCGAAGACGTGAAGACAATTTGTTAGTTTAGGCCGACTTTGCCTTTTGTGATGCGAAAAAATGATGAAAGAGGAAACATGATTTACGGGGTAAGGAACGGTTATGAAAGCGAGAAACGTATTCTTACATTAGTTTACTCTTAGCTGAAGATATATAGCCAGGATTGGTATTAATTATTTCAGGATAAATAGAGAAGCATTGTTAGGCTGTTTATGTTTTCTTATTGGCAACGTTACGTAGCGCTCTGTATGAAAATCACTGGCTGTGCTGTGTGCTGTGTGCAGTCTGTGGCTAGTTTGCATTGTTGTCAGCCATTGTAGTGTTGGGCAGCTGGATGTGAACAGCGCGTAGCGTTGCGCAGTTGGAGGTGAGCCGCCAGCAGTGGTGGATGTGGGGAGAGAGATGGCGGAGTTTGGAAATTTGTAAGACTGAATGTCACGAACATGTATATTATGGTTTTTCAACACTATTAAGGTAAATACATTGTTTGTTCTCTATTAAAATCTTTCATTTGCTAACTATGCCTACCAGTAGTTAGTGCCTTCCGTAGTTTGAATCTTTTATTTAGCTGGCAGTAGTGGCGCTCGCTGTATTGCAGTAGTTCCAGTAACGAAGATTTTTGTGAGGTAAGTGATTTGTGAAAGGTATAGGTTAATGTTAGTCAGGGCCATTCTTTTGTACGGATTATTGGAAGTCAGATTGCGTTGCGCTAAAAATATTGTGTGTCAGGTTAAGCACAGTCGTGTATAAATGTTCTAAGGGGACGTTTCAACATGTCTGTACCCCCTATTACTCACAGCTTCTTGCATTAAAAATAAGGGTACGAGAATGAGAGAAGCAATAACAACACATTAAAGAGTGTCTGCCCCGATAGCTGAGTAGCCGGCACGGTAGCTCAGCGTGTTCGGTCAAAGGGTTTAGTTACCCTCTGTAATAAAAACACTGAGTGACCGGATTAACGAACAACCTGAACGGGTGTCATCGGATGTCCACCACGAACAAGTTCAATGAACAATATACACTCCTGGAAATTGAAATAAGAACACCGTGAATTCATTGTCCCAGGAAGGGGAAACTTTATTGACACATTCCTGGGGTCAGATACATCACATGATCACACTGACAGAACCACAGGCACATAGACACAGGCAACAGAGCATGCACAATGTCGGCACTAGTACAGTGTATATCCACCTTTTGCAGCAATGCAGGCTGCTATTCTCCCATGGAGACGATCGTAGAGATGCTGGATGTAGTCCTGTGGAACGGCTTGCCATGCTATTTCCACCTGGCGCCTCAGTTGCACCAGCGTTCGTGCTGGACGTGCAGACCGCGTGAGACGACGCTTCATCCAGTCCCAAACATGCTCAATGGGGGACAGATCCGGAGATCTTGCTGGCCAGGGTAGTTGACTTACACCTTCTAGAGCACGTTGGGTGGCACGGGATACATGCGGACGTGCATTGTCCTGTTGGAACAGCAAGTTCCCTTGCCGGTCTAGGAATGGTAGAACGATGGGTTCGATGACGGTTTGGATGTACCGTGCACTATTCAGTGTCCCCTCGACGATCACCAGTGGTGTACGGCCAGTGTAGGAGATCGCTCCCCACACCATGATGCCGGGTGTTGGCCCTGTGTGCCTCGGTCGTGTGCAGTCCTGATTGTGGCGCTCACCTGCACGGCGCCAAACACGCATACGACCATCATTGGCACCAAGGCAGAAGCGACTCTCATCGCTGAAGACGACACGTCTCCATTCGTCCCTCCATTCACGCCTGTCGCGACACCACTGGAGGCGGGCTGCACGATGTTGGGGCGTGAGCGGAAGACGGCCTAACGGTGTGCGGGACCGTAGCCCAGCTTCATGGAGACGGTTGCGAATGGTCCTCGCCGATACCCCAGGAGCAACAGTGTCCCTAATTTGCTGGGAAGTGGCGGTGCGGTCCCCTACGGCACTACGTAGGATCCTACGGTCTTGGCGTGCATCCGTGCGTCGCTGCGGTCCGGTCCCAGGTCGACGGGCACGTGCACCTTCCGCCGACCACTGGCGACAACATCCATGTACTGTGGACACCTCACGCCCCACGTGTTGAGCAATTCGGCGGTACGTCCACCCGGCCTCCCGCATGCCCACTATACGCCCTCGCTCAAAGTCCGTCAACTGCACATACGGTTCACGTCCACGCTGTCGCGGCATGCTACCAGTGTTAAAGACTGCGATGGAGCTCCGTATGCCACGGCAAACTGGCTGACACTGACGGCGGCGGTGCACAAATGCTGCGCAGCTAGCGCCATTCGACGGCCAACACCGCGGTTCCTGGTGTGTCCGCTGTGCCGTGCGTGTGATCATTGCTTGTACAGCCCTCTCGCAGTGTCCGGAGCAAGTATGGTGGGTCTGACACACCGGTGTCAATGTGTTCTTTTTTCCATTTCCAGGAGTGTAGAACAAAATATGATCAACAAAGAAAAAAAAGTGGTCAGCGTGACGGATTGCTGTCCTACGGGCCTGGGTTCGATTCCCAGGTCGGGGATTTTCTCCGCTCAGGGACGGGGTGTTGTGCTGTCTTCATCATCATTTCGCCCCCATCCGGCGCGCAGGTCGCCCAATGTGGCGTCGAATGTAATAAGACCTGCACTAAGGCGGCCGGACCTGCCCCGCAAGGAGCCTCCCGGCCAATGATGCCAAACACTCACTTCCATTTCCAATAAAGAGTACGAGCTTACTTAGACTTCTCGCGTCCAGATGGGGCTGTGAAGACTTCAACTAAGTATCTGTAATACACCAGTGTAGACCTGTGTATTTCATCTCTTCCCACGTTTCTGGGAGAATGTACCCTTTACCAATATTATCTGACATGGTCCAACCTGAAGACAAATGATGTGTTATGTTAAACCAGCGGATTTTGAAAAACCCTTAATAGCAATACTGAAAAAAAAAATATTTGATGAAATGAAACAGGAATTTTGACATCGGCTGCAATCGGGCATTGAAATGAATTCAATGGCGACCAAGTGAAAATTGGTGCTGGACTGAGACTTGAACCTGTATCTCACACTTTATGCAAGCAATGAGTATGGTGGAATACGGGACACTACGTAAGTAGCATGTGACAATTTGGTAATTTGGGTTGTACGGGAAGCGTTCTTACACATCTGAAGCGGTAAACCCGAGTTTGTTTCAGAAGTAACGGTCAATATTCAGGGGTATGACAAGAACGATCATTCGAAACAAAAGGTCAAGAAAACATGGGCTCTAAAAGGCATACCTTAAGAGCTATGAACAATTTTTGATCTTCACTATTTTCCAACAAATGTCATTGCTTTCCATATTTTAGGAAGTGGTAGTATGGACCAAAACAAGAAAAAAAATCCAATAGACATGTGCTCTAAAATGTATACCTTAAGAGCTAAGAGTACTTGTTCATCTTCGCTACTTTGAAACACAACTCTTCTAGTGAAGAAGTGCTCATAACGTTTAAGGTATGCATTTTAGAGCACATGTCTATTGGATTTTTTTCTTGTTTTGGTCCATACTACCACTTTCCAAAACATGAAAAGCAAACAGCTTGCAGTATAAGAGATTTGTTTAACAGTATCGAAGATCACGAATTGCTCACAGTTCTTAAGGAATGAGAGTCCATGTTTACTTGACTTTTGTTTCGAATGATCATTCCTGTTATATCCCTCAATATTGATCATACCTTCTGAAACACCCTGTATATAAAAATAGTTTTATTTGATTACTAGTTCTGGCTCATCTACAAGCCATATAAAAGTTTATGTTTATTGCTGAATTGTCATTGCGACGAACTGGAGCTCGACAATGGAGTGTGCAAACTGGCTACCACACTTAACGTACTCAGCACAGAACGTTATACAAGCTAATGTACGCCTTCTACAACATTAAACCAACAAGATGCCAGTTACAATAACTGAAACTCACTATGATCTCAACACTGTCATAAATACAAGAAAGGGAAGTTCTCGTTAATCAAATGGTTCAAATGGCTCTGGGCACTATGGGACTTAACATATGAGGTCATCAGTGCCCTAGACTTAGAACTACTTAAACCTAACTAACCTAAGGACATCACACACATCCAAGGCCGAGGCAGTATTCGAACCTGCGACCGTAGCAGCAGCGCAGTTCCGGACTGAAGCGCCTAGAACTGCTCGGCCACAACGGCCGGCTTTTCGTTAATCATCGGTGACACAAATGAAGTAATTTTCTTACAGCACCACACGTTAAATGTTCCAACTAGGGGTGCCTATTCTACAATGGGACGGCGCCACAGTGAGGGCTCAGTATTCAGCTATGCAAAAGAGAACGTCATACATATTATTATTTGCGGTCGCCCGACCACAGTATTTGTATGAAGGATTTAAAACCAGTCAAGTTTGTATCACAATTACATAATTTCCAATTAACTGGTTTCACATAAGTGAATATGTGTTCACATGTTTATGTGAGAAATTATTGCTTACTTGGAGCTCAAAGAAATATATATGACCTCAAAATGAGTTCATCTGCCTGATTGTTGTTGTTGTGTTCTTCAGTTCAAAGACTGGTTTGGTGCAACTCACCATCCTACTCTTTCCTGTGCAAGCCTCTTCATCTCTAAGTAACTACCGCAGCCTATATTCTTCTAAATGCGCTTACTTTATTCATCTCTTGGTTTCCTCTACGATTTTTACCCTCCGCGCTCCCCTCCAGTACTAAATTGGTGATCCCTTGATGCCTCAGAAAGTGTCCCTTCTTCTAGTCAAGTTCTGCCACAAATTCCTCTTCTTCGCAGTTCTATTCAGTACCTCCTGATTAGTTACGTGGTCTATCCATCTAATCTTTAGCATTCTTCTGTAGCACCATATCTCAGAAGCGTCTATTCTCTTCCTGTCGCAACTGTTTATCGCCCATGTTTCACTTCCATACATGGCTGCACACCAAACAAATACTTTTAGAAAAGGCTTCCTGACTCTTAAATCTATACACGATGTTAAGAAATGTTTATCTTCTTCTGAAACGCTTTTCTTGCCATCGCCATTCTACATTTTATATCCTCTCTCCTTCGACCATCATCAGTTATTTTGCTGCCCAAATAGCAGAACTCATCTACTACATTAAGTGCCTCATTTCCTAATCTAATTCCATCCGCATCACATGATTTAATTCGACTACATTCCATTATCTTTGTTTTGCTTTTGTTGACGTTCACCTTATATCCTCCTTTCAAGACACTGTCCATTCTGTTCAACGGCTCATCCAAGTCCTGTGTTATCTCTCACAGAAGTACAAAGTCATCAGCAAACCACGCGGTTTACATTTCTTCTCCCTGGATTTTAATTCCTACAGCAAATTTTTCTTTTGTTTCCTTGACTGCCTGCACAATACACAGATTGAGGGATAGGCTACTACCCTGTGTCACTCTCTTCTCAACCATTGCTTCCCTTTCCTGCCCCTCGACTCTTATAACTGCCATCTGATTTCCATACACATTGTAAACAGCCTTTTGCTCACTGTATTTTACTCCTGTCGCCTTTCGAATTTAGAAGAGAGTATTCCAGTCAACATTGTCAAAAGCTTTCTCTAAGTCTACGAATGGTATAAACGTTGGTTTGTCTTTCCTTAACTTATAATCTAAGATACGTCGTACAGTCGGTATTGCCTCGGGCGTTCCTACATTTCTCGAGAGTCCAAACTGAGCTCCCGTAGGTCGGCTTCTACCAGTTTTACCATTCATCTATAAAGAATTCACGTTAATATTTTGCAACAGTGACTTATTAAATTGATCGTTCGGTAATTTTCACACTAGTTAGCAACTGCTTTCTTTGGAATTGGTATTATTATATTCTTCGTGAAGTCTGAGGGTATTTCACCTGTCTCATACATCTTGCTCACCAGATGGAAGAGTTCTGTCATGGCTGGCTCTCCCAACGCTATCAGTAGTTCTACCAGGATATTGTCTATTCCCGGAGCCTTGTTTCTACTTAGATTTTCAGCGCTCTGCCAAATTCTTCACGCAGTATGATATCTCACATCTGACTTATTCTACGTCCTCTTCCATTTCCATAATACTGCCCTCAACTACATGTCCCTTGTATAGACCCTCTATATACCCCTTTCTGCTTTCCCTTCTGTGTTTAGGACTGGTTTTCCATCTGAGCTCTTGATATTCATGCAGATGGTTCTCTTTTCTTCAAAGGTCTCTTTAACTTTCCTGTAGGCAACATCTATCTTACCTCTGGTGATATATGGTTCGACATTTTTACATTTGGTCACTAGCCATTCCTGTGCAGCCGCTTTGCACTAACTGCTGGTCTCATTTTTGAGTCGTTTGTATTCCCTTTTGCCTGCTTCATTTACTGCATTGTTCTATTTTCTCCTTTCGTCAATTAAATTAAATATCTTTTGCGTTATCCAACGATTTGTATGACAGGAAAAGTTAACGTAATATTGGTAAACTGCAGGAGTATCCAGGGCAAGGTTCCTGAATTAGTATCTCTTATTGAAGGAAATAGTGCGCATATAGTATTAGGAACGGAAAGTTGGTTAAAACCGGAAGTGAACAGTAACGAAATCCTAGACACAGAATGGAATATATACCGCAAGGATAGGATAAACGCCAATGGTGGAGGAGTATTTATAGCAGTAAAGAATTCAATAATATCCAGTGAAGTTATTAGCGAATGCGAATGTGAAATAATCTGGGTTAAGCTAAGTATCAAAGGTGGGTCAGATATGATAGTCGGATGCTTCTATAGACCACCTGCATCAGCAACCGTAGTAGTTGAGCGCCTCAGAGAGAACCTGCAGAACGTCGTGAAGAAGTTTCGTGATCATACTATTGTAATAGGGGGAGACTTCAATCTACCAGGTATATAATGGGATAGTCACACAATCAGAACTGGAGCCAGGGACAGAGACTCTTGTGACATTATCCTAACTGCCTTGTCCGAGAATTACTTCGAGCAGATAGTTAGAGAACCAACTCGTGAAGCTAACGTTTTAGACCTCATAGCAACAAATAGACCGGAACTTTTCGACTCCGTGAATGTAGAAGAGGGTATCAGTGATCATAAGTCAGTGGTTGCATCAATGACTACAAGTGTAATAAGAAATGCCAAGAAAGGAAGGAAAATATATTTGCTTAACAAGAGTGATAGGGCACAAATCGCAGAATATCTGAGTGACCACCATCAAACGTTCATTTCTGAGGAAGAGTATGTGGAACAAAAATGGAAAAAATTCAGAAACATCGTCCAGTACGCCTTAGATAAGTTCGTACCGACTAAGGTCCAAAGCGAGGGGAAAGATCCACCGCGGTATAACAATCATGTACGAAAGGTACTACGGAAACAAAGAAAGCTTCATCATAGGTTTAAGAGTAGTCGAATCATAGCTGATAAGGAAAAGCTGAACGAAGCGAAAAAGAGCGTAAAGAGAGCAATGAGAGAAGCATTCAACGAATTCGAACATAAAACATTGGCAAACAATCTAAACAAGAACCCTAAAAAGTTTTGGTCATATGTAAAATCGGTAAGCGGATCTAAATCCCCTATTCAGTCACTCGTTGACCACGATGGCACCGAAACAGAGGACGACCGAAGAAAGGCAGAAATACTGAATTCAGTGTTCCGAAACTGTTTCACTGCGGAAAATCGTAACACGGTCCCTGACTTCAGCCGTCGCACGGACGCCAAAATGGAAAATATTGAAATAAACGATATCGGAATTGAAAAACAACTGCTATCACTTAGTAGCGGAAAAGCATCCGGACCAGACGAGATACCCTTAAGATTCTACAGTGATTATGCTAAAGAACTTGCCCCCTTTCTATCAGCAATTTATCGTAGATCGCTGGAAGAACGTAAAGTACCTAGCGACTGGAAGAAAGCGCAGGTCGTTCCCATTTTCAAGAAGGGTCATAAATCAGATGCGAATAATTATAGGCCTATTTCGCTTACGTTAATCTGTTGTAGAATAATGGAACATGTTTTGTATTCTCGTATTATGACGTTCTTAGATAATACAAATCTCCTTCATCATAACCAACATGGATTCCGCAAACAGAGATCATGTGAAACTCAGCTCGCCCTATTTGCCCAAGAAATTCACAGTGCCGTAGACACTGGCGAGCAGATTGATGCCGTATTCCTGGACTTCAGGAAGGCATTTGATACGGTTCCGCACTTACGTTTAGTGAAAAAAATACGAGCTTACGGAATATCGGACCAGGTTTGTGATTGGATTCAGGATTTCCTAGAAGAAAGAACACAACATGTCATTCTTAACGGTTCAAAATCTGCAGATGTAGAGGTAATTTCTGGAGTACCGCAAGGAAGCGTGATAGGACCTTTATTGTTTACAATATACATAAATGACTTAGTTGACAACATCGGTAGCTCCGTGAGGCTATTTGCAGATGACACGGTTGTCTACAAGAAAGTAGCAACATCAGAAGACTCGTACGTACTCCAGGAAGACCTGCAGAGGATTAATGCATGGTGCGACAGCTGGCAGCTTTCCCTAAACGTAGATAAATGTAATATAATGCGCATACATAGGGGCAGAAATCCATTCCAGTACGATTATGCCATAGGTGGTAAATCATTGGAAGCGGTAACGACCGTAAAATACTTAGGAGTTACTATCCGGAGCGATCTGAAGTGGAATGATCACATAAAACAAATAGTGGGAAAAGCAGGCGCCAGGTTGAGATTCATAGGAAGAATTCTAAGAAAATGTGACTCATCGACGAAAGAAGTAGCTTACAAAACGCTTGTTCGTCCGATTCTTGAGTATTGCTCATCAGTATGGGACCCTTACCAGGTTGGATTAATAGAAGAGATAGACATGATCCAGCGAAAAGCAGCGCGATTCGTCATGGGGACATTTAGTCAGCGCGAGAGCGTTACGGAGATGCTGAACAAGCTCCAGTGGCGGACACTTCAAGAAAGGCGTTACGCAATACGGAGAGGTTTATTATCGAAATTACGAGAAAGCACATTCCGGGAAGAGATGGGCAACATATTACTACCGCCCACATATATCTCGCGTAATGATCACAACGAAAAGATCCGAGAAATTAGAGCAAATACGGAGACTTACAAGCAGTCGTTCTTCCCACGCACAATTCGTGAATGGAACAGGGAAGGGGGGATCAGATAGTGGTACAATAAGTACCCTCCGCCACACACCGTAAGGTGGCTCGCGGAGTATAGATGTAGATGTAGATGTAGATGTAGCCCTGGATTTTTTACGTACTTGATCCTCTCTGCCTTCTGATTTAATCTCTCAAACTGCCCATTTTTATTATGCTCTGTTCCTTTCCCCTGTTCTTGTCAATCGTTTTCTAATGATCCCTCCTGGTTGTTTCAGTTTATCCAGGTCCCATCTGCTTAAATTCCTACTTTTTTGCACTTTTTTCAGTTTTAATCTACAGTCCATAACCAATAAATTATCGTCGTCAGAGTCCACATCTGCCCCTGGAAATGTTTTACAATTTAAAACCTGATACCTAAATCTCTGTCTAACCATTATATAATCAATCTGAAACATTCCGAAGTCTCTAGGTCTCTTCCATCTATACAGCCTTCTTTTATTATTCTTAAATCAAATGTTAGCTACGATTAAATTATGCTCTGTGCAAAATTCTACCAGGCGGCTTCCTCTTTCATTCCTTTCCCCCAGTCTATATTCACATACGACGTTTCATTCTCTTCCTTTTCATACTATCTAATCCCAGTCTCCCATGGGTACTAAATTTTCGTCTCCCTTAACTATTTGAATAATTTCTTTCATCTCATACATTTCTTCAATCTCTTCACCAGCTTCGGATCTAGTTGGCATATAAACGCGTACTACTGTAGTTGGTGTGGTGCTCGTGTCTTATCTTGGCTACAATAATGCGTTCACTATGCTGTTCGTAGTAGCTTATCCGTGTTCCTATTTTATTTATTTATTATTAAATCTATTCCTGCATTACCCTACTTCGTTTTGTATTTATACCCCTGTATTCACCTGACCAGAAGTCCTGTGCCTCCTGCCACTGGACTTCACTAATTCGCACGATATCTAACTTTATCCTATCCATTTCCCTTTTTAAATTTTCTAACCTACCTGCCCGATTAAGGCATCTGACATTTCACGCTCCGATCCTCAGAAAGCTGGTTTTATTTCTCCTGATAACGGCGTATTCCTGAGTAGTCCCCGCCCAGAGATCCGAATGGGGAGTACTTTACCTCCGAAATACACTCCTGGAAATTGAAATAAGAACACCGTGAATTCATTGTCCCAGGAAGGGGAAACTTTATTGACACATTCCTGGGGTCAGATACATCACATGATCACACTGACAGAACCACAGGCACATAAGACACAGGCAACAGAGCATGCACAATGTCGGCACTAGTACAGTGTATATCCACCTTTCGCAGCAATGCAGGCTGCTATTCTCCCATGGAGACGATCGTAGAGATGCTGGATGTAGTCCTGTGGAACGGCTTGCCATGCCATTTCCACCTGGCGCCTCAGTTGGACCAGCGTTCGTGCTGGACGTGCAGACCGCGTGAGACGACGCTTCATCCAGTCCCAAACATGCTCAATGGGGGACAGATCCGGAGATCTTGCTGGCCAGGGTAGTTGACATACACCTTATAGAGCACGTTGGGTGGCACGGGATACATGCGGACGTGCATTGTCCTGTTGGAACAGCACGTTCCCTTGCCGGTCTAGGAATGATAGAACGATGGGTTCGATGACGGTTTGGATGTACCGTGCACTATTCAGTGTCCCCTCGACGATCACCAGTGGTGTACGGCCAGTGTAGGAGATCGCTCCCCACACCATGATGCCGGGTGTTGGCCATGTGTGCCTCGGTCGTATGCAGTCCTGATTGTGGCGCTCACCTGCACGGCGCCAAACACGCATACGACCATCATTGGCACCAAGGCAGAAGCGACTCTCATCGCTGAAGACGTCACGTCTCCATTCGTCCCTCCATTCACGCCTGTCGCGACACCACTGGAGGCGGGCTGCACGATGTTGGGGCGTGAGCGGAAGACGGCCTAACGGTGTGCGGGACCGTAGCCCAGCTTCATGGAGACGGTTGCGAATGGTCCTCGCCGATACCCCAGGAGCAACAGTGTCCCTAATTTGCTGGGAAGTGGCGGTGCGGTCCCCTACGGCACTGCGTAGGATCCTACGGTCTTGGCGTGCATCCGTGCGTCGCTGCGGTCCGGTCCCAGGTCGACGGGCACGTGCACCTTCCGCCGACCACTGGCGACAACATCGATGTACTGTGGAGACCTCACGCCCCACGTGTTGAGCAATTCGGCGGTACGTCCACCCGGCCTCCCGCATGCCCACTATACGCCCTCGCTCAAAGTCCGTCAACTGCACATACGGTTCACGTCCACGCTGTCGCGGCATGCTACCAGTGTTAAAGACTGCGATGGAGCTACGTATGCCACGGCAAACTGGCTGACACTGACGGCGGCGGTGCACAAATGCTGCGCAGCTAGCGCCATTCGACGGCCAACACCGCGGTTCCTGGTGTGTCCGCTGTGCCGTGCGTGTGATCATTGCTTGTACAGCCCTCTCGCAGTGTCCGGAGCAAGTATGGTGGGTCTGACACACCGGTATCAATGTGTTCTTTTTTCCATTTCCAGGAGTGTATTTTACCCAAGAGGACACCATCGTCATTTAACCATACAGTAGAGCTGCAGACCCTGGGGAAAAATTTCCGTCTTTCAGCTTTTCCAAGTACCAGGACAGCAAAGTCTTTTTGGTTGATGTTACAGGCCAGTTTAGTCAATCATCCAGACCGTTGCCCCTGCAACTACTGAAAAGCCTGCTGGCCCTGTTCAGGAGCCACAAGTTTGTCTGGCATCTCAACAGCTACTCCTCCGTTGTGGTTGCACCTACGGCACGGCTATCTATATCGCTGAGGCACACAAGCCTCCCTACCAATGGGAATGTCCATAGTTCATGAGGGGACGATAACAAAATCAAATCCACAGCGGAATACGCTCGTCCACGGTTTTTATTCCCTCTTGGCTCTTGCACATACAGTATACTACCCGTCTCTCCTTATAGCTTGACCCTATTTTTCTCGTAATTTCGAACGTCTTGCACCGTTTTACATTGTCGAATGCTTTTCCCAGGTCGACAAATCCTATGAACGCGTCTTGCTTCCATTATCAACTGCAAAGTCAGAATTGCCTCTCTGGTGCCTTTACATTTCCTAAAGCCAAACTAATCGTCATCTAATGCATCCTCGATTTTCTTTTCCGTTCTTCTGCATATCATTCTTTTCAGCAACTTGAATGTATGAGCTGATAAGCCGATTTTGTTACAATCCTTGCATTTGTCAGCTCTCGCAGTCTTCAGAATTGTGTGGATAATATTTTGCCGAAAGTCATATGGTATGTAGCCAGACTCATACATTCGATACACCAACGTGAATAGTCGTTCTGTTGTCACTTCGCCAAATGATTTTAGAAATTCTGATGGAATGTTATCTAACCCATTTGCCTTATTTGATCTTATAAGATCCTCTTCCATTTGCATAATTTGGACTCTAAAGGTTTGGAACATCCTGTAGAGAGAAGCGTTCGGCGCAGCAGGCTGCGCAGCCGGAGGTGTTCATTTTTAGAGTCGCACCACAAGAGTTCAAATGACATGCTGCAGTTCATGTGATGCACTGGCAAGCAGCGACGTGTAGACAGACAGCGTGGACATCCGCCAGACGGATTGCCACACCACACAATGCGTCTGTGGCGTCCCTGCCCACCGCAAGCCACACAGCCGGCGCCGAGGTCACGTCGGGGTGCGACGACACAAAACACCTCGCGGCCGGCGCGAGCCGACGAGAAGACAAAGGGGCCCCGCTCTGCCAAGTCTGTCCGGGAACGGAAATGCTGCTTCTTAATGGAGCGACTCCAAGCAGCTGATCGTCACTGCACTGCATGTGCGCTTCCTCGAAAACCGGCCAGTTAACCAAACAGTCATGTACAGTAACGCAATCAGCATATGGCAGCCAGTGTGCCTGCGATGGACACCGCTTCCGTGAGGTCGCGATTTTGAAACAGGGGGAAGAAATGAATAAGAGGAAAAAGAAACGAAAGTGGGTGGGCGAAGGGCGAGGGGAAAGAACAAATACATATATTGTCCAGTTAAATTAATGTGACCACCTGTCACCGCTGCACTACGGGCAGGAAGAGGGTCACTGAGGTTCTGGAATGTACCAAGCGGGATGTGAAGCCTTGCCAACTCCCGTGCCGTGGCCAGCAGTCTCAGATTTCTCAACTGAGAATCCATGGCCTGAATAGCCCGACCAGAGTGCTCCCACAGATTCTAGATTCGGTTGAAATCCAGGGAGTTTGGTGACTGGGGGAGTACAGAAAACTCATTCTATTGCTGTCCGCCTCGATAGCTGAGTGGTCAGTGTGACGCATTGCCGTCCTACGGGCCCGGGTTCGATTCCCGGCTGGTGTAGTGGGACGAAATTGAAGCGTCACCCATCCACCAGTGTCAGCCCAGTTTGCAGGTGAATATAAGTTTAATTTAGTTTTGTTTATGTATTTTTTGTAATATTTTTAATGGTTGTGAATTGTCTAAAGTTTTTGTATTTATTTTTTATGTTTCATGTACGGAGAGGGCGGCGCAACGAACGGAGACAGCATCTTCGTTGCCGGGACCAGAGAGAAAATTGCTGGCCACTATACGTCGCGGGTCGACAGCCAAGGAGCAACAGAAGATTCTGAAACCGAGTTGTTGCGTCGTGCTTCTAAACATTGATAATTGAGAATTTGAAATGTTTTGTACAACAATGATATCATACGAAGTTTAATCTTATTGAAAATGTTAGTTTTGTCTCGTCAAGGCTCAGGTTCACGTTTGTATGTAGGAAGATGATAAACTAGTGGATGCTACTAAAGTTGAAATACGTGTTCTGAGGATTTATTTATGAAGAATTATGTGAATGGATTAATAATATATTTGACAAGATTATTGAATTTTGACAGCGTTCATCGCAACTTTGAATCTCAAAAGTTTATTCAATGTGTGATTCTGGTTCAAAAAATGGTTCAAATGGCTCTGAGCACTATGGGACTCAACTGCTGAGGTCATTAGTCCCCTAGAACTTAGAACTAGTTAAACCTAACTAACCTAAGGACATCACAAATATCCATGCCCGAGGCAGGATTCGAACCTGCGACCGTAGCGGTCTTGCGGTTCCAGACTGCAGTGCCTTTAACCGCACGGCCACTTTTTTTTTTTTTTAATCTAATGTTGTTCGCTTTTGTTCGTTGTATATGCTCGGAGCGGACGTCGTAAGACATCCGATGAAGTTCGTTGCTGATCGATTAACTCAGTTTTTTTATTACAGAGAGTACGTAACCCTCTGACCGAACACGCTGAGCTACCGTGCCGGCTATCACTTCGGCCGGCTGTGATTCTAATATCGATTAAATCAAGATAACGTGTGTCAATACAATTTCTGAGGAGAAACAAACGAAATCTAAATTGAAAAAGTTCACTCAAACCAATTGGCCCGAGTGACGTAATTCTGCGCATAAGACTCAAATGATGTTTTACAGTTTAAGAACCATTCTCAGACAATTTAAAAAGAATACAAATAATTTTGAAGTGGGTTGTAACTGACGTAGGTGACGAAGTCTACACATGGTCATATGTCGAAAGAAAACCATTTATAAAGAACTTACGTCGTTACACTACACTGGGTCGGGGATTTTCTCTGATCAGGGACTGGGTGTTGTGTTGTCTTCATTGTCATTTCATCCCCATCCGGCGCGCAGGTCGCCAAATGTGGCGTCGAATGTACTACGACCTGCACCAAGGCGGCCGGACCTGCCCTGCAAGGGGCCGGCGTTGGGGCAGTTGTGATGAGAGACAGTTGTGAGGAGGGACAGTTGTGAGGAGACCCGGCCGAACAGGTAGCGGGCGGTCCACAGGGGCACCAAACAGGTTGCGCGCCGCAGTTCAGTACTGCTGTGGATTTAGCGGACTATACCAGTTTCTATACTTTCAGTAATCGTTAAGTATGAGGTTGAGCGAAAATTATGCCCTATGTAAGATTAATCAGAACAAAAATTCCAATGAAAAAGGTCTTACGCATAACTGTGCTGCAACTAATGGTTGACAAGATATCGTGGGGGCAAAATCAGCTCCGATTTCTAATCTGACTAAGGCCACTCTTCCTTGCCCAAAAAAATTCTGAAATAATGTAGCCTGGCTGCACTGGAGGAGTGTGAATGTCCCTCGCCAGTTGCTCGGGCCGGCTCAAGCCGAGCGCTCAGTCACACCAAGCGGCAGCAGGTAGTGGCGCAGCATTTTTGACACACCCTGTGCCGGTCCCTCAGTATCCCGGATTTCTCACAAGTGTCGCCACATTCGGGTTTCTCACAAGTGTCTCTTCTCACAAGTGTCCACAACTCCAAGGGGCCTCCCGGCCAATGACGCCAAACGCTCATTTCCATTCAAATGCTCTTCGAACCACGCGTGTACATTGAGATCTGTGTGACACATTGCATTGTCCTGCTGCTACGCGCCATCGCGAACAGGAAAAACAAACTGTTTGTAGGGGTGTACATGGACCCACAAGGAAAGTTACATACCTGTGTTGACCCGTGTGTGTTACAGAAAGACGAGAACACCCAGGAAATGCCACGGAAACATTTCCCAGACCACAACACTCCTTCCTGATTGCAGGCTTTCAGAAGTTTCACGCCGTACACGCCGGCGGCCATCAATCCGATGGAGCAAAAAACGTGATTCATCGGAAAACGCCACCTGTCGCTACTCAGTGAAAAGTCCAGTAGCGGTGTTGGATTGCAAATTCCAGCTTCGTCGCTGATGAACAACAGTCAGCATGGGTGCATAACCCAGCAACGTTCAAAATGGTTCAAATGGCTCTGAGCACTATGGGACTTAACTGCTGAGGTCATCAGTCCCCTAGAACTTAGAACTACTGAAACCTACTAACCTAAGGACATCACACACATCCATGCCCGAGGCAGGATTCGAACCTGCGACCGTAGAAACTGTAGCGCCTAGAACCGCTCGGCCACTCCGGCCGGCTAACCCAGCAACGCAACACGTTGAGGAGACACTGTCGATAGCCCCTGATTCATCTGAGTGGTCAGCACATCTATTGGTCTGTACACATATCCACATACGTCATTTACTCAAGTCATCTATGGATCCTGGAGCACCAAAGTTGTCTTGGTGCCGGGTCTGGATAGCGCCATTTTGCCTGGCAAGGTATACTTTAACCATGGCAATGCTTCCACCCATACCCCAAAAGCCAATGATCATCTCCTTTCCGACATCAGATTAATCGCTCTGTTTCTGCATTATAGCAACGACTGCCTGTTCTCCGTGTCTCATCGCCCCCTAACGAAGCGCTTTATGTACCCTCCACTGCTAGTGCTGCCACCTGTCGTCTGTGAGTAGTTACTGGACGTTGACTAGAGATGGGTCGTTCGCGAACTAACGGCTCCAAAGGAACGGTTCATCAAGATGAACGGAACGAGCGAGGAACGAATTCTAAGGAACAGTCTTTCATAGTTCACTTCGGTCGCGGCTTTCTACTTATAGTTCCCGGGAACGGGAAACGCTCGGTCTCGTTCTCGCAACGGCACGTCGGCCGGTCTCGTTTCAGCCTCGATCCCGTTCCCGTCTGTCTCGTTCTCGCTCGGCCGGACTCGTCCTTCTTCGCGTGGCCACTCGTCGCAGTTCCACTGCCGACTGCTCATAGTTCAGTATCGAGTTGTTCGTTTGGTTCGCTGCGCACGCCCAATCTAGATCTGTTTCAAACCGTTTTTGAACTCTGAACTTCTGGTTCTAGTCCTATTCTATCCAGCGTCCCTGACTGGTAATTAAAATGTATTTTATAATAACGTAAATTACATAAAAATTACGTGGTATTTAATACATACATGTTTTCAGGAAACAAAACGCCATATCAGTTTACTTCACTATTTCGATAAACAGCAGAAGAAATATTAGTAAAACGGCAAGATTTTTTTGTTATCAGACATGCAAAGGAAGTCGGCACGGCACATACGAGTGACCATTTTCCGTCTTTTTTTGATCCAAGGTAAAAGAGCATGTTCATTGTCATGGAAGGCAGACCGACTTACAACCGAATGAAGACCGCTCTCCACAATCGAGTATCAGGTGTTACATTTTGTAAAGAGAATATGATAACTTCTACAATATTATTTCAGTGATACAGGGTGGCGCACGAAAAATCGGCCCCACGTACTAGACTGCTCATTGTCGCCCACCGATCGTCATCTGTTATTTTGAAGTTGTTGTTTGCATTAGTTTATTTGCTGTTTCTTCACTGCCTAATTGTTACATGTTTATCTATTCTGCTCATAGCGGTCAACAAATCGTGCGTAATTGGCGAGCAGTCTGTACTCGGGGCCGGTTTTCTCGTGCGCCACCTTACATTATTTCACAGCGATCAGCCACATAACGCTACAGTTGGCTAAACGAGAGGTTTTGCAGAATCGCGATAATTACGAGTGAGTGATAATTTTGTTATGAATAAAAACTCTGTACTCCAGGAGGGAGGCAAGTGGCCCCTCTTGCCGCCTTCCATCTTCAGTCCCTATGTTACTAATTTTCAATTTTTCATAAGAACCATATACCAAGCACAAATGAGCGGTGACGAATAAAAATTAACGGTTCCCAAAAAAGAGCGAACACCAATGAACTAGTTCTCAAGGATGAACGAGTTTGCCCATCTCTAACGCCGACGTCGAACATAGGTGGTGGTCACATTAAAGTGATGGAGCGCGTGTAGGGTGACTCTTCTATGAGTCGTCAACTGCATTTTTTCTGGTGGTTCGGCAGATATTTGTAATCTCGTTTATGCAATTTGTAGCTTGTGTCAGCCCAAACAAATACTGCTGATCAAGTCTTTCATGCGACGCCCAATGCCGACCGGAAGCGTCGGTTTGTTTTCCGGCTTCGCTGCTTAGTAACTGCTGCTGGAGTACTGATTTTTCTTCGTGTTTTAATGCTCCTGCTAATCCATGTCGATAACACGAATATCACACTAGACTAATTTGGGACCGCTCAATCGAATGTACATGTAAAATTCCGCTTTAATTTTGCTCGTAATGAGAAACAAACCGATGTTTTTTGTCGGAACTGGGTTGCCACGTGACAGAAATTGTTCAAATGGCTCTGAGCACTATGCGACTAACCTTCTGAGGTCATCAGTCGCCGAGAGCTTAGAACTAATTAAACCTAACTAACCTAAGGACATCACACACATCCATGCCCGAGGCAGGATTCGAACCTGCGACCGTAGCGGTCGCTCGGCTCCAGACTGTAGCGCCTAGAACCGCACGGCCACTCCGTCCGACGCCATGTGAAAGACGATAAGCAGTATTTATTTGGGCTGACTCTAGCTACACACTGCAAAAATGAAATTGCAAATATCTGCCGAAAACCATGGAAAATGCGCCTGACAATTCTTAGGAGGTGTGTGTGTGTGTGTGTGTGTGCGTGCGTGTGTGTGTGTGTGTGTGTGTGTGTGTGTGTGTGTGTGTGTACCCGCAAAGAAAAAGGAGCTAGTAAAAAAATTAAATGTATTTTTTTCACAAAGAAGATTTACCAAAATGATAAACTCGGAAATTTTAATTTCACTGCATATACAGACAATATGAATGATCTTGTCTGTTGTTGTGGACACTGAATGAGTAATCTTATCTGGAACTGCTTTTTCGGGTTTGATTATTTGTAAGCACAATACTAGTAAAACTGTTGAGAGACCTTTTGTGTTGTGTTTCAGTTTGTTCATTAATAAGTGTCAAGGGCTTCCATGCCCGGGGACAACAGCGTGCAGTCAGCCCACATCCCATCTCCCCCCCCCCCCCCCCAGCTCACAGGAAATAGAAAAGGTATAATGTAGTCACGCGTTTTTCTTCCAAAAAAGTCAGTGTTAGTCAGGTTTTTAACAAGGACGGAACTGGAACTTTTTTATGGCTACTTGGAAGTCGCCATTCAAAAAGACCCTTTCTTTGTATGATGAAATATTTGCAATCTACAGTAAAAGTCTAGGGGCGTGCGTTTATTGTGAATGAGATGAATGAACTCAGTATGCTACATTGTGAGTGTATAAAGTCGATTCATAAATTTTTAAATGATATTTTAAACGAAACTTGAGTGCTGTATACTGGCAGAAAAGTATCACACAGCGACTGTAATTAAAATGTTTGGATAGTAGAGTGCACTGGAGACTGTCATGATCGACATAGGAAAGAATTAAAGGCACTTTTAAATGAAAAGACTACACCAATTAAGATAACTTTTATTAACCGCAAATGAAGAAGTTTAAATTGAAAAAATAGTTTACATATTATTTTTTTAAAAAAGCCCGTTATTATATTCTTTACTTTAATTCGCTTGTCATAAGTACTATAGCACCATCAGTATACAGTTTATAATAATGCAGGATAAATTTTATCTAGAAATTTCTAGGTTTCTAGATTATCCTCAGATCTAGAATTTCTTCAGTAATTACCTTTTTGATAATCAGATGCTTTGAATACAGGCTCAACGAATATAAATTCTTAAATCGATTTTATGCAACAACAGCAGTTCGCTAGCAACAGCGCTGGCTTGTTAAAACTGCAAAAGCAAAGAAGATACACCTAGCGATATTGGTGCAAGAACAATCACTTATGCTTCTCGTAATAACAAAAAACGATCGAGGTATTAATAAAGAAATTTTACTAAATCTGTTGCGTCACGAAATATTATTAGTGATTATCCAGCTACTATTCTCATATTATTCATAAAGCTGTCAGTGTAAAAGACTATCACATTATGGGTAAGGTGTTGCTGCTCAAAGCTGCGTTCGTTATCTGTTTAAATTCACCACTGAGCTAGCTGTCTCGGCAAGTTGGATCGGGCTGCGCGGTTTTATAGAGGGGTGGAATCCAGCAGCCTGTCTGTCCACTGCGACGCGTGGTTCTCTCATTATGACTTCAAAGGTCTGATCTTGAGTTTACATTATATATTCTTATCTATGTGACAGCAAAATTTTATTAAACGATCAACACGCATTACCACAGTTCAGATATCACACTAAAATGTCAAAACATGTGAAGTGTCAGTTGAGAATTTCGTTTATCCTTTTGAGACGCTACGAGATCTGAACTCTATGACCTACGCTATGTGATCAAAAGATCCGGCCATCCCCAAAAACATACTGCCAGGTACTCCATATCAGCGATCTCAGTATTCAAATGGTTCAAATGGATCTAAGCACTATGGGACTTAACATCTGAGATCATCAGTCCCCTAGACTTAGAACCACTAAAACCTAACTAACCTAAGGACATCGCACACATCCATGCCCGAGGCAGGAGTCGAACCTGCGACTGTAGCAGCAGCACGGTTCCGGACTGAAGCGCCTAGAACCGCTCGGTTACAAACGCCGGCGATCTCAGTAGTCATTAGACATCGTGAGAGAGCAGGATGGGGTGCTCCGCGGAACTCACGGACTTCGAACGTGATCAGGTGATTGCGTGTCACTTGTGTCATACGTCTGTACGCGAGATTTATACATTCCTAAACATCCCTAGGTCCACTGTTTCCAGTGTGATAGTGAAGTGGAAACGTGAAGGGACACCTACAGCACAAAAGCGTACAGGCCGACCTCGTCTGTTGACTGACAAGAGACCGCCGACAGTTGAAGAGGGTCGTAATGTGCAATAGGAGGACATCTATCCAGACAATCACAGAGGTATTCCAAACTGCATCAGAATCCACTGCAGGTACGAGGTGCATTCAAGTTCTAAGGCCTCCGATTTTTTTTCTCCGGACTGGAAAGAGATAGAAACATGCGCATTGTTTTAAAATGAGGCCGTGTTCATTGTCAATACGTCCCAGAGATGGCAGCACCGTACGGCAGATGGAATTTTACCGCCAGCGGCGAGAATGAGAACTGTTTTAAATACTTAAAATGCGAAGTTTTCCTTACTTGAACAGTGTGCAATCATTCGTGTTCTGAATTTGCGTGGTGTGAAACCAATTGAAATTCATCGACAATTGAAGGAGACATGTGGTGATGGAGTTATGGATGTGTCGAAATTGCGTTCGTGGGTGCGACAGTTTAATGAAGGCAGAACATCGTGTGATAACAAACCGAAACAAACTCGGGCTCGCACAAGCCGGTCTGACGACATGATCTAGAAAGTGGAGAGAATTGTTTTGGGGGATCGCCGAATGACTGTTGAACAGATCGCCTCCAGAGTTGGCATTTCTGTGGGTTCTGTGCACACAATCCTGCATGACGACCTGAAAATGCGAAAAGTGTCATCCACGCGGGTGCCACGAATGCTGACGGACGACCACATGGCTGCCCGTGTGGCATGTTGCCAAGCAATGTTGACGCGCAATGACAGCATGAATGGGACTTTCTTTTCGTCGGTTGTCACAATGGATGAGACGTGGATGCCATTTTTCAATCCAGAAACAAAGCGCCAGTCAGCTCAATGGAAGCACACAGATTCACTGCCACCAAAAAAATTTCGGGTAACCGCCAGTGCTGAAAAAATGATGGTGTCCATGTTCTGGGACAGCGAGGGCGTAATCCTTACCCATTGCGTTCCAAAGGGCACTACGGTAACAGGTGCATCCTACGAAAATGTTTTGAAGAACAAATTCCTTGCTGCACTGCAACAAAAACGTCCGGGATGGGCTGCGCGTGTGCTGTTTCACCAAGACAACGCACCCGCACATCGAGCTAACGTTACGCAACAGTTTCTTCGTGATAACAACTTTGAAGTGATTCCTCATGCTCCCTATTCACCTGACCTGGCTCCTAGTGACTTTTGGCTTTTTCCAACAATGAAAGACACTCTCCGTGGCCGCACATTCACCAGCCGTGCTGCTATTGCCTCAGCGATTTTTCAGTGGTCAAAACAGATTCCTAAAGAAGCCTTCGCCGCAGCCATGGAATCATGGCGTCAGCGATGTGAAAAATGTGTACGTCTGCATGGCGATTACGTCGAGAAGTAACGCCAGTTTCATCGATTTCGGGTGAGTAGTTAATTAGAAAAAAAATCGGAGGCCTCAGAACTTGAATGACCTCGTACTATGACAATAGGCTGGAGGGGCGAAAACTTTGATTTCATGGTCGAGTGGCTGCTCATAAGCTACACATCACGCCGGTAAATGCCAAACGACGCCTCACTTGGTGTAAGGAGCGTAAACATTGGGCGATTGAACAGTGGAAAAACGTGTGGAGTAACGAATCACGATACGCAATGTGGCGATCTGATGGCAGGGTGTGGGTATGGCGAATATCCGGTGAACTTCATCTGCCAGCGTGTGTAGTGCCAACAGTAAAATTCGGAAGCGGTGGTGTTATGGTGTGGTTGTGTTTTTCATTGAGGGGGCTGGCACACCTTGTTGTTTTCCATGGTACTATTACAGTACAGGCCTACACTGATGTTTTAAGGCCGGCCGGAGTGGCCTAGCGGTTCTAGGCGCTACTGTCAGGAACCACGCGACCGCTACGGTCGCAAGTTCGAATCCTGCCTCGGGCATGGATGTGTGTCATGCCTTTAGGTCAGTTAGGTTTAGGTAGTTGCAAGTTCTAGGGGACTGATGGTTCAAATGGTTCAAATGGCTCTGAGCACTATGGGACTTAACATCTGAAGTCATCAGTCCCTTAGACTTAGAACTACTTAAACCTTACTAACCTAAGGACATCACACACATCCATGCCCGAGGAAGGATTCGAACCTGCGACCGTAGCAGCAGCGGTTCCGGGCTGAAGCGCCTAGAACCGCTTGGCCACAGAGGCGGGTTCCTATATGTCATATGTAGTATGATGATGGGCACCGTAATATGTACAAAGCAAATTACGTAATAACCAATTTGGAATTTTTCTAGCCCTTTGTTCTGCAGTGTCCTTACAGTTTCAGGACAGACATTGGTACTGATGGCTAGAATTATAAAGATACTACTGACTGTCAGTGTTTGTGTGTCTGTGGGGGCGAGGAGAGGGAGGTGGTAGAGGGTTAGATTTGGAACTGATATAGGTATTTTAAATTCATATTTGAGTGCTTGCTACAAATTCCCATCTTGTGAATTGTGCCACATCATGTAATCACGCATGCGGAAACAACAGTGCCGCTAAACTTTAAGGACATCACACACATCCATGCCCGAGGCAGGATTCGAACCTGCGACCGTAGCGGTCGCTCGGTTCCAGACTGTAGCGCCTAGAACCGCACGGCCACTCCGGCCGGCTGCCCTGCATAAGTAGGAAGTGTTGTCACTTAGCGTTTCACAGTTGCAACATGTACACGCAACGACCCGTCTACCGCAGAGACTCACATTACTTTTAGCACTCATAAAGATTTTACACTTGACAGACCCGCCGTTTAATGAACATGATCACAGTACAACGCACCGATTATGTGTTATGTGCCCGAATATCAGTCTGGCAAATGCTAATGTTGTACAACAAGATACCCTTTACCAGATTCCATTTTTTAGACTTTAACACGTACTTTTGTGTAGCCTTTCTACTTGTCTCATCTCCCATGGAGTTCAATAGTTTTTTCATCGCTAGAATATCAGGAGATCCACGAGTATTCGTACTGCAGTGCGCCAGTTACACAGTTCTTAAGCTGGAAAGTACGCTGATGAGAAGAAGGCCGCAAAGTAATTGTTTCGTCACATCGGCCAAGACAACAGGAAGAAGCGTGCAGAATAAGGAGTATGGAGCAGAAAAAGAGACGGCGATGTGTCAGCGAACGTCTATCGTTGTCAGCACGTTCTTGAGTTCTGCTACCTTGCAAGACTCCATATACCTGGCTGACGAGTCAGAGACAATGAATCTTTCATACTTAATTAACTACTAACGCAAAAAGTTGGTTCTCCATTAATCGGTGTCGAACAACAGAAAAACCTCACTAGCGCACTGGTACTTTATTACCATAGCTGCCCAGAAGGTTGAAGTGTAGGTTAATTTTAAGTGATTTATACTGAGACGAGCATAATTTGCGCGTAAATAATAGCAGTGAGAAAATACGACTACGCGTCTGTTGTGTTTGGCATTTATTTCACCTATTCAGATAAACTCTTGGCCAAGCCTCTTTATCGGCCGTTGTAAGCGATTTACTTCATTCATCTCAGGGGTACTGGGCCAGATCCTCCATTTAGAACTCTGGCATCAACTCAGCGCATGTTGTTGTTGTGGTCTTCAGTCCTGAGACTGGTTTGATGCAGCTCTCCATGCTACTCTATCCTGTGCAAGCTTCTTCATCTCCCAGTACCTACTGCAACCTACATCCTTCTGAATCTGCTTAGTGTATTCATCTCTTGGTCTCCCTCTATGATTTTTACCCTCCACGCTGCCCTCCAATGCTAAATTTGTGATCCCTTGATGCCTCAAAACATGTCCTACCAACCGATCCCTTCTTCTAGTCAAGTTGTGCCACAAACTTCTCTTCTCCCCAATCCTATTCAATACCTCCTCATTAGTTACGTGATCTACCTACCTTATCTTCAGCATTCTTCTGTAGCACCACATTTCGAAAGCTTCTATTCTCTTCTTGTCCATACTAGTTATCGTCCATGTTTCACTTCCATACATGGCTACACTCCATACAAATACTTTCAGAAACGACTTCCTGACACTTAAATCTATACTCGATGTTAACAAATTTCTCTTCTTCAGAAACGATTTCCTTGCCATTGCCAGTCTACATTTTATATCCTCTCTACTTCGACCATAATCAGTTATTTTACTTCCTTTACTACTTTAAGTGTCTCATTTCCTAATCTAATTCCCTCAGCATCACCCGACTTAATTCGACTACATTCCATTATCCTTGTTTTACTTTTGTTGATGTTCATTTTATATCCTCCTTTCAAGACACTGTCCATTCCATTCAACTGTTCTTCCAAGTCCTTTGCTGTCTCTGACAGAATTACAATGTCATCGGCGAACCTCAAAGTTTTTACTTCTTCTCCATGAATTTTAATACCTACTCCGAATTTTTCTTTTGTTTCCTTTACTGCTTGCTCAATATACAGATTGAATAACATCGGGGATAGGCTACAACCCTGTCTCACTCCTTTCCCAACCACTGCTTCCCTTTCATGCCCCTCGACTCTTATAACTGCCATCTGGTTTCTGTACAAATTGTAAATAGACTTGTAAATAGCCTTTCGCTCCCTGTATTTTACCCTTGCCACCTTTAGAATGTGGAAGAGAGTATTCCAGTCAACATTGTCAAAAGCTTTCTCTAAGTCTACAAATGCTAGAAACGTAGGTTTGCCTTTTCTTAATCTTTCTTCTAAGATAAGTCGTAAGGTTAGTATTGCCTCACGTGTTCCAACATTTCTACGGAATCCAAACTGATCTTCCCTGAGGTCTGCTTCTACCAGTTTTTCCATTCGTCTGTAAAGAATTCGCGTTAGTATTTAGCAGCTGTGACTTATTAAACTGATAGTTCGGTAATTTTCACATCTGTCAATACCTGCTTTCTTTGGGATTGGAATTATTATATTCTTCTTGAAGTCTGAGGGTATTTCACCTGTCTCATACATCTTGCTCAAAATCTGATTCCGTATGCATACGAGATGAGCGAGAAAAGTAATGATACTGATTTTTTCCTCTACAAAAGTCTCTTATTTTTGTCAAACACTAATGTTGCCTCCTTCAAAGTAGTTCCTTTTGGCAGCTACACAGCGGCGCAGTCATTCCGAGTGTCGGTAATAGCGCTGAAAGGTGTCAGCTGGTAGCGCCTTTAATATGTTGGTCACAGTCTTTTGAATGTTCTCCTGAGTCTCAAAATGACGTCCTTTTAAGACATTTTTCAATTTCGGAGAAGAAAAAAGACACAATAACTCTGATCAGGTGAATGGAGGGGCTGTGGAACAACAGGAGTACGGCTTGCGGTGATAAACTCAATGATGGATGTGACTGTACATACGGGGCGTCGTCATGATGCAGTGTCCACCTGTTTGGAAAATCCGGTCTCACTCGATCTCCCTTTTCCTGAGACTTTCAAGGACACATTTGTAAACTACTTGATTGACAGTTTGTCCTGGAGGAACAAATTTCTTACGCACGACACACCTACTGTCAAAAAAGCAAATCAGCACTGTTTTGATTTCTGAGTTGCTCATTCGAGATTTTTGCGGCCAAGGGGATGCCTCAGTGGACCACTCCTCACTTTGCTGCTTTATCTAAGGATTGTATTCAAAAATCCAGGATTCATCGCTTGTGATCACAGGACAAAAATATTCGTGGTCACTTTAAACCTCTTAAGATGATCAACGCACAGGTTTCTTCGATTGTTCTTCTGCTCAGTTGTGAGGGTCTTCTACACATCAACCTTCCGCATGTACAAAACTTCGGCCAAAATTTGATGTACGGTAAATGTGAATGTCGTGTGACTAGGGCCTCCCATCGGGTAGACCGTTCGCCGGGTGCAAGTATTTCGATCTGACACCACTTCGGCAACATGCGCGTCGATGGGGATGAAATTGTGATGATTAGGTCAACACAACACCCAGTCCCCGAGCGAAGAAAACCTCCGACTCAGCCAGGAATCGAGCCCAGGTCTTTAGGATTGACATTCTGTCGTGCTGACCACTCAGCTACCGGGAGCGGACGTCGAAAGTGTTACCCATCATCCTTATTGTTAAACGTTGGTCTGATCTCACAAGAGTACGCACAGATTCCACGTTTTCGTCGGTTTTTGAAGGTCTCCCTGAGCGAGGTCTACCAAAAATGATTTGTGCCATCGAAAAACTTATGCCCCATTGGACCGTTTCAACTTTCCAAAAGTCACACTCGCTAATTCCCCGAGTTTAGCATAAAACTTGATGGCATAACGTTGCTCTGAATTCCGATGTTCCATTTTCGTAACATAGAGCAGAAACACAACTTCACTGATGGTGCTCTCAAAACTCTCGTGACGGCTGTACGGAGGTGAAATTCGGGCTGAGCATCTGGAAGGGATGAACATACCTGTGTGCACAAGTAGAACAACAAAGCGTTGCCAAATCACTCGCGGTGTTGTCAGTGTCATTACTTTTCTCACACACCTCGTAGACAAATAGCATACGTATGTTTGCTGATTCAATTGGCGTATGGTACACAAACAAATAAGCTAGCAAGCTCTCTAACGTGAGACGTGTTATCAGCAAAGAAAGGATTAAATTTCTCGTCGATAGGGATCTGCAGAGCGGTTCTAGGCGTTTCAGTCTGGAGCCGCGTGACCGCTACGGTCGCAGGTTCCAATCCTGCCTCGGGCATGGATGTGTGCGAAGTTCTTAGGTTTAAGTACTTCTAAATTCTAGGGGACTGATGACCTCCGATGTTAAGTCCCATAGTGCTCAGAGCCATTTGAGCCATTTTTTTGATAGGGATCTTATCTGAAACGAAGCGAAAGCTCCGATTGGACAAGGATCCTGAAGGAAAACGACCGTGGCCCTTTCAAATTAATCATCCCGGCATTCACCTTAAGCGATGTAGGGCAAAGATGGGGAACTTAAATATGGAACGCCAGATGGGTATTTGAACCCTGCTTCACGTATGACAGCTAGAGGGGGAAAGGGGGTACGTAGGAGAGTGACACAGACCACCCACTCAGCAACAAGTAAGGTCCAGAATGAGATTTTCACTCTGCAGAGGAGTGCGCGCTGATATGAAACTTCCTGGCAGATTAAAACTGTGTGCTCGACCGAGACTCGAACTCGGGACCTTTGCCTTTCGCGGGCAAGTGCTCTACCATCTGAGCTACCGAAGCACGACTCGCGCCCGGTACTCACAGCTTTGCTTCTGCCAGTATCTCGTCTCCTACCTTCCAAACTTTACAGAAGCTCTCCTGCGTACCTTGCAGAACTAGCACTCCTGAAAGAAAGGATATAGCGGAGACATGGCTTAGCCACAGCCTGGGGGATGTTTCCAAAATGAGATTTTCACTCTGCAGCGGGCGTGAGTCGTGCTTCGGTAGCTCAGATGGTAGAGCACTTGCCCGCGAAAGGCAAAGGTCCCGAGTTCGAGTCTCGGTCGGGCACACAGTTTTAATCTGCCAGGAAGTTTCAACAAGTAAGGTGTTTATCCAAGTGGGTCTGGAGATACAGCACACCATATTTGTTACGATATTGCAGTGCCTGTGTTGTTAAGAAGAATAATGCAATGTTTCTTGGGACATACGTGCATTCGTGTATTTTCAGTTATAACATGTACACACACGACGATCTGCGAACCGCAGATATCCACATCACTTTCAACAATTGCAATGATTTTACGCTCGACAGACACTTCGGTTGACGTGCGTGTCCGAAAGAACATTGTATCGTTCGTCTTAAGAACACAGGTACAGGAATGTCGTATTTATGCGCCCATGACAGGCAGTTTAAATGTCCTCCCCTGTGCGGGGAATACATAATGTGTGTACGAGAACGGGTTGTGATGCAGGAACGACGACACAAGAAAGTTTGGGTCTAGCCCTGAGTCACGCATGGATAGCCAAAACAAATGAGTTAGCTACCCTCTGTAACAAAAAAAACTCAGTGAACTGCTCTATGAACAACCTGAACGTGTGTCCTGGGACGTCCGCCCCGATCATACACAACAAAAAAATTAGAAAAAAAAGGTTAAGGCGACCGCTCCCGTAAAACGGGAAATCTGCGTTCGAGTCCGCGGGCCGGCCGCGGTGGCCGTGCGGTTCTGGCGCTGCAGTCCGGAACCGCGGGACTGCTACTGTCGCAGGTTCGAATCCTGCCTCGGGCATGGATGTGTGTGATGTCCTTAGGTTAGTTAGGTTTAAGTAGTTCTAAGTTCTAGCGGACTTATGACCTAAGATGTTGAGTCACATAGTGCTCAGAGCCATTTGAACCATTTGAGCCATTCGAGTCCGCGTCCGGAAAAAATTTTCACTGTCTTCATTTCGATACATAGCTGATGGCTGTTCGTATTCGCAACTGTAAATACATTTCGTGTGTACCATATCTTTTTACTTCAATGGCCGACAAAAAATTAAGTTAATTTGTATGAGTACTGCCCTACTACTTTGAATTTTCATAGTTCAATATACAGTCAGTCCTAGCCTTTTTCTTGGCGCTATAACTCGCTCTTCCCATTTTATTTTTCTTGCTAACGCACAGCTCTTCCTGAGTAACTGAGCCGTAGTGCTTACATTTCTAGAGTTACTCATACTTTTATGAGTCACATTTCCCACCTCAAACTAAAGAGAAGTTTTTCCACCTACTATAATGATCTCGATTTCTAGCCGGGTGATTTCGCGCACACGGTTCCAAATTTCGATGAGTTTCACTTCCACAATCTTCTGGTGAAGACTTATCAAAAATGGTTCAAATGGCTCTGAGCACTATGGGACTCAACTGCTGAGGTGATTAGTCCCCTAGAACTTAGAACTAGTTAAACCTAACTAACCTAAGGACATCACAAACATCCATGCCCGAGGCAGGATTCGAACCTGCGACCGTAGCGGTCTTGTGGTTCCAGACTGCAGCGCCTTTAACCGCACGGCCACTTCGGCCGGCGAAGACTTATCGAAACGTCTCACCATTCCAACGAATATGAACTGCTTGTATCTTTATAACCGGTGTAACTGCCAGGATGTTGAATGCAAGAATGCAAACGTGCGTGCATTGTGTTGTACAGGTGCCAGATGTCAATTTCCGGATGGAAGTCCACCCTGTTGCACTTGGTCGCTCAATACAGGGACGTTTAATGATGGCTTCAAATGACTCTAAGCACTATGAGACTTAACATCTGAGGTCATCAGTCCCCTAGACTTAGAACTACTTAAACCTAACTAACCTAAGGATATCACACACATCCATGTCCGAGGCAGGGTTCGAACCTGCGACCGAAGCAGCCGCGAGGTTCCGGACTGAAGCGCCTAGAACCTCTCGACCACACCGGCCGGCTGTTTAATGATGGTTGTGGATGACACTGGAGTAGTCATCCAATGATGTCCAATATGGGCTCAACTGGAGATAGATCTGGTGATCGAGCAGGTCAAGGCAACATGTAAAGCATGTCGGGTTACAGCAGCGGTATGTGGGCAAGCGTTATCCTGTTGGAAAACACCCCCTGTATTCCTATCCAAGAATGGCAGCATAGCAAGTAGAATCACCAAACTGACGTACAGTTTTGCAGCGAGGGTGCGTGAGATGACCACGAGAGTGCTCCTGCTGTCGTACGAAACTGCACTGCAGACCGTAACTCCAGGTGTAGGTCCAGTGTGTCTAGTGCGCAGATGGGTTGGCTGCAGGCGCTGCACTGGCCTCCTCCTAATCAAACGCACGGCTATCACTGGTTCCAAGGCACTACTGACTTTCATCAGAAAACACAACAAACCTCCGTTCCGCTCTCTAGAGAGCTCTCGTTTGACCCAGTGAAGTTGCAAACGGCGGTGGTTTGGGGTCAGTTGAAGGCAAGCTACTGGGCGTCTGCCTCAGAGCTATCCTTTAAGTAACCGATTTGCAACAGTTCTTTGTGTCACTGTAATGCCAGCTGTTCCTAAGACTGCTGCTGCAGATGCAGTACGATGCGCCAGAGCCATTCGCCGAATGCGATGGTCTTACCTTCCTGTAGCGCCCCTTCCCGTCCGGAGCTCGGTCTTCTCGTGACCGTACATTCTGGCGACCACCGCTGCCAACAGTCGTATACAGTGGCCAAATTTCTGCCAAATATTTCTACAGTATCGCAGAAGGAACAACCAGATTCTCGCAGCGCTACTACATGACCTCGTTTAAGCTCGATGACGTGGCGTCTTTGTCGTCTTAAAGGCGTTATTGTGTAACATCAACTCACCACGTCCAACCTCAAAGGTAACTAACGGTCACGACCGTTTCATAGTGTATTTACAATAAAACTGATATGCATCCTCATAGTGGCGCTAGTAGCACCAATCTTACGCAGCTGGAGCGAAATTCTATATGTGTCAGATGTAGAAACATGCCTACAAATGGCTCAAATGGCTCTGAGCACTATGGGACTTAACATCTATGGTCATCAGTCCCCTAGAACTTAGAACTACTTAAACATAACTAACCTAAGGACATCACACACATGCATGCCCGAGGCAGGATTCGAACCTGCGACCGTAGCAGTCGCGCGGCTCCAGACTGAGCGCCTAGAACCGCTAGACCACCGCGGCCGGCAACATGCCTACCAACATTAGTTTATGTAGCACACGTCCTTCTTTGTGTTGCAACTTTTTCCTTCAGAACGCCTTGGTACACTCAATAAACAGCATAGAAATACAAAATTTGCTCTTGAACGAAAATAATGAACGCTAAAATGATGATATGGATATGTCTGACTATACCCCTGAAGCAGATCTTAGGATCTCTTAATGCCCTTTTTTAACATGTAAATTACATTCTAAACATAAATGAATGATGGAGGCAACTAATACTACCAAATGATAAATGTTGTTGTTCAATACATATTTATTATAGCGGGTGATCAAAAAGTCAGTATAAATTTGAAAACTTAATAAACCACGGTATAATGTAGATAGAGAGGTAAAAATTGACACACATGCTTGGAAGGACATGGGGTTTTATTAGAACCAAAAAAACAAAGTTCACAAAACGTCCGCCAGATGGCGCTGGACAGCAAAACGTCAGTGACTGTTACCGTGATGAGTGAGAGGTACGCCAGTTACAGAATCGCATCATCCCCAGCCTGGCTGATAAACACCTGCTGGAACGTACGATGTTCATGCAGGATGACTCTCCACCCCATATTGCTAGACGCGTGAAAGATCTCTTGCGCGAGTCGTTTGGTGATGATCGTGTGCTCAGCCGCCACTTTCGTCATGCTTGGCCTCCCAGGTCCCCAGACCTCTCAGTCCGTGCGGTTATTGGCTTTGGGGTTACCTGAAGTCGCAAGTGTATCGTGATCGACAGACATCTCTAGGGATGCTGAAAGACAACATCCGACGCCAATGCCTCACCATAACTCCGGACATGCTTTACAGTGCTGTTCACAACATTATTCCTCGACTACAGCTATTGTTGAGGAATGATGGTGGACATATTGAGAATTTCCTGTAAAGAACATCATCTTTGCTTTGTCTTAATTTTGTTATGCTAATTATTGCTATTCTGATCAGATGAAGCGCCATCTGTCGGACATTTTTTGAACTTTTGTATTTTTTTGGTTCTAATAAAACCCCATGTCATTCCAAGCATGTGTGTCAATTTATACCCCTCTAACTACATTATTCCGTGATTTATTTAGTTTTCAAATTTATACTGACTTTTTGATCACCCAGTAGATTAAAAGCAACCCTTTAAGTACAACTGTCTGTATTTCCTAACTAAAATTATTAGTCAATTGCTCAACTCTGCCCCTTATTATGACTGCGCGAACTAATATCAATACCGCGAAATGACTGACATCGTCTACCAAACACTAGAAGACACTATTTTCAAAGATCTACGGCGTTGTGGAACCTCGGTGGAAATAAATTAACGTGATCACTGCTGTTTAGCTTTATAGCCCTAATAGCACGAAGCAATTTGCGATATCACCGTATGTACTGCGTCCGGTGCGTCGAAGTGATGGTTCTCGTACTCGTCTGCGACGATGGAGGAACTCCAACCACAAATAAACTCTTTCAAACACTAGGACGGCAGAAGGCGGTCCTTTGATTAATATACTCTAATACTGTCTTCTCCTCTCTCTGTTCTACAGACGAGAAACGTGAACTCCTAGCCACAAGGACGGAGTGCAGATAACGTCTCAACATAAGTATAGGCAGAAGAAGTGCTCTCAATTACTGAACGCTGCGTACTCGACGACGACTTTCAACCCGGAGGTGAAGTCCAGAATCGTACAGGTTCGCAGCAGTACAGTGTCTAACTGTTCTAACTATAAACTCTCCTGAGAGCAAAGACAGCAAGTCCGTCTGTACCAACAAAGCTGATACCGAGCGACTGTCACACACGGGCGCTCACAATGGAAGACCGTCTCTCCACCGCTGGCTTCCCAACAAGGCTCGGCTCCCCACCCTCGTAATTCCGAAACGAATCATATTCCCGAAACCACGGAATGTTCTCCCTCTACAGATTCTTCCGAACATCGAACAACCATATTTTAGTCTTTTGTCGTCCAGCGCGGAAAGTTTGCGAGGAAAAACCTATACTCGTACAATGGTACGCTTCTGAGTAAAAATCCTTGGAAATAACCCAGCCTGCATGGTTTCCGAGGTGCCGCTTCTTCGTTCCTCTCACTTGCGTCCACGATTTGCAGAGTTTGGAAGTATTAGCCGGTTATCCTTCCGGCCCTACTACAATAGCGGCCGATAGCGGCCGGCCGCCCCTGTATTGTGTCTTGGCGCTCAAGTGTCCAGACGGTCCTTCTTGGCACTTCCTGTGTGGAGCTGCACCACCACATCTGTATGGGCCTTCTACCCAGGGCTTGAGTTCCGCCTGCTGTTTCATTTCCAAATGGCTCTGAGCACTATGCGACTTAACTTCTGAGGTCATCAGTCGCCTAGAACTTAGAACTAATTAAACCTAACTAACCTAAGGACATCGCACACATCCATGCCCGAGGCAGGATTCGAACCTGCGACCGTAGCGGTCGCTCGGTTCCAGACTGTAGCGCCTAGAACCGCACGGCCACTCCGGCCGGCTTTTCATTTCCACTCTCGTTCCAACCTCTATTAGTGTAGGCAATCATTCATCATGCCGTTCTGATAATAAAGACACACCGTCACCTTTCATGCAATAAGCGTTAACAATTATTTACAAGGCATACGTGACAATGTCAGTTTCCTTTATATATACTGAAAGGTGGCTACACTGAGCCGCAGTGCCAGAGATCGCGCCAGAGAGTATTGTTCCGCCCCCTCCACTGGCAGTGATTATTGAGACGTAGCGGCAAGCAGTTCTTGCCGAGAAGTTGTGGTGGACACTGCTTGTCGTGAAGTCGGAGTGAGATGTGATAGTGGAGAGTGTTTGTTCCATGTTTTATGCAGTTATTTGATGGGAGAGATAGCAGATGTTATTCCAATGGAGATATTGTAATGATCTGAGTGCTTTTCGTCAATATATATGAAGGTAATAAATATTATGTTGTTTTATTATTTGTGTGCCCTGAATAATGTGTCATTACAGGTTCAGTCAACAAAGCATCTGGCTTGTGTTCTTGTATTAGAGTGTAATTTTGGCTTTCTTGCACAATTATGGTATTTGTAATTTTCTTTTATCACGTCAGTATAATTGCTATTTAAAAATTCTTGTCTTGTTGAAGAAGAACCGTGCCAGATGTACGTTGAGTCATACTACCACATACAGAACAGCTACACTTGTGCTTTGTTGGTTTCGTAGGTTTTATAGTTGCTGGGGACTTAATTAATTAACTGTGTTAACGAAAATTTTCTTACATTCTTTGTTGTCATTCTAAGCAGTCAGATTGCGTACTAAAACTAGTCAGGGCCAGCCGTTTACGAGACTTGCGTAATCGGACATACAGCTACTAAAAATATTTGCATTAATTATATAAAATAAGCCCCCATGCAATACATATATACGATGTACAACCTATCACATGATACCTAATTGTGTTTGTACATCACAGCAAAGTATGTGGATGAGTGCTTGTAGGTGCAAAATTATAACCACCTTACAATAGCATCAACTTCCTAGACCTTAACATCAGAAAGCAAAAATCACGCCTTCAAAGCCCACAGAAAAACAACACAGACACAATCATACACAGCTCATCTTGTCACCCAACAACACAGAAACGTGCTGGATTATTTAACAGAGCCAATAACATATCACTGGATAAATATTCGAAGCACGATGAACTCGATTAAGCAAACAGCTGTAGAAAATGGCTATACAGACACTCTTTTTGGCAACCTCATGCAGAAAAGAGAAAACAATAATAAACCAACCGCTACACAGAAAACAGAAAAGAAACCCACAGCTTGCATACTCTCCCATAAAATAGCAAATATTTTCAAGCTGCACAACAATTACAGCGTTTACATAACACATAACAAACAGCAACACTGACTCAGACGCAACATCAAAAAGCGTACAAATAAATACACACCATCACGCATTTACTAAATAGTGTGGAGCACATTTAAAGGCTCTGAGTAGGCCAAACAGGGACAGATACTCCCAAAAAAATCGGAGGGCACACAAATATCTACCCACAAATAAGTGTGCTTAATCAGGCTTAGCCACCCACATTAAAGATACTGTCCACTCATTCCAGGACATCGCGAACATTACATAAAATGGATAGAAGGCATCGAATGAACTTAAAAAACCAGAAATTATCTCTCATGGCACAGTACATACTAACAAGTTGCTAAATGACAGCCCAAAAAAGGTAATAATATAAATTTCTTCCAAATATTTTTCATAGTGGAATGCTTGTTTCATTAATGTTAAAGGGGCTTCATTAAGTCAAAAATATCTAAGGCAAAATATGACTTAATGAAACTGAATAAACCATTAAATGCTAAATAATAGCAGTGTACAACGTGTGCCATGAAATAATTGTTCCAAGGTGGCCGCCGAGTAAGTGACGCCAGAAACCATTTCCAGAAAGTTAAGTGATTTAGACAGGAATATAATTTAGTTTAACGCCGACAACAAATTAAATACGTGCATTAGTGTATCGTTTAGTCTTGCCGTTAAAGGTTTGACTTTTCTTTGCGTATTTTTTCAGAAAACACGAAAAGATCGTAACTTCGCGAAGTCGCGCTTAGGCTTAAATTTTGTAAACGTGTTTGTTTCTTGTTTCACGGTAATTTAACTAGTTTCTCGGTAACAAATAAGTAAACTACCGTAAATAGCGTATAACTTCATTGTTTTAATACAGATTTCAGAAAAACAGCGTAATTTTATATCAGAAACTTGCCTATATACATTTGTTTATAGGCCTAATTCTCGTAACGTTTTTCGAGAATCAAAGTTAAAGTATCTCGTTTAATTGTCCTTTTTTTCATTCCATCGAGTGAAATATATAATAAATAGCGTATACCTTCGTTGTTTTAATACAGATCTCAGAAAAACAGCGGAATTTTAAATCAGAAACTTGCTTATATACATTTGTGAATAGGCTTAATTCTTGTAACGTCTTTTTTGATTTTCGGTAATTTAATTGATTTATTCTAGCTAAAGTATTATTTTTGCCATGAGTGAGAAGTGCCTGACTTGCCGTAGAATTGTTAGTTCCGGGGTTTGGTGTGATGGATGCAGTAGTTTTTTTCACTGGGGGGACTGCAGTGGCGTGGGTGTTGGGAAAGTGGATCAGGCTCATCAGTGGTTATGTAGGATTTGCAGCAGAGATAGGAAGATAGTGGAACAGGAGGGGAAAATTGCTGCCCTTCAGGCTGAGCTAGATCAGGCTAGGGAAGATCTGGACAGGTTAAGGAGGGAGAAGGGCAAAGAGAGGTGGGAAGTGGCAACAGGTAGCAGAAGGAACAGGCCTAGAACTAAGTCTGACAGTTTTGTGGTGAATGTCAAAAATAAGTTTGACCTGTTGCTTCAGTTAGAAACTGATGAGCCTCAAGCAGAGGTAGGTGTAGACAGGACACAACAAACTTTCAATAGGAAATTGAAAAAGAATGTAGGAAAGTCATCGAAAAGGAAGAAAGTTTTGTTGTTAGGCAGTTTTCATGCCAGAGGTGTAGGCCAACTTCTGCAGGAGGAATTAGGACCAGAATACCAGGTCACAAATTTTTTCAAACCAAGTGCTAGTCTGGATCAGGTGACAGAGGATTTAGGTTCACTCTGTAAAGGATTTACCAGGGAAGACACCATGGTTATTGTGGGAGGGCCAGGGAACAGCATCGACAGAGATCCTGGGTACAGTATAGAGTGTGACCTGGTAAAGATTGCGTCGGCATCGAGACACACCAATGTTGAATTTGTATCTGTCCTGAGACGCCATGACCGGCCTCATTTGGACTCTTCTGTTGGGAGAGTTAATTTGGAGTTGGAACGGCTGCTTGGGTCAGGTGCGGGGGCTCATATTGGTGTGGTTCCTGTTGATTATCTCAGTAGGTGGGACTATACCAGGCACGGCCTACATCTCAACAGGAAAGGGAAGGGGAAACTGGCTGGGGTAATAGCAGGAAATTTAAGGGGGGGGAGGCACTGCCATGAATGGTAAAATACCAGTGGTTACAGGTGTTGGAGCAGCACCTTTTTTAGGATAGGTAAGACAGAAAGATGTCAAGTTCTACGAGAGGTCAGGATTGAAACAAATCTTCAGTTTAGGAAAGAAATTAAACAGCACAATTCTAGCACATTAGATCACCAATCACAGCTACCAATTATAAATTTTCACCAATCACCAGAAATTTTATCTCCACCAAGTTGTATGTCAGTCCTAGGTAATTGCATTGATGAATTAAAGTCACCCAACCCAGTTGACATAATCTGCCTCTCTGAACACCATGTGACCACTGGTATAGGAACTAGGCCTAAGCACAATGAGAAACTCAGACAGGAGAGTACTGCAAAGGTTAGAATAAGGAAAGGTTCTCATAAAAGTATAATTAAAAATAATGTAAGTATATTTCATCAAAATATTGGGAGTTTAAAGAATAAAGTAGATGAGCTTCTGGTTTGTTTAGAAGATTTAGAAGCTGAGAATGAAATAGATATACTATGCCTGTCTGAGCATCACATTGTTACTGATATGGATAAGGTAAATGAAAGTGGTTATAAGCTCTCTGCACATGTAATGAGAGAAAATATGGAGAAAGGAGGAGTTGCCATATATGTCAAAAGTTATCATTGTGCAAAAAGTATAGAAACAAAAAAGTTTTGTGTAGAGAAACATATAGAAGCATGTGCCTGTGAGCTTAAATTAAATAAAGGCACATTTATAATTGTAACTGTATATAGGTCCCCATCAGGAAATTTTCATTTATTTCTGAAAAATTTGGACTCCTTGTTGTGCTATGTGTTAGACAGGGGGAAGCAAATTATTATTTGTGGGGACTTCAATGTAGATTCTCTGAAAGAGGGTAATAGGAAAAATGACCTTGAAGTATTACTCGGTTCTTTCAATTTGACACCCGTTATTGATTTTCCTACTCGGGTGGTAAAGGATAGCAGCTCACTGATAGATAACTTCTTTGTAGACCAAGATAATTTTAACCAGATAAATGCTCAGCCTGTTGAGAATGGTCTTTCTGATCATGGTGCACAGCTAGTTACAATATATGACATAGCTCCATTCAGCAATACTAAACAGTCCTCCAAAGTAGTACGTTCAGTCAACGATTTAACAATTGCAAATTTCAGGGAAAGCCTACAGCAGTTAGACTGGGATGAGGTGTACCGTGAACCTGATGCCAATTTAAAATATAATTTATTTCATGACATTTTTGTAAATGCATTTGAAAACTGCTTTCCCAAGAAAATAGTTAAATATACTCGTAAGAAACCTTGTAACAAACCATGGCTTACTAAGGGTATAAAAGTATCTTGTAAGCGGAAAAGGGAAATGTATCTGACAGCAAGAAAGAGTAGTGACCCAGAAACTATCAAAAATTATAAAAACTACTATGTTATATTAAGAAAAGTTATTAAAAAATCCAGGAGTATGTGTATCATGTCTGAAATCAGCAACTCTGATAATAAAATTAAAACAATTTGGAATATTATTAAAAGAGAAACAGGTCAACCAAGAGCAGAGGAAGACAGTATTACCATCAAATTGAATGAAAGCTTTACGAACAAAAAGTCAGAAGTTGAAAATATTTTTAATAATCATTTTCTAAATGTTGTGGATATAGTAGGATCCAGGTGTTCATTAGAAGATGCTAGGCTGTTAATGGAAGAGGCCATACCTATGCAATTTGATACAATTGAAATCTCACCCACTTCTCCCTCTGAAATTAAGAAAATAATAAACTTGCTTAAAAGCAAAAACTCACATGGAATTGATGGCATTTCCAGCAAAATACTAAAAGCTTGTTCTCAACAGATAAGTAAGATTCTCAGCCACCTGTGTAATAGCTCTCTGGAACAGGGCATTTTCCCTGATAGACTGAAATATGCTATTGTTATACCTTTGCATAAAAAGGGGGATAGATCTGATGTCAACAATTACCGTCCTATCTCCCTTCTAACAGCTTTATCCAAAATTTTTGAGAAAGTAATGTATTCAAGAGTAGCTTCACATATCTGTAAAAATGAAGTACTAACAAAATGTCCGTTTGGTTTCCAGAAAGGTTTTTCAACAGAAAATGCCATATATGCTTTCACCAGTCAAATTTTGAATGATCTGAATAACCGAAAACCACCCATTGGGATTTTTTGTGATCTCTCAAAGGCTTTTGATTGTGTAAATCATGAAATTCTGCTAGACAAGCTCAAGTATTGTGGCATGAGTGGGACAGTGCACAAATGGTTTAATTCGTACCTAACTGGAAGAGTGCAGAAAGTTGAAATAAGTAGTTCTCGTAATATGCAAAGATCAGCAAATTCCTCAAACTGGGGAACTATCAAGAATGGGGTTCCACAATGGTCAGTCTTGGGTCCTTTGTTGTTCTTATTATATATTAATGACTTGCCATTCTATATTCATGAAGAGGCAAAGTTAGTTCTCTTTGCTGATGATACAAGTATAGTAATCACACCTGAGAAACAAGAATTATCTGATGAAATTGTCAATACTGTCTTTCAGAAAATTACTAAGTGGTTCCTTGTAAGCGGACTCTCACTGAATTTTGATAAGACACAGTACATACAGTTCCGTACAGTGAATGGTATGACGCCATTAATAAATATAGACCTTAATCAGAAGCATATAGCTAAGGTAGAATATTCCAAATTTTTAGGTATGTCCATTGATGAGAGATTAAATTGGAAGAAACACATTGATGATCTGCTGAAACGTTTGAGTTCAGCTACTTATGCAATAAGGGTCATTGCAAATTTTGGTGATAAACATCTTAGTAAATTAGCTTACTACGGCTATTTTCACTCATTGCTTTCATATGGCATCATATTTTGGGGTAATTCATCACTGAGGAATAAAGTATTTATTGCACAAAAGCGTGTAATCAGAATAATAGCTGGAGTCCACCCAAGATCATCCTGCAGACATTTATTTAAGGATCTAGGGATATTCACAGTAGCTTCTCAGTATATATACTCTCTTATGAAATTTGTTATTAACAACCAAACCCAATTCAAAAGTAATAGCAGTGTGCATAACTACAATACTAGGAGAAAGGACGATCTTCACTATTCAAGATTAAATCTAACTTTGGCACAGAAAGGGGTGAATTATACTGGCACTAAAGTCTTTGGTCACTTACCAAATAGTATCAAAAGTCTGACAGATAACCAACAAGTATTTAAGAAGAAATTAAAAGAATTTCTGAATGACAACTCCTTCTACTCCATAGAGGAATTTTTAGATATAAATTAAGAAAAAAAATTATTAAAAAAAAAAATAAAAATAAAAAATAAAGAAAAATAAAAAACACACAAAAAATAAAGTTGTTATATTAACTTAAGTATGTTGTTAAATTAACCTAATTATGTCATGTATTGAAAAATTCGACTCGTTCCACATCATTACGAAATATCGTATTCATGATCCATGGAACTAGTATTAATCTAATCTAATCTAATCTAATCTAAGATGGTTACACGTAAAAAGTATGTCTCCTTAGTGTTTGAAGTATCTTAGTGACTGCAGTAAGTGTTGTCTTAGCAGTTAGAATGTAAACAACTCAATGAGAACCTATAAAATGATGGTGTTATGTTTGCCTTTGCGTTCTACGCAGTAGATAATGATAGCTTCAGCAAAATCACAAGTAAAAGACGACAATCACTAAGATTAGTTAACCACACAACACAAATGTTAATGCACACTTAATTTATCTTTCTGGAGAGGGACAAATTTCAGCAGATAACCTCATTGGCACACCCAGCAAACAGACCTTATAATACTCGAAATAAATCAGTAATTAAAAATTAATGTACATGTAACTGTAAAGCATCTAGTGGTGGCAACATGATGGTGAATGTCATCGTGCAAAAAACTATTGGTAAGTTGGAAGACGTAACTCTCAACCGTTTCCGAGAAACCTGGTTTGAAAATTTTAGGCATGCTCAAATACTTTGTAGAGTCGCTAGTATTCAAGGAGTTTGCTGCCGAACGAATAATAAGCGTCATGTCTCTGGAGCAAATCTCGCTCCCGGACTTTTTTCTTTTTCATTCCCATGTAATTCTAACAACAGATTTATTATGATGTACAAATTATCAGTATTTAATGATTCATTTTTTCTATTCTTTATCCTGAAAAAAAGAGATTTTTTTTAAGGAGGATGGAAATAAGAAAAGGATACACATGAACTTTCAGTCAAATCAGCGTAGCTTAGAAATTACTTTATAAATTAAAAAAAATTATGTTGAAAGTTTTTATCCGCTACTGCTGTACAGCCATCCACCGTGCCTGCCAATGTTTTGTTATGGACGTCATCAATTAGACTAACTCATCTGAACTAGATTAGCTCTGGATTTTTCTAATGAACCAACCCAGCATTCATTTGGAATTAACTAGAGAAATCCTGGGAAAGCCAAATCAGAATCACTGACCGTTGATATGAAACCCATTCTTTCCGAATGTGAGATCGGTACTTCACACGCAGCACCACATGACAGTTAACTTTCTTGACGTCGGCACTAAGTTGTTTATCTTTCAGCATTTTCGCTCGTTATCGTCTCGACGACAAAACAGTCGCTTAACGCTCTTCAGCTAAACCGCTTTACTGATAAAAGCGACGTTTCGGAGCGTTGCTTGTGGAGGATCAGCCCGGCCGTTGTGACCGAGCGGTTCTAGGCGCTTCAGTCCGGAACCGCGCTGCTGCTACGGTCGCAGGTTCGAATCCTGCCTAGGGCATGGATGTGTGTGATGTCCTTAGGTCAGTTTCAGTAACCTATTGAAGAACTAAAGGAAACATCTTTTCAGCCATGTTGTTCGATGCATTGCAGCCTATGCCGTACAATGAAACTTCTTGCAATTGTTTTATGCATTCGGACACAGAGTGTGGTGCGAGACTATTGCTGTATCTTTATTCCTGGCTGTAGAATGCTGTGTGGCGACTTTGGAGTCAGGAGACATTGCGGCGTTCAGTTTTATGGTACAGTCAAGAGAGCTGAAGGGTTGATATTGCGTGAAAACTTTATAAGCTTTTGTTCGTTCTGCAGCAGCAACGAGCAATTCTTCCTGGGTATCGTCTTTAATAATGAATGCATAAATACGCTTTGATGTCAATGCTACCGCGAATCTATTTGTATGATGCCTCTTAGAAACGTGGTGCCTCACATCTGCCTTGCCTCTGTGAGTTACTGAGACAAAACAGCTACAAATCTCACACAACGCTTCCTGGTCCTTAAGTCTTTTCGTCACAAAATGCTACTGTATCATCATCTGAAAAGTGACACTTTCTCTTTCCATCCTTGGGCATTTTCGTAAGCTTTGATAAGTTTATTAAACGGTAAACAGCCGAATAACACTTTTGTCATCGAAGTACACGTCACTACACACTTCACGCCCTTTATACCCGCACTTCAAACGTTACAACTTGGCACTCGTTGTTCGTATTACGTTTACAAAGAATCGTCTCACTACATCGTTATTCAAATAGGAACTGCCCGATTCTTCCGCATGGCGCTGCTTATTTAGGTCCAGCCCCGTACTACTGGAGAAGTCTGGTATTTTCTCGAACGATAGCGGTAGATCTAGAGGTGCCTGCATTGTCGATACACGATACGCAACAGGCAACGTCATCTTAAGATGACCTTGTCAACATAAACTTGTTGATATAAATAAAGTTAACGAATGCTACATTTACATGTTGGGCTAACAAATGGTGTTACTTCAGTACTTGAGCCAAGTTCGTAATAGTATTTTGCAAGATCGGAACAAAATGATGTCTTGTCAGGATGCCGCAACAAGAAGATCAATCACGGTGACAGTCCTGATACATTGCGACGGATGGCATTCCTAATCGAGATACACGAAAACAAAATTCGGCAAAATCAAGCGAGTTCAGTAATTGATGTACCCTGCTACAAGAAAACTAATAAATGTACATGCAAAAACTGGAAACTGTATACTCCTTCACCCAAAATATTTACAACACATAGAGCATCTCCAAACACACAAAACTGAAACATTTTCATTTCGTCATAAGGGCAAATTGTCTTCATGTCATATAAACACTAATTTGTACAGAAAATTAGATATCGAAAATATTGAAAAAAGATGTCTAATAATTATAAGAAAAATACTGGAACCGAAATCTAATCTGCGATCAGTAAAGGCTAAAATGCAAACAAGAGATCAAACGGTACAGATGCAATCACAGTGGCACAAACAGGCTCAAAATTTTACAGGCATATCAAAAGAATACACCAGATAGACTTAACAAGACACATATGAGAATTTTAAAAACACAGAAGTAAAGCAAATGCGGACGCCATGAAATGGCTTTTGAGGATAAAAAAAATCTAAATTTGCAGGGATTACTCAAGATTATATTCAGAACAAGTAAAATTTTCGCTTTAACGTTGTGGAATGGCATGTTCACCAGTAGACAAAATCTAAGAATAAGAATTGGTCTTAGGTTTCTAAAATGGATAAAAATGAATGAAACAAATGTATGGACATTGGAGTAAGCCTATCAACATTTTAATGTACTTTCCACTGTCCCTGGTGGCTCTTTCGCTTAAATAATAATAATAATAATAGTAATAATAATAATAATAATTTGTTGTCTGCGTTCCGATTGGCTAACTGATTTCCCAACAGACCAATGGGGAAGTAGCTTTATATCTTGGGTTTATAATCAACATGTCTGACACAGAAAGTGATAATTTGGCTATAAATGAAGAAAATATATAAGTTAAAGGCAAAAAGAACAAGAGAAATCCAGAAAGTTAAAGATAACAGCAGGAAGAAGGCGCATAACAATAGAAACGCATTGTTTATTGTGAATCTTGTGCGGGACAAAATAGAAACCTTCCTATTACGTGTGTGTGTGGATCTACAAGATACAAATAGACTGGCCGGAAAGCAAAGGAACATTAATTTTTGGTGCCTGGCCAAACGTACTTGCCTTATGATGCATGTTTTGGCATATTTAAAAGTTAAAGCGACGTACACGATACGTTTAAAACCATTAGGAATTTGCAAGCCAAATCAGAAATGTAAGGAAAAACAAACAGTTCGCTGTAGTGGAAATGCAGAAAGAAATTTTTGTTAAACTCCATTAACAGAAAAATCTAACAAAAGCCCTTCTGTCATGAGCGCGGCCTTACGAAAAACATACGTTCTAAGATTCCAGAAAGAGCACAAAGTCCGTCTATGGCTCTCTGACAGTGACGTAGGCTTCAACACTACCATAAGTCTGCAGAAGGGAAAAGGTAAAGCACAGAAAATAAATGACGCTGTTCTGGAACCTAAGTCTCGTAACGGTAGGTCCGTCAAGGCCGTCAAACTGTTTGATATCATGTCGACATTGAAGTTTGTACGTCCGGTTCGCCATAGTTTTTATTAAAATTTGAAGCCACAGAATGGAAATGAAACAGAAGAAAGTAATGAGCATGTTGTTATTTGGAGTGTCTAATGAAGATAATGTTACTTGTTTACTTTGTCTCTGTCGTATTTGGAAATGTGTGTTGCGTCTACAATATCATCTATATCTGATTAATCAAATGAAGGTTTTTTACAATAATAACAATGTATTCTGTCCCACATTTCCGGGAAGTGAAGACAGTACCTACGTAACCTAAGACATAACACATTTTCTAACTCTTATTGTTTTGATAACCTTACAGGCAATCTAATAAAATGCTAAATAACACAAAAGGACACTTTTGAGGGCTGCTCCCTTATTCCATTAAGATCTTCAATGGTAGAGAAAAAGAAAGTGTGAATCACTGACACTGCCATCCCAGATAATAGCAGAATCGATGAGAAGCAAGTTGAGAAACTTGCCAGATACGAGGACGTGAAAATAGAACTACAGCGAGGCTGGCGTAAACCAGTGAAAAAGGTATCAGTGATTCTCAGCACACTAGGATTAGGCCGAAATGTATTGTTAATTAGCAGTTGAAAATCATTGGAACTGATAAAATAGTCATTTGCGAACAAAAAGCTTATTTACTGGGATCTGCACAAATTATTCGCCGATACCTCATGCGGTCCTACATGCTTGGGAAGTCATAAAATGCGAAATACAGCACAGTGATCTCATTTGCCGTGCATATTACTGTAATATTATTATTACTACTACTACTACTACTACTACTACTACTACTACTAATAATAATAATAATAATAATAATAATAATAATAACAATAGTAATAGTAATAATATGCTATACCAGTATTGACCTACTCATTTGGAGTAGTGAAATGGAGTGACACAGACCTAGAAGCACTCAATACACTTACACGATCACAATGCCACAAATATAGAATACATCACATACATTCAGCAACAGAAAGATTCACATTAAGCAGAAAGGAAGGTGGAAGGGGATTTATAGATATAAAAAACCTACATTATGGACAGGTAGACAATTTAAGAAAATTCTTTCTAGAACGAGCAGAAACTAGCAAAATACACAAAACAATCACTCATATAAATACATCAGCTACACCATTGCAATTTCATAACCACTTCTACAACCCTTTAGATCACATAACATCAACAGATACAAAGAAAGTAAATTGGAAAAAGAAAACACTACATGGCAAGCACCCGTATCATCTAACACAGCCACACATAGATCAAGACGCATCCAACACATGGCTAAGAAAAGGCAATATATACAGTGAGACGGAAGGATTCATGATTGCAATACAGGATCAAACAATAAACACCAGATATTACAGCAAGCATATTATTAAAGATCCAAATACCACAACAGATAAATGCAGACTTTGCAAACAACAAATAGAAACAGTAGATCATATCACAAGCGGATGTACAATACTAGCAAATACAGAATACCCCAGAAGACATGACAATGTAGCAAAAATAATACATCAACAACTTGCCATAAAACATAAACTAATAAAACAACACGTTCCCACATACAAGTACACACCACAAAATGTACTGGAGAATGATGAATACAAATTATACTGGAACAGAACCATTGTAACAGATAAAACAACACCACATAACAAACCTGACATCATACTCACCAATAAAAAGAAGAAATTAACACAACTAATTGAAATATCTATACCCAACACAACAAATATACAGAAGAAAACAGGAGAAAAAATTGAAAAATACATCCAACTGGCTGAGGAAGTCAAGGACATGTGGCATCAGGATAAAGTTGACATTATACCAATTATACTATCAACTACAGGAGTCATACCTCACAATATCCACCAGTACATCAATGCAATACAGCTACATCCAAACATATATATACAACTACAAAAATCTGTAATTATTGATACATGTTCAATTACCCGAAAGTTCCTAAATGCAATATAACATATACTATACAGTTACAAGGAAGTCACGCTTGATCAAGGTCCGCGTCACGTTCCATTTTTAACCAGACTTAAGTCTGAGAAAAAAAATGTAATAGTAATAATACACTCAAATATTCAAAAAATTGTATTTAAAATACCGTAGAAGCCAACTACATCAAATTAGTGGCGTAACCAATATGTGACGCGAAGAAATCCCTCAGCTTAGTTGAATGGCGTATCTGTAGGAATGCTGCTGCGTCTATTCAAACTTGGACAGTTACGTTATTCAGCGATAATTCTCTTTTGTGTGCGAAACCGTCAGTCCCAAGCGAAACGCCACATGCAAAGTTCAGTGGCCCGAACGTGGTTCCAGGTCACAGGAAAAAGCCTTTGGACGTGTAAGTCAATAACCTGCGGAACGAGTGGTCGTCGCGGGTAGAAAGCGAGCATTACGTAAGTGCGAGATCAGCGGCGGAGTGCTGTGTCGCTAACTCACTTCGAAGGTCGGAAATGTCTTCAGATCTTAATAGCCCTCTTCCCGTAACAGATATTGCTGCGTTTAGGAGGTACTGGTGTTTACAAATATGGCTAGCCCCTGGAAAATTGAAACAGCCACAGAATATTCATGTCCTTAAAACCTATAAGATTTCATTATTTTCCGTAGTCACGAAGAGATTAACAAGATGCGCTGATATATTACGCTCCTGAGTCCTTACGTAGCATAATTATATTAGGAAACGAGACATTTGAAGTGTTAGGCGATTTTTGCAATTTGGGCAGCAAAATAACTGATGATGGCCGAAGTAGGGAGGATATAAAATGTTAACTGGCAATGTAGAGAAAAGCGTTTCTGAAGAAGAGAAATTTGTTAACATCGAATGTAGATTTAAGTGTTAGGAAGTCTTTTTAAGTATTTGTACGGAGTGCAGCCATGTATGGAAGTGAATCATGGACGACAAACAGTTCAGACGAGAAGAGGATAGAAGCTTTCGAAATGTGCTACTACACAACGTGTTGCATCTTGCACAACGGACGAGTAAAATTTAGAATTCTTGCTCTTATACTAAATGTTAAGGAATATATGTGACTTTTTATTCAGATAATTCGCTTGTGCGCATCTCAAAGCAAAGAAGGCACTACAGTGAAAATAGTTGAATTGGATGATTTTCATTTTTCTGTAGCACATTTTTCTTGCCTCTGTGTTTTGAAGCAGACGTATTCCTTCAGAGTTGAGAATAACTTGCAAAATACGTGAATTGTGCTTCAAAAGGATATTTATTTCAAAACATTTTCCAATTCTATGAGATGTATTACTTGGAGATATAACAACAGAAAACTATAATTAAAGGAAATATCTGTTAAACATAACGGCCGCCGAAAGCTGGTAGTAATGTAGTATTTATGAGAAGATATTTTTCCGGCCTACTCAGCATCAAATGTGACTTTATATCTCACATAGGATTAAATATTTGTCGTGAACACGTAGGGAATTACCGCAGTAGCCGTCACTTGTAGTGCTATTCGCGTGTGGAACACTCTAGAAACAATTTTTCACTTGTCCTTTTCCACACATAGCCCATGTATCACTATCGAAGAACGATGAAGATTAGATGGGTAGATCGCGTAACTAATGGGGAGTTACTTAACAAAATAGGGGAGAAAATAAATCTATTGCACAAATTGATTAGAAGAAGGGACAGGTTGATGTGACACATTCTGAGACATCATGGGATCACGCATTTAGTATTTGGGGGGGGGGGGGGTAAAAATCTTAAGAGAGAGACCTAGAGATGAATACAATAATCAGATTCAGAAGGATGTAGGTTGCAGTAATTATTCGGAGATGAAGAGCCTGGGGCAAGACAGAGTAGCATGGAGAGATGCGCTAAACAAGTCTTGGTACTGAAGACCACAGCAAAAACAACAACAACAACAATGCTAAAGTCAGCAGCTCGTGGTCTCGTAGTTAGCGTTGCTGATTCTCGATCACGGGATTCCGGGTGCGATTCCCAGCGGCAGGGTTCGAGAGGTTCTTCGCTCGGGACTGAGTGTGTGTGCGTTGCCCTTCTCGTCACTTCATCACCATCGACGTGCAGTCATCGGAGTGGCGTCAAATCAAGTAACTTGTAGCAGGCGGCTGTACACCCCAGAAGGGACTCCCGACAAATAATGCCATACACACAGTATTACACATTTGCATGCAAAATTCAATTTTTTTTCCTGGCTTACAGAAAAAAGTAAATTCGCTATGTCTGATTGTAATACATACGAGGTGCATTCAAGTTCTAAGGTCTCCAATCTTTTTCTAATTAACTACTCGCCCGAAATCGATGAAACTGGCGTTACTTCTCGACGTAATCGCCCTGCAGACGTACACATTTTTCACAACGCTGACGCCATGATTCCATGGCAGCGGCGAAGGCTTCTTTAGGAGTCTGTTTTGACCACTGGAAAATCGCTGAGGCAATAGCAGCACGGCTGGTGAATGTGCGGCCACGGAGACTGTCTTTCATTGTTGGAAAAAGCCAAAGGTCACTAGGAGCCAGGTCAGGTGAGTAGGGAGCATTAGGAATTACTTCAAAGTTGTTATCACGAAGAAACTGTTGCGTAACGTTAGCTCGATGTGCGGGTGCGTTGTCTTGGTGAAACAGCACAGGCGCAGCCCTTCCCGGACGTTTTTGTTGCAGTGCAGGAAGGAATTTGTTCTTCAAAACATTTTCGTAGGATGTACCTGTTACCGTAGTGCCCTTTGGAACGCAATGGGTAAGGATTACGCCCTCTCTGTCCCAGAACACGGACACCATCATTTTTTCAGCACTGGAAGTTACCCGAAATTTTTTTGGTGGCGGTGAATCTGTGAGCTTTCATTGAGCTGACTGGCGCTTTGTTTCTGGATTGAAAAATGGCATCCATGCCTCATCCATTGTGACAACCGACAAAAAGAAAGTCCCATTCATGCTGTCGTTGCGCGTCAACATTGCTTGGCAACATGCCACACGGGTAGCCATGTGGTCGTCTGTCAGCATTCGTGGCACCCACCTGGATGACACTTTTCGCATTTTCAGGTCGTCATGCAGGATTGTGTGCACAGAACCCACAGAAATGCCAACTCTGGAGGCGATCTGTTCAACAGTCATTCAGCGATCCCCCAAAACAATTCTCTCCACTTTCTCGATCATGTCGTCAGACCGGCTTGTGTGAGCCCGAGGTTGTTTCGGTTTGTTGTCACACAATGTTCTGCCTTCATTAAACTGTCGCACCCACGAATGCACTTCCGACACATCCATAACTCCATCACCACATGTCTCCTTCAACTGTCGATGAATTTCAATTGGTTTCACACCACGCAAATACAGAAAACGAATGATTGCACGCTGTTCAAGTAAGGAAAACATCGCCATTTTAAGTATTTAAAACAGTTCTCATTCTCGCCGCTGGCGGTAAAATTCCATCTGCCGTATGGTGCTGCCATCTCTGGGAGCATTGACAATGAACGCGTCCTCATTTTAAAACAATGCGCATGTTTCTATCTCTTTCCAGTCCGGAGAAAAAAAATCGGAGGCCTTAGAACTTGAATGCACCTCGTACATACACTCCTGGAAATGGAAAAAAGAACACATTGACACCGGTGTGTCAGACCCACCATACTTGCTCCGGACACTGCGAGAGGGCTGTACAAGCAATGATCACACGCACGGCACAGCGGACACACCAGGAACCGCGGTGTTGGCCGTCGAATGGCGCTAGCTGCGCAGCATTTGTGCACCGCCGCCGTCAGTGTCAGCCAGTTTGCCGTGGCATACGGAGCTCCATAGCAGTCTTTAACACTGGTAGCATGCCGCGACAGCGTGGACGTGAACCGTATGTGCAGTTGACGGACTTTGAGCGAGGGCGTATAGTGGGCATGCGGGAGGCCGGGTGGACGTACCGCCGAATTGCTCAACACGTGGGGCGTGAGGTCTCCACAGTACATCGATGTTGTCGCCAGTGGTCGGCGGAAGGTGCACGTGCCCGTCGACCTGGGACCGGACCGCAGCAACACACGGATGCACGCCAAGACCGTAGGATGCTACGCAGTGCCGTAGGGGACCGCACCGCCACTCCCCAGCAAATTAGGGACACTGTTGCTCCTGGGGTATCGGCGAGGACCATTCGCAACCGTCTCCATGAAGCTGGGCTACGGTCCCGCACACCGTTAGGCCGTCTTCCGCTCACGCCCCAACATCGTGCAGCCCGCCTCCAGTGGTGTCGCGACAGGCGTGAATGGAGGGACGAATGGAGACGTGTCGTCTTCAGCGATGAGAGTCGCTTCTGCCTTGTTGCCAATGATGGTCGTATGCGTGTTTGGCGCCGTGCAGGTGAGCGCCACTATCAGGACTGCATACGACCGAGGCACACAGGGCCAACACCCGGCATCATGGTGTGGGGAGCGATCTCCTACACTGGCCGTACACCACTGGTGATCGTCGAGGGGACGCTGAATAGTGCACGGTACATCCAAACCGTCATCGAACCCATCGTTCTACCATTCCTAGACCGGCAAGGGAACTTGCTGTTCCAACAGGACAATGCACGTCCGCATGTATCCCGTGCCACCCAACGTGCTCTAGAAGGTGTAAGTCAACTACCCTGGCCAGCAAGATCTCCGGATCTGTCCCCCATTGAGCATGTTTGGGACTGGATGAAGCGTCGTCTCACGCGGTCTGCACGTCCAGCACGAACGCTGGTCCAACTGAGGCGCCAGGTGGAAATGGCATGGCAAGCCGTTCCACAGGACTACATCCAGCATCTCTACGATCGTCTCCATGGGAGAATAGCAGCCTGCATTGCTGCGAAAGGTGGATATACACTGTACTAGTGCCGACATTGTGCATGCTCTGTTGCCTGTGTCTATGTGCCTGTGGTTCTGTCAGTGTGATCATGTGATGTATCTGACCCCAGGAATGTGTCAATAAAGTTTCCCCTTCCTGGGACAATGAATTCACGGTGTTCTTATTTCAATTTCCAGGAGTGTAGGTATAGTAGTTGGAACACGGTTATAATTCATACCAGGCGTTACTGAGAGACGTTCGCCGCATTACAAGCCCTCAATATAATCGTCCCTCATCTCGATCATCGTCCCCCACCAAAACGGAATGGGTCGTTCACTATCAGCGCATCCATATCTGACGAATTCTTGGAAGGACCGCAGCACGGATGATGACTTCTCTTGTGCTGTAGCACGTGCCGTGAAGCAGTTCCTTCATTTTGGCGAACAGGTCGTAATCGCACGGGCTCATATCGGCTGAATACGTTGGATGTTCCCAATATCTCCCACCTCCATGTACGCAGGAGCTGCTGCATGGGATTCACCGTGTGGCACGTGCAGTCATGGAGGATGATGGAATGCAGTGCCGTGTGCTCCAACCACGTGCCATTCCAATCTTGATCCATGCACGTAGTTCGTGTTTACTAAACATAATGTTAAGGTGCTCGAACTGGCCTTTCGCACTTTCAAACAGTACACACTGCAGCTGACTCAAACACAGCCGTCGCCGCTTGCTGCAGAACTTCAACTGACCTACTATCAGCTACAGACAGCGAGAATGACATGTCACCTATATACTTCAATTTACAGCAGTGTTACCACTACTTTTTAACCAAACCATGTTCTTTACACGATATACCTTCATTGCATCACTTGTTTTCGTTTCTACATGTTGCCAAGGGGTTGCAGTACCTGCTTAACGAATGCTCTTCACCACAGTATCAGCAGGTCTTCGAGACATGACGGTAATTTATGTTGGTTTTAATAATTATGGACTACAATGTGTTTAGAGCATGCTGTAATACGCTGATATACACTACAATATCGAATAAGTATTTGTTTCATTTCAACAATACAATATCATTTTCATGAAGCTCTTGTATTACATTCGGTAAGTACTACATTCGGTAATGACCTGTACTTCATAATATTTAGGTTTTTTAATATTGAGTTTTCTGGGTATTTGCACATATTTCAGCTGTTTTCTAACATAAATAGTATATATTCAAACACGTTCTAAAATTCTGGTCAATCAGGCCAATTTTTTAAAATGACTATTTTAATGTTATTTTGTGCCACGCTAATGCACTGTCCATCAATGCAGGGTGTTTATGAATGAGTTATACGAAAACAACTTTGCATTGTGATAATGGTAAATAACTTACAGAAATGTTTAATACAGCACTGAATGCAATACATCTTCAAATTTTATTCCCGCCTAACACTGCTTGATCTCGACATTCCCGCTGGTTGGTACGCATTAATGCGTATTCCAACAGTCATCATGGAGTCATATAAATGTGCGGAGTATGCGAAGTATTGTTTACGGTTTCATGAATCCAAATTCACTAATACAGTACAGAGACAATTCAGGATTAAATATCGCGATCCACCATTTCAAAGACAAACTGTTTTTAATCGGTAAAAACTGGCTGTGTATCACATAGGACGACGGGTCAGGGACGGCCAGCAGTCTCTGACACAGCAATTGAACAACTTTGAGAGTCTTACATTTGTAGTCCAGGTAAATCAACGAGACATGCCAGCTTAGAATTGAACAGACATAGCGTTACAGTGAGGTGGTATTATGGAAACGCCTGCCATTCAGATCCTGCAAACTGGAACTGTTGCAAGCTTTGAGGGAAAGTGACAAAGAAAAACGAGCTGAGCTTTGTGTACAAATGTTTGACAAAATGGAGACTGAAGATGATTTTCTTAATAAGATTCTGTTCAGTGAACAAGCCACCTTCCACACCTGTAGTCAAGAGAATCGGAATAATGTTAGGACATGGTGTGAGCAGAAACCACGTCACTTAATCCAGCATGTTTTCAGGACTCGCATTAGGCAAATGTTCTTCGTGCTGTAAGCTGTAACAATACTGAATTTTTTTCTTTTTTGCCAACTCGGTTGTAGCTCGCATATCGTACCTACACAAGTTTGAACATTATCTAATGGCTCAATTACAACAGGATATTGCGGGCTTTCAAACAAAAAATTAATGGTGGCCCTCAACTACGTACCCACAGACTTGAAATATTAAAAGTTTTGGCTGGTTTCATTGCCTAGGGGCTGGGATACGTAGTTGCTGCATTACAAGACAAATACTGCTGATTATACAGTATACAATTTGAATATACACATGAATCGAATGGTCGAAGGTTCCTATCACTCGGCAATTGCGAATTTTGAATATAACATAGAAATTTATAAATGAAAGATTGCAGTTAAATAAAATCCGCTGGTACTATTTTCAACGGCTTTAAATGATGAGTATGATAGCAGAAGTACCTTTAAGAATGCCGTTTATTACTGCAAAACACTTATTGGTGTCGATGGTCCAGCAATTAAATATCCATGGAAACCTCACAAGTGCACAAGTCGCCACTACGAAATATTTCTCTCCCGCACGACCGCGTGCAAACTGCTCAACCATCTCCAAGTATTTCCCGCGACCATCCATCGCCCCTTCCCGTCCAGCACTCTAATACACATTATTAAATACATAAACAAATCAAACAAACATATATCAAAGGAATAGAAACAAAAGTAGCCAGTAGCCTAATATCCCTGTGCTTTGTAAAACACAGTAAATATTTGACAAATTTATTCATGAATAGTACATATCGGATATAAACAAAGACACAGACGAAAAATATATTTATAAGCATGCTGCTACCGTTTTTTTCGTGTAACTGTGAAGTAGTTACGGCCTCACGCGATCAACAGTAATCGACCACTTGACCTCCAATAACTCATGTGCTATTCAAGTTACATGCCTGTAATTCATACCAATTTAGGTTTACACTAATAGCTTTCTAAAGACACATCGATCAACACAAAATTGGATGAACCTTTTAGATTTTGGAAATTCGTTGTTGGGTGCTACTTGCATAATTTACAGTCAGATGCTAAACTTTAAACTAATAAAGATATTGAAAATCTGATTACACCATCAGAATCGTCGTGCAAATAATGGTAATGTACATGTTTCTTTTTAAGATATTATGATTCCTCTGGCTATTATTAATTTCTGCATGAACTGTGAAATGTCTGCCATTATGTTTTCACAAAGTCCGCCATCTTTGGCACTACCGGCATAGAACTCGTGCAAGTTCACCCAACCTGGATATGATGTGACGTCATTATGACGTATATACGCTTTAGTCTATTAACACACCTATCGACTTTTACGAACGTTCGAGATTCTAAACTGTCGTCAGTTAGTGGTTTGTTTTGACACGTGCGATTCTGATAACAGCTCAGTGTGGCAGCGTATATGTATTTCGCCAAAATAAAAGTAAAAGAGCTGGATATTAATAAAAATATTCCAGACCGTGGCCTTGAAAACACCACGGACAACACGTTTCGTAAAAAAGTGAAGTCTTCTTATGTCCCGACCAGATTAGATTGTGTGATTGTTGTATTGAATGCTTGTGCCGAAAATAATATTTATTTATTATCAATATTTTAGTATGGTTTCATACAATTGGTCTTGTCAGTAAATATTAGATTGTAGCAGCATACTCTTGCTGACTTTTTTTCTTAATTTATATAGCTGAAAGAGAACTCGTGCAAGTTTGTTAGCTAAGTAATTTATATGTCCATCCCAAGATAATCTTTTATCAACCATAATTCCAAGTAATTTTACACTCGGACCGCAGATAGGTACCTTAGTGTCCAGTAATGACTGGTGTGTAGAATGATTGAATTTCGAACTTAAAAAGAAAAATATGAGGCATTGTTGAAGAAAAATCGTCGACTGGAGATGAAATACGAGGGGAAGTGGATTTCTCAATGTAATCTTAACCAAAGGTTAGTGTCTTGACGCATCTGAAGATTTTGGCTGCTGAGTGCTTCTTCTCACCGAGTACGAATAACCGACGCACTTCAGCTGGGACAGAAGTACATCAATTTCTGCTTGAGATTCACAATAACCACGCAATTGCCCGTCGTCATCGATGCTGAACTCTTTCAGCTTTTCTCTCATTAGTCTCTCGAATGCTGAACACATAATTAGAGACGAGCAAACGAAAAACAACGCACAGGACACAAACACAGTACAATACACGATTTAAACGCAAGGAACGCAAAACACATTTAAACGAATGGCGCAGAGCACAGTGCTACCCTGTCACAACCTCTCGAAAGTTCACAAAAGTCGAATAGTCGATATACGGTTTCTATCGTTTTCGATGTAGCGTGTATACGTCATAATGACGTCACATCGTATCCAAGTCCGGTGAACTTAGCATCCTCCTAGAAATCGACACAAAGCTCACTCCTCGACACGGCGTCAACATGGAATTCCCAGCCACGCGGTCGGCCTGGACCACGCAGTGGAGCTACCCCTCCCCCCCTCCTCTCCGGCTAACATTCGGCACCACGTGGTTGCAGACGAGCCCCAGCTTGCCGAGCGGCCACGCCATCTCCGAACTTTGAATATTTTCAGGGCGCCACAACACGCCTGTTACCTAACAATATGGACAAAGAATTTATTTTCCACAAAGATGGAACGCCACCGCATTACCATCGTGAAGTTGTCACTCATCTCATATGTCGATTTGGACTGGACGTGGTCGAACAGTATCGTGGCCATCTTGATCACCTGATTTGGCCCTAATATACTTCTGTGTGTGGGGTTACATCCAAGACAAGAGTGTTTGTTCCTCCGCTTCCGAAAACGTCGGCGAGCTGTGACAATGGACATCACAAGCATATATCAAGACTTAACGTCGACTTGCTGTGACAATGGACAGCACAAGCAGCTGCCACCATATATCAAGACTTGCTTCATAGGATCTGGCAGGAAACTGATTACAGATGGGAATTTGTCTTGTTAAAAAAGTAGCTACACTGAACATTTGTAAACACAACTTGAGGACATACTGTATCAAACATTTCTGTAGGTTATTTACCTTTTTCACAACTAAAGGTTATGTGGCCGCTACATAAGTACATGCGATAACATAAAAGCTTTATAATTCTCTTCCTCGTAAAAACATACAAATGAATAATCAACAATGGAAAATTATCTCCCCGTAGAACAACGGCAAAGAATAAACAGTACTCAAATAATTAACGTCTTTGCCGCCGACTGCTGCACAGGGCATAACTGTTTATTTATTTTGTCTATCTTCCCGCTCCCACAGCTACTTTTGTATAACTAATTTATAAACACACTGTATAAAATTTTCATTGAAAACATCTCAGGTCAGGACTGAGAAGTCTACACCTAATACACTTCTTACCAAATTTATAAAATAAATGAAGCAACAATGATTACTTATTTCATTATTATGGTGTGGAATATAATCATTGCTATATGACAGACGTCGATGCAATGTGGTCCAAGAAAAGAAAATCTTCTGCACACATGAGAAGATGATTCTACTGTCTTCAACCAAGAACGGTAGCGCATCTTACTGTTTTTGTGGCGCAATGACTGGGCCATTAAATTTCGAGTACATGGACTGTACGAATCTTCTGTCCAATGTTTGAGACGCCACATTCGTACAGTCCATGGAATATGTACACAGCAGGTACACTTTCCTCTTACAACCAAATAAATCAGCTGTGGCAGAATACTGCATTGGTATTGGAGACTCTACGCTGTACGAAAACGTCGAAATTCTAGCGTCCACACCATCTTTCTGGGACTCTGGTGAAAGAGGCAAATGAAATTCGCTCGACGACGAATCTGATTAACAGAGATGGCAGCACAATTTTGGATAAGTCATGGAACCCGGCGCTTCCTGTAACCGACTTGTTACAAGGACTTGCGACGGTGCGGCTCCCAGAGTTACACAGCAACTTCCTAGCGTGGATCGACTCCACAGCCGCAGATATAATTCATGCACAGTTTACTTCTTTCATCTACGTCTACATCTACATACATACTCCGCAATCCACCAAACGGAGCGTGGTGGAGGGTACCTCGTACCACAACTAGCATCTTCTCTCCCTGTTCCACTCCCAAACAGAACGAGGGAAAAAGATTGCCTATATGCCTCTGTACGAGCCCTAATCTCTCTTATCTTATCTTTGTGGTCTTTCCGCGAAATGTAAGTTGGCGGCAGTAAAATTGTACTGCAGTCGGCCTCAAATGCTGGTTCTCTAAATTTCCTCAGTAGCGATTCACGAAAAGAACGCCTCATTTCCTCCAAAGACTCCCACCCGAGTTCCTGAAGCATTTCCGTAACACTCGCATGATGATCAAACCTACCAGTAACAAATCTAGCAGCCCGCCTCTGAATTGCTTCTATGTCCTCCCTCAATCCGACCAGACAGGGATCCCAAACGCTCGAGCAGTACTCAAGAATAGGTCATATTAGTGTTTTATAAGCGGTCTCCTTTACAGATGAACCACATCTTCCCAAAATTCTACCAATGAACCGAAGACGACTATCCGCCTTCCCCACAACTGCCATTACATGCTTGTCCCACTTCATATCGCTCTGCAATGTTACGCCCAAATATTTAATCGACGTGACTGTGGCAAGCGCTACACTACTAATGGAATATTCAGCAAACAGCCGCATATTGCTATCCACCCTATCCAAGAGATCATTTATGTAGATAAAAAACAACAGCGGACCTATCACACTTCCCTGGGGCACTCCAGATGATACCCTCACCTCCGATGAACATCACCATCGAAGACAATGTACTGGATTCTATTACTTAAGAAGTCTTCTTGCCACCGATCAACGCCTGGCGCCTGTGCGCGGAGAATAATATAGCCTGCAGATGAGCAATAGACAGGACACACGTAGGGCATTGCGGCAGCCGCTGTAGGTGAAATGCCAAGCGCTGAAGAAGAATAAGTGCCATTCTAAACTGAAGCCTAGGCTCACATTTTTTTGTAAAGATTACGTGAGGCCCCTCCACGCCCACACTTGCATGGTGACCATTCAAAAAGATCTACTGTCACCTCTTCTCTGGCTAGTGTCTAGAAAGAATTCCGCTGAAAATGCAACAAAAACAGCAATTTTTTCGCCTGGTTTGTAATTAATTGTATCTTTCAGAAAACCGTCATGAGTGGCGAGATTTGCGTAAAATCAACAAGTCTCTTGTTGCCATGTTAAAATTTTCTTATTCTTTTGCCAAAAGAAAGCAGAGTCTACACGACGTCACCTCACTAGCGTTCTTTGCAGACGCAAATTGCAATAGAATTCTGAAAACGTGGTTTGAGGAACTGAAGAAAAGTAAAGTCAGTAACTTATGAAAAAGCACAACAAAAAAATGGCTCTGACCACTATGGGACTTAACTGCTGAGGTCATCAGTCCCCTAGAACTTAGAACTACTTAAACCTAACTAACCTAAGGAAATCACACACATCCGTGCCCGGGGCAGGATTCGAGCCTGCGACCGTAGCGGTCGCGCGGTTCCAGACTGTAGCGCCTAGAACCGCTCGGCCACTCCGGCTGGCCAACTGTAATTAAGAAATGAAAGGCACATCATCATGAAGCTAACATATGAAGCTACAGTTAACGCAAAAATGAAGTATTTTTACCAAACAGTTTCTGTAAAATAGTTTGAGAAAAACTGGAGGAAATGCGCTTCGATTCTGTCGTCGCAGGATGTAGAAGACAGGCCAAAAGCGGGCAAACAATGATGGCTTCCCTTTCTGAGCAAACAAATGAACTCACCCAGCACTTACAATGAAAATTTTTGACTGTTCATCGGCCACCCCATCCTGCGTGGACTACATGGACACACGTGTAGTGACGTGGTCAGCGAGTTTAAAAGGATGGAACGAATGCCGCTCACACTGTACTACATATAACGATAGCCGTAATATTAGAAGAAGAATCAGGATTTATACGCTGCACACCTGAAATTTAATGGAGCAAGAACAGTCAAATTTACTTGCCTATTATTTGCAACTAATATGACAATTTTTTGGAATAAAATACCGGGTCCAATAATAAAATTCATGGTGATTCATGCACCACGCTTTCGGCATTGTGCGGGAAATGCTAACGGGAAGGCACGCTCTGATCGTTGCGCACGCACCAGCTCGTTCTTCGGACTCCAGCAGGTGGCGTATCGATTTTAAGCGAACTAAACGAGTTGGAATGGTAAAACCGTTGCGCCATTTAGCGCTTCAGATTGATGTGTCAGTAGCGTCTGCGAACAGAGTTACTGGTATGCACAGATCCAAAGTAGAACACTGCAAAATAACGGTCGGGCATTGAGCGATTTTTTTTTACGAAAATTCTCATTACTCACATCAAGATCCTCAGCATGATGTGAAAACAGTAGAGTGGCATGCAATCAGCGGAACATAAATTGCTAGAGCGACCTTTTTACACCAACCATAGCTTCTGATACACGCTGCCTGACAACAAAAATGAAAAATCACGAAAGGAGGAGGAAACGAAATGAAATTTCAATGTATAAACTATACAACAAACTGATTGCACAGTTTCACGTAAAAACGTTGACCAGGTTTCGATAACACTGAGGGTATCTTCTTCAGAAGGTTCAAATGGCTCTGAGCACTATGGGACTTAACATCTATGGTCATCAGTCCCCTAGAACTTAGAACTACTTAAACCTAACTAACCTAAGGACATCACACAACATCCAGTCATCACGAGGCAGAGAAAATCCCTGACCCCGCCGGGAATCGAACCCGGGCGCGGGAAGCGAGAACGCTACCGCACGACCACGAGCTGCGGATTCTTCAGAAGGAAGTCATATAAATCACATGAGGTTAAAACTATAGGAGAGTCTTATGTCTGACCTTTTACTGTATCCATGGAGGACTTTATTTTATATTTTCTGCTGTCTGACTGAGCTCCTTAGCTCATCAAATATGTTTACAATTCTAACGTTATGTAATTTTATGTGACTTCCTTCTGAAGGAGATATCTTTAGTGGTGTCTAAACCTAGTCAAGGTTTCTACATTAAACTTATGCAACCGGTTGGCTGTATACCTCATACATCGAAAATTTATTTACGGTTGCTTCTGTCAGCCATGTTTATCCTCTCCGGAGCCGGCCCACAACTGTTGAAACTGGCCCTAGATATCCTGGATACGGCACTGGGATGAAGTTGACGTCTGAGCAGCTACCACACAATTTCTATTGCACACGGACCGGGGCAGTAGTACAGCAACATTAAACAGACAGTTCTTAGTGACACGTGCTCTGAGGGGACGAGCAGGTCGAAAAATGTCACTACAATACTGTCATGTGAGAGACAACTCATGAGAACGCAGGACATCCGAGGCGCACTGTCATGCCATTAGAGTTTTCTCAGTCACTAAGAGCTGTGTAAGTCATACCCAATGCCTCCCCAAATCACGACGCCAGGGGTAAAACTGCTGTACCTCTGCAAGCCATTGGAGTACTTGTTCTCGGATGACAGCCGCGGATGTGATGGGATTACGATGTGTTGGAGTCCATTACGGCGATACTCCCTTGTAGCAGTTAGACGTGGTCTACTTGAGCCTTGACGACGAATATCCCTCCCCTCACGTTCCCTTGCAGTCCAATACTGGAACTTGATCACATCTGAATGACACACAAATCTGGGTACTACATGATTTATCTTCTGGTAAACCTTCCGGGATGTAAGGTTGTGGTCCACGAAACTCTTCAGCTCCCCTCTGAAGATGTCCAGCGCAGCTCTGGACGAAACGTTAGGAGCTGAAGAGTTTCGTGGACCACGACCTTACATCCCGGAAGGTTTACCAGAAGATATGTCATCCGGTCGTGAAAGCCTTCATACTGTGACTACATGATTTGACCAGCCGGCCAAATAGAGACCCAAAACGGGGCCCCTCTCAAACTCTGTAACCTCTCGAGCTCTGTGATGCGCTGATAACACTCACACAAGTATGCATCAGCTCCATACCCATTAAAGCACTCGTTCTCAACGGGGGAGTAATTACCCCTAAAGGGTAAAATGAAATTTGCTAAGGGGTGAAAAAAAGGATTCGATTGTTTTTCAGTCACGAAACCAATATTTTAATATCATTAGTAATACCACTATTGCCTAAGGCTAGCACGGACTACATTAAGTTAGCAAATTTATACTTTTCGGGTACTAGCATTAATGCGTATAGACTTTACACTTTGTGAAATGAACGCATGAATACATTCTTGCGCCCATAGTCCACCCACTAAACATACTTTATATTTGATAACACAGATTTATGAGAGTAAAACTGAGATGTATACATCACAGATTCTTAAATATCTTACGAAAATGCCCTCTTTGAGCTGTAGATAGTTTCAATAATGGACTATAAACTGTTTTATCATTCACTTCACAACAGAGAAACGAGCTAATTGACACCACAACACAACAATAACTACGTAATTGTTACTAAATTCCCTCAGACCTTATACAGTATTATTATTATTAATGGCAACCGCCAGACATAAAGGATTGGCGTTTTCCAGACGTAAAAAGTTGTGCAGTCAAATGATTTATAAGCAGTTAGTATACACTACTGGCCATTAAAACTGCTACACCAAGAAGAAATACAGATGATGAGCGGGTATTCATTGGACAAATATATTATACTAGAACTGACATGTGATTACATTTTCACGCAATTTGGATGCATAGATCCTAACCACCTCTGGCCGTAATAACGGTCTTGATACGCCTGGGCATTGAGTCAAACAGAGGCGTGTACAGGTACAGCTGCCAATGCAGCTTCAACACGATACTACAGTTCATCAAGAGTAGTGACTGGTGTATTGTGACGAGCCAGTTGCTAGGCCACCATTGACCAGACGTTTTCAATTGGTGAGAGATCTGGAGAATGTGCAGGCCACGGCAGCAGTCGAACATTTTCTGTATCCAGAAAGGCTCGTACAGGACCTGCAACATGCGGTCGTGCATTATCCTGCTGAAATGTAAGGTTTCGCAGGGATCGAATGAAGGGTAGAGCCACGGGTCGTAACACATCTGAAATGTAACGTCCACTGTTCAAAGTGCCGTCAATACGAACAGGAGGTGACCGAGACGTGTAATCCATGGCACCCCACACCATCACGCCGCGCCGTGTGATACGCCAGTATGGCGATGACGAATTCACGCTTCCAAAATGTGTTCACCACGATGTCGCCTAACACGGATGCGACCATCATGATGCTGTAAACAGAACCTGGATTCATCCGGAAAAAAAAATGATGTTTCGTCATTCGTGCACCCAGGTTCGTCGTTGAGTACACCATCGCAGGCGCTCCTGTCTGTGATGCAGCGTCAAGGGTAACCGCAGCCATGGTCACCGAGCTGATAGTCCATGCTGCTGCAAACGTCGTCGAACTGTTCGTGCAGATGGTTGTTGACTTGCAAACGTCCTCATCTGTTGACTCAGGGATCGAGACGTGGCTGCACGATCCGTTGTGACAGCCATGCGGATAAGATGCCCATTATCTCGACTGCTAGTGATACGAGGCCGTTGGGATCAGCACGGCGTTCCGTATTACCCTCCTGAACCCACCGATTCCGTATTCTGCTAACAGTCATTAGGTCTCGACCAACGCGAGCACCCATGTCACGATACGACAAACCGCAATCGCGATAGGCTACAATCCGACCTTTATCAAAGTCGGAAACGTGATGGTACGCATTTCTCCTCCTTACAAGAGGCATCACAACAACGCTTTACCAGGCAACGCCGGTCAACTGCTGTTTGTGTATGAGAAATCGGTTGGAAACTTTGCTCTCGCCATCGGCCCCAATCTTGTGGGAATGATCTGAAAGGTAATCATTTGCATATCACAGCATCTTCTTCCTGTCGGTTAAATTTCGCGTCTGTAGCACGTCAGCTTCGTGGTGTAGCAGTTTTAATGGCCAGTAGTGTGTTTTGCAAAAGGCTCAATGTCAGATCCATGTTTAAAGGAACGTTTTTATTCCTACCGTCGTATATTTTCAAACATGTCAGTTTTCGCTATTAATTATGATGCATCCCATATATGTGCTCGCGTTATGAAAAAAACTTCTCTCTCTCTCTCTCTCACACACACACACACACACACACACACAAACACACACACACACACGCACAAGTCGATACTCTTCACTACTCCCACATCATGCGCATCGATTCAACAGAACTTCTGAGCAGTTCACTGAGATTCCCTCGTAATACGGGTCTCACGTTATGAAATTTCTGCGGCACGTACAGTACAGAACTTCATGTCGAATATGACCCAAAGTTAAACGCAAGCCCTTTTAACAGGTAAAAGTTCGGCCTAGCAGTTACGCTGGAAGGGGCCCTAAACAGTGATACTGCACCTCGCTGGCTCGGAACAGCCGGTATGAAGTGAAAGGTAAATATGGGCGGCAGTAGATGAACCGAGAGCGTTGGTAGGTTGCGATAAGGCTATGCCTCCCTGTGGAATTAATACTGTGAGGTGATATGGCTGAATACTGCGAAATCAGCACTTGGGGTAAACGTTGCTGAGGTGCGCGCTGCTTTACGCCTGTGGCGATCATGAAATGGTACTTTTGCACTGGTGTATAGTGTTCTCCTAGATCTCTCGCCTGTCATGTAATGAAATTGCCGGCCGTAGTGGCCCTGTGGTTCTAGGCGCTACAGTCTGGAGCCGAGCGACCGCTCCGGTCGCAGGTTCGAATCCTGCCTCGGGCATGGATGTGTGCGATGTCCTTAGGTTAGTTAGGTTTAATTAGTTCTAAGTTCTAGGCGACTGATGACCTCAGAAGTTAAGTTGCATAGTGCTCAGCGCCATTTGAACCATTTGTAATGAAATTCGTCCTTGTGAGGCAGGTGGAGGAGAAAATCTAAGTATCTTCCACGCTTTTCCTAGACTTTGTCGAAAGCAAAACGACACGCTGGATGCCTCATTAGTGAGAAATCAGTGTTAATGATCAGTCACTATCAGATTTTTGTCCGTTAGTCAGTGAGTGTTACTTTTGTATGTTACCAGGTCTTACAGATCTTCTAGAAGTTCAATATTTGGTGTAAATTGCTGACAAATGTGTTCAGTAGGCAAGAAAACCAATTGTGATACGACTAAAATAACGTAGTGAGCAGAATTAGTGGAAATTTAAATTAGCTTGCAGATGTAAGGATCACTGCGGTGAAATCTGAGTCATGGCCCCTTAGTTAAAGTTGCGTTCTCACGATGAGTCCTACGCTAGCATGAGTCACATTTCCGTGAACAACTTCTCATGTGAACGAAGTGTCATGGTAAATCCTATTATGTTACAGGCAAGCGAGAGTGCTCACCTGTTTGATTTTTAGTTGTAAGTTTGCCTCCGCCAAGTTTACATCTATTTTTACATGCGTACTCAGCAAGCCACCATACGGTGCAAGACGCAAGGAAGCTTGTACCACTGCCACTTATTCCCTTTCCAGATCAACTCGCAATTTTTTTTAATCTTTCATTCCATCTTCGGATAGAAGATGGCGGACTCAAGGAGGAGCTAATACATTAGGTCATGCTGGTTTGTCACAATTTATTTATTCATGTTGATGCTCTTTTTCGATTTTCTTGAAGTTGGTTATCAGAGGAAATTCACAACCTCAGCATCCACTTTATAGCTGAGGGAAATCTCTCAAGAACCTCGACTAAGGTTGGGTGCATAGCTCCATTTGTAATTTCTTTTGCTTATATTGTAGACCTTTCTTTTACATTTGTTTGGTTTTATGTCTCCTCTTACTCTTCTTAGTTTAATAGGTATTATGGCATACTCGTGGTTTCTGCTTTTTGTTTGATTCGTTCCTTGCTGTTAGTGCGCATGCCGTTGACCATTTTGGCGATGATGTGAGGCGGGTATCGGTATTTGAACCTGGGTATTGTCATTACTATAGGCGTTTGTGTCAACAGATTGGCTGTTGTTTCATTGTATACTAACCTGTTTATCCCATATTTCCCGCCTGCCGGAGTGGCCGAGCGGTACTAGGCGCTACAGTCTGTAACTGAGCGACCGCTACGGTCGCAGGTTCGAATCCTGCCTGGGGCATGGATGTGTGTGATGTCCTTAGGTTAGTTAAGTTTAAGTAGTTCTAACTTCTAGGGGACTGATGACCTTAGAAGTTAAGTCCCATAGTGCTCAGAGCCATTTGAACATTTGAGGGTGATACCGAGGTATCTACGAACTTCCATCATGCTGGAATAATTGTAGACCAGCAACGTCTGTCAATCAGTACAATGAAAACCCAGCCAAAGTTGCAAATTTCACCTTTTTTTTATTAACTCGATGCCTATTTTCGCTCCGGGACCCATTTTCAAATCATCTTAGCAACTAGTCAAATTGGTATTCTCGAAACTGCAGAAACCATGTCGAAAATGTGCAAACGAACATTAACAGCGCATACAGATATGCGCTATAATTATATCTGAGAACAGAGCAGCAGGTAAGAATGAGCAGCAATTTTGGTGGTGTAAGTGTTATGATTTGTGCAGCCTTCTCCACTAAAGGTAAATCATGCATTGTTTATCTGAACACTACAATGAACTCTAGAGATGCTAGACACAGAATTGATTAGAATGGATGAGAACCTAGAGAATGAAACGATAATCTTTCAACAAAATAATGCATATGTGCGTCTTTCTGCTACAACCAAAAAGTGCTTTAAAGATAAAGATATTCATGTCTTCCTCTGGCCTGCACGTAACCCGTGTATTAACCACTTAGCAAACCGTTGGGGAATAACTGTTAAGGAGTGTTTATCGCAACGGAAGGCAATTTGAGAGCATTTGTAAGCTGAAAAGCGCGATACGAGAAAAGTGGGCCACAATTTCCTTAACAAAATCAGTGTCGAAGAGAATTTTTGATGTAATTCGAACGAACAGTGGTTAGACGAAGTATTAACAGTGCATTAACACAAAATTGTAGTGAGTGCCTTTACACCAATTTCCAGCTAAGAAATGTAAACGCCTTATTTTGTTACTCGTGTTATGAAAGAAACTATGAAATTCCGTCATGATTGTTTATGTGTTATGTGTATCTACTGCTTTCATAGCAAATTCGATACAGTATGCTACATATATCGTACATTATTTTCGGTGGAGCCCTGCCTTTATTCTGATTTTCACAAATGTAATGCCGACTTTGCTGCTCATCACCCTCAAGTTTTCGTTTACTAATGCTTGGTTCTGTCTCGGGTTTGCTTTTTGTCAGTGTTATTCGTGTGTTACTAGGGATACGTCTATCCATGAAAAGCGTCACAATGGCGTTATGCTGAGCTGTTCCCACAGCGACGGCAACCACATCGCAATACCTTCGCATCTGAAGGTCATAGCGTTACTCTGTATTTTTTGTTGGACGTTTTCATGATTACATACTGCAGGCTCTTTCACTGCTGCGAATATATTTTCACAGAAACAAGACTATAGGGAACCAAATAATTCATAATCATAAAACTACTCTGTAACGAGCCACCGGAGACCATGAGCTACTGTATTAAAACGTTCAGAAAATACCCCTGCACAAAATTCCAACTTTTCCATGAATTTCTGGTTAACCCTGTTGATATGGCGCAGTAATTATACGAGATACTAGATTAGCATTCGGAAGGACTGCAGTAAAATCCTCGTCCGCTCATCCAGATATCTCCGCATATGAAAGGAAACTTAAGGGAAATGTCCTGACGGATTCACTGACTCATTATCGCCCAGCCTAAACCGCTAACGATAAAAAATGTGTGTGAAATCTTATGGGACTTAACTGCTAAGGTCATCAGTCCCTAAGCTTACACACAAATTAACCTAAATCATCCTAAGGACAAACACACACACACCCATGCCCGAGGGAGCACTCGAACCTCCGCCGGGACCAGCCGCACAGTCCATGACTGCAGCGCTAAGGATGCAAACTTGAAATCTGCAGAGGGTGTTGACTTTATTCTGCAAGCATCGTTCGAGAAAGGATTTTTCGAAAATCCACGTCTAAGGAGGTGGAATACGAGAGAAAAGATTTTTTTGAAAATATGCTGCTATTACGGTAGTTTTGAAGCTAGGACTGAGAAAACTGATGTTTGCTTTCTCACTTTCGTGATTCATCATTTTTGGTTATTCAACCCCTATTTTGGTATGAAATAGTGACTAAGTTTGTTGAAAATAAATCGTTACCAAAGAGCTATAAAGCATTTTTAAAGCTGCATTTATAAATATTGGTATTTGACTTCTCCATTTGTTTCATTGTTTTTGGAAATTCAATCCCTAACGCTGGTATTACACTATCACATTTCTTTGTCAAAGCTGATACGTCAAATATTTATGTCAAAGAAATTTGATGGTGTAATAGGGAACTTTGTCAAATCTCGGCTGTCGTAAAATAAATATGATCAAATCTAGGGCCTAGCTGTAGATTTGATCATAAAAGTAGTTTGTCTTCTGTTCACTGCAATATGTTACCACTTGGAGCGCTAGCATCGCTGCAGCGTTCTGTCACCAGTAGCGTGTTTGTAAACACGGCTGCGAAGATTAATTCGTGTGTGCTGTCAACTGCAAAATTAATAGAAATTTATGAAGTTTATGAGGCGTTTACAACGTAAGGAAGACTGAGTACAAACATAGACTAAGAAGATCGGAGAGCTACAAAAAAATTGCGGAGGTCATTGGCTGTGATATACGGCCCGGGTGCACAGCTGACGACATAAAAAAGAAAATTAATGACCTCCGCTCAAGCTACTCTCACGAGAAAGCAGAAGTATGGATGGACTAACTTATTTCATCATATGTATATATTTATGAGCTCTCCAGTGTTCTTAATCTATTTTTGTACTCAGGATGCCTCATATTGTAAAGCGCCTCATCAGCTTCATCTATTATTTTGTAGTTGTGGGACACAAAAAGTAATTGTTACTTTGATCTACAATAAAAATAGTTCTTAATGCACATAAAGTGTATTGAACATTTATTTACTTTCAGATATTGGCCTTTTAGTGCTTTATAAATTGCTTCACACGTTTCAGGTATTATTTTAGTTAAAGTGCACTGTGGTACTCGAGTTCTGTACTGTAAGCTACAGTTAACTCTCTCCTGTAGCAAGAAATGGGAGTCTTACTGTAAGTCTGTCTTCTGCAGATGTAGCAGTTCTTAAGTGAGTATTGTGCTTTGTGACATGACGAGACACTTCACTGAACAAATTTATGTACGACTTGACGCCCTCCACTAGAAGCTCACGTAACAAATTTTGTTGAATGCTTTTATCGTCTCGTCGTAAAACCCACGGCTTCATCCAGGTAAGCTTCTTTTTTTTCCACTTCTCTTCCTAATGCGCCCACAATGCAATTGTGGTACGTGCAACTGCTGCGCATAATAACAAGTTGTTGTCAGCCATCTTGAACTTTGACGAAAAATATGATGACAGTGTAATACTCCTTTTTAGCGCCACGTCAAATATCTTCGCCAAACAAATTTGACGAATATTTGGTCATATCTTTGATCAAATCTTTGTCAAAGAAAATGATAGTGTAATACCGGCCTAAGTGGGTGAAGTAAAGGATGACCAATTTTGTGAAAATATTTAATTATGAAAACAAAATCGCTTTTTGGTCAGAAGTACATTCGGAAAAGACCATGCCTTCATTAGCGTGAAGAGTGTCGAAGGTGTTGCAACTTGTAAACTAAATCAAAGAAAGCAATCTAACAATCAGCACGACAAGTTGGCTTTGTAGAACTGCACTGAAAAAGAGACGGATCTTTAATGCAATAATTCTTCACTAGGCTAATATATGTTTATAGTATTATGCAAAACTAATCATTGCTGGCAAGAAAACAGATACTACGTTTAAAGGCGATTCCATGTAAATGAATATCCGTTTGATATGAGTGTCTGAATATGCTGCTGAGGAATACTCTGGTTTGCAGGCGCGTCTGCAAAAGGACATGAACGAACTACATACCGACTGTCCATATCTCAGACATGTTCAGTGGGCAATATGTCAGGCGAACGGGCAGGCCAGGGAAGCAGTGGTACCCGTTGTTCTTCAAAGAAGGCTTGCACATTCCTCGCCACATGCGTGTTGTCCTGCTGAAATATGGCATGTGGAACGGTCTGCAGCTGGGGCAGTACCTCAGACTGACAAACTACCCTTATGTAGCGGTAACTATTCAGATTGTTCTCAAGTCGTAGGAGGCGAGGTCGGGTCAATGGCGTCTCAGACCATCACATCTGGCGTTTCGCCGCTACGCCACTCAAAAATACAGTGTGGCCCACTGCGTTCAATGCGGCCATCACTGTAGGACAAGTCAAAGCGGGACTCGTCCGAAAAGACGACATTTTGCCACTTTGCGCGCCAGCGTCGGCATTCTTTCGGTCTGCGGCGTTGGTGGGTTCCGGTCAATGGAAGCCGACGCAATGACATATGTGCCACCTGTTCAGCTCGCAGAAGACGGCGTCGAATCGTCGACGGAGACATTAAAGTGCTCCAACTTCGCGCCAAAACAGTGGACGAAGCTGTTCTTTCCGTTGCGGCCAGGCGGACAATATGGCAATCATCTCGCGCCGTGGTCACATTGCGTCGTCCAGTATCCCGTTGGCACTGTGTACGGCCCTTTTCTCTCCACTGGTTCCACATGCGCCTCACTGTTGAAGCAACGTGCCCTGTACGAGCCGGAAGGTCACGGGAACGACAGAACCGCCTCCAGGAGACCATTCTGCCCTGTTCGAACGCATTCACATGCCGGAATTTCATGTCGGAGGGGCACAGTTATGATTGGTTACACGTTTCCAGTTTGTATGACGGCTCCGCACCGACTGAGCGTTGCGTAATACTGACCTGTACGGTTACGAGCACGGGAAGGGCACAGGCCATCCCTGTTTTCAAGAAGGGACGTCGAACAGATGTGCAGAACTATAGACCTATATCTCTAACGTCGATCAGTTGTAGAATTTTGGAACACGTATTATGTTCGAGTGTAATGACTTTTCTGGAGACTAGAAATCTACTCTGTACGAATCAGTATGGGTTTCGATCGTGTGAAACCCAGCTCGCGCTATTCGTCCACGAGACTCAGAGGGCCATAGACACGAGTTCCAAGATAGATGCCGTGTTTCTTGACTTCCGCAAGGCGTTCGACACAGTTCCCCACAGTCGTTTAGTGAAAAAAGTAAGAGCATATGGACTATCAGACCAATTGTGTGATTGGATTGAAGAGTTCCTAGATAACAGAATGCAGCATGTCAATCTCAATGGAGAGAAGTCTTCCGAAGTAAGAGTGATTTCACATAAATGACCTTGTAGATAACATCTGAAGTTCACTGAGGTTTTTTGTGGATGACGCTGTAGTATATTGAGAGGTTGTAACAATGGAAAATTGTACTGAAATGCAGGAGGATCTGCACCGAAATGACGTATGGTGCGGGGAATGGCAATTGAATCTCAATGTAGTCAAGTGTAATGTGCTGCGAATACATAGAAAGAAAGATCCTTTATCATTTAGCTACAATATAGCAGGTCAGCAAATGGAAGCAGTTAATTCCATAAATTATCTGGGAGTAGGCATTAGGAGTGATTTAAAATGGAATGATCATATAAAGTTGATCGTCGATAAAGCAGATGCCAAACTGAGATTCACTGAGGAATCCTAAGGAACTGCAATCCGAAAACAAAGGAAGTAGGTTACACTACACTTGTTCGCCCACTGCTTGAATATTGCTCACCAGTGTGGGATCCGTACCAGATAGGGTTGATAGAAGAGATAGAGAAGATCCAACGGAGAGCAGCGCACTTCGTTACAGGATCATTTGGTAATCGCGAAAGCGTTATGGAGATGATAGATAAACTCCAGTGGAAGACTCTGAAGGAGAGACGCTCAGTAGCTCGGTAGGGGCTTTTGTTGAAGTTTCAAGAACATACCTTAACCGAGGAGTCAAACAGTATATTGGTCCCTCCTAGGTATACCTCGTGAAGAGACTATGAGGATAAAATCAGAGAGATTAGAGTCCACACCGAAGCATACCGACAATCTTTCTTTCCACGAACAATACGAGACTGGAATAGCAGAGAGAACCGACAGAGGTACTCAAAGTACCCTACGCCACACACCGTCAGGTGGCTTGCGGAGTATGGATGTAGATGTAGATGTAGATGTACACAAAAGAGGGCACTGTCGGGTCTACGTGCACACCACCTCTTTTGTCATTTAAATTATTTGTTACGGTTCCGCTGTTCTACACGTCCTCTTATTGTGGCGTGTCGCAGACCACTGGTTCTGAGTATATCACTGTTTACAAACAGTAGTTTATGTTACAAACACTGTGTAATACTGATATTTAATGAAATGTGGGCGACTGCCTACATCCAGAAAAAAAAACACTTACAAAATCCTATAGTGTCCAGTAGAACATGACTGTACAAGCAATCGAAACGCGTATAGTCAATAAAAGCTGTATCACTGTGTAATCTTACCCTCCAACACATCACTATTAAATTTCTCTCAGTGTCTTCATTAGTTTCAAAAGCTTCGAGAGGCGTAAGATACACAATTGAAATACTTTTTACTTATATTCATTTTCTCTTGTTGTTGTTGAAAAAATGGCTCTGAGCACTATGGGACTTAACATCTGTGGTCATCAGTCCCCTAGAACTTAGAACTACTTAAACCTAACTAACCTAAGAACATCACGCACATCCATGCCCGAGGAAGGATTCGAACCTGCGACCGTAGCGGTCACGCGGTTCCAGACGGAAGCGCCTAGAACCTGTTGTTGTTGTTGTTGTCTCTAAGTCTTGCGTCTGGGGGTACATTCTTGCGTCTGAAATTTTGATTTAACGTTGTGGGTTCCTGATAACCAAATAACTGATGAAGATTTGTGTCATAAGATTTGTCTTATATTTCTTGAATTTTATTCTTTGCCACTTTACTAAATATCACAACGTCTTTACAATTTCCACTTTATATTCCAAATTACATTGTTAGTGTCGATCATATAAATACGTCTGGCTCCATAAGAGGCACGCCCACTACTGCTTACATTCTGCGGTACTCACAATATTCCAAAGATATTATAAAGCACAAGAGTTTACAAACTTTCTTGACGAAAGAGGACTCTACACCAAGTTGTGTTATTATTTTATAAATGGGTCCAGAATTAAATTTAATAATCAGCGTTAGACTGTGCAATTTATAAATGGGCCCAGAAATAAATTTAATAATTAGCGTTAGATTGTGCAATTAATAATATACGTCAGATATTTCGTAGTTTCAAATATTTCTAAAAGAAGTAATTTTAACTGTACATACCGATTGTAACAAATTAATTTTGCCGGCCGGAGTGGCCGTGCGGTTCTAGGCGCTACAGTATGGAACCGAGCGACTGCTACGGTCGCAGGTTCGAATCCTGCCTCGGGCATGGATGTGTCTGATGTCCTTAGGTTACTTAGGTTTAATTAGTTCTAAGTTCTAGGGGACTGATGACCACAGATGTTAAGTCCCATAGTGATCAGAGCCATTTGAACCATTTTTAATATATTTTAGCCTGAAATACAGTATATTGTATACATTGTATTCATATGAAATTCTTTTAGTGAAACAGCTGAGGTAATTTGAACCCATACAAGATTTAAAATACACTACTGGCCATTAAAATTGCTACACCACGAAGATGACGTGCTACAGACGCGAAATTTAACCGACAGGAAGAAGATGCTGTGACATGCAAATGATTAACTTTTCAAAGCATTCACACAAGGTTGGCGCCGGTGGCGACACCTACAACGTGCTGACATGAGCAAAGTTTCCAACCGATTTCTCATACACAAACAACAGTTGACCGGCGTTTCCTGGTGAAACGTTGTTGTGATGCCTCGTGTAAGGAGGAGAAATACGTACCATCACGTTTCCGACTTTGATAAAGGTCGAATTGTAGCCTATCGCGCTTGCGGTTTATCGTATCACGACATTGCTGCGCGCGTTGGTCGAGATGCAATGATTGTTAGCAGAATATGGAATCGGTGGGTTCAGGAGGGTAATACGGAACGCAGTGCTGGATCCCAACGGCCTCGTATCACTAGCAGTCGAGATGATAGCATCTTATCCGCATGGCTGTAACGGATCGTGCAGCCACGTCTCGATCCCTGAGTCAACAGATGGGGACGTTTGCAAGGCAACAACCATCTGCACGAACAGTTCGACGACGTTTGCAGCAGCATGGACTATCAGCTCGGAGACCATGGCTGCGGTTACCCTTGACGCTGCATCACAGACAGGAGCGCCTGCGATGGTGTACTCATCGACGAACCTGGGTGCACGAATGACGAAACGTCATTTTTTCGGATGAATCCAGGTTCTGTTTACAGCATCGTGATGGTCGCATCCGTATTTGGCGACATGGAGGTGAACGCACTTTGGAAGCGTGTATTCGTCATCGCCATACTGGCGGATCACCCGGCGCGGCGTGATGGTATGGAGTGCCATGGATTACACGTCTCGGTCACCTCTTGTTCGTATTGACTTCACTTTGAACAGTGGACGTTACATTTCAGATGTGTTACGACCCGTGGCTCTACCCTTCATTCTATCCCTGCGAAACCCTACATATTAGCAGGATAATGCACGACCGCATGTTGCAGGTCCTGTACGGGCCTTCCTGGATACAGAAAATGTTCGACTGCTACCGTGGCCAGCACATTCTCCAGATCTTACCAATTGAAAACGTCTGGTCAATGGTTGCCGACCAACTGGCTCGTCACAATACGGCAGTCACTACTCTTGATGAACTGTGGTATCGTGTTGAAGCTGCATGGGCGGCTGTACCTGTACACGCCATCCAAGCTCTGTTTGACTCAAAGCGCAGGCGTATCAAGGCCGTTATTACGGCCAGAGATGGTTGTTCTAGCTATTGATTTCTCAGGATCTATGCACCCAAATTGCGTGAAAATGTAATCACATGTCAGTTCTAGTGTAATATATTTGTCCAATGAATACCCGTTTATGATCTGCATTTCTTCTTGGTGTAGCAGTTTCAATGGCCAGTAGTGTACTTTTTGGTATTGCAAATTTATATAAAGAAAAAAAAAAGGCAGTGCTAGAGGGGAGTGTCCCATTACAACTAACACAGATTACTGTCGAATTTCATTTTGAATGTATACAACAAAGGCTTTCTAAATTACTGTTCAGCATTGCCGTAGTAAAGTTACTTGTTCAAGTTGTAAGAGAATAAGATTCCACGTATCAGACATGGTTAGGTCCGACGAGTAAACAGAACTTACTAGAGACGAATGATAGAGACGCTCAGCCATAAACTTTAGCGGGCCGCTTTCCTTGGAAAGAGAGCAAGGCAACCTGTGATGAGAGCTCTTGTGGACGAGCCATTGACCCGCACACGTCCGAGAACCGGTCCCAGGCAGGTCACGCGAGATTGCGGAACGGTGAACGACGAGAGGCACGCGGATGAAGGATAATCTGCTGTCCCAGAGTCAGCTTGTTCGGAAAACAGAAACAGTGCCTCTCCCTTCGAGTAAGATTATAGGCCTGGCAAAAATGGTTTGCCCAGAATTATGAAAATCTAGTTTAACTGCCCGAATCATTTATTCCTAGTTGTAACATATGTTTTCCAAAGTTCTCTCCCCGTACTTCTGTGGACTGTGTCAGATAAGTTTTGGATGTTGACACCGCTTTTGGTCATAGTGTTTGTTTATTTGTAGTTACTTTTTTGGAGAGGAGGTCACTTAGTGTCAGCTTCGTTTCTGGTAATGTAAAACCGAGCGAAAGGATGCAGCTTATAAATTCGTGGGTCTCACTCGAGAGGAGTGAGATTCAAAATAGTAGCTAGGCCATCGAGATGAAGGTTTTCGTGGTTTTCTAAATCACTAAGATGAATGTTGGGGTGATTCCTTCGACAAGCCGTCTATATTCGAACGATCTCGTATACGGCACCAAGTCTGAAGAGACAAATTTCTTGGTCACCGGACTGCGCGTCGGCTTTTCATTTGCACTGAGGTGACGAAAATCATGAGACACCTCCTAATATCGTGTCTGACTTCGTTTTGCCCGGCGTAGTGCAGAAATTCGAAATGGCAACGACTCAGCAAGTCTCTGGGAGCCCCTGCAGAAATACTGAACCAAGCTGACTCTACAGACATCCATATTTGCCGGTGCAGGATTTTGTGCACGAACTGACCTCTCGATTGCGTCTCATAAATGTTCGAGGGGATTCATGGCGGGCAATTTGAGTGACCAAATCATTCACTCGAACTGTCCAGATATGTCCTTCAAACCAATCGCAAACAACTGTGATCCGGTGACATGGCGCAATGTCATCCATAAAAATTCCATCGTTGTTTGGGAACGTGAAGTCCATAAATGGCTGTAGATGCTCTCCAAGTAGCCGAACATAGCCATTTCCAGTCAATGATCGGTTCAGCTGGACCAGAGAACTCAATCCATTCTACGTAAGCACAGCACACATTATTATGGAGCCACCACCAGCTCGCACAGTGCCTTGTTGACAACTTGGGTCCTTGGCTTCGTGGGGGTCTGCCTACATTCGAGCCCTATCATCAGCTCTTACTAACTGAAATCGGGACTCATCTGACCAGGCCATGGTTTTCCAGTCGAGTAGGGCCCAACCGATATGGTCACAAGACCAGGAGAGGCGTTGCAGGCGGTGTCGTACTACTAACAAAGGCACTAGTGTAGTGGACTGGCCCGACAGCCAATCCACTATGACTGGTAGCCGAAAGGCACGCGTTTAAGCTCACGCAGGCTGGCGTGAGGTCTGGAACAGTTATAGGAGTTGAGTCTAGTAAGAAAAGGAGGTAACTGGTAGAATACTTAACTTTAATCCACAATTGGTGAACATCTCTCTTGACGGTACTCGCATCACAAGATAAATATCAAATAATAAAGGCGCCTTGCTAGGTCGTAGCAATTGACGTAGCTGAAGGCTATGCTAACTATCGTCTCGGCAAATGAGAGCGTAATTTGCCAGTTCCATCTCTAGCAAAGTCGGCTGTACAACTGGGGCGAGTGCTAGGGCGTCTCTCTAGACCTGCCGTGTGGCGGCGCTCGGTCTGCAATCACTGACAGTGGCGACACGCGGGTCCGTCGTATACTAGCGGACCGCGGCCGATTTAAAGGCTACCACCTAGCAAGTGTGGTGTCTGGCGGTGACACCACACTAGGGTCGGTCATCTCTTCCATCGCCCATTAATGCCAAATTTCGCCACACTGTCCTAACGCATAAGATCGTAGTACGCCCCACATTGATTTTTGCGGTTATTTTGCGCAGCGTTGGTGTCTGTCAGCACTGACAACGCTATGCAAACGCCGCTGCTCTCGGTCGTTAAGTGAAGGCCGTCAACCACGATGTGCGAGGCGCGAGGTAACGCCTGAAATGTGGTATTCTCTTCACACTCTTGACACTGTAGATCGCGGAATATTAAATTTCCAAACGATTTCCGCAATGGAATGTCCCATGCGACTAGCTACAACTACCATTATCCTTTCAAAGTCCGTTCATGCCCATCGCGCGGCCTTAATAATGTAGGAAACTTTTTCACATGAAAGAGCGGAGTACAAATGACAGTTTCGCCAATGCCGTGCCCTTTTATATCTAGTGTACGCGATACTAACGCCTTCTGTATATGTGCATATAGCTGTTTTTCAAAAGCGATGTCAATATCCTAAGCTTTGGACTTCTTATCAGGCACAGTTCACAGAAATATGGAGAGGGAACTTACGAAAACGCAGTAATAACTAGAATAAATGATTTGGATAGTCAAACTAGAGCTTCATAATTCCTGACAAACCATTTTCGCCAGCCGGCCGATGTGGCCGATCGGTTCTAGGCGCTACAGTCTGGAACCGCGCGACCACTACAGTCGCAGGTTCGAATACTGCCTCGGGCATGGATGTGTGTGATGTCCTTAGGTTAGTTAGGTTTAAGTAGTTCTAAGTTCTAGGGAACTGATGATCTCAGCAGTTAAGTCCCATAGAGCTCAGAGCCATTTTAACCATTTTCGCCACGCCTGTAATTCACCTCCTCAAAGGGAGTAATGCTGTTTCCGTTTTCGGGACAAGCTGATTCTGTGACTATTGATTAGCCTTCATACGCGTGCTTCTTGACATTTGTCACCTTAGTGTATTGTTCTTTCCTATGTTACACCTGTGTTCGGCTTGATTATGACGTTTGACTCATCAACGAAGAGCATTAAGAGCTCTATTTTTGCTTTGTCAGTGTAAAATCGAACTCTGTGGAACACCAGTAGTAATTTGTCCCCAGTCAGAGAAAGATTCGTCCTGAGAGCTGCATCTACACTATGTGATCAAAAGTGTCCGGACACCCCTAAAAAAATATATTTTTCATATTAGGTACATTGTGCTGCCACCTACTGCCAGGTACTCCATATCAACGATCTCAGTTGTCATTAGACATCGTGGGAGAGAAGAATGGTGCGCTCCGCGGAACTCACGGACTTCGAACTTGGTCAGGTAATTGGGGTCACTTGTGTCATACGTCTGTACGCGATATTTCCACACTCCTAAACATCCCTAGGTCCACTGTTTCCGATGTAATAATGAAGTGGAAACGTGAAGAGACACATACAGCACAAAAGCGTACAGGCCGACCACGTCTGATGACTGACAGAGACCGCCGACAGTTGAAGAGGGTGGTAATGTGTAATAGGCAGACATCTATCCAGACCATCACACAGGAATTCCAAACTGCATCAGGATCCACTGCAAGTACTATGACAGTTAGGCGGGAGGAGAGAAAATTTTGATTTCATGATCGAGTGGCTGCTCATAAGCTACACATCACGCCGGTAAATGCCAAACGACGCCTCGCTTGGTGTAATGAGCGTAAACATTGGACGATGAGAAGTGGAAAAACGTTTTGTAGAGTGACGAATCACGGCACGCCATGTGGCGATCCGATGGCAGTGTGTGGGTATGGGAATGCCCGGTGAATGTCACCTACCAGCGTGTGTAGTGCCAAGAGTGAAATTCGGAGATGGTGGTGTTACGGTGTGGTCGTATTTTTCATGGAGGGGGCTTTCATCCCGTGTTGTTTTGCGTGGCAGTATCACAGCACGGACCTACATCTATGTTTTAAGCACCTTCTTGCTTCCCACTGTTGAAGAGCAATTCGGGGATGGCGATTGCATCTTTCAACTCGATCGAGCACCTGTTCGTAATGCCCGGCCTGTGACGGAGTGGTTATACGACAATAACATTCCTGTAATGGACTGGCCAGTACGGAGTCCTGACCTGAATCCTATAGAATACCTTTGGGATGTTTTGGAACGCCGACTTCGTGCCAAGCATCACCGACCGACATCGATACCGCTCTTCAGTGCAGCACTCCGTGAAGAATGGGCTGCATTCCCCAAGAAACCTTCCAGCATCTGACTGAACGGATGCCTGCGAGTGTAAGCTGTCATCAAGCCTAAGTGTGTCCGGATACTTTTGATCACAGAGTGTAATTTTGTCTCTTTTAGTTTTATCTTTTTGTGCTGAAGATAGTTTACGACATCATCAACCGCCAGAATATTGGTTTTTACACGATACTGCTTCACTGCTGAGAAGGTAATGTACTCCGCTGAGTAGTGTTTAAACTGAATGAGTCGTATTTGGGTGAAACTTAGGTAACGTATTCGTTCTTGTCCCTTATTGCGGTGGTGGTAGGCTCTTGTTGAGGAAATACCTAGTTTTCGAAGTATAAATGTATCATTATATTTTGTGAACTATATGCCTTTGTTGCATGCAAGTACATCACTGCACTGCTTGCCTTTGGGCTTTCAAGCACTTTCATTCAAGCAGTTCCCATTGCTGTTGTGATGTAGAAGGAACTAATAGTAGTGCACGAGCGCATGCTTACGCGTCCTAGATCACTCTGTCTCCACGCCGTTAATTGCTACGGTATGCTGTTGATTGTTAAGGTATATATACAGCATAATAACGAGGAATTTGTGATCGCAGTGTTAATACAGTTATTCTTCTAGATAAAAGTTTTCACATTACAACGTTTTCCTTTTCAGCTTTATTGGACTGATGCGATGCATGCTGGATTTGTTTTCAAGAAGAAAACGGCGAATGTGGAAAGGGAAACTCCTTGACGCTAGCACCTTTGGTAAACCTCCACTTGATTAAAAAATGTTTTTATTCCAGATTTAAAAGACAATATCTTACTGTTGCTTGACTCTTGGACTGTGAGAACTGAGGGAGTTTATTTGATGAATCTGAAATTCAGAAATCCTCGCCAACGAACCCCTAAATACAGCCAACGGTGAAACGTCTACTCTTAGAGCTAATATATACTTGTTATTCCCAGGCTTGAAGAATGCATTAGAAGTAAATTTATTTCATCTGTTTATGACCAGATTTCTTCGACAGTTTTCAAAGACATGATCCTAAATCTGGCAGACTTGTGGATATGTGACAGAGGAAACTCTAACGAATCTGAACAGCATTGTATGGACCACTCTGTAGTGGCACTTCTGTAAGGAGTGGTGCGAGTGTGGTGGTGGGGAACCAGTGGAAACGCAGTGGACAGTTTAACAATATAACTTTATTGTACACTGAAGCCCAAAAGAAACTGGTATAGGCATGTGTATTCAAATACAGAGGTACGTGAACAGGCAGAATACGGCGCTGCGGTCGGTGACGCCTATATAAGACAAGTGTTTGGCGTAGTTGTTAGATCGGTTACTGCTGCTACAACGGCCGGTTATCACGATTTAAGTGAGTTTGAACGTGGTGTTATAGTCGGCGCAGGAGCGGTGGGACGCAGCATCTCCGAGGTAGCGATGAAGTGGATATCTTCCTGTACGACCATTTCACGAGTGTACCGTGAATATCAGGAATCCGGTAAAACATCAAATCTCCGACAGCGCTGCGGCCAGAAAAAGATATTGAAAGAACGGGACGAAAATCGACTGAACAGATTAGTTCAACATAACAAAAGTGCAACCCTTCGTCGAGGGATAGCCCTGCAGTTTGCCTGCGAAACGGACATATGGTTCATGAATGCATGGCCTTATTGCTCGAAAACTGGACTTTTCCTTAAAAGGGGATCTTGATCACTGAGTTCACCGACTCGAAATGAGCATGATAGATGAGTTTCACCCAAATGTGACTACTACAATCGCAATACTTACCTTTTCAGTCACTAACTGTGAATTTTAAAAAGGCTGCTCTATTGAGGAAGCTTTCTATACCATCAGTTGGTACATGATAAAATTGTTAAATCATAAAATGTCACCTCAAGTCAAACGCCTTTCAGCCGTCTAATTTAAAAACTGTTATTTTATTTGGCTACCAGTTTCGGCTATTTACTACATCTTCAGGCCCCCTGACCGAAGTGTAGGAGGATTCCAACCTCGGTTCCGGTCAAAATAGGGACCAGCAGTCAAATACTGCAGATGATGGTTGAAGTGATCGCTGTATCAAGCAGAAATCTACAGATACCAGTACCTGAATGCTGGTCCCTATTTTGACATATCGGTCCAGGGGTCTGAAGAAACCGTAGTAAATCGCAGAAACTGGTAGCCAAATAAAATAACAGTTTAGAAATTAAACGGCTGAAAGGTGTTTATTGATATTATGTACTGAGAAGCCGAGTTGCGCAACCATCTCTGAAAAGATGAACATGCAGGGACTGTGCTTGTATCTGTAATTATATTGTCTTATTATTTAAACAAAATTTGTATGGGATAAATGGTTCAGCACACATCTGGTTTAGTTCCTATTTGATAAACAACGCAGCAAGTTACACTGGGACATTTGAGTAATCCAACAGGAACACATCATCTTTATGGAGAGAAATCACAATGGGCGATCCTCAGGGATTGATCTTGAGCCCCATATTGTTTCTTAATCTTTGTTAATGAACATTTTCTTTGAATCAGAATGATGCAAGCGTAATTGTCATGTTGTTAAAAGAAGCCGCAACAGGGTAAACAGCGAACGATGTTTTTGTCACAGTTATTAACAGCTATTGTCGAACTGGATAGACCTAAAATTTGAAGAAAGGAAATACCCCACCTATTACGAATGTTGTTCAACAACAATAAATAATAAACAGGAAGGGAAGCTCTAAGTATTGGGGTGTACATATTGGTGAAAAATTAAATTACAAAAACCACATAGAGTACTTGCTGGAACATTTGGGTTCAGCTACTTATAAACGTAATAACCAACTTGGAGGACACAGAAATCAGTATGTTGACACACTTTGCATATTTTATTAACTAGTGTGCTAAAGGAAATTATCCTGCGTTAGCTCTTCGCATAGGCAAAACGTATTCATTGCATCATTGCACAAAACAAAGTAATTAGAATTACGTGTGAAGTCCACACACATATCTTGCATGAATCTGTTTAAACAAGTAGAAATATTAACCATAACCTCGAAGTACATTTATTCACTAATGAAATTCGTTGTTAACAATCCATTGCAGTTTAAAAATGATAGAGGCCTTCACCAACATAATAGTGTTGAATTATCATTGCCGGCCGGAGTGGCCGAGCGGTTAAAGGCGCTACAGTCTGGACGACCGCTACGGTCGCAGGTTCGAATCCTGCCTCGGGCATGGATGTGTGAGATGTCCTTAGGTTAGTTAGGTTTAAGTAGTTCTAAGTTCTAGGGGACTTATGACCACAGCAGTTGAGTCCCATAGTGCTCAGAGCCATTTGAATTATCATTTTGGCACAGAAAGCAGTCAAATACACAGCTATAAACCTTTTTGATAAGCTGTCCACTAAAATGAAAGGGGTGACAGCAGAAGAGTAGCTAAATGCAAATTAAAGTTGTTTTTGCATTCGGGAGGACGACGGTTCAATCCCGCGTCCGGCCAACCTGATTTAGGTTTTCCGTGATTTCCCTAAATCGCTCCAGGCAAATGCCGGGATGGTTCCTTTGAAAGGGCACGGCCGACTTCCTTCTCCGTCCTTCCCTAATTCGATGAGACCGATGACCTCGCTGTTTGGTCTCCTCCCCCAAACAACAGAACCCAACCAAAGTTGTTTTTCCTTAAGAATCCCTTCTATACCATAGAGGAATTTCTGAACAGAAAGAGTTAGTTAAACTGATACACATTCAAAAACATAACGTTTATCATGAAAAAGATCTATGGAACATAAAACTAACCAACCTTCTGCTGGCTCCCTTCGACTGCGATTCTACCATGCAAGCAACAGTTTACTGTCTAACACGGAATCCGAACCGCGGAAGAGTTTTTTTCAGACAGGCTACACAAAATTTTCGAGTGTGAAAGTCTCGATGATTATTACCAGAAAAGAAATGATTCAAATGGCTCTGAGCACTATGGAACTTAACATCGGAAGTCATCAGTCCCCTAGAACTTAGAACTACTTAAACCTAACTAACCTAAGGACATCACACACATCCATGCCCGAGGCAGGATTCGAACCTGCGACCGTAGTTGCGCGGTTACAGACTGAAGCGCCTAGAACCGCTCGGCCACAGTGGCCGACTCCAGAAAAGAAATAAGATAAATCGAAGCCGCGATCTATTATGAGTCTCACGTGTGATGGCGTAGTCATCAATCTACGATGTAGTATTTGAATAGTTAAAAAGAGGAATTTCTGCATTTAGTAATAGATATTTCTGAGCTAAAGCTACACTTGTCTTTGTGTACATTACTTCAATTGTATTCATCTAAAATAAACTTCTATTTTCTTGTGGAAGGAAAAACGGGCAGACGAGGACGAGAAAGATCATAGGTCGTTTAGTTGCTGATTGATACTCAGCCTTTAGAGGAAGTGCACGTAAACTGTTTCGCAGCGCCAGGTGGTGAGACGGAGTTTCGGATTACAAGAAATGCCTACACAAGCGAAGACTGACTCCTGTACTTTTATGCTTACCAGCGTCTCGTGAGAACAGGGTCCAAAGTTCGTCGCTGAGTCGAGCAGCATTTTGTTTACTACGTAGTGCACGTTCGCAATGTCATTCTGTGCACTTTAAGCAGATGTCCTCAATCGAATCATTTGTTGCTGCAGCTTTACGTTAGTTTCGACACAGTATTTGTAAAAACTTCTGATATTCTGTCACGATTCAAAAATACTTTCGATCCTATCTTACAGTGCGCCAGAAGTGCATAAAGGAGGTATCGCAGAAGTTGCAAATAAGACACATAATATTTGGTATTCCTTTACAATCAGTGTTTAAGGCAATAACAAGGGAGGATGTTTCCTGCTGTTCGATACTCTTGAAAATGTTACTGCAGTACGAAAACTGACGTAACGGAGGCGCTGGGCGTCTCTATATTTCTGATTCGCATCAGTGTATAGGACTACATTTAAGTGTGGTTGCTGTATTTCAAACTCAACCACATCAACACAAACACAACATTGCACTCCACTAGCAATCATCGTAAAGGGCATAAGCATACGCAAATCCATTTCCGTGTCCATATTTTTTTCGAATTTAATTAACACTATTGTATTCTGAATTATTGTTCTTACGTTAATAAATTTAAATTTTAAACAGGCACGTGAAATGCCTTTCTGTTAAATGAAAAAAAAACTGTGCGTCATTAGGCTAACTGCTCGATCTCTAGAAATAAAGAGTATTTTATTTTCTGTTTGACTTTTCGCATTTTTGTACCAAACTGTAATATATCGCGAATACTAGAAAATTCATGTGATCAGTAACTAAAAGTAGAATGATGCTAATTTTGTTAAAAATTATGATACAATATTTGTTAATTAGTTTTTTATACATATTAAGGATTAAAAACTCTCGATATCCAAATCGCAAACAAATTTTATTTTTATTATGAGTTTCAGCTAAATAAGAGCCAGCTTCAGGTCACAGAAAACATTCTCGATTAGTGTAATAGCCACAATGGGTTAACACATTGCAATAAAATTTTGAGTGATACTATTCATATAGAACGTGTGGGTGGAATAATTTAATGGTGTCACTCAAAATTTAATGACGGTGTGTTAAGCCATTATGGCAGTCACACTAACCAAGTTTCTCTTTTATGAACTGAAGACGAATCGTGTGTAGCTGAAAATAGTAATCACCACTAAATTTATTTGCGATCTTGGCTTCGAGGATTTTTAATCGTTGATATCTACAGAAATTAGGACAGATCGCTCATCTACAACGTTGACAGTGTCAACAAACATGATTTGTTAACTAGCATTTTCATCCGCTAATAATTTTTTTTTATTAGAACACCCGTTTACAGAGCACGTTAAATCAATATTTCAGTTCTTGCTGCATGCGTTTTACTTCCTCTTCGCCTACAGTTGTTTCAGATGTTGCGATCTCCGCTTCGGGGTTGTTCGATATTAAAAGTATGTCTTCTTTTTCTTTCTGCTTCTTCTCTGAAGATCAAGTTCTGAATTTTGTTCCTAAATAAATTCGTGTTGTGTACGTCCTTTATGTTGATGTTTGCTTCTTTGAGAGCATCTAGTGTCTGTGTAACAGGTGCTGGTTGTCGTTTCAGCTTCATAATTTTACTGTAGACTTACTTCGTAGTCTGGCATCTTGCATTGGAGCAAAATGTACGAAGAACGACATTTTTCTTTTGCTACGTTCTCTACATGTTCATGGTTTTCTGTGTTAAGTCGTGGCCAGTTGTAATTTGTTTCTGTTGTCCTTCAGCCAAGAATGTTTCCAACGAGTCTTCTTCCTATTTTCGTTATTTGTTTATGCCACCTTTCTGCACTATTTTTATTGTTTCGGCATCATATAGAATCTCACCTCACTAAGATCTTCTAATGTTTAATTCTTGTACTCCGTTATAAAGTCTTGTACTTGCAAAAGTAATTAAGTTACTACTAGCAAGATCCAGACTAGCGACTTTGCGATCAGTAGACTTCTACATGAGCGTCTTAGTTAGCCGTGTCTATGTTAATCAGAATCAAATGTTTTATACTTGACGGGTCTTGGAAATCTTCTAATTTTAAGAGGCATTTTCTTCGAGTGTTTATGAGAGTTGTGGCGTGTTGACATAGGAAATTGATATCAGGCACTGAATTTAAAATTCTATACGTATTAAGAAAATCCGAGAGGGTCAGTCTGCCAGGTTCCCGTGTAAGATACCGATGCATCTGAAAATGAAAATTTAGAGTCAGTGTATCTAACCAGAGATCACTTACGGAAATGAGACATACACTTTTAATCCGAAACATTTCAAAACTTGAGGGCTGCTAAGCGATTAGTTCCGAGATGTATGTTACGTGCAACTAAAAGATACATAGAAATACACAAATGGCTCAGGGCACGGAAAGGAATGAACGTGGTAGCTATGTCCGTAATGGAAATGAAATGGAAACAAATGGAATGAAGCCAGGGGAGGGGATAGTCGATGGATCAATCAAGCACTTCACTGAATTCCGCGCTATAAGAAAAGACTGGGACAACAAACTAATGGAAATGGAGTAGGTAGCACAGAGGGTCAACATGGATGTGTGGAGTTGAGACAGAGCACAATCAGCATCGAAATTCCAGACAGAGTGAAACAAAAATATGGAGATCTCTGTGGACAAAATGCATTGACGTAAATGGAGTTTACGTTGGGAAATAAAATTTTGCCAAACCGATATTTTACTGTGGCTCTTTGAAGCGTATCAATCCATCCTAATGGATACAGTAGAGTGATCGTGATGTGCCTGATAAATAATTTAATTGCAAAGTTGGGAACTAAAACGAAGAAGGGTAAAATCCTCCGAAGTGTACAGTCTTTCTCGTATTTAAACAACTTAGACTCTTTTTTGGGAGTTTCTTGCATCGTGCAAGGCATACATTTCTTCCTGATTTTTCGTCTCCTGTTGCTGTAAACATTCCCAAAGGCTATGGCATAGATGACTGTATGATGTGAAATGCTTTATGAAAGTGGACAAAAATCACATCTTTCTTGCTCATCTAGCCAAAATATACTGACGGAAAAAACTGCAACTCCAAAAAGTAATTAATATAGAATAATGAAATTTCGGTAATATATTTGATTAGGTAACATACTGAAGTGATTAACATTGCAAGATCACAGGTTAATGTAAACGCGAGATAAGCCACTGCAAATGTGAAATTCTGGTCCATTAATAGCCGGTGTAACAGCCAGAGTGTAGAAAGCAAGCATGCAAAAAGTGCATACACTGTGTTGTATAGGTTCCGGATGTGGGATAGAGTTCCATGCCTGTTGCAGTTGGTCGGTCAATACAGGCACGTTTGATGCTTCTTGTGGATGTGGTTGTAGTTGTCATCCAATGATGACCCATATGTGCTCGATTAGAGGCAGATCTGGCAATTGAACAGGCCAAGGCAACATGTCGGCACTCTGCAGAGCATATTGGGTTACAGCAGTGGTATGTGGACGAGCGTTATCCTGTTGGAAAATACCCGCAGCAATCCTGCTCATGAATAGCAGAACAACAGGCCAAAACACCAGATTGACGTACAAATTTGCAGTCAGGGTACGTGGGATAACCACGAGAGTGCTTCTATTGTCGTACGAAACCGCACTCCAGTCCATAGCTCAAGTATAGGTCCAGTGTCTAGGACGCAGACAGGTTGGTTGCAAGCCTCAACTGGTCTTCTTCTAACCAACAGATGGCCATCACTGGCACCGAGGCAGAACCAGCTGTCATCAGAAAACACAACAGACGTTCACCCTATCTTCCAGTGAGCTGTCGTTTGAAACCACCGAAATCACAAATGATGGTAGTTTTGGGTAAGTGGAATGCACAATACAGGGCGTCTGGCTCGGGGCTGTCCTTGAAGTAACCACCGTTCATTGCGTCACAGTGGTGTCAACTGATGCCCAAATACTTGCTACACATGCAGTACGGTGCGGCAGAGCCATACGCCGAACACGATGGTCTTCTCCTCTCGGTAGTGCCACGTGACCGTCCGGGGCTCGGTTTCCTTGCGACTGTACGTGCTCGTGACCAACGCTGCCAGCAGTTAAGTACAGTGGCTACATTCCTGCCAAATCTTTCTGTAATATAGCACAAGGAACCTCCAGCTTCTCGTAGCTCTATTCGATGACCTCACTCGAACTCAATGAGCTGTTGATAATGACGTCTTTGTCACCGCCTTAATGGCATTCCTGACTAACATCAACTCACTACGTCCAATCTCAAAGGTACCTAACGCTCACGACCTTTACAGACTGTATTTGAAGCAAACCTAATTTGCACCCTCATACATTGTAATTCTGTCAGAGACAGCAAAGGACTTGGAAGAGCAGTTGAACGGAATGGATGGTGTCTTGAAGATAGGATATAAGATGAGCATCAACAAAAGCAAAACGAGGATAATGGAATGTAGTCGAATTAAGTCGGGTGATGTTGAGGGTATTAGATTCGGAAATGAGACACTTAAAGTACTAAAGGAGTTTTGCTATTTGGGGAGCAAAATAACTGATGATGGTCGAAGTAGAGAGGATATAAAATGTAGACTGGCAATGGCAAGGAAATCGTTTCTGAAGAAGAGAAATTTGTTAACATCGAGTATAGATTTAAGTGTCAGGAAGTCGTTTCTGAAAGTATTTGTATAGAGTGTAGCCATGTATGGAAGTGAAACATGGACGGTAAATAGTTTGGACAAGAAGAGAATAGAAGCTTTCGAAATGTGGTGCTACAGAAGAATGCTGAAGATTAGATGGGTAGATCACATAACTAATGAGGAAGTATTGAATAGGATTGGGGAGAAGAGAAGTTTGTAGCACAACTTGACCAGAAGAAGGAATCGGTTGGTAGGACATGTTCTGAGGCATCAAGGGATCACCAATTTAGTATTGGAGGGCAGCGTGGAGGGTAACAATCGTAGGGGGAGACCAAGAGATGAATACACTAAGCAGATTCAGAAGGATGTAGGTTGCAGTAGGTGCTGGGAGATGAAGAAGCTTGCACAGGATAGAGTAGCATGGAGAGCTTCATCAAACCAGTCTCAGGACTGAAGACCACAACAACAACAGTGGCGCTACTCATGCGACCGTTGCGAAATTTGAATATACATCAACATTTTTTTTTCTTCGACAGTGTAGCTGAACTGATGGCTCGTCCTGGTAAATGACGAAAACTGCATGTGTTTCTTTATTGTGAGGCACGGCGATTCTTGATATCCTCTGAAGAGGCACAACATTCGCTAATTAACTGCGTAAATGTTTCAGCATTATCCTGAAGCGAAGCTATGTTATCTAAATCGTATCGGTAGTGTCCGGAGTGATCAAATGAATTTATGTTCCTGAGTATGAGGATAGCAATACGAAATGAAACTATATTACTGTCGAAACCTTTTAATTATACAGTGGTGGGATATTAACGCGGCAAAACAGGCAGTGAATAATTTCATTTAGTGTAACTGGTCACGCTATACAGCTTCGAAGTAACCAGATCGATAGCGGAGGAAGTTTCAATGTTCCGCTCGTGTCGGTGGTACCAGGCGGCACGTAACTAAATAATGCAGTAACTCGGCTCAGCACGCACGTCCCTGAATACGCGCTACTTATCCGTCCCGAAGCAGTCGCAAGCGTTGACCTACAAAGATAATAACCGAAAGTGATCTTCTTCCCTCTTTCTTATTAACCAGTTTGCTGACACTGAGGCCTGCCATTACAATTGTACTGTTTTTTTCGCTTCAGAGGCGTAATTATCCATCTTCTTTCCAAATGTTCAATGTTTCTTCTATGTGCGGGATTCATGAAGATATTTTAAATTTTCGTGAAACAATCTGAATACAAAATAAATATATAATGGAACTGTAATCATAATATTCATTTACCGATTTAGCCCAAGATTATTAAAAACTGACAAAAAATACGAACTACAGCTACGAATATTTTCTCTTACGATTTGAGGCGCGAAAGAATTCGCCATGCGATGTAGCCGACAAGGAAATGACATAACATATTAACATGTAAGTCGAGTGGAAAAAGTAAGTAAATAAGGAATAAAAAGACAGTGCTGAATGAAAAGCAGACTTGGGGTTGGGGGGGAGGGGGGATGGGGGGGCTTGTTAGGTATGGGTGATTCCAGCTAAACGGGTAGATTATTTCCATAGAGTTAATCGTGATGGACTGGAGAAGCACTGAAATATTCAGCTCGCTCTCTACAGTCTATGTTACACAAAACGTTTTTTATCAATTAGATTTCATGTTGTTAGTCCATTTTCTAGGATAGTAACCTCACATCACACACACCCATCAATAAGTACCATTCAGGATTCACGTCTTTTTGGGTGTAAAAGATGGCCTTCCAACATATTAATTTGATATTTATAACACTTTCTCCAGCTCCTGTATATTACAGACGTTAAGCGGCACTGAAGCAATAAGGAAGTATAATAAAGTTCCGCAAGTTAAGAGAAGTCTACACGAATGTCCTCTGTGTGTTTGAGCTTAAAGGGTCAGAACTACTAAATTCACTCTACTTTTTTATCGCCTCTCATGTCAACATCTTAAATTGTTCCGCATTGTAGCCATTAAATTATTCGAAGTACTTTACGTTCGAGTTCTTATTCTACTGCGGGAACACATTCAGATCCACCATTCACGTACTTCATCGGGAAATTTGTTGTGTTTTCGTATGGTGCGACATACACGTTTAACCCTTTATCTGGCAATGTTGGCCTCAAGGAACATCAAAATCGCACACTCTTCCCTGCAACATGTTTAATGTTTCGGCTTTGGATGGGCAATAGCGCTTGCAAGCAACGTTAGAGCTCTGAATAAAGCGAAAATTTCCGAATAGTGTGCAACTTTAGCAGATACCGTGTAAGGTTACGTGAGCGTCAGTTGCTGGAGTAGCCGTTTCTTCGTATATTGTGGCGCTGTCTTTTCTTATGCGACAAAAAGTGACTATAAACGGAAAGCAAAGTCTTATAACATATGATATTAGTCACTGGCCAGAATATGGGGTAAAAGGGAAAGTGTAAGCCTGCCCTCAGAGGTATTCGTCTGTGAAATGTGTACAATGTGGACTGCCTCTGTGCCTTGTTCCAAAAATGAATTGTTTTAAGACATTTCACATGAAATGCTGCAAAATACAACCATTTTTTTCAGCCTTAGGTAAAACATTGTAGTACTTATATAGTAGCTTCCATGTGATACTTAGATGCAAGAAACGGTATTTTGAAAAAAAATGCATGTAAAATTCTTCACGTGACCGTATACATCTAGTTTAAGTAACTTAACACTTTTTTCAGAATATTTCTGTACGTGTAAAATAAAGAGTTAAACATCATTTCCTCAACTCGTACTTATTTCTGTCCTAATGGAGGTTTGTGATTTAACTATCAGCCGTGAGTTCCTGTAATCAATTTAAGACTTCGTCTACAGGTTCTGCCAACGTTTTTCCCTAGCAGTCAACTGCTATCATCTCTTTGCATTAGGAGACTAGAATCTGTTGCATATTCTTGTAGCATTTTGAGTTCTTTTATTTTTTACTGGTTTGTATCTACATGGCTGAAACAGGGAGGATGGATGGATGGACGGATGGACGGGTGGATGGTTGGGTGGATTCAACATTATTGTGTGTTAAAAAACTTGGCCATCAGCATCCTTTCACAATATCGTGGTATTCATGAATGAGTAGTACTCTTGCTGAAACCGAAAGTAAAGGCCGTATAACAATAGCCACAGCAACCGAAAATGCCACTTTAGACTTTCCAGCAGATGTACATACCGTTGTCACAAGTTAAAAGAAGTTATACAACAGTGAAGGTCAGTAAGAAGGCTGGTTGATCGCGGAACTAAATAGATGACTCAGCCACTAAAAAAACATATTAAAATCTCCGCCCAGTTAAACTAAGCAGGAGTCCTGACGCCACAAAAAATGTTTAACAACTGACGTATCATTGTTTTGTCATCGACTAAAATAGATGGTGCAGTCACTCGGTAGACCACAGACTTCCCCCTATAAGCATTTAACACAAACGACGTTAAAACATGGTACACCGTAAGTGTGGCGCCGCAAACACTGCATTCTGGTGGGTCTCCTTGCTGCAAGAGATATGCATGCGTCATTGGGCAGTAGCCGATGTATACGTTCGTTGAAGATCGCTAATCATGGTTTGTGCTGATTGATCTTTCTTTGAATAATCTACCTTGTTATCTAATAATGAACGTTGCTACTATTTGTCTCCCATTTTTTATCGTGCTGAAATGCATGTTATCATCCGCGTTTCTTTCTATTTCTGTTTCTTTTGTGCGTGCGCCATCTTCAGGATTTAAAACAACATTTATTCCGTTACTGTATTTTATTGACTAACAGCTCTACGTTATCCAGATCTGTTCCAAACCAAGGCCTGCGTTCCCGTACTGGAATCAATATTCTGCTTTTTCTATTTTTTATTTAAGGATAATAAACAGTAGAGCTTCAGGAAGCGAAGACAGATTAGTGTAGTTGGACGAGGAGTTTTAAAATATCAAACAGGATATAGCTGGGTAATAAGAAGTGCGGCGAAAAGCTGATAGATCTAAAATCTGGTCTTGTATTTTACGATTCCTTGTATTACAGAGGAACGGTACAAGGTGGGAATTCTAACGTTGATTTTACTGTAAACAAGAAATTATACAGGATATTACAGATCCAGAAAGAACCTTTCACTCTCCAACGGAGTGTGCGTTATTTTGAAAATTCCTAACAGATTTAACCTGTGTGTCAGTTCAGGATTCGAATCCGGAACTTTGCCTCAAGAGTAAAATGCTCTCAGGAATCTTCCCCCCCCCCTCCCCCCCCCCCCCGAACTTACTCTTTATTATTTCTAGTCTTTGTGCCAGGTAATTCCACCTTTTAAATGGTTACAATTAGCTACACTAACTTTTACTGTGTCTTAGCTGCAACAGAAGTATTTGTTCCCAATGGAAACCTGAGGTATACAATTGTGAATGTTCAACATAATCATCTCGCGCAAGTGCTGCCAACTGTTTGGCATCCCTATGAACATATCAGCTAGTCAATGTAGCAGTGCGCAGCAGCTTGTCACCACCAAAATATACGGACGTCACTGGCTCGCTATATTTCACTGTATAACAATATTGTTATTGTTATTTCGCTTAGCAATTATTGACTGATTATTTTAATATTTATTTCAATAGAAAATTTTTCTTAATTATTTATTTTGGTGCATAAACTGAAGGTATGTTTTGAAAACTGGCACATATTTTTGCATAAACCTTGCATTTGAAATCATTAAAAAAATCACCTAAGAGAATGAACAAATAAAGAAAAATTTTCTCTCCTCTAGAAAAAATTCGGGTCTGAAAGGGTTAAACAATATCGAAATTAAGATTAATAAATATTTTTAATAACATAATAACAAAAAAGTGTTGCTTACAGCGAGTAGGCATACATAAGTGGATTGGTTGTTACAGTTGCCGATCGCAGTATTCACAGAATAAGGACTTTCTTTTAATAATTACATCCGGAAGCTTACACATCAGGGCGGGAGAACTTGAGTGAACTGTGGAATGAGAAAAATAGTAGGCCTTTTTTTTAGGCCAACAATGCGTCTAAAAAGATTTCACGCCATCACACGTTCCCTCACATTTAACAATAAGGAAACAAGGGCAGATCACAGGATTCATGATAAATTTGTTGCATCTGGGAAATATTCCTTTCACGGCTTTCTTCCTTATGCAGTCCAGGCTTTGACAGAACTGTTGATGAACAGCTTGTTGAGTTTAGAGGTAAATCTTTATTTCGACAATGAATTAAATGCAAGCCCGCTAAATATGGTGGACTTGCGATTCCAGAAATGCATTTCCATTGAATGGATAGGTTTACTTGTAAAAACAACCTGGACAACAGAGAGAAGTAAATCAGGATTCCAGATTCATAAAACATGACACTACAAAATAATTCAATACTGGCCGCAATATTGTAGCTGACAATTTTTTCGGTAGCATACCATTAATGAGGGAAAACTGCTGGCAGCGAAACCGACCTATCTTGGAACCCTAAGGTAAAACAAGGTTTCAGTCCCTAAGGAGATGCGGCAACATCGTTCAGGAGCAGCAAATTGATCTGTTCAGGGATTTTCTGACTTCTTTTCGCTACTTAGCAGTTATACCGATCTCCTCCCTTCACTCATCAGCAACTGTAGTTGGTAATGCAAAGAAGCCAGAAGTAATACAACATTACAATAAGTGCTATAAGAAGTGTTGACACCGAGGATAAACTTTTGGGCACCTACAGCGTGACACGCAACGCCAAGAGTTGGCCTCTTGTATTATTACAATTATTGCAATATGAATGGCATTACTGTTGTCACTGCAGTGATGACATGGTAGTATCATTACCCGCAAGGCCCGTCTTTAAATCAGAAGAAACGGCAGTTTCTGTTGTAGTTAGGACAACAGCTTGTGGATCTTTACATCGAAAGAAGACTGCTCGATAGCATGTGTCTTCAATATGGAGCGAAAAGTGGTCTTCTTGCCCTTGGATACGCCTACGAACCTGGATATAGTGCCCCTTTGAATCACCAACCAACCAACAAAAGACAAAGGTGTTTTATGTGTCCAAGACATCTAGATAAAGAAAATAAAAACAGTTTCCAACAACTGTGGAAAATTTCTTTGCATTTCTCATTCCAGCCAGATTGTGATGTGTTTAAAATAATATACAAATGAGAAGTGTGTTACGCTGGCATGAAGATTTCCGAGCACAGTAAAGCTAACACCGGTATTTCATTGTATGGAAGTTTTTCTCTTTTCATTTTTGCTACTATCACTATGGATATAGCAAAAATTGTGAAAAAAATTAATACAGTATTTCAGCTGTATTCAATAACAAAAAATAAAACGATCCCTGCAAAAATATAATATACAAATTGTAAAAAGGTAAACGAAGTTATTGTAACACAAAACAACAGAAAACAAAGTGTTGCAAAATATACAATGTTGAATTTTCTTCAATACAACATAAAACACAAATTTTCAGTTAACGTATGTGGTCCACTAAGAATGAAACAGTGTACAGTATAACGATGCGATGTTACAATAAAGAGTCGGCGATGAAACCCGACAATAAATAAAATAAAGTGCGCCAGGTAATGAACCGTGATCTTGCAAGACCCCAAGAGTCAAGCCATGTAACTTTTCCAAGTGCCTAGCGGAGGGTTAAAGTTAGATAATTACTGAACGACCCTGGCTAGATTGTTTACCACATGAATGCGTCCGTCAATAAACGCCAAGAACGTGTAACTGTCGGCAAATAATTGTATAACTGTTTAGTCAAAATCAAGGCAGAAGTCAGTTGATGGGGTTTTACGAAACTACTACCGAGAAATCTACGTCCGCCTGATACAAAAGGCTCTGTGACGAAAACAGGATATAGTACAAGGCAACGGTTGCTTCGCAATGCAGTTTCCCATTTGGCGGAAAGTAGATATGGCGGTCGCGTTGCTCTGAACCGTAACGAAGATACAATATATCTTTCGCTTCGTGAAATCGACGTTCACTGATAAACCAACAAAGACAACCGTTCGCGAGTATGAAAAAGAATAATAAATAAAAGATGAAGTTCTCCACTCACTTTAGGCTGTAAAGATCCGTTACACTTGTGTACCGGCACACCACCGTAGAAAGACTAAATCGTTACCCGTATCAGCACCAAACAGCGTTCCCTTATCTACGATCAGACCTCTTGTACGTTGCTCCTATTTAATGTGATCACAATCAACAGAGCCCTTCCAGCATGCAGTACATAAATAGCCAGAATAAGATGAAGGCAAAAGAATTTCCCAGGAGCTAATCGGTTATTGCCCTGTTTGCACGACAACCAAGAAGGAATCTTAGAATTCAACAGAGAAACATGGTTAATACCGCTTACAGCTGTCAGTTTTTTATTTATTACCATTGCAGCTTCGAACACACATAATTTTCAATCACATATCTTAAAAGAAAATACGCACAAACGCATAAACACAGCCGCTATTCTGGAATTCGAACGAGCACAAGGGTAGTCCAGACCAGAAAAGATAGATAATCATAAATCCACGTCACCATCTGACTATGTGGGCAATATGGACAATGCTTGGGCTCATTTCAATTTCCGAAAACGGTTGTGTTTACGCCGTGTACTTATTTTCAATTATGATTTTTGCTTGAAAATTACGGATGCTCCAGTAAATAAAAACACGAGACCCGTAACTATTTGTTTTATTGTTATTCACCTTTGGGCAAGGCAATACTGGGCCACGTGATAACAACAATGAGCATTTTCATAGTTTTATTTTAACTTTTTCTTTGTGCCTATATTGCACTCCTTTTCTCAGAATTGCTTCTTTCCCCCTCGTCAGACCACATTTCTCCGGTTTCCTTAGGTTTCTCTAATAAGCTAACTATTCAGTCCTGAATTTTTCGCCTAAAATTTTTTCTGACTGGGATATAAAAACTATTATCCGGCTTGCTTCACCTCTTCTTTTACTGCCCCGATCCATTTCATAATTTCAATTTTAGCTTTACTGGAAATACCTTTGGACTAAAGAAGACACTCACCGAAAAGAAGCGTTGAGTTGTCGATAGGTAACTTTCGTAGAATTCCGCAATCAGTCTAGTTAATCCAGTTGCTTCCTTTCCTTTAATAAGTCCATAGTATTTTAGCCTGCGTTTTTCGTATCCGAATAAATGTTTACAGTTTTCAATTTATTTATTTGATCTTAGTTTGTATGTTCCATCTCCAATACAATTTGAACCTACAATTTCCTGATTACTTTTCATTCTCCCTTTTGGATTTCTTCCATGTCTCTCTTTCTGCTGAAAATGAAAGTTTCGGCCTCATAAAGACACCAGTTTGAGGTCTGTATTGTAAAGTCTCGGTTTTGTGTCTTTTGAGATACATTTTTTTGTAATAGATATCTTTTGTTCGATATCTGTTTACATTATGTAGCAAGGAATTCCGTAACCAATGTTTTCCAGGTCAGTCTCATGAATGATTTCGCCTAAATATTTGCATTGAGAAACACTCTCGGTTTTCCCGTAATTAGTTTCTAGAATTTTGTATTCCAGGCTGTTGTTAGGCATGCTTTTTGCTCTTTTCAAACGATATTTGGAGAACCACGCTTTCGCTGTTTGAATGTCCTGACATAGAGGCGCCATGGCTCGTGCAAAGGCTAATAAGTCTATCCTAATATTAGTTGTTCCTAATTTGATACATTCGTCAGTTTTAACTTCGATTTTATTTTTCGCCACTCTTGGATTACGTTTTCTAAGACACTGTTGAAAATTAATGGAGAGCGATCTTTAATTCTTTTGCTGTATACCCACATGAGTATTCACAATACGTAACGAGGTCATCTTGAGACTACAGGCTCATGCCTCAAGCGGTTTCCCTTGCATTGCCAACAAAACGGAACGGAAAACTGATGATGCCTTTAGTCTCAAAATAACCACTGGTAGGTCGAAAACCGTTGCAATATTGCGAAATGCTTATGTGACTGCGTCTTAAAAAATACACTCCTGGAAATTGAAATAAGAACACCGTGAATTCATTGTCCCAGGAAGGGGAAACTTTATTGACACATTCCTGGGGTCAGATCACACTGACAGAACCACAGGCACATAGACACAGGCAACAGAGCATGCACAATGTTGGCACTAGTACAGTGTATATCCACCTTACGCAGCAATGCAGGCTGCTATTCTCCCATGGAGACGATCGTAGAGATGCTGGATGTAGTCCTGTGGAACGGCTTGCCATGCCATTTCCACCTGGCGCCTCAGTTGGACCAGCGTTCGTGCTGGACGTGCAGACCGCGTGAGACGACGCTTCATCCAGTCCCAAACATGCTCAATGGGGGACAGATCCGGAGATCTTGCTGGCCAGGGTAGTTGACTTACACCTTCTAGAGCACGTTGGGTGGCACTGGATACATACGGTCGTGCATTGTCCTGTTGGAACAGCAAGTTCCCTTGCCGGTCTAGGAATGGTAGAACGATGGGTTCGATGACGGTTTGGATGTACCGTGCACTATTCAGTGTCCCCTCGACGATCACCAGTGGTGTACGGCCAGTGTAGGAGATCGCTCCCCACACCATGATGCCGGGTGTTGGCCCTGTGTGCCTCGGTCGTATGCAGTCCTGATTGTGGCGCTCACCTGCACGGCGCCAAACACGCATACGAGCATCATTGGCACCAAGGCAGAAGCGACTCTCATCGCTGAAGACGACACGTCTCCATTCGTCCCTCCATTCACGCCTGTCGCGACACCACTGGAGGCGGGCTGCACGATGTTGGGGCGTGAGCGGAAGACGGCCTAACGGTGTGCGGGACCGTAGCCCAGCTTCATGGAGACGGTTGCGAATGGTCCTCGCCGATACCCCAGGAGCAACAGTGTCCCTAATTTGCTGGGAAGTGGCGGTGCGGTCCCCTACGGCACTGCGTAGGATCCTACGGTCTTGGCGTGCATCCGTGCGTCGCTGCGGTCCGGTCCCAGGTCGACGGGCACGTGCACCTTCCGCCGACCACTGGCGACAACATCGATGTACTGTGGAGACCTCACGCCCCACGTGTTGAGCAATTCGGCGGTACGTCCACCCGGCCTCCCACATGCCCACTATACGCCCTCGCTCAAAGTCCGTCAACTGCACATACGGTTCACGTCCACGCTGTCGCGGCATGATACCAGTGTTAAAGACTGCGATGGAGCTCCGTATGCCACGGCAAACTGGCTGACACTGACGGTGGCGGTGCACAAATGCTGCGCAGCTAGCGCCATTCGACGGCCAACACCGCGGTTCCTGGTGTGTCCGCTGTGCCGTGCGTGTGATCATTGCTTGTACAGCCCTCTCGCAGTGTCCGGAGCAAGTATGGTGGGTCTGACACACCGGTGTCAATGTGTTCTTTTTTCCATTTCCAGGAGTGTATAAAAGAAAACTTTATCTCTAATAAAGTGTGTAATTTTTACCAAATCTGAAACTCGCTCGAATGGCCGTGCGTGTTTCAGTGCCGCTTCCCGAAGGTCACGTGCGTCGGCGGATTAAACAACGAGGTTGTTGTTGTTGTTGTTGTGGTCTTGAGACTGGTTTGATGCAGCTCTCCATGCTACTCTATCCTGTGCAAGCTTCTTCATCTCCCAGTACTTACTACAACCTACGTCCATCTGAATCTGCTTAGTGTATTCATCTCTTGGTCTCCCTCTATGATTTTTACCCTCCATACTGCCCTCCAATGCTAAATTTGTGATCCCTTGATGCCTCAGAACATGTCCTACCAACCGATTCCTTCTTCTGGTCAAGTTGTGCCACAAACTCCTCTTCTCCCCAATTCCATTCAATACCTCCTCATTAGTTATGTGATCTACCCATCTAATCTTCAGCATTCTTCTGTAGCACCACATTTCGAAAGCTTCTATTCTCTTCTTGTCCAAACTATTTATCGTCCATGTTTCACTTCCATACATGGCTACACTCCATACAAATACTTTCAGAAACGACTTCCTGACACTTAAATCTATACTCGATGTTAACAAATTTCTCTTCTTCAGAAACGCTCTTCTTGTCATTGCCAGTCTACATTTTATATCCTCTCTACTTCGACCATCATCAGTTATTTTGCTCCCCAAATAAAACTCCTTTACTACTTTAAGTGTCTCATTTCCTAATCTAATTCCCTCAGCATCACCCGACTTAATTCGACTACATTCCATTATCCTCGTTTTGCTTTTGTTGATGTTCATCTTATATCCTTCTTTCAAGACACTGTCCATTCCATTCAACTGCCCTTCCAAGTCTTTTGCTGTCTCTGACAGAATTACAATGTCATCGGCGAACCTCAGAGTTTTTATTTCTTCTCCATGGACGACGAGGGTCGGTGTGAAAGTCAGCCTGGATGTGGTTTTTAGGCGGTTTCCCACATCCCACAACACGAATACTGGGCCGATACGCAACTCCAGCCTTCGTTGCACGATTCACATAAATTTAAAAAAACTTTCGCTCACTTTCTCCTGAATAACACTACATACAGGCTGTTGGGGCACACATATTCCGACCCCAGAGGGGGAAAACATAGTGGCAACAGGAAGAGCGTTCGGTCACTCCTTAAATTAACCATGCCAATTCCGTTAATAGCCATGTTGGATGTGGAAAAAAGGCAGAAGGAAAAGTGGATTTTTACTAAATTTGTCTCTGCTACTCCGAATATTGTTTCACTAAAACAAAAACTGCATCAACGGGTTCAATACCGCGCTAATGACTTAGCCCAGATACGAGGGGTGTCCAGTAAGTAACATAAAACTTTTTTTTTTCTCGGTCACTTTCGGCTGAAATTATGCAGAATTTACTGCAGGGCATCGTAGAGTATTCCCGCTTCAGCCTCTATACTTTCATGAAGGTCTGACAGGTGGCGGCGGTACATGTAGCCATCAAAATGGCGTCTGCAACAGAGATGTCTGATGGTAATGGTGACACTCTAGTACATCAGATGGGGTACTCAAAGATGTTTGCCCGTTGGGTTACTCGCCGCCTAACAGAATACCATAAAGAGCAACGAAGGACCATCTGTGCGGAATTGCTTGCGTGTTACGAGGCTGACCGTGACAATTTACTGTCGAACAGCGTCATCACTTCGAACCGAAAACCAAACGTTATTCTATGGTGTGGCGCCACGTCACCTCTCCTCCGAAGAAAAAGTTCAAAGATGTACACTCGGTCACTAAAACGGTGGTGACGGACTCCTGGGATTCTGAATGGGTTATTCTGTTTGATGTCCTCCCTCATGGTGCAACGATCAACTCTGAAGTCTACTGAGCTGCCCTCACGAAGTTGGAGAAACAACGTCAGCGTGTTCGTCGCCACAAAAATGCAAGCGAACTTATCCAAGACAATGCAAGGCCTCACACAAGTCAGGCTCACAAAACTTCAATGGACTGTTGTTCCCCATCCACCTTTCAACCACGATCTCGCCTCCGACTTCTATCTCTTTGGCCAGTGAAGGATGCACTCCACGGGAAGCAGTACGTGGATGATGGGGAGGTTACAGACGAACAAGACGTTGGCTCCGGCGTCGACCAGTACAGTGGTACAACACGTCACGCGGGAGTAGAGGCCTTCCCCCTCCCCGTAAGCTGGCACTGAACGGAGATAATGTCAAAAAATTGGGGTTTGTAGCCAGAATAGAGTATTGGAATCCCGAATAAAACAACCTACTTTAAAAAAAAAGATTGCATTTATTTACTGAACGCCCCTCGCATTTATGCTGCTTACCTTGAGTATGTCTTCTAGTCTTATCAAATACGCTTTTAAATTCCTGACAGGAAAAAGTGATCACAAAGTTAGAACAGATTCTTAAGAAATATCGGAAATTATGTCGCCAACAGTATTTCGTACCTAGATAGAAAGAGATTCCAATCTCACTCGTCTTGATACGATTTGGGCATCTGGCTTCAAATTACCACACAGGAGTTAACAAAATCAAACAATTCCACACGCGTCGCTCGTTAACATCTTGACCGGGAAACTGACCTTGAAGCAAATAAATACAAATCCCACGATCGATCTGACATACACACTTCCCAAAACGACAACCCATTTTTAATTTTTAGCGCACTTCATTCAGCCCTCCCATGAAATCCGCTTGTTTTAAGGAGAGTCTTTTTGATGTTTTAGTCAATTCCACTTTTTTCTTATAGTATAATTACAATTCTCAACAAAAATGACACGGAATAGAGCAGCTAAGACAATGCTAGAGTACTTGGAAAACCAGAAGACCGAAATTAACTGGCTGAAACAGGGAGTATTTGGCAGAAATGAACATCACGTTAGAGGCAAAAAACGACAATGTGGCCAGCCGCACTAGTTAAAGTCATCTTGGTGTTCTTCGAATCATGCACATGCACTGCGAACTGTGTGACACGTTGAATTATCCTTATGGTAGATGAGACCATGCTCGTAGGGCCGGACATGGTCCCCAGGGACATGCATACCTGTGTTGATACACTGTGCCGTCCAGAATGACAATCACCGAAAGAATGCCACTATAACGTTCCCCTGACAATAATGCTCCCTCCTCTGGCCTGGACCAAAATGGTTCAAATGGCTCTGAGCACTATGGGACTTAACTTCTGAGGTTATCAGTCCCCCAGAACTTAGAACTACTTAAACCTAACTAACCTAAGGACATCACACACGTCTATGCCCGAGGCAGGATCCGAACCTGCGACCGTAGCGGTCGCGCGGTTCCAGACTGTAGCGCCTAGAACCGCTCGGCCACCCCGGCTGGCTGACCTGGACCCTTCCGACGATTGCTGCAGGGTGTTTGCTTTCAGACGTTTCACATAGGGGGGGAGAAAAAAACGTGATTCATCTGAAAGGCCATCTGTCGCCTCTCAGTGGATATCCAGATGCGGTACTGGGGTGCAAATGGTCATTGAGGAGATACCATTGGTAACCACTTGGTTCATCTGGGCGGTCAGTTGCTCAATAGTTATTCACTGTTACACATCATCACAGCCGTCGTTCACCCCTGTCATCTTAGGCCCGAGGTGCACCACAGTTGACTGGGCGCCAGGTTTGGATAACACCATTTTGGCATGCACGGCATACTTTAACCACGACAGTACGCAAACAGTTCACAAACTTTGCCGTTTCGGAAATGCTTCCACCCTTGACCCGAATGCCAATGATCATTCTGTTTTGGACATGAGATAAATCTCTCCCCCCCCCCCCCCCCCACCCCGCCGACATGTTTATATACCCTCCATTGCTTAGTGCTGCCACCTGCCGTCCGTGAATGGTTACTGCACGTTGACGTCGAAAGTATGTGGTGGTCACATTAATGTGACTGCACCGTGTATGTGCTACACTGTTGTATTTTGTAGAGAAGACGGACTATTGTCCTGTTCGTATTTTTGTCACATAATTGGTTCAAATGGTGCAAATGGCTCTGAGCACTATGGGACTTAACGTCTGAGGTCATCAGTCCCCTAGAACTTAGAACTACTTAAACCTAACTAACCTAAGGACATCACACACATCCATGCCCGAGGCAGGATTCGAACCTCCGACCGTAGCTGTCGCGCGGTACCAGACTGTAGCGCCTAGAGCCGCTCGGCCACTCCGGCCGGCATCACATAATTGTACACGATCAAATGGTCATTATGTGAAGCCAGTTTAAAAAAAAAGTTCCGGAACACAACGAAGGGACCGTCGCAGTGGATACTGTTGCTATGATTTTAAGAGTGGTTCTCGTTTTCGCTGCAATTTCTTCCGACATCCGAGCTTTCACTTGTATCATTACGCGTACATAGAACGGCACACAACAGTCTTATCATCATGTTACAAATAGAACACAAGTTGGAGGTGAACATTTACGCTATGTTCGCAGCAGTTGCAAAAACTTTTATCTGTTGTGTATGTTCTGGCTTTTCCTGGAGTATTCTCAATATTTCTCCAATACATACGGTATCTTCGGCGTAGTAGTAAAGTAGCTACTTAATTGTCTGTATAATCTATTGTTATCACTCGTTTCAGTGTTATCGTTTGGAACGAAAAATGACCTACTTACGCGAAAGTTACGCAAAAACGGATAACATTGGTATCCCGTCTGAATGGGACAGTAATAATCACATAAAGTTATTTACTCTGAACGTGTATTCCATTATGTTATCAGATACACGTGATATTCGCCAAGAGTTGCGTCAGTATACTGCGGTGGTATCTCTTCTCCAGATAGCTAGCGAGCTGACGCAAAACCATCGCAAATAACAAAGTGGCCTTCGATTTTCTTCTTATTTACACTATTTTAAGGTTAGCGCCTGGGCATCCATTACATAAACAACTACTCTGCATTTCTCAAATCAAAACAAAACAAAAATTTAAAAAAAAGCCTCCGGAAACATCGCCTACACAGAATTTAGAGCGTAGTTAAGTATTAGGAGTGATCAAAAAGCTTCTGTTTGAGGGCGTTGCTGTAGCGTGTAATCAACATACCGCGACTCCGATGTGGGTATACACTCCTGGAAATGGAAAAAAGAACACATTGACACCGGTGTGTCAGACCCACCATACTTGCTCCGGACACTGCGAGAGGGCTGTACAAGCAATGATCACACGCACGGCACAGCGGACACACCAGGAACCGCGGTGTTGGCCGTCGAATGGCGCTAGCTGCGCAGCATTTGTGCACCGCCGCCGTCAGTGTCAGCCAGTTTGCCGTGGCATACGGAGCTCCATCGCAGTCTTTAACACTGGTAGCATGCCGCGACAGCGTGGACGTGAACCGTATGTGCAGTTGACGGACTTTGAGCGAGGGCGTATAGTGGGCATGCGGGAGGCCGGGTGGACGTACCGCCGAATTGCTCAACACGTGGGGCGTGAGGTCTCCACAGTACATCGATGTTGTCGCCAGTGGTCGGCGGAAGGTGCACGTGCCCGTCGACCTGGGACCGGACCGCAGCGACGCACGGATGCACGCCAAGACCGTAGGATCCTACGCAGTGCCGTAGGGGACCGCACCGCCACTTCCCAGCAAATTAGGGGCACTGTTGCTCCTGGGGTATCGGCGAGGACCATTCGCAACCGTCTCCATGAAGCTGGGCTACGGTCCCGCACACCGTTAGGCCGTCTTCCGCTCACGCCCCAACATCGTGCAGCCCGCCTCCAGTGGTGTCGCGACAGGCGTGAATGGAGGGACGAATGGAGACGTGTCGTCTTCAGCGATGAGAGTCGCTTCTGCCTTGGTGCCAATGATGCTCGTATGCGTGTTTGGCGCCGTGCAGGTGAGCGCCACAATCAGGACTGCATACGACCGAGGCACACAGGGCCAACACCCGGCATCATGGTGTGGGGAGCGATCTCCTACACTGGCCGTACACCACTGGTGATCGTCGAGGGGACACTGAATAGTGCACGGTACATCCAAACCGTCATCGAACCCATCGTTCTACCATTCCTAGACCGGCAAGGGAACTTGCTGGTCCAACAGGACAATGCACGTCCGCATGTATCCCGTGCCACCCAACGTGCTCTAGAAGGTGTAAGTCAACTACCCTGGCCAGCAAGATCTCCGGATCTGTCCCCCATTGAGCATGTTTGGGACTGGATGAAGCGTCGTCTCACGCGGCCTGCACGTCCAGCACGAACGCTGGTCCAACTGAGGCGCCAGGTGGAAATGGCATGGCAAGCCGTTCCACAGGACTACATCCAGCATCTCTACGATCGTCTCCATGGGAGAATAGCAGCCTGCATTGCTGCGAAAGGTGGATATACACTGTACTAGTGCCGACATTGTGCATGATCTGTTGCCTGTGTCTATGTGCCTGTGGTTCTGTCAGTGTGATCATGTGATGTATCTGACCCCAGGAATGTGTCAATAAAGTTTCCCCTTCCTGGGACAATGAATTCACGGTGTTCTTATTTCAATTTCCAGGAGTGTATAAGCACCGACTTGTAGGCAAGGGATTAGTGTAGCGTTTGTGTTTTCCAATGTGCCTTCGGTGAATGTGGAAACGTGAACTACGGCGAACTTAGCATCAAATGCGTCCAGACACGACCAACGTGCTGTTATTTTTTTCTTGGCTGCCAAAAGACAAATACCGGCAGACATCCATCGGGGAATGAAGAATGTGTATGGGGCAGGATGTCTGTGGAAACCGGCCGCTGTGGAATGGAGCGCCGAGTTCCGTGATGGACACGATAACGCAAATATGTCGTAACGTTAAGTTCCGTAAACTTAAGGAGAAGACACTCGGATAATCGCCCTATAGCCTGATCTCCCCCCAGGCGATTATCACATTTTCGGTTCCTTAAAATAGGTCTTTGAAGGGTCGACGATTCATGTCAGACGAGGACGTGTAGCAGGCTATCTTCAGCATGGTGCGTCGATAGGGTGATTGCCTCATTTCTCACGGCGATTTTGCCTGATGGGCGTACCAATTCTGGATTGTACGACATTCGAACGGGTACTTTTTGATTGCCCTTTATACAGGGTGTTACAAAAAGGTACGAACAAACTTTCAGGAAACATTCATCACACACAAAGAAAGAAAATATGTTATGTGGACATGTGTCCGGAAACGCTTGCTTTCCATGTTAGAGCTCATTTTATTACTTCTCTTCAAATCACATTAATCATGGAATGGAAACACACGGCAACAGAACGTACCAGCGTGACTTCAAACACTTCGATGCAGGAAATGTTCAAAATGTCCTCCGTTAGCGAGAATACATGCATCCACCTACATCCACATGGAATCCCTGATGCGCTGATGCAGCCCTGGAGAATGGCGTATTGTATCACATCCGTCCATCGGTTGCTTCCTGCTTCGATTGTCACTATATGAAATTTTTTTACATACGTTTAAACTCTATTACCAAACGAACACTGTATCATAATTTTCTAATAAAAATAACCTTTTTATTTTTGGATGCTAATTGCTTTCCCTGAGGTAAAAGGTCGCTGGGGTGGTTGGCCCCCCTAGTTCCACGGCGAAGAAATGCTCTACCTAGAGGCAAGTCAATAGCCCAGTCAAAGTCTTCTACCAGAAATTTTTTAATGTTTTAGATTTCAAGGTGTCAAATGGTTCAAATGGCTCTGAGCACTATGGGACTTAACATCTGAGGTCATCAGTCCCCTAGAACTCAGAACTACTTAAACCTAACTAACCTAAAGACATCACACACATCCATGCCCGAGGCAGGATTCGAACTTGCGACCGTAGCAGTCGCACGGTTCCGGACTGCAGCGCCTAAACCGCGTGGCCACCGCGGTCGGCTTCAAGGTGTCCTGCGAGAGATAAACTCGGTCGTGATCTTTTTATTTAGCAGTCCCCCTTGGCAGGAGGGCAGGTTTAGCCTCGTGATGCCAATTGGAGCTACTTGACCGAGTAGTAGTAGTGGCGGCACTGTCTGGAAAGTCTACAAAACAGCCAGGAGAGCGCTGTGCTGACCACATGGCTCTCCGTACCGCATACGCATAACGCCGCAAGACAGAGGATGACATGGCGCCCACTGGACATCCCTTGGGCACTCAAGGCTTTGACAACGAGCTCGTTTTTAGACTAATTAGCAAAATGAGAAGCGCGGGCTATCACATCAGTAACAACAAGAATCCCCTGTACAGACTTCTCCGAGGTAATTCGTTGTCTTGCTATTCCTCCACGATAAGAATGGAATACCCACACGAGAAAAACAATACGCCCGTGAGCAGGTATGAATTTAAAAAAAAAAAAAAAAAAAAAAAAAAAAAAAAAAAAAAAAAAAAAAAAAAAACGTTGTTTCCATTTATACGAAGTCCAGAATATTATGAAGTGTTTTATCCGCCTGCGGTTAAATTACGACTGGCTTCCGAGCTAGTCTTAAAAACAAAAGAGATACTTCCGCATGTCAATGTTATTAGATACTGCAGCCGGCCGCGGTGGTCTCGCGGTTAAGGCGCTCAGTCCGGAACCGCTACGGTCGCAGGTTCGAATCCTGCCTCGGGCATGGATGTGTGTGCTGTCCTTAGGTTAGTTAGGTTTAAGTAGTTCTAAGTTCTAGGGGACTGATGACCACAGCAGTTAAGTCCCATAGTGCTCAGAGCCATTTGAACCATTTGAAGATACTGCAGTGCCTGTGTTGTTAAATACGACACGATGTTCCTGCGGACATGCATGCACGCCAGGAACTGCATAACAGAATGGCGACAATGAAAATTTCTGCCGCACCGGGGTTCGTAACCGGCTTTCAAATAAAATGTTGTCGTCCCCACGGAAGGGAACTACGGACTAATGTGTACGGGTGCAGGTCGTGACGAATGAACAACGACATATGGAAGCTTAGACCTGGCTGTCACTCGTGCACGGATAGCCAAAGTGGTTAAGGCGACCGCTCGCGTTAAGCGGGAAACACAGGTTCGAGTCGCTGTCTGGTACAAATTTTGGTTGTCCCTATTCGCGGCTGGGAATACAATTCCTGTATCAATCTTATTAGCCATCGGTGGGATGTCCTACGCGCGTTAAGGGCTCCACGCGTGAAAGACGGATTGTCAGCAATATCGACTGCAATCGGACGCTCGCTTCGACCACTACACACGAGCAATTTAACAAGCAATCTCAAACCGTATTTCGGGCCCAACTGTGTTGTAAAGTTCTACAAAGGAAAACGAACTGCTATGTTTAGCGGCAGTTGCAGTTGGTCTCCGTCTGTCCACTATTACGTGAAAAAAAGATTTAAAAAATGGGGAACTGAAATTTATTAAACTTGTTTTTGAACGCTTTTCACTGGACCTGTATGCTATGTTAAGAGTATGCTACATTACAGTTGGTGTACGTCTTCCCAGTCTGTTTTCTGCAAGAACATCTTCAACACGTCGGTTCCTTTTTCTGTTATGAGTCTTGCAGTTGACTCTTTGAGCCTGCTACTTTTTAATACAGTCATCAACCAGTTGATAAAGTTATAAAATGGGGGACGAAGAAATAAAAATCATTTGCTGTGCTGACGATGCGGTTCTGTTGGCAAAGAGTGAAGATAACCGGTTGAAACATTTACTATGTTTAACGTGGCAGTCAAACATCTAAATGTGCGTACCTACTCAAAAAACCAATTGTATGACCACATCTGTGGAATCAGTTAGACGCAAACTGGCTCCCGCCGGAGGTTCGAGTCCTCCCTTGGGCATGGGTGTGTGTGTTCTTAGCATAAGTTAGTTTAAGTAGTGTGTAAGTCTAGGGACCGATGACCTCAGCAGTTTGGTCCCTTAGGAATTCACACACAGTTGAACAGTTGCAAACTGGAAGTGATAGAAAAATTATTCAACAAGTAATGCCAGCAGTGGAAATGTTGAAAAGGAAGTTGGAGGACAAACAGAAAAAAAAACAAAAGCGGCATGGTGTTGAATTGATATTATTTGGAAAAAAATATAGGAAAACATGCAAAGACACGAATATACAAAACAATGGCGACACCAATTATGACTACACAGCTGGGACAAGATCGGAAACATCACAAACAAAGAGACTTTTGGAAACCACGGAAATGAAATTGCTGTGAAGGATTACAGGGAGGACACTGAGAGTAGACAGGTGAAAACATCATAAAAGTATGTAAAATGGACGCAATTAATGAGTGGGTACATGAGAGAAATCATGAATGGAACGGACACAAAAAACACGATGCATGCACGGCAGATTATGAAAATCATAAAATACGTATCACCTGCTGGTAAAAGATCAAGGAAAAGTTGGAGCGACAACCTCAGGAAGTACTAAGGGGTACTGTAGGGCGCAGGCTTTAGCCTAGGAAGAAAAGAAGATAAAGAAGAAAAAGAAGTCTTAACTGCTTATATTTTCACAAAGCGTTTGCAGTCGCAATATGTCTATAAATATTACCAACACTGCAGCGACTCTGCTGGTTTCTATAACTATTTTTGTAATTTGTTGTAAGGAAGAGTTAGGTCATATGAAAGGGACTTAAAAGGGCCCTTATGACGCACTGACCGTCCGCCCGAGCGACCGACAGTTTCGTGTTTCGCCTAGACACGTGCCGACCGACTTGACTCCCCGTTTACAGCGCCGCTCTGTTCCCATCGCAGGGCGAACGGTTCATATTAAAAGTTCATAAAGTTACGTCCAAAGATGCGGTTTGGTTTTACACAGAAATAATAACTGAGTTTTGCCTTGGCTGTTTTAGAGGTAACGAGGCCAAAAATCCTGAGAGAAATCTGCGGGCAAAAAATTGGCTAATGCAAAGAAAGAAATTCACCCACGTTCTGTTACTTAAGGAGCAGGGTACCGATGATTTTTCGTAATTATCTAGGGCAGCTGACAGTCATCAAACCATTCTTAACGAAAAAGAGTACAGTCATGTGAGACGCTGTTAAGCTGCGGGGAGAGTTTGAAAGCAAATGGGGCATTGTACTTCACTGATACTGTACGTCGAAAATACTTCCTGACTAGGGATGTTACCATTCTGTAATACAACTGACATCCGACGGCAACAGAAACTACAGTACATAACAGATGGGGCGAGTCTTACCCAACGCAAGTACATGCACACCATCCAGTAGGTCACGCAACATGGTGACAAGTACATTATTGTCTCAGAAATGTTGCACCAATTCTTATGTCACGTGTTTATTGCTCATTTCTGTCGGCATTGTTATTAAAACAGCACTACTCGTTTTTCCCATTTTCTATAAAACAATATTTCAAATCAATGGAAACCTTATGAATAAAAATTACTCGTTTTTAAAAAAGGTTTGCCGGCCGTTGGGGCCGAGCGGTTCTAGGCGCTTCAGTCTGGAACCGCGCGACCGCTACGGTCGCAGGTTCGAATCCTGCCTTGGGGATGGATGTGTGTGTTGTACTTAGGTTAGTTAGGTTTAAGTAGTACTAAGTTCTAGGGGACTGATGACCACAGCTGTTAAGTCCCATAGTGCTCAGAGCCATTTGAACCAAGCCATTAAAAAAGGTTTATTAGAAAGCAAAAAGTGTAGCACTGCTACTATTGTTAATTGACATTCTGATTTTTATTACCCGGTTATCAGTAAAAAATAAAGATCACTTGCTATAACCGAGACCATACAAATACAAAAAAAAAACTGTTATTCAGAGCTGAAATACGGGTATCTGTTTTAACCGGTCGGTTTTTTCCACCCCTCCCGGATTAACTGTAAATTCTAACGTAAGGTTTTTTACACAAAGGAGTGTATAGATACGAAACAAAACTATACTATTAAGCTTAATAATTAGACAAACGAGACGCAGCCAGGCAGTTATATCAGAATGCATGGGAATATCGAGCGATCGGTTGTTACGATCTATCTGCCCATACACGTGCGATATGCAGACGTTTTCAGCGATCTGTCGGTCGTGTGTGGAGGGTTTCCTTTAGCGTCATCTACATACAAGTAACTCAAACAGGAGATTATCTACAATGTGCTTCAGAAATTTTCGGCACTCCCTACCGTCTGTGCTTCTAAAGTAGTCCTATACCGACTGACTAACTGTGCGTTTGTCGAATTCATAAAAGCTCGAAGGGAATCTAAACGTAACTAGAGATTACGAACATTGTGTACATAGACTGTTATGCTTTGTATCACACTACATGCATTATAACAATGAAATGAAAATATCGCATAATAATCCATCAAAATTGCGTAGGAGGCTTGAATTACAGATGTCATCGAGTTTGGCAAACATCGTATTGTTGTCTGCCTGGTAAGAAAGAAGAAGCGGTAAATTTTGTCATGTTCGCTTGAAAAAATGGGACACATTATTGACTAAACGCAATATCAACTGTTGTTATTTCGGTTTGCGTAAAATTCGTCTTTGTTAGCAAATAAGATTGTTAAAACAAAATTCGGTATGCGGTGCGTCTCGCCATAGAACCAAAGACTTTTCAACGTTAGCCTCGTGCATTGCAGTTCCATTATTTTTCTAAAACGACCTGAATGATAGCGAGCAATCCTCACCAAAGATGCATAAACGTTACTAACAAATATCAATTTTATGTCAGGAAAACACATTAGTGTATTTCACGAGTAAGAACCGACAGAAGAAATACAAAATGTTGGATTTCAAAGTGTCGCCAACGGGTTCATATTTAAAATAATTGAAACTATGCTAATAAAAATTAACTTGCTACATCCATAAACACACGTTAGTAATGCAATACAGCATTCGCGGAAAAAGTAAAGAAGCTTGTAAATAAATTGCAATAATTCGTTAGCTTTTCCGTTGCTTACCTTCCATGTTTCTAGTTGACGCGACACGTTGTTCTGCGACGTACAAAGATAACTAAATTTGTACCAGAGAGTCTTTTAATAGTGTGCAGTTCATACTGTTCAAGGTTACTAAACAATAAGGTTGGGCAGTAAGCGCTCTGCTCTGCCATTGGCTGGCCTAGTGACGTCAGCGTAGAATCAAGCGCTCGCAAGAAGACGACACGGCATGCGCGTTTACGTCAAGTTTTTGGCGGAAGATTTTGTTTATACCAGAAATGAGATGTCTAAACTGCTTTTCTGCTGCTAAAATATTACAGTTAAAACTGATGAGTTATATTCTTTCGCAGCTTATGCCTCACACATCGGTAAAATGTCAGATCACAACCACACTGACACACACTTGAAATTCGAAACCTCGGCTCAAATAAATCAGAAACTATTCATTTAATCGCATTGAAATGAATTTACTTAAGAGCTCGAAGTTGCACACACTTGTTTGTAAGAACAGCATTCCTTCTTTCTAAAGCCGCTATAGTATTCATCAAAGTAGCTTTATCTGTGTCTGAAAAAAAACTGTCATCTGTACATGTGCTTTTATTACGATGTTTCTTATTTGGTGACAGCTTTTCCAGAGTTTCCAGAGATTTCTTATGTAGCTCTCGTTTCTTATACCGTTTGGTTCTCTCTTCTGTTGCGGGTGACACATTGACATTCGCACTACTGCACGGCAAATTGCGCGAAGGTACTGCAGCTGACTTGAGCATTCTTTTTCGGGACAAATTAAGCAATTCAGACTGTAAATCCCTTAAGTAATCTGTTTCTGCGAAATGGCGAGAACATATTCTTGCATGCGCAACATTTACACTGTCTTTCCTACAACATTTCGACAACCATAGTTTTTGTAATATTTCATTACGCGGGAAACTGTGATACATTACGTCAGTTCCCTTTGTGCTCCAGTTGTAGGAAAAACAGCCGTTACAGCACAGCCTGGCATTGTAAAAATTAATTTTTTCACTCACTTGTAGATTCTCCAATAAGAATTTCACAGGATGAACCATAAACTATAGAGCTGGCGAACACAATGTTGATTCTGCTGTCCACTATAGCTAACTATTTCAGTTCCGAATCAAATATCAATTACAGCAAAAACCGTTAACACTCCAGAATTCCGAATGTTTCCGCTGTTGACTCAGTACCTCAGAAGAAAGAACTCAATCAAAATACTCCTTCAAACACAAAACAACACAAGAAAAACAATCACACACAATTCGAACTGTGTACTGTTTGGCACAGCTGCTTCCACCGTGACGTCATGCGCACAACTGAGAAAACACGTTGCTTTCTGCGCATAGCTTTCTGCGCCCCCCTGATACTGTTGTCTGAAAATGGCTTCGTTTAGTTCTCATAGTACATAGCCCACACCCTTTTGTACTTCAGTGGGTTCAATAGTGTTTTAAGAACAGATACCCCGAGCATCCGTTTAAGGCTGTTTTTAGCTGATATTCTTTAGCTTCGTTCTTGCAGTGTTCTTACAGATTCACAACAAAAGTCTACACGAGTACGAGCACACGAACTCAATTATTTATACTTGCAAATTTCATTAAGATTTCGGCAATATTTTAGCTTAATGCTTCTCACTGAAAGATTTCGACAATATTTCATTTTAATGCTTCTCACTGTGTTAACACAACTTACTTCAGAAACAATACGAAACTATTAAAATGGACTGGTTTGATGCGAGTCACCACGTCGACCTCAGTCGTCTCCTGTGCCAATCACTTCTATATAGGGTATCTTATACACCCACCGCCCTCTTTTACTTGTATAAATTTCAATCTCTGTTTTTCCCTTCAATTTTTGTATTCTATGACTCCCTCTAGTGTTAAGGGAGCTATTCCCTGATTTCTTAATACATATTCTACCATCCTACCCTTCTGCTAGTTAAAGCCTTCCAAAAATTCCTTTCCTCGCTGATTCTAAGGAGGACATCCTCATTTATTTATCAGTCCACTTAATTTTCAATACACTTTCATAACTCCACGTATCAAACGATGCTATTCTATTTCTTGGGTGAATATAACAATATCAGAGAAGGAAAGTTGCTACTCGCCATATAGAGAAGATGCTGAGTCGCGATAGGCACAGCAAAAAGATTCACACAGTTATAGCCTTCGGCCATTAAGGCCTTTGTCAGCAATAGACACACAAACACACACTCACACACACCCACACGCACACACACACGCACAAACGCAACTTGCACACACGTCTGCAATCTCATATAACTGAAACGACACTGTGGTTTAAAGAGATTGAAATAATATTCAGCAAAACTCCAGCACTTCCGCGCGCTTCTTAGGCGACCAGACGGAAAGCACAAAATGCTCTCGTTCTCATCTGACATAGTAATCTAATTACGAATAAGAGTGATGAAAATTCCTGACTTCCACACAGGGTAATTTTTCTGAGCGAGCTGTGTGTGACGCAAATGCATATTGCAGGGATTTCACCGTACTGTTGAATACTGAAGGTATTAATTACAGTCAGTGGTCTGGTAATCTCTCAGCTCTTTTCTTATCCGAATCCAAGAAATATATTTAAGTTCCGGAACTGCCATCTGCTGCGCTGATGACGAGTCGATCAACAACAGAATCCACGAAACCACCCAGGTGCTGCATTTTCTTCTCCTCCTTTATAACGTGCCATTCTATATCCCGCCAGCGTTCGGCAGTGACGTGTGAAACAGCTGTGTGCGTTAGTTCCAGTACGTCTGGCAGTTTAACAGTCTTGTTATTTCTCGGGTCAGATCCCTTAACTTGGCTTCAGATCAGTTTTGTTAGATTCATATTGTAATGGTACAGTGGCAAATGTAAAAATGAAGCCTTCGTAGTGTGCTCGATGCTGTGAAAATGATTGTTTTTCATGTTCCTACGACACATATCTACATCTGTGGCATCAAACAATGGACATAGTCCAAATAAGGAGTATTTGATTTTTAATTTTTGCCTTACGTTTTCTTAATTTAAGTAACCTTTATTAACAGTCTTTCATAAAATATCGATAACTGAAAATTTATATTTGAAATGAAAACAGGAAATTCCCGTACAATATGTAATTAAAAACAAGAACACGTGAATTATTCATCGAATGTGAAGCAGCGAACAATTGTATCTAAAAGAGCCCTTGGAAAACTTCAAAGCCGATTATCCCCGTAAATTTATGACAAACATTATGAACAACCTATTTCTCGGCACTTTTTAACCGTGTTCCACATGCGTGTTTTATTATGGAACAGGAAGCAGCCTCAGAGCACAACAGTGCAGAGACTGTAATTGTACACAATTTTTTAAATAAAAACTACAGAGCTAAAGCGTGATTAAGAAAAACGTTGATGATTGTTAATACATATGAATATTTTAAAGTTTCATTTAACGTAACTTATTAATAATATATCTAATACATTAGTAGGACCTGTAGCACCTACTCCCAAGAGCGTAACAACACCAGTGTAGGTGTGCCACGGCTTCTGTCCAATTACCGCGTATTTGTTTGTTTACATCAGGTTTATTCTTATGGTGAACGGAGGAAAGAATTTTTTTGCTCTTAAAAAACGCGACGTTCTCCAGTAAATATCTATAGATTACTATAAAATCTTAAATAAACTTTCCTGTAAAATAGCGGTTCACACCTCCTAGAATCGTTAGGAAACTTACAAATAGGCAAATGATGTCGCTTATTCTTGTTGTGGCTGCAATTTATTGCGCTATAGACTCTCCCGTTTGTAATGAAAGGGTACAGTACCGCCCGACATTGAAAATAGGTACAACATACTTCATTATTCTTGTCAGAACAACATATTTTTTCTAATAATAACTCAATTTCAATTAATACAGCGAAGCCGGATACCAGTGTGGGAAAGAATGACAATTTATTTATTTAATTGATCACATGTGGACTCCCACAAAATAAATCCCTACATCCAGTTTGGTGAGATCTGTGACATGAATGAATGTATGGTCGTCTGCTAACCACAGATAGCGATTGTGAATATATGATCATCTTTGAGACGATCTTTTGGTCACCTTTGGTGGAACCAAAGAGATGAAGTTTACCGGAGCTTTGAGCGCCTGAAATGTGGCTGACCAATGGGTAGCATGGTCTTCCACCACCTCGACAGAGGTGCGAGATGACCTGAAGAATGGCCATGTTTCAGCACTTTGCCGCTGGATCTAGTGTTGGTAAGACCTGTGTTAGGTGTGCTCCGTAAAAAAAAAGAGTGGAGACATGGTATGCATGTGAAATACTTAAGAGTAGTTTGGAATAATAATTTCTCTATTTCAGGAACTTTTGTGGGGAGAATTAAATGTCAGGCAGGTAATATTAAGGGGATCGTAGTAATCTTCGGAAGTGACCAACGATCACAATGAAACCACGTGTAGCAATAAGTTGAAATACTTCCGAGTGCTTAAGTTAAGCTGAATTACTGGCGTGTGTACTATAAGTTGGAAATATTTAAGAAATGGCGTTTGCAGAACTTGAAATTGAGTACTTCCACGTGGTGAGTACTGTGTGAGTCTCAATCTGTGTGTGAGACAAAAGATAAAGAGAAGTACTCGTCCATGGTATCAGTTGAGGACTCGCGTGTGTGATGAATATGTTCTTAATATTACTTTGCGTGTTATGTTTCCGTGTGACGCTTGATTCAAACTATAATACTCTGAGAGTGAAGCAACGTGAGTCAGCCGTCTATCCAGCAACCCCACTTGGCTTGCATTGCACAGGAAGACGTGCATATATCCTCCAGAGTCCATAGTAGGAAAGAAAAGTTGCGAAGTGGGGCAGTGTCGTGTGAAACTGGGATGAATACTAATTGAAGTGGGAAATCTGAAAGTGATGTGATTATAACGTTGTGACTACTCTTTGTATTGTATGTTGCCAGTGTGATGTATTTCATGAAATTTAAGTATGTGTGGTTGGCATGGGAGAGTAACAAGATAGTTTCAGAGGCAGTGGGTTATGCATGTTCCTTTTTTGTACCACTCGGTCTGGAGGAAATTTTCGTGATGATGGGTGTGAGAGTCGAAGTGTGAGATATAGCAAAAGATCCACCATCCTATCCAGAAAGTGCACTGTAGCGTTAAATAATTACGAGACCATAAGATAGAAAATCACCAATGTAAAGCCATGCCCACTGGGCGGAATTTCTCATGTGCTATTGTTGTAGGATATAGAATTTGTGTGTTTAGGTTATAGAATTTATCGGAATAAATAAGATAGTGAAAAGAAAAATATTGGTGGCCTTTTCCTTCGAATAGTATGTTGCCATGATACCCAGAATTTATAATGTGTGCGCCATTCATATTCAGTGCGATGGCCACGTGTTGGTCAAAGCCGTTGAATAAGAACGAAAATGTGGTATTGCCAGTGCGTAGAGAACAATCAGAGTTATGTAAATTTTTAATAGTCAGATGTGCGCTATCCGTTTCCATTGGTTAATATTCAAACAGGAGGAATAATTTGTAACTTAATTGTGAGTACTAGAGCTCATGTTACTTGATAAATAAAAAATGAATCCACTCGCTTGGCAGACCACTCATCTTGCAGCCCTGACTGCTAGATGCCACAGTATGAGCAAGGCATGTGGGTGCCTCTCACTAAAAACCATTGTACAGACCAATATAAACTATTACAATTCGTTTTCGCTTTCACAAGATCTCGTCGAACTCAACAGTACAACTTCCTGGCCACTTGGCGCGCTGCAGTCGCAGTGCCGAACAAAAAAAAGAGACGGGAGTGCCGCGTCTATTGTGTCAGACTGTGGTATTACACTGTCATCAAATTTCCTGTGACAAAGATCTTTGACGTCGCATTTCCTTCGGAACGACCGACGGAGACTTATTAGTTATTATTGTGCTCTGCAGTTGTGTGTACCTCAACTGCATTGCATGTAGATTTGGGAAAGGAGCAAAAGAAAAGAAGTAAACGTACTTGCGTAAAGCGCAAGATTTCACGACGAGATGCTAAAAATATCCAACAAAATCTGTTTATGGTAGCTGCGAGTCGGGAACGTAGAATTGCATGAAAATTACTTGCGAATGGTCGAGATCACATTTCAATACGTGCTCTAGAATGTGGCTCCTCATATTACGAATCAGAACACACTTCAGAAATGCTAAATCAGCAAGAGACAGACTTACCGTAAAACTACAATTTCTTGCAGCAGCAGAAAGCTACACTAGTTCATAGTATAGTACTCGAGTACTGCAGTGCACGTTGATGAAAATAATACCAGACACGTACGACGTTATTTATAAAACACTGAAGAAAGAATACTCGAAGTAAATGACTGTTTAGTACATGCTATACCCATAAAGAAGTATTTTCATTTCTACGAAGGTTGTCGATTTTCTCCTTTATATGCTCCGGAGTACATTCTGGACGATCTTCATAGCTAATGGCCTCTGCAATTTTTCTTATAGCTCTCGCTTCTTCTTATTCTATTTTTATATTCGGAATGCCGCAAATTATACAACGCTTCATCTGCCTTTTGCTCTTCTATCAGTTTCGTTGGAGATGCGGCGTACCATGTAAATTTCGAAACCATGTAGATAAATGTTAAATGTCAAAACAGCTGCAGCGATCCAAGCGGTTACACTTCTCCTTGCAAGAAACAGAAGACGGACGCTTTCTTTGATCAAATCTAAGGCGCTAGATTTGATCAAAGAAAATTTGACCAAAATCTAACTTTGAAAAAGTTAGTTACTAGACTACCAAATTTTTTGATGCTGTAATGTCAGCTTAAGATCAGGGCAGACTCGAGAGACTGTCGGAAAGGGGGGGGGGGGGGGGGGGGAGGGCGAACCGTGCAACTACCCAGGGGCGGAAAAATCTTAAATTAAATATGGTTCCAAAGGTAGAATTAAACAAGACGATGAAAGTTTTATGTAACTGAAGACGTGTGAGAAGATGTTGTAAATATAAATCGTTCTTAAAATCTAGTGTATTAATGGAAATTGTCAACGGTACTGTGAAACACATGACAACGGAAGCACTGAGTTGGTTGCGTCTTTCAAAACAACAAAGACTGCAACTGACATTGTTGGCATCTATATTTCTGCTATGCGTCTATGCAACACTTGAAATGCACTACGTCGGCTTGAAAGCCCCTACAGAAGCGAGAAACTTTATAATAAAGAAACAAATATAAATATTTCCTTAAATATTTGAAGGGGCTCTGGCTCTGAGCACTATGGGACTTAACATCTATGGTCATCAGTCCCCTAGAACTTAGAACTACCTAAACCTAACTAACCTAAGGTACAGAACACAACGCCCAGTCATCACGAGGCAGAGAAAATCCCTGACCCCGCCGGGAATCGAACCCGGGCGCGGGAAGCGAGAATGCTACCGCACGACCACGAGCTGCGGACATTTGAAGGGGTGTTGCTGAGAGGAACACTTGTAATAAATAGAGGAAGAATAAGTGAACTATGGACTTCGAGTCACATGTCATAACTCTCCGTCCGAAGAAGTCTCGGAAGACCCAATGGTGTCATCCACAGCACATAGGCGTCACTGGATGCGGATGTGGAGTTGCATGTGGTAAGCACACCGCTCTTCCGGCCGTTGTCAGTTTTCACGACTGGAGCCGTTACATCTCAGTCGAGTACCTCCTCAATTTGCCTCACAAGGGCGGAGTGCACCCGCAAACCAACAGTGCTCTGCAGACTGGACGGTCACGCAGCCAAGTGCTAGCAAAGCCTGACAGCGATGATTTTCAGTGATCTGACTGGAACCAGTGTTACCACTGCAAGGCCGTTGGCCCCGTCACATGCCACACACTTTAGAACCCAGAAATTGTGATTAAGGGGCGTTTACACGCGGAAAGATGTACTGTATCCTGTGTAAGTAGGCTGTTTAGGTTTTTATGTTGGTAACGCCACATAGTGCTCTGTATGAAAATCGATGACTGTACTGTGTGCAGTCTGTGGCTGGTTGGCATTGTTGAAATATTCGCTAGTGTAGTGTTGGGCAGTTGGATGTGAACAGCGCGTAGCGTTGCGCAGTTGGAGATGAGCTGCCAGCAGTGGTGGATGTGGGAAGAGAGATGGCAGAGTTCTGAGAGCGGACAATCTGGACGTGTGTCCGTCAGAAAGAGTAAATTTGAAAGACTGGATGTCATGAACTGATATATATATATATATATAATGACTTTTGAATATTATTAAGGTAAATACACTGTTTGTTCTCTATCAAAATCTTTCATTTGCTAACTATGCCTATTAGTAGTTAGTGCCTTCAGTATTTAGAATCATTTATTTAGCTGGTAGTACTGGCATTCGCTGTATTGCAGTATTTCGAGTAACGAAGATTTTTGTGAGGTAAGTGGTTCATGAAAGGTATAGGTTATTGTTAGTCAAGGCCATTCTTTTGTAGGGATTATTGAAAGTCAGATTGCGTTGCGCTAAAAATATTGTGTGTCAGTTTAGTGCTGATCAGAATAAGTAAAGAGAAAACTGACTGTTTTTTTTCTGATGGCGTTACTGACTTTAAAGAAATTTATTATGACTGTGGCCCCGCATTATTAAAAAAAATTATTATATGAGTACGTTGAATTTTGCTCAGCTGTTTGAAAATCAAACAACGTAGAAGTTTACCAGCACAGTCATTCTTGATTTTCAAATGGGACGTTTCACCTTCCCTCACCACTCTCTCTCCATTGGATCTGCAATTAATACCATTTATATTGCTCTTCTTCTTCTCATTGGCGTCAACATTAATTTTCTCTTCATTGTCTGTAACTTCTTTTAAATTTTTCCTCGTTCCCTTTTTTTCTCGGAGTTGAAGCCATTATCAGTAGAATGTTCAAATGTGTGTGGCTTCCTAAGGGACCAAACTGCTGAGGTCATCGGTCACTAAACGTACACACTACCTAAACTAACTTATGCTAAGAACAACGCACACACCCATGCCCGAGAGAGGACTCGAACCTCTGGCGGCAGGGGCCGCGCAATCCGTGACATAACGCCTCAAACCGCGCTGCTACTCCGCGCGGCATTATCTATGATATTACCCCTTAACTAAGGAGGTGACTTTCCTGTAACGTATACTACGAGGGGTGTCCGGGACCATTATGTTTCAACCGAGATTCAACGCATAAATCATTTGAAACTTTTCATTTATGTTATATAACATCAATTTTTATAATTATTTAAATGTTGTTTGAATGCTCCTTGTTTATCTTATTGTACTACATAAAGCTTGCAGCATTTTTCTATTTATCACACTTTTTTAAAACAGAACGCATTAATGGACTGTTAGAGAACTGAATTTTATATTCTGAAAAATTATACAGTCTCAGTAGCAAAAGAGTTTCCACATAAAACTAAATTACTGGGATTAAATTTGCACATAAAAATTCCACTCCAGACATTCAGTGCTGCGATGTACATTTTTGACGCGCGGGATTAGCCGAGCCGTCTTAGGCGCTGCAGTCATGGACTGTGCGGCTGATCCCGGCGGAGGTTCGCGTCCTCGGGCACGGGTGTGTGTGTTTGTACTTAGGATAATTTAGGTTAAGTAGTGTGTAAACTTAGGGACTGATAACCTTAGCAGTTAAGTCCCATAAGATTTCACACATATCTGAACGTTTTTTTTTTTTTCATTTTTCTTAACACCACCCAGAACACGTTTGGTTTTAATTAACACTTTTTGGAGAAACGGACAGATCCCCATCACAACTGTCCTGAAGTTCTTCCTGTGAATGATGTTCTTGTTCGGTAGTAGAACGGTGACCACTCGCTGTTGTAAAATTGTCTTTTTTGTCTGTTTCTTGATCTCTTTCACTGACAGCTCCCTTCATCCACCGACTAACAATTCATCAAACTCAAGAAAGTTAAAACTGACAAGCTCCTAAGAATACACTTTGTACTGAACCGTACTGACGGACACAGGTACGCAGTTCACGAGGCACGGTGCAGGAGACCATAACACATATCAGTAACACGTTCCAGCAACAAAGAAGGCGACAACGCAATCGACAGCACAACACTGTAGGACTGGTAATTTAAGGAGGGTATGGGGAATATACACTACTGGCCATTAAAATTGCTACACCACGAAGATGACGTGCTACAGACGCGAAATTTAACCGACAGGAAGAAGATGCTGTGATATACAAACGATTAGCTTTTCAGAGCATTCACACAAGGTTGGCGCCGGTGCCGACACCTACAACGTGCTGACATGAGGGAAGTTTCCACCGATTTCTCATACACAAACAGCAGTTGACCGGCTTTGCCTGGTGCAACGTTGTTGTGATGCCCCGTGTAAGGAGGAGAAATGCTTACCATCACGTTTCCGACTTTGATAAAGGTCGGATTGTAACCTATCGCGATTGCGATTTATCGTATCGCGACATTGCTGCTCGCGTTGATAGAGATCCAATGACTTTAGCAGAATATGGAATCGGTAGGTTCAGGAGGGTAATACGGAACGCAGTGCTGGATCGCGGTGAACGCACATTGGAAGCATGTATTCGTCATCGCCATACTGGCGTATCACCCGGCGTGATGGTATGGGGTGCCACTGGTTACACGTCTCGGTCACCTCTTGTTCGCATTGACGGCACTTTGAGCAGTGGACGTTACATTTCAGATGTGTTACGACCCGTGGCTCTATCCTTCATTCGATCCCTGCGAAACCCTACATTTCAGCACGATAGTGTACGAATGCATGTTGCAGGTCTGGATACAGAAAATGTTCGACTGCTGCCCTGGCCAGCACATTCTCCAGACCTCTCACCAATTGAAAACGTCTGGTCAGCGGTGGCCGAGCAACTGGCTCGTCACAATATGCCAGTCACTACTCTTGATGAACTGTGGTATCGTGTTGAAGCGGCATGGGCAGCTGTACCTGTGCACGCCATCCAAGCTCTGTTTGACTCAATGCCCAGGCGTATCAAGACCGTTATTACGGCCAGAGGGGGTTGTTGTGGGTACTGATTTCTCAGGATCTATGCACCTAAATTGCGTGAAAATGTAATCACATGTCAGTTCTAGTATAATATATTTGTTCAATTAATACCCGTTTATAATCTGCATTTCTTCTTGGTGTAGCAATTTTAATGGCCAGTAGTGTAGAAGCATTTAGCCCCAGCTGACTTTGGGGAGCGAGTTCGAGAATTTTCACGTGGTCTGAAGGTCCGCATGTCGTGAAGTGAGGGTTAATAATAAAGATAATACGGAAAATCTTGTCAAACCTTATTTTGGTGACGAAGCAACTAAAATACACGATCTGTTTGTCCAGATTCCTCGTATTTCACACTGTTTCTGTTCCATCAACTTTATGTAGCGTGTAATTGTTGCTTTTTCGTTACAATAGATGGAACTGCTTTCGAAACAGCTTGTTTTGAGACATAAATCCTGTTCGTGCCATGTCGGAAGGCACGCCTTCTCGCTAGTCGCCCATAGCCGTTTTTACTTTATGTACTACGGTTCAAAATGGTTCAAATGGCTCTGAGCACTATGGTTCTCAACTGCTGTGGTCATAAGACCCCTAGAACTTAGAACTACTTAAACCTAACTAACCTAAGGACATCACACACATCCATGCCCGAGGCAGGATTCGAACCTGCGACCGTAGCGGTCGTGCGGTTCCAGACTGTAGCGCCTTTAATCGCTCGGCCACTCCGACCGGCTATGTACTACGGACACACTAAATAGACACTGGTGATTTATACACTTTTTTAAACAAATGAAGCATTTGCACGTAAATCAGTCGATGAGCGGTAACTTTCAACATTGTACAGCAGAAGCGACGACGATACCGTCGACAACGCATTACTCAGCTGTGCTGGTCGCTACAGGTCTCGCGTAATACGCTCCCCTCTGCTCAGGCAATTAGAAAAGGTGAACAGATTTTAGTAATATACTTTGCGAGTGACGTAACTTAATTTTGAATTTGTAACTCAAAATGTATTACAGTGTAAACGCTTTGCTTCTGTTCCACATATCACATACCTGGCTCTGGTTTTTAAAAGGCGTATTCACGTCAAAAAGGCGTATGAGTAAGTGAGGTATGTGAAAATAAGACGTCATGGATGAATGACAACGTGAAAAATGTCGACTACGTCAGAAAATGCATGGAGCGACCAGGCGCGGGTCGTGGAAGGGGAGGGAGGCAGGAGGAGAGAGAGGGGGGGGAGGGTTATGTCGGTGCTTGAAAATTCCGCACGGGGCGGCAAAATCCCTGGAGCCAACGCTGCCTAACACTTTTGAAAATTTATTAATTACCAATCAATGGAATTTTTCCATAGAAGAAAGGTACGGGTTTCCCCCAGTCAGTTGCAAACGCCTTGCGTCATTTCTTTTTATTTTATTATTTTTTGCGCCAATAATCCTATGACAGACGGCTGGCGTAGACGACATTCCGTCTGAATTACTGTTAATAATCGACTTGGATTATTATTATTAGTAATTCAGACGGAATGTCGTCTACTCCAGCCGTCTGTCACAGGATTATTGGTCCAAAAAATAATAAAATAAAAAGAAATGACGCAAGGCTTTCTCATCCGTTCCCTCAAATGTACGTCCTGGTTTTCCCAGATTTATCCTAGTTTTGAGGGTTTGAGGGCGTCCTGTATTTTTCTTTTAGCCTTGGTGAATGGAAGAACTGGTAGAAGCTGATCTCGGGGAAGATCAGTTTGGATTCCGAAGAAATGTTGGAACACGTGAGGCAATACTGACCCTACGACTTATCTTAGAAAATAGATCAAGGAAAGGCAAGCCTACGTTTCTAACATTTGTAGACTTAGAGAAAACTTTTGACAATATTGACTGGAATACTCTCTTTCAAATTCTGACGGTGGCAGGGGTGAAATACAGGGAGCGAAAGGCTATTTACAATTTGTACAGAAACCAGATGGCAGTTATAAGAGTCTAGGGGCTTGAAAGGGAAGCATTGGTTGGGAAGGGTGTGAGACAGGGGCGTAGCCTATCCCCGATGTTATTCAATCTGTATATTGAGCAAGCAGTAACGGAAACAAAAGAAAATTCGGAGTAGGAATTAAAATCCATGGAGAAGAAATAAAAACTTTGAGGTTCACCAATGACATAGTAATTCTGTCAGAGACAGCAAAGGACCTGGAAGAGCAGCTGAACGGAATGGACAGTGTCTTAAAAGGAGGATATAAGATGAACATCAGCAGAAGCAAAACGAGGATAATGGAATGTAGTCGAATTAAATCGGGTGATGCTGCGGGAATTAGATTAGGAAATGAGAGGCTTAAAGTAGTAAATGAGTTTTGCTATTTGGAGACCAAAATAACTGATGATGGTCGAAATAGAGAGATATAAAATGTAGACTGGCAATGGCAAGGAAAGCGTTTCTGAAGAAGAGAAATGTGTTAACATCAAGTATAGATTTAAGTGTCAGGAAATCGTTTCTGAAAGTATTTGTATGGAGTGTAGCTATGTATGGAAGTGAAACGTGGACGATAAATAGTTTGGACAAGAAGAGAATAGAAGCTTTCGAAATGTGATGCTACAGAAGAATGATTATGATTAGATGGGTAGATCGCATAACTAATGAGCAGGTATTGAACAGAATTGGAGAGAAGAAAAATTTGTGGCTCAACTTGACTAGAAGAAGGGATCGGTTGGTAGGGCATATTCTGAGGCATCAAGGGATCACAAATTTAGTATTGGAGGGCAGCGTGGAGAGATAAAAGTCGTAGAGGGAGACCAAGAGATGAATACACTAAGCAGATTCAGAAGGGTATAGATTGCAGTAGGTACTGGGAGATGAAAAAGTTTGCACAGGATAGAGTAGCATGGATAGCTGCATCAAACCAGTCTCTGGACTGAAGACCACAACAACAACAACAACAATAGCCTTGGAAGAGCTTTCATGACAACATTATTGCATTTGGTGCACAGGATGTATGAGACAGGCGAAATACCCTTGGATTTCAAGAAGAATGTAATACTTCGTACTGCAAAGAAAGCAAGTGCTAACAGGTGTGAATATTACCGAACTATCAGTTTAATACGTCATGGTTACAAAATACTAACAAAAAATGGTTCAAATGGCTCTGAGCACTATGGGACTCAACTGCTGTGGTCATAAGTCCCCTAGAACTTAGAACTAGTTAAACCTAACTAACCTAAGGACATCACACACATCCATGCCCGAGGCAGGATTCGAACCTGCGACCGTAGCGGTCGTGCGGTTCCAGACTGTAGCGCCTTTAACCGCTCGGCCACTCCGGCCGGCCAAAATACTAACACCAAATCCTTAGAAAAGAACGGCTGACATTGGGGAAGATTAGTTTGGATCCAGAAAAATGTTAGAACACGCGAGGCAATACTGACCCCACGACTTCTCTTAAAAAATAGATTAAGGATGTCAAACCTACGTGTGTCACATTTGTAGACTTAGAGAAGATTTTTAACGTTGTTGACTAGAATACTCCATTCAAAATTCTGGAGGCAGCGAAGATAAAATACGGGGAGAGAGTTGCTATGTACAACTTGTAGAGAAAACAGAGGGCAGTTATAAGAGTCGAGGAGCATGTAAGGTTAGCAGTGTCTCAGAAGGAAGTGAAACAGGTTTGTAGCCTATCCCCAATGTTATTTAATCTGTACATTGAGCAAGCATTAAAGGAGACTAAAGAAAAAATTGGAGTAGGAATTAAATTTCAGGGGGAAGAAATAAAAACTTCGAGGTTTGTCGATGACAGTCATAGACAGTGTCTTAAAAACGGGATATAAGATGAACATCAGAAAAAGCAAGACAAGGATCTTGGGATATGGCCGAATTAAATCATGTGCTGCAGAGGGAATTAGATTGCGAAACAAGACGCTCAAAGTACTAAAGGGGTATGAATTTTGCTCTTTGGGCAGCAAAACAACTGGTGAGGGCCAAAATATAGACATTAAAGGATCATCAGTTTAATGTGGGAGGAATGTGTGGCGGGCAAAAGTCGTAGAGAGAGACCAAGAGATGAATGTAGTATGAAGATTCAGACAGATGTAGTTTGCAGTAGTTATTTGGAGATGAAGAGGCTTGCACAGGAGAATGTATCATGCATCAAACAAGTCTTCAGAATGAAGACCACAACAACAATAACAACTCTCATACAGGTTCCACTCGGTAAGAACACTATTTATAGCCACGAGGCGAAACTGATATTCAGATAGAATTATTTTGCACGGCGAGCTAGGGATGGGAATACCGGTGTTTTAGTTCTGAATAACATATTTGTTTAGTATTGGTTATAACAAGTGTTTCTATTTTTTGCTAATAATCGGGGAAAAATCGAAATATCAATTAGTCATAACAGCAGCGCTACAGTTTTTTGTTTTTATATAAACCTTTTCTAAAGAACGAATAATTTTTATTCAGAAACTTCGTATGCTTTGAAATATTGCGTTATTATGGAATGTTAACGACCATCCGCATCTACGACAGTAGTAAGTTTGTCCGCACAACCATTTCACAACTGTTCGCAGCACTTTTCGAACTGTGGAGCATGGAATGTTCAGCCGTCGTGACACAGGAGCGATTCCCAAATTAATATGAACTTAGTCAACCCTGGTACGGAAAGAGGATTTCTTCGTATCCGTTAATGCGTCGATACTGGCTAAGAGCAACGTTGCTGTTGCTTCAGTAAAACAGCTTCATGAGTAAAGTCCTGCTCACTTTGTCCTGGCCCATGTTGACTGCGAGTGTAATGCACACTGATCCTTGTGCCTCAGCCGTACGTCGCCGTACCAGTACCGAGACATGACACTAATCCTATTGACAACGCAAATCCTACAGTGGACAGACGCGCGGAGTGGCCGCGCGGTTTGAGGCGTCCTGTTACGGACTGCGCGGCCCCTCTCGCCGGAGGTTCGAGTCCTCCCTCGGGCATGGGAGTGTGTGTGTTGTTTTTAGCGTAAGTTACTTTAAGTAGTGTGTAAGTCTAGAGACCTATGACCTCAGCAGTTTGGGCCCTTAATAATTCACACACATCTGAACAATTCTTTGACATAAGTTGCAACAATCTGCCGCTAGAGGGCACTGAATCGTAGTATGTAACGTAACAATATCGGTGCGTGAGTGACACCATGCTTTAATCGAGCTTCTAACCGCAGAAAACTTCGTCCACACATTCGGCACCCGCTCCTTTAGCATGACAATGGGAGGCCCTTACAAGAGCGCTACGACGTCTGCAATAGTGTGACGCCTTGGGCTCACTTGTCTTCCATCATCCTGCATACAGTCCCGACTTGGCCCCATGCGGTTCCGGTCTGTTTTCACATCTTGAATAACACATTCGAGGACTTCGCTTTTAGAGTGATGAAGCGGTGAAAGCGGATGTGAGGTTGAGGTTCCGTCAACAAAGTCAAACATTCTACAGTGACGGTAACGACATGTTGAGAAATAAATATGCAGACATGAAGAATAAAGATGTTTTATTTAAAAAGCAGAGATTGCATTTATAAATTTTGGAGGCATCATTCGTGAACTTGCCCTCATAATGTCAGCATATGGTCCCCTAACAGTGCCTATATAAAAACCGTAAACCTCTAAAGTAGTGTCTAGCGGTTCAGGCGCTCAGTCCGGAACCGCGCGACTACTACGGTCGCAGGTTCGAATCCTGCCTCAGGCATGGATGTGTGTGGTGTCCTTAGGTTAGTTAGGTTTAAGTAGTCTAACTTCAAGGGGACTGATGACCACAGATGTTAAGTCCCATAGTGCTCAGAGCCATTCTAAAGTAGTGTAGCTGAGAAAAACACTTTTGTAATAAATAAATAAAGAATAAGTCAAATATTCACTTCTGGTAAAGTGACTGGTGTCCAATATCTGGATCTGGTCTTCAAGAAGTATTCACGTCATAAAGATGTGTGTTGTTGTGGTCTTCAGTCCTGAGACTGGTTTGATGCAGCTCTCCATGCTACTCTATCCTGTGCAAGCTTCTTCATCTCCCAGTACCTACTGTGACTAAGTGTAATATGAGAAAATAAGACGTCATGGATGAATGACATTTGAAGAAGGTTGACTTTGTCTGAAAACGCATGTAGCGTCGAGAAAGGGTGGGGCGGCAGCGCTTGAAATTTTCTCACGGGGCGGTAAAATTCCTGGAGTCGGCCCCGCCGACAACCAGCGGAAAACGAGTGAGCACCAGCCACTGCGAATCGAATAGACCGAACGCTGTCCGCTCCTGAAGCTCGTGTTCGCTCCATTGTAAACCAGACTTTCACGTGCACTCATTCAGTATCAGCAGCTGCATTTGTTTCGTTTTGTGTGTCACACTTGTGCAATGAAACCGTGAGCAACAGAAACCTCGATGTGCACATACTCGTACGACGACACTGTCTCGATACGACAACCTCTTTAACACGTGGGAAGCAACGAGAGCGCCCTTGAGCTCGGGCGACTAGCGCTTGTCTGCGACGCCACCGCCAACGCGTGGCCAGTCTCCTGCGCACACGGTAACTGCGCATCGCGGTGACCTTGACTGGCGGAAGGGACGTCACAGTGACCGCTTCCGCTCCCATTCCCCCGCAGCCGTCCGATGCGCCGCTGCTATTCTATCTCCTTCCTACACGTCCTTTCGCCGCTCCGTGTTTTTTACTGCCTTTCTTAGCGAACCTGACGCTCTCAGCCGACTGGAAATTTCCAGGCCGATAGCCTTTCGGGCAGTGCCCGAAAGCGACGGTTTTTCCACACAGAGCGCTATTCAAAGCAAAGAAGCTGGTAGGTGATCGAAACCGAATGCGTGGCATCGCAGTTCCATTCGCGGCACTACTCTGAAAGAACGGAAACTGCATGGAGGAAGGAGGGTACTTCTTTTTATTACTCTCGAGCATTTTATTGTTACACTCGGTACGACGAGTGCAGAATCAAACTCAGAGGAAGATGAGTACAGACGAATGAAGTAACGATGAAGATTTTGGGCTTCTCGATACATCTAGTAACACAAAAAACATACAGCAGTTTGTAGCAGCGAAGAAGCTGCAGACAAGCAGATTCGAAATTTGCAGCTTTTTACAGACTAATAAAATTCATTTTTCCCGCCATAACACAGCATAATACTAACATAAGAGAGGGCGTTGCTTCGGAGGAGTGGGTGTTATGTGTCGATTTAATTTAAACATGTAGTTAAAAGTGCAGCTTTAATGTCCGGAATAGAAACAGTTCATATGTGCATCTACTTTTCATTCAGCTGAAAATATGACCCCAATCCTATTGTTGCTGTGGTCCTCAATGCTAGTCTAGTCTATGTAAGCCTCTTCTTCCCTGCTTAACTACTGCAACCTTTATCCATTTTAACCTGCTTACTGTACTCTAGCAGTGGTCTCTATCTATTTCTCCCTACCCCTCCGATCCCCATCCACCCCACGCAGACAATTCTTTCCGTCACGAAACTAACTATTCTTTCATGTCTTATAATTTGTCCTCCTGCTGATCCCTTCTTTTAGTCAGCTTGTGCGACGAGTTTTTTCCCCCAAATGCGATTGAGTACATCACTAATCATTCTATCTACCCATGTAATCTTCAGCATTCTTCCACAGTACTGCATTTCGAAGCCTCCTAGTCCGAATTGTTTCTCGTGCATGTTTCACTTCTGTACCAGGCTACACTCAATATAAAGGCCTTCAGAAAACTTCCAAACATTTAAATCTACTTTCTATGTCAACATATTTATAGTTTTCATAAACATCTTTCGTCCTACCGCCACTCTGCATTTTATACCCCCTCTACTTCGGCCATCACCAGTTCATCTGTACAACTTTTATATAGCTTTTCATTCTCTGTATTTTACTCTTCGACCTTAAAATTTCAGTGTGCATGTTCCAGGCAACATTGTCAAATGCTTTCTCTAAATCTACAAATGCTATAGATGTAGGTTTCCCTGTCCTTAAACTATCTTCTAAGATAAGTTCAAGTGGTTGAAATGACTCTGAGCATTATAGGACTTAACTTCTGAGGTCATCAGTCCCCTAGAACTTAGAACTACTTAAACCTAACTAACCTAAGGACATCACACACATCCATGCCCGACGCATGATTCGAACCTGCGACCGTAGAAGTCGCGCCGTTCCAGACTGAAGCGCCTAGAACCGTTTGGCCAACCCGGCCGGCTTGTTAGATAAGTCATGGGGCCTGTATTGCCTTGCATGTTCCTGAATTTATGCAAAATCTACACTGACATTTGCCTAGGTTGCTTTCTGCCAGTAAAATAAATAATTCGTTCCGGAATTTTGCGATCTTGACTTATTAAACCGATAGCTTGCTAATATTCATATCTGTCGACAACTGCATTCTTTGGAAGAGGAATTATACATTCTTCTTGACATCTGAAGGAGTTTCGCCTGCCTCGCATATTATACATACCAGGTGGAATAGCTTTGTCATGACGGGCTCTCCCAGGTATCTCAGTAATTCGGAGTAAATGTCGTCTACTTTAGGGGGATTATTTCGATGTACCATATCGCCCATTTCATTTCCATTTATTTCCTCCCTGTTTCTATAACATAGTCATCAAGTTTGTTTACCTTGTAACGACCCTCTATACAGGGTGACTCAGCGGCCCCACAATTTTACACCTGGCCTTCATAAACTATGCGCGAAGTTTTCATATTCTCCCGCTCGTTACGCGCAAACTGTTAGTCCTAAAGTAAAAAAATGAGTAGGGCCGTTTTGTAGGAACTTTAGTGTAGTACAATTTTGTGTTGCGATATGTTTTCGCTGGAGGCCAGGGTTTTCGAGTTATTTAAGAAAAACGTACAAAAGTTTCCTTCAAAAGCACATCCACCTCACACTGACCAGTCACGGTTTCTCCTACTGCGAAAAAAATTCCGACTATACGAACTATTCGGGATATTCGACCTTTTCTGGCGTCTGTTGATTAAGCTATTACGCCACCAGCATACTGAGCTATTTCGTTAACATTATTAACTGAAACGTGCCTGTGAGGGTAATGAACGAAGAGCGACTTTAGTAAACAATACGCTAAAAATAATCATGTTTACAAATCGATCCAAACTTAACCCTTACAAGCACTGTCGTTTCGTAGTCTGAAGGCCTGACGAATACAACGATGTAACTGTCTCTTTTACGGTGTTAAAATTAAAAAAATAACTTGTTAGGTAAAATTTACACAAATGTCAATTTTACAGTGTGTAATGCTCGACTACGGCGATGGTGTAATAAGGCCAGTCAATGAAGACCAAAAAAGGTCGAATGTGGGGAAGTCATTCGCGCAGTCGCAAATGTTTCTCGAGTCGCAGGAGGGAGTGCCACGAACAAAGTACTAAAAATCGTGTCTATTGGGCACTATGTGTGGGAGTGGGGTTTGAAGCTCATTTCTATAAGATTTCCTTGAATAACTCGAAACTGCGGCCTCTAGCGAAGACGTATTACAGTACAAAATTTAACTACATTAAAATGCCTACAAAAAAAGGTCCTGTTGACTTTTTCTGTACGCCTAGCAGTTTGCACGTAGCCAGCGAGAGAATATGAAAATCTTACGCCTGGTTATGAAGACCAGCTTTAACACTGCGGGTAGCATAAAATGACAGTGGCTGTTGTTTTTGTGGTCTTCAGTCCTGAGACTGGTTTGATGCAGCTCTCCATGCTACTCTATCCTGTGCAAGCTTCTTCACCTACCAGTACCTACTGCAACCTACGTCCTTCTTAATCTGCTTAGTGTATTCATCTCTTGGTCTCCCTCTACGATTTTTACCCTCCACGCTGCCCTCCAATACTAAATTGGTGATCCCTCGATGTCTCAGAACATGTCCTACCAACCGGTCCCTTCTTCTAGTCAAGTTGTGCCACAATCTCCTCTTCTCCCCAATTCCATTCAATACCTCCTCATTAGTTATGCGATCTACCCATCTAATCTTCAGTATTCTTCTGTAGCACCACATTTCGAAAGCTTCTATTCTCTTCTTGTCCAAACTATTTATTGTCCATGTTTCACTTCCATACATGGCTACACTCCATACAAATACTTTCAGAAACGACTTCCTGACACTTAAATCTATACTCGATGTTAACAAATTTCTCTTCAGAAAAGCTTTCCTTCCCATTGCCAGTCTACATTTTATATCCTCTCTACTTCGACCATCATCAGTTATTTTGCTCCCTAAATAGCAAAACTCCTTTACTGCTTTAAGTGTCTCATTTCCTAATCTAATACCCTCAGCATCACCCGACTAATTCGACTACATTCCATTATCCTCGTTTTGCTTTTGTTTATGTTCATCTTATATCCTCCTTTCAAGACACTATCCATTCCATTCAACTGCTCTTCCAAGTACTTTGCTGTCTCTGACAGAATTACAATGTCATCGGCGAACCTCAAAGTTTTATTTCTTCTCCATGGATTTTAATACCTACTCCGAATTTTTCTTTTGTTTCCTTCACTGCTTGCTCAATATACAGATTGAATAACATCGGGGAGAGGCTACAACCCTGTCTCACTCCCTTCCCAACCACTGCTTCCCTTTCATGCCCCTCAACTCTTATAACTGCTATTTGGTTTCTATACAAATTGTAAATATCCTTTCGTTCCCTGTATTTGACCCCTGCCACCTTCAGAATTTGAAAGAGAGTATTCCAGTCAACATTGTCAAAAGTTTTCTCTAAGTCTACAAATGCTAGAAACGTAGGTTTGCCTTCCTTAATCTAGCTTCTAAGATAAGTCGTAGGGCCAGTACTGCCTTACGTGTTCCAATATTTCTACGGAATCCAAACTGATCTTCCCCTAGGCCGGCTTCTACTAGTTTTTCCATTCGTCTGTAAAGAATTCGGGTTAGTATTTGCAGCCGTGAGTTATTAAACTGATAGTTCGGTAATTTTGACATCTGTCAACACTTGCTTTCTTTGGGACTGGAATTATTATATTCTTCTTGAAGTCTGAGGGTATTTCGCTTGTCTCATACATCTTGCTCACCAGATGGTAGAGTTTTGTCAGGACTGGCTCTCCCAAGGCCGTCAGTAGTTCTAATGGAATGTTGTCTACTCCCGGGGCCTTGTTTCGACTCAGGTCTTTCAGTGCTCTGTCAAACTCTTCACGCAGTATCGTATCTCCCATTTCATCTTCATCTACATCCTCTTCCATTTCCACAATATTGTCCTCAAGTACATCACCCTTGTATAGACCCTCTATATACTCCTTCCACCTTTCTGCTTTCCCTTCTTTGCTTAGAACTGGGTTTCCATCTGAGCTCTTAATATTCATACAAGTGGTTCTCTTTTCTCCAAAGGTCTCTTTAATTTTCCAGTAGGCAGTATCTATCTTACCCCTGGTGAGATAAGCCTCTACATCCTTACATTTGTCCTCTAGCCATCCTTGCTTAGCCATTTTGCACTTCCTGTCGATCTCATTTTTCAGACGTTTGTATTCCTTTTTGCCTGCTTCATTTACTGCATTTTTATATTTTCTCCTTTCATCATTTAAATTCAATATTTCTTCTGTTACCCAAGGATTTCTACTAGCCCTCGTCTTTTTACCTGCTTAATCCCCTGCTGCCTTCACTACTTCATCCCTCAAAGCTACCCATTCATCTTCTACTGTATTTCTTTCCCCCCTTCCTGCCATTTGTTCCCTTACGCTCTCCCTGAAACTCTGAACAACCTCTGGTTTAGTCAGTTTATCTAGGTCCCATCTCCTTAAATTCCCACCTTTTTGCAGTTTATTCAGTTTTAATCTACAGTTCATAACCAATAGATTGTGGTCAGAGTCCACATCTGCCCCTGGAAATGTCTTACAATTTAAAACCTGGTTCCTAAATCTCTGTCTTACCATTATATAATCTATCTGAAATCTGTGAGTATCTCCAGGCTTCTTCCATGTATACAACCTTCTTTTATGATTCTTAAACCAAGTATTAGCCATGATTAAGTTGTGCTCTGTGCAAAATTCTACCAAGCGGCTTCCTCTTTCATTTCTTAGCCCCAATCCATATTCACCTACTACGTTTCCTTCTCTCCCTTTTCCTACTACCGAATTCCAGTCACTCATGACTATTAAATTTTCGTCTCCCTTCACTATCTGAACAATTTCTTTTATTTCGTCATACATTTCTTCAATTTCTTCGCCATCTGCAGAGCTAGTTGGCATATAAACTTATACTACTGTAGTAGGCGTGGGCTTCGTGTCTATCTTGGCCACAATAATGCGTTCACAATGCTGTTTGTAGTAGCTTACCCGCACTCCTATTTTTTATTCATTATTAAACCTACTCTTGCATTACCCCTATTTGACTTTGTATTTATAACCCTGTATTCGCCTGACCAAAAGTCTTGTTCCTCCTGCCACCGAACTTCACTAATTCCCACTATATCTAACTTTAACCTATCTATTTCCCTTTTTAAATTTTCTAACCTACCTGCCCGATTAAGGGATCTGACATTCCACGCTCCGATCTGTAGAACGCCAGTTTTCTTTCTCCTGATAACGACGTCCTCCTGAGTAGTCCCCGCCCGGAGATCGGAATGGGGGACTATTTTACCTCCGAAATATTTTACCCAAGAGGACGCCATCTACATTAACCATACAGTATAGCTGCATGCCCTCGGGAAAAATTACGGCTGTAGTTTCCCATTGCTTTCAACCGTTCGCAGTACCAGCACAGCGAGGCTGTTTTTGTTAGTGTTACAAGGCCAGATCAGTCAATCATCCAGACTGTTGCCCCTGCAACTACTGAAAAGGCTGCTGCCCCTCTTCAGGAACCAAGCGTTTGTCTGGCCTCTCAACAGATACCCCTCTGTTGTGGTTGCACCTGTATCGCTGAGGCACGCAAGCCTCCCCACCAACGGCAATGTCCATGGTTCATGGGGGGCGGGTAACCGTATTATGTTGAAATACGTCAGTCCAAAAAATTCCGGACTTTGTTCATATATTTTTTACACGCTTACTTTTTACTTATTGTGCATTATCTCCTCCGCAGTACTCTCCTCCACAATTAATACAGCGCTCTCAACGCCGTTTCCACTTCCGTAAGCAGTCCTAGTATGCCTCTTGCTGGATTGCGTGAAGCGCCGCCTGCGAATTCTCTTTTATCTCGTCTATCGTTGCAGATCTTCGTCCTTTCAATGGGGTTTTCAACTTTGGAAATAAAAAAAATGTCCTCAGGGGCCAGATCTAGAGAGTAAGGAGCTTAAGGCAGCACAGTGGTTTCGCTTTTTGTGCAATATTCACGCACCAACATATTTGAATATGCGTGTGAGTAATCGTGATGCAAGAGCCGTGAATTGTCTCGTCACGTTTGAGGCCGTTTCCTTCTCACATTTTCTCACAGGCGTCCAACACGTCGCGATAGTACCATCGATTAACAGTTTGTCCCTGTAGTACGAATTCGTGATGAACTAATCCTTCAAAGTCAAAGAAAACTATCAGCTTGGCTTTGACAGTTGACCTGACCTGAAGAGCGTGTTTTCGTGTTGAAGAACCTTTCCCCCAACATCGTGGAGATTCAATCTTGGTCTGAACATCATAACCGTATACCCACGTTTCATCACCAGTTATGATTCTCTTAAGGAACATCTCGTTCTCATAAGCGCGGTCCAAAAGCTTTTGACAGATTGCGAGGCGCCGCCCGGTGTGGCCGTGCGGTTAAAGGCGCTTCAGTCTGGAACCGCGTGACCGCTACGGTCGCAGGTTCGAATCCTGCTTCGGGCATGGATGTGTGTAATGTCCTTAGGTTAGTTAGGTTTAATTAGTTCTAAGTTCTAGGGGACTGATGACCTCAGAAGTGAAGTCGCACAGTGCTCAGAGCCATTTGAACCATTTGATTGCGAGGCGAAGCTCTTTCTGGTCTTAACTCATGAGCCGTGGAACGAACTTGGCGGCAACACGATGCATTCCAAGACGCTGTGTCGGGGTTTCATCACATGCCCAGAAAACGCCTCAAATCTGGAAGACCAGCATTTGAAATGGGAGTCCAGATGCTATCCACAGGACGCGACCAGGACGCAGAGTGGAAACGTGAGTGGCAAGCTACGAGAACCCGAAACCACGAACTTGTAGAAAATCCAACAGTTCCAGTTCCAGGCTTCCACCAACCAAGGGAGGTGTGGATGCAGTTAAACAGATATCGGACTGAAGAGCGTAGGTGCAAATACAACATGAACATGTGGGGCTTTTCAAGTGACAGTGAATGTGACTGTGGTGACACCCATCAATGAGCCACATTGTGAATGAATGTCCAATCAGACGCTTCCCTGATGGCATTGAGAAGCTCCATCAATCAAGCATGCCACGAGGTACTCCGTTGGATCGAGTCCATAAACATCTGAGTGTAGTCTGAGCCGTTTTAAAACTTGCGTAGTGTATATAATTTCACATGTGCTTATATATATATATATATATATATATATATATATATATATATATATATATATACACTCATGGAAATGGAAAAAAGAACAGATTGACACCGGTGTGTCAGACCCACCATACTTGCTCCGGACACTGCGAGAGGGCTGTACAAGCAATGATCACACGCACGGCACAGCGGACGCACCAGGAACCGCGGTGTTGGCCGTCGAATGGCGCTAGCTGCGCAGCATTTGTACACCGCCGCCGTCAGTGTCAGCCAGTTTGCCGTGGCATACGGAGCTCCATCGCAGTCTTTAACACTGGTAGCATGCCGCGACAGCGTGGACGTGAACCGTATGTGCAGTTGACGGACTTTGAGCGAGGGCGTATAGTGGGCATGCGGGAGGCCGGGTGGACGTACCGCCGAATTGCTCAACACGTGGGGCGTGAGGTCTCCACAGTACATCGATGTTGTCGCCAGTGGTCGGCGGAAGGTGCACGTGCCCGTCGACCTGGGACCGGACCGCAGCGACGCACGGATGCACGCCAAGACCGTAGGATCCTACGCAGTGCCGTAGGGGACCGCACCGCCACTTCCCAGCAAATTAGGGACACTGTTGCTCCTGGGGTATCGGCGAGGACCATTCGCAACCGTCTCCATGAAGCTGGGCTACGGTCCCGCACACCGTTAGGCCGTCTTCCGCTCACGCCCCAACATCGTGCAGCCCGCCTCCAGTGGTGTCGCGACAGGCGTGAATGGAGGGACGAATGGAGACGTGTCGTCTTCAGCGATGAGAGTCGCTTTTGCCTTGGTGCCAATGATGGTCGTATGCGTGTTTGGCGCTGTGCAGGTGAGCGCCACAATCAGGACTGCATACGACCGAGGCACATAGGGCCAACACCCGGCATCATGGTGTGGGGAGCGATCTCCTACACTGGCCGTACAGCACTGGTGATCGTCGAGGGGACACTGAATAGTGCACGGTACATCCAAACCGTCATCGAACCCATCGTTCTACCATTCCTAGACCGGCAAGGGAACTTGCTGTTCCAACAGGACAATGCACGTCCGCATGTATCCCGTGCCACCCAACGTGCTCTAGAAGGTGTAAGTCAACTACCCTGTCCAGCAAGATCTCCGGATCTGTCCCCCATTGAGCATGTTTGGGACTGGATGAAGCGTCGTCTCACGCGGTCTGCACGTCCAGCACGAACGCTGGTCCAACTGAGGCGCCAGGTGGAAATGGCATGGCAAGCCGTTCCACAGGACTACATCCAGCATCTCTACGATCGTCTTCATGGGAGAATAGCAGCCTGCATTGCTGCGAAAGGTGGATATACACTGTACTAGTGCCGACATAGTGCATGCTCTGTTGCCTGTGTCTATGTGCCTGTGGTTCTGTCAGTGTGATCATGTGATGTATCTGACCCCAGGAATGTGTCAATAAAGTTTCCCCTTCCTGGGACAATGAATTCACGGTGTTCTTATTTCAATTTCCAGGAGTGTATATATATATATATATATATATATATATATATATATATATTCTTTGTTTTGCTAAATGTGTATTATTGTAATTGATGCATATGATAATAATAATCACAGGAGCCAGCTGAAGTGTTACATTCTTCTGCAATCTCTCGAACAGTCAGTCTTCGACTGGCACCCACGATTTCGCTGACGGTCCCGACATCATCCGTCAGTAGACGTAGAAGGGCGTCCTGGACAAGGGACATCTTCCGTCTGGCGATTTTTAAACTGTATGGACCATTCGTAAAACGGTTACCAAGGATAGATGCATACTTGTGTCGAACCATTGCTCCTTCCTGAATGACGAGTTCACCAAGGGAATGCCACAAAAACATTCTGCAGAGCATAAAGCTGCCTCCTCCGGCCCGGAACATTCCCACAATCGTTGCAGGGTATTTGCTTTCAGTCGTGTCACGCTGAACACGCTAACGGCCATCTGTCCGATGGATCACAAAATGAGACTCATCGAAAGACCACCTGTCGCCACACATTGGACGTCCAGCTGCGTTCGTCTTCTAAACAGTAGTCAGCATGGGAGGATGAGCCAGGCGCCTGCGGTGAAGGCCAATACACAGTAAGGTTTGCTGAGGTGTTGGTAGTCCCTTGGTTCATCTGGGCGTTCAGCTGCTCAACAACTGTACGTACGTCTATTCGCCCGTACACATCTTCGCAGACTTTGTTCAACCCTGTCATCTTTGGCTGGTGGTGCAGCACACTTGCCCTAGCCGATTTCGATAGCACCATTTTTTCATGCATGGTAAACTTTAACCAAAGTATCTTGCGAACAGTTTACAAACTTAGCCGTTTCGAAAATTCTTCCACTCTTTGCACGAAACACAATGATTATGACCTTTTGGACGTCAGATAACTGGCTCCGTTCCCGCATTATGACAACGACTGCACTGTTTTACGCCCCCGCCTCCGACATGCTTTAGATACATTCCACTGCTAATGCTGCCAGCTATAGTTATTGCACGTTGACATCAACCATAAGCGGTGGTCACGTTAATGTGAGTGGACTGTGAATTTCGAAAATAATCATTCACTCAATCTCAAGCGCAATTAAACCGAAAGTGATAGAATCATATGAAGCCTTTTAACGTACCAGTTGACGAAAACAACTATATTAGAATATATTATAACTTTATTATGTAACTTACATACACTACTGGCCATTAAAATTGCTACATCAAGATGAAATTCAGATGATAAACGGGTATTCATTGGACAAATATATTGTACTAGAACTGACATTGAGAGGTGGCATGAGCCCCCTCTCATATTTCTATCTTACGATTCTCCTCTCTAATTGCATGCGGTGGAAAGTTGCTATTCCTTCACACGTGGACTTCCCACGCAGCGTCTCTCGTCACCCGGGTGGTCCGGTGACAGGCGGGCTCTGCTGATCTGGAAAGCTTTAAGCCGACGGGTGTGAGGAAGTCGAGTGAATGCTTTGCAGACACCGACATTGTCAAGAGGCACGCCCGCAGAGCCTGAAGTAGCGGCTGGGCTAGAGGTTCCGTTACTTCGCAGTAACTTAGCGAAAACACTTTCTGGTGGGCTACCAGCGAGGCGTGGGAATGACTTGTGTACCCAGGCAGCTGTGGCGGGAAAATTCCCGCACTTTCTGCAAAATAGTAACTGTAATTGGCTTGCTCAGGGCATAGCTCCGTGACGTAGCAAGATCGGCGCAGAAATTGGCGCCAAGAATCTCCATTGGTGGAATGGTAGCGTTCCGGCAATGGAGTGGAATTTTCCGCCGGTTTTCGAGTTGCTGATTGGAACGTTTAACCACGGCCACTGTCGTGGGGGTGGGAATGTTCTGTGTTCGGTTTTTGTACGGGTGCTCTTGTAAGTAGTCGGCTCTCGCCTCTCGGTCGAGGACGTCGAAGCAACCAGCCAACAGCTCCAGTACGCAAGATCGTGTCCTGGCAGTCAACAAGACAGTCTGGTAATGTATGTCCGCAGCACCGGCAGATAGGGATTTTCCTAGGTGATAATCAGAGCTCAGCAGAGCGCGCCTGTTCGTCTTTTTTCTAACTTTGTGCTGACTTGGGTAGCAGCGATTAATGTTGGGTTGGGTATGTGTTTTCTCTAAGATTTGAGTTGCAAGGAATTGGCTGCACATACCACTTCGTCATAATCCTCACAATCTAGTTTAGGGACAACTTCACATTCACAGCGTTTGTTTGAGTATCCAATTTGAGCCAATTTGATGAATTGTTTCATGTGTTTTTGTTTATTATTTTGTGTTTAGTCTTAATAAATCATATTGTTATTTTGGACAGAACTTTCATTCTGTTAATCAGTAGAGCAACCCCATCATTCCTCACTATGTTAATGAAACCTTCGTTTATTTAAATTATTTATCAAATTAAATTATTGCAGGTGCCAAACTCTCTTCTACTCCACTGGCAGGGTTGATTAGAATCAGTTCGCGTATTTTTTTTTATCCTTGTGCAACAGCAAAAGTTGGAGTTAGAATAGTGGGGGCTTAGAGCATCATGTACACATGTAGATTCTAGAAGAATTTAATGTTAAATACACTGCTAGCCCTGGCACCTCGCATAAAATGGCGACCCTTAGCCTCGGATCTTTCCTGGGATCTTCTGATAAGCAAATATTATTAGTAGTAGGGACACTCAGAATTTTTTTTGCTTAATTTTTTTTATTGATTAATACCCAAGTTTTTTCTGGTAGTTCCGCATTTAGTTTTAAGTAGCGGTGCATGATTACTGTTTTTGTTTTCAGTGTATATATTTTTTTTGGTCATTGTTTTTGTGTTCCTTTGATGGTGTGTCCGTATCACATCACACTTTGTTGGGTTTGTGTGCGGTTTCTGTACCACAACAAATCGTGCGTATAATTACAGCGTTGGAGCTGAGTTGTTGAAACTTTATGTCTATGTGTAAAAATATATGGAGTAGATTAATTTTATTGTGCATTTTAGATAAATTTGTTTTTCATGAATGATAACGAGAAGTAAGGCACGACTATTATCGAGCGACGCTAAAACAAAAGAGGATAGCATAATGGATAAGGGGCAGTTTACCGACGGGAATAGGTTCGGAGATGAGAGGGGCACATTTTTAGCAGGACAGGACGCCAGGGTCATTGATGAGGAAGGTGATTTGGACGCGATCTTAGAGCAGCGTTGCGGCCGTGATTATGATAGTGAGGTAGAGGATGAAACAGAGACAGTCACACAGGTCGAGACGGTAGCAGAAGTTTATAATCAAACGAACGAGAGCAGACAGGGGCCAGCTCGGCCACGTCAGAGCTCTAGCGCCCAGGTGTCCAGAGTTACATCACCCATGGGTGACGAGGATCAAAATGATGACATTAACCCAATACTGAGCTTCCTACGATCAATGAAAGAAGAAGCTGACGAACAACGTAAGAGGGAGAAGGAAGAAGCTGACGAACAGCGTAAGAGGGAGAAGGAAGAAGAGGAGAAACAACGTAAGAAGGAGAAGGAAGAAGCTGACGAACAGCGTAAGAGGGAGAAGGAAGAAGAGGAGAAACAACGTAAGAAGGAGAAGGAAGAAGCTGACGAACAGCGTAAGGACACTGAGGCAATAATTTCGCATATAGGGGAAATTCGTGGGGAATTACTAACAATAAAGAAAGAATGTGGAGAAGCAAAACAAATGTCAGTGGTAGCACAAAAAGTAGCAGGCCTAGCCAAAACGGCAGCAACAGGGGCAATGAAAATTGCAAAAGTAACTTCTCAACTCGCAGGGCGCTTGCGACGTGCGACACAAGCACACTCAAAATCCCTAACGGTCTTAAAGACTCAAGGTAATATTGTGGTTACGAACATCACGAAACGAATGAAAGAAGTAGAAAGTCGGATAGCAAAACTAGAGCGAAACGGGCACACGAGCACTGCGCGTTCGGATACCAATGATGGAGTACACAGAATTGTGTCTCCGAGGAAAAGCCCGCCGTGCTCTAGCCCAGTGACAGAGTGCGGAACTAACAATGCACACGCAGAAACAGAGAGTAATAGCTCCAATAATTGCAGCCCACTTAGAAGAGCGAATGCTGAATGCCACTTCCACTGTGATGCAGACGTAGCACATCACAGTTATCAGCAAGATAGATCAGGACACTCAGCAGACGTGCAACTATCGGAAACGAGTGACAACACCAGTGCGAGGATCGGACAGAATTTTGATCACAATCACTTCCTGTCGATACTAAAATTCCAGAAATTCAAAGATAATGGAGGGTCGATGCATCCGAAGAGCTGGGTGATGCAATTTACAAATTCATTACCGTCGTCATGGCCAACCCAGGCCAAATTAGAATTCATGTGTGGACACATCGAAGGCCAAGCTGCGGAAATGATGCGGGGCGTGGCAGCGACGTGTCGGACTTATCAGGAATTTGTTGGTGCATTCCTGCGGACCTACTGGTCAAAGGAAACGCAAGACAGGATTAAAGAGGAAATAATATTTTGTCCTGAACTGGAAGTGTCCGGGCATAGAAGCGCAACCAAATTTTTTGATGATTTACTCACGAAGAATCAATTTTTAGATAGTCCATATAGCAAGGGAGAAATCATCAAATTTTGTTTTTCCAAATTGCCTGTTAGGTATCAACAGACACTTGTCGGCAAGTGCGGATCTGACGTAGAAGCATTCAAGAGTCTATTGCGCGAACTCGAAGTAGTCTTCGATAAACAAGACGCAAAGGACAGGAAGAAGGCGCAAAATAACAAATACCACGGGCCAGCAAGGACAGACGACAACAGATCGCATAATCGCGCTCGTCAGTTAGGAAACCAGGGTTACGGAAATCAAGGTTACGCAATTCAAGATTATGGAAACCAGAGACACGGAAACCAGAACGTCAGGGAACAGGGTCAATCTAGACAAGGAATCTGGGACAGGAGGAATAACGAACGGCAAAGCGACCGTAACTGGAGAGAGCGAAATCAAGGACCACAGGAGAACCAGGAAATTGAAATTAGACCTGAAAATCCTAATGCACGTCAGAGGATGGGGAGTCTGACAAGGGATTGGCGCTAGTCCATAGGACTCCACCACATCTCTCACACATAGAAGTTCGTGGAATAATAGTAGATTAAGTGGTGTACATAATAGAATAGGCAAATATATGAACCTTTTTTTTCGGGGAACAATAATCGTTGGATTAATAGATTAAGATTGTTAAAGTATTAACACGCCGCGTTTTCTCGCATAAGAATTTACTGCTGTTAACTTTTTTGTCTATGTTCGGGATCTTCTCTGTCGTTGCGATAAGAGGCACTACCTTTCCATGAGCAATGTTTTTGTCCTTTCCTATCTGGTGTCCATGTTGAGGGATAAGGATGAGTGACGAGATGTCGCACAAACGGGCGCATACAAGAACGTGCTCTTAGAAGCGTTCTGAGAAGTCGTGATACGCTCCATAGCGGCCACAGCCAGTTCGTGAGACGTTCATACCAATGCTTGCAGGCACGCGTCAGTGCACTGCGAGATTGTGGTATATTGCGTGATTTCGAGGATGAATATTGGTAGTCTAGTTTTTACAGTGATCCGCCAACATCGTTGTCTTGCAAGTCGGGGTGAACCTGTGAGCGTTTGACTCCAATGGTGCCCTAGGGCCTAGACGGTAGAAATGCGGGCATAAAGCCTACCATGCCAATGTGCTGGTTGGGGATTTAGCATGCTGCTTGCGACTGTCACAGATGAATAACCAGTGACTCATACTAGGATATTCGTGACATACTGTGTAGCTGGCGTGTGGTGGGCGACTGAATCCTCAACAGGAACCAGACTTGGCTGGGTCAAGTTACATTGCCTCTGGAAAGGTGCGCTCTCATTGCTAAGACTGCATAACATAAAACAAAAAAGAAGTTGCAACTATAAATTTATTGTCTCATATAGTCATGGCTAACCCAGTCTCCGGAGTTTCAGTGAGGCGTAATAAAAAAAACTTGGAGGTCATGTCGTACGGCGCGCACATCACTGTCGTCAATAGCGGCGAGCAGCGAGACATCTCAACGTAACAGGAATTATGTAAGAGTATTGTATAAGGTAAACAAAAAAATAAATAAATAAAATAAATAAATAAATAAATAAAAGGGAAAGTACGTTATACTAGGATAAGTTAAACTGTAGGATTTAACAATAACTAGATCCTTAATAGTGTGGCGGTTTTCTACCACTAGTGTTCAGCACAGCGCGCCTGTTGAGATGCTATTTTTCAGGTCACCAAACCACAGACCCGAGATGGAGGGAAGACTGGCGAGCGAAAGCAGCATAGTTGCATGTTCTTTATAGCACAGTAAAACTTAGACCTGCGTAACAACATAATTTAATTAAAAGACATTGAATGTAGATCGTTGGCAAATGGTAGTTAATTCTTGAGCATGTCTACTGTCGATCTATATAATTAATAATAATATTAGTGCGGGCCCGCACATTTAGTTCTTCATCCAATATAGCGTCACACACCATGTACAATAGTGAGATCGGTCTCTACACAAATATCAAGATAAATTATTTCCATTTTTTGTTATGATAGCTACAGATAAATAACTATAAAATTAAAATTACAGTGTCTGAAATGACAGACCATCAATGTATCGTTATGTAAATTTATTATAACATAGAAGGTCATGGGGAAAAGTTAGGCATAGGATTTTTGTAAGAATTGTGCAGAGGACGGGGATCGTGGCAATGCAGAGGCCAGCCGGAGGTCATCGGCTACCTGCAGGAGGAGAGCGTCGGCGCGCTACCTGACGTGAGGGGCGCGAGGGCGTCCGGTCCTACAAGCTGACAGTCACCGGGCCGTGTACCTGAGGGATTAGGCGGGATCCTCGCCGGGCCACAAGCGAAAGTGAGGCTGGCCGTTGACACTGACACGCGACCCACGCGCGACAGCCCGTTAGGTCTCCGGACGCGGTGGCCGTTTGGAGGGATTCCCTGCGGCAGGCCACGTTGTTGTGAGTACACGAAGAAGATCACATATCGTGTCAGAACCTGCGCCTCATGTGCCTCAGGACAGAAAGGGACACTATATACTCACCTGTTTGGGTTTTTACAACTCACTAGCATAGGCCGATCTGCATACACAAAGCAGTATCGTGCCACACTAACAAATGTATGGTCTCATTTCTAACTTATCCTCTCTATTAGAGAGCAGTTTTAGCAATCGTCGCTCCTAGTTCGATCCTGTATGGATGACCTCACACACTTGTGGAGTCACTCCACGTGCCATCATCCCTCGTCGAACTGCAATATTGGGAAACGTAAAGTACTGTCCAGCGAGAGAAGAGACCTAGACTAGTGATGTATCCCAACAAGTAGACCTCAGAGAGACAATTAATCGACGTGAGGAGGGCCTATCACTGTGTCTTCCTACCGTACTGCCGTGATCATATGCGTGGGTCTGACTACAATCTCAACAGCGTACTGCAGACGCTCCAGCACTCCCTATTGCTGTTGCAACAACGTAGCAACAACACCCGACGTTTAGCCCTATGTGATGTCAGTACTGTGGCCCCATCCCAAAAGCCCCCCTCCAATGCTCAAGACATGGAACCACGTGCATCAATGCATATGACTCAACATGCCAACCCCTCAGAGAAACTAATGAATTTGTGAAGTGCTTCGAACATTTCTAACAATGTGATTTAGTGCCTCATTCTCAGCACAGTCGTGAACAGTGTGCAATGTGCACGCACAACTTAATGTCCCATGAACCTTGTTTTTTTTTAATTTCTTTCTCTAGTGTTGTTTTTGTAATGTATGTGATACCTTGTATGTGTTTGTTTTACACTGTAATTCTTATTACAAATTACTGTATTGTTCTCCACACCATTTTTTTTATCTTGTATTTATTGTTGAGTGTATGGAAACAGTGTGCCTGAAGTCCCCATAAACTGAAGCAGATACCACCACTGTCATTGTGAATGGACCATCAGTTCAGGGAACATTTTGTAAAAGTTATTCTTGCTGCAGGGAGACAGAATGAATCGGAGGTTGTAATTAGATTCTGAAAGCTCACAAAGAGATTGTTAACTTAAATAGTATCATGTGTGAGTGAGTTCAGGTTAGTTTAATGATTAAAATTGTTGTAACATCTTGGGCATTTAATTGCGGAGCACTCCAACTCTGATTGTAAAGAATAAATTGCTCCATATTTGGCTCACATGCCCGGGCCATATTTAGAGAGTGAATGTCTGTGTGAATCGGTGTTTGGAAGGGGATCCCTGGGTATGGATGTGTGATGTGAGTGTTAGTGTTCCATATTAAGAAGGTGAAGTTGGCTACATCATAAATAATCCTCCCTCTATGAGCTGCATTTTTCAGTTGCAGTTATTTTCTTTATAGAGTGCGGCATGTGCAGCCAGTTTGCGAGATTGTTCTTGGGCTATTGACTCACTACCTTGCTCCTAAGTGAGCCAACCGCTCACCAATTACAATCTAAAATGGCGTAGGGGCTATGAGAGGTGGCATGAGCCCCCTCTCATATTTCTATCTTACGATTCTCCTCTCTAATTGCATGCGGTGGAAAGTTGCTATTCCTTCACACACGGACTTCCCACACAGCGTCTCTCGTCACCCGGGTGGTCCGGTGACAGGCGGGCTCTGCTGATCTGGAAAGCTTTAAGCCGACGGGTGTGAGGAAGTCGAGTGAATGCTTTGCAGACACCGACATTGTCAAGAGGCACGCCCGCAGAGCCTGAAGTAGCGGCTGGGCTAGAGGTTCCGTTACTTCGCAGAAACTTAGCGAAAACACTTTCTGGCGGGCTACCAGCGAGGCGTGGGAAAGACTTGTGTACCCAGGCAGCTGTGGCGGCAAAATTCCCGCACTTTCTGCAAAATAGTAACTGTAATTGGCTTGCTCAGGGCATAGCTCCGTGACGTAGCAAGATCGGCGCAGAAATTGGCGCCAAGAATCTCCATTGGTGGAATGGTAGCGTTCCGGCAATGGAGTGGAATTTTCCGCCGGTTTTCGAGTTGCTGATTGGAACGTTTAACCACGGCCACTGTCGTGGGGGTGGGAATGTTCTGTGTTCGGTTTTTGTACGGGTGCTCTTGTAAGTAGTCGGCTCTCGCCTCTCGGTCGAGGACGTCGAAGCAACCAGCCAACAGCTCCAGTACGCAAGATCGTGTCCTGGCAGTCAACAAGACAGTCTGGTAATGTATGTCCGCAGCACCGGCAGATAGGGATTTTCCTAGGTGATAATCAGAGCTCAGCAGAGCGCGCCTGTTCGTCTTTTTTCTAACTTTGTGCTGACTTGGGTAGCAGCAATTAATGTTGGGTTGGGTATGTGTTTTCTCTAAGATTTGAGTTGCAAGGAATTGGCTGCACATACCACTTCGTCATAATCCTCACAATCTAGTTTAGTGACAACTTCACATTCACAGCGTTTGTTTGAGTATCCAATTTGAGCCAATTTGATGAATTGTTTCATGTGTTTTTGTTTATTATTTTGTGTTTAGTCTTAGTAAATCATATTGTTATTTTGGACAGAACTTTCATTCTGTTAATCAGTAGAGCAACCCCATCATTCCTCACTATGTTAATGAAACCTTTGTTTATTTAACTTATTTATCAAATTAAATTATTGCAGGTGCCAAACTCTCTTCTACTCCACTGGCAGGGTTGATTAGAATTAGTTCGCGTATTTTTTTTATCCTTGTGCAACAGCAAAAGTTGGAGTTAGAATAGGGGGGGCTTAGAGCATCATGTACACATGTAGATTCTAGAAGAATTTAATGTTAAATACACTGCTAGCCCCGGCACCTCGCAACATTTGATTACATTTTCACGCAATTTGGGTGCATAGATCCTGAGAAATCAGTACCCAGAACAACCACCTCTGGCTGTAATAACGGCCTCGATACGCCTGGGAATTGAGTCAAACAGAGCCTGGATGGCGTGTAAGGTACAGCTGCCCATGCAGCTTCAACATGATACCACAGTTCATCAGGAGTAGTGACTGGCATATTGTGTCGAGTCAGTTGCTCGGCCACCATTGACCAGACGTTTTCAATTCGTGAGAGATCTGGAGAATGTGCTGGCCAGGGCAGCAGTCGAACATTTTCTGCATCCAGAAAGGTCCGTAGAGGACCTGCAACATGCGGTCGTGCGTTATCCTGCTGAAATTTAGGGTTTCGCAGGGTTCGAATGAAGGGTAGAGCCACGGGTCGTAACACATCTGAAATGTAACGTCCACTGTTCGAAGTGCCGTCAATGCGAACAAGAGGTGACCGAGACGTGTAATCCATGGCACCCCATACCATCACGCCGCGCCGGGTGATACACCAGTATGGCGATGACGAATAGCTTCCAATGTGCGTTCACCGCGTTGTCGCCAAACACGGATGCGACCATCATGATGCTGTAAACAGAATCTGGATTCATCCGAAAAAATGACGTTTTGCCATTCGTGCACCCAGGTTCGTCGTTAAGTACACCATCGTAGGCGCTCCTGACTGTGATGCAGCATCAAGGGTAACCGCAGCCATGGTCTCCGAGCTGATAGCCCATGCTGCTGCAAACGTTGTCGAACTCTTCGTGCAGATGGTTGTTGTCTTGCAAACGTTCCCATCTGTAGACTCAGGGATCGAGACGTGGCTACACGATCCGTTACAGCCATGCGGATAAGATGCCTGTCATCTCGACTGCTAGTGATACAAGGCCGTTGGGATCCAGCACGGCGTTCCGTATTACCCTCCTGAACCCATCGATTCCATATTCTGCTAACAGTCATTAGATCTCTACCAACGCGAGCAGCAATGTCGCGATACGATAAACCGCAAACGCGATAGGCTACAATCTGACCTTTATCGAAGTCGGAAACGTGATGGTACGCATTTCTCCTCCTTACACTAGGCATCACAACAACGTTTCACCAGGTAACGCCAGTCAACTGCTTTTTGTGTATGAGAAATCGGTTGGAAACGTTCCTCATGTCAGCACGTTGTAGGAGACGCCACCTTGTGTGAAAGCTCTGAAAAGCTAATCATTTGCATATCACAGCATCCTCTTGCTGTCGGTTAAATTTCGCGTCTGTAGCGCGTCATCTTCGTGGTGTAGCAATTTTAATGGCCAGTAGTGTGTATTATAATTTATATATATGGTAAATGTATTTACAACTGAAGCTTTTCGTCCGCAACGCGAGAAAAAGATTTGTAACTTAGCGTGATATTCTAGAGCGGCGTAACGTACAAGGAAGCCAACTACGAAGCCTAAACAAAAGAAGCACGTGCAGGCACGTGTCGTGGTACAAACACTGAATGTTTACGTCGCTGAGGCCATAAATGACGCATTTGTGTACCGAACCGCTTCTATTCTCCTCCTCTTCTCTTTAAGAAGATGATGTAATGCTTGCGGACGCTTCCGGAGAAGGCATTTTCACCGAATGCCCAAGATGTAGCTGTACGGTTACCACAAAGTAGCAGAAGTACAAAGCTAACGTGAAACATTACCTAACCGCTTAATACACAGTAGTGGGAAAAGAAAAATCAACACCTAGATATATTTTTTGTAGAATCATGCACGTGTTTTGTGTTCACACGTCTCCTTTATAAGACTCAACAGAAATCTTGCAAAACTCAGCTCTCCTTATTCGTCCATGGGATTCAGATCACCAAAGACAATGGTGCCCAGGTTGATGCCGTATTGCTTGACTTCTGCAAGGGATTCGATACAGTTCCGGACTATCTAGAAAATAAAATAAAGAAATACGGGAAATAATTTTTAAATAATGTTATACAGTTACTCACTATTTTTAACAATTTGGTCCATCCTACAGGCACTACTTTTTATAATTGTTTACTTTTAGATAAACTGTATCTTCAAATGATACATAATTTATGTAAATCGTTCCTCGTTGGCTGACGTTGACGTCGTATAGCACAACACGGCCTCACCAGATCTATGTAAAGCAATGCTGCCTAGTCAACAGCAGCAGTTTCAGCGACTGAGGTTCAGAATGTCTCTAAGTACTATGGGAGTTAACATCTGAGGTCATCAGTCCCCTAAACTTAGAACTAGTTAAACCTAACTGACCTAAAGAGATCACACACATCCATGCCCGAGGCAGCATTCGAACCTGCGTCCGTAGCAGCCGCGTGGTTCCGGACTGAAGCGCCTAGAACCGCTCGGCCATCGCGGTCGGCAGCGACTGAGGTCTACTGGCTATTCTGGACATCGTCAAAAATGGTTCAAATGGCTCTGAGCACTATGGGACTTAACATCTGAGGTCATCAGTCCCCTAGAACTTAGAACTACTTAAACCTAACTAACCTAAGGATATCACACACATCCATGCCCGAGGCAGGATTCGAACCTGCGACCGTAGCGGCAGCGCTGTTCCAGACTGAAGCGCCTAGAACCGCTCGGCCACACCGGCCGGCGACATCGGCAAATTCAGCTGATGGGTTAAAACTCTTGGATTTTAATAAGTATAAATTATTTTAAGTCACTGACTTCTTTATGTAATTAGGACGATTTCTATCTTTCATAGTGCTATTCTGAACATGGCCTAAGACTAGGCCGAAAATGGTCATTTTAAATAAAATAACCATTGCGATCCAAACTGTTTTTCACTAATTTTATATGACAAAATGCGAGCTTAATGAGTATCCGACCGAATATGTGCCTGGATTCAGGACGGTCGTAGCAGATGTAAATATAATTCCAGGAATAGTCTAAGGGAATGTCGAAAGGCCGTTACTGTTCACAATGTATGTAAATAATCTCCTGAATAACGTCGTCCACCACCGTAGCTGAGTGGTCATCGCTTCTGACTACCATGCAGAAGATCCTGCTTCAATTTCCACTGCTACCAGGAATGATGGAAGAGTTAGAACGGGGTCTACAAAGCCTCGTGTGCCAATTGCGGAGTCAGCTGAATGAGAACTGGCGGTTACAAGGTCTGGAAAGCCAAGAGCAGTGTGCTGACCCCATACTTCCAGACCATAACCGAACAATACCTACGGCAGACGATGTGATGGCAGGCGATTGGCATCGCGAGCTCGTCTGGGCCTGATCGGGGATGAAGTTGCAGACGGTGCTCCTTGACCCCTGTGAAACGCCGAAGACTTGCAGCAAATCGATGAGTGTTGTCCCCCCAGTTATACCAGTTCTGGCCTCCGTCTGTGTGGTTTGCCTTCCAACAACTTTGGGTAAACCTCAATGAAGCATAGCAGCAACAGTGAATGCCGTAATTCCAGATACGCTCACGAAAGTGTGGGATGACTTTTACTATCATCTGTAGGCTGCGCCATGTCCAGCAGCAAGGTTGTTTCCCCAACTTCAGAGGGTCATTTCAGCAGAATGTCGCACTAGAGCAGCGAGGGGGCGCCACCATGACCGAGCTGGGCAGCGGGGTAGTCAGTTTGCAAGAATTTCCCACTCGTGATGATGATGATGATGATAATGATGAGGTCCCATACTCCGAGCAGACCCGCACCGCCGACTAGGCAAGGTCCTAGCGGAGGTGGTTTGCCATAGCCCTCCTCCGACTGTAATGGGGATGAATGATGATGATGAGGAAAACCTCCAGAAATATCTCAGTTTAGCCTGTGAATCCGTTGATGATGGTACAAGGGGCAGAGCCGTAGCAGCACCATCAGATTCTGAAACTGCAATAGTACTGTCTATGTTTTACGTAATCAAGTGGGAAGAGATTTTTTGTGCAAATAATTTTTACACGTGATGCCGTTATGGTGCGTTTCTTTAAGGAAAACCGTAAAATGAACTTGTTCACACTGATTGTAAGCTATCTATTAACGGTAAGAGAGCATGGTCTACCACATGACTAGATTGAGATTCATTGGGAGAGTCCTTAGAAAATGTAGTCCATAAACAAAGGAGGTGGCTTACAAAACACTCGTTCGACCTATACTTGACTATTGATCATCAGTGTGGGACCCGTACCAGGTCGGGTTGACAGAGGAGATAGAGAAGATCCAAAGAAGAGCGGCGCTTTTCGTCACAGGGTTATTTGGTAAGCGTGATAGCGTTACGGAGATGTTTAGCAAACTCAAGTGGCAGACTCTGCATGAGAGGCGCTCTGCATCGCGGTGTACCTTTCTGTCCAGGTATCGAGAGGGTGCGTTTCTGGATGAGGTATCGAATATATTGCTTCCCCCTACTTATACCTCCCGAGGAGATCACGAATGTAAAATTAGAGAGATTCGAGCGCGCACGGAGGCTTTCCGGCAGTCGTTCTTGCCGCGAACCATACGCGACTGGAACAGGAAAGGGAGGTAATGACAGTGGCACGTAAAATGCCCTCCGCCACACACAGATGGGTGGCTTGCGGAGTATAAATGTACACGTAGATGTAGAAAGGCGTCCTGTCGACGATTGTCGACAATGGCGCGCTATCTGTAACCTGAGTGTACAGTCGGTATAGTTCGTACAAGATCGTACATCTTCGGTTATGCCAAAGTTATTCATTTATTTATTAATATCCACATTTCCTGGCATTATAGAGTTACTGGAAGATAGTATTTATGACCCCTAGACTCCTCCTAATGTCTGAGTGGCGAAAAGCAACTTGTGTAAGCAAATATTCATTAATAACAATTACTTTATTCGCGCCAGAATAAATTTACTTTCCCTACGTATCTCTTTGCTGTCGTCACGAGAGATTTCTGCCTTGGCACCGCATCCCACTGGCTCTGAAGGCGCCAGATGGCCAACTGCCTCTGCTAGCCAGCATGGGAACCTACCGCTCGGTCCTTACTCCGTAGGTACGGCAGTCCTGATACAGTCACTTCACATATGTGAAATAGCAAAATTGGAAATAAAGTAAAATGCGCTCATATCTGCAAATAAGGGGTACCTGATAAGTTGCAGCACAGAGAAGAATGATCGTGTCCTGGCCAGGGCCAAGAGCGAGAGCCTCGACAATCTGGTCAGCCATACGTCAGGATTAGTGTGGAGTGTCGCCGCTGTGTAGATACAACAGCTTGATGGAGTGGTTGGTTTCTTTTTCTAGTCGAAAGGACAGTGATTCCAGTGGCGGTGGAGAATAGGAGGAGCATTACCGGGCTTTAGCAGCTGACGATTCAACCCTGGCGGCTTAGTGCTTGATACAATGCAGTGTGTTGTGTTTGAGCAATACGATGGGTGTATTGACCGGTAATTAGCATCCCGGACAGAAGTCTGAGGTTGTCATGTGACAAAATATCATTGTTGATAGATGGCATATGGGGCTTGTGAGTGTGTTCTCTTAAGCATGACTAATTGTAGTAATCAGAAAGCGATTTTGTTTAAACTACACTGTGAAAGTAATCAGTTTGTTGATATTAACTGTACTAAGAATTCATATTGTTACTTGTTATGTGTGAATGATCAGCATGTATGTGTTATTGTATAAGAGTTTATTTAGGCAGTTTGGCAGAGCATTCTGCATAGCTTGTCGTGGTAGCTGTGCTCTGATGGCAGTAACAGTAGACCAGTACGGAATTATGTTTTATGTAGATGATCCTCGTTAAGTCTAAGAGTTGCTTCGGTATCTTATGCTTAACTGCACAGCTTATATATTTTACATTTCCTGTCTATGGCCGTGGGCCATATATTGCAATTTTTACTGTTGTAGGCCAGTTATGTATCCTGGGACAAAGGTTGAGTTCTAATTCTGTTAACTGTGTGGAAGATTTTCTGTATTTTATTGTGTAGTCATGCTAAGGAAGTATAAAGTCTTCCGCTTCACCGATACATTATTATTCTGTTATCCATAGGTATATTATGTTTAACAAATTAGCTATTAAATTGAGCATCAAGCCTTTACAACCCCAGCCTGAACCCTTCTCCTAAATTCTCTCCATATTCTTTGTTGTGCCTCTGGCGGAGTGTACGTAGAACATTTGTCAAAGGTAAATGAAAACTTTGACCCTAAACATAATTGTAATAAGTGCCTCGAGCTTGTACGTGCATGCATTTAAAAGGTATGTATTTGTAAAATCGGCTGGTTATTTTGAAAATAAAAAGTCTTAAGTCTTGTGTCGAAGCTTAAATTTATCTCAGGTTTTCATCTTCATTCATGTAAGAGACATCGGCTTACGAAATCAGGCGAATCCTTTTGAAACACCCTGTGTATTAAAGGCACTTTTGCTTATTCATGCAACGTGAGACATTTCTTCTTCGACGAAGAGATCCTAGCGGTCTGTATTTATCTACTGTGTGTGTACACGGCCCAGGTCTTTCTTTGTTTTTTTGTTTCCCTCACGAAACAGTTGTTTATTGTGAAAGATAAAGCAGTTTACGAGTTTTTTCTTTGTTCTTTTTGATTGAAAGTTCTGCTTGGAACTGGTGGGTACCAACGTCTAACTTCCCCTCTCTGGACAAGTCTCAGACAGTTACACCTGCACTGCTGCAGCAGGGCAATGTCAGGCAACATATGACGACGAATCAGAAAGTTTTCATCGAAAAACGACGGCTATTAGAGATTCACTGGCCTGCATGGAGTTTTGCTGTTGGGTTTTTCATTCCGAAAACCGGTTTGTTCCAGTGCTCCATGCTTGTCTAATTTGTATAAGCCCCTTCGTGTCTGCAATGTAAATCGACTTGAACCTACTTATTTCCCTCTACAATTTTTACCCCTTCCCTTTTTCTTTCATTACCAAACTGGACAGTCTTTGATGCCTGAGGATGGATGTTATCAACCGATACCTTCTTTTAGTCAACTTGGGACATAATGTTTCTCCCAAATCAGGTTCAGTACCTCCTCATTCGTTATATAATCTACACACCTAAACTTCAAAATTCTTCTTTAGTATCTCATTCATATAGCTGTTATTCTCCTATTCTGTGCAAGGCTAAACTGGAGACAAATACTTTCAGAACAGAATTCCATGCATTTAAGTTTGTATTCGATGTCAATAAATTTCTTTTTCAGAAATGATTTTCTGGCTGTTGCCATCTGCAGTTTATACCATCTCTACTTCACCCGCCATCAGTTATTTTACTGCCAAAACAGAAAAATCTTCTATTACTCTCAGTTCCTCATTTCCCTCAGCATACCTGGTTTAAATCGGCTAGATTCCACTACAGTTTTTTTTACTTTTGTAGTATGGGACTTAACATCAGAGGTCATCAGTCCCCTAGACTTAGAACTACTTAAACCTAACTAACCTAGGGACATCACACGCATCCATGCCCGAGGCAGGATTCGAACCTGCGACCGCAGCAGCAGCGCGGTTCCGGACTGAAGCGCCTAGAACCGCTCGGTCACTGCGGCCGGCCAACGGGCAGTCTGGTTTCTCTACAAGTTGTAGTTTACTTTTCGCTTCATGTGTTTTATTTCTGTTACCTTCAGAATTTGAAAGGGTGTGTTCGAGTCAACATAATCAAAAGCTTCATTTAAATCTACAGATTCCAAAGATTTTCTTGCATAAAATGTTTCCTGTATAAAGTGTTTCCTTTGCGAATTATGGTACCTTGATGGAAAACTTTGTTTCTTTTGGAGGTTAATAGAATATTCAAAAATGATGAAAAATTCTTTTATTTAGTGATTACTTCTTTTTTAAATCACAGCTAATACCACAGAAATCATAAAAAATTTAATAAAATAAATGTTGAAAGAACACATAATGTTATTGATAGTTTTTCATGGATCACTTATTCACTTCCCGTGGAACACCAGTGTTCTGCCAAACACTGTTTGAGAAATCCTACTATAAACGAAGGGTTTCGTTTCATCAACAGATCTTCTAAGATAAATCATAGAGCAAGTATTGCTTTGTCTATTCCTACATTTCTTCGTAGCCCAAACAGGTCTTCCCAAAGGTAAACTTCTAACAGTTCTTTCATTGTTCTGTAAATAATTCATGCCAGTAAATCGTAGCCATTACGTATTACACCGATCGTTCGGTAATATTTGCACCTGTGAGGAGCTGATTTCTTTGGCATTGGTGCGGTTACGTTCTTCTTGATTTCTGTGGGTATTTGGTTGTTTGATATATCTTGCGCATCAGGCGAATTAGTTTTGCCATGCTATTCTCTCCCAAGGCTCTCAGTAATAATGTGAGAATGTCGTCTCCTCCAGGTACCTTGCTCTGACTTCGGTCTTTCAGTGTTCTGTTAAATTTTTCTCATTTCATCATATCTCCTGCCTCACTTTCATCTATTTCCTCTTCCATTTGCATATTGTTGTGTTCAAGTTTCTCTCCTTTCTATGGTCCTTCCGTATATTTCTTCTGTATCGCTGTCACCATTTTCTGGCGCTGCTTGAACAAAATGTGTTGCTGCCACTGCTGTTGTAAAATGCCATGGGAGCGGATAAGTTCAGAGCTGACCAAGCGCCACTGCATCAGGTGCACCACAATGCGGGCCAGGAAAGGGGCCAACACCACAATAGCGACGACACAGCAGAAAAGCAGAACGACTGCTGCACTGGGAAGCCAGTTACAACTGCGCATCCAAACCATGGGCTTGTTACAGCCCACTTGGTTGAAAATGGAGCTTCCTCAAAACAAGTACGAACCGAACCGGTATAAATAATCGTAATTTTTAGTCAAAGACATCACGTTATGGCAGCCACCACTACGAGGAGAGATCTACGCTGGACCACGAGGCGAGATGGTTCTACAATCAGCCACCATGAAGCTTGGCCTTCATTACCTACTATCCTATTGCTGGTTCCAAGCCCCATGTTGCGGACTTAGCTTTCCATTCTGTGGGTCAAATTCTGTCTCACTTCAGCCACTGCCACTCCAAAACTAAAATTACTTGTGTAACTAATAAGAGATGTAAATAAATACACTACTGGCCATTAAAATTACTGCACCAAGAAGAAATGCAGATGATAAACGGGTATTCATTGGACAAATATATTATACTAGAACTGACATGTGATTACATTTTCACACAATTTGGGTGCATAGATCCTGAGAAATCAGTACTCATAACAACCACCTCTGGCCGTAATAACGGCCTTGATACGCCTGGGCATTGAGTCAAATAGAGGTTGGACGGCGTGTACCGGTATTGCTGCCCATACAGGTTCAACACGATACCACAGTATTGTGACGAGGCAGTTTCTTGGCCACCATTGACCAGACGTTTTCAGTTGGTGAGAGAACAGGAGAATGTGCTGGCGAGGGCAGCAGTCGAACATATGCTGTATCCAGAAAGGCCCGTAGAGAACCTGCAACATGCGGTCGTGCATTATCTTGCTGAAATGTAGGGTCTCGCAGGGGTCGAACGAAGGGTAGAACCACGGGTCGTAGCACATCTGAAATGTAACTGTTCAAAATGCCGTCAATGCGAACAAGAGGTGACCGAGACATGTGGCCAATGGCATCCCATACCATCACGCCGGGTGATACGCCAGTATGGCGATGACGAATACACGCTTCCAATGTGCGTTCACCACGATGTTGACAAACACGGATGCGACCATCATGATGCTGCAAACAGAACCTGGATTCATACGAAAAAATGACGTTTTGCCATTCGTGCACCCAGGTTCGTCGTTGTACACTGTCGCAGGCGCTCCTGTCTGTGATGCAGCGTCAAGGGTAACCGCAGCCATGGTCTCCGAGCTGATAGTCCATGCTGCTGCAAACGTCGTCGAACTGTTCGTGCAGATGGTTGTTGTCTTGCAAACGTCCCCATCTGTTGACTTAGGGATCGAGACGTGGCTGCACGATCCGTTACGGCCATGCGGATAAGATGCCTGTCATCTCGACTGCTAGTGATAAGAGGCCGTTGGGATCCAGGAAGGCGTTCCGTATTACCCTCCTGAACCCATCGATTCCATATTCTGCTAACAGTCATTGGATCTCGACCACCGCGAGCAGCAATGTCGCAATACGATAAACCACTATCGCGAAAGGCTACAATCCGACCTTTGTCGAAGTCGGAAACGTGATGGTACGCATTTCTCCTCCTTCCACGAGGCATCACAATAACGTTTCACCAGGCCGATTGGAAACTTTCCTCATGTGAGCACGTTGTAGGTGTCACCACCGGCGCCAACCTTGTGTGAATGCTCTGAAAAGCTTATCATTTGCATATCACAGCATCTTCTTCCTGTCGGTTAAATCTCGCGTCTGTAGCAAGTTATGTTCGTGATGTAGTAGTTTTAATGGCCAGTAGTGTATTACAGCCTAAGCAGAAAAATACTGCCTGTGCTATTCAACTAAGTTTTAAATTACAGACTAGACATAACATTCAATAAATTTCAGGTAACAGGATTTAAGGGGAAATAGCCTGTTCAAAGATTGTAACTGAGAACAACATAACTGAACAGGTTAACAAAATTATTTAGGATGCTTTATCTCCAATGACCAAGATGAAGGTATGAGGAATGAACTAACTTTAAGATTTTGTGTGGACCAGAACGCTTACCATCAAAGAAGAAAGGATACACAAATGAAATTTTATTAAGTGAAATGAAATTTTATTAAGTGATGGCGTTGCCTATAGTATGCATGGCTGTCAGAACTGGGTTTTGAAACAAAATAAAGGAGAGAAGGACTATTAAATCAGCGGAAATGACATTTCTAATGTGAACACCTAGCTGTACTTTTAGAGACGAAATTAGAAACAAAACCATTAGACAGTAATTATAGACGTTTAATAAAAATTAAAAGGTAGAATAATAACAACGCAGCTGGTATGAGAACTGAAAATAACAGGCCTAGGAGAAAGCCTTTACTATTCAAACCATCTGGTCAGGGAAGTATTGGAACCCTGTGCAAGAAATTGATGCAGAGTGTTGAATATGGCCGGCCGAAGTGGCCGTGCGGTTAAAGGCGCTGCAGTCTGGAACCGCAAGACCGCTACGGTCGCAGGTTCGAATCCTGCCTCGGGCATGGATGTTTGTGATGTCCTTAGGTTAGTTAGGTTTAACTAGTTCTAAGTTCTAGGGGACTAATGACCTCAGCAGTTGAGTCCCATAGTGCTCAGAGCCATTTGAACCATTTTTTGTTGAATATGTACTGCGGAAACTTTTCGAAGGCATACAATGCACGAGGCGAAGCCACAGCTGCTGTCCAGTCCAATCCACACCGCAAAGATACAGAGGGGAATAAAATTAATTTCCTTATTTCAATCAGAGCTACGAGCTACTTGGAAATTTCGATAATAATCGTGAACCTTACTGCCAATTATTTAAAATGTCATTAAACTACATCAATCCATTTATGTAATAAGATTAATTTTTTTTCGGCCAACGCACACCGGCGATGGCTTGCCTGCATGGAGACCCATCGACTGGGCAAAGTAACGTTCATATTCAGCATTTAATCAATTTAGAAAGTACGCATTATGGCGGACATCCGTAGAGTTCAGGGCCGAAATATCTGAATTTAAGTTGGAAATAACCCTATGATGGGCATTAACAGTCCCCGCATTCATAGAATTCGCACCAAAGCAGCTCTCGCAACTTATGTGTCAAGAAGTCGTGTTGACCCACTGGCTTGAGGCAGCAGCATCACCTGCAGCTCCACTCACTGTCATGGGAAACTTGTTGTATCCCTGGACGCACACTACTTTGTGTCGTCTGGGTTTACAGCAATATGGAGACAACTCTTTCCCACCCATTCGGCTGCAGATCCTGGACATCTTCACATTGCCGATAGCAGTCTGGGAGTTACCACCATTTTCAAACATGCGTTGTCTTCGACTATCTAGGGACCGACCTTAGGTGAAGGCTGTCTGGTTTGATTAGCATATCTCGCGATAGGACGCTTGCAGCAACTACATTGGTTGACACCGCAAAATCACACTGTTTGCAATGTGAGCAACCGGAATCGCGATTCCACCAATAGTAATTCAGTATTCTCGTTATACTGTTATTATGTGATCGCATTCTAGACCTCATTGCTAACATCTTCCCTTTTCTTGATTCATCTCAGTTAATCAATTCTCGCTCTCTCTAGGGACTGGATTCGTTCTTATTTAGTTGCGATTGCGTGTTGGAGTACAGTGAGATGACAAAAGTATTGGGATATCTCCTAATATCGTATCCGACCTCCGTTTGCCCAGCGTAATGCAGCAACCCAACGTCGCAAGGACTCAACAACTCGTTGGAAGTCCCCTGCAGAAATGTTGAGCCATGCTGCCTCGTAATTACGAAATGGTTGTGCATGAACAGATCTCTCGATTATGTCCCAGAAATGTTTCGATGGGATTCATGTCGGGCGATCTGGGTGGCCAAATTATTCGCTCGAATTGTCCAGAATTCTCTTCAGACCAGTCGCGAACAATTGTGGCGCAACGACAAGATTCATTGTCATCCATAAAAGGTCCACCGTTATTTGGCAACATAAAGTACATGAATTGCTGCAAAAGGTCTCCAGGTAGCCGAATATAACAATTTCCAGTCGATGATCAGTTCAGTTGGATCAGAGGACTCACTCCATTCTATGTAAGCACAGTTCACACCAACATGACGCCACCACCAGCTTGCACTGTGCTTTGATGACATCTTGGGTCCATGGTTTCGTGTGGTCTGCGCCACGCTCGAAGCCTACCATCAGCTCTTACTAACTGCAACAGGGACTCATTTGACCAGGCGGCCGGCTGGTGTGGACGAGCGGTTGTAGGCGCTTCAGTCTGGAACCGCGCGACCGCTACGGTCGCAGGTTCGAATCCTGCCTCGGGCATGGATGTGTGTGATGTCCTTAAGTTAGTTAGGTTTAAGTAGCTCTAAGTTCTAGGGGACTGATGACCTCAGATGTTAAGTCCCATATTGCTCAGAGCCATTTGAACCATTTGATTCATTTGACCAGGCCACTGTTTTCGAGTCGTCTGTGGTCCATCCGACATGTGGTCACGAGCCCGGGGCTGCTGGCTGGAAACGGACATCCTCCTCTAGCATTACTTTTCCTCAACAGTAGTTGTCGATACCAGTATTATTTTTCGAATTTTGGACAGGTCAGTATTATCTCAGTTCTTCTCTGAAAACTTCCGCATAATTTTATAACAGTATGCTATATTTCAAGCTATGAAAAAGAATTAGTTTATAAAATATTTTAGTTTCGATGTTATAATCGATAAGTACTAGTTCTGAACGGACAGTTAAATTATTTTTTTTACAAACATTTGAAATTACGAGTTAGTTGTACACTTAAAATTCCAATTATTAATTATGTTACCCTGTACTGTTTACTATATTTATTTCTGGATTCACTTATGAAATAATGATCTAAATTAATAATGTAACGAAAACTAGTAGGAACTCATTTGTTAAGGAAAATTGTAAACCCTTTGTAATATTGTTATTTAGACAGAGTGTAGGAGTCGTAGGCTTGCCGTTGATGTAATCGGACGTATTTTTGTATAATAGGTTCGAATAATGTAATTTCGGCTTTGTTAATTTGAAAAATCAAAATACTATATGATATACTGACATGAGATAAAAGCAGAGCAAAATATATTTACGTAAAAAATTCTGTAACAACAATCTTCAAATTTATTGAGTTCAAACCAACCGCGAGGACTTGATGTCAGATTTTCAGCTTCAAGAATCAGAACCCTGGACAAGAAGCACTAGAGCCATCTCAGCATGACAAGCTAAGTAAACTTGAAAGTATATTGTAATCTTTGATCCATTCAAATCTTTGTGAAAGACTTTGCTTATTAATTACTTGGACTGGGCATTGTTTAATGTGCACAATAGATGGAAGAAGGAAGGAAGGGAGAGATCACAAGGCGATGTCGTGTTGTTAGTAAAGGCACTGGCGTCGATCGTCTGCTGTGATAGTCCATTAAGGCCAAATTTCGCCTCAATGTCCTTACGGATACGTTCGTCGTACATCCCACGTTTATTTCTACGGTAATTTCACTCAGCGTGCTTGTCTGTTAGCACTGACAACTCTTCGCAAACGCCGCTGCTCTCGCTCGTTAAGTGAAGGCCGTCGGCCAGTGCGTTGTCCGTGGCGATACATAATGTTGTGGATTGGCAAGACAGCCAACCCACTATGAGAGGAAGCCGAAAGGCACGCGTTTTAGCTCACGCAGGCTGGCGTGAGGTCTGGAACAGGACAAGGAAGTTAGACTTAAGCAAAAAAGGACGTAGCTGTTGGAATACTTAACTTTAATCCGTAAATGGTGAACATCGCTCTTGACGGTACATGTTTTACAGCATCAATAGTAACTGGTAATGGCGCCTTGCTAGGTCGTAGCAAATGACGTAGCTGAAGGCTATGCTAACTATCGTCTCGGCAAATGAGAGCGTATTTTGTCAGTGAACCATCGCTAGCAAAGTCGGCTGTACAACTGGGGCGAGTGCTAGGAAGTCTCTCTAGACCTGCCGTGTGGCGGCGCTCGGTCTGCAATCACTGACAGTGGCGACACGCGGGTCCGACGCATACTAACGGACCGCGGCCGATTTAAAGGCTACCACCTAGCAAGTGTGGTGTCTGGCGGTGACACCACACATAATGCCTGAAATTTGGTAGTTTCGGCACACTCTTGACACTTTGGATCTCGGAATATTGAATTCGTTAACGATTTCCGAAATGGGATATCCCGTGCGTCTAGCTTCAACTACCATTCCGCGTTCAAAGTCTGTGAATTCCCCGTCTTGCGGCCATAATCGAGTCGGAAACCTTTTTCATATGAATCAGCTGACAACAGACGATAGCTTCGCCATTGCAATGCCCTTTTACGCCTTGTGTGCAGCATACTACCGCCATATGTACATGTGCATATCGCTGTCCCATGATTTTGTCACCTCAATGTATATTTCTCACACTTTCTTAATATATTCGAGTTAATTTCAGTTTCTGGGTGTTACTGATTTGTAGCTTCCCCACTGTCCCTTTTCCATTAATTTGTATCATAAATTTTGGGGTGAAACACTTGCGGTAGTAGTACAGTAGAGCGATGTCTTCAAGGTCCAGCGACAGAATAATACCAGGTGAGTGCAATTCCGTCGTCTATAGGGGAAACAGTGAGGGCTAGTTCATTCCTGTTTCTACAAACTGTTGCTGCAACGTCCAGTCGCTACATTCGGAGTGGACTGACAGTCGAATATGAAAATGAAGATGATGATTATGAGGCTGATGATGATGTATCATTCTAGGTGGTGTAATTTTCACAAAAGTTAGTATATTACCTGAAAGTGCTGTGGACATTTAAGTAGTAGATAAGACTCCAAACAGTAACACAAAGAGCTGTAGTAAGAAAAGTCCTGGCGAGAACAACATAACGTTGGTGCAGTAAGATCCCATCTTACGCATTCTTAAGTACAGTCTATAGTTTTGCACGATGACCACCCACAGATGGGAGACATTTTCTTTATTCGCACATTAAGAGTCACCTATTCTTTTAAGCTGTGGGTGTTGGCTTAAGCGTGACTGATCTGATGTTATGACAGTCGTACTGGAACTCCATCATAGGCCAGAATTAGTCTTTTCACTCATTTTAAAATTAGAGGAGAAAACCACGAACAATACAGTACACAAAACAAAGCGGTGTATATAAAGCATTTGGTAACGGCTACCAAGCAGTTACTTCCAGAGGTTAGCAGAGTCGTAAATGAGGTAGTAAAGGCCGACCTTAGCTTTGGGTAAAGACACTCCCTACGTAAAACTGCCAAGATAAATTGTCCGTATAGTAAATGTTCTCATTCTGTATTCCACAGGTAGGCGACGAGAATGCTTAATGGCCATGGTCTACGTCACCTCCCTGCAATGTTTTGGCGGATTGCTTCTTCCGCTGTGGCACTAGTGATGCTAGAAATGCTATAACGTGCAATTACAATGTAACAGTTCAACACGGAAGGAATGGATGCTCCTCTACTCTTCAAAGTAAGAATCAGGTAGAACTGGAGCTCTAATCTGAAATGTTACTACACTTCATGCACTGTTCACTTACTAATGATATACGAATTGGAATATATCTCACAGCATGTCACACAAATATATACTCAGGGATATGTCAGGGACGATCATTCAAAGCAAAAAAGTCTAGTAAAGATGAACTCTAAAATGCATACCTTAAGAGTAGGAGAGATGTGTTTTACAGTAGCAAAGATGAACAAAAGCCCATAACTATTAAGGTATACATTTCAGAACTCATGTTTATTATACTTTTTGCTTCTAATAGTCACCACTGAACGCTGACCATCCCTCCTGGGACACCCTGCAAGCCACCGATTTCTCGTGAAAATAACGATGTTTTGTTCTTCGCAATAACCATTCACTTCAACTTCAGATTTAACTATACTAACAGAATTAGATTTTCACTCTGCAGCGGAGTGAGCGCTGATATGAAACTTCCTGGCAGATTAAAACTGTGTGCCGGACCGAGACTCGAACTCGGGACCTTTGCCTTTCGCGGGCAAGTGCTCTACCAACTGAGCTACCCAAGCACAACTCACGACCCGTCCTCACAGCGTTACTTCTGCCAGTATCTCGTCTCCTACCTTCCAAACTTTACAGAAGCTCTCCTGCGAACCTTGCAGAACTAGCATTCCTGAAAGAAAGGATATTGCGGAGACATGGCTTAGCCACAGCCTGGGGGATATTTCCAGAATACACTTGCCCGCGAAAGGCAAAGGTCCCGAGTTCGAGTCTCGGTCCGGCACACAGTTTTAATCTGCCAGGAAGTTTCATCACTATACTAAGTTTGCAATCGGCATGTATCACACAACGTAATACTTTCGCGGTTAATCCTTGTGGTTCAGTTCACCGATTCACATAATGTATAGCTAACGCATCACGGCACATATTCACGAATATAAATCACTTCCCAAAAGATTTTTTTTTTTCAAAATAAACACGGAAGTGCGTCGCCTGTCCCATTCTGTGTCTACTAGTACATACAACAACTTCTGATTGCTTATTTCCGCATTAACAGAATTCTTATCACCAATTTTTACTTATGCTTCGCCGAGCGAACCCTCTTCTGAGAATTTCCCCGATTACTTTCACGCGGCATACCCAGGCAAACCAATGCGACCCTCGCTATTGGCGAACTATCGATAGCGGCGTACGACTATACACAGCTTACAGCTTCCTGTACACTCCTACGCAATTCTGCATTAGTCTTGTCCCAACGTTGACTGTTCCCCATAATGAGTTGTCTGTCTTGGTAAGGTCAGAGCTGCGTGGTGACCATCTCAGTGAGACTGGAGATCGTGAACCATGCACAGTCCAGCGGCCTACAAACTCTTCAACAAGGAACTCATTCATCTTAACAGCACAGAGCGCTGGAGCTCCATCCAGCTTTAAGCACACATGATCCATGATCTCCCTGTCTTCGAGCTGAGGTATTAATCATATCTGCTACGTTTCTAAATACGGATTTCTATTCACGTGCCTTCAAAAAACTATAACCTGTACAGATATTGTGATGATATCCCATCCCCTTTCACCTTGCAGTGTACTGTGCCGACATCCGAGCCCCTATCGCTATGTAGTCCAAACAGGTATTGTGATGACACACTAGCTCCTATCACCATGTAATCCAAACATGTGTTGTGATGACATCCCAACCCCTATCATCATGTAGTGCATGGGGGCTTAATTAAAAAGAAAGGACTAATATTAATGAATAAATGCAATAATTTTAGTAGCTGTGTGACCGGTTACGAAGTCTCGTAACCGGTTGGCCCTGACTAGTATTAGCACGCAATCTGACTGCATAAAATAAAAATAAAGAATGACAAGGAATTTCCATTAACACAATTGATTAATTAAGTCCTCTGCAACTAAAAAGCTACGAAACAACAAAGCACAAGTGTAACTGTTCTGTGTGTGGTAGTGTGACTCAACGTACATGTATCTGGCTCGGTTCTTTCTCAATACGACAAAATATTTTAAACACCATTTACAATGAACTAATTGAAAAACCAGAAATACTATAATTATACATAGAAACCAGAATTACAAGTCTAATAAATGAATACGAGCCAGATCCTTTGTTGACTGTACCTGTGAGCAAGAGGGATTGTCATTAAAGAAAACTGTAATACCTTTTTACCTCATTATATATTGACGATAATATTCCATTACACCAGCATCATAAATCAAAAGCCCATCTTCTTTCTCAAATATATTCTGACAATTGCAACGTCTTCCACCTATACATTACACCAACCGAACAGCGTCTACTCTCTCGCCCAACAGAACAACAACTGCCCTCGACATCCTCTGAACTACTACTGCACCAGTGGAGGCGGCGGAATAATAATCTTTGGCGCAATCTCTGGCGCTGTGACTCAGTTTAGACACCTTTCAGTAGTCCATACAGGTATTATGATTACATTCCAGCCCCTATTAGCATGTAGTACAAGCAGATATTGTGACGACATCCCAGCCCTTACGACCAAGTAGTCAAAATAGATATTGTGATGATATTCCAGCCACTATCGCCATTTAATCCACACAGGTATCATTATGACATCCCAGCACCTATCACCTTGTACTCCGAACAGATATTGTGATGACATCTCAAACAGATGTTGTGATGAGATACCAGCTCCTATCACCATGTAGTCCAATTAGATATGGTCATGATATCACAGCACCTGTCACCATGTTGATCGAACAGGAATTGTGATGACATCCCAGCCCCGGCCACCATTTAATCCGAACAGGTATTGTGATAACATCCCAGCCCCTGTCGTCATGTAGTCGAAACAGGTATTGTGATGACATCCAATCCCAATCATCACATGAGGTGCGTTCCTTTACAACTCTTGCAACAAAACAATGATTTTCGTCAGCTACTGCCGGCCGAAGTGGCCGCGCGGTTCTGGCGCTGCAGTCTGGAACCGCGAGACCGCTACGGCCGCAGGTTCGAATCCTGCCTCGGGCATGGATGTTTGTGATGTCCTTAGTTAGTTAGGTTTAACTAGTTCTAAGTTCTAGGGGACTAATGACCTCAGCAGTTGAGTCCCATAGTGCTCAGAGCCATTTGAACCATTTTTTTCGTCAGCTACTAAGCTGAGGGACCAATAAAACAATTATTTTTTCCAAACTTTACAAAGTCTAGAAGGAAAGGCAAGGAAATCGACCATGAATTGTTAAATGGAACCTTCTTGCCATTTGCCTGAAGTAATTAGGGGAAATTAGGAAACACAAACAGCAATGCAAGGCCAAAATTAATATGGACCCCACTTCATTTGACTACGAGGTTCTGCCCTAATCATTGAATCATCTTGCTTAGTAGTCTAACTGGGAAACATTTAGAGTGAAGCAGATATCACATTGTCGCTTGACCTGTTGACAGCTGGTTTGAATCCAGGAAATGGAAGAAATTTTCAGCGGCAGAGGGAGGAGAACGTGTTGTATACAGTTCACTGATGACCGATGTCCTGGGTTAAGTTTCAGACCTTCCCACAATGTCTCATGCGCCCCATACTACATTACGCAACAGAGTTAAAGGATCCCTGTTTCGAAAACCGGTAACTGTCTCCCATTATGAAGCATAGGTTTTTAATTTGGTTCAAAGCTTTCTACAACCTTTCTCTGAAATGGTGCAAAAGCGTGACGTCCTGCGACGTCACCCTCTGGCTCGACTACGCTTCAAGGAGTTGTCGACGCTTGAGAAGAAAGGCCAGAGCTCAGACGTTCATGTACGCTGTAAGGTGGGATAACTATGTCACATTGACACCAAACATCACAATTCCGCCCAAAACCACCGTGAACGTGTCCCGCGATGGAAAGGTCACTACAGCCCCTCTTATCCACAATTTACCCCTTCTTTTGACATCTCTACTGTGGAAGTCAGAACCGCGACGCCCAGCTTTGAAATCAAGCGGTTTTCTTTTGGGTGGTCGAGGAAAACGTTCAAGACACACCACAGCTCAGAACTGGAAGGAAAGCCTGTGGGGGAGAGGGGGGGGGAGTAGACTGTGGGGGGGAGTCGGCTGTGGAGGTCCGATGAAGTGCATCAATGAAATCTTCCCTTTTCAAGGGCGTTGTTTCCCACACATTTCGCGATCGAAACCGACAGTTCGCATTGCTGTGAGCAACTTGAAGATGTTCTTAGCAAATTTTGACATTGTTCGTCAGGATAGAGGTCAGGAGCGGAGGGCGTTGTAAAATAAAAAGTAATGAAGTGGAATGGACCCAGTTTATTCTTGTAATGATGATACAGTGGTGCCTACGTAGGGCCGAGCAGCCCCAAGAGGGGTTGCCGTCTGCTCATCAGAGAGGCAGAGGCTAGAGGAGCGACTACGCGGGGCCGAGATCAGAAGCTAAGAGAGCACGGAGCTGTTTCCAATTCGCCCTCACCGCTCCCGGCCGCGTCCCCACGTGATCACACGATTAGTCTCTGATTGGAGGATTGATTCCGCCAACGCGCCTTGCTAGTAGCGTACCCCCGTCTGCGCAACCAACCCGTGGGACTTGAGTCTGACCGAGGAGCACGTGGCAGGAATGTACCGACCATGGTCTTCCGGCCAGCACATTCCACCACAGTATGCCCAAGCCGGCTACGGCCAAACACTATGCATGGAAAATTCTATTTAGTAAAATTTTGTCGGCAATGATCCCTCTTGGGGGGTCTCCTCCCTGCACAACATTGTTCTACTCTAAGGATGTTCTGGGGCCGCGTCCACATGATCGCAACCCTCGGGAAGTGCAGCGTGACGGAAATTTTTGCTCTCATGTACAGTTTGGAACTACCACTCGACGAAATTTGAAATTGATCCGAAGCGGCATAGGAGGCTTAGGCATTTACAGTGCCCCTTTTTCACATCCTCTAATAGCATGATCACAGATGGGTGCAACATTCACAAATGCGTGAATAAAACGGCAAAGAGTCCCTCTTAGATCCCCCAGTTCATCAATACCCTCGGTGACACCAGCTCAAGTTTGTTGGGAATTACAGAAATGTGCGTGTGCAAAGAGAACCTGTAAAGCAGTCTTGCGAGCCTGCTGGTAGGCAACTCCCTGACACCTTTGTGTCTCCAGGTGCCTGCCTGCTGGCGCCTTACACTACTTCAGAGGCCCCTTTGCCGTTTTATTCATGAATGTGTCGATGTCGCACCCCCCTGCTGTAACGCCACGGCAGGACATGAATTAGAAGCGCTGAAAATGCATAAGCACACTTTGTTGCATCGGATCACGCCCAAATTTCCTCGAACAGTTTTGAACAGTCGCTAGTGGTTCCTAAAACTGTGGAAAATGAAATGAAGTCCCATGCTTCTTTACGGAGCGTAGGGAATCGATGCGGGAGACCCACACCGCTTTACTAGGCAAGGTCCTAGTGGAGGTGGTTTGCCGTTGCCTTCCTCCAACCGTGATGGGGGTGAATGACGATGATGAAGACGACACAACAACACCCAGTCATCTCGATGCTGGAACAATTCCTGACCCCGCTGGGAATCGAACCTTCTTTTTTTTTTGTAACCATATATATTTATTTAAATATATTAACAACGATACATTAAAAAAAAGACATTTTATTCTATTAATCTATTATATTCCTAGTGTTGGTTAATATTACTGTCATTTTATATGTTTTCGTATTTATATTTTCCTTTTTCGTTTTTCTCTTATTGTTGTTCCTTAAACCCTTTTACATGGCCATTTGTCGTCTTTTTTTTTTTTTTGAGGGGGTAGACATTGCAGGACAGGCATAACAGTTTATATTTGGCATCGATGCATTGATTTTGAGTTTATGTTTCTGTATGTGATGCACTTGTGATGCCATAGGCACATTGTGTATTCTGGTTTGATCTCTTCCTCTAGTTACACTGTTAAGTGGGACAGTATGAGAGAAACGTCACCATGATAGGTGGAGCAGAAGTGGAAGAAACTTTTTTTTTTACATATACTACAGAATATACCTAAATTGAAGAAGAGAGAAAATTTTGTCATATTACATACGAGAAGCAGAAAGGATAGTGTGAGTAATCAATAGAATTTTATAGGCACAAAGTAAAGGAAATCATTTTAAAAAAATATCTAATAATAATAATGAGCAGTTGGCACTTTCCACTAAGTAATGCTTGTTTGCTATTCAGTGTAGTACAAATAATGGAAGAAAAGTTAATTAAAAAAAACTGGTAGTACTACTGTGCATACTTTTGACACTGTTTCGACTGCGAGCATGACAGATGTTTGGTGAGAAGCACTTTGTATCACTGATTTCACTAATAAGAAACACTTTATACTACTATACTTCACTATTTGATGCGAGAAGAGAAAGCACTTTATCTTTTGTGTTGCACTTGTTCGCTATCACTGCACACGTTATTCTTGTGGTGAGGTGGCTGGTGGCGGTGCTGAGGGTCACAGGCTGGGAAGGACTCTGGCGATTGCTGCCTGCAGTGGAATCTGCAGGAAGTTTTTGAAGTTCTCGCGGTATCGCCTGTGCTGCTGGGCCGTCTTGTTCTCCTCCCAGAGGGCCATCAGGAAGGCCAGCTGGTCGGTCTGCCTCCGCGCTACGATGGCGTGTGCCGTCATGGCGAGGATCCAGAGAGTCGCCCGTCGCTTGGGCCGTGGAAATGGGTTGCAGTCTGGGGCGGTGATTGCTTCCACTGTGATGCTTCCCGGCGCCGTTCTGTTGATGTGGGCCACCATGTGCTGGCACGCTTCCCAGATGTTGATGGCATTCCCGCACGTGAATCGGTGCTCGAGGGTGTCGGTCATGCCACATACGTCACACTTGTCACTTGCGACGAGTTTTATCTCCGCCAGTCTTTGGTTGGTTGGTACCGTTCTGTTAATTATTTTGTACCATGTCTCCTTCGCATGTTTAGGCAACACGTTTTCCGAGACGTTCCCCCATATTTGTTTCCAATTGTATTGCGGGAGTTTGTGTTCAATTTTGTTTTTTGCCGGCTTTCCCCTGAGGACCCAGTATATTCTCTTGGCTGTTCTGTGGCTGGGGTTCGCCACGGTGTCCAGAACGTAACTTTTGTTGGCGTAGTGCAGCCTGACGTGTCGCATTCTGAAGGGAATGTGCCTCGTGTCGACCGGCGCTTCTTGTGATGCGGGCTTGTATCTTCCAATTATCTTGGCTGTGAGGCTGTAAGGGTTTTGTTCCTGGATGGCGAGCGTTCGTTTCAGCAGAAGGGCTGCACATTTGGTCTTTATATCAACTAGACCTAGTCCCCCTTCTTTCGTTGGCAGCGAGCACGTTGCTTGCGCCACTTTGAATATATTTCGACGCCACAACAGGTAGTACACTGCGCTCGTTAGTGCTCGCGCAATTTCTGTCGGGATGCTTAAGATTTGCGCCAGGTACCAAGCTTTCGACAGGATCGTCGTGTTTATCAGTTCTGTTTTCTGGTGGATTGTTAGCTTCCGGTTCGCGTGCTGTCTGGAGAGACCTCTTATAGTGTGTAGCACGTCCCTCCAGTTGTATGCGGCCATTCTAAGTGGACAAGACTGTATATATATTCCAAGAACTTTATGGCTTTCTGCTATTTTATACCACTGACTGTCTGGTTTGAGTCGTTTATTCCCTATCGGCAGTAGCACTGTTTTTCTGGGGGTTGGTTTGGGCGCCTGACGCTTTTTGGAATGTATTCATGATGGTTTCTACTCTCCCAATATCTTCCTGGTCTTCAATAAAGATGCCTAGGTCGTCAGCGTAGGCTATACATGCTACTGCTTTGCCTCCTACGGAGAAGCCTCTGATATCGTTTGTGAGTTTCCGCAGCAGCGGGTCCAGTGCTATAGCGAATAGAGCCATTGACAATGGACAGCCTTTTCACGGATCTGTCCAGTTTTATCAGTTTTGTTTCCCAACTATTGATTATTACTGTCGATCTCGCAGTACTTAGTATCTTCTGGATGATTGTGACGAATTTTTGCCCAAACCCGAGTCTGTTTAGTGTCTCTAAGAGATATTTGTGCTCGATTCTGTCGAAGGCTTTGTTGAAGTCCACCGAAATTATGGCACCTGCGCTTCTGGTGGTGGCTGCCTGTGCTATTATGTCCCTGTAGGTGCATGTGGCGTGAAAGACGTATACATTGCCAGCGATGGGCGAGGCATGACAGAATCTCTGACCAGAGAGTAGTTTATCGTTAGCTGTTGCTAATCTGCGCTTGACCGCGCGAGTCGACAGTTGAAGTAGCGAGTGGGTAGCTGTCCACAGTAGTCGTCAGTCCGTGCTAGTCGGCATGCGTCGGCTGTGGGCTCTGCTCGCGACTCTGGTCAGGACTCTGGAGGATGAGTATTGTTGTAGAAGGTAAAGGAGCAGCCTTGCGCATATGTAATAATGTATGTTAATTGTAATTTAATTTATTCAAAGAAATGCCCCAATAATAATTTTTATAATATAAAGCAACTCTTTTAAAGAAAAGCATTCATTTTAATTTAAAGAATTTCAAATGCATGATCATTACTTCCAATAATATATACACTCCTGGAAATTGAAATAAGAACACCGTGAATTCATTGTCCCAGGAAGGGGAAACTTTATTGACACATTCCTGGGGTCAGATACATCACATGATCACACTGACAGAACCACAGGCACATAGACACAGGCAACAGAGCATGCACAATGTCGGCACTAGTACAGTGTATATCCACCTTTCGCAGCAATGCAGGCTGCTATTCTCCCATGGAGACGATCGTAGAGATGCTGGATGTAGTCCTGTGGAATGGCTTGCCATGCCATTTCCACCTGGCGTCTCAGTTGGTCCAGCGTTCGTGCTGGACGTGCAGACCGCGTGAGACGACGCTTCATCCAGTCCCAAACATGCTCGATGGGGGACAGATCCGGAGATCTTGCTGGCCAGGGTAGTTGACTTACACCTTCTAGAGCACGTTGGGTGGCACGGGATACATGCGGACGTGCATTGTCCTGTTGGAACAGCAAATTCCCTTGCCGGTCTAGGAATGGTAGAACGATGGGTTCGATGACGGTTTGGATGTACCGTGCACTATTCAGTATCCCCTCGACGATCACCAGTGGTGTACGCCAGTGTAGGAGATCGCTCCCCACACCATGATGCCGGGTGTTGGCCCTGTGTGCCTCGGGACCGTAGCCCAGCTTCATGGAGACGGTTGCGAATGGTCCTCGCCGATACCCCAGGAACAACAGTGTCCCTAATTTGCTGGGAAGTGGCGGTGCGGTCCCCTACGGCACTGCGTAGGATCCTACGGTCTTGGCGTGCATCCGTGCGTCGCTGCGGTCCGGTCCCAGGTCGACGGGCACGTGCACCTTTCGCCGACCACTGGCGACAACATCGATGTACTGTGGAGACCTCACGCCCCACGTGTTGAGCAATTCGGCGGTACGTCCACCCGGCCTCCCGCATGCCCACTATACGCCCTCGCTCAAAGTCCGTCAACTGCACATACGGTTCACGTCCACGTTGTCGCGGCATGCTACCAGTGTTAAAGACTGCGATGGAGCTCCGTATGCCACGGCAAACTGGCTGACACTGACGGCGGCGGTGCACAAATGCTGCGCAGCTAGCGCCATTCGACGGCCAACACCGCGGTTCCTGGTGTGTCCGCTGTGCCGTGCGTGTGATCATTGCTTGTACAGCCCTCTCGCAGTGTCCGGAGCAAGTATGATGGGTCTGACACACCGGTGTCAATGTGTTCTTTTTTCCATTTCCAGGAGTGTAGGTAATTTTTGCTTTTTATTCAGAATACAGGGCCGAAGGTCAGCGGTGCTGTCCTTATAAAATTTATCAGGTTACAGAAACTTTTTTATTATTTTTGGTGATTAGGAATTTTTCTATTTCGAACCTGACATTTAAATGAGAAAAGAATTTTGTGGGAATATTAAGTGTGAATGCTTTGTTTGCATAGACACTATAAGTCGGAGCCAAGTTTTGTTCAGAGCTCAGAATAATTAAAATTTCATTTAAATAATATTTTGTGTGGGGAGTTTACATTTGGCTCACATTTCAATTATCATTTAATCATTTTTGCGGGGAGGTTACAGGCGTCAAATATATTTTTCCCTGGTACCGCACATGTTTGCCACGGACTGATGACTTTCCACATCGCCGATTTCAGGTTGTTTGCGATGCATTTCGCTATTATTTTATAGTCGGCGTTGAGGAGCGTAATCGGACGAAACTCTTCAATGCGGCGGGCGGCTCTCTTCTTAGGGATGAGTGTTATGGTCCCTTCGGTCAGCCCAGGTGGAATTTCCGCCCCATCGAGTATCTCGTTCACCATTTCCGTGAATTGCCCTCCTAGCACGTCCCAATATGCGAGGTAGAACTCGAGCTGGATGCCGTCGGCGCCGGGTGCTCTTCCTCTTGCGCTGGTCCTCATCGTTTCTTTGATGTCATCCACGTCGACATTTTCTGTCAGCAACGCCCTTTCTGCATCTGTGAGCTCGTTCCTCGTCTGCTGGAGGATTTCAGCAGTTGCTGCGTCGTCTGTCGCTTCTCGACGGAACATGTCTCGGAAATAGTCCTCGATGTGTTTTGTTAACTCCGTTTTCGTCGTGAGCGTCTTTCCCTGCTTGTCCTGAAGCTCACTTACGCACTTTCCTGCGCCTCTCTCCCTTTCCCTATTTAGGTGGTGCAGGGTGAGTGGCTCTTCATCCACCTCGCCATATGTTTTACTTCTGGTGAGGACGCCTCTTATTTGCTGTTTCTTTATTTGAAGGAGTTTTGCCTCGATTCTCTTCACTCGCGGCAGGTATTGCTGGTCGTCTGCTGGTGCGTCGGGTGCGTCTTTCAGGCACTGCTGGTAGAACTCGGCCGTGGTTCGCCTCCAGAATGACTTTTCCGCGCTGTATCTTATCAACGGGCTGCGCATTGTCGACTTTGTTCGTGCCAGCCACCACTAGGTCGTGCTGCTGTAGCGTGCGCGCTGTGCCAGGCATTCTTGCCACGTTTCCACTATTTGCTTGCGCAGTTCCGCGTCCTGCAGGTGTTCCGTATTTAGCTTCCACGTGCTTCTTGTGCTGACGTTCTTTCCTTTTTGGAGATGCAGGCTGCATTCGTAGCTGCAGTGGTCCGAAAAGATGACTGGATAGACTTCGACGTGCGCTACATTTTTAGTTGCTGCTCTGCTGACATATATACTGTCCAGTCTGCTTTTACCATTTTTGTGGTGGTATGCAAATTCAGTGTGTGTTGGATGGAGAAGGCGCCACGAATCTTCTATTTTCACTCGTCGGATCAGTTCTTGCAGTTCTGGGCACATGTTTGCTACGGGTATTTGGTCTTCAGCTGCGGCGACATAGTTAAAATCTCCTCCAATGATGATATTGTTATTGTTCTGCATCAGCAGTTCGGCTACTTCTTCATTATAGAAGGTGCTTCTTGCTCGCTTGTTGTCTGTGCTAGAAGGTTCGTATATGTTGATAAAGAGCGTCTTTTCTATATTTAGCGCTATCCCTCGGCCGCTTGACAACATTTTAGTCCCGCCAAAGTCGATCCCGTTCCGTACCATTATTGCCGTACCGCATTGGGATTCTGGGTCTATATTTGTGATTGCCGCATATCCTGGTATCTAGTTTATTTTAGTCGTAACCACTTCTTGCAATAGTGCAACGTCTGTTCTTCTATAGCGTAGGAAGTCCGCGAGGGCTTGAATTTTTAAAGGTGTGCTCATTTTATTTATGTTAACTGTGACAACTTTATAGATTGTATTTGCCTGCCTGCTCATTTAGTTTATCTGTCGGTGCTGTAGTCTGTTCAAATGGTTCAAATGGCTCCGAGCACTATGGGACTCAACATCTTAGGTCATAAGTCCCCTAGAACTTAGAACTACTTAAACCTAACTAACCTAAGGACATCACACACACCCATGCCCGAGGCAGGATTCGAATCTGCGACCGTAGTAGTCCCGCGGTTCCGGACTGCAGCGCCAGAACCGCTAGACCACCGCGGCCGGCGCTGTAGTCTGTGTCCATGCGGACATCTCTCTGGCTGTTTTCTCTTCGGACCTGTGACGAGTTGGAGCTGCGTCTTTTCTTGTTTTTCTTTGCGGGTTTGTTTACCATTTTCGTCGTTTGTGTCTGTTCGTCGTCTGTATTTTGTTGTTTTTTCGGTTTGTCACTGCTTCCCCTGGTAAAGGACTTTGCGGTGACATCGTCGTTTTGGTTGAGCTTTGAAACTTTTCTCAGGTGGTTACTCTTCTCCTTTATCCACTGCTCGCGCGTCTGCTCCACGGTCGGGACGGCGCTCCCGCCCGCGGGCGTCGTCGCGTCGATTTGTGCTCGGGAAGCGAGACCACGAGCAGCGGTACCAAACTGTACACGAGAGTAAAACTTGTGGCTGTGCTCCACGCCAAAGGAGTGCGAACACATTTAATGGGGAGCAAATCCACAGTGGCCTTAGAGAATGTTTGAAACGTCCGAGGGTGTCGGGAGTGTCAAAGGTTCTCAAGAATATCTTCGTGTTCCTCATCGCACTGCGAACTGTGTGAATTAACGCCCCAGGAAAAGGGGTGGTTTCGCTGACGCCATTTATGTCACCACCTGAGGCCTTTCTGGGCCGATTCTAGGGGCGGTGTTTCTGGACTGTACTCCTCGGCCACTCGCAAGAAAACCGCGTGATTTCAACATTGTCGTCGCGGTTCTAACCTCCATCGCAGAGGCATCAAAAGAAGGGGGGAAATGTTGGTAAGAGGGGCTGTGACGACCTTCCCACCCCGTGACACGGCCACGGTGGCGTTGGGCAGAATTGTGAAGAAATATGGAGCCAGTGTGACATCATTAACCCTGCTTGCACGTGACGTTAATTTCTGAGCTCTGCCCTTTTTCCGAACGTGTCGACATCTTGGTGTTTGAAGCGACGTCGAGCCCCAGGGCGTCGTCGCAGGGCGCCCCGCTTTTGCGATGTCACAGAGAAAGGCTGTAGGCATCTTTGAGCCCAATTCCAAACTAATGCGTCTCAATGTGAGGCAATTGAGGGAGTTCGAAAAAGTGATCCTCCAGCCACTAATTATCCCTTGGTATCCAATTAAGTAGACAAGATTGCTGGTAGGGTGCGAAATTTTCATGTTCATGATTTGGTCGACAAGAAAAGAAGGGGTAGTGGTACACTATAGATACATAAATAGGTAAACATGTTTTACTGAAAATTATTTCAGTGATGAAAAAAACCGGAATTATTTGACGGGAAGAAAACAAAATAAAACGAATCAAGTAAAAAGTTGCTATTTACTGCGTTCTAGACATTGTTTGATGTGCTTGCAAGTATAAACTTTCTCGAGCAAATATATATATATATATATATATATATATATATATATATATATGGACGATACTCCCTAGCCGAGCCTCAGGTACAGGGCGGGTCGCAGGTGGCGGATAGCGAACGATCCATCAGATATGGTGGACAGCTGCGAATAAGGGGAAACCCAAATAAGCAGTCCCGGACCGAGGCGGCAGCATCACGAGGGTGTGGGAGGGTGACTTTTGGCAAGGGTCACACTCATTCAAAAACCACAGAACCCGAAGACGTTGCTGTGTCATGGCGAGTAAGTGCCGCCATTACAATAAGCACTGTCAACACCCAAATCCAGGACGCGTCTGAAGTGGGAACCATCGGCATCCTGGTCAGCGTCTGTTCACACAATGTGCGGCTGGTCATAATGCGCCAGGAACTAACAATCCCTGGTTCTAAACACCCAGTGGAAACACTGGACCAACTTGATTACAAGCAAGTATGACTCGTGCAAGTAATAACAACATTACCCCAGGTGGTAACCAATCCACCCATCAACAGATGGCAACCAGGAATTCGGATTCTGGGGAACCTGGACTTACACGATTACATCAGAGAAAGTCGGAGCTCTCTGGCAAACTTCCACTTAAAACACCTACATACATTGGAACCTTTAACATAAATACATTAATCCAACCAGGAAAACTTCTAAACCTTACAACAGAACTTGAAAAGCAAAAGATAGTAATACTAGCTTTACAGGAGACACGTTTTAAAGATGAAGAAACATCAGATTATGGCAACTATCGCATCTTTAAGAGCAAGACGGATAAACGAATCGGAAGAGGAGCCCCCCATCTCGGGATGGCGTTTATCATACACAAGAGCGTGCTCAGCTCCATCAAGGAAGTTACTCCCGTAAATAATAGGATAATGACGATGCGCTTACAATGTGCCAACAAAACATACACAATGGTTAATGTTCATGCTCCCACAAACGGAGACAACAAGAAAAACCCCATAGAAACAGAAAAGTTCTGGGAAAATTTGGAGAATATAATGGCCAAGATTCCAAAAGATGATACAAAAGTTCTACTCGGCGATTTTAATGCTCAAATTGGTAGAGAGAAAATCCACCAAAAAACCGTAGGCAAATATCCTGCACATAAATTTACCAATAAAAATGGTACAAGGCTCGTCGAACTATGTAAGCAGAATAACCTGAAGATAATGTCAACATCTCTAAGAAAATGTCCAAGAAAACAAAAGACATGGAGATCTCCTATACAACAAATTGGCGAGTTTCAAATAGATCATGTGGCGATTTCATACCCAGTACAAAAAGAAATTTACGACGTCCAAGTACGCAGAGGAGCAAACATTGATTCAGACCATTACCTAACTAGAATTAAAATCAAGTTTACAGCACGAAGAAGTCATCAGAAGAAAACAGAAATACATAAATATGACACCAAGAAGATTAAAGAATCTAAAGCAAAAGAAGAATGGGAGAAGGAAAAGGCAAACACATGGGAAGAATTTCATTCTAAAATCACGCGAATAGCTAAGGAAACTATTCCCTTGAAAAAGATATTCAAACACCCTTGGTGGGATTCAGACTGTGAAAATGCATTGGAAAGGAGAAAAAAGGCATTTCAAGAATATAACAGTAAAAAATCACAAGAAAGTCTACATTTATTTAACGAGGTTAGAAAACAGGTTTCAAAATCTATTAGGCAAGCAAAAAGGAAGTACACAAAGGCACAACTGGATGCCATAGAAGAAAATTTCCAAAACTATAATACAAGAGACTTCTACAGAACTTTCGCAGATAAAATACGAGGATATATCCCTCAAAATTTATGTTTCAGAAAACCAGATGGTAAATTAGCCCTAACAAACCAGGAAAACTGTCAAGTATTGGCTCAATATTTTTCTAACCTACTAAACTGCCCAGAACCTAGTTTAAGGTTTCCCAAAGAAATCAGTGCCAACGCTCAATCGGATTCATTACCACCAACACAGGAAGAAATCAAATGTCACATTAAAAACTTAAAAAATAATAGAACATCTGGCGAAGATGGCATTGTTGCAGAGCTATTAAAAAACCTAGGACCAAAGACGTTGCAAGAGCTCACAAAAATAATAACAAAAATATGGGAAACAGAAAAATTACCAGAGGATTGGAAATGTGCCCTTATTCACCCGTTACATAAAAAAGGAGACAGAACAAATGTCAATAACTACAGGGGAATCTCACTTTTACAAGTCACCTACAAAATTCTCTCAACATGCCTGCTGAAAGGAACACAAGAGCAGCTGGAACGCCAAATTGGTGATTATCAAGCAGGCTTCCGCCCCGGTCGCTCATGCATAGAACAAATATTTAATTTAAAGACAATATTAAAACACAAAGCAATTAGAAATGCCCCCATAATTTGTACATTTGTATATTTTAAGAAAGCCTATGACTCAATTGACCGGCAATCTTTGTTTAACATTTTAGAGGAACTTGGACTTGACTCCAAAACACTAAGGCTTATCAAAGAATCACTGACAGACACTGTATCTAAAGTTAAATTCAGGGGAGAAATCTCTGAACCTTTTCTCATAAAAACTGGAGTACGTCAAGGTGACGGGCTATCTCCACTTCTGTTTAATATAGTCCTGGATAAAGTCATTAAGGAATGGGAAAAAGAATTAAAAAATCAATCCTACTGGAAACCAATCCATCTTGGTAGAACCAAAGACAACGTGGAGGTATCTTGTTTAGCATTCGCGGACGACTTGGCCATACTTGCAGATGATGAAGAAATCGCCACCAAACAAATAGAGATCCTTAAGGAATGCGCGGATAAAGTAGGTTTACAAATTTCGTTTCAAAAGACAGAATTTTTCTGTACGAAATTCCATATACACAGTTTGAACACAAAATATGGAAAAATAAATAGAGTAAAACATTTTAAATACCTAGGTGAAATTTTGGAGCCAACCGGAGGAGAGAAAGTTGCACAGAAGATCAGACAACAGAAAATGAAGAGAGCATATGGTATGACACATGAAATATACAATAAAAAATGCATCTCCTCGAACACAAAAATCAGACACTACTGCGCAGTAATTAAGCCAGCAGCACTATATGCTAGTGAAACGCTCACACTCCACACAAAATGTGACTTAGAAAAAATCCTAAAAGAAGAACGCAAAATTATGAGAAAGATTTTAGGTCCAAAATTAAAAGAAGAAGGATACCGGATACAATCAAGAAGAACCACAGAAACTATATCAAACCTGGCAGCAGACATAAGAAGGCGAAGATTAAAATTTTATGGACATGTCACTAGACTTCCCCCCACACGACTCACCAACAGAATTCTCACTTACATAGAAAAAGTCAAATCAACAACACCATGGATTAGCCAAGTAAAATTAGATTTACAAAAAGCAAATATTGAACTTAAAGATTTCAAAGATAGAAAAACTTTTAGAAATAAGGTGGAAAAGTGGATTGTATTGTCGGAGAAGGAAGCACTAAAGAGACCAGGAACAAAATGGACAGAAGAAAGAAAAAGAAAACATGGAGAACGAATGAAAGAAGTATGGAAGAAACGACGTCAGAAAGCTTTGCGTGATCCTTCTGGGTCCATTCGCGATAAGTAAGTAAGTATATGGACGATACTTTTTCCTATTCTTCCAGTTCTCAGGAGTGTAGAGAAATTACCACACGACCTTCGCAAGAACATCGACTATGAGACTATGAATTTTGTTTGGATCATGGATTATTATAATTGCTTATTCCTACATTTTGTTTCTAAATTTCGATTTTTTCGTAAAAATGCTAGTCCCTTGGACCTCACTTTGACAAACTGCACATCAGACTGCTCTCACAACACACGCCATTTTGTCGCTGATGTGTAAACGAAAATAGCTACTCGATACAGACGAGACTTGGTAGAGCACTTGCCCGCGAAAGGCAAAGGCCCCGAATTCGAGTCTCGGTCCGGCACACAGTTTTAATCTGCCAGGAACTTTCATATCAGCGCACACTCCGCTGTTGAGTGAAAATTTCATTCTAGACGAGACTTAGTTCAGGAATAAAATGCCAGGGGCGCTGCAGTAGTCGACTGAGACAAGAAAGTCGACTGCGTAAAATGGCCTTATACCCTCCTTTCTTTGCACTTGCTGCCGATTGTCTTGTTAAATTTTCCACACCATATTAATCTTGCGTGTGTACGGTTATTTACAAGAACCCGAGCAGCTTACAACGGTTTGTGAAGCGTAACTCATGAGATGCTCTGCAAGATGTCAAGGAGGATGCATAGAGCTCTGTGTAAGGTCGATTGGTTTTGAACGGTGCGTATACAGGTCCACTGGACACATTTTTAAAAGAACGTCAATACCACTCACGTATTAGGCCTTAGACCTATTCTGACTGGATGACTGCTGCCTACAACGCAGTGCAAGGAGTGATCTGTGATCGTGTGTACGTGATCAGCATGCCACCGATCCCTCCAGCCAGTGGATCAGTTCTGGCGATGCTGCTGATTCTTAATTCAGGCAGCTTCTCGTTTTGCCTCATTATGCTTAGTGGTCTCCGTCCTAGACCTCACTACCCCAGAAAAAAATCTCAGGAGGTACTGGGAATCGAGCCTGGATACATTGTTTTTGTACGTAAGTACTTTAGGTGGCTTAGCGGAATTGGAGCCCACTCATCCCGTTATTTAAATTTCAATTTGGTCGTGGACGAGGAATAAATTGACCTTAATTACCAGAACGAGTCCCTCCACCATAGACTTGAGTGTCGTTATCTACTCCGACTGCCACATCTCCCCAGGAACCGAACACCGGCCGTATACTTGTTGCACAGCTCGTTTCACTCACTACTTGATAACGATGGGCACTCCGAACATCAGTCTTACCTATAAAAAATAACAACACTAGACAGTGCGACAATGGCACGGCAGAAAATGTGTTGAGCTGTTCCAAAAGTTTAATATCCTCTCTCTTTGTCTGTATTAACGAGGAATGCTAATCTGGAACCCAACGAGGACTGATGACGGTCTTGGAGTGCTAAGAATCTTAACTGTAAAAGAAAGAATATTCCAGTCCCGAAAAAGGAACTTCCTTGTCTTACCTTTTCGAGAGTGAAGATTTTTAATTTCAAGAATGAAGATTTTTTATTTCAACAGTAAAAAAGACAACCACAGTCCTTTAGAGAAGAGAGAAATGAAATTTTTCAAAAAGAGGAGGAGAGGATCGGAAAGAAATGTTGGAAAAATAACAGCCAAAGGAGGCAAATTAGAAAGAGAAGGGTGGCTTTGAGGGTAGGAGGGAGGGCAATAACGAAAGAGAGAAAAAAAAAAATTCATACAGTGCCAAACTGAAAATCCGAAGGTCTTGCGTTCGATCCACAGATTTTTATAGGTTTAAAAAGAAAGTGGTAAAGGGCCTGATTACAGATTCTAAAATCGTGTGTTTCATTCTCGGTGAGTCCTACGATTTTTATCTGTCATGTATCAATTCTTTCACCTCAAGAATCGTTTGTTAATGTGAAAAATGCTACGTTGCACCGTGCTTCAGAGGTCAATGCCCAGCTATAAGTTCCTCTGTAACTGGCTGGGTAATTCCGCTCAAAGGTCTGATAAAGGCAACGGCATACTTCCTCCAATGCTACGAAGCCCAGTAAGCACTGTAGTGTGCAAACCACCTTTCGAGTTGATGACGGGTGTAGTTTACTCCGATGTACAACAGGACGTATTAATACAACTGAGAATGTCCTTTATTCTCGAAATTTCGGAGAACATACTCAGGTTCGCATCAAGAAAGTGGGTCGGAGTATGTACTTCACCTGAGAATGTTCTAGCTCGAGTAAAATGTTGGCGGGGGAGGGGGGGGGGAGGGGGGAACATTCTCCAATTTCGTATGAATAAAACCAGAGAAGTTTCTCACAAGCGAAGAACATTTTCCGACTTTTGAAGTGGGCTCTGTAGCAAACTTCGCTTTGAGTAAGTTCTATTGAGGTTGAATTGTACGGAGTTTTTTGGTAGAAACAGTAGAATTTATGTTATTCGAAAAGCAAAAAGGATGTAGATAATAATGTACCCGAAGAAATACTTAAGACAGAAGCTGCAGAAGTTTATACACGTTTAAAAATAAAAACATTATTTGGATGACGAACTTCTTTCCCCAAAAACCATGAAACAAGAGAGGGGAATCTTTTAAACGATTAAAATATTTTTGTGCTAATTAGCGGAACACAGTTTTCATTCTGTTGTAGGAGAAGACTATGGTATACACCAGACAACTGTCTCACTGAAATTTTCAGAAGATCATCATCATTTTTAACAGCATACATTTTGTATTTTGTTATCTACCGAGCGAGGTGGCGTAGTGGTTAGCACGTTGGACTCGCAGTTTGGAGGACGACGTTTCAAGCCCGCGTGCGGCCATGCAGATTTAGGATTTCCGTGATTTTCCTAAATCGTTCCAGGCAAATGCCGGGATAGTTCCTTTGAAAGGGCACGGCCGATTTCGCTTTCCATCCTTTAAACAATTCGAGCTTGTGCTCCATCTCCAATGACCTCGATAGCGACGGGACGTTAAACCAAATCTTCCTTCCATGTTATATTAGAAATAAGGCGGATCAGAAAAATTAATAAAGGGTTTATTACAGACTTAGCGATCTGTTTCTCGTAACGAAACCGTACGGGTAACCGCTTAATTTGATGCGCGAGCAGAACATTATGCGTTGTATTTAACCAAAATGGACAACAAAGCTTTGACAGAGTTCAGTTTGGAGTAGAGAAAATGTAATGTTTTCTTAAGATTTCGTTCGTATGATGTGCTCACTCAACTTCAATAACAAGAAAATTTCGTACATTTCGAAACTCCGGTAACATCGTCAGAAAATGCATTTTCGTAAACTGTACGTAATTGTCCTCATAATTTGATGGTGTGCGTAAAAGTAAAATTGAAACATAGTGCCACTCTTCCAGAACGCATGAATGCTAGTTCCATATTTGTGCACTGAATAGTTTGCCCGTTTGAACGAACTGAATGGAATGTAAGATTATGCGTGTGTTCTGTGTCGGACAGGGCAGATGACAGACACTGAGAACCTTTTCGAGAAGAAGGTGAGTAAGTGAGAAAGAAGTCCCTCGACAGAGAAAATGCTTCGAATTTTTTATTGGTACGACACTGAGTCCTCAGACAAATTTCTTTTGCTCTGAGAAACTTCTACGGAAAATGTTCACTTTTCTATTAATTACTTAATTCCTTTGGCCCCTATGGGGGCACAGGGCATCCAGGAGAGCTCGCCATCCGTCTCTGTCTTTGGCCATTTGCCTCAATACTGTCCAGGTCTTGTCTTTTTGCTTCCCCTTCCACTGTCCTCTTCCACGTGCCCCTAGGTCTTCCTCTCTTCCTTGTTCCCTGGGGATTCCATTCCAATGCTTTTTTCTCGATGGCTCCATCTGGTTTTCTCAAGGAATGCCCCAACCAACCCCACTTTCTCTCTCTGTTCTGAGACTGGTTTCCACTCCAGTAAGCTCTTCTTTCTGCTTTTAGATATGCATCGCGTCCTCACCTGTCTGACTCGCATACAGCAGCACTCCACCATTTTGTGTTTGGAATTCCCCAGATTGTGGCCACCTTATTTCACTCAGTCCCAATATATGACATGGGCGAAAAACCTGGGGCTTAAACTAAATGCAAAAAAGACGCAAGCAATCTTAATAGCCCATCAGAAATTAATAAGTTCAGATTTCCGCGAACGGCTACCTCCTATTCTGCTCGACGGTACTCCAATACCATATCAGAAAACAGTTAAGAACTTGGGTGTAACTTTGGATAAGCATCTCAACTGGGCGGAGAATACAGTCGCAGTGTGCCGAAAGACGTCTGCTTGTCTCTATGCTCTCAAAAAGTTTCGGAACATATTTCCACAGGTCTTGAAACGCCAGCTCGTGCAAGCACTCGTTCTACCGAACCTCCACTATTGTGCTGTGATCCAACAAGGTCCGCAGCTCGTGGTCGTGCGGTAGCGTTCTCGCTTCCCGCGCCCGGGTTCCCGGGTTCGATTCCCGGCGGGGTCAGGGATTTTCTCTGCCTCGAGATGACTGGGTGTTGTGTGATGTCCTTAGGTTAGTTAGGTTTAAGTAGTTCTAAGTTCTAGGGGACTGATGACCATCGATGTTAAGTCCCATAGTGCTCAGAGCATTTGAACCATTTTTGATTCAACAAGGCATGAGTAGTGAAAACAAGAGACGGATAGAACTAACCATGAATGCCTGTGTGTGTTACACCTGCAACATTCGCCGATATGATCATGTTAGTGCTTCATACTCCGAGCTAGGGTGGCTGCGGCCGGACAAATTGCGTGATTACCACACTCTATGTCTACTTCACCGACTCCTCGTCGCGCAAGCACCCCAGTACCTTGCTTCAGAGATTAAAAACCTGTCATGCCATCATAATCGAAACACGAGGTCACTCTTATTTGGTATCCTAACTGTGCCCACTCACAAAACAAAAACTTTTGCAAACTCCTTCTCAGTTGCCGCTGTCCGCCTCTGGAACAAACTGCCCCTTACCTTGCGCAAAATTCAATCTCCTGCTGCTTTTAAGAAGAAGTTGAAGCATTTCCTACTATCATCCTCATAACGTTCTCCATAAAATTAATGTAAAAGGCCAATCCTCTCATCTGTCAAATAGCAAAGCTAGCGTCTCCTATCTTGCTCCTGAGATGCCTTCCTCTCCATCTATCTCTATTAGCCACGCAATCTTCTTATCCTTTATATTTCCTTAATTATGTTTCATCATGTCTCTCTATTCTTCTCCTCCCGTCACCATGAGTCTCCCTCATACTACCTGCTGCTAGCACTCCTTTCTAAAATCTGTATTTCAATAATGTCTAATTATAACAGTACTTATGGTCTACGAATATAAACTCTATATGTATGTATTTTTCCAGGTGTACCATTCTAATTGTTTATTTCACATTTTGTACTAGATGTAGTTTAACATGCCTACTAAAACATATGAATGTAAAATAAGTAGAATGCCTGGTTGGATGTAAGAGAGGGCCTGATGGCCCTAATCTTGCCAGGTTAAATAAATAAATAAAATAAATATATCTAGTCGATAGTTCTCCATCTCTTTTTCAACCTGTCTTAGCCTCCCTGCCTCTCTCAACGTCCTTGCATTCCAAAAACCAATACGGGCTTTCGATTTCAGGCCAAAGGTCATATCCTTAAGATCCATGTTTCTCCTTTTAGTTTCTGTGATACGTGTTTTTTGGTGGTGCGGGTTATCAGCCCACGGCCCCCGTGTGTCCCGGTGGAGCTGCCACCTCATGTCCCGGACACCTGCCAGGGCCTTACCTGTTAGATAGCTTGTCTTCACCACGAATACAGAACTCTATCCATCCCTTCGCAGTAAGGCCTATGTGCATCAACGTTGTCCTGGTATCCAAGGATCTTCTGCTGCCCACATTAGGGGACTGTGTCTGCTGCCACACAAACGCAGGGAGGAAAAGGAAAGGAAGGGACTGAATGGGATGGGATAGAATACGAGGTGCATTCAAGTTCTAAGGCCTCCGATTTTTTTTCTAGTTAACCTCTCACCCGAAGTCGATGAAACTGGCGTTACTTCTCGACGTAATCGCCCTGCAGACGTACACATTTTTCACAACGCTGACGCCATGATTCCATGGCAGCGGCGAAGGCTTCTTTAGGAGTCTGTTTTGGCCACTGGAAAAACGCTGAGGCAATGGCAGCACGGCTGGTGAATGTGCGCCCACGGAGATTGTCTTTCATTGTTGGAAACAGCCAAAAGTCACTAGGAGCCAGGTCAGGTGAGTAGGTAGTATGAGGAATCACTTCAAAGTTGTTATCACGAAGAAACTGTTGCGTAACGTTAGCTCGATGTGCGGGTGCGTTGTCTTGGTGAAACAGCACACGCACAGCCCTTCCCGGACGTTTTTGTTGCAGTGCAGGAAGGAATTTGTTCTTCAAAACATTTTCGTAGGATGCACCTGTTACCCTAGTGCCCTTTGGAACGCAATGGGTAAGGATTACGTCCTCGCTGTCCCAGAACATGGACACCATCATTTTTTCAGCACTGGCGGTTACCCGAAATTTTTTTGGTGGCGGTGAATGTGTGTGCTTCCATTGAGCTGACTGGCGCTTTGTTTCTGGATTGAAAAATGGCATCCACGTCTCACCCATTGTCACAACCGACGAAAAGAAAGTCCCATTCATGCTGTCTTTGCGCGTCAACATTGCTTGGCAACATGCCACACGGGCAGCCATGTGGTCGTCTGTCAGCATTCGTGGCACCCACCTGGATGACACTTTTCGCATTTTCAGGTCGTCATGCAGGATTGTGTGCACAGAACCCACAGAAATGCCAACTCTGGAGGCGATCTGTTCAACAGTCATTCGGCGATCCCCCAAAACAATTCTCTCCACTTTCCCGATCATGTCGTCAGACCGGCTTGTGCGAGCCCGAGGTTGTTTCGGTTTGTTGTCACACGATGTTCTGCCTTCATTAAACTGTCGCACCCACGAACGCACTTTCGACACATCCATAACTCCATCACCACATGTCTCCTTCAACTGTCGATGAATTTCAATTGGTTTCACACCACGCAAATTCAGAAAACGAATGATTGCACGCTGTTCAAGTAAGGAATACGTCGCAATTTTAAGTATTTAAAACAGTTCTCATTCTCGCCGCTGGCGGTAAATTCAATCTGCCGTACGGTGCTGCCATCACTGGGACGTATTGACAATGAACGCGGCCTCATTTTACAGCAATGCGCATGTTTCTATCTCTTTCCAGTCCGGAGAAAAAAAAAATCGGTGGCCTTAGAACTTGAATGCACCTCGTAGAATAGAATAGGACAGGACAGGACAGAACACTAGAGTGGACGTTGTGAGACACACTATGTCTGGATCCTCTATGGAGACCTTGTAAGACGTGTATATTTCTATTGTCTATTGTCAAACTACAATTTATGGAAGATGTTTATATTTTATTAATAGTATTAAGTAGGAATAATTAATATTTGTCATGTTCGAAATAATTGTGGTAGCAGGGAATGTCTGCACCAAAGTATTGTTGGCAAGAGAGACCGCAAATTGATATAATTTTGAAAAGGGCGGGAGAGACCGCGTATGGATACATTTTAAGAAAAGAGCGGGAAAGACCGCGCATTGATACATTTTGTAATGGTAGCAGGGATTGTCTGCACCAGAAAGCATTGTTGGCAGGAGAGGCCGCACTTTAGCGTTCGTAAGAAGTCAGTAGTAAGCGAGATGTGAAGCGAGTTGGTAGCAGGTCAGAAGCGAGAGGTTGAGAAGAGCAGTGTGCCTGCCAGCCACCAGCAATGATTTACAAGAGATTATAAACGGATGTACAGAGACATCAACTAACTATTATCATAAGAGGAACTAATATTATTGAATTATTTTCTTTGCGAAACTCAAGACTACTGAAGGTATGTTTGCGAAATGCTAGTTGTAAGATTATTGTAAAAAGTAAGTCCCATTTGAACGTTTGTAAAATCATTTAATTACCAACAGTAAATATTTGAAGCGTTTTCATAATATACTTAATTTTGCCAGCAATGTTGCATTACTGATTATAATCCATCCCATAAAACATCACCGTAAAACTTTGCAAAAATTTTATTGTTGTCAAGAAAAAGTGTAGCTATGAATTACGTAACTTCAGTCAATTTAATAAAAGAATAACGTCAGCTTCGCTGTTAAAGAATAACGTCAGCTTTGGTAATAAATAGAGCCACTTATTATGACGGCCCACCAGCAGTTACTAGAGTATAGTAAAACAGATTAAGTACATTCATGTCGCAGTTCGATGTAGCAGTCAGATGACGATCCAGTAACAGTAAAAAAGATAAGGAATAGTTTTGGGTTATTACAGATAACGACTGAGGGCCATGACGACGACACATTCTATGTTTCGTCGAAATAATCAGAAAATCACTTTTAATAAGCAGCAATTAAATTTGTATGCGAAGACTGAGAAAGAGAATAAATTTCAAAGGGAAGATTTCATTTGTTATTATTAAACAAGAGATAGAAATCCTAAGGGAAGGTTTCATAGCTTATTGTAGAAGGAAAGGTTATCTTTAACAAAAGAGATATAGAGGAGACGGAAGGTTGAGTAACAAAAGAGATATACAGGGTGTTACAAAAAGGTACGGCCAAACTTTCAGGAAACATTCCTCACACACAAAGAAAGAAAATATGTTATGTGGACATGTGTCCGGAAACGCTTACTTTCCATGTTACAGATCATTTTATTACTTCTCTTCAAGTCACATTAAGCATGGAATGGAAACACACAGCAACAGAACGTACCAGCGTGACTTCAAACACTTTGTTACAGGAAATGTTCAAAATGTCCTCCGTTAGCGAGGATACATGCATCCACCCTCCGTCGCATGGAATCCCTGATGCGCTGATGCAGCCCTGGAGAATGACGTATTGTATCACAGCCGTCCACAATACGAGCACGAAGAGTCTCTACATTTGTTACCGGGGTTACGTAGACAAGAGCTTTCAAATGCCCCCAATAAATGAAAGTCAAGAGGGTTGAGGTCAGGATAGCGTGGAGGCCATGGAATTGGTCCACCTCTACCAATCCCTGCGTCACCAAATCTGTTGTTGAGAAGCGTACGAACAGTTCGACTGAAATGTGTAGGAGCTCCATCGTGCATGAACCACATGTTGTGTCGTACTTGTAAAGGCACATGTTCTAGCAGCACAGGTAGAGTATCCCGTATGAAATCGTGATAGCGTGCTCCATTGAGCGTAGGTGGAAGAACATGGGGCCCAATCAAGACATCACCAACAATGCCTGCCCAAACGTTCACAGAAAATCTGTGTTGATGACGTGATTGCACAACTGCGTGCGGATTCTCGTCAGCCCACACATGATGATTGTGAAAATTTACAATTTGATCACGTTGGAATGAAGCCTCATCCGTAAAGAGAACATTTGCACTGAAATGAGGATTGACACTTTGTTGGATGAACCATTCGCAGAAGTGTACCCGTGGAGGCCAATCAGTTGCTGATAGTGCCTGCACACGCTGTACATGGTACGGAAACAACTGGTTGTCCCGTAGCACTCTCCATACAGTGACGTGGTCAACGTTACCTTGTACAGCAGCAACTTCTCTGACGCTGACATTAGGGTTATTGTCAACTGCACGAAGAATTGCCTCGTCCATTGCAGGTGTCCTCGTCGTTCTAGGTCTTCGCCAGTCGCGAGTCATAGGCTGGAATGTTCCGTGCTCCCTAAGACGCCGATCAATTGCTTCGAACGTCTTCCTGTCGGGACACCTTCGTTCTGGAAATCTGTCTCGATACAAACGTACCGCGCCACGGCTATTGCCCCGTGTTAATCCATACATCAAATGGGCATCTGCCAACTCCGCATTTGTAAACATTGCACTGACTGCAAAACCACGTTCGCGATGAACACTAACCTGTTGATGCTACATACTGATGTGCTTCATGTTAGTACTGTAGAGCAATGAGTCGCATGTCAACACAAGCACCGAAGTCAACATTACCTTCCTTGAATTGGGCCAACTGGCGGTGAATCGAGGAAGTAGAGTACATACTGACGAAACTAAAATGAGCTCTAACATGGAAATTAAGCGTTTCCCGACACATGTCCACATAACATCTTTTCTTTATTTGTGTGTGAGGAATGTTTCCTGAAAGTTTGGCCGTACTTTTTTGTAACACCCTGTAGAAGAGACGGGAAGGTTTCAACCTGTCTGGCGTGGGCGGCCCTGCTGGTAGTTAGACTACCGCCGGCATAGCCCTCCACTTCACTGGATCACACAAACCCCCTCGCCCACAAGGACAGTGTTTCGTCAAGGCCGCGTCTCCTGAAGGGGTTTCTGTTAATTGCTCCTAAAGTATTGTTTTCATCTAAAGGTCTCGGACAGTTTAAATAATGACCAAGACGAGGAGCAGCAGTCTCTGTCTGTCTGGAACCCTTCTGAAACAGGCTGAATCTACGAGCGGTTCACCCAGACTCTGCACGGAAAGAAGGAAGTGAAATGGGAAATAAGAAAATACTTACCGGCAGTTTGTGGAGGGCTGGCAATCGGACCTTAATCGATCGGTGGCCGCTGTGAGGGCGCGTGCTGCGTCGGCGGTGACGCCTTTACGGCTTCCGGTGTGAGCCTCGTGGGCAGCCAAGGACGCGGGGACGCTGTGTTGCGCCACCGGTGGCGTAACCGAAGCCCTGTGGACTCCAGCAGGCCGTAGCCGCTAACTGGACACCGCCACACTGCAGCTGCCCGCAGCGCCGCGTCGGCCAGCGCCGCCTAATCCGATTACCACACGTCCGGTTCCGCGTGTCGCCATTCTACGTAGTCCTCGCCGCCCAGCAGGGAGCGCGCTCGTGTTTGTTGACTTTTTAGAGACTGATGTGGCCCGCCACGAATCCTCTCTTGCGCCCCCTCTTCATCTCACAAGGGGAGGCCACAACGTTTGGAACGCGGATTTACTGTAAACTTCGTACACTCGTAGTACTCCATGAGGACGACAAAATGTGTAAGCAGTAGCGCGTACTTCTCAAGCGTTACTCAGAAAATCGCAAGATGATTCCGGTCGTCAAATATACACTCCTGGAAATGGAAAAAAGAACACATTGACACCGGTGTGTCAGACCCACCATACTTGCTCCGGACACTGCGAGAGGGCTGTACAAGCAATGATCACACGCACGGCACAGCGGACACACCAGGAACCGCGGTGTTGGCCGTCGAATGGCGCTAGCTGCGCAGCATTTGTGCACCGCCGCCGTCAGTGTCAGCCAGTTTGCCGTGGCATACGGAGCTCCATCGCAGTCTTTAACACTGGTAGCATGCCGCGACAGCGTGGACGTGAACCGTATGTGCAGTTGACGGACTTTGAGCGAGGGCGTATAGTGGGCATGCGGGAGGCCGGGTGGACGTACCGCCGAATTGCTCAACACGTGGGGCGTGAGGTCTCCACAGTACATCGATGTTGTCGCCAGTGGTCGGCGGAAGGTGCACGTGCCCGTCGACCTGGGACCGGACCGCAGCGACGCACGGATGCACGCCAAGACCGTAGGATGCTACGCAGTGCCGTAGGGGACCGCACCGCCACTTCCCAGCAAATTAGGGACACTGTTGCTCCTGGGGTATCGGCGAGGACCATTCGCAACCGTCTCCATGAAGCTGGGCTACGGTCCCGCACACCGTTAGGCCGTCTTTCGCTCACGCCCCAACATCGTGCAGCCCGCCTCCAGTGGTGTCGCGACAGGCGTGAATGGAGGGACGAATGGAGACGTGTCGTCTTCAGCGATGAGAGTCGCTTCTGCCTTGGTGCCAATGATGGTCGTATGCGTGTTTGGCGCCGTGCAGGTGAGCGCCACAATCAGGACTGCATACGACCGAGGCACACAGGGCCAACACCCGGCATCATGGTGTGGGGAGCGATCTCCTACACTGGCCGTACACCACTGGTGATCGTCGAGGGGACACTGAATAGTGCACGGTACATCCAAACCGTCATCGAACCCATCGTTCTACCATTCCTAGACCGGCAAGGGAACTTGCTGTTCCAACAGGACAATGCACGTCCGCATGTATCCCGTGCCACCCAACGTGCTCTAGAAGGTGTAAGTCAACTACCCTGGCCAGCAAGATCTCCGGATCTGTCCCCCATTGAGCATGTTTGGGACTGGATGAAGCGTCGTCTCACGCGGTCTGCACGTCCAGCACGAACGCTGGTCCAACTGAGGCGCCAGGTGGAAATGGCATGGCAAGCCGTTCCACAGGACTACATCCAGCATCTCTACGATCGTCTCCATGGGAGAATAGCAGCCTGCATTGCTGCGAGAGGTGGATATACACTGTACTAGTGCCGACATTGTGCATGCTCTGTTGCCTGTGTCTATGTGCCTGTGGTTCTGTCAGTGTGATCATGTGATGTATCGACCCCAGGAATGTGTCAATAAAGTTTCCCCTTCCTGGGACAATGAATTCAAGGTGTTCTTATTTCAATTTCCAGGAGTGTATATCTGTGCGTGGTGATTTTTACCATGAAGCGGCTGCAGCCGACTGGTGCCGGCACGGTAGCTCAGCGTCTTAGGCGTCTATCGACTTTAGCCAGGCTTTTTACCATGTGGGCCACACTTTCCTCACGGCCGTTCTACGGCGCATGGAATACCCCGACCCCTTTACCACAGTGTTGACACGCCTTCTGCATGGTGCTACTTCTCGAGTTCTTGTTAATCGAAGACTGACGGCACCCATGCCGATCCGCCGATCAGTACGACAGGGATATCCATTATCAACATTGTCATTTGCATTGGCCTTAGAACCTTTGCTGTGTGGTCTCCGAGACAGGCTCACTGGGATACAGTTCGGCGGCTCCATCTATCGCTGCACCGCGTATGCGGATGATTTGATGATCGTCATACGTGGAGCTGACGACATGGCCACGGCTTTGGACTGGATTGCAACCTACGGTACAGCTTCTGGTAGCCAAATCAACGTTGACAAGTCCGTCGCCTTGAGCATCGGAATTGGGCTACCGCAGGAACACATTGCCCCCTTACGCTTCAGTGATACTGTACGCTGCTTGGGCTTAGATTTCATGAACGACATGCGACGCGCGATGACGCTCAATTATCGACACCTTCTTCACCAAACTAGGACCGGAATTGCAAATCAGCGCTTGCGATCTCTCAACATCGTTCAGCGGGCGTATTATGCCAATGTATACCTTGCGTCCCGCAAACCGCATGTCGCCCAAACGCTACACATTCCGAAACCCTTGGCTCGTAGCATTATGGCAAGGCTGGGACACTTCGTCACCGCTGGTATGTTACTGAAGATCAGATACGATCTCTTACCCTCCCCAAGGAAAATGGTGGTCTCGGCCTAGTTAACGTCCATGATAGGGCCATTGCCCTCTATGTTAGCTCACATTTATGTCTGCTGCGCCGTTGTCCTACGAGCCTCACGAGTTTGCTTCTGACGGCGCTACGACCTGCTTCACTAAGAGCGCCGGTGCCACTACAGGACATCCCATGCCCCTCTTTTATATAGGACGTTTCTATTTAGAACAAAGTTATTCCAGCGTAGCGCTCACGACACCACAAATGGCCACAACTCGACGCCTATATCATGACATGCTGCAACATGGTCCAACTAAAATATCCTGACATACGGTGGCGCGTGGTGTGGAAGACCGTACACGATGCCATGCTTGATTCCGATGTTGTTTCCCAATGATACGTAGTCGTTAATGGGAAGCTGGTGACGCAAGAACATCTCTACAATATCCACATGGCAGAATCTCCCAATTGTTTGGGTTGTAATACAGTAGATTCTGACGAGCACCGCCTCAGCTGTGGAGAGGCGGAACCCGTTTGGCACCCAGTGCGGCAGATGCTGGCTTATCTCTTGCGAGTTAGGCCGGAGCAAATATCTGCACGCACGTTATTGTTTCCGGATGAGACATTTTACCTCAAGACTCGAACCAACTCCGTCACCTGGATACGTGGACATGCGGTCCGTTACCTCTGCCGTGACGGACACAAGAATTTACTTGACTTCTGGCTCTGTTTGCAAGAAAAACAGAACCCTGCCTCGGGCATGGATGTGTGTGATGTCCTTAGATTAGTTAGGTTTAAGTAGTTCTAAGTTCTAGGGGACTGATGACCACAGATGTTAAGTCCCATAGTGCTCAGAGCCATTTTTTTGCAAGAAAGACATCATGCTATTTCCGGGCTTACCAGATATCGACAATGCTTCGCAAAACTACCTAAGGAGTGCCTTTCACAGCCCGCCGTGTAGCTGGAATGTTCCAGGCAGTGGCAGATGAGGTCAGAACGAACTGCAAACGATGATACATTGAACAATCTTTATCAGTGGGCGCAGTCGCTGGGAAGCCTAACTACGAAGTGGTAGCTTTATTTTCATGTTATTTATGTTTACTATCTTCGATGGTGTCTTCATTCTGTTTTAGTTTTCCAGGATTGATTAACTATGACTGTTCGCACATTGATAATTATATAAATAAAAAATAAAATAAAATAAACATTTAAAAAAATAAAAAGAAATTAAAAAAAATTAAAATAAAAATAAAAAAATAAAAAATAAAAAATTCCTTCCGCACCCTACTAGAAATATCCTTCCCCCTTTCCTTCCCTCGTGTTTTTGTGGGTTGATGCACACACGTTAGTCCCGTATAGTGTAGTTTCTTCACATTTTAGTTGGGGGGTGGTTACTTATAGTTAGGAAGAGGTAAGAGTTCATTTTTGTTTGGCAGGGACACAAGTGGCGGTGCCTAGTAGGGATGGCTATGATTTTGTTTTATTTTTTTTGTTAGAAAAAAAAACACGCGGAAGGTAAGAAAAAAAAAAACTGGGCGAACAGATCAACGAACGAAGTGAACGGGTATCATCGACTTCCGCCCTGAACAAATTCAGCGAACGATATAGACCAAAATGTTTTTTTTTTTAATAGTTGGCATTCCAACCGGTGGATCGAGTTCCGTTCGTCAGTTTTTTTCTTTTATTTTCAACACAGTCAATGGTCCAAATGGCTCTGAGCACTATGGGAATTAACATCTATGGTCATCAGTCCCCTAGAACTTAGAACTACTTAAACCTAACTAACCTAAGGACAGCACACAACACCCAGTCATCACGAGGCAGAGAAAATACCTGACCCCGCCGGAAATCGAACCCGGGAACCCGGGCGTGGGAAGCGAGAACGCTACCACACGACCACGAGATGGGACGTTCAACACAGTTATTTTCTTTACTGTTTATATTACAATTGATTTAATGAGAAAAATACGTGTAATCGGATGAACTTTTATTAAATTTACAATGTTATTTGGCAGTCTACTAATTTTTATTATCATAAATAGTATAAAATTCATAACTATCGACTAGTAAACGACCAAACGCATAAAGTCATTCTGAAAATGTGTGCTTGTCCGTGTCTTCAAAACTGTTCGTATTTAATCGAAAGAGAACGAGAAACTGCTTCTCGGAAGACGCTATTAAAATACAATCGATACTGCATAGCCAATTATCAGCGCCGATTTTTAAGGAAATACTGCGTTATGCTTGGTTTGCTTCCAAACTATCGTCTGAAAGAGAGGTTTTTGAAAATGTTAACGAGGTTTGTTTTTCCACGGAAAACGTCAACAGGCCTTGCGTATGCGGAACCAAAGCATTTATTCAATGCAGCTGGTGCCGTTTAACGTTATGTTTTCCACGTTTTTACGAAAAATACCATCCTGCAACTTGCTTTCGTAATGTCGAAAGCGATGATTAATTGTACATCTTTCGAAAGCCGTCTGTGCCGGTCAAAACTTGGAGGTAACAAGTCGCTTCTGGCTCCTTCCAGGTATAAGGGATTTCTCAAATCACGGACAAAGATACATTTTCAGTATCACTTTATGCGTTTGGTCGTTTACTAGTCGATAGTTATGAACATCACATTATTTGTGACAGTAAAAATTAGTAGACAGTATGTAGGCTGTTTATGTTTTCTTATTGCCAACGTTACGTAGCGCTCTGTATGAAAATCACTGGCTGTGCGGTGTGCAGTCTGTGGCTAGTTTGCATTGTTGTCTGCCATTGTAGTGTTGGGCAGCTGGATGTGAACAGCGCGTAGCGTTGGCAGTTGGAGGTGAGCCGCCAGCAGTGGTGGATGTGGGGAGAGAGATGGCGGAGTTTTCAAATTTGTAAGACTGGATGTCATGAACTGCTATGTATATTATGACTTTTCAACACTATTAAGGTAAATACATTGTTTGTTCTCTATCAAAATCTTTCATTTGCTAACTATGTCTATCAGTAGTTAGTGCCTTCAGTAGTTTGAATCTTTTATTTAGCTGGCAGTAGTGGCGCTCTCTGTATTGCAGTAGTTCGAGTAACGAAGATTTTTGGTGAGGTAAGTGATTTGTGAAATTTATAGGTTAACGTTAGTCAGGGCCATTCTTTTGTAAGGATTTTTGAAAGTCAGTTTGCGTTGCGCTAAAAGTATTGTGTGTAACTTTAGTGAATGTTTGAGTACGTTCAGTTTTGCTCAGCTGCTTGGAAAGCAAATAATGTAAGAGGTTTATCAGCACAGTACGAGGTGCATTCAAGTTCTAAGGCCTCCGATTTTTTTCTCCGGACTGGAAAAAGATAGAACCATACGCATTGTTTTAAAATGAGGCCGCGTTCATTGTCAATACGTCCCAGAGATGGCAGCACCGCACGGCAGATGGAATTTTACTGCCAGCGGCGAGAATGAGAACTGTTTTAGATACTTAAAATGGCGACGTTTTCCTTACTTGAACAGCGTGCAATCATTCGTTTTCTGTGTTTGTGTGGTGTGAAACCAATTGAAATTCATTTACAGTTGAAGGAGACATGTTGTGATGGAGTTATGGATGTGTCGAAAGTGCGTTCGTGGGTGCAACAGTTTAATGAAGGCAGAACATCGTGTGACAACAAACCGAAACAACCTCGGGCTCGCACAAGCCCATCTGACGACATGATCGAGAAAGTGGAGAGAATTGTTTTGGGGGATTGCCGAATGACTGTTGAACAGATCGCCTCCAGAGTTGGCATTTCTGTGGGTTCTGTGCACACAATCCTGCATGACGACCTGAAAATGCGAAAAGTGTCATCCTGGTGGGTGCCACGAATGCTGACGGACGACCACATGGCTGCCCATGTGGCATGTTGCCGAGCAATGTTGACGTGCAACGACAGCATGAATGGGACTTTCTTTTCGTCGGTTGTGACAATGGATGAGACGTGGATGCCATTTTGCAATCCAGAAACAAAGCGCCAGTCAGCTCAATGGAAGCACACAGATTCACTGCCACCAAAAAACTTTCGGGTAACCGCCAGTGCTGAAAAAATGATGGTGTCCATGTTCTGGGACAGCGAGGGCGTAATCCTTACCCATTGCATTCCAATGGGCACTACGGTAACAGGTGCATCCTACGAAAATGTTTTGAAGAACAAATTCCTTCCTGCACTGCAACAAAAATGTCCGGGAAGGGCTGCGCGTGTGCTGTTTCACCAAGACAACGCACCCGCACATCGAGCTAACGTTACGCAACAGTTTCTTCGTGATAACAACTTTGAAGTGATTCCTCATGCTCCCTACTCACCTGACCTGGCTCCTAGTGACTTTTGGCTTTTTCCAACAATGAAAGACACTCGCCGTGGCCGCACATTCACCAGCCGTGCTGCTATTGCCTCAGCGATTTTCCAGTGGTCAAAACAGACTCCTAAAGAAGTCTTCGCCGCTGCCATGGAATCATGGCGTGAGCGTCGTGAAAAATGTGTACGCCTGCAGGGCGATTACGTCGAGAAGTAATGCCAGTTTCATCGATTTCGGGTGAGTAGTTAATTAGAAAAAAAATCGGAGGCCTTAGAACTTGAATGCACCTCGTAATTCAGAAATTTTTCTAAGGGGACGTTTCAAGACTGCCAAATAACATTGTAAATTTAATAAAAGTTCATCCGATTACACGTATTTTCCCCATTATATCAATTGTAACATAAATAGTAAAGAAAATGAGAGGGTTGAAAATAAAAAAAAACTGACGAGTGGAACTCGATCCAGCGATCCAACGGCTTGAACGCCAACCACTCTTTTTTAAAAAAAACATTTTGTTCTATATTGATCGTTGAATTTGGTCACGGCGGATGTCTGATGACACCCATTCAGTTTGTTCGTTGATCTGTTCGTTCTTTTTTTTTATTAGGTAGGGTAGCTGACGCTCTGACCGACCACACCTTTTTTTTAAATCTCATTTTGTTCGTTCTCGTTCGTTGTATCTGCTCGGGGCGGACGTCGTAAGACACCCGTTTCAGTTCGGCGTTGACCCATTAACTCAGTTGTTTTATTACAGAGGGCAGCTAACCCTCTGACCGAACTTGCTGAGTTACCGTGCTGGCTGACACACTGAGCTACCTTGCCAGCAACACTCTTCTGCAGCCGCTTCATGGTAAAACTGGCCACGCACAGATATATATTTGACGACCGAAATTATCTTGTTATTTTCTCAGTAACGCTTGAGAAGTACGCACTACTGCTTAAACATTTTGTTGTCCTCATGGAGTACTACGAGTGTAGGAATTTTACAGTAAATCCGCGTTCCAAACGTCGTGACCTCCCCTTTTCAGAGTATTATTTCTTGCATCTGTTCCAATCTGTGTGTCCCCCTGCAGTTTTTACCCCGCACAGCTCCCTCTAGTACCAGAGTACATTCCTTGATGTAACGCATGACCTGTCATCCCATCCCTTCTTCTTGTCAGTGTCTTCCATACTTTCTTCCTTCTCCGACTGCGTGGAGAACCTCCTCGTTCCTTACCTTATCAGTCCACCTAATATTCAACGTTCTTCTGTTGCATCACATCTCAGACTCTTCGACTCTTTTCTGTTCTGCTTTACTCACTGTCCATGCTTTACTACCATACAGTGCTGTGCTGCAAATTCTTCTCAGAAATTTCTTCCTCAAATTTAAGGCCTTTGTTTGGTACCAGTAAACTTCTCTTGGCCATGATTGCCCTGTTTGTCTGTGCTAGTCTTCTTTTTGTCCTCCTTGCTTCGTCCTTAATAAGTTATTTTGCTTCCAAGGTAGCAGAGTTCCTTAACTTCGTCCACTTTATGATCAATTTTGATGTTAAGTTTCTCGCTATTCTCATTTCTGCTACATCTTTTTCCAGTTTACTCTTAGCCTGTATTCTTTGCTCCCTAGACTATTCATTCCATACAACAGACCCTGTAAATATCCTTCAAATTCACTGAGGATAGAAATTTATCAGCAAATCTCATCACTGATACCCTTTTACCCTATATTTTAATCCCACTCTTGAAAGTTTCTTTTATTTCCGTCATTGCTTCTTCGATAGATAGATTGAACAGTGGGGGCGAAAGACTGGCTCTGAGCACTATGGGACTTAACATCGGAGGTCATCAGTCCCCTAGACTTAGAACTACTTAAACTTAATTAACCTGAGGACAGCAGACACATCCATGCCCGAGGCAGGATTCAAGTGTCAAATGTGAACACCATGAGCTTTAATTGACGATCGACACTAGTGTTACGTAAAGGGGATGTAACAGATGAGACTTCTGCAGTTCTGAGTGAAGCCTTATACGCTCAAAAATGCGGCATCGCGTGCGTTCATTACCTTGTCGGTGTTCGTCAGGGGGCGGCGGACAGCACAGCTCCGCTCACCTCACCGTCTCGGAAGCAACTCTCACCTAACTTCTCCTTACTACAATTTACCGAAGTTGGTTTAAAAAAACTATCTGGCTGTGTTTTCATCTGAACAATCAGGGTCTCAATGTTAACCTTAAGCTCTGCGTACAAAAATTCTGTCTATCCAATGAGAAGCGTTATACTTTTCGTGGTGGGGCAACGTTTTTAAAGTTTGCAGCATAACAGAGAAGCGAAAAAGTCTCATGCTAAAACTTGCAGGTGGTGTAGCCCTTTTTGTGTTATCGTAAGATCTATACTGTTCTTCTGGAGGGCTCTAGCTTTTAACATGGGCTGGGGGGTGGTCCTAACGTAACAGAGACGCGAAAAAAGTCTCACACTAAAACTTGCGGGCGGTGTGGTCCTAGCAGTTAGCTGGCGACGTGGGTGTCCGTCCGTCCCTTATCGTAGGGCCTTCCAGCTTAACACGGTTCTGCTCTCGGCTTCTGTTCTCGTTTCTCCCCTCGGAACTGCGTCTGTCTCACGGGGGGAAGGTATGACATGCATTTAGTCATTCTTGTGTTAGTCTGTGGTATTCCATTTGCTCACTCGTTACTCGTATTACTTTGGTTAATTTAATGTCACGATTTATTCGGAGCTATGTGACATACTACTGGATTTGCTTATCATGTCAGGGTTTTCATGGAAGGTGTTGGATTTGCCTGACACCTTACACTCCCTAATATCGTCTACGGCCCCAGGAGCACGCAGAAGTGCCGCAGCTCGACGTGGTATGGACTCGACTAATGTCTGAAGCAGTGCTAGAGGGAATTGAGACCATGAATCCTGCAAGGCTGTCCACAAATCCGTAAGGGTACGAGGGGGTGGAGATCTCTTCTGAACAGCACGTTGCAAGGCACCCCAGATATGCTCAATAGTGTTCATGCCTGGGGAGTTTGATGTGCAGCGGAAGTGTTTAAACTCAGAAGACTGTTCCTGGAGCCACTCTGTAGCAATGTGGGACGTGTGGGGTGTCGCATTGTCGCATTGTCGGAAGGTCGTCGGAATGCACAATGGACATGAATGGATGCAGATGATCAGGCAGGATGCTTACGTACGTGTCACCTGTCAGAGTCGTATCTAGACGTGTCAGGGGTCCTATATCACTCCAACTGCACACGCCAGAAACCTTTAGAGAGCCTCAAAAAGTGGTTCAGATGGCTCTGAGCACTATGGGACTTAACATCTGTGGTCATCAGTCCCCTAGAACTTAGAACTACTTAAACCTAACTAACCTAAGGACACCACACACATCCATGCCCGAGGCAGGATTCGAACCTGCGACCGTAGCGGTCACGCGGATCCAGACTGAAGTGCCTAGAACCGCACGGCCACACCGGCCGGCCTTAGAGAGCCTCCACCAGCTTGAACAGTTCCCTGCTGACATGCAGGGTCCATGGATTCATGAGGTTGTCTCGACACCCGTACACATCCATCCGCTCGATACAACTTGAAAAGAGTGTCTCGCCCGAGCAGGTAACACGCTTCAAGTCATCAACAGCCCAATGTCGGTGTTGGCAGATCCAGGCGAGGCGTAAAGCTTTGTGTCATGCAGTCATCAAGGGTACACGAGTGGGCCTTCGGCTCCGAAAGCCCATATCGATGATGTACCGTTGTATGGTTCGGACGCTGACACTTGTTGATGGCCTACTATTGAAATCTGCAGAAGTTTGTGGAATGGTTGCATTTCTGTCACGTTGAACGATTCTCTTCAATAGTCGTTGGTCCCTTCGGAGATACTGTCTCCCATCGCTCGTGCACCAAGCCGGCTGCTGTGGCCCAGCGGTTCTAGGTGCTTCAGTCCAGAACCGCGCTGCTGCTACGGTCGCAGTTTCGTATCCTGCCTCGGGCATGGATGTGTGTGATGCCCTTAGGTTGGTTAGGTGTAAGTAGTTCTAAGTCTAGGGGACTGATGACCTCAGATGTTAAGTCTAATAGTGCTTAGAGCCATTTTTTTCGTGCACCAACAACACCACGTCATACTCAGCTAACTCTTGATAACCTTCCTATTGTAGCAGCAGTAACCGATCTAACAATTTCGCCGACCGCAGCGCCGTATTCTGCCTGTTTACATATCTCTGTATTTGAATACGGATGCCTACATCAGTTTCATTGGCGCTTCAGTGAGTATGGTGCCTTTACCTTTCCTGAAGCCAAATTGACTGTCGTCTAATTGATTCTCAGTTTTCGTTTCCATTCTTCTTTATGTTATCGTTGTCAACAGCTTGGCTGCATGTGCTGTTAAGCTGGTTGTGTGATAGCTTCTGTAGTTGTCGGCTATTGCTATCTTCGGAATTATGTGGATGATACTTTTCTGAAAGTGTGATGGTACGTCGCCAGTCTCATACATTCTGCAGACGAACGAGAATAGTCGTTTTGTTGTCAATTCCCCCAATGATTTTAGAAATTCCGAATATCGCTTCTTCCTTATTTTATCTCAGGTCATCCAAAGGCCTTCTAAATTCTGATCATAATATTGGATCCCCTATCTCTTCCCTACAGACTCTTGTTTCTTCTTCTATCAAGTCATGAGAAAAGTCTTCCCCCCTCGTTGCACCTATCCACTCTCTCTTCGTAATTTAACATAGGAATTCCCATTGCACTTTTAGTGTTACCACCCTTGATTTTAATTGCACAGAAAGTCGTTTTGTCTTTTCTATATTCTACCTCAGTCCTCCCAAAGATCACTTCGTGCAGCCTTTTCGCCTTGGCTGCCCTGTACTTTCTACATATTTCATTCCTAAGGGTTTTATATTGCTGTGTTCTTGTCTTTCCCTGAACATTTTTGAACTTACTTCTTTAGTCAGTTTAAATGTTTTATGTGTAACTCAAGGCTTTTTCAGAGTTACCTTCGTTGTACCTATGTTGGTTAACATTGAAATTTGAGAAACATGGCAAACAATTTTACATGGCTTTTTCATTTAATATGAAGATGATTCATTAATTGGATGGTAATAATAGCGCGGATTTCAGTAGTGATGTTTTATTATAGTGTATCAGATCACAGTGACTGCATACTGAGTCCTTACTAGCTTCATTCCTGTACGTTTGACATTATGTTGGAATTTCTTGTTTTCTGGATAATTTCTGTGTGCATAGGAAGCTGAGATGTGCCGGACAGGCAGAGCACAGAATTCAGCGATAATGCGGCCCCTTGCTGTCAGCACAGACTGGAGCCTCAGGAGTTGTCCCTACGGAAGCCAGCAAGTGGGGACCAGCCATGGGGAGCAGCAGGCCACTGTGCGTTTTACAACCGAGCCCTGCCCATCGGCCGAACTGAGGCCGGGACGTAAGTCTAGCAACAGGAAAGCGGCGCTTTCTCAAGTTTTCGAGAGAGCCCTTTGAAGATAACCATCTTTCGCTTTTCGGAAGAAACATACCTTGAGGAAAACAATGGCCTAGCCTCGTAAGTAGCTTTCTAATTTCAGAGTACATCTGATTCCAGGTTAGTGGCTACGTGCGAAAATGTTCCGTTGGTAAACTTGTCAGTAATATCTTTGAGACAGAGCTGAAGCGACAGGTCTTTAGAAGTACAGGGGTGTATTTTAATGTGCTCGGAATTTTATCATGATGTATTGTCTTGGGGGGATTTACAGGGCTATTACAAATGATTGAAGCGATTTCATAAATTCACTGTAGCTCCATTCATTGACATATGGTCACGACACACTACAGATACGTAGAAAAACTCATAAAGTTTTGTTCGGCTGAAGCCGCACTTCAAGTTTATGCCGCCAGAGCACTCGAGAGCGCAGTGAGGCAAAATGGCGACAGGAGCCGAGAAAGCGTATGTCGTGCTTGAAATGCACTCACATCAGTCAGTCATAACAGTGCAACGACACTTCAGGACGAAGTTCAACAAAGATCCACCAACTGCTAACTCCATTCGGCGATGGTATGCGCAGTTTAAAGCTTCTGGACGCCTCTGTAAGGGGAAATCAACGGGTCGGCCTGCAGTGAGCGAAGCAATGGTTGAACGCGTGCGGGCAAGTTTCACTCGTAGCCCGCGGAAGTCGACGAATAAAGCAAGCAGGGAGCTAAACGTACCACAGCCGACGGTTTGGAAAATCTTACGGAAAAGGCTAAAGCAGAAGCCTTACCGTTTACAATTGCTACAAGCCCTGACACCCGGTGAAAAAGTCAAACGCTTTGAATTTTCGGCGCGGTTGCAACAGCTCATGGAAGAGGATGCGTTCAGTGCGAAACTTGTTTTCAGTTATGAAGCAACATTTTTTTCTTAATGGTGAAGTGAACAGACACAATGTGCGAATCTGGGCGGTAGACAATCCTCACGCATTCGTGCAGCAAATTCGCAATTCACCAAAAGTTAACGTGTTTTGTGCAATCTCACGGTTTAAAGTTTACGGCCCCTTTTTCTTCTGCGAAAAAAACGTTACAGGACAGGTGTATCTGGACATGCTGGAAAATTGGCTCATACCACAACTGGAGACCGACAGCGCCGACTTCATCTTTCAACAGGATGGTGCTCCACCGCACTTCCATCATGATGTTCGACATTTCTTAAACAGGAGATTGGAAAACCGATGGATCGGTCGTGGTGGAGATCATGATCAGCAATTCATGTCATGGCTTCCACGCTCTCCCGACTTAACCCCATACGATTTCTTTCTGTGGGGTTATGTGAAAGATTCAGTGTTTAAACCTCCTCTACCAAGAAACGTGCCAGAACTGCGAGCTCGCATCAACGATGCTTTCGAACTCATTGATGGGGACATGCTGCGCCGAGTGTGGGAGGAACTTCATTATCGGCTTGATGTCTGCCGAATCACTAAAGGGGCACATATCGAACATTTGTGAATGCCTAAAAAAACGTTTTGAGTTTGTGTGTGTGTGTGCAAAGCATTGTGAAAATATCTCAAATAATAAAGTTATTGTAGAGCTGTGAAATCGCTTCAATCATTTGTAATGACCCTGTAGTGTGCATGAAGTGGAGATCATGTATGCATTTTCCCCTATTGGTGTTTATGTCCTCTTTGGTATGAAGAAATAGCAGGGCCTAATACTGAGCTAAAAATTACGAGGGTTCATGGGGTGACGTTGAGCTGTACATATCGCGTTCGTACGTTGGAGGCAGATAGTGGGGCGCATGCTAGCAAACACACAGGATCCAGAGACGCTGCAACAGCAGCCGGAGCGTCCTCCTCTAGCGCATAGCCAGAGTGCAGCGTTCTGCACAATTGTCGGTGAACAAGTACAGTGAGCATTAGGAGCACCAGTGTGCTAGGACTTTTCTTTATCTGCACTTGCGAAAATCAGGGCGATCACTCGTTTCTGGTGCGACATTGCTGTAGTGAATGTAAGGCCCGTTTCACACTGGGACATTGGTGACTGTCGCCAGTGATGGTCACCAGTGACAGTGGTGAACACTCTCGGATCACTGGTGTCCGACACCGCAGGTTCAAAAATGGCTCTGAGCACTATGGGACTCAACATCTGAGGTCATCAGTACCCTAGAACTTAGAACTACTTAAACCTTACTAACCTAAGGACATCACACACATCCATGCCCGAGGCAGGATTCGAGCCTGCGACCGTAGCCGACACCGCAGGTATTGCCAACTGATTAGTTAGTGAAATGGACTCGTACAGGAGTAGCAACTACATTTCGCTGGACCTCTATGGTCCGAAAAATAATGTATTAAATTTGAAAAAGGATTAGATTAGCACTTGTCCCATAGATCATGAATACGACACTTCGTAATGATGTGGAACGTGTCAGGTTAATAAAAGGTGTCTATACAAGATATTAAATTAGACAAAATATTACATGACACTCAATTTTTTTTCTGGAGGTTGGGAAATTACCCACTTACTATTACCAAAAATTCATCTAATGAGTAGAAGGAGTTGCCATTAAGAAATTCTTTTAATTTCCTTTTAAATGCTATATGGCTATCTGTCAGATTTTTGATGCTATTAGGTAAGTAACCAAAGACTTTTGTGGCAGCATAATTTACCCCCTTCTGAACCAAAGTTAGATTTAACCTTGAGTAGTGAAGATCATCCTTTCTCCTAGTGTTGTAGCCATGTACACTGCTATTACTTTTGAATTCGTTCGGATTGTTAATAACAAATTTCATAAGTGAATATATATATTGTGAGGCTACAGTGAAGATTTCTAGCTCTTAAAATAAGTGTCAGCAGGATGATCTTGGATGAGCTCCAGCAATTATTCTGATTACACGCTTTTGTGCAATGAACACTCTTTTACTGAATGATGAGTTACCCCGGAATATGATGCCATACGAAAGCAGAGAATGAAAATAGGCGTGGTAAGCTAATTTACTCAGTTGTATATCGCCAAAATTTGCAATGACCCTAACAGCATAAGTAGCTGAACTCAAACGTTTCAGCAGATCCTCAGTGTGTTTTTCCAATTCAACCCCTCATCAATGCATACACCTAGAAATTTTGAATATTCTACCTTAGCTACAGATTTCTGATCGAAGTCTATATTTATTAATGGGGTCATTCCATTTACTGTGTGGAACTGTATATACTGTGTTTTGTCTAAGTTTAATTAGAGCCCATTTGCAGAGAACCACTTAATGATTTTCTGAAAAACATCGTTTACAATTTCTCCAGCTAATTCTTGTCTGTCGGGAGTGATAGCTATACTTACCAATTTTGTTTCTTTTGCCCATGCTCTTCTAATTGAAATCAGGCACAAACTTCGTTATAATTTATTGCCACTCATCTGTTTTCATCACTTTGTTTCTATAGTCATCGCTTTTCACATCCCAAATAGCAGGACGGCTTCCTACTTCACTTACAAAATCTTCCATGTTAATCGAATCTAAACTCATGGGTACAGTGTTTACAGTATAATGAACCATGAACATTTCGCGTTACTGTCTCAGAAATGACTGCCTGTCGGTTGGAAAATCTGCAGCGCTGTGTCTGTGATCAGTGTTCCAGCGTGAACACTCCAGTGCAAACAAATGCGTATCTGGCAGTGACTGCTGTAAACCCAGTGACCTCGTCCGTCACATGTGGCGAGGGTGAGTCTCTGCTGGGTCACAGTGGCTCGGTGAAGCAGTGTAGTGTCCGGTGTGAACGCCCCAGTTCAAACGAATGTATCTCTGTCGGTGACCGTCGCTGGTGACCGTCATCAGTGTCCCAGTGTGAAACGGGCCTAAGAGAATCTCAAAAACTCTCAGGGGCAGATACACAGTTTTTCGTTGGGGTTAACAAGAGTCAAGGGTAATTTTCTTATCGCCATTAGCGTAACATGGGCGTGTTTTTTGTTTGTTCAAGTACCGATGCGAATCTGTAAATACACTAGTTAGAGTTTGCATACAGAAACTGTGATTCATTCACTATCTATTTGGAATAATTATGTTTTAATTGAATAAATTACTGTATTATTCGAAAGATAGTTTCTGTTCAATATCTTTCATTCACATTATGTATTTTCTCTGCGGAAACCTTCACTTTAGGATCTATAGCTAGTGCACTGAATCATTCATGTTTTCCACTAAAGCTTTGCAGACAATATTATAGCTTGAATCCGAAACGCGTGTCTGGCTCTTAATTAGTTTTTTTGGTCAGGGTAGCATTTCACAAATGTTGTCAGTGTGATAATGACTCATTAATGCTGTAGTGGTTACAGGTTGTTCGTAAATTCCCGTTACAAACTTCTAGGATTTGTAGAGGGGAGTGTATAGATAACATTTTGGGTTGGAACCCAAGCCCAAACGTACCGTTTCTCTGCTACAACCATTTGAAAACATGTTGGTAACGCGACCACTTTTACAAGTAATTTATTAGGCGTAACCCAGTACATCACTTGTTTTACGTTTCCGCTCATTAATAGCGAAAGAAATTACTCGCGTACTCGTTGACGGATTCTGCTCAACGAGATGCAGTACGGACTCTTCCAATTCGGGTGAGCGGCGTCTCCTTGGAGCATCATAGTCACACCTGCTGACGGTGAAGTAGCCCTTTCTCGAAGCTGTTGTGTAATTATGGCGGAAAGGAGTATGCGAATGGGGTCGGACGTTGTGGAGAGCGATCCTCACAAAGGGGAAGAGCAGCTGTACCGTTACTCTGTACCACTACTATGCATTACCTTTCCTGTTCCACTCGCAAGTAGAGCGAGGGAAAAATGGCTGTCTACAGGGTGTCCCAGCTATCTTGTCCACCCAAAATATCTCTGGAACAATAACAGCTATTGGAAAACAACTTTCACCGGTATCAATGTAGGGCTGGGGCCCATGAATGTACATATTTGGAAACATTCTAAAACGAAAGCATGTGTGTTTTTTAACACAAACCTATGTTTTTTTAAATGGACCTCCTATATTTTTTCTTCAGCAATCCATAGCATGACAAAGTACATACACAATGGCGTTGATTGCATCTCAATATTCTCATTACATCCCGAGATATTGAGACGCGAAGTTGACGCTCGAAACACCCGACATGCGTTGCTAGCGCACGTCCTGAGGCTCAGGTGTGAACCCCATGCTGCCCGTAATCGCGATGTGATTGACATGTGTAATCACACCTCCATACTTATCAAGAGGTCCGAAACAACGGTAAAACTTTTAGTCCACTTGCTCGTTTCACTAAAACCATCAACACGAATTTTACTATTAGGAGTGAATGATTAACTGTCACTTGGGCTAGATCTACAGTAAAGTAATGTTTTAACGTTGAACGGCATTACCTTCTTAGTAACGGATTAACGATAAGCGAAGTTAACTTTGTGACTAACATTGTGGTACACAGAAATGTTACAGAACCGCATCACCCCTAGCCTATGGGATAAATACCTGCTGGAATGTACGACGTTAATGCAGGATGGCAGCAGACCGTATTATTCGTTTCGGACCTCTTGATAAGTATGGAAGTGTGATTACGCATGTCAATCACATCGCGATTACGGGCAGCATGGGGTTCACGCCTGAGCCTCAGGACGTGCGCTGGCAGCGCATGTCGGGTGTTTCAAGCGTCAATTTCGCGTCTTAATATCTCGGGATGTAATGGGAATATTGCGATGCAATCAACGCCATTGTGTATGTGCTTTGTCATGCTATGGATTGCTGAAGGAAAAATATAGGAGGTCCATTTGAAAAAAACATAAGTTTGTGTTAAAAGACACATATGCTTTCGTTTTAGAATGTTTCCAAATATGTACATTCATGGGCCCCAGCCCTACATTGATACCGATGAAAGTCGTTTTCCAATAGCTGTTATTGTTCCAGAGATATTTTGGGTGGACAAGATAGCTGGGACACCCTGTATATGCCTCTGCAGAGCCCTAATTTCTCGTATCTTATCTTCGTGGTCCTTACGAGCAGTATATGTTGTCGCCGGTATGCCAGTCGGGAACGAAAGAGAAGAGACGGCTGTGAGAAGGTCAGCCAATCGCACACTAACCGGCCTCCCTCTAGGACGACAACGCGACAACAACGGCCCCTATATGAAGAGGAGATAAGCGCCGTCCCCGACTGGTGGCAGACACTTCGATAGCGGCTTCAATGTTAGCCACTTCGTTAGGACTCCCTGCGTAGCACAGACTTGTCTGTTCTGAGGAAGACTGAATTATTTGGTATGGCGCCCTTTGCTTGTGACACATCTTTCAAAGTTAAGTAATTGTATCTTGTCTTATTGTAATAAAACTCATTAATACGAGTCGTTTGGCTGTTTGTCTAGCGAACCGAGTATACAGGATTCCTAGACACAACAGTTAGAACCTACCGGTGACAAATCTAACAGCCCGCCTCTGAATTTCTTCGATGTCTTCCTTCAATCCGACCTGGTGCGGATCCCAAACACTAGAGCAGTATTCAAGATATGGCCACAGCAGCGTCCCATATGTGGACTCCTTAGCAAATGATCACACTTTCCTAAAATCTTTCCCAATACACCGAAGTCGACCGTCCGACTTTCCTACCACACTCCTCCACTGCATATCGCTTTGCAACATTAAGCCCAGATATTTAAACGAAGCGATTGTATCGAGCAGTACACTACGAGGGGCGTTTGAAAAGTCCGTGCAAAAATAAAAACTACTAACGTATTTGGAGTAAGCCTTTTTTATTTTTTGACATAGTCTCCTTTTAGACTTATACACTTCGTCCAACGCTGTTTTAATTTTTTGATCCCTTCCGAATAACTCTGCAAAACACCTATTAATTGCTGCAATAACCTCCTCGTTTGAATAAATATTTTGTCCCACTAGCCATTTCTTCAAATTGGGGAACAAATAGTAGCCTGATGGAGCCAACTCCGGAGAATAGGGGGGATGTGAAACGAGTTGGAATCCTATTTCCATTAATTTTGCAACGGCAACTGCTGAGGTGTGTGCTAGTGCATTGTCGTGATGGAAAAGGACTTTTTTGCGGTCCAATCGTCAGCGTTTTTCTTGCAGCTCGGTTTTCAAACGGTCCAATAACGATGAATAATATTCACCTGTAACGGTTTTACTCTCTTCCAGATAGTCGATGAGGATTATCCCTTGCGGATCCCAAAAGACAGTCGCCATAACCTTTCCGGCCGAAGGAATGGTCTGCGCCTTTTTTGGTGCAGATTCTCCCATGGTAACCCATTGTTTAGATTGCTGTTTGGTCTCAAGGGTATAGTAATGTATCCATGTTACATTCACAGTTACGAAACGACGCTTAAAGTCCTGCGGATTCTTCCTGAACAGCTGCAAACCATCCTTGCAACACTTCACACGACTCCGTTTTTGGTCAAGCAATCGCGGAACCCATCTTGCGGATAGTTTTCTCATGTCCAAATGTTTATGCAAAAAATTATGTACTCGTTCATTCGAGATGCTCACACCACTAGCAATCTCACGCACCTTAACTCTTGTACCATCCATCACCATATCACGGAATTTATCCATGATTTCTGGTGTCGTAACCTCCACAGGGCGTCCAGAACGTTCAGCATCACCTGTGCCCATATGGCCACTCCGAAAATTTTGAAACCACTTATAAACTGTTCTAATCGAAGGTGCAAAGTCACTATAATGTTTATCAAGCTTCTATTTAGTCCCCTGAGTCGTTTTGCCTTTCATAAAGTAATGTTTAATCACCACACGAAATTCTTTTTCGTCCATTTTTTGACAATCACTCGACTTCCTTGATTCACACGAATGCCAAACGCAAAGAAATAGACGAACATGGCTGAAACTTGGTGTGCGTTCTTTCCAAAGATGCTACTAACTAAACATTATCTCGATACGCGCCTATGGTGCCATCTCTCGGACTTTGCACGGACTTTTCAAACGCCCCTCGTACTAATGCTGTATCTCAACATTACAGGTTTGTTTTTCCTACTGATACTTATTAACTTACATCTTCCTACACTCACTCAGCTTCGACACCTTACTGTACACCACAGCATCATCAGCAACAAAAGCGGTCCTATCAAAGTTCCCTGGGGCACTCCTGACGATACCCTTGCCTTTGATGAACATTCGCCTTCTAGGAAACATACTGGGTTCTGTTAATAAGAACATGTGACCTATGAATGGAATTTCGGCGGTTGATGTGTGCTAATTCACATGTAGCACTTGTCTACAATAAATACTGAATGAATTCCTACTAACAGTACTGATATACGCGGATTTATGATATTATTGTGCTTTCAGAATGAGATTTTCACTCTGCAGCGGAGTGTGCGCTGATATGAAACTTCCTGGCAGATTAAAACTGTGTGGCCGACCGAGACTCGAACTCGGGACCTTTGCCTTTCGCGGGCAAGTGCTCTACCATCTGAGCTACCGAAGCACGACTCACGCCCGGTACTCACAGCAGGTAGGAGATGAGATACTGGCAGAAGTAAAGCTGTGAGTACCGGGCGTGAGTCGTGCTTCGGTAGCTCAGATCAGCCGGCACGGTAGCTCAGCGTGTTCGGTCAGCGAGCCGGTTGGCCTCTGTAATAAAAAACTGAGTGGAAGGATCAACCACCGAACTTGAACAGGATGTCTTGCGACGTCCGCAACGACCAAACACAACGATAAAAAAAAAAAAAAAAAAAAAAAGGCAAAGGTCCCGAGTTCGAGTCTCGGTCGGCCACACAGTTTTAATCTGCCAGGAAGTTTCTTATTGTGCTTTGTTTTCCAAGTTAATTAATAGATTACATCAATTGTTTAATAAAGTTAAAATGGAAGAGTAGTGATAAGGAATAAGATTTTCACTTTCCGTCTCCTATCTTCCAAACTCTGGAGTGCTAGTTCTGCAAAGTTCGCAGGAGAGATTCTGTAAAGTTTGGAAGGTAGGAGACGAGGTACTGGCAGAAGTAGAGCTGTGAGGAGAGGGCGTGAGTCATACCTGGGTAGCTCAGTTAGTAGAGCATTTGCCCGCGAAAGGCAAAGGTCCCGAGTTCGAGTCTCGGTCCGGCACACAGTTTTAATGTTCCAGGAAGTTTCATTGATAAGGATAGCTGTCCCAGAGGGCAGTCCATCTGCGCTGGTAACTGAATAAGTTGCGCCACCATCCGTTCTCTGCTGGAGAGAGGGCGGTTGTCTGGTCTTTCCAGATGGGATCCATTGACCGTAAGCAGTTGCTTCGCCATTGACAGAAGTGCGGCACCTGAAGATCTTTACAGCAACAGGGCGATCTGGAAACCTACACCGAAGCGACAAAAGTCATGGAATAGCGATATGCACAAATACAAATGGCGGTAGTGTCACGAACACAAGGAATAAAAGGGCAGAGCATTGGCAGAGCTGTCATTTGTTCTCAGGCGATTCACGTGAGATGGTTTCCGACGTGGTTATGGCCGCACGACGGGAATTAGCAGAGTTTTGAACGCAGGATGGAAGCCGGCCATTGTGGAAGAGCGGTTCTAGCCGCTTCAGTCCGGAACCGCGCTGCTGCTGCGGTCGCAGATTCGAATCCTGCTTCGGGCATGGATGTGTGTGATGGCCTTAGGTTAGTTAGGTTTAAGTAATTCTAAATCTAGGGGACTGATGACCTTAGATATTAAGTCCCATAGTGTTCAGAGCCATTTGAACCATTTTTTTGAAAGCGGGATGGTAGTTGGAAATAGACGCATGGGACGTTGAAAGTTGGCTACACTGAGCCACAGCGCCAAAAATCGCGCCAGAGAGTATTGTTCCGCCGCCTCCACTGGCAGTGATTATTGAGACGCAGCGACAGGCAGTGCTTACCGAGAAGTTGTGGTGGACACTGCTTGTAGCTGAAGTCAGAGTGAGATGCGGTAGTGGAGAGTGTTGTTCCATGTTTTATGCTGTGGTTTGATGGGAGAGATAGCAGATGTTGTTCTAATGGAGATATTGTAATGGTCAGAGTGCATTTCGTCAATATATATGGAGGTAATAAACATTAATTTCTTTTATTCTTTCAGCGTCCTGAATAATGTGTCATTACAGGTTCAGTCAACAAAGCATCTGGCGTGTGTTCTTGTATTAGAGTGTAATTCTGATTTTCTTGCGCAATTATAGTATTTCTAATTTTCTTTTATCACGTCAATATAATTGGTATTTAAAAATTCTTGTCTTGTTGAAGAAGAACCGTGCCAGATGTGTACGTAGAGTCACACTTCCACACACAGAACAGCTACACTTGTGCTTTGTTGGCTTCGTAGGTTTTATAGTTGCTGGGGACTTAATTAATTAATTGTGCTAACAGAAATTTCCTTACATTCTTTGTTGTCATTCTAAGCAGTCAGATTGCGTACGAAAACTAGTCAGGGCCAGCCGTTTACGAGACTTGCGTAATCGGACATACAGCTACTAAAAATATTTGCATTGATATTTATTATAATTGAGCCCCCATGCACGTGGCGACCGCTGCTTCGGATCGTCCCTTGGAATTCTTCTGATTGTAAAAATAGTAGACCGTAGCATTGTTGTAGTAATTTGTAGTTTAGTAATTGTAGTCTATTTTGCATGTGTAGATTTGGTAATTGTCATTCTTCTAATGGTATTTTCTTTTTTTTAGAATTTGATTTGTTGTCTTGTATACGCGTTTGACGCTTTTGTGCAATTATTTCAATTGTTCGTCAATCGTGTTTGAGGGAAACATTTCATGTAAATGGTATTGTTGGAGATAAAGTGTCATTGTGTGTAATTTTCATATAGTGACGAGTTTTGTATATTTTGTAAATGATTACGCGATCGATGAAGAAGGCAAAGATGATGAATAGTCAGAATTACGAAATTGTTGACATGGCGAACTCGCCGACACAGGACAACAGTATGATGAATAATGGTGTTGAAAACAATTTAATAAGTCGGGAAAATAGTCCGGAAACAGTTCAAAATTTTTCACAATCGAAAAATTCTCAGAATACGAGATTAACGACAAAAGATATGCAGCGGTTGATGAGTGCAATATTAGATTTGGGGTCACAGATAGACTCAATGGGATCTGAATTAAAAAAAATGGGATCTGAATTAAGAGCAGTGATAAGAGGGTTTGGCTCACAAATAGGAACAAGTAAAACCGAGATGGAAACAATGGAAACACAGTTAGGCTCACGAACAGGGACATGTTTTAAAAACATGAAAGACGAATCAAATAAAGAAATTAGAGAAGAAGGACAACCGATTTTGAAGGCTCACAATAATAGCTTAATTTCAACAGAAATCAGACAAGAGGAACAGGGCAGGGAACAGGAAGAAAAAGATCGCGTGATAGTACAGAAATTTTCAGAATTAAATTTACAACGTGCACACGATAAGGAAGAAATAATTGAAAGAATCGAGGAATCCGTACCAAATGACAGAATAGATAACTTAACGCAACAGTGTGAACAGTTAACTACTAAATGTGACAACACCGAAACCCGAGTCGCGACATTTACAGAAGACGTAAATAAACAGAAAGAACAATTAAGTGACTCATCGGAAAGAGTTGAGGAGATCTCAGATAAATTGACTAGTGTTAGTTTAGCAGAAGGGTTTGAAGAAAATAATTTGTTTCATTTGCGGGATGCAACAAGAGAGCGCCAGGCGCGTGAATTTAACAATAATCGTCATTGTGACTGGAACAGACGCGGTAGGTCTTTGTCGCCACGAGGCGAAAACATTGACTATAAACACTTCTTAACTGTTCGGAAGATTAAGATATTTCGCAATTCTAAGAACGACATACATCCATGTTCATGGTCAGGTCAATTTGCGTACGCACTTCCGCCAAATTTGCCACTAAGTCACAAACTGGAAATTATGTGCAGCTATTAAAGTCCTCAGGGGATTCACTACACTAAGTGAATATGTGCCGTAGCGTGCACAGGGCCTCGAGCTGTAGTGGTGCTATTTCTCTTTTAGTTTTCTGCACCGCTGCCTACTCTTTTACTATTCTTTGCATCTATCGAAACAACTCTTCAACTATCAATCTATCTAGTGAGTAAGTAAACAATAACCGGATATGACTATTTTACCCAAAAGTGATTTCGGAAATTACCGTTTGGACTTTACCTTCAGCAGCATTCATTCGTAGTTTAAATGAAATTTTACCTGTTTATCTTCGTGACAATATTACTTCATATGTTGACGACATTCTTATTGCTAAACATTCTTGGAGTGAGCACAACAAAATTTTGGATTCATTGTTACGTATCTTTGCAAGAGTTGGCATTACGGTGAACTTAGAAAAATCTGAATTTGGTCGTTCTCAGGTGAAATTTCTCGGTCACATTATTTCTACAGAAGGTATTCTTCCTGATCCAGAAAAATTAGACGCTATTCGTAATTATGCTGTTCCTACCACAAAACGTGATGTTCGTAGTTTCCTTGGTGTCTGTAATTTTCTTTGATGCTTTGTTAGATTGGACGATTTGGCCACACCTCGTTTTTGCGATCTATCTGGAAAATTCTTTTCAAACGAAAATCGGTCGACAACTCTGTTTGGTTAGTTTGTATTCCTGATGAGTGGGTTAATAAGCTGATTTGGTATACGCATTTCAGTTATGCACACTTTGGTCCCAGAAAATGCTTTCATAAATTACGAGAAAATTGCTACTTCAGTAATATGGAAAAACGTATTCGATTTGTTCTTGCCAAATGCAAATTATGTCAAAAGGCTGATCGAGCGCTCAGTGCGAATGCACTGACAGCCGTAAATAAATACACAGTCTAATTTCTCCGACTAAATTCAGTATAAAGCTATAGTGACTTGATGAATTCTGTTATTAACATTCAGTATTTTTCAGGATAAGGTTCTCTAAAATATTTAAGAACTTAAGGTAAATTCTGTGCGTGTCCGACGTTAAGACGACTTGCTATCGAGAAAATTTCAGGAAAAATGTCATTTCGAAGAAGAAAGTAATAAACTAAAAAGGTAATTATTAATTGAGTTTATTTTTCAGGTAACATATTTCCACTTAGGTACGTACTTTAGACGTAATTTGCTGCTCGCGATTACGTGATTCATACTTTGTGCTAAATTTCATGTTCTATGAAATTACTTGTGAAGCGACGTGCTTGCGTACGTTAACTGATTTTGACAATGATTATTAATGAACTGGGTTGTAACTTGTGTATATTATGCATCGCTTGACTGCACTGCTTTTTCACTGATGTTATATTTTTTTTTATTATGTGCCTGCTGTGCCTATTTATTTAAATTATAATTGTCACCTGATTAATTGTGCTGATGTGGTTAGGTATGTAAGTTATACTTTGTGATTTATTTGCTTGCGCCTTCATGTTTACTTATTAAGATACGATGCTAATGACCTGTTTAGTACGTAAGATATATGTTTACTGCTAAGCGTATGGATTGCACATTTACACATTTCTGCTTGTTGTCATAACTATACTTTAATTTGGTATATAGCAATGCTGATGTACAGTGTACAAACATAGAGTTTAGGTTACACTATGGTACTAGTTACAGATTGTTCGCTTGGCAGAGCCTCGTTGTAAGAATTGTGCTGCATCCACTTGTTGACATTCTGTTCACCACTGGTACATTTACTCGCTATTGCTTGCCTTGCTTACGCTCAGTGCCTTATATTTTTAAGATAAGAAAATGAACTGCTATAATTCGACGAACGACATTAGTACAAGAAACTTCATAGAAGTCACATGAGCTGGAGGTTTTATGAAAGCTGTATAAATGTATGCCAATAGGAAGGAAGCTAACGACATGACATACCAACACAGTTATTACACTGCATTTTTCGTGAGCAATTGAAATAGGAAGTGACACTTGACACAAGAAATACTCCACATGTTTGCTTCTGTTTGCCATAATTCTTGAAGTGGTGTACACACTGTGAAATATTAGGATCATTCACACTCCGTAATCGTACTTAATTACTGAGAGTTATTCGAACTAAGTCTGTTAGAGGTCATGTATGCATTCTTTGTTTATAATTCATAATGAGTAGAAGATTTTGGTCAGATGGATTACACAGGGGTTGTGTGTTGACAGTGTGTCTTCGGATTGTATGGGATGAGGAGGTTTGCATTAGGATTTTATCTGTACTCGATCGAGGAGACTGATTAGAGGAAAGAGTTGTTATGGAAGTGAAATGATACTGGCAATAAGGTTTATATGTATCGACGTATTGAAGAGGTATTATGGAGGTATTGAGATTATATGAAGTTGATTGGAGTTTTGGTGTATAAGAGGTAAAGTAAGTGAGGTGCATATTTTTTTTTTGTTAGTCTATATGGAACAAGGAGGATGAAGATAGCAGACTAGAACACTAAAATGGAAGGAAGATTGTCTACACACACTTTGTTAAATCACTAAGCAGTATGTACTTTTTTTTTTGGAGAGAGGAAGTTGCATATCTTGGCACACTGACAGTTGTTCAGCAACCGTACATTTTGATCTGGCTTGGCAAACATTGGTCTTGACATGATGACTGTGACGTTGACTTAACTATTATTGACTGTTATACATTGCTGTCACTACTACTTGATACACATGATGAACATGAAATTTTGACAGAAGTGGATTCACACAGTTAACACTATTCAATTACACAGTAGTACTTAATGTGGATGAAAGATGAGTGAGAGTGTTTTGTGTGTTTTCCTTTCCTAATCCTACCCACCTATCTCCTAAATATTATTTTATTTGTTTGTAGTGGCTTGCACTGACACCCATAAATATTATAGGTTTACTGATGTTTGTGTATTTGTAATAGTAATATGACAATTATCTGATATCATTTGTGTGTTTGTTATGATTTGTATGTTTAGTGTAAGAGCATTGTAAAAGCATTTGTATGTGTATTCAAACTATTGTTCATGCTTGAACTGTCTGAGTAGTGATGGTGAATATTATGAACTGTTAACTGCACTTTTCAACATGATGTGTGACACTTAGAAATGTTTAATTTCTGCTAATGAACTGTGTGATCAGTGATAGTGAATATGATGGACTGCTCTCTGCATCTGCTCATCATTGCTGGGTGCAACTGATGGAACTGCCTTTATTGAAATGATGTCACTTGCTGCTCTCTGCACCTACTCAACAATACTGGGTGCACAGATGGGCTACTTCTATGGAAATGATGTCATTTGTCGGTGTCTGCACCTACTCAGCATTGCTGGGTGCCATTGATGAACTGCTTCTACTGAGAAATGTGACTTGTTGCTGTGTGTACCTCTTCAACATTGCTGGGTACCACAAATGGAACTGCTTCTACTGAAATGATGTTACTTCTTGCTGTCTGTACCTCTTCAACATTGCTGGGTACCACAGATGGAACTGCTTCTACTGAAACGATGTTACTTCTTGCTGTATGTACCTCTTCAACATTGCTGGGTACCACACATGGAACTGCTTCTACTGAAATGATGTTACTTCTTGCTGTCTGCACCTACTCAACATTGCTGGGTGCCACTGATGGACTGATTCTACTGAGATGATGTCACCTGTTGCTGTCTGCACCTATTCAACATTGCTGGATGCCACTGATGGACTGCTGTCTGCACCTACTCAACGTTGCTGGGTGCCACTGATGGACTGCTTCTACTGAAATGATGTCACCTGTTGGAGTCTGCACCTACTCCACAATGCTGGGTGCCACTGATGGACTGCTTCTACTGAAATGATGTCACCTGATGGTGTCTGCACCTACTCGACATTGCTGGGTGCCACTGATGGACTGCTTCTACTGAAATGATGTCACCTGATGGTGTCTGCACCTACTCGACATTGCTGGGTGCCACTGATGGACTGCTTCTACTGAGATGATGTCACTTGTTGCTGTAGCACCTATTCAACATTGGTGGGTGCTACTGCTGGAACTGTCAACGACTTGTTAGGAAAGGATTTTATGTGAATATTTGTATAAACTGATTTTTTGTGTATTACTGTTTGTGAAAAGTTATGAGACTCTTACCTGTACATATTCGTCATTGCTGACGCTATTGATTGAACTGTTTAACCACATAATACTTGTGTAAACTATTATGTAAAGTCACATGTATGAAAGAATTTGTATTGCTTAGTGTATTTTGTATATTAGGCTACTGAAAGGTCAGTGCAAAGCCAAAATTTTATCTAGTTATATGACATTTACGTATTAATATTATCTTTTATTTTTGTCTGTATTTTTTTTGACGAATTTGGTGGTATTTTCACCACCAATGCTGGCAAAAATACCATCAAATTCTAGCCCGTGGAGGAAGGGCATATGAAAATTGGCTACACTGAGCCACAGCGCCAAAAATCGCGCCAGAGAGTATTGTTCCGCCGCCTCCACTGGCAGTGATTATTGAGACGCAGCGACAGGCAGTGCTTACCGAGAAGTTGTGGTGGACACTGCTTGTAGCTGAAGTCAGAGTGAGATGCGGTAGTGGAGAGTGTTGTTCCATGTTTTATGCTGTGGTTTGATGGGAGAGATAGCAGATGTTGTTCTAATGGAGATATTGTAATGGTCAGAGTGCATTTCGTCAATATATATGGAGGTAATAAACATTAATTTCTTTTATTCTTTCAGCGTCCTGAATAATGTGTCATTACAGGTTCAGTCAACAAAGCATCTGGCGTGTGTTCTTGTATTAGAGTGTAATTCTGATTTTCTTGCGCAATTATAGTATTTCTAATTTTCTTTTATCACGTCAATATAATTGGTATTTAAAAATTCTTGTCTTGTTGAAGAAGAACCGTGCCAGATGTGTACGTTGAGTCACACTTCCACACACAGAACAGCTACACTTGTGCTTTGTTGGCTTCGTAGGTTTTATAGTTGCTGGGGACTTAATTAATTAATTGTGCTAACAGAAATTTCCTTACATTCTTTGTTGTCATTCTAAGCAGTCAGATTGCGTACGAAAACTAGTCAGGGCCAGCCGTTTACGAGACTTGCGTAATCGGACATACAGCTACTAAAAATATTTGCATTGATATTTATTATAATTGAGCCCCCATGCAACGTTCCATTTCGTACATCGTTAGGGAATTCAATATTCCGAGAACCCCAGTGTCAACAGTGTGCTGAGAATAACACATTTCAGGCGTTGCCTGTCGCCACGGACAACGCAGTGGACAACGGTCTTCAAACGACCGAGAGCAGCGGCGTTTGTGTAGAGTTGTCAGTGTTAACCGAGAAGCAACACATCGTGAAATAACAGCAGAAATCGATGTGGGACGCACGACGAATGTATCCGCTAGGCCATTTAAGCAAAATTTGGCGCAAATGGACTCCTGCAGCAGACGACCGACGCAGGTGTTTTTGGTAACCACACGACATCGCTTGCAGCTTCTCTCCTGGCGTCGTGACCACATCTGCTGGACCCTAGACGAACGGAAAATCGTGGCTTCGTCAGATGAGTCCCGACTTCAGTTGGTAAGAGTTGCTGGTAGGGTTCGAGTATGGCGCAGACCTCACGAAGCCATGGACCCAAGTTGTTAACAAGGCACTGTGCTGGGTGCTTCTATAGTGGTGTGGGTTGGGTTTACGTGGAATGGGCAGGTCCTCTGGTCTAACTGAACCGATCATTGACTGGAAATGGTTACGTTCGGCTACTTCAAGGCGATTTGCAACTGCTCACGGACTTGATGTTCCCGAAAAACGGTGGAAGTTTTATGGATTTCAGTGCGCCATGTCACCAGGCCACAATTGTTCGTGATTGGTTTGATGAACATTCAGGACAATTCGAGCGAATTATATACACTCCTGGAAATTGAAATAAGAACACCGTGAATTCATTGTCCCAGGAAGGGGAAACTTTATTGACACATTCCTGGGGTCAGATACATCACATGATCACACTGACAGAACCACAGGCACATAGACACAGGCAACAGAGCATGCACAATGTCGGCACTAGTACAGTGTATATCCACCTTTCGCAGCAATGCAGGCTGCTATTCTCCCATGGAGACGATCGTAGAGATGCTGGATGTAGTCCTGTGGAACGGCTTGCCATGCCATTTCCACCTGGCGCCTCAGTTGGACCAGCGTTCGTGCTGGACGTGCAGACCGCGTGAGACGACGTTCATCCAGTCCCAAACATGCTCAATGGGGGACAGATCCGGAGATCTTGCTGGCCAGGGTAGTTGACTTACACCTTCTAGAGCACGTTGGGTGGCACGGAATACATGCGGACGTGCATTGTCCTGTTGGAACAGCAAGTTCCCTTGCCGGTCTAGGAATGGTAGAACGATGGGTTCGATGACGGTTTGGATGTACCGTGCACTATTCAGTGTCCCCTCGACGATCACCAGTGGTGTGCGGCCAGTGTAGGAGATCGCTCCCCACACCATGAGGCCGGGTGTTGGCCCTGTGTGCCTCGGTCGTATGCAGTCCTGATTGTGGCGCTCACCTGCACGGCGCCAAACACGCATACGACCATCATTGGCACCAAGGCAGAAGCGACTCTCATCGCTGAAGACGACAGGTCTCCATTCGTCCCTCCATTCACGCCTGTCGCGACACCACTGGAGGCGGGCTGCACGATGTTGGGGCGTGAGCGGAAGACGGCCTAACGGTGTGCGGGACCGTAGCCCAGCTTCATGGAGACGGTTGCGAATGGTCCTCGCCGATACCCCAGGAGCAACAGTGTCCCTAATTTGCTGGGAAGTGGCGGTGCGGTCCCCTACGGCACTGCGTACGATCCTACGGTCTTGGCGTGCATCCGTGCGTCGCTGCGGCCCGGTCCCAGGTCGACGGGCACGTGCAGCTTCCGCCGACCACTGGCGACAACATCGATGTACTGTGGAGACCTCACGCCCCACGTGTTGAGCAATTCGGCGGTACGTCCACCCGGCCTCCCGCATGCCCACTATACGCCCTCGCTCAAAGTCCGTCAACTGCACATACGGTTCACGTCCACGCTGTCGCGGCATGCTACCAGTGTTAAAGACTGCGGTGGAGCTCCGTATGCCACGGCAAACTGGCTGACACTGACGGCGGCGGTGCACAAATGCTGCGCAGCTAGCACCATTCGACGGCCAACACCGCGGTTCCTGGTGTGTCCGCTGTGCCGTGCGTGTGATCATTGCTTGTACAGCCCTCTCGCAGTGTCCGGAGCATGTATGGTGGGTCTGACACACCGGTGTCAATGTGTTCTTTTTTCCATTTCCAGGAGTGTAGTTACGAAAACTCCCGACATGAATCCCATCGAACATTTATGAGACATAATTGAGAAGTCAGTTCGTTCACAAAATCTTGCACCGGAAACACTTTCGCAATTATGGACCTGTAGAGGCAGTATTTCAGTAGGGGACTGCCAACGACTTGTTGAGTCCGAGCCGCGCCTACTTGCTGCATGCACTACGCGGGCAAAAGGAGGTCCGACACGATAATAGGAGGTATCTCATGGCTTTTTTCATCTCAGTGTATGTGCGAATGAGAATGACTGATTCATTGCTGGTTGTAGCATGTGAGACCTAGGACACTCACCGAAATGTGCGCCATTAAAATTGCTACACCACGAAGGTGACATGCTACAGACGCGAAATTTAACCGACAGGAAGAAGATGCTGTGATATGCAAATGATTACCTTTTCAGAGCATTCACACAACGTTGGCGCCGGTGGAGACACCTGCAACGTGCTGACATGAGGAAAGTTTCCAACCGATTTCTCATACACAAACAACAGCTGACCGGCGTTGCCTGGTGAAACGTTGTTCTGATGCCTCGTATAAGGAGGAGAAATGCGTACCATCACGTTTCCGACTTTGATAAAGGTCGGATTGTAGCCTATCGCGATTGCGGTTTATCGTATCGCGACACTGCTGCTCGCGTTGGTCGAGATCCAATGACTGTTAGCAAAATATGGAATCGGTGGGTTCAGGAGAGTAATACGGAATGCCGTGCTGGATCCCAACGGCCTCGTATCACTAGCAGTCGAGATGACAGGCATCTTATCCGCATGGCTGTAACGGATCGTGCAGCCACGTCTCGACCACTGAGTCAACAGATGGGGACGTTTGCAAGACAACAACCATCTGCACGAACAGTTCGACGACGTTTGCAGCAGCATGGACTATCAGCTGGAGAACCATGGCTGCGATTACCCCTGACGCTGCATAACAGACAGGAGCGCCTGCGATGGTGTACCCAACGACGAACCTGGGTGCACGAATCGCAAAATGTCATTTCTTCGGATGAATCCATGTTCTGTTTACAGCATCATGATGGTCGCATCCGTGTTCTAGTATAATATATTTGTCCAATGAATACCCGTTTATCACCTGCATTTCTTCTTGGTGTAGCAATTTTAATGGCCAGTAGTGTAGTTGGGAGGTCAGTTCGTGCACAAAATCTTGCACCGGAACCACTTACACAATTATGGACAGCTGTAGAGGCAGTATTTCTGTAGGGAACTGTCAACGACTTGTTGAGTCTGAGTCACGCCTAGTTGCTGCACTACGCGGAGAAAGGAGGTCCGACACGATATTAGAAGTATCTCATGACTTATTTCAGCTCAGTGTATCTGCGAATGAGAATGACTGGTTCATGGCTGGTTGCAGCATGTGTGACCTAGAACACTCACCGAGATGTGCAACAACCTATTAGCCTGGACAGTGCATCATTAAGAGCCGGAGTTATGTACACATGACTCACGGTGATGCTACTCACCTCACTTTGCATTTACATTGAAACAGATCAGAATCTGTGAGCTCTAAGTAGGACAAAATTGGTACATGCTATATCATAAGAAGAGGCAGCACCTGAATTATGGCACAAGTATGAGAATTAAGGACTTTCCATTCTACCGTTAGCGGACAACACTTACCTGATGACGAGGAGTAGACATTCCGGGTGCCTGTCATGGGCACTACTGATCAGAAAACACGGCAGCTGTTACAAGTGCCCATCGACATACACTCCATTCCGACACACTGCTGTCACTTGCTGGCTGGCCTACGTGGTGATGCGAGCTGGATCGTGGAGATGACTTGAGGTACGATGCAAGAGGCTGAATTGATCACTGTTATAGCGGATCAGCAGTCCATCTTTACCGAGATGCAGCCACAAGACACTCCCGAGTGAATCATCAAGTCGCCTACTGAACGAGTTACCCTGTGGTTGCGCCAGTGATGCATCCTCGAGTGCAAGGGAACAGTACTGCAAAATCAGTGCTTCTGCTTATTCCTCTTAGGTTCTGAGTATATGTAATTATGTTTTATCTTTTGTCCTCTGGGACAAGAGTGTTTTCTTCTTCTTCTTTCTTCGTTTGGGTCATCTAAGGACCACGCACCAATTTAAATCCTTTCTTCTTTGTTGTTCTCTATTTTTCTTCCAGTATCCTTTCACCTTTTCACTATGTATCCTTTTTCTCTCCTCAGACCATTTTGACCTTGTCTTCTTCTCCCTCTTGCCTTGGAATCCTTCCATTTTTAACACTTTCCTCTTGAAAATCTTTCTTTCTGTTGCATCTTTTTCGCTTATATTGTTTCTTTCCAAATCTTTCCTAACTTCTTTAATCCAGGCTGTTGTTGACTTCTTGTCCCAAAGATATATTATTTGGTTAACCTGTTGCTGTTCATTCTGTGTAAGTGTCCAAAAAATAGCAGTCGCCTCTTTCGTAGTGTTTCATTTATGTTTTCTATGTTGCGATAAACTTGTTCATTGCCTCTTAATTTCTATACTTACGTATTTTTTGGTGGTCCAAGTATTTTTCGAATGATTTTCATTCAAGTTTGTGTAATTTGTAGTTCAGTACTAAACATTCACTTGCATAAAGACATTCTGGTTTTACTACCGTGTTGTAGTGCTGTATCTTCAAATTTTTAGACAGACACCTTACACTAGGGTATGCATCACTGGGACAACTGAAGGGTAACTCGTTCAGTAGGTGACTTGATGACTCACTCGGAAGAGTCTTCTGGCTGCATCTCGGTAAAGATGGACTGTGTTTTATTATTATTTCTTATTAAATAACACCGTTTTGTGATTCTTAAGGTAGCCTGTACTCAGACCATGCATGGCTAGCCCTTTTTAACTTAGATGACTGTTTTCGTTTATTTGTATTTAAGCATGATAGGCCCTATGTGCCACCTGCTACCGTTATTTTTCTCGAGTATTATTGACAATTGCATAAACTGCTTTTGTAATTAACTTTTATGTGCACGTAGTCATTTTCGTTTGTTCATTAGCTTCAGTACGTGACACTGTGTACACGCATAACTCTGACACTTCTTTTCCTCGTACAGTGAGCTATATTGAACTGTTATTTCAATTTTTGTTGCATATGCTTTTAGTTTCGATTGGTCATTAAGCTTTTGCTTACTTAATTCCTTTGTGCCATTTCAGTTTTTTAATGTGATTGTAGGCACTGTAGTTTTCTTCTTGTAGTAATAGGTGATTTCCATTGGTTACCACTGGGCCATATCTGGACCAGCTCGACAACCAAATTAAACAAAACTAGTTATATGGATTTTAAACTTATTTTTATCTGAGTTTGATGATGATCACTCATTAAACTTATATACAGGGTGAGTTTTTCACCGTGTACAAACTCTAGAGACTGATCGATGAGATGAAACGAAACAAAAAAGGTCTAATGAACTTATGTTCGGAAATGCATGTTTTCCATGCTAGACAGCGTTTATTCAACCACACTTTGTAACAGAGGCTGCGATCTAATACGCGCTGTACCATGTAGCCGCCGGCCGCGGTGGTCTCGCGGTTCTAGGCGCTCAGTCCGGAACCGCGCGACTGCTACGGTCGCAGGTTCGAATCCTGCCTCGGGCATGGATGTGTGTGATGTCCTTAGGTTAGTTAGGTTTAAGTAGTTCTAAGTTCTAGGGGACTGATGACAGCAGCTGTTAAGTCCCATAGTGCTCAGAGCCATTTGAACCATTTTTGAACCATGTAGCCACAGTTACAGTATGCTGGTTCCCTTCTCGAAGGTAGTAGTGTTCCTCACACGTCGTGCCGTAGCGACCTCTCCTGCTTTAGTAATCGGTAATGTTGTGTCCGAGTCACTTCTCGTCCTGAATCACCTTATAGCGGATATGATACAGCGTTGATCACAATCGTTCCGTATTCGAATCCAGAGCTTGGCGACATGGTGTTTATTTACTGAAAGGCAGATGGCAAAGGGTGGCGGGCAGCAAGGTTGTATCAGCAGAAGTATGCCCGCCGACAACAAACACGGTACTCAATGTTTGCTACAGTGTTTCGCCGTTTGTCTGAGTCAGGGTCGCTTCAGGAAGCAGAAAATCATGAAGGACGTACCCGAAACGTTCGGAAACAAACCTCGAGGAAAATGTGATTAACACTGCGGAAGGTAACCACCTGTCAGTACCGGGCAGTTGGCCCGCCAGTACAGGGTAAGCCAGACGACCGTGTGGAACTTCTTCCGGCCCGCATCTCGTGGTCGTGCGGTAGCGTTCTCGCTTCCCACGCCCGGGTTCCCGGGTTCGATTCCCGGCGGGGTCAGGGATTTTCTCTGCCTCGTGATGGCTGGGTGTTGTGTGCTGTTCTTAGGTTAGTTAGGTTTAAGTAGTTCTAAGTTCTAGGGGACTGATGCCCATAGCTGTTGAGTCCAATAGTGCTCAGAGCCATTTTTTGAACTTTCCCCATGACAGTTGTTACTACCCTTATCACTTACGGCGTGTACAGGGCTTACTAGCGACAGACTTTCCACATCGGGAGCAGTTTAGTCACTGGTTTCTTCACCGGGCAATCAAGATTCCATCAGTCCCCTAGAACTTAGAACTACTTAAACCTAACTATCCTAAGGACATCACACACGGTCGCGCGGTTCCAGACTGAAAAGCCTAGAACCGCTCGGCCACAACGGCCGGCGGGATTTATGTCATCCATCCTATTCACAGATGAGGCCACCTTTATGTGGAGTGATTATCTTCAACTTTACTTGGGATAGTAAGCAGAACCTCCCATATGGTGACAGCGAATCATCAGCATCGGCGCAGCCAGAATGTGTGGGCCGGGATAATTTGCGACCATTTTTTTTAGGACCAGTCTTCCACGTCGCCTAACAAGCCGCTACTATCGGCGTTTCTTGCGGGTGACTTTGCCTCCCCTGCTGGAAAAAGTGCCATTGATGATTCGAGGGTTATGTGGTTGCTACATGATGGTGCTCTAGCCCATTTCGAAGTAAACGTCCGGACGCATCTCAATCGTGTCTTTCCTGGTCGATGGATAGGGCGAGGGGGTCCAGTTGTGTGCATGCTCGTTCACCGGATCTCAACCCGTGCGATTTCTTGTTATGGGGTCTTGAAGCCAAGAATCCCGAAACTTTTGCATATGTTGTGGTTTCGGCATAGTTATACAGGGTGTTACAAAAAGGTACGGCCAAACTTTCAGGAAACATTCCTCACACACAAATAAATAAAAGATGTTATGTGGACTTGTGTCCGGAAACGCTTAATTTCCATGTTAGAGCTCATTTTATTTTCGTCAGTATGTACTGTACTTCCTCGATTGACCGCCAGTTGGTCCAATTGAAGGAAGGTAATGTTGACTTCCGTGCTTGTGTTGACATGCGACTCATTGCTCTACAGCACATCAGTACGTAGCATCAACAGGTTAGTGTTCATTACGAACGTGGTTTTGCAGTCAGTGCAATGTTTACAAATGCGCAGCTGGCGATGCCCATTTGATGTATGGATTACCACGGGGCAATAGCCGTGGCACGGTACGTTTGTATCGAGACAGATCTCCAGAACGAAGGTGTCCCGACAGGAAGACGTTCGAAGCAATTGATCGGCGTCTTGCCGGCCGGAGTGGCCGTGCGGTTATAGGCGCTACAGTCTGGAACCGCGTGACCGCTACGGTCGCAAGTTCGAATTCTGCCTCGGGCATGGATGTGTGTGATGTCCTTAGGATAGTTAGGTTTAAGTAGTTCTAAGTTCTAGGGGACTGATGACCATAGTAGTTAAGTCCCATAGTGCTCAGAGCCATTTGAACCATTTGATCGGCGTCTTAGGGAGAACGGAACATTCCAGCCTATGACTCGCTACTGGTGAAGACCTAGAACGACGAGAACACCTGCAATGGACGAGGCAATTCTTCATGCAGTTGACGATAACCCTAATGTCAGCGTCAGAGAAGTTGCTGCTGCACAAGGTAATGTTGACCACGTCACTGTATGGAGAGTGCTACAGGAGAACCAGTTATTTCCGTACCATGTACAGCGTGTGCAGGCACTATCAGCAGCTGATTAGCCTCCACAGGTACACTTCTGCGAATGGTTCATCCAACAATGTGTCAATCCTCATTTCAGTGCAAATGTTCTCTTTACGGGTGAGACTTCATTCCAACGTGATCAAATTGTAAATTTCCACAATCAACATGTATGGGCTGACGAGAATCCGCACGAAATTGTGCAATCACGTCATCAACACAGATTTTCTGTGAACGTTTGGGCAGGCATTGTTGGTGATGTCTTGATTGGGCCCCATATTCTTCCACCTACGCTCAATGCAGCACGTTATCATGATTTCATACGGGATACTCTAGCTGTGCTGCTAGAACATGTGCCTTTACAAGTACGACACAACATGTGGTTCATGCACGATGGAGCTCCTACACATTTCAGTCGAAGTGTTCGTACGCTTCTCAACAACAGATTCGGTGACCGATGGATTGGTAGAGGTGGACCAATTCCATGGCCTCCACGCTCTCCTGACCTCAACCCTCTTGACTTTCATTTATGGGGGCATTTGAAAGCTCTTGTCTACGTAACCCCGGTACCAAATGTAGAGACTCTTCGTGCTCGTATTGTGGACGGCTGTGATACAATACGTCATTCTCCAGGGCTGCATCAGCGCATCAGGGATTCCATGCGACGGAGGGTGGATGCATGTATCCTCGCTAACGGAGGACATTTTGAACATTTCCTGTAACAAAGTGTTTGAAGTCACTCTGGTACGTTCTGTTGCTGTGTGTTTCCATTCCATGATTAATGCGATTTGAAGAGAAGTAATAAAATGAGCTCTAATATGGAAAGTAAGCGTTTCTGGACCCATGTCCACATAACATATTTTCTTTCTTTGTGTGTGAGGAATGTTTCCAGAAAGTTTGGCCGTACCTTTTTGTGACACCCTGTACACCTATGAAAACGTGAAATAATACCTACCATACCTTGAGAATCACAACTGTATAGTGTACACCACGAAAGACGACAGTCGAGTTACTTTTTCTGCGCATTTGACGTGAAGCACCCTGCTTGAGCCAACAAGTGCTCAGTGGTTATTCGAAGCGACAATGAAATAAGTGGGCACCCATTCTTTGACACCGGTTGCTGCAGTCCCTGCACTTGAGCAAGCCGCCATCGCTCGTGAAATGAACTATAACTAGGTGCTACTAAATACCGTTCATTCTACAGGGAACCCTGCATGTAGTCTATCGAGTGTGATGGTTCTTATGATGTTACACTGTAATGCGTCAATGTTGTCTTTGCAGGAAAAGTTAAATACTCCTGAAATCAAATAAAGTAGAAACAACATATTTTGAAACATACAAATAGCTTAGTGGTTGAAAGATGGCATTTTCAATAACTGAAACTGAATTCTTTTAAAGCACTATAAAATCCACCAGCCACTAGCTAGAAGCAATACTTCGCCACTAAACGGAGGGTAGAAACCACCAGATTTAGTGGAAAATCTACTAAGTTGGCAACACCGAGTTTATATCAGAAAATACTGTCAGTAAAACGCAATGTGTCATAAATTGGTTATTGACGACAACATTTCGATATTGCTGTCATCTCTTCCAACTCAACTATGACGTCTGGCGCAAATAACATAGATCCTTGATTTGTGGCGCCTCTGCTTGGCAGCAATACATGTAGTTTTTTTTTCTTTATTGTTATTTTCAAACCCGTACAAACAGGCAGGCTGTCAGCAGCATGTTACGCCGCTCTTCAGCCAGACAATAGATGAATAAACAACAGAAAGAATACACATAAGTGACATAACGGTGGGTTATAAAACAGTAGACACATAAAGACAAACACGGAGCCGTTCACACTCGACGATAATCCATACTACAAACTGTTGGCACGACACACAAACACTGAAGATGGCGATGGCACAGGTGAACGATGGAGTGCGACGGTCAACACTGAACACTAAACACGACGGCACACACGAGACACTGATGGCGATGATCTCTGGCGCGCGAATGTCCACGTAGTGTGTGCGAATCCGGGTACCTGCCAAGAGGGGAAGAAGGGTGAGGGGGTGGTGAGAGGGGAGAACGAAGATGCCAATGGCTGAGGAGATGGGGGGAGGAGTAGAGGGACAGGGGAGGGGAAGCCCAGGGGAGGAGTGGGGAGAAATGGAGGAGGGAGGGAAGAGGGAGAGAAGGGAGGGAGGGAGGGTGCCCAAAGGAGCTAACACAGGCAGAGGGAGGGATGATGAAAGGTGGTAAGAGGGGTAGATGGAGGGGAGGAGGGCATTATCAGGGAGAGGGAGCTGGCGGAAGCCACCTTGGGAGAGGGTAAGGAGGGTGGAGAGATGGAGACCGGGTGGGACGTGGGAATACAGGTGCGGCAGTGGGCGGGGGTAGGAGAGGATGGGGGAGACAAGCGTGTGAGGAGGATCGAGTTTTCGGGAGGTGTACAGGATCCGTATCCGTTCAAGGAAATGGAGGAGGTGGGGGAACGGAATGAGGTCGTACAGGATCTGCGTGGGGGAGGGGAGACAGATGCAATAGGCGAGGCGGACAGCATGGCGTTCAAGGATCTGAAGGGATTTGTAAAAGGTAGGGGGGGCGGAGACCCAGACAAGATGGGCGTAACAGAGGATAGAGTGGATGAGGGATTTATAGGTGTGGAGTATGGTGGAGGGGTCCAGACCCCATGTATGCCTGGAAAGGAGCTTGAGGAGACGGAGAGCGTGCCTTGGCTTGGATTGTCTGGAGATGGGGGGTCCAGGAGAGGCGCCGGTCGAGGGCGACGCCAAGGTACTTAAGGGTAGGGGTGAGGGCGATAGGACGGCCATAGATGGTGAGATAGAAATCAAGGAGGCGGAAGGAAGGGGTTGTTTTGCCTACAATGATCGCCTGGGTTTTGGAGGGATTGACCTTGAGCAACCACTGGTTGCACTAAGCAGTGAACCGGTCAAGATGGGATTGGAGAAGGTGTTGGGAACGCTGCAGGCTGGGGGCGAGGGTAAGGAAGGCGGTGTCATCGGCAAACTGGAGAAGGTGGCCGGGGTGACGGCGGCGGCATGTCCGCGTGTACAAAAGGTACAGAAGGGGGGAGAGGACGGAGCCTTGGGGCACACTGGCGGAGGGAAAAAAGGTGTAGGAATCCGTGTTATGGATGGTGACGTAGGAAGGACGGTGCGAGAGAAAGGAGCCGATCAGACGGACGTAGTTAATGGGAAAGGCGAAGGTTTGGAGCTTGAAGAGGAGACTGGAATGCCATACGCGGTCATAGGCACGTTCGAGGTTCAGGGAGAGGAAGATTGCGGAGCGACGGGAATTTAGCTGTTCGGAAAGGAGATGAGTGAGGTGGAGGAGAAGGTCATCGGAAGAGCAGGACGGTCGAAAGCCACACTGGGTAACGGGAAGGAGGCAGTGCTGGCGGAGATGCTGGTGGATGCGTCGGGTGAGGATGGATTCCAGGACCTTGCTGAAGACCGAGGTAAGGCTGATGGGACAATAGGAGGAGACGGCAGATGGCGGTTTACCAGGTTTAAGGAACATCAGGATACGGGAGGTTTTCCACAGGTCGGGGTAGTAGCCAGTGGACAGGACTACACTGACGAGCCTGGCGAGGGTGGAGAGGATAGAGACAGGAGCTTCACGAAGGTGGCGGTAGGTGACACGATCGTGACCAGGAGCGGTGTTGCGTTTTGTGCGGAGTGTAGCAATGAGATCCTGTGTAGTGATAGGGGCATTGAGTTCCGTGTGTGCAATGTTGTCCAAGTACTGGAAACCAGGTGCGAGGTGAGGGACAGAGGTATCAGCTCGATCGCGGACATCCGGGAAGAGGGAGTAATCGAACTGGGGATCGTCAGGGATGGAGAAGACATCGGAAAGGTAGGAGGCAAAGTGATTGGCCTTACTAAGGGTGTCAGGAAAGGGGTGATCATCATGGAGAAGAGGATAGTAGGGGGAGGGTTTAGTTGCGGTAAGGTGACGGAAGGCTGACCAATACTTGGACGAGTTTATAGGTAGGGTAGGATTTAAACGGGTATATGTCAGTCGCTAGTTCCGGCGTTTCTTAGCCGCGAAAAAGTTTCGGATGTGTCGCTGGAGTTGCCGGTGGCGTCGTAGTGTGTCCGGGTCACGCGTGTGGAGGAAGGCACGGTAGAGGCGGCGGGATTCACGGAGGAGGAGGACGGCCTGTGCGGGTAAGGTAGGACGGTGGGGGTGGATGGCGACAGTAGGGACGTGGGCCTCCACGGCCTCAGACAAGGTCTGCTGGAGAAAAGAGGCGGCATGGGTAACATCGTCAGGGGTGAAGGGGTGGCCTTCGACCAGGGTGGAGAGGGTAGGCATTCCAGACAGCACGGGAATAGTCATGGACCTACTTCGGGGGAGGGTCATTACGAGGGTCGGGGCGGTGCCGACGACCGTCGGAAACGGTGAGGAGGACAGGGAGATGGTCGCTACCAATGGGGTCCAGGACATCCACCGCTATGCGGCAGTACTTGTAGAATATGTGAAGTTAATATAAAACCAGGTTGTTCATTCTATAAATGGAAATGGGACTTACTTTCAAATATGCGTATTCGTGATTGTGATTAACAAACATGCAGCATAATACATGTGTATACACCGAAGCGCCAAAGAGACTGGTATATACAGGGTGGTCCATTGATTGTGACCGTGCCAAATATCTCACGAAATAAGCGTCAAACGAAAAAACTACATAGATCGAAACTTGTCTAGCTTGAAGGGGGAAACAATAGCATCTGGTTCCCCCGTTCAAGGTAGACGAGTTTCGTTCTTTGTAGCTTTTTCGTTTGATGGTTATTTCGTGAGATATTTGGCCCGGTCACTATCAATGGACCACCCTGTATAAACAGGCAGAATACGGCGATGCGGTCGGCAACGCCTATATAAAACAACACGTGTCTGGCGCAGTTGTTAGATCGGTTACCGCTGCTACAATGGCAGGTTATCAAGATTTAAGTGAGTTTGAACGTGGTTGTTATAGTCGGCACACGAGCGATGGGGCACAGCATCTCCGAGATAGCCATGGAATGAGGATTTTCCCGTACGGCCATGTCACGAGTGTACCGTGAATGTCAGGAATCCGGTGAAATATCGCTGCGGCCGGAAAAAGATCCAGTAAGAACGGGATCGATGACGAGTGAAGAGAATCGTTCAACGTGACAGAAGTGCAACCCTTCCGCAAATTGCTGCAGATACCAATACCAGGCCATCAACAGGTGTCAGCATGCGAACCATTCAACGAAACATTATCGATGTGTCCTTTCGGAGCCGAAGGACCATTCGTGTAACCATGATGACTGCACGACACAAAACCTTACGCCTCGCCTGGGCCTGACAACACCGACATTGGACTGTTGATGACTGGATATATGTTACCTGCTCGGACGAGTCTCGTTTCAAGTTGTATGAGCGGATGGACGTGTACTGGTGTGGAGACGACCTCATGAACCAATGGACCTTGCATGTCAGCAGGGGGCTGTTCAAGCTGGTGGAGGCTCTGTAATGGTGCAGAATGTGTGCAGGGACCCCTGATACGTCTAGATACGACTCTGACAGGTGACATGTACGAGACATCCTGTCTGATCACCTGCATCCATTCATGCCCACTGTGCATTCCGGCGGACTTTGGCAATTCCAGCAGGACAATGCGACACCCCAAACGTCCAGAATTGCTACAGAGTGGCTGCAGGAGCACTCGTCTGGGTTTAACACTTGCGCTGGCCACCAAACTCTCCGGACATGAACATTATTGAGCATACCTGGGATGCCTTGCCGGCCGGAGTGGCCGTGCGGCTCTAGGCCCTACAGTCTGGAGCCGAGCGACCGCTACGGTCGCAGGTTCGAATCCCGCCTCGGGCATGGATGTGTGTGATGTCCTTAGGTTAGTTAGGTTTAATTAGTTCTAAGTTCTAGGCGACTGATGACTTCAGAAGTTAAGTCGCATAGTGCTCAGAGCCATTTGAACCATTTTGGGATGCCTTGCAACGTGCTGTTCAGAAGAGATCTCCACCCCCTCGTACTGTTTTTCTTTCGTCGTAGTCTTTCTTCAGTATCGCAGAAGAAATATCCAGCTTCTTGTAGGCCTATTGCACGGCCTCGTTCAAACTCACTGAGCTGTTGATAATGCCATCTTTTACGGCTTAAAGGCATTCTTGACTAGCATCAACTCAACACGTGCAATCTCGAAGGTAACTAATGCTCACGCCCGTTTCAGCGTGTATTTAAAGCAAAGCTGATTGGCATCCTCATAGACGCGCTACGAGCGCCATTCTTATGCGACTGGTGCGAAATCTGAATAGACTTCTTCTTTCAAACTTTAGTTTTTATTGCACAACTCCTTGGCGTCAGTGTATATGCCGAATGTGAAACGTTTCACTCTCGCAGTACCACGGACTCAGTTCTTGAACTAAACTTTTTAAACTTCTCGCAGTCCGTATTTCTTCTGTGAGAACGTCAGTCGATTGGACCGAAGAAAACAAATTGAGTTGTATTTCACGATTGTCATCAATACGTTCGGGCGATGAGATTAGCAACATTGTGACCGTACACGTAGTGGCGTGGTGATTTGAAAACATCGGCCGCGTCCTGCAGATACCGGTCTTTGACGGAATCCACAGGTATCGGGGATCGCAGTCTTCTCTTTGTCAGTATGGCAGCCAGTGCTTTTTTTCTAAAAAAAAAGTTTCAGGGTACTCCGACATTGGATATAATGCAGCAAAATTACTTATAACTGAGGCATGGGATACTACCTGTCTGCTTTTAGCCATGACATCATCAACATGTCGAACTAAAAAAAAAAAAATGGTATCGGACTCTACAGTTGACTTTACAGCGGAAATGAAGCACGCGATACCGAGAAAACCTCAAACTTACAAAGAAAGTGCTATCGAACACTTCAGTTTACGTCATCTCAAATGAAGCATGCGATTCCCACAACCCCTGAACAATAAAAGAAAATGGTATCGTACACTTCAGTTGACCTGTAATACACCTCAAATGAAACAGGTGAGTCCAATCAACCCTCCGACATACAAAACAATAAAAGGAAATATTACCGAACACATATTTTAACCTATAAAACACCACTAAAAGACGCAATACAACAAAAACCGTTCACACCTATCATCAACAACAATAGAAACTACACTACAAAAATCTTTTGTAACCTTGTTTGGGTCCCGAAATGGCATAGATGATGGGTGATATCCCGAGCTTAAACTGACCCAATTTTTAATACAGCTGAAAATTTATTTAACTATAAAACTACAGTGTAACTTCCATTAATAGCATTACAAAAGCTTCCAAACTGACTTCAGTTCATGGATGCTGTAGTCTTCGCGCCTTCTTACTTTACTCTTGCTATCAGTAGCAAGATGTCTGCCTTTCCTGAACCAAGAGCGTACATAGTCCATGGGCTGGAACAACATCAGTGGAGGACCAACCAACTTTATGAACATCAGATTGCTGACTGTGGAAAGATGAAATGAAGCTCTTGTTGGCGAAACGATCAGATTCATTTGGGAAAACCCATGTTCACATTCACTCGTTGATATAGGAACACATTTCAGTGCATTGTCCGCAGCTCGTGGTCGTGCGGTAGCGTTCTCGCTTCCCGCGCCCGGGTTCCCGGGTTCGATTCCCGGCGGGGTCAGGGATTTTCTCTGCCTCGTGATGACTGGGTGTTGTGTGATGTGCTTAGGTTAGTTAGGTTCAAGTAGTTCTAAGTTCTAGGGGACTGATGACCATAGATGTTAAGTCCCATAGTGCTCAGAGCCATTTTTTTCAGTGCATTCTGAAGAGGAAGAAGGGATGCTGGAATTTTCTTCTCCATCAGATACTCCCGAAATCCTCTACATATTTCTCTCTCTGGAAGAGCAAAACGACAACATAAAGTTTTGATATTTGTTTCACCATATGTTATTCCAGGATTCTCAGGCCAATTCGACGAGTCCAAAACTTTCGCACATTCAGAGAAGGTAATATAATATCGTAAAAAAAAAATACTTTGTCTACAAAAAAGTTTAGGGGTACGCATCCCCCAGCGTTCCCCCAGAAAAACAGCACTGACAGCAGCTAATGATCGACGCCGTTATCCGAGGGCGCTTGCACAGAGAAAACCTTTGGCCAGCTGGCCAGTTGACTGAATGAGTAATCTGTTTGTAAACGCATCTGTTGCGAACGGATGGTGTGACTCACAGCGGAGTTATCGCGCTTATAGCGCCCCCTCAGACTGCACTAGATGGGACGGCGCTGCGCACTCCAGCTGCGGCCACGCCGGCTGTCCCAGCCGCCTCACAGGTCAAGGCTTCGAGGCCGCACGGGGGCCGTGACCGCCTTGTAAATCACCGCCTCACTAAGCGTGATTCATTGCGGTCGCGCTGCAGGCAGCGTACAAACTGAGCCAAAAAACAGGTCGAGAGCAAGTATCGCGTGACGCCTCGAACCGTCCTAGCTGATCACGTTATTGAGACAATGGTCGGGTATTCAGGACAAACCATGCTGTGTTGATGAAGGTTTGTTGTGGTTGCGGTCATGGCAGACTATTTTACAACAAAAAGAAAAAAGAAAACTCCGTCTGGGTCACTCACTATACTTTTTTAATATTTAACGCTGTCGAAGTCGACAAGTCGACTGTTGATGATGTGGTTGTGAAGGAGATACGCGAAGGAACAACCGCAGATAAACCCGAGTCCAGACAGACCTCATGTACTGAAAGACAAAAACCGTTGGCAATTGTGGAACAAGATTATTCCCACAGCAGAAACATACAAATTACACACCGTTATGACTATATTACTTTTGCCCACAACTAGATCGCTTCCAATGTATTTTCTTCTCCTTGACGAAGTTCAGCTTCTGTGCAGTGGGCTGGACACAGTCGGCATTGTGGTATATACACCACGGAATAATGTAGATAGAGAGGTAAAAATTGACACTCATGCTTGGAATGACATGGGGTTTTATTAGAACAAAAAAAAAAAAAAAAACAACCATATTGCTAGACGCCTGAAAGATCTCTTGCGCGCGTCGTTTGGTGATGATCGTGTGCTCAGCCGCCACTTTCGTCATGCTTGGCCTCCCAGGTCCCCAGACCTCAGTCCGTGCGATTATTGGCTTTGGGGTTACCTGAAGTCGCAAGTGTATCGTGATAGACCGACATCTCTAGGGATGCTGAGAGACAACATCCGACGCCAATGCCTCACCGTAACTCCGGACATGCTTTACAGTGCTGTTCACAACATTATTCCTCGACTACAGCTATTGTTGAGGAATGATGGTGGACATATTGAGCATTTCCTGTAAAGAACATCATCTTTGTTTTGTCTTACTTTGTTATGCTAATTATTGCTATTCTGATCAGATGAAGCGCCATCTCTCGGACATTTTTTGTACTTTTGTATTTTTTTTGGTTCTAATAAATCCCCACGTCATTCCAAGCATGTGTGTCAATTTGTACCTCTCTATCTACATTATTCCGTGATTTATTCAGTTTTCAAATCTATACTGACTTTTTGATCACCCGGTGTAATGAACAGTCTGGCCTTCACCACAGTGACATTGAATATCGTCTTGATCAGCATAGCCCCGTCTTACCAATTTCAACTTTGATGTGCCAACCTGTAACGCCGCTTCCTTCGGACGAAAAATGAATAATATAAAAAATCCTACCCCAAAGCCCAAAAGTCCCAAAAATCAAGTTCCAAATTTCATAAAAAAAGGAAAAAAACCAAGTCCTTTTTGGAACAATCTTGCTAGAATAGTAACACGTAGATAGAAAAGAAATTCAGTACCAAGTAGCTTAGTGTATTGAAAAAGAAAGAAAGAAAGAAAAAAGATGGAATCCCATTAGTTTCAAGCCGGCCTGTGGTAGCCGAGCGGTTCTAGGCGCTACACTCTGGAACCGCGCGACCGCTACGGTCGCAGGTTCGAATCCTGCCTCGGGCATGGATGTGTGTGACGTCCTTAGGTTAGTTAGATTTAAGTAGTTCTGAGTTCTAGGGGACTGATGACCTCAGCAGTTAAGTCGCATAGTGCTCAGAGCCATTTGAACCATTAGTTTCAAAATAAAATCATAGTAGATTGCAAAGTACCGTAATTAGAAATCACAGAGTAGGACGATGATCTCAAAGAATACTCCTTATGAGTACTGTTTGGGAATCGTGTGTAGTACCTAAGAAAGAGCGATGCACTGTTACTGTGTTACGAGAGTTTGCCGGAGCAAGTCGTACCTCAGCGTGTGCTCGTATACGTGGGCGCGACGAAATTGTTTTTTTACCACTAAAGATTTGTGATCTACTACGACGCACTGACTTTGTAGGAAGTAAATCAGTAACTTCAAATAGGGTCTCACGTAAAATCCAGATAGTGAAAGATTCGAAATTGCCTTAAATTGAATATTTTCAATAAAAGACTGGACATTACCCAAAGTTAGAAACTATTAATGATGGACCGATATGGAGACTAAACTTTGAAACCGAATTATGAGAAAAGAATTAACTTTCATAAAATCAGTTAATGGACTCTGGTACTTGCATAATATCTTGGACTGAAATATACGTCATTAATTCCACCCAGATAGGAAAAGCTACTACCTTACGGCACTGTTAGGATGTGAAAATAGTGCAATAAACCTGCATTCAGTGTTATTACTGCTTTAATAACTTATTTCGATCCATTAAATATTGTGTACTCAGTAAATAATTATCTGTGCGACTACACTGATTGTCCAAGGAACGCGGCGTGAATAAGTACTCATTAACAAATTATCGCTCTGTTACGAACTATTAGGCTCTAGAAAACTGAAAAACTTTAGTGGAGATATTGGTGTTGTGCATGTAATGAAGCTAAGATTAATACCGGAATATGAACTGATATATCCCTACGTGTAGCTGTGTTTAAATACGCCGGGGAGCACGTTATTGCTGGGCTTGACGGAGACAAATAATACGCACTCGGTGGGATTTCAGCGCAGCCCAAATAGATTTTTTATATAACGTCAATATATCCAGCTCTACCGCTAGTCAACCAGACTGCGACGTTACAAACCCCAGATCTCAGTATATGCAAGAACTTCCAAGTCGTCCGTTCCTCGTCAGAGCCAGGAGCTAAAATTCCGAAACTCTTTTCCTGCCAGGGCAAAGGTAGGTCGCAGCCCTCCATAGTTGTAACTTAAGTTTCTCAGCAGTAATTCAAAGTGCAGTCGATGGTTGTATTGAAAGGGTACAGTACCGCCCGACATTGAAAATAGGTACAACATACTTCATTATTTTTGTCAGAACAACACATTTTTTTGTAAAATAACTCAATTTCAATTAATAAAGCGAAGTCGGATACCAGTGTGGGGAAGAATGACAATTTATTTATTTAATTGATCACATGTGCACTCCCACAAAGTAAATCCCTACATCCAGTTTGGTGAGATCTGTGAAATGAATGAATGTATGGTCGTCTGCTAACCGCAGATAGTGAATGTGAATATATGATCATCTTTGAGACGATCCTTTGGCCACCTTTGGTGGGACCAAAGAGATGAAATTTACCTGAGCTTTGAGCGCCTGAAATGTGGCTGACCAATACGATAGCATGGCCTCCCCCCACCTCGACAGAGGTGCGAGAGGACCTCGAGAACGGCCATGTTTCAGCACTCTGCCGCTGGATCTTGTGCTGTTATGACCTGTTTTAGTTGTGCTCCGTAATGACGAAAGAGTGGAGACATGGTATGCATGTGGAATATTTAATAGTAGTTTGAAATAATAATTTCTCTATTTCAGGAACTTTTGTGGGGAGAATTAAATGTCAGGCAGGTAATATTAATGGGATTGTAGTAATCTTCGGAAGTGACCAACGGTCACAATGAAACCACGTGTAGCAATAAGTTAAAATACTTCCGTGTGCTTAAGTTAAGCTGAATTACTAGCGTGTGTACAATAAGTTGAAATATTTAAGAAATAGCGTGTGTACCATAAATTGAAATATTTAAGAAATGGCGTGTGCAGGACTTGAAATTAGAGACGAGTACTTCCACGTGGTGAGTACTGTGTGAGTCTCAAACTGTGTATGAGACAAAGGATAAAGAGAAGTACTCGTCCATGGTATCAGTTGAGGACTCGCGTGTGTGATGAATATATTCTTAATATTACTTTGCGTGATATGATTTCGTGAGACGCTAGATTCAAACTCTGAGAGAGAAGCAAGGTGAGTCGGCCATCTATCCAGCAACGCCACATGGCTTACATTGCACAGGAAGACGTGCATATATCTCCAGAGTTCATGGTAGGAAAGTAGAATTACAAAGTGGGGCAGTGTCGTGTGAAACTGGGATAAATATTAATTGAAGTGGGAAAGCTGAAAGTGATAATGTTGTGACTATTCACTGTCTTGTATTTCATATTGTAGTGTGGTGTATGTCATGTAATTTGGGTATGTGTGGTTTGCATGGGAGAGTAGCAAGGTAGTTTCAAAAGATTAGTGGGTTATGCTTGTTCCTTCTGTACCGCTCGGTCTGGAGGAAAGTTTCGTGATGATGATTGTGAGAGTCGAAGTGTGAGAAATAATAAAAGATCCACCATCCTATCCAGAAAGTGCACTGTAGCGTTAAATAATTACGAGACCATAATATAGAGATTCACCAATGTAAAGTCATGCCCACTGGGCGGAATTTCTCATGTGTTATTGTTGTAGGTTATAGAATTTGTGTGTTTAGGTTAGAGAATTTATCGGAATAAATAAGATAGTGAAAAGAAAAAGATTGGTGGACTTTTCCATTGAATTGTATGTTGCCATAATGTCCCGAATTTATAATGTGTGCGCCATTCATATTCAGTGCGGTGGCCACGTGTAGACAAAAGCCGTTAAATAAAAAAGGAAAGAAAATGTGGTATTGCCAGTGCGTAGTGTACAGTCAGAGTTCTATAAATTACTGATAGTCAGATGCGTGTTTCCGTTGCGTATTATTCATACAGGAGGATAATTTGTAACTTAATTGTGAGTACGAGAGTTCATGTTACTCGATAAATAAGAATGAATCCACTCGCTTGGCAGACCACTCATCTTGCAGGCCTGACTGCTTGATGCCACAGTATGAGCAAGGCATGTGGGTGCATCTCAGTATGAAAATCCGCCTTGACTTCGGTCATTGCGGGTGCGGTTTGTGCCCATACAGAAGGATGCGTTCTCTCCAGCTCCACTTCCTTTCTTCCTTCATTCGCAACTATTGCTCTTCGAACAGAAGGTGGTGCTATTCCTGCGAGGTGAATTTCAAGCAGCCTATTACGATTTTGCAGGTGCCATTGTGAGCTATCTCCACCAGGTTGTCAGGTATTGAATTATACCAAACAGAACATACATACCCTGTAGCAGAATATCATAGTGGTACTCCTCAGGTTCGTAGAGTTTCAGGCTGACTACCCAACTGTTTTCTGGCCAGTTTCCGTAGAAGATCGTTCCTGCTGTAAACTTTGCAATGACTTGTGATCAAAATAATAAAAGCAATCGGGCGCACCGTGGGAAGTGTCAGAGAGTGATGGCTAATCCTTTTACACCGGACATCAACATTTGAGCCCTTTTCAGAGCCACAGTCAACGATTCTCACTACTAACATAGAAGGTATAATACTAGCCGAAGAAAAATTGTTGCAAGAACAGTGCAGTCAACACCAGTGCCACATACTGTGCATAAAGGAGACAAATATAAGTTGTGACATGTGCAGATCGAAAATTAATCGCGGTTTTCAAAGTGCTACCGGCAGTCCAGCTAACATGACCATTGTGCGTGCTAAGTTAAGGGGACCACACCCTGCCTATCTAACCATGTTAATTTAGGCAAGTATTTGACCCATTTCTGAAAAAAATACTATTTGATGAAGACCTTAATATTTTTACTGTAGGTTACATGATGATAATAGAGTCAACTGTACTAAAATCTACTTTATCCATTTTATAATTTTTAAGAAATACTTTTTTAAATTTATTTACAAAAAATATTAAGGTTTTTCTGCAGAAAATATTTTTTTGTGAACTTCCTAATGGGGCAATATTAATGAATGTAGTACCAGAGGTGCCTTTTTATGTTATGCAAAGTCTCTGAAAATTTCATTCATTTGTCTATGATAGTTTCTGATATAATGGGGCATATGTACTGAAAATTTTAGTTTGCAGGAAATTGACTTTAAACAAAAAACTTTTGAAATTTGTTACATGCACTTAATGAAAACTGTAATGCTGCATATGATGGCCCATCTTTGGCCTCTAGCAGGTCTTTCAGCTTCTTTTTTCCCCTTCCTGGATGTTTGTCTTACTTACTAGGTCATATTAGATGCAGACCTGTCTGCATCGGCTATCCTCATTTTATCGCAATGTTGCAGCCCAGTGATCATATTTTCACCAGGATTAATTCCCAGCTTTTTCAGTTCCCATCACTTTCCAATATTACCACAACTGAATGTAATAACAGCATCATGAACTCCTAGTTTCATTGTATGCATGCCTACAAATACAGTTTTAGGAAGGCGGTTCCATATTAGGCTGTTGAAACATTCATTTGGGTTCTGTGTCTACCCATGCAGACATTTCCTTAGAAGGTCAAGGTGAGCCAAGCCTCTGAAAATAGGTTTATTTGCTGTTATAACAGCAGCAGGAAGAGAATGCTGGTGAGAATAAGATTCTCCAGTTGCCTGAACGCTATTGTATTTGCACCACGAATTTTCTCCTGAAGGACACAATCCATGACATGGCTTATCATCAGTAGAGGACTTATGGAAGAATATGGCCCAAACATCTCTCTTCATTGTCTCCAGATTTTCTTTATTTATCCTAATTTCCTGCCCATAGTATACCTGCAAGTTTTCTATTTCAGTTTTAGTTAACTGACCCTGTCTGGTCAACGATTTTCCATCTTTTAATTTTTTTCCTATCATAGTTTTCTCAGCCTTGTTCCCAAACGTTTTTGAACTTGGCCTACACATTCTATTTTGCTAATAATGGCATCTCCATATGGCTTAGAGTTGACAGTGCGTGGATTGACGGTGGGTGACAGAAAAGTGGGCGTGGCATATAAACACACGTGGTAAGAAAATGCTCATTGAATGGTCGAAACAATTTTTTTTTCAGCCAAATCTCTTTCATAGTACTTAAGTAAAACCTTAATCTATCGAAATATGATGAAAACCGAAAATCGCCTTTTTTTTCTACCTGAACCACGGTGTGGTCCCCTTAAAAGGAATGGAATACAAAGGTCAAGCACCTCCTCATAAGCCACACTTTCTGAAGTCAATGCTAACGCTTGAGATATCGTAAAGTGCGATTCCACTGGACAAAGAATGACTGGAAACGAGTGATCTGTAGTGCTCAATCACGCTATACCATGTGGCAATCTACTGGAAGGGTATGCGTATTGGAGAAGGTTACGCACCACAGTTGTACAGTAAATTATGGAGTAGCTGGTGTTGCGTTGTAGTTCTGTTCCTCGTAGTTAGTGTGTAGTTCCCTGAAGGAAATGAGCATATTTTACAGCAGTATGTACTGCGTGCAGTGGAGGAACAGTTCCGACGCGATGATTGTTGTTTAAACCGGGTGATCAAAAAGTATAAATTTGAAAACTTAATAAACCACGGAATAATGTAGATAGAGAGGTAAAAATTGACACACAAGCTTGGAATGACATGGGGTTTTATTAGAACCACCCCATATTGCTAGACGTGTGAAAGATCTCTTGCGCGTATCGTTTGGTGATGGTCATGTGCTCAGCCACCACTTTCGTCATGCTTGGCCTCCCAGGTCCCCAGACCTCAGTCCGTGCGATAATTGGCTTTGGGGTTACCTGAAGGCGCAAGTGTATCGTGATAGACCGACATCTTTAGGGATGCTGAGAGACAACATCCGACGCCAATGCCTCACCGTAACTTCGGACATGCTTTACAATGCTGTTCACAACATTATTCCTCGACTACAGCTATTGTTGAGGAATGATGGTGGACATATTGAGCATTTCCTGTAAAGAACATCATCTTTGCTTTGTCTTACTTTGTTTTGCGAATTATTGCTAGATGAAGCGCCATCTGTCGGTCATTTTTTGAACTTTTGTATTTTTTTGGTTCTAGTAAAACCCCATGTCATTCCAAGCATGTGTGTCAATTTGTACCTCTGTACCTACATTATTCCGTGATTTATTCAGTTTTCAAATTTATACTGACTTTTTGATCACCCGGTATTAGCACGAGAATGCACCCTGTCATCTATGAGGCAATGGTTTGCGGACAATAACATTCCTGGAATGGAGTGGCCTGCCCGGAGTGCCTCCTGGACTCGGAACATCTTTGGTATGAGTTAGAACGTCAATATCGCTCGAAATTCCAGAGTCCAGAAAAACTACCTTCTCAAATTCCGAATCTTGAGGATGAATAGACTGCGCACAGAACCAAAGGTGCTAAGCAAGGAAAACATTACGGAAGTTATTTTGCAGGTCCACGACATTATGAGAGTTCAATGGTTGTAATATATGTTATAAAAACAGATACCCACTATTAACTTGATTGGGTTTTTCTTTAACGCTTTTAATTAGTTTTTCCTGTTATCGGTTTTCTAACATTTTGGGGAACATAAGTCAGCTGCATTGTATTTATAGGAGGAACTGTTAATCAGCTACTGATTGTGCTGTTTGAGGCTTTCCTGGCGCTGCATTTGCCTGATAGGATCCTGGGAATTATGTCGGATAATACTGTAAAAACCGCACAATATTTCAGCGAGACAACTGCCCACCATCTTCAGGTGCTACTGTCACGTCGCTTTTTTTGTTTTTTTTCTTTTCTTTATTGTGATTTCATTACCCTGCCTCATATGGGCAGGGGAGGGCTGTCAGCGGCACAATCCGCCGCTCTTCAGCCGAGCGACATGGCAACTAAAATAAGAATAAAATGTTACATACATAAGGCGATAAAAAAGGGAACATAAAACAGAGTAATGGGAGAAAAATGGAGGTAAAAATAGACTGACACTGAGACGTTCAAGGGGGACAATTAAAAAAGTCACCAGAACGTTAAAAAAAAAAGTGTCGCTGAGAAGCTCGCCAATTTATATGTTGGCTTTCTAGAGCAGCGCAGGCGCCAGTGGGGACATAACGTCATCGAAGACCAATCGTAGACGGCGTCGAATACCAGAGCCCTCTGCTGGAGAAACGGGTCGCGGTCTGCGGAAGCGAACCGCGGCGCGGGAAAATGAGGCTGGGAGCGACGGACCCCTTTCGTGCGCGCGATATGTTGGCGCGCGATTTAAGCATCTGCACTAAGGCTTCCCATCTGCGTTGACTCGGTGCTGTTGCTAATCTGCGACTGACGATTCCTTTGTGCCGCCAAGGCTGGCTCCCAGGCATTGCTCAGGTGAAACCCCGTGTCTCTGTTCATTAAGTCACTGCTTATACGTATTTCGACCGCCTCTTTGATGATGGAGTCCCAGTATGTGGAAGCATACGAGAGGATCTTGGTTTCTTCATAGTTCATGCCGTGTCCCGTGTCAAGATAGTGTTCAGCAACCGCAGATTTCTCTGGCTGACCCAACCTCGTGCGACGTTTATGTTCGTCGTATCTGTCTTTAACCGTATGATTCGTCTGGCCAATATAAGACTTCCTACAGTGTCACGGGATTTTATATATTCCTGGTCTCCTCATGCCGAGGTTGTCTTTAACAGAGCCCAGCATTGATTGAACGCGTGCTGGAGGCTGGAAAACACATTTGCATTGAATATGATGATGCCGTATAGTAAAAACAGTTGAAAGTTATAAATTTTCGAAAAGGAAGTGAAAGCCGAGGATAAATTCAAGTTGGAATTGTATAGTAAACATATAGATGGTAGACCTGCCTAATATCGCGTAGGGCCTCGCGAGCACGCATAAGTACCGCAACACAACGTGACATGGACTCGACTAATGTCTGAAGTAGTGCTGGAGTGAGATGACACCATGAATCCTGCAAGGCTGTCCATAAATCACTGCATGCAGCGGTGGCCACGAGATCGTACGATCACAAGAATGCCGGCCATCTTGTTCGGCATATGGCTCTGGCGAGTCGACCAGCATCTGCAGCAGCAGTTGAGTAGCAGTTGGCACTACAGTGACACAACGAACTGCTACAAATAGGTTACTTCGAGGACAGCTCCGAGCTAGACGCCCTTAGCGTGCATTCCACAGACCTCAAACCACCACAGTTTGCTGCTTCAGTGGTGTCGAACTTCAAGGACAGCTCTGAGCCAGACACTCTGTAGCGTGCTTTCCATTGACCCCAAACTGCAACGCCTTGCGACTTCATTGTGTCAAAAGAGAGCTCATTGGAGGACAGGGTGGAGGTCTGTTGCGTTTTCTGATTAAAGCTAGTTCTGTCTCTGTGCCAATGACGGCCACGTGTTGATTAAAACCGTGGCCAATTGAGGGCCTGCATCCAATGTGTCTGCGTGCTAGACACTCTGGATCTATCCTTGAAGTTACGGTCTGAGTTGCGATTTTCGTATGCCACGCACCCTCTTTGCAAATGTGTATGTTAACCTCGTGATTCGACCTGTTCTGCTGCCGTAGAATAGTAATCTGCAATAAAAAACGGAGGTTCCCCTTCCCCCACTCCCCCCCCCCCGCCTCCCCCCAGCTTACGGAGTGCGGTGTAGTTGGCTGTCCCCCTCCGAGGCCAACATTTTGGAAATATAATTTTTTTATTACATATATAGTTTTCGAGATATTTCAGTGCCTTCAGTTAAAACAAAACCTGTATACATCTGTACACAAAAATGTGCACAAATAGATAGTGTTTGCCGAAACGTTTACATACTACAACTCCTTGGAAAGTAACGAGTATTCGTCATTGAACAGAGTACTTAAAAATATTTAATCAAAACAACTTCAGTGGCATGATAGTACTGTTAATATCTACTGTAACGTTTAAAAATAGTTCAAATGGCTCTGAGCACTATGCGGCTTAACTTCTCAGGTCATCAGTCACCTAGAACTTGGAACTAATTAAACCTAACTAACCTAAGGACATCACACACATCCATGCCCGAGGCAGGATTCGAACCTGCGACCGTAGCGGTCGCTCGGCTCCAGACTGTAGCGCCTAGAACCGCACGGCCACTCTGGCCGGCTGTAACCTTTAATTACAGTAACTATTATAGTATCATAGCAGATTACTTCGTATTTACCAATATTTAATTAATAATAAAAAAATTAATTAAAAAAACTAATTAAAAAATTTAAAATTAATTTAAAAAATTAATTAAAAAAATTCTGAAGGTGGCAGGGGTAAAATATAGGTGTATGAAAGCTTAAGGGACTTAACTGCTAAGGTCATCAGTCCCTAAGCTTACACACTACTTAACCTAAATTATCCTAAGGACAAACACACACACCCATGCCCGAGGGAGGACTCGAACCTCCGCCGGGACCAGCCGCACAGTCCAGTAAAATATAGGGAGCGAAAGGCTATAATTAAATAATATTTAATTAATAATTCGTGAGTGATTCGGAAATGTTAGAATAAATAGATAAATAAAACTTAGCGATACACGAGGGAAAGCGTTGTCAAATACGCCAAATACGTGCGATGGGTGAAATACTGGAAACCCGTCGAAAATACGGGAGACCTGTAGAAAATATTGGAGACAGGGGAAAATGTGGACAAAATACGAGAGACCCCGTAAAATACGAGAGAACTGACAACTCTAAATCGAGGAAAGAAAATGTTTCGACTCCTGCTGATGTATTCAGCAGGCGAACACTGTTCAACGACAGTAACAACCAAGACACATAGCCGAGGAAGAGAGAAACTGTTCAATTCTGGAAGGCACTCTGCAGTTTTTTGTTGTCTTTTATTTCCATATCGAAATTGGTAGGAATGAAAGGGTTAATAACGTAAAAAATAGGGATCAAAACAAGGTGGGCAAATAAACTCTGACGACATGGACTAGTGAAGACCCGAAATTTTAAACTTAGTTGTAAGCAAACAATTCCCAGTAGTATTGCTGCGAATTCGTCGTGAGGGCCACAGACAGCCGACCGCATCATGCATGTTTACAATGAGGCGTGGTACAGAACTTTATTTGAAGGTTTCAGAACTGCATTGTGCTTCTAGAAACACAGCAGGAATTACGCAGGTGCAACAACTGTTTATAGCATAACTCATGATCATCTTTCAGCACCGAATTTTCAGGCGATGTTGTAGTCTGCATGCATTAAAACTAATTCTCGAAAAAGAAATATTCTTAAACGTAAAGGAACTTTCGCGCCAAATTTTTGGAAATAAGGATGTAGTTGTGCGAAGTTTGCATTCAATAGATGTTCTTGGTGCCAAGACTGTATTTGTTGGATTGTCTGAATGACAAGTACCATCCACGTAGTTGTTTGAAGGAATTGGAGGATACATAAGAGAGTGAGTTTTAAAGAGTCCCCGTAAGGTGCCCAGGACTGAAATTTTAATTCTTTACTAATTTGCCTACTTTGTCATTATTCCTTATTATTGATAGAAGCCGACCTCGGCGAAGATCAGTTTGGATTCCGTAGAAATGTTGGAACACGTGAGGCAATACCGACCCTACGACTTATCTTAGAAGAAAGATTAAGGAAAGGCAAACCTACGTTTCTAGCATTTGTAGACTTAGAGAAAGCTTTTGACAATGTTGACTGGAATACTCTCTTTCAAATTCTGAAGGTGGCAGGGGTAAAATATAGGTGTATGAAAGCTTAAGGGACTTAACTGCTAAGGTCATCAGTCCCTAAGCTTACACACTACTTAACCTAAATTATCCTAAGGACAAACACACACACCCATGCCCGAGGGAGGACTCGAACCTCCGCCGGGACCAGCCGCACAGTCCAGTAAAATAAAGGGAGCGAAAGGCTATAATTAAATAATATTTAATTAATAATTCGTGAGTGATTCGGAAATGTTAGAATAAATAGATAAATAAAACTTAGCGATACACGAGGGAAAGCGTTGCCAAATACGTCAAATACGTGTGATGGGTGAAATACTGGAAACACGTCGAAAATACGGGAGACCTGTAGAAAATATTGGAGACAGGGGAAAATGTGGACAAAATACGAGAGACCCCGTAAAATACGAGAGAACTGACAACTCTAAATCGAGGAAAGAAAATGTTTCGACTCCTGCTGATGTATTCAGCAGGCGAACACTGTTCAACGACAGTAACAACCAAGACACATAGCCGAGGAAGAGAGAAACTGTTCAATTCTGGAAGGCACTCTGCAGTTTTTTGTTGTCTTTTATTTCCATATCGAAATTGGTAGGAATGAAAGGGTTAATAACGTAAAAAATAGGGATCAAAACAAGGTGGGCAAATAAACTCTGACGACATGGACTAGTGAGGACCCGAAATTTTAAACTTAGTTGTAAGCAAACAATTCCCAGTAGTATTGCTGCGAATTCGTCGTGAGGGCCACAGACAGCCGACCGCATCATGCATGTTTACAATGAGGCGTGGTACAGAACTTTATTTGAAGGTTTCAGAACTGCATTGTGCTTCTAGAAACACAGCAGGAATTACGCAGGTGCAACAACTGTTTATAGCACAACTCATGATCATCTTTCAGCACCGAATTTTCAGGCGATGTTGTAGTCTGCATGCATTAAAACTAATTCTCGAAAAAGAAATATTTTTAAACGTAAAGGAACTTCCGCGCCAAATTTTTGGAAATAAGGATGTAGTTGTGCGAAGTTTGCATTCAATAGATGTTCTTGGTGCCAAGACTGTATTTGTTGGATTGTCTGAATGACAAGTACCATCCACGTAGTTGTTTGAAGGAATTGGAGGATACATAAGAGAGTGAGTTTTAAAGAGTCCCCGTAAGGTGCCCAGGACTGAAATTTTAATTCTTTACTAATTTGCCTACTTTGTCATTATTCCTTATTACTGATAGAAGCCGACCTCGGCGAAGATCAGTTTGGATTCCGTAGAAATGTTGGAACACGTGAGGCAATACCGACCCTACGACTTATCTTAGAAGAAAGATTAAGGAAAGGCAAACCTACGTTTCTAGCATTTGTAGACTTAGAGAAAGCTTTTGACAATGTTGACTGGAATACTCTCTTTCAAATTCTGAAGGTGGCAGGGGTAAAATATAGGTGTATGAAAGCTTAAGGGACTTAACTGCTAAGGTCATCAGTCCCTAAGCTTACACACTACTTAACCTAAATTATCCTAAGGACAAACACACACACCCATGCCCGAGGGAGGACTCGAACCTCCGCCGGGACCAGCCGCACAGTCCAGTAAAATATAGGGAGCGAAAGGCTATTCGCATTTTGTACAGAAAGCAGATGTCACTTATAAGAGTCGATGGGTATGAAAGGGAAGCAGTGGTTGGGAAGGGAGTGAGGCCGGGTTGTAGCCTATCCCCGATGTTATTCAATCTGTATATTGAGCAAGCAAAAAGGAATCAAAAGAAAAGTTCGAAGTCGGTATTAAAATCTATGGAGAAGAAATAAAAACTTTGAGGTTCGCCGATGACATTGTAATTATGTCAGAGACAGCAAAGGACTTGGAAGAGCAGTTGAACGAAATGGACAGTGTCTTGAAAGGAGGGTATGAGATGAACATCAACAAAAGCAAAACGAGGATAATGGAATGTAGTCGAATTAAGTTGGGTGATGCTGAAGGAATTAGATTAGGAAATGAGACACTTAAAGTAGTAAAGAAGTTTAGCTAGTTTGGGAGCAAAATAACTGATGACGGTCGAGGTAGAGAGGATATAAACTGTAGACTGGCAATGGCAAGGAAAGCGTTTCTGAAGAAGAGAAATTTGTTAACATCGAGTATAGATTTAAATGTTAGGAAGTCGTTTCTGAAAGTATTTGTATGGAGTGTAGCCATGTAAGGAAGTGAAACGTGGACGATAAATAGTTTAGACAAGAAGAGAATAGAAGTTTTCGAAATGTGGTGCTACAGAAGAATACTGAAGATTAGATGGGTAGATCACATAACTAATGAGGAGGTACTGAATAGAATTGGGGAGAAGAGGAGATTGTGGCACAACTTGACTAAAAGAAGGGATCGGTTGGTAGGACATGTTCTGAGACATCAAGGGATCACCAATTTAGTATTGGAGGGCAGCGTGGAGGGTAAAAATCGTAGAGGGAGACCAAGAGATGAATACACTAAGCAGATTCAGAAGGATGTAGGCTGCAGTAGGTACTGGGAGATGAAGAAGCTTGGACAGCATAGAGTAGCATGGAGAGCTGCATCAAACCAGTCTCAGGACTGAAGACCACAACAACTACCTTACGAATCCCCCTACTCCTTCCAATTTCGATGTGGAAAAAAATCTATACATATTATGAAACTGGATGTACTTAGGTATGTATGTTCCACATCTCCTCCTAAACCGCTGGACTGACTTCAACCAAACTTGGTACACATATCACTTACCGTCTGAAAAGAATCACCTGCCTGTCAAAGGGATGCAGGTGGGAGTGAAAAAAGGAAGAGTAGCTTACGACGCGCGAACACTCAGACTTTTCTCATCCAGTGTTTGAGAATGAAAGCTCTTCGTGACAGGCAGAAAACTGTACACGTAATTTCAAACCTGTGTGAAAATTTTTCTCGCTAACAGTCCCAACAAAACGATGAACGGAAAAAAAAGTTTATCGCTTATTACATTTTCGCTGTTCGTATAGCAAAACTGCCGCATGAGGTATGACGTTTTGATTTTCTATTAACAACACATTTTGCAGACATTATTCACATGCAGTGGTGGAAATTAGTATAAAGTCACTTGGTTATTTGTGGAAAAAACGATGTTTATTTACGTATTTGGTACTGCACATATTTTCCCCGAACAGTTTACAGCAAAGCAAAACAAAATAAATTCTTATTTCAGCATTAAAATTAGGGCGAGTACTTAAAACTGAAAAGCAGTCGGTCTTTCTTATAGGGAGGGGCGGAAGTTTGTATAAAGACAGGTACGCTAGATGACGCGCGCAGTAGTGAATGTCAACAATTCTCTACAGTGACAGTTTGGCGGGGTGTCTGCTAACGCCGTATGGCAGTTATTGTGATAATGTTGAGTGGAAAGACTCTATCGGGTGACTAGCAAGTAAGTAGTAGTGCATGTAATGAAATGGAGCTGTCTGACCGCCATATTGCTAATAAATTAGAGAGCTCCAGTTGTGCTGCTGATAATTTTGCCAAACTGGTTGTACTGTGCGGCAAAAATGGCAAATATCGCCGGATACGAAAATTATCAGCATCAGATTCGGGTTTGATTATGCGTAAAGCAAAAGTCAACGGCTTCTGTTCCTCTCAAATCGTGGCTGATTTACAGTTATCAGTCACTTCCAGACGCGTTAGACAAATCGTGGCTCAAGACGCGGAGTCTGACCTTCAGAAAAAGACTCCTTAAGCCATCTTGAAACAATGCGCATAAGGACGCTCGACTGTAGTTTGCGGAAGAACATACGTCGTGGGCTGTAGAATGGACAAAAGTCATTTTCAGGGATGAAAAGAAGTTTAATTTGGTTAGGCCAGATGGTTTTCAGTATTATTGGCATTGTCTCCGTACAGAGAAACACGTTCGGATAAACAGAAAGTTTGACGGTGGCAGTGTTATGATCTGGGCAGGATTTTGTGCTAATGAAACGTCCAATGGCTGCAACCCAGAATGAAATCTAAGATTGTACAACAATGCTGGAAATTGAATTGATTCGTATGTATGAGGAATTCGACGACCGTAATTTACTATTCCAACACGACAACGCAGGGATTCACAGGTTTGCCAAGAAGATAAAGGAATTCCACTTCTCAGCTGGCCATCGAGAAGTTTGGATTTAAATCCCATGGAGAACCTGTGGAGGATCCTAGCACGACGTGTTTAATCGCAATGGATGACAGTTTGAGACTGTGGCCGAGCTGAAAACTGCAATTCGAATGGAGTGGATCTCAATCTCGGAAGAAGATATCACTGCCCTTATACAAACATACTGCCTATTAGGATTTTCAGTTATTAAGAACAATGGAGGTTCGACTATGTTATGTGTCGACAGAAGTGCCGACACAGTGTTATTTAGAAGGGCCGAACAGGCACGCTATCAGCTCACCCAGAATATCGGGAAGTCTGAAACAGGATGCTCAATGAATGCTAATAAGAAAAGTACGTTGCTTTGGGAATACTTAACTTTAATCCATCCTTTTGGTATACATCGTTTATGGTGAATACAAGTAAGACTCTCTCCAGATATGGTTAACTGCGCCTTGCTAGGTCGTAGCTATGGACTTAGCTGAAGGCTATTCTAACTGTCTCTCGGCAAATGAGAGGAAGGCCTCGTACGTCTAGTCGCTAGCAATGTCGTCCGTACAACTGGGGCGAGTGCTAGTCCGTCTTTCTAGACCTGCCATGTGGTGGCGCTAGGTCTGCAAGTACTGATGGCGGCGACACGCGGGTCCGACATGTACTAATGGACCGCGGCCGATTTAAGCTACCACCTAGCAAGTGTGGTGTCTGGCGGTGACACCACAGACTAAATACTAGATCATAGATGTGATCATTTGTACACTTTAGGTAAAACTGATATTTATCCCATTTAGGGTTAAAGATAGTAGGGATTCCGCTTATTTCGGACTAACGAGCCTGGAATGACCACCCGGTGCCGCTTGGATCTTGGATGATTTAAACTTTAACCCTATATTCTGCACCCATTTTGACAGTGCACACAGGTTTGTACTGAGATTCTCGATAGCGGTCTTCAGGTTTATTGGTTTTTCACTTAGATACAACTGGGGATCATCAGCGTACATGTGGTATTTGCAGTAGGACAAAACTGATGACGCATCACGCCGACCGCGGTGGTCTAGCGGTTCTAGGCGCTCAGTCCGGAACCGCGGGACTGCTACGGTCGCAGGTTCGAATCCTGCCTCGGGCATGGATGTGTGTGATGTCCTTAGGTTAGTTAGGTTTAAGTAGTTCTAAGGTCTAGGGGACTGATGACCACAGATGTTAAGTCCCATAGTGCTCAGAGCCATTTGAACATTTGATGACGCATCACTGACATACAGTGAAAGGAGTACTTAATACAGAATACTGGGGGACACCTTATACTCTCTGCCTCCACTGTGACTTTGTGGTGCCGAACACGACACATTGCTGGCGAGACGTTAGGTTGCTGGCGAGACGTAAGGTATGAGCTAAACCATTGCACTACACTTGGCGATAAACTGAGGCTGCTAAGTTTGGCAAGTAAAATGTCGAAGTTGACAATGTCAAAGACTTTGCTGCAGTCTAAGAAGCAGATGACACGTGCCTCTTGTGGATCCACAGGAAGCTATCTTTATTCAGGCAGATGTTGTGCTGCTATGCTTACGGAAGCCTTATTGGTTAGTAGTTTGTTAGCTGGTCGTGGACTGCATACTCTAAGGCCTTGGACAGTGCAGGAAGAATGGAAATAAGTCAGTAATGAGATCGTCCTGTCTTCGGTAGTGACTCATCTAGTTCCTGTTTCCAGGGCTCAGGGAAAAACACTTGCAGTTATGGAGTGGTTGAAGATATCTGTGGACAATAATGGAAAAATAATAAGCTTCATCATGTCCAGCTGATGCTGAGCTGAGGCGCATAATGGCTTTTTTGACAGTATTTAAGTTACATGCCTTAGTTACAGTACTACATTTTATTGAGGGGTCAATTTTGCTGCCTGCCGGGACACGCAAGGTAAGAACACCATTGTCGCCACAGATAAGTCGTACGAACCCGGAAGGTGCAGCGCAGACGGCACGTGTCCGTCTATACGGGGCCGGGTCCCGGGCCTGCAGCGCCGGTTCCGGAGTATTCCACTTGGCGCTGCGTGCCTGGCTGGCCTCCAGAGGGGCGAAAGAACCAGATCGCAGCGGCGCGCTTGGCGCTGGGCGACATTTGGGCCCAGAAAGGTCGCCCATGCCGCTATAAATACTGGCTGGCCAGCCTGAGTCAGCGGCTGCCGCGGCGCACCACGTGGGTCCCGGGGCGACCCCAAAAGCCGGCGTGGTCCCCTTCCTCGGCAGGTGGCAGGTGGCCGCCGGCTGGTCTTCCGCAACCGTCGCGCCTGTGACTGACACTCCACATGGCTTCGCCCACACTGCTGCCTGACCTCCCCATCTACACTACTGGCCATTAAAATTGCTACACGAAGAAGAAACGCAGATGATAAACGGGTATTCATTGGACAAATATATTGTACTAGAACTGACATGTGATTACATTTTCACGCAATTTGGGTGCATAGATCCTGAGAAATCAGTACCCAGAACAACCACCTCTGGCCGTAATAACGGCCTTGATACGCCTGGGCATTGAGTCAAACAGAGCTTGGATGGCGTGTACTGGTACAGCTGCCCATGCAGCTTCAACACGATGCCACGAGCCAGTTGCTCGGCCACCATTGACCAGACGTTTTCAATTGGTGAGAGATCTGGAGAATGTGCTGGCCAGAGCAGCAGTCGAGCATTTTCTGTATCCAGAAAGGCCCGTACAGGACCTGCAACATGCGGTAGTGCATTATCCTGCTGAAATGTAGGGTTTCGCAGGGATCGAATGAAGGGTAGAGCCACGGGTTGTAACACATCTGAAATGTAACGTCCACTGTTCAAAGTGACGTCAACGCGAACAAGAGGTGACCGAGTCGTGTAACCAATGGCACCCCATACCATCACGCCGGGTCATACGCCAGTACGGCGATGACGAATACTCGCTTCCAATGTGCGTTCACCTCGAAACACGGATGCGACCATCATGATGCTGTAAACGGAACCTGGATTCACCCGAAAAAAATGACGTTTTGCCATTCGTGCACCCAGGTTCGTCGTTGAGTACACCATCGCAGGCGCTCCTGTCTGTGATGCAGCGTCAAGGGTAACCGCATCCATGGTCTCCGACCTAATAGTCCATGCTGCTGCAAACGTCGTCGAACTATTCGTGCAGATGGTTGTTGTCTTGCAAACGTCGCCATCTGTTGACTCAGGGATCGAGACGTGGCTGCACGATCCGTTACAGCCATGCGGATAAGATGCCTGTCATCTCAACTGCTGGTGATACGAGCCCATTGGGATCCATCACGGCGTTCCGTATTACCCTCCTGAACCCACCGATTCCATATTCTGCTATCAGTCATAGAATCTCGACCAATGCGAGCAGCAATGTCGCGATACGATAAACGGCAATCGCGATAAGCTACAATTCGACCTTTATCAAAGTCGGAAACGTGGTGGTACGCATTTCTCCTCCTTACACGAGGCATCACAGCAACAATTCACCAGGCAACGCCGGTCAACTGCTGTTTGTGTATGAGAAATCGGTTGGAAACTTTCCGCATGTCAGCACGTTATAGGTTTCGCCATCGGCGCCATCCTTGTGTTAATGCTCTGAAAATCTAATCATTTGCATATCACAGCATCTTCTTCCTGTCGGTTAAATTTAGCGTCTGTAGCACGTCATCTTCGTTGTGTAGCAGTTTTAATGGCCAGTAGTGTATATTGAATAGAACGAGGTGTGGCATAGTTTGCAATTTCGAGATAGCGAAGTTGGAAGAGCAACGCGTCCGCTTTAAATTTTGTGTGAAATTTAAGAAAACCTTTACAGAGACACACCAAATGATGCAGGAATTCTACGGTGAAGAGTCCTTAAGCCGTACTCGGCGTTACGTATATGTCACATGGTTTAAAAGTGGCCGGACGGAAGTTAAAGATGACCCTCGTTCGGTACCCCCTCCGACGTCTAACGACGACGCTCATGTCAGGATCGTCAATGAAATTGTGCGTGCCAACCGAAGATGACTGCCCGAGAGACTGCAGAAGAATGTAACATTTCAGTTTGATCATATTATGAAAGCCTGACACAACATCTTGGAATGCACAGTGTTGCAGCCAAGTTCGTCCCCCGACTCAGGAGTTAAGACCAGAAAGACCTTTGCCTCGCAATCTGTGAAGAGATTTTGGATCGAGAAAATGAGAATGAGATGTTCCTTAAGAGATTGGTGATGAGACGTGAGCCTACGGTTATGATGTTAAGATCAAGATTCAATCTTACAATGGATCGGAATAGTTCTTCAAGATCAAAAAAAGCTCGTCAAGTCAGGTCAAATGCCAGAGCCACGCTGATAGTTTTCTTTGACATTGAAGGATTGGTTCACCATGAATTCGAGCCATAGGGACAAACTGTTAATCGATGGGACGTGTTGTGAGGCCTGCGAGAAAATGTGAGAAGAAAACGTCTTGGAATGTGGCGAGACCATGACTCTTGCGTCACGATAACCCACCCGCATATTCATCCCTGTTCGTGCTTGACTGTTGCACAAAAGACGAAACCACTCTGCTGCCTCATCCTCCGTACTCTCCAGACCTAACCCCTGCGGATTTCTTTTATTTCCAAAGTTGAAAACCCCGTTGAAATGACGAAGATTTGCAACGACAAATGAGATAGAAGAAAATTCGCCGACGGCGCTTGACGCCGTCCAGCAAGAGGCGTACCAAGACCGCTTCCGCCAGCCGCTGCGACCGAGCGGTTTTAGGCGCTTCAGTCTGGAACCACGCGACCGCTACGGTCGCAGGTTCGAATCCTGCCTCGGGCATGGATGTGTGTGATGTCCTTAGGTTAGTTAGGTTTAAGTAGTTCTAAGTTCTAGGGGACTGATGACCTCAGATGTTATGTCCCATAGTGCTCAGAGCCATTTGAACCATTTGAAGACTGCTTCCGGAAGTGAAAACGGCGTTGGAAGCTGAGTGTCGGTTGTGTAGCAGAGTATTTCGAAGGAGACAATGCACAGAGTTCCTGACCTGCTTGTGGGAAGTCTGTTTGACACAGAGAAAAACCAACCAACTCCCTGATGTGTGTACATAAACCTGTCATAAAAAGAATTCATGAAAGTTCCAAGAATGTGTAAGCACGTTGGCCGGAAACGGCATTTGCAATACGAACATTGCCAAGCAGGTGTTTCGGACCAGGCTGCGTATTTGTATACCGTAAGGTAGGCCTGCGCTACAAGAATAAAGCTTTAATTCCCCTCGAATCCATTTACAACCTAGATGCAGGATTACCTACGAATGTTGTGTACGGAAATACGTCATAGGCTAAAATATAGAGTATCTCAAAGGGCTTGGCGAAACTGTTTCGCATTTGTGCACCCTCCCAGATTTACATGAGCTGAAACAGAGAAATCCACGTGTCATTCTTCAACAATAAAGAGATCTTATACACTGCAAAAAGCAACTACTGTATCTCTTCTTGTACTTGGCTGTGTCCTTCTTAGAGGTCCAATACATACTGTCGGACGACTGCCCCACCTACACTGCTCTAAATTATATCATATGGGATACATTCGTTAGACTAAATATTTTATTGAAAATACTTTGGTGATCACCTATACCCCGCAAAATAAGTATTCTTCTTAACAAAACGGCGTTTCATGCCGGACGTAGGAGTGTAATGACAATGTCACTAGCTACATGCAGTACGTGCCGTCGTCTTATTTGACACTACAATGCAATTTCGTACATACGTAAATGAAATAAAACATTTACTAACAATGATTTGTCTTCCAAGAAAACAACTTTATCCTTTATTTCAGCATGTGTTAAACTGTCGACCATGGACTGAAATGCACATTTGCAATCGCTCTTCGAAAGAACGATCAACAGATGTAATTAATGTGGATGATATCGTAGAGCATGTACTGACGATTCAAAGACACACATCGTAAGGTCCCACAATTTACTATGACGCTGGCCGGCCGCGGTGGCCGAGCGGTTCTAGGCGCTTCAGTTTGGAACCGCGCTGCTGCTACGGTCGCAGGTTCGAATCCTGCCTCGGGCATGGATGTGTGTGACGTCCTGAGGTTATTTAGGTTTAAGTATTTCTAAGTTCTAGGGGACTGATGACCTCAGATGTTAAGTCCCATAGTGCTCAGAGCCTTTTGAACCAATTATGACGCTGCACCATACGGTTACGTTCGATGGCCGCTGATGCTGCAACTGACGAAGCCAGTGTGGATTTTCGGCTGCTCAGTAGTGCATGTTATGCAAATATACACAAGCGTGGTTAGTAAACGTTGCTTCATCGGTAAAGAGCACACGTTGGAAACATGTAGCGTCGTCCATCAGTTGCTGAAGGACAAACCGACAAAATTCTGCCGCGTGGGATTAGCCGAGCGGTCTGAGGCGCTGCAGTCATCGACTGTGCGGCTGATCCCGGCGGAGGTTCGAGTCCTCCCTCGGGCATGGGTGTGTGTGTCTGTCCTTAGGATAATTTAGGTTAAGTAGTGTGTAGGCTTAGGGACTGATGACCTTAGCAGTTAAGTCCCATAAGATTTCACACATATTTGAACATTTGACAAAATTCTGTACGCACGTCGAGTGCCTATTGTAGTGACAGATAATTTGGGAAATTTGTGGTAAGGTCTTGTGGGACCAAACTGCTGAGGTCGTCGGTCTCTAAACTTACTCACTACTTAATGTAACTTAAGCTAACTTACACTAAGGGCAACACACACACCCATGCCCGATGGAGGCCTCGAACCTCCGACGGGGGAGATGGTAGGGATGGAAATTCTCTCGATGCAGGATGCGAATGACACTGTTCTGGCTGATTCCACATTGCTTGACAATATGTCTCGTTCCACGGTGCGGATTCATTAGCGTCGTAGCCAGAACAGCTTCTTCGTATTCTCTGTTAGTTTCAGTTTTCCTTCTTGTCCTCTTTTTGACCTTCAAGCAGCCTGTTCGCACTAGCGTCTTAATAAGGTGTGCAACTGACTGGCGCGTAGGACATTGGCCATCCGGATAGATAGCCCTATACCGCTCCACTGTTTTACGGCATTTCTTTTACGGTCACAATATAAAAGTAGTATATCCAACTTCTCCTCATTGCTGTACATGTCTGCAAGCAACGAATGTTGAAGCAGGAATGAGATGCCTGGAGGGCAGACACGTAAACAGGCAAATGTGTTGACGTTATGATACAGCGTAGCACGAGAGCTCTGCTTGGCGGTGTTTGCACTGCTAATGCCGATTCCGGCCACCATGCTCTCAAATTCTAAGACATTTCTCGATTTTTTTTACAACATGTTTGGACCTCAACATTGTTGTTGTTGTTGTTGTGGTCTTCAGTCCTGAGACTGGTTTGATGCACCTCTCCATGCTACTCTATCCTGTGCAAGCTTCTTCATCTCCCAGTACCTACTGCAACCTACATCCATCTGAATCTGCTTGGTGTATTCATCTCTTGGTCTCCCTCTACGATTTTTACCCTCCACGCTGCCCTCCAATACTAAATTGGTGATCCCTTGATGCCTCAGAACATGTCCTACCAACCGATCCCTTCTTCTAGTCAAGTTGTGCCACAAACGTCTCTTCTCCCCAATCCTATTCAACACCTCCTCATTAGCTATGTGATCTACCCATCTAATATTCAGCATTCTTCTGTAGCACCACATTTCGAAAGCTTCTATTCTCTTCTTGTCTAAACTATTTATCGTCCATGTTTCACTTCCATACATGGCTACACTCCATACAAATACTTTCAGAACGACTTCCTGACATTTAAATCTATACTCGATGTTGACAAATTTCTCTTCTTCAGAAACGCTTTCCTTGCCATTGCCAGTCTACAGTTTATATCCTCTCTATTTCGACCATCATCAGTTATTTTGCTCTCCAAATAGCAAAATTCCTTTACTATTTTAAGTGTCTCTTTTCCTAATCTAATACCCTCAACATCACCCGACTTAATTCGACTACATTCCGTTATCCTCGTTTTGCTTTAGTGATGTTAATCTTATATCCTCCCGTCAAGACACCATCCATTCCGTTCAACTGCTCTTCCAAGTCCTTTGCTGTCTCTGACATAATTACAATGTCATCGGCGAACCTCAAAGCTTTTATTTCTTCTCCATGGATTCTAATACCTACACCGAATTTTTCTTTTGTTTCCTTCACTACTTGCTCAATATACAGATTGAATAACATCGGGGAGAGGTTACAACCATGTCTCACTCCCTTCCCAACCACTGCTTACCTTTCATGCCCCTCAACTCCTATAACTGCCATTTGGTTTCTATACACATTGTAAATAGCCTTTCGCTCCCTATATGATTGATTAATGGTGGTGTACGCGTACGTGGAGAACGTGTTTGCGCAGCACTCGCCGACATAGTCTAGCTGAGGCGGAATAAGGGGAACCAGCCCGCATTCGCCGAGGCAGATGGAAAACCGCCTAAAAACCAACCACAGACTGGCCGGCTCACCGCACCTAAGTATACGGCTACATTTAGAAGAAATGTGCTCAATCTCAGTTGATAAAAACGCTGAAAATATTTACAAAAAAAAAAAAAAAGGTACGTGCCCCTCGACTCTCTAAGATTTGCGCGAAAATCGCGTTGTTATATGTGTAACCGTTGACGGAATACAAGTGGTGTTTTGTCTAATGTGACTCACTCTGTATGATAGTACAGATTCCTTAAGAAGGAAGACCGCGCCAACTCAGACAACTACCGAGGGATTTCATTATCACTAGTTTCTTACAAAGTACTTTCCAAAACCCTATTAAACATAACTGAGTAACAAGCGGTTGTGAAACAAGCAAACACCAAGGAGATATCCGAAAAGGAAGATCCCGTTTGTAACAGGCTTCCTGTCCTGCAAACATCCTTAGCGTAAGAGCAATAAGGCATAGAAATCGTGTAGATGTGTTGTCAGAGGGTTAGGAGAATCAGTTTGAGACTGTTTCTCGACCGTTCCGTTCTCGAACAGCACGTGGGAAAAATGAATACCTAAGGCCGTCTTCACACGGGACGTGCTTCCGCATCACGAAATGTCCGCCCCAATAGCTGAACGGTCAGCGCGTTGGAATGCCACGCACGGGGGCGCGGGTTCGATTCCCCGCTGGGGTAGGAGATTTTCTCCCCTCGCGGGTTGGGTGTTGCACTGTCATCATCATCGTTTCATCCCCATTGTCGACGCGCAAGTCGTCCAATGTGGCGTCGCACTCAATAACACTTGCACTTGGCGGCCGAACTTCCAGCCTGGGAACTCCCGGCCACTGACGCCATACGATCATTTCAATTTTCCGCGCCGGCCAGGGTGGCCGAGCGGTTCTACAGTCTGGAACCGCGCGACCGCTACGGTTCGAATCCTGCCTCGGGCATGGATGTCTGTGATGTCCTTAGGTTAGTTAGGTTTAAGTCGTTCTAAGTTCTAGGGGACTGATGACCTTAGATGTTAAGTCCCATAGTGCTCAGAGCCATTTGAACTATTTGAACCATTTTCCGCATCACGAAGCACGCCAGAAGTGGTGTCCGTTTAGGTTGCTGCATACTCTGAAACGACGTGCTACATCTCACGCAACGTGCTCTTCACCGCGTTTTGCGACCTCACCACTCTCGGTTGGCAGCTGTCAGGTGGACTTGACGTGATAATCACACATTTTGTTTACGAAAATGGACGTCGATGGCTTGAACGAAGAACTGCCGGTAGAGGGGCACTACATAATGCCGTACAAAGACTTGAGATACATAGTGGTAAAGGTTAGTCGTAAACTCAATTGAATCTTCATCACACTATCGGTTTTAAATTGAATATAGTTAAGTTATTATGTCTAATGTCAGGCTGCGTGTGTATAATATCCATATTATTGATGTTTTATTGAGAGCCATCACTCTGAAGTTACATACGTTATCACATAGGTTACAAGATCGAGATTCGTTTTATAATTTCATTCGAATGGAAGCGATTTTCCGAAACACTCACCATATTTGAAGAAGACAGTATAAAAACTTGAGGCAGTACATTAAATGAAGAGATCCTATATATATCTTGTACATACAGTTTTATAATAGCAAAAAGTCCCAATGCGAAACTTGTGTTCACTTTCTGACATAAGTTGACATCACGTTAAGATTTGTGGCCGCTGGGGAAACATTCCAGTCGTTGATCTATGCAACATGAATTGTAGCATAGATATTGTAAATTATGCTTGTGTTCAATGAAGACCCACAGTCTTTTAGAAAATAAAATGTGGAACAAACAGCTTCATCCGCAAATGATGGAAGACATCTGTTCAGAACGACTCTTAAAACATTTACATATATATTAAGATGAGCAGAGGGCCTTTAACATGTCTTTGAGGAACCACTTCGGTTTCACTTCCATTCAATTACTTCGAACTGTGAATGTCATGATACTCCATAGGCACGTAATTTGGGAACTACTTTGGAGCGTCTTGAGTAAACGTCAGCCTGCAAGATTTTACGTGCACTGGCCTACATTTCCCCGTGCGTGCGAAAGTCACACCACTCCTGTATTCAGTTGTTCGTGTTAGTATTTTTGTTGCAGCAACTGCACGTGCGCCGGCCGGTGTGGCCGTGCGGTTCTAAGCGCGTCAGTTTGGAACCGCGTGACCGCTACGGTCGCAGGTTCGAATCCTGCCTCGGGCATGGATGTGTGTGATGTCCTTAGGTTAGTTAGGTTTAAGTAGTTCTAAGTTCTAGGGGACTGATGACCTAAGATGTTAAGTCCCATAGTGCTCAGAGCCATTTGAACCATTTTTGAACTGCACGTGCGACATTTCAGCATGACAATGGCCACCACGTGTGGAGAGAAATGTAGTTGTTCGAAGAGCGAAGAGCATCACTGTGAACGTTGTTCGCATGACGAACGAACATGCCAAGGTGAAACGTTCCTCTTATCTCTTCCTCGTAGAGACCACTGCATCTTGCCCAGTTCCACTCGCGGCTGCGGTGACAGTTAACGCACTCCTAGCGATGTATGGCGCGCGAGACGAAATACGCGACGTATTATTCCGCAGATTTACTCGGAAACGTAATGGGTGTACCCGGAATAGTTCTCTACACTGCAGCACCTATAAAGTCGCTCGTAGTCGTTTTGCTGTTACAGATGCGCTCTTTGAATTCCGTGCTTAGGCGGCTTTTATTACGTCTGTATTGCTAGCTATATGCTGGCACCTGAAACATCCCCTTAGAAAATTATAAATTACTGTGCTGGTAAACCTCTTACGTTATTTGATATTCAAACAGCTGAGAAAAACTCAGACATTTCTCTCTTTACTTATTCTGATCATCAATAAAGTGACACACAATATTTTTAGCGCAACGCAATCTGACTTTCAATAATCCCTACAAAAGAATGGCACTGACTAACAATAATCTATACCTTTCATGAATCACTTACCTCATAAAAATCTTCGTTACTCGAACTACTGCAATACAGCGAGCGCGAATACCGCCAGCTAAATAAAAGGCTCTAACTACGGAAGGCACTAACTACTGATAGGCATAGTCAGCAAATGAAAGATTTTGATAGAGAACAAACAACGTATTTACCTTAATAGTGTTCAAAAGTCATTATATATATCAGTTCATGACATCCAGACAAATTTCGCCACGCGGAATTAGCCGAGTGGTCTCAGGCGCTGCAGTCATGGACTGTGCGGCTGGGCCCACCTCCCTCGGGCATGGGTGTGTGTGTTTGTCCTTAGGATAATTTAGGTTAAGTAGTGTGTTAGCTTAGGGACTGATGATCTTAGCAGTTAAGTCCCATAAGATTTCACACACATTTGAACATATTACAAATTTCGTTTTTGTGACGGACACACGTCCAGATCGTCCGCTCTCACAATTCTGCCATCTCTCTCCCCACATCCACCACTGCTGGCAGCTCATCTCCAACTGCACAATGCTACGCACTGTTCACATCCAACTGCCCAACACTGCAATAGCGAATATTCCAACAACGCCAACCAGCCACAGACTGCACACAGCTCAGTCAGTGATTATCATACAAAGCGCTACGTGGCGTTACGAACATAAAATCCTAAACAGCCTACTTACACACCTGTTCTGAGAGAAAGGGTTCCGGCCGATATTAAATACTTGTCCTTCAATTTTTCGAAAACCATTCGATTAAAAAAATTTGATTTTTGCACATCTTACATTTAGATATCTTCGCTCGATAAAGGACTGATTTTCTTTTCGCCATTTCCTATTGTTACTGTGCTGCGTCAAATTAAGTAAGGCAATGCGCAAAATGTTTAAAGGTTTTGCAGATGTAGAAAACACATTTTTGGAACCGTGCATATAGTTGATTTTAGCTCATACTTTGCAGTGAATGAAACCTAAATAAGATACAGAAATTTTATTTAAAAATGAGAGAAGGATATCTCATTTTATTCTCGAGTTATTGCGTTTCATATCCGAACGACCGTCACACGCGACCAGGGAAGGGGACTAGTGTGTTCTAACAAGGAAAACTCCCCATGCCATCCCTCTCAGATTTAGTGCTAAAATGGCCCAGTGGATAGCCCGTCAAAAACTGGACGCAGATGAAGCATGAAAACAGCAAGAAGGTACATTTAACTGTGAAAAAAAGCAATATAGAGACAGCGAACGGTCTACGCTTTAGAAGTTCATCATCGAGAGGGGTGGAACAGCCACGTCGTCGTGGTTAAGTGATTACGGTGTTGGGCTCCAAAGCGGTCGTGTCGTGTTCAATACTCCTATGTGCAGTTTAATTCTTTTCAGTTCACAAAATTATGAACGGTCCGTCCGGTCGTTTAAATGTTTGTTCTCTTTCTGTAGTCTTGGCAGTTGTCATACTACACACCGGTCATAGAACGTGAGTCATGTGGTAAGAATTACATTACCGTCGCAAGTAAGTGTGATGAATAGTGAGAGCAAGCGAGATACCGCATAGACGTCTCACAGAAATAAAAACAACAAATAAACGGGTGTGAATTATGTTGCAATAAAGGAATTCAAGACTCAAAACTTACAAAACGGAACGCAACTTCAAAAACGTTGAAAACATATGTTTTGATACAGCAGAGAGAAAGCTGTGTGATTGTGAAACTGTTGTGTTAATTTGTTGCAGCTTAGGTGACAAACTACTATGTTTTCATCACTTCATACAAACACCTAAATCGGGTAAGGAGGAAGAATACCTCTCTCTCACCAGGCGTACAAGTTGAGTGCATCGATAAGAGATTCCTATCATGTGACGTATGTACTGTCACTAATGCCATGTATGACACATAGGACGTGTTTTCCGGTGGAGGATTTGGTTGACTTGTCGGGTTGTCATCAAACATTTGCGGTTCCCATTCGAAATCCACCTCCCTTCGGTTGCTAATAGAGTAGTTGTGTAGAATCAACTGTCATTATAGGTCCCTTTCTTACACCTCGCTGTTGCAGACGGACGTTACTCCACGACATATTCACAAATTTGAATACAACCAACAGCGGGAAAAAATTGCACGAGGGAGCTTTGAACCCAGCTCACCCACTTTGCAGTCCAATACCGTAACGCCTTAACCACGACGCCGTAGAGATGCTACGTTGCTCTCCGTTGTAGTTGTTGTGCTTTGACCGTCCACTGCTCCTATTTGGCTTTTTTTTCAGAGTTCAGTACAGCTTCTGCCTGTTTTCATGCTCCATCCATGTTCAGTTTCTGACAGGCTGCCCACTGGGCCCTCTTACAATTAAATGTGAGGGAAGTACGATGAGGAGTTTCCCTTCTAAAGCCGTCGGCACACGGACCCTGCATCAGAACGTTGAGCGTTGGGCGTGCCAAGTTTCTGCCGTCATAGCATGGAATAGCACGTTCGCGAGTCCTTGCGAACGTGCAGAGCAATATCTGGCATGTCAGATAATCTGAATGTGCGTCTGAACATTGACCAATGAGACGACAGAACGCCACGTACGTCACACGCACGCCATCTCCCTTCAGCACAGATTTGTGAGGCGCCATATTGGCATTCATTTTGCGAGGTGCCGGGGCAAGCAGTGTATTTAACACTAAATTCTTCTAGAATCTACATATGTAAATGATACTCTAAGCCCCCCTATTCTAACTCCGACTTTTGCTGTTGCACAAGGATTAAAAAAAATACGCGAAATGACTCTAATCAACCCTGCCAGTGGAGTAGAAGAGAGTTTGGCACCTGCAATAATTTAATTTGATAAATAAGTTAAATAAATGAAGGTTTCATTAACATAGTGAGGAATGATAGGGTTGCTCTACCGATTAACAGAATGAAAGTTCTGTCCAAAATAACAATATGATTTATTAAGACTAAACACAAAATAATAAACAAAAACACATGAAACATTTACAATACATCAAATTGGCTCAAATTGGAGACTCAAACAAACGCTGTGAATGTGAAGTTGTCCCTAAACTAGATTGTGAGGATTATGACGAAGTGGTATGTGCAGCCAATTCCTTGCAACTCAAATCTTAGAGAAAACACATAGCCAACCCAACATTAATTGCTGCTACTCAAGCCAGAACAAAGTTAGAAAAAGACGAACAGGCGCGCTCTGCTGAGCTCTGATTATCACCTAGGAAAATCCCTATCTGCCGGTGCTGCGGACAAACATTACCAAACTGTCTTCTTAACTGCCAGAACACGATCTGGCGTACCGGAGGCGATGGCTGGTTGCTTCGACGTCCTCGACCGAAACGCGAGAGCCGACTACTTAGAGCACCCGTACAGGCCGAACACACAACATTCCCGCCCCCACGACAGTGGCCGTGGTTAAACGTTCCAATCAGCAACTCGAAAACCGGCGCAAAATTCCACTCCATTGTCGGAACACTACCATTCCACCAATGAAGATTCTTGGCGCCAATTTCTGCGCCGATTTTGCTACGTCACGGAGCTATGCCCTGAGCAAGCCAATCACAGTTACGATTTTGCAGAAAGCGCGGGAATTTGCCTGCCACAACTGCCTGGGTACAGAAGTCATTCCCACGCCTCGCTGGTAGCCCGCCAGAAAGTGTTTTCGCTAAGTTTCTGCGAAGTAACGGAACCTCTAGCCCAGCCGCTACTTCAGGCCCCTGCGGGCGTGCCTCTTGACAATGTCGGCGTCTGGAAACCATTCACTCGACTCCCTCACACCTGTCGGCTTACCCTTTCAAAGTCAGCAGAGCCCGCCTGTCACTGGACCACCTGGGTGACGAGAGACGCTGCGTGGGAAGTCCGCGTGTGAAGGAATAGCAACTTTCCACCGCATGCAATTAGAGAGGAGAATCGTAAGATAGAAATATGAGAGGGGGCTCATGCCACCTCTCAATTTCAAGCCTATACGCATATATGCCGTTTCTGAGTGCCAGCACATTGAGAAACACACAAAATACGTTGTTAACTGTGTGATTTGTTGCAATAAAATAATGAGAAACATCATATTCGTGGCAAAAGAATTATTGTAACTTGCGTGTTATGAGACTATGCCATTTGAAGGCAACTTCTCTCTGAGGATCCACCAAAACCGCATTGTTCTTGGTACAATTTGTTACAATTAAATTTCAGTTAGTAACATAGCCATGATTAAAGCTTTTAGCACATGGTAAAATGGGAAGATTGGCTGCAATGCATGTGTTGTCGGTTCAGCCTTCAGCGGCGCAGCGGTTCGGACGGTGTTTACGTCCCTGCCGCACGTCTGCGCGAGAGGTGTTTACGTTAAGTGTGTAGCGGTGAGCCCCGGTATACATAGAACGAATCATGGCCTTGTCGTTCCGCAAATCGACACTGAAATTTAATTTTGTTAACGAATAGGCTCGACCGAAGGCTTACGAGATCGAACGCTATTTACGGGACGAGGTGAAAATCGAACCTGCCGTTCTAGTTGGAATACACTTATCTATAGTCAGTAGCGTGGTCTATGTCAAGCTCATAAATGAAGCGGCATGTGACGAACTACTACTTCGACACCGACAAGGACTTCGTTTCTGTCATTCGGACGGGAATGTTGGAGCGGTAACAGTTGAACACGCCGGCATGGGACTCCGAACGATCCGCGTCTTTGAGTTTCCATTCGAAGTGCCAGAAGAATTGGTAACAGACGCCCTGCGCCCTTACGGAACGGTCCTATCCCACGTGGCTGAAAAATGGGCGAGTTTCAAGACGTATCCTGTCCTCAATGGCGTCAAACAAAATACGGATCGAACTCCGAAAACACGTTCCGTCATACTTGTACATCGTTGGTTGTAGGGCGATTGTCATCTACGACGGACAACCAAGGACGTGCTCTGGGTGTGGGAAGGAGGGACACGTACGTTCTGAGTGTGCTGAACGAAGGTTATTACAGCTGCCACGGGATGATCCACCCCTCACGCCGTATCCGACTGTGCTCCCCATGACTTATGTCGCCGCATTACGCAATGACGTGGGCCGCGAGACAGACGCGTACCAGAACACACGGACGGCGGCAGATAGTGGCGAGCCACGGAAGGACGATGTTGCGCTGGATCGCCTGCAGCAGTCACAGGACGCCCTCTCTTCGGTGGCGCTTGCGGCCCCTTCAGATAAGGCACTTGGAGACGTCGATAATACGACGGCGCACGATTCCGACGTCCCCCACGAACAACTGGAGACCATGCTGACCTCTGATTCCGAGGCCCGGCACGTAAACAGCGATCACCAAAACGCCGGAAGAAGCGCCGCCTCACGGTGGAGAACGACAACTCTGATCTAGCAGACAATTCTGAGACGTTTACGGGTACAGGGCAGACGACCATGGATACAGAAAAACTGCCTAGCGTGGATGCAACGGTGGCCAGCGGGACGGCGACACGACCTACCGCTGACGATGCTGCAGACACAGCGAAGGAGTTCGATCGACGACAACAGGCTACTGAGGAGGCTACGGCGCCTGCACCGCACGACACCGATGGGAAACTAGGGGACTGGTCTGAAGACCCCCCTCGTGGGAAACAGATGATGCCGGAGGAACTGCTCCCACGCACTCTCCCGGTGTAAGACCGGCAGAGTGCACGGAATAACGGCAGACCATATGAGGGGACGGCGGGGGATGTTAGAACGACAGCAGCCTATGTACGGAAGAATTAGCGACCGTACGGTACCCTATCTACGTTGACTGCCATGCAACAAGCTTATCGGATAGGGTCTGTTAACATCAATAGCATTGGGACGCCGGTAAAAATCAAGATGCTCAGTGACATGATAAAGGCTGCGGATTTAGACATAGCACTATTACAGGAAGTTCGGGTACTTCCCCCCTCGGACTTTTACGGTTACAACATTCACTGTTCCCCGTGTGACGAGAGATGCGTTGGCACAGCTATACTATTAAAAGAAGGGATACGTGCAGACGAAGTAGAGTATTTGCCTTCTGCCCGTGGTACGGCCGTGACCATAGGTGGAATACGTTTGATCAACATATACGCACCGTCAGGTTCGGATAAGAGAAGGGACAGAGCAGATTTTCACGCCCATGAGGTTACACCGTTGTTCCAGGGACGATACGATGGTTGCATACTCGGCGGAGACTTTAATTGTGTGCTCTACAGAAAGGACCAACAACCTAACTATACTACTAGCCAAGAACTTAGGGAGCTGGTCAACGGGATGGAATTAGTCGATTCATGGGACCTGAAGTATCGCAACCAATCAGGATATACATTTTTTACTACCCACTCTGCGAGCCGTTTGGATCGGATATACGTTTCAAGGGTGTTAGCAATGTCGACGGTGGACGCAGAAATATGGCCGACAGCGTTTACAGACCACGAGGCATATACACCCCTGGAAATTGAAATAAGAACACCGTGAATTCATTGTCCCAGGAAGGGGAAACTTTATTGACACATTTCTGGGGTCAGATACATCACATGATCACACTGACAGAACCACAGGCACATAGACACAGGCAACAGAGCATGCACAATGTCGGCACTAGTACAGTGTATATCCACCTTTCGCAGCAATGCAGGCTGCTATTCTCCCATGGAGACGATCGTAGAGATGCTGGATGTAGTCCTGTGGAACGGCTTGCCATGCCATTTCCACCTGGCGCCTCAGTTGGACCAGCGTTCGTGCTGGACGTGCAGACCGCGTGAGACGACGCTTCATCCAGTCCCAAACATGCTCAATGGGGGACAGATCCGGAGATCTTGCTGGCCAGGGTAGTTGACTTACACCTTCTAGAGCACGTTGGGTGGCACGGGATGCATGCGGACGTGCATTGTCCTGTTGGAACAGCAAGTTCCCTTGCCGGTCTAGGAATGGTAGAACGATGGGTTCGATGACGATTTGGATGTACCGTGCACTATTCAGTGTCCCCTCGACGATCACCAGTGGTGTACGGCCAGTGTAGGAGATCGCTCCCCACACCATGATGCCGGGTGTTGGCCCTGTGTGCCTCGGTCGTATGCAGTCCTGATTGTGGCGCTCACCTGCACGGCGCCAAACACGCATACGACCATCATTGGCACCAAGGCAGAAGCGACTCTCATCGCTGAAGACGACACGTCTCCATTCGTCCCTCCATTCACGCCTGTCGCGACACCACTGGAGGCGGGCTGCACGATGTTGGGGCGTGAGCGGAAGACGGCCTAACGGTGTGCGGGACCGTAGCCCAGCTTCATGGAGACGGTTGCGAATGATCCTCGCCGATACCCCAGGAGCAACAGTGTCCCTAATTTGCTGGGAAGTGGCGGTGCGGTCCCCTACGGCACTGCGTAGGATCCTACGGTCTTGGCGTGCATCCGTGCGTCGCTGCGGTCCGGTCCCAGGTCGACGGGCACGTGCACCTTCCGCCGACCACTGGCGACAACATCGATGTACTGTGGAGACCTCACGCCCCACGTGTTGAGCAACTTGGCGGTACGTCCACCCGGCCTCCCGCATGCCCACTATACGCCCTCGCTCAAAGTCCGTCAACTGCACATACGGTTCACGTCCACGCTGTCGCGGCATGCTACCAGTGTTAAAGACTGCGATGGAGCTCCGTATGCCACGGCAAACTGGCTGACACTGACGGCGGCGGTGCACAAATGCTGCGCAGCTAGCGCCATTCGACGGCCAACACCGCGGTTCCTGGTGTGTCCGCTGTGCCGTGCGTGTGATCATTGCTTGTACAGCCCTCTCGCAGTGTCCGGAGCAAGTATGGTGGGTCTGACACACCGGTGTCAATGTGTTCTTTTTTCCATTTCCAGGAGTGTATTTGTACGGTTAACCTTGATAGACAGCAGGTATGGAGACGGAGGGGTAACTGGAAGATGAACGTCTCCCACGTGCGAGATACAGAATGCCGACGCATGGTGGAGGACGCGTGGCATGGCTGCCTCCGTCAACGAAATTCTTTCGGTTCTGTCCTGTAGTGGTGGATCGAGTGCGCGAAGTCAGCTTTACGGAGGACGTTAATAGGTTACGGGAAGGAGGTTTCTTAATGGCAGCGCACGACCAATGAGTTTTACTTTACGGCTCTCCGGGAACTGTTAGCTCAACCACCTACACAAGATCGCCAGACGACCGTCCACCGAGTTAAGGCGAAGCTGGTACAACTTGCGACGCTGAGGATGGCAGGTACGATGATACGTGCAAAGTCGCAGGATTTCCTGCACAACGAGGTTCCCTCGATGCATTATGTGATAAAGGAAAGACGAAGAAGACGAAGGAATTTAAAACATGAGATCGATCTCGGTTATGGCCGTCGTTTTACAACACAAAGGGGCAAAGCACAGGCGTTCACGGATCATTTTAGCAGATTCTATGCGAGCAGCGGGGAGGGTCAGAGGGAGCTGGGGAACGTCCTGGAAGAGATCCCAGACGCGACGAGTGTGAACGGGGAAGCGGACGGGTTATTTGAAATTACGTATGAAGAGCTGGAGGAAGCGTTTACACGAGGTGCCTGCAACAAGTCCCCAGGTCCAGACGGATTCCCGTTGGAATTTTACCGTGCCTTTGTGACCATTATGACACCGATGTGGTTATGCATGTTTAATGAGCTTCTGCGGCAAGACGTACCGGTTCACATTCAATTCACGGAAGGGCTCATGATACCGATACCGAAGCCCCGTAGTGGCAATCGGCCTTGTGATTATCGCCCTTGACCCTCCTTAATAGTGACTACAAGATCTTCATGCGCATCCTGGGCAGTCGTATCAAAAAGTCGCTGGAGAATCGAATACATGCCGATCAGACTTGTCTTGGCGGCATCAATAACATCCACACAGCCTTGGGAGACTATCGTGACGTCGTCGCCCTCGCGGCTGCATGCCGCCTCCGGGGGGCGATGGTTGCAGTAGATTTCGATCATGCTTTTGATCGTGTGGATCAAGTGTACCTCGCGGCGGTGATGAACAGGATGGCTGTCTCGCCATTATTGACCACTGCTGTGATGCGGCTGTTGCATGGCGCCAGATCAGCGATAGTGGTCAACGGAAGGAGAACTGAGTAATTTAAGATCTTAAGATTAGTGAGACAGGGTTGCCTCTTTTCGATCCTCCTTTATGCGATCGCCTTAGAACCGTGCCTCGCAGGCCTTCGCCGCTGTCTTACCGGGATCTCCCTACGGCATTTATCATTCAAATGCAGAGCATACGCGAATGACATTGTGTTCCTCGTACGGAATGAGGGGGAGACTCAAACAGCACCGGATTGGCTACAGACGTATAGGATGGCCGCTGGAAGTGTGGTCACCTACCGAAAATCACAATTCATGCATATGGGGCGTGGACTAGAACCAGGAACGGAAGGACCCTTACTTGCGGTGCAAACCCTCCGCTGTTTGGGTATCACCTTTCATAAAGAGACAGCGGGAACGGCTGCGGACAACTAACGAAGGCTGTTACTCAGAGTCCGCACGGCAGTACGACTAAACGCCCTACGGTCGATGGATATGCTGCAGCGAGTGTTACTCGTCAACCTTTATCTCGCGCCCATTATGTGCCACCTGACACACCTTCTCCCCTTGTCGCGCACGATGGCTATGAGGATTCAGGCGGCTTTTGGGTAAAGGGACAACTCTTTAAGGTACAGCACAACACGCTTACCCTCCCAGCGCGAGAGGGGGGCGTTGGTTTAGTGAACGTGCACGAGAAGGCGCGTGCCATGTATATTAATACTATGCTCAACCGGTGGCGCAACAGGAATCACTCCTTACGGGGACGATCATCGAAGAACTAGTACCAACATCGCATCTTCCTCCAGTCAGTGTCGGCCATATATCGCCCCCTTTAACGTATGTGCGCACGTTCATCGTGGAACACAGTTACGTTCGAGAGCGTTTACCGACGACCCGACAGTCGACATCGAAGGACGTGTACCATCTGCTTCTTCGACAGATCGCCCGGGATAGGGTGGAACGCAAACATCCAGCTGTTAATTGGCACGTGGTGTGACGCACGGTCCACCACCCCCACCTACCTACATCAGTCAGGTCAACATGGTACATTGTCGTCAACCGAAAATACCCTACAAATGATAAAAAGTACGCAATACATTTGGCGGATTCGCCCTTGTGTCAGCAATGCGGCGTGCTGGATACGGACGACCATCGGCTGGTCAGCGGCGAGGCATTGGCTGCTGGACTCTCGCAAGAAAGATAATAGCGTTCATGCGGTTCACTATCTATACAGCAGTCTCTTCTGACATAGTATTTTTCCTAGAGGAAACGTATTTTCCGCGTCATAAGACGAACGCAGTGGCGTGGATCACAGGTATGATGGTCCATTACATCTAGAGAGACACACGTACGAACGTACTGAACGTCCTGGATTACTGACAATACTTGCAAGATCGACACACAAAACTATTACGGCTACAAAAGTACAAGGATTGGTATGCCAATTTCCTAGTAACGGACCCGCCATATTCTTGGGGTGTGCCGGGAGTGCAAAGATGAGCGGCGGTGCTGTCGTTGTGAAACCGACCAAGTAAAGTGGTCGTCTAAGAACACATGCGAGTATGTGACCTAGGAAAAACTAACGCTTGCACAGTTAGCAAATGGATGTACCTCAAATTTTGTTTTCATACCTATAAATATTTTTCTTTAGGGTGCCGGAGGTGGCCCCACTTTGATTTTGTTGTTATTTCATGCTGCATGGTAGGACGGTAGCGAGGTTCTTTCCAGGACAGTTATCATGTGTCAGGACGTACTATGTTTATTTTGTGAATAATACAGTTTTCTGTTTCTCCTACTTTCCTTAATAAAAAAACTAATAATAAAAAAAAAACATCACTCCTGACAAAAAAGAGGTTCCCTTGTAAAAAAATGAAAAAAAATTAAAAAATCCTGCTCCTGAATTTTTTTTCCAAACAAAAAAAAAGCGTAGTGAGTAGCGTTACCGATCCACGTCCTTTCCGAAATGTGTGATATGACAGTGGTTCGCGTCTAGCCCCTATCTAATATTATTTTACTTACATTCGCATTTTTAATACGTTCAAATGCTTTATTATTAGTTTAATATAAGTATATACTATAATATTTGATGTTATGTAAATATAAGTTCACCTTTTTTTGTGGAGTGAGTTTGTTCAATTGGCTTGCGCTACTTGCATAAAGATATTTTGCTGCTTTTTCTTTTGCGTTTCGTAATTCACATGCTGCGAAGATTCTGCTACTAGGTAGGAACAGTGATCAAGTAAGTATGAACTTGGGGTTTTACTATAATGTGGAAATGATGAAATAATGTTTATCTTATGTGGAGAACTATTGCAAATGGAACTTTTATAAGCCTGTGTCCTTATCGGTTGGACATGGTACTTTCCTTTTCGTCTTAAAATATGTACATGGATATTGAAGTTTTTATTTGTGTATATTACATATAGAACAGCATGACTAGCATATGGACAATAGAGGAAATTTGCGGTTTTAATAGAGCTAACGTGGGAATTTTACGCGCGCCCGTTTAGTAAGCAGTGAGATTTACGAACTAGAAACATCCCGCAACTGCCACTGGAGTGCGTTGTGATCGCGTATACCACGTTGGGGCCCACGTACCGTATGCACAAGTCGCATCGTTTCTGAGCGTTTAGCAGCACGTTGAACTCAGCACACGCAACGTTGACGTTCCACAGCACGGTCCGTGTCCCGAGGGCTTAAGGAGCACTTTTATTGGTTGGCGCTCGGAAAATCTGGAGCCCAGCCAATCGGAATCAGTAAGAAATGCAAAACATGGCAATGCAAGGTTTCATTTTAGTAAGCATTCAATCAGAAGTCACCTCATTTTCTTCTTCATCGTCAACTTCAACTTTTCCTTCAACATCAGCTTCATCTGAGCCTCTGTATTCGACTTGGTTGCCGCCGAATGCTGCTGACAGAGCTGATGTATCAAGGGCTTAGAGAAATTTTGCACTGATTTGCATTTTATCTTTCACGAGGTCCTTTGTACCGCCAGTGAATGACTTTCCAAACTTTCCAGCCTCCACCTACAGCACAATGGTGAGACTGAACCGCAGCCGCGAGATGATGTACAGAGGAACTAAAGTAATTTTATAACATTTAAATTACTTGAACCTTCACTGTGTTTCCAATCAGTACTTTTAACTTCAACCATAGGTGTGATGTATCCTCTTCTGCAGTACTCTCTGTTTCCAGTTAACGTTACGACAGTCACAGAGCACTTGCAATTACAATCAATTCACTTGCACGATTATTAGTGTCTTTCTTGCGACCCCTATGTCAGACATACCAAGGCCTTATTACATTCATGTTGCCACTGTTTGCCATTTGTTTTATAATATTTTTACCAAAATAAATGAAAGTAATTGTGATTTGTGCCTCTTTTAGTAGTCATAAGTTTCCGTAATTTTTTCGATGACTACCAGGCTTACAATTCATTTAAGCCTGGGTCGCCTTGCAATTTTTAACATCAACGTTAACTCATCTGTGGTCAAGCATTTGAAGCTGTTTCATACATGGGAATTCATTTCCTTGTGGAATAGGCGGTTTACTGGTTTCGACTATATTAGAAAGTTCGGATCCAGGCAAACTCGCTGTCTGAGAGGTGAAACAAATGGAGTAACTGAAGTAACGCTCCTTACCTCTCCCCAAAGTGGTAGCGTCAAGGATGAATTTGTACTCACCTGTAACAAATGAGAAAAATGTTGTCATTACGACAATGAAATAGTAAACGAATAATGTAGAATTGTTGAAATGTACAAATATCTAGTAATTATAGCTATAATCAATCATCGTACTGAATACTGTCGCACTTGTACGCAGCCTGATGCACTATCAAACGCATGGCTGATGTGACGCGTTGGCTACAGAGCTTTGAATGTACCAAAGGCCACAGCGTGAAGGGAGTGGCGCATTGCGCTGTTGCACTATTGTGTGCTGTAGTACAGGCATCATAGTCTAGAAGGAATCTTTATCAAAACTACAAACAAAAAAGGACGACTAAAATTGGTTGACTCTCTTCGCTTTGCTACCTGCTACTGCTGAACGTGATCGGAGGTTATTCCCGACCAGTTTCCGATACCTACCTTCGCTCTCGTCTAATACTGACAAGTCTTATAGTTAAAAATACAACACACAAACGTGATGAAAACATGCAAATGTGTCAGATGATTTTTAGGTTTTGACATGTGCCGAAGAATAATTATTTCGACTTCACAATGCCCATAAGAACAGAATTGCAATAGTGAGTTGTTCAAATAAAGACTTACACTCAAAGACTTACACTCAAAGACTTACACTCAAAGGCGACCATGATGTTTTCTAAAAAACTTTTACATTGCGAACCACGGCTACGAGAAGTTGATATATCAATGTGTAAACCCATCACCTGGAAAAAGTATCCATGTCAGGCCCTATACTTTACACATTAGTCTTGAATTAAAACATGTCCTTCACTTCCAGATCAGTTACCCAATGGTCGTTTCTGTTCCTGAAACTGTTCTTCTGTGTCTCCCAAGAAAGGCAGTACAAACGGTTCAGTTAAGACGATTCATTTATCTCAGTAAGGTATATTAATGAGCTAGTGTCCACTGTCCACACACTGGTTTCTGCCAGGACATTTTAGAAGTTTATAACGGTAGAATTTGATTTGATGTATTTCATTTTTAGATCCTGTTTTTTATTTATTTTCTAGATCTTTGTTGTTTTACTATTGTTACTTCAATAAGCTGAAGAAAAAAAACAAATTTCTAAACATACTACAGTATTATTTCAAAAGGAACGATCGTACTTTAGCATTTAGTAACGCAACCAACTGCCAACTTAGGGCCGATCATTTCAGCATTCTTCTGAACTGCGAGGAACCTCTCAAGTCAAACGCAAAACCTCATTGACAACCACCGAGATTCATAGAAATAAATAAAAAAATACAGCAAATAACTATAAACACAATAAAGCGCCTTGTGAGTATGGAATAGTAGTCGAGATGCTTACACGTAGAAGGGATAAGACAGCAGAAAATTTGCATCATGTAATTTGTGATATCTCGGAAAAAGAAACAACAGTCAGTGACTATAAATACACCCATTCCTAAGAAGGGAGACCGCACCGGCCCCAAGAAAGCCGAGGAATCTCGTTATTACCACTTTCTTACAAAGTACTTTCCAAAGTCAAATTAAACATAAAAGAGAAAGCAGTGGATCATCAAATAGGCAAATACCAAGGATATTTCATGAAAGGAAGATCCTGTCTGGAAAGCATTCTCAGCGTAAGAGCAATGAGAATTAGTTAGTGTAGTTAATTGATGTTAATAAAGCATTTTACTCGACTGACCGGCAGACGCTCTGGCGTTTTGAAAGAATTCGGAATAGTTGGAGAAACTAGGGGAATTATAAAACAAATGCTAGTGGAAACCGCCTCCAAAGTAAAATTTCATGGGTATATTTTGGAGCCCACTGAGATTAGGACAGGAGATTAAGACCAGGTAGGGCTGATAGAAGAGACAGAGGAGGTCCAACGAAGAGCTGCGCATTTCGTCACGGGATCGTTTAGATAGCAGAGAAAACAGAACTCTTGATCTCCTACGAAAAAACATAACACATTGGATGCGAACGTGATAGAGAAAGCCATTAATACAAGGTTTAAAGTCATGAATACAAGGTTTGGAAAAATAATAATAAAAAAATTCAATTGTCTTGAGGAATGCATCGAACAAACTGGGGTTGTTAAGCAAACAGAAGGAAGCCACCACTTCACGGTTCAGAATTCTGGATGCTGAATGAGAAACGAGAAAAGGAAGGACTAGAGCAGGAGAAAAGGAAACTTCTTAAGGAACATCCTCGGACTGAAAAAAAGAAACAATAGAAGATGGAAAAAGAGGAGAAACGAAGGTCTCCATAAACAGGCGATGAAAATCGCATACACTGTACGCAAGAGAAGGCTGAAATTTAATGGGCATCACTTCAGAAAGAGCGAATGCACATTGGCAAATCTTCCACTGCATCACCATACTAAAGGTGACCACAAACTGGGTTGACTAAATAAGTAAGGAGGTGGAAGAAGTTGAGATGAATCAGAAAGATCTGGGATAAAGAGGTATGTTGAAGATTGCCAAATACCAGGGCTCCAGGTAAAGCAAAATACAAGGACCGAGATCACATGGACAAAGGAAAGGAAGAAGAACATCAGCGAAAGAATAAAGAGCTTTTGGGAGGAGAACAAAACAGTAACCAGCATACCTACTGTTTGTTGTCCACAGAAGGTCGAAGTCGAACAAAATCAAAGCAAGAAATACTGTCTTGTACTGTGATAAGTGCTTTAAATACCTATTTTTGCCAACTAGAGTGTTGTTGTTGTTGTGGTCTTCAGTCCAGAGACTGGTTCCATGCAGCTCTCCATGTTACTCTGCCCTGTGCAAGTCTCTTCATCTCCGAGTAACAACTGCAACCTACATCCTTCTGAATCTGCGTAGTGTATTCATCTCTCGGTCTCCCTCTACGATTTTTACTCTCCACACTTCCCTCCAATACTAAACTGGTGATCACTTGATGCCTCAGAACGTGTTCTACCAACCGATCACTTCTTCTAGTCAAATTGTTTCACAAATTCCTTTTCTCCCGAGTTCTGTTCAGTACCTCCTCATCAGTTACGTGATCCACCCATCTGATCTTCAACATTCTTCTGTTGCACCATATTTCGAAAGCTTCTATTCTGATCTTGTCTACACTGCTTATCGTTCATGTTTCACTTCCATACATGTTTACACTCCATACAATCTGTGGTGTCACCGCCAGACACCACACTTGCTAGGCGGTAGCCTTTAAATCGGCCGCGGTCCGGTAGTATACGTAGGACCCGCGTGTCGCCACTATCAGTGATTGTAGACCGAGCGCCGCCACACGGCAGGTCTAGAGAGACTTCCTAGCTCTCGCCCCAGTTGTACAGCCGACTTTGCTAGCGATGGTTCACTGACAAAGTGCGCTCTCATTTGCCGAGACGATAGTTAGCCTTCAGCTACGTCATTTGCTACGACCTAGCAAGGCGCCATTATCAGTTACCATTGATACTGTGAATCATGTACCGGCAAGACCGACGTTCTTTATTAACGGATTAAAGTTAAGTATTCCACCAGGTACGTCCGTTTTTCTAAATTCTAATTTCCTTGTCTTGTTCCAGACCTCACGCCAGCCTGCGTGAGCTAAAACGCGTGCCTTTCGGCCTCCTTCTAGTAACACAGTGTTGGATCTCCTGCCAACCAAAACACAATCTGTACACATTGTAAATAGCCTTTCGCTCGCTGTATTTTACACTTGCCACCTTCAGAATTTGAAAGAGAGTATTCCAGTCAACAATGTCAAAAGCTTTCTCTAAGTCTACAAATGCTAGAAACGTAGGTTTGCCTTTCCTTAATCTATTTTCTAAGATAAGTCGTAGGGTCAGTATTGCCTCACGTGATCCAGCATTTCTGCGGAATTCAAACTGATCTTCCCCGAGGTCGGCTTCTACCACTTTTTCCATTCTTCTGTAAAGAATTAGTGATAGTATTTTGCAACTGTGAGTTATTAATGTGATAGTTCGCTAATTTTCACAGCTGTGACAAATGCTTTTTTGGAATTGGAATTCTTATATTCTTCTTGAAGCCTGAAGGTATTTCGCCTGTCTCACAAGTGTTACACACCAGATGGGAGAGTTTTGTCATGGCTGGTTCACCCAGTAGCTCTAATGAAATGTTGTCTACTGGTGGGGCCTTGTTCCGACTCAGGTCTTTCAGTGCTCTGTTAAATTCTTCAAGCAGTATCATATCTCCCGTTTCTCTTCATCTACGTCCTCTTCCATTTCCATAATATTGCCCTCGAGTACATTGCCCTTGTATAGACCCTCTATATACTCCCTCCATCTTTCTGCTTTTCCTTCTTTGCTTAGGACTGATTTTCCATCCGAGCTCCTGATATTCATACAGGTTGTTCTGTTTCTCCAAAGGTGTTTTTAATTTTCCTGCAGGCAGTACCTATATTACCGCTAGTGACATATGCTTCCACATCCTTACATTTGTCCTCTAGCCATCTCTGCTTAGCCATTTTGCACTTCCTGTCGATCTCTCTTTTGAGACGTGAGTATTCCTTTTCGCCTACTTCATTTACTGCATTTTTATATTTTCTCCTTTCATCAATTAAATTCAATACCTTTTCTGTTACCCAAGGTTTTCTACTACTCCTCGTCCTTTTACCTACTTGATCCTCTGCTGCCTTCACTATTTCAGCTCTCAAAGTTACCCATTATTCTTCTACTGTGTTTCTTTCCCCTGTTCTTGTCAACTGTTCGCTAATGCTCTCTCTGAAACTCTGTACAACCTCTGGTTGTTTCAGTTTATCCAGGTCCCATCTCCTTAAGTTCGTACCTTTTTACAGTTTCTTCACTTTTAATCTACAGTTCATAGCCAATAAATTGTCGTCAGAGTCCACATTTGCCCCTGGAAATGTCTTACATTTTAAAACCTGGTTCCTAAAACTCTGTCTTACCATTACATAATCTATCTGAAACCTTCTAGGGTCTCCATGCCTCTTCCATGTGTACAACTTTATTTCATAATTCTTAAACCAAGTGTTAGCTGTGATTAAGTTATGCTCTGTGTAAAATTCTAGCAGGCGGCTTCCTCTTTCATTCCTTACCCCCAGTCCAGGTTCACCTATTACTTTTCCTTCTCTTCCTTTTCCTACTATCGAATTCCAGTCACCCATGATAATTAAATTTTCGTCTCCCTTAACTATCTGAATAATTTCTTTTATTGCATCATACATTTCTTCAGTCTCTTCATCATCTGTGGAGCTAGTTCGCATATAAACTTTTACTACTGTGGTAGGCGTGGGCTTCGTGTCTATCTTGGCTACAATCAAGCGTTCACTATGCTGTTCATAGTAGCTTATCCGCGTTCCTGTTTTTTTATTCATTGTTAAACCTACTCCTGTATTATCGTTATTTGATTTTGTATTGTAAGACGTCGTGGTCTCCTGACTTTCATTGCTTACATATTCCGCCCTCACAATCATATTCCGCACATCAAGACGCTTCATTCGAACCGAAACTCGATAAGATAAAGTCAATGTTGTATGAATTCATGTAAACGATATGCAAATAACAAGTAAATCGCAAGTGCGCACTGAGGCTGAAATACTTGAGGCTGGCATACACATACACATTCAAGACACACCTGTCACAAAAGCTTTTAGTTCGGGAGAGGCAAACCGCACACCAGGAGACCGGTCCCTTCAGAGGATGAGTCAACCTATCTACGTCGGCCGGCGACCGCCCGTAGAGCGGACAGCAATTGCCCGAGTGAAAGGGAGAACGACTACGTGTTTGGCTTTAAAGCAAATTCCACTACATCGTGTGGGAGCACCCTTTCAGAGGTTTTCACAGGGAGACAGCAAACGCCAAACGCCGATGCTACAGATTTCCGGATTGGTCGCCTTAAACGAAACGTCATTCTCTCGTTTTAGAAGAGCAATGCTGATTGGCAAACAATATTCCTGACGCCTTGAGCTGAAGGAGTAATGGAAGAGACCGAAAGATATACCCCTTCACGCCTGGCGTGGAGAGGGCCTGTTCCGTTGACGCTCTTGGAGCGAGAACACGTAACGTGAGCGTGTGCGCTAGTACGTGTACTCAAAGAGCGAGGAACAAGAGTCTCCTCAGTACATCACTGGGAGAGCACCTCTGTCGAGAGTGAATCAGAGTGCGACTCTATATTGAGTCCTTGTGATTAAGCGTTGTTCACTGTGTTGGCCGCCACACTTATTGCGCGGTGTGAACGGACAGAGCTATAGTTAAACGCCTGCAAGCGAATTTTTGAGTGGCATCGCGGTGGACTGGTTATCTGACCGGTGTACCACGCCAATAATTAGACTAGGGGCGAATAGGAGTCCTTGACGTCATCAAGGGGTAGGGAGAGTTTGATTGGCGAAGGTCAATCCAGATAGAACGAGAGTTATCTTATTTGTCAGCAGCGAGCGGCGCAGACAGTAGTGTCGCAGCTTATGGTATTGTGCGCTACAGCTCTTGCGAGCCCCACATTTCCTCCACAACAGTACACTTCACTGCATTTCACATGCGACAGCCTCGACCGTACCTAGAAACATTCTATCGGATAATTATTCAAGTTGAGTAGGTGCGGCTCTCAGCCATTCTGCCAAGTCAATGACAATCTTAAACTTTGTATAGAAATTTCATTATCGAATCCTATCATTAAGAGGTAGCTTCACATTCCGAAAAGAACCTGGAAATAACTTGTTCAGTTCATAACTAAAAGTGCCGTTGTGATTTCTCAGAATTTTTGCAAAAAAGTAATAGTTTTCGTTAGTTTCATGTTTTTCTTACACTAACTAGCACTACTCCAGTACCCAAGTATCCCACTAGTTACGTAAGAAATTGTGTGAATTTTTGTGTCATTTCCTTACAGCGGATGACTCCAGAAGATATTTATTGCTGAAAGTTTTTCAGGCATTTCTCTTTAGAACGTTAGGAGCGTCTGTCTGACTTCTGTAGTGGTGTGGGGGTGGAAATTGCATCTTGCAGGAGCCACAGGGTAAAGGGTACATCTCAGATTAATCCGTTGCGCAGATTGACAGTATAGCACCCACATGTCGCTCACAGTATTTATAGCTCTGTATTCACCTGACCAGAAGTCTTGTTCTGCCTGCCACCGAACTTCACTAATTCCCACTATTTCTAACTTTAACCTATCCATTTCCCTTTTTAAATTTTCTAACCTACCTGCTCGATTAAGGTATCTGACAATCCACGCTCGATCCGCCAGTTTTGTTTCTCCTGATAACGACGTCCTCCTAAGTAGTCCCCGACCGGAGATCCGAAAGGGGGACTATTTTACCTCCAGAATATTTTACTCAAGAAGCCGCCATTGTCATTTAACCACAACGTAAAGCTGCATGCTCTCGGGAAAAATTACGGCTGAAGTTTCCCCTTGCTTTCAGCCGTTCGGAGTACCAGCTCAGCAAGGCCATTTTGGTTGATGTTACAAGGCCAGATCAGTCAGTCATGCAGACTGTTGCCCCTCAACTACTGAAAAGGCTGCTGCCCCTCTTCAGGAACCACACGTTTGCCTGGCCTCTCAACAGATACTCCTTCGTTGTGGTTACAAATGGTACAGCTATCTGTATCACTGATGGTTCATGTTGCGGAGGGGGGGGGGGGGGGGGGGGCAACTGATTGCTTCAATATTTTTTTAAAAAGTCTGGTAGTTATTGATGCAGGATTGATTGGAGTTTTCTATTCAAACAGCATCTCCGAGGGAATAGCAAGTTTCAACAAATCTCATGAAGAATTTCCTCTCTACTAGGACGGAAGTTACTAAGTTTGGGCCAGGTGAGCTTATCTACCGGATAAATTCATGCTTCACGGCAGTCAACGTGGAAGGTGACTGCAGACTGCCGTCAAGAAAATGGTTTACTATAAAAGCAAGGAAGCGTCCCACATCAGTGCCAATTCCTATCGAGGATTGTGGATGGACGGGGACAGGAAGAAACCGATTTTTTATATTTTTATGTTTACTGTTTCACATAGGGGAGCGTCTGCAGCGAGCTGCGGTGATGGACGCCACTGCCGTTGGCCGCATGCACCGCGTGGCCCCCGCGGCTCGTTGCAAAGTCCGCGCTGGCCTCCCACCCGCGAATAGTGCGTGGCGGCGCTTAATATAGACGGCTGCGCCAAGCTCGTGACGCACCAGGAGCGGAAGGGCAGACCGTAATTTTGCTCAGAAGCATGACGTCAGAGCTACACACCAGCCAAAACATTTGCACGTGCCGCTCTGTTGTCTGGACGACGAGAGTTCGCAATATTACCAGCGGGAGTGAAATCATCTAGAGGTGTAGCTCATATGGTTTCTCGTGGCTGGGTAATGGTTCCTTCTCCTCAGACAACTTATACAATAAGGAATTTTTACGATTCTGTTCTGGAACAACTAACGAAACAATCAACGTAAATCTTCTTGGACATTGTTAACTGATTCTTGGACCACATTTCCTGATTTTGTAAAAGAAATTCAGTCGTTTTTAATCCCTCCCATCTGGTGAGTTAAAATTGTTCTGTCAAAAATGTGGTATGCCCGTTACGGAAGTCGTGCGATCTGCATATCTTATCTGAAATCAGAAACAAACAATTTTCTTAATCTTTTGGCTATAGCACAATGAATAATTGTACAGTCTTTTTTGAAATTTGAAAAAAATAATAAAATGGCGTACTTTTCAAACAAAGATGTTTTGTCTTGTGTTATGGTGACGTTTCTTACAATAATTGATGAATAAATTAAGATAAAAAGATAGCCTACTACTCGTTGTAGACATGTCCACGAAGTAATTCAGCCAAATGTCAGAACGATATCTTTATTAGTGTGCACGTAGTTCATTTCGTCAGCTTGAAATAAAGCCAGATTTCAGAAAGATATATTAGCGTGCCTGCAATCCATTCCGTCTGCCTGAAATACACTGTATCACAAGCTGACGGAATGGATTGCGGACACACTAATAAAGATATCTTTCTGAAATTTGGCTGAATTACTTCCTTGGATGTGTCCACAGGGAGTAACACGCCAACTTTTTATTTCAACCTATTCGTTAGTTACTGCAAAAAAACATGACCAAAAGCATATGACAGAACTACATCTTTGTTTTATTATTTTTTCAGATTCCAATAAACTGTGCTATTACTCCGCAGTATCCTGTAGATTAAGAAACTGGTTTATTTTTTGATTTCAGATAAGATTTGCAGACTGCATAACTTCCGTCATGGACACACCTCATTGTGGACAGAGCAAGCTTAACTCCACGGATGTGGGTCTTAATGACGACTGAATTTCCTCAGAAACGAAGTCAGAAAATGCTGTCCAAGAATCAATAAATAATGTGTAAAAAGTTTTACGTTGATTGCTTCATTAGTTTTGGCAAAAATGCGTAAACATAGCTTATTGTAAAGGCTGACTGAGGAGATTGGACCGTTAAGCAATCAGGAACAAAATTAAGACGTTGCGCAGGGTGAGGCACCCAACTTTCTCTCCTCAAATTACTTTTGGCGGGTTAAAGATACTTGTAACCATCTAGAGGAAAGGTGACCAGGTGTTTACAAAACAAACAGCAATGTATTCTCGCAGTATTATTAACCGAGACATAGGCTTCGACTTTGCTTTCTTTTAAAAGAACAAGGCTGTGTTTTGCCGTCAGAATAGTACATTTCGGTGAGACAACTTTTGTGTACTAGCTGTTACCCGCAGCTACGCTCGCGTATCAGTAAAATGAAACGAAATGTGTGTACGGCTTTACTGGGCGGAAGACCCTGCTCGGGAAGTTCAGGCGCTTGGTACAAGTGTTTTTATTTCACGCAACTTCGGCGACGCATTTTCGTATAAGTAAGAGACATGTTACGCTCACTGGCTAAAATGCAATGGGTTTCTGATTGACATTAGTATTGAACTAATTAAACACGTAGAGAATTGTATAAGCATTGCAGTCAAAATGGTTCAAATGGCTCTGAGCACTATGGGACTCAACATCTTAGGTCATAAGTCCCCTAGAACTTAGAACTACTTAAACCTAACTAACCTAAGGACACCACACACACCCATGCCCGAGGCAGGATTCGAACCTGCGACCGTAGCAGTCCCGCGGTTCCGAACTGCAGCGCCAGAACCGCTAGACCACCGCGGCCGGCGCATTGCAGTCATTACGGTGAATCGTTTTATATAGACCATATCATAAGTATTTTCATAAATACAGTGGTGTTAAAAAGTCAAAGAGCTTATACTATGAAGAGCCAAAGAAACTGGTACACCTGCCTAATATCGTGCAGGGTTTCCGCGAACACTCAGAAGTGCCGCGACACGACGTGGCATGGACTCGATTAATGTCTGAAGTAGTGCTGGAGGGAACTGACACCATGAATCCTACAGAGCTGTCCATAAATCCCTAAGAGTACGAAGGGGTGGAGATTTCTTGTGAACAGCACTTTGCAAGGCATCCCAGATATGGTCAATAATGTTCATATCTGGGGAGATTGGTGGCCAGCGAGAGTGTTTAAACTCAGAAGAGTGTTCCTGCAGCCACTACGTAACAATTCTGGACCTGTGGGGGGTCGCAGTGTCCTGATGGAATTGCCCAAGCCCGTCGGAATGCTCAATGGACATGAATGGATTCAGGTGATCAGACAGGATGCTTACGTACGTGTGATATGTCAGAGTCGTATCTAGAGGTATCAGGGGTCCCATATCACACCAGCTGCACCCGCCCTGCACCGTTACAGAGCCTCCGCCAGCTTGAACATTCCTCTGCTTGAACAGTCCCCTGCCGCGCGGGATTAGCCGAGCGGTCTGAGGCGCTGCAGTCATGGACTGTGCGGCTGGTCCCGGCGGAGGTCCGAGTCCTCCCTCGGGCATGGGTGTGTGTGTTTGTCCTTAGGATAATTTAGGTTAAGTAGTGTGTAAGCTTAGGGACAGATGACCTTAGCAGTTAAGTCCTATAAGATTTCACACACATTTAAACATTTTGAACAAACACTCCCCTGCTGACATACACGGTCGTTGGACTCATGAGGTTGTCTTCATACCCGTACATCCACTCGATACAAGTAGAGACTCGTACGACCAGGCAACATGTTTCCAGTCATCAACAGTCCAATGTCGGCGTTAACGGGCCCAGTCTAGGCGTAAAGATTAGTGTCGTACAGTCATCAAGGGTACACGAGTGGGCCATCGGGTCCGAAAGCCCATATCGATGATGTTTCGTTGAATGGTTCGCACGCTGACTCTTATTGATGGCCCAGCATTGATATCTGCAGTAATTTGCGGAAGGGTTCCACTTCGGTCAAGTTGCCGATTCTCTTCAGTCATCGTTGGTCCCGTTCTTGCGGGATCTTCCGGCCGCAGCGACGTCGGAGATTTGATGTTTTACCGGATTCCTGATATTCACGATATAATCGTGAAACGGTCGTACGGGAAAATCTGCACTTCATCGCGACCTCGGAGATGCTGTGTCCCATCGCTCGTCTGCCGACTGTAACACCCCGTTCAAGCTCACTTAAATCTTGATAACCTGCCATTGTAGCAGCAGTAACCGATCTAATAACTGCGCCAGACACTTGTTGCCTTATACAGGCGATGCTGACCGCAGCGCGGTATTCTGCCTGTTTACATATCTCTGTATTTGAATAGGCATACCTACACCAGTTTCTTTTTCTCTCCAGTGTAGCTTTTTCGAAGACTAATTATTGATCCATATTTCACTTTGTACTCTTCAAATCAATAAATGTGTTGTACTACAAAATTTCTATGTTCTTTGCCAGCGTTCAAGCTATCCCCGCAGCAAATTTCATCAAAATCGGTTCAGCGTTGAGAAAGAGTAACAAACATAGTTACTTTCGCATTAATAATATTAGTATGGACAACTCATTTGGAGATATAACAAAAAATAGCGAAGTAAAAATACATTAAATTTAGGGATTTTTTTGTTGTTGTGGCGGCAGAACGGACACAGATAGGTTCGTCATAAAAAGCAGTGCCACTTCGATCTACTGCCCGCTATCTTTAGGAGCGGAGGTTTTAAATATCACACAAGATGAGACTGTGCCCCACGTTTCTGAAATGCTTCCGCTTCCTCAATTTGTACAGCCGATCTCCGGACTACATAGGTCTACAGCCCAGGCGCCAGGTAGAAAGCAGTGTTCATGAATGCTGGAGCTTCATAGGTTTAGAGAATGTTGCAGGTTTTCGACAAATACCTTGTTGGTCAATAGCGACAATGCGATTAACAGACACTGCGATGATAGCTTGAAAGTGGTACTACAATACAACTACGAAGTCATACGCGCAGTTGCCGAAGTGACGCTAACAGTTCTGCTGCCGTCCCGTAATCGTTCCACACAGTTACTCTCGCTCGCCTCATTATCTTGTGTGTAATGTTCGCCTGTTGACAGAGAAGAAGACCGCAGCTCGTGGTCGTGCGGTAGCGTTCTCGCCTCCCACGCCCGGGTTCCCGGGTTCGATTCCCGGCGGGGTCAGGGATTTTCTCTGCCTCGTGATGACTGGGTGTTGTGTGATGTCCTTAGGTTAGTTAGGTTTAAGTGGTTCTAAGTTCTAGGGGACTGATGACCATAGATGTTAAGTCCCATAGTGCTCAGAGCCATTTTGACAGAGAAGTGACTGCCATCCTTATAATGTGTAAAAGTTAAAGAGTTTTCAGTGCTAATAACCTGTAAAAGTTGACGAGCTTAAGCACGCTTAGCTAATTATTTCGGTATTACAATATTAATTGATTAAACAAGCTTCTTGTATCTGCAATAGTTAACTTTACCAATTGTATCTGTTTATTTGAGTAGGTTTTTCGATTCTTATTTGCATATTGTTGCAATCTCGTCTTTCTTTAGACGCTACACTTACCTGATCAAAAGTATCCAGTAACTAGTAGTGGACTAATATTAGATTTGTCCACCATACAGGAACACTTTTCTTGCCGTTGCCAGTCTACATTTTAAATCCTCTTTACTTCGGCCATCATCAGTAGTTTGCTGCCCAAATATTACTTCGCCATCATCAGTTATTTTGTTGCCCAAATAGCAAAACTCATCTATTACTTAAAGTCTCTATTTACTTAATCTAATTCCTTTAGTATCGCCTGATTTAATTGTACTACATTCATTATCGTTGTATTATATCTGATGATATTCATCTTATATCCTCCTTTCAAGATACTGTCCATTTCGTTCAACTACTCTTCCAAGTCCTTTGTCTCTTACAGAATTACAGTGTCATCGAAAAACCTCAAAGCTTTTATTTCTTCTCCTCTATCTTTAATTCCTTCTCCAAATATTTATTTGGTTTCCTCTATTGCTTGTCCAATGTACAGTTTAAATAACATCGGGTATTGGCAGCAAAGCATCCCTCTAATCCACTGCCTCCCTTTCATGCCCCTCGACTCTTATAACTGCCATCTGGTTTCTGTACAAGTTGTAAATAGACTTTCGCTTCCTGTAAGTTACCCCTGCTACCTTCAGAATTTCAAAGAGAGTATTCCAGTCAACACTGTTAAAAGCTTTCTCTGAGTCTACAAATACTGTAAATGTACGTTTTCCTTTTCTTAAACTACCTTCTAACAGAAGTCGTAGGACCAGTATTGCCTCCTGTGTTCCTACATTTCCTCGGAATCCAAACTGATCCCCCCCCCCCCCAGAGGTCGGCTTCTATCAGCTTTTAATATAACACCCAAGAAATAGCAGTTTAGAGAAAAATAGCATTTCGAAAGCATCCATCCCAAAATCTGAGAACATGTGTCGTGCAATTAATTTACGGAATGCTGTTTCTTTCAGTCGTTTCCACCCTCCAAGTCGAGTCTCCTGGTCCAGACGGTATACCAGTTAGGTTCCTTTTATAGTATGCTGATATAATACTTTGCTTAGCAATCATATACAAGCGCTCGCTCTATGGAAGCTCTGCACCTGAAGCCTGCAATGTTGCAAAAGTCACACCAATACGCAAGAAAGGAAATACGAGTAATCCACTGAATTACAGACACATATCACTGACGTCCATCTGCAGTAGGATTTTGAAACATAGTGCTCGAACATTATGAATTACGTCGCAGGAAACGATCTATTGACACACAGTGAGCACTGATTTAGAAAATGTTCTTGTGCAGCGCAACTGGCTCTTCATTCTCTTGAAGTAAGGAGTCCTGTCGACAGAGAATCTCAGATGGATTCCATATTTCTTGATTTCCAGAGGTTTTTAGTGCCGTTCCTCACAAACGACTTCTAACCTATGGAGTATCGTCTAAGTTGTGCGACTGGATCCTTTATTTCCTATCAGAAAGCTCACAGGTTTTAGTAACTGACAAGAGACGTCGAGGAAAACAGAACTGATATCTGGCATTCCCCAGGGAAATGGTATGTGCCCTACGCTATTCCTAATTTATATAAACATCTGATTAGCCATCTGTGACTACAGATGATGCTGTCAATTACCGTCTACGAAAGTGACGAGAAGATCAAAACTAACTGCAAAATGATCTAGATGAGATATCCGTATCGCGCGAAAAGTGGTAATTTACGCCACATAATGAAATGAGTACTGAAAGGAATCCGTTAAATTTCGGTTACACGAAAATTACAGAAGTCGAAAGTTTGTCAGTTCTCCTAAATACCTGAGATAACAATTACGAACAACTGGAACTGGAACTATCACATAGATAATGTTGGGGGAAGGTGAGCAAGACTGCCTTTTATTGGCAGAACACTTAGAAAACGCAACAAGTCCGCTGCTAGAGTGTTGCCACTTTTCGCACTCATAGAGTATAAATATCTACGGAGTGAGCATAGGCTACTGCGCATGTTCTCAACATCAAACCGGGCTAGTCATGCTATTGGGACCTCGCTGCTTGTCTGTTAATTTTTGGTAACAGCGAAACATTAATATTACACGTATTCGCCTGCTTTTACATACGTTTCTACACGTTTTAGTAGTAATAACAGCCATGGTTCAGTATTGGTGTTGCTACGGATGTAAAGAGAAGTTCGTGAAAGAAGGATGAGTTACTTTTCATAGGCACTACATCAAATCTCTAATAGTGAATATCATATTGATGTGAGGCGCTTTATTTGTTTAAAAATGTCGAGACGCGGTATTATAATGTCTTGTAGAGCAAATTTCTGCGATTTTTTTACCCATCTGTTTACGAGAGAAATATTAGATAAAGTTGCAGTCATCGTTTACGTATACGTGCTATATTCATGTATTTTCCCCCTTTCTGTCCCCTTTCTGTGACACATCTGGGCCTAATACTGCGTGATTGAGACGTAATTAATTGGAACAAAGATTCGACAATATGAATAAGAGCAATGGAAAATCTAAAAGAATATTGTTGGCTGTCAAATAAATAAAGCAGGTGTTGTAAATTGCTTATTTACAGTAACAATTTCATTGCTACAAATGCGTCCCCCCCCTTTCCTGTGATGCATCGGCGCCCAATACAGTGTCATTATGACGTAATTAGTTAGAACGGAGACTCGGCAACATGGATAAGTGCAATAGAAAATCTAAAGAGGTATTGTTGGTTGACCCTTCTTTTCCCGCACCCGAAAAGAAGTAAGTGAAATGGAACTGAGCTATGATGCTGTGACGACAAAGCACAGTACCCTTGCTCTTCACAGCCTTAAAAGTATTTCAGTTTCAAGTATAAAATTGTTAAGATGTCTACAAAACACATATACAAAGTTTCAGGATACTTCTGAAGGTGATCTATCTGTTCTAGCGAAGTAGTAACACTCAACATACGCTATGCGCTGTACGGACTAACATGCGCCATCCCAATACCACGTGACCTGAGCAGCAGATGTTGCGGACTGATTTCTCGTTCTGTGCATCCGAATGCTCACTCCAGATATCTTGTCTATATCATTTTGCGGTTTGTTTTGATCTTCTGAAAACTTTAATAAAAGGTAAATGACAGCATCATCCGCATATCCTACGTTAAATGCAGCTCGTATTTTACAGAATTTCTTGCCTTTTGAAGACTCTTTAGTCTTCTAGATTCTTAGTTTTTTATGCTACTTTATTCTCTCAAAGTTAGCGGTGAATTTTGGGAATTGAACTACTTAAAAATATGAACGCTTCTGCTGAGAAGCGTACCGTAGCCGAATGTTGCTGGCATGGTAGCTCAGGGTGTACGGTCAGGGAACTGGCTATCCACTGGTGAAAAAAAAATGGGGATAAACTTTGAAAGATATCACGTGACATCCGCAAAAAACTAGCGACGACATAACGACGAAGAAAGAGATCGAAAGAAAGAAGACGAACAACAAATGGTTAGCGTCGTTGCCTCCATTGCGGAAGGACTGGGGTTCGAGTCCCAGTACATCTTCGAATTTTACTGAGGTAGGAAGGTCTGGAACAGGAACCACTCAGCCTCGTGAGGCCTAAAGGCGTCCGTACACTATCAAACGAGTCTGACAAAATCGTTCTTATCTAGCCACGGGTTCGCCAGGCAATCCTGCACACGTTCAAACAATCTTTGTCAGTTTAACCTGACTTTTGAAGCAGACGTTGTTTGTGTTCGTGTGTATTTCTACAGTGAAAGCCGACACAAATGCAAACAAAGGAGTCCTGGCATTGACTTTGGCACTGTGTTTAAAGAAGAAGAAGAAAACGAGACTTTGGTGGAGGGAATGACTTAAAATGAGAGATTTACCCATGAAAACCTGCTAGAGGAAATATTACTCTCAGAACTCGATGATTGCAACTTTCTGCGAATAGATAATAAAGATTTTTAAAACTTGTTAAGGCCGTCCTAAAAGAGCAAACTTGCCTGTCAAGTTAGCTATTATGTAGCCATGAATGTGTCAAACAAGACCTTACACGTACCGAGAAAGATTGTCAATTTAACCTTACTTCAGAAGCAGACGCTTTTCGTGTGCGCTGTGGAAATGACTACAAATCCATATAAAGCTTTCCAAATATTGACTCTGGCACTATGTTTGAACAAAAAGGAAACGAGACGCATGCCCAGGGAATGGTTTAAAATGAACAATATACAACTGGAAATTCGTTAATGGAAATGTCACAATCAGAATCTGATGATTACATCAGGACAGTGAAACGTTTAATAACTTGTTTAGCGTTACTTCGTCCTCACGTTGAAAAAGAAGACACAAGAACGTCGAAATTTATTCTTGTGTACTTGGTCCTGAAATGAAAGTTCATTAAAATACCACAACATGGGAACATATAGCCCACATTATCCGTGGAAGAACCGGAGAACTTCGATTTCTTTTATTTAACTCCACTCCACTTGTATGTTACTGTATGCATAAAATATTGACTTTGCTGATAACCTCTTCATGCGTAATATATGGCTGGGAAGGATGTGATACCTGTACCAATTTAGTAATTTCAGTGCTGTTTTGTTTTTATACTGGACTGTACTTTTCATAGTTGTGGAAATTCACGACACTGTGAGATAAATTGTAATAAAACACTTTTTCACTAAACATTTATGGCGACACATTGACACAAACAACGTCCGCCATCTTGTCAAACTTCCCGTCAATCAAAATTTCTCGCCCACACGTCACACACGGTCTATGCTTGACAAACACGTCAAACAGCACCATACGCAGTCAAATATTTGGCAAGCATAGTTCCATTTGACAAAATGTTTGATCTTTTACGGGGGCCTTAATGAGAAGTATGTTCGGATAAAGAAGCACCAACATCATAATGATTCATCCACTGGCAATAACGACTGGAGGTACAGGTGACATGCACATCACACGTCCCACACAAACATACACTCCTGGAAATGGAAAAAAGAACACATTGACACTGGTGTGTCAGACCCACCATACTTGCTCCGGACACTGCGAGAGGGCTGTACAAGCAATGATCACACGCACGGCACAGCGGACACACCAGGAACCGCGGTGTTGGCCGTCCAATGGCGCTAGCTGCGCAGCATTTGTGCACCGCCGCCGTCAGTGTCAGCCAGTTTGCCGTGGCATACGGAGCTCCATCGCAGTCTTTAACACTGGTAGCATGCCGCGACAGCGTGGACGTGAACCGTATGTGCAGTTGACGGACTTTGAGCGAGGGCGTATAGTGGGCATGCGGGAGGCCGGGTGGACGTACCGCCGAATTGCTCAACACGTGGGGCGTGAGGTCTCCACAGTACATCGATGTTGTCGCCAGTGGTCGGCGGAAGGTGCACGTGCCCGTCGACCTGGGACCGGACCGCAGCGACGCACGGATGCACGCCAAGACCGTAGGATCCTACGCAGTGCCGTAGGGGACCGCACCGCCACTTCCCAGCAAATTAGGGACACTGTTGCTCCTGGGGTATCGGCGAGGACCATTCGCAACCGTCTCCATGAAGCTGGGCTACGGTCCCGCACACCGTTAGGCCGTCTTCCGCTCACGCCCCAACATCGTGCAGCCCGCCTCCAGTGGTGTCGCGACAGGCGTGAATGGAGGGACGAATGGAGACGTGTCGTCTTCAGCGATGAGAGTCGCTTCTGCCTTGGTGCCAATGATGGTCGTATGCGTGTTTGGAGCCGTGCAGGTGAGCGCCACAATCAGGACTGCATACGACCGAGGCACACAGGGCCAACACCCGGCATCATGGTGTGGGAAGCGATCTCCTACACTGGCCGTACACCACTGGTGATCGTCGAGGGGACACTGAATAGTGCACGGTACATCCAAACCGTCATCGAACCCATCGTTCTAGCATTCCTAGACCGGCAAGGGAACTTGCTGTTCCAACAGGACAATGCACGTCCGCATGTATCCCGTGCCACCCAACGTGCTCTAGAAGGTGTAAGTCAACTATCCTGGCCAGCAAGATCTCCGGATCTGTCCCCCATTGAGCATGTTTGGGACTGGATGAAGCGTCGTCTCACGTGGTCTGCACGTCCAGCACGAGCGCTGGTCCAACTGAGGCGCCAGGTGGAAATGGCATGGCAAGCCGTTCCACAGGACTACATCCAGCATCTCTACGATCGTCTCCATGGGAGAATAGCAGCCTGCATTGATGCGAAAGGTGGATATACACTGTACTAGTGCCGACATTGTGCATGCTCTGTTGCCAGTGTCTATGTGCCTGTGGTTCTGTCAGTGTGATCATGTGATGTATCTGACCCCAGGAATGTGTCAATAAAGTTTCCCCTTCCTGGGACAATGAATTCACGGTGTTCTTATTTCAATTTCCAGGAGTGTAGATCGCTCTTTGTACTGCCTCGTAGGCAGCAGTCTTAAACAGGCATGTGGTCTAACCCGTGAGTGGCGTTTAAGTTTACACTTCCCCTGAAACATGTTTCGTTATTTTTTTTGGGGGAGGGGGTAAAGTGTCACCGTCATGGCTTACTCGCCCCCCCCCCCACCCAGGATTCTTTACTGGGAAGCGAGTCTGCTTGGGCCACCAGTAGCTAAACCGGTGGCGACTGTTGCATGCGTGTGCCTGACCAGGAAGTGGCTATTGTGGTTGGGCGTTGCGCAGCCGAGACGCCGCCAAAGTAAGCGATCCTATTTAAGCCGCGCCTGCCGCGCCTCTTCGACGCGGACCAATCAACGCGCGCGCAGCCACTGTGCTTCGCAGTAAAATAAACCTGCTCGAAGCAGACGTCCTCGGCCACGTGACCGGCCCCATCTGGGACGCAATTGGGACACAGTCCACAGTTCTCAAGATAATCACCTCACCGCGTGCCTTTTCAAACGGACCACTTAATACAGCACGCCGTTTAGAACGATGTCGCAACATTTTACCGAACTGGGCTCACATTTTTTTTTGATAAGATAAGTCGTTGTTTCGGAAATCTAGGGTGGAAATTGACTTCTTCTCCGTAGGATTACTCGTTATACACAACGAGCACAAAAATATGGACGCTTCTACTGAGAAGCGTACCGTAGCCGAATTTTGCCGGCGTGGTAGCTCAGAGTGTACGGTCAGAGAACTGGGTATCCACTGCTGAAAAAAAAAGCGTACAAAAATTTAACAGGACGTGGAGGATGCTCCACTGAACGATATGGGGTAGGGAACCTGGAGTTCAAGAAATGGAGGACGCCCGGGTTCCCGGGTTCGATTCCCGGCGGGGTCAGGGATTTTCTCTGCCTCGTGATGGCTGGGTGTTGTGTGCTGTCCTTAGGTTAGTTAGGTTTAAGTAGTTCTACGTTCTAGGGGACTGATGACCATAGATGTTAAGTCCCATAGTGCTCAGAGCCATTTGAACCAAGAAATGGAGATATACACTCACATGGCGAAACAACTAGACGTCATCCTTCGTCAACAGAGTTACGGAATAAGATGTATGTATAGCACTTTAATAATGTTCTGACAGGAACTTCAGGTTGGAATTTTTTCATTTTCCTGCGTGTAAACTGACTAAACAGTGACATGTGTTAGTACGTCCTAGGATTCATGTCCGGGTTGGCAACTTCGTTATATAGTAGACACAGTTTTTTATAATTTCGTACATCATGCTCTGTGTGTTATTCATAACAGCTGCCATCACTTTTGGTTCTCTTCATAGACTAACCCTGTACACTCGTTGTATAAATCCTGTATTCAATGCCCACAAAGGGCCCATGTCACAGATCCCTCAGGTATGATCTCAGAGTGATCTAACTGTGTGACAGTTTACCCGGACCAACATTCCGTGTCTTGTAAGTCTGCAGGCTTTCGTGGCCGTAGTCACTGAAGTTAAAATCTTCTGGGTTATTAGGCCGCGTCTTCTAAAATGTTCGACCCCTCTGCTGGGATCTTCCTCAGGATCTTTTGGTGCCCACTACTGCTAGAACACTATCAGAGACGAGTGTTGCGTCCACTTATAAAGAGGGAGTTTTCTGGCGTTCGTGCTGGAGAAGTGATAGTATTGGTTAAAATTCATATGGATACCATTGGTGGGCCATAGTCATAGCCTAATATTCCCGCTCTGATGCAGAAGCTCATCTCCTGTGGATACCATTGGCGGTCCATCGTCATTGGATAGAAAGGCACTATTCCACAGTTATGCTGGAGAAGGGTTATTGGTTGAAATGCCTGCTACCGCTATTGGTTGGGAAGATACGTCAGAGAGTGAGTTACTGGAACAGTTCAGTGGTAGGGTTGTTCTCATCAGAATCGACAGAAAACTTACATGGACGACGATAGTTCAGGTATACATACTGACATCGTAAGCAGGGAACAATACGAATGGGAGACGAAGAATGAAGTACAAGGATTAGAAAGGACGTAAGACAGGGATGTATTCGTTCGTCGCAACTGTTCAATCTGTACGTCGAAGAAGCAATTACGGAAATAAAAGAAGGGTTCGAAAGTGGAATTCATGGTGAAAGGATATCAATGATAAGATTCGCTGATGACATTACTATCCTCAGTGAAAGTGAAGAAGAATTACAGGATCTTCTGTATGAAATGAACGGTGTAATGAGTACAGAATATGAATTTAGAGTAAATCGAAGAGCGACGGAAGTAACGAGAAGGAACAGAAATGAGAACAGCGAGAAACTGAACGTCAGGTTTGATGATCACGAAGTAGATGAAGTTAAGGGATTCTGCTACTTAGGCAGCAAAATAACCTATGACTGTCGGAACAAGGAGGACATAAAAAGTAGACTAGTAATTGCAAAAAGGGCATTCCTGGCGAAGAGAAGTCTACTAGTAACAACTGAGCAAGAAATTTGAGGAAGAAATTTCTGAGAATGTGCGTTTGGAGCACAGCATTTTATGCAAGTGAAACGTGGATTGTGGGAAAACCAGAAAAGAAGAGAATCGAGGCATTTGAGATATGATGCTATAGAAGAACGTTGAAAATTAGGTGGACTGATAACTTAAGGAATGAGGCGACTTATGGAAAACACTGACAAGGGGAAGGGACAGGATGGTAGGATATCTGTTAAGACATCAGCGAATAACTTCTGTCGTACTGGAGGGAGTTGTAGAGGGCAAAAACAGTAGAGGAAGACAGAGATTGGAGGAATACACTCAGCAAATAACTGAGGACGTATGTTGCACATGCTACTAAGTCATGGCGGGAAAAAAAGCCCTAATTTCTTGTACCTGATCTTCGCGGTCCTTACGCGAAATGTACGTTGGCGGTAGTAGAACAGTTCCGCAGACAGTTTTAAACACCGATTCTCTAAATTTTGTCAAACTGCGTTTGTGTTTCACAGTTTCATAAGACGCGACGTTGTGTACCGCAGAGATATGACACTTTGGAATGTACCCTACCGTGGTCATGTAGGCTTGATTATTGTACAGAGCTATAATTAGATTTTTGATACTCAAGAGATTTCTGTTTTTCTAGGTCAACAACAGTCTAAATCATCTTAAAGATATTACTCTTGACACACAAGTTGTTTCATGTTGACGTGCACAATGTGTAAGTAATCTTATCGTGCTACTTTACTGTATTGAAAGTGTTTATGTGTAATTGACACAGATATGCTTTCATTTGTTTTCTTCTGTATCATATGCTATTCATATGCCCGTATACCGGTCTGGAAAATAAATACTTCTGAAGTTCAGCTCATGGTGTACAACAAGATGTCCTTCATCACGTATCTTTGTGACTTCAACGTCAAGAGTGGGACACTACTTCGTGAAAGCGTCGACAGTGCTCTTACGTGTGACGAAATACTTGCGGTAAAAATATAAATTGTATTGCAACAGTGACAAAGAAATGAATTCACTGTCCAGCATCGATTCTACCACTACATCGATTCGCGGTAATCGCGATTTACGTCTGGATCGCTGTAAGCGCTTACATGTGAAGTGAGTGGAGTCACTCCTCACCATAACCACGTCATTGTACTGCAATTAATGATAACAATATCCTCCACCTAGAGCATTTTGGATTCCACGCGAGCATTTCACAATCTGCCAGTCCGTGCACAAGGGTGAGTACATTTGTACAGCAAGATAGCATTGGAACTGTATTCATTGACATAGAGAAAGGCTTTTGACCGTTTCTGGCATGATGGCTTCATGTCAAAATTAGACTCTACGTGTGATCTGTGCCAGCGGCCTTGCCGCAGTGGTAATACAGGTTTCTGTCTTATCAGCGAAGTTAAGCGCTGTTGGGCTTGGCTAGCACTTGGGTGTGTGATCGTCCTCGTCTGTTGAAAGCGGTTGGGAAGCGGGATGCCCTTGTGAGGCCAACTGAGGAGCTACTTGACTGAGAAGTAGCGGCTCCGGTTACGAAAACTGACAACAGCAGGGAGAGGGGTGTGCTGACCTTCATATCCGCACCCAGTGATGCCTGAGGAAGACACGGAGGTCAGTCAGTAAGGTAGGGCGTGCCGAGGCCTGTATAGACGGAGTTTTGGTATGACATATTGTCCAGGGCTTCTACACAAGATGATCAATTCGTTTCTAAAGGGGTTGGGGTTGTTTGGGGGGAGGAGACGAGACAGCGAGGTCATCGGTCTCATCGGATTAGGGAAGAACGGGGAAGAAAGTAGGCCGTGCCATTTCAAAGGAACCATCCCGGCATTTGCCTGGAGCGATTTAGGGAAATCACGGAAAACCTAAATCAGGATGGCCGGACGCGGGACTGAACCGTCGTCCTGCCGAATGCGAGTCCAGTTTCTCAAGGAGAAGAGATGCTTCATTAGGCCCGGTTATCATCACAGCAGCTTAAAATCAGGTTGGAGTGCTGTAGGATTCGGTTCTGGGACCCGTTATATCTTTTTTCTTCCTACATTAACAACATGCCCAAGCAGGCGGTAGGGGCAGTAGCCTGCACTTTGACGACACTACACTACTCAAGCGCTGCCACTGCCTAGACTGACTATATCATTCAACGCCTACAGCGACATCAGGATAAAATCAACCAGTTATCTGGAAGATGAAAATCAGTCCTCAGTAGAATCAAGAAACTCAGGCTACCCAACTGCCAACTCACAGTAGGTGGACTGGTCTTAGTGTAACTTACAGAAACACTTGGAACCACTGTAGGCAAGAAACTGACTTGGGGATCGCACATAACCATTGTGGTCACAAGGGCTGTGTCCTATGGTATCAACCGCACCAGCTCGTTAAGCGTGACAGACTGCCAGACAATGCAAGAATGAAAATCTGTTGCGTCATCTCATAAGGCTCAATGGCCGTTGACACTCAACCGAATCGACTGCAAATCCTTCAAAACAGCGTATTTCGGGTTATAAGAAACGCACCCCCTCCCCTTTATTCCCCCTCCTTATCTACCAGCTAATTAATTATGAGCACAACGGCAACGGAAGGAAATGATGGTGGACCCTGCTATTTGGTAATTGTAATCTACTAAAAAAAAGAGAACTTTATCATAAGAAACAACAGGAAATGAGATTCTGCCTATATCTACGTAATGATATGCGTATTAAATATTACAATGAGATTTATTACACATCAGGACATAAATGCATATGATTATCGACACACACAGTAAGTTAAAGGATAGGGTATACTGAAATATTATGAGAATAACAGTTGGCTCGAGAACAAGGGGCTCCTACTCTCTGCGATGCAATGGATTGACGATAATCACTGGAGGTCCTAATTAATCAAATATTAATCTCCCGACTGTAGTCCGGCCATCCTGATTTAAGTTTTCCGTGATTTCCCTAAATCGCTCCAGGCAGATGCCGGGATGGTTCCTTTGAAAGGGCACGGCCGACTTCCTTCCCCGTCCTTCCCTAATCCGATGAGACCGATGATCTCGCTGTTTGGTCTCCTCCCTGAAACAATCCAATCCAATCCCAACTATATAGCAGTATTGCAATTAGTAGTGAGAGCTCAAATGGGATCACATGGAGAAACAAGCAACGTGGACTTGTAGCAAAGCAAGCTCGCATGCTGCTGAGGGTGTCAGTATAAAATTGATAATGTCCTACAATGCCGGAGGCGGAAAATACTGTACCAGTACTGAAATCTGCAGCACGTCGTGGGCAGGCAGCGTCCTGATGATGTAGGCGCCGACTTCTGCCGTGCAGCAACTCTGTGTCAACCCCTGGCCGTGAAGGCTGTCCGAGAATTCTAAGTTCTTCCGAAACCGAGAGACCAAGTCGCAAGACCGTCCGACTCCAAGGAAGATCAGATCCCGAATTCCCTGCCCGCGCAACGCAAGAGCGAAGCCAACATTACTCTACTCCCTACTCTCCTCGGAAAACCGCGAATCAGCATTCCGTTCTGATTCCAAAATTCCCCCACACTGTCTCAGAACATCATTCGCGCCAATAGCGACCTTTCCCTCCAATTTCGAGCAGGGCTTTATGACGTCAACTAGCCTCAGTTTAAGTTGAACAATCATGCCTCTGCTATTCAGCTGAGGGCACTGAACTTGCCATTCGACCGGCTGCAAAAACAACCTGCCTAGACCACCAGCCATCCGGTGTTAGACAGTCGCACTCAGCAGGGCACAGTCCACAAGTTTTCTCAGAATCAAGAGGACAATGCAGTCAGTCGGTGCCAGGAATCTTCGTTCCGGACGCGCCAGAACGGTAAACACATAAACTGCGGGGACACTCAGACGTCTCGCAGGTCGTTTCGCCCTGCAAACAATAGGCAAAACTTGATCGACGTCAGTCGTTCCGCCAGGCGCTTAGGCCTATTGTACGAACCCCTCAGAATTCAGGGAAGTGCAGCGCCCAACCGGAAACGCAGTGTGCTGCGTCCTCCGATGCTCGCCTCGCACAAGCCACCCACGGAAGTAAAACAACATGTTTAGGAATCAAGTGAAAAGTATTTTTTGAGCTCTCAGTACAAATACTCTGATTGCAATAACCTTATTCGGTCTGTTACTACCGTGCAATGACATATAACATTAATAAAATTGATGAAAATGAGAGGAGACATGCAAAAGAGGGCATGGAGCCTCTCACACTATGCAACAGAAGTCAGCACAAACAAATCATATTCATCAGGTCTTTCAGTGAACGCTCTGTGTCAACGGAAAACGTCAGTTTGTTTCCTGTTACGAATAAATCAGTTTGTAAAGTGGAGTTTTCGAGCCCATGCGATAGTGTCCCAAATTAGTTTAGTGCGACGTTCGGTTTAGTCATATGGCTGTTAACAGGGGCAGCAAAACGCAGTAGAATCTTTGTCGGCCCCGTCTTCGTTGCCCGACTTGACTCGTGTGCAGCCGTGGCCCTCGCTGACTGCTAACGCCATCCAACAGCGCTTCTCAGTCATTGCTGGAGTACTGGTTATTCTTCGTGTTTTAATGCCCCTCTTAATGCACATCACTAAACGGAGCATCGCACTAGGCTAGTTTAGCTCTATCGAATGGACACGTAAAAGTCCGATTTAAAATCATTTTGTTTGTGATTAGAAATAACAACGGTTTCCGCTGGGCCTCGTGATGACTGGGTGTTGTGTGATGTCCTTAGGTTAGTTAGGTTTAAGTTGTTCTAAGTTCTAGGGGACTGATGACCACAGATGTTAAGTCCCATAGTGCTCAGAGCCATTTGAACCATTTTTTGGTTTCCGCTGGGAATGAGCACCGCATGAAACATGTGATGAGCAGTATTTGTAGGGGTTGATTATATCTTCAAACTGGAGAAACTAAACTGAAAATATCTGTTGACAGGGTATGGTATCAGATACGACAGCTAATTCACTGTAATTAATCTCCCCATCGTCATCCATATTTACACGGTACACCATCTGTGCAGGTTGTAGATCACTTTTCGCTCTCTGTATTTTATCCCTGCTTCCATCAGAATTTCATATTTCAAAATAATAGTGTCACACCTCAGCAGCACCATCTAGAAATCGTTAGTAAAGACTGGAAAGGCACCCGTGTTATCGTGCTGTTTGCTGGTTCGCCTCAGCGTCCCACAGCGTCGCGTAACATGCTTGCATTTCCCGCTTTTCCAATGGCTCTTGCGCCAACGCGTTTTCACGCCGCTTCGCTTCACGTCCTGCTCGTAACCTTGCTTCTGGAAAGACCGCTTACAGTCCCAGGCGACGGAACGAGAAGAAACACCAGCTTTTTTTATGCCGGGGGAACACAAAGCGGCGGGTCGTACCTTTCCCGATCCTCCGCACAGAGTATTAGCGTATTTCTTTCCGGACTACGTTGTCAGACCAAGCTAAAAGCTCGTTTCTGGTATCCCGGTAGTAATGTTGCTCGTTAGTTTAGTCTGCTTTTTTTTCTCTTTTCAGTACGTCACAGCATAAATGTTTACAGCTGGATGCGGGACCTGTACCATGTCCTGCGAATTGTGTGGGACGCTAATCGCCGGCCTGGTGCTTTTTACGCACCAGCCGCAGAGTAAGCATCCGCTAGAATCTGTGGCTTCATTTAGGACCGCAGTTTATCCGCGTGTGTTAATTTTAGCTGATAATATGATACTAAGGCTGTAACATTATTTTATATCTATCATACTCGGTAGTATACCTGACGTGTTAAACCATTTTTACAAGTGTAGAGGACAAGAGAAAACTAACGTCAGAAATTTCCAGTGTCTCCTCTACAGACCTAAATGTGATAGCAGCAGTGGTGGCAGTTCAATTTGAAATCGCGCATGCATACGCATGTTCATATGAAAAACATACAATTTTACAATCTAAATTGCTACAGAAATACAAGATATTGATTAACAACGTTTTTACCAAATATTTCGAAAAGTTCTTGACAGATATATTTTAAATTTTTACGCAATACACTAATTAACATTTCGACAGAAATAGATTCTACATTTTTAATGTATATCTATAATTTAAAGGGTGTTAAAAATATAAGTGCAGATATTTTGATCATTGGGACCTTAATATGTACTCACTTCAGTATGTTAGTTGTTTTTCCGCTGCATCTAACAGTCTACCCGCAAACACATCACATACTTTACTGCCCGATGTTTTCTGCACGGTCGTAAGTGCGTCACTACGTAGACTAAGCCCGTTGTATAGACTAACTGTCTTACGTCCCCGTGTCTGCTCTTCAACACCTGACCTACTAAATGGTTCAAATGACTCTGAGCACTATGGGACGTAACTGCTGAGGTCATGAGTCCCCTAGAACGTAGAACTACTTAAAACTAACTAACCTAAGGACATCACACACATCCATGCCCGAGGCAGGATTCGAACCTGCGACCGTAGCGGTCGCGCGGTTCCAGACTGTAGCACCTAGAACCGCTAGGCTACTCCGCCCGGTCCTGACCTACTGCCCATCGGAAAATAAGCTAAGAATGTTAACAGAATCTTCCGTCGGTTCTTGGTAGAACAACATTATAATAATAAATCAAAAACACCAGTTCGCTTTTGTTCTACAATATCGTAGAACAAAAGCAAACTGGTGCTTTTCATTTATCATTATAAGCTAAGAATGGCTTGTGCTCTTGCCACATGTTTGGAAGGTTGGAGACGAGAGACTGACAGAAGTAAAGCTGTGAGGACGGGGCGTGATTCGTGTTTGGGGTACTCAGTTGGTAGAGCACTTGCCCGCGAAAGGCAAAGGTCTCGTGTTCGAGTCTCGGTCCGGCACACAGTTTTAATCTGCCAGGAAGTTTCATCAACATAAACATCATTTCCGCCTTTTTATTGCTCATGAAAACCACACATTGCATGTTGTACCACCATACAGCGAGATCTTCAGAGGTGATGGTCCAGATTGCTGTACCCACTAGTACCTCTAATACCCAATAGCACGTCCTCTTGCATTGATGCACGCCTGTATTCGTGGTGGCATACTATCCACAAGTCCGTCAAGGCACTGTTGGTCCAGACTGTTCCACTCCTCAAAGGCGATTCGGCGTAGATCCCTCAGAGAGGTTAGTGCGTCACGTCGTCCATCAACAGTCCTTTTCAATCTACCCCAGGCACGTTCGATAGGGTTGATGTCTGGAGAACGCGCTGGCCACTCTATTCGAGCAATGAAGTTATCCTGAAGGAAGTCATTCACAAGATGTGCACGATGGGGGCGTGAATTGTCGTACATGAAGACTAATGCTTCACCAATATCTGAAGATATGGTTGCACTATCAGTTGGAGGATGGCATTCACGTTAGTGCAGAATGTTTCAGCCATCTTTAATTACGGCGACTTCCATGACCACCAGCGGCATACGTCGGTCTCACATAGTGCCACCCCAAAACAGCAGGGAACCTCCACCTTTCTGCACTCGCTGGACAGTGTGTCTAAGGCGTCCAGCCTGACCAGGTTGCCTCCAAACACGTCTCCCACGATTGTCTGGTTGAAGGCGTATGTGACATTCATCGCTGGAGAGAACGTGATGCCAATCCTGAGCGGTCTATTTGGCATGTTGTTGGGCCCGTCTGTACCGCGCAGCATGGTGTCGTGGTTGGAAAGATGGACATCGCCATGGACGTCGGGAGTGAAGCTGCGCATCATGCAGCCTATCGCGTACAGTTTGATTCGTAACACGACGTACTGTAGCTGCACGAATAGCTTTATTCAACATGGTGGCTTTGCTGTCAGGGTTCCTCCGAGCCATAATCCGTAGGTAGCGGTCATCCACTGTAGCAGTAGCCCTTGGGCGGCCTGAGCGAGGTATGTCATCGACAGTTCCTGTCTCTCTATATCTCCTCCATGTTCGAACAACATCGCTTTGGTTCACCCCGAGACGCCTAGACACTTCCCTTGTTGGCAGACCTTCCTGGCACAAAGTAACAATGCGGACGCGAACGAACTGCGGTATTGACCGCCTAGGCATGGTTGAACTACAGACAACACGAATCATGTAGCTCCTTCCTGGTGGAAAGACTGGAACTGATCGGCTGTCGGACCCCTTCCGTGTAATAGGCGCTGCTCATGCATGGTTGTTTACATCTTTGGGCGGTTTTGTGACATCTCTGAACAGTCAAAGGGTTGTGTATGTGATACAATATCCACAATCAACGTCGATCTTCAGGAATTCTGGAAACTGGGGTGATGCAAAACTGTTTTTGATGTCTGTACCAATGATTCCAACAGATTTATCTGCTCTTTTTAAGCATCTTCATCTCCTAATCAGGGATTCGCCTTTGCAATAAAAATAAACAATGCTCAAGATCCGGGAGAGGGGGGTGGGGTGGACAGAGATGGGGCAAGGGGAGGAGGAGATGGAGTGAGAGATGGGGAGGAGTGGTGAACAGAGAGAGTGGGGAGGAGGAGGAAGAGATGAACAAAGAGAGAAGGAAGAGGAGATTGGGACATATATACAATTTCCATATATATTTAGCAATTGTGAAGCATTGTCGAGTTCGTTGGAAAAAAATGTAACCGCTGATGAAATAAACTGGCTGAAAACAACATTATTATCATCTGTAAATGACAGGGATACACATACCCCGCTTGACTTCCTGTCATTCTTTTAAGCAAACCAGTCGGTAATTATATCTATCCAAATAAAATAATGCAGCATGCTTTAAGAAACACAAGGACAGCAGTATCCATTATTAATTACGATACACATTGTACGTAAGGAGGACAACAGCAAACCCATCGATCACTGTGTTACATCTTATATTAATAAGGCGTTTTCAGAGTAAAGGATAGTCACTGCAGGAGTACTGCAAGGATCAATAATGGGTTCGCTTTTGTTACGTACGTAACGTATCATAATTAATAGCGAAAGCTGGCACGAATGGAAGCATACAATAATGGAAGTAAAAACTTTCTAGTAAACATGGGTCCACAAGTTATTCGTTGACGAGATAATTGAGAGCTGTAACGCCCCAAGGACAGAAAACCCCAATTAACAAATTTTGTGGAAACTTAAAGTAGGGAAGTGAGTCATCTTGACAGTGACGGCAACTACTGACGATAAAATCTACACTGGTAATATTTTGATTAACACCTATATCATTCAAATACTGAGAATAGCATACAAAAAGGGGAGATAAGAGCAATGGATTATCGTAGATTCTTTATCAAACATTTATAGAATAAATTCAAAATCATATGAACGAAGGTTAAATCCAAGAAAGTAATTCAGTCAAAGATAACATTTACCATGGAAGAGAGTTGTAGCCGCATCGAAAAGGAAGTTCAATGCGACTACAATGCGACTCGGATTTGGAAATGTTCGGTTACTTAGTTGCTCTTGAGTCGCTCTAGAGTACTCTTGCGATAGTTGTCTGGATGCAAACGCTATTAGATTGTTTCAGTTTTGGAAGTTTGATAATTCGTGAGATAGAGATTGAAGTATTGCTCAGTCAGTCCACTGAAGAAAGTTAATCTTTACCGTTCTAACGCGATGGTAGAGTAAGAGAGTGTTAGACTTCAATTGAGTGATATTGGTTTATCGGACTTAGCCTTCGTACTGATGAACAGTCACAAACCTTGAGAGCAATGGATCAACGAGAGAAAAACAATTCGTAGTCTTCAGTAAGACACAATAAAACGAAGACACGAAGAAAGACAAGTAAGCCGATTAGTCAAAATTTGTGGTCTGTGTCACGATTACTGAACTGAACAGTAGTTAATCTTGAATGATATATCGGTGTGCGTGTGTTGTAGGGACGAACAACTAATTACAGAAAGAATAATAAAATCTGAGTCAAAAGATAAATCTTACGTGTCGCCTAACTCATTAAACGGGTAATACAATGTGTATTAATGCATTTTCACTGACTCTTTAAACATTTTAAGTGACTAAGTATTAAAAAAAACATTTACTCCAACATAAGTTATCTCTGGAGTTACGTCGGACCGTTGTTAATAACTTGACGTAGCAACGGCATAGCAACGGAATAGTAGACAGCAAAATTTCATCCTCGCTATGTATGATGTGAAAAAGACCGTATGATGAAATCAAGAATGAAGATTTTATTTCATCACGGAACTAACCGGGCATAAAAATAAAATTAAACGATTGCAGTTTGCCAGTTCGTACAAGCTGAGAAGACTGTTGCGGACAGATAACAGAACATTTCTAAACCACGCGAGGAGTTGTGTTCTTACGAGAGTTACAGGTGCTGTTCCACGTCACTCCGACGGGGACGAACATCGTTGCGAGTCGCGTTTCCTACCGGCGAGTGGAGGAGGAGGGAAGGGGCGTCACAGAGTGCACCGTTACATATCCTACTTAATACATATGTATTTGAAATGTAAACTTTTCGATTAAGTCTCCACCTAGTTCGGCTAAAATTTCACACAGAAATACAGGGTGTTTATAAATGAATATCGGGGATTTAACGCTTTATAATATTTATTACATTAAGTTTACAGTTATAAATGATATGTCAAATGAAATAGCAACTCAAACAGTTTTACCAAGAACCTTATAAATGTTCAATGTGAGCACCATTTGTCACACGCCACACATCAAGCCTGCAGCCGAGTTCTTCCCAAACGTTGATATGTGTGTCTTCAGTGATTGCAGCAATAGCTACTTCAATCCAATTTCTTAATTCACGGAGGTGTGCTGGTAGCAGAAGCACGTACACACGATCCTTGATGAAGACCCAAAGGAAAAAATCGCATGGTGGTAGGTCGGGTGAACGTGGAGGCCACGCAAAGCAAGCCCTGTCATTGGGCCTCTTGCGGCCTATCCAGCGCTCTTTCATTTCACATATCATTTATAACTGTAAGTTTAATATAATAAATATTATAAAGTGTTAAAACCCCGATATTTATTTATAAACACCTGTACAATATCACATACCTGCATAACTTAACGCACAGGATCCTAATTGCGGGACAGGGCTATGAAACAAACCGAAATCCGATCCGTGTGGTGGATTAACGACTGCTGGTATACTAATCAACCTCACTGTAATACAATTTGGCAGGCTTACGGCAAATGCTGGTCCGGTCCACGATTTGTGCCTCGGAAAATACAATACACTGTCAGTAGGCTGTTTATATTTTCTTATTGGCAACGTTACGTAGTGCTCTGTATGAAAATCACTGGCTGTGCTGTGTGCAGCCTGTGGCTAGTTTGCATTGTTGTCTGCCATTGTAGAGGGGCAGCTGGATGTGAACAGCGCGTAGCGTTGCGCAGTTGGAGGTGAGCCGCCAGCAGTGGTGGATGTGGGGAGAGAGATGGCGGAGTTTTGTAATTTGTCATGAACTGCTATATATATATTATGACTATTAAGGTAAATACATTGTTTGTTCTCTATTAATATCTTTCATTTGCTAACTATCCCTATCAGTAGTTAGTGCCTTCTGTAGTTTGAATCTTTTATTTAGCTGGCAATAGTGGCGCTCGCTGTATTGCAGTAGTTCGAGTAACGAAGATTTTGTGAGGTAAGTGATTTGTGAAAGGTATAGGTTAAAGTTAGTCAGGGCCATTGTTTTGTAGGGATTATTGAAAGTCAGATTGCGTTGCGCTAAAAATATTGTGTGTCAGTTTAAGCACAGTCGTGTATAAAATGTTCTAAGGGGACGTTTCAACACATACGCTTAAAACAGACACAGAAATAAGTTTACACGGTTCACACACCCACACATGGAGCCGCTATCGTACTGTCCGTTAAGTAAAAGCATGGTCGACATTACACACAGACGGTAAGAGATATCACCTTAGTTCTTTCACAGCCGAACAGAGGGAGCCTTTGTCCTTCGTGCAATGTCCATAAATCATTAGTTTACTTTGAATTCTTGCCTAAGATACATGAGAAGAGACATGAGTGCAACTTATGCGTCGCATTTTGAGGCTGTGTTCCTCTGTAACCACCTCAGAGGACCCAAAGTGAGGCAAGCCGCCGCGTATAAATATATGGGGAAATCAAAGTCATTTCTGACTCGATAGGTAAAGTGACTCCAAAACCGGAAAAAATGATTATCAACCTTTCTCGGGGAACCCATTCTTAACATTGCGTCAAGCGTAAAGCAAAATTCAGTTTGAAACTGCAGTCGACGCAATTTCGACGCATTTGAAGGTCTCTTCCATGTGAATTCGTGGAAAACATGGTTTCGAGGATTCATCGAAGATGCCAAACAATTATAGACGTTGTGGGTGACTGGATGTGTTATTAGGTGTAGTTGCATTTTTCTTTTGTTCGTATATGATGTATGCCTGTGTTTTAGTTTGTTGTCAAATATTTTCTACTGATTACCCCTACCACGATCTTACTTAACAGACTATATCTCTTGTAAGGATGATGAGAATAAGATAGAGAGGTTAGGGCAGAGACAGACATGTAGATCGAAATTACAATTAAATCAAGACCATTAGCTGCTGACATCAACGGGGACAGTTGAAAATGTGTGCTCCGACCGGGACTCGAACCAGGGATCTCCTGCTTACATGGCAGACACTCTATCCATCTGAGCCACCGAGGATAATGAGACTGCAGGGACGTATCGCCGGTACGCTCCCCGTGAGACCCACATTCTCAACTTATAGTCCACACACTACATTCGGGTGCCCCTGCCATTATACTCACTACTTGCGGGAGACAATCCATCGAGTCCCGAGTTCAGGCAATTCGTGTGCATCCGCACTGAAGACGGTCATCAGCCGGTTAACTTTAACGATATGAAGATAGTCATTTCTCCTCGTACAGTAGGCGTACAGAAGAGGACAGCAGATTAGTTACAACCTTAAGATGTATCCTCCGCCATGCAAGGTACATACATATTATGCAGACGTACAGCACGTGATTTGCCTGCCTTAAATAACGACCATGGCCACGGATAGGGCATCTAGACAAAAACCTGAAGTAAATTTGCCAAATCATGAGAAGCAGTAGACTCCATACGATCCGATAAACGCTACAAAAGAGAGAAAAAAAAGTGTATAACAACGTAATATTCTCGTGATAGGAATATGGAAACTGAAAAGCCTCTTTGAGGTTGCGCTGTACGTTGCTGTCTTACTACTGTCGCAGCATGACTTGCTTGCAGTCATGCACTAATGCAGTCGATAACGACAACAGATACTCTAGAACGTGTAAGCGCTTGTTCGACTTCTTCTTTGCCCGACGTGCCACCACTCGTGTCTCGATCCGTCCCACTCCGTCTGCGGCCATCATCAACAGTGCTACTCAGTCGCTAGTGAATTACTGTTTATTCTTCCTGCTTTAATGATGTCCCTGCTGAAAGAAACCATTAAATCGAATATTACTGTATTAATCTGGGATTCTTGTATCGAATGGACACACAAAATACCTCTTTTAAAAACCAAACTGATGTTAATTGTTGACACTGGGTGTCATAAGAAACAAGTACTGAGCATTAGATTAGATTAGATTTACTTTCATTCCAATTGATCCGTAGCGAGGAGGTCCTCCAGGATGTAGAACATGTCAGAAAAACAACAATACATGACAAATATTTACAACTAAAACAAATAAGCTAATGTACCATTCCACAGGTCCCAAGTGGAATGATCGCCATTTTTTAATGAACAGTATATGAACGAGTCATTTTACAAATATTAATGCACTGAATTTAAAATAAAAAAAGTTTTTATTTATTTACAAAGTAATAAACGTGTAATACAACTACTGCAATACTTATTTACAATGAACACATGGCACCGAAATGGTGTAGAAGTTAGGTTGTACTTACACACACACACACACACACACACACATTTACAATGTACACATTACTGCACTGAAATTGTGCAGATTATATATATATATATATATATATATATATATATATATATATATATATATATATATATATAGGGTGAGTCACCTACCATTACCGCTGGATATATTTCGTAAACCACATCAAATACTGACGAATCGATTCCACAGACCGAACGTGAGGAGAGGGGCTAGTGTAATTGGTTAATACAAACCATAAAAAAATGCACGGAAGTATGTTTTTTAACACAAACCTACGTTTTTTAAATGGAACCCCGTTAGTTTTGTTAGCACATCTGAACATATAAACAAATACGTAATCAGTGCCGTTTGTTGCATTGTAAAATGTTAATTGCATCCGGAGATATTGTAACCTAAAGTTGACGCTTGAGTACCACTCCTCCGCTGTTCGATCGTGTGTATCGGAGAGCACCGAATTACGTAGGGATCCAAAGGGAACGGTGACGGACCTTAGGTACAGAAGAGACTGGAACAGCACATTACGTCCACATGCTAACACCTTTTTATTGGTCTTTTTCACTGACGCACATGTACATTACCATGAGGGGTGAGGTCCACGTACACACGTGGTTTCCGTTTTCAATTACGGAGTGGAATAAAGTGTGTCCCGACGTGTCAGACCAATAGATGTTCAATGTGGTGGCCATCATTTGCTGCACACAACTGCAATCTCTGGCGTAATGAATGTCATACACGCCGCAGTACATCTGGTGTAATGTCGCCGCAGGCTGCCACAATACGTTGTTTCATATCCTCTGGGGTTGTAGGCACATCACGGTACACATTCTCCTTTAACGTACCCCACAGTAAGAAGTCCAGAGGTGTAAGATCAGGAGAACGGGCTGGCCAATTTATGCGTCCTCCACGTGCTATGAAACGCCCGTTGAACATCCTGTCAAGGGTCAGCCTAGTGTTAATTGCGGAATGTGCAGGTGCACCATCATGCTGATACCACATACATCGACGCGTTTCCAGTGGGACATTTTCGAGAAACGTTGGCAGATCATTCTGTAGAAACGCGATGTATGTTGCAGCTGTTTGGGCCCCTGCAATGAAGTGAGGACCAATGAGGTGGTCGCCAATGATTCCGCACCATACATTTACAGTCCACGGTCGCTGTCGCTCTACCTGTCTGAGCCAGCGAGGATTGTCCACAGACAAGTAATGCATGTTCCGTAGATTCACTGCCCCGTGGTTTGTGAAACCCGCTTCATCGGTAAACAGGTAGAACCGCAACGCATTCTCTGTTAATGCCCCTTGACAGAATTGCACTCTATGATTAAAGTCATCACCATGTAATTGCTGATGTAGCGACACATGAAACGGGTGAAAGTGGTGACGATGCAGTATGCGCATGACACTACTTTGACTCAGTCCACCGGCTCTCGCAATGTCCCGTGTACTCGTGTGTGGGTTCATGGGAACAGCAGCTAACACACCAACTGCACCCGCTTCTCCTGTGACGGGCCTGTTACGGACCCGTTTGCGTGCTACGACCATACCTGTTGCATACAATTGGCGGTAGATGTTTTGCAACGTGCGGCACGTGGGATGCTCTCTGTCCGGGTACCGTTCTGCGTACACCCTGCAGGCTTCAGCTGCATTTCGTCGACACTCGCCATAGATGAGTATCATCTCCGCCTTTTCAGAGTTCGAATACACCATGGTCACAGTTCCTACTCACAGTTCCTACAACACTACACTATCACAGACGTCTGGTAACACGGTGTACTACAGTTGGTCTGCGTGCGGAGACGAATGCAGAATAACAATAACAGCAAGCGCTACATGCGGACGCTGCGACAGCTAGACCAACCACAACAGTGCACTACAGCCACACTCGTAAACACGGTCGTCATCGTAAACATGTCCCTGCAGATGCTGCTCGCCGACAGTGGTCCGTGTTTGTTACAACACTCAGCTGAACGTCGGAGGGTTCAAGCGTCAACTTTAGGTTACAATACCTCCGGATGTAATTAACATTTTACAATGCAACAAACGGCACTGATTACGTATTTGTTTTTATGTTCAGATGTGCTAAGAAAACTAACGTGGTTCCATTTAAAAAAACGTAGGTTTATGTTAAAAAACATACTTTCGTGCATTTTTGTATGGTTTGTATTAAACAATTATACTAGCCCTTCTCCTCACGTTCGGTTTGTGGAATCGGTTCGTCAGTATTTGATGTGGTTTACGAAATATATCCAGCGGTAACGTTAGGTGACTTACTATATATATATATATATATATATATATATATATATATATATATATATATATATATATATATATATATCAGTTAGTTTTACTGAGAAATTCATCAATGGAGTAGAAGGAGTTGGGCACCAATAAATCCTTTAGGCTTCTCTTAAACTGAATTTCATTGGTTGTTAGGTTTTTTATGGCTGCTGGCAAGTTATTGAAAATGTGTGTTCCTGAATAATGCACACCTTTTTGAACAAGACTAAGTGACTTTAAATCCTTGTGAAGATTATTCTTATTTGTAGTATTGATTCCATGAATTGAGCTGTTGGTTTGAAAAAGTGAACATTACTGGGCTAACTCCGCCTGCTCACTGCAGTACAAAATTTCAAAACCTAACCTAACCTAACCATCTACTGAAACATCGGAAAAAATGTGCTTCTTGAAACAGAGTCGTACGCTCTCGCAATTTTAGCAGCAAGCCTTTCAGCGATGCATGGTCTTGCAGAGTCTGCCACTGGAGCTCTTTGAAAACCTCCATGACGTGTACGGGCTTATGAAACGAACTTGTGACGAATCGCACTTCTTAGAGAGGTACGGATCCTTAGTTCGGTTCTGCGTGTCTCAATACGATTACTGTTATCGTGCCATCAATGTCTCCGATTTTAATAATCAAAATAACAAACATAAAATGTTTTAGTACAATAATAATAATAATAATAATAGTAACGTGAGATCGGACGTGTTGACTGGGACAGGTGAAATCACATAATCCATGAAGCGAGAAGCAGAAGAACTAAAAGAAGAAGAATTTGTATGTATTCATCAAATCCACATCGACATGGCCTGTCAGAGGGTTCATCGAACCACTTCTACACTGTTTCTCTACCGTTCCACACTCGAACACTGCGCGTGGAAAACAAACAGTTAAAACTTACCGTGTGAGCTCAGCTTCTCTTATTTTATTATTATGATCATTTCTTCCTGTGCAGAGGAGAAAATTGGTGATTAAAATTTCGTAAAAGATCTCACCTCAACGAAGAACGCCTTTGTTTAAATAATTGCCACCCCAACTCACGTGCCATGTCTCTGACACCCTATCCCCTATACGCGGTAATACAAAACGAGCTACACTTCTTTGACCTTTTTCGAAATCCTCCATCAAATCTATTGGTGTCGCCCCCCGGTAGCTGAGTGGCCAACGCGACAGAATGTCAATCCTAAGAGCCCGGGTTCGATGCCCGGCTGGGTCGGAGATTTTTTCCGTTCAGGGACTGGGTGTTGTGTTGTGTTGTCCTAATCATCATCACTTCATCCCCATCGACGCGCAAGTCGCCAAAGTGGCGTCAAATGGAAAGACTTGCACCCGGTGAACGGTCTACACGACGGGAGGCTCTAGTCACACGACATTTACATTTTTATCCTATTGGTAAGGATCCCTTGCCGCACAGAAATACTGTAGCAGAGGACGGACAAATGTTGTGTAGCCAGTCCCTTTAGCAGACCTGTTGCATCTAAGACATCTGCCAATAAATGCACTCTTTTCGCTTTCCTCCACAACATTATCCATGTGACTGTTACAATGAAAGCTGTTCGTATCTCATATTCGTAGTTACCTGGTTGAACGTTGCCTTTCGATGCTTGTGGTTTATCGTGTAATCGAAATTTCACGGATTCCATTTAGTACTTATGTTGGCGAACTCACAGTTTTCATTATGTAGGGTCTCAATTGCTCCTTTTCGCACCACACACATATTTTGTCTACATCTTCTGACGACTTTATTAAACGGTAAATAACTGAATTATCCGCAGAGAGTCTAAGATGGCTGCTCAAGTTGTCTCCCAAATCATACATATTATAAAAATGGATGTACATGTATATGTATGCATGTTCCACATCTCCTCTTAAACCGCTGCACCGATTTCGCCGACACTTTGTACATATATTTAACGTCTGGAAATAATTGCTATGGAGGTAAGAACCACTTGCCCGACAAATGGAGGGGGTGGGTGTGGAAACGAAGTACACCCCATGACGCGCGATCACCCTTATTTTAGTGGCCCAGTATTGGACAATGAGAGCACCCAGTGACTAGGAACAAACTTTACACACAATTTTAAAACTTTTCTAAACTTTTTCTCGTTGACAACTTCCACAAAATGATGAAAGGTTAAAGGTTTATCGTTCACTACATTTTCGCTGTTCATGCAATAAAACTGCATCATGAAGCACGACGTTTTAATTTATTATTTCTTTACTACTATTTGTATTCGTGATATTTTGCAGTCGGTATTCACATATGTCACTAGTTCAGGAGATATGACGTCATCAACACAAAAACAGCCGCATCAATGGCGTTCAAATTCATTACTTCTTTGTTACTAATTCTATTCGCAGAGCATTTCGCAGAAAGTAATCGATATATGCCATTGAAAGCACCTACGAAAATATATCACTGTGCAAGACATACACTACGTGATCAAAAGTATCCGGACACCTGGCTGAAAATGACTTACAACCTCGTGACGCCCTCCATCGATAATGCTGGAATTCAATATGGCGCTGGCCCACCCATAGCCTTGATAACAGCTTCCACTCTCGCAGGCATACGTTCAATCAGGTGCTGGAAGATTTCTTGTGTAATGGCAGCCCATTCTTCCCGGACTGCTGCATTGAAGAGACGTATCGGCAAGACCTGGCACGAAGTCGGCGCCCCAAAACATCCCAAAGGTATTCTATAGGATTCAAGTCAGGACCCTGTGCAGGCCAGTCCATTACTGGGATGTTATTCTCGTGTAACCACTCCGCCACAGGCCGTGCATTACGAACAGGTGCTCGATAGTGTTGAAAGATGCAATCGCCATCCCAGAAATGCTCTTCAACAGTTAGAAGCAAGAAGCTGCTTAAAACATCAGTGTAGGCCTGTGCTGTGATAGTGCCACGCAAAACAACAAGGGGTGCAAGCCCCCTCCATGAATAACACGACCACACCACAACACTACCGCCTCCGAATTTTACTGTTGGCACTACACAGGCTGGCTGACGACGTTCACCGAACATTCGCCGTGATTCGTCACTCCATACAACGTTTTTCCACTGTTCAATGGTCTATAGTGTTTACGATCCTTACACCAAGTGAGGCGTCGTTCGACATTTACCGGCGTGATGTGTAACTTATGAGCAGCCGCTCGACCACGAAATCCGTTTTCCCAAAAATCTGATGGCTCCAAGCGCTATGGGACTTAACATCTGAGGTCATCAGTCCCCTAGACTTAGCACTACTTAAACCTAACTAACCTGAGGACGTCACACACATCCATTCCCGAGGCAGGATTCGAAGCTGCGACCGTATCAGCACCGCGGTTTCGGACTGAAACGCCTAGAACCTCTCGGCCACATCGACCGGCCTAACTCTTCCCGCCTAACTGTCATAGTACTTGCAGTGGATCCTGATGCAGCTTGGAATTGCTGTGTGATGGTCTGGATAGATGTCTGCCTATTACACATTACGACCCTCTTCAACTGTCGGCTGTATCTGGCAGTCAACGGACGAGGTCGGCCTGTACGCTTTTGTGCTGTACGTGTTTCCACTTCACTATCACATCGAAAACAGTGGACCTAGGGATGTTTAGGTGTGTGGAAAGCTCACGTACAGACATACGTTTTACACAAGTGACACGCAATCACCTGACCACGTTCGAAGTCCGTGGGTTCCGCGGAGCGCCCCATTCTGCTCTCTCACGATGTCTAATGACTACTGAGGTCGCTGATATCGAGTACCTGGCAGTAGGTGGCAGCACAATGAACCAAATATGAAAAGCTTATGTTTTTGGGGTTGTCCGGATTCTTTTGATCACATGGTATAATCTAGGAGCTGTGGCGTCAAATACTGAGAAACTTGGAAAACTGCTGAATAATCCATGATGCTTTAATTTGTTACCCCTTTAGTACTAACTCTTTTCATAACACATAGACAGTAACCACATATACCTCTGGGTGTACCTGCAAAATTATATCATTGTGCAGTACATAGTTCGGGAGATACATGTCATTAACACTGAGCTGCGTGGAAAAGAAACTGCTGCGCGAAAGTCGCTAGAGATACAGGTGAAACACGTGTACAAATACGTGTGAAATATGTGAAATATATAAACACATGTGAAATATGTTAAATATATGTGAAATATATTTGACATATGCCTACGCGGGCAAAGCCGCGAGTAAAAAGCTCGACCTGAACCTTTGGAACAAATTCAACCAAATTTCACAGACACGTTAGTTACGATCTGGAAAGAAATAGTAAACGGGTAAGAACCACCAGCTTCCTACTAGGATGTGAATGAAGGAGGGTGGAAGGATAGCTGGGCAGAAAGCGGAGGAAGGAGGTGGTGGGCTAATAAAAGAGAGCAATAAATACATCTTAGAGCAATTACTTAGTCATTTATATAGATTAGGAAGAGCAGGGGGCCTATAACTCTTCGTTGGGGAACGCTAGATATAACTTCTGCTTTACTCGACAACTCTCGGTCAGTTACTACGAACTGTGACCCTATGAAATGTGACTTTTCTGACAGGAAATCACGAATTCAGTCGCACAGCCGAGACGATGTTCCATAGGCACGGAAATCCTTAGTATATCGCTTGAACACAACGTCCAAGACATTGCTATTCAGAGAAATATAGCATCTGAAAAGTAAGTCTGAAAATTTGAGGACTAACATTTACGAACTATTACAGTGACAAATTTTCTCTGCCTCGACAACTTCGCAATTTACACAGAATACTCGTAAAACCGAATCATACATTCACCATTATCAGCACTCCACGTAGAAGTACAATTGCGTACACAGGCCTGCAGACTGTGGATATGCGAACGTATAAATGAGGGGATTGCTGTTTCTTTCAGCCATTTATACCTACGTTCGGAATTTCAATCTTTCCGTTCTTTGCTAATGTTTTTTAAACTCTTAATGGAGGATCTTTCGCTTTCCATATAGCGTTCCTCTCAATTGTGTTGTTTGCTGGTTCTCCCCGTGGACACACGGCTTTGCTGTTGGCAGCAGCTACGTCCAGGCAGTGAATGTGCGCCTTTTACCCAACTTGAAAGCATTGGGTCAAGGCCGCGAGCACATCCACGTCGCCACTCACTCACGCAACCAATTGAAAAGTATCCTGTATTAAACATCTGTTGTAATTTCTAGAATTCCTTTTCATTTGAGAGACTCTTCGTTTTTATGTAACATTATCCTTCTAGACTTAGCTTTAAAATTTGGAGACCGACATATCATAATGTGTAAGAACAAGTTTTTTGGAGGTGTATATGGGGACGGGGAGGGGGGGGGGGACGCCGGGGGTTCATCTCCCCCCCCCCTCCCATCTCTCTCACCACCCCACCCATCTCGGGTCCACGCCTGGCATGGTAAAGATCCAACATTCAGGAATCGGTCAAATGATGTTCCATTACGTATGATTATTGACCGAACTGAAAAATTTAAAACACTGTGATAATCTCCTCATTAAGAGGTATAATCTTATGTTAAAGATTAAACACACCAAGACAAATATTATAGTTAAAAACTGTGTACGTGTCTTGATACAGTTGAACTCACCATACGCAAATACCCATACCATGTTGTTGTTGTTGTGGTCTTCAGTCCTGAGACTGGTTTGATGCAGCTCTCCATGCTACTCTATCCTGTGCAAGCTTCTTCATCTCCCAGTACCTACTGCAACCTACATCCTTCTGAATCGGCTTAGTGTATTCATCTCTTGGTCTCCCTCTACGATTTTTACCCTCCACGCTGCCCCCCAATACTAAATTGGTGATCCCTTGATGCCTCAGAACATGTCCTACCAACCGATCCCTTCTTCTGGTCAAGTTGTGCCACAAACTTCTCTTCTCCCCAATCCTATTCAATACTTCCTCATTAGTTATGTGATCTACCCATCTAATCTTCAGCATTCTTCAGTAGCACCACATTTCAAAGGCTTCTATTCTCTTCTTGTCCAAACTATTTATCGTCCATGTTTCACTTCCATACATGGCTACACTCCATACAAATACTTTCAGAAATGACTTCCAGACACTTAAATCTATACTCGATGTTAACAAATCTCTCTTCTTCAGAAACGCTTTCCTTGCCATTGCCAGTCTACATTTTATATCCTCTCTACTTCGACCATCATCAGTTATTTTGCCCCCCAAATAGCAAAACTCCTTTACTACTTTAAGTGTCTCATTTCCTAATCTAATTCCCTCAGCATCACCCGACTTAATTCTACTACATTCCATTACCCTCGTTTTGCTTTTGTTGATGTTCATCTTATATCCTCCTTCCAAGACACTGTCCATTCCATTCAACTGCTCTTCCAAGTCCTGTGCTGTCTCTGACAGAATTACAATGTCATCGGCGAACCTCAAAGTTTTTATTTCTTCTCCATGGATTTTAATACCTACTCCGAATCTTTCTTTTGTTTCCTTTACGGCTTGCTCCATATACAGATTGAATAACATCGGGGAGAGGCTACAACCCTGTCTTACTCCCTTCCCAACCACTGCTTCCCTTTCATGTCCCTCGACTCTTATAACTGCCATCTGGTTTCTGTACCAATTGTAAATAGCCTTTCGCTCCCTGTATTTTACCTCTGCCACCTTCAGAATTTGAAAGAGAGTATTCCAGTCAACATTGTCAAAAGCTTTCTCTAAGTCTACAAATGCTAGAAACGTAGGTTTGCCTTTCCTTAATCTTTCTTCTAAGATAAGTCTTAAGGTCAGTATTGCCTCACGTGTTCCAGTGTTTCTACGGAATCCAAACTGATCTTCCCCAAGATTGGCTTCCACTAGTTTTTCCATTCGTCTGTAAAGAATTCGTGTTAGTATTTTGCAGCTGTGGCTTATTAGACTGATTGTTTGGTAATTTTCACATCTGTCAACACCTGCTTTCTTTGGGATTGGAATTATTATATTCTTCTTGAAGTCTGAGGGTATTTCGCCTGTTTCATATATCTTGCTCAGCAGATGGTAGAGTTTTGACAGGACTGGCTCTCCCAAGGCCGTCAGTAGTTCCAATGGAATGTTGTCTACTTCGGGGGCCTTGTTCCGACTCAGGTCTTTCAGTGCTCTGTCAAACTCTTCACGCAGTATCGTATCTCCCATTTCATCTTCATCTACATCCTCTCCTATTTCCATAATATTGTCCTCAAGTACATCGCCCTTGTATAGACCCTCTCCACCTTTCTGCACTCCCTTCTTTGCTTAAAACTAGGTGTCCATCTGAGCTCTTGATGTTCATACAAGTGGTTCGCTTATCTCCAAAGGTCTCTTTAATTTTCCTGTAGGCAGTATCTATCTTACCCCTAGTGAGATAAGCCTCTACATCCTTACATTTGTCCTCTAGCCATCCCTGCTTAGCCATTTTGCACTTCCTGTCGATCTCATTTTTGAGACGTTTGTATTCCTTTTTGCCTACTTCATTTACTGCATTTTTATATTTTCTCCTTTCATCAACCCATACCATATTCATCCAATATTTGAGAATCATTGCACTATGTTTCCTTAATATTCTCCCCACGATAATCACCCCATAGTTCAACTGGCTTTATGTGGTCGTTCCAATTTCATTCGGTCTGGACGAATACCTTAGATTACTAACGAGTGACAGTGTTTTTAGTCATTGATTGTTAATTGCGTGACAGAAAAATAATGCCGTAATTGAAGCAGATTGCGTTTCGTAGTTCCACCGGTATTTATTCCGATGATATTCCGATGTCTGATTTGATTCAACTCTCCACAATAGCTAACCCTGCATACGCCTTTTCATTTCTGCATAACTACTGCAGCCTACATCCAATTGAACCTGCTATCTGTACCCAAGCATTCCTCTCCCTCTACAATATTCACCTCCCATGCCCGCCTTCAACCCCTCCCCTCCTCCCTCCCACCCCCAACACACACACACACACACACACACACATACACACACACACACACCACGTTTTCCTCCATTATCAAATTGAATTCCTTGGTTCTTCAGTAGGCGACCTATCGACCTGTTATATCGGCAGACATCTACAATAAGGTAACACACTTATAGGTTTATGCACACTGTATACACTTCATAGTATACATATGATACATAGATTTCGAGACATATTCCTGTTACTCTATTTCTCAATCTCGGGATGCGATAAACCCCTTCTTTGTAGTTGTTGTTGTTGTTGTGGTCTTCAGTCCTGATACTGGTTTGATGCAACTCTCCATGCTAGTCTATCCTGTGAAGGCTTCTTCATCTCCCAGTACCTACTGCAACCTACATCCTTCTGAATATGTTTAGTGTATTCATCTCTTGGTCTCCCTCTACGATTTTTACCCTCCACGCTGCCCCCCAATACTAAATTGGTGATCCCTTGATATGCCCCACCAACCGATCCCTTCTCCTAGTCAAGTTGTGCCACAAATTTTTCTTTTCTCCAATTCTATTCAGTACCTCCTTATTAGTTATGTGATATACCCATCTAATCTTCATCATTCTGCTGTAGCACCATGCTTCTATTCTGTTCTTGTTCAAACTACTTATCATCCATCTTTCACTTCCATACATGGCTACACTCCATAGAATTACTTTCAGAAACGACTTACTGACACTTAAATCCATACTCGATGTTAACAAATTTCTCTTCTTCAGAAACGTTTTCCTTGCCATTGCCAGTCTACATTTTATATCCTCTCTACTTCGACGATCATCGGTTATTTTGCTCCCCAAACAGCAAAACTCCTTTACCACTTTAAGTGTCTCACTTCCTAATCTAATTCCCTCAGCATCACCCGACTTAATTCTACTACATTCCATTATCCTCGTTTTGCTTCTGTTGATGTTCATCTTATATCCTCCTTTCCGTTCAACTGCTCTTCCAGGTCCTTTGCTGTCTCTGACAGAATTACAATGTCATCGGCGAACCTCAAAGTTTTTATTTCTTCTCCATGGATTTTAATTCCTTCTCCGAATTTTTCTTTTGTTTCCTTTACTGCTTGCTCAATATACAGATTGAATAACATCAGGGCTAGGCTACAACCCTGTCTCACTCCCTTCCCAACCACTGCTTCCCTTTCATGTCCCTCGACTCTTATAACTGCCATCTGGTTTCTGTACAAATTGTAAATAGCCTTTCGCTCCGTGTATTTTACCCCTGCCACTTTCAGAATTTGGAAGAGAGTATTTCAGTCAACATTGTCAAAAGCTTTCTCTAAACCTACAAATGCTAGAAACGTAGGTTTGCCTTTCCTGAATCTATTTTTTAAGATAAGTCTTAGGGTCAGTATTGCCTAACGTGTTCCAACATTTCTACGGAATCCAAACTGATCTTCCCCGAGGTCGGCTTCTGCCAGTTTTTCCATTCGTCTGTAAAGAATCCGTGTTTGTATTTTGCAGCCGTGGCTTATTAAACTGATAGTTCGGTAATTTTCACATCTGTCAACACCTGCTTCCTTTGGGATTGTAGTACTAAGCATAAAAATACATCACAAACAATGTTTTGCACGTGCAAACATTGCCCGATTCCCGATTCGACCCAAGAAAACAAAATTAGTTCAATTTCACTGAATGTCGTGCGAAATTGGTACGTTCCGTAGACGAGATCCGCCGCATGGAGACCGTACACGAAGTGGTGTGCTAATTGGAAAAGATCGGCCGTCTTCGGCTGATGTCGGTAATCGGTGGAGTTCCCCGATATTGGTGCTCGTCTGATCGCAGCCTTAGAGTAGATCGCGTGCTTTCCACCTCGTTTTGCAAGAATGCACATGGGTCCGCACTGTTATAGGGATGGGTGGGGGGAGGGGGGGCAGGTGTGATTCTTGAATACAGACTATTAATATATTGCAGATTTGTCATGCATTTCTAGAAATGTTATGAAGCCTGATTATTATTTACCCAAACACAAAAGAATGTACCTTTCAAAACATATTTTGATGTTGCTGAACGTGAACAAGAGCAGTCAAGATAAAAGAAATAGAAGGCCTGAAAGTAATTAACACATCCATGAAAATGGCATGATGTGAGGTTTTACAATTAATGGCATCACAGTTGTATAAGCGTTTAAAAAAACTATTTCGTGTTTTAATTAAAAGGAAGTTTTTGCTGGTTATATTTATTAATACCCAGAAGGATTCTGTGCCGTTCTTTTTTCCTATTGTAAGTTTTTAATATCATGTGCGACACGACATTATCGACATATGCAAATAGAAACGTCTTTTACATATATTTTCTAACTTCATTCCCTAACTCGTTCGAAAGGTTGACTGAATCATATGAGGATATTATTGTAGATAATTAACAAATTTGATGTCAATAGTTGTAATAACACTGGCAAAAATGTTCGTTTTATGTATTAATTAAATGTGTCCATCTTTTTAAATATTAAAGTAATATATTGTCACAAATATGTTAAGTATATAGCTATTAAACGATTAAGATTCAACCAGTTTTGTGTGCTTCCCCAAAAATTTTGTTCATTGGGCATGATGCTTCATCAAATGCCCCGATCAATTATTAAAAAAAAGTGACACTTTTCAAATATCGCCACCCCATGCACAATTTTTGCAGACGCCCGTGCAAATGAGCTTGTTCCGTGAGAGCTTGCGTGTGGTGCTGTTGTACATAGGGAATTCAAGGCGCCAGGAAACTAAAGCGAAATGGAAGAAAACCAGCAGGGAACCTACGCTTGATACAGCGACTGAACTCATCTTGACCAAAAGGATTTATTTGATTTCTTTCATTCTTACGCGTTTCGTCATTAATCTATGTTCAAAGGAATGTTATCCTTTAGATACGAAGTACCGTGTCCAACTCAATAGTATTAAGCATAAGTAGACACAGCATTTATGCTTAATGTGATTACATTGGAAGCCAACTGGATTTATGCCCAATACGATTAATTTGGGCGCTGTACTTCGTATCAAAAGCATATTGCTCGTTTGAAAATAGTTTAATGACGAAAAGCTTGAGGATGAAAGAAATGAAATAAATACTTGTGGTCAAGACGAGTGTATTACTAAAACATATATAATGTATAGCTGAGTTAAACGAGGCGTTGCTCAGGATATCAGACAGGAAATCTCTATTACTAAATGGCTAACCCCATTGAAAGCTCGCACTCCCACTTTTAGGTTGCTTATCTAAGGGCTTCCAGGGGCGAGAAAAGTGTTATTTTCCATATTTCGTACAATTACTGAAGGAATTAAAAATTTTAAATGTTATTAACTACTCATTAAGAGGTATAATCTTGTTATGTTAAAGATTAACCGCAGTACAAGTAACACAGTCAGAAACTGTGTATACAGGGTGTTACAAAAAGGTACGGCCAAACTTTCAGGAAACATTCCTCACACACAAATAAAGAAAAGATGTTATGTGGAGATATGTCCGGAAACGCTTAATTTCCATGTTAGAGCTCATTTTAGTTTCGTCAGTATGTACTGTACTTCCTCGATTCACCGCCGGTTGGCCCAATTGAAGGAAGGTAATGTTGACTTCGGTGCTTGTGTTGACATGCGACTCATTGCTCTACAGTACTAGCATCAAGCACATCAGTACGTAGCATCAACAGGTTAGTGTTCATCACGAACGTGATTTCGCAGTCAGTGCAATGTTTACAAATGCGGAGTTGGCAGATGCCCATTTGATGCATGGATTAGCACGGGGCAATAGCCGTGGCGCGGTACGTTTGTATCGAGACAGATTTCCAGAACGAAGGTGTCCCGACAGGAAGACGTTCGAAGCAATTGATCGGCGTCTTAGGGAGCACGGAACATTCCAGCCTATGACTCGCGACTGGGGAAGACCTAGAACGACGAGGACACTTGCTATGGACGAGGCAATTCTTCGTGCAGTTGACGATAAACCTAATGTCAGCGTCAGAGAAGTTGCTGCTGTACAAGGTAACGTTGACCACGTCACTGTATGGAGAGTGCTACGGGAGAACCAGTTGTTTCCGTTCCATGTACAGCGTGTGCAGGCACTATCAGCAGCTGACTGGCCTCCCCGGGTACACTTCTGCGAATGGTTCATCCAACAATGTGTCAATGCTCATTTCAGTGCAAATGTTCTCTTTACGGATGAGGCTTTATTCCAACGTGATCAAATTGTAAATTTTCACAATCATCATGTGTGGGCTGACGAGAATCCGCACGCAATTGTGCAATCACGTCATCAACACAGATTTTCTGTGAACGTTTGGGCAGGCATTTTTGGTGATGTCTTGATTGGGCCCCGTGATCTTCCAACTACGCTCAATGGAGCACGTTATCATGATTTCATACGGGATACTCTACCTGTGCTGATAGAACATGTGCCTTTACAAGTACGACACAACATGTGGTTCATGCACGATGGAGCTCCTGCACATTTCAGTTGAAGTGTTGGTACGCTTCTCAACAACAGATTCGGTGACCGATGGACAGGTAGAGGCGGACCAATTCCATGGCCTCCACGCTCTCCTTACCTCAAACCTCTTGACTTTCATTTATGGGGGCATTGTCTACGCAACCCCGGTACCAAATGTAGAGACTCTTCGTGCTCGTATTGTGGACGGCTATGATATAATACGCCATTCTCCAGGGCTGCATCAGCGCATCAGGGATTCCATGCGACGAAGGGTGGATGCATGTATCCTCGCTAACGGAGGATATTTTGAACATTTCCTGTAACAAAGTTTTTGAAGTCACGCTGGTACGTTCTGTTGCTGTGTGTTTCCATTCCATGATTAATGTGATTTGAAGAGAAGTAATAAAATGAGCTCTGACATGGAAAGTAAGCGTTTCCGGACACATGTCCACATAACATACTTTCTTTCTTTGTGTGTGAGGAATGTTTCCTGAAAGTTTGGCCGTACCTTTTTGTAACACCCTGTATATCTTGAGCCAGTATAGCTCACCGCTCGCGAATATCCTGACAATATTCATCCAGCAGTTGGGAACGAGTGAACTTTGTGATTTGCAACTGTTTTCACACGTAATTAAAACTTTTTCTCGCTGAAAATTCTCGACGATGGCAGAAGTAAAGAGGATATTACATTCAGACTGGCAGTAGTGACTCTAGGAGGATACAAAAAAATGGCTCAAGCACTATGGGACTTAACATCTGAGGTCATCAGTCCCCTAGAACTTAGAACTACTTAAACCTAACTAACCCAAGGACATCACACACACCCATGCCCGGGGCAGGGTTCAAACCTGCGACCGTAGCGGTCGCGCGGTTCAAGACTGTAGCGCCTAGAACTGCTCGGACACTAATGCCGGCTAGGAGAATACGGGAGACAGGAAAAATCACTAGTTGGTGTGATGTATAGCAGCTAGCTCTAAATGAAGAAAAATGTAAGCTAATGCACATGAGTAGGATACAGATAGTCGTAATGTTGGAACAGAGCATTCGTAGCTTGACATACCCAAGACATTTAAATATCTGGGCGTAACGTTGCAAAGCTATATGAAATGGAAGCTGCATATGAGGACTGTGGTGCCGAAGGCGAATTGTCCACTGCGTTTTACAGGGAGAAGTTTGGGAAAGTGAGGTTCATATGTAAAGGAAAGCGCATGTAGGACATAGGACGACCCGTTTTTCAGTAGTGCTCGAGTAGACCCGCATCAGGTCGGATTAAAGGAAGACATCGAAGAAAATCAGGCATGCTGCTAGATATCGTACCGGTAGGTTCGAGCAAGACACGAAAATTACAGAGATGTTTCGGTAATTGAAATGAGAAAACCTTCTTTCCGCGGAACTCTATTGAGAAAAAGTAGAAAACCGACATTTGAAGCTGACTGCAGAACGATCCTACTGCTGCCAACATGCATTTGGCGTAAGGACCATGAAGGTGAGACACGAGAAATTAGACCTCATACGGAGACACATAAAGATCCCTCGCTCTCTTTGCAAGTGGAACGGGAAAGGAAATGACTAGCACCGCACGGTGGCTTGCAGGATAAATATGTAGATGAAGATGATGGAAAGCGTTTCTCGAAAGGCAAAATACACTCAAAGATAAAAAAGAAATACGACGCACAACGAAGGAATTATCCGAATGGGAGGAATGGGAGGGAAATCGGTAGATATGACGTTCATGTACAAACAAACAAATGATTACAAACTCAGAAAAATTGGATGATTTATTCAAAAGAAAGAGCTTCAAAAATTGTGCAAGTCAGTAGCGCGTTGGTCCACTTCTGGCCGTTATGCAATCAGTTATTCGGGTTGACACTGATTGACAGAGTTGTTAGATTTCCTTCCGAGAGATAACGTGTCAGATTCTATCCAATTGGCGCGCAAATCATCAAAATGCCGAGCTCGTTGACGCAATCTGTCCATTGCGGAGATATCTGGCGACCTTGTTGGACAAGATAGAGCGTACCAAGCACGAAGACAAGCAGTAGATATTCTCGCCGTGTACATCTACATCTACATCTACGTGGTAACTCTGCTATTCACAATAAAGTGCGTGGCAGAGGGTTCAATGAACCACCTTCAAGCTGTCTCTCTACCGTTCCACTCTCGAACGGCACGCGGGAAGAACGAGCTCTTAAATTTTGCTGTGTGAGCCCTGATTTCTCATATTTTATCGTGATGATCATTTCTCCCTATGTAGGTGACTGGCAACATAATGTTTTCGCAATCGGAGGAGAAAACTGGTGATTGAAATTTCATGAGAAGACCCCGTCGCAACGAAAAACGCCTTTGTTTTAATGATTGCTGCTCCAATTCACGTACCATGTCTGTGAGACTATCTCCCCTATTTCGCGATAATACAAAACGAGCTGCCCTTCTTTGTACTTTTTCGTTGTCATCCGTCAGGCCCACCTGATGCGGATCCCACACCGCACAGCAATACTCCAGAATAGGGCGCACAAGTGTGGTGTAAGCAGTCTCTTTAGTAGACCTGTTGCTCCTTCTAAGTGTTCTGCCAGTGAATCACAGTCTTTGGTTTGCTCTACCCACAACATTATCTGCCACGCGGGGTTAGCTGAGCGGTCTCGGGCGCTGCAGTCATGGGCTGCGCGGCTGATTCCGGCGGAGGTTCGCGTCCTCCCTCGGGCATGGGTGTGTGTTCGTCCTTAGGACAATTTAGGTTAAGTAGTGTGTAGGCTTAGGGACTGATGACCATAGCAGTTAAGTCCCATAAGATTTCACACACATTTGAACATTTGAACTCACAACAATATCGAGGGGGGGGGGGCTGTGATCGTTCCAGTTTAAGATATTTGTAATTGTAGTCCCTAAGTATTTTGCTGAATTCACAGCCTTCAGATTTGTGTGACTTACCGCGTAATCGAAATTAGCTGATTTCTTTTAGTACTGATGTGAATAACTTCACACTTTTCTTTATTCATGGTCAACTGCCACTTTTCGCACCATACAGCTATCTTATCTGAATCATTTTGCAAGTCGTTTTGATCATCTGATCTTTACAAGACGGTAAATGACAGCATCATCTGCAAACAATCTAAGACGGCTACTCAGATTGTCTCCTACGCCGTCAATATACAGTAGATCAGGAGCAATAGAGGGCCTATAATACTTCCTTGAGGAACGCCGGATATTACTTCTGTTTTACTCGATGACTTCCGGTTTATTACTACGAACTGTGAGCTTTCTGACAGGAAATCACGAATCCAGTCGCACAACTGAGGCGATACCCCGTAGGCACGCAGTTTGGCTAGAAGACGCTTGTGAGGAACGGTGTCGAAAGCCTTCTGGAAACCTAAAAATATGGAATCAGTTTGACATCCCCTGTCGATAGTACTCATCACTTCATCAGTATAAAGAGCTAGTTGTGTTTCGCAAGAACGATCTTTTCTGAATCCGTGTTATGTGTCAATAAATCGTTTCCTTCGAGGTACTTCAATAACGTTCGAATACAGTATATGTTCCAAAACCCTACTGCAAATCGATGTTAGTGATATAGGCCTGTAATTCAGCGGATTACTCCTACTTCCCTTTTTGGGTATTGGTGTGACTTGAGCAATTTTCCAGTCTTTAAGTACGGATCTTTCTGTGAGCGAGTGGTTGTACATAATTGCTAGATATGGAGCTATTTTATCAGCATACTCTGAGAGGAATCTGACTGGTATACAATCTGGACCGGAGGCCTTGCCTTTATTAAGTGATTTAAGCTGCTTCGTTACGCTGAGGATATCTACTTCTATGTGTCTCATCTTGGCAGTTGTAGAGGCAGGCTTTATCTTGCTGAAAAGTAAGGCCACGGTGGCTTACCATGAAGGGCAATAAAACGGGACGTAGAATATCGTTGTTGTATCACCGTGCTGTAAGAATGCCACGGATGATAACAAAAGCTGTTCTGTTACGAAAGTAAATGGCAGCTGGATCATCACTCCTGATTGTCTATCGTCATGGTTGGCAACAGTTAGTTTGGTACTCCACAGCTGTCCGTAATGTCTCCAGACACATCCTGTCTTGGCCAGCCAGGACGTCGGATCTCTTCCAAATTGAGAAAGTTTGGAGCATTATAGGCAGGGCAGTCAAACCAGCTCGGGATTCAGATGATCTAACGTGCCAATTGTATAGAATCTGGCACGACACCCGTCAGGTTGATATGCAGCAACTCTATCAATCAATGCCAGGCCGAATAACTGGTTGCATAAGGGCCAGAGATAGACCATCGTATTAGTGTCTTGCTCAATTTTTGAAGATCTTTCTCTTGAATAAATCATCCAGTCGTTCCGAAATTGTAATCATTTGTTTGTCTGTACATCTACATCACATCTACCGACTTCCGTTCGACTCGTGTAACCCCTTTGCGGTGAGTCGTTTTCTTTCTTGTCTTTGAGTATATTTTAACATCGAATTTGAAGCTAATTTTTAGGCAGTCTGTTCTGACGGTGTTTACCTGACCCGTGCAGTACAGACGAGAGGAGAAAGGGAGTTTGCGAGATGTGGTTCTGAAGAAGAATCCTGACCATAAGATAGATAGATCGGACCATTCAGGAAGAGGCGCAGAGTCGGGTCGCGGTTCCGTGGCAAAATTTTACAAAAAGAAGAGGCAGCTCGTGCGGTGTCGACGTTTTCTGCGTCGACCGCACCAGGAGCGCCGAACACCGCTCACAGCTACGCGAGAGGCAACACTTTTGAACCTTCCGCCAGCGCGCTCGGTATTCGTCGCTCGCTGTTGTCCGTTGCATGGCGCCACGCATACGAGTCAGGCCGCCAGAGGACGAGGAATCCAGCGGCCCTGAGGAATGCTCACAGCGCCGGCCGCAGTGGCCGAGCGGTTCTCCCATAGTACTCAGAGCCATTTGAATGGTCACAGCACGTGACACTCCAGATGTTAAGAGCTGCAACGACCATTTCCGGCGGGGACCAAGTTGCTATTTAAGACCGGCTCAATACCTCGCAACTGCGCATTTAAATAACTCACGCACTCGATAAAACATGACCACGTTAAACTAACTACTTTAGTAGCTACACTATGTGATCAAAAGGATCCGGACACCTGGCTGAAAATGACTTACAAATTCGTGGCGCCCTCCATCGGTAATGCTGGAACTCAATATAGTGTTTGCCCACCCATAGCCTTGATGACTGCTTCCACTCTCGCAGGCATACGTTCAATCAGGTGCTGGAAGGTTTCTTGGGGAATGGCAGTCCATTCTTCAAGGACTGCTGCACTGAGAAGACGTATACAGGGTGGTCATATATACAGGGTGGTCCATTGATAGTGACCGGGCCAAATATCTCACCAAATAAGCGTCAAACGAAAAAACTACAAAGAACGAAACTCGTCTAGCTTGAAGGGGGAAACCAGATGGCGCTATGGTTGGCCCGCTACATGGCGCTGCCATAGGTCAAACAGATATCAACTGCGTTTTTTTTTAAAATAGGAACCCCCATTTCTATTACGTATTCCTGTAGTACGTAAAGAAATATGAATGTTTTGGTTGGACCACTTTTTTCGCTTTGTGATATCTGGCGCTGTAATAGTCACAAACGTATAAGTACGTGGTATCACGTAACATTCTGCCAGTGCGGACGGTATTTTGCTTCGTGGTATATTACCCATGTTAAAACGGACCCTTTACCAATTGCGCAAAAGGTCGATATCGTGTTGGTGTGTGGCTATTGTGATCAAAATGTTCAACGGACGTGTGCTATATATGCTGCTCGGTATCCTGGACGACATCATCCAAGTGTCCGGACCGTCAATGGAGGTGCGAACATTACGGAAGGCGAACTACTCGTTGTTGAGAGTGTAAGTAGGCTGTTTAGATTTTGATATTGGTAATGTCACGTAGCGCTCTGTATGAAAATCACTGGCTGTGCTGTGTGCAGTATGTGGCTAGTTTGCATTGTTGTCTGCCATTGTAGTGTTGGGCAGCGGCAGCAGGATGTGAACAGCGCGTAGCGTTTCACAGTTGGAGGTGAGCCGCCAGCAGTGGTGGATGTGGGGAGAGAGATGGCGGAAGTTTTGAAATTGAACTGCTATATATATTATGATTATTAAGGTAAATACAGTTTTTGTTCTCTATTAAAATCTTTCATTTGCTAACTATCCCTATCAGTAGTTAGTGACTTCCGTAGTTTGAATCTTTTATTTAGCTGGCAGTAGTGGCGCTCGCTGTATTGCAGTAGTTCGAGTAATGAAGATTTTTGTGAGGTAAGTTATAGTTTCAGGAGGAATGCCGTTACACGTATTGCCAAATGCATTGTGGTTGACGGACATCATTTTGAGCATTTATTGCATTAATGTGGTATTTACAGGTAATCACACTGTAACAGCATGCGTTCTCAGAAATAATAAGTTCACAAAGGTACATGTATCACATTGGAACAACTGAAATAAAATGTTCAAACGTACATACGTTCTGTATCTTAATTTAAAAAACCTACCTGTTACCAAATGTTCGTCTAAAATTGTGAGCCATATGTTTGTGACTATTACAGCGCCATCTATCACAAAGCGAGAAAAGTGATCCAACTAAAACATTTATATTTCTTAACATACTACACGAATATGTAATAAAAATGAGGGTTCCTATTTAAAAAAAAACGCAGTTGATATCCGTTTGAACTATGGCAGCGCCATCTAGCGGGCCATCAATAGCGCCATCTGGTTTCCCCCTTCAAGCTAGACAAGTTCGTTCTTTGTAGTTTTTTCGTTTGACGCTTATTTCGTGAGATGTTTGGCCCGGTCACGATCAATGGACCACCCTGTTGATGTTGGTCGGTGAGGCCTGGCACGAAGTTGTCGTTGCAAAACGTTCCAAAGGTATTCTATACGATTCAGTTCAGGCCTCTGTGAAGGGCAGTCCAATACAGGCATATTATTGCCGCGTAACCACTCCACCACAGGCCGTGCATTATGAACAGGTCCTCGATCGTGTTGAAAGATGCAGTCGCCATCCCCGAATTGCTCATCAACAGTGGGAAGCAAGAAGGTGATTGAAACATCAGTGTACGCCTGTGCCGTGATAGTGCCACGGAAAACAACCAAGGGTGCAAGCCTCCTCCATGAAAAACACGACCCCACCACAACACCACCTCCTCTGAATTTTACTGTTGGCACTACACACGCTGGCAGATGATGTTCGCCGGGCATTCACCATACCCACACCCTGCCATCGGATCGCCACATTGTGTAGCGTGATTCGTCACTCCACACAAAGTTTTTCCACTGTCCTTACAGCATGGGAGGCGTCGTTTGGCATTTACCGGCATGATGTGTGGCTTATGAGCAGCCGCTCGATTATGGAGTCAAAATTTTCTCACCTCCGGCCTAACTCCTCCCGCCTAAGTGTCATAGTACTTGCAGTGGATCCAGATGCAGTTCGGCATTCCTGTATGATGGACTGGATAGATGTTAGCGTATTACACATGACGACCCTCTTCAACTGTCGGCGGCCTCTGTCAGTCAATAGACGAGGTCCGCTGTACGCTTTGTCGCTGTACGTGTCTCTTCACGTTTCCACTTCACTATCACATCGAAAACAGTGGACCTAGGGATGTTTAGGTGTGTGGAAATTTCGCGGACAGATGTATGACACAAGTGACACCCAATCACCTGACCACGTTCGAAGTCCGGAGCGCCCCATTCTGCTCTCTCACGATGTCTAATGACTACTGATATGGAGTACCTGGCAGTAGGTGGCAACACAACGTACCTAATATGGAAAACATATGTTTTTGGGGGTGTCCGGATACTTTTGATCGCGTGTATGTCCTGTCATATATAGTCACTCCAACATGTCATCTGCAACACAGGAAAAATCTGTATTAGATAACCTCAAAAAATTAGACTTGTTCAAGAGAGGAAGGTGGCGTGTGTCAATGTTGATGTTTAAAGTTACTGTAGTGCCTTTTTTTGGGTTGTGGTACGTGTGCATCAGCTATTTACGAATTATTGTGATTAGTGGTGTTTTTATGCCAGCAGGGTGGAGATTCTGTAATATGAGGTGGTTTACAAGTACGGTGTATGTATTTCCACTGTTCACTTCTTTAAGAATCAGACTATCTTATTCTAACATTTATGTAGGTCTTTCACAAGAATGCTGAATTACTGTCAGTGAAGGTTATTCAACATATCTCTATTCTGCTAAATCTTTTTTGAAGTAGTGCAAAGTGTTTATAATCTTGCTTATCAATGTCAACAGGTCCCGGCGGAGGTTCGAGTCCTCCCACGGGCGTGGGTGTGTGTGTCTGTCCTTAGGATAATTTAGGTTAAGTAGTGTGTAAGCTTAGGGACTGATGACCTTAGCAGTTAAGTCCCATAAGATTTCACACACACTTGAACATTTTTCAATGTCAACTCAAATAATCTCGATTACGTAACGGGAAGTTTCTCTCTTCATCGCATATGTTCGTAAAACTTGTCTCGTTTTTCCCAATAACTGACGAAAGAGTCTACAGTACTCTCCATGTTCTCTTCAAGACAGATGTGAGTTAGAATAACTTCCAACCTTTTTGATCCCGCCAAAAACTGATAGAGGAGAGAGACGTAACTTCCCGTACACGAGGAGCTTATTGACAAATTGTGTATTTTCGTGTGACGGGCGAGTGACTGAGTGGCAGTGATGTTTCGCCATTGCGGCGCGGTTTAGCAGCCGGAGCACACGCCCACAGGCACCTTGCCAGAACCGCCTGGCGCGTCTAGACACGTCTACTGACGTCACAACGGCGGCTGTTCTCAGAGGCGCGCTACGTCCGTCTGAGCCGTTTGGCGTTGCGATCAATGCCCTGAGTATGCCAGCACCCTCAAACAGCGCTTCATTAAAAGCAACGATGCGCTCGTGGCACGATCCGTCTCCGTAGTCGTCAAGATAACACTAAAGAGTATCTGGTGATAATGTCGGTACATGAATGTTTACATTTATTAACGTGAGCTGTAAACGAAACAGTGTAGACTGTAGTTTGTAGAAAAAGAAGCTTCCTTCACGCATCTGCCGTTCCAAGTCCTGTCACTGTCATGATGACGTAGAAGAAGGAAAAGGAGATAAACAGCCTCCTATTTTTAAACATCCAAGTTTCTAGCACTCTTGCAGAAGCAGCAAGAAGAAAGAGCGCCTAAGAGCACTCAAGCAAATCACTGCACAGGTGTGAATGCTAGCACGGGGACCGATTACATCTGTTACCAATGAAGCGCAGATTAACCAGGCTGATCCATTAAAATGCCGAAAACTGTTTCATTTTTCATATTACCTAGGTAATCTGCCAGTTCCCTAGATAATCTCTACATTACCTACTAGGCACTCGATATTTACTTATTTTTCGAAAACTATAGAATCAAGTAAATACAATCAGTCAACAAATTAGTTGACTGAGTCAATCATCAATCGATTGAAATACTATAATACAAAAAATCAAACAGTTTAAACCATTTTACAATTAAGAAAATGAATTTGCAAAACATGTGATGAAATGATGCGTGTTTATTAGTACAATCTAAAAATTGGTGACACTCTGAATTACATGTCAACTGGTTTTTCCGACAAGCATTGCTGTTGGTGGTACATTTCGATTTGCACTTACATTATCGGAAATCCTGCCCAGTACCACGAGATTATTTCGTTCCTGCTTGACGTAAAGATTTTTTTACAGCAGACACAACTTCTTTCGCTAAAAATCTTCGTTTGCAAACGCTGTGTTCATATTTTGCAAACAATTGTTTTAAAACACCCGTTTCAGCACCAAGTTTATAAAAGAAATCCCCTGTTTCACTAAGAACCACAGCTCAAACCGAGCAGGTATCAGTTTTTGGTCAGCCTACTCCAGGTACTTCACTTCTCACAGCGACACCTTCATCGACATTTGGGTGCTTCGCTTTAGAAACTGGTGGCATTTTTTTGCTTCCTTTTCAAACATTTCTTGGTTTCATTTCACTGAATTTTCTGATCCATATTGTTTTCAAAAGTGTTGCGCAATATACTCTTGTCATACCCTTCCCGTTTAGGATCTGTTTTACCAGAAATTACATGAACAAACACGTTTTTGAGTACCTGATGCTGCTTTTGAACAAACAATACCGACCATGTGGATGACATCGGAAGTTTACGGAGGCTTTTTGCGGACGGTGCTGTGGTATATCGAGAGGTTGTAACAATGGAAAATTGTACTGAAATGCAGGAGGATCTGCAGCGAATTGACGCATGGTGCAGGGAATGGCAATTTAATCTCAATGTAGACAAGTGTAATGTGCTGCGAATACATAGAAAGAAAGATCCCTTATCATTTAGCTACAATATAGCAGGTCAGCAACTGAAAGCAGTTAATTCCATAAATTATCTGGGAGTACGCATTAGGAGTGATTTAAAATGGAATGATCATATAAAGTTGATCGTCGGTAAAGCAGATTCCAGACTCAGATTCATTGGAAGAATCCTAAGGAAATACAATCCGAAGACAAAGGAAGTAGGTTACAGTACACTTGTTCGCCCACTGCTTGAATACTGCCCAGCAGTGTGGGATCCATACCAGATAGGGTTGATAGAAGAGATAGAGAGGATCCAACGGAGAGCAGCGCGCTTCGTTGCAGGATCATTTAGTAATCGCGAAAGCGTTACGGAGATGATAGATAAACTCCAGTGGAAGACTCTGCAGGAGAGACGCTCAGTAGCTCGGTACGGGCTTTTGGTGAAGTTTCGAGAACATACCTTCACCGAGGAGTCAAGCAGTATATTGCTCCCTCCTATGTATATCTCGCGAAGAGACCATCAGGATAAAATCAGACATATTAGGGCCCACACAGAGGCATACCGACAATCCCTCTTTCCATGAACAATACGAGACTGGAATAGAAGGAAGAACCGATAGAGGTACTCAAGGTACCCTCCGTCACACACCGTCAGGTGGCTTGCGCAGTATGGATGTACATGTAGATGTAGATAGATGCCTTGTATGGTCCTCCATTCATGCTCTGTACGGAACTGTGATGGCGATTCTGCTGAAGATGAGGGTGACTCGGTAATGACTTCAAAATTGGTTCTGAGCACTATGAGACTTAACATCTATGGTCATCAGTCCCCTAGAACTTAGAACTACTTAAACCTAACTAACCTAAGGACATCACACAACACCCAGTCATCACGAGGCAGAGAAAATCCCTGACCCCGCCGGGAATCGAACCCGGGAACCCGGGCGTGGGAAGCGAGAACGCTACCACACGACCACGAGCTGCGGACGGTAATGACTTCTTCAACATGTAGAGATGATTGCTTGCAGATGCAGGGTGTGTGAATATTCTTCATAAATGTATTGTCAGAGCCGGCCCGTGTGGCGGAGCGGTTCTAGGCGCTACAGTCTGGAACCGCGCGACCACTGCGGTCGCAGGTTCGAATCCTGCTTCGGGCATGGATGTGTGTGATGTCCTTAGGTTAGTTAGGTTTAATTAGTTCTAAGTTCTAGGGGACTGATGACCTCAGAAGTTAAGTCCCATGGTGCTCAGAGCCTTTCTTTTTGGATCGTCAGACAACGGTGTAGAAGGTAATTTAAGATTACTATCGATAAATACTTGCATTTCTATAGGTGGTTCTGTAGACGCAGGGGATAACGGAGAGTTCTCTTAAGTAAGATTTGACTGTGGTCCCATAATCATAGTCTCTTGTGAATCTTCTAATTTTTTCAGTCTTCTTCAGTAGTAATCGACTGTAATAAACTTTGGCGGAACAAAAAAACATGGATTCGTATGGACTTCTTTTGCTTGCTGAATGAAAGGCACGATTCTTCATACACTGAAGCGGCAAAGAAACTAGTATAGGCATGCGTATTCAAATGCAGAGATGTGTAAACAGGCAAGATACTGCACTGCCGTCGGTAACGCCTATATAAGAGAAGTGTCTGGCGCAGTTGTTAGACCGGTTACTGCTGCTCCAATGGCAGGTTATCAAGATTTAAGTGAGTTCGAACGTGATGTTATAGTCGACGAAAGAGCGATGGGGCACAGCATCTTAGAGGTAGCAATGAACTGGGGATTTTACCGTACGAACATTTGACGAGTGTACGATGAATATCAGAAATCCGGTAAAACATCAAATCGCCGACATCGCTGCGGCCGGAAAAATATCCTGCAAAGACGGGACCATAGACGACTGAAGAGAATCGTTCAACGTGACAGAATTGCAGCCCTTACGCAAATTGCTGCAGATTTCAGTGCTGGGCTATTAAGAAGTGTCAGCGTGCAAACCATTCAACGAAACATCATCGATATGGGCTTTCGGAGCCGAAGGCCCACTCTTGTACCCTTGATGACTGCACGACACAAAGCTTTACGCCTCGCCTGGGCCCGTCAACACCCACATTAGACTATTGATGGCTGGAAGCATGTTGCCTTGTTGGACGAGTCTAGTTTCAAGTAGTATCGAGCGATGCACGTACACGGGTACGGAGTCAACCTCATGAATTCATGGACCCTGCATGTCAGCAGGGGACTGTTCGAGCTGGTGGAGTCTCTGTAATGGTGTGAGGCGTGTGCAACTGGAATGATATGGGACCCCTGATGCGTCTAGATACGAATTTGAAAGGCGACACGTACGTAAGCACCATGTCCGATCACCTGCATCCATTCATGTCCATTGTGCATTCCGACAGACTTGGACAATTCCAGCAGGACAATGCGACACCCCACACGTCTAGAATTGCTACAGAGTGGCTCCAGGAACACTTTTCTGAGTTTAAACACTCCCGCTGGCCACCATACTCCCCATAAATGAAAATTATTGAGCATACCTGGTATACCTTGCAACGCGCTGTTGAGATGCTATATCCTCGCTGTCGTACTCTTATGGATTTATGGACAGCCCTGCAGGATTCGTGGTGTGAATTCCCTCCAGCACTGCTTCAGACGTTAGTCGGGTCCATGCCACGTCGTGTTGGCGGCACTTCTGCTTGCAAGCGGGGGTCGTACACGATATTAGGTAGGTGTACAGTTTCTTTGGCTCTTCTACACTTCCTTGAATTTAGCTATGTCTGAGTTTGTCATAAACCATTTCGATTTCTGGCCACAATTGTGTTACACATTGCCGGCCGCTGTGGCCGAAAGGTTCTAGCCTTTAGTCTGGAACCGCGCTGCTGTTAAGGTCGCAGGTTCGAATCGTGCCTCGGGCACGGATGTGTGTGATGTCCTTAGGTTACTTAGGTTTAAGTAGTTCTAAGTCTAAGTGACTGATGACTTCAGATGTTATGCTTGGAGCGCAAAAACAGGAGAAAAATATCAAGCAATGTATAGACCATTTCATCCGCCCGTTTTGGTGTGAATGGTTTCAATGCAAAAAATTTTGCTGAGTGGTCTTGGCATAGGAGAAGAAACTTAAACTTGTCATCTCGCTGAGGTTGGTAATCAATGAGATCAACCTGGCATCTGCTGCTGAAATGTGATGAAGTAATCGGCTTTACAACAATGCCGTTTTTCGCACTTCTTTGTTTTTGTTGGCAAGATTCACATTAATCCAAAAACATTTTTGTTTGGGCTTGGTTTGTATTTTTATGAAGTGTATTTAATTGCTTGATCGTTGTGTCTCTTACACCGTGGCCAACAGACTAGTGATTAGAAGAGGCTACAATACGTCAAACAATTCTTCGTCATGGACAAAGTTTTGCACACTTCACGTGCATCTGGCAAAGGCTCAGTGACGTTTTCACAACCTCGTAGTCAACACATCGTAAATTAGAATATCTCAAGATAATCCTTTCTTCTAGGTAACTTCTATTCGCTTTACATCTTTAATTACGGAATCATACTTTCACTTTTTCTTTAAAACGCTGTTATTCTGCCGTGCGTGCTTAACTGGCAGCTGGCGCCAGATCGATACCGATACGTCGCGCTATTATTCTTTGACTTGGCTGGACGGAGCCTGGAACTTAGTGCCAGGAGAGGACAATGGTGGCCGGTGAGTAGCCTATTTAGAGGCATTCCGCGCTGGGTCTGGAGAGAGTCGACCCCGGGAAATAGTAGCTGGCGTGGCTCGTGGACAGTGTGTGCTGCAGGACGATGTTAACACGGGGCAGGCCGGGTTTGACGCGGCGAAGCTACGCCCCGTTCAGTATCCGAGAACACATTGTGAATACTGGTGATTCAACATACTTGAGCATCGTTGGTGTTTTGGGTCTATGTGCCGTTTAACTTACGTAGTAGTGAGGGCGTGCGCCCTGTATATTTTGATTAAGATTAGGCTGAAGTCATTTGTTTAACTGTACCGGCCTCCGCGTGTTTAAGAAAAGTGCGACTGATAAATCGGTCTTCATCGTTAATGTAGCTGGTGTTGTTAAGCATTGCGTCTCTTGCTTAGGCAGACAAGTGAATATCAGCGGGATTAGTCTCCCAGTTGTTAGCAAAGCATAATGGGGATGAACGTCTAGCTGTCACGTCCGCTGTAGTTGGACTGTGTGTTGCCTTGGTCGTCGTATTTCATTTCTGTAGATAAATTTTTATATAACGATGCACACACATGGAATCTTGGACGCAGTTGTGGGGGCACGTCTTATGTGGCGAATCGTGCAGTGTTGTTCACCATTTTCTGTATGCACTTACCAGGTTCCTTCCTGGCTCGTGTGTCGTATTTGTGACGTATTCCTCGGTTAAGATCCGTCGTGCCATTTGGTTAAAAAAATATTTCGCGTGACATTAGCAATAATATAAACACACAAAAACTGCCAATTATGTCTATTATAGGCTTAAGGTAGTGGTACGATACGATTATTATAATTATCGGAGTGCATTCATACCGACACCTGCATTGTGGTGGTGTTCGTTTCTCACGGATTTGGGTACTTTTTTTGTAAATCATCTGCTTCCCTTTGTGTCTGTCTTAGCGGCACTGATATTATTTTGTTAACTCAGTGTTGTTGTTCAATAAATTCCTGCAGAAGTACTCGTATGCTCTTGAGGCATTTATTCAGAGTAACTGTAAGTGTAGCCGGCCTCGGTGGTCTAGCGGTTCTGGCGCTGCAGTCCGGAACTGCGGGACTGCTACGGTCGCAGGTTCGAATCCTGCCTCGGGCATGGGTGTGTGTGATGTCCTTAGGTTAGTTAGGTTTAAGTAGTTCTAAGTTCTAGGGGACTTATGACCTAAGATGTTGAGTCCCATAGTGCTCAGAGCCATTTTTTTGTAAGTGTAATTACTAACAACTGTGAGCTGGTAATTGGTAAATCTTTAAGGTTGTTATTGAGGAGAATGTTTGGGTTTGGGCCACTTCTGTTATGTGTATTGAACTGCTAAACCGAATGAAGGTAAAGGTCTCGAGTTCGAACGGTGCGGCACAACTTTTAATCTGACAGTAAGTTTTGGTAAACCGAATTTTTGAGAACTGACGTGTAATGGTTTCCGTCTCTGTTTTAGGTGAGATTCTATGTACGCTCCCAAGAGCTTTGAATTTATTTTGCTTACTGTTCTTTAATGGGACTAGTGAAGGTTCAAATGGCTCTGAGCACTATGGGACTTAACTTCTGAGGTCATCAGTCCCCTAGAACTTAGAACTACTTAAACCTAACTAAACTAAGGACATTACACACATCCATGCCCGAGGCAGGATTCGAACCTGCGGCCGTAGCGGTCGCGCGGTTCCAAACTGAAGCGCCTAGAACCGCTCGGCCACTCCTGCCGGCACTAGTGAAGGGTTGTGCGTCCTATCCTCCGTACATAGCTTACCAGACCACCGGCGCGTGGAACTGCAGGGGACGACGTAAATTGTAAAAGTGTGTAAATCACATACTGTGAAATTTTGATATTCATTCATTGTCCATACATTTGTTTCTTTTGGGCATCTGAGAATTTACTTCGCCGTCTCTAATGCACGTTTAAATAATGCCTTTATTATTGCGCAGGCTTCGGCGGCCAGAGTTAGTCAACATAAAAGTTTTCTGGGTATGGTACCGCGTCATATTGTACGAAACTACTGCTGGAGAAAACCAACGATTCGGCCACGGTTGCAGCGCCTTCTTCTGGGCCTACTGGTGACCAGTAGACCTAGAAGAAGGCCGCTGCAACCGTGGCCGAAACGTTGGTTTTCTCCAGCAGTAGTTTCGTACAATATGACGCGGTACCATACCCAGAAGACTTTTATGTCGAATGCTTTTATTAATTTTATGTGGAAGTAAAGAACAGACGCTAGATAATACTTGTATGTGAATACTTGACCTTTTATTTTTGATGACGTTGGTCTCTAGGTTAATCTAAGAAATTTTAACTAAGCCTAGTGGATTGTTTAACTTGTCACTTTGGACATATTGAGTTATTTTGATGTTATTAATACAAAAGAGGAATTAAATTTTAAAATTAAGTAAAATGTTATTTAACATGTAGCAGCACATTACCGCTCCAAATCCAGCCACTGCCCTACCGCCTCAGTTATATTTTGAATCTTCGCCAAAGGGGTTTGAGAAGAATCTGGACTTCATTTTATTCACCAATTCAATGCTTGCTTGCTTGCAATACCAGAAGTTAAATTTATCTGCATTAAAAAAAGGAAAAAAGCACGTCACACATTTACACACTGACGACTGACGCAAGAAACAGAACCAACCGCCGACGACAAAACATGGTGCTAACGAAACCAAACTAGAAATGGAGTGGAGTAAAATCGCTAAGCGCGTCTAAGACTTCCATTTAGTCCCTTGTTGACCAGTCTGCTGTGACAGTTGGAGATAGTAAAATGAAAGCTGAAGTTTTAAATTTCACATTCATGAAACCGTTCACACTGGAGACTCGTACAAACATACCATCATTTGATCTTCGGACAGACTCCAATTTGGACGACATAGTAATAAACATACCTGGCGTAGAGAAACAACTGAAGAATTTGAAAGCAAATAAATCACCAGGTCCGGATGGAATCCCAGTTCGATTTTACAAAGAGTACTACCTTACCTAGCTTGCATTTATCGTGAATCTCTCACCCAGCACAAAGTCCCATGCGACTGGAAAAAAGCTCATGTGACTCCAGTATATAAGAAAGGTAAAAGAACGGAAGCGCAAAATTACAGACCAATATCCCTAACCTATTTGCTGCAGAATCCTTGAACATATTCTCAGTTCGAATACAACAAAATTTCTTGGGACTCAGAAGATTATGTGTACGAATCGGCATGGTTTTAGAACGCATTGCTCGTGCGAAACTCAGCTTTTCATTATCTCACATGATGTACTGAGAACTACGGATGAAGGGCAACAGGCAGATTCTATATTTCTAGATATGCGGTAAACATTTGACACTGTGCCCCATTGCAGGCTATTAACGAAGGTACGAGCATATGGAATAAGTTCACAGATATGTGAGTGGCTCGAAGACTTCTTAAATAATAGAACTCAGTATGTTGTCCTCGACGGCGAGTGTTCATCAGAGACAAGGGTATTGTCAGGAGTGCCCCAAAGAAGTGTGATAGGACTGCTGTTGTTCTCTGTACACATAAATGATTTGGCTGACAGGGTGGGCAGCATTCTACAGCTGTTTGCTGATAATGCTGTGATGTACGGTAAGGTGTCGGAGGTGAGTGACTGTAGGAAGATACAAGACGACTTAGACAACATTTCCAGCTGGTGTGATTAATGGCAGCCATAATGTGGGACAGGGTAAGTTAATGCGGATGAGTAGGAAGACCAAACCTTTAATGTTCGGATACAGTATTATTGGTGTCCTGCTTGACACATTCAAGTCGTTTAAATATCTGCGCATAACGTTGCTAAGCGATATGGGATGGAACGAGCATGTTAGAACTGTGGTAGGAAAGGCGAATTGGGAGAATTTTGGAAAAGAGTGGTTCACCTGTAAAGGAGACCGCATATAGGACCTATTCTTGAGTACTGATCGAGTGTTTGGGATCCGTAACAGGTCGGATTGAAGGAAGATATCGAAACAATTATAGGCGGGCTGCTAGATTTGTTACCGGTAGGTTCGAACAACACTTACATGCTGTGGAGATGCTTCGGGAACTCAGATGGGTGTCTCAAACGGAGGAAAGGGACGTTCTTTTCGAGAAATGGTATTGAGAAGATTTAGAGAACCACCATTCGAAACTAATTGCCGAACAATTCTACTGTCACCAACACACATTGCGCGTAAGGACCATGAAGATAAGATACGAGAAGCTAGGGCTCATACGGAGGCATACGGACAGTCGTTTCTCCCTCTCTCTATTTGCGAGTGGCACAGGAAAGAAAATGACAAGTAGTGGCACAGGATACCCTCCACCACGCACCATATGGTGGTTCGCGGAATATCTATGTACTTGTGGACGTAGATGTAGATGTAGGTGCAGCGGAAGAAAATGAGAGAAACAAACCTTGAACTTGAACGATACGAAAATCGTTAATGTGCACATTATCTGGGTAAAATGTGGTAAACTCTTGATTCTGCACATTAGGGAAGCAAATCAGTTAATCCGTAAATTAAGTGGGTAATGTAAACTGTAACAGCTTTCGGGTTTTAGCGAAAACATATCCATTACGATACCACAGGAGCACTACTATCATTCAAATACTGTGACATATGAAACTTCCTGGCAGATTAAAACTGTGTGCCCGACCGAGACTCGAACTCGGGAGTCTCGGTCGGGCACACAGTTTTAATCTGCCAGGAAGTTTCATATCAGCGCACACTCCGCTGCAGAGTGAAAATCTCATTCTGGACTCTGACGTATCTCTGTTACTGACATATATATTCTAACGAAGAAGAGTTTTCAACACTTTGCAGTTTACCAGTGAACATCACTGCAGGCAGCTCTCATAACGCTGGACAAATAATGCAGAGAGATAGAAAACTTCAACACAAACATACACGTAAAATTCGCAGTTTTACTTAAAAATGGGATATTTTTTAATACAAGTTGAAAAATTGAGAAAATAGGTCGGTAATGCATACCCACGCGGTGGCTTTCACAACGGAAGTAAGCCGGTTCCAATCATGGAGGTGGAAGAAATTTTCATGCCGTGTATTTAACCGGCCCGTTGGAGGAAAGGTAGTAGTGTAAATCTTCTGTTCATCAGATTTTGCACCAGTGACCTGGATGAAATTCCATCTTGTCCACATTATATCACAGAGTGAGGGCATGTGACACAGCTGATTGTAATCCGTCCGTCGGCTAACGTTAAGCACGGCATCACCGTTGGAGCTGTCCCCTCCGATAGCTGAATGGTCAGCATGACGGACTGCCGTCCTAAGGGGCCTGGTTTCGATTCCCGACTGGGTCGGGGATTTTCTCCGCTCAGGGACTGTGTGTTGTGTTGTCTTCATCATCATTTCATTCCCATCCGGCGCGCAGGTCGCCCATTGTGGCGTCGAATGTAATAAGACCTGCACGAAGGCGGCCGGGCCTGCCCCGTAAGGAGCCTCCCGGCCAATGACGCCAAACGCTCATTTCCATACCGTAGGAGCTCTTCGAGAGAAGTAGAGTATGCTCTGGCATCACGTTTCACCCTACCCCTTCTCTCGTCTTCATACAAGACACCACACCACACACACACACACACACACACACACACACACACAATTACAGTCCCCCACGCCTACAGTCCCCTACGCTCAACAGATACACTTAACATGCAACTCTCATTCTTCGTGAAGGAAATGCACCATTGTGGAGAATAAAGATATCCGGTTTTACTATTTGTAGCGCAGATCTGCCACTGCCAATTTCTACGTATCTTTATTTTGTTTTGAGTAGTAATACGTGTTCCAGTCACAATACTGATACTACCTTACCACGACTAAAAACCAGGAGAACCATGGTGACACTGGGTTTCTGTGAACTAGGCCGCGATCTAAGCCTCTATCACGTATTTCTGTTGATAATGTCCCATCTCCTACTGCAGGAGACGTCCTCAGAGGCTATGGAGATGTATCTAGTTGATTTTGCAAAGCACACTCTTTCATCTAGCTGAAACTGCGAAACTGTTTATTCGTAGCAGCGCATGAGATGTGACGTTGTCCGACTGTAGCGGCAACAGTAGTGGCAGTAGTAGTTTTATTCATCCATGGATCAGTTTCACAAGGATACTGGATATGTCATAGTATTATAATGTCGTTGCTTTATTTTGTGGTGTAAGCGGAACTGATAGACAATAGAAGCGGGTTAAAAGCTGTGAGGTGTCTGGGGAAGTTAACCTTGCATTACTGCGCAGCTGTTTCACTAGGTATCCAGTCTAGCTTACCAAATTCACAACCAGACCAACCTTAATTATAATCTTTTAATAGTCATACGACAACCGGTGATATATATATATATATATATATATATATATATATATATATATATATATATAAAAGAGAATTTAAATAAAAATAAATAAATCAGTTTATATTTGAAAATTTATTTTAACATTGATCATCGAAATTTCAGCATATTAAATTTGATTCATAACTAAACTGGTGCCTTATTTAGGATTGTGGAAAATGTGAGTTTGTAATCTTACGGAACACATCAAATATGGAGCCGAGATTGGGAGACTGCATACAACACTGCATTCATAAAATAACACACGAAGAACGTTGAAACATATGCAAGAGGAAATTAACCACAACCAACCGATTCAATTTTCACCCAAAGAAGTTACGTTCGTAGCACAATCCTGTCCGTCATGTAATTACCACACACTGGTATACTAAATTCATACTAACTCTCTGTGAAATCTTCCCAAAAAGAATAGCTGAGGGCTACTTTGATGATTACACCACATGCTTCACGTGGTCAACTTGGTTTACACAAAGCGTGTAACTCCACAATAATTTTGATAATGAAAATAAATTAGATCGAAAAGCAAAATACAAAATAAAAACCTCGAACTGGTTACTAACGTCTTACTATTAACCTGATGGGTCAAACAATTATATAAGCACGTGGTAGTGGTCTCACAAAGTACACCCCACGTGGGTTGAACATAAAGAAAAGTTGCTATATTGAAAAATATTGTCAAGACGAGATGTTATAATCTGACGCACACTCGCATTTAAGATTGATGATCTTAGTTAGAGTTATTGATCATCACGTGGTTCCACTTTACTCACAAAGTAGTGACAAAGCAACTACTGGAAAATATTCTGAACTTCACACTCGAAATACACTGCGTTGCAATTGAAGATAACATTAGATATTTTAGAGCTAAACCTGAAATAAAGGTGATTAAATTTTCAGTTAGGCTGAACTTAGGAAATCCATTGTCCTACAGATTTAGCAGACACGCGCTTAGCTGGAGATCTTACCACTTCAGATGCTCCCCACGGACAGACTGACTGGTCCCTTCCTGAGGGTGGCTCACCAATACAAACGGAAGTGGCCAGAGGGGCAGCTTCCTATACCAACATGACAAGGGACGGACAGGACCATACTAAGGATAGAAACCTCTTTGCTTTTAGAAAGCGTAGCTACCTGTTCCGACGTTGGTCCTACTGTTCTCTAGCAGACAGGCTTGTCTGCTACCCTGAGGCATGCTACTAGAAATACATTTGCTCATTTATCCTCTCACACAGAAGGGAAGGGGGATGACAGTATCTTATCATATACAGTATATAAAAGAAAGCGGATGTAGGTTCCGTATGAGACTGTGTGACATGAATTACATATAAACTGCGTATTAAAGTGTAGTAGTGTGACAGATCGTTCTGTTTATGTGTAAAAGTAACACATTTCACTGTTCAGTCTCCTCCCAGATAGTCAGAAACACCACAGTAAATTTAGAAGAGGAATTTATGCCGTAAATGACAACAGATTTAAGAAATTAACATGAAAGGAATCCAACAGAGACCTTTCAGTATTACAATGTAAGAAGAAAACGTAATTCATACTCAAAGGGTATCACATGTAATACAACAACTGGTTTTCGTTAATAATGTCAAGTTTTTGTATGTGATCTTGACGTAAGATAAAGAAAGAGTGTTAAAATCGGCTAGGAAACCGTTCACAGCTCACGTGGTTTAGTTTCGCAAATGCGTCGCAAATGTTATCTGCCGAAGATGGCCAGCTAGGACCGTAAAGATGTCAAATAGCCGACAAGGTCGACACAAAGTGCAACGTTGTACGCACTAACACGCTCCAAAAAAACAGGACTTCGGAAACATATTTCCCACTGCCGCTTTTCGTTGCTTCCTTAAACACTGTAATATCGATTCTGGAAATGCGGTTCTAGCTGCCGGATTTCCTCTTCCGCAATCGAATTTCGCTTCCCTGTATACACACAACCGTATCCGAAACGTGCTTGGGTCGTCTGGTAACAGTTGACTTTTAAAAATTTTCGGCTAGTCTGGAGTGACTTTGTAAGAGGTTCACCACCCTGCTGGAGCAAATGTAATCTCGATGTATTGCTCACTTGCTAGAAGGACAATTCACAGGCGTTGCCTCAGACGTAAAATATCTTTGTCCCTGTTAAAAGAGAGCTGCAATAGAGTCGCAGGTCAGAGCAGTCTCTGCCGCAGTTGCAGTCGCTCGCTGATACAGTGTAGTTGTAGTCTGTCCCTGGTACAGCGCAGTTTACAGTTAGTAGTTGTTAAAGTCACAGTGCAGAACAAATTGTAAAATTTTATTGTATGAAACTGAATAATAATTGTGATCAGCCGCAGAGCTAAATGATACCATGGGATGAGATGATGATGAACAAATGAATAATTGTTAATATAATGAAAAATCAAGTGTAATTAAGCCAATCATCTATTGTAAGGGGAATGGATTGTAGATCTTTATCAATAACGTAAAAAATTTCAGAATATAATTGTTTTTACCAGTCAACTATAAAAGCATAATTTCCCATTAAGTAATTGCCAGTCCTGATCCAGTTATTTATCTAAATTAAAATATTCCAGAATTTTTGTCAGATCATAGTCACGTGTCCTTCAGTAATCAGACGACCAGCTGTGTAGATGTGTCACTAGGTAAAGTCAGTTTTTCTCGTAATTCAGATCTCAGACAAATGTTATCCAGTATTTGTAGATAGGCCAGGTTTGCACTAAGCTGTGCCATTTACGAGCAGATACGAGGCGTGTTTTTTTAAAGTAAGTACTGTTTTGAAATTTAAAAAAAGACGTGCTAAGATGTCTCAATAATTTTATTTTTACATGAAAGCCTGTACCTTAATCTACGCACTGACGCCATTACAGCCTGATTCTTCCTTGTTTACGCTGTGTACTGAGTGTTTAAGATGCCTCCGATAATCGTGAGCCCCGCCGATTGTGAAGTAATGGCTGTTATAAGATTTCTTAGTGCTAAATACCTAAAAGCGATCGATATTCGTCGTGAGATCTGTGCAGTTTACGGAGAAAACATTATGAGTGATGGAATGGGTGAGAGCATTTAAAGATGGCCGCACAAATGTGGATGATGAACAACGGAGTGGACGTCCTTCGGTCGTTAATGAAAGTTTGGTGCAGGAAGTGGACAATAAGGTGAGAGACAACAGATGCTTTACGATTTCCTCCTTGCGGGATGACTTTCCTAATGTTTCTCGTAGTGTTTTGTACGGCATTGTGACCGAACACTTGAATTACCGAAAATTGTGCGCACGTTTTGCTGCAAGACAATGTCTGTCCGCATGTGGCGAATCAGACCAAAGATCTCATCACATCTTTGCGATGGGAAACTCTAGATCATCCTCCGTACAGCCCCAATCTTGCGCCCAGTAACTACCATCTGTTCCTGCACTTGAAGAAACACCTGGGCGGTCAGCGTCTTCGAGACGATGACGAAGTCAAAACAGTGGTGATGCAGTGGTTAACAAGTCAGGCGGCAGACTTCTATGAGGAGGGTATACAAAAACTGGTACAACATTGTGACAAGTGCCTCAATATTGACGAAAATTATGTAGAAAAGTAGATTAAGGTACAGGCTTTCATGTGAGAATAAAAATTATTGAGATATCTTAGTACAACCTTCTTTAATTTCAAAACGGTACTTACTTAAAAAACACGCCTCGTATATAGACAGCGTTATCCGGTGACACCATCACGAGGTAAGAATTTTTCAATTTATTTCTCACGGACAGATTCAGATTGATTTCACAGGGCCATGGCGTAGCTCTGCTTACGTCAAAATTCATCAGTTTTCATGAGTTAAGATTTATCAGTTTTCATACGTCAAAATTTAATTATCCAGATTTAATTATTTTTATTTTCTGTTCGGGCATATTACACATTATTTTGTATATATCTTTTTTTATTTATACAGGAGGGTTACAACTTTTTGTGCAGTGATGGAGAAGTAGAAATATTAGATTGAACGTGAAGTTGTCTGCCTCCCACATTTAACCATTGTGCTTGAAACGTCCCCTTAGAACAATTTATACATGACTGTGCCTAAACTGACACACAGTATTTTTAGCGCAACGCAATCTGACTATCAAAGATCCCTGCAAAAGAATGGCCCTGAGTAACATTAAACTATACCTTTCACAAATAACTTACCTCACAAAAATCTTCATTACTCGAACTACTGCAATACAGCGAGCGCCACTACTGCCAGCTAAATAAAAGATTCAAACTACGGAAGGCACTAACTACTGATAGGGATAGTTAGCAAATGAAAGATTTTAATAGAGAACAAACACTGTATTTACCTTAATAGTCATAATATATATAGCAGTTCATGACAAATTACAAAACTCCGCCATCTCTCTCCCCACATCCACCACTGCTGGCGGCTCACCTCCAACTGCGCAACGCTACGCGCTGTTCACATCCAGCTGCCGCTGCCCAACACTACAATGGCAGACAACAATGCAAACTAGCCACAGACTGCACACAGCACAGCCAGCGATTTTCATACAGAGCGCTACGTAACGTTGCCAATAAGAAAACATAAACAGCCTACTTACATGCTCACTAATTCAGAAACTGGAACAGCTGATTTGCGGAGGCCTCTTGTGTAAAACGACTGACGATCGGCAAACATATGTTTGACCGGCCCAGCAAAACCGCTTCAGGTCTTTAACGTGTAAACACGACAGCGAAAAACTGTCTCTGAAACTTTATTTTCGTTTTCCGGAAATTGTGCCTCGCGTAAACACAGGTACTGGCTACTGGCGGTACGAACAAAGCGAGAGACCCAATGCTTACCAAAGAGCGGAAGGTGGATCGTTTCGCGGTATTCGTTCATCTTTAACTTGTGCTACGTGAACTTTCGGATCGTGGTTTTCTGACCTTTTTGATGGTGGCGCAGGTACTTCCCACCAAGCAGTTGTGCACGAGAGATTTTTTCGACAGAGGTCACCACCGCCTGCTGATTTATGGCATTCGTCAACGGGAGCGAATGTGTTGTCGCCAGCGGACATGCAGTATCCTCGCCGACGCCTTTGTTTTCGTATAATTTCGTAAAACAAGGAAAGGGGTCGTCATCGCTACCGGGTGCATAGAAAATGTGATGAGTACACATGCTGGTTGTGCGCGAATTCCGAACAGAGTTAAGTTGGCTGATCTTAAACTAGGAATGTAAAGTGTGGTAAGTATTAATTGTGGTTAAACTGGTTATGTTACGGGAGTTGAGCACCTGCTACTTCTAATCTGCGTCTCGTATCTTGAAGTGGTTATTCAAAACCAGACGCTGAAACGGCTGAAAATTGAAGATTACCTAAGTGCCGAGACCGTTTGAAAATTGCAGATGTCAGAATCACGGTTGAACAACAACGTTCTTGCGCATATGACGAAGCAGATGTGCAGATTAAGAAACGGTTGCATAATAGCAGGAAATGAGTCCACCAAGAAAAAGGTAGTGTCTCCTTTTCAAATTTTTAAAGAGGAATTTCAAGATTTGGAAGATAAAGGTTTAGATTTCTCCGCAAATACGCCAAATTATGAAAACTCAAAGAGTGCACTGCGTAAAGGAGAAGGGAAGTTACTGTGACAGCTCAGAACCCTGGAACTAGCTCGGAAATTCAGCTGAGCGAGGACATTTGTATTGTGAACAAAGGTGTTTCGTGCCACATAGTATTATAACAATTTTCCTGAAAGTTATGAAAAATTTATTTGTAAATTGTTTTATTAAACACAGTGAGAGGATCGTATTGTATTGTGGCCTTGTGCCAGTTGTTTAGAAACGATACAGCCGAAAGTTTATACTTGCATCATAGATCCATACCTAATATTTTCGTTAATTTTCAAGCGCCAAGTTATCATAAATGGAACACAGGTTGGCTGCTTGTGATGCAAAATTACGCACACGTGTGTTTTAATCGTCTCCGAACAATGTTCTATAATCTACCTGCCACATAGTAAATTAATATAAAATAAGAATAAAGATTGTACGAGTATTTTTTTATATAATGAGCGCAAAATCTTGCAATACTTGCATTACAAAGCGTGAAAGATTTACTGTTTCCGTTTTTGTACACATGTCTATGCGCATGTTACAATACGGTGCAAATAATTAATGGTGATGGATATACACACACAAAGCTGCAACAGTACACAGCTAAACGTGTTTAAGCAACATTGTTACATAAACATCTATTTAAAAAAGCAGCATTTCACTTAGTAGCATCAAACAATATCTACTCAAAGCGGTTGGGTGTGGGATGCAATCTGAAATAGTCTTTAAATATCTCACTAATCGATATTGCTGTCGATCCTGTCTCTCTGTACACATCCGTGTTTCGTCAACACGTCGAAAGCTGCTAAATCTGGACAACCTCTTCTATCTATAACTGTATTGTGAAATACAAATACCGACCTATCATATCGGCTACATCTGTTTCGGTCTCAATAGCTTCTCCAAGTACTCTGCACTCTGAAAAAGCAATGCCACAGCTGTATTCCGCGGCTTGATAACCTTCTGTTGAATGTTTCCTTGTTCTGATCAAGCCCCCTTCGTGGATACGGTTATAATAAATTAGGTAAGAGAAGATATGCCTTATCAGCAACAAAAACAAATGGTGCGACAATTTCACAACTGGTAGTTTCCTGTCTTCTGGGATCAGGAGCATATGCTGTATAGCGTCCCCAGTGCTATATTACGAAAAGACTTATAAAACAGTATTTATAAAGAAGAGACATTAAAAAATTGAATAATATATTTTTATCATGTAGCCGTAAAATAATAATTTCTCTGTGTAGGTTTAGAGTGCAAAGAAATAATTTATGACAAAATTATCTAAAGAGACGACAAGATACGCTCTTTCGTTAATTTTTTAGTCGACTTCACTTCCTCTTTTGTCTTGAGTGTGTATAGACGGACATCTTTCGAGTGCTGACAAATGTAAGCATATTTGTATGAGTTAAGCAGATAATATATTAATTGAATATTATTGTGCACTTTTAATTTGTAAGAGGTGATCCCGATTTCATGTCCGCCTTTCTTGAATTAACCAGCATTCAAGTAATTTACAGTTCAACAATCGCAGCGGCCGATGCAGCCAACGACGCCATTACGTGGCGATATTAACTTATGAAAATTAGCGGAAGCGAAATACTTGCCCGCTATTAACATAATATTAATTTTTCTCCACAGCCGCACGAAGTTGCAGAAATACGTAGCTTTAAAATTCTTATTTTCAGTACCGTAGCCGACAGCCAGAGCCAGGACTCCGACTACAATACAATGGTTAACGGAGGTAAGAAAATACTCTCGCGCGTGTGTGGGCCGCAATTATAATTAATAACTAAAGACCTTTTGCTTTAAAGTGAACTGACTAGCCGAGGAAATTAATATGAAAAGTTTATTACATTGTTCAGCTTATATACCCATGTTTTAAGATTCAGCGAGTCTAACATTCATTAACGTAACACATAATTTAAGATTAATATTGTTAAAAAGGAGAACTTCAGGAAAGCATTTAATCGTAAATCAAAATTAAATGAAATGTCATTTTTATTAAGGCCCACCACGTAAGTCGGCAACAATAAAAAAAATAATAATAACAATAATAATATATTAAATTACGACGGCCGACGGACGCGAGAGCTGTTTCCATTCACTTCCTCAGCTGTGAATAACGGAAAATTCGTGCATCACTCTGTTTTCCAAATGCACCTACTTCAACTAATATAAACCTGTAATCTGCGTCTATGAGGACTTGAAGCACAACAGGAAAAAAGTTATTGTAGTTGCAGAACATAGTGCCCGATTTACATGGACACTTCACCCTTATGTGTTTGCCGTCCAAGCTCCCTGTACAATTTGGGAAGACCCACATTTCATAATGTTTGTTCGAAATAAAGTCTCCAGTTGTAGGTACTCGCATAGGCAGAGGCTGCAAAAACAGCCATAAACATGCCGTAACTTCTTTCACTATGCATCCGATATTTGAATCTCCCATTCGAAAAGAAAAACACGGAGTTCTAAATGAATTTAGTTGCAAGGTACCTGTAAAGAAAACAAAAATAAATTTCTAAGCGCATGTCCTGTCTTAATGGTTATGTAATATTATTACATTGGTTGCAGGTAAAGAAGACAGAAACAATCGCAGAATCTTCGTGCATAATTCGAGAAAAGGTACAAAGAGCTGATGTCAGAAAGAAGTGCTTCTGCAGCAGCAGATGACACAGCATGCACAACCTTTTTCTAGCAGATCAGTGCACACCAAGAAGTATCGAAATACAGGGCTATTACAAATGATTGAAGCGATTTCATAAATTCACTGTAGCTCCATTCATTGACATATGGTCGCGACACACTACAGATACGTAGAAAAACTCATAAAGTTTTGTTCGGCTGAAGCCACAATTCAGGTTTCTGCCGCCAGAGCGCTCGAGAGCGCAGTGAGACAAAATGGCGACAGGAGCCGAGAAAGCGTATGTTGTGCTTGAAATGCACTCACATCAGTCAGTCATAACAGTGCAACGATACTTCAGGACGAAGTTCAACAGAGATCCACCAACTGCTAACTCCATTCGGCGATGGTATGCGCAGTTTAAAGCTTCTGGATGCCTCTGTAAGGGGAAATCAACGGGTCGGCCTGCAGTGAGCGAAGAAACGGTTGAACGCGTGCGGATAAGTTTCACGCGTAGCCCGCGGAAAATTCGCTCATGCCACAACTGGAGACCGACAGCGCCGACTTCATCTTTCAACAGGGTGGTGCTCCACCGCACTTCCATCATGATGTTCGGCATTTCTTAAACAGGAGATTGGAAAACCGATGGATCGGTCGTGATGGAGATCATGATCAGCAATTCATGTCATGGCCTCCACGCTCTCCCGACTTAACCCCATGCGATTTCTTTCTGTGGGGTTATGTGAAAGATTCAGTGTTTAAACCTCCTCTACCAAGAAACGTGCCAGAACTTCGAGCTCGCATCAACGATGCTTTCGAACTCATTGATGGGGAAATGCTGCGCCGAGTGTGAGAGGAACTTGATTATCGGCTTGATGTCTGCCGAATCACTAAAGGGGCACATATCGAACATTTGTTAATGCCTAAAAAGCTTTTTGAGTTTTTGTATGTGTGTGCAAAGCATTTTGAAAATATCTCAAATAATAAAGTTATAGTAGAGCTGTGAAATCGCTTCAATCATTTGTAATAACCCTGTAGTTTTAGTAGCTGATGAAACAGATTCGCAAATCTGTGACATAGGTGAGCAAGATCATTCAGATATTATAGATTGAAGTACGAGCAGACTAGACACTCACGAGTCAAGAAATTCATCGACACAAGATTCCAGTGCTTCATCCTCTGCTTACAAAAGAATGAGAGGTGGTACGGCTTCTGATGAATTGCTGTGGAGCTAGTAGCGATCGAACACGAGAATCTAGAACTTCTGAGAACGAGACAAGAAACTAAGATACGACATTTGGAAGTAGATAAAGATGTGTCCTTTTGTAATTCATTAATTCCACAAGTGAAAATACTAAACCCACAGAAAAAGTGAAACATCCCCTTGAAAAATCATGAATGACTGTGCTGGTAAACTTCTACGTTATTTGATTTTCAAACAGATGAGAAAAACTCAACGTACTCAAACAGTTTTCTCTTTACTTATTCTGATCATCACTAAACTGACGCACAATATTTATAGCGCAACGCAAACTGACTTACAATAATCCCCACAAAAGAATGTCCCTGACTAACAATAACCAATACCTTTAATGAATCACTTACCTAACAAAAATGTTCGTTACTCGAACTACCGCAATACAGCGAGCGCCAATACTGCCAGCTAAATAAAAGATTCTAACTACTGAAGGCACTAACTACTGATAGGCATAGTCAGCAAATGAAAGATTTTGATAGAGAACAAACAATGTGTTTACCTTAATAATGTTCAAAGGACATCATATACAGGGTGAGTCACCTAACGTTACCACTGGATATATGTCGTAAACCACATCAAATACTGACGAACCGATTCCACAGACCGAACGTGAGGAGAGGGGCTAGTGTAATTGGTTAATACAAACCATAAAAAAATGCACGGAAGTATGTTTTTTAACACAAACCTACGTTTTTTTAAATGGAACCCAGTTAGTGTTGTTAGCGCATCTGAACATATAAACAAATACGTAATCAGTGCCGTTTGTTGCATTGTAAAATGTTAATTACATCCGGAGATATTGTAACCTAAAGTTGACGCTTGAGTACCACTCCTCTGCTGTTCGATCGTGTGTATCGGAGAGCATCGAATTACGTAGGGATCCAAAGGGAACGGTGATGGACCTTAGATACAGAAGAGACTGGAACAGCACATTATGTCCACATGCTAACACCTTTTTATTGGTCTTTTTCACTGACGCACATGTACATTACCATGAGGGGTGAGGTACACGTACACACGTGGTTTCCGTTTTCAATTACGGAGTGGAATAGAGTGTGTCCCGACATGTCAGGCCAATAGATGTTCGATGTGGTGGCTATCATTTGCTGCACACAATTGCAATCTCTGTCGTATTGAATGTCGTACACTTCGCAGTACATCTGGTGTAATGTCGCCGCAGGCTGCCACAATACGTTGTTTCATATCCTCTGGGGTTGTAAGCACATCACGGTACACATTCTCCTTTAACGTACCCCACAGAAAGAAGTCCAGAGGTGTAAGATCAGGAGAATGGGCTGGCCAATTTATGCGTCCTCCACGTCCTATGAAACGCCCGTTGAACATCCTGTCAAGGGTCAGCCTAGTGTTAATTCCGGAATGTGCAGGTGCGCCATCATGCTGATACCACATACGTCGACGCGTTTCCAGTGGGACATTTTCGAGCAACGTTGGCAGATCATTCTGTAGAAACGCGATGTATGTTGCTGTGCTCTCCGATACACACGATCGAACAGCGGAGGAGTGGTACCCAAGCGTCAACTTTAGGTTACAATATCTCCGGATGTAATTAACATTATACAATGCAACAAACGGCACTGATTACGTATTTGTTTATATGTTCAGATGAGCTAACAAAACTATTGTGGTTCCATTTAAAAAAACGTAGGTTTGTGTTAAAAAACGTACTTCCGTGCATTTTTTTCATGGTTTGTATTAACCAATTACACTAGCTCCTCTCCTCACGTTCGGTCTGTGGAATCGGTTCGTCAGTATTTGATGTGGTTTACGAAATATATCCAGCGGTAACGTTAGGTGACTCACCCTGTATATCTATCAATTCATTACAACCATCTTTACAAATTTCCTTTTTCTGACGAACGCACTTTCAGATCGTCCGCTTATAGTAACCTCTCAAAACTCTGGCATCTCTCTCTCCACATCCACCACTGCTGCCGGCTCTCCTCCAACTGCTCAACGCTACGTGCTGTTCACATCCAACTGCCCAACGCTACACAAGCGAATATTCCAACAGTGAGTCCAACCAGCCACAGACTGCACACAGCACGGTCAGTGATTTTCATACAGAGCGCTACGTGGCGTTACCAACATAAAAACCTAAACAGCCTGCTTACAAAAATACAGTTCAGGATGCAAGTACAGAAACGGTTATCTGAATATTGTTTCAAAGTGAAAACAGTGGACTTCGCTTCAAATATCTCGAATATATCATCCGGGTGTTTCGACGGTAACAGTTTAAGTGTCGTTACACTTTTAGATCTGAGTGGTAATAGTACCCAAAATTTTTAATATGGTCATGAAGCAGCCTAAAATCCGTAACTAGCTATTTTCTATGTTACTATCAACTGTGTTCAATAAATAAAATCGACAAATCAAAGGTTTGTATCTTGTATCTAGTAATCTGTATGTTCAGTCTTACAACAACGTGATCGTTAGCCTTTCCTCTGGGAAGATCGGTTGATTGTGGAAGTTACAGTAAGACCTTTCTTGCAAACTGGGTGTTAGCATATCCAATATGTACTCAAATATTAAATGTGACATTCTCAGATACAAATGAAACCTCTCAGGATACAGCTTCGATTTCGGAAATAGTGCGTGGTATTCACCTTCTTTTCTTCGATTAATAGCATGAACACTGTGTATCACTTGAAACTTCTTTATTAACTACACTCCTGGAAATTGAAATAAGAACACCGTGAATTCATTGTCCCAGGAAGGGGAAACTTTATTGACACATTCCTGGGGTCAGATACATCACATGATCACACTGACAGAACCACAGGCACATAGACACAGACAACAGAGCATGCACAATGTCGGCACTAGTACAGTGTATATCCACCTTTCGCAGCAATGCAGGCTGCTATTCTCCCATGGAGACGATCGTAGAGATGCTGGATGTAGTCCTGTGGAACAGCTTGCCATGCCATTTCCACCTGGCGCCTCAGTTGGACCAGCGTTCGTGCTGGACGTGCAGACCGCGTGAGACGACGCTTCATCCAGTCCCAAACATGCTCAATGGGGGACAGATCCGGAGATCTTGCTGGCCAGGGCAGTTGACTTACACCTTCTAGAGCACGTTGGGTGGCACGGGATACATGCGGACGTGCATTGTCCTGTTGGAACAGCAAGTTCCCTTGCCGGTCTAGGAATGGTAGAACGATGGGTTCGATGACGGTTTGGATGTACCGTGCACTATTCAGTGTCCCCTCGACGATCACCAGTGGTGTACGGCCAGTGTAGGAGATCGCTCCCCACACCATGATGCCGGCTGTTGGCCCTGTGTGCCTCGGTCGTATGCAGTCCTGATTGTGGCGCTCACCTGCACGGCGCCAAACACGCATACGACCATCATTGGCACCAAGGCAGAAGCGACTCTCACCGCTGAAGACGACACATCTCCATTCGTCCCTCCATTCACGCCTGTCGCGACACCACTGGAGGCGGGCTGCACGATGTTGGGGCGTGAGCGGAAGACGGCCTAACGGTGTGCGGGACCGTAGCCCAGCTTCATGGAGACGGTTGCGAATGGTCCTCGCCGATACCCCAGGAGCAACAGTGTCCCTAATTTGCTGGGAAGTGGCGGTGCGGTCCCCTACGGCACTGCGTAGGATCCTACGGTCTTGGCGTGCATCCGTGCGTCGCTGCGGTCCGGTCCCAGGTCGACGGGCACGTGCACCTTCCGCCGACCACTGGCGACAACATCGATGTACTGTGGAGACCTCACGCCCCACGTGTTGAGCAATTCGGCGGTACGTCCACCCGGCCTCCCGCATGCCCACTATACGCCCTCGCTCAAAGTCCGCCAACTGCACATACGGTTCACGTCCACGCTGTCGCGGCATGCTACCAGTGTTAAAGACTGCGATGGAGCTCCGTATGCCACGGCAAACTGGCTGACACTGACGGCGGCGGTGCACAAATGCTGCGCAGCTAGCGCCATTCGACGGCCAACACCGCGGTTCCTAGTGTGTCCGCTGTGCCGTGCGTGTGATCATTGCTTGTACAGCCCTCTCGCAGTGTCCGGAGCAAGTATGGTGGGTCTGACACACCGGTGTCAATGTGTTCTTTTTTTGCATTTCCAGGAGTGTATTATACGTAAACTGCTGAGTGAAACTGAATGCAAGTGAACCTACTTTCTCGTTACTTATTCTTATCATGTCAACACTGACCGACAGTATTCTAGCGCAACGCAATCTCACTGCTCAAAAACAGGATAACCTGACTTCAAATAATTAATTAAAAAGAATGTCCCTGACTAAAAATAAATCTTAACAATAACCTATACATTTCATTAAGCACTTACCTCACAAAAATCTTCATTACGTGAACTACTGCAATACAGCGAGCGTCAATACTGCCGGCTAAATAAAAGATTCTAACTACTAAAGCCACTAACTGCTAATAGGCATGTGGTTAGCGAAGGAAAGATTTTGTTGCAAACCAAGTAATGTATTTTTTTTACCTTAATAATGTGACATCCAGTTCAGACACAAATATAAATCGTCATTGACATCTAGTACAAAGGTGCATAATCATGAATAATATTCAGTCTCCAAGTCGAACATGTACAGATTGTTAGCCTACGCTAACACTTCAGACCTCTACCCTCCATCAATGCTAACTTCTCACATCTAACATCCTGGCCGTTAACCTCCAACTGCCCAGCAGTACTTCCTTCACTGCTGGCGACAAATTTCCAACGGCCCAACACTACTGACGATTAATTTCCAACAACGAGTCCAACCAGCCACAGAGTCTCTTACAAAGAAAGCGCAGTCAGAGATCCAATGCAAGGCGATACACAGCGCTGCCAACACAGAAGCAGCCCACTTACACACTGTCCGAGGACGACATATTAAACAGCCTAAAGTTCACAATGATGGTGTGTACTCAGCACTAACTTCACAGTGGTAGTGTTTCCTCTGCACTGCTTCAATCGCGCCACTACCATACGCACTACATCTCTGCTGGTGTCTGTTCTGATCTTAGCTAGCGTCGCAGCTTTCACTACACGAGTACCCTTAACAAAGCGTTTTGTGACAAATAACTGAGTGAGAAATTATAATTTGAAAAATAAGACCAGGAGTTTCATCTTCTGCTGCAGTAGTGTTGTAGGAAGAAAAAAAAAGCAAAAATAAAAATTTTAAAAGGTAGAAAAGAGAACATTACAGAAGTTGGTGAGCGGAGCCTGGGAATCTCCCATGACTTTTCTGCAACTCGACAGTAAACACGGGTCGTCCCGGAATCTGCTACCTCACGTGAGAATCTTGCAACCACCTCCCAACAGTTCGTACTGCCTGTTTTTATTTATGAAATAAAAGTAGCTGTTTGTTGTTGTTGTGGTCTTCAGTCCTGAGACTGGTTTGATGCAGCTCTCCATGCTACTCTATCCTGTGCAAGCTTCTTCATCTCCCAGTACCTACTGCAACTTACATCCTTCTGAATCTGTTTAGTGTATTCATCTCTTGGTCTCCCTCTACGATTTTTACCCTACATGCTGAACTCCAATACTAAATTGGTGATCCCTTGATGTCTCAGAACATGTCCTACCAACCGGTCCCTTCTTCTGGTCAAGTTGTGCCACAAACTTCTCTTCTCCCCAATCCTATTCAATACTTCCTCATTAGTTATGTGATATACCCATCTAATCTTCAGCATTCTTCTGTAGCACCACATTTCGAAACCTTCTATTCTCTTCTTGTCCAAACTATTTATCGTCCATGTTTCACTTCCATACATGGCTACACTCCATACAAATACTTTCAGAAACGACTTTCTGACACTTAAATCTATACTCGATGTTAACAAATTTCTCTTCTTGAGAAACGCTTTCCTTGCCATTGCCAGTCTACATTTTATATCCTCTCTACTTCGACCATCATCAGTTATTTTGCTCCCCAAATAGCAAAGCTCCTTTACTACTTTAAGTGTCTCATTTCCTAATCTAATTCCCTCAGCATCACCCGATTTAATTCGACTACATTCCATTATCCCCGTTTTGCTTTTGTTGATGTTCATCTTATATCCTCCTTTCAAGACACTGTCCATTCCATTCAACTGCTCTTCCAAGTCCTTTGCTGTCTCTGACAGAATTACAATGTCATCGGCAAACCTCAAAGTTTTTATTTCTTCTCCATGGATTTTAATACCTACTCCGAATTTTTCTTTTGTTTCCTTTACTGCTTGCTCAATATACAGATTGAATAACATCGGGGAGAGGCTACAACCCTGTCTTACTTCCTTCCCAACCACTGCTTCCCTTTCATGTCCCTCAACTCTTATAACTGCCATCTGGTTTCTGTACAAATTGTAAATAGCCTTTCGCTCCCTGTATTTTACCCCTGCCACCTTTAGAATTTGAAAGAGAGTATTCCACTCAACATTGTCAAAAGCTTTCTCTAAGTCTACAAATGCTAGAAACGTAGGTTTGCCTTTCCTTAATCTTTCTTCTAAGATAAATCGTAAGGTCAGTATTGCCTCACGTGTTCCAGTGTTTCTACGGAATCCAAACTGATCTTCCCCGAGGTCGGCTTCTACTAGTTTTTCCATTCGTCTGTAAAGAATTCGTGTTAGTATTTTGCAACTGTGGCTTATTAAACTGATTGTTCGGTAATTTTCACATCTGTCAATACCTGCTTTCTTTGGGATTCGAATTATTATATTCTTCTTGAAGTCTGAGGGTATTTCGCCTGTTTCATACATCTTGCTCACCAGATGGTAGAGTTTTGACAGGACTGGCTCTCCCAAGGCCGTCGGTAGTTCTAATGGAATGTTGTCTGCTCCCGGGGCCTTGTTTCGACTCAGGTCTTTCAGTGCTCTGTCAAACTCTTCACGCGGTATCATGTAGCTGTACAGTTACAAAATTGTAAAGCGATATGTATTAGCCATGGTGCGCACAGAAAACGTAAATCATTATGTCTGGATGGAGGCTGTTCTCCCAGAGTGTGCAGTGACACTGTGTAATATTTCTGGCTTAGTCAGCCATCATATTAGGCTCCAAGAAGCTGTTCCCAGAGCAATGGAGATGCAAGAAGTATATAGATGACGAAATGTGGCGTGAGGTACCTGTGACCGATGTTAGATTCGGTACCATTCCCGTGAGAAAGACCGCCTGCATAATGCTGCTGCTCTGTGATTGGCTGCTGTGCTCGAAGAAAGGGCGCCAAAACGTTAAAGTATAGTTATTATTATTAGTTAAACTACTCACTGGAATGACTTCACTTTTTAATAAAAATATCTCTCAACAGCTGACTATCAATCAGTTATTTTAAATTATTAAAAACAATTTAAATAAAAAACAAAAGACTGACGAAATTGCAGACGAAGCACTTCGGAAGCGTTCGGGTCACGCCTTTTCTGGTATTGCGCGCGAAGTGTTTCGGGCTGTTCGTCACTCTGGATTAGGCAGTCGAGATGTACAGTCATGTTGTCTGTGGCAGGATGTGTTTGCCAGTGTCCAGTATTAAAAGATTCACTCCGGTAGTCATGAGGCACAGACACGTTCCACAAATAGTGTAAAGATATATTTTCGTAATCATTGTGTTTGATCATGTACTTTGCTGTATCAGAAGGTGTTGTATTAACATAATGTAATCTTCTCGTGTGGCTATATTAAAATACGCGAGTGGCATCCCAAAGAAGTGATACATTATTCCAGAACAGAACCTCGCTAAAAGTCAGTTTCAGCCTCAAGATACAGAACCTACGACCTGCGTGCTGTTTTCTGCACTGGGGACATCAACTTGAAGACAGCAGGTTAGTGAACTATAACAGAAGCTTCGTATTCCACACAGTGCAGTGGAAACAATTAGGCGCCTCACGTGTACTTCATGCACAGAACAAATGTATTCAGTGAGACGTCATCTGCAGTAATGCAGAGGAGGTAAAGGAGGATGATCGTTATTAACACCAACAATCTAACCATTCTTCCTTTCTTGCCGTAACTGGGCATCGCATGAAACAAATGATGAGCACGGTTTGTTTGGCAGGACTCTATCTAATCGATGGAAAATCTAAATTGGAAACACCCGTCGAGATAACAGGAGCTGACCACAATTATTCTGCTTCATGTGTTACGATGGCTAGATTTTGCAGTCCGCTAAAGGTGTTGAATGTAATGTTCACTTCAGAAGGCTAGCGGTCTCTCTGTCCTATTGCAGTAATGCGTACATGGGGACATGGGTTTAATCTTGTTACACACTCAGGTGACAGAAGTCAGGGAATAGCGATATGTACATATACAGATGCCGGCAGTACCACGTGCACAAGCTACAACAGGGCAGTGCACTGGTTGAGCTGTCATTCGTAGTCAGGTGATACATGAGAAAAGGTTTCCGACGCGATTATGGCAACTGTAGTGGGACGCGAAATTGAAGCGTCACCCATCCACCAGTGTCAGCCCAGTTTGCAGGTGACTATAAGTTTAATTTAGTTTGTTTATATATTTTTCTTATTATTGGTAATAGATGTAAATTATCTAAAAGTTTTGTATTTTTTTTAATGTGTTTCATGTACGGAGAGGGCGGCGCAACGAACGGAGACAGCATCTTCGTTGCCGCGACTAGAGAGGAAATTGCTGGCCGCTATACGTCGCGGGTCGACAGCCGAGGAGCAACAGAAGATCCTGGAACCGAGTTGTTGCGTCGTGCTTCTAAAAATTAAAAATGAATTTGTATACTCTTTTTGTACAACAATGACGTCATATAGAGCTTAATCTTGTTGAAAAGTCAGTTACTAATTCTCAACGCTCAAGTTCACATCTGTATGTGTAGGAAGCTAATAAAATAGTGTATGCTACTAAAGTCGAAACACGTGTCTTGAAGATTTATTTATGAAGAATTATGTGAACGGATTAATAATATATTTGACAAGATTAGTGATTCTTACGGCGTTCACCGAAACTTTGAATCTCAAAAGTTTATTTAATGTGTGATTCTGATATCGATTAGATCAAGATAACGTGTGTCAATATAATTTCTGAGGAGAAAACAAACGAAATTTAAAATCGCAAAGTTTACGCAAACCAATTGGCCCGAGTGATGAAATTCTTTGCATACGACTCAACTGATGTTTTACAGTTTCGTTCAAGAACAATTTAAAAAGAATATAAATCATTTTGAAGTGGGTTGTAACTGACGTAGGTGACGAAGTCTGCACATGGTCATATGATAAACGAAAGTCATTCCTAAACAAAACCTATACGTCGTTACACTACACAACACGACGGGAATTAACAGCCTTTGAACACGGAATGGTAATTGGGACTAGCATGGGACATTCCATTTCGGAATCCAATATTCCGAGATCCACAGTGTCAAGAGAGTGCCGAGAATACCAAATTTCAGGCATTAGCTCTCACCACGGACAACGCAGTGGCCGACGGCCTTCACGTAACGACCGAGACCAGTGGCGTTTGCGCGGAGCTGTCAGTGTTGTCAGACAAGCAATACAGCGCGAAGTACCCGCAGAAATCAATGTGGGACATACGATGAAATTTGGCGTTAATGGGCTATGACAGCAGACGATCGATGCGAGAGCCTTTGCTAACTGCACGACATCGCCTACAATGCCTCTCCTGATTTTGTAACTGTTGTGGACTGGCAAGACAGCCAATCCACTAGGAGGAAGCCGAAAGGCACGCGTTTAAGCTCACGCAGGCCGGCGTGAGGTCTGGAACTGGACAAGGAAGTTAGCTTTAGCAAAAAAGGTCGTAGCTGTTGGAATACTTAACTTTAATCCATAATTGGTGAACATCGCTCTTTACGGCACATGTTTTACAGCATCAATAGTAACTGGTAATGCGCCTTGCTAGGTCGTAGCAAATGACGTAGCTGAAGGCTATGCTAACTATCGTCTCGGCAAATGAGAGCGTAATTTGTCAGTGAACCATCGCTAGCAAAGTCGGCTGTACAACTGGAGCGAGTGCTAGGAAGTCTCTCAAGACCTGCCGTGTGGCGGCGCTCGGTCTGCAATCACTGACAGTGGCGACACGCGGGTCCGACGTATACTAACGGACCGCGGCCGATTTAAAGGCTACCACCTAACAAGTGTGGTGTCTGGCGGTGACACCACAGTAACCATATCGGTTGGATCCTAGACTACTGGAAAACCGCGGCGTGATGAGTCCCGATTTCAGTTGGTAATAACTTATAGTAGGGTTCGAGTGTGACGCAGATCCTATGAACCAGTGGACTCAAGTTGTCAACAGAGGATTGTGGCTCCATAATGGTGTGCACTGTGTTAACAACGAATGGTCTGGGTTCTCTGGTCCAGCTCAGTCAACTGAGACCATCTGCAGCTAATCATACACTTCATGTTCCCAAAAAACGATGGAACTTTTATAGATGGCAGTAGGCCATGTTACTAGGCCATTGTTCGCGATTGTTTGAAGAACATTCTGAAAGACTGGAGCGAGTGATTTGGCTACCCAGATCACCCGACATGAACCGCTTCGAATATTTATGGGACATAATCAAAAAGATGGTTCAATGGCTCTGAGCACTATGGGACTCAACATCTTAGGTCATAAGTCCCCTAGAACTTAGAACTACTTAAACCTAACTAACCTAAGGACACCACACACACCCATGCCCGAGGCAGGATTCGAACCTGCGACGGTAGCGGTCGCGCGGTTCCAGACTGTAGCGAGAAAAGTCTTCCTAATACTTAAATGTATAAGGGGAAACCAACTGTTAATACGTGTATCCCACTGTGAGACAGGACGGTCAATGTTTTCACGGAAAAACGTTTGGGCATGCCTGTGGAAGCATGATTTTATCTAGGTGTGCACCTCTTCGAACGGACCAAATTGGTGGCATCGAGCCGGCCGGTGTGGCCGTGCGGTTCTTGTTGTGACTTGGCAAGACAGCCAAGCCACTATGATTGGTAGCCGAAAGGCACGCGTTTAAGCTCACGCAGGCCGGCGTGAAGTCTGGAACTGGACAAGGAAGTTAGCTTTAGCAAAAAAGGTCATAGCTGTTGGAATACTTAACTTTAATCCATAATTGGTGAACATCGGTCTGACGGTACATGCATCACAAGATAAATAGCAAATGATAATGGCGCCTTGCTAGGTCGTAGCAAATGACGTAGCTGAAGGCTATGCTAACTATCGTCTCGGCAAATGAGAGTGTAATTTGTCAGTGAACCATCGCTAGCAAAGTCGGCTGTACAACTGGGGCGAGTGCTAGGAAGTCTCTCAAGACCTGCCGTGTGGCGGCGCTCGGTCTGCAATCACTGATAGTGGCGACACGCGGGTCCGACGTATACTAACGGACCGCGGCCGATTTAAAGGCTACCACCTAGCAAGTGTGGTGTCTGGCGGTGACACCACAGTAACCATATCGGTTGGATCCTAGACTACTGGAAAACCGCGGCGTGATGAGTCCCGATTTCAGTTGGTAATAACTTATAGTAGGGTTCGAGTGTGGCGCAGATCCTATGAACCATTGGACTCAAGTTGTCAACAGAGGAACAGAGGATTGTGGCTCCATAATGGTGTGCACTGAGTTAACAACGAATGGTCTGGGTTCTCTGGTCCAGCTCAGTCAACTGAGACCATCTGCAGCTAATCATACACTTCATGTTCCCAAAAAACGATGGAACTTTTATAGATGGCAGTAGGCCATGTTACTAAGCCATTGTTGGCGATTGTTTGAAGAACATTCTGGAAGACTGGAGCGAATGATTTGGCTGCCCAGATCACCCGATATGAACCGCTTCGAATATTTATGGGACATAATCGAGAAGCCAGTTCGTACACAAAATCCTGCATCGCTAACGCATTCGCAGTTATCGACGGGCCGGCCTTAGGTTAGTTAGGTTTAAGTAGTTCTAAGTTCTAGGGGACTGATGACCTCAGAAGTTATGTCCCATAGTGCTCAGAGCCATTTGAACCAATTATCGACGGCTATAGAGGCAGCAAAGCTCACTATTTCTACAGGGGATTTCCAGTGACTTGTTGAGTCTATGCCACGCCGAGTTGCTGCACTACGCCGCGAAAAGGAGGTCCCACACGTTTTGTCATCTCATTGTAGGCTGGCGCTCCAGATACTCTGACAGTCACCATTGTGAGCAGACGAGCAGTGGTGTTCAACACGACTACAACAAGGTAATTGCGTGAAGAGCAGGAAGCGACCTGTGTCGGATGATGCCGGCTGTGTGAACCAGTTAAGGCACCTAATCAGTGACTGGCGGCTCATTTGTCAGCAGGTGCAGCTGTCGTCAGCGGACTGGCGCGACACACACAGCGCGGGCAGCCAGCACGACGCCGCCAGGCCAGAACAATGGCCCATTAGTCCGGCCCGACACGCTCGCCGCAACAGCTGTTAATTAACAAGGCTCAGGCATTTCGGGGAACGCGCCCTCCACTGCGATCAGCTGACCACGTGCACGTGGTGATGATCCGATAGCAGAGGTGCACCAACTATATCTTGGCCCTTAGCGAACATGCAGAGGACGGATATTGCAAGTTGAAGTGGTGGGTGAGGGAAGTTACTAAGTTGATGCATAAATTCGTAGCGTTTTTGTTTTGCATGTTGAGATTTTCCGGTTGCTACGCTTTTAATTATCACTTGTCAGTTTTTATTCATAGTTCACGTATGAGCTCACATTTTGACATCTGGAGATAGCGAGTGGAGCTGTGGACGCTAGAAAATGGGGTGTCAAGTGGAGATGTCGGAACATATCCAATATATTCTTCTGTTTGAGTTTAGTAGAGGGGTGACAGCAGCGGAGGCAGCTAGAAACATTTCGACCGCGTATGGGGAAAATGCCATCGGTCAGAGCACGATAAGAGGATGGTTTTCTCTTCTTAAGGAGGAATGTTTTGACAGTAGTCACACTTGACGTTCAGGACGACCTTCGAGGTACACCTCAGTGTACTCGAGAACTGGCAAATGTGATGAACTGGGAACAAAATGGTTCAAATGGCTCTGAGCACTATGGGACTTAACATCTGCGGTCATCAGTCCCCTAGAACTTAGAACTACTTAAACCTAACTAACCTAAGGACATCACACAACATCCAGTCATCACGAGGCAGAGAAAATCCCTGACCCTCGCCGGGAATTGAACACGGGCGCGGGAAGCGAGAACGCTACCGCACGACCACGAGCTGCGGATCACTGTTTCTCAAAAAGCTGTCAGGCAACAATATGACAATAGATAACAGAATCTACTGCTGTTGCCAGGAGCTCCATATACGACTCAGTGAACAATAGGTAATAATGAGAAAACTCTATGACACATTTCAAGATTACCTGTTTGCAAAAATCGCTGAATCGCTGCTGCAAAACAGAATGTTCTCAGTCATATTGGAGAGCAGAAACAGCCGATGGTAATGGCAGAAAGATGGATTCGCCAAGGATGGCGTCATATTCAGTCGACTTACCAGCTGACTTGCTTCTTTTTTAGGAGACGATAATCGAATGTGGTTCGTGTTTTCAGATTCTGTATGATGACCGACCTTATGCATAGTTTCTTCGGCGAAGGAGTTTAGGCTGGTTGCAGCGCGACAGGGCCATTTATTACTTTCCCGTTGATTAACCAGGCACGATCCTCAGTTACATTATTTCAGCTACTGTGAGGAATAGTCTGTGTACTTTAACTATAAAACGACTTGAGGCACACTTATTCTGATCTTCTGTGTGAGTGCGAGTGAGGGTAGCACAGTGGCTGAGAATTATATTTTGTACTTCAACTTTTAGTGCATAATTTTCAAAATAATTAACCATATTCATATCCAATTCGTTTAGCAAGGACGTCGATGACCTCACTGTTGTGTGCCCTGTACATAATACCACCATTACAGCAACCACAACCACCACTAATGGCCAACCAACAGCGAATTAATTGCTATACGTCAATGATCTGGCCATCAAACCTCAAGGAAAGAATTTTTAGGAGGTAAAACAATATCTGGAACGCATGGAACAAGTGCCATGTCAGATAACACCTAGTATAATTCTCTTAAATTAACTCCCTCGGATACAGAAATCAGCATCTTCTACCTTCGCCCAGAACAAGCAAATCATGCAAAGTGGAATGGAACCACCCGCGAATACAATAGTAAATTGACATACTTGGATGTCATAGTGGATTGGTCACTGACATACAGACATCATTGCTATTAAGATCGTCATAAAGTAAAGCAAGGAATGTCATACTAGGAAAGTTAGTTAACCTTAAATGGGGAGCTAGATCAAAGGTGATGAGAGCCACAAAACTTAGGCAAAATACTCATGTGGGTTGTAGTAGTAAGAAACAGATAAGTTTTCCCCAGTTCCCATTTCTATTTTTTAAATGTTTGCAGAAATTGGTTGATTTTTAGAAGAGAACTGTGATTACAAAAAATATTCTCGTATAATTCACAAGAAAGTGTCGTGGTATTGTAAGTCAGACGAACAGTTATATAAATATAGTAGCTGGAATAGGACCCTGTTAGTGCATAATTTTTGCACCTTTTGTTGCTTAGTCACTTGTGTAAATGAAAAGAGTAATTAATGGTATGGCAATATTTCGTATATTTTCAACTTGATGAAATCTGTGCGTTCAGTGTTGTTGAAATCAGGATTAGGCGCACAGCAATGAAAATGGCAGGTTCCCCTACGCATTCAGTTACTGTTCATCAATCACTGTGTAAGGTGGTCATGTCACTTTGATTTTCGTATGTTATCGATGTGCACGTTAGAGAGAGAGCAAGTTACGTTAATTAATCTTTGGTCTTATCGTGGCGCAGCCTTTGCCTCGGCGCAGTCTGACACATTCTTAATTGAAGTACGGTAGGTGATCGAGTTATTCTGTAGTGCTGTGTTGACTTGTGATTGTATCTGTTAGATGAAGAAAGATTGATTGTGAAAGATAGCAAGGATGAGTAAGACGTATATATTAGATAGCATTATTCAAAATTTATATAAATTTTGAATAATGTTACTATTTTTTGAAGAGAAGTTTGAGATTAGGCTGCAGCACTGCGCACCTAATTTGCATAATTGATTATTGGGAGCTAGTTAATTTTGTTCACTTGCTCAGAGCTGAGAGAAAGACCACCCCACTTCCCCGAGTCATGCGTTAATATATCAACCGATTAAGCAGTTTGGTTTTTATAGAAATTCTCTGTTAACGTTATACCCTTTTTAAATCATTGTTCACTTTGTCAACCATAGTATTGTTCAGGCATGTGTTATGTGTGAAAAAGATCACGCGAAGTTTTACTCTGTCTTTTCGAATACATACTTCATTATAAAATCGTTGTCTTGGAATTGATACGTGGGGAGGCGCTGGCGCCAATCGCTTTCTGCGTTCGAATCACCCGGATCGATTGTTTCCCTCTGGCGTTGCTAAGGCCGGTATTACACTATCAAATTTCTTTGTCCAATATCTTAGTCCAATATCTTTGTCAAAGATATTTGATAGTTTAATAGGGACTTTGTCAAATGTCGTCCAATATTTGATCAAATCTAGGGCCTCGCTGTATATTTGATCAAAGAAACCGCTTGTCTTCTGTTCACTGCAATGTGACGTGTTACCACATGGAGCGCTAGCATCGTTGCAGCTTACTGTCGTCTGTAGTGTTTTTATAACCATTGCCCGTAAATACAATTGGTGTGTGCCGACAACTACAAAATTAATAGAGATGTCTGAAGCTGATGAGGCGCTTTACAACGTGAGGCACCCTGAATACAAAAATAGATTAAGAAGATTGGAGACCTAACCTGACCTAACCTAACCTAACCTAACATAACCCTCTCATGTAGCAAGGAATCGGAGTGTTATAGTGAGCCTGTCTTCTGAAGATGTAGCAGTTCTTAAGTGAATATTGTGCTTTGTGATATGAGGATGCACTTCATTGAGCACATACAGAAATGTATGCTCATCCATTCTTAAGTAATTGATGTACGACTTGACGTCTTCCACTGTAAGCTCACGTAACAAGTTTTGTTGAATGCTTTTATCGTGTCGTCGTAAAACCCACGGCTTCACCCAGATTAGATTACTTTTTCGTTCCATAGATCCGTGCTGAGGAGAGCATCGTGGATGTGGAACATGTCGATTTTTTTAAAGCTGAAATAACAATACTAATAGTATGAATAAATACAATACATCATTTGTTTCTATTAAAAATTTCGCCAATGGAGTAGAAGGAGTTAGCCAGTAGTAAGTCTTTCAGGCTCCTTTTAAACTGATCTTTATTTGTAACTAAATTTTTTATGTTTCCTGGCAAATTATTGAAGATGAGTGTTCCTGAGTAGTGGACCCCTTTTTGAACTAAAGTAAGTGCTTTTAAGTCCTTGTGCAGATCATTTTTGTTCCTGGTATTGTATGTATGAACTGAGTTGTTTGTTGGAAAAAAGAGATATATTATTTACGACAAATTTCATTAAGAAGTAAATATACTGAGAGGCAGTAATTAGTATACCCAGTTCTTTGAAGAGGTTTCTGCAGGAGGTCCGTGAATTTACTCCACAAATAATACGTATTACACGCTTTTGGACCTTGAAAACGTGTTTGACATCAATATTTACCCGAAAATATTATCCCATATGACTTTATGGAATGAAAGTATGCAAGCTTTTTCATTTTTATGTTGCCTATGTCTGCTAACACTCGAATTGCAAATACAGATTTGTTAAGGCCTTTCTGCAGTTCTGTGGTGTGCTCCTCCCAAATGAATTTATTATCAAGTTGTAATCCCAGGACTTTAAGACTGTCAACCTCGTATGTATGGTTCCATTTTTTCCCCCACTTCTTTTCCGCATGTGCACACAATGCAATTGGAGTACGTAGAACTGCTGCGGTTAATAAGTTGTTGTCAGCCATCTTGAACTTTGACGAAAAATTTGATGACTGTGTAATACCCCCTCTAGCGCTACGTCAAAGATCTTTGTCAAATATATAGGACGGAATATTGGATCACATCTTTGATCAAATCTTTGACAAAGAAATTTGATAGTGTAATACCGGCCTAATCCTTGCCTCGTTGGCCGGTGGTGGTGCTGGTGGGCTGGCGGGCAGACTGGGTTTTGGCTTTGCAACGGCCGGTACGTGTCGCCCCTCAGAGAGTGAAACTTGTGTTTGCGTGGAGTTAGCTGGATTTGACCGGTGTATGTGGCTCGGAGTGCGGAAGTGGGCGTGTTATTGCGAGTTCTTGAGGCGTGACTGGGCCATGGTCTTCTACACAGGACGCTGAGCAGTGTGCTATTCACTGGCTAGTGCAGTTGAACTATGTACCACGCAGCTGTCTATTGAAGAAGTAGACATTCAAGCTTTCTAGTTTTGCACTCGGGCCTACCCATGTTATCACTAGCTTCTACCTTCTCTTATGAGTGCCAATATTGTATTGGAACTGCGATGTACTGGTGTAATAATATTAGGCTTTGTCTTATCGTTGCCCTTTTAAAACTAGTCTGTTTGTGCTGGGGCAACTTTACATATTTTGAAATTTGTGGTCTACAGTTTATTCTTTTAATCATTGTTAATTTGCCTTTGTCTTGATGTGATCTACCATATGGCTCTGAGCACTATGGGACTTAACGCCTCAGGTCATCAGTCCCCTAGAACTTAGAACTACTTAAACCTAACTAACCCAAGGACATCACACACTTCCATGCCCGAGGCAGGATTCGAACCTTCGACCGGAGCAGTCGCGCGGTTCCGGAGTGCAGCGCCTAGAACCGCGTGGCCACCGCGGTCGGCTGATGTGATCTATCTTAAATGAAACAACAAGTTTACTGTTAACCAGTCACCGTTTTATTTTTACTTTTTCCACGACGCGTTTCGAAGGTTTAAACTTCCATCATCGGGTGGATTTACATTAGTTAGTATTACATATGTGTGTGTGTGTTGTGTTACGATTTTGGAGGAACTTGTGGCACTGCCTAGTGGAGAAACAAGACACTATTACAGAATATGGTTTTGGATTACTTTTGACAAAAATTAAACTGATATCTAATGGTAAACTTTAATAAGTAAACTAGAGTACCTCCAGTGATCACAGGTTCCTTTTGCTATCGTAACACATCACATGTATACTGCCACATTTGTAAACAAATATGGCGTCTGGAATCAGCTGGGTGCAAGGTCCGTATAGCAGAAGAGAGGACATGATCGCAAAGTGCGAAGAATATACATCGTAATAACATTATTACAGAATAATTCTTTAACGCATTTGGAGGTGTTTGTTCTGAGGTGTCGAATATAGGTGTGTGTACTTCAGGTGGTATATAAATCCAATTTTGAAAAGTTAAAACAGCTAAACATTCGTACTCGTTTATACAATCAGGTGAAATGTTAAAATGGCTTAAACTTCATACTTGATAATAACAATTAGATGAAATGTTACAGACTTGAATTACAATGATCATACTGGCTACAGCAGTACTGCTGTACCCAGCTGATTCCGCCGACCACTGGCGACAACATCGATGTACTGTGGAGACCTCATGCTCCACGTGTTGAGCAATTCGGCGGTACGTCCACCCGCAGCGACGCACGGATGCACGCCAAGACCGTAGGATCCTACGCAGTGCCGTAGGGGACCGCACCGCCACTTCCCAGCAAATTAGGGACACTGTTGCTCCTGGGGTATCGGCGAGGACCATTCGCAACCGTCTCCATGAAGCTGGGCTACGGTCCCGCACACCGTTAGGCCGTCTTCCGCTCACGCCCCAACATCGTGCAGCCCGCCTCCAGTGGTGTCGCGACAGGCGTGAATGGAGGGACGAAGGGAGACATGTCGTCTTCAGCGATGAGAGTCGCTTCTGCCTTGGTGCCAATGATGGTCGTATGCGTGTTTGGCGCCGTGCAGGTGAGCGCCACAATCAGGACTGCATACGACCGAGGCACACAGGGCCAACACCCGGCATCATGGTGTGGGGAGCGATCTCCTACACTGGCCGTACACCACTGGTGATCGTCGAGGGGACACTGAATAGTGCACGGTACATCCAAACCGTCATCGAACCCATCGTTCTACCATTCCTAGACCGGCAAGGGAACTTGCTGTTCCAACAGGACAATGCACGTCCGCATGTATCCCGTGCCACCCAACGTGCTCTAGAACGTGTAAGTCAACTACCCTGGCCAGCAAGATCTCCGGATCTGTCCCCCATTGAGCATGTTTGGGACTGTAAGAAGCGTCGTCTCACGCGGTCTGCACGTCCAGCACGAACGCTGGTCCAACTGAGGCGCCAGGTGGAAATGGCATGGCAAGCCGTTCCACAGGAGTACATCCAGCATCTCTACGATCGTCTCCATGGGAGAATAGCAGCCTGCATTGCTGCGAAAGGTGGATATACACTGTACTAGTGCCGACATTGTGCTTGCTCTGTTCCCTGTGTCTATGTGCCTGTGGTTCTGTCAGTGTGATCATGTGATGTATCTGACCCCAGGAATGTGTCAATAAAGTTTCCCCTTCCTGGGACAATGAATTTACGGTGTTCTTATTTCAATTTCCAGGAGTGTATTTACCTTCAAAACCATACAGGAATGAGACTAGTGTTCTGAATTATACTTTACATGCAGCGGGAGTTGAACTTACGTACATGTTAAAGAGAAATACTTGATGGGTAGCGAAAATTGGAAATTATGTGAATTGTGCTATTGCGCTTGCCCAGGTGACCTATTTAAAAGAAACTGATTTCACCTTTATTATTCAAGTGCCCTTGTTAAATGAAACCGATTTTACCTTTTATTATTGAAGTGCTTACAGTGAGTATATAAGTTATAAGAAGTTCTTGTTTTCACTTAATTCAATTAGAAAGGTATTGTGTGATGTATTTTTCTGACTTGTGAATAAGAGACACTTGCAGAAAATTTTTGGTAAATACTGTGCCATTTGGGTTAAACTGTTGATAAGTAATAACTTAGTTGTATCTTGCAAGTCCTCTGTACTTGTTATTATTTCACGTGTCACCGGTTTGTACGTACACTCCACGCTGCAAGAATATCATTTCATAGTACTTACTCTCCCACCCCACTGTCTATCATTACGGTTTACCACATGTGGTATGCAACAGTTAGAAATTTTATTTAGAAACAAATATCTAGCTTAGCCGCTGCTTGCTTGCTGTTTGTTGTGCTTCGAGAAATTTGCAACAATGTTGTCGCGATGCAAGGTAAGTGGAAATTTTGATTAGGGCCACATTATCGTTTGACTTTAGTTGCGCACTTAACATAAAGAAAAGTTGCAACCAGATCGGTTAGAGTTCAGTTCAAATTAGGCTCTGTTTAGTTAAGCGTTAGCATAAGAGTTTAAATTGGATAACAGTTGTGGGGTCATAGTTTTGATAACACGTAGGCTTTTACAGAGTGGGAGGTAAAATTGGGCTAAATTTCACCCAGAAACAAATATGTTGAAGAGGCTACAACCGTCGCTGTCTTGTTTCGCTAAACGTTTCCAATATAGTTGGGTTTGTCATGAACTTATTAAACCCGCAAGGGGCAGTTGTGTTTGCAGTGTTATGAAGTGTTTGTTCTTCCTCTCTTTTCTTTCCTCTGGGCCGAGAGGAGAAGAGTGCTGAATCCTACGACCTGCTTTATTTGTTGTAAATCTATTTCGCAAGGAGAGACATAAGTGACAAAGGGACTGAAAAATTCGATATGTGTCACTGTGGCCCTCTATCCTTGAACTCGCTCCAGTGTGACGCCGTCTAGCGGCAGATGCGGCCTACCTGCACATCGCTGCAGCTGCCGTCTGCAATTTGGAAGGTGAACTCGGCGTCGTTCACCCTGCAGCACGCCGTTCGCTACACCGACGCATCTTGCCGACTTGGTCGGTATCGGTGATTGTGGCGGTCACAATCACACTTGTCACTGGCGTACTAGTTTGTACCCATGGTCAAGAAAGTGTGTTGCTGAGTTTTAAATTTCTCGTGCGCTGCTAAGCGACGAAGCTGATGAACCTGTGCGGCCGCTGTGCTAAATGTGGCACGTAAAGAGGGGCCGTACCGAGCGGGGTGGCGCAGTGGTTAGACACTGGACTCGCATTCGGGAGGACGACGGTTAAATCCCGCGTCCGGCCATCCTGATTTAGGTTTTCCGTGATTTCCCTAAATCACTCCAGGCAAATGCCGGGATGGTTCCTCTGGAAGGGCACGGCCGACTACCTTCCCAATCCTTCCCTAATCCGATGAGACCGATGACCACGCTGTCTGGTCTCCTTCCCCCAACCAACCAACCAACCAACCAAAGAGGGGCCGATGTTATCACGAAGCAGGTAATGTTGACTGGGTTGTAGATGCTGGAAGTTACTGTGGAGGAAGACATTTTGATAACTGCCAATGGCGTTGAGTTGTAATGTTTTCTCATTTGGTGAATTAGCCACTTAGTGTTACCCGTGTGCCCTGCAGAATCGTCGTCTAGGCATGTTCTTCATAAATTGAGCATATGGCTATGTACTGTTCAGTTCAAACTTTTCTGTTGCAGAAGGAATGCATTCTCAAAATCATTTATGTTGTATGCTCGCTTGCAAATCTAAGTCATAAATTTATATTAGGGTTTCTTTGGTTGGAGTGCACTCCACCTACTGATGCCAATTGAGGAGCTACTCGACCGAATAGTAGCGACTCAGGTCACAGAAAACCATCATAACGACCGGAGAGCGGTGTGGTGACCACACGCCCCTCCTATCCACATCCTCAGCTGAGGATGATATGGCGGTCGGATGATCCCGATGGGCCACTTGTGGCCTGAAGGAGTGCTTTCTTTGGTTGGAAGTGTTTGAAATTCTGCCTTGTTATAATTCTGTGGAATTAAGCATTCTGAAACTCTGCTTTATTACTGATATTATTATGTGAGCAGTTGTCTGAAGTATTTTCAAATTTATTATTATTATTATTATTATTATTATTATTTTCGATTCTTCCCATTTAAGAGAGCGTTTGAACTTGAATTCCTTTATGATGATTGTTTATGTTTTTTCTGAGCCCAAATTTTCTTCATGTGTTCACTGTGTTGTTTCTTTCGCTCTGCTGTCCATTTGCATCCTGGTCTCTTCTGTGTTGTGGTGTCAAATTTGTTTTTTGATTATTATTATTATTATTATTATTTCTTTCTATTCTCAGACGTTATGTCTGGTCAAAAATGGACAGTGACGCGGACCTTGATCAAGCGTGACTTCCTTTTAACTGTACGGTATATGTTATATTGCATTTAGGAACTTTCAGGTCATTGAACATGTATCAATAATTACAGATTTTTGTAGTTGTATATATATGTTTGGATGTAGCTGTATTGCATTGATGTACTGGTGGATATTGTGAGGTATGACTCCTGTAGTTGATAGTATAATTGGTATAATGTCGACTTTATCCTGATGCCACATGTCCTTGACTTCCTCAGCCAGTTGGATGTATTTTTCAATTTTTTCTCCTGTTTTCTTCTGTATATTTGTTGTGTTGGGTATGGATATTTCAATTAGTTGTGTTAATTTCTTCTTTTTATTGGTGAGTATGATGTCAGGTTTGTTATGTGGTGTAGTTTTATCTGTTATAATCGTTCTGTTCCAGTATAATTTGTATTCATCATTCTCCAGTACATTTTGTGGTGTGTACTTGTATGTGGGAACGTGTTGTTTTATTAGTTTATGTTTTATGGCAAGTTGTTGATGTATTATTTTTGCTACATTGTCATGTCTTCTGGGGTATTCTGTATTTGCTAGTATTGTACATCCGCTTGTGATGTGATCTACTGTTTCTATTTGTTGTTTGCAAAGTCTGCATTTATCTGTTGTGGTATTGGGATCTTTAATAATATGCTTGCTGTAATATCTGGTGTTTATTGTTTGATCCTGTATTGCAATCATGAATCCTTCCGTCTCACTGTATATATTGCCTTTTCTTAGCCATGTGTTGGATGCGTCTTGATCGATGTGTGACTGTGTTAGATGATACGGGTGCTTGCCATGTTTTCTTTTTTCAATTTACTTTCTTTGTATCTGTTGATGTTATGTGATCTAAAGGGTTGTAGAAGTGGTTATGAAATTGCAGTGGTGTAGCTGATGTATTTATATGAGTGATTGCTTTGTGTATTTTGCTAGTTTCTGCTCATTCTAGAAAGAATTTTCTTAAATTGTCTACCTGTCCATAATTTAGGTTTTTTATATCTATAAATCCCCTTCCACCTTCCTTTCTGCTTAATGTGAATCTTTCTGTTGCTGAATGTATGTGATGTATTCTATATTTGTGGCATTGTGATCGTGTAAGTGTATTGAGTACTTCTAGGTCTGTGTCACTCCATTTCACTACTCCAAATGAGTAGGTCAATACTGGTATAGCATAAGTATTTATAGCTTTTGTCTTGTTTCTTGCTGTCAATTCTGTTTTCAGTATTTTTGTTAGTCTTTGTCTATATTTTTCTTTTAGTTCTTCTTTAATATTTGTATTATCTATTCCTATTTTTTGTCTGTATCCTAGATATTTATAGGCATCTGTTTTTTCCATCGCTTCTATGCAGTCGCTGTGGTTATCCAATATGTAATCTTCTTGTTTAGTGTGTTTTCCCTTGGCTATGCTATTTTTCTTACATTTGTCTGTTCCAAAAGCCATATTTATGTCATTGCTGAATACTTCTGTTATCTTTAGTAATTGGTTGAGTTGTTGATTTGTTGCTGCCAGTAGTTTTAGATCATCCATGTATAGCAAATGTGTGATTTTGTGTGGGTATGTTCCAGTAATATTGTATCCATAATTTGTATTATTTAGCATGTTGGATAGTGGGTTCAGAGCAAGACAGAACCAGAAAGGACTTAATGAATCTCCTTGGTGTATTCCACGCCTAATCTGTATTGGCTGTGATGTGATGTTATCTGAATTTGTTTGGATATTAAGTGTGGTTTTCCAATTTTTCATTTCTATGTTTAGAAACTGTATCAATTTAGGATCTACTTTGTATATTTCCAATATCTGTAGTAACCATGAGTGGGGTACACTATCAAAGGCTTTTTGGTAATCAATGTATGCGTAGTGTAGGGACCTTTGTTTAGTTTTAGCTTGATATGTCACCTCTGTATCTATTATCAGTTGCTCTTTACATCCTCGTGTTCCTTTGCAGCAGCCTTTTTGTTCTTCATTTATAATTTTGTTCTCTGTTGTATGTGTCATTAATTTCTGTGTGATGACTGAAGTTAATATTTTGTATATTGTTGGTAGGCATGTTATGAGGCGATATTTAGCTGGGTTTGCTGTGTCTGCTTGATCTTTAGGTTTCAGATAGGTTATTCCATGTGCAAGTGTATCAGGGAATGTGTATGGGTCTGCAATGTAACTGTTAAATAATTTAGTTAGATGTGAATGTGTTAAGGTGAACTTCTTTAGCCAGTAATTTGCTATTTTATCATTTCCAGGGGCTTTCCAATTGTGTGTAGAATTAATTGCTCGGGTGACTTCATGTTGCAAAATTATCACTTCAGGCATTTGTGGTATCATCTTGTATGTGTCTGTTCCTGCTTGTATCAACCGTGCATGTCTGTTATGTTGTACCGGGTTTGACCATATGTTGCTCCAGAAGTGTTCCATGTCTATTATGTTTGGTGGATTGTCTATTTTAATGTGTGTGTTATCTATTGTTTGGTAAAATCTCTTTTGGTTTGTGTTGAATGTTTGGTTTTGTTTCCTTCTATTTTCACTTTTTTGTATCTTCTAAGTCGTTTGGCCAATGCTTGTAATTTCTGCTTTTTTTCATCTGATTGCTCTATTGCTTCTTGTTGTGAGATTTTACCTAACCTTTTTCGTTTTTTGTCTGATATTTCATTTCTTATAAATTGTGTTAGCTGTCCGATGTCTTTTCTCAGTTTTTCTATTGTGATCTGTAGCCTGTGTTGCCATGCTGGTTTTGTGGGTTTCTTCTGTGTGTTGGTTTGTTCTGATCTCTGCCTAGTGTGTATATTTAGTGTAGTGAGTGCTCCTATATAAACCAGTAGTTGTAACTCTTCCATAGTTGTTTTCATTTATTTTGTTGTGTATGATTGTGTTGATAGTTTTTATTGTTGTTTCGACTTGTGGGTTATTTGGCGGTCTATGCAAGAATGGTCTAGTGTCTGTATTTGTGTCTTTGTATTCTATATATGTCAGCTGAAATTTCTCTTCTATATCTAAAACATGTGTCTCTTCGTGTTCTATTTGTGCTTGTTCTGGTGGCTGTCTTAAGATTTCGTTTTCCTCTGATTGTTTAATTGATGCGTGTTGGTCTTTGTTTGTTTGCTCTGGGATGTTTGAGTCCATTACTGTATTTTCTTCTTCTGATTGCACATTATTTTGTTCCAGTATTTGTTGTACTTGTTGTTTGATGTTTTCTAATTCTGACTGTGGTATCCTGTTATTTTTTATTATTACACGGATCTGATCAGCTAGTCGATGTTCTGTTAAAAATTTTAATTCCGGGTATCTGGTAATAAATGTTGTGTATACTTGTGATCTGTATCCAGTTGTGTTGGTTCCTAGGTTTGTTGCCTGGTAATAACAGAACATGAGGTGTCGATTAACTTCATCTGACCATCTCATCCTCTGTCTTTGTTTTCCTTCTAGGGTGGTTGCAGGGAGCATATCCTGCAAAACACCTCTATTTGGATTTAAATCATTTTCCAGTTGGCTAGCAGTGTCGTTACCATTGTGGGCGGGCATAGGGTTCAAGCGTCGTCCCTGACCATGACGGCGCTTGTCCGAGGCTTCTTTAGTTCTGTCCTGAACCAAGTAATCACACTAAAAGGGGGGTTAGCCCTATTAGTCGTTTGCTTTTTTCGTCGCCTTTTACGACTGGCAGAATTATTGTTATTATTATTATTATTATTATTATCATTATTATTCTTAGCGCATGAGGGATCATGACAACAGCTTTGACAAACTTGCTGGGAATGTTGAGATTTTAAGATTCTAACACCGAAGTCGTTAGTGGGGACTATTAAAATCATCTTAACCAAAAGTCTGTTGGTTTTTCATGTTGTAATAAATGCATGTTGTCTTAAATAAATGTCACACCCACTTCATTCCTCACTGAAACTGAAACTCTAATAGTCGCCAATGAACAGAAGGACACTCTTCTACAATACGTTGGGATGATTGAAGCGGATAGGGTATGTCGACGCGAATATATTAAGCCACATAGTGTAAAAGAAACTAACTAACCAGAAGTTGCACAGGTAGATATTTAAGATCGTCTTCGTAAGTGCTGAAAATGTAAGAGGTCGAAAGAAGAAATCGACTCCAAAAACGTCGTGGAATGTTTCACGTTCGCTCTTTAATTCTAAGAATACTCACTCGAAAGAGGAGTGGTGGCGTTTGTAGAACTGGTTTATGGCACGATGTGAGAGACAGTAATGGACAGCAAGAATTAATGGTATGTGTTCAGTGCGGAATGAAATGAGATGGAGACAGGTGAAGGAGTGAAGGAAGCGTCGCACCATAAGTGCAGTAATGGTGTCTGTGAGAGTGATCAGTGATATGATGGGGGGGGGGGGGGAGGGGGGGGGAGATAAGTGAAATTGCAATGGAAGGCATTAAAAATTAATCGTCTGTGGTGTGGAAGGTAGAGTAAACAGAGCCTAGACTGTCAGAGTTACAACGCGCCTGTTGTGGTGGAAGGTATTTGGGTATTTCTACTGAACTTCTGTCCCAGAATATCCTACATCACAGAACCGCCCTTCATTGACAGTACTATGTTATGCAATGGAAAGTTTACACGCAAATGATTGTGACCCTTAGCAGTGAAGCTGAAGTCGGCACGATGTATAATATTCCAAAAGAATTCCTATCAAGTCCCACAAATGAATGAAATGAACAAATGACTAAGGTAAATATATCTTCTTAAATAAAACAATGGTTCAAATGGCTCTAGGGACTATGGGACCTAACATCTGAGGTCATCAGTCCTCTAGACTTAAAACTACTTAAATCTAACTAATCTAAGGACATCACACACATCCATGCCCGAGGCTGCAAAAGTAGCAGCCGTGTGGTTCTGGACTGAAGCGCCTAGAACCGCTAGGCCACAGCGGCCGACTGTTAAATAAAAGATCATCATCATCATCATCATCATTTAAGACTGATTATGCCTTTCAGCGTTCAGTCTGGAGCATAGCCCCCATTATACAGTTCCTCCATGATCCCCTATTCATTGCTAACTTTGGTGCCTCTTCTGATGTTAAACCTATTACTTCAAAATCATTCTTAACCGAATCCAGGTACCTTCTCCTCGGTCTGCCCCGACTCCTCCTACCCTCTACTCCTGAATCCATGAGTCTCTTGGGTAACCTTGCTTCTCCCATGCGTGTAACATGACCCCACCATCTAAGCCTGTTCGCCCTGACTGCGACATCTATAGAGTTCATTCCCAGTTTTTCTTTGATTTCCTCATTGTGGACACCCTCCTGCCATCGTTCCCATCTACTAGCACCTGCAATCATCCTAGCTACTTTAATATCCGTAACCTCAACCTTGTTGATAAGGTAGCCTGAATCCATCCAGCTTTCGCTCCCATACAACAAAGTTGGTCGAAAGATTGAACGGTGCACAGATAACTTAGTCTTGGTACTGACTTCCTTCTTGCAGAAGAGAGTAGATCGTAGCTGAGCGCTCACTGCATTAGCTTTGCTACACCTCGCTTCCAGTTCTTTCACTATGTTGCCATCCTGTGAGAATATGCATCCTAAGTACTTGAAACCGTCCACCTGTTCTAACTTTGTTCCTCCTATTTGGCACTCAATCCGTTTATATTTCTTTCCCACTGACATTACTTTCGTTTTGGAGATGCTAATCTTCATACCATAGTCCTTACATTTCTGATCTAGCTCTGAAATATTACTTTGCAAACTTTCAATCGAATCTGCCATCACAACTAAGTCATCCGCATATGCAAGACTGCTTATTTTGTGTTCACATATCTTAATCTCACCCAGCCAGTCTATTGTTTTCAACATATGATCAATAAATAATATGAACAACAGTGGAGACAGGTTGCAGCCTTGTCTTACCCCTGAAACTACTCTGAACCATGAGCTCAATTTACCGTCAACTCTAACTGCTGCCTGAGTATCCATGTAAAGACCTTTAATTGCTTGCAAAAGTTTGCCTCCTATTCCATAATCTTGTAGAACAGACAATAACTTCCTCCTAGGAACCCGGTCATATGCCTTTTCTAGATCTGTAAAGCATAGATACAATTCCCTGTTCCACTCATAACACTTCTCCATTATTTGCCGTAAGCTAAAGATCTGGTCCTGACAACCTCTAAGAGGCCTAAACACACACTGATTTTCATCCAATTGGTCCTCAACTAATACTCGCACTTTCCTTTCAACAATACCTGCGAAGATTTTACCCACAACGCTGATTAAAGAGATACCTCTGTAGTTGTTACAATCTTTTCTGTTTCCATGTTTAAAGATTGGTGTGATTACTGCTTTTGTCCAGTCTGATGGAACCTGTCCCGACTCCCAGGCCATTTCAATTATCCTGTGTAGCCATTTAAGACCTGACATTCCACTGTATTTGATAAGTTCCGACTTAATTTCATCCACCCCAGCCGCTTTATTGCACTGCAATCTGTTGACCATTTTTTCCACTTTCTCAAATGTGATCCTATTTCCATCATCGTGTGATTTTAAATAACTATAAATTTATTATGCCAGTAAAGAATGACAATGGACACGAATTGATACAAGCAACATCGATTACATTCAGTGTCTTGTATAATGAAATTAATTGTGTGTAGACCTCACAAAGCTGGCGATGGGTGGAAAATCAACTCCTACTCCAACATTAAATGTAATTATGTGATCTGACTGAATCTCGTTGACAGTGGTTGTGAATTGCAAAGCTGCTAACTAGCGTGAAATCCAAATTGGCCGACTACTGCTGTTTGAAAGGACTCGTCATTGATGATAAAAATTCACCATAAAAATTCCTACTGAGCCGGAGCTTCGGAATGCTCACCAAAACCGTTTTGGAGTCAGCAATGTGCTGACCAGCGCACCTCCGCGTCGACTCGAACAGTGGACCGTCGTCTCGTTGGATACCTCATAATTCCAAATCTTCTAATGCCTATCATGACCCTTGGTCAACAACCCGATCCAACACCTATCGCGCCCTTGGCCCGAATCTTACTCATACCGTGGCCTCCACCTGAATGTCCTTGTTGTCTCTTTACTATGATTTTGCAAAAGCACTCTACATGGAGCATTCTCAAAAAACGAAAATGACCAATAACAATCGCAAAATTCTCTGCTCTCCATACAGCTTCCCTCCAGAAGATGGGCAAATTCTTCTCAAAAATGGCTCTGAGCACTATGCGACTTAACTTCTGAGGTCATCAGTCGCCTAGAACTTAGGACTAATTAAACCTAACTAACCTAAGGACATCACACACATCCATGCCCGAGGCAGGATTCGAACCTGCGACCGTAGCGGTCACATGGTTCCAGACTGAAGCGCCTAGAAACGCACGACCACATCGGCCGGCAAATTCTTCTCCAATACTATCGCTATACGTGACAAGTAACAGACGCCATCCAGCAGCTTCCCTGATCTCACAGACGGCTTCCCAACCAAGAAACTATTTCTCCACAAATACAGGAAACAGCCTGCGTTACTGCAAAATTCTGGAGTTGTCCCGACGACGATGTGAATGGTATCCTACTGTGCCGATCCATTTTAGCCACCATCGCGAAATGTTTTTCATGATTCAGACACATACAGATCTCGGCAGGGAGGTCCAAAGGAAACATTAGGGGAATACTCGAGATTTAGAAGAACGCTCTCTCCCCAACCAGGAACAATTATCGAGATACCGGGCCATCGTGACTCGGCTAAGGTAGTTGCAAGAATTCTGTCTTGAGCGTCTTCTCACAGCCTTCTCTTCTTTGTCGTTCCCGACTTTTCGCCGTACATAAACCATGTCTCGGAGAGTACTGGACATTTATTTCATTTCGGTGTGATTCTTGTAGCAAACATCATTGGCTACCACTGATCTTGCATCCCGTTGTAAAATTTTGCCGGTCGTTGTGGCCGAGTGGTTCCAGGCGCTTCAGTCTGGAACCGCGCGACCGTTACGATCGCAGGTTCGTATCCTGCCTCGGGCATGGATGTGTGTGATGTCCTTAGGTTAGTTAGGTTTAAGTAGTTTTGAATTCTAGGGACTGATGACCTTAGATGTTAAGTCCCATAGTACTCAGAGCCATTTGAACCATATTTTTGTAAAATTTTAAGCGTCGTCTTATTTCATAAGGCATTTGAGGCTTTTCCTGCAATTGTTCCTTTTCAGTTCCCATTGGTTTTATTTAGCCGCGAGGAGTGGCCGCCATGTCACGGTTGCGCGTCCCCTCCCGCCGGAGATTCGAGCCCTCCCACGGCGTGGGTGTGTGTGTTGTTCTAAGCAGAAGTTGGTTTAAGTAATGTCTAAGTCTGGGGACCGACAGAAGTTTGTCCCCTTAGGAATTCACACACATTTGATTTTATTTACGCCATCGTAGATAATGCTGACGACACCGCCCACTAATCTGTGTTGTTATCGTCTTTATTTTGGGTCTTAGCGAAGTTTCCCTGTGAGGTAAAGGTGTATACAGGTTGGAAAATGTTGACTGTACTGGTCGTTGAAAACATACGTGAGCTGAGTGATGTGCTCGCCTTATACCGGTGTTATCTCGCTGCCTATGTTTATTTTCCTGTTGCGCCGTGGCATGAAAAGTGTTGCTCTTCACGGTGGTTGGTGGCTTACCTTCACTTCCTGGTGCTCTCGTCCGTTCGCTTCATAAGAGGTAATTCTTCCATGTTGTTTATTCGAGACTCCATCACAGCCGTATTGTTCCGAACGTTCTGTCGTAGTGAATGGTACACTGCAGAGGCGTAGTTCTACGAATTTAACATGTTGCTTGCTTTGTTATAAGACGTGTTGTCATGGTAGCTATTTCTTGTATTTGTCTTCATATAGTGTATTCACGGCATCGTCCGTATGCGGCTAAATGTTTTTCCTGGCAGTAAATGTATACAATGGATGGAGACGGACATGCGTATTGTCTACGAAATCTTTCGCATCTTGTATGGCCGTTGCTTTGGTTGCAAATGTGGCTGTAGCGCAGATATTTGAAAGATTGTGGGGACCTGTGTTGGAGAATAGGGTATGGATAATGCGAAAGAACAATGAAATTTATCAGTTAATGAAGCAACTGTGGCGAAATAAATAAAAAAAATTAAATTTATTTGGTTTTTGGAAAGAGGAAAAATTACGGACATGGAACTGTAACTTTAGAATTTTGAAGGGCTTTTTTACGGACTGTATTGACCGGCTTGAATGCGGACAAATTCAGTGCTGCGTGAAATATGCCTGTAATATAATTTACCATTCCGATTAATTAAATTTTGAATTCTACGTCATTGTTGATTTAATCAGAGTTCTCACCTTAGACGTAGAATTAGTCCTTCTGCCACAATATTAATTCATTAGTCGCCATCGGTGTTCTTCTCTTTGTTGACCGTGTGTATCTTCCTGAGTCGGCATCGGTTCACTTCACGAAGACGGTGGAACACAAGGAAATACAATGCTACGTCACTTTAAATAATTCTCGTAAAACTTAGATACTTCTCACTATTTTTTATTCACAACACAATAAGACTTGCTCTGCTCGTTTCACAAACCATAATTACTAACAATATGGCTGCCTTTCCGCAGACACCAAAAATTACGTCCATCCTCCACGAGGCAACAATCAAAAGTGTCCCTTAGCTCCTTCTTGGAGTATGAAACAAAAGAGAATCCAATGTGAACATTACAAAGATTATAACCTACATGCCTCTCAATTTAATCTTTGGCGCAGCCTTTAAGGTATTGTATGTCTCTGCGTCGGAATGTGTCATTACACAACCCACTATCATCGAGAAATTAAAAAGCAGGAGACTGCAATGGGCTGGACATGTGGCTAGAATGGAAAACAACAGAATCACCAAGAAAGCATTTGAAGGAACTCTCCAGGCAACAAGACCATTGGACCGAACCCGTACAAGGTGGAAAGATGACGTAGAGAAGGACATCGCAGCATTAGAAATTTCCACAAGGTGGAGAGAGGCTGAGAGAGATAGAAGACGGTGGAAGCAGATCGTTGATACAGCGCTTAGTCTACAGATCCTGTGATCGCTGAGAAAAAAGAGAGAGAGAGAGAGAGAGAGAGAGAGAGCGAGAGTGTCGGAGCAGGTATACAGAGTGTTTGTTTAGACGTGAAACAATTAAATATCTCGAAAACGATGCACCGTACAAAGGAAAACCAATGTTCTAGCTGAACATCTGTCCGTGCTACAACTGGGCACTCTTACCGGGCCCTCTTGTGTGGGAGGGGTCAGCATTGTTTTATCAAATGGAAACACACATTTTAAATGCATATTCGTATCCTACGCCCAAAAGAAAAAAAAAAAGATGGAAATGAGCGTATGGCATCGTTGGGCGGAAGGCCCCATTCGGGGAAGTTCGGCCGCCAAGTGCAAGTCTTATTTCATTCGATTCCGCATTGGGCGACTTGCGCGCCGGTGATAAGGATGAAATGATAACACAACACCCAGCCCACGAGCGGAGAAAATCTCCAACCCGGCCGGGAATCGAACCCGGGCCCGCTTGCATGGGCGGCAAGCACGTTACCACCCAGCTAAGCAGGCGGACTGCGCCAAAAATATGTACGGTTTACTCAAACCATTGTTTACCATTACTGGTAGATGGCGCTGTAATCAACAAATAACTAGTGTGTCTGTTTTTGCTATTAAGAACCGACACATTATTTTCTGCATATCATTTACGATGTAAATACTCGTACAAACCATTGTGTTCCAACGGCTGATATTTATGTTCGAAATTTACTTTAGTGATGGAAATTTAACTGTACAGTGCAATATGGTTAGCCTTTTCAATGTCTGCTTAGAAACTGCGTTCAGCGTGATCCAGGAACTTTTTCGATGACATCCGTCAATCCTATCTAAGCGAATCCCATGCTGAAGAGCAGTAGTCCACAAAAGAGCGAACAAGAGTAGTGTAAACCAGTCTCTTTAGTATAGCCTACATGTATTTTCTAAGGGTTCCGCCAGTAAAGAGCAGTCTTTGATTTGCTTTCCCAACAACATTATCTATGTGATCATGCCAATTTAAGTTATTCTTAATTTTAAGCACCAAGTATTTATTTGAATACACGACTTTTTTTGTGTGATTTATCGTGTAATCAAAATACAGCGGATTCCTTTTACTACTCATGGGATGATTCACACTTGGGATTATTTAGAGCCAACTGTCCCTTTTCACACAATACAGATATCATGTCTAAGTCATTTTGCAATTGGTTTTGATCACCTGATGTCTTAACAAGACGATAAGTGACAGCATCTTCTGCAGACAATGTAAGAGAGCTGCCCAGATTGTCTCCTAAATCGTTTATGTAGATCAGGAACAGCAGAGCGCCTTTAACACATCCTTGGGGAACACCAGATATTACTACTGTTTTGCTCGATGACTTTCCGTCATTTACTACAAATTGTGACCTTTCTGACAGGAAACATCGAATCCACTCACACAACTCAGAAGATACTGCATAGGAAAGCAATTTGATTAGTAGCCGTTTGTGAGGAACGGTATCAAAAGCCTTCTGGAAACCAAAATATGGAATCAATCTGAGATCCCCTGTCGATAGCATTCATTACTTCGTGAGAATAAAGAGCTAATTGTGTTTCACAAGAACGGAGTTTTCTGAATGCGTCTTGGCTATTTGCTAATAAATCGTTTTACGTCCAGGTAATTCATGATTGGAACACAGTCTATGTTCCAAAGTTCTACTTCAAATCGTCGTTAGTGATAGGGGTCTGTAATTCAGCGGAAAATTTCTACTTCCTTTCTGACTGGTGTAACCTTCCAGTTTTTAGGTACATATCTTTGGACTAGCGAGCGGTTGTTTATGATTGCTGAGTGTGGAGCTATTGTACGAGTATCAGGATACTCTGAAAGGAACCTGGCGGGTCTTGCCTTTACTATGTGATTTAAGCTCCTTCGCTGCACCGAGGATATCTACGAGTACTATGTTATTCATGTTGCTTGTTGTCCTAGATTAGAATTTTGGAATATTTAAATCGTCTTCTAGTCTGTGATGTCGTTATGTTTCTCATTGTGTGCCTCTCATGTTACCCTCAGTCCCTGTGACAACGGCGAAATGCCGAAACGGGTAAGGAAGAAATAAAATAAATATAATGTGGTCAAGACGATAATATCATTGTAAGTGCAGAACGTGGCAGCAACGTCTCAAAAGCTGTAATGCAAAGTGTATCCTGAGCGGTTCTAGGCGCTTCAGTCTGGAACTGCGCGACCGCTACAGTGGCAGGTTGGAATCCTGCCTCAGGCATGGATGAGTGTAATGTCCTTAGGTTAGTTAGGTTTAAATAGTTCTAAGTTCTAGGGCACTGATGACCTCAGAAGTTAAGTCCCATAGTGCTCAGAGCCATTTGAACTAAAATGTATCCAAGGTGTAAAGACATAAAAAAACTATAATAAACAAACATATTCAACCAGTGGTGTAAGGTCGCTGTGAGCGTAGTGACAGCATGCCAGAATATTCCCAACTACTCCACCCCCCCCCTCCCTTCTGACCCATTCGCAGACAACTGGGATATTTGACCCCAGGAACAGCAAAGTTCTAAAATAACCTGCCCAACTCTCGAGGGAATGAGAGATATGAGAATAAATTGAGGCTAGCAGATCCGAAGTGAATAAACTGCACAGTTCCTTGTGGCTGGCTGTAGGTTAACGATACATTTGTAAGTAATGAGGAATAACGACGTGTAGCAGTACATCTTTACCGCTAAAAACTGTTTCCTTTTACGTAAATTACACAAGAGTCAATGTTATGTTTGTGGATGAAGTTTGTATGCATATTGTGAATTCATTTTTGACTCCGATTTAAAAAGAAGTCGGGGGATGACAGTAAAAATATTAAAAATAATTATACACGGTATAACAAAACTGTACGGCACAAATTGCAGGACTCATTCCTCACATGTAGACGATGAATTATGTTTCATGAACAAGGATCTGAAAACGATTTGTTTCCATGCTATAACTCAGTTTCTCCAGCGAGTTTAAACGAGATCAAATTATAAATTTTCAGAATGAGTGTGTATGGACAGAAGTCAATCCTCTCACAACTGTTGAAGGAAATCATCAACAAAGATGTTCTGTCAATGTTTGGACCGGCATTCTTGGTGACTGGTAGGACCTCACATTCTTCCACCAAGGCTCAGCGGACAAAGTTACCATAATTTCGTAGAGAATGTTCTACCTGATCGTTAACAGAAGTGCCTTTAGCTGTGCGACAAAACATATACTTCATGCACGGTGGAGCATATCCTGATTTTAGTGTTAATGTCCGTCGGCTTCTAAGTAACAGATTCCGTGACAGATAGATGGGTAGAGGTGGGCCGACTGCCTGGCCTCTAAGCTCTCCGTACCCAAACCAGCTGGACTTTGATGTGTGCGGGTATTTGAAAGCTCTTATGTGTGGAACCCCAGTACAAGATGAACAGTCTCCGCAGCTGTATTACGGAGGGCTGCGAAACCATACGCAATACTGCAGCGCATTCGCGAAGAACTATGCCGGCGGGTTTATGCACATATCAATGCCAACGGAGAGCATATTGAACATCTCCCGTGAAAAAGAGTTGCGTGTGGTACGTTGGAGCGTTCCGTTGGTGTGTGTTTGCCATGATTAATGAGCTGGAGAAAATGAGTTGTAACATGGCAACAAAGCTTTTCCACACCGATGTTCATATAATATAATTTCTTCGTCAAGTTTGAGGAATGCGTCCTGCAATTTGTGCCGTACATTTTTGTTACACCCTGCATATGAATAGAGAATGGCACAATGCTTGGTCGTCCCCATGATCACACCGTGAATGAAGCTGTTCGATATGTTGGTGTATCGACGAGAACTGTCCATCGCGTCTACAAGAAATGGTGTACTATTCGAAGGTAGGTAACACGACGCAAGAAGTGTCGTAGAAAGATCCTAACCGGCAGGAACCGGAGTCGGGTGTCACGCCTTGCAAATGGAAACCGGTTTCAAACCCGTCAGCATCTGCTGCTGTCAGTGAATGCAGCTCCATCTCAACCAGTTTCCGAGCGAACATTGTGGAGGCAGCTGCACGCAATGGAGATTTGGAGTCGGGAACATCACAAAAGGCCTTCACTCCCAGCAGCACGTGAGGCTGCTCGACTTCTGCGAACCAAACAACACAGAAGCTGAACAGTATGTGACTCAGGCGTTTAGTATGGTTCAGTGTATCACCACATGGTGCAAAGTCTCGAGTGCAGTTGTGACCCAGTCAGGCGTTTACGCTGCAGTGTGTGGAGGGCGCAGTTCAGGCCGGAGGTGGGCCGTTTTTCGTACCATGTTTCGGGCCCACTCCTTCAGGTTATCGAGAGAAAATGAAACGCCTACAGCAGTCCTTGTGATTTTATTTATGTTGTTGCTACCGGTTTCGGTGATTCAATGCGCCATCTTCAGGCTGTAGTTGATGCTGAAGGGGTTGACACGATCCCTATACATCGCTGAACTGTTATGTGTGCAGGCATTTGAAAGCTCAGATGTACAAGATGGCACGAAGACTGTCTGGAAACTTCGGTGTCAGCACTCCAACCATCAACTGCCAAGAGTGCTGACGCTAAAGTTTTCAGATAGTCTTCGTAACCAGTTATGCTGGCCACTATGCGGTATATATAGGGATCGTGCGACCGCTACGGTCGCAGTTTCGAATCCTGCCTCGGGCATGGATGCGTGTGATGTCCTTAGGTTAGTTAGGTTTAACTAGTTCTAAGTTCTAGGGGACTGATGACCTAAGATATTAAGTCCCATAGCGCTCAGAGCCATTTGAACCATAGGGATCGTGTCAACCCCTTCAGCATCAACTACAGCCTGAAGATGGCGCATTGAAGCGCCGAAACTGGTAGCCACAAAATAAATAAAGTCATAAGGATGGCTGGACGGCGTTTCATTGTCTCACAATAGTAAACGGCCGTCGTCCCCAAGACCTCCTGTCAAACGGATGGACATACAAAAACCTTCAGGCTATGGTGAATATGAGCCAGGCTGTTGGACCTTTCGGTGACCCTCGGGTTTGATTCACATATTCTTTTAGCTTGCGGGCCCCGTCGTCATATGATGTAACAGCAATCCTAGCGCATAAAGAAAAAAGTATGGCGTCCCTGACAAAGTTAATGGGGTACGTCGTTTTGCAACAACTGTCGTAAAAGCTCACGTTGAAAAAGTCTGCAACGTTGTCAGTGAAGAGACAATGTTCGTGACACGTAAATAAATGTACACATCTGAAGATGGATGCCAGGCATCTTGAAATGTCATCGTGGAGAAATAAGCACCCATAAAAGCAACTGGTGGCACTTAATTCGTAATAAATTTTCTGTTGGTTGTCCAAATTGGAAAACAATATTTTAAATTTGTCTTTCCGCGATTGCCCTATAAGCTGTTGTTGAGCAATGTGTATCGTAGAAAAATGCCTTTTCATATTACATCGTCCGGTCACATTAGTATAACAAACCCCTATGTTCCACGTTAACGTGCAAACCGCTCACAACGCCAGATGGCAGTACTAGCAGTACGAGGTGCATTCAAGTTCTAAGGCCTCCGATTTTTTTCTAATTAACTACTCACCCGAAATCGATGAAACTGGCGTTACTTCTCGACGTAATCGCCCTGCAGACGTACACATTTTTCACAACGCTGACGCCATGATTCCATGGCAGCGGCGAAGGCTTCTTTAGGAGTCTGTTTTGACCACTGGAAAATCGCTGAGGCAATAGCAGCACGGCTGGTGAATGTGCGCCCACGGAGAGTGTCTTTCATTGTTGGAAAAAGCCAAAATTCACTAGGAGCCAGGTCAGGTGAGTAGGGAGCATGAGGAATCACTTCAAAGTTGTTATCACGAAGAAACTGTTGCGTAACGTTAGCTCGATGTGCGGGTGCGTTGTCTTGGTGAAACAGCACACGCGCAGCCCTTCCAGGACGTTTTTGTTGCAATGCAGGAAGGAATTTGTTCTTCAAAACATTTTCGTAGGATGCACCTGTTACCGTAGTGCCCTTTGGAACGCAATGGGTAAGGATTACGCCCTCGCTGTCCCAGAACATGGACACCATCATTTTTTCAGCACTGGCGGTTACCCGAAATTTTTTTGGTGGCGATGAATCTGTGTTCTTCCATTGAGCTGACTGGCGCTTTGTTTCTGGATTGAAAAATGGCATCCACGTCTCATCCATCGTGACAACCGACGAAAAGAAAGTCCCATTCATGCTGTCGTTGCGCGTCAACATTGCTTGGCAACATGCCACACGGGCAGCGATGTGGTTGTCCGTCAGCATTCGTGGCACCCACCTGGATGACACTTTTCGCATTTTCAGGTTGTCATGCAGGATTGTGTGCACAGAACCCACAGAAATGCCAACTCTGGAGGCGATCTGTTCAACAGTCATTTGGCGATCCCCCAAAACAATTCTCTCCACTTTCTCGATCATGTCGTCAGACCGGCTTGTGCGAACCCGAGGTTGTTTCGGTTTGTTGTCACACGATGTTCTGCCTTCATTAAACTGTCGCACCCACGAACGCACTTTCGACACATCCATAACTCTATCACCACATTTCTCCTTCAACTGTCGATGAATTTCAATTGGTTTCACACCACGCAAATTCAGAAAACGAATGATTGCACGCTGTTCAAGTAAGGAAAACGTCGCGATTTTAAGTATTTAAAACATTTCTCATTCTCGCCGCTGGTGGTAAAATTCCATCTGCCGTACGGTGCTGCCATCTCTGGGACGTATTGACAATGAACGCGGCCTCATTTTAAAACAATGCGCATGTTTTTATCTCTTTCCAGTCCGGAGAAAAACAATCGGAGGCCTTAGAACTTGAATGCACCTCGTATAGGGTATGTAAAGCGTATCGGGGCGTTGCGGAAAACACTGCAGTCGTCGTCGTAATGCGGAAACGCAGCGATTTATCTGACGTCCAACAAGTGCTGACCGTCGACTTTCGGGCCAACAGTGGAAGCATTTCCGAAACGGTTTAGTCTGTGCACTTCTCGAGTGCCGCCGTGGTTAAAGTCTACCGTTCATGGCAAAATGCAGCCATCCAAAATCCGTACAACGGAGCCACAGGTGACAAGGCTGCAAAGACGTGTACGGGCCAATATACGTTCATCTAGAATGAGGTTTTCCCTCTTCAGCGTAGTGTGCGCTGATATGAAACTTCCTGGCAGATTAAAACTGTGTGCCGGACCGAGACTCGAAGGCAATGGTACCGAGTTCGACTGTCGGTCCTGCACACAGTTTTAATCTGTCAGGAAGTTTCAGATGTTCATCTGTTGATCACCTCATCGCCGCCGGCCGTTGTGACCGAGTGGTTCTAGGCGCTTCAGTTTGGAACGCGCTGCTGCTACTGTCACAGGTTCGAATCCTGCCTCGGGCCTGGATGTGTGTGATGTCCTTAGGTTAGTTAGGGAACTGATGACCTCAGATGTTAAGTCCCATAGTACTTAGAGCCATTTGAGCCATTTTGAACCTCACCGCCCAGATGACATAAGGGGTACCAACCGTGTCTCCTCAACGATCGTTCCGCACCCATACTGACTGCTGTTCATCAATGACGAAGGCTGTAATTTGCAAGCCAGTATCGTAGTCCTGTGTTCTGTGAGTGGCAACAGGTGACCTTTTCATATGAATCACTTTTTGTGCTCCATCAGACAGATGGCTGTAACCTCTATGCTCTCTCTCCAACCATCAACTTGATAGTTGATGGTTGGAGAGACAACATCACCGTTACAAAAAAGGTTCAAATGGCTCTGAACACTATGGGACCTAACATCTGAGATCGTGCCGTTCCAGACTGAAGCGCCTAGAACTGCTCGGCCACAGCGGCCGGCCTCGCGGTTACAGCTAGTCTGTGTAAACCAGTTATAGATGTTGTCCACATATTCATCGTGTATATGGATGGTTTTAACCCCTTCAGCATCAGCTAAGGCCTGAAGATGGTGCACTGAAGAACGAAAACTGGTTGCTATATAATAAATAACATCATAAGGACGCTGCAGGCGTTCCATTTTCTCATAAGTGAGCGGGCGAAGTCCCTCAGACCTCCAGTCACAAGGACGGACACACGAAAACGTATGCATGCATCTATCCTTGCAAACTGTGTCCACCTCTATATGCAGCTTATTTTTCCTCGGCATGATGGCGTCTACCATCTGGACAATGGAACGTGTCACACAGCTCACAGTGTACGTGATGAAGTTACCTTAGAGTTACCTTATCCCCTCACCACCGAACTGTCCGGGTTTAAACCCAGTCGAGTGTCCGTTGGGCCACGGGTGTTGGCATCATGGACTCTCAACTGAGAAACCTGCCGCAGTTGGCCACGGCACTCGAGTCGACATTGCTCTACATCCCTGTCGATACCTTCCAGATAGTCACTGACTCTTCCTGCACATCTTGCAGAGATGCACGTTGCAAAAAGCGGCTATTTAGGCTTTTCATATGTGGTCAAATAAATATGACACAGTGTAATTCTGTACTGATTGAAGGAAAAGAATCAATAGTCAAATGACCAGGACGTTAGTCGTTTCCTTTACTTAACTGGAGAGAAGCTCGTTTTATAATTATTAGATTGAAAGTATTACATAAACGCTAATATATTTACTGGGTTAGCAAAACGTAGTTGCTTGGTAAGAGCCTTGTAATCTTCATAGCCGGCTAATTTGTATAAAACCACAAACTTTTAGTGGCACAAGCACTCGAACAATCAAAGGCACACAACAAAACATTCGCTAATTCAGAACACAGAATTAAGAATGTGTCCACTGGAAAGCTTTCTTAAAAAAAAAAAAAATAAATAAATAAAAAATTGCAAACTGCGTACGTCGTCGGTCCCTAATCTTACGCAATACTACTTAATCTAACTTAAATTATTATATTTTGACTAAAGTTCAGTCTTGATCACACCATTTATGTTTCAATGACATAGGTAACCGGTTTCGGTTATTTTTACATAACCATCATCAGACCCATGGCTCCCTTAGGATGGTAGGCGGAGCTCTCCTCAGCTGCTGTGTCCACCTCTACATGCAGCTTACCATCCTAAGGGAGCCATGGGTCTGATGATGGTTATGTAAAAATAACCGAAACCGGTTACCTATGTCATTGAAACATAACTGGTGTGATCAAGACTGAACTTTAGTCAAAATATAATAATCTATTGATCACCGTATTCCAAAAATGTTTACCAAAATTTAACTGAAATTAATTTACGCTATGGACAACACGCACACCCATGCCCGAGGGAGGACTCGAACCTCCGACGGGGGAGCCGCGCGGACCGTGGCAAGGCGTCCCAGACCGCGCGGCTACCCCGCGCGCCGGAAAGTCATTCAGTATCTCCAAAACATCCGAGCGCAATACTGATCTTCAGTTCGCAGTGTTTCCACAAATCAAGATGGAGGGTGTGATAACATTATTTTGCACGCATTAATTGGAGTGGATTAAATTTTCAAATATCTTCATTTTGGTAATCTCTCGATGCTCCTTCTTAAGAGTTCACTGATATCAATAAGAAACCTGTATGCTCTCCTTATCAAGAATATTACGAAGTATCTAATAACTCCACTTCATTGTGCTGACAAGATGGAAAATGAGGACAATATTAACAGTATACTCAGACTTCTCGCAGATGAAGCAGTTATCTGTAATGTAGTACTGTCCGAAAGAAGTTGCATGGGTGTTCAGTCAGATCTTCATAATGTTTCAGAATGGTGCAAAGATCGGCAACTTGCTTTAAACGTTCAGAAATGTAAAATTCTGCACTTTACAAAACGAAAACACGTAGTATCCTATTTAGTATAATACGAGTATCAGTAAGTCACAGTTGGAATCAGCCATCTCATACAATGCTTGGATGTGACACTATGTAGTCATATGATATGGAATGATCACATAGGTTTCATCGTCATGGGTAAAGCAGGTGGCAGACTTGGGTTTATTGGTACAATTGAGAGATTTATACCAAATAAATTAATAAACGACGGATCTGATCCTCTGTGGTACATAAAACAGGTCAGAACACTTGCAGAAACAACGAAAAAATCATGCCAAATTTAAACAGACGCAAACTCTCCAAGATTGGCAATCTTTTACAGAAGCTCGAATTTTTGCGCGGACTTCAATGATAGATGCTTATAATACTTTTCACAACGAAACTTTGTCCCGAAACTTGGCAGAAAATCCAAAGAGAATCTGGTCGTACGTGAAGTATGCTAGCGGCAGTGCCTTCTTTGCGCGACAGCAATGGAGATACTATCGAAGACAGTGCTGTCAAAGCAGAGTTACTAAACACAGTCTTCCGAAATTCCTTCACCAAAGAAGACGAAGTAAATATTCCAGAATTCGAATCAAGAACAGCTGTCAACGAGAGTAACGTAGAAGTAGACATCCACAGAGAAGTGAAGCAACTCAAATCGTGCCCAAAGACTGAAAAGTTGCACAGGTCACGCCAATGTTGAAGAAAGGTAATAGGAGTAACCCACTAAATTATAGGCTCATATAATTAAAGTCGATATGCAGCAGGATTTTGGAACATACATTGTGTTCGAACATTATGAATTATCTCACAGAGAATGGTCTATTGACACATGGTCAACACGGATTTAGAAAACATCTTTCTTGTGTAAAACAACTAGCTCTTTGCTCACACGAAGTGTTGAGTGCTATTGTCAAGGGATTTCAAATTGGTTCCGTATCTGCAGAAGGCTTTTGACACTGAGCCATACAAGCGGCTTGTTATGAAATTGCGTGCTTATGGAATATCGTCTCACTTATGTGACTGGATTCGTGATTTCCTGTCAGAGAGGTCAAAATTCGTAGTAACTGACGGAAAGTCATCGAGTAAAACAGAAATGATTTCTGGCGTTCCAGAAAGTAGAGTTATAGGCCCTTTGATGTTTCTTCTCTATAAAAACGGTTTAGAAGCAATCTGAGAAGCCGCCTTAGGTTTTTTGTAGATGATGCTGTCGTTTATCGACTAGTGAAGTCACCAGAAGATCAAAACAAATTGCTGAACGATTTAGAAAACGGTAAAAACGGTAAAAAAGTTGGCAACTGACCCTAAATAACGAAAAGTGTAGGGTCACCCACATGAGTGCTAATAGGAATCCATTAAACTTCGGTTACACTATAAATCAGTCAAATCTAAAGGCCGTAAATTCAACTAAATACCTGGGAATTACGATTACGAACAACTTAAATTGGAAGTAACACATAGAAAATGTTGTGGGGAAAGCTAATCAAGAACTGTGTTTTATTGGCAGGACACTTAGAAAATGTAACAGATTTTGTAAAGAGACTGCCTACTCTACACTTGTCCGTCCTCTTTTTGAATACTGCTGCACGGTGTGGGATCCTTAGCAGATAGTATTGACGGAGTACATCGAGAAAGTTCGAAGAAGGGTAGCACGTTTTGTATTAACGCGAGTGTCACTCAAATGATACAGTATTTGGGACGGACATAATTAAAACAGAGACATTTTTCGTTGCGGTTGAATATTCACACGAAATTTTAATCACCAACTTCCTTTGAAGTTTTTGTTGACGCCGACCTACGTAGGGAGAAACGATACCCATAAAAAAATAAGGGAGATCGCAGCTCGCACGGAAAGATAAACGTGTTCGTTTTTCCGCGCGCTGTACGAGACTGGAAGAATAACAGAATTATTGTGAAGTTGGTTCGATGAATCCTGTGATTTGAATATCCGTGTAGATGTACTCTCTGACAGGCCCTTCAGTGGTTTGCAAGGTATAGAAGTAGATATAGCTGATTTACCGACGCCATTCGCGTAAAATAGGTGGCGATATTTGATTGGGCTAGAAAAATCGATTCAGGCCCCGCATGCAGACACGATAGCGTTAATGGTTTGCTAAATCCGACTTTTGTCCTCAAATATGTGTGTCGCATGTGCGACAAAGTCCGTCACACCGCGTTACTTGTTCAAACGGGGACAATCCACGTTGTTTGCTCGCTTTATCTAACGATAAAAATTACATCGCACGTCACCGTTCCTACAGGTGGATTTCTTTCCGCCTACGTTGAAAGGCTGTCCAGTATAACGAAATTATGATAAACGCCCAATACATGTAATGTGGCTGCCGTAACAGCGAGAAAAATAATGTTCAGTTGTCACTAGGACCGTTTCCATATTTGTATTCACCTTGTGTTTCTATCTGTGAATGCATCGAAGTAGACTTCTGACAACGTTTGCTCCGTGTTGATTTTAAACTATCTCACTGATTCGTTGTGTAAATGATAACCGCCTTTTTCTTACTACAACGTGCTTTGTTTGCTCCAGACATGTTTCGCCTTTCAATTTAAGGTATCTTCGGTGGAATCTAAAATGGTACAATTTTATTTTTATATGCCATATTTGTAGATTAAATAAGTGATTACTTACAGTTATTCGAGTTTTTGGCTGGCATCTGCATTTCCACTCATCTCTTCAAATGCTGGAGGTCGCACTATACGGTAACTACACTTACGAAACAAAAGCAGATTTTCGTGTTACAAAATTTTCACAGTTTTCATGTTCTTCGCACTAACTGCTTTGGAGGATTGTTATTCTTCTGTCAGTCGTTGTAGATATTTTACTAAAAACTGTGTTTTAAAGTCGTAGCTAGTGACAGACGAATAATAGCACTTCACAGCAAGTAGCGCAAATAACATGAAAAGTGTGAATAAGAAAGTTCGTAACGTGAAAATATACTCACGTTTCCCACATGAAGTTATAGTGCGACGTCCGTCATGTGACGAGATGAGAGGAAACGCAGGTGCCGGACAAAAACTTGCATAGCTGTAAGTAGTAATTTATTTACGTAAAAAATAAGTCATTAACTATTTTATAATCTACAAATATCGCATATCATAACTACATGTATCGTAAACTTTACCAAATAGTGAACCAAAACTTTCTGTCTGTCCTAGTGCAGCAACCCAATAATGGATATAAAATGAGGCCCCAGCAAGAAAACAAAACAGAACGTGTAACAACCATCTGAAGCTGTATTTGTAAAACATCCGAAACCGGTCATGATTTGATCTAAATAAACGTTGTTAAAACATATTCGTGGCTGGTTGCTGTTTCAATTATAAACCTTACATTATTACAGCCACGCTCCTAACATGTCAGTTTTCGACAAAATGGCATATAAGATGGTATGGGCATACCATGAGATTAGAGGATGAACGATGGCCGAAAAAAGAACTTTCTTGGCAACCCTGATACAAAGACGTTAGCCAATCAGGTCGCTGCGCTCGCAAATTCAAGAAGCGTACCAGGTACGATAAGGGTCAGTTGTTCTCACGTAGATGAAGGGCGGGAGGCTGCTCAGACTCTGGTTACGGTTCGATCCTTACAATCCCCCTCCACCCCCCCCCCCAAATGTCCAATTTTTGTATAGTTCCATTGTTCGATTTTAGGAAATCAAATTAAGAACACGTTTGGTAGCTTGAATTTTCATGCAGAAAGACCTGTATGGTAATTAAGTTGGAAACGGCACAACGCATCGAATTTTTTCTTGACAATTATTACTCGCAACAACGCGCACACACACACACACACACACACACACACTCATATTGCTAGAAATAATTGATAAGAAAAAATTCGATGCGTTATGCCGTTTCCGATTTAATTACCATACAGGTCGCTGCACATGAAAATTCAAGCAACCAGAGGTGTTTTCAATTTGATTTCCTAAACTCGAACAAGGGTGTTATACAAAAATTGGACATTGGGGGGGGGGGGGGGGGGAGGTTTAGTAAGGATCGAACCGGAGCCTAATTCTGAGCAGTCTCGCGTGCTGTTATCTACGCCATGAGAACAACAGACCCTAATCGTACCTGGTACGCTGCTTGAATTTGCGAGCGCAGCGACCTGATTGGCTAACTTCTTTGTATCAGAGTTGCCAACAAAGTCCTTTTTTCGGCCATCGCTCATCCTCTGATCTCATCGTAAGCCCATACCATCTTACGCACGCGGATTCAGGATGTCGGGATTTAAGACAGTGCGGCTCCAGTGGCCCCTAAGGTGCTATTCGGACAACGCTGTTTTTCACTGGGATACTAAGCACAAACTGGGCACACTGAAACAACTTACGGACATACCTGGGAAACACCCATTAAATTTCTTGCAATACAGGAAACATTGTAAACAAACGAAAGATTTTTGACACAGATCTACGAAGGAAAACCTAGAACCAATTTAAAAAAGAATTGACTCGTTCAGTTTGGCACAGACTTTGCAATCTGTAAGTGCAACAACTCGCGAGCCAACTTATATGCAAGACCCTTCACGACAAATTGCTGGTGATGCTTCGCTATCCTGATATTGTGTTTTGAAATGAAAGCTATTTGGAAAATAAGAACAACAATGAATGTATTGGCTGTTTCTATGTTATCCTTTTGCAGGAAAACTATATTTGGCTTTTGAGAGAAAAGTTTTATCGAATATTTCTCACAATTATGATTTGAAATTGTAGATGTTTTGAAAATAAAAATAATAACGTACTGGTTGCTTCTGTGTTATCCTCTTACAAAGGAACTATTCTTCGGTTTGCACAGAAATGTTGTGCGGAATATTTTGGGCAATATGAAGGATAGCTTGCGAAACCATAACCGGCAAAACTAACTAGCCATCGTGTGTTTTAGGCTGTTTTTCTATATAATGTAGACTACTGCGAGACTAATTCCGTAGTATTACCACAAATCCGCAAAAGCAACCAGTTAAAAGAGGAAAACACGCAGTACATGAATTATATAGGTAGCAGAGAGATGGATTACACCAATTTACAATCTCGTATCACAGATGTGACAATAGCAAGAACATCTGCCCGCAACAATAAATCCAGAATAAACAAACAGCCAACGCATGCTCATACTGTATAAGGTGAGAATAATTCCATGAGGAAGTAGAAAGGTTAGCAGGCCATCTGCATTTTATGTTGTCGTGCGACGATTGTGTATTGGTGAGACATAAAATGGAAAGTAGTGCTGTTAGCCCTGTCAGGTGTTGGCACGGAAACACCTGTAGCTCAGTACTGGTAGCAGGCGGTAGCGACTGGGAGTTCAATTATCAATCGAATCCGTAGTCTCACACCAGTAAGCGATAACTCCACTTTAACACAAATAGAAGGCCTTTCCAGTTGCAACACGTTCTGCCGCTACTAGTGCACAAATCCACTATCGAATAAGGGATGTTAAAAGGCTTCTCAGCCAGGGCTAGCAGTGAAGGTAACCTTTCTCCGAGATGGCTTATGCGAATTGTGAAACGGAACCAGGGATGAATCTAAACTCTGTGTAGCTTGAGGGGTCTTAAGATTTCGAGAAATAGCATTACATTACGGCAAGACAGTGCGGACTATAGTACGATTAAAATTACTTGATAGTTGACACTTCATGCGTTGGAGGTGGTTTCCTTCCATCAGAGCTGTCAAATTCACACCCGAACCGCTTACCGTTGCCAAATTGACGCAAGAATATGTCAGTTCACTTCCAATTCCATGTCCGGCTTTCTTTATTGATGTATTTGGATCCAGAATCCTGGGTCTGCTCCTTTTATTTCGTATTTCATCATATATGATTACCGCCACCTAAAGCAAACAGGCGCACACAAACACACACAACGATACTAACGAAATACACACGTTTCATACACAGCACTAACCAAACACTACTGGATCCTTCCGCACAAGACGCAATTCAGAGTCATTTATACAGTTACTGCAACCACAGAGATAGGCTTACATTAGAAAAGCTTCGCACGGCATTGCGTGAAGCCGAATTTTTTTAAGGCTGTCAATTACTCGTTGTGACTAGGACACCAGGGTCATAAACAACAGCGTTTTGCGATGTAATCGCCTAGCATCATAGAGTAAATATCTCTGGAGTGAGCATTCACATGCGCAGAACAGATTTTGTGTTTCCAACATACATTGCCGGCCTCGTCACGTGTTTTCGGGGCGTCGTGTGTTTGTCCGTATAGCGCCCTGTTTATTTCGAATGTCACTACATCCCTAGTACAGACGGATTCTTTTCGTACGTGTCGTGGATTATTTATATATGTTGCGCAAACATTTTAACAGTATCCATTTGATACCGGGAATAAACCAGCTACGTAACTTTTAAGGGCAAGTGATGTTGCATTCTGCTTCTTTGCAATAGGTGTCACAGTTCATACGCACTCGACTTTTGATAGTTTTCGGTATGATACGGCACTTTATAGCATTACAGAGCCTGACATACATTTTGCAGTGATAGTCTTGCAAAACGACTTGACTGTACGCTAGTACTTTTACAAGTGTCCGAAAAACACCGACTTTGCCACACATTAGCGATTATATCCCTCCCTGCTAATTCGCCCTTTTTTCTGCTATTTCTGCGTAAATGTTTTCTCGTTTTTGCGACCTAAAGCACAATTTTTCTTATTGGTGACACTTTGAAGTGTTTATTTAACGCATTTTACGTACTTGCTCACAGTTTATTAAATAAATAGTAGACTGAGTAAGAAGGGGGAAAAAGGCGATCGGTGAATAAATGTATTGTAAAGAAAATACAGTTGGCCATATAACAGTCAACCCACATGACACCATTAAGGGAAGTGGAAAGTGACACAAATGAAAGAATTTGGGGACATGTTTACTAATATTTTACGCTTCTTAATCAAATGGTGAAGAAAATAAATTGAAGGCAAAATACACTACTGTGTTTTTTATTAGATTTGTGCAGAAAATATATTTAAGCTGAATGTATAAATTGGTAGTAGGTGCTGTGGAAAATTAAAAATAGTTGGTATAGCATCTACCTTCAGCGTCCCACGTCCAAATTTTTCTCTGTCTAAACATTCCTCTTCAGAGTGTTTTGAACATGCTTTGGAATATTTTGTGGGGACAAAATTACTCCTCCTTATTTTCTGGAGCCACATCTTTACTCGTAGTTCATCCTTCGGGAAACTAAAATATAAATTACACATAATCATTCTCCATGTCCTAGGCACACTTAACATGGTCTCCTACTGTAACGTTATAGTAAACAAAAAGGTTTGGACACACATATTATACGAAGACAATTACAGACTCCCACCCTATTGAATTTATCTGTCTCCCGTCATAATCGACAAGTCACTGATAAATGCATGGAGGATAGTATTTGCTGAAACAACTAACCATTCCCTTTCCTGTTCCACTAGAAAATTTACGAGAGAAAGCGATTGTTTGTAAGCTTTTGTACGAGCCGTAATATCTATTATATAGTCATAAAATCGTAGTAAAATAGGTCTACAGAATCAAGCCTTAATTATAATGTGTCTCGAAATTTTTAAACATAGTACCCATTAAAAGTTACTATCCCTCCTTTCACATATTTTTCTTTGCATGCGTAGCAACAACAGTAATTCACCATCGCTATTACACAATTTACAAACGGTGAAAACACAACAAAAACTCTTGATATTATAAACTTCAAACTCTGCGTAAAAGCACACACGCACAGCGATGTCCCTAAAACATGTGACAATCCTGGTTTAATGTTGACAAAATGCGCAGAACGCAATGCGCACACCAGAGATATTTACTCTATGCCTAGCATAGTGGTTAGCGCAACGACCTATACAAACAACATAGACTGGCTATGGCAACGCCATCATTGAAGCAACTTGAAAACTGAGCCGTCATGTCTTGTAACGTCAAGATGCAGCCTACTCGTCTGCTAATACTAATGTTGTTATTGTTTACTACGCATGGCGTAAAAATAAAACAATCTGCACTGACATTCTGATTTCTCTACTGTAAAACATATAGTGATGAAGGCTAAAAGAAATGAAACACACTTCTGACATCGATTAATTGAAAAGCTTATTACGAAATGTTGCAGTTCATTTCGCTGCAATGCCACATAGATTAGGTCAAAAACAATTTTAAATAGTTCAGTAGGTCCATAAACGACCAATTGACAGCGCAGGACATTTCATTGTCCCTTGAACAATATAAGTTTGTATATATTTGTCGCTCTTTCTTCCATAGGCCTGGATTTTGCACAAATGGTGTAACCTACAATTAAAATACTATTTTAACGGCATCCTGACGAGAAAAGAGTAATGTGACTCTTCTCTAAATTCAGCTGGCACCATTAGATCGTCAAAGTCAGTAAATAAATTTGGCCTGTTCAAATGGTTCATTTGATAAGGAAGCTGATTCTTCACTGACAGGCCGTTTCCTTGGTTGTCTCTCTACTACAGTTGTTTTCTGTAGATGGTCAGCCGGACGGAGTGGCCGTGCGGTTCTAGGCGCTACAGTCTGGAGCCGAGCGACCGCTACGGTCGCAGGTTCGAATGCTGCCTCGGGCATAGACGTGTGTGATGTCCTTAGGTTAGCTTGGTTTAAGTAGTTCTAAGTTCTGATAACCTCAGATGTTAAGTCCCATAGTGCTCAGAGCCGTGTGCAGATGGTCAGGAAACGTAAATATTGTCGGTACTGCGTTTGCCAGAAGTCGCTGCACATACACTGGGCATGATTCGTGATCGGTCAATAGGCTTTTAAAACAAATTACAACCGGAAAACAGTGATTTTCTAACACCAGAACTATACACCAAATGTAAATATACTGACATGTAGATGTTCCAAAAAATGGCGGCTGGTGTTGCTTTTTGCTGCCGCAGGGAGCGCTGTTACCTCACAGATAGCCACTCTATGTAGTTTATATACCTCCTTGGGTTAGCGTATAGTGTAGAAGATCGAAGGCTCGAATTTCGTCACATGCAGCTAAACTCTTTTTTATTTTTTTAAAATCTAATAACATGACTTTGATTATCTTTGTTGTTCAGTTACAAGTTTAATCGTATTTTTGTATTTCAAATACTTTGCTGCGTCATTTTCATCAACATTTTTAGTTTTTTATTTGCTCTTATTTTTCTTCCTGTCATCCTTTTTTTCGTTTGGAATCTGCTTGTGCCGCCGATAATCTGCAGTCAAGTGCCACTCAGGACTGGTATTTTGGATTTTTGTATGTAATCGATGTGCGGGTCAGAGAGAGAGGAAGTTGTGTTACTGTTAAACAAACTTTGGTCTTGTCGTGGCTCAGTCTTTGCCTCTGTTGTGTTGACTTCTAAAAATGGCTCTGAGCACTATGGGACTTAACTTCTGAGGTCATCAGTCCCCTAGAACTTAGAACTACTTAAACCTAACTAACCTAAGGACATCACACACATCCATGCCCGAGGCAGGATTCGAACCTGCGACCGTAGCGGTCGCGCGGTTCCAGACTGACGCGCCTAGAACCGCTCGGCCACTCCGGCCGGCGTGTTGACTTCTGATTGTATCTGTTAGATGAAGAAAGATTTATTGTAAAGGACTACAAGGATGAATAAAATGTACACTACTGGCCATTAAAATTGCTACACCACGAACATGACGTGCTACAGACGCGAAATTTAACCGACAGGAAGAAGATGCTGTGATATGCTTTTCACAGCATTCACACAAGGTTGGCGCCGGTGGCGACACCTACAACGTGCTGACATGAGCAAAGTTTCCAACCGATTTCTCATACACAAACAGCAGTTGACCGGCGTTGCCGGGTGAGACGTTGTTGTGATGCCTCGTATAAGGAGGAGAAATGCGTACCTTATCGCGATTGCGGTTTATCGTATCGTGACATTGTTGCTCGCGTTGGTCGAGATCCAATGACTGTTAGCAGAATATGGAATCGGTGGGTTCAGGAGGGTAATACGGAACGCCGTGCTGATCCCAACGGCCTCGTATCACTAGCAGTCGAGATGACAGGCATCTTATCCGCATGGCTGTAACGGATCGTGCAGCCACGTCTCGATCCCTGAGTCAACAGATGGGGACGTTTGCAAGACAACAACCATCTGCACAAACAGTTCGACGACGTTTGCAGCAGCATGGACTATCAGCTCGGAGACCGTGGCTGCGGTTACCCTTGACGCTGGATCACAGACAGGAGCGTCTGCGATGGTGTACTCAACGACGAACCTGGGTGCACGAATGGCAAAACGTCATTTTTTTCGGATGAATCCAGGTTCTGTTTAGAGCATCATGATGGTCGCATCCGTGTCTGGCGACATCGCGGTGGACGCACATTGGAAGCGTGTATTCGTCATCGCCAGACTGGCGTATCACCCGGCGTGATGGTTTGGGGTGCCACTGCTTATACGTCTCGGTCACGTCTTGTTCGCATTGACGGCACTTTGAACAGTGGACGTTACATTTCAGATGTGTTACGACCCGTGGCTCTACCCTTCATTCGATCCCTGCGATACCTATATTTCAGCAGGATAATGCACGACCGCATGTTGCAGGTCCTGTACGGGCCTTTCTGGATACAGAAAATATTCGACTGCTGCCCTGGCCGGCACATTCTCCAGATCTCTCACCAACTGAAAACGTCTGGTCAATGGTGGCTGAGCAAGTGGCTCGTCACAGTACGCCAGTCACTACTCTTGATGAACTGTGGTATGGTGTTGAAGCTGCATGGGCAGCTGTACCTGTACACGCCATCCAAGCTCAATTTGACTCAATGCCCAGGCGCATCAAGGCTTTTATTATGTCAAGAGGTGGTTATTCTGGGTACTGATTTCACAGGATCTATGCCCTCAAATTGCGTGAAAAAGTAATTACATGTCAGTTTTAGTATAGTATTTCTGTCCAATGAAAACCCGTTTATCAACTACATTTCTTCTTGGTGTAGCAATTTTAATGTCCAGTAGTGTATATATTGGAAAGAGAAAGGAATACAAATTTTGATTTTTGAAGAGAAGTTTGAGGTAGGACTGCAGCACTGCGCATCTAATTTGTAGAATTGCTCAGAGCTGAGGGAAAAACCACCACACTTCCCTCAGTCATGCATTAACATGTTAACTGATTGAGCTGTTTGGTTTTTTATTTGGTTTGTACAGAAATTTTCCGTCAACATTGTACTCTTTTTAAATCATTGTTCACTTTGTTAAGCATAGTACTGTTCAGACCAAGTCATACTCTGTCTTTTTGAATGCATACTTCATTCTAAAATCGTTGTCTTTGAATATCATTTCAAAGGAATATTTACTCTCTTCATCCCACTGTTTATCCTTATGCATTACCACATTTCACCATGTGGTATGCAACAGTCTGAATATAGTATGGAAATTTTATTTAGAAATAAAAATCTAGCTCAGGCGCTACCTGTTGCCTGCTGCTGTTTGCTGTTGTGCTTTCGAGAAATCAGCAACAATGTTATCAATACGCGAGGTAAGTGGATATTTTGATTAACACCAGATAGTTGTTTTACTTCAGCTGTGCATTTAATATAAAAACAAGTTGCATTCAGACTAGTTACAGTTCAGTTCAAATTAGGTTGTGTTTAGTCAAACGTTAACATACGACTTTAAATAGGATAACAGTTTGCAGGGTACATAGTTTTGGTAATATGTAGACTTTTATAGAGTGGGAGGTAAAGTTGTGCTACATTTCATACAGAAACAAATATGGTCAGGAGGTTACAATACGCGTAACAAATGCTAAATATCGCAAGAAAATGTTTTCTCCAGGTTTTCGATAGTATCTGCAGTCGTCCAGAAATTGCTTCATTTCTCGCTGCGAAACAGACAGATGTATTAATTGACAGCACGACTGAGAACTAACGACATAAAGCTGTATCCAGTATTATCATTATTAGACTGGTTAGACACAAAGCATTTACAGCCTGAAGTCGACCATTTTGCATCAGTTCAGAAGTAAGGAGTCCAGGAATGAAGTGATTCACGAACACTAAGTATAGTGCACATAGCTGAACTTGTTTGATTTTAAATGGGGTTGCAGTGTGCAGGTCAAGCAAGTGTTGCAATGGAGAGGAGTAATGCAGGGGAAGCATGTTTTGTAGCACACGTCCACCTTCATTGTGGAGAGTCAGCTTTCTTATCTGAGAATGAGTAGTGGGTAGCACTTGCAATGCACCGAAGATTGCTTCATCATTCATTCTAACTCATGCACACACACACACACACACACACACACACACACACACACACACACACACACACACACACACTAAATATCATTCATCTTTCATCATTTTAAAAATATAAGTGTTCCAAGAAAAATCTTTTATTCTACAATTTTAGTTAGAAGCTAAATTTGGTGATAATGTAGGGGAGAGGGGTGGGAGCAACAGACGGCAGGGAGAGGGGGGGGGGGCTTTGGCCAATGTCTGATTACACTCAGCGGTAATGGTCTAACGATGGTTGCGAAACACTGATTTAAGTGAACATAGTGCAACCGTCGTCATTAACAGTTCTCCCTCCACGACGATTTCGGAAGGACTGAGTAAAAAACTGAGCGAAAGTTTGAACTGCGTAGCTACGCGACTCGTGTCAGTCTTGCCGTCAGTCTTGCATGACCATGCAGGGATGACGACAAAACTTTACGTGTAGACCAAGCTTTAGGGGCTTCAGCGACGATATGTAGCAGCGTGCGAGGCTTCTACTCCGAGAGCCAGCCTGTGGGTTGTCTGAGTGGCAATGGCAACCACTGGGACCATACACAGCTCAGGTCTCTCCGCATTGATTATGTTGAGATTATCTGGCAGCATTAGCTTGTCAGGGAGAAGTGAAGTTTCTCGTCGCTCAGTTAAATTCGTCTGGGCTCAACCATGACCTGCCGAGCAGGAGTTGCATATCTGTTTTCCATTCTCCGTTCGCTGTGATCTTACGAGGGTTGTTCCGAAAGCAATTCCTCCTCTCTCTCTCTCTCTCTCTCTTTTTTTTTTATTTTTTTATTTTTTTTATTTTGTGACTTTGCATGTCCGCGCCTGTTGTCGTTGGTGTTGTGCTAATACTTGAACCTTTCTCTTTCATTTGCAGGTGGATCCGTTGTTCGCCGGCCGCGGTGGTCTAGCGGTTCTAGGCGCTCAGTCGCTAGCCGTGCGACTGCTACGGTCGCAGGTTCGAATCCTGTCTCGGGCATGGATGTGTGTGATGTCCTTAGGTTAGTTAGGTTTAATTATTTCTAAGTTCTAGGGGACTGATGACCATAGATGTTAAGTCCCATAGTGCTCAGAGCCATTTGAACCATTTTTTTTTGATCCGTTGTTCTTCGGCAGTTGGCGCCAGCTGAGGAGTGTTCCAAAATGGAGTCTGCTATGGAAGCGCGTATAAAACAGCGATGTGTGATCGAACTCCTCACTGCTGGAGAAACTGTGCAGATTGAAATCCATAGACACTTGCTAAAGAAGTATGGAGACGATACAATAGGCGTGAGCAATGTGAGGCGATGGGTACGGCATTCTGGAGGTGATGAAAAGGTTGCGCATGACAGGCCACGGCGTGGTCGACCCTGCACAGCTGTCATACCTCGCAACGAAAAGCGTCTTGATCAACTCATCCGTGCTGATCGGCGGATAACGACCAGAGAATTGTCTGCAAAGCTGAATGTCGGCTGTAATGCCTTGGAAACAATGTTGGAACATCTTGGTTATCTCAAAGTCTGTGCGAGATGGGTCCCGCGGATGCTTGCAGAAGAACAAAAAACTCATGGAATGGAAATTTTTCGTGACCTGCTGGACCACTATGAAGCTGAAGGTGACAATTGTCTGAGTAGCAGCTGTAACATCCCCTTAGAAAATTAGTGAATTACTGTGCTGATAAACCTCTTACATTATTTGATTTTCAAACAGCTGAGCTGAACTGAACGTACTCAGACATTTCCCTCTTTACTTACTCTGATCAACACTAAACTGACACTCAATATTTTTGGCGCAACGCAATCTGACTTTCAATAATCCATAAAAAAGAATGGCACTGACTAACAATAACCTATACCTTTCATGAATGACATACCTCACAAAAATCTTCGTTACTCGAACTACTGCAATACAGCGATCGCCAATACTGCGAGCTAAAGAAAAGATTCTAACTACTGAAGGCGCTAGCTACTGATAGGCATAGTTAGAAAATGAAAGGTTTTGATAGATAACAAACAATGTATTTACCTTAATAATATCCAACAGTCATCATATATTTATCAGTTCATGATATACAGTATTACAAATTTACTCTTTCTGATGGACACACGTCCAGATCATCCGCTCTCAAAACTCCGCCATCTCTCACCCCACATCCACCACTGCTGGCGGCTCACCTCCAGCTGCGCAACGCTACGCGCTGTTCACGTCCAACTGCCCAACACTACAATAGCGAATATTCCAACAATGCCAACCAGCCACAGACTGCACACAGCACAGCCAGTGATTTTCATACAGAGCGCTACGTGATGTTACCAACATAAAAACCTAAACAGCCTACTTACACAGCGTCAACGGAGATGAGATGGAATCCAAGAGACTGTCCATGGAATGGCGACGTGCAAACTTTCCGTCAAAGAAGAAATTCAAGACACAACCGTCTGCAGGCAAACTGATGTGCACAATCTTCTGGGATAGTTAACGTGTGGTTCTTTAGGATGTCCTGGAACCTGGAAAAAACTGCCAGTTCAGCACGCTACAAGACGACACTGACTTAGCCGAAAGCCCGAATTTCCATGTTAAGGCTACAGAAAAAGACCAAATATCACATGAGAACGCCAGGCCCCACACCAGTTCTACGACCATGCAACTTGTAAAATTCGGCAGGACTGTCTTACCACATCCACCGTCCTGTCCCGATTTAGCATCATCAGGCTTCCATCTCTTTGGGCCTCTGAAAGATGGACTACGTGGCGAACATTTTCAAGGCTCGGATACTGTTGTCAAAGCTGTACGGAAAGGGTTAGCCTCAGCTGGTTCCGATTTTTGCAAGCGTGGCAGTCAGGCCCTGGTTCATCATTGGCAATAGTGCGTAACAAATGGTGGTGGCTATGTGAAAAAATAAGTCTGTAGCTGAAATAGTGCTGTATTTAGCTGTGCAGTTGAGATTTATGTATCTCCTGTAGTTTCGATGAATAAAAGTAGGAGGCATTATTTTTGGAACGTAACTCGTACAATTACTGAGTAACCACAAGAGGCCATGTTTCCCACGATTACATTGTCAGAATATCAGTTATTTCTGGAAACCCTGATTCCCTTCCGAGAGCTTTGCAAGTTGATTGAGGATTGTTCTATCTCATTTAATTGTCATAAGTAACTGCTGCTTTGCTAATGAGACAAGTTACGATTCATGTTAATGTTATGTCTGATGGGTGCACTCTTAGGTTCAGTAGTTAGTGAATCCCTTTTCCCAGGTGTATCCCTATAATGATTTTTTCCAACCCCAACACGTATGACTGATTTACCAGAGCCACCCCTTAGCTACCGTCAGGTCCTTTGTACACTGTTCTAGTGTCTTAGTTCCTTAGGAAGGTATCTGGCTCTCATTAGCCCAGCTGATGCACATCGTTATACCAGTCAGAAGGCTCGCGTTCACAGCTCGACTGACGCTTATCAAGATGATCAAGTGCGTTCACTTAGCGGTGTAAAAAGTCTTTTATTTAGTTCTGACCGAAAAATGTGGTTTTTATACCATTTTTCCGATGAATTCGGATTCTTCTAAGTCATCGGTCTTCTGACTGCTTTGATGTGATCCACCACAAATTCCTCTTCTGTACCAACCCCTTCATCTCAGAATAACGCTTGCAACTTATGTCCTCAATTATTTGCTGGAGATATACTTCAGTCTCTGTCTTGCACTACAGCTTTAACCTTCTACAGCTCCCTCTAGTACCACTGAAGTCATTCCCTAGTTTCTTAACAGATGTCCTATCACTCTGTCATTCCTTTTTGTCACTGTTTTCCATATATCCCTTCTCCAATTCTGCAGAGAACCACCTCATTCCTTACCTTATCAGTCCACCTAATTTTCAACATTCGTCTGTAGCATCACATCTCAAATGCTTCGATTCTCTTCTGGTTTTCCCACAGTCCATGTTTCACTACTATACGATGGCATACATACATTCTCAGAAATTTATTCCTGAGATTAAGGCTTATGTTTCATACTAGTAGACTTCTCTTGGCCAGGAATGTCCTTTCTGCCACAGCTAGTCTGCTTTTGACGTCCTTCTTGCTCCGTCCATTATGGGTTATTTTGCTGCCTAGGTAGCAGAATTCGTTAACTTCAGGTGCTTCGTGACCTTCAATCGTGTTGTTAACATTCTCGCTGTTCCCATATCTGCTACTTCTCTATGCTTTCGTAATTCTTCGATTTACTCTCAATCCATATTCTGTACTCATTAGACTGTTCATTCCGTTCAGCAGATCCCGTAATTCTTCTTCACTTTCACTGAGGTTAGTAATGTCATGAGCGAATCTTATTGATACCATTTGACCCTGAATTCGAATCCCACTCCTGAACCTTTTTTTTATTTCCATAATTGCTTCTTTGATGTAAGTATTGAACAGCAGGTGCAGAAAACTACATCACTGTCTTATACCCTTTCTAAACTGAGCACTTCATTCTTGACCTTCCACTCATATTGTTTCCTCGGTCTTTCCCTGTACCTAACCCCTATTTTTTTCAGAATTTCGAACATGTTGCACTATTTTACATTGTAGAACTTATTTTCCCAGATCTACAAATCCTATGAACATGTCTTGATTTTTCTTCAGTCTCGCTTCTACTCTCAACCGCGACGTCAGAATTGCCTCTCTGGTGCCTTTACCATTCCTTAAGCCAAACCAATCGTCATGTAACAGATGCTTATGTGGTCAATAATTCTAGAAATTAATGGTAACGTTACAGGATGAGAAGCACGTCCCTCGTCCTTCTTATTATCATAAGTAATACTGTTTCGTTTAAAAGCACTGCCTAAGGACAAACCATCACAGTCGTTGGCCTTCAGAGACTGTTTTAAGATACTCAGATCCGATTCAAAGCTGTCAGTCAGAACAAAGTAAAACGCTAATGAACGTTGTAAGAGGTATGTGCTGCCTGCGATATGTGAGCTGTAAGAGAATCTGAGACCAAAGAGCATTGTTGACTGCAGTACGAACTGTGTAGCAGTTGCAGTTAAGTTGTTGCTAGCGAGCAGTGGCCTGTCTGCTCTGGTCTGGTGTATCTTGTTGGCTGGGCCGGTCGCGGTGCAGCGATGCCGGAGCCTGTGTATTATTGTATAAGGTGAAAAGCAGCCTCGCGCATATCTAGTAATGTTATGTAAAGTCCCATGTAAATCTTTTTAAAATGTCCTAATAATAATCTTCGTGATATAAAGTAATTTCTAAAAAAAACGACATTCATTTCAGTTTAAAGAATTTACTAATTTCTTCAATCCGTGATCATTCCTATTGTTACAAAAGAAAAATCAGTTGCTTCCTTTCATAAATGACAAATCTATCGGCCAGCATTGCACAGAGCTGCACCGGAAAAATTTTATATACAGGGTGTTTCAAAAATGACCGGTATATTTGAAACGGCAATACAAACTAAACGAGCAGCGATAGAAATACACCGTTTGTTGCAATATGCTTGGGACAACAGTACATTTTCAGGCAGACAAACTTTCGAAATTACAGTAGTTACAATTGTCAACAACAGATGGCGCTGCAGTCTGGGAAACTCTATAGTACGATATTTTCCACATATCCACCATGCGTAGCAATAATATGGCGTAGTCTCTGAATGAAATTACCCGAAACATTTGACAACGTGTCTGGCGGAATGGCTTCACATGCTTCAGCTGTTCAATTGTTTCTGGATTCTGGCGGTACACCTGGTCTTTCACGTGTCCCCACAGAAAGAAGTCACAGGGGTTCATGTCTGGCGAATAGGGAGGCCAATCCACGCTGCCTCCTGTATGTTTCGGATAGCCCAAAGCAATCACACGATCATCGAAATATTCATTCAGGAAATTAAAGACGTCGGCCGTGCGATGTGGCCGGGCACCATCTTGCATAAACCACGAGGTGTTCGCAGTGTCGTCTAAGGCAGTTTGTACCGCCACAAATTCACAAAGAATGTCCAGATAGCGTGATGCAGTAATCGTTTCGGATCTGAAAAATGGGCCAATGATTCCTTTGGAAGAAATGGCGGCCCAGACCAGTACTTTTTGAGGATGAAGGGACGATGGGACTGCAACATGGGGCTTTTCGGTTCCCCATATGCGCCAGTTCTGTTTATTGACGAAGCCGTCCAGGTAAAAATAAGCTTCGTCAGTAAACCAAATGCTGCCCACATGCATATCGCCGTCATCAATCCTGTGCACTATATCGTTAGCGAATGTCTCTCGTGCAGCAATGGTAACGGCGCTGAGGGGTTGCCGCGTTTGAATTTTGTATGGATAGAGGTGTAAACTCTGGCGCATGAGACGATACGTGGAAGTTGGCGTCATTTGGACCGCAGCTGCAACACGGCGAACGGAAACCCGAGGCCGCTGTTGGATCACCTGCTGCACTAGCTGCGCGTTGCCCTCTGTGCACCCTTGCACGTTGTGAACAGCACACGCTTACAGCAGAAAGACAACGTACAGAATGGCGCACCCACAGACTGCGTTGTCTTCTATATCTTTCACATCACTTGCAGCGCCATCTGTTGTTGAAAATTGTAACTACTGTAATTTCGAAAGTTTGTCCGCCTGAAAATGTACTGTTGTCCCAAGCATATTGCAACAAACGGTGTATTTCTATCGCTGCTCGTTTAGTTTTTATTGCCGTTTCAAATATACCGGTCATTTTTGAAACACCCTGTAAGAGCAGATATATTGAGGTAAGAATTTTTGCTTTTTTTATTCAGAATGATCTTACAGGGCCATGACGCAGCGCTGCTGTCGTCCAAATTCTACCAGGTTACTAATTTATTTTTTATTACGAGGTTTAGGAATTTTTCTGTTTCGACCTTACACTAAAATTGGAATCACTATCCATAATATTTATTTTATTAAATTTCGTGGGGAGGTTACAACGTAACAAACTAACGAAACACTCAGTTTTCATTTAGATGGTAAAATACACCGGCTGAACAGTGAATATTTTTTGTGCACTTAATATTTTCTTCGATACAATCACAAAAATGTTTCATATCGTTAATCGGTATCGTGAGCCATTTATTGGGACGAATGAATGCAGCATGAGAAGGGCACTTCTCACCCACCTGAAGCTACTTTCAGTCGTTCTGGTGATGGCCATACCGGTTAACAACATGGAACGAATTTTTTAACGTACCAAAGAGAATGTTAAATGAAAAATTAAAAGACAATTACTGTCTCCCGACAAAATGTCAGATCTTCGAAAATTCTTTTCTTCTCAGATGTTTTATTCTGCAGGAAAAATTACCCTGCTGGACAAAAGAAGTGAAGCACCCAGCAGACGTGGTCGGACGTCACTGTAACTTCGCACACGCACACATCATCGGCGGATTTCTACCCGTAAAAGATTAGAATTTGTGCTGCAGAACTTCATCTACTCACAGGAACTAGGAAAATGAGTAAAGAATGACATTTATTAAAACTAATATTACATTTTTCTAGTATGTTACAAAACTCATCATAACAAAATGTTCCGGTGCAGGAACATTTTACTAGCAAGAAGCCGTTACAAAGGTTATGATGCTTCAACTCTACTTAAATTCGAGAGCAACACCATACGGGTTCCTTAACGCTTATTTCCAGGCTTGTAAAAGTTATCCAACATTTTACAGTGATTATAAATCTGTAATACCAACATGACATAAATGGTTCCAAAACCAGCCCTGTTCAGTATTACTCAAACACAGATTTTAGTGTTAACCTTTCATGTACTCCCAGTCGTTCTATGTAGACAGATCTGTATACTACAGTTTTCTACAGAGGACCCCCTACACTCTTATTTGAAAATTTTCGCTTAATAATAGCGTTATTAAAATCTGAACCAAACAGGAGCATTACTAAAATCCAAAAAATACAATCTAATTTATTCATTAATCAATTTAAAAGCTCATTAATATAGGGCATAGGATCATCAGGATACAAAACAAACATGTAGGTAACTTGCAAACATCGGCGAAATGGCTCATGCAACCACGTCTTCTGTCAGCAGTGTAGTACATTTCCACTCATCTAACCGACGTTATTTGTTGGGGCCTTTCTGTTTACTGACCACACAGGTAACAGGTACTTACCATACCTAAGATTCGTCTGAAAGAGAGCTGCTACGCGATACAGTTCCAGCTGCCCAGCAAGATAAAGAAAAATCCACGGGAAGCCCGATGACACATTTAGCACACCACAGTCAGGTGAAAATTATTTGATACCAAAATGCTCCATAACCCGGTCCCTATATCACCATACTAAACCGACGGGCCAGTGGGTCCCCCCTTTCTTAGATCATTTCCTCTGAGTGCAATCAGACGTTAGCTAGTACACCTCCTCCCCTCCACCTATCCATCTGCTGTCTATTGCACCCCCTCCACCACATTATCACAAACTTTAGCACTTGAACGAAGGACATTTCTTGGAGCAGTTATATTTTTAAAATGATGCGAGATGTGAAAGATGAATTATGTTTAAACTGTGTGTGTGTGTGTGTGTGTGTGTGTGTGTGTGTGTGTGTGTGTATTTGCGTGTTTGAGAATGAATGACGAAACAATTTTCGGTGTATCGCAAGTTCTCAGATAAGAAAGCTAACTATCCACAGTGAGGAATATACTTCTTACTTCTCTCCACTGCGGCATATGCGTGTGCACTGTTCTTACTGCTTATGAATCACCTGACTCCTGGACTCCTTACTTCTGAAGTGGCACGAACTGGGACGCCTGCAGACTATTAATGCTTTTCTTCCAGCCAGTATACTAATAGTAATAACAATAATAATAATAATAATAATAATAATAATAGATGCAGAGGTGACATATCAAGCTAAAACTAAAGAAAGGTCGCTACACTACGCATACATTGATTACCAAAAAGCTTTTGATAGTGTACCCCACTCATGGTTACTACAAATATTAGAAATATTTAAAGTAGATCCTAAATTGATACAGTTCCTAAACATAGTTATGAAAAACTGGAAAACCGCACTTAATATCCAAACAAACTCTAATAACATAACATCACAGCCAATACAGATTAAGCGTGGAATAAACTAAGGAGACTCATTAAGTCCTTTCTGGTTCTGTCTTGCTCTGAACCCACTATCCAACATGCTAAATAATACAAATTATGGATACAATATTACTGGAACATACCCACACAAAATCACACATTTGCTATACATGGATGATCTAAAACTACTGGCAGCAACAAATCAACAACTCAACCAATTACTAAAGATAACAGAAGTATTCAGCAATGATATAGATATGGCTTTTAGAACAGACAAATGTAAGAAAAATAGCATAGTCAAGGGAAAACACACTAAACAGGAAGATTACATATTGGATAACCACAGCAACTGCATAGAAGCGATGGAAAAAACAGATGCCTATAAATATCTAGGATACAGACAAAAAATAGGAATAGATAATACAAATATTAAAGAAGAACTAAAAGAAAAATATAGATAAAGACTAACAAATATACTGAAAACAGAATTGACAGCAAGAAACAAGACAAAAGCTATAAATACTTATGCTATACCAATATTGACCTACTCATTTGGAGTAGTGAAATGGAGTAACACAGACCTAGAAGCACTCAATACACTTACACGATCACAATGCCACAAATATAGAATACATCACATACGTTCAGCAACTGAAAGATTCACATTAAGCAGAAAGGAAGGAGGAAGGGGATTTATCGACATACAAAACCTACATTATGGACAGGTAGACAATTTAAGAAAATTCTTTCTAGAACGAGCAGAAACTAACAAAATACACAAAGCAATCACTCATATAAATACATCAGCTACACCACTGCAATTTCATAACCACTTCTACAACCATTTAGATCACATAACATCAACAGATACGAAGAAAGTAAACTGGAAAAAGAAAACACTACATGGTAAGCACCCGTATCATCTAACACAGCCACACATCGATCAAGACGCACCCAACACAAGGCTAAGAAAAGGCAATATATACAGTGAGACGGAAGGATTCATGATTGCAATACAGGATCAAACAATAAATACCAAATATTACAGCAAGCATATTATTAAAGATCCCAATACCACATCAGATAAATGCAGACTTTGCAAACAACAAATAGAAACAGTAGATCACATCACAAGCGGATGTACAATACTAGCAAATACAGAATACCCCAGAAGACATGACAATGTAGCAAAAATAATACATCAGCAACTTGCCATACAACATAAACTAATAAAACAACACGTTCCTACATACAAGTATGCACCACAAAATTTACTGGAGAATGATGAATACAAATTATACTGGAACAGAACCATTATAACAGATAAAACAACACCACATAACAAACCTGACATCATACTCACCAATAAAAAGAAGAAATTAACACAACTAATCGAAATATCCACGCCCAATACAACAAATATACAGAAGAAAACAGGAGAAAAAATTGAAAAATACATCCAACTAGCTGAGGAAGTCAAGGACATGTGGCATCAGGATAAAGTTGACATTATACCAATTATACTATCAACTACAGGAGTCATACCACACAATATCCACCAGTACATCAATGCAATACAGCTAAATCCAAACTTATATATACAACTACAGAAATCCGTAATTATTGATAGATGTTCAATTACCCGAAAGTTACTAAATGCAATATAACATATACCGTAAAGTTAAAAGGAAGTCACGCTTGATCAAGGTCCGCGTCACTTTCTATTTTTGACCAGACATAACGTCTGAGAAAAGAAAGAAAGAATAATAATAACAACACTGCGTACAGCCTTATGCAATTACGGCTGTGTCGTGCTGTCCCTTAATTCATCTATGTGTTTCGAAGCGAGTAATGAATCAATTTTTGGACGACTGCAGATACTATCTACAACTTGGAGAAAACATTTTCTTGGATATTCAGTATTTGTCACGTGTATGTCTCACTGTTATTATCAGCAACGTACGGCACAAAGCACAACATATACAGCGTGGTCCATTGATCGTGACCGGGCCAAATATCTCACGAAATAAGAGTCAAACGAAAAAACTACAAAGAACGAAACTTGTCTAGCTTGAAGGGGGAAACCAGATGGTGCTATGGTTGGATCGCTAGATGGCGCTGCCATGGGTCAAACGGATATCAACTGCGTTTTTTTTAAATAGGAACCCCCATTTTCTATTACATATTCGTGTAGTACGTAAAGAAATATGAATGTTTTAGTTGGACCAATTTTTTCTCTTTGTGATAGATGGCGCTGTAATAGTCACAAACATATGGCTCACAATTTTAGACGAACAGTTTGTAACAGGTAGGTTATTTAAATTAAAATACAGAACGTAGGTACGTTTGAACATTTTATTTCGGTTGTTCCAATGTGCTACATTTACCTTTGTGAACGTATCATTTCTGAGAACGCATGCTGTTACAGCTTGATTGCCTATAAATACCACATTAATGCAATAAATGCCCAAAATGATGTCCGTCAACCTCAATGCATTTGGCAATACGTGTAACGACATTCCTCTCAACAGCGAATAGTTCGCCTTCCGTAATGTTAGGACATGCATTGACAATGCGCTGACGCATGTTGTCAGGCGTTGTCGGTGGACCACGATAGCAAATATCCTTCACCTTTCCCCACAGAAAGAAATCCGGGGACGTCAGATCCGGTGAACGTGCGACTCATAGTATGGTGCTTCAACGACCAAGCCACCTGTCATGAAAAATGCTATTCAATACCGCTTCAACCGCACGCGAGCTATGTGCCTGACATCCATCATACTGGAAGTACATCGCCATTCTGTCATGCAGTGAAACATCTTGTAGTAACATCGGTAGAACATTACGTAGGTAATCAGCATACATTGCCCCATTTAGATTGCCATCGATAAAATGGGGGCCAATTATCATTCCTCCCTAAATGCCGCACCATACATTAACCCGCCAAGGTCGCTGATGTTGCACGTGTCGCAGCCATCGTGGATTTTCCGTTGCCCAATAGTGCATATTATGCCGGTTTACGTTACCGCTGTTGGTGAATGACGCTTCGTCGCTAAATAGAACGCGTGCAAAAAATCTGTAATTTCTCTTGTGCCCAGTGGCAGAACTGTACACGACGTTCAAAGTCGTCGCCATGAAATTCCTGGTGCTTAGAAATATGGTACGGGTGCAACCGGTGTTGATGTAGCATTCTCAACACCAACGTTTTTGAGATTCCCGATTCTCGCGCAATTTGTTTCCTACTGATGTGCGGATTAGCCGCGACAGCAGCTAAAACACCTACTTGGGCATCATCATTTGTTGCAGGTCGTGATTGACGTTTCACACGTGGCTGAACACTTCCTGTTTCCTTAAATAACGTAACTATCCGGCGAACGGTCCGGACACTTGGATGATGTCGTCCAGGATACCGAGCAGCATACATAGCACACGCCCGTTGGGCATTTTGATCACTATAGCCGTACATCAACACGATATCGACCTTTTCCGCAATTGGTAAACGGTCTATTTTAACACGGGTAATGTATTACGAAGCAAATACCGTCCGCACTGGCGGAATGTTACGTGATACCACGTACTTATACGTTTGTGACTATTACAGCGCCATCTATCACAAAGCGAAAAAAGTGGTCCAGCTAAAACATTCATATTTCTTTACGTACTATACGAATATATAATAAAGAAATGGGGGTTTCTCTTTCAAAAAAATGCAGTTGATATCCGTTTGACCTATGGCAGCGCCAACCATAGCGCCATCTGGTTTCCCCCTTCAAGCTAGACGAGTTTCGTTCTTTGTAGTTTTTTCGTTTGACTCTTATTTCGTGAGACATTTGGCCCGGTCACTATCAATGGACCACCCTGCATATGTAGTGGGTGGATTATGTGAGGAACCTGTAATCTCTACTGGATTAATGCTACTAATTCAGAAAAAGTAATTATTCATAACTTATACAGTGTTACAAAATGGTGATAATACTAATGATCTTTTGAAAGGAATCTAATTTCGTGACTGAAACAGAATCAAATCGTTCAGCTTTTACCCCTTAGAAAATTTCATTTTACTCGTCAGAGGGGGAACCACTACGATACGCAAAGAACCACCAATAACGTCTGTTCCGTAATGCGAGTTTTGTATTTTTTCCCAGTTTTTATCAGTCCAATTTTTTATTCAGAGTGTAATCTAGCCACTGTCACTAATGATGAGAATGGTGATGAAATGATGACCACACGAACACCCAGTCCCCGAGCAGAGAAAATCCCCAACCCCGCCGGGAATCGAACCCGAGACCCCGTGATCCAGAGGTAGCAATGCTACACCGAAGACCACGAGCTGCGGACTCTCAGAAGCAGTAACTCAAAGTCTCCACAGACTTAAACACAGTAATCGCTGCACGTTTCAACGCCAGTCACAGAGCACTGTTCGGGTACATACTGCCCCATACGGCTATACAGCCCGCACTTGCTTGTTTTCGCTCCGCGGTCCACATAATGCCGCTACCGTCCTCCCAGCGATGCACGACACGCAGTCCATCGAGCGCCACAAACCTATCGATAGTCAAAGATATGCCAACCGGCACAAGGTGCAATTCTCCGTAACAAATAGCACCGTCGCCGGAGAACATTGGTGTTATTCGTGTTTATTGTTACAGACCTGGTATGTAAGCAGGTCCAGATCTAAGGGCGGGAGCGGGAAGGGGCAAACTGGGGTATTTGCCCCGGGCGGCAATTTCAGGGGGGGGGGGGGGGCCAAATTCATATTCTTAAAGAAAAAAAAACCTTGTTTCAGAAACCGCCTTGCATCCAGCGCACGTTGGTCTATCGATTGTTCATATGATTTTGAAACACATCACTTCTGTTTTTTGAACATTTTTGAGCACATTCTAAGTTGATTATCGAACGAGTCATAATTTGATTTTTGAACGTGTGCATAGTGTACGTTATGTCCCTGCAGGGGGAATCCCCATCGCATCTAGAAAGAAAAAAACTTTCCTGCAGACAAAAGGGGACGATGCTATACGAGCTAAGCCGAGTAAACCCGAACGGATGTATGTCGCTTTTTATCTATGTGGTTGACTTGATGTGCGAATGATTAAGCACTCCGTCTTCAGGCCACAAGTGGCCCATCGGGACCATCCGATCGCCGTGTCATCCTCAGCTGAGGATGCGGATAGGAGGGGCGTGTGGTCAGCACACCGCTCTCCCGGTCGTTATGATGGTTTCCTGCGACCGGAGCCGCTACTATTCGGTCGAGTAGCTCCTCAATAGGCATCACGAGGCTGAGTGCGCCCCGAGAAACGACAACAGCGCATGGCAGCCCGGATGGTCACCCATCCAAGTGCCGGCCACACCCGACAGCGCTTAACTTCGGTGATGTGACGGGAACTGGTGTATCCACTGCGGCAAGGCCGTTGCCCGCGAATGATAAGCGTTGTTATAATTATTAGCGAAATCTATAGATTCAGACTACCAGGGCGGAAATAAACGACTAACTGGAGTAACAGGTACGAAAGATTACATATTCTCGGTGTATCCGAGAAAATGAAATTTTCACAGAAAACTTTTACACTGCTCAGGAGCAGTTGTCACCCGGCCGCGGTGCCCGAGCGGTTCTAGGCGCTACAATCTGTAACCGCGCGACCGCCACGGTCGCAGGTTCGAATGCTGCCTCGGGCATGGGTGTGTGTGATGTCCTTAGGTTAGTTAGGTGTAAGTAGTTCTAAGTTCTAGGGGACTGATGACCTCAGAAGTTAAGTCCCATAGTGCTCAGAGCCATTTGAACCAGTTGTACAGTCCCCCGTTAGCAGCCGCTTAAGTTCCGTTCTCGAAATAGCGCGGAAAACGCGTTGTAAGAAAATGTAATAACGCCTAACCAGAGAATGAACGTGGGATAACTGAATCGGTCATTCTGGCATGTTTAGTGAAGTTAACCGGAGAATAAATTTTGTCAGTGGCAGGAATAGTTGCAGAATTAGTGATGGCAAGATTGTTTGTTAGAACGAGGAAGGAGAAGAAATGGGGACGTCACACAAATTATGTGGAAAAATATGACAGTTCCAAATTCATACAAAAATTTCGTACTACTTCTACTTTCCGATCTCATGCTTGAGAAACTGGAGTATTTCAAGGAAATGTGAAACTATGAAATAATATAAAACTATTTGCTTGTAGTAGGGCTAATTAGAATTTGATATTGGTACTTCGTGAATTATATTCTGTCGTGTTATTTATGTAAACGAGGTAGATAAAAAATGACAATTTGTTTGCCTAATAGCCTCGCTTGTTTGGCGTGTGTTACAGTTGTTGCAATATTAGAAAGGCGTATTTCGTTTTATCTAAGAGACCGTGACAAAACAGACGTAGTCAAATCGAGAAACCACGTCAGTCTTGGATACAATTCGTATTAACAGCTTTCTCAGTATTAGAAAACGATATATTGCTTTTTCATGTAGCAAAACGTTTGGATAACTTTTTTGAAGTAATAGATTTTTGCGCAGAAAGGGAAAAGCACGCCATGTAAAGGCGTAGTAACATTAGAGAGGAAAAAAGTGTTGGGGCCTAACATTTGAAGAAATGTGTTCTGTCTTACTTGTCTTTATTGCTCTCATGTTTCCTATATTTAATTTTATTCACACAAAAGTGAAAGTTATTAGCTAATAGGCAGTAAAGAGTGCAAATTATCTGAAAAGTTCTTATTCTCCTGGTCACAAATAACCACACCGAGTATTAACTGTGAGGTTTTTTTTAAGGGGGGGGGGGCGGTAGGGTGTTAAACCGGCCGTCTGGGAGCAGGAGAGGCCCCACAGACAATTTAATTCCTACTGTCCTGAACGTTGGTTTGATGGTTTCTATTACGCAGTATCTACGTTTCAATTCCACAGAACGAAATACAGTCACGTGCGACAGAAGAATGTTGTCTGAAGAGGCGTGGCACTGCACTTTGGTACACTAAGACCAAATAACATGTCTTATATTTCCTCGAGCATATATGTTTTATACATCAAACTCCTTAGAAAGATGTGTGATACAAAATGAACATATTATTGAAAAATCGTTTTTTTAAGTCTTTGACGTCCTATCTCAAACGCCGCGAGGGGAGGGAAGGCACCACTATCAAGTTTTTGCCCCGGTTCGGAAATATAGTAGTTCCGGGGCTATATATAATGTGCACGAACAGCGTCAGGTGTTGAGGAGTTACTATGAAAGACACGGAGATGTCACTTACTCGAGTGAGACAGTGTTATCAGCACATGACAGAGTGTGAAACGGGCCTCATTGTGGTCTCCATTAGGCCTGCTTGGCGAATCGTGCAATATTCAGATTTTGGGCCATTCGGATATGACAGTGGCTGGGCGCTGGACTGGGTGAGCAGGCACAGTAGACGCCACGGTTCTGGTCTACCATGTCTTATCACCACAAGCGAGAACCGCTGTATGGTGCACCGAGCACACTGTAATCGTCTCAATCTGCGCCTCTCGTCCGAGAAGAAGTAATAAGTTCTTCGTAAATTTGTCTTAGTTTAGGAATTACTGAAAAGACCTCGTGTACCCTCTCAGCCTCTGAAGTTTCATTTCGTTTCCTGCTCCTCTTCTGGGTGCTTCACGTGTTTGTCGTGGAGTGTGTATACTTTCATCTGATTAAAGCGAACCTGATTAAATTTACTGTCGATGTAATTCGATCAATGTAATAATCGCAACAAGACTATGCTATTGATGTTCGCCGACAATTTTTATTTGATCACGAACCGATTTACCGCCTCTTACGCAATCGGTAGGTGACACGCAAACGACGCAACTGCAGATAAATTAGGTGTAGGCCAGACAGAGATATCATCAAACGCAAGAAGATAAGATAAATGAGTCTCTCTTTGTATCGAAAGTTTACGCATGATCACCTTTCTATTTGGAAGTAACGCAATTTGAGCTCGGGTAGAGAGGATCTAGGCGTTGGCTCTAGTCAAAGATTTAAGAAGTTTTGCGTCTTTTTGTCAGTAAAAGCCGTTCTCAGCGGTGGCTTATGACAGTAATCTGACCACTGAACTGACTACAATAACGACGAATGCCAATATTTCTAAGCCTGCACGGGTTGGTTGATTTTGGGGGAGGGGACCAAACAGAGAGGTCATGGGTCCCATCGGATTAGGAAAGGATGGGGGAGGAAGTCGACCGTGCCTTTACAAAGGAACCATCCCAGAATTTGCCTGAAGCGATTTAGGGAAATCACGGAAAACCTTAATCAGGATGGCCGGACGCGGGTTTGAACCATCGTCCTCCCGAATGCCAGCCCAGTGTGCTAACCACTGCGCCACCTCGCTCGGTGGCGTGTAATGTGTGTCAGTCTATGTCGATCACATACCAATAAGCACTCATGGTTTGAAGCAGTAAGACACGGCGAACCACAAGGCTCTGGTTTGGATCCTCTCTAGTTTCTGGTAACATAAATAACCTAATGCTTGCAGTTTCAGAAGATGTACATTTTGTGCTTTTTGAAGATGATACAAGAATACCGACAAAACGTAGTATCCTGCTAGCATTACTGAAAAGAGAGCTATCGAAATATTCAAACACATCAACAGATGTTTCATGGCAAATGGATTATCATCGAATTTTGACAATATTTTTAGGGTAATTCAACTTACAGCAATAGTATTGTCAAAATACAGGAGCATGCTAGAAGCATTATATCAGGTGTTAATTCTAGGACATTCAGAGCTTTTGGCAACTGTTGAAGAATACATGTATTCATTGATGTTCTTTCCCATTGAAAATATTTACTTTAGTCAAAAAATAGTGATAAGAGTGAATATAACAATAGGACCAAACAGAAGTTCCACAAAGACCCCAACGAGTTAACATAACATATAACTGCTCCAGATACATGGTTCACGTATATTCAACAACTTGTCAGAGAAATTTTAATGACGTATAGATAATGTGGTGGAGTTCAAAACTGACTTAAAGAAGTCTCTCTTGGTAAAATCTCCACTCTATTGAAAAGTATCTTCATAGAAATTCTTTAATGTTTTCTTATTTTACAATTAGAAGTAGTACTGTTATACAATAGTGTTTCGTGACGTTAAGTCATTTTATAAAATAAACTATCATATACTGATAGCTACGTTAAGACCGGTTACTCTGTTACTGCGAAACATGATCTGAAGAGGGGCGACATTTTACGAAACAGGTCATTATGAATGAAACTGCTCTCGACAGAGAGGAAATATGCATATTTTACATATATAATGACCGTGGGTCACTTCTCGTGACAAACGCGTTCAGTTTTGGTTAAATCATTCTACTGTGTAGTCCTTGAATTAAACGTACGTATTTGACTTATCTCCACACCCCAGGGACGACTATCTGCGTAATCCATGGAAGGCGAGTAATGAAATGTTTTGTACGCTGTCCTAGCAGGTGTAGAGGTCTATTGCGGCGAGACCCAAGTGGCGGATAGTGGGGTTCTCAAGGACTCGCTGGCGGACTCAGCGAAAAAAGATGGCACTCGCGGACCAAACACAAAACAAACTCTACAGTTAACAACCGTAGGCGTAACTCGAAGCTTGCTGCGTGTAAGGTTAACTACCTCTGAATGTCAAACATGGAATGAAATCTTAAGGAAAAATCCACCGCTTGGCAACTGTCAAGGAAGACTGCACTCGGATACGGTGGGCCGTCACTTGGAAGATAACTTAGATGAGTCGGAGCGTCTGAAAATACCAAAGACTGACACGAGATCAAAATTTATAATCAAGACAGGACAGATAAACTACATAGCAACACAGAACATAAATTCTATCGTACGACCAGGAAACATCTGTATTTTGACAGACGAAAGGGATCGCAAAGAGATTCTAATAACTGAACTTGAAGAAATGGGAACACTATCGGAAGTCAGTAGCATCGCAAGGATATAGAATTTGCTAAAGAATACCAGGAAAAAGAGTGTAAGGTTATCATGTATTTTCTGTTATCGTAAATAATTCACCTTGAAAAGTGAATAAGATCTCGGCTCCGTGCTTAGTTTTATCTGTGGTTGACTTGTCTGTCAGTTGCACTGCGCTGGGGCATTGTTGTTTGAGACATAGTACCGAGCAGCTGAGGAAGAGATCCGTTATTTTTGAATCTGGGAGAAACTATCAGGACTATTTCATTATGGAGTCGAAAATTCATTTATAATATTGGTATTTTCTTGTTCTTTATACTGATGGAGAAGATTTTGGAGGAATTTTATAGGTATCACTGTAATTTTTTTGTAATGAGATAATTTTGTAATTGCTACACTATTCTTATGTTGTGCAGTCTCTTTGTCAATAGTTTGAGTTTGATTTCTCAAAAACAAAATCCACCTCCATGATTCACAGCAAAGTTTTAAATATTCTGTCGTGTGCGCATTGCACCTTACGCCACACGCAGCAACAGCTTGTTGCAGACAAGCAAAAAAATTTGGAGCAGATTATTTATCTTAAGCTGCTGCGTCTACTTATTCCTACACTCCAGGAAATTGAAATAAGAACACCGTGAATTCATTGTCCCAGGAAGGGGAAACTTTATTGACACATACCTGGGGTCAGATACATCACATGATCACACTGACAGAACCACAGGCACATAGACACAGGCAACAGAGCATGCACAATGTCGGCACTAGTACAGTGTATATCCACCTTTCGCAGCAATGCAGGCTGCTATTCTCCCATGGAGACGATCGTAGAGATGCTGGATGTAGTCCTGTGGAACGGCTTGCCATGCCATTTCCACCTGGCGCCTCAGTTGGACCAGCGTTCGTGCTGGACGTGCAGACCGCGTGAGATGACGCTTCATCCAGTCCCAAACATGCTCAATGGGGGACAGATCCGGAGATCTTGCTGGCCAGGGTAGTTGACTTACACCTTCTAGAGCACGTTGGGTGGCACGGGATACATGCGGACGTGCATTGTCCTGTTGGAACAGCAAGTTCCCTTGCCGGTCTAGGAATGGTAGAACGATGGGTTCGATGACGGTTTGGATGTACCGTGCACTATTCAGTGTCCCCTCGACGATCACCAGTGGTGTACGGCCAGTGTAGGAGATCGCTCCCCACACCATGATGCCGGGTGTTGGCCCTGTGTGCCTCGGTCGTATGCAGTCCTGATTGTGGCGCTCACCTGCACGGCGCCAAACACGCATACGACCATCATTGGCACCAAGGCAGAAGCGACTCTCATCGCTGAAGACGACACGTCTCCATTCGTCCCACCATTCACGCCTGTCGCGACACCACTGGAGGCGGGCTGCACGATGTTGGGGCGTGAGCGGAAGACGACCTAACGGTGTGCGGGACCGTAGCCCAGCTTCATGGAGACGGTTGCGAATGGTCCTCGCCGATACCCCAGGAGCAACAGTGTCCCTAATTTGCTGGGAAGTGGCGGTACGGTCCCCTACAGCACTGCGTAGGATCCTACGGTCTTGGCGTGCATCCATGCGTCGCTGCGGTCCGGTCCCAGGTTGACGGGCACGTGCACCTTCCGCCGACCACTGGCGACAACATCGATGTACTGTGGAGACCTCACGCCCCATGTGTTGAGCAATTCGGCGGTACGTCCACCCGGCCTCCCGCATGCCCACTATACGCCCTCGCTCAAAGTCCGTCAACTGCACATACGGTTCACGTCCACGCTGTCGCGGCATGCTACCAGTGTTAAAGACTGCGATGGAGCTCCGTATGCCACGGCAAACTGGCTGACACTGACGGCGGCGGTGCACAAATGCTGCGCAGCTAGCGCCATTCGACGGCCAACACCGCGGTTCCTGGTGTGTCAGCTGTGCCGTGCGTGTGATCATTGCTTGTACAGCCCTCTCGCAGTGTCCGGAGCAAGTATGGTGGGTCTGACACACCGGTGTCAATGTGTTCTTTTTTCCATTTCCAGGAGTGTATTTTCTTTCGAGAACGTCAGTGAACCTGACACGAAATAGGACGCTAAACAAGAGGTAAGTCATTTTTATTTCAGGGCAGATATCACTTTGCGTTCTTGAGCAGTCACTACGTTTACATGCGACACATCTTCCGGAAGACGAAGACGTAATTTCGGAAACCGTTCATCAAATGGTTCAAATGGCTCTGAGCACTATGGGACTTAACTTCTGAAGTCATCAGTCCCCTAGAACGTAGAACTACTTAAACCTAACTAATCTAAGGACATCACATACATCCAAGTCCGAGGCAGGATTCCAGCCTGCGACCGTAGCGGTCGCGCGGTTCCAGACTGAAGCGCCTAAGACCGCTCGGCCACTTCGGCCGGCAAACCGTTTATCGCTGTCACGTTTACATGTTAAGGTTTGAAACGGATTTGCTAGCTCAGTTAAATATGGCGGCAGGAAAACGGCTGATCGAGTTTCTGATTCAGTCAAGACAATCGTTATTTCTTCTCACTTAAATGTTAGAGGTAGACAGCTTCATGCTCAGTCTTTCTGTTTCTCCTTCACTGCAAAGTAAATCTATATTAACCAAATATTCTGAAAACAAGGCGTAACTTGACAACTCAACCAGGTTTCAAAACCGGTTGCGTTCACATGGTAGCAAAAATCGATTGCGGAATTGGAAAACCAGCAACTAGAAGCGGATTTCCAGAATCGATTCTGAAGTGTTTATATGACCACTCAGAAGCGGTATTGGGAAATCGGCTTACGAAATTCGTTTTTGGGAGGCCCATGTAAACGGGGCGAGTGTGTAGTCGGGATTGTCAAGTGGCGTGCTAGCAAGCAGATTGATTTTCAGTGAGCAGTATTGGTAATTTCAAACGGTTATTTTCTTTCGAGTAGAGTAGTAATCTATTTTTTTGGATATTACAAGTCAAACATTGCACTTAAAATCATGTAATGTTCACAATCTACTTCGGTACTGACTTTTAGTCATATAATTTTCACTGAGCACACAATTAGTTTCTTGTGGCGTTTAATTAGACTCATTTCCTTTATTTAAAACTTTGCATTTCATGAAGTTTAAAGTTTTATTTTACGACACTGTTCACATGCGTAACACAGGGCCAACCAACAGTTTTGCTCAGCAATTGAATACATTACATGAGGAGAAAAAATTTTGAAATCAATGTATTAAATTTTCTCGCATACAGACAATTATTTTATTGATTTATTGATTTATTTATTTATTTATTTTTGACAGCTTACATAGTAATGAAGCAATGTCCACAATTCGGAACAGGATTTGTGGTCAGTCTCAAAATAACTGAATTTGTAATATCTGAAAGAGATAGAACTAAACCTGGTCGATCTGCAAAACAAAACATAAAGTTTAAAGAAACTGAAAAAATTAAAATAATGTTTAAATAAAAAATAGAAAGACAACAAATAATAAAAAGGGTGTTTATAGATGAGAAACGACAAAAAAATCGGGAAAGAAAACCTGTTGAAGAAGATGACCAGAAATGACTGACTGAAGTGGTACAACGAGGCCATAAAAGCACAAGAAAGAAAGAAATAATGGAATGGGTGAAGTGTGCCATTTCTCTTATTCGTTTGCTGGCGGCCTTAAGTAGACGTAGTTCGTCAGCTTCGGTAGCGGTACCGCCCTCTGGCGGTCACCGACAGTCGCGGTCTGTCACTGCTGACGGTCTCCAAGGACGTCACGAGGTTAACGACCGCCATCAGGAAAACCGTTAATCATCCGCGTCACAGCTGTCGCCGCGCTCGACTACCGGAAGGCGGCAACTCACAGCCAGTTACTCCGAGAGCGGCGATTCACTTCGTCCTTTTTTCTGTAGTTCTGACAACACTCCAAAAAATGGTTCAAATGGCTCTAAGCACTATGGGACTAAACATCTGAAGTCATCAGTCCCCTAGACTTCGAACTAGTTAAACCTAACTAACTGAAGGACATCACACGCATTCATGCCCGAGGCGATCGTAGCAGCCGCGTGGTTCTGGAATGAAGTGCCTAGAACCGCTCGGTCACAGCGGCCGACTGGCAACACTCCCCTCGAACCTGTATTTACTTCCATTATTGCTGTTACACGTAGAGTAGGAATACACTGACCGAAAAAACAGCAACACAAAAAAATAATAGAGAGTAATGAAATTTCGGGAATACGTTCGTCTACACTGAAAACCCGCCAGGATAGCCGAGAGCGCGAACGCGCTGCCTCCTGGACTCGGGTAGGCGCACCGACCCCAGATCGAATCCCCCCGGCGGATTAACGACGACGGCCGGTGCGCCGGCCAGCCTGGATGTTGTTTTTAGGCGGTTTTCCACATCCTACTAGGTGAATACTGGGCTGGTCCCTACGTCCCGCCTCAGTTACACGACTCACAGACGTTTGAAACACATTCTACTTCTACATCTACATTTATACTCCGCAAGCCACCCAACGGTGTGTGGCGGAGGGCACTTTACGTGTTACTGTCATTACCTCCCTTTCCTGTTCCAGTCGCGTATGGTTCGCGGGAAGAACGACTGTCTGAAAGCCTCCGTGCGCGCTCTAATCTCTCTAATTTTACATTCGTGATCTCCTCGGGAGGTATAAGTAGGGGGAAGCAATATATTCGATATCTCATCCAGAAACGCACCCTCTCGAAACCTGGCGAGCAAGCTACACCGCGATGCAGAGCGCCTCTCTTGCAGAGTCTGCCACATGAGTTTTGTTAAACATCTCCGTAACGCTATCACGGTTACCAAATAACCCTGTGACGAAACGCGCCGCTCTTCTTTGGATCTTCTCTATCTCCTCCGTCAACCCGATCTGGTATGGATCCCACACTGATGAGCAATACTCAAATATAGGTCGAACGAGTGTTTTGTAAGCCACCTCCTTTCTTGATGGACTACATTTTCTAAGGACTCCCCCAATGAATCTCAACCTGGTACCCACCTTACCAACAATTAATTTTATATGATCATTCCACTTCAAATCGTTCCGCACGCATACTCCCAGATATTTTACAGAAGTAACTGCTACCAGTGTTTGTTCCGCTAGCATATAATCATACAGTAAAGGATCCTTGTTTTTATGTATTCGCAATACATTACATTTGTCTATGTTAAGGGTCAGTTGCCACTCCCTGCACCAAGTGCCTATCCGCTGCAGATCTTTCTGCAATTTTCTAATGCAACTTCTCTGAATACTACAGCATCATCCGCGAAAAGCCGCATGGAACTTCCGACACTATCTACTAGGTCATTTATATATATTGTGAAAAGCAATGGTCCCATAACACTCCCCTGTGGCACGCCAGAGGTTACTTTAACGTCTGTAGACGTCTCTCCATTGATAACAACATGCTGTGTTCTGTTTGCTAAAAACTCTTCAATCCAGCCACACAGCTGGTCTGATATTCCGTAGGCTCTTACTTTGTTTATCAGGCGACAGTGCGGAACTGTATCGAACGCCTTCCGGAAGTCAAGAAAAATAGCACCTACCTGGGAGCCTGTGTCTAATATTTTCTGGGTCTCATGAACAAATAAAGCGAGTTGGGTCTCACACGATCGCTGTTTCCGGAATCCATGTTGATTCCTACATAGTAGATTCTGGGTTTCCAAAAACGACATGATACTCGAGCAAAAAACATGTTCTAAAATTCTACAACAGACCGACGTCAGAGATATAGGTCTATAGTTTTGCGCATTGCTCGACGACCCTTCTTGAAGACTGGGACTACCTGTACTCTTTTCCAATCATTTGGAACCTTTCGTTCCTATAGAGACTTGCGGTACACGGCTGTTAGAAGGGGGGCAAGTTCTTTCGCGTACTCTGTGTAGAATCGAATTGGTATCCCGTCAGGTCCAGTGGACTTTCCTCTGTTGAGTGATTCCAGTTGCTTTTCTATCCTTGGACACTTATTTCGATGTCAGCCATTTTTTAGTTTGTGCGAGGATTTAGAGAAGGAACTGCAGTGCGGTCTTCCTCTGTGAAACAGCTTTGGAAAAAGGTGTTTAGTATTTCAGCTTTACGCGTGTCATCCTCTGTTTCAATGCCATCATCATCCCGGAGTGTCTGGATACTCTCTTTGCTTTCGCAGTAGTTTCCTAACTTTGTTGTTGTACCACGGTGGGTTTTTCCCGTCCCTCACAGTTTTACTCGGCACGTACCTGTCTAAAACGCATTTTACGATTGCCTTGAACTTTTTCCATAAACACTCAACATTGTCAGTGTCGGAACAGAAATTTTCGTTTTGATCTGTTTGGTAGTCTGAAATCTGCCTTCTATTACTCTTGCTAAACAGATAAACCTTCCTCCCTTCCTTCCTATTCACACTATTTCACGATTTACACTAGACGCAGACAGCTGGGGTACACTAATTTCGTCGTGGGGTGTATGGGGTAGCGGCAGGAAGGGCATCCGGCCACCCCTTAAAATTGACATGCCAAATCCGGTTAACCATGGCCGACCCTGCGTAACCGCGGGACAAGGCGCAAGCGATAGATAGAATAGAATACTTCGTCTATACTGAAGATCCCAAGAAACTGGTACACCTGCCTAATATCGTGTAGCGCCCAGGCGAGCACGCAGAAGTGCCGCAACACTAACGGAATGGACTCCACTAATGTCTGATGTAGTGCTGGAGGTAACTGACACCTTGAATTCTGCAGGCCTGCCCAAATATCCGTAGCAGTACGAGGGGGTGGAGAATTCTTCTGAACAGCACATTGCAAGGCATCAAATGTTCATGTCTGGGGAGTCTGCTGGCCTGTGTGAGTGTTTAAACTCAGAATAGTGTTCCTGGAGCCACTCTGTAGCAATTCGGGACGTGTGTGGTGTCACATTGTCCTGCTGGAATTGCCTAAGACCGTCGGAACGCTCAACGGACATGAATGAATGCTGATGATCAGGCAGGATGCTTACGTACGTGTCACCTGCCAGAATCGTTTCTAAACTTATCAGGGATCCCACATCACTCCAATTGCAGACGCCCCACTCCATTACAGAGCCTCCACCAGCTTGAACAGTCCCCTGCTGACACGCAGGGTCCATGCATTCATGAGGCTGTCTCCATACCTGTACCCGTCCATTCGCTCGATACAATTTGAAAAGAGACTCGTCCGACCAGGAAACATGTTTCGTCATCAATAGTCGAATGTTGGTGTTGATGGGCCTGGGCGTGGCGTAAAGCTTTGTGTCGAGCAGTCATCAAGGTTACACGAGTGGGCCATTGGCTCCGAAAGCCCATGTCGATGATGCTTCGTTGAATTGTTCGTACGCTGGCACTTGAGGGCACAGCATTGAAATTTGCAGCAATTTGCGGAGGCGTTGCACTTCCGTCACGCTGAACGATTCTCTTCAGTCGTCGTTGGTAACATTCTCGCAGGATCTTTTTCCGGCCGCAGCGATGTCGGAGATTTGATGTTTAACCGGATTCCTGGTATTTAGGCTACACTAGCGAAATGGTCATACGGGAAAATCCCCCCTTCATCACTGACTCGCAGATGCTGTGTCCCATCGCTCGTGCGCCAACTATAATACCACGTTCCAACTTATTGAAACCCTGATTGCCTACCGTTGTAGTTGCAGTAACCGAACTGTGCCAGACACTTGTTATTTTATATAGGCGTTGCCGACCGCAGCGCCGTATTCTGCCTCTTTACATACCTCTGCGCTTGAATACGCATGCCTATACTAGATTCTTTGGCGCATCATATTTAAGTGATTAACATTGCAGGATCACAGACTAAGCAAACGCGAGTTAAGCGACTGAAAATGTGAAATGCTGGTACATTTGCGAGGTGCCGGGGCTAGCAGCGTATTTAACACTAAATTCTTCTAGAATCTAGAAATGTAAATGATGCTCTAAGCCCCCCTATTCTAACTCCGACTTTTGCTGCTGCACATGGATTAAAAAGATACGCGAACTGAGTGTAAGAAACCCTGCAAGTGGAGTAGAAAAAGAGTTTGGCACCTGCAATAATTTAATTTGATAATCAAGTTAAATAAAGGAAGGTTTCATTAACGTAGTGAGAAATGATAGGGTTGCTCTACCGATTAACAGAATGAAAGTTCTGCCCAAAATAACAATATGATTTATTAAGACTAAACACAAAATAATCAACAAAAACACATAAAACATTTACAATACATCAAATTGGCTGATATTGGATACTTAAATAAACGCTGTGAAGGTGAAGTTGTCCCTAAACTAGATTGTGACGTTTATGACGAAGTGGTATGTGGAGCCAATTCGTAGCAAATCAAATCTTAAGAGAGACATACTGCTAACCCAACATTAATTGCTGCTACATTAGTGAGAACTCAGACAATGAACACCCAAGATAGAACAAAGTTAGAAAAGACAAACAGGCGCGCTCTGCTGAGCTCTGATTATCGCCTAGCAAAAATGCCTGCTTTGCCGGTGCTGCGGTCGTACATTAATAAGCTGTCTTCTTAGCTGCAAGGACACGATCTGGCGTACTGGAAGCGATGGCTGGTTGCTTCGACGTCCCGTCGTGGTGATGATAATGTCGCGAGTATAGCCCGAAACAAATTGTCCTGGTCTGGTTGTTCCAGACTAAAGACTTACTAGCAATACAAATGCGCCTCTGAGGGAGACGAAGAAGGCTCGCCACACAATCACTGACGGTACAGTGATTGATTTTAACAAGCGAAGTCACACAGTAACTCCAATACAGTCAACTTTAGCCAAAACTGCTCAAGACAGACAACATAGGCCACTTGTACGCAGAACGCTCAATTGCCAACCGTACTCGGAAAGTTACGTTGAAGTCGAAACTTCAGCAACTTCGTCAAGCAGTTACAATTAAATAAACGTATATTAGACAGCCAACGGAAGCAGGCTGACCAGAGCAGCGAGAGCTCAGTCTTGTAACCTACTCCGACCGAAAGGCGAGAGCCGACTACCCCACAAGAGCACCCGTACAAACCGAACCCAGAACATTCCCGCTCCCACGACAGTGGCCGTGGTTAACCGTTCCAATCAGCAACTCGAAAACCGGCGGAAAATTCCACTCTATTGCCGGAACACTGCCATTCCACCAATGGAGATTCTTGGCGCCAATTTCTTCGCTGATTTTGCTACGTCACGGAGCTATGCCCTGAGCAAGCCAATCACAGTTACTATTTTGCAGAAAGCACGGGAATTTGCCCACCACAACTGCCTGGGTACACAAGTCATTCCCATGCCTCGCTGGTAGCCCGCCAGAAAGTGTTTTCGCCAAGTTTCTGCGAAGTAACGGAACCTCTAGCCCAGCCACTACTTCAGGCCCCAGCGGGCGTGTCTCTTGACAATGTCGGCGTCTGGAAAACATTCACTCGACTCCCTCACACCCGTCGGCTTACCCTTTCAAAATCAGCAGATCCCGCCTGTCATCGGACCACCCGGGTGACGATAGACGCTGCGTGGGAAGTCCGCGTGTGAAGGAATAGCAACTTTCCACTGCATGCAATTAGAGAGGAGAATCGTAAGACAGAAATATGAGAGGGGGCTCATGCCACCTCTCACATTAATAACAGAATGTAGAATGTAGGCATGCAGACGTGAATGCATTGTGTTGTACAGATGGTCTGTGGGATGGGAGTTCCGTCTGTTACACTGGGTCGGCCAATGCAGGGACGGTTAATGCTGTTTGTGAATGACGCTGAAATTGTCGTCCGATGATGTTCTATATGTGCTCGATTGGCGACTGATCTGGTGATCGGGTAGGCCAAGAGAACATTTCGACACTCTGGTGAACTTGTTGGATTACAACAGAGGTTTGTGGGTGAAAGTTATCCTCTCGGAAAACACCCTTTGGAATATTGTTCGTGAATGGCAGCGCGACAGTTCGAATCATCATACTGACGTATAATTGTACGGTCACATGCGTGGGATATCTGCGAGAGTGCTCTTGAAATCACACACAACCGCGCCCCAGACCATACTCCAGGTGTACGTCCACTTTGTGTAGCATGCAAAGAGTCTGGTTGCAGGCCCTCAGCTGCCTTCCTTGTAGCCACCACACGGCCATCACTGGCACCGAGGCAGAACCTGCTTTCATCAGAAAACACAGCAGATCTCTACCCCACTCTCCAAAGGAGCTCTCGCTTGACACCACTGGTCCCAAATAGCCTGGTTAGCGGACAGTGGAACGCGCGCTACACAGAGTGTGTCTCGGAGATGTCCTTAAAGTAACCGATTTGTAACAGTTCACTGTGTCAATGCGGTGGCAACTGCTGCTCAACTTGCTGCCGCAGATGCAGTACGGTGCGCCAGAGACATACGCCGAACACGATGTGCTTCTCTCTCGGTAGTGCCACGTGACCGCCTGGAGCCTGGCTCCACTGCCAGCAGTCACGTACAGTGTCTATATTCTTGCCAAGTGTATCTGTAATATCGCAGAAGGAACATCCAGCTTCTGATAGACCTAGTAAACCTCTTCGTTCAAACTCAGTAGGGTGCTCACTATGTAAGTAGGCTGTTTATGTTTTCTTTATGTAAGTAGGCTGTTTATGTTTTCTTTATGTAAGTAGGCTGTTTATGTTTTCTTATTGGCAACGTTACGTAGCGCTCTATATGAAAATCACTGGCTGTGCTGTGTGCAGTCTGTGGCTAGTTTGCATTGTTGTCTGCCATTGTAGTGTTGGGCGGTTGGATGTGAACAGCGCGTAGCGTTGCGCAGTTGGAGGTGAGCCGCCAGCAGTGGTGGATGTGGGAAATGAGATGGCGGATTTTTGAGCACAGAATGGATATTATGAACTGCTATGTATATTATGCTTTTTCAACACTATTAAGGTAAATACATTGTTTGTTCTCTATTAAAATCTTTCATTTGCTAACTATCCCTATCAGTAGTTAGTGCCTTCCGTAGTTTGAATCTTTTATTTAGCTGGCAGTAGTTCGAGGAACGAAGATTTTTGGTGAGGTAAGTGATTTGTGAAAGGTATAGGTTAGGAAATGAGACACTTAAAGTAGTAAAGGAGTTTTGCTATTTGGGGAGCAAAAGAACTGATGATGGTCGAAGTAGAGAGGATATAAAATGTAGACTGACAATGGCAAAAAAAGCGTTTCTGAAGAAGAGAAATTTGTTAATATCGAGTATAGATTTAAGTGTCAGGAAGTCATTTCTGAAAGTATTTGTATGGAGTGTAGCCATGCATGGAAGTGAAACATGGACGATAAATAGTTTGGACAGGAAGAGAATAGAAGCTTTCGAAATGTGGTGCTACAGAAGAATGCTGAAGATTAGATGGGTTGATCACATAACTAATGAGGAAGTATTGAATAGGATTGGGGAGAAGAGAAGTTTGTGGCACAACTTGACCAGAAGAAGGGATCGGTTGGTAGGACATGTTCTGAGGCATCAAGGGATCACCAATTTAGTATTGGAGGGCTGCGTGGAGGGTAAAAATCGTAGAGGGAGACCAAGAGATGAATACACCAAGCAGATTCAGAAGGATGTAGGTTGCAGTAGGTACTGGGAGATGAAGAAGCTTGCACAGGATAGAGTAGCATGGAGAGCTGCATCAAACCAGTCTCAGGACTGAAGACCACAACAACAACATAGGTTAATGTTAGTAAGGCCCATTTTTTGTAGAGATTTTTGAAAGTCAGATTGCGTTGCGCTAAAAATATTGTGTGTCAGTTTAACCACAGTCTTGTATAAATTATTCAAAGGGGACGTTTCAACTAACATCTACTCACCACGTCCAGTCTAAAGGTAACTAACACCTAGCTTATATTTAAAGCAAACCTGATTTGCATCCTTGTAGTTGCGTCACTAGCGTCACTCTCATGCGATTGGTGCGAAGTTTGAAATGGCACCATTTTTTAGAAATAGTAATACGTCTACTTTCGTTCACGTCGTATATTTCCTTCCTGATGTTACGACTTTATTCCGGCAGTGTATTTATGAAGTGGGCATTGACGTGCTCAGAGCAGAGGATTCATACCCAACATAGGTTACCTACACAGAAAGTGACCGTTGCATGTCGTGAGGTTTGCCCGTAAGCTCCCTGCAGGTTTTGAATGTCCTTGCATCGCTGGTACAGACACATTCCGTTCAAAAGTATCATAGATTTTGTATATGTGATTCTTAGGCATCTTTGTAATTTGCATTCGATATCTGGAATTAATTTGCCTTATAGCTTTGAGAGGGTAAACGCAAGGGCATTTCGCTTTCCTGCCACCTGAGTCAGAGCTCAGATGTCGCTATTTATTTGTTATAAGTGAACGAGGGATACCAATGTTATTTTTCAGTTTTTGTTCTGTATTTGCTCGTAGTGCCAAGTTTCCGTTAAAATATGCTTCAAAAATATTTGGAAAAGTCTTCGGAGTATAACAAACTGAAAGTGTCGTGAAATTCACCAAAAAAGCGATCTGAAATATTTTTCAGGGGCGAAAGTCTTAGTTTTTTGATCACTGCAAACAAAATAAACCTAGCAGCTTGTGATATTATTGCTGAAAGATCAGTAAAATACATTAGAAAAAGTAATGGTGTTCAGATGAAAAATTGTGAAATACTGTCTGGATGATGACTGATTAATACAAGCTTCTTTCCAACTGAAACTCTTTGTTTGCTGGGAGATACGATGCCGCTGTTGCTGTTATACTATAACATTCTAACTTACTTAAAAGGCTGTTCTGTTTTGCGAATACACAGTCAAGCGCCTTTGACACATCACAGAATGTATATTCTGTGTAGCGTGGTATTTATTGTATAACGAATTACACACATTCTTTGTATGTAAATAACCTTCTAATATCGGAACTTATTAGAAACCCCAACCATGACTCTAAAAAACTGTCTTATTTTACTGTGACTCTGGAAAACTATATTACTTTAATGGTTGTATAAGTTTGTTCTTATATTTCCGCGTCATGGATAAACGTCTTTGTCGGCTTTGAGCAATCCTTGCAGCAGTCAGCAAGAAGACAAACATGGCGTCAAGAGTGTGCGTCAGAAATGAATACAGGCTTAGTATACCTGATTACAGGGTCATATGAAGAGCTTCGAAGTGAAATAGTGTTCATTTTGGGTAGAAACGCGTTTATTTCGTGTGATTAGCAACAGAAACGTGACTCTCTATTTCTATGCGGCCTGATCTCTGTTACCTTACTCTTAGGCTCCTGTGAGAGGTAAAGGAATCTGCAAGCAGAATAATCGCACATTTTTCTCAGAGTTCATATTATTCTCATTTACGCAACAGGGCTTTGTACAGAACTACATCGTCTTTCCTCCGACGATCATCGTTTAAGTTCCCTGAACATTTCCATTGTACAGGGTGATTTCGTGAGTTTGTTAAAAACTGCCAGGGATGATGGAGAAGGGTAAGTTATCAGTCTGAGGTCAGGAACGCTGTTCTGGCAGCTACCGAGTCGAAGTTATGAGTGAAAATCGTTCTGATATCTCTGACATTGGAATATATGTACTGGTACTGTGGTTGCTAAGGTGTAAGGTAGCCAATCCCGACAAACACTAACGTGTAGAGATTAGCTTAATAATTCAACTAATCCAGAGCAGATGGCGTACTGTATTGACGTGAGCGATCCTGGAGTAAAATTTCAGTACTGTAATAGAGAGCAGACTGTGTTAACAAATTGAAGCACTAACGTCGATCACTAGTAACTCAACCACATCACAGCATCCACACTACGAGGTGCATTCAAGTTCTAAGGCCTCCGATTTTTTTTCTCCGGACTGGAAAGAGATAGAAACTTGCGCATTATTTTAAAATGAGGCCGCGTTCATTGTCAATACGTCCCAGAGATGGCAGCACCGTACGGCAGATGGAATTTTACCACCAGCGGCGAGAATGAGAACTGTTTTAAATACTTAAAATGGCGACGTTTTCCTTACTTGAACAGCGTGCAATCATTCGTTTTCTGAATTTGCGTGGTGTGAAACCAATTGAAATTCATCGACAGTTGATGGAGACATGTGGTGATGAAGTTATGGATGTGTCGAAAGTGCGTTCGTGGGTGCGACAGTTTAATGAAGGCAGAACATCGTGTGACAACAAACCGAAACAACCCCGGGCTCGCACAAGCCGGTCTGACGACATGATCGAGAAAGTGGAGAGAATTGTTTTGGGGGATCGCCGAATGACTGTTGAACAGATCGCCTCCAGAGTTGGCATTTCTGTGGGTTCTGTGCACACAATCCTGCTTGACGACCTGAAAATGCGAAAAGTGTCATCCAGGTGGGTGCCACGAATGCTGACGGACGACCACATGGCTGCCCGTGTGGCATGTTGCCGAGCAATGTTGACGCGCAACGACAGCATGAATGGGACTTTCTTTTCGTCGGTTGTGACAATGGATGAGACGTGGATGCCACTTTTCAATCCAGAAACAAAGTGCCAGTCAGCTCAATGCAAGCACACAGATTCACCGCCACCAAAAAAATTTCGGGTAACCGCCAGTGCTGAAAAAATGATGGTGTCCATGTTCTGGGACAGCGAGGGCGTAATCCTTACCCATTGCGTTCCAAAGGGCACTACGGTAACAGGTGCATCCTACGAAAATGTTTTGAAGAACAAATTCCTTCCTGCACTGCAACAAAAACGTCCGGGAAGGGCTGCGCATGTGCTGTTTCACCAAGACAACGCACCCGCACATCGAGCTATCGTTAAGCAACAGTTTCTTCGTGCTAACAACTTTGAAGTGATTCCTCATGCTCCCTACTTACCTGACCTGGCTCCTAGTGACTTTTGGCTTTTTCCAACAATGAAAGACACTCTCCGTGGCCGCACATTCACCAGCTGTGCTGCTATTGCCTCAGCGATTTTCCAGTGGTCAAAACAGACTCCTAAAGAAGCCTTCGCCGCAGCCATGGAATCATGGCGTCAGCGTTGTGAAAAATGTGTACGTCTGCAGGGCGATTACGTCGAGAAGTAACGCCAGTTTCATCGATTTCGGGTGAGTAGTTAATTAGAAAAAAAATCGGAGGCCTTAGAACTTGAATGCACCTCGTATTAAGAGAGCCCACGTACGTTCTCGCAGCATATGCAGTATCGCCTGAAATCAGACAGGGCATAGATTCGTGCTAAACACATCGCGCTTGTTCGCCCCTTCTGGGATAGAGCTTGGAGGCTAGGAAAAAGGACTACACGTTCCTGATGAGTGCCTGCATCAAATAACATGTTAAATTATTGGTAGTTTACATATGATCCAGTTTATTCATTTCTTGACTTGGATGTCCATTTTCTGTTTTCTTTTTTGTGCACATAACACATTTATTACCCCAGTAGACAAAGTGCAGAACGCTGTTAAACATCACACAGCAGCCGTTCCGTAAGTTATCCCTTAACTGATACTACATGGAACTGATTGCCATAGAATACAGTGGAGTACAGTGTAAATACTGTTTGATGGTCTTTTCAGAGGGTCGGACACACAATCCAGTCCATTCCGTTCCCAGCTATAAGGTTTTATTATTGTGTAAAATGATAGGCATCTGTCTTTTGCTAAACTGCTACTTCTATGCGCAGGACTACATGCACATCTAAATATAAAATGCCAAGTTAAAACACCTTGAGCTCACTAAATTTCCAATTTTTCCCCCTACCAATTTCAGCGTTACACTAGACATCTTCAGGTCTCCTGACCGACATGTAGCAAGAATCCTACCTCTTTTACAATCGAAGTGGGGTCAGTATATAGTCACTGGTATCCGTAGATTTCCTTTTAATAATGCCATACCCTCGTATGAAGATGGGCTTACAGAGACAAATACATCTAGTTCGCCACGTTTAGAAGCAATGTAACCGTCTCTATTAAGCAGATCGAGATGTGAATGGGCCCTTGATTTTTCGCGTGTCCCTTAATGCAGTTAACGGCATCGATTCCGACATTTTCGACCAATACTCCAATGTATGGCTACTTACCATTGCTATTTACAGTAAATACTAATGTCCTATGTTCCGCTGTTGTAGCTATATTTCTCCATATCCCGTGTTTAAGGAAATACGTAAATCTTGCTTGAGGATTTGCAATAGCTTCTTCCTTCTCCAAATGCAGTTTATATTCTTCCATTATGGCAGTTGTCTACATCACATTCTTCAACTTTTCATTTCTCGAGTTCGATACCTTCCAATACCAGTTTTCTTTGTCGTATACGTAACACAGTAACCATGCTTAGTGGTTATTACCCCTGTAGACACACTGCTGAGCACTATTAAACATCATACAGCTGCTGTTCCGTAACTTATTCGTTAACCGAAACTACACGGAAGTGATTGTCACAAAGTACAGTGGAGCACGTTGTAAAATACTTTTCGCCGCTCCTTGCAGAGAGTCAAAAACACGATCTATTCTGTTCCCAGCTATAATGTTCTGTTTCGACGTAAATTGGTAGGCATCCATTCGCTTGCTAAATTGCTGCCTCTGTGGAGAGGACTAGGTTTATAACATCTAGTCTAGAACATGTTATGTGAAGGAATGAGAACGACGGACTTTACGTACCTCTTTACAGATGGTTCGTACAACAAGGCAGTAAACTTATTCCAGGTCAGTGGCCCGATAACAAAGGATGAAGCAGTTTCATTTAACAAACAATTTGGCGGCAGAAACTTTTTGTGGCAAGCGAGGTTGGCTCTCAATCTGGAAGAAACGACATGGCGTGCGGTAGCTGATGGTCACTGGGAAAACTCAAGGTAGCAAAAAGATGCACAAGAATTTTTTAAAAAGATACGGAAGATAATACAGGAAGAAGATTTAAGTGCTGTGCCCTGTCAAGTGCTGATAAAACCGGCCTCTCTTACAATATGCTTCCTTTAAAAACACTGGATGTCTAGAACGAGCTCAACAAAAACAGTGCTTACCATTAACGGCGTGTTGTTACGGGAATCATAAACTATCGCTCGTGGTCGTTGGAAAACTCCACTATCCAAGTTGTCTTCGACACAACGGCAGAAACACGCTATCACTGCAATATTGTTCTCCGAAGATAGCTTGGATAGACAGAGTAACAGCCTCTCGGTAGATCCACGAAACATTTGTACCAGTCGTGAGAAAAGAGCTGAAGAAGAACAACTTCCTCTGAAGGCTGTGCTTACGAGTGTAATTAACAATGCTACCAGTCAATCAACCTTCTGATGTAACTCTGATGACATACAAGTACTCCTTCTTCCACCCAATGTGACAGCCTTGATTCTGCCCCTGGAACAGGGAATTTTGGAATCAATTAAACGTCATTATCGACAGGCACTTCTTGTCTTCTTGCTGAAAGATTGTCAAAACGGCTATACCGAGAATATGTGTAGAAAGCAACCAACTTACGCGACGTTGTTTTCCAAACACCAGAAGCGTGGGATAAAATGAAGAACGCTACCATAGCGAAGAGCTGGAGAAAAATATGGTCATCTATTGATACAGAGTTAGAGACAGTACTGAAGACAGCGATGAGCCAGACAATTCGGAATCATCAATTTCTGACACTTTGCACTCTGACATTTTCCACAAGCTACCAGGAGGAGGAATTAGTGAAAGTTGCAAAGTGTCTGAATGAGGAAACCTATGAGATACATCGAACTTTAAGAGATGAAGAAATAATCAAACGCGTGCATGAAAGAAATGAAGAAAAAGAGGACACATGGGTAAAAAGCATGAAGATGTCTGACATTGCTGTTGCTGAAGCTGCAGACATCTTCGTGGAGTACATTATGCAACAACCAGATACATGGAGTACTGATGTAATGATTTTAAAGCGGTTGCAGACTAGCGCCCGTGTCATCACTGCAACAACTAAAAATTCGGGACATGTTTCATAGTGACTGATACTACTGTATATTTACTCACTCCAGAAATAAATTTTCTATGAAAATAAATGTATCTTTGGATATAATAAAGTATATTCCCTATGTGTTTAAATTAAAAAAAACGCTCTCAGTAATCCGGTACTTCCGCTTATACGGCACGCATGAGTGCAAGGAATGGCTTGATAAGCGCGAGTCTAGGGTATTTATAACCTGGGTAACAAAAAAAAAAAAATGGTTCAAATGGCTCTGAGCACTATGGGACTTCTGAGGTCATCCGTCCCCTAGAACTTAGAACTACTTAAACCTAACTAACCTAAGGACATCACTTCTGAGGTCATCAGTCCCCTAGAACTTAGAACTACTTAAACCTAACGAACCTAAGGACATCACACACATCCATGCCCGAGGCAGGATTCGAACCTGCGACCGTAGCGGTCTCGCGGTTCCAGACTGCAGCGCCTAGAACCGCACGGCCACTTCGGCCGGCAGGGTAACATGTTTAGGATTTTTTCGCGTGCAAAATAAGGCGATTTGTTCGTCAACCTAGGACACTTACCAGGTTAGATTAATAGGAGTGGTGTATAATTATCATGAGAACGTATGATGGAAGCCTTTTTTACTGTGGAGATGGCATACCACTTCAATTTTTGTATACGTGTGTGTCCGAACCTCTATCAAACTGAAATCCTAACTGATTGTGCATGTATGTCGCAGATTCTTCGTGTTTTATGTGGATTGTGATTCAGAGCCATCACAACAGCGTGCTAAGAATTACAACTCTGCTCTTCATGTACGTAAGAAAAGCTTTCAAGCAATAGATACTGTTCTCATATAAGAGCCCCGAAACTTATTCTTATTTTGATTCGCATTTCGCTAACTAATTGCCATTTATCTCTAAAGTGATTTTTCCGTGTCACGTGACACCTCTACCAAAAGCATAGGACATGCGTTGTCGACTCGCCCGCCGATACTACGAGCTTAGCTGTCCCCTGTAGACGGCTCTCCATATGGGTAAGAAAACTGTCACTTTATAATGTGTCAAGACGTGTGCCAGCCACGTGTGGTATCTGGCACGCATTGTCAAGGCTAATGACATCTCTTTCAGTGTGGTGCGGCTGGCGAGTGCGGACACAGCGTCCCGCGAATGCATTCAGAATAGAACTGGCCAGCTGCTTGATATTCTGGCTGGTGCTACAGTCTCTCTCTGCCAATTTAAGGGTATGCGTTAAGACATACTGACGTGTACTTGGACACAGGACGCGCTTTATTCCAGTATTCTGGAGAAATAAGTGAATTTAAAGTGCCAACTCTCTTACCAATCTGGAGGGCCATCTACAGTGTCTAACATCTAAGCTAGCAGTTTTGGCGGGCGCATGTCCTATGCGTTTGGTAGGGGTGTCACCCGACAGAGAAAATCACGTTGCTGAAAAGCGGCACTTTTTTTATTGTAGGTATCGGTTTATTGTGCGAGGGTGTAAAAGACAGACGGTGATCATGTTTTGTAGTGCTTTCAGACAATGCATCTTTTGTAGTGGAGACAGTGCCCCTAATCCTGTGAAAGGCAGCATGCAGTTTATCAAAAGGAAATATATCTTAACGTCAGGCAACCAGTTATAACATTTTTTTACGCTTACATTTTGGTCTATTTCACCACTTTTAACTGCTGGTTACACTTGACAAGTGTGGCATGTGGACGTGCTGAAGTCAGTTTTGGTGCACCAACAATGCAGTAGTGCAACATCTTCTTCATCGTATGTGTAGGGTAGATATTGTCGTTATAAATCGAACTTGTCCGCAGCTCATGGTCTAGTGACTAGCGCATTGCTGCCTCTGGATCACGGGGTCCCGGTTTCTATTCCCGGCTGGGTTGGGGATTTTCTCTGCCCAGGGACTGGATGTTCGTGTTGTTCTCATCATTTCATCATCGTCATCATCATCATCATCATCATCATCATCATCATCATAATTCGTGACAGTGGCTCGAATGGACTGTGTAAAGAATTGGACTATGTACAAATTGGCACTTAGTACGGGCGCTGATCACCTCGCAGTTGAGTGTCCCACAAACCAAACATCATCATCATAAATCGAATCTTAACATACGAAATAAATCAACCAAGTGCTGTAAAATGTGATACAACAGTATCTCGATATGCTCGTTAAATAATAAAAAAATATGGGTAGGTTGCCCAGACCTGCAGTGGTAACACCGGTTCCCGTAAGACCATGGTAGTTAAGCGCTGTCGGGCATGGCTAGCACAGTGATGGGTCACCGTCTGGGTCTACTGAGTGCTGTTGGGAAGTGGGGAGCACTCAGACCTTGTGAGAGCCAGTTGAGGAGCTACTTGATTGAGAAGTAGCGGCTCCGGTCACGAAATCTGACAATGGTCGGGAGAGCGGTGTGCTGACCACGTTTCCGCATCCGGTGACGTGTAAGCGTTGAGGATGAACGGCTCCCGGTTGGTACCGTTGGGCCCTCAATGCCTGTATGGACACTATAATTTTTTTGTTTTTAGATAATAGTTGCATCTCATGCACTGGTTCTTGTTTTCGTTGTTGTTGTTGTTGTGGTCTTCAGTCCTGAGACTGGTTTGATGCACCTCTCCATGCTACCCTATCCTGTGCAAGCTTCTTCACCTCCCAGTACGTACTGTAACCTACATCCTTCTGAATCTGCTTAGTGTATTCATCTCTTGGTCTCCCTCTACGATTTTTACCCTCCACGCTGCCCTCCAATGCTAAATTTGTGATCCCTTGATGCCTCAGGACATGTCCTACCAACTGATCCCTTCTTCTACTCAAGCTGTGCCACAAACTTCTCTTCTGCCCAATCCTATTCAATACTTCCTCGTTATTTATATGATCTACCCATCTAATCTTCAGCATTCTTCTGTAGCACCACATTTCGAAAGCTTCTATTCTCTTCTTGCCCAAACTATTTATCGTCCATGTTTCACTTCCATACATGGCTACACTCCATACAAATACTTTCAGAAATGACTTCCTGACACTTAAATCTATACTCGATGTTAACAAATTTCTATCTTCAGAAACACTTTCCTTGCCATTGCCAGTCTACATTTTATATCCTCTCTACTTCGACCATCATCAGTTATTTTGCTCCCCACATAGGAAAACTCCTTTACTACGTTAAGTGTCTCATTTCCTAATCTAATTCCCTCAGCATCACCCGACTTAATTCGACTACATTCCATTATCCTTGTTCAGCTGTGACTTATTAAACTGATAGTTCGGTAATTTTCACATTTGTCAACACCTGCTTTCTTTGGGATTGGAATTATTATATTCTTCTTGGAGTCTGAGGGTATTTCGCCTGTCTCATACATTTTCCTCACCAGATGGAGAGTTTTGTCAGGACTGGCTCTCCCAAGGGCGTCAGTAGTTCTAATGGAATGTTGTCTACTCCCGGGGCCTTGTTTCGACTCAGGTCTTTAAGTGCTCTGTCAAACTCTTCACGCAGTATCGTATCTCCCATTTCATCTTCATATACATTCTCTTCCATTTCCATAATATTGTTCTCAAGTACATCGCCCTTGTATAGACCCTCTATATACTCCTTCCGCCTTTCTGCTTTCCCTTCTTTGCTTAGAATTGGGTTTCCATCTGAGCTCTTGATATTTATTGAAGTGGTTCTCTTTTCCCCAAAGGTCTCTTTAATTTTCCGGTAGGCAGTATCTTTCTTACCCCTACTGAGATATGCCTTTACATCCTTACATTTGTCCTCTAGCCATTCCAGCTTAGCCATTTTCCACTTCCTGTCGATCTCATTTTTGAGACGTTTGTATTCCTTTTTGCCTGCTTCATTTACTGCATTTTTATATTTTCTCCTTTCATCAATTAAATTCAATATTTCTTCTATTACCCAAGGATTGCTATTAGCCCTCGTCTTTTTACCTACTTGATTCTCTGCTGCCTTCACTACTTCATCCCTCAGAGCTACCCATTCTTCTTCTACTGTACTTCTTTCCCCCATTCCAAAATGTTCGTTCTGACAAGTTGGAACTTGCGAAAGTATTTAGTCAATATTTTAACAATCACTAACTCGGTAGGAAAACATGTGTGTAGACAGCAAGAAATGCGAGCTGCCTAATAGAGATATTATATCGAACAAATATTGTAACATATGTGATTACTAAGGCACAGTCGCAACACTCACATATATAATGTACGAGGGCGTACTGAAAAGCAATGCCTCCGTACTTTTTATTCTTATCTCAATATCGGGTGAAGTATCACATGTCATTCGTATTACTCGATCGATTTACCTGCTTCGCTGAGCGGAGTTACAAGCCTCTGCCACTAGACGGTTCCAAGTTGTAGCGCGTAACATGGTGATGTGTAACGTTAACTATGTCGGTGCCTGAGAAACAGCGTGCTGTAATCGAATTTCTAACTGTAAGAAACGTGCCTCCAATTGAAATCCATAAAAGAACGAAATCAGTGTATTGACATTAATTATGTGCTACAATGGGTTGAAAGCTGCGTTCATCATTTTGACCCCGAAAAGAAGAGAGCATTATCCCGAAAACAAGAGAGCATTAATGGAGTTCCGCTACAAAGGATCACTGACGCCAAAAAAGTTCAAGACCATACCATCAGCAGGTAAAGTCATGCTCACAGCGTTCTGGGATGTATAACGCGTGGTGCATTTGGAATTCATTCCTAAGGGCACCACTATAAGCTTTTCAAGGTACTGCGAGACCCTCAGCAACCTGTAAGCGCGAATTCGAAGAGTTCGTCTACACATGGAGCTCCCTCTCCTTCACCATGACAACACCAGACCACACACGAGCGATGCGACATTTGCAACAGTTTCACACCTTGGATTCAGTGTCATTGATCATGTTACATATAGTCCCGATTTTCACCTGTTTCCGAAACTTAAAGAACACCTTCGAGGGTTTTGACAGTGGTGAAGCGGTGCAAGCAGAGGTCAGTTAGTGGCTCCGTCAACAAAGTCAAATACTCTACAGTGACAGTGTCAGCGAACTGGTCTCTCATTGGGAGAAATGTGTACTTTGCCAGAGAAATAAATATGTAGAAGTGAAGAATAAAGATGTAGAATGTTGAACCGTGAATTTACTTTCAAAATAACGAAATAACGAATTTACTTTATTTGCTAACGATTCATCAAGAACATTAACACATTTAATCACACTATGTGGGCGTGGAAGTAGTTTGCCAGTGGGTAACTGATAAAAACAAATTAAATTTCAACAAATGGAAATTTTATTCCTAAAAACCCTTTTTAAAAAAAAAACAGATTTAAAAATCATAACCAGAAAGCACCCTTTGAATATCAAGTTACTTTTTATTCAGAGACAGAAATAACCATTTTTTTTGACAGTATGAGCTTTCGGGCTGAGAAGCTTGCCGCTCCCTTTTAACACGGCCGTAGTCACGACCGCTCATAACAACCTCTGAAAGACTACACTGGTGCAAATCTGCAACACACCAGATTACTTTAAACTAAAAATTTTAACATCTCACACAAACACATAAACTATGCACCCCGTAAGAGGGATGGAAATGGTACAAAACACTCACATTAAAATTATTTGCCACCGAAAGCGCAACTTGTTTTTAAAAGAACTCTTACGGTGGAAGGGTGGCAACTTTATATACTAAAATGACCATATAAATAAAAACCCATGAAATACAGTCTTACATAAAATGTACAAACATGCTCTACATAACACATATACCACCTCTCAAGAAGATAGGCAAGATAAAAACATAATTCATCAGGAATTCGGCTTTACACCGTAAGCAATAAATTCGTTAACACCGAATCCGACAAACATGACAGAGGCAGTTATTAACGTATGGCAGACCGACAGACAGACAGACAGACAGACATTAACTGCCTAACAAATGCGGACGGGAGACAGACAAGCAAGCTGGGGACGAGAGACTGACCAAGAAAACAAGTAGAATTTAACAAGTAAATAAAACAACATATTACCAATCACTTAACTTCTAATAAACTGCGATGCCTGGCGAAGACCTGGCGCAGCACCCCGAAAACGCTCTCCCGAACCGTCTTCTGCCAGCCGCTTCAAGGGACGCAGGAAGGCGCGCCGGTCTCACGGCGTCGCAGTCCCACCGGCCAGCCCGATGTCATGGTTTGACTCCTGCTCTTCTCGCGTCGACCGCGAAGCCGCTACCCCTTTCTATTCGGCGTGGCCCACTGTACTCACGTGGCGACCTTACATGCGCCGACGCTCGAGGCGGACACGTCATCTTGTGTCTCAGTGCGAGACCGACCAACCGATCGATCCAACTGCAACTCGAGCAGACTGGCAACCTAACACATACTAGCACTCTGGACGACAGACAAGACACCCTGCCGCACAAATGCGAACGAGAGACAGACCAGCAATTGGTGACGAGTGACTGACCCAGACTCCTTCCGACTGAACAACCGCCGAGTTTTTTTTTCTTTATTGTAATTTTAGCACCTCATACAGGCAGGCTGTCAGCAGCATAGTACGCCGCTCTTCAGCCTTAAGTGGTACAATCATATGACAAAGAGGCGACGTAGACAATACAACGAAAATGGCGGGCAAAAAAAAAAGTAGAGACAAAAAACAATAAACATTAAGCCGTTCACGCTGGACGATAAAAACACTAACACTTGTTAGCACGGCGCACAGAACACGGAGGACGACGACGGCACATGTGAACAGTGGAGTTGTAACTGCGAAAGAACGCGAAACACAAAACGAAGCACACACACGAGACACTGATGGCGATGATCTCCGGCGCGCGAATGTTCACTGAGCGTGTGCGAGTCCGGGGACTTGCCAAGAGAGGAGGAGGAGGAAGGGGAGTGGGAGAGGGAGAGGGGAGAGCAGAGATGCCATGGGCAGGGGAGGGAGGAAGGGGGAGGGGAAGCCCGGGGGAAGAGGGGCGGAGGAAGGGGGACGGGGGAAAAAGGAAAGAGAAGGGAGGGAGGGTGCCTAAAGGAAAGGAAACAGGAAGTGGGGGGAGGATCAAAGTTGATAGGAGGGGTAAATGGAAGGGAGGAGGACATCATCAGGGAGGGGGAGCTGGCGGAAGCCACCTCGGGAGAGGGTAAGGAGGGTGGAGAGATGGAGACCGGGTGGGACGTAGGAATACAGGCGCGGCAGCGGGCGGAGGTGGGAGAGGATCGGGGAGACGAGCGGGTGAGGAGGATCGAGTTTACAGGATGTGTACAGGATCCGTATCCTTTCAAGGAAAAGGAGAAGGTGGGGGAAGGGGATGAGATCGTAGAGGATCCGCGTGGGGGAGGGGAGACGGATGCGATAGGCGAGGCGGAGAGCATGGCGTTCAAGGATTTGGAGGGATTTGTAAAAGGTAGGGGGGGCGGAGATCCAAGCCGGATGGGCATAACAAAGGATAGGGCGGATGAGAGATTTATAGGTGTGGAGGATGGTCAACCGCCGAGCTGATAGCGCCCCTTAAATGCACGTGAACAGGCTACCTTTCCCACCAGAGGGAGACACCAAAGCTACGATTGCCACAGCGGCGCCACCGCCAGAAACGGAGGGCGACTGCATTACACTACGCGCTGCGACGCGCTCTTCAAAACGGCAAATTTTACCACGGTTCAAATGCTAATAAAGTTTGTTTTATATAAATAGCTTGAAGGGTTTTCACATGAAAAATTCAGAGGCATTACTTTTCAGCACGCTCCCGGAAATGTGTTACACAGTCTCCATATTTGTCGAGCGATTAAGTAAAATGACCATTATTCTGCTGCTGGATACGAAAAGCGTTTTCAGATTCACTCACACACAAGTCGCCTAGAGGATTAAAATTTTTGCAGAATTCACACACACTGTATTGTCAAAGTATCTTACGTTAATATTTGCCACTGTTTTTTGTAGATTATGCTATGATTTCTTTCATTTATACTGTCAAAATGTCTTACCTCCCCTTTTTTTTAACTCTGCTGCTAAAGGTCTTCTCATTACAACGAATGATAAAAACTCATGTAATTGGAATAATAATAAAAAATTAATTTCTTTCAACAGACAACCACACCCTAACCATCTCGCTACAGAGCACACTTTCTACAATGGATAACAGTGGAGACCTACAGATATTGGATGAGAACAAAAGCGCATGTTTCATAAGTAATTCAGATCATTCAGTTACTTTTGACATTGTGATTAGCTCTTGCTTGAGTGCCGTTGGGCGAAAACCTACACTTAACATCAGGTGGTTAAGTATTTGCATTACGCACATCTATTTCTGCAAAAATGGATACATTTACACCACAGGCAGATACACACCCACATAAAGTGTTCAGCTTTTTGGTTTATCCTATCAATTTTACCTTGTCACAGTTTTTGAGTTCTACCAGTTTTCCTATAGTACAGCCAATACTAGCAATTTCCGGATTTGGTACCACCCGACTAGCATTTTGTTGACTATGCTATGACGTCATGATTTTATAGTGTGAACATATCTTACCTGGCAATTTTTTCACTCTGGTTTTCGCTACAGCATCTGCTCCCCTACCTACAGAGCAAAGGCTTCGAATGGAGACTTATAGCGCATTATTGATAAGTAATACAGGTGCGTTTGAGCACTAAATTAATTGTGGGTCTCACCAGCGCATTATGAGGTTGACATAACGCGACGCCGACGTAACGCTGGTGTTACGGCAGCGTGTTATACCTACGTTACACGATTGTGACGTCATACATACTCTGCAGTTACGCTGCGTGCCCTGTGTATACGTCAGAGCAACGCCGTGAGATGGTTATGATACTTTTGGGCAAAAAAATTAATTTGTTATAACAACTACGTGAGCCCTGAGGTAGTATGGAGGCCGTATTGCTCAGAAGCAGTGGGAACCTCTTCACCCTCGAAGTGCAGACAGTAAATGATGGCGCTGACTGCAATCCAATCGAATTATAAAAATTAAAAGTGACCAAACCTGGCGCCGTTGGCAGACAGCATGATGACGTCGACGAGGGCTCCTGCGACGAGAGGGGTCGCCTTCACAGTCAGTGGTGACATGAAGTTGTCAGCGATTCCGAGAATCCAGAATGAGATTTTCACTCTGCAGCAGAGTGTGCGCTGATATGAAACTTCCTGGCAGATTAAAACTGTGTGCCCGACCGAGACTCGAACTCGGGACCTTTGCCTTTAGCGGGCAAGTGCTCTACCAACTGAGCTACCGAAGCACGACTCACGCCCGGTACTCACAGAGATATTGGCAGAAGTAAAGCTGTGAGTACCGCGCGTGAGTCGTGCTTCGGTAGCTCAGTTGGTAGAGCACTTGCCCGCGAAAGGCAAAGGTCCCGAGTTCGAGTCTCGGTCGGGCACACAGTTTTAAACTGCCAGGAAGTTTCGATTCCGAGAATGCTGATACTCATTTTGTCATTTCCAGGAATGCTGATGCTGATGTCAGCAAATTCCTGGCCGGGATTGGCAGTGATCCTGTGCTGATGGTCTATCTGGCTACCTGCATCTACTATTTGGAAGACATTGTGAGTGAATAAAACTAGCTGTGTTGAGAGAAGCTAGTCTTCCACCAGGAACGTCATAATATTTTGGTTTAGAAATTGACATTTACGTTGAATGTTTTGTGGTACTAATTTTTTCTGTTTCCTTTCTGGTGAAGGTAAAGGCAAAAATTTGCAAAATTTAGCGGTGTAACACGGAAAGGTGGAGTATACAACAGCGAGCAGCGATAGTGGCATTTTAATTTGCTGGCAATTACTTAGTTATGACTGCTCAAAACTAGCGGTGCTAGGCGCTTCAGTCTGGAACCGGGCGACCGCTACGGTCGCAGGTTCGAATACTCCCTCGGGCATGGATGGGTGTGATGTCCTTAGGTTAGTTAGGTTTAAGTAGTTCTAAGTTCTGGGGGACTGATGGCCTCAGATGTTAAGTCCCATAGTGCTCAGAGCCATTTGAACCGCTCAAAAACTGTTTCGCGCCACTTTCCATGGGCACGCATTACTTTCTAGAACGTCAGTTCTTCGAAATGTTGAATCCCACACGACCACTCATAGGGTACGTGAAGCTGCAAGCAACCGAAAGAAATCTGCAATAAGGATGTCACAAGAAATTAGTGTCAATAGGTAAATGCTGCGCACCATCCCGAAATATATAATCCCGGCGAAGGTCCGAGTCCTCCCTCGGGCATGGGTGTGTGTGTTTGTCCTTGGAATAATTTAGGTTAAGTAGTGTGTAAGCTTAGGGACTGATGACTTAAGCAGTTAAGTCCCATAAGATTTCACACACCTTTGAACATTTGAACAAAAAAAATACATGAACTTATTTTCTTATAAATTTCACGTACCTCGAAAGTTTAAATCAGCTGATTTTCATAGTCGTTTGGTGCTACGCAACATCATGATCAGATTTAACGCAGCTAATCAGAATATTCGAGATGAGGTCGTAATGGTTGATGAAGCACTCTTCCGTTTATCCGCTTACATGAGTAAAGAATGTGAGGTTATGGATTGGACAAAGCCCATGAGAGATTCGTGAAAGCCCTTTACATAGTGCAAATGTTAGCATATGGTGCGCAACATCTAGATAATGGATAATAGGCCCAAATATGTGAAACCGAAAATGGTGTTACTATAGCTGTTAACGGTGATCATAACAGCCAAATGCTTAGAGAATATTTTATTCATCTACATCTACATCCATACCCGCAAACCACCTGACGGTGTGTGGTGGAGGGTACCTTGAGTACCTCTATCAGTTCTCCCTTCTATTCCAGTGTGGTATTGTTCGTGGAAATAAAGATTGTCGGTATGCCTCTGTGTGGGCTCTAATCTCTCTGATTTTATCCTCATGGTCTCTTCGCGAGATATACGTAGGAGGGAGCAATATACTGCTTGACTCCTTGGTGAAGGTATGTTCTCGAAACTTTAACAAAAGCCCGTACCGAGCTACTGAGCGTCTCTCCTGCAGAGTCTTCCACTGGAGTTTATCTATCATCTCCGTAACGCTTTCGCGATTACTAAATGATCATGTAACGAAGCACGCTGCTCTCCGTTGGATCTTCTCTATCTCTTCTATCAACCCTATCTGGTACGGATCCCACACAGCTGAGCAGTATTCAAGCAGTGGGCGAACAAGCGTACTGTAACCTACTTCCTTTGTTTTCGGATTGCATTTCCTTGGGATTCTTCCAATGAATCTCAGTCTGGCATCTGCTTTACCGACGATCAACTTTATATGATCATTCCATTTTAAATCACTCCTAATGTGTACTCCCAATTAATTTATAGAATTAACTGCTTCCGGTTGTTGACCTGCTATTTTGTAGCTAAATGACAAGGGATCTATCTTTCTATGTATTCGCAGCACATTACACTTGTCTACATTGAGATTCAGTTGCCATTCGCTGCACCATGCGTCAATTCGCTGCAGATCCTCCTGCATTTCAGTACAATTTTCCATTGTTACAACCTCTCGATACACGACAGTATCATCTGCAAAAAGCCTCAGTGAACTTCCGATGTCACCCACAAGGTCATTTATGTATATTGTGAATAGCAACGGTCCTATGACACTCCCCTGCGGCACACCTGAAATCACTCTTACTACGGAAGACTTCTCTCCATTGAGAATGACATGCTGCGTTCTGTTATCTAGGAACTCTTCAATCCAATCACACAACTGGTCTGATAGTCCATATGCTCTTACATTGTTCATTAAACGACTGTGGGGAACTGTATCGAACGCCTTGCGGAAGTCAAGAAACACGGCATCTACCTGTGAACCCGTGTCTATGAGTTACAACGTCGAAACCGCTATTCGGGGATATGTTCTTTCGGTAAGACTGTCCAACAAGCTGCGCTAGTCTTGAATAAAGGAAATTATTGCGACAGACATTTCCTAATCACGCGACTTCGAGGTCTGTTGACACTGAGTGGTCTTCTCGTTTCCCAGAGCTAACTGCTCCAAGTATATCTCAATAAACTAAACAGCTTTCAGTAGCCATAAGAAGTGAACTCAATTTACATGAAATGTAACGCAGTAGTTATAGATGAAGTGTTAGTTCGTACTCAGGACTGCATACGATTCAATGGAGGATGCGTAAGGACTGTAATTTAAGAAAAAAAAGTAGACAATTTTTGTAATTGTCCTGTATTTTCATGTATCATGCTATTTACTACTTCAGTTTAGTAGTTGGAATTTTAAATTACGCTAATTATAATTGTCACCCTGCACTTAAGAATCACTTCATCAGACGGATCCCGGTAATAATGGTCTGTCATTATCTGAAGTCTAACATGTTACCAATGACTCGAGTTCATCACTCTAGATCTAGAAGATTTTGAAAATGAACATGAAGCGTCGTTTCAGTACCCCCCCCCCCCCTCTCTCTCTCTCTCTCTCTCTCTCTCTCTCTGTCGACATAAAAAAGTTTTTAAACTACTAACTGATTATGTGTGGGATACGTGAAAGCTGGAGGGTGTGAAATATGGCGTATACTGTGATAATTACAAAAACTAGCAGTCCAGGGTTGGGTTGGGTTGTTTTGGGGAAGGAGACCAGACAGCGAGGTCATCGGTCTCAACGGATTAGGGAAGGACGGGGAAGGAAGTCGGCCGTGCCCTTTGAAAGGAACCATCCCGGCATTTGCCTGGAGCGATTTAGGGAAATCACGGAAAACCTAAATCAGGATGGCCGGACGCGGGATTGAACCGTCGTCCTCCCGAATGCGAGTCCAGTGTCTAACCACTGCGCCACCTCGCTCGGTGGACTAGCAGTCCAGGTTCACCAATTATCCTATTGTGAAAGCTCCACTGTCCTTACAGTACCCTGATTGTACTGAGCCACAGTCGGCAAGGAATCAGAGTTTTCTGTTCTTTTTCTGGTCATAGGTCCTTAGGAAGATAGCGTCTGTAGTCGGACGATTTCACATCACGACAGAGAAAAATTAATTGGCGATGCGGTACTCGGAAGCGAAGAGCCAAATTTTGTTTTCGCTCCGTTAGTCATTCTGAATAGATGGCAACACAGTGCATTAAGTTTTAATTTAGGTAAGCGGCTGTGTGCCACACTGCTATGGAGACTCCCCACGGAAGATACGGCTGGTTTGGATTTCGTGAAATTCCCCACTCGAGTAATTGAACAAAAACCTTGTCGTGCTCTACATCTTATGCGAAGCTTCTTCCGGATCTCTTTCTTTTAAAAAAGATGTCGGTCTGCACTACACTGCTGAATGCAAGTGAGGCGTGGAGAGTCGGAAGAACCAGAGAAGAAGAACTTGGGGTGTTCCAAGAGTGGCACTACGGAAAGATGCTAAAATGAACTAGACAAATTTTGAAAAAAAGAGAAGCACTTGTGTGAGAAGAGGGAACAGTGAAATGTGGAAGGAATACACAGAGGGCCTATATAAGGGTATAAAATGGAAGAAAATGTTAAAAGCTGAAATGGATTATACGGTACCGTGAGAAAATTTTGATAGCTCTGAAAAAACCTAAGTCGAAACAAGTCCCCTGCAGAAAACGACATTCCTTCAGAATTACGGTAATCCTTGGGAGAGTCAGCAGTGACAAAACTATTTAGTAAAAGTGTTTACACACCGACAAAAAAATAGCAGCACCAAAAAATAATAAATGTAGAGTAATGAAATTTCGGGAATACATTTGTCTAGGTAACATATTTAAGTTCATGTAGTAGCGATATTATACACTGTAAATGTGAAATGCTGGTACTGGTGTAACCATCAGAATGTTGACTGCGAGCATTCAAACGTGCATGCATTGTGTTGTACAAGCAACGGATGTCAGTTTGTGGGATGGAGTTCCACGCCTGTTCCACTTGGTCGGCCAATACAGGGACAGTTAATGCTGTTTGTCGATGACGCAGGGATTGGCCTCCGATGATACTCCATATGTGCTCGACTGGAGACGGATCTGGTGATCAGGCAGGCCAGGGCCAAATGTCGACCCTCTGTAGAGCATGTTACGTTACAACAGCGCTATGCCGGCGATTGTTATCCTGTTGGAAAACACCTGCTGGAATGCTGTTCATGAATGGCATCACAGCAGCTCGAATTACCGGCGTACAAACTTGCAGACACGGTGCGTGGTGGAAGAGCTCCTGCTGTGATACGAAATCGCACCCGAGACCACTTGGTCCAGTGTGTGTAACAGGTTGGTTGTAGGTTCTCAATAGGCCTCTTTCTAACCAACATACAGGCACCACCGGTACCGAGACGGAACCAGATTTCATCAGAAAAAGCAACATACACTCCTGGAAATTGAAATAAGAACACCGTGAATTCATTGTCCCAGGAAGGGGAAACTTTATTGACACATTCCTGGGGTCAGATACATCACATGATCACACTGACAGAACCACAGGCACATAGACACAGGCAACAGAGCATGCACAATGTCGGCACTAGTACAGTGTATATCCACCTTTCGCAGCAATGCAGGCTGCTATTCTCCCATGGAGACGATTGTAGAGATGCTGGATGTAGTCCTGTGGAACGGCTTGCCATGCCATTTCCACCTGGCGCCTCAGTTGGACCAGCGTTCGTGCTGGACGTGCAGACCGCGTGAGACGACGCTTCATCCAGTCCCAAACATGCTCAATGGGGGACAGATCCGGAGATCTTGCTGGCCAGGGTAGTTGACTTATACCTTCTAGAGCACGTTGGGTGGCACGGGATACATGCGGACGTGCATTGTCCTGTTGGAACAGCAAGTTCCCTTGCCGGTCTAGGAATGGTAGAACGATGGGTTCGATGACGGTTTGGATGTACCGTGCACTATTCAGTGTCCCCTCGACGATCACCAGTGGTGTACGGCCAGTGTAGGAGATCGCTCCCCACACCATGATGCCGGGTGTTGGCCCTGTGTGCCTCGGTCGTATGCAGTCCTGATTGTGGCGCTCACCTGCACGGCGCCAAACACGCATACGACCATCATTGGCACCAAGGCAGAAGCGACTCTCATCGCTGAAGACGACACGTCTCCATTCGTCCCTCCATTCACGCCTGTCGCGACACCACTGGAGGCGGGCTGCACGATGTTGGGGCGTGAGTGGAAGACGGCCTAACGGTGTGCGGGACCGTAGCCCAGCTTCATGGAGACGGTTGCGAATGGTCCTCGCCGATACCCCAGGAGCAACAGTGTCCCTAATTTGCTGGGAAGTGGCGGTGCGGTCCCCTACGGCACTGCGTAGGATCCTACGGTCTTGGCGTGCATCCGTGCGTCGCTGCGGTCCGGTCCCAGGTCGACGGGCACGTGCACCTTCCGCCGACCACTGGCGACAACATCGATGTACTGTGGAGACCTCACGCCCCACGTGTTGAGCAATTCGGCGGTACGTCTACCCGGCCTCCCGCATGCCCACTATACGCCCTCGCTCAAAGTCCGTCAACTGCACATACGGTTCACGTCCACGCTGTCGCGGCATGCTACCAGTGTTAAAGACTGCGATGGAGCTCCGTATGCCACGGCAAACTGGCTGACACTGACGGCGGCGGTACACAAATGCTGCGCAGCTAGCGCCATTCGACGGCCAACACCGCGGTTCCTGGTGTGTCTGCTGTGCCGTGCGTGTGATCATTGCTTGTACAGCCCTCTCGCAGTGTCCGGAGCAAGTATGGTGGGTCTGACACACCGGTGTCAATGTGTTCTTTTTTCCATTTCCAGGAGTGTATTTCTACCTTGCCTTCCAATGAGCTCTCGCTTGACACCACTGAAGTCACCAATGGCGGTGGTTCGGGGTCAGTGGAATACACACTACAGGGCGTCTGGCTCGGAGCAGTCCTTGAAGTAACCGATTTGTAGCAGTTCGTTGTGTCATTGTGGTGCCAACTGCTGCTCAGATTGCTGCTGCAGATGCGGTATGATTGGGCAAAGCCATACGCCGAACTCAGTGGTCTTCACCTTCGATAGTGCCACGTGGCCATCCGGAGACCGGTCTTGTTACCATTGTACATTCTGGTGACCACCACTGCCAGCAAACATGTACAGTGGCTACATTCCCGCCAACTCTTTCTGCAGTGTCGCAGAAGGAACAGCCATCTTCTCATATCCTACTACACGACCTCGTTCAAACGCAGTGAGTTGTTGATATTGACGTCTTTGTCTCCTTTAAGGCATTCTAGAATAACATAGACTCACCTCCCCCAATCTCAGTAATAATTAACGCTCACTGCTGTTACAGCGTGTATTTTAAGAAACCCTAATTTGCATCGTCATTGTGACACTACCGGAGGTACTCTTATTCGTTAAATTTTAACAGGCATCATCTTTCAGTGATAAACACGCCTACCGACTTCATTGATGTTGCAAACTGCTTATGGGTTCTGTGATTTCTTTTTCTATGTATTTTTACTTACAGGGTGACAGTTATTGAACTATGTGCAATGAAATCGTCATAACTTCTGAACGGTTTGCATTAGGAAGTTCAAACTGCACCTTTGGCCGCGAGGTATGATGGGAATTAGTAGAAATATGCGCACGCGACTTGTCATTTGGATGGGTTCGTCAATAAGCGAAATTGGCGCATTTGGGGGACTGAGGATCCGCATTTCGCGATCGAGAAATCTCTTCACACTCAACGGTGTGCAATGTCCAGTCACCGAATAATTGCGATATTCCTTGAGGGCACTGTGACTACAGAACGGTACGTGAAGGTTTTGGACGATGATTATCCAAAGTGACCCTGCTTTCGACAAGATGCGAAAGTTGCAAGACGGAGCACGACCACATCAAAGCATTAGAGTGTTTGATGTTCTGGAGGAGCACTTTCGGGACCGCATTCTGGCTCTGGGGCACCCAGAGGCCACTGGAATGGACCTCGATTGGCCGCCATATTCTCCGGATCTGAAAACATGCGACTCCTTTCTGCGGGGCTATATTGAAGACAAGGTGTACAGCAATAACCCCAAAACCATTGCTGAGCTGAAAACAGCCAATCAGGAGGCCTCGACAGCATCGATGTTCCGACACTTCAGCGGGTCATGCAGCATTTCGCTATTCGTCTGCGCCACATCATCACAGGCATATCGAGCATGTCATAACCTAAATCGAATAACTGTAGTGACGTTTACATGTTGAAAAAAGTGTGTGCAACTAATTTACGTCTTTCTTCATATAGTTCAATAATTGTCACCCAGTTCATCATTTTCTCAATTAAATTTCGGAGGGTAAAGTACTCATAGTATGAAAACTAAGACTCTCGGAAATAGCAAGTAATTCTAGAAATTAAAAGATATTTTAACACTCAACACTTCACAGCTGCTTGTGTGAGGGCGTACCATGTGGGTAGGCTTGTGACCTGCCGCCTAGAGAAAACATGCCAGCCAGGTAAACGGGCACGTTACTGGAAGACCTTGAAACGTCCCCTTTGAAATATTATACAAGACTGTGCTTAAACTGACACAATATTTTTAGCGCAACGCAATCTGACTTTCAAAAATCCCTACAAAAGAATAGCCCTGACTAACATTAACCTGTACCTTTCACAAATCACTTACCTCACCAAAAATCTTCGTTACTCGAACTACTGCAATACAGCGAGCGCCACTACTGCCAGCTAAATAAAAGACTCAAACTACTGAAGGCACTAACTACTAATAGGCATAGTTAGCAAATGAAAGATTTTAATAGAGAACCAACAATGTATTTACCTTAATAGTCATCAAAAGTCATAATATATATAGCAGTTCATGACATCCATTCTTACAAATGTGCTCTTTCTGATGGACACACGTCCAGATCATCCGCTCTCAAAAATCCGCCATCTCACTTCCCCACATCCACCACTGCTGGCGGCTCACCTCCAACTCCGCAACGCTACGCGCTGTTAACATCCAGCTGCCCAACACTGCAATGGCAGACAACAATGCAAACTAGCCACAGACTGCACACAGCACAGCCAGTGATTTTCATACAGAGTGCTACGTGGCGTTACCAATATAAAAACCTAAACAGCCTACTTACAACCGTATTGAAGTCAACAGTACAACCGACACAGTTTGTGAGTCCACAAGCCGAAACGAGCAACTCACAGGATGATGAGTGAGCCGAAACTTAAACAGAGAAACTATCCATTGAGAAAAATGTAGGCAGAAACGGCTGAAAGAAACAGTGTTCCCTTCACTTATGTGCATAGTCATACTCTGTGTTCTTGTAGTCAGGGATTGTGGGGAGTGTACTCTTCGATTTTGTACTGAATTAATTGTGATGGTGTCAGCGTTGAGAGTTTGTTGCTGCTAGTTCTTAAATTAGTTGCTTGACACCTGTACTTCTCAACTTTATGATCGAATGTTTTCCAAAGGCTGTATTTCTCTGAAGCTCAGTGTGTTTGATGCAATGTTGATGCGTTGCACTATGCACTGATGTAAATAAATTATCAATATTGTATTGGAATGTTTTATTGTGATTATTATTAAAATCCAAGGCATCTTTGCCCCTCTTAATGCGGTGATGAAGGGAAATGACCAGAAAGTATTTCATGGACCTTAAGATAAGCAACCGATCATCCATCATGTGGCACAGATGTGGATGGTGTAAGTTGGGTTGCCTATCTTAAGGTGAGTTTTGCCAATCGTGATTTCCGGGGGAGGGGGTTGGGAGGGCTTTAACATGACCCTCCCTCCCGAGAGCTGAAGTTCCATATATTCACCTCAAGTGGATAACAACTAGACACGAGTGGTGAACAACAAATGATCATGTAATAGTTTTTGATGCACAAGTACGATTGGGGAACTGCATAGCAAATTATTATAGTGAGCTGGTGTATACTTCTGAAGAACTCTTCGAGGCATGAAATGAGAAATTTTGTCATACTATGGAAAGCTAATTACGAGAAACTGCTTAAGTTTTAGTAACTGTCAGATGCCCCAGAAAAGCGGAAATGGTGATTTAAAAGGTCAAGTATATTTGGAGGTATATGTAGGGACTTCAAAAAGTAAGTTATACATGTTGTCCTACGCACTGTGGAAGAAGAGTGGCACCTTGTTACAAGAGAGTGCATGATTCAAATGGCTCTGAGCACTATGGGACTCAACTGCTGTGGTCATAAGTCCCCTAGAACTTAGAACTACTTAAACCTAACTAACCTAAGGACAGCACACAACACCCAGCCATCACGAGGCAGAGAAAATCCCTGACCCCGCCGGGAATCGAACCCGGGAACCCGGGCGTGGGAAGCGAGAACGCTACCACACGACCACGAGATGCGGGCAAGAGAGTGCATGATCCGCGTTTCCAGCATACATAGTTCCATTGCGTTTCGGGTAACGGTTGCACTTCAGAGTGCGACTGAAATAGCGCAGCAACTGGAAACGCACTTCAAAGATGAAGTACGTGGGCCAGTGCGGTTTTTGTGGGCAACACGTCTAAATTGCACACAGATTCAGCGTGCAGTTCTAGCGATGTGCGGACCAAATGCAACTTCGCGTCCAGCAGTTATGAAATAGTGCCAACAATTTCATCAAGGCGGCGCAGACGTGGGTGACGCTGTGGTAAATCCAGATATTACACCACCCGAATCCCTTCTTTTCGGCGAACTGAGAGAATAGACGCGGGGAGAGATACTTTCCAACGATGAGGATTTTCACACAGCGGTTCTCAAATAGCTCCGTGACCAAGGGGAGGATTTCTGTCGTCAAGAAACTGGACGATTGGTAGTCAAAAATGGTTCAAATGGCTCTGAGCACTATGGGACTTAACTTCTGAGGTCATCAGTCCCCTAGAACTTAGAATTACTTAAACCTGACTAACCTAAGGACATCACACACATCCATGCCCGAGGCAGGATTCGAACCTGCGACCGTAGCGGTCGCGCGGTTCCTGACTGTAGCGCCTAGAAGCGCTCGGCCACTCTGGCCGGAAATTGGTAGTCCGTTCCGACTGTTATTTACAGAGATTTCGTGAGTATGTTGGAAAAGAATGTCTTGTACCTGTGTCATTTCCAAGCGTAATGCAGCATTCCATAAAAGGTACTTCGCTTGCAGTGATAATGTGTAACTTACTTTTTAAAGACCCCTCGAAACACCACCGTGCAGCTGATTTCTTCAGATTTTCAGGTAGGAGGACGAGCTACTCTGCATGAGGAGAAGTAAAGGTAAAATTCAATAGCTTTCAATATGCTTATCGAGACATACAAGTGATTCATGGATGAAAATATTGTGTAAGACGTGCTTCGTACCGAAGATAGAAATGCGAGTTTCGGCGTTACTTCAGAAATATACAAGAAAATTACGTTAAAAAATTATATAAGAGGAAATACCTGTTTCGAACAAAGGGAAGTTAAAGTGAGGGGGCATTCTGGTTAATTCAAGCTGTAGGGCAGGCGAAGTGAGCCTGTAACACTGATTAAGTCAGATAGGAGGGAGAAGTCGTGTGTGGAACTGCCCGCGGCCATTTCAGGTAACTCCAGCGTGTGGTTAGGGCTCTTTAATTAATTCGGGCCTCAACTCTCAAGTGCGCAAGGAAGGGAGGCGAGGTCGGAGTTTAACACTTCGTCGACTTCGAGGCAACTAGAGACGGAGCAGAATCTCGGACTGGAGAAAGAGCACGCAGTCGGCTGATGCCTAGCAGTAAAAAAGGATTCCAGCGCACGTGATTACGGAACAAGACTAACATTAGCCGTTTATGGTTTCGAATCAGGCTCATTTCTAAGACGAGTCCTGTGTTCCCGCAAACACGCCACATAATCCAGTGCTGGTACAGTATTCTGACATGCTGGAATACGTAGAGACGTACTTTGCCGCCGACGGAAAGTTAAAACTTCACCTCCTTTTCCTCTCATAGACCTGGCATTCTGCACCAGGGAAACAGAATAAAGACAACAGCACTCAGAAGCCTCCAGGGAGGTCGGTCTGCCCTCGTACACTTAGTTGGGACAGGTGGTGAACCCAACCAGGGTACAGCCACGGACCGACCGACACAACGACTTGCTTCCCATCAATCAGTACATGAGAACTCAAACAGAAAAGGTTACAAACGTGATAATTCACAATGGAGTATGTATTAGCTGTCAAAACTACACACCATGTTGGACAGCGACAACAGGCGAGGAAAGGACGCTGCCTGAAATTACGTTGGTGGCCAGGGCAGGTAACCAGAAAACTAACGTCCTCAAGGCAGAAAATTCCACTGGTGCACTCGAATTGTAGTCACCAATAGTTAATTGCACCGCATGGTGGCTAAATTTCAGCAGTAGAAACACTGTGCTGCTCACAGGAAAACCTCCCCAACAGCAAACCACCGAAACGAACCACCACAACATGAATGGACGTGGCTTGGGTAGTTGAAACCACTACTCACCTTTGACGTCCTGGGTCGGTGAACCACGAGGCTCGAAGCGATCGGACAGGTCCACACACGCTCCGACACTGCAGGGACCGCCAGCGGACCCAGCCGACTGCACCGCACAAACATCACTTCCCTCGTCCGCAAACGACCGACCGACTGCTCTCGGAATGCCGACAACATCTAAAATAGTCGTCACTGGAAGTAACGCTAACTACACACAAACCTTGACAAACACTTGCACGAAGGCCTGAATGATACCAAAAACTAACTAAACACACACGAAGACAAATCAGGAGTCGATGCGCACACACACACACACACACACACACACACACACAGCCGATTCGTGAACGATCGGCGAGCCGAAACGCACGACCGACCGACGACCCATCAAGACCGTGGCCCGGCTCATGTGATGCGTGGCAGGAATTGTCGGGCGAACCATGTCGACGCCGAACCTCACTGCTGCTCCAACCCGACTGCATTAGCGCCGCACTGCAGCTCCCGACTGGCAGGTCCGGACTGCCCTCCATACACGCTCCAACTGACTGGCAGACCTGAAGTGGCGACCTCAACTGAACTACGACAGACAACGACCAGGGAGTAATAGCAGTCGAGCAAAGATACTACGAGAGGGGATATATCGATACGCGCTGCTAGCGCCGGTTACGGTCAGCCAAAGCAGCAACTCAGTGACAGTAGTAATTTAAATTAACGTAGTGAGGTGGAAGTACGTTAAAAACAGGGTGTAAAATACGTGATGACGGGAACACGAGCCACGCACAGCTCAGTCGTAACATGCCAGTGCTGCCTTCATGCTCACCACAAATTATGAGCAGAAGCTGAACACAATGTTGGTTCCATCCATGGAACTCTCAGATGTGACACTAGGATTGTGCTGCTGCGAACTGGAATGCTGGACCACCAGTCAACTGCTACAGTGGGGACCGCAGCCTGCAGAGATGCCTTCAGCACGAAGGCCCAGGTCAAACTCCCCTCTTGCCTACCAGAAGCGAGCAGCTGGCTCTTTCCTTCCTGCCCAGGCAACATGGCCACCAGTCATTTATTAAGCCTTCACTCTAATGCCGTAAGTGCTTCTTCTGCAGTAATCTGGCTACGAAAGTGTGTCACATAAGAAGCTCCCCTCTTCTCTAAAAAGGAACTCCCCTTTGTGTGATAGGCCTTGTCCAGCAGTTGGTCTTGCTTCCCATGTCTTGGGAAAGTCAAGAATGGTGCCTGAGATTACCCTATAATTCTGTGGTCTCTTCATGGCGTTTTTATTTTTATTTTTTAAATTGGATATCGTTATCTCCTAATGGCGTTATTCTGAATATGGGAGAATTGCTGCCCTCCTGCCGATACAGATTCTGTCTCTCACTCCACAACTATACTTGCCTCGCCAGAGTGAAGACGGGCTGTAAAGACGAACAAAAGCTCTGCAACTTTCACGCAGACAACACACCACTCCCTTCCCTTGGCAACGCTCACCGTCGTTTCCGCGGATGTTACAGTCCCTGTGGTTTACCAGGCCTTGTTTTTTCTGCCGACCCTGAGTCGATCATGCATGTGATTTCCAAGTTCTCACAGAAAAGCAGAGAACAGACCCACACCAGAGTAAATACGAAAACACTAATTAAGAAGTTATTAAGAAGTCAGTGAATGGTCACTGCAGTATCTCCAAAGCTATTATTGTTTGATCGTTTCTCATTGCCCTCTCCTTGAAATTAAGTATCATACTGTATGAAAAGAGACAAGCTGAATGACTAGCCGACTTTCAGTCTCCCTGTATTATTTTTTCAGCAGGAAGTGGGACGTGGAAGTCTCCTTATACATTCGCTGTCTATGTATCCCGTAGAGCAGATTTGGAAAGAAAATACGAGACTTCGCATGATTATTTCAAATCTTTAGTCAGGAGGATACTACACTGAGTAGTTTAAGATGGGAAACCAGTGATCCGCAAAGAGTATTTTATATTCCAGATTTCTAGTCAGGAACAACTGGTAAAACGAGTAACTTAGATGAAGATATGTTCCATGTAGCCAATCAGCTTAAATCGTTAGCTAAAGGCTTCTAGTCCATATTGCATACTAGTCACATTTCTCTCAGAGTATGCTGATGCAATAACTCTTTATTTAGCAGTCGTATACAATCCCTCGCTAGTTGAAAGATCCGTGCCTAAGGACTCCAACGTTGCACAGATCACACTAGTACTCAAGAAAGAAAATAAGACTAACCTACTGAATTACAGAAACATATCACTAACGTCGATTTCCAGTAATATTTTGGAACGTATACTGTGTTTATACATTATGAATTACCTCGAAGAAAACGATTTATTGACAAACAGCTAACACGGATTCAGAAAATATTGTTCTTGTGGAACACAACTAGATCTTTATTCTCATAAATCAATGAGTGCTACCAAGAGGGGATTTCATATTTTTGGCTTCCCAGAAGGCTTTCGACACCGTTCCTCATAAGCGACTTGTAATCAAATTGCGTGGCTACGGAGTATCCTCTCCGTTGTGCGGCTGGAGTCGTGATTCCCTGTCGGAAAGGTCACAGTTCGTACCACGCAGCTGACGAAAAGCCATCGTGTAAAGCAGAAGTAATATCTGGCGCTCCCCAAGGAAGTGTTATAGGCTCTCTGCTGTTCCTGATCTTTATAAACGATTTATGAAACAATCTGAGCCGCAGTCCTAGATTGTCTGTGGATGTCATTTACCGTCTTGATCAGCTGATCAAAACCAATTGCAAAATTGTTTAGGCAGGATCTTTGTATGCTGCGAAAATGATAATTGACACTAAGTAATAAATAGTGCGAAGTCATACACAGTAGTACTAAAGGGTGCCCGCTAAATAACGGTTGCACGATAAATCATACAGAGCTAAAGGCTGACAATTCAAGTACTTAAGGATTACAATTACGAAGACCTTTAACTGAAACTACCCCATAGATAATGATGCGGGCAAAGCAAACCAAAGACTGCGATTTATTGACAGAACACTTAGAAAACCATCTACACTACGCTTGTCCCTCCTTTCTTGGAGTGCTGCTGCGCGGTATGGGATGAGCATCAGATAGGACTGACGGAGGACATCGAAAAAGTTCAAAGAAGGGCAGCTTGTTTTGTATTAGCGCGAAATAGGGGCGAGAGTATCAATAATATGATACGCTACTTGGGGCGAGAATAATTAAAACAGAGACGTTTTTCGTTGCGTCGGTACCTCCTCATGAAGAGAAACCAGAGCTCTCATAGAAAGATTTAAGTGTTCGTTTTACCCGCACGCTGTTCGAGAGTGGAACGGCAGATGTTGCTTCTGCCAGGCACTTAATTGTGAATTGCCGAGGTGTCATGTAGATGCAGATACGGTACACTGTCTTGAATGAGAAAGGCGTGTGAGACAAGCGCTGTAATCTGCTGTTTCATAACAAACAACTGCCTACCTCGAAAAACAGTACACGAACTCTGTGATGTGTGTGCGGTGGAGTTTTAACACTGTTTACAGTGCATGACTAGATGTTAGGGACGCAGCATTAAGCGATACAGGATCTTGCAGACGTACGTCTAGTGTGTGGTGCAGCAAGATTTGGTGCGCAGAAAACCACAGGATTTGTCATATTGGGGAAAACCGATCGCCGAAAATGAAAATTTGCGAGGAAATGAGTCGTGCAAGCGACAAAGAGGTCATCAGGATTCTTGACAAAGAAATGTTGGAGCTACCTACTTTTCTTAATAATTTCTACGCCTACAATCCCCCCCCCCCCCTCCCCCCTCTCCCGTCGTTGCCTGACAAAAAAGTTGAACACCCAGAACACATGACCGGATGTCAATATAACTTCGTTCTTGTACACACCGTCGTCAAATACATAAATGTTTAAAGTTGCAATTCTCTGTGACGGGTATAACGGCCACCTGAGTGCATTAGTGTTGTTCGTGTTTAGTGTTGTTACCAGGTTTGGTAAGGTAAATAAGGGGCGTGAACAGTGCAAGGACACAGAGATGCCGCGTACTCTTGTGATACAGCGCTATCAGCATCTTACACAGTCTGTGGGTTTCCATTAGGCCGACTGGTCGAATCGTGCAACATCCACATCTGTTGGGCGCGTTTGGATGTGACAATGGCCCGCTGTTAAGACTGAATTGGAACGTGAGGGCAGCCATGCTCTTCGTGAAGGTCCCAGTCGACCACGCCTGACCAATACAAGAGAGGATCGACGTATTGTGTACCGCTTCACCTCTGCGCCCGGCGTCCGACAGTAAGTAATTGACTGTCTGCAACATAGTGTCATTTTGCGCCATTAGTGGAAGACTAGAAGATGCCAACAACGAAACTGCCGTCTCATGCGTAGGCTGCCGTTTGAGACCATGATGCAACCGGCTGCGTTTGCAGCGGTGCCATGACTGGGAACCATGGACTGCTGGTGAATGGTGTCTCTTTGTTTTCAGTGATGAATCGCGTTTCTCCACTGCTACTTATAGCCATTGTCGGCTAGTATGGCGCTGACCTGGGGAGAGATCCCATTCTTTCAGTGTTTTGGAGTGACGTAACAGCGTTACTGCTTGTATCAAGGTGCAGGGAGCTATCGGGTACGACTTCAGGTGACGTCTGGTAGTGACTGAGGGAACTCTGACGCCACAACGGTATGGTACGCCACGGACTAAACTGCGTCTCCATGTATTGGAAGAGTCCGCGCAGAAACACTGTGGCCGACGCACAGTGACCAGTTTTCGCCCAAAGCGCTGGACGAGTTCAATTGTTTGTTCAGAAGGGGAGGGCGACGTCGTTTGCCGGCTTTCGGCCGGTCGGTGACAACAGAGTCGAGTCGCATGCCCTGCAGTCTTTCTCTCACGATTTTACAGAAACTATTCGGTAAAAAAATAATTTTTGCATTACTTATAGCCTTCTGTGTCAGCTTCATAATGACATGCTCATCACTTCGTTAATGGTCATAGCTATTATGATTTTATATTTAAGTAAGGCACTTCCCGAAATTCGAAAACGTTTGCAATGAAAAATAGGGGTCGCTATGATTTTGTGTTTGGTGCATATTACATAATATGTTGCTGCGTATAAAATTTAGCTAACATACTGAATTTTTCTTTATAATTGGGTAGAGGTATCTATTTCTCACCAAGCTCAAGGAAATTGATGTGATGTTGCACACTCATTTTTGATCACCCACACCACCGGTAAAGCTAGAATGAAATATGCACAACATTCCGCATACTTCATAAGCGGTTGGAGAAATCGAAATGAGGTTTTGCCAAATGATGTCACGCAGAGTATTTTACCACGTGGTTGTTACGCAAAATTTCGTGCCATGGGTTTTGGAACAACATAAGTGAAGACATTACACGTTTATTTTTGTACCGAAAATGTGCTTTTTCATAAGTTGTTGACCTTATTTTTACTCGGTTCATTTTTACTCGGTTCCTCACTTAAAAAACTTAATGAACCACTGTTTCAGAATTTTCCCGCAACTGCGTCAACATGTTAGTGGCGTGACATTTTGTAAACTCCACAGTATTTTGGCGAAATATGCAAATTCTAACGTGGCACAAATGAAATGTAGGTTTTACTCGAAATTCGCTACTCATGACGCTTCTCTGAAAGCTGCAAATGGTTAACAAGGCTGCTTTTGTTGTATTTTCAGAGGATTTCTTTTTGGACACTAACCAAAGCAGAGGTGACAGTAGATATTTTTGAAAGGTCACCATGCAAGTGAGGCCATGAAAGGGCTACACTAGATATTAAGAATAAACTTGAATATGGGCTGCAGTTTAGAATGGTACTTCCCCTCTAGCACTAGGTCCGCCAGGGTGGCCGAGCGGTTCTAGGCGCTACAGTTGGAACCGCGCGACCGCTACGGTCGCAGGTTAGAATCCTGCCTCGGGAATGGATGTCTGTGATGTCCTTAGGTTAGTTAGGTATAAGTAGTTCTAAGTTCTAGGGGACTGATGACCTCAGAAGTTAAGTCCCATAGTGCTGAGAGCCATTTGAACCTCTAGCACTTGGCATTTCCCGTACAGTGTTCAAATGGTTCAAATGGCTCTGAGCACTATGGGACTTAACTGCTGTGGTCATCAGTCCCCTAGATGGTTCAAATGGCTCTGAGCACTATGGGACTCAACTTCTGAGGTCATTAGTCCCCTAGAACGTAGAACTAGTTAAACCTAACTAACCTAAGGACATCACAAACATCCATGCCCGAGGCAGGATTCGAACCTGCGACCGTAGCGGCCTTGCGGTTCCAGACTGCAGCGCCTTTAACCGCACGGCCACTTCGGCCGGCAGTCCCCTAGAACTTAGAACTACTTAAACCTAACTAACCTAAGGACACCACAAACATCCATGCCCGAGGCAGGATTCGAACCTGCGACCGTAGCGGTCACGCGGCTCCAGACTGTAGCGCCCAGAACCGCACTGCCACTCCGGCCGGCGTACAGTGTTCACCCACAACTCCCACCACTACTGCTCTCCCAACGTGTACCTGCTGACTGCTCATCTATCAGTCACGTTATTCTGCACACATTTTGCCTCTCATGTGTCTTATCGTGGTGCTCCTCCAGATGATGATGATGATGTTTGGTTTGTGGGGCGCTCAACTGCGTGGTTATCAGCGCCCGTACAATTACCCAATCTTTGCTCAATCCAATTTCGCCACTTTCCTGGATGATGATGAAATGATGAGGACAACACAAACACCCAGTCATCTCGAGGTAGGTGAAAATCCCTGACCCCGCCGGGAATCGAACCCGGGACCCCGTGCTCGGGAAGCGAGAACGCTACCGCGAGACCACGAGCGGCGGACATGGTGCTCCTCCACTCATGACACATGTCTCTATGAACTATCTGAGGGATTGTCAGGTACTCCTATGGCCAGAAAGACCCTCAGACCTATCCCTAACAGGTCTGGGACCAGCTCAGATGTGAAGTCGGTCCCCTTGTCAGTATCTAGGATACTGAGGACCAGTTACAACAGTAGTGAGCCACCTTGCCTCTGGGAGGATACAGAGCATCCAGTCCACAAGGTTACATTGTCAGACTGATAAATGAGCTCATACTACATAGTTCTTCATAGATATGACTCGAGTTTGTAATCACTGAAGAAACATCAATTACCCTCTCAACCTGTGAAGTATCATTTCATTTCCCACTCCTCTTCTGGGTACTTCACTTTCTTTGTGAGGTAGTTTATAAGGCGACCAGTTTTAGTAAGTATGGCAAGTTGTGATTTAGTGAACTGACGATCTACTGGAGAAACGAATATACAGCCCAGACATGTGCGGTGAAACCGATCGCCTTAGATAAAGAAAGTGTAGGAATCTAGATATTTTTAATAAAAAAAATTTTGAAACGTTACTGAGATAGCGTTCTCCACCAGTATAACTATTATACTGGTACCGTGTTAAATTTCATGAGATCGGAGCTGATATTAGATCATGTGGGAGAGGATTCATCGATAAGCATGTATCTTCTTGCCCATGTAAAATGAACAGTTTGATGAATTGAATTTGGAGAGTATAGCTGGAGCAGCAGCTACACCTGTGCTATAGACAACGCGTTCATGCAATGGAATGAAACAATTTTGAACCCAATCTTTAATTTCGTTAGTGGATTATGTTGTAATGCATACTGTGGTACTCACAGCAGGCACTTTGCACAGTTGGTATGCACTTAGGTAACTTGTCTGCGAACACCTGGAAAATACTAACATTTTTCATGAAGTTTACACGGTTCTAACTGAACAGCGTGAACTCTTAGTAGGATGAAAACAGTAGGACTGTAGGAGTGTTTCTTCCCGAACAAATTGATGTACAATTAATAACATTATATTTTTGTGAAGGTCAGCAAATAACATTTTTATATGCAAGTTCGCACTTTGAATGTATGCGCTGACTATCTTACTTACAAGGGAACCTCCCCATCGTACCCCCCTCAGATTTACTTATAAGTTGGCACAGTGGATAGGCCTTGAAAAACTGAACACAGATCAACCGAGAAAACAGGAAGAAGTTATGTGGAACTATGAAAAAATAAACAAAATATACAAACTGAGTAGTCCATGCGTAACATAGGTAACATCAAGGATACTCATGGCACAGGAGCGCTGTGGTCCCGTGGTTAGCATAAGCAGCTGCGGTACGGGAGGTCCTTGGTTCGAGTCTTCTCTCGACTGAAAAATTTCATTTTTTATTTTCAGACAATTATCAAAGTTTAGGCACTCACATATAATCAACTTCGCTCTCTAAAATTCCACGACATGTTCGGACATATGCAGGATTTGACGGTCTACACACGGAAAAATTTGAAAACGTTAGAAACATATGTTTTGACAGAGCACAGGGAAATCTGTGCCACTGTGAAACTGTTGCATTCATTTGTTGCAGTTTATGTGACAAACTCTTATGTTTTCATCACTCTTTTGGGAGTGATTATCACATCCACAAGAAAACCTAAATCGGGCAAGGTAGAAAAATCTTTTTACCCATTCGCCAAGTGTACAAGTTTGGTGGGTCGACAACATATTCCTGTCATGTGACGCACATGCCGTCACCAGTTCGTATAGAATACATCAAACGTGTTTTCCTGTGGAGGAATCGGTTCACCTATGACCTTGCGATCAGATGTTTTTGGTTCCCATTGGAGAGGGACGTCCTTCCGTCTACTAATCGCATTGTTTTGCGGTGCGGTCGCAAAACACAGACACTTAACTCATTACAGTGAACAGAGACGTCAATGAACGAACGGACAGATCATAACTTTGCGAAAATAAAGAAAGTAAACTTTTCACTCGAGGGAAGACTTGAACCAAGAACCTCTCGTTCCGCACCTGCTCACCTAACCACGGGACCACGGCGCTCCTGAGCTCGCACTCTCCTTGATGTTGCTTATCGTGCACATGGACTACTAAGTTTGTATATTTTGCTTATTTTTTTCATAGTTCCACACAACTTCTTCCTGTTTTCTCGATTGATCTGTGTTCAGTTTTTCAAGTCCTATCCTTTGTGCCAACTTATAACTAAATCTGAGGGAGGTGCGATGGGGAGGTTCCCTTGTTAGATGCTTGATATTTTAAGTACAGATTAACAAGATGTCTATATAGAAAGTAGATTACAGTCATGTCATTTCGTCACAAGTTTTTCAAATGGTTCAAATGACTCTGAGCGCTATGGGACTAAACATCTGAGGTCATCAGTCCCCTAGAACTTAGAACTACTTAAACCTAACTAACCTAAGGACAGCACACAACACCCAGCCATCACGAGGCAGAGAAAATCCCTGACCCCGCCGGGAATCGAACCCGGGAACCCGGGCGTGGGAAGCGAGACAAGTTTTTATTCTAGAAATTTTCAATATTACGATTTTTTTTTAACCAGGCCAACGGCCTTGCCACAGTGGTAACACTGGTTCCCATCAGATCACTGAAGTTAAGAACTGTCGAGTTTCGCTAGCACTTGGATGGCTCACAGTGCGAGACTGCCGAGTGTTGTTGGCAAGCAGGGCGCACTCAGCCTTTGTGAGGCAAACTGAGGAGCTACTTGACTGAGAAGTGGCGACACCAGTCATGAAAACTGACAACAGCCAGGAGAGCGGTGTGCTGACCACCTACCCTCAGTACCCCCATTTGGTGTCGCCTGTGGGCTGAGGATGACACGGCGGCCTGTCGGTACCGTTGGGCTTTGAAGGCCTATTTGGACAATTTTTGTTCGTTTGTTTTTATAATAGTCAGTATGTATTTTCCTTAATTCTGATAGTATGTTAGTGTCTGTAGTATACTTTACTTCAAATAGTACGCTAAAACATCCCAAAAAATATATTTTTTGTGCATAAAATAAAGGTGGCAGAAAGTTTAATTCCTGGGAAATTCAATTCATTGTTGTATTCAATCTGTTACTCACGTCTGTTGATCGTAATACGCTCTAGATGCATAATCTTCGTGGTTAACATGTTGCTCATCCTATCTCTTCCCTGTTTCTGCTTGTTATTCAGGAGTTCAAATGGTTCAAATGGTTCTGAGCACTATGGGACTTAACATCGGAGGTCATCAGTCCCCTAGAACTTAGAACTACTTAAACCTAACTAACCTAAGGACATCACACACATCCATGCCCGAGGCAGGATTCGAACCTGCGACCGGAGCGGTCGCGGGGTTCCAGACTGTAGCGCCTAGAACCGCTCGGTCACCCCGGCCGGCTATTCAGGAGTCTTTAGTTGCCTCGTGAATCCAATTTTCAGCTTCAGGCACTCTTATGGAATCGATTACCAAAGTGATTGTCTTATATCAAACCCAGGATATATTTATAGCATCTCTAGAACTTCGGACCTCCTAATTGCTCCACATAAAACAAATTAAAGGCACAATAATTTTCGTCTATCACAAAATAGCAGCAGCTCAAACTACAGCAATGTTTATGAGGCAAACTGGGAAATATAAGAGAGTCACAAAGCGCATTTCTAATAGGGCTGTCAACTTGCGTAATAGTTGTATAGTATCTGTTTCTCGAATATGAGACTCATGACAACACTAATGTGTGAAAGGAGCAGAAACATAGATGTGGACTATACCGAAAGAACTTTAAGTTGGTTTTCAAACAACTTCCTGATGTCCACTTCCGTTCTTTCAACCACCATTTTGTCCAAAAATCTCTAAAAACTCTTTTAAGATGAAAAACAAAAGATCGGTATTTTGAAGCGAATTCACAGGGAAATTACCTTAAGGTATTACTAGACGACGTAGGTTGTTCACGCCAGTAAAAACTAAATATTAATTACGCACAATTCACTCCGTGTCTCAGAATAATCAGTTTAGGATGCTCTAACATCTGTATCATTTTGACTCAAAAGTTGTTGGCCACCCTGTAAAAATTGTCTTCGAGGCGTACTCCACTACATTATTATGTTTCAAAATGAAGTTCAATCATGCACAGTTTTAAAAGCAGGTGAAGCTCTCAGCCAGGTACAAGCTTTTAGATCTGACGTCATTTACGCTGTTAAAGCGTCCATGTCGCTGCTTATTTTTTCCCAGAGCTTCCGTTTGATGAACCTCTATCCCGGCCATTCCATCACATACAAAAAACGTCTGAGGTTGTCATTGGGAATACTCTGCAGCCCACGTTAAGATGTATGTCGGAGGGTACTTTGTGTACCATGTCTATTTCTCACTTTCGTCTTCCAGTTGCGCAGGGGCCGCAGGAACGACGATTGCTGCTGGTAATCCTCTGCGTGGGCTCGAATCTACTTTTGCTTTCGTGATCTTTTCGCAAGATATACACGGTGTGATCAAAAAGTAACGAATTTTTGTTTTTCTTAAAGACTATTTATTTATTCATCAACATCAACTTTGTCCCCTTCAAAATAATTCTTCTCAGATATAACACATTTGTGACAGCGCTTTTTCCAATTTGGAAGAACTTCTGGAATTCACTTTTCATTATCGTTTTCAGCTCCTTCAGAGATTCCATTTTTGTCTCATCATGTTTCTCTTCAGCCTCGGGAAAAGAAATAAGTCGCAAGGAGCCTTGTCTGGCGAATATGGTGGCTGAGGCAACATAACGATTTTGTTTCTTGCCATAAACCAGGAGCTGCCATTGAGCTATGAGCGGGAGCATTATCGTGTTGTAGTTTCCGCGAGTTGTTTTGCCACAATCCCGGTTGTTTCCCTCGGGCTGCTTCGTGCAAACGGCGCATAACTTCCAGGTAGTATCTCCTATTTACCGTACGACTTTGAGGCAGGAACTCACGATGCGCTATTCGACTGTAATCGAAGAAAATACTGAGCAGAACATTAACATGTGATACAACTTGTCGAATTTTTTTCCGTTTTGGCTCCTCAGGCAATTTCCATTCGGACAATTGGGCCTTAGTTAGACGTCATACCCGTATATTTACCTGTTATAACCATCTTCAAAAGATCTGGGTCGTTGTCGACTTCATTTAGCAGCTCGATCATTGATATCTACTCGACGACGGTTTTGGTCGAAATTCAATAATTTCGGAAGAAACTTTACTGCTACACCTTTCATCCTCAGAACATCCGAAAAAATTGGTTGGCAGGAGCCAAAGGATATGCCGACATCAGCAGCAACCTCTCTGATGGTGATTCGGCGATTTTCTAGAACAGTTTTCTTTACTTCTTCAAAAAAATGGTTCAAATGGCTCTGAGCACTATGGGACTTAACATCTGTGGTCATCAATCCCCTTGAACTTAGAACTACTTAAACCTAACTAACCTAAGGACTTCACACACATCCATGCCCGATGCAGGATTCGAACCTGCGACCGTAGCGGTCACGCGGTTCCAGAATGAAGCGCCTAGAACCGCACGGCCACACCGGCCGGCTTTACTTCTTCCACACTGTCGTCAGCAACTGCTGTTATGTGAATGAGTGGTGTCTTCTTTCGGACATGTCAGACAACACGCGTTCATATAATTGATTCGCCACGATGGGCGATGAATCCATCACTTTCAGTGCCGACGCACAATTACGCACGACCTCGTGCGGGAATCTCAAAGTAGCGAGCATGTTTAGGACATGGGCATGGACTTCGGATAGAGGGCGCTAGGTTGGAGTGTGGGTCGGCCTAGTAGGGTGCCGAGGTAGTCCGCTTAGTTACATTACCCACTGTGTCCGTGTGCCTAGTAAGCAGGAGATCCCGGGTTCGAATCCCGCTGTGGCACAAATTTTCGCTGCGCAAAGTCCTGATGCAGCTGTGCAGCTGATGGCAAGAGTCGCTTTCCTTTCATATCTCTTCCTCTACCTTCAGTTTACATAATAGGTAATTACTGTGCTAGGGCGTCCAGTGTGGTAGTCTTAAACGTCTCCTCGTACCGTTTTGAAGCGTTTATGCCATTCGTAAACTTTTGTATTATTCGTAGTAAATTCGCCAAAATCCAGTCAGTATTTCGAGTGCGGTGCTGCAGTTTATTCCATTTCCCAAGCAAAATTTAATGCAGATTCTTTGATGCATCTTTTTCGAAAAAAAAAAGATCGGCCGAGCATTTGAAAACAGATGTAACCTTTCCGGCTGTCAACAATAAACTAAATCAGGTTACCTTCCATTCAGAACGCTGTTGCACGCAGCGACAGTTAAATTGAATTGTAAATAATAGATTTCAGCTATCAATCGTCCTTTTTAAATTTTATTGGCAGATCCATATTTCAGCTAGAAACTAGCCATTCTCAGTGCACTAGCATTTTTGATCAACGCATGTAATGCCTGTTGGTCGGGCTTCATCCACAGTTCATTGAATAGCAATAATCTTGTAATGCCTGTTGGTCGGGCTTCACTCACAGTTCATTGAATACCAATGAACTGTGGATGAAGCCCGACCAACAGTGCATTGAGAATGGCTAGTTTCAAGCTGAAATCTAGATCTGCCAATAAAATTTAAAAAGGACGTCTGATAGCTGAAATCTATTATTTACAGTAATCTAAATAATCAAAACTGTGAGAGTGCAAGCAAACATCAGCAAAATGTGTACCATTAAGACAAAAAAACTTGAAAATCGGATGTATAAAGCCCACGAAATTAAAAATTTCCCATTACTTTTTAATCACACATCGTACGTTGGAAGAAGAGACTGAAGTGTGACCGTAATTATTTCTATGCCAAACGTATTACTGAAATCAATGATACTGAGTGAGAGGAAAAATTTGATCAATAAAATATGATTTTATCTCCTCGAATGCATATTTTAATGGTATACTCAAAAACTATTTTCGTAAAGGATATAAAGTGCTTCCTGCAAACTACTTTCTTTTAAAAATTGATCTTATAACAGTCCAAGAATGTTTTATTTTTACTTGGTGGCTGGTTTTGGCGACTTGGTGACTGTGGCGAGTTGGAAGCTTTGGCCGTATTGATGAATTAATAAACGGTTTACCAATCAAGTGTGTAAAGTAACAGAACGGTTCCGACCTTGACAGTGAGTCGCTATAGTTCCATACTTAATCAGATTTTAGCTGCAGTATTGTTTCTTTCAGCTGGTATATTTACTGTAATCCAATATACGCTGAAAAAGTTGACGTACTGTGATTAACAAAACCTTAAAAAGCTGTAGTACTAAACTAGATTTTTTTATCTGCAATACCCCATTAGAAATGGTTCATTCTTGGGCGAAATTTATGAATAATATACTGTAAACTAGAAAATGTTACTGTTCCGTGGGATATACGGCAACAGAAAGAAAAATAATATGAAAAGGATATGGGTTCCAGACTCAAAAAGTTTCTGTTAAAACTAAGTAACGCAAGAATTACTTTCTCTGTCTTAAAGACAAGAAGTAAAGTTCAAAAAGAACAATGAAATGTACGAAAGGACGGTATGAAAATGTCAATAGCTCTGTTAGTCATTAAGAGCTACCATAACTTCTTCGCAATGGCAGATCCAGTTACGTAATGCAGAGACGGCTGGAATGGATTTCTTTTTCGAGTTGTAGGCTAATATGTTCCTCTTTTTGTCGTACAGAAATGAGAAGTAGCAGAGGGCAAGTACGAGCAACATCCGCTACTACGTTCTTACTCGCATTCTAACGATTAGCCTTTCTTATGCTATCGAGCATGCCTCAGCTGTTACTGTAGATGACGTACACACTGCACATGTGTTCAACTCGCTTTCAGCAGGTTCTTCAGTTCGACAGAGTTTGCGTTTCTAATTTCTATTTACACTGCACGTTTACCCGATCACTCGAAGTTTAAACAACCGTATACGTTGCGAAAATGTTGTGGTTTCATATTTTTCTTTTTAATTTTTGTCGGCGAGCTGTACTTCCACGAGCAGCTGAATACTTCTGTGTGTGCTTAATTCGTGAAGAGTAAGAACGTCCAAGTACTGATGCTTTGGCAACAAGATAGATGTTACAGATACATTCGACGTCGTTCCTTTCGCTACGCGGAAGTTTTTTATCGCCTTTATTACACTTAATATCTCGCCTCGTCACGTGTGACTTAGATAACCCTGTTGAGGCATAGTAAGATATTTCAAGAGTAAACAGTACACTTTGACTCTGCGCATAGAGAGATAGTCAAAGCCTGAATGAGTCTTTAATCTAAAAACTAAATGAACTTGTTCAGACAGTAAAAAGCTGTTGCAAATTACAAAGGCAGAATTACGAGAGTACATAATATGAAATCAACCTCATAAAGGATAGAAACTGAAGCTATACAAACAAAAATGTAACTGCTAGTTTATTCAAAATCGTGTATTTCCGAAAGTTCTCGACCAACTGATTTGAAATTTTGACACAACGTTGCATTCTAATAGAGGCATTGTTTTGGGTACCTATTTCTTTAACATACGTATAGATGGAGGGAGGGGGAGAGAGAGAGAGAGAGAGAGAGAGGGGGGGGGGGGGGAATGGAAAATGTTGTCAAAAATCTCAAATTCATTTCAAATTTTTACACGTACTGTAATAAACGTTCAGACAAGTATGTAATGAAACGTTGCTATCAAACAGGAAAGCTGTATTTATGGATTATTGGTTTATGATTAGAATAGTACTTTTCAATAACAGTAAACAAGGCTGAAGATCAGAGGGAGGGGGTGGGGAGAGGATGGACAGAGGGGTGGGAGGAAAAGGACAGAAAACGGGAAGGAGGAGATGGAGAGAGAGGGGTGTGGGAGTGGACACAGAAAGGGAGGAGGAGGCGATGAAATGAGAGAGGGGCAGACAGAGGGCAGAAGAAGATGCAGAGAGAGGGGGAGATGAGAAGATGGACAGGGAGAGGCGCAGGAGGTGGTCGACAGAGAGAGAGTGAAGGGGGAAGAGACGGCCAAAGAAAGGGGAAGGGGAAGGTGGACAGAGACAGGGGAGAGAAGGATATTAAGACGTATATCCAAGACCCGTACATATTGGAAAAGTGTGCTTTCTCTTTTCTTTCTTTTCCAGCACCTCAAAGCGTGGATGGGTACAGTTAGTCCCACAGTAAGATCGGACCGTTAGTCCGAAATGCATTTTTAGTCTTTCAGTAGGTTTTCCAGCAATTCTGGGAACTGGAATTCACCGTCTACTGGTTTATGTAACGGAAACAATAAAGAAAAGGAGGCTTGTATTCTTCACTCACTTGTATAGTGTGGATGTTAACTGGTTAACCAAACAGACCTTTAAATAAGATGTGGCAAAAGAAGTCAACAGCAGGATGGATTCAAGAGGCCTAAAATTTTTTATAAAGAAACAGCAGAGGCAATTCCAGAAAAAAGATGTTACACTTGTAAGAACTCCGAGCTCAGAATAAACAACGAGTCCGCAGTGGGTCAAGTAAAGGAAAAAGAAACGCAATGAAATGACGAAGCGATGTTGGGCGGAAAGGCAAAGGAAGCAACTGAATATCAAGAAGCGAAATTACCACGTGGAGCCCCAAAATGCCCAAATAAAGTTTGATACAAGAAGACTTAATAAATGCTCAGAATAAGATCTGACAGTAAGTTAGCCAAATCACACGGCAAGGAACCATGGGTGAAGCAAACAATAACACAAGTTAAATGACAACCTTACCCTTGCATGGTGGCGCCTTTAGATCTTACAACCAACGCCTCCTCCCGTGGTATTTAGACATGTAAATCTACAACACAATTTTAATACATAGCCTATACTCAATACAGGAAAATTTCTGTTAAAGCAAACAAATGTAAAATAAAAAATTAAATGCAAAATGCTTAAAAACATTGAAAATACACGTACAATTATATATACAGCCAAATTCCACTGGTCAGAAATATGAATAATCTGAAACAACAGAGCCATAGCTCAGATAATTACACTCAAACAGACCGTCCGGGGTGGCCGAGCGGTTCTAGGCGCTACAGTCTGGTACCGCTACGGTCGCAGGTTCGAATCCTGCCTCGGGCATGGGTGTGTGTGATCTCCTTAGGTTAGTTAGGTTTAAGTAATTCTAAGTTCTAGGGGACTGATGACCTTAGAAGTTAAGTCCCATAGTGCTCAGAGCCATTTGAACCATTTGAACACTCAAACAAATGTTTCAGCAAGCCACCAAGTGCAGGCAGTAGAGCTGGGTGTGTCGTAGTACGAGAAATACCGACCACAAACGCGCGACGTAGCTGATTATCCAGCAAATATCCAGTGCGGCTCCCAGCATCCAGACCCTCACAACGTGGAATATCAAAGCCGGACAAATCCGCAGCCGCAGACAGAAGCTCGCCGTACTCAGATCGGTGTCGTCAACGCCGACTTCACCAGTTACACCAAGTCTTGACATAGGTGGAGCTAACTGCCGACTGAACCACTGTGTCCGGAAGTCGACCCGTAATGACCTCAGTCCGCTGTGACTCGCTGCCTGGCTCTTAACTACCTTTCCAACGCTGCTCAAGGCATGCTTTCAGAGTCGCTCCGCAGAGACAATCAGCGACCAGCGACAAGCTACAGTCGATTCGCGCTGTCAATGGTGGCGCCAGTGGATAATGCTCGAAATCCAGGCACGCGAAATCGACTGCGATCCCGCCACGGCTCAAAAGTGTCATATGAATGAGCTTTCACTCGAAAATACGAATCGAAAATAAAAATCTGAAAACCGTCGATAAACATTCATACATATTACATAAGTGGTGCAACACCTCAGTTACAGAACCCATAATGAACACCCTATTGTTGCAATAAGAAATAGAAAAATCAGTCATCCTAACAGTGATGACAGCTACTGACAACAGAATTTACACTCTTGACAGTTTGATTAACAAGAATGTTATGTAAATACTTTTGCTTATCATAAAGAAAGGACTGAATGAAAGAATACCATATGATACGAAACAGAAACTTTAAAGAAATAATTCAAAAAATTATTATGTACGAAGGGTAAAGCCCACACCATAAATTGACCAAAAATAACATTTATCCTAGAAGAGAGTTGTAGCCGTATCGACCTGTAAGTTCTCTGTGACTACAATGTAACCCGGCAATGGAGATGTTCACTTCTCTCTTCTACTCTTGCAATAGTAGTCCGCGTGTTAAGCGCTACTAGATTTTTTTTTAAAACCGATCTGAATTTTAAAAGTTTTACGGTTGGAAGTATTAGTCATAAGTCGGACTGAAGTAAAATCATCTTTACCGTTTACACAGATAACGGGATAGTTGATATATGTGACAGAAAAATAACTCGTGTGATTGCTGATTTGTGATGGGACTTAGCCTTCGTGATACTTAATAAACAAGAACATCAAAGGACACAGAAAGAGACTGATCGTCGGCATAAACTCAATTATTAGGCTTAAGTAGGCAACAGATAAACGCAATCACGAAGAACTTACAATTGCGCCGTGTTGTCAGAAGCTATCGTCAAAGTTAGATTGCTGATGTTAACGGACGCAATCCCCTGAATGATATATCGGTGTGTGTGCTCAGTGTAGGAACAAATAATTACCAAGAACAATAAACTTTAATTCTTCGTGTCGCCTACATCATTTAATGGACATTTAATGTGTATTTGTGGAATTAACTGATTCTTTGGATAACATAAAAGTGAAAAGTGATTTAGTGTTAATTTAACTGTAAACAGCAATGAGTTTACACCGAAATACGGCGCACTCAGAACATTGCACAAGGGTATCTTAACTCTGGAATTACATCGTGTAGTTGTTTAATGCGCGACGTAGCGACGCCTTGACGACGGAATAATAATTAACAACTCAATATTCTCGCAAAAATCATGGTGTGACCTCGGCTTGGGTAGATGGATTCATGAGTCAAGACATTATATTTTCAACGTTTGAGTACCCATTCTCAAACCGGACATAAGAACTACAGTCAGCAAGTTCGCGTAAACTGAAAAGTCTGTCGCGAACACCCAAATGACTTTTGGTTATCATTTCAGATCAAGGGAGTCATCGCGTTATCGAATGGTGCAGTCGCTACATTTATAAGTGGAGAAGATCGATAGACATCGAACACCATTGCTTTAATTACAGGCTAGGGCGGCGCACGCACTCCGGCGTGCTGCTCCATCGAGACGTTGATATCAGTTTTGAGAGGCAGTATCTGAAAAATAACCAAACAACGCGAGGAGTTTGTTTTTATAATAGTTACAGATTGTCGTTGTCGTGATCGACGGACGCCGTTCCACATCACCTCGAGTGGGACAACCATCACCATCGAACCAAGACAAAATAAGACGTCACAGTAGATAGTCCTCCTAAACCACTGGACCAATTTCAACCATACTTCTTACACTTTTCTCTCACTGGCAGGCAACAATCACTTGGGGGGGGGGGCGGGAAGGGGTTTAAGAACCACCTGCCTATAATAGTTCATGAGATATGAAGTTATAAACAACGAGATGCGTGAAAAACTGCCGCATCATGCATGATGTTTAAATTTATTACTTCCGTGCTGCTAACTCTATTCGCAATAAATTTCGCAACATATTCCGCTAAATGCATCTACAAAATTATATCGTGGTACTACACATAGTTCAGGAAATATGACGTCTTAAACACTGAGATGCGCGAAAAAATGCCGGTTCATGCATCAAGTTGTAATACAGGGTGTTTCAAAAATGACCGGTATATTTGAAACGGCAATACAAACTAAACGAGCAGCGATAGAAATAGACCGTTTGTTGCAATATGCTTGGGACAACAGTACATTTTCAGGCAGACAAACTTTCGAAATTACAGTAGTTACAATTGTCAACAACAGATGGCGCTGCGGTCTGGGAAACTCTATAGTACGATATTTTCCACATATCCACAATGCGTAGCAATAATATGGCGTAGTCTCTGAATGAAATTACCCGAAACCTTTGACAACGTGTCTGGCGGAATGGCTTCACATGCAGATGAGATGCACTGCTTCAGCTGTTCAATTGTTTCTGGATTCTGGCGGTACACCTGGTCTTTCACGTGTCCCCACAGAAAGAAGTCACAGGGGTTCATGTCTGGCGAATAGGGAGGCCAATCCACGCCGCCTCCTGTATGTTTCGGATACCCCAAAGCAATCACACGATCATCGAAATATTCATTCAGGAAATTAAAGACGTCGGCCGTGCGATGTGGCCGGGCACCATCTTGCATAAACCACGAGGTGTTCGCAGTGTCGTCTAAGGCAGTTTGTACCGCCACAAATTCACGAAGAATGTCCAGATAGCGTGATGCAGTAATCGTTTCGGATCTGAAAAATGGGCCAATGATTCCTTTGGAAGAAATGGCGGCCCAGACCAGTACTTTTTGAGGATGCAGGGACGATGGGACTGCAACATGGGGCTTTTCGGTTCCCCATATGCGCCAGTTCTGTTTATTGACGAAGCCGTCCAGGTAAAAATAAGCTTCGTCAGTAAACCAAATGCTGCCCACATGCATATCGCCGTCATCAATCCTGTGCACTATATCGTTAGCGAATGTCTCTCGTGCAGCAATGGTAGCGGCGCTAAGGGGTTGCCGCGTTTGAATTTTGTATGGATAGAGGTGTAAACTCTGGCGCATGAGACGATACGTGGACGTTGGCGTCATTTGGACCGCAGCTGCAACACGGCGAACGGAAACCCGAGACCGCTGTTGGATCACCTGCTGCACTAGCTGCGCGTTGCCCTCTGTGGTTGCCCTATGCGGTCGCCCTACCTTTCCAGCACGTTCATCTGTCACGTTCCCAGTCCGTTGAAATTTTTCAAACAGATCCTTTATTGTATCGCTTTTCGGTCCTTTGGTTACATTAAACCTCCGTTGAAAACTTCGTCTTGTTGCAACAATACTGTGTTCTAGGCGGTGGAATTCCAACACCAGAAAAATCCTCTGTTCTAAGGAATAAACCATGTTGTCCACAGCACACTTGCACGTTGTGAACAGCACACGCTTACAGCAGAAAGACGACGTACAGAATGTCGCACCCACAGACTGCGTTGTCTTCTATATCTTTCACATCACTTGCAGCGCCATCTGTTGTTGAAAATTGTAACTACTGTAATTTCGAAAGTTTGTCCGCCTGAAAATGTACTGTTGTCCCAAGCATATTGCAACAAACGGTGTATTTCTATCGCTGCTCGTTTAGTTTTTATTGCCGTTTCAAATATACCGGTCAATTTTGAAACACCCTGTACATTTCTTCTTTACTACTAAGACACTCCTACAGCCGAGTCAGCTTAAGGAAATCGCCGACACCTCGAAGCGCTTTTGACAGCTTTCAAATGCGAAGTGCAAACGGCTGTAAACGAAAACAATAGCCATTTATAAAGCTATGAAGTTGTGTTGCCATAGAGACGGTTACAAAATCGCGTTGCGGAAACATGAAGCAGGTGCGCCCACGGTATAGAAACTGTTTCATAATAGCAAAGGTGCTTTTACGAATACATGGAAACTAAATTTCTTCTGTATTACATAACAAACAGTTCATTTTTTGTATAGTTCCTAGTAGAAAACTGGCGAAATAAACACCCTGGCCGTGTTTGTCACCTAGTTTATTCATATAACATAGGCTTTAAAATGATTTGTTAAAGTAATTTACCAACTCTCTGAGGCTGTGCCTCTGAACATACTAAACAACACTGCTGATATTTTAGCCATCCTTGCTTCTTACGTCAACTTTTTTTTTTTACTCATATATTCGTATAGATACTCCGAACTGCAGTAGTCAAATGTTTAAGTTATTATCCTTTAATTTCCATTGTTTCCCTGAATTCGTACCTCGTGGATTTTTTTCTGCTGCTGGGAAAGTCCTCGGAACTACCGTCGGATATCAACATTACGTAGGTAATCCTGTATCTTGTTGCACTTCAGACTGTGGTCTGAACTAGCATGGTAAAACAGGCCGGGACCAGAGACAGCCTTGGAGGTCGGTCACTAGCTCTCGGTTACGCAACGCTGTGGTGTAAGCACACACACACACACACACACACACACACACACATACACACACACACGCACTACACGTGGACACGCGAGGTGTATCGCCTTGCTTGGTGGTCTTCACGAGGTTGGCCGTCGCCCAGCTGGAACACTGGATAATTCCCCACGGCCTATTTAGGTAATTGCCACGTGTAACTAGGAGTGCTCCGATGTTACCGATATGAGTATCATTATTTTTGTTTCAATACTTATGGTTTCGTAATCGACACTAAGTATTCAATAATTTCGTAGAATCGAATGAAATGTCAGCGAATCGGCATCGCAGATATCGAAATGTGTCTGGGGAATACAATAATCTTTAACTTCCAGCTTAAGGAGAATTAAAACGAATGCAATACACAGGAAACACAAGTCTAGTAGTAAAAGCTATACACGATGCATAGTCGGTATTGAGCATTATTAGGTTCGAGAAACAGAAAGCTATAATGCTAGCACGTTTGCTTGCATGGCCGCCGTCTGCATCAGTTTTTATAATCAATTATTACTGGTTTTCCTTCTTAAGCCTACTGCAAATAAAAAAGTGATTTTCACCAGAGACGTTTCGCTTTCATCTATAAAGCACCTACATACATACATTAATCCTTCTTCCATAGATCATGAATACGACATTTCGTAATGATGTGGAACTTGTCTACACCAAATAATTAATTAATTTTTTTTTTTACTTTTACTACATCATATCTAACAATTCATCTATTGACTAGAAGGAGCTGTCATTCAGAAATTCTTTGATTTGCTTTTAAATGTTGATTGGCTATGTGTCAGACTTTTAATACTATTTGGCAAATGACCAAAGATTTTTGTGGCAGCATAAGTCACCCCTTTCTGTGCCAAAGTGAGGTTTAATCCAGAATAGTGAATATCATCCTTTCTTATAGTGTTGTAGCTCATGCACTTCGCTGTTATTTTTGGATTCGGATGGGTTATTAATGACAAATTTCATAAGTGAATATGTGTATTGCGAAGGTACTGTGAATATCCAGAGTTCCTTAAATAAATGTCTGCAAGGTGATCTTGGGTGGGCTCCAGCTATTATTCTGATTACACACTTCTGTGCAATGAATACTTTCTTTCTTAATGACGAATTCCCCCAAAATATAATGCCATATGAAAGCAGTGAATGAAAATAGGTATAGTAGGCTAATTTACTGATATGTTTATCACCAAAATTTGCAATAACCCTAATAGCATAAGTAGCTGAACCTAACCGTTTCAACAGAATATCGATGTGTTTCTTTCAATTAAATTTCTCATCAATGCACACACTCAGAAATTTTGAGTATTCTACCTTAGCAACAAACTTCCGTTCACATTCTGGAAACATGAATACGCAAGGTACCTCTACATTTTGGTAGTTATGGATACATCTCCCATCACGTAGTTGGTATATTCCTGATTTCTGGAATATATCTGTTTTTCCTATTGCTTTCTGAAAGTGTTTTTTTTCCTCAAATTGTTGATTTGATGAGCTACCTTTATGCCTTATTGTCCGTAAATACATTCTGTCTGTGTGTATGTGGCCGTATGTCATCGTATACCATCTTTTTTGTTTTGTTTATCGCTCTTTATTGTTCCTGTTCTTGTTGTTTGTGTGGGAGTTTGAACTTGTGTTGACGTTAGCTTTTTACTCTTTTCCTGCTTCCTGATTTCATTCAAAATGGTTCAAATGGCTCTGAGCACTATGGGACTTAACATCTGAGGTCATCAGTCCCCTAGAACTTAGAACTACTTAAACCTAAGGACAGCACACACATCCATGCCCGAGGCAGGATTCGAACCTGCGACCGTAGTGGTCGCGCGGTTCCAGACTGAAGCGCCTAGAAACCCTCGTCCACTGCGGCCGGCTTGATTTTATTGTTCAGCTTTATTACTAGTTGCTTTGTATCCAATGTTTTTGGCTATTTGTACAGCGTTATTTCTTTCTTTCTGGCAGTTGCTTGAGTCTAACGGTAGCAAAAGAAATGTGCAACCAAGTTTCCTTCGACCCCAACTTCCGCTAACAAAGAAGGTTCAAAATGTTTCAAATGGCTCTCAGCAATATGCGACATAACATCTGAGGACATCAGTCCTCTAGACTTAGAACTACTTAAACCTAAGGACATCACACACATCCATACCCGCGGCAGCATTCGAACCTGCGACCGTTGCAGCAGCGCGCTTCTGGACTGAAGCGCCTAGAACCGCTCGGCTATAGCGGCCAGCTAACAAAGAAGGAAAACGCCGTAGTTTGCGCAATATGTAAACAAAAGCCAAAAGCACCATAGGCACACATTGCAATCATATTAATATGATACCTCCCATGTTCGTCGTTAACGTGCAGTTACCACTACCAGACGACAGGTAGCAGCGTTGGCGTTGTAGTGTGTGTGTGCGGTGTGGGGGGGGGGGGGGGGGAGGGTGTTGAGGTGGAGAACTGTGACAGGTAGCAGCGTTGGCGTTGTAGTGTGTGTGTGTGGGGTGGGGGGGGGGGGGGGAGGGTGTTGAGGCGGAGAACTGTGTAGCCGTTCTCGTGATGCGGAAATGGAGCGATTTATCTGGCATCCAGCAGGACATGACCATCGGCAGGTGCCACCGTGACAAAATGAGGGTGTCTATAACCGGCGCCGAGGCAACACGGGCCTTAGGTGACGGGGGTGACCACGACTCCGGAGATGTATACGGACGAATAGAGTTGCAACTGGAATGAGATTTTCACTCTGCAGCGGAGTGTGCGCTCATATGAAACATCCTGGCAGATTAAAACTGTGTGCCGGACCGAGACTCGAACTCGGGACCTTTGCCTTTCACGGGCAAGTGCTCTACCAACTGAGCTACCCAAGCACGACTCACGCCCCGTCCTCACAGCTTTACTTCTGCCAGTACCTCGTCTCCTACCTTCCAAACTACAGAAGCTCTCCTGCGAACATTTCAGAACTAGCACTCCTGAAAGAAAGGATACTGCGGAGACATGGCTTAGCCACAGCCTGGGGGATGTTTCCAGAATGAGATTTTCACTCTGCAGCGGAGCGTGCGCTGATATGAAACTTCCTGGCAGATTAAAACTGTGTGCCGGACCGAGACTCGAACTCGGGACCTTTGCCTTTCGCGGGCAAGTGGGAGGCGAGGTACTGGCAAAAGTAAAGCTGTGAGGACGGGGCGTGAGTCGTGCTTGGGTAGCTCAGTTGGTAGAGGACTTGCCCGCGAAAGGCAAAGGTCCCGAGTTCGAGTCTCGGTCCGGCACACAGTTTTAATCTCCCAGGAAAGTTTCATATCAGCGGACACTCAACTGTTCTGCACTGTCGCTTGCTCCAAAAAGTGTGCGCTTACGGTCTATTCGATGACATATGCGGTTGGATAGAAAGTTTTCGAAGAGACAGGGAGCAGTATGTCGTCCTGAACGGGGTGAATTCACCAGAAACAAGCGTAACTTCACGTGTGCCCCAGGGCAGCGTAACAGGTCCGCTGCTTTCTACGATTTACATAAACGATCTGGTTGATGGTATTGACAGCGGCATTAGACTGTTTGCCGACGATGCTGTAGTCTACAGGAAAATAGTATCACACGAAAGTTGTGAACAAATCAATCAGAATTTGCAGAAAATAAATGCGTGGTGTAATGACTGGCTAGTAAGTGTAACCTACTGCGTATAACAAGGCGAAAATCCCCATTAATGTACGAGTACAAAATAAATCCCCAGTCTTTGGAAGCGGTAACATCCGTCAAGTACCTGGATGTGACTATTCGATATGATCTCAAATGGAATGATCAGATTACACAAGTAACGGGTAATACGAACTCTAGTTTGCTGTTTCTTGGTAGAATCCTGAGGGATGCAGTCCTTCAACAAAGGAAATAGTTTACAATACGTTAGTTCGTCCAGTCTTAGAGTATTGTTCGTCTGTATGGGACCCTCACCAGTTGGGTCTGATTCAAGAGATCGAGAGGGTCGAAAGAAGAGCGGCAAGATTCGTGACTGGTACACTTAGCCATCGCGAGAGCGTTACAGATCTCATAGAAAGTTTGAAGTGGGACACAGTTGCAGATAGACGACGCGCTAAACAGAAGGGACTGCTCACTAAATTCCGAAATCCGATCGTCACCGAGGCTGTAGAGCATGAACTATTACCACCAACTTTCAAATGGCAAAATGATCACCATTCAAAGATAAGAGAAATAAGAGCTCGTGCTGAGGCGTTCGGACAGTCGTTTTTCCCCCATGCGATTCTCGAGTGGAACAGAGGGGGGAGAAATATGACTTTGGCGCGAATTGTGCCCTCCGCCACATACCGCTTGGTGGAGCATATATGTAGATGTAGAAGACAGGGAGTTTGGGACCTTGGTTTCTAAGTGCAGCAGGTCTTCTTCACTAGCGGTCAGACGCCACCTCTGAGGTCGCGGAACATCGATCAGCTCTGGCAACAGTGAATTCATTTTTGTTCAATTGCATTCGGTAAGTGTTTGTACTAGTTAGTGTACCGTCAGCTACTGTTCACTCCTCGAGGGCGAAGATGCCGTAAGCTCCAACGTAAGGTCACGTACTGCCGGCCGCTGTGACCGTGCGGTTCTAGGCGCTTCAGTCCGGAACCGCGTGACTGCTACGGTCGCAGGTTCGAATCCTGCCTCGGGCATGGATGTGTGTGATGTGCTTAGGTTAGTTAGGTTTAAGTAGTTCTAAGTCTAGGGGACTGATGACCTCAGATGTTAAGTCCCATAGTGCTCAGAGCCATTTGAACCAAGGTCACGTATTCAGTTGTCATTTATCTCATGCGACGATATTAACTTTATAGTTAGTACACTTGTACATTATTTACAGTAGTTTTAATATTATTAATAATGATAGCGTAATTTCGATATTATAAATAAATCTTAATGTGTGAACGAAAAGTTTAAAGATACGCGAATGAATCATTGTCTTTAGATTGGGTATCGGTTCCTTTCTTCCGATAATGAACATATTTCGGCTTGTGTTTTAATTAAGTGCTACTCGTTAAAGAAAAGCTTAAAAATATACGGATCAGGAATCATCTTGCGATACTGTCAGTACCGATGTTGCAGTACAATAGAGTTATTGATTCGGTTTCAGGTATCTGTACCAATGCCATAATCGTACTGACTGTAGTACTGATACCACGGGTGTAGCTATAGTAAGCAGAGAACGGCGCTACAGGCTTACGCTGTACGTTGCTTTGATATTGGCGCCCCCATGTCGGATTCCCCAAAACATTAGCAGACCACTGTTTATCATTGCTTTGTGTTCTTAATCTCTCTCGTGTGCAAATAAACAATTGTTTTAAGAGACAATGCTACAGTGCTTTCTTGAATAACACAGTGTCAGGCAGGAATTTTCAGACGTTCTTCTAACTTACACGCATATTTGGTCCAGTAAAACGACCGTTTGGCCGTATCAATGTACTTTCCATTTTGCTATATGTTTCAAATAACTAAGAAGTGAAGTACGTGATGTGAAAACGTTGTTTTCGCAATACAGCATTTTCGTTAATACGGACTGACGAAACTGATGTTAGGTCTACGTCCTCTTCTCGAAAATGCTGAGAATATATTTTGCTGTATTTGGTCGGTTTTCAGTCTTTCCTTCTTACAACGTTCGCACAGAGAGCTATTCAATTTGGCTTCATTGGAAATATAAAGTCAAATGACAGAAATAAAACCACTACAGTAAAGGACAAACACACACACCGATGCCGAAGGGAGTACTCGAACCTCTGCCGGGACCAGCCGCACAGTCCATGACTGCAGCGCCCTAGACCGCTTGGCTAATCCCGCGCGGCAAGTTCTTCGTGATTTTTAAAAATTTTGAACAAGGTGTTTTATCAAAGTACCAGGATTCTCAAGGTGTTCTGTCAGACGCAAAGTCTGGGAATCTCGTGTATAACTCTAACACTTCAATATTATTGCATATCCGGAGATATTGCGCGATGGTGTCGATCGTCTAGGGCCCTTTAAAGCGAGGGAGAGTCGTGATGTTCAGCTTGAAACACACGACGGGACACAGCCGGGAACGCGAGTGGAGGCCGTCGTGGCGGCGAAGTACTTGGGTAGAGACGGCCGCTGGGTGTGGAGCCTCATTACAGCGTGAGCACAGGCGAGCAGCTGCGGCCGCAGTGACGTCACGGCTGACGCTAATAGCTGAGGCGGGGCCGCGCTGGACGGGTCGCCGGCGTGCACGTGCGCCGAGCCCACGTGGCCCGGGCGGGCTCTGCGGGCTGGCTGCCGCCTGAAGTGCGAGCGTGGGCTACGACAGTATCTACTAGGGCAGGGCTTCCCAACCTTTTCTACATCTACATCTACATTTATACTCCGCAAGCCACCCAACGGTGTGTGGCGGAGGGCACTTTACGTGCCACTGTCATTACCTCCCTTTCCTGTTCCAGTCGCGTATGGTTCGCGGGAAGAACGACTGTCTGAAAGCCTCCGTGCGCGCTCTAATCTCTCTAATTTTACATTCGTGATCTCCTCGGGAGGTATAAGTAGGGGGAAGCAATATATTCGATACCTCCTCCAGAAACGCACCCTCTCGAAACCTGGCGAGCAAGCTACACCGCGATGCAGAGCGCCTCTCTTGCAGAGTCTGCCACTTGAGTTTGTTTAACATCTCCGTAACGCTATCACGGTTACCAAATAACCCTGTGACGAAACGCGCCGCTCTTCTTTGGATCTTCTCTATCTCCTCCGTCAACCCGATCTGGTACGGATCCCACACTGATGCGCAATACTCAAGTATAGGTCGAACGAGTGTTTTGTAAGCCACCTCCTTTGTTGATGGACTACATTTTCTAAGGACTCTCCCAATGAATCTCAACCTGGTACCCGCCTTACCAACAATTAATTTTATATGATCATTCCACTTCAAAGCGTTCCGCAGGCATACTCCCAGATATTTTACAGAAGTAACTGCTACCAGTGTTTGTTCTGCTATCATATAATCATACAATAAAGGATCCTTCTTTCTATGTATTCGCAATACATTACATTTGTCTATGTTAAGGGTCAGTTGCCACTCCCAGCACCAAGTGCCTATCCGCTGCAGATCTTCCTACATTTCGCTACAATTTTCTAATGCTGCAACTTCTCTGTATACTAGAGCATCATCCGCGAAAAGCCGCATGGAACTTCCGACACTATCTACTAGGTCATTTATATATATTGTGAAAAGCAATGGTCCCATAACACTCCCCTGTGGCACGCCAGAGGTTACTTTAACGTCTGTAGACGTCTCTCCATTGATAACAACATGCTGTGTTCTGTTTGCTAAAAACTCTTCAATCCAGCCACACAGCTGGTCTGATATTCCGTAGGCTCTTACTTTGTTTATCAGGCGGCAGTGCGGAACTGTATCGAACGCCTTCCGGAAGTCAAGGAAAATAGCATCTACCTGGGAGCCTGTATCTAATATTTTCTGGGTCTCACGAACAAATGAAGCGAGTTGGGTCTCACACGATCGCTGTTTCCGGAATCCATGTTGATTCCTACGTAGTAGATTCTGGGTTTCCAAAAACGACATGATACGCGAGCAAAAAACATGTTATAAAATTCGACAACAGATCGACGTCAAAGATATAGGTCTATAGTTTTGCGCATCTGCTCGACGACCCTTCTTGAAGACTGGGACTACCTGTGCTCTTTTCCAATCATTTGGAACCTTCCGTTCCTCTAGAGACTTGCGGTACACGGCTGTTAGAAGGGGGGGGGGGCATGTTTCAGCTGGTGGACCCCTTCTTCAGGCGAAAATCTATGGCGGACCCCTAGTCAGTCAAGAGCACAGTAACTTTAAATTACAGAGCGAAACCCATGTTCCCAATAACCCCCCCCCCCCCCCCCCCCCCAAGTATCAATAGTCTTTGGTTTAGAGATGAATGAAAACAACTTGAAGGTCAAAAATCGACTAATGAAATAGGTAGTGCACTGACAAAGCAAGTTTAACATTTAATGATGCCTGGGACCGCATACGTGCCAGCGACTCTGTGATTGGTTGACAAAGCTCGCTCCGCGCATACGACAAAGGTTTCAGCGCATCTACCGCCGCGAGCCGGCGCCCAAACGACCCCCGTATTGTTGCGAAACAGTCGATCAGAGAAGCCTTATTCTCCGGCGCTAAACTGTGTATGCGTTCTCACTTGGGAACCGCAAAGGCTGCTTGGGAATACGACCTGAAGTACGAAAAAAATAGTGATGAATTTGATTTTCACATTTTATTCAATAATTTTACTCATTGTTTTACACGATTTGGTGAAGGGCGACCGCGGACCACCTAGAAAGAGCCGGCGGACCCCTAAGGGGTCCGCGGACCACACATTGGGAAGCCCTGTACTAGAGGTAGAAGCTTCACGTTTCTGCTCATTATTCTTGTGTTTCACCGTGTTAAATATTGACGACGTGGACGGAAGATAGGCGTAACGCCTTTATTCGGTAAATTGCACGGCTGCGTTATTTCGCGGCCTCTGTGCGACTGCTAGTTATTTAGTTAGTTTCATCTTCCATGGATCATTTGCACGGTAAATCGCTATGATGTGGACCGAGTCGAATTACATTCACTTCGGAAATTAATGTGTAAATACGAGGGTCACTCTAAAACAAATGCACACTATTTTTTTTTAAATACGACTTTTATTCGACATATTTGAAAGTTTTACAGTGTGTAGATACGTCCTTTAGGAACAATATTTTAATTTCTCCACATAACTTCCATCCCTCTCAACTGCCTTACGCCATCTTGGAACCAGCGCCTATATACCCGCACGGTAAAATTCTGGACCAACCTGTTGGGAGCCACTGTTTGGCAGCGTGCACAAGGGAGTCATCATCTTCAAACCTTGTTCCACAAAGAGAATCTTTCACTTTCCTAAAGAGATTATAGTCACATGGAGCCAAGTCAGGACGATAAAGCGGGTGTTTCAGTGTTGTCCATCCGAGTTTTGTGATCGCTTCCATAGTTTTTTGACGGACATGTGGCCGTGCATTGTCGTGCAGCAGCAAAACATCCTGCTTTTGCCGATGTGGTCGAACACGACTCAGTCGACATTGAAGTTTCTTCAGTGTCGTCACATATGCATCAGAATTTATGGTGGTTGCACTTGGCATATTGTCCACAAACAAGAGTCCTTCGGAAAACACCGTAGCCATAACTTTTCCAGCAGAAGGTGTGGTTTCGAATTTTTTTTCTTGGGTGAATTTTCATGATGCCACTCTATTGATTGCCTCTTCGTCTCTGGTGAAAAATGATGGAGCCATGTTTCATCAACTGTCACAATTCTTCCAAGAAATTCATCTCCACCATTCTCGTACTGCTCCAAAAGTTCGCTGCATACCGTTATTCTTGTTTCTTTGTGAGCCACTGTCAACATCCTGGGAACCCACCTGGCACAAACCTTTTTTAACGCCAACACTTTCAGCATTCTGCAAATACTTCCTTCCCCTATCCCATCGTAGCGTGACAATTCGTTCACTGTGATGCGTCTGTGAGCAGTCACCAATTCGTTAACTCTCTGCACATTGTCTGGAGTGTGTGCAGTACGAGGCCTGCCGCTGCGAGGACAATCCTCAATATTGCCGTGCTCGCTTTCATCACGTAACCTGCTTGCCCACCGACTAACTGTACTGCGATCGACAGTAGCACCTCCATACACCTTTTTCAACCTCTTGTGGATGTTTCCCACTGTCTCGTTTTCACAGCACAGGAATTCTATCACAGCACGTTGCTTCTGACGAACGTCAAGTGTAGCAGCCATCTTGAAGACATGCTGTGACGGCGCCACTCACGGGAACAGGTTGAACTAAGTTTGAAAACAAGCGGGAAGGATGTATCTACACACTGTTAAACTTTCACACATGCAGAACGAAAACTGTATTTTTACATAAATAGTGTGCATTTCTTTTCGAGTGACCGTCGTATGGCTACATGCTTAATATTCACTGATGAGCCAAAACATTATGACAACCTGCTTAAAAACGTGTTGGTCCACTTCTGTAAAGCAGTTCACCAGCGATTCTGCGCGCCATGGATTCGACAAGTACTTGATAAGTTTCCAGAGGTTTGTGGCGCCAGATACCTGCGCACAGGTCATTCAACTCCCATAATTTACGGGCGGTTGGTTTGTGGGCGCGGAGCTGGCGCCTGATAGCGCCCCAGTTGGTTTTCATCGGATTCAGATAAGCCGAATTTAATGGCCAAGACACCAACGTGGGTTCACTATCATGCTCCTCAAACCACTGCAGCAGAATACTGGATCTGTGGCACCGGCGGTTATCCTGTTGGAAGATGACAATACTGTTGAGGAAGACATCAAGCATAAGGGGTACAGGCGGTCCCTAATTATGTTCGCGTAGTCCACAGCTGTCTTGATGCCTTCGACTACCGCGGGTTCCTTGGTAGCCCAGGTGAAAGTCCCCCAAAACTGCTCCCAACGGTCTGCGTCCGTGGCGCGCTGCATGTTCACCTCGATGACGGCGTATCTGGACATGACCGTCTATCGACCTGCTTTAACAATTAACGTGATTCATCCGACTACGCGAAAAGATTCTATTGATCCGCGGTCCAGTCTCGATAATCCAGTGCACAATGTAATCGTAATTGATGACGTTGTTGGGTCAACGTGGGAACACTTATTTGTGTCTTCTGCTGTGTTATACCAACATCGAGCTCTGAACTTTGTGCTCCAAAACATTTGTGCCTGCGCCAACACTGTTGGTTGGGTTGTTTCGGGACAGGAGACCAGACAGCGAGGTCATCGGTCTCACTGAATTAGGGAGGGATGGGGAAGGAAGTCGGCTGTGCCGTTTCAAAGGAACCATCTCGGCATTTGCCTGGAGCGATTTAGGGAAATCACGGAAAACCTAAATCAGGATGGCCAGACGCCAACACTGTATTCTGTCGTCAAATCTGCCACAAATCGCCGCCTGTCCCGCTTATCCTGGGCAAGCCTCCGATCCCTATGTTCTACGAAGAGGTGTGGACGTCCATCTTCCCATCGCCAACTCGTCGTTTCATGATTCTTCGACAACTTTCCATAGATGCCCACTACAGCAGCACGCAAACAGCGGACCAGTTTCGCCGTTTCAGAGATGCTCGCTCCCAGGCATAAGGCCACAACAATGTTGGTTTTGTCAAAGTCGCTTATCGCCGCTACAATGATTTCCCGTTCGCCTCCGATCCGCTAATATACTTTTCTTACTCTCCTGTACCACTGCCCAGGAATAGAACATTCAAAGGTGCTCAAAGTGGTGACCCTGCGTACAGATACACTGCACTCGTTGAATAATAGAATTATTGACTACTTCCAGTGCTGCCTGCAGAAGAAATTAAAAACAAGGGTGACAACATTAAGAGTGTAATAGGAAGTCCATTGTTAACCCTCTATTGCAGCACCATCAGACAGCATACAACCTTGCGGCTCATCACTATACAGTGAGTCTCATTCATCTTGACCACCCTAAATAACTGTTTGTCCAGATGCAAATTACAAAATGTTTCAAGCAAATGTTCTTTAGCCGTCAGGGGGACATCAATCAGCATGATTGCCTTCGTTGTAGCTTTGTTTTTTACATAGATGTAAAGAGCGGTATGACTTTTTTAAATGGTACCATGTATTTTTTATTCGGTAATTCATTTCCTCTCCTAAAGACCTATTCAAAAAAGTATCACAGTGTACCATTCACTGAAACACAACGTTAACAATTACATAACACAACATTGACTTTGAGCCCGGGATCACAAACTCGTCCACTTGCTGGAGTTGTCAGAAAACAAATGAAAACCAAGTAAAAACATAACACAAAATTGACTTTGACTCTCCTGTACCACTGCCCAGGAATAGAACATTCAAAGGTGCTCAAAGTGGTGACCCTGCATACCGATACACTGGTGCACTCGTTGAATGAAAGAATTATTTACTGCTTCCAGTGCTGCCTGCAGAAGAAATTAAAAACAAGGGTGACAACATTAAGAGTGTAATAGGAAGTCCATTGTTACCCTCTATTGTATGACTTTCCTTTCGGAAACCAGCTTCTGGGGGTAGGGTCTGACACACAAAATACTGTGTAATAGGTTAGACACAGGAGTTTTGATATAATTTTGATTTATTCAATATTTTAGGTTTATTGGCATATGGCAACACCATGCGTATGTCAACACACTTCCCAGAAGACTCACAACACTTTTATTTACACACATGTATAAAATGAGTTAGGGAAGGTACAGTAAATGTGCTTCTACTTACATTTATGAATAGTTTTGGGTGAAAACTGTTACTTTTCTGTTTTCAAAAAGATATTTTGTCATATTATTCAACAATTTGATGCCGCATTTCATCACTCAGTGTGAAATTTCAAAAAACAGTTTTTATTTGCAGTGAAACGTAAATGCACCTTGTATTCCAAACACTTCACTCTCACAATTCCATAGCATGATGGAACTTTGCAGATTCCTTTGATATCCATAATAGGCAAATGTCCTATGCCGTCTAGCCGCATCTCTTTTTCAGGCAATGCAGCTGTTGGTCCTTTCTCCTTCTTCGCCGTGTAGGCTCTGTCAATGGAATTACTCCTAGGTCTTCCTTGCTTTCTTGCCTCACTTTTCCCCTGGAACAACAAACTATCTATGGCCTTCTTGAACTCTGCTAAAGCGAGAGTGCTTTTCCAATGCATTCCACTTGATAGTGCATCTCTTCAGTAAAGAAACCAAGCATTCACTACCATCAGGTCCAGAATGTGAAAAAATATTCTATGATACCATTTTTGGGAACGTATCTGGATCCTATACAATGGTAGAACTAAATCCACAAGATCTGCACCTCCCATTATACTCTACTACTGCCCTGGAGCAAGGCACCTTGACTGACTTTTTCAATTTAGTGTCAAATCTTTCTGCTTCAGTCATTGGATTTGCTCCCACAAAATTCCTGAGTTATGTCACAAATCTGTCGTCATGCCACTTTACAGCAGAATGCTGCATATTTCCCTTGGAACACTGTCTTTCATCTGTTGCACCTCTTCCAGATCTTCATTTTCTTGTCAGAGTCGAACACACATCCCTTTAGACGATTGGAACGAACAGGGCCTAGACTGTAGATTCCTCTTTCCGCCAGTTTCGTTTGCAGATCTAAACTACAGAACCAGTTGTCAAAAAATATTTTACAATTTTTGTGGCCAGGTATTACACTAGCTAGCCTTAGCACAACATTTCCACTGGCTCCTATGTCATTAAGACGTTCATTTTAGCTAGTTCTTCCAGGATACAGTTCAAAGTTGTAAACTAAACCATTCACATGAGATAGTAGGAACATTTTATAGCGCCATCTCTTTGGTTTTTTTCGATTGTACTGTTTCATTGAATGACGCCCTTTGAATGGTATAATCTGCTTGTCAAGGCTGAATTTTTCGGCTTCGGTAGCTCTTAACACTTAGAAACAGTATGGTCAATACAGTTTCTAATTTTGTATATAGGATCATACCCTCGCTGTCCTTTGGGTATTGTTCTCAAATTATCAGCAAAATGTATGTTACTTTTTATTTGTTCAAAATGTATGTGTGTGTGGTAAGGTCCTATGGGACCAAAATGCTGAGGTCATCGGTCCCTAAGCTTACGACCTCCTTAATCTAACTTAAAATAAGTTACGTTAAGGACAACACACACACCCACGCCCGAGGGAGGACACGAACCTCCGACGGGGGAAGCCGCGCGGACTGTGACAAGACGCCCTAGACCACGCGGCTACCCCGCGCGGCTTTTTTTGTACAAAGCGCTTTATGCGCATTCTATCAGCTACAATGGGAACTCTAGAATCAGGATTCCAGTAATCTCTAGTAGAAGGGAGTCTAATCACAGACATAAAGAACACTATTCCTATCCAAATTTCTAATTCTTTTCTGTCAAGTTTCAGGATTTTTTTTTTTTTTTGAATGCATAATCTGTTTGAATCCTCAACAATAATGACCAACATTTCGCTACCAAGAAACATATGAAAATATTCTTTCGGACTGCATACATGAGAAGGAATGTCAAGTGTAAAAGTCCATTCTGGCATAACTAGTACTTTCCGGCGTTTCGTTCAACTACACGCATGTTTAGCCCTTTTATTTGGCTTCTGCCGCTACAATGTCATTTTGATGTAACGCATTATTTTCGTCATGTTCTTCCTCTTCTTGTTCCTTTTCGCCGGCCGCTGTGGCCGAGCGGTTCTAGGCGCTTCTGTCCGGAACAACGCTGCTGCTACGGCCGCAAGTTCGAATCCTGCCTCGGGCATGGATGTGTGTGATGTCCTTAGGTTAGTTAGGTTTAAGTAGTTCTAAGTTCTAGGGGACTGATGACCTCAGATTTTAAGGCCCATAGTGCTTAGAGCCATTTGAACCATTTGTTCCTTTTCTCATCTTTTTCTCCTTCACTGTCATCGTCAGTCTCAGAAACAACTCTGGCGAAGTTCCATGAAGAATATTACGTCCAGCACTTTCATCCTCTGAATCATCTGCATACATATATACGCACATACATAGATACATTAATCCTTGTTCCATAGGTCATGAAATCGAAATTTCGTAATGATGTGGAACGTGTCACTTTAAAATTAGTTTTCTTTACACAAAATAATTTTTTTTACAGCTACTACTTCATATCTAAGAATTCATCTATTGAGTAGAAGAAGTTGTCATTCTTTTAACTTGCTTTTAAATGTTGTTTGTCTATCTGTCAGACTTTTAATACTATTTGGCAAATGACCAAAGATTTTTGCGGCAGCATAATTCACCCCTTTCTGTGCCAAAGTGAGATTTAATTCAAAATAGTGAAGACCATCCTTTCTTCTAGTGTTGTAGCTGTGCACTTCGCTGTTATCTTTGAACTGGGATGGGTTATTAATGACAAATTTCATAAGTGAATATATATATTGCGAAGGTACTGTTAATATCCCGAGTTACTTAAATAAATGTCTGCAAGGTGATCTTGGGTGGGCTCCAGCTATTATTCTGATTACACGCTTTTGTGCAATGAACATTCTTTCTCTTAATGATGAATTGCCCCAAAATACGATGCCATATGAAAGCAGTGATTGAAAATCGGCATAGTAGGCTAATTTACTGATACGTTTATCAACAAAATTTGCAATAACCCTAGTAGCATAAGTAGCTGAACGTAACCGTTTTAGCAGATCGTTGATGTGTTTCTTCCAATTCAGAATACTTCTTCACTGTCGGTGTTGCCCAATTCCGAATCGTCACTTTCTTCAGGAATATTCCTAATTGCCGCTGAGTGTCTGCCACCATAGCAGCACGAAGCTGGAATTGATGTAATGTCTACAAAATAAAAGTAATAAACAGCATTGTACTGAATCTGCCCTTGTTGAAAAAGGTTATGTTTACAATGGCAAGATCATAGTGTTGCCATATGGCAACAAACCGAAAATACTGAGTAATTATTTATCATTGAGAGAGATCGAAACATTATCTGTGCTATCATTAAGCATTATTTTACATACCTTAAAAATTAATTTCTTTAGGTGTGATCTAAGTGCCAGAAATAATTCACTTTTTCCGCTGCTGTAGCGTGTGTTTACGTATAGTGGACTCCAGCAACGACTATAGACTATAAGCAGTTTCTGCCAACATAACGACGCTAAACACAGTCTAGGTTGACGCAGCCATACGGTAACACCAAGCATATACAAGCGGATTCCTTAACATTATACGTAAGTTTATGGTTTGTTGCCATATGGCAACACCATGCAATAGAGGGTTAAATGCAGAAAACTAACTGGAGGAAGTGGCAACAAAACGACTTTCAAGTTGGTGTGTATCATATATCGCTCTGACGATGTACCATCTGACAGTCGGAAAAACATCATCCACACAGTTCCGAAGATTGCAAGAGCCGACAAGTGCACGGATTGTCGCAAAATCAGCATAACAGCTCATGCATCAAAGTTGCTGACAAGACTAGTATAAAGAATATTGGAAAAAGAAAACTGAAGATATGTTAGATGACGATCAATTTGGCTTTAGGAAAGGTAAATGCACGAGAAAGACAGTTCAGACGTTGCCAATGATAATGGAAGCAACACTGAAGAAAAGTCAAGACACTTACATAGGATTTATCAACCTGGAAAAAGGGTTCTACAATGTTAAGCGGGGCAAGATGTTGGAAATTCTGAAGAAAATAGATCTAAGGTATAGGGAAAGACGGGCAATGAAGACGGGTAATATACAACATGTACAAGAGCCAAGTGGGAACAACAAGACTGGTATACCAAGAACCAAGGGCTCATACTAGAAAGGACGTAAGACAGGGATGTAGTCTTTTGCTCGTTCAATCTACAGGGTGATCCATTGATAGTGACCGGACCAAATATCTCACGAAATAAGTATCAAACGAAAAAACTACAAAGAACAAAACTCGTCTAGCTTGAAGGGGGAAACCAGATGGCGCTATGGTTGGCTCGCTAGGTGGCGCTGCCATAGGTCAGACGGATATCAACTGCGTTTTTTCAAATAGGAACCCCCATTTTTATTACATACACTCCTGGATATGGAAAAAAGAACACATTGACACCGGTGTGTCAGACCCACCATACTTGCTCCGGACACTGCGAGAGGGCTGTACAAGCAATGATCACACGCACGGCACAGCGGACACGCCAGGAACCGCGGTGTTGGCCGTCGAATGGCGCTAGCTGCGCAGCATTTGTGCACCGCTGCCGTCAGTGTCAGCCAGTTTGCCGTGGCATACGGAGCTCCATCGCAGTCTTTAACACTGGTAGCATGCCGCGACAGCGTGGACGTGTACCGTATGTGCAGTTGACGGACTTTGAGCGAGGGCGTATAGTGGGCATGCGGGAGGCCGGGTGGACGTACCGCCGAATTGCTCAACACGTGGGGCGTGAGGTCTCCACAGTACATCTATGTTGTCGCCAGTGGTCGGCGGAGGGTGCACGTGCCCGTCGACCTGGGACCGGACCGCAGCGACGCACGGATGCACGCCAAGACCGTAGGATCCTACGCAGTGCCGTAGGGGACCGCACCGCCACTTCCCAGCAAATTAGGGACACTGTTGCTCCTGGGATATCGGCGAGGACCATTCGCAACCGTCTCCATGAAGCTGGGCTACGGTCCCGTACACCGTTAGGCCGTCTTCCGCTCACGCCCCAACATCGTGCAGCCCGCCTCCTGTGGTGTCGCGACAGGCGTGAATGGAGGGACGAATGGAGATGTGTCGTCTTCAGCGATGAGAGTCGCTTCTGCCTTGGTGCCAATGATGGTCGTATGCGTGTTTGGCGCCGTGCAGCTGAGCGCCACAATCAGGACTGCATACGACCGAGGCACACGGGGCCAACACCCGGCATCATGGTGTGGGGAGCGATCTCCTACACTGGCCGTACACCACTGGTGATCGTCGAGGGGACACTGAATAGTGCACGGTACATCCAAACCGTCATCGAACCCATCGTTCTACCATTCCTAGACCGGCAAGGGAACTTGCTGTTCCAACAGGACAATGCACGTCCGCATGTATCCCGTGCCACCCAACGTGCTCTAGAAGGTGTAAGTCAACTACCCTGGCCAGAAAGATCTCCGGATCAGTCCCCCATTGAGCATGTTTGGGACTGGATGAAGCGTCGTCTCACGTGGTGTGCACGTCCAGCACGAACGCTGGTCCAACTGAGGCGCCAGGTGGAAATGGCATGGCAAGCCGTTCCACAGGACTACATCCAGCATCTCTACGATCGTCTCCATGGGAGAATAGCAGCCTGCATTGCTGCGAAAGATGGATATACACTGTACTAGTGCCGACATTGTGCATGCTCTGTTGCCTGTGTCTATGTGCCTGTGGTTCTGTTAGTGTGATCATGTGATGTATCTGACCCCAGGAATGTGTCAATAAAGTTTCCCCTTCCTGGGACAATGAATTCACGGTGTTCTTATTTCAATTTCCAGGAGTGTATACGTGTAGTACGTAAAAAAACATGAATGTTTTAATTGGACCAATTTTTTCGCTTTGTGGTAGATGGCGCTGTAATAGTCACAAACGTGTAAGTACGCGGTATCACGTAACACTCCGCCAGTGTGGACGGTATTTGCTTCGTGATACATTACCCGTGTTAAAATGGACCGTTTACCAATTGCGGAAAAGTTTGATATCGTGTTGATGTATGGCTATTGTGATCAAAATGCCCAACGGGCGTGTGCTATGTATGCTACTCGGTATCCTGGAAGACATCATCCAAGTATCCGGACCGTTCACCGGATAGATACGTTATTTAAGGAAACAGGAAGCGTTCAGCCACATGTGAAACGTCAGCCACGGCCTGCAACAAATGATGATGCCCAAGTAGGTGTTTTAGCTGCTGTCGCGGCTAACCCGCACATCATTAGCAGACAAATTGCGCGGGAATCTGGAATCTCAAAAACGTCGGCGTTGAGATTGCTACATCAACATCTTTTGCACCCGTACCATATTTCTATGCACCAGGAATTGCACGGCGATGACTTTGAACGTCGTGTACAGTTATCCACTGGGCACAAGAGAAATTACAGGACGATGACAGATTTTTTGCACGCGTTCTATTAGCGACGAAGCGTCATTCACCAACAGCGGCAACGTAAACCGGCATAATATGCACTATTGGGCAACGGAAAATCCACGATGGCTGCAACAAGTGGAACATCAGCGACCTTGGCGGGTTAATGTATGGTGCGGCATTATGGGAGGAATGATAATTGGCCCCCATTTTATTGATGGCAATCTAAATGGTGGAATGTATGCTGATTTCCTATGTAATGTTCTACCCTTGTTACTACAAGATGTTTCACTGCATGACAGAATGGAGATGCACTTCCAACATGATGGATGTCCGGCACATAGCTCGCGTGCGGTTGAAGCGGTATTGAATAGCATATTTCATGACAGGTGGATTGGTCGTCGAAGCACCATACCATGGCCCGCACGTTGACCGGATCTGACGTCCCCGGATTTCTTTCTGTGGGGAAAGTTGACGGATATTTGCTATCGTGATCCACCGACAACGCCTGACAACATGCGTCAATGCATGTGCTAACATTACGGAAGGCGAACTACTCGCTGTTGAGAGGAATGTCGTTACACGTATTGCCAAATGCATTGAGGTTGACGGACATCATTTTGAGCATTTATTGCATTAATGTGGTATTTACAGGTAATCACGCTGTAACATCATGCGTTCTCAGAAATTATACGTTCACAAAAGTACATGTATCACATTGGAACAATCGAAATAAAATATTCAAACGTACCTACGTCCTGCATTTTAATTTATAAAAATGTATCTGTACCAACTGTTCGTCTAAAATTGTGAGCCATATGTTTGTGACTATTACAGCGCCATATATCACAAAACAAAAAAAGTGGTCCAACTAGAACATTCATATTTCTTTACTTACTACACGAATAGGTAATAAAAAATGTGGGTAGGTATTAAAAAAAACCATTTGATATCCGTTTGTTCTATGGCAGCGCCATCTAGCGGGCCAACCATACCGCCATCTGGTTTCTCCCTTCAAGCTAGACAAGTTTCGTTCTTTGCAGTTTTTTCGTTTGACTCTTATTTCGTGAGATATTTGGCCCGGTCACGAACAATGGACCTCCCTGTATACATAGAAGAAGCAATCACGGAAATGAATTAAAATTCAAGATGAAATGTTATCAATGATAAGATTCGCTGATGCCTTTGCTATCTTCAGTGAAAGTGAAGAAGAACTACAGTATCTGCTGAATAGAGTGAACAGTCTAATGAGTACAGAATATGGATTGAGAGTAAATCGAAGAAAAACGACAGTAATGAGAAGTAGCAGAAATGAGAACAGCGAGATAATTAACAACAGAACTGGTGAACACGAAGTAGATGAAGTTAAGGAATTCTACTACCTAGATAGCAAAATAGCCCATGAGGGACGGAACAAGGAGGACATTAAAAAAAAAAAAAAACAGACTAATACCTGCAAAGTGGTCATTCCTGGCCAAGAGAAATCTACTCGTATCAAACAAAGACCTTCAGGAAGAATTTTCTTAGCATGTTCGGTTGGAAAACGCATTGTACGGGAGTGAGACATGGATTTTGGGAAAACCGGAAATGTGGTGCTAAAGCGGGAAGTTGAAAAGTAGGTGGACTGATAAGTTAAGGTGAGGATATTTTCCGGAATCCGGAGAATCGGCGAGGGAAGAAATATATGGAAAACAATAACAAGAAGAAAAGACAGTATGGTACAACATCTGTTAATACATCAGGGAATAACTTCCATTGTACTAAAGAAAACTTTAGAGGGTAAAAACTATAGTGGAAGACAAAGACTGGAATACATCCAGCAAGTGATTGAGGACTATCTTTCAAGTGCTACCCAGAGATGAAGGGGTTGGCACAGGAGAGAAATTTCGTGGTGGGCCCCATCAAACCAGTCAGAGGTCAATTAGCTCTAGAGCAACGTTACTGAAATGGTTTTGTATGATGATGACTAATTACTCCATTCTTTTTATCCTGTGATTGCCAAGTACCATGGACCATCTTCAGAATTCACACGTCGTGTCGAACAATACAGGATTCCCACTGATCAAAGACTGATTAGTAGTTGCGTAGGGCCAGAATTAGTTTTAAGGTGTCCACTTCAGCTGTAATGATACGACACTAGATTCTTCACTTAACTGTCAAAATCCCGAATATACTTTTTATTAACCTGCATGCGCTAGACAATAATTAAGAATAATTTCGTATGAAATTAGCGATCCCTTTGATCACATGATGTTTGGAGCAGAGGAAGCTCCCCTACTCAAAATACGTGAGTGGAACGGGAAAATAACTGGTACAATGGGACGTATCTCTGCCATGTACTTCACACTGGTTTACAGGGTATAAGCGTGGGTGTGCAGGAATGTCAGGGCATTCTGAAGTCAAAACTGGTCTTAGACAAGGAGATGCATTATCTCCAATACTTTTTAATTTAACTTTAGAAAATATAGAGGGAGAACACCAAAGATCAAACCAAACTGGAACAAAACTGGGCAATAACACAATAAATATGCTTACAGGTGCGACATGACAAGACTTTACAGAAATATTGCAAAGAAAGCAGATTTACAAAGAAATCATGAGTAAACGGAACACATGGTCCTGAGCAAAGCATCGAGTGATGGAAGTCCATTGACGGATGACGCAATAGCTTTTAAAAGAACAGACACATTTAAAAACTTGGGAAGTATTCTCAGCGAATGCAAATTGAGATTAAGGTAAGGATCGTAGCGGCAAACGAAGCATATTCTGTATTACGAAACGTACTGTACATTAGAGCACCTTCAAGTTTTAAAATAAGACTACATCAGTGCGCAATTCCCCCAGTAGCTGTGTATGGAACTGAAATATTTACGTTAGGGAAAAAAGATTAACATAAACTGCTGGTCTTCGAGAGAAAAATACTTAGCGAAACATTTGGCTCCAAAAAGAGACAACTAGTGACGAGCACCGGGAACTGATATACCTTTACTCACAAGCTGATATTGCCCGAAAGATGGAGAAAAGCGTTGATGTGGGCTGGGTACCTAATTAAGACTGAAAAGGAAAGACACCCAGAAGGGCCCGAGGAAGGCCACAGACAAAATGGGAGGATGATATCAACAAGGATACGGAGGCGATGTGCTTAACATAAGGAAAATGGACCACGAAAGCCAGAATCAGAAATGATTGGTCGAGGAAAGAATATATCGTCCATTAGGAAGGACATTATGAGGCCAGCGATTGTGATAAACACAAATAAAACAGTTTCTGCGTCAGTCACTTGTTTATTTTGGCATTACGCGTTTCAATGGTTCACATTATCATCATCAAGTGGAGAATTGCTTATTTGCATGATTGATGTTGGTGCTTCGTTTCAGTGTCGCACACCAAGGGCAGTGTAGGTTGTTTTGCGCAAATACACAATAGCCACCTATACAGGATGGTCCATTGATCGTGACGGGGCCAAATATCTCAAGAAATAAGCGTCAAACGAAAAAACTACGAAGAACGAAACTTTTCTAGCTTGAAGAGGGAAACCAGATGGCGCTATGGTTGGCCCGCTAGATGGCGATGCCATAGGTCAAACGGATATCAACTGTGTTTTTTTAAATAGGAACCCCCATTTTTATTACATATTCGTGTAGTACGTAAAGAAATATAAATGTTTTAGTTGGACCACTTTTTTCGCCTTGCGATAGATGGCGCTGTAATAGTCACAAACATATGGCTCACAATTTTAGACGAACAGTTGGTAACAGGTAGGTTTTTTAACCTAAAATACAGAACGTAGGTACGTTTGAACATTTTATTTCGGTTGTTCCAATGTGATACAGGTACCTTTTGAACTTATCATTTCTGAGAACGCTTGCTGTTACAGCGTGATTACTTGTAAATACCACATTAATGCAATAAAAGCTCAAAATGATGTCCGTCAACCTCAATGCATTTGGCAATACGTGTAACGACAATCCTCTCAACAGCGAGTAGTTCGTCTTCCGTAATGTTCGCACATGCATTGACAATGCGCTGACGCATGTTGTCAGGCGTTGTCGGTGGATCACGATAGCAAATATCCTTCTACTTTCCCCACAGAAAAAAATCCGGGGACGTCAGATCCGGTGAACGTGCGGGCCATGCTTCGACGACAATCCATCTGTCATGAAATATGCTATTCAGTACCGCTTCAACCGCACGCGAGCTACTGTATGTGCCGGACATCCATCATGTTGGAAGTACATCGCCATTCTGTCATGCAGTGAAACATCTTGTAGTAACATCGGTAGAACATTACGTAGGAAATCAGCATACATTCCACCATTTAGATTGCCATCAATAAAATGGGGGCCAATTATCCTTCCTCCCAGAATGCCGCACCATACATTAACGCGCCAAGGTCGCTGATGTTCCAATTGTTGCAGCCATCGTGGATTTTCCGTTGCCCAATAGTGCATATTATGCTGGTTTACGTTGCCGCTGTTGGTGAATGACGCTTCGTCGCTAAATAGAACGCGTGCAAAAACTCTGTCATCGTCCTGTAATTTCTCTTGTGCCCAGTGGATAACTGTACACGACGTTCAAAGTCGTCGCCATGCAATTCCTGGTGCATAGAAATATGGTACGGGTGCAAAAGATGTTGATGTAGCATTCTCAACGCCGACGTTTTTGAGATTCGAGATTCCCGCGCAATTTATCTGCTACTGATGTGAGGATTAGCCGCGACAGCAGCTAAAACACCTACTTGGGCGTCATCATTTGTAGCAGGTCGTGGTTGACGTTTCACATGTGGCTGAACGCTTCCTGTTTCCTTAAATAACGTAACTATCCAGCGAACAATCCGGACACTTGAATGACGTTCAGGATACCGAGCAGCATACAAAGCACACGCCCGCTGGGCATTTTGACCACAGTAGCCATACATCAACACGATATCGACCTTTTCCGTAATTGGTAAACGGTCCATTTTAACATGGGTAATGAATCACAAAGCAAATACCGTCCGCACCGGCGGAATGTTACGTGACACCACGGACTTGTACGTTTATGACTATTACAGCGCCATCTATCACAAAGCGGAAAAAGTGGTCCAATTAAAACATTCATATTTCTTTACGTACTACACGAGTATGTAATAAAAAATGGGGGTTCTTATTAAAAAAAACGCAGTTGATATCCGTTTGACCTATGGCAGCGCCATCTAGCGGGTCAACCATAGCGCCATCTGGTTTTTTCCCTTCAAGCTAGACGAGTTTCGTTCTTTGTAGTTTTTTCGTTTGTTGCTTATTTCGTCAGATATTTGGCCCGGTCACCGTCAATGGACCACCCTGTATAAAACATACAGGACACCCATTTGATAATGCAGATAGCAACTTTGAAACACTCCATATACTGAACAAAGGACACAGAATGTCGCTATATGAAGAACTAGAAATCTACCTACAGAGTAAGAAACTTGGGGAACACCTATTCAATGATAATAGTGAAACAGGCTCAACCAACTTTTGCAGAAGCTTTGACAAAGTACTTAATGCAGTCTCATAATTTACGGTTTCAAAGAAGAGCAATTAATGTAACCACTCCCATTCATCCGTCAATAAGTTCATTCTACAATACATATACATGATCTGTTGTAATCTTTTTATGTATAATAAACTGATATAATAATTGAAATGTGCACAAATCTATATTCAAGAGCAGGGCATTGACATTTTTTAAAACAGAGGAGTACATACGTATATACATGACTATTTAATCATTATTTATGTATCCAATGCTGCAGCACATTCACATAATAAAGAATGTATGTATAGCTACCTAAAATAATAACTGAGTTGTGCACATGTCTGTATTCTGGTGTTGCCCATTCATATATTAAAAAAAAAAAACATCTTTTTGTAGAAACCGTTTAATCTTTTAGCTCTGTATCCAATGTAAACAAATATATCTGTAACATGTACAACATCTTTGAAACGGCAGTGTAAATCTAATGAGCAGTGCAGAAGACATACATCTGGCAACGGTATGTAGACCTTTACAACTCTACCGTCCCTGTAACCATAATTAACTGTCAGAAAACTGACGCTTTTTAGCCTCTAAAGTGCCTTTTCTAAATAAACAACTTTTACCATTAGCGAAAGACGCAAACTAACCTACACTGCCCTTGCTCTGCGACTGTGGAAAGATATCTGTACTCTTCACCAACACCAGCCACGTAAATAAACAATTCTCCACCTGAAGATGAAGGCGTGAACCATAGAATCGCGTAGTGACGAAATACGTAAGTGACCGACGCAGAAACTGTTTTATTTGTATTGGTGGAGGAATGTAGAGAACACTTATGGGTTCCCAGGACAAAGCAACAATTGGACGCCCAATGGCTTTCTCGCATTGTATTTAGTTCGATGGTTCAATATATTAACTGACATTCTGTCTCTGTGTTACTTTTTGTGGCCTCCCCCCCCCCCCTCGTTCCTTATTCTAAACACTTTTTGGCTGAAACACCTCCTGCAGATTCAATCTTCGATGCTGCCACAGTCAAGAATATAGAATGACCTTGAGACAAGCTAGTATTTATCTGTAGGCAGGGGAAGAAGTTACAATTAGGACAGAAGACACCTCAAATGGTATTGAATCATTTAATCTGGTTATGTCTTTGGCGTCAGTCTACTGAGAGTAATGTACTTACCGTTGACTAAGTACTCATCTATATAGACGTATGTAATGTAATAATTGCCAGCACAACAGCAATAGACCTATTGGACGCAAAACCACATCCTACTTTGTGTGGTTGCGCTGAAATGCTAATTATATCTAAGTACGCTTCATGCCAGTTTCATGTTCATTACAACATATCTTCATGGTATTGTGTCTTAAAGGCCAGTGGCGTCTTTAAGGGCACTAAAGATGTATAAGTAAATCTAGACGAAATGCCTGTGACAAAACGAAAATTGCTTTTCTTTGATTGCACAAACAGGCATAATTAACTGAGATACTCAGACCAATACCATTATACATGCGATGATCGCTTGTTTCAACGTGTTATTTCATCTGATACGAAGATCAGAATATATTTTATCTCTGCAGGATACGACTGTAGTCAAGAGTATCTCACCCAAAGCCTGGTCTAGTAACTCAATGAGCAGGATAATACTGTATCGCGATTCCGATAATTCGTCGACTGAGTTTACTTCAGTAGTTTTAAATATGAATGGACCTAGATCGAAGACAGGCGAAAGTAATGAGAAGTAGCAGAAATGAGAACAGCGAGATTCTTAACATCAGGATTGATGGTTACGAAGTAGATGAAGTTAAGCAATTCTGCTACCTAGGCAGCAAAATAGTCAATGACGGACGGAGCAAGGAGGACATCAAAACAAGACTAGTACTGGCTAAAAGCGCATTCCTGGAAAAGAGAAGTCTACTAGTATTAAACATAGGCCTTAATTTCTGAGAATGTACGTTTGGAGCACAGCATTGTATGGTAGTGAGACATGGACTATGAGGAAACCGGAACTGAAGAGAATCGAAGCATCTGAGATGTGGTGCTACAGACAAATGTTGAATTAGGAGACTGAAAAGTTAAGCAATGTGGAAGCTGTGCACCGAATCGGAGAGGAAAGGAATATGTGAAAAACACTGACAGAGAGACGGTACAGAATGGTAAGACATCTTTTAAGACATCAGGGAATGACTTCCATGGCCCTAGAGGGAGCTGAAGAAGGCAAAAATTGTAGAGGAAGAAAGAGATTGGAACACATCCAGCAAATAATTCAGGAGCTAAGTTGCAAGTGCTACCCTGAGATGAAGAGAATGGCACAGATGAATTCGTGGCGAGCCGCATCAAACCAGTGAGAACACTGATGACTTAAAAAAAAAAAGAAAAGAAAAGACGTAAGGAATGCTATGAAAGATGACAGGGCGGGTAATGGCTGCCCCTGCCGGTTTCTGCAAGCATCGTCTCGTGCGAGGTTAAGTCGCAGTTAACCGCCCGTCGCTAATTCCTCGTGGGCAGCTGTCGCAGCAAATTCGCACTCGGTGCGCCACGGAGAGCCAGGAACGATAAGGTGATTAGCACGGAGGCGCTAATGGCAGCCGGGGCCGCGTGCACACTCTTCACGTGGCTAGGTCACGTGCGCGGGCACGTGCGGCCTGCGACGGGGAAGCCCTCGCTGCTCGCGAAAGCGTAAACCGAGTGTTGCAACGATTTCCCGGTAGGCTGCGTCACAGAAAAAGATATGCTGCACTGTGGCTACATACACAGTGGCACCAACAGCGGTCTGCAAACGCCGTCGCCAGAACTCTCTCGAGAACACCGGACCGACACCTTTGTCACACTGCGTCCGACACTCCGGCGTGATGGATGCCACGACGCTTCTGTGCTTAGAGACGAGACCCGAATTGCAGCTTTAGATATTACAACGACGCCGAATGCGTATGATGAGCTACAGTATTTTTCGAGAAGAATGTGGTGAATACATTCTTTCCTTTGCCACTGGAACAAAATGTTCAAATGGCTCTAAGCACTATGGGACTTAACATCTGAGATCATCACTCCCCTCGTCTTAGAACTACACTACTGGCCATTAGAATTGCTACACCACGAAGATGACGTGCTACAGACGCGAAATTTAACCGAGTGATATGCAAATGATTAGCTTTTCACAGCATTCACACAAGGTTGGCGCCGGTAACGACACCTACAACGTGCTGGCATGAGCAAAGTTTCCAGCCGATTTCTCGTACACAAACAGCAGTTGATCGGCGTTGCCTGGTGAAACGTTGTTGTGATGCCTCGTGTAAGGAGGAGAAACGAGAACCACCACGTTTCCGACTTTGATAAAGGTCGGATTGTAGCCTATCGCGATTGCGGTTTATCGTATCGCGACATTGCTGCTTGAGTTGGTCGAGATCCAATGACTGTTAGTAGAATATGGAATCGGTGGGTTCAGGAGGGTAATACGGAACGCCGTGCTGCATCCCAACGCCCTCGTATCACTAGCAGTCGAGATGACAGGCATCTTATCCGCATGGCTGTAACGGATCGTGCAGCCACGTCTCGAGCCCTGAGTCAACAGATGGGGACGTTCGCAAGACAACAACCATGTGCACGAACAGTTCGACGACATTTGCGGCAGCATGGACTATCAGCTCGGAGACCATGGCTGCGGTTACCCTTGACGCTGCATTACAGACAGGAGCACCTGCGATGGTGTACTCAACGACGAACCTGGGTGCACAAATGCCAAAACTTCATTTTTTCAGATGAATCCGGGTTCTGTTTACAGCATTGTGATGTTCGCATCCGTGTTTGGCTACATCGCGGTGAACGCACTTTGGAAGCGTGTATTCGTCATCGCCATACTGGCGTATCACCCGGCGTGATGGTATGGGGTGCCATTGGTTACACGTCTCGGTTACCTCTTGTTCACATTAACGGCACTTTGAACAGTGAACGTTACATTTCAGATGTGTTACGACCCGTGGCTCTACCCTTCATTCGATTCCTGCGAAACCCTACATTTCAGCAGGATAATGCACGACCGCATGTTGCAGGTCCTGTACGGGCCTTTCTGCATACAGAAAATGTTCGACTGCTGCCCTGGCCAGCACATTCTCCAGATCTCTCACCAACTGAAAACGTCTGGTCAATGTTGGCCGAGCAACTGGATCGTCACAATACGCCAGTCACTATTCTTGATGAACTGTGGTATCGTGTTGAAGCTGCATGGGCAACTGTACCTGTACACGCCATCCAAGCTCTGTTTGACTCAATGCACAGGCGTATCAAGGCCGTTATTACGGCCAGAGTTGGCTTTTCTGGGTACTGATTTCTCAGGATCTATGCACACAAATTGTGTGAAAATGTAATCTCATGTCAATTCTAGTATAATATATTTGTCCAATGAATACCCTTTTGTCATCTACATTTCTTCTTGGTGTAGCAATTCTAATGGCTGGTAGTGTAGTTCAACCTAACTAACTAATGGACATCATACACATCCATGCCTGAGGCAGGATTCGAACCTGCGACCGTTGCAGCAGCGCGGTTCCGGACTGAAGCACCTAGAACCGCTCGGTCACAACGGCCGGGGCCACTGGAACAACCAGACGAGTTTTGCGAATATATCAGAATGAAGAGAGAAACGTTCTGTTGCATACTATAGACAATTTTTGGTGACAGGAAAGCTGTCCATCATCAGAAAATGCATTTCAGCAGAAGAGATGCTAGTCGTAATCATACAGTATCTCTTTGTTCCTTCTACTCCGACGGAAAAAAATCACAACACCAAGATGAAGTTGTAGACACAAACGAAAACTGGTAGCTACATTTCTACATCTGAAAGATGATATCTATTCTAATTTCGTGCCAGTAGCATAAGAATGGAGCTCGTACCGTCAGTATGAGGACGCAAGAACGAGATCGTGTAATAGGATTACGAAAATCTGGATGTCCATTCTTTGATATTGCAGGCAGACTTCGCATCTACATCTACATCTACATCCATACTCCGCAAGCCACCTGACGGTCTGTGGCAGAGGGTACCTTGAGTACCTCTATCGGTTCTCCCCTCTATTCCAGTCTCGTATTGTTCGTGGGAAGAAAGATTGTCGGTATGCCTCTGTGTGGGCTCTAATCTCTCTGATTTTATCCTCATGGTCTCTTCGCGAGATATACATAGGAGGGAGCAAAATACTGCTTGACTCCACGGTGAAGGTATGTTCTCGAAATTTCAACAAAAGCCCGTACCGAGCTACTGAGCGTCTCTCTTGCAGAGTCTTCCACTAGAGTTTATGTATCATCTCCATAACGCTTTCGCGATTACTAAATGATCCTGTAACGAAGCGCGCTGCTCTCCGTTGGATCTTCTCTATCTCTTCTATCAACCCTATCTGGTACTGATCCCACACCGGTGAGCAATATTCAAGCAGTGGGCGAACAAGCGTACTGTAACCTGCTTCCTTTGTTTTAGGGCTGCATTTCGTTCGGATTCTTTAATGAATCTCAGACTGCCATCTGCTTTACCGACGATTATTTTTATATGGTCATTCCATTTTAAATCTCTCCTAATGCGTACTCCCAGATAATTTATGGAATTAACTGCTTCCAGTTGCTGACCTGCTACATTGTAGCTAAATGATAAAGGATCTTTCTTTCTATGTATTCGCAGCACATTACACTTGTCTACATTGAGATTCAATTGCTATTCCCTGCACCATGCGTCAATTCGTTGCAGATCTTCCTGCATTTCAGTACAATTTTCCATTGTTACAACCTCTCGATATACGACAGCGCCATCCGCAAAAAGTCTCAGTGAACTTCCGATGTTATCCACAAGGTCATGTATATATATTGTAAACAGGAACCGTCGTACGACACTCCCCTGCAGCACACCTGAAATCACTCTTACTTCGGAAGACTTCTCTCGGTTGAGAATGACAAGCTGCGATCTGTTTTCTAGGAACTCTTCAATCCAATCAGACAACTGGTCTGATAGTCCATATGCTCTTACTTTGTTCAGTAAACGACTGTGGGGAACTGTATCACACGCCTTGCGGAAGTCAAGAAACACGGCATCTACCTGGGAACCCTTGTCTATGGCCTTCTGAGTCTCGTGGACGAATAGCGCGAGCTGGGTTTCACACGATCGTCTTTTTCGAAACCCATGCTGATTCTTACAGAGTAGATTTCTAGTCTCCAGAAAAGTCATTATACGCGAACATAATACATGTTCCAAAATTCTACAACTTATCGACGGTGGAGATATACGTCTATAGTTCTGCACATCTATTCGACGTCCCTTCTTGAAAACGGGGATGATCTGTGCCCTTTTCCAATCTTTTGGAACACTACGCTCTTCTAGAGACCTACGCTACACCGCTGCAAGAAGGGGGGCAAGTTCCTTCGCGTACTCCGTGTAAAATCGAACTGGTATCCCATCAGGTCCAGCGGCCTTTGCTCTTTCGAGTGATTTTAATTGCCTATGTAGCTACTGCACACGATTGCTGGCAGCGGTGGTCAGGAGAACGTACATTCGCAAGAAGACCGGGCTCTGGACGGCCACGAAACACTACCCAGTTGTGGTGTTCGGCAAATGGCTCAGGCTCATCGTGCTGTATGTGCAGCACCATTTGTGGAGCACTTGGCACCACAGTGACATAACGAATCGTTACCAATCTTTACTTCAAGGCGAGCCAGACGCCCTGTAGCCGGCCGTAGTGGCCGTGCGGTTCTAGGCGCTACAGTCTGGAGCCGAGCGACCGCTACGGTCGCAGGTTCGAATCCTGCCTCGGGCATGGATGGGTGTGATGTCCTTAGGTTAGTTAGGTTTAATTAGTTCTAAGTTCTAGGCAATACTGACCTTACGACTTATCTTAGAAGAAAGATTAAGAAAAGGCAAACCTACGTTTCTAGCATTTGTAGACTTAGAGAAAGCTTTTGACAATGTTAACTGGAATACTCTCTTTCAAATTCTGAAGTTGGCAGGGGTAAAATACAGGGAGCGAAAGGCTATTTACAGTTTGTACAGAAACCAGATGGCAGTTATAAGAGTCGAGGGACATGAAAGGGAAGCAGTGGTTGGGAAAGGAGTAAGACAGGGTTGTAGCCTCTCCCCGATGTTATTCAATCTGTATATTGAGCAAGCAGTAAAGGAAACAAAAGAAAAATTCGGAGTAGGTATTAAAATTCATGGAGAAGAAATAAAAACTTTGAGGTTCGCCGATGACATTGTAATTCTGACAGAGACAGCAAAGGACTTGGAAGAGCAGTTGAACGGAATGGACAGTGTCTTCAAAGGAGGATATAAGATGAACATCAACAAAAGCAAAACGAGGATAATGGAATGTAGTCAAATTAAGTCGAGTGATGCTGAGGGAATTAGATTAGGAAATGAGACACTTAAAGTAGTAAAGGAGTTTTGCTATTTAGGGAGTAAAATAACCGATGATGGTCGAAGTAGAGAGGATATAAAATGTAGACTGGCAATGGCAAGGAAAGCGTTTCTCAAGAAGAGGAATTTGTTAACATCGAGTATAGATTTAAGTGTCAGGAAGTCGTTCCTGAAAGTATTTGTATGGAGTGTAGCCATGTATGGAAGTGAAACATGGACGATAACTAGTTTGGACAAGAAGAGAATAGAAGCTTTCGAAATGTGGTGCTACAGAAGAATGCTGAAGATAAGGTGGGTAGATCACGTAACTAATGAGGAGGTATTGAATAGGATTGGGGAGAAGAGAAGTTTGTGGCACAACTTGACTAGAAGAAGGGATCGGTTGGTAGGACATGTTTTGAGGCATCAAGGGATCACAAATTTAGCATTGGAGGGCAGTGTGGAGGGTAAAAATCGTAGAGGGAGACCAAGAGATGAATACACTAAGCAGATTCAGAAGGATGTAGGTTGCAGTAGATACTGGGAGATGAAGAAGCTTGCACAGGATAGAGTAGCATGGAGAGCTGCATCAAACCAGTCTCAGGACTGAAGACCACAACAACAACAAGTTCTAGGCGACTGATGACCTCAGAAGTCAAGTCGCATAGTTCTCAGAGCCATTTGAACCCAGCCAGACGCCCTGTAGCGTGCGTTCCACAGACATCATTTGCAACTTCGGTGGTGTGAATCTCATTAGAAGGCAGGGTGGAGTTCCGTTGTGTTTTCTGATGAAAGCTGGTTTGGCCTCCGTGTCAGTGATGGCCTACGTTGGTTAGAAGATCAGGTGAGGGCCTGCAACCAACCTGTCTGCGTTCCAGACACACTGGATCTACACCTGGAGTTACGGTCAGGGAGGGGGGGGGGGGGCGATTTCATATGACAGCAGCCTGACTGCAAATCTATACGTCAGTCTGACGATTTGACCTCTTGTGCTGCCATTCATGAACAACATGGCAGGGGGTGCTATCCAACAGGATAACGCTTGCCCACATACCGCTATTGTAACCCAACATGCCAACATGCTCTACACAGTCTCGACATGTTGGTTTGCTCGATCACCAGACATGTCTCCAGTCGAGCACACATAGGTAATATTCGGATGACAACTCCAGCGTCATCCACAAACAGCATTACATATGTTACCTAGACAAATTTATTCCCCAGACTTCGTTACTCTACATTACTTTTTTTGTGTTGCGATTTTTCCGTCAGTCTATTCAATACCCTGTTAATAAATTTGAGGTGGTTCGATATCTGTTATTAATTGCAATTCCCTGGATGAGATTTTCACATCGCAGCGGAGTGTGTGCTGATATGAAACTTCCTGGCAGATTAAAACAGTGTGCCGGACCGAGACTCGAACTCGGGACCTTTGCCTTTCGCGGTCAAGTGCTCTACCATCTGAGCTACCCAAGTACGACTCACGCAGCGTCCTCACAGCTTTACTTCTGCCAGTATCTAGTCTCCTACCTTCCAAACATCCCCCAGCCTGTGGTTAAGCCATGTCTCCGCAGTATCCTTTCTTTCAGGAGTGCTAGTTCTGCAAGGTTCGCAGGAGAGCTTCTGTAAAGTTTGGAAGGTAGGAGATAAGATACTGACAGAAGTAAAGCTGTGAGGACTGGTCGTGAGTCGCGCTTGCGTAGCTCAGATGGTAGAGCACCTGCCCGCGAATGGCAAAGGTCCCGAGTTCGAGTCTCGGTCCGGGACGTAGTTTTAATCATCCAGGAAGTTTCATATCAGCGCACACTCCGCTGCAGAGTGAAAATCTCATTCTGAAAATATCCCCCAGGCTGTGGCTAAGCCATGTCTCCGCAGTATCCTTTCTTTCAGGAGTGCTAGTTCTGCAAGGTTCGCAGGAGAGCTTCTGTAATGTTTGGAAGGCAGGAGACGAGATACTGGCAGAAGTAAAGCTGTGAGGACGGGGCGTGAGTCGTGCTTGGGTAGTTCAGATGTTAGAGCAGTAGCCCGCGAAAGGCAAAGGTCCTGAGTTCGAGTCTCGGTAGGGCACACGGTTTTAATCTGACACGAACTTGCAATTCCCTACTCTCCCACACAGTTGGCAACAGCTCTGTTTTGTGAAGTAAGTTTACAGGAGTGTGGCAGCGATTAAGTCGTAAAAGGTCCGGCCGACGCGACGCCCAGCCCATTCACTTTGAGCTTAGAGTCGGATGGACAGCTGCAGCTTCGTCACCGTCGCGAACGCGTCTTGCTACAGGCATTTATCGCCTTGCCGTTAGTAGCAGTTTAGCAGTTCATTACCTCGTCCAGGACGAACCAATGTCGCTCGTATACGCCCGCCGTATCGTCCGCACGACGAGCGCAAAGTATCACACGCTTCAACCGCAAACCATGGCCACAGGCCGTGGGATAACATGAACTGGAAACTTCTCCTTTGTGACCTGTACCTGCTCTCTGTGGTTCAATACTCTGTCTCCAGCTTGATCACAGTTCTGAGTACCTTGTTATTGTGCCACTATTTCGTAAAATAATGAAACCGCATGACAGTTGCTAAAGCAACAATCTTTCATTGAATACAACATCAGTTTCGGAACACTTAAATGTCCGTCATCTACTGCAAACTGTAATACACTACTGGCCATTAAAATTGCTACACCACGAAGATCACGTGCTAAAGACCCGAAATTTAACCGACAGGAAGAAGATGCTGTGAAATCGAAATGATTACCTCTTAAGAGCATTCACGCAAGGTTGGCGCCGGTGACGATACCTTCAAAGTGCTGACATGAGGAACATTTCCAACCGATTTCTCATACACAAACAGCAGTTGACCGGCGTTGCCTGGTGAAACGTTGTTGTGATGCCTCGTGTAAGGAGGAGAAATGCGTACCATCACGTTTCCCACTTTGATAAAGGTCGGATTGTAGCCTATCGCGATTGCGGTTTATCGTATCGCGACATTGCTGCTCGCGTTGGTCGAGATCCAATGGCTATTAGCAGAATATGGAATCGGCGGTTTCAAGAGGGTAATACGGAACGCCGTGCTGCATCCCAAAGGCCTCGTATCACTAGCAGTCGAGATCACAGGCATCTTATCCGCATGGCTGTAACGGATCGTGCAACCACGTCTCGATCCCTGAGTCAACAGATGGGGACGTTCGCAAGACAACAACGATCTGCACGAACAGTTCGACGACGTTTGCAGCAGCATGGCCTATCATCTCGGAGACCATGGCTGCGGTTACCCTTGACGCTGCATTACAGACAGGAGCGCCTGCGATGGTGTACTCAACGGCGAACCTGGGTGCATGAATGGCAAAACGTCATTTTTTCGTATGAATCCAGGTTCTGTTTACAGCATCATGATGGTCGCATCCGTGTTTGGCGACATCGCGGTGAACGCACATTGGAAGCGTGTATTCGTCATCGCCATACTGGTGTATCACCCAGCGTGATGGTATGAGATGCCATTGGTTACAAGTCTCGGTCACCTCTTGTTCGCATTGACGGCACTTTGAACAGTGGACGTTAAATTTCAGATGTGTTACGACCCGTGGCTCTACCCTTCATTCGATCCCTGCAAAACCCTACATTTCAGCAGGATAATGTACGACCGCATGTTGCAGGTCCTGTACGGGCCTTTCTGGATACAGAAAATGTTCGACTGCTGCCCTGGCCAGCACATTCTCCAGATCTGTCACCAACTGAAAACGTCTGGTCAATAGTGGCTGAGCAGTGGACTCGTCACAATACGCCAGTCACTACCCTTGATGAACTGTGGTATCGTGTTGAATCTGCATGGGCAGCTGTACCTGTACACGCCATCCAAGCTCTGTTTGATTCAATCCCCAGGCGTATCAAGGCCGTTATTACGGCCAGAGGTGGTTGTTCTGGGTACTGATTTCTCCGTATCTATGCACCCAAATTGCGTGAAAATGTAATCACATGTCAGTTCTAGTATAATATATTTGTCCAATGAATACCCGTTTACCATCTGCATTTCTTCTTGGAGTAACAATTTTAATGGCCAGTAGTGTAAACAAAATATTGCGCTACAAGGCAATAGAAGGGGATCTTCAACCATAAAAAAGTCGGATAAGGGACCATGCAGCTAAAATTTCTGAAATGAAATAAAATTTAAGAGAGAACAGGGTGTTACTACAAATAGACTCCACCATATGACCTCATCCTCACCCCAGTGTTGTCATGGAACAAAATTTCCGTGTCAAAAGAATAAAAGGGGGGGGGGGATCTAGACAAATCCGAAAAAACTCACAACACGACCAGGCACTAAAACTCAAGAGAATTACGAAATATGTAAGATGTAATAAAGACGAGACGGGAAATCAAATATTTTGAGCAACTGCATACACAAATTCCATAAAAACCGATCTCTTGTGCCGTTCGACCGGGAACACTAACAATAACACTATATACAAGATTTGGTACGTAGGACTTCCTCAACTGAGAGGCATATAATTAATTAATTAATTAATTTAGAGAAAGAGACGCGTCAGTTGCACTATGTAATTCATTTATATTTAAAAATGGTTGAAGGCAAGTATATTTGTGTATGCGTGTGTGTGTGTGCGTGTGTTTGTGTTTGTGTGTGTGTTTGTTCCACATCTCGTCCTGAACCACTGGACCGATTTCAACCAAACTTGGTACCTATATCCCATACTGACAGGTAACAATCGCTGTGGGGTTAAGAACTACCTACCTAAAATAGTTCAGAAGATAGGACATCATAAACAATGAGATGCGTGAAATACCGCTGCACCTCCCATGAAGTTTAAATTTATTACTTCTGTGCTACTAACTCTATTGGCAATCAATTTCGCAGACAGTGTCCATATATGCCGCTAAATGCACCTACTGAGTTATATCGTGGCACAAAACATAATTCAGGAGATATGACGTTATAAACACTGAGATGAGTGAAAAAATGCCTCATCATATGTGAAGTTTGAATACATTTATTCTTTACTACTAAGACACTCCCACAGGGGAGTCAGCTTAAGAAAATCCCTGACATTTGAAAGTGCTTTTGACATCTTTCAACTGCGAATGTCAGCTAGTAATAAATACTTGCCATCCCTGAGTAATGAGGTCGCACACATACCGTAACGCAGGCGCGGTGTGGAACATATACGTAACTGGTAAACTGTTTAAACCGGGAAAACGGAAGGAGACGGTACCACCACAAATTTAGGAGGGAAGAGAACCTGCACATCTAAAAACAGGGGAAAATATTACTTTACTTGCACATCCTTACTTGCCTGAATAATGTCGCAAGTAGCTAAAATATTTTCGTGGTACAGCTTAATGCGTTCATTAAAAGGATCGAGAGAAAGCGAATGAAGACTTCTTAAGATATCAATTTCTTCCAGAATGTTGAATATCTGATCTTTCTCTGCAGCTGACCCGCTGATGTTGGTTGTCAATTAAATGCACTGTCAAGGCTGACCTGAAATTGGCCAGGTCTTTGTGTTCTTCAAATTTCGTGTGAACATTCTCACCTGTCTGGCCAATGTATATAGGAGAAAGGATTCTTTTTGTAGAGTTTACGGTTTCTTAACCAGCTGCCCAAATGGTTTTGTATCAAAAAATGCCGGAGCTATATTGGCTGGCGTCGTTTCTTTCCAAGCCTCTTTCATACGTATCCGTGACATGGAATCTTATAAAACTTGTTCTTTTTCTCCACTGGGTTCAGAGTGATCCCCTTCCACGCTCCCTTACGCTTCGCTAGTGTTTCTTTATTTAATGTCTCAGTTATAGACAGCAGATACCCATTAGGTGCGGCAGTGTACTTTATTATACCGAACTTCCCTTCATATGCCTCTGACGAGAGGTGAAAATTATTTAATCTGTTTACAAGGGACCGGAAAGCAGCAGTGTTGTATTTAAACGGTATCCGGTCGTAATGTCGGTTTTTGTCGAATTTTTATTGGCTCCCTTTTTATACTTTTGACACATAACTGTTGTTCCATGACAACATAGTGATGAGGATGACCTCAGATGGTTAAGTGATTTTATTTGCAAGTAACATCCTGTCCTCTCTTTTATTTTATTTCCTTTTAGAAATTTTAGCTGCATAGTTCCTTATCCAATATTTTTTAAAAACTTGAAACTCCCCTCGCATTGTCTTGTAACCCAATGTTTTCATTATTACGATTTACACCAGATGGTGGAACAATAAGTGTTCTGAATCCGGTCGTATATGCAATAAAGGACTGATGATTCAGCAACTGTTGTGCGGTTTTGTCCAATTTACGAAATGAATTTGTATAGCTGCAGTTGAAGAAGAACTCTTCGTGTATTGTGTCAGTACATACGCAGTGTGTCATTTTTCATTGTATAACGTCAGTGTCAATTTAGGTTTTTTACTTGATTACAGTTTCAGAATATATAAAAAATTCTGTTACTCCTTATTGCTTTCTTGTTAGTGTTGTGATTTTCTCCCACCTTTTCTAGTATCTTAACGAATAGGAACCCACTGCAAGTAGGAAGGGTTCCAACGCCTTACGCGGTCGGTTGCTGGACAGGAAATCGTTTTTAAGTACCTGCGGCCTTTTAACATTTACCACACCCATAAATTCCTTTCATTTTCGCCACCTGCGATTGAGAGAGTTGTAGAGGACAGCTGCGTGGGGTAAACACAGAAGGAAGGAGGTATAGTCATTCTCAGTAGTGACTCGCAGCTTATTTTGTCGCAGTCATCGACCAAGCAATATTTGTGGGCGATTCATAATGACAGTCGGGACAGTCGGAAACAGTATAGCGACGAAATAATTTTGTGACCACTGACTGAAGCAAACTCTTTAGTGAAAAGTAATGCGTGATCTGAATCAATAAAAACGTAAATCTGCGTTACATATAAATATATACATAAAGGGAAAACACTATTACCAAAAATCTCAAAACGTTTATTTCTGATTAACTTCAAATTTTTAGCTTTATTGTAATAAACGTTTAGACACACACACACATATATGTGTGTGTGTGCGTGCGTGAGTGTGTGTGTGTGTGATACATTGTTAGTAAACAGCAAAGATGGTTTGCACGACAGAATCTGTCCGCCCCCGGTAGCTGAGTGGTCAGCGCGACAGAATGTCAATCCTAAGGGCCCAGGTTCGATTTCCGTTCAGGGACTGGGTGTTGTGTTGTCCTAATCATCCTCATTTCATCCCCATCGACGCGCAAGTCGCCGAAGTGGCGTCAAATCGAAAGACTTGCACCCGGCGAACAGTCTGCCAGACGCGAGGCCCTAGTCCCTAGTCACACGACAACAGGATCTGAATTTGCAATAACAATAAACAAGGCTCAAGGTCAGAGAGGGGGGGGGGGCAGGAGATGGACAGAGAGAGAGGGCCGAAGGAGATGGAGAGAGAGGGGGCTGAAATGACGGACAGGGAAAGGAGGGAGGAGGTGGTAGAGAGATAGAGAGAGAGGGACTGGAGAAGAGCAGGAGTAGGGGAGAGAGGAAGATGGACAGAGACGGGAGAGAGAAGGAGATTAGTGCGCATTTCCAATTCCCAAACATATTAGAATTTTTTTTTTTCATTTAAGCAGACTGAGCCACAGCAAAGCGTGGCCGAGTACAGCTAATGTAACTTAAAATCTCTCTCTCAAATATCAGACTTGCTGCTTTACCTCACTTCTTTTAGTATTATTGTTTTCTGGAAACTGAGCATAAAAAGAAATACCATTAGATAGGATGCTGTTGAAGTAATGTACACAACATCAAATTCGTGTTAACGCACAGGACATATTTAACGAATTCTTGTTCAAATTGCGAGCGCACCTGTGTTGCATCTATAGGGTTGGCAGAAAGTAAGTCACTATTTTGAATTTTACATTTCTGTTGATGTTATGTGTAGCCATAATCCTTCTGACTGGTTTGAGGCGGTCCACCACGAATTTCTCTCCTGTGTCAACCTCTCCTTCTCAGAGCAGCACTTTCAACCTACTTCTTCAATTATTTACTTGACGTATTCCAGTCTCTCTCTTCCTCTACAGTTTGTACCCTCTACAGCTCCCTCCAGTACCATGGAAACTGTTCCCTGATGTCTTAACATCTGTCCTATCATCCTGTCTCTTCTTCTAGTCAGTGTTTCCCATTCCCCGGAGAACGTCCTCATTTTTTACCTTGTCAGTCAATTGGGTAGAGGACCAAAATGGCAGCAAGATATGAGGTGTGGCAATCAGGTCCGATATGGAAGGCAAGTTGTTCTAGATGCAAAAACAATTAAAAATTGCCACATAAACTGCAAGACGTACATGAAGAGATCAGGGAAGGTCTCGACTTTTGTATCAGAGGAAAAGGTGGCCACTGTGAGGGAGATGTTCAAAAGAAACCCTTGAAAACCAACAAGGCAGGCTGAAAGAGAGAGTGGCATTACACGCTACTTTGTGCATGCAGTTCTCCACAAACAGTTACATTACAGACCGTGGAAGTTTGTTTATATTCAAATATTGTACCCAGATGATTGCAATAGCTGTGCTGAATTTTGTGAAATGATGCTTGCATGGCATGATCATTCACATTTGTTTGAAATAATGCTGTGGAGTGATGAAGCTGTGTTTCATGTGGTGGTGCGGGGAGATGGGATCATTAATCGTCATAGTAGCCACTATTCGGTAGAAGGTGATCCCAATGAGACGGTTGAAAAAATGGTGGGCAAGCCGACAGTGTGGTGTTGATCAACTTCTTGCCTCATCATTGAGCCCTATCTGTGACAAACACTATGAACGCCGAAAGATGGAGGCAAATGCTGGAAAATTTTGTACGGCCTACAACTTCTGAGTGGGAGAGTCACTTGAACTGTCATTTAAGCAAAACGGAGTTCCCCCACATGACGCCTGATCCGTAAGACAACGGCGGATGAGCGCGTTATAGGACGTTGGACATGTCGCCGAGACCCCTGAGAATGGCCGGGGCGAAGCAGACATCTCATCTCTTGCGATTTCTTTCGATGGGGGTGGGCTATAGAAGAAGTGTATCGCAGCAAACCAAAAACCCTTGACGAACTTGAAGATAAGATCTGGAGGTCACAAGTGGTGTTCTTGCAGAGTTCTTGAAGAAGGTCATAGCAGACGTATCTGTTCTTTTAAGACATTGTTTAAAAAAACACTGGAGTACAAATTGTGTTGTAACTTTCAGAAATATAATGGTATACAGTGAGCTGCACGTGTACAAGAAATTGAGTTTATACCTGCCATATTTTAGGAGAGAGAAGTATCGAAACACAGGGAGTTACTTTCCGCTCACCTTGTACTTGCTGCGACAGTTACGAGAAGAAGATGAACGATCATAACTTTTCATTTATCTCTTGACAAATGAAAATCACTCGGTAGCAGCGATATAATTGCCGAAGTTAACTCCTAATCGATAACGAAAGAGGCTCGAACGAAGGAATAATAAGAAAAACGCTACTTTAAATCACGAGACTAAACTGACTGTGGTATGTTGCAACCTCTAGCGATTGGAGGGTGGGGGTTACGAGGGGAGTACCATGTATTAAAAGCGCTCACTGATGATCTCGTCCATCAACATCAATATGAAGGACTGAGTGACTTAAGCCGAAGATGGCCTGTCTAAAGCTTCTGCAGAAAACTGCTGCAGTTTAGGACCTGGAGCAGGCATTCGACGGGATACAAAGAGCTGAACTTTTGAATTGCATACAGGAAAGTGGGGTTACACAAGCTTTATGCTGGTCCGTCAGGAGCATGTGCGCTAACTGCAGAACAGGAAATCAGGTATCTGCTGAATTCATAACGAGGCTAGGAGACTGCCAAGGCTGTAGCCTCAATCCACTGCGGTTTGTAATATCCCTTGAGCGAGTAATGAGGGCGTGCAGCAGCAAAGTAAAAAAGATGACCATCGTCACTTTTAATTCAATTGACCAGATTGCTTTTGCAGGTGGCCTCGTGATAGTAGCCTTTAATGAACAAAACCTCCATCACAAAAGCTGCGAAGGAAAGGAATGGAGGTTGCAAGAAAAAAAAAACTATGGTTATCAACAAAAAGGAAGAAAGGCGAAACATCACAGTTGAATGAAAACCAGTAGAAAAATGTGTTATTATACTGACTAAAAAAGACTTGCTTCTCTTGGTCTTTATTTTCATTTGTACACTGTTCACTGCCTTTAGTAATTCATTTCCACTTAAATTCATTTCATTATATATCATCTTCATTTCTCCTTGATACATTTCAATCGATACCTAAAAGTATACTGACACATGTGCCTCTTCATCATATACTCAAACGTATTCATCCATAACAGGATAATGCAATATTCTAGAACGTTCTTGAACATTCTGAAAAACTGTAGTACATTATTATTGAAAATTCTAGACCATTCGCGAACCTTCTGGAAAATTCTAGATCATTCTGGCCAGTCTCGGTCACTTCGACACTAGAATCTCTGCTGCTTCACCGACTTGCCGTATGAAGTCTATTTGTGAGATGTTCTCTTCTGACGTTCATGTCTTTGAAGCGAACCTCTGTAGTTCCAAACTCAGAACCCTTTTTCGTAGATGATGGATGGAGGACTATGTGGGGCAGCCTCAAATCATACAAATGGTAACATTATCAGTTTCGGTTTGTTACCAAGTCACCACCAGATGACCTGTTTTAAAAGAAAGAAAAGGAGGATGATAAAATACTAGGAAATTAAATTACAAATCAAACAAACCTCAATACATAAGCATATGTATCTAAATACTGTACATAGTTTGTCAACTGATCAGTTCGAGAGAGGCACTCACAGTATAAACATACCAGCATTCTGATTATTGAAAAAAAAATGGCTCTGAACACTATGGGACTTAACTTCTAAGGTCTACTTAAACCTAACTAACCTTAGGACATCACACACATCCATGCCCGAGGCAGGATTCGAACCTGCGACCGTAGCGGTCGCGCGGTTCCAGACTGTAGCGTCTAGAACCGCTCGGCCACTGATTATTGCAGCTCAAGGTTACAGTTAGCTACGTAATAGCATAAAAGCTGCTAACTCTTAAATCTCAAATATAAGATTAAAAATATTCACAACATAAAAGTGATTATGAGAGAGTTTTACGTTGAAGAGGCTTCCTCACACAGTGGATTCTCTGTAACGTGAGTTCTCCACGTTCAAAAGGCCTTCGGAGCAGGGAATACGTGAAGAGAAACTGCGAAAAACGAACTATTCTGCAAGGTGACAGGATTGCCTCCCACGGATATGTTTGCTTGGAGTCTAGAGAGCTGTGATAATACCATCGGAATATCAGGAATTCAGGACCGCTAGGACAACAGGCGCAGCTATCTCGACGACCTAACGGGAATGCCATTAACAGATCAGTAGCGGGATCCGTTACTGGCAGAGTCAATAGACAGAAATTTTGGACCGGTACGCAATGAGATGTGCCGTGTCGTTAACTAGGAACTGGGATTCTCTTCGGCACTGAATGGCCACAACAAATAAAATTATTTTTCTTATTCCTTCATTGAACTCGTTTAGTCGTTAAAAATAATGATATACTTTTAGAAAAACGAGAACAGCAAAACGAATTTCTTGTGTTCTAATAAATAAAAAGCGTTTGTTTGCTTTTTCTACAGTATTAATTTATCGTGTTAACCGGTGTTCGGTTTACAAGGCCATCAACAGACATTTACAGTAAATGACATATGACAGTGTGGCAAGGTAAAAAGTAAAAAGTTGATCAATAAATAAATATAAAGGGAGTAAACAGGAAAAGTACTGCAGTACCATCACACTCTCAAAGACGACATTTACTGCATTTTCCCTCACATTCTTCCATTTTCCTCCATTTATTCATATATTCTGTATGTAAAATTTATAATTCTTTTTTTTAATTTGTTTGTGTGTCACTCTCCATGTTTTATACCTCTTGAAGTAGCCTTGTCAAGTACTAATTTTATTTTATTGGTTTTGTCTATTAATATAATCTGTTATGTAGGCATGCTCTTCCAGTTGCGTGTTAAAGTTTTTTTCCTGTCATCTCCCTTTATACCTATTTATTGTTCAACTTTTTACGTTGCATTATAACCACACTGTCAGAGATGTCATTAACTGTGCGTTTGTTCTTCATTCTTGATGTGGAACTTCTTTTTCAATGTCGTTTACAATCATTGTTAACTTCTTTGGCGACAACAGTTAGGAATGTCTGATGATGACCTTGTAAGTCGAAAACCGGTTAACACAATAAATTAATACTGTAGAACAAATGCAAACTAGCGCTTTTCATTTATTATATTATTATTCTACCAAGAACCGACGGAAGGACCAGTTAAAATAATTTTTTGTATATTCATTTTGGAAATAATAGTAGGCAGAGTAGCCTGTTATTGGTCGTCGATCCATTTTTATATCTCAAAATTTTTAAATTTATGACTCATAATACGATCCACTATAGATGACATCTTTGTGACACTTGATAATGACTACGTTGTCGAAATTGGCTAACAGGGACGAATAAAAGATTTCATTCAAAAAATGGTTCAGATGGCTCTCAGCACTATGGGACTTAACATCTGAGGTCATCAGTCCCCAGGAACTTCGAACTATTTAAACTTAACTAACCCAAGGACATCACACACATCCATGGCCGAGGCAGGATTCGAACCTGCGACCGTAGCAGTAGTGCGGTTCAAGATGAAGCGCCTAGAATCGCTCGGCCAACGCGGCCGGCATCTCATTCAAAGAACTCTCTAAACTGCAAGCATGACTTCAATCACGGTAAAATAGTTTCAAAAACTGCGGTAAATCGCAGCAATATTTCATGCTGTTGATTAATTTCGAGGACGTTTAGAAACCGAATACTAGAAAGTTAGCAGTTCTGGTCTCAACAGCTCTCTTTTTTCTTGTGTCCAAAGAACGCTACGAACCCTTGTCTCATGGGTTCGAATCTGCAGTAACTGTTTCGATTCCTGGCTGTGGAAAAATTTACTTACAGCCTTTGCAAAGTAAGTTACATATGTCTTCCCACGCTAAGATCATTGCGCAACAAGAGTGGTATATTGTCAAAAGAGAATACATGTTCTGGGTTTCCTGCATACACTGTTCTGTTGTGGTGCGGGTGAAATGGTGCGGCAAATGGAAACGTACTCCACAGCTGAAGTACGCAGTCAGTACGATTCTTGAGGGGGAACGTCTAAATCGCACACAGTCACATTGAAGTTTTGGCCTTATGTGGACCAAATGCAATGCCGCGTCCAGGCATAGTGAAGTGGTGCCAACAGTTCGACGAAGGCCACACATAAGTGGGTGGTAATGATCGGTAAGGAAAGCCATCAACATCGTCCTCAGGCGGCAATGTCCAGGCAATTGAGGAACTGATTCGCATTAGCCGCAGAGTGACTATAGCGGACAACGATCAGCAGATGAGCATCTCGATATGCAGTGTTCAGGCCACCTTGCGAGATCGTCTGCAGCATCGGAAATTCTGCACACGTTGGGTTCCGAGAACAATGTCGCCTGCACGTAAAGGCGCAAGCTTTATGGCCATTAAGAACAAGAGGCATGGAAGGTTAATCAAAGCTATTGTTCTCCTGTACTACAATGCAACTCCCCATATGGCGCGCAAAATACACTGAATAGTCAAATAAACTGGTACACCAGCCTAATATCGTGTAGGGCCCCCGCGAGCACGCAGAAGTGCCGCAAAATGACGTGGCATGAACTCGACTAATGTCTGAAGTAGTGTGGAGGTAACTGACACTGTGAATCCTGCAGGGCTGTCCATAAATCCGTAAGGGTAAGAGGGATTGGATATCTCTTCTGAACACCACGTTGCAAGACATCCCAAATATGGTCAATGATGTTCATGTCAGGGGAGTTTGGTTGCCAGCGGAAGAGTTTGAAAGAAGAGTGCTCCTGGAGCCACGCTGTAGCAATTCTGGACTTGTAGTGTGTCGCATTGTCCTGCTGAAATTCCCCCAAAAAAAATTGTTCAAATGGCTCTGAGCACTATGGGACTTAACATCTGTGTTTATCAGTCCCCTAGAACTTAGAACTACTTAAACCTAGCTAACCTAAGGACATCACACACATCCATGCCCGAGGCAGGATTCGAACCTGCGACCGTAGCGGTCACGCGGTTCCAGACTGAAGCGCCTAGAACCCTCACGGACACACCGGCCTGCTGAAATTGCCCAAGTCCGTCGGAATACATAATGGACATGAATGGATGGAGGTGATCAGACAGGGTGCTTACGTACGTAGCAACTGCAGAGTCGTATCTAGAAGTATCAGGAGTCCCATATCACTGCAGCTGTACACGTCCCACACCATTACAAAGCCTTCACCAGTTTGAAAAGTCCCCTGCTGACACGCAGGGTCTATAGATTCATTAGTTTGTCTCCATACCCGTACACGTTCATCAGCTTGATGCAATTTGAAACGAGACTCGTCCTACCAGGCATCAAGTTTCCAGTCATCAACAGTCTAACGTCGGTGTTGATGAGACCAAGCGAGGCGTAAAGCGATGATGTTTCGTTGAATGGTTCGCACGCTGACACTTGTTGATGACCCAACAGTGGAATCTACAGCAATTTGCGGAAGGGTTGCACTTCTGACTTCTGTCACGTTGAAAGATTCCCTTCAGTGGTCCTTGGTCTCGTTCTTGCAGGATCTTTTTCCGACCGCAGCGATGTCGGAGATTTGATGTTTTACCGGATTCCTGATATTCACGGTACACTCGTGAAATGGTCGTAAGGATAATTCCCTTTTCATCGCTACCTCGGGGACGCTGTGTCCCATCGCTCGTGCGTCGTCTATAACACCACGTTGAAACTTGTTGTCTTATATAGGCGTTGCCTGGTTACATATCTCTATATATGAATACGCTTGCCAATAGCAATTTCCTTGGCGCTTCAGTGTATAAGCTTTGCTTCAACGTTGTCGATGGGCGGTTTGGAAGCATCGCCATAGAGTTCAGATCTTGCCCCATGCGATTTCCATCTTTCTATCCATCAGATGATAGAACGTAGGGGGAAACAAATTCTCTAACGATAAGGGCATTCACTTAGTGGCTCCGTCATCACAGGGCGGATTTCTATAGTTGGGGAATTTAAGTATTGATAGAAAGTTTCGATCTTTGTTTGTAGAGACTTGGGGACTATGTTGAAGAATAGTGTCATGAGGGTTGGAACTTTAATAGAGGCAACTATATATTTACAGTTCGTACAAAATAGATACGTCTTTCAAAGTTTTACTGACCTTCAGAGTAGTCACCAGCATTGTGTATATCCACCACCACCTAAAGAGAAGGCCGCGGCGCGCTCTTGTGACGTCACGCAAAGCGGGCCAGGGTTGGCTTGGCGCTGCGCTTAAAGAATCGAGACGCACGGCCTGCAAATCTTTGTCAAACGGTTTTACAGAACCAATTCCGTAAAAAATAATTAATTTCTGAAATACTTTTAGCTTTATATGGCAGCTTCATGATGAAGTGCCAATCATTTCGATAGTGGTCATAACTATTGTGGTATTTCACAGATGACTATCAAATTTGAGAACGTTGCCATCAAAAATAGGGGTCGCTATGAATTTGTGTTTGATGCATATTACACATTCTATTGCTGAGTATGAAATACAGATGAGGTTTTGAAATTTTCGTAAAACTTTGGATCATTATCTGCTTCCTATCTCGAAAAAATTGAGCATCTGCAGCAACTTCACTTCCGATCGCAACGCGCGGGAATGAAATATTCATAACGCCTGTCATATCTCGTAAACCGCTGGAGATAACGAAACGAGATCTTGGCAAATGATACCACACAAAGAGGAGAGTACTTTGCCGAATGGTTAAAATAAGTAACTTTATCAGTCGCGATATAGCAGAAACTATAGTTTATAATTCTTTTTTACCGGTAATGTAATTGCATAAGACTTATCAATAGCCAGTGAAAACGTACGAGTGCGGGATGTAAATAATATTGCGATATACATGATAAAACAAGGTACATTTGTGAAAAATGCACTGTGATAAAGTACATTCTTTCTGGACCAGACAACTATTATTTACACTCACTTGAAAAATTCTGCACTAATACAGTGTATAATATTAAATTCCTCTGCCTTTAGTATCCTAAATAAATATTGTGTAGCTGTTTATAGAGCTCCCTCAGGAAAGCTGAGTACATTCCCCAAGCAAACAATCACTTTTAACTCACCTCACATAAACAATTATGCGTTGTTATTGTAATGTAAATTTTCTCTCCTGTAAAAATATGACAGATTTTGAGCATAAGTCAACAGTGAAAATCTACAAACCTTCAGCAGACATTTGCAGCAGTTGGAATTAGACAATGTGTCAAGCTAAAAACGTCAATAATAAATTTAACCTATTTCTAGATTAATTTGTTCCATTGTTTGACACATCGAAAAATAAAACAGATATGCTTCATACAGAGAGATCGCTTTTTAAACATGAAAACAGCAGTTTCAACATTCGTTAGCACTCATGCTAACTAATGCGAGAGTGAAAAACAACACCCACTCACAAATAGAGAATAAAACGTAACGGTAATGCGTAACAAAATACGAAATGGAGAGAAATTTAAACACGAATAAAAAGTAACACGAGCCACAAATTTATATTTCGTTTTCAAAATCAAAATAAAGCCACTTGATAACGAATACTAGGCCTATTTACTGCGAACTTTTGCTCACAATTTTAGTCAAATGTATCCAAAATGCAAGATATTCCAGCAGAAAAAAATAATAATTGTACTAGGTATATAGTTTTTACATGCCTTCGTGTGCTCAGTGGGTTGGAAATTGTCCTGATGAATCGCTGAAAGACATTTCCAACGCAGATTCGCATCTTTCGGAAAGGAAAACATTACTTTCGGTCGAGTTCCGTAATTCCCACGACACCTTGGCACACAACACTTGTAAACCATGTTCACAGTAGCTTCACTACCCGTAAACACTGTAATCGCTAGTTTTAAGCACGAATATAGCACTCGATCCAACAAACGTGTAGATAAACAAACGCTTCGAAACACAACATGGTGGCCCGCTTGGAGTGACGTCACGACCTGCTATGAATTTCGCGCCGCGGCCTTGTCTCTAGGTGGTGGTGGTATATCCCGTTGCCAGCGATATGGAAGTCGTAGGATACTCTTAGCAGTACCAGTTGTGTTAACAGTTCGAACGGCGCGGTCTATTGCCAGGTGAATTTGTAGCAGTTCTGAAGTGAATGCCGTGAAGCCAGGGAAGTGCAGTAGGTGGTACAGCACTTATCAGCCCCATCAGTCAAACAAATCAGTAACAGCTTGCACTGCACGTGCTTGAGCATTGTCCTGCAAAATGATGGTGAAGTCCTGCAGAAAGTTTCATCACTTCAGTCTCTATGCTATTAATTTTTTGGAAACCAACCTACGACCAGCTTAGAGACAGAAGTGATGACACTTTCTGCAGGACCTGACCATCATTTTGCAGGCTAATGCTCAAGCACGTACAGTCGTACAGTGCAAGCAGTTACTGATTTGTTTGACTGATGGGGCTGCTAAGTGCTATACCACGTACTGCACTCCCCTGACTTAAGCCCTCGTGAGTTCAATTCGATTTCTAAACTGAAGGAAACGCTTCACGGCATTGTCTTCAGAACTGCTACAAATTCGTCGGGCAATAGACCGCGCCGCTCGAACCGTCAACACAACTGGCATTGCTAAGAGTATCGTACGACTTCCACATCGCTAGAAACGGGTTATACACAATGTTGGTGACTACTTTGAAGGTCAGTAAAACTTTGAAACACGTACGAGCAGTAAATAAATAGTTGCCACTTTTAAAGTTCCAACCGTCGTATTTGTGTCGCATCGTAGTGTAGCAGTCAGTGAGTTACTTGGCATACCATAATAATAAGTACTTTCTTTTTGAAGTCCTGTCGTATCATTACACAATTTTGAGTGACAAGGACAAGAAAAGTAGTGCCTGATTACAAGACATCGCATAAACGTCATGGGTTAATCTTCATGCACTAAGGGCACGTCACACTGTTGATGGTGATGTGTCCGCCGTATTGTGGACTTAACTTCGGCAGCTCCCTTGGTGCTATTCGGGAAGAGTTTTAACTGTGTGCCACCATATTACCAGCACACACACAAGACTAAACTCTACGTTTGTTAATCATAATTATCTACACTAAGAAACCATTTGACACATAATTCACCGAAACGGTGTCAAAAACAACGGTTTTCGGCTGGTCGTGCACAAGAGAAAAGCTTTGATATAAAGCGAGAACTCAGAAATGCATTCTTAGCAAAATCTTAGCGCAGATTGTTAATCATATGCTACTTTCAGTTTCTGTGTATTGTGTGATGTCTGTAAGTTTGTCACATAGACTATCGACTCCTCCTGCAGCGTACTACAATATTTGTGTCACTGTAGTGTACAAAATGAAAGGAAAGGAAAGTGTGAAACTTGGAACCAGTAGATACTCTACTGCCTCGGGAAAGCAGCAAGACGACCACAGTGTTTAATAACCAAACCTGAAACTAGTTTCTAGTAATCTAATGGATTAATTAATGGATGAATTTAACAGAGCAGGTTGGAAAGGAGAAGTGTAAATCATTTGTAGTAAACCTAACAATGTGTGATGAGACGCATAAAAGAAAATTACATAAATTAGCAATGAAGTCATAAAACAACGAATGAATGTGTAGGAAAACAGGTAATGTAAGATAAAAGCTCTCCTGAGTTTTTCATTTACATTTCACAGCTGCTATTTTTTAAGCACTTGATAATGCCCGTCTGGTGAAATATGCAGAGATTGCACAAGTGACTGATGAAATAAAAATACATTCACTTTAAATATTAGAATTTTCCAAAATGGCTTTAACTTTCAAAAGTATTAATTTTGCTTTAAACTTCATGCCACAAATATTTTTCAGCACAATTTGATCGTCAGTGCGGACTGAATTATTGTTACAGAACTATTTTTAAAATAAAAAAATCTACTATCGGTAAAAGCTGAAAGTCATACTTAACAGAAGCCTATTACTAACTTGTTAAGCACTTTCGGTGGCAGTCCTCGGATCTTTTGGCATTTACTTCGATGTTAGCAAGCAAAACAATCGGGGAATTATGCCTCAGTGCACACAAAGAACAAACTAAATAACTTTTTACCTTTACGAAGCAGTGGAAGCACCTGCAAAGGCGTTTAAAAACTATAGTCACTCTCTAATACACATAATGAACCTGTCTAAGTTTTCCTCGTTTTTTATACCCTGCAATTTCTGTTCTACGAGGAAGGGTTAATGAAAGTTAGACAAGAATTTGCTATCAGAACAGTTTTTGGAAATTAATGTCAGTGTTGCATAGTCGAAAATGAGGAAACTAACTCACAAACATCTTGCATTCCAATAAAAGGTGAGAATTTTTTAAAGAGACTGTTTTAACCCTAAATCAAATTTGTGTCCTTTCGTCCTACAAATAGTTCACGAACAAAATTGCATACCGGTCAATAAGGAACATTCACCATAGGTGGCGCAACTGCAGTCAAATGTAGTTGGGATAAAAAGCGTAATAATAAATGTTGTGGACCTCTATTAATTTAGTATAAGACCGAGTATTCACCTGAGAGGAAATTTCCACTGTAAAGATCACACCACGTAATTCGCTACACTACCTGAACCGATGCTGGGAGCTCATTTCGTTTGGCAACGCTAGCTGGACGGTGCCATCGCCATAACGTGTATAGTCTCGCAGCTCGTTACACGTTATGTTGATGGCGACCCTGCTAACTAGAAAGGATCGGGTACAACAGAGATTCCATTCTGTGGACTATGACTGTCTCTTCTGTTTCAGCAGTGTTGCCAGATACGTCACGTGTGCGGACAAGAGAGTATTGTTTACGTAGGGATTCCAGTCTCGGACCAAGACTCCCAGCTCGAGAAAATATGAGCGACTACACGGAGATAATGGTGGCACGGACTGTGGCTAACAGCTTGTTCGCTACGAAGTTGACGTAAACTAGCCTGGCATCTTTGACAATGTGCAGCTTGGAAACTATCTATATGGCTGGTCTTTAAATTTGCAAGGCCTTGAATGATACCAATTAACGTATCTTATTTATTGTGAGTATACCTTATAGCAAGATTAACATTCCACGCTGCTTCAGCTGCATGCCAATTGCGAGTATTTATAATCAACAAGTTCACTGTTACCAGTCACCGTTCTGCTATACGAACCTTGTACCCAGCTGATTCCAGACGCCATATTTGTTTACAAATGTGGCAGTTTACATGTGATGTGTTACGACAGCAAAAAGGACCTGTGACAACCGGAGGTACTCTAATTTACTTATTTAATGTTTACCATTAGATATCAGTTTAATTTTTTGTCAAAAGTAATCCTAAACCATATTCTGAAATAGTGTTTTGTTTCTCCACTAGGCAGTGCCACAAGTTCCTCCAAAAATCGTAACACAACACACACACAAATGTAATATTAACTAATGTAAATCCACCCGATGATGGAGGTTTAAACCTTCGAAACGCGTCGTGGAAATAAATAAAACGGTGACTGGTAAAAGTGATCTTGTTGTTTCATTTAATGTCAGTAACAGTCACGGTAAAGCCTAACCTAAAAATGTTCGCATTTATAATCAGATTTCCATTTCTGAAATTGCCTTACAACCAAGGAAAACCTACCGAAAATCGTCGTTCGAACCGAGAATTAGAGCTAGTCTTAATTTATTTATGGGACAATATGTCCCATACAAAGTTATGAACGCATAGTAAGAGGCGCGATCAATAGGTAATGCAACCCATTTTTTTCAGAAAGCAGGTTGGTTGTATTCGTGATTCCAATACACCACATTATTTTCCAATCCTTTGGCAACAAAATCCTATTTTTCAACATAATCTCCCTTCAATGCGACGGCCTTACGCCACCATACTGGGAGGACCTATATGCCCGCATGGTGCCAATCTGATGGCGGATATCGGAGTCAACTTTCTGGACGACATGGTTGTGGAGATGAAGCAACAATTAGTAGGATTAATCAATTATTCAAAAACAGTTTTAATAGCATTTATTATATTGTTATACCGCCAACCGGTTTCAACCCGACGTAGGGGTCATCTTCTGGGCGTTTACACTATTGGTCGACTGGTAGTGATGTTACTCCTGTCTACATAACTATAGTTTCCTGCCTTTATGTAGACAGGAGTGACACCACCAGCAGCAATACCAGTCAAGTCCAGTAGATGACCCCTACGTCGGGTTGAAACCGGTTGGCGGTATAATAATAATAAATGCGATTAAGACTGTTTTTGAATAATTGATCGGAGTCAACGTCTTGCTGCAACGTCCTGCTGCATCAGTAACCTCCCCACCACCCACGCACTACTTCCCGTGGAGAGCTTCGTTCATTGGGCCAAACAGATGAAAGTCGGAAGATGCGAGATTCTGGCTCTTTGGTGGATGAGGAAGAACAATCCAATAGAGTTTTGTAGCTCCTGTCGGATGCGCAGAATTGTGTAACGCCTTGCATTGTCACGGAGAAGGAGAAGTTCGTTTGCATTTTTATTGCGACGAACACGCTGAAGTCGTTTCTTCATTTTCCCGAGAGTAGCACACTACATTTCAGAGTTGCTCGTTGCGCTATGAGGGAGGACATCGAACAGAATAACCTCTTCAGAGTCCCAGAAGACCGTCGTCACGTCTTTACCTGGTGTGGGTGCGTCTATGAACTTTTTTCTTCGGAGGTGGTGTGGCGAAACTCCATGGATTATCGTTTTGTTTTCGGTTCGAAATGATGAACGTAAGTTACATCGCCTGAGACGATGACCACAAAAAATTGTCTCGATCAGCCTCGTAAAGTGCAAGATGGTCCTTCGTTGCTATTAATGGTCTTCTGTTGGGCGGCGACTGATGGACGATTGTGTCAGCAATACCAACAGAGACGTGCAGTTGCGCAGGCAGTTGTTTGATGGTGCTCTTCCGGCTGTGTGACACGTTGCATTGTCCTATTGGCAGATGCCACTGTGTCGAGGAAAAACACACTGCATGTAGGGGTAGAAATGGGCTACAAGGATGGATGCACACTTGTGTTGATCTGCTGTCCCTTCCCTAATGACAGGATCACCCGGGGAATGCCACGAAAACGTTCACGAGACTATAACTCTCCCTCCTGGTTGCAGGGTTTTTTCTTTCAGAAGTCCGCCGCTTGTGGTCTCGCGGTAGCGTTCTCGCTTCCCGAGCACGGGGTCCCGGGTTCGATTCCCGGCGGGGTCAGGGATTTTCACCTGCCTCGAGATGACTGGGTGTTTTTGTTGTCCTCATCATTTCATCCTCATCCAGGAAATTGGACTGCGCAAAGGTTGGGAAATTGTCCGGGCGCTGATAACCACGCTGTTGAGCGCCCCACAAACCAAACATCATCATCATCATCATTCTTTCAGAAGTTTCACGCCAACGACCTTCCATTTGATGGAACATAAAACATGACTTATCAGAGAATGCCACCTGTCGCCCCTCAGAGGACGTCCAGCCTTCGTCGCCTATGAACAGCGCTCTGCATGGGTGCATGAACAAGGCACCTGTTGTGGAGACACGTATGCAGCAACGTCTCCTGAATGGTCGTTGAGGAGACGCTATTGGTAACCCCTTGGTTCATCTGGTTGCTCAAAAGTTACACATCCGTCCGCCCGCACATATCTCCACGGTCGTCGTTCACTCCTGACATTTATGGACCGTGGTGCACCACAGCTGCCTCAGCGCCTGTTTTGGACAGCGCCATTTTACCGTGCACGATCTATTTCAACAATGGCGGTATGCGAACAATTTACAAATTTCTGTATTACGACAATTTGAGAGTTGGCAATACTCTCTTAGGATGTAAAGTTTAGCTACAGCGCGCATACACAAGCTCTGGAATCTAAGATATTTTTGTCGCGCCTCGCAGCGCACGGATTAACTAGTGGCAGTTTTGAAGCCAGTGTAGGAGCCCGCCTGCTGTGGTGCGCACGTGTGTTGGGCGAGGGGTCGTCGCCGAGCTGCCGTACTGCCGTGTCCGCCAGCAGCGACATAGGATTTGGTATTTGATATTTTTTATAATTTACTGCGCGCTTATTAATTTAAAGAAAAGGGTTTGTGTATGTGCGTAGCAGCAGACGGTAATTTTGATAATGATAGGAGTTGAATTCTTAAGGGGAAACCATTGTTAGATTAAGTATTGATTTTTGTCATTGATTTCTTTAGTAATTGTCAGGGAATTGTTTCACTATGTATTCAATTGAGAAGTACAAGAATTTAAAAAAGCTCAGGCAATGTGATATTATTCGACGCAGTAACAGTCTCAATTTTATAATTAATATAAAATATTACGTCGTCATGTCATTATTATACTCCTGGCGTTGTCAGTGTGATGTGTCTCTTGTCAAAAAATCACTTCATCATTTTATTTATTCTTTTGGTCGGATACATCAAGAGTCCCAGCCACGCACTCCGCGCTCTGTTATGCCTAATCTGTATGATAGTATGCCTCATACGAGGACTGGTCTGCAAAACCAGCAAAAGCATCAGTATTGCGAGGCATTAAACTTTAAAGGAACCAGCCGCCGACACTGATGATGATGGCAGATGTCATGTTGTTGTAGGGGGTTGTAGCTGCTATCAACGATCTATTTACACGCAGGCCGCTGGTCAGTAGTGAATTTCACAATGGCAACCCGTGGCTTCTGGCCACTTGTGCAAGTTTCACAAAATGTCCGTTGTCCGCCTCACTTATTCTGCTCTGGACTAAGCAATGAATAATACAGCGACACATCGATAAATCGATGTACAGAAACTTCACAGTAACACGTCGATGTACGTCGACGACATTAATCAACACATATATCGATGTAATGATATTGAATGGGAATATTGTGTGCGAAAATTTTTTTATATTATTCTTTTTGGCAATTTTCGGTAAATATTTGAAATTTTTGTTTGAAATTGTAATAGAACATAATTTTACTTTCACTGTGTCATGGAGTCTTACTACTTTTTGAGATTGCATCACGTCAAGTCTTCCTATTTCACTGTGTAAACCAAGTAATGTGACACAAAGAATAAGTCAATTGTACTGGGGGACGACGATGTGAATGGAGTAACAAGATTTCCTATATGAAGAAATAGCAGACAAGTTGCGTTAAAAAAATTTTTTTTAACGCAACTAGTGTGCTGTTTCTTCACATCGGCATTCTTCAACAACAGTCGCTGAAAATGATGAACAAAAATCTAAATCACAAGATTGGTCTTAGCGGTGGGACGGAGACGTGTCAGGGGAGATGCTGACGTAATCGGAGCTCGGCGCTGCCAGCACAAATTTCAACGTTTAAATTCACCACGCAATTGTGACACTACGACTGCTAGTTCTCCGGCATTTGCAGAAATAAAAAACTGGGTTAGTCGACATGAAGTGTTCCAGGCAAATCTGATATGTGACGAAAGCGAACGACGAACCCATCCGACACTTTTTATTGTGTCACATGCAGTTACCACTGTTAGCAAAGCGGTTATTGCCAAGCATGAAAGTTCATCCTTTTTCTTTCAGTTTGTAATATTATTGGAATTCAGATACTTTGCATATGAGGTATTTGTCATGAAAGAAAAGGACAGCCTACGAGCTGTGGTTCGTAAAATGCTAAGGGTCACAGAGCGAGAGTAAAGAGACGAAATATTTTTTTTTAATATGCGTCTATGCCAAGACGCGCGTCCAGCGTTTAAATACTCAAAATAAACACTATGACCCGCTGGGCGCAGATATTTAAAACCAATGCCGCAGCGCTTGATAGCAAGAAGCTGCGAAACAGAAGAAAGAACAGTCTATCTTCTGTTAATATATATTCTAGAGACTTCATTATCTCTTGTACTTAAGGGCGCCGACATGTTAAGACGTACTATATAGTATTGCGACAAGTTGTATTTTTATTTTGTGTAAAAACTATGTGAAACAACGAACTAACGTTTCGGTAACTCGGGTGAAGATTTAATGTACTTACGCACACGCAAGGACATTTAATATTAGGAAGGAACGGACTGACAAAGCAGCGATTATTGGACTGCGCCATGTACAAAAGAAATATAAGATGTAAGTCATGTACTTACTGTATATTTGTCAATGTGTAGAAGTTTAAAGCCAATTTGTTCAAAATATATTAATATTTTACGATGCAGTAATTTTCTTCTAATTCTTTTCTTTCATTAACCAAAAATGATGTTCAAATTCTATATGAGCTTTGTTACAGGTTCGCTCTTCATCGCGGTGTCTCGATTGTATTTGGGAGACCACTAATGTGTTCAACTTCCTATCTGTTAATCTTTCTCTTACGATATTCCACTAATTTGCTTTCATTTACATTTTTATATTCAACTATGTCCCTTAGGTATTTTCATCGAAGATTCTGATTGCGTGAAGGCAATCCGGGTCAAAAAGTCAATTAAGAAAACCCCTTCGCGTAATCAATCCGTACGTCTCCTGAACACAATCAAGAACCGACACATCGGTGATCAATTAATAATTTCTCTTTTTTCAATTCGTACTGAAAAACGGCCACACAGGATACCCGTAAGTACGCAATCTGGTGTTAGGTTGTATTCTGCCAGTATATATTACCAACCAACAGTGATAACATCACTGTTATTATTTAGTACTATTTCTTATACAGAATAATCAAGTTTGTAACGCGAGAAGTTCCTGCTCTAAGGGGAATAAATAGGCTGCTAGCTTGTTGTTGTACTGAATATCTAATAACAAATCAATACGTAAATGTACAGCTCTAAAACTGGCAATATATTTACAATGTGCAGTGCAGCCTATAGTTTTTTGTCGGTGCGTCGATATTTTTACCGGCGACATATGTATCCATGAGGGCAGGTGATGATATTTGTTTCAATATCGATATATCGTATTCCCAATATTTTTAAAAATATCAACAGTCCTGTCCTGGTCCCTGTGCTCGTTGTTTCTCTTCTTGCACGACGTAACAGAGTCGCTCTGAAGGACGCCACATTGCCCGTCAGCAGGCAAGACAACGGTAGCACCCAGGCCGTACGTTGCACGTGTGTCCTCGGCCGTCACGTGATGGCGCGCTGGGCGTGGCCTGCAGCTATGCGCCGCATGCGTGCCGAGTAAGGTCGGACGCACACCTCTGCGTGGCACGCACTACGCCCACGGCCGCCAACCGACATCCTCTGTTCTGTTCGAGACGGGCCGGTGTCTTCATTGTGCCGTCGACACGCAGTATATGTTCGCTTTATCGGGCAACAACAAAGTTACTGACTGTGGATGGTATCGTCAGAACGGAAATAATGGAGTCACTGTAAAAAAGTCATTAATTTTGGCACTTATCTTGAATGGATGTCCACGTAGATTTCGTCGAAGTTGTTATGGCTCATCTTGTCGATTCTAGGGTGATTCCACTTTGACTGCTAGAAGGTCCAGATATGTATTTTAGCAATATTTGAAGACCTAACAAATGGCGTTTTTCAGGAATTCTTAATGATCAATCAATCCCAGATCAGAACAATGGTATGGTAGAAATAATTTTTGACTTGGTGTTCACGATCCACATTTTTATTAGACTTCTTGTAAATTCACATATACTTCTTAATTGTCACATCATCAAGAAAACAGTTTTGTATCAATCTTCATATACTTAATTTCCACTTTAACCAAATAAATGACTTGACTGTTCTTTTACAAATCGAAAAAACAACTTAACTTCTGCAAAGTGAGACAAAGACTGCTCTGTGCGTATTCGCGCCAAAACGGTTATAAGTAAGTCAAAGATTATGACAGTCTCACAGAAATGAATACACACAAGAACCATATCACTGTAATATATCGATACATAGGAGTACCTATACTGTGGTGTCACCGCCAGACACCACACTTGCTAGGTGGTAGCCTTTAAATCGGCCGCGGTCCGTTAGTATACGTCGGACCCGCGTGTCGCCACTATCAGTGATTGCAGACCGAGCGCCGCCACACGGCAGGTCTAGTCTAGAGAGACTTCCTAGCACTCGCCCCAGTTGTACAGCCGACTTTCCTAGAGATGGTTCACTGTCTACATACGCTCTCATTTGCAGAGACTACAGTTTAGCATATCCTTCAGCTACGTCATTTGCTACGACCTAGCAAGACGCCATATTCAGTTACTATAATCTGAACAGATAATATTGTGAATCATGTGCCGTCAAGAGCGACGTTCATCATAAATGGATTAAAGTTAAGTATCAACTAGCTACGTCCGCTTTCTGAATTCTAATTCCTTGTCATGTTCCAGACCTCACGTCAGTATAGTCCTTCCCTCCTCACGCCAGTCTGCGTGAGCTAAACGCGTGCATTTCGGTCTCCAATAGTAACACGGTGTTGGCTCTTCAGCCAACTACAACATATACATTAATAAAACCAAATGTGAATATTGTCACAAATATATGTCTGTTACTTCGCAGAAAAGTAGTGCGATATTACTGGTATCGAGAACTCGGGATGGAGTGCCGTAATGGTCACGTAAATAAAGAACCATTACAAAATGACGATGGAATTGCAGTTCTGTCAGAGACTGGAAGAACTCAGAAGACCAAATTCAACAGAATGGCTGGTGTCTCGAAAAGAGGTTATAAAATGAATAGCAGTAAATGTTAAACAAGGGTAATGAAATTTATTCAGACTAAGTCAGGCGATGCTGAGCGAATTGGAATGTACAGCGTGTCCCAAAAGTAACGATTTAGTTCCATGAAAATATTAAGGCTATCAATTATTATATGAATGCGTGGTCTCGCGGCAATTCTCTGGCTTCCGGGCGCTTCAGGTGGTTAATATCCCACGAGCTTTCGACTGAGCCCTCCTCGCCGGCCGCGGTGGTCTAGCGGTTCTGGCGCTACGGTCGCAGGTTCGAATCCTGCCTCGGGCATGGGTGTGTGTGATGTCCTTAGGTCAGTTAGTTTTCAGTAGTTCTAAGTTCTAGGGGACTTATGACCTAAGATGTTGAGTCCCATAGTGCTCAGAGCCATTTGAACCTGAGCCCTCATCAGGCATTGTCAAGCGGTAAATTATACAACCGCGTTGCTGGCTGTGACGTCACTGGTGCTCTCTTCCTCGCGAGGAGTAGGTAGCTTCTGAAGAGATACATCATTTCATCTGTGTCCGGGCACCCAGCAAAAATACGACTGCTCATGGGGCATGTCACGGACGATTTAGGGTTCAGGATGCCTGAAGTGTACAAAACATCATGTCAGTGTGGCTGCTACTATGCCGACCAAACAGTTTGCACTGTGGAATAACAGCAGACGGAACACGAGAACACGAGAGGTGTTTATAACTACGCTATACTGAAAAATTAACCGTAGCAGAACATGCTTTAGAAAATCGAAGCCGTATTGTGTTCAGCGAAACATTTCTCACTATGAGGTCGAAGGGCGTTATAAAGCAAGCTATAAGAATAAAAATATGTGAAAACACAATGAGCAGGGACGGCGGTTTGCAGCTCAGTACAGCCTGGGCCACCGCGAGGTTGAAGAGGAAGGGACTGGCACGGGACGGAAACACCACCAAAGTTGGCGACGGACAGAGCACTAGTGACGTCACACCGAGCGAGGTGGCGCAGTGGTTAGCACACTGGACTCGCATTCGGGAGGACGACGGTTCAATCCCGTCTCCGGCCATCCTGATTTAGGTTTTCCGTGATTTCCCTAAATCGTTTCAGGCAAATGCCGGGATGGTTCCTTTGAAAGGGCACGGCCGATTTCCTTCCCAATCCTTCCCTAACCTGAGCTTGCGCTCCGTCTCTAATGACCTCGTTGTCGACGGGACGTTAAACACTAACCACCACTAGTGACGTCACAGCCAGCAGCGCTGCTATATAAGGGCGAAGTCACGGCGACACGCCACGGCCAGTCATTTACCACTTGACAATGGCCGAGGAGAACTCGATCGAAAGCTCGTGAGTTTTTAACCACCTGACGCGGCTGGAAGCCAGAAGTGATTTCATTTACCAATTTTTATTTCACTGATCTTTCGGATACTCTCTGTAGAAGAAAGAATAGCCGTTGTTTCCCGTGAGCTGTACTGTGAAAAATATGAAAAACAGCGTCAAGCAAGCACCAGTATCAGGATTCATGTCGATAAATTCAGACGAAACGGAGGTGTGCCCAATGAAGAACGTCCTGGACGACTGTCAATATCTAATGGCACAGTCCATAACATAGAAGAGGCCACTGAAACGTGCCCACATGTTTCCGTTCGTCGGCTGAGCCGTTAGTTGAACATTCCACGATCCACTGTCTGGGGTACCCTTTATTTCACGCCAAAGATGACAATGTATCGCTTGCAGGCAATGCAACACTTGGAGGAGGAAGACTATGCTGCCCTTGTGGAAATGTCTGCTACAGAGGTGAATCCAGTGGATGGAGTGGGGGGCTATGGAGCTGCAACCTCCCCTCCCCGCCTACGACTACATTTTGCTCTTCTTAATTTAAACAAGAAAACATGTTTGCAACGCAATTTTCTGACTCAACACTCTCGAAAAGTGTCTCGCTATTGTGGTATTGTAACAGATTCAGTAGGCTGGCCGCTGTGGCCGAGCGGTTCTAGACGCTTCAGTTCGGAACCGCGCTGCTGCTACGGTCGCAGTTTCGAATCCTGCCTCGGACATGGATGTGTGTGATGTTCTTAGGTTAGATAGGCCTAATTAGTTCTAAGTCTAGCGGACTGATGACCTCAGATGTTAGGCCCCATAGTGCTTAGAGCCATTTGAACCATTTTTTGAACAGATTTAGTAGTTTCATTTACTCTACAATCAAGACCAAAATTCTGGATCAGACTCGGTTTTGCTGACTTCACACTTGAGGAACCTCATCACATAACGTCGAAATTTTAAAGCGTCTGTTGTCTCTCACTTTTTCATCAAATTCATGTGCCAAATCGTCAGTAATGACGGAAGGTTCCCCACTTAGTTCCTCATCATGTGGATTCGTTTGGCCATCTTTAAAAGCTCTCGCCCATTTCCATACCATCTCATCGTTCATGTCTCAAGAAGTGTGCTTTATGCAATTGTTACAGAACACTTAAATCATCGAAAGCTATTTTGAGGCAGCAGATAACTAAGACGAGTGTATTCAAAGCTGGTTGAACGATATGATATGTGCCTAATATTGGTGGGTATTATGTAGAAACGTATTTTAATGTACAGGCTTTGATGTACAAATAAAACTGCTAAGAAAACTGTGCTTGTTTTATTTTTATTTCAAAATGGCACTTAGTTAAAAAAAACATGCCTTGTAAAGTAAGGACTATCTTGGCTTTCCTTCCAGAGCCAGAACAACTACACTGTACTCGGCACTCATCTCCACGCTGACATTATGGCACCGTTGTGAACGCCTCATAAAAGCTACAAGCTATGCTTCGCTGTAGTTGTTGATCTCTTGGATGCTCTTATCGTTTATTGCATCTCCAACTCACTGGGAAAAACCGTCATCAGTACTCCCTCCTTTCCTTTCCTTTGCTTGCATCGAGTATGTACTTGTACGTCCAAAGTGTGTGTGTACATAGTCCCGCATAGTCAGCGCGTACACAACTTTCCCACTAGATCGCGCCCCGCTAAGCACAACAGCGCAGGCGCAGCGCTCGTCCGTCTCCGCACTACGAGATGGCGCTGAAGACGGGCCAAATTCTGCTTCCGCCGATCCGCGTATTAATATGTCACGCAGCCAATGCGATTGCTGCTAACGTAGAACCTTTTCTCCTCGCGGATCACACTCGCGCAGTGATACGTGAACGCGCGAGGTATTATAACGAGTGTACAGATCTCCGATTAGTCAGTCTGCCTGCTGATGACCAACTCCTCCGCCTCACTCATCTCCTCTCCCTCCAGCTTAACTCCCGTCGCTCCGCCATTTTTGTCTCACTTGACCTTGAAAAGGCCTACGACCGTGTCTGGCATCCCGGTCTCCTGTTTAAACTCCAAACCTACGCCCTTCCTATCAACTACATCCGTCTGGTGGCCTCCTTCCTCTCCCGCCGCCCCTCCTACGTTACCATCCATCATGCCAATTCCCGCACCTTCTACCCCTCTGCCGGTGTGCCCCAGGGCTCTGTCCTCTCCCCTCTCCTCTACCTCCTGTACACAGCAGATATGCCCCAACCCCCCCCTCCAGTGCACCTCTTGCAATATGCTGATGACACCGCATTCCTCGCCCTCGCTCCTACCCTCCAACGGTCCCAACGCCTTCTCCAGAATCACCTTGACCTTTTTGCTGCATGGTGTAACCAATGGCTCCTGAAACTCAATCCTTCCAAGACCCAGGCAATCATCGTAGGTCGTACCACTCGCTCCTTCCGGCTCCTGGATTTCTCCCTTACTGTCTGCGCACGTCCTGTCCGTCTCACCCCCACCCTCACCTACCTTGGCCTCACCATTGACCGTCACCTCACCTGGATCCCTCATCTCCGATCCATCCAATCCAAAGCCCACAACCGCCTCCGCCTCCTCAAACTCCTCTCTGGCCGGACATGGGGGTTGCACCCCTCTACCATCCTCCACACCTACAAATCCTTAATCCGTCCCATCCTCTGTTATGCCAGTCCTGCCTGGATATCTGCCCCCCCCCCCCCCAAATTCTATCAGTCCCTCCAGATCCTTGAGCGTCATGCACTCCGCCTCGCCTTCCGTATCCGCCTCCCGTCCCCCACGCGGATCCTCTATGATCTCATTCCTTTCCCCCATCTGCTCCTCTTCCTTGAACATATCCGCATCCTCTACACCTCCCGCCGTCTTGAACCCCCTCACCCCCTGGTTGCTCCTCTCCTCTCCCATCCTCGCCCCCTGCCCCGTCTTCACCGTTGTGTCCCCCCTTCCCTCCATCTCTACACCCTCCATCTCCTTTCCCAAGGTGGCTTCCGTCAACTCCCCCTCCCGGATGATGCCCTCTCTCCCTCCATTTATCCTTCCTATCAACTCTGATCCTCCCTCCCCCTCCTTTCCTCTGTCCTTTCCCTGGGCTCCCTCTTCCCCCCCCTTCCGTCCTGTTTCCTCCCCACTACACCTCTCCCTACCTCCCTTCTCCCCCCCAGTCCTTTTGTATTCACCTCCTCTGCCTCCCCCCTCCCTGTCGCGTCTGCCCCCCACCCCTCTTATGGGTCCTCATCCTCCATCAGCTCCTTTCCCGGTTCCCCCCCCCTTCGCTTTTACTCTCCTTTCCCCCCTTTTTGTTTTCCTATCTCCTGTCCAGTTTCCCCCCACCTGCTCTCGACTGTGGTGTCACCTTTGCCGACTTTTTCGTGCTGTGTTCTAGTGACTATTCAGTGTTGTGTTGCGAACAGAAACCATGCTGTCGCTGGGTGTGCATTTTATATACTTTGCGAACAGAATCCAGACTGTCGCCGTGTTTTTTTTTTTTTTTTTTTTTTATTGTCTATTGTTTCCCCTGTCTGCTCCGTATGTATTTTTATTCGCTTCATCATCCCTCTGTTGTTTGTTTTAATTTCCCCATTTTCTTTTCACCTTGTTACTCACTAAGTCCCCGATTTTATCGCCTGTTTTTTATTATTATCTATTCTCCTGCTCTTTGTCAGAAAATCTGTAGGCTGCAGAGCGGCGTCCTAAGCTGCTGCCAGCCCGCCCCCTTCGGGGGGAATTGAAATTCAATAAAGGGAAAAAAAAAAAAGTCAGTCTGCATTAGTCTGTATTAAGGTCGGAAGAGTAACGGCCGTGCTCCAGTCCGTTCCTGCAGGGGCCACACATGACCGGGGCACGTCCGTGTCTTTGTTGTTCCTTGTAGTAACTCGGACGCGGTGATCTGTGTTTCTGTTTGTGAAAGCTGTAAAACATGTTCACTAATTTTCGTAATAGTGAATTAGGACTTAACAGCACTTATTTTAGACGAAGAGGGAAAAGAATGAAGGCAAACAAGAAGAAGAAAATTACGGGTCCACAGTGCCTGGAAAACAAGACCAGTACAGGGAGAGTACCGAGCATTATTTTCTCATCTCATAGATGATGAGACTAAGTTTTATGAATATTTTAGGATGACGCACTACACCTTCTGTGAACTTTTAAAGAAACTATAACCAAGACTGAGAAAAAACGACACTTTCTGGAGAGTGTCAGTTTCACCCAAAGAACGACTGGCTGTTTTTTTAAGATAGGTTAAAGAAAAGTACACAGAACACAAATAAATAATAAGTTTTAAGGACAGCATTTTTATTTTATTACTTTAGTAATTGAAAGATAAATACATAAATTAGTAAATAATACAGTTAAATTTCTACTACCCTAAGAAAAACAAATGAGGACTATTCAGTGAATTAGTTTCTGAAGCTGATGAGGATGCAGGGGAACTTGGAGGATGATGGCTTTGGTAATTTATATACGAATTGTGGGAATCCCTTTGCAGATCCAAAAGCGGCTGTGTAGGTTCTGTTGACTCGTTTTCCACAGGTGAAGGATATGGTGTTGAAACAGATTTTGCTGAGGAATTGGAGGATGATGGACTGAATTGATGGACTGATACGTCATTCACGAGTTGCTTCGGTTCAAAGTCTTGTACAATTGAAAAAATCCTACTTTTAGCTTGATGAAAAAGTAGCGACTTTAGGGCTGGTGCTATACCAGCCAAAACAGCATCAACCGGGTTTTGTATTTCTCTCTGTTTTCCAGCTTTCTTTTCTACCAGAATGTAAGCCATGAGCTGGCTTGATGCAGATTCTTGTGGTTTAACCTCACGCTGAAATTTTCGTTTCAGTGGTGGTTTCATAAACGTGTTCTTATTTGAAGTGACGGACGAATGAGCTGAGGACGTCTGGGAATGCCGAGTGCGCTCTATCAAATTCTCTGTTTCACTATCCTGGGTTTTAATGATCCATTCTTCATCTGCAATATCTTCTTGTGTAGACAGACTCTCTTTCGTTTTCAACATAGACTGCTCCTCTTGGGCATCTGTATTTGATTCTTGTTTATGCTCATTACTGCCTTGCGTGTAAGGAATATTGGAAACTGTTTCTCGTTCTACCATGTAAGGTAGCAGGAACTTTAAGAGATTTTCATACTTATATTTATATTGATGAACAGCAGCTTGTTCTGAAACAGTTTTCCTTTTTCTGCAGGGTCTTCCTTAGTTGGTCACGAACAGATGCCCGCTATTTTTTTTTTTTTTTTGCATTCCTCTATTCCACCTGTAGCAAAAATATTTTAAATCGCATATTTATATTACAAGGTTTAAAATGCTGCAAATATTTTATAGATTATACAATATTTCTCCTCTTATACAGTTCAATTTTTTTTCAGGTTCCTTGCTACAGGAGATTCCTTTAAAATTATTTCCTTAAGCTACAGGTTAGGAAAATCAACAGAGCTGTCGTTCGTGACACCTCTAGAGCAGTTATCGATTTACTGTTAGAAGAGGTTATGCCTGTGCCGAATGAAGAAAAATGGAATGCTATAGCTGAGGAGTTTTGGACAAAATGGCAGTTTCCAAACTGCATTGGATCTTTAGATGGAAAGCACGTAACAATACAATACAATACTCAGGAAGTCTCTATTGGAATTACAGAAAAACATACTCCATTGTGCTTCTTGCTCTGGTTGGCCCATGTTATAATTTTATTGCAATAGACGTGGGAGCGTACGGTAAAAACTCTGATGGAGGCATTCTAGTAAATTCAAACCTTGGAAAGTCATTGGAAAACAATACGCTTAGCGTCCCAAAGAGTAAAACTTTATCCGGAACTGATGTTGAACTTCCAATGGTAATTGTAGGCGAGGAAGCTTTTCCTCTCAAAACATACTTGATGCGACCATATCCTGGTAGGAACTTAACAAATGACAAGGCTATATTTAATTATTGTTTGAGTCGGGCAAGAAGAATATCCGAAAATGCATTCTGTATATTGCAACAGAAATTTCGAACATTTAGAAGAATCCTTCAGGGAAATTCTAATAACCTTACAATGATGGTGACGGCTGCGTGTGTACTGTACAACTTTATTCGAAAAATGGAAGGTTATAGGGTGCCCGAACAGAGGATGGATCAAAAGAAAACTGCTAAGGGATCTGGTAGATCATCAAATCTTCGAAACCTACCTCGAATTCGTGGGAGATCAACAGATGCTGCATTTGCTGTACGAGAACAACTCAAAAATTCCTGAATTCTCCATAAGGGACTGTGGAATGGCAAGAACATGTCGCCGTGGAGATATAACGATGACATAAACAAAACATCTATTTATAAAATAAAAAGTAAATAAATATCTTTCGGGTATTAAAACTTGTATAGTTTTTATCTTACCTTTGGCTTGTAGGTCTGTTGCAATTGTCTTCCAAACTCTGTCTTTGTACTCGATATTCCTGTAGTTTTCACTTCCCGGGTCTAGTGCAGCAGGGGATACAACCCGTCGGCTTTGAACAATGACGCCATTCCTTAGTCATAGATCGTAATGTCTTCATTTCGAGGCATAGATAATAGCGATCGCTTGATATTCGGTACATCATTAAACGTGTGATTTAATTAACTTAATTGTTTGTTTTTTATTCGGCCGGTACTTAATATTTTTCGTAATGATATTGAGGTAATGTGGATTGTGTTTTTTGGCTTTTGAAAAAAAAAATCTCACGAGATAGAATAAACTGATCCTACTTTATTAAGCAATCAATAAAAAAAACTAAACTAAAACATAACAGCTTTTGCTGTTATGTTTCTATTTCGTTTTTTTACTGAATGCTTAATAAAGTAGGATCAGTTTATTCTATCTCGTGAGATTTTTTTTTAAAGCCAAAAAACACTTTATCACCTACTGAAGGCAGCTACAACACTACGAAGAATCGCTTCTCCGCTTTTGACAAGATCAATGTTTATCTCTCTCGCATTCCTTTGTTTCTCAACATTCTCCTCAGCTCTTTCATCTTTGTGATACATGCTCTCTGGCGACTTGTGACGTCATTGTTCAAAGCCGACGGGTTGTATCCCCTGCTGCACTAGACCCCACTTCCCTGGTCGTAAAGAACAGGAAGCTTACGAACTTCTTCTATTAGTCGTTCCACATCCATGTTTTGTACACAGCTGCGCAGTTGCACAGCTCCCAAGATAATTCTACCGTCAGGCCGTGTCCGTCACGTGAAAAATTAAACACGGCGAATCCCGCCCGGCCCGGCCCGGCCTCGACCCGTTGACGTTCCTAGTGCACGGCCCGGTCAAGTGGGGCCCGCTACGCTACATTTGTTTTAATGACGTATTTCGTTGTCCGGGTAACGGCCGATACTCAGACGTGTCTGCGCCTAATAAGATTATCATATTCCTCTACATAGCCATGAAGAGAAATGTATAGACACTTTGTCAAGTATCAGAGATCTGTGAGAATAAGATTAACGTACCAAGACCAAAGGAACTTCAGATTGTCAATTGTAAATAGCATCCAGAACCAAGTTAAGTTATTTTTATGCTTGTTATTATTTTAATAAATGTGTGTGAAAATTAATCAAGTTCTGTTTAAAGTTGGTCACCGTCAATCTGCTACAGTGTGCAAGTGGCATTTCTACGGTCTGACCTAACGGCAGAAAATAAACACGCCATGATAAGACCACGAGACATTTCGCTGACACTCGCATACTTCGTTAGAGCGACAAGTCAAATAATCTGATGGTGTGTGTACCGAAGGTCTTACAGTACGCACACCATAGTGTGATTGGTGTAAAGCATGCCAGGTCTACACTTTGGAACCAGAGAAGGAAAAATTACAATACGGTCGTTTCCTCCATTGCAGATTCTTATATCTTTGCAGTCGACAGATGAAGACGTATCGATGGCAGAGACCATGGACATGGTAGGTTTAACGGCTTAGCCACAAGTGGTTGTAACTACGCCACGTAACCGCTGTACACCAGGGGAACCAGGAGTATGGTAACCCATGCGACAGCATGCGTACCTAATATGTCACAAACGCCGCGCATAAAAACGGGATTTTCTGATGCTCATACCTCGAGTTCTATTTGTGATAAAAAGCTCAAGTGTTTTGGGTAGCTCTTGGTCTAGGGACCATCCGTATACCCAACAGAAGGTTCGTATTAGTGCCACTATCCTACAGTACGGAGTCAAAATATGAATGTTGCACATTTCTACATCTACATCTACATTTATACTCCGCAATCCACCCAACGGTGTATGGCGGAGGGCACTTTACGTGCCACTGTCATTACCTCCCTTTCCTGTTCCAGTCGCGTATGGTTCGCGGGAAGAACGACTGTCTGAAAGCTTCCGTGCGCGCTCTAATCTCTCTAATTTTACATGCGTGATCTCCTCGGGAGGTATAAGTAGGGGGAAGCAATATATTCGATACCTCATCCAGAAACGCACCCTCTCGAAACCTGGCGAGCAAGCTACACCGCGATGCAGAGCGCCTCTCTTGCAGAGTCTGCCACTTGAGTTTGTTAAACATCTCCGTAACGCTATCACGGTTACCAAATAACCCTGTGACGAAACGCGCCGCTCTTCTTTGGATCTTCTCTATCTCCTCCGTCAACCCGATCTGGTACGGATCCCACACTGATGAGCAATACTCAAGTATAGGTCGAACGAGTGTTTTGTAAGTCACCTCCTTTGTTGATGGACTACATTTTCTAAGGACTCTCCCAATGAATCTCAGCCTGGTACCCGCCTTACCAACAATTAATTTTATACGATCATTCCACTTCAAATCGTTCCGCACGCATACTCCCAGATATTTTACAGAAGTAACTGCTACCAGTGTTTGTTCCGCTATCATATAATCATACAATAAAGCATCCTTCTTTCTATGTATTCGCAATACATTACATTTGTCTCTGTTAAGGGTCAGTTGCCACTCCCTGCACCAAGTGCCTATCCGCTGCAGATCTTCCTGCATTTCGCTACAATTTTCTAATGCTGCAACTTCTCTGTATACTACAGCATCATCCGCGAAAAGCCGCATGGAACTTCCGACACTATCTACTAGATCATTTATATATATTGTGAAAAGCAATGGTCCCATAACACTCCCCTGTGGCACGCCAGAGGTTACTTTAACGTCTGTAGACGTCTCTCCATTGATAACAACATGCTATGTTCTGTTTTCTAAAAACTCTTTAATCCAGCCACACAGCTGGTCTGATATTCCGTAGGCTCTTACTTTGTTTATCAGGCGACAGTGCGGAACTGTATCGAACGCCTTCCGGAAGTCAAGAAAAATAGCATCTACCTGGGAGCCTGTATCTAATATTTTCTGGGTCTCATGAACAAATAAAGCGAGTTGGGTCTCACACGATCGCTGTTTCCGGAATCCATGTTGATTCCTACATAGTAGATTCTGGGTTTCCAAAAACGACATGATACTCGAGCAAAAACTACGTCAGAGATGTAGGTCTATAGTTTTGCGCATCAGCTCGACGACCCTTCTTGAAGACTGGGACTACTTGTGCTCTTTTCCAATCATTTGGCACCTTCCGTTCCTCTAGAGACTTGCGGTACACGGCTGTTAGAAGGGGGGCAAGTTCTTTCGCGTACTCTTTGTAGAATCGAATTGGTATCCCGTCAGGTCCAGTGGACTTTCCTCTGTTGAGTGATTCCAGTTGCTTCCTCGTGCTTAGGCAAATGGAGCAAATCGGTTGGTTCTTTTTGCATTTGATGTGCTCTTTGGAGGGACTGATAGGACTCTATTGGGTTCACGGGCGGTTCCTCGGAAAACCTACAAAAAGTTTTTTTTTTACTGCTTGTTCGTCGCGATCAGCGGACGAAACCTCAGCCGAGAATACGCAGACGGCTACGCACAGCAAATGGCAGAATTTTTTAAGACCTCGAATCCAGATCTCGAACAAACTTGAAAATTTTCTTGATTCTTTGTATGTTTCCATGGTACAAAAAAGAAAAAAAAGGTTCAAATGGCTCTAAGCACTATGGGACTTAACATCTGAGGTCATCTAGACTTAGAACTACTTAAACCTAACTAACCTAAGGACATCATACACATCCATGCCCGAGGCAGGATTCGAACCTGCGGCCGTAGCGGTCGCGCGTTTCCAGACTGAAGCGCCTAGAGCCGCTCGGCCACATCAGCCGGCCATCCAAGGTACACAGGTTCAAAATTATCCCACTTCTATACGTAAAATCCCATATGAATCGAAATCTAAATAATAAATAACCGCAGCAAATTGCTCAGATTTTAACGGTATATTCTATAGGCATTTTTCTAGACGAGCCATCTCTCCAGTTTCAAAATTCTTCATCTATTGTCAACAAATATTCCAAAATCTTTCGTTTTGGGTACTAAAACCCAACCGCAGATTCCGAGGCGGCTACACACAGCAAATGTCTGCAATTTTTACAATGTATTCTTACGATACCGATTTCAAAAAACCTTGAAAATTTTCTTCATATCTTTATTCGTTCCCGAGATACGGAAGTTTAAATTTACCCAACTTGTAAACGTAAACTACGTACGTAAAATTAGGTGTGAGGTGAAAAAAATGTTTATAAAGTAACGTAGTACGGAGAAATATGCTGTGAGGTGTCTTAGTTTTGATCTGGGAACCCTATGCTGTAGTACTGAAGTACTTGCAAAAATTACTTTTTCATTATTTCAATTTCACATAAGTAAACTTCCTAAATTTTATTGACCAATACATTTCTTTTCATGTGAGTTACAAGCCCTGCCGAAACAGGAAAAAAAAGGAAGCCAGTACAAAAATGCTCCTATTGGAGCACAAAAAAGTACAAATATTTTCCTGTATATTTAGAAGACTGACTGACAATTGGGGTACAAGCTGCATCATTCTACCTTCCTCAGCACTTCAAAAACTTCCCCAATAAATTTAGCTTGCTGACATTTTCGCGCTTTTCTATTTAGTGGCAGCAGGAAAGAGACGGAAATATAATAAGTATTGGAAGATAATAGACGGTATTGTGTTACAGGAAGAGCGAAGGCGACAGTGGCAGTCTGAGAGAAAGAGAGATAGGAATAAAGAGAAAGTGGAAGTGGTTTAGAACTAGTGATAGTGAAAGAGATTTTGCCCTTACAGAGAGGAAGGAAATATTCTTTCACCTAGAAAACTGGATACCAGTCATTGCCAACGCCAAAGAGAACTGGTTCGTTCTGAGCAAGATGGAACCAGAGGATTTCAGGGAACTTGGTTGACTAGACCAGGGGTACATGGAGGATAATTCAAAATAACTATGTATGTCTGGCTACTCATTTCATCTGACAACCCAGCTGCAAGGGAAATGAGAAGTCGTAACACCCACCGGCCGCGATTTGTCAAAGCATTGCAAAGTTGCCGAGATGTAGCGGGAAAAGAAATATGCTGCCAGATAGTATTACAGTTTTTCTGCCTTACTTGCTAATATTATGCCGGTAAAGAGTACTATCCAGAAGGTTTGCCCGACACGTGATAAAATATCCCAGCCGAAAAACGGAATTTCTGTGAGCAATTACCAAGTGTATAGGGGATTTGCACGTCCGTCTCGCAAAACCCATTGACTGAGAACAGAAAATGTAACGCTGGCATGTTTAGTGTAATTGCAACAGGAATAGTGTTAAATATTTCCTTATCTTCTTCTGCTGCTTGTGCAGATGCGTATTGCTTTGACCTGTGTTGATGGGCTACCTCAAAGTAAAGTTTATATATCGGCAATAAGTAACTCAGAAAAACCAGAATGCTTCAGCTGCACAACGATGCAACCACAAGGATTCAACGTCGTTCGTATACGAAAATAACAGTATGCAAAATGGCATTTTATCCCATATACACTGCCTGCATCAACAGAGTCCAAACCGGTAACCGTAAAATAGGTAAGTGTAAGACACCCAGAACAGAGTATCCTTTAGTTATACCAGTAGCAAAATCCTATCTCATTATCATTGGTCGCTGGAACACACGTCATTTGTTCAACAATTTGTCAACAAAGACAATTATTGAATGGTTCAAAAACTGAACTGTGAAGGTTGACGAGAAAAATTGACATATACAGTACACAGTTAATTCCGCAACTGGATTTGCGATTATCTATTTCCAGTTTTAAAATGAAAATAGTTCCTAATGCATTTCTGACTTAATATGATTGTGACTGTCTTCATAAACCACAAACGAAAGAGAAATACGAGCCACAAATCCGCATAGCGCACAGCCGTAACTTCGAGTGCAGCGCATTGTGTTCACAGCGGCCATACGTCAAAAGATAGGCTGATTATAATTAACGTTAAGCTTTCAAAACGCTTTAGAAATAACACCACTGGTCAGAATGACGTCAAATTGCTACGGAATATTATCAGAGAAGGGGGAAAACGTATGGCAGAAGAAGAAAAATAGTGTGAAAATTGATCAATAGACGGCGCTGTATGTGACAGAATACGCAAATAAAAACACCTGTCATGAGCACGACCCATTGAAGTTGGTATAAACACGCCGAGTACACGGCTTTTCCTCCTTTCGCGTCAGCAAAGTTCACGATGACTGTCTCAATGCAGGGTTGCGCCCTGCTTGTAAAGCTGCATTACAAGAATGGAGAGTGTGCATACGTCACTGCAGAAGTTCCGGACACTGAAGGGTTTGAAAAAAGGCGTTGGTCCGATGACTGCCGTGGGTCTGGAGAAAATGATTCAGAAATTCGAAAAGAAGGATTCTTTTGGTTTGCAACATAGTAAAGGGAGGAAAGGAATTGATTCGACGTAAGTGGAAGCAGTGGCCACAGCAATGCAGGAGGAGAAGAGTGGTGGTGAGCAAACGTGTAGTGCGCGGAGAATTGCCCGAACATTGGACATACCCGTGAGCAAGATGCGTAAAATCCTACGAAACATCCTTCTTTGCTATCCATTCAAAATTACCCATGTGTACAAGTTGCTTCTTGTTGACCTGCCGGCAAGAGAGACTTTTGCTTTAGAATTTCTTCCTCGCATGGAAGTGGACAATGATTGGCCGTGGAAGATTTTGTGGACAGACGAACCCCTCTTCCATCTGACATGATATACAGGGTGATTCAAAAAGAATACCACAACTTTAGGAATTTAAAACTCTGCAACGACAAAAGGCAGAGCTAAGCACTATCTGTCGGCGAATTAAGGGAGCTATAAAGTTTCATTTAGTTGTACATTTGTTCGCTTGAGGCGCTGTTGACTAGGCGTCAGCGTCAGTTGATGCTAAGATGGCGACCGCTCAACAGAAAGCTTTTTGTGTTATTGAGTACGGCAGAAGTGAATCGACGACAGTTGTTCAGCGTGCATTTCGAACGAAGTATGGTGTTAAACCTCCTGATAGGTGGTGTATTAAACGTAACTACCTGAACGTCAACTACCCGAGGCGATGCATCGGCCGCCAGGCAGCCCGTGACAGAGAACTTCATCACTGGCTTCCAAGAAGCCCTGATCTTACTCCCTGCGATTTTTTCTTATGGAGGTATGTTAAGGATATAGTGTTTCGGCCACCTCTCCCAGCCACCATTGATGATTTGAAACGAGAAATAACAGCAGCTATCCAAACTGTTACGCCTGATATGCTACAGAGAGTGTGGAACGAGTTGGAGTATCGGGTTGATATTGCTCGAGTGTCTGGAGGGGGCCATATTGAACATCTCTGAACTTGTTTTTGAGTGAAAAAAAACCTTTTTAAATACTCTTTGTAATGATGTATAACAGAAGGTTATATTATGTTTCTTTCATTAAATACACATTTTTAAAGTTGTGGTATTCTTTTTGAATCACCCTGTATATGAGTACACAGAATTCAGAGAGGCGCTGTTATCTATTTTTCTCGAGGTGTGTTCAGTGGAACTTCCTATCTTAAAGCCCAATCTCTCTAATACTATCATCCTCCCTATGTACCCATCATTAAATACAAGCAATGCATCATAAGTTGCAATTCTGACAACTGTAGACAAGAAGAATTGCTTCTTCATAAACTAGGCAGCTAGTTTGTTATTGCTTCTAAGATACAGAACGGAGTCACAGACGATCTATAACATATACAACCTGATTATAACATGCAAGTTTGCTTTAAAGTAATCCATGGATTCGTTGGCAAGAGAACTAATATTTAAGTATTGCTTCATAAAGTGGTCGAGCCAGGAATGTCGCGTCACACATTAAATTATTTTTTAGGCACTTCCGATGCGATTTCATCAGTGAAATTTTAGGACCTTATTTGTCCATTTGTCCGTTAGATTTACTGAAAATGTCAATTTTCAATTTATTTTTTATTTATTAATAGAACTCATGGACATTAGGTTCCCGAAGTTTGGATAATGAAATCGCATCGGAAGCGCTAAAAACATAATTTAACGTAAGGTGAGACCTTTCTGCCACGGACTATTTTTAACCAACACTTCAGTACTAGCTCCATGAAAAAAGATTCCGTGGACTACTTTCAAGCAAAGTTGCACGGTATGCAACAGCAGGCTGTGTATGTACTCTTTGGTTTTATAGATCATACATGACTGTTTCGTATCTTAGAAACAATAACAAACCAGCCGCATTGTTCACGAAGAAGCAATTCTTGTTGTGTACAGTTGTCAGAATTGCAGCTTATGATGCAGTTCTTGTATTTAATGATGGGAGCGAAGGGAGGATGAAGGTAGCAGAGTGAATGGGTTATAAGATACAAAGTTCCACTCAACACACCTTGACAAAAATAGATTTACAGCGCCTCTTTGAAGACCTGGTAAAGGAAAGAAGGCAAAGCAGCCAGACGAGAAGCCTTCAAAGGAAAGAGGAGTACAAATCTGGGGCCTTCTGAAGATGTGGCACAAAAAGAAATGTTAGGTTTACCTTCAAATTGTATTTCTTGAAAATTATGTTTTTAAAGTTTATGTACCTCCCTCTAAGAACCTGTGAACGCTACGGTTATTAAATATTGTACCCTTATTTCTATATACCCAATAAATGTTGTCTCAAGAGCAAATTTTGAAATTGCGAGTGTAAGCTGAGGTATGAGCAAGTGCTTAGAATTTTGCGTGAATTTTATATTACGTATTATACTTACAGAATTGTAATTAAAAATTATTCGAATTCGTTGTTCAAAAAACCTCATGAGAGATGCTTACTAGATGCAAAGAGATTAAAGAAAGAAGATTCAACAGAAATATATTGATCAGCTCCTGAGAAAAAGGTACTCACATTCTGTAAGAAAAAAGGTAATGTATGTAACAGTGTTTTAATTTCATGAAAAACATGATAAACATTTTCATTGCTGTATCTTCAAAATAGTGAATTTGGAGCATCTTCATGAACGTCCCCCACCCCCACCCCCCCTTAACAGTCGCACGTCCCTTCCAGGTGCCCACGCCACGTCATTTCTCGTGAACTGGGACTTAGCCTCAGATACATTTCGTGCGTGAAATAAGTGGCGTGACTTGTGCATATTTCCATCGTCAACTTGTCTGGGCTACCTATGTTTTCTACAAAGTATTCAGTTAGATTAAAACATTTTCTCGTTATATAGTACATCATCATGAAGAGGAAAAGAAGCAAACTGTATTTTTTTCCAGAAATGAGCCAGGAAACAACGAAAGGGTGATCTACATCGATAATCGTAATCATTCAGTGTTTGATCTACAACAAAACTGCAAAAAACACGAACATCGATTTACCTCTGGAATCTTATTTCCATCAGAGTTGCAACACCTACCACTGATTTCTGCACAATTATTTCCCTCGTCTTCGAGCCAACAGTGTAGGAGTGCTCAGGAAATTGGTACCTGTCCGTTTACTGTGAAATCTGAAAGCTCCTCTGTGAAAAATTCCAGATAGACAAACTTCACCGGCTTCGTAGAAGTACCTATTAATATGGTGCCGCTAAAAAATAATATTAGTCCTAAAACTGGCTGTCAAATGTCTTCAGTCTTTGTCTGTTGTAGAAAATTCATGTTTTACTCAATTGCTACATTACCTGGAACTTACTTACACAATTCCAACGCGATGTTTGCTGGATATTCGTTTACTTGATGACCCATTTTTGTCGGCATGCCAGTTTACGCCATTTCACTTTAACAGCTCGTACATAGGCGTATTTTTTATTCTTCCTCAGTGCGGCGGCGCCGGCCGCGGTGGTCTAGCGGTTCTGGCGCTGCAGTCCGGAACCGCGGGACTGCTACGGTCGCAGGTTCGAATCCTGCCTCGGGCATGGGTGTGTGTGATGTCCTTAGGTTAGTTAGGTTTAAGTAGTTCTAAGTTCTAGGGGACTTATGACCTAAGATGTTGAGTCCCATAGTGCTCAGAGCCATTTTTTAAGTGCGGCGGCGGCTAGAAACAGCACTTATTTCGCGGCACTTTATCTTCAGAATTTAGAAATCAAATCTGGCATAGACCGCTTGGCCCATACTTCTCGCAATTTCCGCTACGCCATCTGTCATGCAATGCGTTTGTCAACAGACATTATTGCGCCCATTGGTCAATGTTAACGGCATGTTTTAGATGATCTATACTAATGAAGTCTAATAATGAGAGTAGCGGTTAACAAATATTTTGTAACGGTTATGTGTCTCCATAACACCGAATATGTACGACACAAAATTTGGTCGTTACTTCAACAGCCTTACCAAAATCAATTAACTAGAGGAGAATGATGGCTTTCGGATATGCATTGTTCCGCGTATTCTTGAGCAATACACAGAGGAAATGGAGAAATGTAGGTTATCTGAAACGTTTAGAAGCATCTCGCAAGCGTGCGTCCCGTCCTTCGTAGTTTCAGTGGCCAGTAGTAGGGCGTTTTGATTCGGCAGACAGTGCCCTCTTCGTGTGTGCACGTGCCAGCCTGCGCACTTGTCGCGGCTCATTAAACTTTTGCCAATAACCAGCCCTCCAGCGCCGCGGAATGCTGGCGGCCGAGAGCTGTGGCCGCCGTAACGCGCCCGCAAACCAGCTCCAGGCCTGCCAACTGCTGAAACATTCACACCGCCTTTTCAGCTTTTCAGCGCAGCGCGCCTGTGTGTAGGTGCAGGCGCGTAACGGCTTAGCTTCTCTTCGCGGCTACAGCCTGGATAAAAATCACAGGCCTTCCCATCTCCAGTGGAAGAAAGGAAGCCATAGGGCGTCATCAGTAGGGCCCGGATTTTAATGACAAGTCATATTTTTTTCTGAACTATGGGGTGATTTTAGAACAATTTATACACAAATCTAGGCATTTTAGAGTCGAAAAATGTATTTTGATTGTGCATATAAAGTCATATTTCAACAAATTTTAGTAATAGGTCATATTGCTGCTAACTTTTAATATAATAGGTCATATTTCCGTCAACTTTTGCCGAAAATGCATATATTTCTCGTATCTTACGGGACACACGAATAATAAAATGAATATGTTGCTCACGAGACAATATTTAACGTGCTATTACGAAAGATAATCAGATAAATTAGTACACAGCTTTATTTCTCAGGACTGCAGCAGAAAATCGGTGTACCACAACAGTCGTTTTGCGAACATAAAACATTGTTGCGCACAGTCGACAATACGCTCTCAGAGCCAACAATGGCGGCTTCTGCCGTAATAATGATCGCAGTCGCACAGGTGTTCCCAGTAACCAGTTTGAATACAGCCTTTGCCTTGTTCAACATGCCTAAAGCAAAGTACTCCGGCAGTGTGAAGTTGCGAGGATGTGTTCCAGAATTTAGAGAGATGGGAAAATATTATTTTGTAAACTGTGTGAAGCTAAAGTTAGTGCAGAAAAGCGCTTTAATGTGCAGCAACACTGTAATACCGCTAAACACAGCAGCTGTGTGAAACAAAGTGCTGAAAATAACAGCAGACAAACGCTGTTATTTGAACAGACAGGTCACTCGTCAACTGTGCAATCATTCTGCAAGGATTTGTGTGAGATGATGGTGTCCTGCAACATCCCATTGGAAAAGCTGAAGAATCCACACTTCAGACGGTTCTTGGAGAAGTACACAACACATCCACTACCAGATGAATCTACACTGAGAAAGAAATATTTATCCGTGTGCTACAATGATGTTCTCAACAAAATGCGAATTACTATTTCTGAGCAGAAGATCTGGCTGTCGATAGATGAAACTACGGATATTAGTGGGCGATATATTGCAAATGTTGTTGTTGGTGTTCTAAAACTTGATGGCCCTGGAGATATGTTCCTACTAACGTGTGAAGCTCTCGATAGAGTAAACAATTCGATGATTGCTATTTTGTTTGACAACTCTCTTAAGCTACTGTGGCTGGATAGTGTGAAATGAGACAACGTCTGCTGCTTGTAACAGATGGTGCTTCATATATGGCTAAAGCAGCCAAAGGGCTTCAGATTCTCCGTTCCAGTATAGTGTACGCCACTTGCCTTGCACATGCGTTGCAAAGAGTTGCCGAAGAGGTGCGTCAAATTACCCTGACGTGGACAAATTAATTTCCCGTGGCAAAAATATCTATGTGAAGGCTCTGGTACGAGTGCAGAAATTCAAGGAATAAGCACCTTCAATGCCCCTCCCACCTACACCTGTTCTTACACGATGGGGTTCTTGGCTTAATGTTGCTGAGTATTACTGCACCAACTACACCCAAATAAAGACAATCTTCTGTGAGCATGATAGCGATGAATCAAGTGTTATCAAAATTGTGAAAGAAGTTTTTACAGATACATTGTCTCGAAACTTGGGATACATCAACGCCAACATTTCAGTGATATCAAAAGCCATCAAACGACTGGAAGCTGTTGGCACTCAGCTACGTGAGGCCCTGAGTATTGTGCAACATGTGCAGAGTGAGTTGGGACGAGCTCGTAGTCATGTGGCTGATGAAGTGAAAACCAAACTGCAAAGTGTTCTCCAACGGAATCCTGGATGTTCTACACTGTGCAAAATTAGTGACAGTCTTTCAGCGAATGCCGCAACATTTGAAGATACTGAAACAAAGCTGAACTCCAGTGACCTGGCTGCCTTCAAATACGTTCCAGTGACCTCTTGTGAAGTGGAGCGGAGCTTTTCCAGGTACAAAACTATCCTCAGCGACAACCGTACATCTTTGACAGTGGAAAACCTGAAAATGCACCTTGAGTTCCAGTGCAACTTTGCAGATACTGAAGATTGGCATATGGTATTAAAAAATGTAAAATGCTTTAAATACTATGTAGAAATATAAACATTGTTTTACTGTTTCGATAGATGATGTTTTCACTGTACTTTGTGTTTAGAAAATAAAACATTCAGACATCCAAAAAAAAGGTGCAGATTAGCCATAAACCCCACAGAAAGAAAGAACTATACTTACAATATTTTGAGAAGCGTATTTTATGGTGAATAAAAAATTATATAAACAAACAAGAATGCTTTAAATAAACTTCTATAAAGTCATATTTTATTTTTAAGGTAATTTTTATGTAAGTTTTAGGTCATAAATGCTTGCATATTTCACTGTTTTTTAGGTAATTAAAACTCGGGCCCTAGTCATCAGTAGAGCAGACCATTCGTTTCTTTATTACGAGGTTCTAAGAAGAAGTAACTCACTTGTTTAGCTCTGTCTCTGTGTGCAGCCGTAGTTTAATCTAAAATTCTTGTGTGTTTATACATTTACGAGACGTAGAGACGCGTATTTTGAGGATTTACATCGTCTTAAGGGCTGTTTTTAATTGTTTGACGCGGTTAGGAACTGAATGCTCTGTTCGGATCGACTTGTTTGAAGTACCTCCGCTCACAGCTCCAGAAGGTGCTGAATTCGTTCATGGAGGTGGAGGCTGTTGCCAATGGGATAATACTGTGGGGAGCGGGATGTGGGGATCCACGAGATGTCCAACACGTCCCACGTGTCCCATAATACGCCCAGTGGTGTGCTCGGTCACTGTGCTGCTCGTACTGAAGTTTATCCCTCATCCGCTGTCGAGTGAGAGGTCGTTTCAGGATATGGCAGGCAGTGGAAGATTCCGGGATACCTGCCAAAAGGTCTCACCAGTTTGACGAATAGGCTTCAAACGCTGTGAGCGGCTAAAAATTACTCTCAGCCAGCTATAGTCTATAGTCGTTTGTCCTGATCAGAGGATGCCTCTCAGCCTGCAGGGACCAGACATTCATGGTGGTATTCGTGCTGATTGAAACCTCCAATATTAGCCGCGTGATAGAGCCCCTTAGGGATGTAGCTGCCAACAGGGGAAGAAATCCAGCTTTCACTCTGTGCACATATTGGTGGGAGGGCATCATCCCACACGTGGAATGGTCTCTCCGGATACCATAAAAAGCAAAGCAGGTGGTGGATCATATCAGTACCAACGACGTGTATCACTTCAGATTAAAACAGAACCTCTCCGGTTTCTTGCTGCTATCTGAGGTTGTTTGCAAGATGTAGACAGAACTCACTATCTGCAGCATTATCGAAAGGTCCGATTGGAGGATATGAATCAGAAGCTCAAATGTTCAAAATATTCAAATGTGTGTGAAATCTCATGAGACTTAACTGCCGAGGTCATCAGTCCCTAAGCTTACACACTACTTAACTTAAATTATCCTAAGGACAAACACGCACACCCATGCCCGAGGGAGGACTCGAACCTCCGCCGGGACCAGCCGCACAGTCCATGACTACAGCGCCCCAGACCGCTCAGCTAATCCCGCGCAGCTATGAATCAGAAGCCCAGACGACTGTGCGACCGTGTGGAGTGCAGATGCGTAGGCCTGCATCACAGGATAGAGGTGTGTTGCGATCCGCTTAGTACATCTGGGGTCCGTTACACACAGAAGGCGGATACGCGGGTAGCAAGGGCCGTGTGGAGTGGACTGGGTGTTTTGTTAGGTTAGAGGTCTCGCAAAAGTGCAAGCAGGGATACATTCTTAAATGAAGCAGGTCAAAGAAAGGACTAGGGTCTAGAAAACGTAGAAAGCATGGGTACCATAGTGGTAAATAATCGTAGCTGTATTGCGAAAGAACCAGAGCTCCAAGCTGATGCAGAAGTCGTTAGAAGTGCTGAGATAGGGCAAAGCCAGAGTTCAGCCGACGAACGTAATTGTGTACAGAAAGTATAGCCTAAATACAGCTGGGTAGCGTGATTGTAGTCACACTGAAGTAGGTAGTTGCTGTAGGTTAATATCGATAGAAGTTATACTCGACAGCCAAAATGAAATAATAATTTTCTTTTAACCAGTCCCCCACCCCCAACCCTCCCGAGTCAGATGTTGAAAGGAGCAAGGAAAATTCGTCTTTCCAGCAGATACCCAACTAATATACACATCTCAACCCATCCACAAAGTGTTGCCGAATATCCTCGTAAAGTCGCTGGCAGGAATAAAGCATCGTCCGAGACAGTACAAAATGCTTTGCGGGAAATTATTTTGAGCAATTTCTGACATATCCTGCTAATAGGACAGTAGTATCCGAATGTAACAATATATATATATATATATATATATATATATATATATATATATATATATATATATATGGCTGAAGCACAACATCTACGGCATTACTATGACTGTGTCAAGGCATAAGGCTAGATGAATTCGGGCAAAAAGAACGCAAGTTTTGAAATGCCCGCCATTTCAGTTCTAGTAAGTTGGCAGTAAAGAACGTTGCACGATTTTCTTCTGTTTTCTTTGTGGCTAGTAATGCACTTAAAAACGTGTTGTCATAGTGAAAACTTCATTACAAATGTGGTGAATGTTGCGCAGAGATTTTTCACAAATTCCATGGAACGTCTGGTTAACGTAATTCATAGAATAGGTCCACTGTGATGAGACTAACCGCTAAATTTGACAAAACCGGTTTGGTTGTGGGCACTGAAGTGCCGTAGGGATTCTTGTGTTAATCGTTCTGCGGGAAACATAGCCATCGTGAGTACCAACGTTGCTGTAAGTCCGGTGAAATATATTCGGCCACGTTTACAGCAGTTAGATATTTCCAGAGTCAATGTAACCAGTTCTGAAAGAAGATCTGCGCCGTTGGGTGCGTAAAATCGAAGTGACACAAAAACTGAAGCCAAGCGATCACGAAAAGCGCCGAGCATTTGCCCACCGGTTGTTCGCGAAACATAGAGCAGACCACAGTTTCATCACTGATGAGGCGCACTTTCTGTTCAATGGCTTCTTGAACAAGTAAAACTGCTGGATTCGGAACATAAACAATCCTCGAGTAGTTACGGAGAAGCCGTTACAACTAGCAGCGGCGACCGTGTCTCGTGGAATTTGGCCACAAGATGTAACTGCGCCGCATTTCTTAGAATATGGCTCCGGAAACGCATTAACAGGGACGGTAAACGCTGCCGCAACATGCTAAAAGAGTTTTGGTGTTCTCAACTGGCTCGCGTCGTCGTTGAAGAGGTTTGTTTTCAATAAAATAATGCAACCTATAACACATCGATTGCAACAACGGACTTGTTACGAGAGAGGTTCCCGGTCTAGATCATTTCTCGCATGGTGACGTAAATTGGTTCACCCAGATCTTGCGATTCCACACAAAGTGATTTCTTTCTGTGAGGGTATATTTCGGAACTAGAGATCCAAGTATGCCGAAAAGTTACAGAAAATTTCCTCAAAAGAATAGGAGTGTGATTGCAGAATCATGAAGTGCATTTGATAAATTCGTATTTCATAAATAAACACAGGTAGCAACAGTGCAATCTTTACGTTTTCATCTATAAATTTGTATGCTATTGTGGACTCAAAATTTACGTTCCTTATAGGACATAATTTAAAAAATGCTGCTTAAAGAACGGTACGAAGAAAGCACTAAGAGCTACTTCAAAGTGCGTTTATTGCCAGTTTCGGTCGAATCACTATTTCATGTCACAGATACCATGTCATTAGGCAAAAGGAAGGTGTAATGATATCCAAGGTAGTGGCTTGCCCGAAACTAGTTTCTTGACTATATTCTTTAGGTATACTGAAGCTGTGCAGTACTATTTACAGAAAATATAAAAGATGTTAATTAATAGTGGAAACTGCGTGAGAGACGTCTTCCATGCCGCCATGCATTGTATGTACTTCCGGCACGAAACAGCGATGCATTGTACGTGCTTCAGGCACGGTACAGCTCTCTTTCGAATGATGAGGTCGATTGATCTTCAGAGATGCGTGTCACTTTATATGTAGTGCGTGTTCGTAGACAGTCAAAATTTGTCTCCCTTTTTCCGGTTACAGAGACTGTTTCTTAGAACGACATCCAATTACATACTCGGCTTCCGGGACTGCTGTCACGCAAGTAGCCGCTTTTTTCCGCTACTCTGTTCCGTGTCCCAGAAGAACTCTCTCCACGTTCAGGGCATGGAAATCGTTGCAGCTTTATCGACTGGCCTATGTGTTTTCGACGCTTTAATGGGAAAGAAAGGATGTTGTGGTCCAATCAGTGTTTACGGATTCATTAAGTGGGACATACTGTCGACATGGTGTAAAAGATACCAGAATTGACATTACCCTCGAGAAAGGCACGCTTGAAAGTTGCATAATACATACAGAATAAGGCCTTCCACGCAACCATCGTTCTGAGAAATGTTTCACATGACAATGCCAGTGTCCTTAAACGAAAAGACAATGACATATCTCTTACCACAAACAAAAAGAATAGGGAGGAAATACCTAATAGAAGCAGCTTAAGAAACCAACTGTAGTCAGGTGTGTACAGAATTGAATGTTTGGGCAGTGGAAATCCAGATACACCTACAATGCAAACAACTATTTATTTTTATGCCTAAAGACGTTTCAGCACACTTGTGCTATCATCAAGTCTTATTGCTTAAAATGTTAGATTTGTAACATCTGTCCTCCGCCTGCTCGTCGTACTGGAATCTTCCCTTCGTGCACCCTCTCCCCATTCCTCTGCCCCCTCCTCTTCCCTATAAAGTAGTACGATATGCGGTTGTATAGTATTAGTCTAATATACCGCACTGTTACATTTAAATTAATGACGTACAAATTGATGAAGACGATAGAGTTCATTTTTCTCGAGAACCATGATGTTTTAAATGCTTCTAATTATGGTTTTAAGTTGCCGATGCACAAGAAAATTATGTACGTAGATTGAACTTATCACTTTCAGTCAAACAGTACAACTAGGATTAGGACATAAGTATTGGATTTAAATGCCAGAAGAAGATAACATTACATCACGACACGGTTTTACAGATTAGTGTTGTGAGCCTCTTTAGTCTTCTGCTAATACCAAGGCTCGAGGAAGCAGCCTTCCACGACTCGACGTCGCGTACGAGGAATGGTTGTTACAACCGTCGATGAACTGCGACACGACGTGGCGGAAGCGCTATGCAAAGTCGCCGAGACATCCATCACTGCTGCTAAAGGTCATCAACTGACAGTTGTGGAGTAATACGTAACCACAAAACGTCACAATTCCCTCTGGACGCTGGATAACTTTCTAATACAAATAATTTTGGTCCTCGTTAAATAATGCTAAGATAAAAAAGGACGAACTACGATGAAGTTAAACAAATTAGTTACAAATTCATACTGCCTTAGATATCGACAGAAACTGTAAAAATGTAGACTTGGGCGGCCAATGGATGGATGTGTGACGCTGCGCCGCAATTTTACCGTGCAGCTGGCAAGGATGGTACACAAGGGACTTGTCAATACTAGAGAATAAATTCTTTCCGATTTTCATTCCGTGTACTCAGCTGTACAGCAACTATGCCTCGCAGACAGGTGCGTGAACTAGAGATGGGCAAACTCGTTCATCCTTGGCAACTAGTTCACTGGTGATCGCTCTTTTTTGGGAACCGTTCATTTTTTCTCGTTCACCGTTCGTTTGTGCTTGTTATATGGTTCGTATGAAAAATTAGTAGCATAGGTGACTGAAGATGGAATGCGACAAATAGTTCAAATGGCTCTGAGCACTATCTGAAGTCATCAGTCCCCTACACTTAGAACTACTTAAACCTAACTAACCTAAGGATATCACACGCATCCATGCCCGAGGCAGGATTCGAACCTGCGACCGTAGCAGCAGCGCGGTTCCGGATTGAAGCGCCTAGAACCGCTCGGCCACAGCGGCCGGCGAAGGTGCCGAGAAGGGGCACTTGCCTCCCCCCTGGAGTAGTGAGTTTTTATTCATAACATAATTCTCACACACTTTCGTGATTATGCAAAACCTCTCGTTTAGCCAACTGTAGCGTTATGTGGCTGATCGTAGTGAAACAATATGAGGTGGCGCACGAAAAACCGGCCCCGAGTACATACTGCTCGCCAGTTATGCACGATTTGTTGACCGCTACGAGCAGAATAGATAAACATGTAATAATTAGGCAGTGAAGAAATAGCAAATAAGCTAATGCAAACAACAACTTCGAAACAATAGATGACGATTGGTGGGCTACAATGAGCAGTTTAGTACTCGGGGCCGATTTCTCGTGTTTCACCCTGTACCACTAAATGTCGCGTGACGACGGCCTCCCGTCGGGTAGACCGTTCGCCTGGTGCAAGTCTATCGATTTGACGCCACTTCGGCGACTTGCGGGTCGATGAGGATGAAATGATGATGATTAGAACAACACAACAACTAGTCCCTTAGCGGAAAAAATCTCCGACCCAGCCGGGAATCGAACCCGGGCCCTTAGAATTGACATTCCGCCACGCTGACCACTTTTTTTTTTTTTTTTTTTTTAGATCTCATTTTGTTCTATATTGTTCGTTGAATTTGCTCGTGGCGGACGTCCGATGACACTCGTTCAGGTGATCGTTAATTCGTTCACTCAGTTGTTTTATTACAGAGGGTAGCTAAACCCTCTGACCGAACCACTTTTTTTTTTTTTTTTTTTTTTTTTTTTTACAAACAAAATTAGAATGTACATCCGCAGCAACAACAGAACATGAGTTCCTTCTATACTATGAAATAGAATTTGAAACCAATAGCGTGATGAAGATAATAAAGAAAGAAAAATGTAACCAAATCCCGCACGCCATTCCATGTGCATGGCCCATCTGCGTACAGATTCCATGTTCCAAATTGGTACAATATTTCGCAGCGTGTGGAGCCCCATTAAGGCGGTCATCCTCTGCCCGGTACTCCCCAACTGTGAGGGGGGTTATCGAAGACACTGCGCAAATAGTTGTCGGTATCGGGGTGTACACTCAAGTGTGCTATGACTGTCCTGGAGAAATTGCCAGTAATCAAGCACCATCTTCTCATCATCTCGAAAGAGGTAGTATATGGACATGCCTTTAAACCATGTGAGAGCGTGAGTCTTCGCAGGTGGGAAATAAGTATCCTCTGGACAAAGGAGGAGCCGTGGCTCAATTGTGCGAGGCGCGATGCGGAGGTAGCAGGCGAGGATCTTCTGCACTAGCAGCCATACCTCTAACGCCGATCCACATGTTAAACGGTGTTCGTCAGTATCCACGAGGTGGCAACGTGGGCAAAGGGGGGAATCCGCCATCCCAATAGCGTGCAGCCTTTGTCGTGTTACAACCTTCCCGTTCACCACCTGGTACCACGCGGCTCGTACCCGCGTGGGGAGGAACGACTTCTGGACCGCTCTCCACACTGCAGGCCATAGGGTCGTAGGGCTCTTCCTCTCAATCACATTGCGAGGTGTGGACCTTAGCAGCAGTCTGTAAAAGTCTCTCGCCTTGGGAGTGCGTGTGTTGGGAAGGTCTGGGTGCACGTAACTATACTCAAGAATAAATGCCGAGAGGTGCGAGAGTGAGGGTGTAATGTGTGCAACCGTGACAGGTGGCATAAGAGACGCCGGCAGCAATTCCTCCAACAAACGACCCGTAAGGGAAGCATCTGGGTGGGTCCACAATTTCATCATTGTGCACAAGTATAATGCTGTAGCCCTCGCTCGTACATTTATAAGTCCTAGTCCGCCATCAAGCGGAGGGAGGGTGAGTGTTTCGTAGCGGACTTTGAATAGGTGTCCGGCGGTAAGGCAATATCCAAACGCTGCTTGCAGTCTGTGTGCCATCGCTGTCGATATCGGTAGGACCTGGGCCATGTGGATCATCTTAGTCGCCACGTGAAGGTTGAGGTATTCCACACGCTGTAGGAGGTCCATCCGTCGAAGTAAGTTCCGGCGAACTTCTGTGCGTATTGCCTGTAGTAATCGTGCATAGTTCATGGCAGCCGTGCGGCGCACATCCTGTGTAAATGTTATGCCCAAGAACCGGATCTTGTTAACTAGTGGGAGTGGGGCTAAAGCGTCCTCCTGTAGACCTCTCCCAATGGGCATCGCTGCCGACTTGGCCACATTCATGAGGCTGCCCGCTGCCAAACCATAGCGATTGACCCATTGTATCACCGAGCGTACCTCGTCATCAGATCGGACAAGTAATAGAAGGTCATCAGCATATATTCTGCACTGAAATGTATGATCCCTCAATGAAATGCTCGAGAGCCTGTTTTTCAACCCTCCGACAAGTGGTTCGAGTGCGATCGCGTAAATAATCATGGAGAGTGGGCATCCTTGGCGAACTGACCGTCGGATCGGAAAGGGACCCGCAATCCGTCCATTCACCAGTACACAGGATGCAGCTCCACGGAAAAGGCGCTGAAAGATGTCGATAAAGTCAGGCGGGAAGCCCATGCGGGCCATTACGGACAGAAGGAACTTGTGGTGAACCCTGTCGAAGGCGTGGTCGAAATCAATAGAGATCAGAGCAGCTCGAAGGCGACAGGATGTGGCGATGGCTATTAAATCCCTGCATTCACTGGTTGCCGTTTGCATGTTGGTCACTCCGCCCTGTGTCGTTTGCTCCATTGAGAGGAGCAGGGGCAGAACCTTCTTTATGCGGCTGGCGAGTAATCGGGCGAAGATTTTATAGTCCGAGTTAAGCATTGTAATGGGCCTGTAGTCCTCGACCGTCCGACCTCTGGAAGGCTTGTGTATCGGTATAAGGAGACCTTCCACGAATGCAGGTGGCACGTGGGAACCAGGGGTCATCAGTTCTTGGTACATGATGATCCATCGGGGCATCATGAGATCGCGGAAAGTACGATAAAACTCGAGCGGCAGTCCGTCTGGCCCGGGAGATTTGTTGAGTGCTCCCTTGTTAAGCGCGTCCTCGATGTCGTCTCGTGTAATTCCACCTAAAAGCGTCGCCGCTGCTGCGTTGTCGAGGGTGTGCGACACGTGCTGCAGTATGTCGTGATCGTCCGCTTCCTCGTCCTCTGTATTCACCTCGTCGTAAAACCGGCGATAGTGATCTGCGAAGGCTTCTGTAACCGCCGCCTGAGTCGTTACGACCCTACCACCTGGCAATACGAGGTCCGTGATCAGCTGCTGTCGGCGTCGGCGGCTGTCGAGCACGATGTGATGCATACACGGGTTTTCTCCTTCCACTCGGTCTTGACGTCGCGATCGCACTACGACCCCCTCCAAATGTTTCCTCGTAAGAGACAATATTTTACCTTTAATTCGGCGGCTTTCCATTTGTCGGTTTGGAGATGGTGGTTGGCTGTCGAGTTCGCGAAGCATCGTGTAATAAAAGTCCAATGTGTGACGATGCCAAGCTGCGGTATCTTTTCCGAATTGTGTTAGCACACGCCGAAAAGCTGGTTTTGCACAGTTCACCCACCATGCTAGAGTCGATGGGTATCGGGGAAGACGACGTTCGCAATCCAGCCATGTGTTGGCGATAAGATGACGGCATTCCGGGGCTTGAAGATGTGTCACATTCAGCTTCCAGGGTCCTCGGCTGCGCCATATCCGCTGCTGTTGTAGAGTGAGTGTGCATATGAAAGCGCTATGATCGGAGAAGGCAAGCGGCCAACGTTCGGCGTCCAATACTCCCGGTGCTAGAGCTCGTGAGACATAAATGCGGTCTAGGCGACTGGCTGAGTGACTAGTAAGGTATGTCGGCCCGGGACGGTCACCGTGCACTGTCTCCCACGTGTCGGTGAGAAGCAGGTCTCGAACCAGGAGCCGAAGTTCTTGACAAGTCGAGAAATGTGGGACTTGGTCTTTGGGGTGGAGCACACAGTTAAAATCGCCGCCGAAGATATATTGCTCGAAGCTGCTGATAAAGAGGGGGGCGATATCCTCCGAGTAGAACAGCGATCGTTCGCGGCGTTGGTCAGTTCCTGATGGAGCGTAAATGTTAATGATGCGCGTGCCCAGTGCTGTGATCGCCAGCCCCTTTCCTGACGGAAGGTAAGTCACTTCTTCGATGGCAATTCCGTCGCGCACTAGTATTGCCGTACCGCTGCCATTCCGGTCCGCCGGTGACACATATGTCACATAACCGTAGAAAACGGGGAGGGCCGCTATATATACTTCTTGCAACAGGGCAATGTCAACATCCGAAGAACGAAGCATCTCACGCAACAACTGGATCTTCACTGCCGTTCGTATCGTGTTGATGTTAAGCGTGGCGATACGATAAGCTTGTTGACGAACCGCAGGTGTTAAGTTATTCATTAAGACTGGAATTACCTATGACGCTTCTGACTGTATTGACACCTCCGCATCCCCCCAAACCTCACCTGCAGGCCGTTCTAGAGAGCCGGCGCCAACGCCGTGGGCCCTGTTGGCGTAACTTGCATGGTTCCGTCGTCGTCGTGGTCATCCGCCCACGTCGGGGAACTGAAAGCAAGATCGGCTTCCCTAGCGTCCTTAGGACACGGCATTGGTGCTTGCACTCCAGAAGGTGGTGGGCAGCATCTGTCCTGCATCTCGGCATCCGATTGTGCCACTGTAGATATATGTGGTTGGTCCTCAGTATCGTTCGATGGTGCCACACTGCAGCAAATGGCGGCTGCCTCTGTGGTAGCGTCGTCATTGAAGGTGGAATCGTCATCCTCTGGAGGCGGTGTCGCATCCCGTTCGGAAGTTGCTCTACGCCTCCGCTTCCGTCGCTTCGGAGAGCGTTGCTTCCTGGTGTGTTCTTCTGCGTCAGACGATGGCAAAGATTCACGACGTTCCGGCACAAAGGCAGCCGTAGGCACAATAAGCGAATCGACGGCCATGCTATCTTCCTGTATGTTGTTATCCGTCGACGGAGGCGGCGGCATCGGAGTTGAATCCGTAGCTTGTGGAACGGGTGTGGCATCATCGCCCTGTATTGGAGCATGGAGCCGCGACACAGCAGTGGATGTCGGCTGTCGTGGTGAAGTGGTAGCTGTCGTGAGGGCTGCTGCATAAGTCACAGGTAGCAGCGTCGGCTGCGATGGCGGGTCCGCTTCAGCCGGCGGCAGTTGCGTGATTCGACGTTGCATACATTCTGATCTGAGGTGTCCCTCCTTCCCACAACCAGAGCAGGTCTTCGGTTGCCCATCGTAGATGACGATGGCACGGCAGCCACCGATAGTCAGATATGAAGGTACATGTCGTTTAAGTTCGATTCGGACCTGGCGGACGCCGTTCAGCACAGGATATGTCTGGAATTGCGTCCATTTTTCCGCAATATGATCATGGACTGTGCCGTAGGGGCGCAGCGCTGTCACGACGTCCTCCGCCGGTAGTTCGAAAGGAAGTTCGAAAATTCTGATCGTGCGAAGTCCCATGCCAGAATAATCGACGTGCACAGTCCCCACATTGCCATCAGCATGGCAGAAACGGAGGCCCTGTTTCGTGTCCCGAAGGATCCGTTCACATGTTGCGTCGTTGATGATCTTGACATATACGATACTACTCACAATGGACAAGTGAATGCCGAGAATGTCGCTCGCCGGGATTTTAACTTCTTCTCGTAGAAATCGTTCGACTTCGAGTGCTTTGGGCCGTGCAAATTCGTTGCGGAACGTAAATTTGAGCGTCGATTTTCTGTATTGGTGCGCCATAGTGATCTACATGCTGAGTACGGCACGCGCGAAACGGCCGAGTACTATGTAAACAACACGAGCGCTCGCTCCGCGGCAGGAACACAAGCAGCGCGTCCTCACCGCAGCACAGCCAAAGGCCAACTCGCCACTCAGCTACCGTGAGCGGACGACGTGTGCCACTGAAATAAATACTGTAGAAGTTATATTCTCTTTACAAAATGCGACACCAAACAGTCGATTATGGAGCGCGGGCTTCATTCGGTTGTAGATCGGTCTACATTCCATAACAATGAACATGCTGTTTTACCTTGGATCTAAAAACGACAGAAAATGGCCACTCGTGTGTGCCGTGCCGACGTCCTTTGCATGTGTAATAACGACAAAATCTTGCCTTTTTACAAGTATTTCTTCTGCTATTTACCGAAATACTGAAGTAAAGGTGATATGCCGTTTTGTTACCTGAAAAAAATGTATGTAATTTACGTAGTTATAAAATACATTTTAATTACCGGTCATGGATGCTGAATAGAATACGAAAACAACCGGAAGTTCAGAGCCCAAAAAAGGTTTGAAACTGATCTAGAATGGGCGCGCGCAGCGAACCAAACTAACAACTCGATACTGAACTATGAGCAGTCGGCAGTGGAACTGCGACGAGTGGCCACGCGAAGAAGGACGAGTCCGGCCGAGCGAAACCGAGACAGACGGGAACGGGACCGAGGCTGAAAACGAGACCGGTCGACGTGCCGTTGCGGGTACGAGACCGACCGTTTCCCGTTCCCGGGAACTGTAAGTAGAAATCCGCGACCGAAGTGAACTATGAAAGACCGTTCCTTAGATTCGTTCCTAGCTCGTTCCATTCATCTTGGTGAACCGTTCCTTTGGACCCGTTTGTTCGCGAACGACCCATTTTTAGCGTGAACAATATACAGGATGTTACAAAAAGGTACGACCAAACTTTCAGGAAACATTCCTCACACACAAAGAAAGAAAATATGTTATGTGGACATGTGTCCGGAAACGCTTACTTTCCGTGTTAGAGCTCATTTTATTACTTCCCTTCAAATCACATTAATCATGGAATGGAAACACACAGCAACAGAGCGTATCAGCGTGACTTCAAACACTTTGTCACAGGAAATGCTCAAAATGTCCTCCGTTAGCGAGGATTCATGCATCCACCCTCCGTCGCATGGAATCCCTGATGCGCTGATGCAGCCCTGGAGAATGGCGTATTGTATCACAGCCGTCCACAATACGAGCACGAAGAGTCTCTACATTTGGTACCGGGTTTGCGTAGACAAGAGTTTTCAAATGCCCCCATAAATGAAAGTCAAGAGGGTTGAGGTCAAGAGAGCGTGGAGGCCATGGAATTGGTCCGCCTCTACCAATCCATCGGTCACCGAATCTGTTGTTGAGAAGCGTACGAACACTTCGACTGAAATGTGCAGGAGCTCCATCGTGAATGAACCACATGTTGTGTCGCACTTGTAAAGGCACATGTTCTAGCAGCACAGGTAGAGAATCCCGTATGAAATCGTGATAACGTGCTCCACTGAGCGTAGGTGGAAGAACATGGGGCCCAATCAAGACATCACCAACAATGCCTGCCCAAACGTTCACAGAAAATCTGTGTTGATGACGTGATTGCACAATTGCGTGCGGATTCTCGTCAGCCCACACATGTTGATTGTGAAAATTTACAATTTGATCACGTTGGAATGAAGCCTCATCCGTAAAGAGAACATTTGCACTGAAAGGGGGATTGACACATTGTTGCATGAACGATTCGCAGAAGTGTACCCGTGGAGGCCAATCAGCTGCTGATAGTGCCTGCACATGCTGTACATGGTACGGAAACAACGGGTTCTCCCGTAGCACTCTCCATACAGTGACGTGGTCAACGTTACCTTGTACAGCAGCAATTTCTCTGACGCTGACATTAGGGTTATCGTCAACTGCACGAAGAATTGCCTCGTCCATTGCAGGTGTCCTCGTCGTTCTAGGTCTTCCCCAGTCGCGAGTCATAGGCCGGAATGTTCCGTGCTCCCTAAGACGCCGATCAATTGCTTCAAACGTCTTCCTGTCGGGACACCTTCGTTCTGGAAATCTGTCTCGATACAACCGTACCGCGCCACGGCTATTGCCCCGTGCTAATCCATACATCAAATGGGCATCTGCCAACTCCGCATTTGTAAACATTGCACCGACTGCAAAACCACGTTCGTAATGAACACTAACCTGTTGATGCTACGTACTGATGTGTTTGATGCTAGTACTGTAGAGCAATGAGTCGCATGTGAACACAAGCACCGAAGTCAACAGAACCTTCCTTCAGTTGGGTCAACTGGCGATGAATCGAGGAAGTACAGTACATACTGACGAAACTAAAATGAGCTCTAACATGGAAATTAAGCGTTTCCGGACACATGTCCTCATAACATCTTTTCTTTATTTGTGTGTGAGGAATGTTTCCTGAAAGTTTGGCCGTACCTTTTTGTAACACCCTGTATGCAGATGTCAGCGTTTGAGAGAGGATGTATAGTTGGACTCAGAGAAGGTGGTTTAAGTAGTCAGTGAATCGCTCGACATTTGAATAGGAACGATGCCACTACTCGACGATATTGGATTGCCTGGATGAACCATTACAGAGCTCAGCGTTAGGAAGGAAGTAGTCGACCATGAGAGACGTAAGAACGTGAGGCCTGAGCAATCGTGACAGAGGCAGTCCCGGATTCATCGTTGTTATCGACCAGATGTGCAGCTGGTGCTTCAGTGAACACAAGGACCATTAACAGATGGTTCACAGAAAGGAGGCTGAGCTCAAGATGCCCCTCGCGCCAACTACCATAGACCTCTGTATACCAACCAACCCGTTTGCATTGGTGTTGGGTACATCGACCTGGAATCTCATTGACTGAGGTTGAATTGTCTTCAGTGATAGGTCCCGCTTCGAATTGAGCCCCGGGTACCTTGCTTTTGCCTGCCACTCGGCCCATCAACCGGGTGTGATGGTGTGGCGTGCCATATCATTTCGTAGCAGGACGCCTTTGGTTGTCATCCACAGCGCCTGTAGAGCACATCTGTACGTCGACAATATTCTACGCCCCATTTTGTTGTTCTTCGTGGCATCCACCCAGGGCTTATATTTCAGCAAGATGATACCCAATCGCACATGGCGAAAGTCTCTACTGCTTGTCTTCATACTTGCCGGACACTATCCTCGGCTCGGAGGGGCGCCGGATCTCTCGCCAATTGGGAGCGTTTGGGTATTATAGACAGAGCTCTCCAACCAGCTTGGGATTTTGGTGATCTTAAGGGCCAGTTGGACAGAATTGGCACTGTACCTCTCAGGAGGACATCCAACAACTCTGTCAAACCGAATAATTGCTTGCGGAGGTGGACGAACGCATTATCTATTTGCTCAATTTGCGGAGCTCTTTCTCTTGAATAATTCATTCAATTTTTCTGAAATTATAATTTTTGTTTGTCTGTTCATGTACGTCATGTTGTTGTTGTTGTGGTCTTCAGTCCAGAGACTGGTTTGATGCAGCTCTCCATGTTACTCTATCCTGTACAAGCTTCTTCATCTCCCAGTACCTCCTCCAACTTACATCCTTCTGAATCTGCTTAGTGTATTCATCTCTTAGTCTCCCTCTACGATTTTTACCCTACCCGCTGCCCTCCAATGCTAAAATGGTGATCCCTTGATGCCTCAGAATGTGCCCTACCAACAGATCCCTTCTTCTAGTCAAGTTGTGCCACAAATTTCTCTTCTCTCCAATTCTATTCAATACCTCCTCATTAGTTATGTGATCTACCCATCTAATCTTCAGCATTTTTCTGTAGCACCACATTTCGAAAGCTTCTATTCTCTTCTTGTCTAAACTATTTATCGTCCACGTTTCACTTCCATACATGGCTACACTCCATACAAATACTTTCAGAAACGACTTCCTGACACTTAAATCTATACTCGATGTTAACAAATTTCTCTTCTTCAGAAACGCTTTCCTTGCCATTGCCAGTCTACATTTTATATCCTCACTACTTCGACCATCATCAGTTATTTTGCTTCCCAAATAGCAAAACTTCTTTACTACTTTAAGCGTCTCATTTCATAATCTAATTCCCGCAGCATCACCCGATTTAATTCGCCTACATTCCATTATCCTCGTTTTGCTTTTGTTGATGTTCATCTTATATCCTCCTTTCAAGACACTGTCCATTCCGTTCAGCTGCTCTTCCAGGTCCTTTGCTGTCTCTGACCTCAAAGTTTTTATTTCTTCTCCATGGATTTTAATTCCTACTCCGAATTTTTATTTTGTTTCCTTTATCGCTTGCTCAATATACAGCTTGAATGTACGTCATATCTACCAATTTCCATCTCATTTGGATAATCCCTTCGTACTGCATCGTGTTTTTTCCGTAGTGTGTAGATGATAACATGGTCAGAATGATCGTCGTGAGGCAGAATTACAATTAAAAAGACGTTGTCTCAAACTTTGTTTTGTTTGTAGGGCACCACACCCCCAGCAAGTTTCATCAAGCGGGGAAACAAAACACGAAATCTAATTTAAAACGTGAATTAGCCGTCTGAAGATGAACCTATTGGTTCGAAACCCGTAACGGCGCTGTTTAAATAAATAGCATTGTAAAAAGTGGCTGGTTACTGTGATCTTCTGTGTAAGTACTATCTATAACGTGGTGCATAAATATTCAGACAGTCGTCCAGATACTGACAATTTACATTAAATGCTGAGACATGTAAAACTGTAGACATCAAGAAACGCAAACTCGTAGTATCAGCTAGACGCAGTTGTAATGAATCGGTACCAGCTTGGAACTGTAATGTCGCGGTAGCCAGGAGCTAGGTGGTGGTGTGGTGGGGGGCTGCGTTAGATAATAAACAATTAATATCTTAAAATACATTTATTGCAGATGAAATTTCCCAGTGAATAAACAGAATCTTAATTAAATCTGTAATTGATCACTTCAAAGAAAATTCAATCGCAACTGCTCGTTTAGACCTTGAAACGCTCAGTTAACTTGAAACTCCAGAAAATTACTGCGGCTAAAAGCCAAAGAGTTATTACAGTGACAAAATTTACTAGTGACCAAAGCAAGTCACTAATTCTTACTTTCTAAGTCACTTAAAAAATTAAATTTTCCGCATCAGTGAGGCTGCACTTTGTCTAAAGAATTACAATAATAACAAACTTAGGCATCACGCCCAGAACCAGCGGGCTTAGCCACTGGCATCAGGTGGCGGAATAATTAGACGTAGCGATAACAAGGGACCACTAAGCCATGACATACAGAACGTTCGTCAGTCATCAATGCAAGCTCTAGAATTTACAAGCACAATTATTAAGCTACCTGGAACACATGAAAGAAACATAAGCATAGGCTCGGAACAAATTAACACATGCAGTTTAGACGGAACCCATTCAGATTTCGACAAATGGACAAAGTTTAACTACTTGAACTTCAGCAAATACGAGGTGCATTCAAGTTCTAAGGCCTCCGATTTTTTTTCTCCGGACTGGAAAGAGATAGAAACATGCGCATTGTTACAAAATGAGGCCGCATTCATTGTCAATACGTCCCAGAGATGGCAGCGCCATACGGCAGATGGAATTTTACCGCCAGCGGCGAGAATGAGAACTGTTTTAAATACTTAAAATGGCGACGTTTTCCTTACTTGAACAGCGTGCAATCATTCGTTTTCTGAATTTGCGTGGTGTGAAACCAATTGAAATTCATCGACAGTTGAAGGAGACATGTGGTGATGGAGTTATGGATGTGTCGAAAGTGCGTTCTTGGGTGCGACAGTTTAATGAAGGCAGAACATCGTGTGACAACAAACCGAAACAACCTCGGGCTCGCACAAGCCAGTCTGACGACATGAACGAGAAAGTGGAGAGAATTGTTTTGGGGGATCGCCGAATGACTGTTGAACAGATCGCCTCCAGAGTTGGCATTTCTGTGGGTTCTGTGCACACAATCCTGCATGACGACCTGAAAATGCGAAAAGTGTCATCCAGGTGGGTGCCACGAATGCTGACGGACGACCACAGGGCTGCCCGTGTGGCATGTTGCCAAGCAATGTTCACACGCAACGACAGCATGAATGGGACTTTCCTTTCGTCGGTTGTGACAATGGATTAGACGTGGAAGCCATTCTTCAATCCAGAAACAAAGCGCCAGACAGCTCAATGGAAGCACACAGATTCACCGCCACCAATAAAATTTCGGGTAACCGCCAGTGCTGAAAAAATGATGGTGTCCATGTTCTGGGACAGCGAGGGCGTAATCCTTACCCATTGCGTTCCAAATGGCACTACGGTAACAGGTGCATCCTACGAAAATGTTTTGAAGAACAAATTCCTTCCTGCACTGCAACAAAAACGTCCGGGAAGGGCTGCGCGTGTGCTGTTTCACCAAGACAACGCACCCGCACAGCGAGCTAACGTTACGCAACAGTTTCTTCGTGATAACAACTTTGAAGTGATTCCTCATGCTCTCTACTCACCTGACCTGGCTCCTAGTGACTTTTGGCTTTTTCCAACAATGAAAGACACTCTCCGTGGCCGCACATTCACCAGCCGTGCTGCTATTGCCTCAGCGATTTTCCAGTGGTCAAAACAGACTCCTAAAGAAGCCTTCGCCGCTGCCATGGAATCATGGCGTCAGCGTTGTGAAAAATGTGTACGTCTGCAGGGCGATTGCGTCGAGAAGTAACGCCAGTTTCATCGATTTCGGGTGAGTAGTTAATTAGAAAAAAAATCGGAGGCCTTAGAACTTGAATGCACCTCGTATTATTCTGATTCAGGAACCAACTCAGAATGATATATCAACAACTCCGACCTGGGTCTTACACAATTAGGTAATTATTTAACCAGAGGCTTCGTCGACTCTGTGACGGTCTTGGCTGCAGATTTTTAGACTTGCACTATTGGGTGGGGCATTATAGGACGCCCCTAGATACGTCAGAGGTGCACTACACAAAGGAAGCGGCTACTCGGGTAGCAGAGTACTTGTGGCGTGCACATGGGTTTTTTTTAGGCTAGGCAGTAGTGCGAGGTGTCCTGATGAACACTCACCAGTCGACGTGCAGGCAGGGAAATCAGGACGCGCTCAGTTTAAAGACACTTCAGCTATCATGATATTAGCAGTAAATTTTTAGAGTGTTGGGAATAAAGTTCCCGAATTTACTGTCCTCCAGGAAGCGTGTGGCGCGCAAATTATTCTCGGGTCTGAGACCTGGCTGAACCCTGAGATAGGAAGTTCTGAAATATTTAGTGAGGGTTGGAACGTGAATCGGAAAGACAGATTAGACACCGTAGGAGGTGGTGTCTTCATTGCAGTTGACAAAAATATTGTGTCTACTGAGGACGAAGTAGAGTGTGATTGTGAAGTTATCTGGACATGTTTAACAGGGCTAGGAGAATTACAGTTAATTGTTGGGTGTTATTACCGGCCACCAGGTTCCACCATGACAGTTCTAGAGTCATTCAAAGGGAGTCTACACTCTATATCGCAGAAGTACCCGGATCATGCCATATTAGTCGGAGGCGATTTCAACCGGTAGTATAGACTGGGATGTCTATGGATTCATTACAGGTGGTACAGACAAGCCGACGTGTGAATTACTTTTGAACAAATTATACGAAAACTGTCTTGAGCAGCTAAATCGACAGCTAATGCGTAATGGAAATATTTTAGATCTGGTAGCCACGAACAGACCAGACCTCATCGACGGTGTCAGTGTTGAGACAGGGATTAGTGATCACGGTGTTGTCATTACGACTATGGTTACGAAAGTTAAAAAGTCGGTCAAGAAGGCTAGGAGAGTATTCTTAATAGAAAGAGCAGATAAGCAGTTGTTAGCATCCCACTTAGTAAATAAATCGACCTCATTTACTTCCGGTACGATGGACGTGGAAGAATTATGGGCAAATTTTAAACACTTCGTAAATCACGCATTGGACAAGTATGTGCCGAAAAAGTGGGTTATGGACGGAAAAGACCCACCGTGGTTTAACAGCGCAATTCGGAGAATGCTCAGGAAGCAAAGGCAGTTGCACACGCGGTACGAGAAAGATCGGGAGAATGAGGACAGGCAAAAGTTGGTAGAGATTCGTTCTGCTGAAAAAAGAGCGATGCGCGAAGCATTCAACCACTACAACAGTCATACCTTAGCAAAATATCTTGCTGAAAACCGAAGGAAATTTTGGTCTTACGTAAAATCGGTAAGCGGGTCGAAGGCTTCCATCCAGTCACTCACTGATCAGTCTGGCCTGGCAACGGAAGACAGCAAAACGAAAGCTGTAATTTTAAATTTAGCATTTGAGAAATGTTTCACGCAGGAGGATCGTACAAACATACCGCCGTTTGAGTCCCGTACAGATTCCCGTATGGAGGACATAGTGATAGACATCCCTGGGGTTGTGAAGCAGCTGAATGGGTTGAAAATAAATAAATCGCCAGATCCTGATGGGATTCAAATTCGGTTTTACAGAGAGTACTCTATTGCATTGGCTCCTTACTTAGCTTGCATTTATCGCGAATCTCTTGCCCAACGTAAAGCCCCGAGCGACTGGAAAAAAGCGCAGGTGACGCCTGTATATAAGAAGGGTAGAAGGACGGATCCTCAAAATTACAGACCAATATCCTTAACATCGGTTTGTTGCAGGATTCTCGAACATATTCTCAGTTCGAATATAAAGAATTTCCTTGAGACAGAGAAGTTGCTGTCCATTCATCAGCACGGCTTTAGAAAGCATCGCTCCTGCGAAACGCAACTCGCCCTTTTTTCACATGGTATCTTGCGAACCATAGATGAAGGGTATCAGACGGATGCCATATTCCTTGACTTCCGGAAAGCGTTTGACTCGGTGCCCACTGCAGACTCCTAACTAAGGTACGAGCATATGGGATTGGTTCCGAAGTATGTGAGTAGCTCGAAGACTTCTTACGTAATGGAACCCAGTACGTTGTCCACGATGGTGAGTGTTCATCAGAGGTGAGGGTATCATCTGGAGTGCCCCAGGGAAGTGTGATAGGTCCGCTGTCGTCTTCTATCTACATAAATGATCTTTTGGACAGGGTGGATAGCAATGTGCGGCTGTTTGCTGATGATGCTGTGGTGTACGGGAAGGTGTCGTCGTTGAGTGACTGTAGGAGGATACAAGATGACTTGGACAGGATTTGTGATTGGTGTAAAGAATGGCAGCTAACTCTAAATGTAGATAAATGTAAATTAATGCAGATGATTAGGAAAAAGAATCCCGTAATGTTTGAATACTCCATTAGTAGTGTAGCGCTTTACACAGTCACGTCCATTAAGTGTTTGGGCGTAACATTGCAGAGCGATATGAAGTGGGACAAGCATGTAATGGCAGTTGCGGGGAAGGCGGATAGTCGTCTTCGGTTCATTGGTAGAATTTTGGGAAGATGTGGTTCACCTGTAAAGGAGAGCGCTTATAAAACACTAATACGAGCTATTCTTGAGTACTGATCGAGCGTTTGGGATCCCTATCAGGTCGGGTTGAGGGAGGAAATAGAAGCAAAAATGGCTCTGAGCACTATGGGACTCAACTGCTGTGGTCATTAGTCCCCTAGAACTTTGAACTAATTAAACCTAACTAACCTAAGGACATCACATACACCAATGCCCGAGGCAGGATTCGAACCTGCGACCGTAGCAACAGCGCGGCTCCGGACTGGAGCGCCTAGAACCGCACGGCCACCGCGGCCGGCGAAATACACTCCTGGAAATGGAAAAAAGAACACATTGACACCGGTGTGTCAGACCCACCATACTTTCTCCGGACACTGCGAGAGGGCTGTACAAGCAATGATTACACGCACGGCACAGCGGACACACCAGGAACCGCGGTGTTGGCCGTCGAATGGCGCTAGCTGCGCAGCATTTGTGCACCGCCGCCGTCAGTGTCAGCCAGTTTGCCGTGGCATACGGAGCTCCATCGCAGTCTTTAACACTGGTAGCATGACGCGACAGCGTGGACGTGAACCGTATGTGCAGTTGACGGATTTTGAGCGAGGGCGTATAGTGGGCATGCGGGAGGCCGGGTGGACGTACAGCCGAATTGCTCAACACGTGGGGCGTGAGGTCTCCACAGTACATCGATGTTGTCGCCAGTGGTCGGCGGAAGGTGCACGTGCCCGTCGACCTGGGACCGGACCGCAGCGACGCACGGATGCACGCCAAGACCGTAGGATCCTACGCAGTGCCGTAGGGGACCGCACCGCCACTTCCCAGCAAATTAGGGACACTGTTGCTCCTGGGGTATCGGCGAGGACCATTCGCAACCGTCTCCATGAAGCTGGGCTACGGTCCCGCACACCGTTAGGCCGTCTTCCGCTCACGCCCCAACATCGTGCAGCCCGCCTCCAGTGGTGTCGCGACAGGCGTGAATGGAGGGACGAATGGAGACGTGTCGTCTTCAGCGATGAGAGTCGCTTCTGCCTTGGTGCCAATGATGGTCGTATGCGTGTTTGGCGCCGTGCAGGTGAGCGCCACAATCAGGACTGCATACGACCGAGGCACACAGGGCCAACACCCGGCATCATGATGTGGGGAGCGATCTCCTACACTGGCCGTACACCACTGGTGATCGTCGAGGGGACACTGAATAGTGCACGGTACATCCAAACCGTCATCGAAACCATCGTTCTACCATTCCTAGACCGGCAAGAGAACTTGCTGTTCCAACAGGACAATGCACGTCCGCATGTATCCCGTGCCACCCAACGTGCTCTAGAAGGTGTAAGTCAACTACCCTGGCCAGCAAGATCTCCGGATCTGTCCCCCATTGAGCATGTTTGGGACTGGATGAAGCATCGTCTCACGCGGTCTGCACGTCCAGCACGAACGCTGGTCCAACTGAGGCGCCAGGTGGAAATGGCATGGCAAGCCGTTCCACAGGACTACATCCAGCATCTCTACGATCGTCTCCATGGGAGAATAGCAGCCTGCATTGCTGCGAAAGGTGGATATACACTGTACTAGTGCCGACATTGTGCATGCTCTGTTGCCTGTGTCTATGTGCTTGTGGTTCTGTCAGTGTGATCATGTGATGTATCTGACCCCAGGAATGTGTCAATAAAGTTTCCCCTTCCTGGGACAATGAATTCACGGTGTTCTTATTTCAATTTCCAGGAGTGTAGAAGCAATTCAGAGGCGGGCTGCTAGATTTGTTACTGGTAGGTTTGATCATCACGCGTGAAGCGCTACTGAGGAAATTTAGAGAACCAGCATTTGAGGCTGACTGCAGTACAATTTTACTGCCGCCAACTTACATTTCGCGGAAAGACCACAAAGATAAGATGAGAGAGATTAGGGATCGTACAGAGGCATATAGGCAGTCATTTTTCCCTCGTTCTGTTTGGGAGTGGAACAGGGAGAGAAGATGCTAGTTGTGGTACGAGGTACCCTCCGGCACGCACCGTATGGTAGATTGCGGTGTAAGTATGTAGATGTAGACGGTGTCAGTCACCAAACTTCCCCACGTTCAGCACACTCTAATTACGTCGCAAGTATGAGGATACATTTTATCACAGCCCTGATAACTACACTCAGCTCCTTCCCTGCCCTTTTTTCTCTAAAATCCCATGGTGCCAGTCAAGGAGAGTGTGACAAGGCTGGTAAGTTCCCTCATAAGAATCACAATTTCCCAAGGAAATTTATCACAGTTCACCATTAAACAAAGGAAGTCTCGGCAAGCCGGCAGCTGTGGCCGTGCGGTTCTAGGCGCTTCAGTCCGGAAGCGCGCTGCTGAAACGGTCGCAGGTTCGAATCCTATCTCGGGCATGGATGTGTGTGATGTCCTTAGGTTAGTTAGGTTTAAGTAGTTCTAAGTCTAGGGGACTGATGACCTCAGATGTTAAGTCCCATACTGCTTAGAGCCAAGTCTCGGCAACAAGGGGACAAGTCAAGCTGGATCCACAGGATGTTCGCGCTCCAGGCGAGAAGTCAGTGTCGCACTGCCGTTTCGCTACAGCCGTGACTCTTCCCAAGACGTGCAGTAGATGTTTCTGTCCGCTACGCCCCAGGTCAGCAAATCCTGCCGCCACCACGCGTTTCAAAACAGCACGGCGATACACCAGTGCTCCATCTGTTCGCCACTCAAGTCCGTAGCGAGCGCACGGTCACTCCTAAGGGCGCACCGGAGCTCAAGCCGTCTCGACGACCGCAATCCCTCCATGCTTTTCAGGTGGCCACTCACCAAGCGAGCCCTACGGAGCATCTGCTCCCCTCCATCGTACCCTCTTGTCGCAAACAAATCGATGACTACTATCGATAAATGAGGCAAAGAGGATATTTGTGCAAAGGTAAATCGCACTGGCGCACCTCGGCTCAGTAAGGTAAGACTATGGTGAGAATTTGAGGGGATGTGAAATGGAATTATCACACGGGCTTTAGCCATACGTGTAGCAAGAAGCAGACTTTGGTTCATTGGTAGTAAGCTTGAGACAATGCAGTCAGTTTACAAAGAAGATTGTTTGCAAAACACTCATGCGAGCCACCCTAGAATATCTGAAATGTGTTGGGCCCATGCCAGTTGGGACTAATATGGGATACTGTAGGAGTACAAAGAAGGGCAGCACAAATGGACATAAGTTTGTTTAACCCGCAAAGTGTGTCATGGAAATGCTGGAAGACTGATTCATCTATCGTGTGAAGGCCTACTTACGAAGTTTCAAGAACCAATATTAAATAAGGGATCGAGGAATGTGCTACAGCTTCATATGTATCAGCTACTAAGAGATCACGAGACAAGATTAGAATAATTCAGGTATGTACAGTGAGATTTAAGAAACTTTAATTCGAGTGGGCACCAAAGAAAACTGGAATCTTTTTTTAAAAGCTATATACTTTTAAATTGTTTACAAAACATCCTCATCCCCTTCAAAACACTCTCCTTTACAACTAATACCATTGTCCCAGCGATGCTTCCACTGTTCGAAACATTTTTGTAGTCAACTTTAGAAATGGCTGACAGCTCCTCCCTCGTTATTTTCTTGATATCTTCAGTGTTGTCAAATTGGTGTCCTTTCATGGCTCTTCCCGTGTGTGTAAATAAGAAAAAGTCGCATGGAGCTCTGTCGGGCAAGTAAGGTGCTTGGGGCAGTAGAAGCATGCCATTTTCAGCCAAAAACTGTCTAACGGAGATGGCTGTGTATGTAGTGCGTTGTCGTGGTGGAAGAACGAGTCTCCTGTCTACCAAACATCGGGTCTTTTTGATGAACACTGTTGCGAAATCTTCTTAAAACTTCCAAATAAAAGATTTGATTGACGGTCTGACATGGGGGAACAAACTCTGAATGAACTACCCCCTTGGCATCAAAAAATCTAATCAGCATTGTTGTGGTATTTGATTTGACTTGATGAAATTTTTTTAGAGAGGGTGACGGTGACCTCTTGCATTGGCTTGACTGTTGCTTTGTTTATCGGTCGTAACCATAGTACCAAGACTCATCACCAGTAATAACCTTTGACAGAAAATCTGGATCAGTTTCAAGCTGTTTGTCTCAAAGCACATGTTTCAACTCGACGTACCTTTTGATTGGCACTAAAAACCTGAGGGACAAACTTGGCAACAACGCTTTTCATTCTCAAATCTTCCGTTAAAATTCATTGAATCGACCTTCAAGATAACCACTCTTCTCTGACAGTTGATCAATTGTCTATAGACGGTCTGTGAGCACAAGCTCTCGAATTTTTTCAATATTTTCCTCGATTCGGGCAATTAATGGACGTCCAGAATGAGTTTTGTCATCAATCGACCTGTCGCCATTTTTGAATGGAGCAAACCGCTAGTACATCTGAGCTTTTCCCCAGCATCTTGGTAAGCTGTTTTCAACATTAAATCAGTTTCACCAGCATTTTTACCATGTAGAAAACAAAATTTTACAGCAGCACGTTGTTCACATAAACTTGACACCATAAAAAGCGAAACAAGAACAAAACAGCGCTAGCAAAAAAAATCACTTCAGTTGAACAGAACAAGCCAGGTCGACAACACAGGCGGCACTGAACTGCCAATGAGTTGCGCTAACACGCCTAGCGGCAGAAATGCGTACTACACAAGCTCTGCTCACGGCTTTTTGTTTGTTTGTTTGTTTTGTTTTGGTATCCCCTCGTATGTGGTACATTCGGAAATATTACTGTTCACTTTGTGAAGTGATACAGTGTGGAGTCTAACGGAAGAAGCCATTTCTGTATAAAGTGTATGACTATGGACCGATATTCACTTGTTTCCGCTCGTTACCAATAATGTGTGCGAAGAGCATCTTCATTGAGAATATCAAGTGCTTTTAACCATTTCAAATTCAGTTACATACAACATTTCAGTGACCCCGTATAGTACGTCAGCTTTTGTTTACGAACCTGTGATGCACTGACACTTTGTGAGGGTGCTAACTATGATTGACTATGTTGGCTTGTAACACTAATTTGCCGTGAAACAAGCTAATGTTACCCTCTGGAAGGATTTTTAAGATTGACCGCGGGTGTGTCTAATGGACAAACGTATCGCACTATCATTTTGAATTTGGTGAAATTAACGGAAAAAAAAACAAACGGACTTTAACCTTGGGAGTTAATGGAAGTGATAAAATCATAAGTGAATGAAAAAAAAAATGAACGGTCGACAGCCCAAATAGGCCCATTAATTTCGAAATATACGTTTATGAAAATTGGATATTGATGTTACTTTCCTTGAGATTTTCCTTTGAATAGCAAACAGGATACAAACTGACACAGTGCACTCTGAACTATGTGTAGCAGCAGTTACCAATAACGCACATATCAATAAATTATAGGAAGTAATTTTGCACCGAGCTCATACTAATGACAGCTACACTCAAGAGCATTACTTAATCAAATACTGAAATGTTACTGCATGAAGTGCAGAACTAAATTTGGACATGAGGGGCTTTTATTTTAACTGGCACAAAAAAATCAATACAGATGAATAATTTCATAAATACACTGTTTAATCTCCTGTACATACTTCAGTTTTCCTTAGCAACAGTAATAGTTCAATTTTTTCCTAATAAGTGGAGAATATGACGGGGACCCATAAATTAGTATAGTTTCTCTAGTCAACTTTCTCTGATTATTACAGTAAAAAAGACTAATTCAAAAAGATAATCATTCACTTTACTTGTAGTTCATAAATTATTTTGTAAGATAGTAAAACAGAACACTGGTCTTAACTAACTTCAAAAAAGGAACCATTCATGATAGAAATCAAAATCACACTATTTTTGAAAATGAGCTTAACCTATGTGTCTTTTTATCACCTGTGAAGCAGGTATTTTAAACAATAATATTTACATCTTGCACTATATTCCTACAAAACTATTTTTTTTACTTTGTAATAAACTAAGGATACTTTAGCAAAAATCCTATCTAACTTCACTTTTGTGGTTTTAACTTTAACTTTTACTACTCCTTTTACATTAGGCAAAAAATCACTTTAAAACACTTGAATGCAAGAGTTATTCATTTAAATCAGGATATTCGGCTTTAGTAGCACTTAGGTGAGGACCCTGTATAGGTTAGTGATCAGGATAGAAAATATGATTCTGGACACAAATTTGTTTTTGTGAGTATTATTCAGACCACACACAAATTAACCAGTCCATGCCCATACACTGAATGTATGAAGTCAGTGATGCAGTGGCGAAGATTGGTGGCAAGCAACATGGCGACTACCTGTACTAACAGCTCTTGATGTTCGAATGCTCTATAAAACCTCTTCTTGGCGTCGGATTTTCACCATATTGGAGCCATTCCTTTTTGACGAGAATACCAAATAATAGCCGGATCCACATCCGAGGCAAATCCATTGTAAAGCAGCTTCCAATTGCCTCTCTTAACACCGTCGAAGTGTACCGTGCTACAGCTAGCCACATACTGCGTACCGTTCACACCCAGGAGCCGTTCAGTTCGACCGCCAAAACCGCCTTTTACATAGCGCCATGCCACTTCCGTTGCGGAAGGACTTCCCTATATCTTTTATGTTTTACAAATATAAGTGCCCTAAGCATAACCAGCTTTCAGTATACATTTTCTTTTTATAAAAATACAAAAATTACATTAATTTATGATTTTAACAAATCATTTTGCTTTTTTCATATATACAGGGTTATTACAAATGATTGAAGCGATTTCACAGCTCTACAATAACTTTATTATTTGAGATATTTTCACAATGCTTTGCACACACATACAAAAACTCAAAAAGTTTTTTTACGTATTCACAAATGTTCGATATGTGCCCCTTTAGTGATTCGGCAGACATCAAGCCGATAATCAAGTTCCTCCCACACTCGGTGCAGCATGTCTCCATCAATGAGTTCGAAAGCATCGTTGATGCGAGCTCACAGTTCTGGCACGTTTCTTGGTAGAGGAGGTTTAAACACTGAATCTTTCACATAACCCCACAGAAAGAAATCGCATGGGGTTAAGTCGGGAGAGCGTGGAGGCCATGACATGAATTGCTGATCATGATCTCCACCACGACCGATCCATCTGTTTTCCAATCTCCTGTTTAAGAAATGCCGAACATCATGATGGAAGTGTGGTGGAGCACCATCCTGTTGAAAGATGAAGTCGGCGCTGTCGGTCTCCAGTTGTGGCATGAGCCAATTTTCCAGCAAGTCCAGATACATGTGTCCTGTAACGTTTTTTTCGCAGAAGAAAAAGGGGCCGTAAACTTTAAACCGTGAGATTGCACAAAACACGTTACCTTTTGGTGAATTGCGAATTTGCTGCACGAATGCGTGAGGATTCTCTACCGCCCAGATTCGCACATTGTGTCTGTTCACTTCACCATTAAGAAAAAAATGTTGCTTCATCACTGAAAATAAGTTTCGCACTGAACGCATCCTCTTCCGTGAGCTGTTGCAACCGCGCCGAAAATTCAAAGCGTTTGACTTTGTCATCGGGTGTCAGGGCTTGTAGCAATTGTAAACGGTAAAGCTTCTACTTTAGCCTTTTCCGTAAGATTTTCCAAACCGTCGGCTGTGATACGTTTAGCTCCCTGCTTGCTTTATTCGTCGAATTCCGCGGGCTACGCGTGAAACTTGCCCGCACGCGTTCAACCGTTTCTTCGCTCACTGCAGGCCGACCCATTGATTTCCCCTTACAGAGGCATCCAGAAGCTTTAAACTACGCATACCATCGCCGAATGGAGTTAGCAGTTGGTGGATCTTTGTTGAACTTCGTCCTGAAGTGTCGTTGCACTGTTATGTCTGACTGATGTGAGTGCATTTCAAGCACGACATACGCTTTCTCGACTCCTGTCGCCATTTTGTCTCACTGCGCTCTCGAGCGCTCTGGCGGCAGAAACCTGAAGTGCAGCTTCAGCCGAACAAAACTTTATGAGTTTTTCTACGTATCTGTAATGTGTCGTGACCATATGTCAATGAATGGAGCTACAGTGAATTTATGAAATCGCTTCAATCATTTGTAATAGCCCTGTACATTACAAAACTCTGATTTTCCTGTCACAAACCAAAGACTTTAAATAACAAAGAATACACACTCCATAACTGCAGATACACAGTTCTAATCGATATACGTGTTACAGGCTGCAGTGTAAAAGCTGCCAGCACTGACCGAGATAATTTGGAGCAGTTACACCCATCAGTTAACCCACCGTTGCTCTTGATAAGTGAACAAGTAATACCCTGAGACATGTACGTTTGCAGTGATTTTTAGAGTATGAATGTAATTGAAAATGTAGGATTCTGCGTTAGTTAGTTGTTTATTCATCCATAGATCGTTCATAATAATGTATCACACACGACATCTTCAATGAAAAAGGACACAATTTTTACAAAAAATTAACTAATATAAGCATACCGAGACTGTAATACACCGACGGAAAAAATCCATCACCATCGAAGAGTCGTGCGAGATAAACGGAAGTTGGTAGGTATGTTTCTTCATCTGAAAGATGATGTCTATTCAGATCTCGCAAAATTGGCATAAGAGAGACGCTGGTAGCGTCACTATGAGGACGCAAGTCAGGTTTGTTTTAAACACACACTATAGCGGTCGTAAATGTTAATTACCTTTGAGATTGGACATAGTGAGTTTATTTTTTTGTACTTTCAACATTGCAGCCCAGTCAGCAATCGTGATAATCTAATATATAAGAAACTACTAGCCTCGATTGCGGTAATGAAACCAACCTTTACCTAGGTTTCAGCCCAAATAATTGATCCTTCTTCGGAATATGTACCTGAATCTATAATTTGTCTAAGAGAGCATGGTCTAGAAATAATAATAATAGGTTCATGTGAGCTCCCGATGCCCACCGCACGGTGTCCATGGAGACGAGGTGCATGCAGTTAAGTCTTGGTGTGACTTCGTACTTATGTATCACTTTTTTAAAATGTGACTACGCCAATTCAGAATGTTTTAGTTTTATTTCTAGACCACGCCCTCTTAGACAAATTATAGTGGTATTTCATCGGCCCCATGGTTACTCTGTAAGATAGCATTATCGCCAAGGATTATGTGATCGTCTTGTCTCATCAGTTCCATCCCTGGTACAATATTTGTTCCCCAGTGGTGATACGGTGTTCCAAGGTGACAGGTTCCCTGTTCACACAGATCGCATCGTCCAGAACTGGTTTTGTGAACACGAGGATGGATTTTCACATCTCCCCTGGCCGCTACAGCTACCAGGTCTCATTGTTATTGAATCCTTGTGGTCTACTTTGGAGAGAAAGGTGAGTGATCGCTGTCCATCATCATTCTTATCTGAAATTGTCGCTATGTTGCGGGAGGAACTGTATAAGATACCCTTGCAATTGGAACTGTATAAGATTGGAATTGTATAATATACCCTTGAAAACCATACAGGACCTATATGTATTCATTCCGGGACAACTGGGAGCTCTTTTGAATGCCAACTGTTTTCTTACAGCGTATTCGGTATAGTAATGTGTTTTTGGTGTTTCCAAATTTTTTCCACCCCCTTTATATCTACGTCTATGTATCACTCCACAAGCCACTGTACAGTGCATGGCAGAATATACTTCGTACCAATATTATCGATTTACTTTTCTATTGGCACAATGAACGATGCCTCTGTACGTGCTCTGTCTCTCTTATTGTATTCTCATTATCTGCAGCCAAGAGATGTGATGGTGGTAGCGTAATGGAAGGACATCTAATTTGAATACAGGTATCGAGAGATACTGGATACTGGATTGTAAGGCGTACGCAGGAGAAGATATAGACTCAGATCACAATATAGTAGTGATGAAGAGTAGACTGAAGTTCAAGACATTAGTCAGGAAGAATCAATACGCAAAGAAGTGGGATACGGAAGTACTAAGGAATGACGAGATACGTTTGAAGTTCTCTAACGCTATAGATACAGCAATAAGGAATAGCGCAGTAGGCAGTACAGTTGAAGAGGAATGGACATCTCTAAAAAGGGCCATCACAGAAGTTGGGAAGGAAAACGTAGGTACAAAGAAGGTAACTGCGAAGAAACCGTGGATAACATAAGAAATACTTAAATTGATCGATGAAAGGAGGAAATACAAACATGTTCCGGGAAAATCAGGAATACAGAAATACAAGTCGCTGAGGAATGAAATAAATAGGAAGTGCAGGGAAGCTAAGACGAAATGGCTCAGGAAAAATGTGAAGACATCGAAAAAGACATGATTGTCGGAAGGACAGACTCAGCGTACAGGAAAGTCAAAACAACCTTTGGTGACATTAAAAGCAACGGTGGTAACATTAAGAGTGCAACGGGAATTCCACTGTTAAATGCAGAGGAGAGAGCAGATAGGTGAAAAGAATACATTTAAAGCCTCTATGAGGATGAAGATTTGTCTGATGTGATAGAAGAAGAAACAGGAGCCGATTTAGAAGAGATAGAGGATCCAGTATTAAAATCGGAATTTAAAAGAGCTTTGGAGGACTTACGGTCAAATAAGGCAGAAGGGATAGATAACATTCCATCAGAATTTCTAAAATCATTGGGGAAGTGGCAACAAAACGACTATTCACATTGGTGTGTAGAATATATGAGTCTGGCGATATACCATCTGACTTTCGGAAAAGCATCATCCACATAATTCCGAAGACGGCAAGAGCTGACAAATGCGAGAATCAGCTCAACAGCTTATGCATCGAAGCTGCTTACAAGAATAATATACAGAAGAATGGAAAAGAAAATTGAAAATGCGCTAGGTGACGATCAGTTTGGCTTTAGGAAAAGTAAAGGGACGAGAGAGGCAATTCTGACGTTACGGCTAATAATGGAAGCAAGGCTAAAGAAAAATCAAGACACTTTCATAGGATTTATCGACCTGGAAAAAGCGTTCGACATTATAAAATGGTGTAACCTGTTCGAGATTCTGAAAAATGTAGGGGTAAGCTATAGGGAGAGACGGGTCATATACAATATGTACAAAAACCAAGAGGGAATAATAAGAGTGGACGATCAAGAACGAAGTGCTCGTATTAAGAAGGGTGTAAGACAAGGCTGTAGCCTTTCGCCCCTACTCTTCAATCTCTACATCGAGAAAGCAATGATGGAAATAAAAGAAAGGTTCAGGAGCGGAAATAAAATACAAGGTGAAAGGATATCAATGATACGATTCGCTGATGACATTGCTATCCTGAGTGAAAGTGAAGAAGAATTAAATGATCTGTTGAACGGAATGAACAGTCTAATGAGTACACAGTATGGTTTGAGAGTCAATCGGAGAAAGACGAAGGTAATGAGAAGTAGTAGAAATGAGAACAGCGAGAAACTTAACATCAGGATTGATGGTCACGAAGTCAATGAAGTTAAGGAATTCTGCTACCTAGGCAGTAAAATAACCAATGACGGACGGAGCAAGGAGGACATCAAAAGCAGACTCGCTATGGCAAAAAAGGCATTTATGGCCAAGAGAAGTCTACTAATATCAAATACCGGCCTTAATTTGAGGAAGAAATTTCTGAGGTTGTATGTCTGGAGTACAGCATTGTATGGTAGTGAAACATGGACTGTGGGAAAACCGGAACAGAAGAGAATCGAAGCATTTGAGATGTGGTGCTATAGACGAATGTTGAAAATTAGGTGGACTGATAAGGTAAGGAACGAGGAGGTTCTACGCAGAATCGGAAAGGAATATGTGGAAAACACTGATAAGGAGAAGGGACATGTTGATAGGACATCTGCTAAGACATGAGGGAATGACTTCCATGGTACTAGAGGGAGCTGTAGAGGGCAAAAACTGTAGAGGAAGACAGAGATTGGAATACATCAAGCAAATAATTGAGGACGTAGGTTGCAAGTGCTACTCTGAGATGAAGAGGTTAGAACAAGAAAGGAATTCGTGGCGGGCCGCATCAAACCAGTCAGTAGATTGATGATAAAAAAAATCGAGAGAACAACGTCCTCTTTCTTCCAAGGATTCCCATTTAAATTTCCCGCGCATTTCTATTAACACTTTCGTGTTGGCTACACATAATTGTTATGTTCAGCTTTTTGCAAAAACTGTCACTAATCTATTCTAGCTCTGTATTTATAATTAAAGTGAGTCGAAAACTATGGCGATTAATGAACGTTTACAGTTTTCACAAGTCAGAGCATTCAAGGAAACTTCACATCCACACATTAATATTTATAAAATTCATTAAAGTTTTTTTATCGTAATCAGCACCTCTACTCGAAATTCGAAGTATTGTTAACTATTGCTCTGTCCTTTAACTGAGCACAGTTAATTGCTCGCCTTAAAGGTGGCGAATAAGCTACACCAATTGCTACCCGGTTTTCCACAACACTACAGACAGCAAAAAAATTAGGAAATCAAAACTAAAAGATAGGCTTTCCAGTAAGTTATCAGTTACGAAAGATTCATCATCATCATCATCATCATCATCATCATCATCATCATTTAAGACTGATTATGCCTTTCACCGTTCAGTCTGGAGCATAGCCCCCCTTATACAGTTCCTCCATGATCCCCTATTAGTGCTAACATTGGTGCCTCTTCTGATGTTAAACCTATTACTTCAAAATCATTCTTAACCGAATCCAGGTACCTTCTCCTCGGTCTGCCCCGACTCCTCCTACCCTCTACTGCTGACTCCATGAGTCTCTTGGGTAACCTTGCTTCTCCCATGCGTGTAACATGACCCCACCATCTAAGCCTGTTCGCCCTGGCTGCTACATCTATAGAGTTCATTCCCAGTTTTTCTCTGATTTCCTCATTGTGGACACCCTCCTGCCATTGTTCCCATCTACTAGTACCCACAATCATCCTAGCTACTTTCATATCCGTAACCTCAACCTTGTTGATAAGGTAACCTGAATCCACCCAGCTTTCGCTCCCACACAACAAAGTTGGTCGAAAGATTGAATGGTGCACAGATAACTTAGTCTTGGTACTGACTTCCTTCTTGCAGAAGAGAGTAGATCGTAGCTGAGCGCTCACTGCATTAGCTTTGCTACACCTCGCTTCCAGTTCTTTCACTATGTTGCCATCCTGTGAGAATATGCATCCTAAGTACTTGAAACCGTCCACCTGTTCTAACTTTGTTGCTCCTATTTGGCACTCAATCCGTTTATATTTCTTTCCCACTGTCATTACTTTCGTTTTGGAGATGGTAATCTTCATACCATAGTCCTTACATTTCTGATCTAGCTCTTAAATATTACTTTGCAAACTTTCAATCGAATCTGCCATCACAACTAAGTCATCCGCATATGCAAGACTGCTTATTTTGTGTTCACATATCTTAATCTCACCCAGCCAGTCTATTGTTTTCAACATATGATCCATAAATAATATGAACAACAGTGGAGACAGGTTGCAGCCGAAAGATTACCTCTATAAATTTGCGCATAAATCCGCGGTAACTAATTCGATCGATAAACACTCAAGCCATCCTTCTTCAATGACATCTGAATCTTCGCGTAGTCGCGAACAGAAGCACGGTAGATCTTGAAGCGAACTGAGGTTCATATCGAGCGACTGAGGACTATGGAATGACTCTCCATATACCGCTGCGGCAGGTCTTATACTGTCGTTGCGGTTCCGCACTGGAGGCAAACAGAATGCCTGTGGTCAGGGCCGGCAGCGGCGCTCAAATGGCATCCGAGCAATACTGTACTCTGTATATGTTCCATCAAAATATTGCCTGGACAAGTCTTAAATTCCGACTTCTAGGTTTTCCTAAACGACTCTCTAAGCAGTCTCTATTCTACCATTTGCATCTCTGTAATGTCATATACGCTAACGACTCAAAGAAACTGATACACCAACCTAACATCGTGTAGGGCCCCGGAGAGCACGCAGAAGTGCCGCAACGTGACGTGTCATGGACTCGAATAATGTCTGAAGTGGTGCTGGAGGGAACTGACACCACGAATCCTGCAGGGCTGTCCATAAATCCGCAAGAGTACGAGTGGGTGCAGATTTCTGAACAGCACATTGCAAGGCGTCCCAGATATGCTCAATAATGTCCATGTCTAGGAAGTTTGGTGGCCAGCGGTAGTGTTTAAACTCAGAAGAGTGTTCCTGGAGACACTCTGTAGCAACTCTAGACGTGTGTGGTGTCGCATTGTCCTGATGGAATTGCCCAAGTCTGTCGGAATGCACAATGGACATGAACGGATGCAGGTCGTCAGATAGGATGCTTACGTATGTGTCACCTGTCAGAGTCGTATCTAGACGTATCAGGAGTCACACGTCACACCAACTGCAAAACGCCCCACGCGATTACAGAGCCTCCACCAGTTTGAACAGTTACCTGCTGATATGCAGTGTCCATGAATTCATGAGGTTGTCTCCGTACCCGTACACGTCCAGCCACTCGATGCAATTTGAAACGAGAGTCGTCCGACCAGGCAACACGTTTCCAGTTATCAAGAGTCCAATGTCGGTGTTGACGAGCCCAGGTGAGGCGTAAAGCTTTGTGTCGTGCAGTCATCAAAAGTACACGAGTTGGCCTTCGGCTCCGAAAACCCATGTTGATGAAGTTTCATTTAACGGTTCGCACGCTGATACTTGCCGATGGCTCAGCATTGAAATTTGCAGAAATTTGCGGAAGGGCTGCACTTCTGTCACGCTGAACGACTCTCTTCAGTCGGCGGTGTTTCCGTTCTTGCAGGATCTTTTCCTGGCCGCAGAGATGTCGGAGATTTGATGTTGTTGTTGTTGTGGTCTTCAGTCCTGAGACAGGTTTGATGCAGCTTTCCATGCAACTCTATCCTGTGCAAGCTTCTTCATCTCCCAGTACCTACTGCAACCTACATACTTCTGATTATGCTTAGTGTATTCATCTCTTGGTCTCCCTCTACGATTTTTACCCTCCACACTGCCCTCCAATACTAAATTTGTGATCCCTTGATGCCTCAGAACATGTTCTACCAACCGATCCCTTCTTCTGGTCAAGTTGTGCCACAAACTTCTCTTCTCCCCAATCCTATTCAATACTTCCTCATTAGTTATGTGATCTACCCATCTAATCTTCAGCATTCTTCTGTAGCACCACATTTCGAAAGCTTCTATTCTCTTCTTGTCCAAACTATTTATCGTCCATGTTTCACTTCCATACATGGCTACACTCCATACAAATACTTTCAGAAATGACTTCCTGACACTTAAATCTATACTCGATGTAAACAAAATTCTCTTCTTCAGAAACGCTTTCCTTGCCATTGCCAGTCTACATTTGATATCCTCTCTACTTCGACCATCATCAGTTATTTTGCTCCCCAAATAGCAAAACTCCTTTACCACTTTAAGTGTCTCATTTCCTAATCTAATTCCCTCAGCATCGCCCGACTTAATTCGACTACATTCCATTATCCTTGCTTTGCTTTTGTTGATGTTCATCTTATATCCTCCTTTCAAGACGCTATCCATTCCATTCAACTGCTCTTCCAAGTCCTTTGCTGTCTCTGACAGAATTACAATGTCATAGGCGAACCTCAAAGTTTTTATTTCTTCTCCATGGATTTTAATATCTACTCCGAATTTTTCTTTTGTTTCCTTTACTGCTTGCTCAATACATAGATTGAATAACATCGGGGAGAGGCTACAACCCTGTCTTACTCCCTTCCCAACAACTGTTCCCTTTCATGTCCCTCGACTCTTATAACTGCCAGCTGGTTTCTGTACAAATTATAAATAGCATTTCGCTCCCTGTATTTTACCCCTGCCACCTTTAGAATTTGAAAGAGAGTATTCCAGTCAACATTGTCAAAAGCTTTCTCTAAGTCTACAAATGCTAGAAACGTAGGTTTGCCTTTCCTTAATCTTTCTTTCTTTCTGCTTTTGATGTATTACCGAATTCCTGATATTCAAGGTACACTTGTGAAGTGATCGTACAGGAAAGTCTCACTTCATCGCTTATTTCGGAGCTGCTGTGTCCCATCTGTCATACACCGGCTGTAACACCACCATCAAACTCACTTAAATCTTGATAACCTCCCATTGCAGCAGCAGGAGCCGATCTAACAACTGCGCCAGACACTTGTGGTCTTATATAGGCGTTGTCGGCCGCAGCGCCGTATTCTGCCTGTTTACGTATCTCTGTATTTGAATACGCATGCCTATACCAGTTTCTTTGGCGCTTCAGTGTAATTACTTGCAGTTTGATACAGCTCCATCAGCACTTTTGATTAACATTATAATTATATTATTGTAACTTATTTCTAAAGACTAGCTAGTCAATGATAATTTTTCAAATTTTCGTAAAGAAATCCTTTTTTACTTAATAACTTGCAAAATAAAATACGCAACTTTATAAAAAGCTCGCCGGTATGTTATTACACAAAACCGAAACTAAATACAAAACTAAAACTTTTTATGTTTAATATTACGCGCTTTTGAAGTTTCATAAAAAGTGGATTGTTGTGGAAACTAATCAGCGCATCATGCTGAAACTCAAAACTACATAACGTTGGTCTGGTTTTACGTTTTCTGGTTAAGAATTGTGACATTTTTTAAATGTTTAATTCTTCTTTAGATCGTTGTGCAGTGCTTTGCCTGAATGCCTGTGTACATATTAAGCGTGGCCCGCTTGAATACGACCGGGTGACAGAGAAGTACCGATGTAATTCACTTGTTGTTATGTAACCATTAAGGCTGTTTTCCCGCACCATACCACGGTATAGGTGCTTTCAAAAAGTCGATCCCACCCCTGCGGAGTTCGCCTTGTAAAATACAAATACTTATAAAGTCAATTAAAGCATACCTCTTAAATCACTCATGCTAGAAAGTCAAGGATTATTTAAATAACACAGAGTAATTAAGTAAAGCTGTCATCAACTGAAAGGTTGGTCTGAATATCGCAGTGCTTTACTAGGTACGGTTCTGCTGAGGGAGGTATGCCGTTGCTTCCTCCGACCTCTGGACTGACTTTCCCCGACAGTCACAGGGGGAGCTACAGTTTAAGCTGGACTCCGAATCCCGGTGGAATCCAGCATTTTTTACATGAACAAATATTTCCAGTGAGTGGTAAACGAGGTGACAAGTGACAGATAAAAATCCTAGGAGTGGCGAGGGATCAAACTCGTGTCCTCGTGTCCTGACACTTTAACGTTGACCAAACGTGCCCAGAGTAGGGAATAGTAAAACGTTTACAACATTTAAGAATAAACATCGTTCTACACTAAACTGCATAGTTTAATAATTCTCATAGTGAAAGCCTATGCCCAAAACCTGTGATGGACAGTACTAATCTTCTTTCCATTTTCTTGATAGAATGACGGATGCCAGTCGAGTTTGTGTGTGTGTGTGTGTGTGTGTGTGTGTGTGTGTGTGTGTGTGTGTGTGCTGTGCAGTACAATGCAGCGTAATGAAGTATACTTTGTGTGATACGACTGAATAATGTTAAAATATTTATTGATAAGAAAATACACTGATGTAAAATAATTCCAACATCAATAAATAATTAATGTAGTGCAATGGAATTATGGAAATATATTTCTACATCTACATCTACATTTATACTCCGCAAGCCACCCAACGGTGTGTGGCGGAGGGCACTTTACGTGCCACTGTCATTACCTCCCTTTCCTGTTCCAGTCGCGTATGGTTCGCGGGAAGAACGACTGTCTGAAAGCCTCCGTGCGCGCTCTAATCTCTCTAATTTTACATTCGTGATCTCCTCGGGAGGTATAAGTAGGGGGAAGCAATATATTCGATACCTCATCCAGAAACGCACCCTCTCGAAACCTGGCGAGCAAGCTACACCGCGATGCAGAGCGCCTCTCTTGCAGAGTCTGCCACTTGAGTTTGTTAAACATCTCCGTAACGCTATCACGGTTACCAAATAACCCTGTGACGAAACGCGCCGCTCTTCTTTGGCTCTTCTCTAACTCCTCCGTCAACCCGATCTGGTACGGATCCCACACTGATGCGCAATACTCAAGTATAGGTCGAACGAGTGTTTTGTAAGCCACCTCCTTTGTTGATGGACTACATTTTCTAAGGACTCTCCCAATGAATCTCAACCTGGTACCCGCCTTACCAACAATTAACTTTATATGATCATTCCACTTCAAATCGTTCCGCACGCATACTCCCAGATAGTTTATAGAAGTAACTGCTACCAGTGTTTGTTCTGCTATCATATAATCATACAATTTGTCTAGGTCGTATGTTTAAATAATTAACGTAGCAAGATCACACGTTAATGTCAGCGTGAGATAAGCCATTGAAAATGTGAAATGCTGAAACGTCAACATCCCGTGTAACTGCCAGAATGTTGAACGTACATGCATTGTGTCCTACAAGTGCCGGATGTCAGACTGTGGGATGGAGTTCCGTGCGTGTTGGTCAATACGGGGGTGGTTAATACTGGCCGTGGACGACGCTAGATTTGTCTTCCGTAATGTCCCATATGTGCTCGATTGGAGACAGATCTGTAGACCTAGCAGGCCAATGCAAGATGTCGACAGTCTGGAGAGCATGTTGGGTTGGGACAGCAGTATGTGGGTGACCGTTATCCTGTTGCAAAACACGCCTTGGAATTCTGTTCATGAGTAGAAGCACTACAGGTCGAATCACCAGAATGAAGTACAAATTCGCAGTCAGGGTAGATAATCACGAGAGCGCTCATGCTAGCATACGAATTCGCACTCCAGACGATAACTCAAATTGTAGGTCCAGGTTGGTTGCAAGCGCTCGCCTTGCCTCCTTCTAACATACAGCCATAACTGACACCGAGGCAGAAGCGGCCTTTCGCAGAAAACACAAGAGACATCCACTCCGCCCTCCCACGAACTCTCGCTTGACACCAGTGAAGTGACAATCTACAGTGGTTTGGGGTCAGTGGAGTGTATGCTACACGCGTCTTACTCGGAGCTATCGTTCAAGTAACCGATCTGTAACAGTTCTATGATGACAACTGCTGCTGAAATTGCTGCTGGAGAGCCATACGCCGAAACGATGGTATCCCCTGTCGGTAGTGCCACATGACTGTCCGGAGCTCGGGCTTCTTGCCACTGTTCATTCTCGTGACCACCGCTGCCAGCTATCATGTACAGTGGCTACAATCTGGCAAAGTCTTTCTGCAGTATCGCAGAAGGAACATCTACCTTTCCATAGCCCTGTTACACGCCCTCGTTCAAACTCAGTGAGGTGTTGATAATGTCGTCTTTGTCGCCATAAAGGCATTCTTGACTAAAGTAAACTAATCCTGCCTCGGGCATGGATGTGTGTGATGTCCTTAGGTTGGTTAGGTTTAAGTAGTTCTAAGTCTGGTGGACTGATGACCTCAGACGTTAAGTCCAATAGTGCTTAGAGCCATTTGAACCATTTTTTCAGACTGGCATCTGATTTTCATGGTATTTATTTAATAGCCGGCCGGTGTGGCAGTGCGGTCTAGGCGCTTCAGTCTGGAACCGCGAGACCGCTCCGGTCGCAGGGTCGAATCCTGCCTCGGGCATGGATGTGTGTGATGTCCTTAGGTTATTTAGGTTTAAGTCGTTCTAAGTTCTAGGGGACGGATGACCACAGATGTTAAGTCCCATAGTGCTCAGAGCCATTTGAACCATTTATTTCATATGCTCATACCACTTAAGGTCGCTCCCGTTTGTTTCCCCTAGATATTTTGCGGTAGATAATGTTTCCATCAATCTGTCATCAATAGTGAAATTACACAGCAGTAGATTTCTTTCTCCAGCGAATATGCAACATGTTACATTCACTGCCAACTATCAGTCACTGCACCATTCATCAATTGTCTGCAGGTCCTGTTACAAATCGCTATGGTATTCTAGGGTTGCTACTTACTTATACACAACCACATCATCTGCTAACACACTTCTTTGAGGCATTCCGGACATAACCTTTACATTTGTCGATTTTGTCCCATTAGGACTACGTGTTGAGTTCTGTCTGTAAGAAAGTCCTGAGTCCAGTAGCAAATCTGGTCCTATACTAAGCAAGTTTTTTTTTCACTAATCAGCAGTACGGCTCGGTGTCAGAAGCCTTCCTGAAGTCAAGGAACATGACATCAATCATAGCGCCGTTGTGTACGGCGTTATGGATCTCATGAAGGAAAAGAGCGAGCTAAGTTTCGCAAGATCTGTTTGTGGATTTTTATAGAGGGGATTTTGGTTCTCCAAAGACGTCGCGATACTTGAGCACAAGATATGTTTCATAGTTCTACAACAGACAGACCTCAGCGATACAGCCCACTAATTATGTTTATCTATCCTATGAAAACGCAGGTTGCTCGAGTGATATACGATGAACTGCTGCTACAACGGGAGCAATTTCTTTTGGTTACTCTCTTTAGAACCTTAGAGGCATCTTATCTGGTGCATGTGTCTTTCCACTACTAACCGACTGAAGCTGCTTTTCTATTCCGCAATCACTGATCTCAATATCTACAATTTCGACGTACTTAGGATGTTTGAAAGGAGGGATCGTGTTATGATCTTCCGAGGTGAAACAATTACGGAAGGCGGAATGCAGCATTTCGACCTTCTCTCTGTCATCTTCCGATCTGGTGCCTGTATGGTCCCTGAGTGAGTAAATAAATGATTTCGATCCGCTTACTGACTTTACATAAGACCAAAACCTCTTAGAATTTCTAGTCAATTCTTTTACTTTCTATGTTCCGAACTCATCTCTCACTGCTCTCCTTAAGTTCATTTTTCTTTCGTCCATCTTTTGTTTGTCAACTAGATTTTGACTTCTTCTAAACTTGCGATGAAGTTACGCAGCAATTTTCTAACTTGGCTATTAATCCACGGTTAGTCTTTCCCATCCCTTAATACCTTGCTTGGAACGTACTTGTATAATGGATATTGAATGACACTTTTGAATTTTTTCCATTCCTCCTGCACGTTATCGTCCAAAGCGCTGAGTATTCGATGTTGGCTACTTAGATACTCAGCAATTTGTATCCTGCCATTCTTGCTCATCAAAAATATTTTCCTTCATTTCTTACACAGTCCTTATAATACCCACAGTCAGTGATACTTTCACAGCCTTAAGATCACTGATAACCTCCTCTACGTGACTGATTCCAAAAATTTAGGTCTGTTTGTTGATCGGATCCATAAAACATTATCTTCATGAGTTGGATCTCTGTCTACTGGAGGCTATTTTCGTACGAAACATTCAGAATAATATCACACCTGATACCCAATAAGTGTGTCACACTGTCTGTGGCAGGAAGGACAGGGCCAAAGGGAGACTGAATATCATTCGTATTGTGAACTTTCTCTTTATTTTAGCGAACACACTAAGTTAAATTTATTAAACACTTATTGGAAAAACGCCTCCAGTGCTACTGACTACTCAAAAATGGTTCAAATGGCTCTGAGCACTATAGGTCTTAACATCTGAGGTCATCAGTCCCCTAGACGTAGAACTACTTAAATCTAACTAACCTAAGGACATCATACAGATCCATATCCAAGGCAGGATTCGAACCTGCGACCGTAGCAGCAGCGCATTTCAGGACTGAAGGGCCTAGAACCGCACGGCCACAGCGGCCGGCTATTGACTACTAAGAAGCGAAATAATTTACAATCATAAAGCTGTACAAGACTGATTAATAGCAAACAGATTAAATACAATAATAAAAACTGTAGCGGTACAAGAAAAGAGCTAAAAATACTTTCTTGAAAGAAGCTTTAAGCTTTACAATCCAAAATAGAAGTATACTTGAAACTCTATTAGTATTTATTTTGTAAGGCGGACGGGAAAATGTGTGTGACGTTCCGTCTCAGACAATAATACACTACTGGCCATTAAAATTGCTACACCAAGAAGAAATGCAGATGATAAACGGTTATCCATTGGACAAATATATTATACTAGAACTGACATGTGATTACATTTTCACGCGATTTGGGTGCATAGATCCTGAGAAATCAGTACCCAGAGCAACCACCTCTGGCCATAATAACGGGCTTGATACGCCTGGGCATTGAGTCAACCAGAGCTTGGATGGCGTGTACAAGTACAGCTGCCCATGCAGCTTCAACACGATACCACAGTTCATCAAGACTAGTGACTGGCGTATTGTGACGAGCCAGTTGCTTGGCGACCATTTACCAGACGTTTTCAGTTGGTGAGAGATCTGGAGAATGTGCTGACCAGGGCAACAGTCGAACATTTTCTGTATCCAGAAAGGCCCGTACAGGACCTGCGACATGCGGTCGTGCATTATCCTGCTGAAATGTAGGGTTTCGCAGGGATCGAATGAAGGGTAGAGCCACGGGTCGTAACACATCTGAAATGTAACGTCCACTGTTCAAAGTGCCGTCAATGTGAACAAGAGGTGAGCGAGACGTGTAATCGATGGTACCCCATACCATCACGCCGGGTGATACGCCAGTACGGCGAAGACAAATACACGCTTCCAATGTGCGTTCACTGCGATGTTGCCAAACACGGATGCGACCATCATGATGCTGTAAACAGTACCTGGATTCATCCGCAAAAATGACATTTTGTCATTAGTGCACCCAGGTTCGTCGTTGAGTACACCATCGCAGGCGCTCCTGTCTGCGATGCAGCGTCAAGGGTAACCGCAGCTGTGGTCTCCGAGCTGATACTCCATGCTGCTGCTAACGTCGTCGAACTGTTCGTGCAGATGGTTGTTGGCTTGCAAACGTCCCCATCTGTTGACTCAGAGATCGAGACGGGGCTGCACGATCCGTTACAGCCATGCGGATAAGATGCCTGTCATCTCGACTGCTAGTGATACGAGGCCGTTGGGATCCAGCACGGCGTTCCGTATTAACCTCCTGAACCCACCGATTCCGTATTCTACTAACAGTCATTGGATCTCGACCAACGCGAGCAGCAATGTCGCGATACGATAAACCGCAATCGCGATAGGCCACAATCCGACCTTTATCAAAGTCGCAAACGTGATGGTACACATTTCTCCTCCTTACACGAAGCATCACAACAGCGTTTCACCAGGCAACGCCGGTCAACTGCTTTTTGTGTATGAGAATTCGGTTGGAAACTTTCCTCATGTCAGCACGTTGTAGGTGTCGCCACCGGCGCCAACCTTGTGTGAATGCTCTGAAAAGCTAATCATTTGCATATCACAGCATCTTCTTCCTGTCGGTTAAATTTTGCGTCTGTAGTACGTCATCTTCGTGGTGTAGAAATTTTAATGGCCGTTAGTGTAGTATCCTGATTGAGAACAAAAAGGAAAGAAAAATAGGAACAGAAAAGTAGTTAATCCTCCTACGAATTATAAAGAAATCAATTCTCAACTATCTGACTGCGAGCTTTTAAAAAAATTTCTCTTATGTCTCCTAACAACTGTTCCCAATGCTCCTGTACACAACAGACAAATTACCTCGTCTTGTAAGTGCGTGGTCAGCAACATGCTAAAATATTTCAAAAGCAATACTGCGATCCATGCAGAGTGCAATGCATGGACAAATTTCAACAATTACTGCCATATTTTTATACATAGAAATTCCATGATCATGAGGGGTTTGGTTAACTAACCTTGAACAATGTAAAGAAAATGAAATAAAGCAATCGAGTCTATAGTCTATTATATTTGCAAAATATTATCTAAAGACTGACAAACTTTACACAGAATTTTAAATATTTCACAATGTCTAAACTCAATAAACACGTTTCTGGCCACAACAAAGATCCGAATATTACTCTCAATGTATGCATACACAAACCTGACAGAATCCATGCAGTGCGCAGGAAACCAACAACTACATGCAGTGAAAAGGTAAATTTCCAAAAATGCTCAAGTAATACTAAACTCTCCTCCGGCGCTACTAGCACGATCTCGGCAGGCTGCGACCTTTCACGTCGCTTGGCTTCTCTCCACCATACACTGCGTCCGACAACTCCCGACTTCCCTCGACAACTGCTCTCTCGCTACTACTCATGATAATAGTATCTCAGACTCAGAGTTTGTGTACGCACACAGCAGAATCACAGACGTCCAATTTTCATACTCCGCAAATAAGCACCATATAAGAAAATTATTACATCGCGGAGGTGCGCAAGGCGTGTAAGAGCAAGCAAGTTAAATATTGCATCATGAATGGTACAAATGGTCAATGAGAACCTTCACTAAATTAACAGATCTTAAATCTCCTAGTGTTTGGCTAGTTGAAAACCCAACGGTGCATACAAGGAGTACGATTAATAAGCATTTAGTTCGCCGAGCCCCACTTAAACAAACACATTTAAGTAAATAAATCTAGTAAGTACTCAACTGACAAATTAGATGGGTAACAATTCAACGATTTACATAAGCTAGAAATAAACAAAATTCAAAGGGGATTTGCAGTAGGCACACAGAGATTAGGAACCAAATAAATACATCGACGTGCTTTAAAAACCTGTCTTGGCAAGGCACAATGGGCTCCGAAAGATTAAGTGGTTCAGGACCACCTGCATCCGGAGGACTTGGCTCTGCTTTCGGAAGCTGCGCCTGCTCTACCAGTCAGACAGGTTTCACCAAAGGCCCACCAAAAGAAAGACAAATGATAGCGTAATCAACAGAGGATTACAGAATTTAGTACAGGAGTTGGGCCAGGCGACCACTATAGACCGAACGTTGCTGCACGACAGTCAAACTGACAGCAACAAGAAAAAAGAGTAAATAATTTTTCGGCGAGTTAATGGAGTCAAAGCAATGAAACTTCTGAGGTGACCAAAATCTAAACACAGCTCCAAATAAAGTTACTGAACAGGACGTTCGACTGCTAACCACAAATTGTACCAAACCTACGCCACGTGGGCGAGAGGTAAGTAAGTAAACCCCAAGCTACCGCATTCGGTTGGCTAACAATCCGTTGACTAATAGCAGATAGAACATAACCTGTTGAATAAACCACGTACAACATAGTTGCAATAAATGCAAAATGAAGTCTCCACTGATAAAGAGGCCTCACCATTACAAACAATATAAAAACACAGTCAAATTTGGTAGTACAAACACTCAATAAGACAATATATCAATCAGTGCGTTCCAGTAATACGAGGATGAGTCAAATGAAACCCTAAATATTTTTTAAAATATTATTTATTGTGCAGAAGTGGTACAAAACTGTGTCACTTTTCAACATAATCTCCCCCACGCTCAATGCAAGTCCTCCAGCGCATACAAAGTGCATAAATTCCTTTAGAAAAAAATTCTTTTGGTAGTCCACGTAACGACTTATGCACCGCATGGCGTTCCTCTTCATCAGAACGGAACTTCTCTCCTCCCATTGCGCCTTTGAGTGGTCCAAACATATGGAAATCACTTGGGGCAAGGTCTGGTGAGTATGGTGGATGAGGAAGACACTCAAAATGCAGGCCTGTGATTGCTGCAACTGTTGTACGGGGAGTGTGGAGCCTTGCATTGTCATGTTGCAAAAGGACACTGCTGACAGCAATCCACGTCATTTTGATTTGATTGCAGGCCGCAGACGATTTTTTTAGGAGATCTCTGCATGATGTACTGGTCACCCTAGGCATCTAATGCTCCAAAATGACGCCTTTGCGTCCCAAAAGAGAGTCAGCATAACCTCCCCTGCTGATGCTTTTGGAGATGACGAATGGCGCCATTCCTTGCTCGATCTCTTCGTTTCCGGTTGGTGGAAGTGAACCCAGGTTTCGTCCCCAGTAACGATACTTGCAAGGAAGCCATCACCTTCTCGTTCAAGCCGCCGAAGAAGTTCTTCACGAGCATCAACACTTCGTTCTCTCATTTCAGGAGTCAGCTGCCGGGGCACCCATCTTGCAGACACTTTGTGAAATTGGAGCACATCATGCACAATGTGGTGTGCTGACCCATGACTAATCTATAAACATGCTGCAATGTCATTCAGTGTCTCTCGGCGGTTTTCCTTCACTATGGCTCCAACGGCTGCAATGCACTATCCTCTGTGTCCTCGGTGGTTCAGATGGATAGAGCGTCTGCCATGTAAGCAGGAGATCCCAGGTTCGGGTCCCGGTCGGGGCACACATTTTCATCTTTCCCCGTTGACGTATGTTAACGCATGTAAGCAGCTAAGGTTGTTCATTTCATTGTAATTTCATTATAACGAGCTGCTTGGTCACCCATGGAATCTGTTCTTTCGGACATACCATCTTAGTATATATACAACTCGTTGTGCCTGACCTGGACGAGGAGCATCTTCCACTGAAGTAACACCATTTGAGAACTTCCTACTCCATTCGTGGACATGCTGCTGTGACAAATACGCTTCACGGTACTGAACCTTCATTCGTCGATGAATTTCAATAGGTTTCACACCTTCACTACGCAAAAACCGAATAACAGAACGCTGTTCTTCCCTGGTGCAAGTCGCAAGTGGGGCGGCCATATTTATACTGATACTGCGACGGTATGTGTGCATGCGCACTATGTTGCCACCTACAGGCCATTCTGCACGCTATTTGTAGCACGCTTACCAACTTACAAGATAACAGCGCGAAATTTCGATTTGTTATTACAAATATAAGGTTTTCATTTGACTCACCGTCGTAGTACATGCAAAGTGTGGCACATGAAATGAACCCACTTAATGTACAAATGGGCGCCGCCACAAATCCAACGCCTTACAGCAGCCAACTAGGAAGTTGAGACCGAACTTCGCAAATAACACTCAGATTGGACAATAAAATAAAGAAAAAAAATCAGTAGTTTTATAGGAATGCACACACAATTTTCCTGCCTAGAGACAGTAGCGGGATCTGTGTAACAAGAAGTTTGATATTGAACCAGAAAACTGTCAAACTAAATAGTCATGGTACTAGGCAATGGCAATTATACACCACTGACCGTTAAAATTGCTACACCACAAAGATGACATGCTACAGACTCGAAATTTAACCGACAGGAAGAAGATGATGTGATATGCAAATGATTAGCTTTTCAGAGCATTCACACAAGGTTGGCGCCGGTGGCGACACCTACAACGTGCTGATATGAGGAAAGATTGCAACCGATTTCTCATACAAAAACAGCAGTTGACCGGCGTTGCCTGGTGAAATGTTGTTGTGATGCCTCGCGTAAGGAGGAGAAATGCGTACAATCACGTTTCCGACTTTGATAAAGGTCGGATTGTAGCCTATGGAGATTGCGGTTTATGGTATCGCGACATTGCTGCTCGCGTTGGTCGAGATCCAATGACTGTTAGCAGAATATGGAATCGGTGGGTTCAGGAGAGTAATACGGAACGCCGTGCTGGATCCCAACGGCCTCGTATCACTAGCAGTCGAGATGACAGGCATCTTATCCACGTGGCTGTAACGGCCCGTGCAGCCCCGTCTCGATCCCTGAGTCAACAGATGGGGACGTTTGCAAAACAACCATCTGCACGAACAGTTCGACGATGTTTGCAGCAGTATGCACTATCAGCTCGGAGACCATGGCTGCGATTACCCTTGACGCTGCATCACAGCAGCGCCTGCGATGGTGTACTCAACGACGAACCTGGGTGCACGAATGGCAAAACGTCATTTTTTCGGATCAATCCAGGTTCTGTTTACAGTATCATGATAGTAGCATCCGTGTTTGGCGACATTGCGGTGAACGCACATTGGAGGCGCGTATTCGTCATCGCCATACTGGCGTGATGGTATGGGATGCCAATGGTTACACGTCTCGGTCACCTCTTGTTCGCAATGACGGCACTTTGAACAGTGGACGTTACATTTCAGGTGTGATACGTCCCGTAGCTCTACCCTTCATTCGATCCCTGCGAAACACTACATTTCAGCAGGATAATGCACGACTGCATGTTTCAGGTCCTGTACGGGCCTTTCTATATACAGAAAATGTTCGACTGCTGCCCTGGCCAGCACATTCTCCAGATCTTTCACCAATTGAAAACGTCTGTTCAATGGTGGCCGAGCAACTGGCTCGTCACAATACGGCAGTCACTACTTTTGATGAACTATGGTATCGTGTTGAAGCTGCTTGGGCAGCTTTCTTGTACACGCCATCCAAGCTCTGTTTGACTCAATGGCCAGGCGTATCAAGGCCGTTATTACGGCCATAGGTGGTTGTTCTGGGCACTGATTTCTCAGGATCTACACTCCTGGAAATGGAAAAAAGAACACATTGACACCGGTGTGTCAGACCCACCATACTTGCTCCGGACACTGCGAGAGGGCTGTACAAGCAATGATCACACGCACGGCACAGCGGACACACCAGGAACCGTGGTGTTGGCCGTCGAATGGCGCTAGCTGCGCAGCATTTGTGCACCGCCGCCGTCAGTGTCAGCCAGTTTGCCGTGGCATACGGAGCTCCATCGCAGTCTTTAACACTGGTAGCATGCCGCGACAGCGTGGACATGAACCGTATGTGCAGTTGACGGACTTTGAGCGAGGGCGTATAGTGGGCATGCGGGAGGCCGGGTGGACGTACCGCCGAATTGCTCAACACGTGGGGCGTGAGGTCTCTACAGTACATCGATGTTGTCGCCAGTGGTCGGCGGAAGGTGCACGTGCTCGTCGACCTGGGACCGGACCGCAGCGACGCACGGATGCACGCCAAGACCGTAGGATCCTACGCAGTGCCGTAGGGGACCGCACCGCCACTTCCCAGCAAATTAGGGACACTGTTGCTCCTGGGGTATCGGCGAGGACCATTCGCAACCGTCTCCATGAAGCTGGGCTATGGTCCCGCACACTGTTAGGCTGTCTTCCGCTCACGCCCCAACATCGTGCAGCCCGCCTCCAGTGGTGTCGCGACAGGCGTGAATGGAGGGACGAATGGAGACGTGTCGTCTTCAGCGATGAGAGTCGCTTCTGCCTTGGTGCCAATGATGGTCGTATGCGTGTTTGGCGCCGTGCAGGTGAGCGCCACAATCAGGACTGCATACGACCGAGGCACACAGGGCCAACACCCGGCATCATGGTGTGGGGAGCGATCTCCTACACTGGCCGTACACCACTGGTGATCGTCGAGGGGACACTGAATAGTGCACGGTACATCCAAACCGTCATCGAACCCATCGTTCTACCATTCCTAGACCGGCAAGGGAACTTGCTGTTCCAACAGGACAATGCACGTCCGCATGTATCCCGTGCCACCCAACGTGCTCTAGAAGGTGTAAGTCAACTACCCTGGCCAGCAAGATCTCCGGATCTGTCCCCCATTGAGCATGTTTGGGACTGGATGAAGCGTCGTCTCACGTGGTCTGCACGTCCAGCACGAACGCTGGTCCAACTGAGGCGCCAGGTGGAAATGGCATGACAAGCCGTTCCACAGGACTACATCCAGCATCTCTACGATCGTCTCCATGGGAGAATAGCAGCCTGCATTGCTGCGAAAGGTGGATATACACTGTACTAGTGCCGACATTGTGCATGCTCTGTTGCCTGTGTCTATGTGCCTGTGGTTCTGTCAGTGTGATCATGTGATGTATCTGACCCCAGGAATGTGTCAATAAAGTTTCCCCTTCCTGGGACAATGAATTCACGGTGTTCTTATTTCAATTTCCAGGAGTGTATGTACCCAAATTGCGTGAAAATGTAATCACATGTCAGTTCTAGTATAATATATTTGTCCAATGAATACCCGTTTATCATCTGCATTTCTTCTTGGTGTAGCAATTTTAATGGCCAGTAGTGTAGCTACGGTTACTACCGATGCTTGGCTCACTCGCATCCGATAGACCAAATCGGAAGCTCGCCAGTCATATGCAGGAAGAACAGCCTGGAGCCGACACACAACTGCAACACAGAGGCTGTCCGCCGCGCACCTCCAGGTACGGTCGGTCGCTGAAGCACACAACACGCTCCTTCCCTCGGTAGGCGAGCTAACAGTGGCTCGCAGTCCAGGAACCCGCCTGCGTGTCTCTTCCTGGTATTGCTGCCTCGCTCAGAGCCGGTTACTGTTAACTGGCGAATGTGTTCCAGCCATCAACTGCCGGCTCACTACTCGCTCCGTCGTCAGGTTCCAACTCGGTCGCCTCACCCCGAGCAATCTGTTTCATCTTCCCGGTCTCACTACCTTCGAGCCTGCGATCTCCGCGCGAACCACGCCCTGCTAAGGCAAAGATATTCTACTAGAGACCACGGGGCGACCTATCGATCGTGCAACTGTTCAATACGTATCCTTGACTCTCGCACCAGTTTTCATCTCGTTACCCTCGTACCCTATACAGGGCAGGCCAAAGTCTCCCCCTATTGCAGCAGCATGATCGGGAAATTTATTCACGGAGTTCAAGTCCCCTCTGAAGCGCTCGTCCACAATAGCTTCCGACGCAGGTGGGCTATAAAAATATCATTAGACTCCGCCACACACCATTCAACGGCTCGCTGTGCACCTATATAGATTTGTTTTATTATTTGTCCTTCAGTATGAATATACGATTTACCCATCAACCACAACAATATATAGCTTTGAACAATTACAAAATCAACAGTTATAGTAAATGAATAGTTTTGAAGAAGAAGTGGACATTTTACACAATAAATCCTCGATATCAGCAAAAAAGAAAAAGCTTCTTAATTTGTAAACACAGAGATAATAATTCAAGTTTTCTCTACAGAAAATGTTAACAAACAGGTTTGTAAAGATACGACACTTACAGATACAATTTCATAATTTATGTCACTAAACGGCCAAGCCAAGTACAAGGTCGCTAACTAACCGCTTCCAGTATCAACAAACATTTGGTTTTCAATATTTCACTTACTGACCGAATTTATAAAGTTAAAATAACCACATAAGTTATACAATAAGAGGTATGATATTTCGTTAAAATTGGAACACAATAAAGCAAATATTAAAGTTGTTGTTGTTGTTGTGGTCTTCAGTCCAGAAACTGGCTTGATGCAGCTGTCGATGCTATTCTATCCTGTGCAAGCTTCTTCATCTCCCAGTACCTACTACAACCTACATCCTTCTGAATCTGTTTAGTGTATTCATCTCTTGGTCTCCCTCTACCATTTTTACCCTCCACGCTGCCCTCCAATACTAAATTTGTGATCCCTTGATGCCTCAGAACATGTCCTACCAACCGATCCCTTCTTCTAGTTAAGTTGTACCACAAACATCTCTTCTCCCCAATCCTATTCAATACTTCCTCATTAGTTATATGATCTACCCATCTAATCTTCAGCATTCTTCTGTAGCACCACATTTCGAAAGCTTCTATTCTTTTCTTGTCCAAACTCTTTATCGTCCATGTTTCACTTCCATACATGGCTACGCTCCATACAAATGCTTTCAGAAACGACTTCCTGACACTTACATCAATACTCGATGTTAACAAATTTCTCTTCTTCAGAAACGCTTTCCTTGCCATTGCCAGTCTACATTTGTATCCTCTCTACTTCGACCATCATCAGTTATTTTGCTCCCCAAATAGCAAAACTCCTTTACTACTTTAAGTGTCTCATTTCCTAATCTAATACCCTCAGCATCACCCGACTTAATTCGACTACATTCCATTATCCTCGTTTTGCTTTTGTTGATGTTCATCTTATAGCCGCCTTTCATGACACTGTCCATTCCGTTCAACTGCTCTTCCAAGTCCTTTGCTGTCTCTGACAGAATTACAATGTCATCGGCGAACCTCAAAATTTTTATTTCTTCTCCCGGGATTTTAATACCTACTCCGAATTTTTCTTTTGTTTCCTTCACTGCTTGCCCAATATACAGTTTGAATAACATCGGGGATAGGCTACAACACTGTCTCACTCCCCAACCACTGCTTCCCTTTCGTGCCCCTCGACTCTTATAACTGCCATCTGGTTTCTGTACAAATTGAAGTAGCCTTCCGCTCCCTGTATTTTACCCCTGCCACCGGCAGAATTTGAAAGAGAGTATTCCAGTCAACATTGTCAAAAGCTTTCTCTAAGTCTACAAATGCTAGAAACGTAGGTTTGCCTTTCCTTAATCTTTCTTCTAAGATAAGTCGTAGGGTCAGTATTGCCTCACGTGTTCCAACATATCTACGGAATCCGAACTGATCTTTCCCGAGGTTGGCTTCTATCAGTTTTTCCATTCGTTTGTAAAGAATTCGCTTTAGTATTTTGCAGCTGTGACTTATTAAACTGATAGTTCGGTAATTTTCACATCTGTCAACACCTGCTTTCTTTGTGATTGGAATTATTATATTGTTCTTGAAGTCTGAGGGTATTTCGCCTGTCTCATACATCTTGCTCACCAGATGGTAGAGTTTTGTCAGGACTGGCGCTCCCAAGGCCGTCAGTAGTTCTAATGGAATGTTGTCTACTCTCGGGGCCTTGTTTCGACTCAGGTCTTTCAGTGCTCTATCTTGCCCCTAGTGAGATAAGCCTCTACATCCTTACATTTGTCCTCTAGCCATCCCTGCCTAGCCATTTTGTACTTCCTGTCGATCTCGCTTTTTAGACGTTTGTATTCCTTTTTGCCTGCTTCATTTACTGCATTTTTATATTTTCTCCTTTCATCAGTTAAATTCAGTATTTCTTCTGTTACCCAAGGATTTCTACTAGCCCTCGTCTTTTTACCTACTAGGTCCTCTGCTGCCTTCACTACTTCATCTCTCAAAGCTACCCATTCTTCTTCTACTGTATTTCTTTCCCTCATTCCTGTCAATTGTTCCCGTATGCTCTCCCTGAAACTCTGTACAACCTCTGGTTCTTTCAGTATATCCAGGTCCCATCTCCTTGAATTCCCACCTTTTTGCAGTTTCTTCAGGGAACCTATAGAGATTTATTTTATTATTTGTCATTAAGTTTGAATATACGATTTACCCATCAACACCAACACTATGTAGCTTTGAACAATTACAAAATCAACACTTACAAATAGTTGAATATTTTTGAAGAAGAAGTGGACATCTTTAACAATATTTCCTCGATATCAGCAAAAAAGAAAAAGCTTCTTAATTTGTAAATACAGAGGTAATAATTAAATTTTTCTCTACAGAAAAATGTTAACAAACAGGGTTGTAAAGACACTGAAACCTGGAGTCAAAGGAAGGCAGGATTCGATTACGATTGAGGACGGGGCCGTAAACAGTTACTATTCGTTGCCTTTTACAGTTACACACATTTATTTTTAACACAATAATTCCAAACTCAACAATAAATAAAAAAATAGCACACGTTATTAATGAAGAAATAAACAACTGTGTAAATAATAGCGCTTTCAGTGCTTTACAATGTAGCAAATCACCATAAAATACGGGTAAAGATAGTGTTAAAAAAAAAAGCCACTGTGATCACGGCTGAAGGCCTTACAAGCCAAGAATGACAATAAATTAAGAATGTTTAAGAACTCGCTGCAATTACAACTTACAGGTACTGAAATATTAAAAAGTAAGTGGTCGCAAACACAGCAGAAGGTATCAGACGTCAGGAATGGCAGTAAGTAAGGTTTTAAGGCTGACTGCTAAAATACAAATATCGAATTATTTTTTTTCAAAGCAAATGACCACAATCACGCTGAAATCCTGACACGCCAGGAACGGCTACAATATAAAAAAAATTAGAAACCTGCTGTAAAACAGTAAATACAAGCAACGGTTAACTAAAAGAAACAAGCAACTGACCACCAAACGGGTGAAACAAGATAATGGTTCCTTGTAGCACAACCCTTACACTGCTAGATGTATTCCAGAAGGCGCCTAGAACTATTAAATAGACGTACATATCCTTTAATGTAGGCGTCACAAGGTATGGTAATAAATCACACAATAATAAAACACAAGGACCAGTCACAGATGGAGCTCCAGGAATCGACCTCTGAGAAGGTCCAGTTGTAACAACAACATCGCTATACTATTGTACATATAATAATTTTTTTTCCATTTGATTTTACGATAAATTAGTGTAATCGATGTTCTGATTTCAATTTTTTTTGTTTCATATCATTGTGTTAAGAAAACTGTAAACAAATTTCGATGTGAATATTAATGTTTATGTCAAATTTCAAGCAATATTGTAATAGAATTAAAGAGTAACAAATGTTGAAACTGTTGTAACATGTTTAAAATTGTAATTGTGCGTCTGGTCCATACGTAGGCAATGTATTAGGATATGTAGAATGCAAAACCTCGGGTGAATACCCTGTCTGTAAGGGAGCGGTAAAAGGTGGATGGCAGGCGAGCGCGGGAAAATGCACACGGGCGCTGCACGGCATAACGGGCTCAGCGGTGGTAGTCGGAGTTTGGCATTGGTCTGAGCAACACGTTCTGAAGCGAGGAGGCTCTCCTGGAAGACGCAGTTTCATTGAGCCTCGGATATACCGTTCCTACGCCCATACATCATGGCAAAATTCCATAGGCCCTAAATGGAAAAGTATTGAGACGCTAAGAAGAAGTAAAGTGCCGATACATCAAGAGCCATTGCTGTGGTTGTATGTGTGCTCTGTGCCTCGCCATCTCGCCGCCCGCCAACCGCCGCATCGATACCAACAGGTTGAAACTTTTAGTACTGTATTCGTATGGACCAGTGTTACTTTTGCTCCATACTGTTCAATAAAAACTTAAATTTTACCAGAACTGTCCTATCATTTAATTATCCCCACAACTAACCTAGACAGGGTCCTTTCCAAATGTTGTGCAATCCGAGTGTCCCGAAATGAAGAATTAAAGTTTATGTTAATAATAATTACCTGCAGACCTAGCTATGTTGGAATGATGTTTAAAGAACTGTTTTATTAATGAACCAATAGACGAATAACAAAGGTCTGACAAAGTTGGAAGATAATTTTGATATTGATTTAGTAATGAAGTTTAATTATTTCGAGACAGATAGAATGGTATTTAAATGAGCAGGAAATAAGATGAAAAGAGTAGTAACTCATATATTGGAAATCTTGAGTGCATAATGATTTCAGTAATTAATTGTTTTAAAACAGTGATCATAACAGTTTCAAGGTCCCCCCCCCCCCTTTTTGTTCATTTGAATTCTGAAGTGTTCTAAACTGATTTGACCAGCAAAGTTAAAGTCAATATAAAGGCCAAAATTTATCAGTGTTTTACCTTTATCAAAATTGACATTGTGTGTGTGATTCGAAAGTGCTATTTCTAGGGTAACCTATACCCGATTTCAATCAGATCAATAGACAGTACGAAGTTTTGTAGTAAACATTATAGTGTGGTGTCATGTATCTATGGTTTATCCATATCAGTATAGAAAGTGAAATTATCAGTTCAGTAGATTTTCTGGTTCTAAAATTTACCATATTATGCAGTGTTATTACGTGTTGTTATGCATGAACGTACATCAACTTGTACAGGGAAGAAACTCAGTTAATGCCTAATTAGGCTGGCGACCGTATTATTAACAAACTGGTAGCATCTTCTGTGTTGTTTCTTGTCCGTCCTGACGTGTAGTTGCATTTCGGACTTGCTTGACGTATCATTGTTATTACAGAGTGATTTGCCTCCATTCAGGTACACGCGGTCAATATCTATACAAAAATCCTTTCTCACAAGGTGAAGCCCGTCAACTTACCATAGTACAGGCTTTAAAAAGTATCGTGTGCCCAACGCGCAGCGTTACACAGTAACCAAAACTTTCGCGAGCGATGAGATAGGCAGCCAAGAGTTGCATTCACTTCACAAGATGGTAACTCAGACTAGTGGCTGTCTAACGAATGACTAATGATAATCTTGCTGCAGCTACCTGACGTCCGATAAACCAAATGCAACGATAGAACAATACGCCAAAGTTGGAACCGGCGGTCTGCACTACGTCCCCAGAATACTGTGTTTAGAGCGCCCTGAAAGAGAAGGAACCACCAGCATATTTCCGTCCGATTCCACAAACCCAAAAATCTGAAGAAACAAGTCACAGTACAGAACAACAGTAACTCCAACAGAGGGCGGAAACCTACAAACAGCACCAACGCGAGTCGCAGCAGGGCTCACTAAAGGGCCGAGCCAAGTAGGTCGCTAACTAACCGCCTCCAGTATCAACAAATATTTGGTTTTCAGTATTTCACGTATTGACCGAATTAAAAAATTTAAAATAGCGTTTTAAGTTATACAATAAGAGGTATAATGTTTCGTTAAAGTTTTAACACAATAAAGCAAATATTAAAATTAGAAGCTGTATGTATAGTACACCAACAAGAAAAGTGAAACATGTCAAAAACTGCACTGAAAAATATGTATGACGTGGACTAAGGTGCACGAGAAATGTCACAGCTCTATTTCGCAGTTTGTCCACTTGAGGTCACTTGCGTCGCTTATGTTGTAGGCTATTTCATGATTTGCCAGTGCGAGTAACACTGTCACTTCAGCTTTGTTACTGGCAGGGGTGCTGGGGGCATTCAGCAAGAGAGGCACATCCTGCGTTGTTGGATGTAATTTTTAATATCAATCATTACTACAATGGCTGCGTTTATACAGTGCCTGTATGTTACATTACAATGTCCTTTAGGCGCACGTGCGTATCTGAAGGAACAGGCACTCTTTTGATGGTTACAGCTGTTGTCAGCATTACGAAATATCGTGCATTGTAGCGTACAAGACAAAAATAGAAATTTCTTCTATAAAAAAAGTTCATATTAAATTCTTTTTCTTGGCTAAAAGAATTCCTACATTATATAAGCCCATTTATGATTTTATGCTTCCGTAAATTGTGTTTCTTAAATTGACCCTGACAGTTTAGTATTACTTTCCGTAAATTACTACTTTGCATTTTGAATTTTCTGATATAATAATTTCAACTTTTTTCATTATTTATTTTAACTTAAGTACTAATTTTACCTTATGGAGGTTTGAATGTCATATTCTGTTACAGTAACTAAAAGAAAATGTATTATTTGTGGTGGAAAAGTTGTAAAAGTATTACGTGAGGTGACATAACAAAAACAAAAATCAGTGCAAACAAAAACCAGTCCAAAGTTGCAAATTTCGCTTTTTTTTATTCACACAATGACTGGTTTCGGGCCAGAACCCATTTCCAAGTAACATAGTCAAAAATGGGTTTTTCCAAAAATGAAAAACATGTCAAAATGTGGAAACGAACAGTTACAGCGCATGCTGTAAGTCCGTAAAAAGAAAAATATTTCTAGAAAAACCAAGGAAAGTGATACAACTCAAAGAATTAATTTATAATTACCTGATAACACTTCACATACGGCGAGCACAGAACAACACGTCCACATTACTGTTATACAGACCTATAATGGAATTTACTTCCTGGATTACTTACTTTATGTTTAAAGGGTGCTTATACTATTTCAACACAGCTTTTATAGAATTCTTTAAGTCGATTTTCCTCAAGTATAGCATTTTCGAGTTGTGTCACTGTTCTTGCCTGAGAGCGATATATCTTGAGTCAATGTAACACACAGCTTGCTAATTACCCACATTATATTCATAAGTATGAGAGCACTTAGTGACTTCCAACGAACTTTACGCATAATCTGAAACCTTTTAAAAATTTTTCCACAAAACAATGAAACTACAAAAACGTTGTCGCTTACTATATTTTCGCTGTTCAAGCAGTAAGACTTCAGTACATGCATGGCACTTTAATTTATTGTTTTTTCACTACTTCACTATTCGCAACACATTTTGCAGACAGTATACACACATACCACTGTATGTACTTGCAAAATTATATCATTGCACGACATAATTTAAGAGATATAACCTCATAAATATTGGGGATGATTTCTTCAAACAGAGCGTACATTTACCAGACTATAGTCACCCATGTAAAGGTTTTATATGCTTAACGTCAAATATTTGACACATTAACTCATTTGTAACCAGACATTTCAAGATGTTCTTTACATGGAGTTCCATTCTTGAAGGAATAGGTGGTAGGGATTACTGGTTAACTCCCCAAAAATGGTCATTTCTCTTTGCACAGAGATGTCTTATTTTAAAATTGACAACTAAATAAAGAATTTATTAGAAGAGCTGTGATGATAGTATTGGATAGCACCCACAGTTTTCTCAGTTCTAAGACAAATTTTGCTGTGTTGCTGCAACACGGAACGAGCGCAGACCAAATCTACACATATTATAAAAATGTGTGTGTGTGTGTGTGTGTGTGTGTGTCTGCGTGCGTGTGTGTGTATGTGTTCTCTGCGCAATAACAATGGAGATACTATCGAAGACAGTGCTGCCAAAGCAGAGTTACTAAACACAGCCTTCCGAAATGCCTTCAAAAAAGAAGACGAAGTAAATATTCCAGAATTCGAATAGCGAACAGCTGCCAATATGAGTAACGTAGAAGTAAATATCCTCGGAGTAGTGAAGCAACTCAAATCACTTATTAAAAGCAAGTCTTCTGGTCCAGACTGTATACCAATTAGGTTCCTTTCCGAGTATGTTGATACATTAGCTCCATACTTAACAACCATAATATACAACCGTTCGCTCGACGAAAGATCCGTACCAAACGACTGGAAAGTTGCACAGGTCACACCAATATTCAAGAAAGGTAGTAGGAGTAATCCACTAAATTACAGACCCATATCGTTAACGTCGATATGCTGCAGGATTTTAGAACATATTTTGTTTTCGAACATTATGAATTACCTCGTAGGAAACGGTCAATTGACACACAATCAATTAGAAAACATCGATGCTGTGAAACACAACTAGCTCTTTATTCACATGAAGTGCTGAGTGCTATTGCCAAGGGTTTTCAGATCGATTCCGTATTCCTGGATTTCCGGAAGGCTTTTGACACTGTATCACACAAGCGGCTCGTAGTGAAATTGCGTGCTTATGGAATATCGTCTCAGTTAAGTGACTGGATTTGCGATTTCCCGTCAGAGAGGTCACAATTCGTAGTAATTGACGGAAAGTTCAAATGGCTCTGAGCACTATGGGACTTAACATGTGAGGTCATCAGTCCCCTAGAACTTAGAACTACTTAAACCTAACTAACCTAAGGACATCACACACATCCATGCCCGAGGCAGGATTCGAACCGGCGACCGTAGCGGTCGCGCGGTTCCAGACTGAAGCGCCTAGAACCGCTCGGCCACAACGGCCGGCGACGGAAAGTCATCGAGTAAAACAGAAGTGATTTCTGGCGTTCCCCAAGGTAGTGCTATAGGCCCTTTGCTTTTCCTTATCTATATAAACTATTTGGGAGACAATCTGAGCAGCCGTCTTCGGTTGTTTGCAGATGACGCTGTCGTTTATCGACTAATAAAGTCATCAGAAGATCAAAACAAACTGCAAAACGATTTAGAAAAGATATCTGAATGGTGCGAAAAGTGGCAGTTGACCCTAAATAACAAAAAGTGTGAGGTCATCCACATGAGTGCTAAAAGGAACTCGTTAAACTTCGGTTACACGATAAATCAGTCTAATCTAAAAGCTGTAAATTCAACTAAATACCTAGGTATTACAATTGCGAGTGACTTGAATTGGAAGGAACACATAGAAAATGTTGTGGGGAAAACTAACCAAAGACTGCGTTTTATTGGCAGGACACTTAGAAAATGTAACAGACCTACTAAGGAGACTGCTTACACTACGCTTGTCCGTCCTCTTTTAGAATACTGTTGCGCGGTGTGGGATCCTTACCAGATAGGACTGACGGAGTATATCGAAAAAGTTCAAAGAACGGCAGCACGTTTTGTATTATCGCGAAATATGGGAGAGAGTGACACAGAAATGATACTGGATTCGGGCTGGAAATCATTAAGAGAAAGGCGTTTTTCGTTGCGATGGAATCTTCTCAGGACATTCCAATTACCAACTTTCTCCTCGAAATGCGAAAATATTTTGTTGACACCGACCTACATAGGGCGGAACGACAGAGCTCGTACTGAAAGATATAGGTGCTCGTTCTTTCCGCGCGCTATACGAAATTGGAATAGTAGAGAATTGTGAAGGTGGTTCGATGAACCCTCTGCCAGGCACTTGAATGTGATTTGCAGAATATCCATGTAGACGTAGATGCAGATGTGTGTGTTCCACATCTCCTCTAAACCACTCGACCGGTTTCAACCCACTAGTGATTAATATAACGGACGTCTGAATTATTACAATCAAAAATGTCTGAATTTATTAGTTCTAAGCTATGCAAATGAGCAGAGAAACTGGCGTGATTGAATCGCATTCGAGTGATACAGATGCAGACAGATGGGTCTGTGAGCAGCTCGGCCACTCCAGCTAATCCCGGGCTGCTATGTGATAGCCATTGAGGCGGCGTGTGTCAACAGGAACAGCTGGCTGTTGTTATCGACGACCCAGCGAGCAACAGCTGGCCGCCGTCTGTAGTGCAACGTGGACTGCGTACCGAAGAGACGAAGCACTCGCGCGCATGCGCACTCTCCCATTTGGCGTTGACAATTAGTTCGAAGTACAGTATAACCTAGAATGAAATTTTCACTCTACAGCGGAGTGTGCGCTGATATGAAACTTCCTGGCAGATTAAAACTGTGTGCCGGACCGAGACTCGAACTCGGGACCTTTTGCCTTTCGCGGGTAAGTGCTTTACCAACTGAGCTACCCAAGCACGACTCACACCCGGGCCTCACAGCTTTACTTTTGCCAGTACCTCGTCTCCTACCTTCCAAACTTGACAGAAGCTCTCCTGCGAACCTTGCAGAACTAGCACTCCTGAAAGAAAGGATATTGCGGAGACATGGCTTAGCCACAGCCTGGGGTATGTTTCTAGAATGAAATTTCAGGAGTGCTAGTTCTGCAAGGTTCGCAGGAGAGCTTCTGTAAAGTTTGGAAGGTAGGAGACGAGGTACTGGCAGAAGTAAAGCTGTGAGGACGGGGCGTGAGTCCTGCTCAGTTGGTAGAGCACTTGCCCGCGAAAGGCAAAGGTCCCGAGTTCGACTCTCGGTCTGGCACCCAGTTTTAATCTGCCAGGAAGTTACAGTATAACCTCGTTAGCGCGAGCTCACATAAGAGGAACTCACGGTTAACGCGAAAAAGATATTGGTCCCGCCAGGAATACATTAGTTCTTCTGGTATGTTTTATCGGTTAACACTAATTTCGGTTTAAGTGAATTACGAAGTCCGTTTAGCTTCCTAGCGTAATCAAATTTCACTGTAACACAAACTTCCGACCTTAGACTATTCTAAAGCGTAATTTTTTTCCGGAATGAATGTAGGAAATGTAGCTACAAAGCTAATTATACTCATTGTTGACTCGTTTTTAACGTATTATAGGTCGGTAGCCGCGATTATCACCGCAACAATCAGTGTATGCTGTACATTGTTAAGACATTCAATAATGTGTGCAGCAGTATTTAGGAATGTACTCAGTGCCAGATTTGACAGGTGTTCTGTTAGTCGTAGCCGTATCGAGTTGGAATACTGAATAAAAACTACAGTTACAACCGGTACCGTAGCACGCGAAAATGGCGAAGAGGAAACGGACAGCTCTAAATGTACAGTTAAACCTTTAGATTTTAGATGAAGCGGACCGTGGTACCAAGAAAACAGAAATTGCAGAGCAGTTTGGAATACCTAAATCTACTTTATCTACGATTATTAAGAATCGATTAAAAATTATTAATGCTGCGGCATCACGTTCTGGAAACAAATCTAAACGACGTCGTACTGACAAGTATGAAGACATCGAGACGTTACTGCTAGAATGGTTCAATCATATGCGGGCATGTAACATACCTTTAACTCGCCCTGTGATTCAGTCAAAAGCAGATGATATTGCTAAAGATATGGGCATCGAGGACTTCTGCTGGTTGGTTGTATCGGTTCCTAGAGAGACATTCAATTTCATCTGTACAAATTTGTGGTGAAGCAAATAAGCTGGTTGCATGAATTCAACCAAGTGAGGAAAAAGTATGCCTCGTGTGATGTGTTTAACATGGATGAAACTGGGTTTTTCTACAATCTTTTTCCAAATCACATCCTGGGGATAAAAGGTGATAAGTGTCACGGTGGAGCACGAAGCAAACAACGTGTGACTGTTGTACTGTGCTGTAATGATGACGGGAGTGAGAAGTTTCGTCCCTGGGTTACCGGTAAATCCGAGAAACCACTTTGTTCTTCATCATCATCATCATCATTATCATTTAAGACTGATTATGCCTTTCAGCGTTCAGTCTGGAGCATAGCCCCCCTTATACAGTTCCTCCATGATCCCCTATTCAGTGCTAACATTGGTGCCTCTTCTGATGTTAAACCTATTACTTCAAAATCATTCTTAACCGAATCCAGGTACCTTCTCCTCGGTCTGCCCCGACTCCTCCTACCCTCTACTGCTGAATCCATTAGTCTCTTGGGTAACCTTGCTTCTCCCATGCGTGTAACATGACCCCACCATCTAAGCCTGTTCGCCCTGACTGCTACATCTATAGAGTTCATTCCCAGTTTTTCTTTGATTTCCTCATTGTGGACACCCTCCTGCCATTGTTCCCATCTACTAGAACCTGCAATCATCCTAGCTACCTTGTTGATAAGGTAACCTGAATCCACCCAGCTTTCGCTCCCATACAACAAAGTTGGTCGAAAGATTGAACGGTGCACAGATAACTTAGTCTTGGTACTGACTTCCTTCTTGCAGAAGAGAGTAGATCGTAGCTGAGCGCTCACTGCATTAGCTTTGCTACACCTCGCTTCCAGTTCTTTCACTTTGTTTTAAAAACATAAATTTGGACACTTTACCTCGGATCTACTCTCATCACAAGAAAGCTTGGATCGATGGCACATCATTTCACAAGTGGCTTCTTCGTTTCAAGAGTCGAATGGTTGCTCAAAGTAGACATGTTCTTCTAACATTGGACAGATGTACTGCCCATAACGTTCATGATCTGAACCTATCCAACATAAAGGTTCAGTTTTTTCCACCCAACGCCATAAGCCGCCTTCAGCCTTTGGACCAAGGCATAATCTCTCCCATAAATAGAGCTTATCGTAAGCGATTTGTAAGAGCTGCAATCCGTGCTGCTGAAAACAATAGTGCAACCCCAAATTGGAATCTGCTTGACGCAATAAAAGCCATCGCAGCAGCCTGGAACTCAGTATCGCCACACCATATAGGGAAGTGCTTTAACAGAGCTTGGAGACATAGCAACACTGAAGATGTCCACGACTTTGAAGAAGCTACTTCACCTGATGAATGGACAGTTCTGCAGGACGTTGAGAACCCTGGGATTAGTTTCGAAGAATTCATTAATGTAGACGAGGATATTGCCGCATGTGCTTCTGTGGAATCGTATGTGCCAAAAGCTGTGAACGAGGTGCAAGAAGGGCCACCAGAAGAAAGTGAAGAGGAAGAGAATACAGATACCATTCCACCTATCCGTGAGTAGACGTTTACACCCTTGGACTGTTTAGAACGGTTCGCTTCAACATCCGACGTCACTGCTGGGTTTACGGACGCTATCATTACAATTGGTTGTGAAATTACAAAATATTATCGTTCCCATGAACGTCAGCGGACCATGGACGAATTTTTTCCAATAAAGTAACGTACGTAATTTGTGAGCACTTGGATTTTACAATCAAACAAATGGCTCTGAGCACTATGCGACTTAACTTCTGAGGTCATTAGTCGCCTAGAACTTAGAACTAATTAAATCTAACTAACCTAAGGACATCAAACACATCCATGCCCGAGGCAGGATTCGAACCTGCGACCGTAGCGGTCACGCGGTTCCAGACTGAAGCGCCTTTAACCGCAAGGCCACACCGGCCGGCTTTTACAATCACTTTATAGTGTTGTATGTCTACAATAACGTGATTGATACTGTAGAGCCGGCCAGGGTGGCCGAGCGGTTCTAGGCGCTTCAGTCTGGAACGGCGCCACCCGCTACGGTCGCTGGTTCGAATCCTGCCTCGGGCATGGATGTGTGTGATGTCCTTAGGGTAGTTAGGTTTAAGTAGTTGTAAGTTCTAGGGGACTGATGACCTCAGAAGTTAAGTTCCATAGTGCTCAGAGCCATTTGAGCCATTTTTGATAGTGTAGTGTATTACACATTAGTGTGCTGCTGTACATGTATACTTATTAAAATCTGTGTTTTTCACTTAATACGAATTTTTTTAACACAAACTCCTGATTTTTCGGTCCCTTCGGATTCGTGTTAACGAAGTTTTACTGTAGTTCTTCACGCTGCTACTTAGTTCTTTGCTAAGCGCGCCACTAAACGGCGCAAGAAACCACCAATAATACCTGGAATGTTTCGTAATCAAGGCGCATGCACAGGAAGTGGCATTTACTGCCTATTGTTCACACTTCCTGCGACTTCAACGTCCATAGCACACTGCAACCAGGCGAAAAACATCCAGGAGCTGGAAGTACGAAGTACAGCTTTAACCATTTAATACGAAGTCCCGAGTTGTCTTTTGTCTTATTATTTTGACTGAAACTTAAAATCCCGAGTATACTCTGTGAACTTAAGAACAGACTTTTGAAAAAATAAAACCTCGCTTATATCCCTTTCAGCGCTAATAATTAAGTGTTTGTCCGCTAGAGAGCAGCCATTCCTACTTTTCTAACGTAGCTGTCGTGTTTTGGTTGAGGTTGCCATAAGATATTGTCTTTACTGTGTGCAGCTTTGACATTCTACAACAGAACGAGTGCTTTAAGTTTCTCTCTTGCATTGTTGTTTAGGCAGTGCTTTCGAAAACTGATGGCTATGGTTATCCTGAGTTTGACATCGAATTCAGTAGCTCAGAAAGTGAAAAAGAATATGATGTTGCTTCATTAGAGACCGAAAGCGATGGCAGTGCGTCAGATAACTGACAGTCGTTCGTCAGTGACGTGAAGTAAATACGTCCACTGTGCCCCAGTCAGCTCCTCCAAGATTCCATCCACACGAAACCATTCTGAAATACATAGTTCGGCTTCATACATACACAGGAACCAAAAAATGACCCCAAGTTTCAGGATACTTCAGTCGAAGACCAATGTACAAGTATACTCGGGATTTTATTAATTGTGCTCTTCGAAAAATTGTGTCATTATTCAGAGCTTTAAAAGCTATCTTTACAGATTATGGCTACACGTTATGTTACTCATTATAGGACGGTTTTCATTAATAGAAAATGCTATTTTTATGGAACATAATTTGTAAAAAAAATCTGTATGTTAAGGGATGAGATTCCTGCTTAGAATAACTCTAAAAACTGTCAGCCGACTGCGTTGATATGAACCGGTGGCATGAAGAAGGAAACGATTCCACATTTCGGCCAAAATAAACCGAGATTCCCATTTATACCACTAGGGTAAATACGTCTATGAGTATAGAAGGAACTTCACGATGTTGCAGATGCATTTTGTGGGGTACTTGTTGCAAAGAGTAAGAACAAGAAAAAGCATTCCTGGAATATTTTCGTTCTTGGTCTCCGTAGTCACGTAACGATCTGATATCCCAATCTGGTTTGTGCACTGCTCTCCCGCAAATATAACGTATTAACCACTCGGTAGATATGAATCAAATTGCGGGAGCTTGTTGCCGGAAGTCTCCCAGTCGCGCGTCATATGCCGTGTGGCTGGCGTGATGATGATGATGATGTTTGGTTTGTGGGGCGCTCAACTGCGTAGTTATCAGCGCCCGTACAATTATCCAATCTTTGCTCAGTCCAATTTCGCCACTTTCCCGGATGATGATGAAATGATGAGGACAACACAAACACCCAGTCATCTCGAGGCAGGTGAAAATCCCTGACCCCGCCGGGAATCGAACCCGGGACCCCGTGCTCGGGAAGCGAGAACGCCACCGCGAGACCACGAGCGGCGGACGTGTGGCTGGCGTGTCTACAGTGCCAAAAGGGAGGTGGCCTCTCAACACGAGGTAATTGAAGGAACGCGAAAATAGTGTGTGTCAATTAGCGATCAGTTACTTTGCACTGTGGTGGTGGTCTTCATTACAACGTGGCCCAGAGACAACATCTGGGTGACTTCACGCGTGAAAGAAACATCGGGAATCAGGAGGAAGGACGAAATGAAACGAGTGTAGCTGCTACTTTGCGTAACAAGCAAGGATTGGTTGGTTGGGTGATTTGGGGAAGGGGACCAAACAGTGGGGTCATCGGTCACATCAGAGTAGGGAAGGATGGAGAAGGAAGTCGGCCGTGCCCCTTCAAATGAACCGTCCCGTCATTTGCCTGAAGCGATTTAGGGAAATCATTGAAAACCTAAATCAGATTCTTTCGGGAACAGATACCATTTTCATATAGTTAAAGGCTACCTGGCCCTTGACCTTCTTCTGTGCGAATGCGCACACTTTGCTCGAACTCTTACGGGACTAGTCAGCTTAGTCTGGCGCGAGTAATGAGTGAATGGACAAATATCTATTAGGAACTCTACGAATGTAGGTTGTGGACAGTTGGGAATGTGGGTCTTACGGGAAGCGTTCAATGGATAAGTCACTGCAGTCGCACTATCCTCAGTGCCCTCGATGGCTCAGGTTAGAGCGTCTGCCATGTAAGTAGGAGATCCCGCGTTCGAGTCCCGGTCGGGGCACACATTTTGAGCTGTCTTCATTGATGTATATCAACAACACCCGTCGGCAGCTAAGGGTTTCGATTTAATTATCATTAAATCAGGATGGCCGGACACGGGTTTGAACCGTCGTCCTCCCGAATGCGAGTCCAGTGTGCTAACCACTGCGCCACCTCGCTCGGTCAGGGAAGGAAGGACCCCACGTCAAACAGCACGTGCAATTGCAACCACGTTTAACGGGACTGCAAGGCACGCAAACTGATGCTTCGCGCTGGCAAGGTGGCTGCATGGGTGCTGCATCTTCCCCGATGACGAGTATATTGTGTTCAGTTCAAATGGTTCAAATGGCTCTGAGCACTATGGAACTTAACATCTGAGGTCATCAATCCCCTAGAACTTAGAACTACTTGAACCGAACTAGCCTAAGGACATCACACACACATCCAAGCCTGAGGCAGGATTCGAACCTGCGACCGTAGCGGTCGCCCGGTTCCAGACTGCAGCGCCTAGAACCGCTCGGCCACTCCCGCCGGCCTATTGTGTTCAGTTGTTACCCTCACGTCGGAGGCACAGTTTGTGAGTTAAACATGGGTTACATAGGTCTCGACCGCAAAACATTTATTTCGATTGTAATCGGTATCTGTCAGGTCTCTGTACGCCCATCTTTTCGGTGATGGTTGCGGGACTCGGCTGTTCGGTACAGGATGTCAAATCAAGCACCTTTCAGCCGTCTAATTTCCAAACTTATTTTATTTGATTACCAGTTTCGGCGATTTACTACGCCATCTGCAGGCCCCTGACCGACGTGTATGAAGATTCCACCTCGGTTCTGGTCAAAACAGGGACCAGCAATACTGATATTAATAGATTTACGCTTGCTATAGCGATCACTTCAACCACCATCAGCCGACAGTTTGGTAACAACTGAACACAGTTTGGTCGGCAGATATTGGTTGAAGTGATCGCTAGAGCGATATAGAATCTTCATACACGTCGGTCAGGGACCTGAAGATGGCGTAGTAAATCGCCGAAACTGGTAGCCAAATAAAATAAGTTTGGAAACTAGACGGCTGAAAGGCGTTTGATTTGACATCCGGTTTCTGTCAGTGTTTGACCATGCTCAGCCCCTCATACCATGACGCTAGGTGGTGGCGGTGAATGGAGCGGGTGACTCTATTAACGTTCGTGGAGTCACATCACCTGCTCCATTCACTGCCACCACCTACCATCATACTATAAGGGGCTCAACACGGTCAAACACTGACTGAAACAGGTTACTATCGAAATAAATGTTTTGTGCTCGAGACTGTTCGAATCCGTTTTTAAAGCAATTTTAGCGAGATCGCTGTTTCTCCACGACGAATGTTCTAAAAAGTTACTGTATGTGAGGGTGTTGACAACATGGGGAGTGGACCAACAAAGAATGGGGTCACGTGTTCTTTTCACATTAGAGCAGATTCTGTCTAATCAGCGATTTTGGACGTGCCTTCATATGGCGAGAGGTGGGAACACGTACGAGGGGCGTTTGGAAAGTCCGTGCAAAAATAGAAACTACTTACGTGTTTGGGATAAACCTTTTTTTATTTTTCGACATAGTCTCCTTTTAGACTTATATACTTCGTCCAACGCTGTTCTAATTTGTCGATCCCTTCTGAATAATAGGAATTGTCCAAGTCTGCAAAATAGCTATTACTTGCTGCAATCACCTCCTCGTTTAAATAAGATCTTTGTCCCGCCAGCAACTTCTTCAAATTGGGGAACAAACAGTAGTCCGAGGGAGCCAAGTCTGGAGAATAGCGGGGATGTGAAACGAGTTGGAATCCTATTTCCATTACTTTTGTGACCACAACTGCTGAGGTGTGTGCTGGTGCACTGTCGTGATGGAGAAGGACTTTTGTGCGGTCCAATGGGCGGCGTTTTTCTTGCAGCTCGGTTTTCAGACGGTCCAATAACGATGAATAATATGCACCAGTAATAGTTTTACCCTTTTCAGATAGTCGATGAGGATTATTCCTTGCGAATCCCAAAAGACAGTCGCCATAGTCTTTCCGGCCGAAGAACTTGGTGCAGATTCTCCCTTAGTAGCCCATTGTTTAGATTGTTGTTTGGTCTCGGGAGTAAAGCGATGCGCCCATGTTTCATCCACAGTGCCGAAACGACACTTAAAGTCCTGCAGATTCTTCCAGAACAGCTGCAAACCATCCTTGCAACACTTCAGACGACTCCGTTTTTGGTCAAGCGTGAGGAATCGCGGAACCCATCTTGCGGATAACTTTCTCATGTCCAAATGTTTATGCAAATTATTATGTCCCCGTTCATTCGAGATGCCCACAGCACTAGCAATCTCACGCACCTTAACTCTTCTGTCATCCATCACAATATCATGGATTTTATCAATGATTTCTGGAGGCGTGACCTTCACAGAGCGTTTAGAAGGTTCAGTATCACTTGTGCCCATATGGCCACTCCGAAAATTTTGAAACCACTTATAAACTGTTCTAATCGAAGGTACATAGTCACCTTAATGTTTATCAAGCTTCTCATTAGTCTGATGAGGCGTTTTGCCTTTCATGAAGTAATGTTTAATCACCATGTGAAATTCTTCTTACTCCATTTTTTGACAATCACTCGACTTTCTCGACTCACACGAATGCCAAACACAAAGCAATAAACCAATATGTCTGAAACTTGGTATTCGTTCGTTCCAAAGATGCTACTAACTAAACATGACCTCGATACGCACCCCTGGTGCCATCTCTCGGACTTTGCACGGACTTTTCAAACGCCCCTCGTAATGCGGCTAGGAACATTGTCGAGCATGATCATTTCGGTGATCCAAATGTTATGGTCTTGGGGGAGATAAATTAGCGTGTGTGTACTAACCTCCAAATCTTTGAACACGGTACACTCACCACTCAGCCTTATGGTGCCATTCTACTCCTTCCCTATACAAGGGTGTACTCGGTCCTGACTGCGTTTTTATGGATGACAATGCGCGACCACATCAAACAGGGTAGGTGGAGGAGCTATGGAACTAAAGGATATTCGTCGAGTGGACTGGCCTGGCCGTTCCATCGAACACGTGTAGGGCACTGTGAGGAGACGTACTGCGAATATCCACATGCACCAACAACCAACACTTGTCAGCCTTGCGGCCAGCATATGAGGACGTTGCAGAACACGCATTGCTGCCCCTGGTGATCACAGACCTTATTAATATTCATGTCCCGTCTTTTTTAATGTCCAGTGGGTCATCATGAATCGCAGGGACTTCAGTGTAATTATCGTCTTTGAATAAAAGTACCGTTTCTGTTCGTCTCGTTGCGTATTTCTTTCAGTCATCTTCTGTACTAAACTGTAGCAGTTCTTTCTGTGTATGGTCCAAGTCTCATTGAGCTCTGTTATTCGGCAGTGACATATCAAGCGAAATTTTTTTCTTAAATTTTCCATACCAGAGCATTAATTACTACTATGGTGCTTCAACTTCAAGGCTGAGGATTAATCGAAGAAATCAAACATGCAACCAAGACCGCTTAACAACTTTGTTTTGTCACGTTCACTTAATGCAGTTTCATAAGAACATCTTTTTTTACCGACTCGCTTAAAATGGTGCAGATGTGAGCGCTACAGTCAGCCGTTTATTCCTCTTCTACGTACTAAGTGCACGTTACACACATTCGGATGCATACTACCGAAACCTTTGCGCACCTGCAACACTGCAGTTATCGTGTGATCCGGCTTACACTAATGTACCTAAATTATACTACTGCTTTCAGCCTCTTGAAAACAGAAGAAAGCCTGAAACACTTCATCGGAAAATTGTGAGAAAGTGGTTGGTTCCCACATTTCTGCCCTTAATTAATATAATGGTCTTACATGATGTATTTCGCTGATATGTCAAACAAAATAGTGTTAACAGGCAGGGCCCTTCTGCAGTTTAGGTGGTTATGAGTTCCATGGACAATGTTCAATGTAAACGTGATATGTGCCACATCTAAACTGAACTTTTTTATTGAGTCATCAGTCTTCTGACTGGTTTGATGCGGCCCGCCACGAATTCCTCTCCTGTGCCAACCTCTTCATCTCAGAGTAGCACTTGCAACCTACGTCCTCAATTATTTACAGAATGTATTCCAATCTCTGTGTTCCTCTACAGCGTTAACCCTCTACAGCTCCTTCTAGTACCATAGAAGTTATTCCCTGATGTCTTAACATATGTCCTATCATCCTGTGACTTCTTCTTGTTACTGTTTTCCACACATTCCTTTCCTCTCCAATTCTGCCCTGAACGTCCTCCTTCCTTACCTTATCAGTCCACCTAATTTACAACATCCGTATGTAGCACCACATTCTTCGATCCTCTTCTGTTCCGGTTTTCCCATGTGCTCCAAACGTACACATTCTCATAAATTTCTTCTTTAAATTCAGGGTTATGTTTGATACTACTAGACTTCTCTTGGCCAGGAATGCCCTTTTGTGCCAGCGCTAGTCGCTTTTGATGTTCTCCTTGCTCTGTCCGACATTGGTTATTTTGCTGCCTCGGTGGAAGAATTCATTAACTTCACCTGCTTCGTGACCAGCAATCCTGATGCTAAGTTTCTCGCTGTTCTCATTTCTGATTCTTCTATTGAACTACAGGTTCACAAATTTCTGTCAAAAATTTATTAACATGTCTACCACATGCCAGCCATCTATTGGCCTGTAGATGGCAACGCATTGTGGTTCAATAATTCCCAAACGTTAATCAACGATCTATCAAGTAAATGCGACGGAAATTTGCGTTTGAAAACACTACTGACATCTAGCTCGCTTTTCGTTAAGGAAATTATCAAAAAGATATTTAGCTATCACCAGTGACAAATTGCCTTTTACTTCAGGTTAGCCCATGTAACTGTTGTGCTTCTGCTATAGTACTTTTGAATATTTATATTACTTCAGAACTTAAGTAGACTATTGACAATAGTGAATAAATGCACAGCACGACAGTAACGGTTGAAAATTATTTCTGCTACATGTATCTGTGCAAACTGCTTGCATAAGTCAAATTATCTTATTTTGTGCAATAACACCTGTCATTTAAGTGAGGCACTGTGACACATTTTCATCTCTTAATAAATTTACGGATGAAAATATGTGATTTGACATCATCGTATTTGGCTACTATTCTCATGGCAAAAGCAGCTGTAAAATACTTCAGTGGGAGTAATATCGTTTTTGCAGTTGACAGTTTCATCAATATGCACGTCCAGAAACTTAAAATATTCTAAATTCTTTTCTGACTTTTTTAGTATACTTCATTAAAGGAGATATTGCATTTTTCACAGTAGAAAGACGTCAGTAATGAGTTTCCTCAATGTTTAAAACAGGCCCATATGTGGACAACCGATTAACAACTTCCATAAAAACTTTTACAACTTTCTGTGTTAATGATACTTTGTTCGTCTTAACCACAGTACCGATAACGTCTGTAGAAAGAACTGATTCTGCCTCCGTATAATTGAAATGGTACTCAGTCCTCACTGAACAAAAGCAGCAAATAATTCATGATTGAGCCTTGAGGAATGCCCAAGGTTTCAAAGATATAACTGAATAAGTTGAATTAAGTTATTCGTTTTGCGACATATACCAGTTACTAACTATTACATAAACATTGTTTTTATTTTCTGTATTGCTGCTTCTTAGCTCTACTTGACAACAATATTTGTATGCTGTTTACCTTACAAATAACAATGTGGAATGCTACTTCCGAGTGAATTTATTATCAAGCTGAAATATCAAAAATTGAACACTGTCGACCTGTTACATTAGCTTGTTGTTCTATTTCAGATACACACGGTGTTTCATTCAAGGTGTTTTTCTCTGTAAGTTAAAAGGAATAAAACTATAGGTAGATAAACGAAGGAAACGTTACTCTATCTGTGGACTTATGAACAAAGTTTATATACAGTTAGTTTTCGGAGTTACATTCTTTAAATAAGACATTCTTTTTTCGCGTCACGTATATGATGTATTCGAAACAAATGTCTATAAATCGGTTTGTATCAGTTTTCTATCAGTTTCAGTGACGTCAAAGATTTAGGCGAGGAAGCAACATATTTTTTATCTTTTGACGATGCCAATCATTGCTAACATTTCTATGTGATTCTTCTGCTACGCTTATAGAGTCAATTTATGTTATTAATCTTATGTTTCTCATGTCACATGGTTCAACACTATTACTTATACTGCTGTAACTTATCGTAACGCTCTTACTCATAAATATCCACGTCCTCTGTTTTACTGGATCAGTCTGCTGACGGTCCCAATGATCGAAACCGGTAATTGAATTACATAACGAAATTTTCGATCAATGCCTATTTATTTTCTACGCATTCTTAAACACTGGAGCGCCGCAATCTTTAAAGTTATCATGTCACCCCTTATCTAAATAAATTATGTTTTTAATTCCGCAGGAAGAGCTGCGTTTTTTGTGTTTATCTTTGTAAATAAATTTCCTTTCACTTATTATTTTGTAAGTTACAGAGAAAAACTCCTCACTAGAAACACCGTATATACTGGATAGGGACGGGAAAAACCAATCGGTTAAAACCGATACTGGTATTTTAGTTCTGAATAACGGGTATTCTTCGGTATTTGTTTGGTCTCCGTTATAACAGGTTTTCTCCCCGATAAATGTGTATAAAACCCATGTATCAATTTGACATAGCAGTGGTACTAAAATTTTTTGTTTTTGACAAAACTTAAAAAAAAGAAAGAGTTTGGTAGGGCGCTTTGTGGCTTCTGAAAGATTAATAGCATGTTTGAATGATATTGTTTCTGATGAAGAGACTAAAAGATCAACACATTATAGATCAGTTATTTGGATACAGATTAGACAGTAAATGTTGGCTAATAAATGAATTCTTTATTGAAATTTTAACTACTGTCATGTAATTGTTGCTGGTCAGTTTTAGGTTTTGCCCACTGTCTAAATTGTTCATTTGAATTTTTGTAACAGCATTTCTGGCTTTGTCAGATGAAAAATAATTTGCTTTCCAATTCCTGTTCAAAAATAAAGACATATATTTGACCATAAAAGGGGTTTTTCATTCTAAATGGTTAAAGGAAAGGAGAGCTACAAATTTTACACAAAAGCTTATTATTTGTCAGTCATTTCAAAGAAACAATAAAAGAGAATGGACGTTACGGCAAGAGCAATAAATTAAAAACTTAACGATTCGTTCACAGTATATAATAAAAACAGAAATTAGCTGTTTTACTGCCTGTGTCTACACAATATGTCTTTATCTCTTTTTAGCCCTTAGAAACGAACAACTTAAAACGATAGAGTACTAAAACCTCCTTTAGCACAGAATATTCGTAATGGCCAAATAGTGGTATGATCCTCGATTACAGCGTGATTCTTAACAGAGATTTATAAAATTGGGATCAGTATGAGAATACTCATGAATCTGTTGGAATATTCAAACCCTCATTACGTTTCGAGGAAAGCAGGTTGGACTAAGTTTTCTTTTATTTGCGTAGAATACTTCAGTCTTTGTGTGATGTTTCCATTTATTGTTGGAAATAACAGCAAAAAAAAAAAAGAGAAAAAGCCGGAAACATTATTTCAGAAACCGGTTATTTCGAGCGGTTTTAACAGTTGGCTTAAACTGAGGACGAAGAAAACCGATGTAGCCGAAAACGACTTGCTTCAGTGATAACAGTGATCACTAATACTGTGAGGGGTTAGGCAACCATGAACTCTCTTAAAAAAATTAAACGAAAACGTTTTCAAGAGCTAAATCGGCAAAGGACACAGCATCGAACCCTGTGGAACTCCAGTTTCAACATTCAGTGACAGCATATATTTGGTGCAATTCGTCAGAGAGGGGTGGTCGCTGGGCCCCTCCCGAGGCCAGAGAAGCGGCGCGCGTGCCTGCCACCCAGCCGCGAGTACTCACGCCGTGACGTCGGCGGGGCGTCGACGTCTGCGCCGGCAGCGGCGCGTGATGCCGCCGCGTCCATCAGGGGGAACTGGCGCCTCCAGCAGGTGGCGGCTGTGGGCGCGCGGGAATCGATAGAGCGCCGCCCACCCGCGCCGCCCACGGCTCTCCTCTGGCGGCGCGCCGGTCACCGCGCATGCCCGCCTCACTTCATCGGACCGGCGCTGTGGTTAGTGTGACCAGTGCAGCTCCTGCTTAATTACCATTGCTCCAGTCCTCTAACCAAAACGCGCAATATGTTATAAAGTCATCGCCGAAATTTTTCGACAAAAATAATTAAAATTCTTTTATAATTACACTGTCCATTCACATTAATGTGAACATATGTCAAAAACCATAATTACGTAGGCTTCTGCGGGCGGTTTCAAGATGATTAAAACTTTTCTGGATGTTATACCGCGTCATGGTGCAGAATTCTTTAATTATAAACTTCCCCCCGTATTACAACGGCCTTCCTCAGGATAAGGCTAGTTCTGCTGGAGGAAAGATGGCTCTGTTTATTGCAAACGACCAGTGTCAATAGCCAGCTCGTATTCAGTTCTGTACATGCTGACTGCCAGTGCCTACCAGATAAGTGACACTAACAACATTAAAGGAGAATTTAGGGTGGTACATCACACGTTTCGCGCCAACTGTAGCGACAACAAGAAAGGCGACCCAGGCCAACCGAAATAAAACGACAGGAGAGGGCAAGGAACAGAAGCTTCCGTTAGTGTGCTTACGATGTGTGAAGGGCGTCAGTGAACGGCTAGTCAACGTCCCCCCGCCGACGAGGATTGAAACCGATTTGCCGCAGCAGCCAGGGGATCCACAACATAATGTGTTCCACCAAGAATGCAGTCAACTAACTAAATACTGCAGGAATATATGAACTATGTGTGAGTACGGGGCTGCCTATATAGAGGAGACAGGGAGGCCAGTTAGCACCCGAGTAGCAGAATATAACCGCTATGTGCAATTAGCACAGCATAATGAAATCGGCGATAGCTGAACATCACCGCGACATTGAACAGCCTGTTTTGTTCCAGGAAACCCGTGCGCTGGTGACAAGTGACGTGGACGCGCCAACACAAAATTTGAGAGGCGATTGAAATTATTAAGCTGCCTGTCAACATCGACAGAGGGGATGGCTACAAACTTGGTTTCCTGGCTGCCAGATGTCCCAGTCCAACGGGCCGCGAGCGGTCATGGGGCAAAAGCTTCATCGGGGATGGACGCGACAGCCTAAACAAACATCAATAGAGGAACTGTCAGCCCATTTGCGCGCACACCAGGAAGAAAACGTGCACACTGCTGATTCACACACTGTCCCCAATCACTGACAGCGGGCTAGCCCGCCAATAGCTTCCTTCCTATACTCCTCCTTTCGTCGTGACTAACCTATGATGCTTTGGGGCCAATTATGTTTCATAAAGATGAAGTATGGCACCGATCGTCTGCAATAAATAGAGGCACCTTTCCTCCACCAAAACTAGTCTTGCTCCGTGAAACGTCGTTGTAATCACCTTTTGCAGCGCGGGACTGCAGGAAGAGCATGGTTGCAGAAAACATCATTCTTGTGCAACGCAGCTGGCTCTTTATTCGCACGAAGTAATGACCGCTATCGACAGGAGATCTCAAGTTGATTCCGTATTTTTAGATTTCCGGAAAGCTGTTGACACCGTTCCTCACAAGCGACTTGTAATCAAGCTGCGGGCCTATGGGGTATCGTCTCAGTTGTGCGACTGGATTCGTGATTTTCTGTCAGGAAGGTCGCAGTTCGTAGTAATAGACGGCAAATCATCGAGTAAAACTGGTGATATCAGGTGTTCCCCAGGGAAGCGTCCTGGGACCTCTGCTGTTCCTGATCTATATAAATGACCTGGGTGACAATCTGAGCAGTTCTCTTAGGTTGTTCGCAGATGATGCGGTAATTTACCGTCTAGTAAGGTCATCCGAAGACCAGTATCAGTTGCAAAGCGATTTAGAAAAGATTGCTGTATGGTGTGGCAGGTAGCAGTTGACGCAAAATAACGAAAAGTGTGAGGTCATCCACATGAGTTCCAAAAAAAAATCCGTTGGAATTCGATTACTCGATAAATACTAAAATTCTCAAGGATGTCAATTCAACTAAGTACCTGGGTGTAAAAATTACGAACAACTTCAGTTGGAAAGACCACATAGATAATATTGTGGGGAAGGCGAGCCAAAGGTTGCGTTTCATTGGCAGGACACTTAGAAGATGCAACAAGTCCACTAAAGAGACAGCTTACACTACACTCGTTCGTCCTCTGTTAGAATATTGCTGCGCGGTGTGGGATCCTTACCAGGTGGGATTGACGGAGGACATCGAAAGGGTGCAAAAAAGGGCAGCTCATTTTGTATTATCACGTAATAGGGGAGAGAGTGTGGCTGATATGATACGCGAGTTGGGATGGAAGTCATTAAAGCAAAGACGTTTTTCGTCGCGGCGAGATCTGTTTACGAAATTTCAGTCACCAACTTTCTCTTCCGAATGCGAAAATATTTTATTGAGCGCAACCTACATAGGTAGGAATGATCATCAAAATAAAATAAGAGAAATCAGAGCTCGAACAGAAAGGTTTATGTGTTCGTTTTTCCCGCGCGCTGTTCGGGAGTGGAATGGTAGGGAGATAGTATAATTGTTGTTCGATGAACCCTCTGCCAAGCACTTAAATGTGAATTGCAGAGTAATCATGTAGATGTAGATGTAGATGTAGAAGAGAGTCAATGAGGTTCTGGAAAGTACCGATAGGGATGTGGAGACATGTCGACTCCAGTTCGTGGCCAGCTGCGCTACGTTTCTATTTTGGGGATCCATTGAGCGAACAGCCCCATCGAGGTGGGTCCACAGATATCGATTGGATTTAAATCCGGGAGGTTTGTTGGCCAGGGGAGTACGGTAAAATCAACGTGGTTCTCTTCAAACCATGCACGTACGCTGCAAGGTGTGTGACATGTTGCATTGTCTTGCTCGTAGACGCCATCGTGCTGAGGAAATAGAAACTGCGTGTAGGGGTGGACATAGTCCCCCAGTATAAATGTATACTTATGTTAATCCGTTGTGCCATGAAAACCTTCCCCAGAAAATAACACTCCCTCCTCTAGCCTGCCCCCTTCCGACGACTGCTGCAAGTTGTTTGCTATCAGATATTTCACGCCGACACGCCAACATCTGTTCGATGGAGCATAAAACGTGACTCATTCGAAATGGCCACTTGTTGACACTCAGTGGACGTCCAGTTACGATATTGACGTGGAAATTCCAGCCTTCGTCGCTGATGAACAGCAGTCAGCTTGGGCGCATGAATCAGGCGACTGCTGCAGATGTCCGTAAGTAGCAATGTTCCCAGAACAGTCGTTGGGGAGACGCTGTTGGTAACCTCATGGTTCATCTGGCCCGTCAGTTGCTCAACGGTTGCACATCTCCATAGCCGTCGTTCACCCCTGTCATCTAAGACCCATGGTGCGCCACAGTTCCCTCGGAGCCGGTTGTCGATAACGCCGTTTTGCGGTGCACGGTATACCTTAACGGGGACAGTTTATAAACTTAGCCGTCTCGGATTGGCTTCCACATTTTTCCCGAAAGCCAATGAAAGCCAACGATAACGCCCTTTTCGAATGCTCAATTTGTGCATTGCAGTGACTACCCGCTATTGTCCGTGTCTGTTGTCAAGCAGTCTGTTATGATTCTGCAGGTGTCACTGAAGGCCATGTCGACCTGTTTGATATGTGTTGCATTGTACCAATCAGGGTTAGGTACGATATCATCCATTGATTGGCTACACCATAAATTTCATAAAACCTCAGTTTGTCCAGGGCAGCGGACAACAAAAATATTAGTCAATAGAGCCAAATTTCAGCAGCACATTGAGTAAAATTTCTTTTAAGACCCAACAATTTTATATTTAAACTATACAGAGAAGTGCTTAATTAGGGCAATTCTTTGCTAAAAGTCCTCAACCTGATAGAGGTATGTTCGCTGAGGTCGACACCTTCCACGTTCGTCTTGCATACTTGTTTCGTGTATATTCTTTCATTCATCCTCTCTATACGTCCAAATCACTGCAACATACCTTCCTCAGTCCTCGACACTATGCAACGCTACTTACGCGTTCTCGTCAATACGTTACCAGAACGTTTAAGTTCTAGCACTGTAAAGACGGAAGATCCGCGATTCGGAATGTGCAGTAAGTAGCGGCAGGAATACCACCACAAAATCACACAGCGCTAACACTCCAAATCATCGACTCTCGGAGAGAGATTTTAACCGTGTTCAACCCAATGGTAAAGTATCGAATTACTTTTCTCCGAATCATACAGTTTGGGGGAAAAGCAATGAGAATAATTACTTTTGGAAACCTTTTATCAGACAAAGCCTGTTATAACAACAAAATGTTGCGCTTAATAAAACGGCCGCCAGCCCAAATCGGGCACAGTGTCTACACAAAAAAATGAAGTCAAGTTTCGACACTGAATAAATAACTACTTTCACTTACTACGGTCACTTGGCAGTAAGTATTATTAATCCCACTTTCTGTTATTTATGGAATTTATCACTATATTTCAGTAATTATTTAAAGAAGACACACATATGTTTCCACAAGGATACAAAAAATATTAAACTTATAGCTATCATTCATATGACCAAAACTATTATTTAACATGAGTAAATTTCATTTCTTTAGGACAGTTATTTGTTAACGTTTTGCTAACACCAATATTTGTATGGCTATCTTTGACATGGAGAAGTAACACGAACAATTACTGTCAAGATTGTTGCAGTTAAACAATTATGTTACTTTACTTTCAGAAATACTATTGAAAACTTAACCTCATGACCACGCAAAGCAGTGGCCTTAAACTGATACGTGCAAACTTTATTATTTAATAATTATCTTCAGAATTTACTACCAAAACAGTACTCTTGCCAGTAATTTACTATTATTCTAACTTCAATAAACATCAGGATACTCGGAATAAATTCGTTTAGGTAAGTACCCTACTGAGGTAAATGAAATAGGAAAATTACGGTTAAACACAAAGGTACATTTAACACTTATATTCCACTGATTGAAGATGGATGGTTCATACTGTGATACACTTCTAAATAAATTACTTTGCCTGTTACTGATGTCGAAGGTGGCGTGAGGCAGTGCTGCGTAGTAACATTGCGCAGGTACGGCTCTTGATGTACATAGCTCTGTCTTCCTATTGGTGGCGACGATAAAATTACAAATTTCTGAGCTATTAAATTATTGCTGTACTGCGCCAATCATGTACAACACGTCCGAGGCCAAAAACCCAGTCTTGTAGGTAAATTCGGGGCCTCTAGTGCTTGACCAACGTAATGCGTGTTCACCACTTGCAGGGCAGCTACCGACTGCGTGAGCCACCTGCGCGCCAAATCTCACTTGCGCGCCCCACCACCTTTTCCATTCCACCACAGAACGGAGTTCCGTTCTACCTAGGATCCCTACACCTTTTCAGTTTACACTTCTGCTTGCAAAAACCCTAAGTATGAACCATCTACAATTGCATGACAGCATATACATACAAAATTGACATAAATAATTACAGCTGTACTTGAAATATTACATAATTACTTACAAAATATGTTTTAATACATTTATTCCACCAATGTCAAAGATGTTATTTTAAATAGATAAACTACACTTAACAAAAGCTTACTTTCGTTATAGTATTTTCTTAATTTTTCAAAATTATTATGGAACAAAAAAAATTTAAAATATACAGATTAATGGCAGTATTATATTCACAATAGCATTACAACTACATCTCCTTTCACCCCAGGACGTTGCCTAAAATTATCTTAATGAACTTTACTGAAAGTTGTAAGTCTTACAAAATTAAAATATAGGTACGTTGAATAAAACTGCGACATCATATTTAATAACAATATTATTTATTGATAAAACTAACTGTGTACGTGGCGTTGCCCAGATATGTATTTATCCATGTCGTCCTCCCCCAGTCTCTGACCATCTGCTCCCCCTCCTATCTCCGCCTCTCTCCACCTCCTCCTCCTTCTCCTCCTCCTCTCATTGCCCATCTGCTCCTCCCCCTCTCTCCATTAACTCTCCCCCCCCACTAAATTCATCTGCTGATCCACTCTACGTCAGTCTCCAACTCCTCCCTCTCTGTCATCTCCTCCACCCCTTCCCTCTGTCAGTCTCACATGTCTTCTCTCTGTCGATCCCCTCCACCCACTCTTTCTCTATCCATTACCTCCTCCCACTTTCTCCTTCCCCCCCTATCTGTGTCCATCTCTTCCTTCCCTCTCTCTGTCTCCACCCAGGCCCCAATTGCAGGCTGGTGGTTCTTACCCCCACAGTATTCTCTTTTCAGATAGTATGTAATAATGAACCAAGTTTGCTAGAAATCGATCCAGGGTTTAGGAGGGGTTTGTACCCACAGCTTTGTCACCGTTTGCACATATCACATACGTTTCACATATTTTACACTTATATTTACACATATTTTGTCTTTATCTGTAGCGAATTTCGCCCTGCAGTTTCATTTTCATGTAGCTCAATTTTTATGATGTCATATCTCCTGAACTATTTGTCGTACAATGTCATAATTTTTGTAGGTATATTCAGCGGCGTATGTGTATACTGTCTCTGAAATTTGTAGCGAATTGAGTTAGTAGCGAAGAACTAAAAAAATTTAACGCAATGCATGATGCCATAGTTTTTCGCTCATCTCAGTGATTATGACGTCATATTTCCTGAAATATATGTCATACAATGATATAATTTTGTAGGAACATTCAGCGAGGTATGTGGATACTATCTGCGAAATGTGTGCCGAATACAGGTAGTAGCAAGTAAGTAATAAATATAAACATCATTCATAATGCAGCAGTTTTCTAAGCATGTCAGAATTGATCACTTCATATCACCTGAACTATGATATAACTTTGCAGGTACATTCAGTGGCCTACGTCTATACTACCCGCAATAAGTTTCACGAATACAGTTAGTAGTGAAGAAGTAATAAATTAAAACGTCGTGCCTGATGCAACCGTTTCACTGCATGAACAGTGGAAATTCAGTAAGTGACACTTTCTCTCATAATTTTGTAGGTGTAGTCAGTGAGAAAAAGTTTCACTGAGATTTGAAATTATGTGTTAAGTTTTTTTACAAATTGTGGATGAATAAAGTCTGGATGTACGAGGTTTGTACCAAAAGAAAGGTTCCCAATGACCTACAGCCTCGAGAGAAGGTGCCATGTGCAGTGGTTCCCCCACTCTCGAACCCACCTGCCGTCCACGATTCGCTGCGTCGCTCAGTATTGGCTTGGCAACCGTCAAAGATCCAAGTGTTGATCGCCGCTCCTGCCAAGTGCGAGGTTCGAGCAGTAATCCGGTTTCTCCAAGCAAGGAAGTTACCGCCCCTGGAGATTGATCAGCAACTGACTGAGGTTTATGGTGAAGAGTGCTTGTCCATTCAGCACGTCCGCAAATGGTGCAGGGCTTTTGCTGAGGGTCGCACGAAAATTCACGATGAAGAACAGAGTGGAAGATCGCTGGTTTCGGATGCGATTGCCCAGAAGATCGACAGTGGGCTGCTCAAAGGTCGGAGGGTCACTGTCCGTGAAATTGTTGAATGCATTCCTGAAGCTTCCCACGGCACAATTGAAAGAACTTTAACAGAAACGGTGGGTTATCGCAAGGTGTGTCCTCGCTGGGTCCCCCAGATGCTGACTGGCAGACACAAGGAGCAACGCCTTGACTTTGCTCGCAAGTTTCTTCAAGAGTGTGAGGGGGGAGGCAACAAGGAGTTGGACTGGGAGATAAAAGGTGGTTGTTTCATTATACCCCTGAAACAAAACAACAATCTCGTCAGTGGTTTAACTCTGGTTCACCACCACCAAAGAAATTCAAACAATGGAGTTGGCAGGAAAAGTTATGACAACTATGTTTTGGGATTGGAAGGGGGTACTCCTCATAGATTTCATGCAACCTGGGATGACAACTCAGACAGATATTGTGAAACACTGAACAAACTCCTGAGAGCAATCCAGAGTCGCCAGAGACGACGACTGATGGAGCGAGTAGTGCTTCTTCGCGACAATTCTCGACCTCACGTCGCTCGTCAAGCACAGGAGCTTTTGAAGAAATTTGGGTGGACTGTTATGCCCCATGTACAGGCCAGACTTAGCCCCCAGGGATAATCATCTCTCCCCCAAGCTAAAGGATCACTTAGGTGGCAAACGCTTCAAGAGCGACGTTGAAGTCTGAGCAGAAGTCACACTCTTCTTCAACAGGTTGGTGGAATACAAAAGTTGCAGCACCATTTTCAAAAGTGTGTCGAAAAAAAATGGAGACTATGTTGAAAAATAAACAAAAGTGTAAGCTTTTCAACGATGTATAAAATAATAACAATACACAATGTTTTCTATTTGTAAAAAGTATGGGAACCTTACTTTTGGTACAACCCTCATAGAAGACTATACTTCTTTTTCACCCACACCTGCACCACTCTGGTAGGTAGTTGGTTCTTACCCTTACAGCGATTCTTTCCAGACAGTAAGTGATATTTGTGCCAAGTTTGTTTTAAATGGTCCACTGGCTTAGGAGGGGATGTAAAGCACGCATATGTGCATGTTGTTGTTGTTGTGGTCTTCAGTCCTGAGACTGGTTTGATGCAGCTCTCCATGCTACTCTATCCTGTGCAAGCTTCTTCATCTCCCAGTATCTACTGCAACCTACATCCTTCTGAATCTGCTTAGTGTATTCATCTCTTGGTCTCCCTCTACGATTTTTACCCTCCACACTGCCCTCCAATGCTAAATTTGTGATCCCTTGATGCCTCAAAACATGTCCTACCAACCGATCCCTTCTTCTAGTTAAGTTGTGCCACAAACTTCTCTTCTCCCCAATCCTATTCAATACCTCCTCATTAGTTACGTGATCTACCCACCTTATCTTCAGCATTCTTCTGTAGCACCACATTTCGAAAGCTTCTATTCTCTTCTTGTCCAAACTAGTTATCGTCCATGTTTCACTCCATACAAATACTTTCAGAAACGACTTCCTGACACTTAAATCTATACTCGATGTTAACAAATTCCTCTTCTTGAGAAACGCTTTCCTTGCCATTGCCAGTCTACATTTCATATCCTCTCTACTTCGACCATCATCGGTTATTTTACTCCCTAAATAGCAAAACTCCTTTACTACTTTAAGTGTCTCATTTCCTAATCTAATTCCCGCAGCATCACCCGACTTAATTTGACTACATTCCATTATCCTCGTTTTGCTTTTGTTGATGTTCATCTTATATCCTCCTTTCAAGACACTGTCCATTCCGTTCAACTGCTCTTCCAAGTCCTTTGCTGTCTCTGACAATTACAATGTCATCGGCGAACCTGAAAGTTTTTATTTCTTCTCCATGAATTTTAATACCTACTCCGAATTTTTCTTTTGTTTCCTTTACTGCTTGCTCAATATACAGATTGAATAACATCAGGCAGAGGCTACAACCCTGTCTTACTCCTTTCCCAACCACTGCTTTCCTTTCATGCCCCTCGACTCTTATAACTGCCATCTGGTTTCTGTACAAACTGTAAATAGCCTTTCGCTCCCTGTATTTTACCCCTGCCACCTTCAGAATTTGAAAGAGAGTATTCCAGTTAACATTGTCAAAAGCTTTCTCTAAGTCTACAAATGCTAGAAACGTAGGTTTGCCTTTCCTTAATCTTTCTTCTAAGATAAGTGGTAAGGTCAGTATTGCCTCACGTGTTCCAACATATCTACGGAATCCAAACTGATCTTCCCCGAGGTCGGCTTCTACCAGTTTTTCCATTCGTCTGTAAAGAATTCGCGTTAGTATTTTGCAGCTGTGACTTATTAAACTGATAGTTCGGTAATTTTCACATCTGTCAACACCTGCTTTCTTTGGGATTGGAATTATTATACTCTTCTTGAAGTCTGAGGGTATTTCGCCTGTCTCATACATCGTGCTCACCAGATGGTAGAGTTTTGTCGTGACTGGCTCTCCCGAGGCCATCAGTAGTTCAAATGGAATGTTGTCTACTCCCGGGGCCTTGTTTCGACTCAGGTCTTTCAGTGCTCTGTCAAACTCTTCACGCAGTATCTTATCTCCCATTTCGTCTTCATCCACATCCTCTTCCATTTCCATAATATTGTCCTCAAGTACATCGCCCTTGTATAAACCCTCTATATACTCCTTCCACCTTTCTGCCTTCCCTTCTTTGCTTAGAACTGGGTTGCCATCTGAGCTCTTGATATTCATACAAGTGGTTCTCTTCTCTCCAAAGGTCTCTTTAATTTTCCTGTAGGCAGTATCTATCTTACCCCTAGTGAGACAAGCCTCTAAATCCTTACATTTGTCCTCTAGTCATCCCTGCTTAGCCATTTTGCACTTCCTGTCGATATCATTTTTGAGACGTTTGTATTCCATTTTGCCTGCTTCATTTACTGCATTTTTATATTTCCTCCTTTCATCAATTAAATTCAATATTTCTTCTGTTACCCAAGGATTTCTATTGGCCCTCGTCTTTTTACCTACTTGATCCTCTGCTGCCTTCACTACTTCATCCCTCAGAGCTACCCATTCTTCTTCTACTGTATTTCTTTCCCCCATTCCTGTCAATTGTTCCCTTATGCTCTCCCTGAAAGTCTCTACAACCTCTGGTTTAGTCAGTTTATCCAGGTCCCATCTCCTTAAATTCCCACCTTTTTGCAGTTTCTTTAGTTTCAATCTGCAGTTCATAACCAATAGATTGTGGTCAGAATCCACATCTGCCCCAGGAAATGTCTTACAATTTAAAACCTGGTTCCTAAATCTCTGTCTTACCATTACATAATCTATCTGATACCTTTTAGTATCTCCAGGATTCTTCCAGGTATACAACCTTCTTTTATGATTCTTGAACCAAGTGTTGGCTATGATTAAGTTATGCTCTGTGCAAAATTCTACAAGGCGGCTTCCTCTTTCATTCCTTCCCCCCAATCCATATTCACCTACTATGTTTCCTTCTCTCCCTTTTCCTACTGACGAATTCCAGTCACCCATGACTATTAAATTTTCGTCTCCCTTCACTACCTGAATAATTTCTTTTATCTCGTCATACATTTCATCTATTTCTTCATCATCTGCAGAGGTAGTTGGCATATAAACTTGTACTACTGTAGTAGGCATGGGCTTTGTGTCTATCTTGGCCACAATAATGCGTTCACTATGCTGTTTGTAGTAGCTTGCCCGCACTCCTATTTTTTTATTCATTATTAAACCTACTCCTGCATTACCCCTATTTGATTTTGTATTTATAACCCTGTAATCACCTGACCAAAAGTCTTGTTCCTCCTGCCACCGAACTTCACTAATTCCCACTATATCTAACTTTAACCTATCCATTTCCCTTTTTAAATTTTCTAACCTACCTGCCCGATTAAGGGATCTGACATTCCACGCTCCGATCCGTAGAACGCCAGTTTTCTTTCTCCTGATAACGACGTCCTCCTGAGTAGTCCCCGCCCGGAGATCCGAATGGGGGACTATTTTACCTCCGGAATATTTTACCCAAGAGGGCGCCATCATCATTTAATCATACAGTAGAGCTGCATGTCCTCGGGAAAAACTACCGCTGTAGTTTCCCCTTGCTTTCAGCCGTTCGCAGTACCAGCACAGCAAGGCCGTTTTGGTTAATGTTACAAGGCCAGATCAGTCAACCATCCAGACTGTTGCCCCTGCAACTACTGAAAAGGCTGCTGCCCCTCTTCAGGAACCACATGTTTGTCTGGCCTCTCAACAGATACCCCTCCGTTGTGGTTGCACCTACGGTGTGGCCATCTGTATCGCTGAGGCACGCAAGCCTCCCCACCAACGGCAAGGTCCATGGTTCATGTGCATACATACGTAAATAACATATATGTAATATGTATGGGTTAAACTGTAAGGTATTCATAAAATTAAATCATGAAGGTGTCTGTGGACAATGGCCTTACATCTCCTCGATAAATTTGAATAACTCAAGTTTGTATTTTGTTGTTTTAAATTTTAGGAATGTTTCCGGTTGTCATCAGCAATGCGACTCTTCATTTCACTCTTCATATGATTCATGCTTGAAAATGATTGTTCCCATGAATATGTAGGCCAGTATAAGGAAAGAACAGCAAACGCTAGTTTTTTCAACTGATTACATGAGTCATGAAAATTATGCAAGATGTAGAATATACTGTGAAGATACGAATTGACGCTATGCGTTGACATTTTACGTTTCTGGAAATGTATCTGCCCGACCGCACGTGGAATTTTGTGGAGAGTCACACATAAACGGTCCAGGAGCCGCGTGTGGCTCGCCAGGTAGGGTTCGCCGACCACTGGCGTAGCAGAATACTGTGACTCACACAGTCAGATGCATTAGGTACGTTACAAGAAAATAGCAAGTGGTGCCATTTTGCTATTTAATGTTTGTAAAATTTTTCGCAACTCTTCTGATACCCGAATTGTAATTTATTGAAGATATTATTGTTTTTCAGGTGGAATACTTTCTAGAATACACCATCTTAACGACAATTTTTGAAAATGACGTCAGTAGTGAGACGGGTCGCTAGCTGTTGGTATCCCTTCTGTTATTTTTCTTATAGAGATATTTAACAATGGCATATTTAAATTTCGCTGGGAAATCTCCAGAGTTAGTGATGCATTACATATTTAAGAAATGACAGCTTTTATTCTATGGAAACGAGCTTTAGTACACTGATGGAGACACCACAAAATTCAAACGGTCCTTTATTTTTCAGAGAATATACAAGATGAATAGAAACAATCTGAAAAGCTTGTAAGGGTATTGTAGGGTACCTTTTGCTGACAAATAATTCTCAGGAAAAAAAGTCGATACATTGCACCGTTACCGCTGCCCATTAAAATTGATACACCACGAAGATGGCGTGCTACAGGAGCGAAATTTAACAGACAGGAAGAAGATGCTGTGATATGCAAATGATTAGCTTTTCAGAGCATTCACACAAGGTTGGCGCCTACAACGTGCTGACATGAGGAAAGTTTCCAACCAATTTCTCATACACAAACAGCAGTTGACCGGCGTGCCTGGTGAAACGTTGTTGTGATTCCTCGTGTAAGGAGGACTTTGATAAAGGTCGGATTGTAGCCTATCGCGATTGCGGTTTATCGTATCGCGACATTGCTGCTCGCGTTGGTCGAGATCTAATGACTGTTAGCAGACTATGGAATCGATGGATTCAGGAGGGTAATACGGAACGCCTTGCTGTCGAGATGACAGGCATCTTATCCGCAGGCTGTAACGGATCGTGCAGCCACGTCTCGACCCCTGAGTCAACGGATGGGGACGTTTGCAGGACATCAACAATCTGCAGGAACAGTTCGACGACTTTGCAGCAGCATGGACTATCAGCTCAGAGACCATGGCTGCGGTTACCCTTGACGCTGCATCACAGACAGGAGCGCCTGTGATGGTGTACCCAATGACGAACCTGGGTGCACGAATTGCAAACTGCCCTTTTTTCGGATGAATCCATCTTCTGTATACAGCATCATGATGGTTGCATACGTGTTTGGCGACATCGCGGTGAACGCACACTGCAAGCGTGTATTCGTTATCGCCATACTGGTGTATCACCCGGTGTGATGATATGGGGTGCCACTGGTTACACGTCTCAGTCACCTCTTGTTCGCATTGACGGCACTTTGAACAGTGGACGTTATATTTCAGATGTGTTACGACCCGTGGCTCTACCCTTCATTCGATCCCTGCGAAACCCTACATTTCAGCAGGATAATGCACGACCGCATGTTGCAGGTCCTGTACGACCCTTTCTGGATACAGAAAATGTTCGACTGCTGCCCTCGCCAGCACATTCTCCAGATCTCTCACCAACTGAAAACGTCTGGTCAATGGTGGCCGAGCAACTGGCTCGTCACAATACGCCAGTCACTGCTCTTGATGAACTGTGGTATCGTGTTGAAGCTGCATAGGCAGCTGTACCTGCACACGCCATCCAAGCTCTGTTTGACTCAATGGCCAGGCGTATCAAGGCTGTTATTACGGCCAGAGGTGGTTGTTCTCGTTACTGATTTCTCAGGATTTATCCACCCAAATTGCGTGAAAATGTAATCACATGTCAGTTATAGTATAATACATTTGTCCAATGAATACCCGTTTATCATCTTCATTTCTTCTTGGTGTAGCAATTTTAATGGCCAGTAGTGTACTTGACATTGAAGTTGTGCCAGTCAGGCTGTTGCGCGAACAAATTAAAGCGTCCCGCTATATGGTCTCGCCATACGTGTGATTCATTTGGTTTCCTAAAACCGAACAGGAAAGCAATACAAAAACTGGACGTGGGACGGTAGTAAGGATCGAACCCAAGCTAAAATGGCTGAGCGGTCTCGCGCGAAGTCATCTGCACTATGAGAACAACTCTGGCAGCTCACTTGAATGGTCTCATTGGCTAACTTCAATGTTAATTAACTCGCAAACGGTACAATGCATCGAATTTTTTCTTAATAACGCGCAACGGCCTGATTGGCTAACTTCAGTGTTAATTAACTTTGGAAGGGCATTAAGTATCGAACTCCTTTCCTAATAATTATTCCTCAGCACAACCCACCCTGTAACATCCTTACAAGCTCTTCCTGCATAATTTCCTTAATTCAGAAAGAGAACTGTATGAGATAGCCGTATGACTGAACTTTATGCGCTTTGATTTTTCAGCATACTGCTTTCATTTTCTTCATGGACTGTTTGTCACTATATTTTTTACTACATTTAAGAAATGGTTGTCAAACATTCCTGCTGCCTATAACTGAACATTTATAGCACTTCCATTAAAGCCAGTACTGATGTAAACCTGTTCTGTGGCCTTTTGTCCTGTCTCTCGATTCACACATTCCATATAGACTTCAACATGTTGCCAGAACTACTGATATCAGACATAATGCGAATGTTCATTGATTTTTAATAACTTTCCTTAATAATTATGACTAGTTCTTGTAGTGGGTTTTTCTGACAGGCAAACTGTTGAATCCTCAATTGTCTGTCTAAAATTTCCCCTGCCTGTTGTATAAAGTAGTGTTCATTGTTTCTTTCAGGTAATCTTTCATAGTTCCGCTCCATTTATTATTAAAATCTTAGCTTCACTACAGTTTTCATAGAATTTGTCTAGTTACTCTCATTTGTTCGAAGCTTTTAATCAGCCAGTAGAATTTTGGTACGCATTTTCTTGTATCCATATATATGTCGGTATACTTTCCAATTTCTTAATTTGCTCTTAGTCTGTAGGTTTCTTCTTCACTATAATTTGGATCTAAAATTCACCTGATTACTTTTCGTTCTCTCTTTTGGATTTCTTCAATGTCTCTCACTGTGCTTAAAAAGAATATTTCAGCCCCATAAAGATACTTTGGTTTGATTAGAGTGTTTTGGTGTCTTAGTTTTGTGTATTTTGAGATGCGTTTTTTTGTTATCAATACCTTATGTAAGTCTGAAGGCTGTTCCCATTTTATGGCAACGAATTTCATAACCATACTTTTCCAGGTCAGTCTCGTGAACGGTTACGCCTAAATATTTGAACTGAGGAACTCCGTAGATAATCGCGCATTTAGTTTCTAGACTTTTTGAGCACGAGAGTGTTGATAGACATGTAAGTTCTTTTATTGTATTTTTCCAGCCTCGGATCACAAAAATGGTATCATTACCGGTTTCGGCTTCTTATAAAGTCCCCTGATTACAAATTTCTCAGAAGTTGTAATATACCGTACTTCGCATACTCATCGTATTCAAATCATCCGATGCTGAATAAAATAATTTTGGGTATTAACTGGCGTCATTTGGAAAGTACAACCGTTATTAATACAGACATTTCGACAGTGTTTACACCGATCCACTTCACTACGACAAAAGTGTTTGCTTCTGACGATGGTCTTTCTTGTATACCGTATTATTTCGGTGTCCTCTCCCCCCCCCCCCCCCCCCCCTCCATGAAGCATGGATCTTGCCAGTGGTGCGATGGCTTGCGTGCCTTGGTGATACAAATAGTCGTAGAGTAGGTGCAACCACAACGAGGCCAGACAAATGTGTGGTTCCTGAAGAGGGGCAGCAGTCTGGACGATTGACTAATCTGGCTTTGTAACAACAACGAAAACGGCTTTGCTGTGCTGGTATCACGAACAGCTGAAAGCAAGAGGCAACTACAGCCGTAATTTTTCCCCGACGTCATGCACCTCTACTGCGTGGTTAAATGATGATGGCATTCTCTTGGGCTAAATACTCCGGAGGTAAAATAGCACCCCATGCAGATCTCCGGGAGGGGACTACTCAGGAGGATTCTTCATCAGGAGAAACAAAACTGGCATTCTACGGATCGGAACGTGGAATGTTAGTGTGGTGTCACCGCCAGACACCACACTTGCTAGGTGGTAGCTTAAATCGGCCGCGGTCCATTAGTACATGTCGGACCCGCGTGTCGCCACTGTCAGTACTTGCAGACCTAGCGCCACCACATGGCAGGTCTAGAAAGACGGACTAGCACTCGCCCCAGTTGTACGGACGACATTGCTAGCGACTAGACGTACGAAGCCTTCCTCTCATTTGCCGAGAGACAGTTAGAATAGCCTTCAGCTAAGTCCATAGCTACGACCTAGCAAGGCGCAGTTAACCATATCTGGAGAGAGTCTTACTTGTATTCACCATAAACGATGTATACCAAAAAGGATGGATTAAAGTTAAGTATTCCCAAAGCAACGTACTTTTCTTATTAGCATTCATGCGAATGTTCATTGATTTTTAATAACTTTCCTTAATAATTATGACTAGTTCTTGTAGTGGGTTTTTCTGACAGGGTGAGCTTATAGCGTGCCTATTCGGCCCCTTCTAAATAACACTGTGTCGGCACTTCTGTCGACACATAACAGTTAGATCCCTTAATCGCTTAGAAAATTTAAAAAGGAAAATGTATAGGTTGAATTTAGATATAGTGGGAATTCGTAATGTTAGATGGCAGGAGGAAAACAACTTCTGGGTAGGTGAATATAGAGTTATTAATACAAAATCGAATAGGGGTAACGCAGGAGCACGTGTAATAATTTTAGAACATGTCTTTTGCTCGAGTATCATGTCGTTTTTGGAAACTCAGAATCTACTATGTAGGAATCAACATGGATTCCGGAAACAGCGATCGTGTGAAACCCAACTCGCTTTATTTGTTCATGAGACCCAGAAAATATTAGATACGGGCTCCCAGGTAGATGCTATTTTTCTTGACTTCCGGAAGGCGTTCGATACAGTTCCGCACTGTCGCCTGATAAACAAAGTAAGAGCCTACGGAATATCAGACCAGCTGTGTGGCTGGATTGAAGAGTTTTTAGCAAACAGAACACAGCATGTTGTTATCAACGGTGAGACGTCTACAGACGTTAAAGTAACCTCTGGCGTGTCACAGGGGAGTGTTATGGGACCATTGCTTTTCACAATATATATAAATGACCTAGTAGATAGTGTCGGAAGTTCCATGCGGCTTTTCGCGGATGATGCTGTAGTATACAGAGAAGTTGCAGCATTAGAAAATTGTAGCGAAATGCAGGAAGATCTGCAGCGGATAGGCACTTGGTGCAGGGAGTGGCAACTGACCCTTAATATAGACAAATGTAATGTATTTCGAATACATAGAAAGAAGGATCCTTTATTGTATGATTATATGATAGCGGAACAAACACTGGTAGCAGTTACTTCTGTAAAATATCTGGGAGTATGCGTGCGGAACGATTTGAAGTGGAATGATCATATAAAATTAATTGTTGGTAAGGCGGGTACCAGGTTGAGATTCATTGGGAGAGTCCTTAGAAAATGTAGTCCATCAACAAAGGAGGTGGCTTACAAAACACTCGTTCGACCTATACTTGAGTATTGCTCATCAGTGTGGGATCCGTACCAGATCGGGTTGACGGAGGAGATAGAGAAGATCCAAAGAAGAGCGGCGCGTTTCGTCACAGGGTTATTTGGTAACCGTGATAGCGTTACGGAGATGTTTAACAAACTCAAGTGGCAGACTCTGCAAGAGAGGCGCTCTGCATCGCGGTGTAGCTTGCTCGCCAGGTTTCGAGAGGGTGCGTTTCTGGATGAGGTATCGAATATATTGCTTCCCCCTACTTATACCTCCCGAGGAGATCACGAATGTAAAATTAGAGAGATTCGAGCGCGCACGGAGGCTTTCTGGCAGTCGTTCTTCCCGCGAACCATACGCGACTGGAACAGGAAAGGGAGATAATGACAGTGGCACGTAAAGTGCCCTCCGCCACACACCGTTGGGTGGCTTGCGGAGTATAAATGTAGATGTAGATGTAGATGTAATAATGAGTAAGAAAAGAGGAATGCGGGTAAGACACCATGAACAGCTCAGCGAACGCATTATCGTAGCCATGAGAGACACGAAGCCTCCCCACAGTAGTACAAGTTTACACGCCAACTAGTTCCGCAGATGGTGAAGAGATCGAAAAACTGTATTATGAGGTACTAGGGTCACTTCAAAAGTCCTTCACAATTCGCACGGGCGACCGTTACGGTGGCATGATCGAGGTGAAATTCATGTCAGTTGCGAGCGAAACCTTAGGCGTGACGGTCGTATATGTGTTTGCTGGTTCGCGTGCTGTGTCATGAGTAATTCGGTTTTAAAATGGAAGCTGAAACCGAGTCAGGTCAGGTCAGGTTATGAGACCAGCTTCCTACATCAAAATCGAATTTCTGCGTGGAAAGGACCCAATGGAAATTTACAATGCTGTGAGAGTGGTGTGTGGGAATAATGTAGTGGATCGTAGCACAGCATCACAGTGATGTAATCATTTCCGTGAAGGATGAGTAAGCTCTGACGACAACCCAAGAGATAGAAGGCCATCAACTGCAACAGACTACACAGGCTGCTGTTAATGACATTTTGAGAGAGGATCGACGAGGGCCCTGTGGACATCTGTAACACGCGCGTCCTACAAGCTGTTACTGTAAAATGTTTTGCGGCCGAATATTCGTCAAAGAAGGCCTGACAGGCTTGCAGCTGGTGTCCTCATAATGCACAATAACGCAAGAGCACATACCGCCCTACACTCGATAAATACGACTGGAAATACTTCTCCATCCACCACACAGTCCTGATATGAGCCCACCAGACTTTGTATCCTAAATTGAAGTTACAACCTCCTGGAAAATGTTTTGATACATTTGATAAGGCTTTCAATGAGGTGACCTGAGTAAATAGACAGCTCAACAATGAAGGTGCTCTATCCGGAACACAGAAATTGACGATACATTGGGAAGATGTCATAATGAAGGAAGAAGATTATATCTAAGGCCTGTTACGGTATTTTGTAAAACAAATCATTTTCTTCTCTTGCAAAGGAAATTATTCAAATATTTAAGAGAGACGAAAATTTAATTGTCTTGGGGGACTAGAATTCTACAATAGGAAAAGGAAGGTAATAAAGGAGGTGAATATGGACTGGGAGAAAGGAATGAAAGAGGAAGCCGTTTGGTAGAATTTGGCGCCCTGAATAATTTAATCATCGCTAACATTTGATTTAAGGATCATGATAAAAGGTTGTTTATATGGAAGATACCTGGAGACACCGAAAGATTTCAGATTGTTAATGTAATAGTGAGACAGACATATCGGAACCAGATTTTAAATTGTGAGATATTTCCGGGGGCAGATGTGGACTCCGACGACAATTTATTTGTTATGAACTGTAAATTAAAACTAAAAAAAATTGCAGGAAGGTAAGAAATTAAGGAATAGGACCTGGATAAGTTGAAAGAACCAGAGGTTGCTGAGTGTTTAAGACGGAGCATTAGGCAAAGGTCGATTACAGCAGATGAAAGGAACACAGTAGAACACGATTGGGCAGCTTTGAGAGATGAAATACTGAAGGCAGCAGAATATCAAATACCTGAATGGACAAGGCCTAGTAGGAATCATTGTATAAGATAAGAGATACTGGATTTAACTGATGAAAGGAAAAAACTTAAAAATTCAGCAAATGAAGCAGGCAAAAGAATATCAAGAGCTCAGGTGGAAAACCACTCCTAAGAAAGAAGGGAAAGCTGAAAGGAGTAAGAAATATATAGAAGGTCTATACAAGGAAGATGAACTTGAACCAAGTATTATGCAAATGGAAGAGAACGTAGATGAGATGGGAGATACGGTACTGCGAGATGACTTTCACAGAATATGGCTACATCTAAGTGGAAACGAGGATAATGTACAATGAGCGAAAAGCCATTTACAACTTGCACAGAAACCAGATGGCAGTTATAACAATCGACGGGCATGAAAGGGAAGCAGTGTTTGGGAAGGGAATGAGACAAGGTTGTAGCCTATCCCCAATGTTATTCAATGTGTACAGTGAGCAAGCATTAAAGAAAACTAAAGAAAAATTTGAAATAGCAATTTAAGTTCAGGGAGAAGAAATAAAAACTGAGATTTGTCGATGACAGTCAGAGACAGTAAAAGACTTAGAAGAGCTGTTGAACGGAATCGACAGTGTCTTAAAAGGGGATATAAGATGAACGTCAGCAAAAGCAAGGCAAGGGTAATGGGATGTGGCCGAATTAAATTATGTGATGCTGAGGGAGTTAGAATAGAAAACGAAATACTTAAAGTAGTAGATGAGTTCCGGTATTTGAACAACAAAATAACTTATGCTAGGTGAAGTACAGACGATATAAAATGTACACTGACAATGGTAAGAAAAGCGTTTCTGAAGTAGCATGACGTTGCATGGACTCGACTAATGTCTGAAGTAGTGCTGGGGAGGGAGGAGGAGGGGGGAAATTGACACCTTCAATCCTGCAGGGCTGTCTATAAAGCCGTAAGATTACGAGAGGGTAGAGATCTCTTCTGAACAAGCACGTTGCAAGGCACCACAGGTATGCTCAATAATGTTCATGTTTAGGGAGTTTGGTGACCAGAGGAAGTGTTAAACTCAGAAGCAAGCTCCTGGAGCCATTCTGTAGCCATTCTGGAGGTGTGGGTGTCGCATGGTCCTGCTGGAATTGCCCAAGTCTTTGGGAATGTGCAATGGACATAAATGGATGCAGCTGATCACACAGGATGCTTACGTACGTGTCACTTGTCAGAGTCGTATCTAGACGTATCAGGGTTCCCCTATCACTCCAACTGCACACGTCCCATACCATTACAGAGCCTCCACCGGCTTGAACAGTCCCTCCTGACATGCAGGGTCCGTGGATTCACGAGGTTATCTCCGTACCCCTACACATTTATCCGCTAGATACAATTTGAAACGAAACTCGTCCGACCAGGCAAAATGTTTCCAGTCATCAACAATGTCGGTGAATCGTAAGGGTACATGAGTGGGCCTTTGGCTCCGAAAGCCATATCGATGATGTTTCGTTGAACGGACTTAATTTTTCCCGGTGAATTGAATGTTCAAATAATTTACGGGTTTGCTGCCTGGTGACGTCGTCGACCACCGTCGATATTTCGGCAGGAGCACACCTTGCCATTCTCAAGGCACAACTGCAAGGAGCAAGCAATGTGCAAGGGAGTTTAATACCTCGGTTCACAGAGGAGAAACAAGGAAGATACCACACACAGAACAAGTACCCGCAAAGTCAACCCACAACCAAAGATAACCAACATCAGAAATATCGAAAGTGACTATTAATCAACAGGTAAGGTAGCCCTAATTCTGTCCCTCTGTTTTTTGATGAGAGACAGAGCCGGATTCCAAGAAGCATTTAGATAAAATCCACCATCTCTGTTTATAAGGTTACTTCATAGTTTGATTTCAACCGCTTCGTTAATGACACTATCGCAACAGCTGGACGTGAAAGCCAGAATCTCCGTGTTATTGTATTCCATAGGATGACCGGTGTCAAGGCAATGCTCTGCAATAGCGGATTTGCTCGGCTGTTGTAAGCGGGTGTGACGCTTATGTTCAATACACCGGTCTTCCACAGTCCTGATTGGCCAATATATGACATGCCACAACTGCAAGGAATATGATAGACACCAGCCATAGGCAAACCAAGATCATCTTTTACGAACGCCAACAGGGCCTTAATCTTAGAAGGTGGTCGAAAAACACATTTCACATCATATTTCCGCAAAATACGGCCAATCCTGTTGGATATGCTTCCTTGTTTCTCCTCTGTGAACCGAGGTATTAAACTCCCTTGCAAATTGCTTCCTCCTTGCAGTTGTGCCTTGAGAATGGCAGGGTGTGCTCCTGCCGAAATATCGGCGGTGGTCGACGACGTCACCAGGCAGCAAACCCGTAAATTATTTTAAATTTCGTTGAACGGTTCGCTCGCTGACACCTGTTGATGGCGCAGAACTGAAATCTGCAGCAATTTGCGGGAGGGTTGCACTTCTGTCACGTTGAACGATTCTCTTCAGTCGTTGGTCCCGTTCTTGCAGGGTCTTTTCCCAGCTGCAGAGATGTCGGAGATTTTATGTTTTACCGGATTCCTGATATTCAGGGCACAAACTGAAATGCTCGTACGGGAAAATCTTGGTTTCATTGCTACCTCGGAGATGCTGTGTCCCATAGCTGGTGCGCCGACACGACGTTCAAACTCACTTATATGTTGATAACCTGCCATTATAGCGGCTGTAACTGATGTAACAAATGCGCCAGGCACTTGTTGTCTTATATAGGCGTTGCCAACCGCAGCGCCGTATTGTGCCTGTTTACATTTCTCTGTATTTGAATAATCATGTCTATACCAATTTCTTTGGCGCTTCAGTGTTGATTTAAGTGTTACGAAGACCTTTCTGAAAACATTTGTATGGAATACAGCCATTCACGTAAGTGAAACATGGACGATAAACAGTTTAGATAAGAAGAGAGTAGAAGCTTTTGGAAGTGGTGCAACAGAAGAATGTTAAAGATTCGGTAGGTAAATCACGTAACTAATGAGGAGGTACTGAATAAAATTGGGGAGAAAAGAAATTTGTGCCACAATGGGAGTAGAAGAAGAGATCGGTTGGTAGGACGCACTCTGAGACATCATGGGACTACCAATTTAGTAACTGGGGGGGAGGGGGGGGGAAGTATGGGGGTAAAAATGGTAGAAGGAGAACAAGAGATGAATATAGTAAGCAGATTCAGAAGGATGCTAAGTTGCAATAGTTATTCGGAGATGAAGAGGCTTGCACAGGATAGAACTGCATGGAGAGCTGCGTCAAACCAGTCTTCGGACGGAAAACCACAACACAACACTTGGGTAGTCACGTGTCAACGTCACTGGGCGGTTCGAAGTGAAGATACTTGCGTTTGTGTGTGGTGGGTGGGGGGAGCTAGGGAGTTCAAAGGTAGGCTATTGCCTGTGCTGCTCTAGAGAATGACTGACAGGCAACATCGAATAGGTAGCTTGTACCCAGGGGCAGCATTTTCCTGTAGCAAGATGTCAGTGCCGCCCCGGCAGTTCTCTCGTGGCCACATGTTTATGTTGGTGAATCCTGTATCCTGGTCGAAGACTTCCGGCATAAGAAGTCACCCACATTCTACCAACGGCCTTGTCAAAGAGGGTGGAGGAGCGGCAGAGATTCAGGGCACTCTCTTTCCTAGGGGTGGGAAACTGCCCCTAAAGGTGGAAGAATCAGCAATGATCAACGGCATGAGGATGCAGAAAGCAATGGAAACCACTGCATTAAAGTCACGTAACGTGTATCCACAGCTCATGTGTTATGTAATTGAAGAAGTGTCATGATGATTCCTCTATTGGCAAAAGATTCCGGAATAGTCCCCCATTCGGATCTCCGGGAGGGGTCTGCCAAGGGGGAGGTTACCATGAGAAAAAGATTGAATAATCAATGAAAGGATAACGTTCTACGAATCGGGGCGTGGAATTTGAGGAGATTGAACGTGATAGGGAAAGTGGAATATCTGAAAAGGGAAATGCAAAGGCTCAATCTAGGTGAGGAAGGGGTTACTGAAGTGGAAAGAAGACAAGGATTTCTGGTCAGATGAGTATAGGGTAATATCAACAGCAGCAGAAAATGGTACAACGGGAGTAGGATTCGTTATGAATTGGAAGGTAGGGCAGAGAATGAGTTACCGTGAACAGTTCACTGACAGGGTTGTTCTTATCAGAATCGACAGCAAACCAACACCAACAACAATAGTTCAGGAATACATGCCGACGTCGCAAGCTGAAGATGAAGAGATACAGAAAGTGTATGAGAATATTGAAACGGTAATACAGTATGTGAAGGGGGACGAAAACCTAATAGTCATGGGTGACTGCAATGCAGTTGTCGGGAAGTAGTAGAAGAAAAGGCTGCAGGAGAATATGTGCTTGGGACAAGGAATGAGAGAAATACAGAAATACAAGTCGCTGAGGAATGAAATAAATAGGAAGGGCAGGAAAGCTAAGACGAAATGGATGCAGGGAAAATGTGGAGACTTCGAAAAAGAAATGATTGTCGGAAGGACACACTCAGTATACAGGCAAGTCAAAACAACCTTCGGTGACATTAAAAGCAAGGGTGATAATAATAAGACTGCAAAGGGAATTCCACTGTTAAATGCAGAGGAGAGAGCGGATAGGTGGAAAGAATACATTGAAAGCCTCTATGAGGGGGAAGATTTATGATAGAAGAAGAAACAGGAGGCGATTTAGAAGAGATAGGGGATCCAGTATTAGAATCAGAATTTAAAAGAGCTTTGGAGGACTTAGGATCAAATAAGGCAGAAGGGATAGATAACATTCCATCAGAATTTCTAATATTATTGGGGAAAGTGGCAACAAAATGACTAGTAACGTTGGTGAGTAGAATGTATGAGTCTGGCGACATACCATCTGACTTTCGGAAAAGTATCATCCACAGAATTCCGAAGACGGGAAGAGCTGACAAGTGAGAGAATTATCCAAGGGAGGACTCGAACCTCCGCTGGGACCAGCCGCACAGTCCATGACTGCAGCGCCTCAGACCGCTCAGCTAATCCCGCGCGGCCGGCACCTATCTCTATGAACTGTCTGCATGATGGTGAGTTACACCCTTGAAAACCAAGATCCCTCAATCTGACCCTGATAGAACACGTGAAGGACTAGTTTGGACATCAACTTTGTCTCGGTGCTAGTATAGCACATTGGACCCATTGTTTTTCTATGTAATCAATGATGTCACTCGGCTTCAGCCCTTATGTAAACCAACCACTCACATGTGCCCTTAAGTTATGTTAATACACGTGTAACTTAGTATCTTAATGTATGCAAACCATTCTCTTGCGCTGTTTCAAACTGACCACGCCTCCCCATACTAAGTAGCCCACTTGTACTCTCCTTAGGGTAAACAATGACATCACCATTACGTTTTGCGAGTGTAATTTATGACACAGTTTTAAGAAGCTGTTCACCAGCACGCTTATCATTTATTTGTGACAGTCCCGGGCCTTTATAAATCTCGCCCCTTTTCAAGTTATCGCCTGCCTCTTCCCTACCTCTCTCTCTCTCTCCACTCCTCATTTTCCTCTTGGTTGAAAAATCTGGCAGGAAATATAGTTGGGTGCTACCCTGTTAGCTGAATTACTATAATTTAATGACCTCAATGAATTTTCTGCGCCGGCCGCAGTGGCCGTGCGGTTAAAGGCGCTGCAGTCTGGAACCGCAAGACCGCTACGGTCGCAGGTTCGAATCCTGCCTCGGGCATGGATGTTTGTGAAGTCCTTAGGTTAGTTAGATTTAACTAGTTCTAAGTTCTAGGGGACTAATGACCTCAGCAGTTGAGTCCCATAGTGCTCAGAGCCATTTTTGAATTTTCTGCAAGCACTCAAACATATGACCACCTTCCATTTGTATGTTTACAGTTTTTGGGCGATTTGTTATAATTTTATGTCGATTTTCTCCCAGTATTCCAAATACCCACTTTTCATTATTATTAAGTGTACCTAAAGTATTATCATACTTTACAAAGACGTAATGATGTGTTAAAAGATGTACTCATTGCACAATCAATAAGTGCCACTCTGAACTCTCCACCTTGTGCCAGACGAGTTGCTGAGTGATGCACCACTCTATTCACCATGTCATGGGTCTCGAATTTTCTTAGTGTTAGGAATGTCATGGCTGTCAAATTTTATTAATTTAAGAGATGTTATATTGTCATATTGTATTAATGTAACAACAGGTAAGGCTGTGAAGAAACTTTATTAAGAGTAATATCAAGACAATGCACAGGCATCGTGTGGGGAAGCGACGATGTGTGTGGCGTAGGGCCAGCAGCAAGAGGAGCAAGTGTAACACTTTCCACGTGCAGAACCAAAGGTAGTCTGAGCACAGGCATGGCTACTGCCCTACAATAACACGCCTATGTGTAATATTGGCCAAACAGCCAAGGCAATAATTCGAACATGTCCGAAAGAACAGATACCATCTTCATATATATATATATATCGGATACAATCAAGAAGAACCACAGAAACTATATCAAACCTGGCAGCAGACATAAGAAGGCGAAGATTAAAATTTTATGGACATGTCACTAGACTTCCCCCCACACGACTCACCAACAGAATTCTCACTTACATAGAAAAAGTCAAATCAACAACACCATGGATTAGCCAAGTAAAATTAGATTTACAAAAAGCAAATATTGAACTTAAAGATGTCAAAGACAGAAAAACTTTTAGAAATAAGGTGGAAAAGTGGATTGTATTGTCGGAGAAGGAAGCACTAAAGAGACCAGGAACAAAATGGACAGAAGAAAGAAAAAGAAAACATGGAGAACGGATGAAAGAAGTATGGAAGAAACGACGTCAGAAAGCTTTGCGTGATCCTTCTGGGTCCATTCGCGATAAATAAATAAATAAATATATATATATATATATATATATATATATATATATATATATATATATACTCCTGGAAATGGAAAAAAGAACACATTGACACCGTTGTGTCAGACCCACCATACTTGCTCCGGACACTGCGAGAGGGCTGTACAAGCAATGATCACACGCACGGCACAGCGGACACACCAGGAACCGCGGTGTTGGCCGTCGAATGGCGCTAGCTGCGCAGCATTTCTGCACCGCCGCCGTCAGTGTCAGCCAGTTTGCCATGGCATACGGAGCTCCATCGCAGTCTTTAACACTGGTAGCATGCCGCGACAGCGTGGACGTGAACCGTATGTGCAGTTGACGGACTTTGAGCGAGGGCGTATAGTGGGCATGCGGGAGGCCGGATGGACGTACCGCCGAATTGCTCAACACGTGGGGCGTGAGGTGTCCACAGTACATCGATGTTGTCGCCAGTGGTCGGCGGAAGGTGCACGTGCCCGTCGACCTGGGACCGGACCGCAGCGACGCACGGATGCACGCCAAGACCGTAGGATCCTACGCAGTGCCGTAGGGGACCGCACCGCCACTTCCCAGCAAATTAGGGACACTGTTGCTCCTGGGGTATCGGCGAGGACCATTCGCAACCGTCTCCATGAAGCTGGGCTACGGTCCCGCACACCGTTAGGCCGTCTTCCGCTCACGCCCCAACATCGTGCAGCCCGCCGCCAGTGGTGTCGCGACAGGCGTGAATGGAGGGACGAATGGAGACGTGTCGTCTTCAGCGATGAGAGTCGCTTCTGCCTTGGTGCCAATGATGGTCGTATGCGTGTTTGGCGCCGTTCAGGTGAGCGCCACAATCAGGACTGCATACGACCGAGGCACACAGGGCCAACACCCGGCATCATGGTGTGGGGAGCGATCTCCTACACTGGCCGTACACCACTGGTGATCGTCGAGGGGACACTGAATAGTGCACGGTACATCCAAACCGTCATCGAACGCATCGTTCTACCATTCCTAGACCGGCAAGGGAACTTGCTGTTCCAACAGGACAATGCACGTCCGCATGTATCCCGTGCCACCCAACGTGCTCTAGAAGGTGTAAGTCAACTACCCTGGCCAGCAAGATCTCCGGATCTGTCCCCCATTGAGCATGTTTGGGACTGGATGAAGCGTCGTCTCACGCGGTCTGCACGTCCAGCACGAACGCTGGTCCAACTGAGGCGCCAGGTGGAAATGGCATGGCAAGCCGTTCCACAGGACTACATCCAGCATCTCTACGATCGTCTCCATGGGAGAACAGCAGCCTGCATTGCTGCGAAAGGTGGATATACACTGTACTAGTGCCGACATTGTGCATGCTCTGTTGCCTGTGTCTATGTGCTTGTGGTTCTGTCAGTGTGATCATGTGATGTATCTGACCCCAGGAATGTGTCAATAAAGTTTCCCCTTCCTGGGACAATGAATTCACGGTGTTCTTATTTCAATTTCCAGGAGTGTTTATATATATATATATATATATATATATATATATATATATATATATATATATATATAGGGTGTTTCAAATATATATATATATATATATATAGGGTGTTTCAAAAATGACCGGTATATTTGAAACGGCAATAAAAACTAAACGAGCAGCGATAGAAATACACCGTTTGTTGCAATATGCTTGGGACAACAGTACATTTTCAGGCGGACAAACTTTCGAAATTACAGTAGTTACAATTTTCAACAACAGATGGCGCTGCAAGTGATGTGAAAGATATAGAAGACAACGCAGTCTGTGGGTGCGCCATTCTGTACGTCGTCTTTCTGCTGTAAGCGTGTGCTGTTCACAACGTGCAAGTGTGCTGTAGACAACATGGTTTATTCCTTAGAACAGAGGATTTTTCTGGTGTTGGAATTCCACCGCCTAGAACACAGTGTTGTTGCAGCAAGACGAAGTTTTCAACGCAGGTTTAATGTAACCAAAGGACCGAAAAGCGATACAATAAAGGATCTGTTTGAAAAATTTCAACGGACTGGGAACGTGACGGATGAACGTGCTGGAAAGGTAGGGCGACCGCGTACGGCAACCACAGAGGGCAACACGCAGCTAGTGCAGCAGGTGATCCAACAGCGGCCTCGGGTTTCCGTTCGCCGTGTTGCAGCTGCGGTCCAAATGACGCCAACGTCCACGTATCGTATCATGCGCCAGAGTTTACACCTCTATCCATACAAAATTCAAACGTGGCAACCCCTCAGCGCCGCTACCATTGCTGCACGAGAGACATTTGCTAACGATATAGTGCACAGGATTGATGACGGCGATATGCATGTGAGCAGCATTTGGTTTACTGACGAAGCTTATTTTTACCTGGACGACTTCGTCAATAAACAGAATTGGCGCATATGGGGAACCAAAAAGTCCCATGTTGCAGTCCCATCGTCACTGCATCCTCAAAAAGTACTGGTCTGGGCCGCCATTTCTTCCAAAGGAATCATTGGCCCACTTTTCAGATCCGAAACGATTACTGCATCACGCCATCAGGACATTCTTCGTGAATTTGTGGCGGTACAAACTGCCTTGGACGACACTGCGAACACCTCGTGGTTTATGCAAGATGGTGCCCGGCTACATCGCACGGCCGACGTCTTTAATTTCCTGAATGAATATTTCGATGATCGTGTGATTGCTTTGGGCTATCCGAAACATACAGGAGGCGGCGTGGATTGGCCTCCCTATTCGCCAGACATGAACCCCTGTGACTTCTTTCTGTGGGGACACTTGAAAGACCAGGTGTACCGCCAGAATCCAGAAACAATTGAACAGCTGAAGCAGTACATCTCATCTGCATGTGAAGCCATTCCGCCAGACACGTTGTCAAAGGTTTCGGGTAATTTCATTCAGAGACTACGCCATATTATTGCTACGCATGGTGGATATGTGGAAAATATCGATCTATAGAGTTTCCCAGACCGCAGCGCCATCTGTTGTTGAAAATTGTAACTACTGTAATTTCGAAAGTTTGTCTGCCTGAAAATGTACTGTTGTCCCAAGCATATTGCAACAAACGGTGTATTTCTATCGCTGCTCGTTTAGTTTTTATTGCCGTTTCAAATATACCGGTCATTTTTGAAACACCCTGTATATATATATATATATATATATATATATATATATATATATATATATATATATATTTAGTTAGGGCTCACCGGCCATATGACCATCTTCTTCTGTGCGGATGCACAAACAGTGCCCGAACTGTTACGGGAATCGGCAGTAAAGCCGCAAGTAATGATTATAATAGGCGGGGCACTGTGAATATAGTGAGGGACAAAGTTGCGAATGTGGGTCTCACGGGAGGCGTGCCAGAGATAAGTCCCTGGAGTCCCGCCCTTCTCTGTGTCCTCGGTGGCTCAGATGGATAGAGCGTCTGCCCTGTAAGCAGGAGATCTCGGGTTCGAATACCGGTCAGGGCACACATTTTCATTTGTCTCTGTTGACTTACATCAACGCCTGTATGCAGCTAGGGGTATTCATTTCATTGTAATTTCACTATGATACATCGTTGCTGTCGGATTTCGTGTCTCTGGTATAACTCCCAACCAACTGGGCTACCCAAGCACGACTCACGAACCATCCTCACAGCTTCACTTCTGCCAGTACCTCGTCTCCTGCTTTCCAAACTGCACAGAAGCTCTCCTTCAAACCTTGCAGAACTAACACTCCTGGAAGAAAGAATATTGGGAAGACATGGCTCAGCCACAGTCTGGGGGATGTTTCCAGAATGAAATTTTCACTCTGCAGCGGAATGTGTGCTGATATGATACTTCCTGGCAGATTAAAACTGAGCGCAGGACCGAGACTCGAACCGGAGACATTTGCCTTTTGCAGGCAAGTGCCATACTAAATAAGCTATCCAGGTACGACTCGCAATCTGTCCTCACAGCTTCGCAGTCTGGGCCTCGTCTCCTATCTTCCAGACTTCACACTTATAATACAACCTGTATTTTTCTGCCATTGTGGTAAATATTAATATAACGTTCTGGTATATAATATACTCAAAAGTACTACTCTGCCCTTAAGGCGGTGCATTTACTAATCATTTTAGTAACTGTTGGACCAAAAATGAAACATTTTTCTTCCCAATTCTTAGAACTTAACCGTCGTGAATTACTCCCCTGGGGGCCGAACCGCGCAATAACCCTGGGTTCGGTATGCGGCGGCGGTGGGGTGAGTGGACTGCTGTAGTCTGTTGTGGGGTTGTGTACCACCGAGGGCTACGGCAACGCCACCTAGGTGGCGTTGGCTACGGCAGGGACGAACCCTCTCCGCCGTTTCTAGGTCCCCAGTTCAATACAATACAATACACTACAATGTTACTGCATAGCTTAAAAGTTCAGGGCTTTATTTGACTGCTCATGATAGTAGTTCATCTTTAAACTCACAAACATAATGCGTGTGAAGTTGGCTAATAGCCGCGGAATTACTTGGTTTGGCAAATGTGTGCTATATTTATTATGGTAATCTGAACGAACAATTTTGTCGTTTAACCCGTGTAAGTGTGCATATACTACTCATCAAACGGTCTTTTCGAAAACATTGCAACAGCTGTATTCGTCAGTTAAATCATGAATACTGTGGTAGTGAATTTATCTGCTGAAAAACGACATAAGCAAATACCCACACAATTATCATTTGAAGTTTTAGTATTTTTCAGAAGTTAGTGTTTATACCTATCATTGTTTTCCCTATGATTATAGACATAGGGAAACGATGTTATTTATATTTATGTTTTTACCAACGCTTCACGAGCCTTCTTGTTTATTTCTGAGATTTATTTTCCTCGGATATTTCGAGAGGCTCCGTTTTTCCGTCTTTTATTAACGCTGTAGGCGAGAAAAGAAGGCATAAAATCTAGCACAATATGGGTTTTGGAATTATTACCCGCTATCTAATCTCCAAATGAGTCAATAAAAAGATATCTGCAGAAGACTCAGCGAGCTATATCCGCTCGATTATCTAACTGTACCAGCCTCGAGAAAAGAAATGCAGCTTCGTTGGATTATCACCCTTAGGAGCTATCGCCTGATACCAAGTTCTTTCCTGTAATGAAATTCGCTGAATCACAACCTGTCCACAGGCTGCGAAGTTGCAGGCGTCGTAGAAATGCACGACAATACATGAGGCTGCCACCAGGACTTTTGAATTCCCATTTTCTGCTACATCCTCCATACACACCGTATTATAATGGATGTACGTATGTATGTCCATTTGTGTATTCCATATCTCCTCCTAAATCAATGGACCGATTTCAACCAAATTTCAGCCGAACACGTATCAATTATTGTCTGGAAAGAACCATTATGGGATAAGAACCGCCTACCTATCAAACGGATGATGGAGTCGGTGAAAAAGTAGTGTATCCCACGACAAGTCAGTACCCAGACTTCATTCGTCCAGTGTTTGAGAATGAGAGCACTTAATGACTTGCAACAACTTCACGCATAATTTATCGCTGACAACCCCAACAAACTGAAGAATGGAAAAAAAGTTTATCCCTTACTACATTTTTGCTGTTCGTGTAGTAAAACAGGCGCGTAAAGCATGAGGTTTTAATTTATTAGTTATTTACTACTAACTGTATTCACGACACATTTTGCAGACGGTATTGACATGCACCACTGAATGTATCAGCAAAATTAAATCACTGTACGACACATAGTTCAGGAGATATCACGTCATAATTACTGATATGCATGAACAATTACCGCATCATGCATGACGTTCAAATTTTTTGCTTCTTTGCTATTAACTCTATTCGCAACACATTCCACAGACAGTATCTACATATCCGCTGAATGTATCTACAGAAAAATATCATTGTACGACACGTAGTTCAGAAGATATGACATAAAATACTGAGATGCATGAAAAATTATCGTATCATACATGACGTTCTAATTACATTATTGCGTGTTGTATGCTCTTTCGGACATCTCCGAAAGAACGGACACTTGGCGGAATCCGCAGCGTTGATACGTATTACGTAAACTGAAGGTGGAGGGGGGGGGGGGAGGGGAAGGGAGAGAAAGGAAAAGAAAGAGAAGGAACTGATTATATCAGCTGCATGGGGACTTTATGCGGAATCGACGGCGATGAGTGAAAATTTGATCTGAAACGGGATTCGAACTTCTGTTTTCCTGCATACTAGGTGGTTGAGTTAACGCCTGTGCCACCCGGACATGGTTTTAATAGCAAATGCGAACGTGCAAGCATATCAAATTACATGAATGCTTGGCGTCTCTTCTTTCAGACATGACATGCACTGAAGAGACAAAGAAACTGCATCGTGTAGGGCCCCCGCGAGCAAGTACAAGTGCCCCAACACGACGTGGCATGGGATAGACTAATGTCTGAAGTAGTGCTGGAGCGAAATGACACCATGAATCCTGCAAGGCTATCCATAAATCCGTAAGAGTATGAGGGGGGGGGGGGTGGAGATCTCTTCTGAACAGCACGTTGCAAGGCATCCCAGATATGCTCAAGAGGAAGTGTTCAAACTCAGAAGAGTGTTCCTGCAGCCACTGTGTAGCGATTCTGGACGTATGGGGTGTCGTATTGTCCTGCTGGAATAGCCCAAGTCCGTGGGAATGCACAATGGACATGGATGGATGCAGGTGATCAGACAGGATGCTTATGTACGTGTCACCTGTCAGAGTCGTATCAAGACTATCAGGGGTCCCATATCGCTCCAACTGAACACGCCCCACACCATTACAAAGCATCCACCAGCTTGAACAGTCCCCTGCTGACATGCAGGGTCCGTGGATTCATGCGGTTGTCTCCATACTCGTACACGTCCATCCGCTCGATACAATTTGAAGAGAGTCTCGTCCGACCAGGCAACATTTTTCCTGTCATCAGCAGTCCAATGTCGGCGTCGACGGACCCAGGCGAGGCGTAAAGCTTTGTGTCGTGCAGTCATCAAGGGTACGCGAGTGGGCCTTCGATTCTAAAAGTCTATACCGATGATGTTTCGTTGAATGGTTTGCTCCGTGACACTTGTTGATCGGCCAGCATTGAAATCTGCAGCAATCTGCGGAAAGGTTGCACTTCTGTCACTTTGAACCATTCTCTTCAGTCGTCGTTGTTCCCGTTCTTGCAGGATCTTTTCCCGGCCGCAGCGATGTCGGGGATTTTATGTTTTACCAGATTCCTTATATTCACGCTATACTTGTTAAAAGGTCGCACGGGAAAATACCCACTTTACCGCTACATCGGAGATGCTGTCTTCCATCGCTCATGCGTCGATGACAACACGTTCAAACTCACTTAAATCTCGATAACGTGCTATTGTAGCAGCAGTAACCGATCTAACAATTGCGCCAGACACTTGTCTTGTAAAGGCGTTGCCGACCGCAGCGCCGTATTCTGCCTGTTTACATATCTCTGTATTTGAATACGCATGCCTATACTAGTTTCCTTTTCGCTTCAGTGTATATTTAATTCGCCTCGATGGTTAATGAACCCACAACCTTCAGTGCAGATGCACATTTATGTCCGATCTCCAGTGGGAATCTAAAATTAGTGAACAAGGACGACACGGATGAGTACTGCAGAGACGTGGTGGCACTAGGTGGGAGTCTGAATCGGCCGAGGAGCGTACCGAAATAGTCTGCGCATTTGGGATTAACACTGTTCCCAGATGGCGCAGTGGTTAATGAAACCGCCTAGCAAGCAGGAGATCCCGAGTTCAAATCCTGGTGCATCTCATATATTCACTCGCCGCCGCTGATTCTCCATAAAGTCCCGATGTAGCCGATATTATCAGTTCCTTCCCTTCCCTTCCCTTCCCTTTCCTTTCTCCCCCTCCATCTCAATTTACATAATGCGACGTTTTAATTTATTACGTATGATTTGTATTCCCAACACTTTTCGCAGACATTGTTACACGTAGCGCTGAATGTACCTTGAAAAACATATTATTGTATGGCATATACTTCAGGAGATACGATGTCACAAATTTTGAGCTGCTTGAAAATGAAACTACAAGTTGAAATTCGCTATAGGTAAAGTAAGTGCAAAAATACGTGTGAAATATGTTAAATATATGTGAGGTACTGTACATGACATATGCATACCTGGGAAAAGCCACAGGTAAAAATCTCATCCTAAATGCCTGGAACGATTTCAGTCATATTTGGTACACACACCAGTTACGATCTCGAAATAAGTACTGTCGGGATAAGAACCACTAGCCTCCTGTTGATGCGGCAGTGATAACGTGGAGTTGGAGGGGGGAGGGGGGCAGGAGATGGGCAAAGAGGGAGAAGAATGAAATGGATACACGTAGAAGGAGTGTAGGAGATGGAAGGCGAAAAGAATGAGGAGTGTGAGAAGGTGAGGAAGAGGAGGGCGAGGAGGAGAGAAAGAGGAGGGTCAGGAGGAGATAGAGAGAGAGAGAGAGGGAGGGAAGAGATAGAGGGAGAAAGGAAACAGGAGATAGGTACACAAAGGGGGAGATGAACTGCGAGATGGAGGATGAGAAGATGGACAGAGAGAGCGGGAGGAGAAGATGGACAGGGAGAGGGGGGAGGAAAAGATGGAAACAGGGATTGGAGGGAGGAAAAAGTTGGAAACAGAGTGGGGAACAGGAGATGGACAGAGGGGGAGGAGAAGATGGACAGAGAGAGGGGAATATATCAGATGGACAGAGAGAAGTAGGAGGAGATGGGCAGAGATAAGAAGAAGGATAAGGAGGAGATGGACTAATAGTTGCGACTATGGAGAACAGCTGTATAAAGGAATGACGACATTGAAAATATCCAACTACGAATGTTTTGAGAGGTGGTAGTATGAACCAAAAAAAGAAAAAATTGTCCGGCTCTAAAGTGCATACCTTAAGAGCAATGAGCACTCGCTCTTCATTACTACTGTGAAACACATTGTAAGTAGCGTGAATAAAAGTAGCGTGAATATAAGGACGCTATGTGCAAGAAGCATGAAGCGCCCTTTGAATGTATCCTGATAGCTAAAAGAGCCACGCGCACTTTGAATAAGAAAATGCTACTTGACACTGAAATCAATATAAAAGATAGGGTTGCCACCAACTCTAGCCACATGACAAAGAAGAAGTCGCACTGAGTCGGAAAATTACTTAATTTATTAATAAGAAAAACTCACAAAAGAACATTCATTGTAAAGTCATTGATAAAGAATGGGACGTAGTTATTAATACGATCCAGGCATTCTTCCCGTGAATCAAATATTGAGTAAAGTAAAGAGGGCGTGAACACCATGCGTAAGTGCAGCCTGCAGCAAGATTCGTGAAAACACGATCTATTCCAGAGCATTTGTTTCAGATAAAAAAAAGGGACACTAATCACTACACCTGTGCACATGGAAACGCTATAGGTGGGCCAACAAGGAAAACTACGAGGTAAATGGCGAAGGTAACGGCGACGTAACATCGGTACACAAGATAAGATTGAAGGCAAAATTATTTATTCCTTAAAACATTGATGTAGTGCATCTATAGACTGCTGTTGCATGCTAACTTTGTACAATTGCTTGTGAAATACTACACGTTTCATAACAGACTCGCGTGTCCACTCGGTCCGCGGAGACAATTTCTATGGACCGTGGCCAAATTTTAATCACATGAGACAAAGAAAATTCACAAATACACAAAAATTACCAAGATCTGGAAAAGATTAGAAGCATATACACACAGTTGTAGGCACATAAACATTCACACTGAACCGAGGGCACTTCAACATATGCAACTCCCTTGTGCTGCGTTCCTCTCACGGATCAAAGTCAAGACTGCATTGGGAATCAAACTGAAAGTCTACAAAAGCCTTGCATTCCCTGCTGCAACCCAGCAAGTAAATCTTTATAAGACGAAATTCGTGACCAAAAGCTAAAAGCTCCCCTCTCTATGTGACAACGCGCCACGCGGTCAGTCCAACTCACCCTTCTTCAACTGGAGCACAGCTGTGTACGCTTCCCGTACCGGCGGCAGACTGCCTCCCGCTTCTCCAGCCTCTTCCACGCTCCGCGTGGACCGGAAAACCCCAGGATGCCATTTCCGCCACCAACCTAACGCAGGTGGATTTCTCCCAAGTAGCGGAAACCTCTTTGCCGACTTGACCACTACGAGAGTTGGCAATGAAAGGTGGCTACAGGACCCTTTCATCACCCCAAACGTCCCGGAGAAGACTGTGCCGCGAATTTTCTCGCCATGCTAGGAGATTCGCCAACAGTCTTCGAAACAAACATACCCTAACGATTAACAATTGCAACAGTAAACAGCAGCACAAAGGAGTTGATTAATCTCTTATATCCAAGTGAGCTTTATCTGACCTTAGTCAATAATTGTGACCTCATGCGGTCCGCAAAGCAAACAGAACAAATTAAATTAAGCGTGATATACTACGCTAACATCATGTCATCTGACCTATTACGACCACAACCATGAGATATTATTTTAAAATTGCTTTAACCAACTATCAAAAGTTAACATAGAGACATAGGTGAACAGGTACATAATATATATAAATATATAAACAAATACAATGATGCAAAATCATTATCACGAACCAAAGCAGTATCATCTGGTGCTGACATATATAAAAACATGCAAGTGAAAGTGCAAAATACAATATTCACAACAAATACCGTGATACAAAATCATTAATGAACCCAGTGGTATGACAGCTGGTAAATAATCACCTATGGAAAATAAGACATGAGTACAAAAACACATTCAGAAATCAACTCGTTGACACGCTGTCATTTTTCAGTTTCGCCACATGGTTGTTTCACTGGGTATTCTCTTTAGGTGCTGGGGTGGGCGTCTCTTCTAAAGGCGACTTGGAGGATAAGCTACTAGAGGACCACAACACTGAACTGGGGAGTTCGCAGCGGCGTTGATTGTAACGTCCGTTGTAACCCAGGTTGTTCATCCTAGACAGCACCCCGCGACGTTGCCTCGTGCCCGTTTCCACCCTCTGCGTCCATACTGTGGGATGGTTCTGCGTTGCAGATTTGCAGGACATCGCCACTTGTGAGCCCTGCGTCATCATCGAGAAGGCGGCTTGGCGGTCGTCGTCCGTGTGTTGTGGAGGAATGTGTTTTACCGACACACGCCCCCGTCTCCTGTCGTGTCAATGGGGAGACACGCGCTCTTCTGCGTCGCATCGAGGTCGACGCAAACTCGTGCGGGTGTCGGGCTCGAGACCCGCTTATCACCTCTTTGCACCGTCTCAGCTGATGCGTCAGTGGTGGGACCCGCGTCCCTCCGGGCAGTGGGCGTTACCTCACCGCAGCAGCCGTCTGGACTAGCGGCGCTCAGGGATCGGCGGCCTCGCCTGGTGTGCATCATACTTTCCCTTTCGCTTGTCAGATGACTAGCGCATGGGGTGGAACGCCGGCCATCAGCTGGCGCTGCCGTGGTGACACGCCTGCGGACTCCGGTGTGAGCCTGCGCCTGGGGGAAGACCAGCGTCCCCTCCCCTCTGACGGGGAAACAGCTGTGACCGCTCGCCGCATCACTGCTTCGCCGTTGATACCAGGGTTCGGCAACGCCTGCCGGTGGACCAAGCCCTGTGCTTTCTGATGCGGAGGCTCCCTAGGCGGCCTTGCACCCACTTAAGAACTGCGCTCACAGGGATCGTTACAAAATATCATGTGTACAGATTACCACAAAATCTTCGGAGTTTCTCACTCCTGATCAATACATGGAATAGTGCCCAAAATTAACTTGACAAAAAGGGCCTTCTTAACATTACTAATAAAAAAAACAATGAAGAAAATTAAATAACCAATATTCACACAAACAAAAAATCTTTTTTATAAAATATAGTTCCAGCATTACATCTGCTGTCAATCATTCAGGGTAGATCTTGTACAAGGTTTGGTCAGGATTTGGATAGGATTTGGCGCCGCTGCTAGCTACAGACACAAAACTCTACCTGCTCCTAACTACGCTCTCACACACAATCTACACATCTCGTACTAGTCACCATCACCATATAGCCCGACTACAATTCCCACATATAAACAAAATATTCCTTCCAACACCAATACCCATATCGTTGTTCATTGACTGCTCCTCCAAGGTTTGCAGAACATGTTTGCTGATCCGTGAAAAATTTCCGAGACTTCTTTTCTATGGACATTGCATAATAAAAGTTATGATTAATGAGACACAGAAGGTTCATTCAAGTCACATCTGGAATGGTAACTGTTTCAACATCTATTCATCAGACTAATGCAAAAGGTCAGTGGGCATAAAAATGAAAATAAAAATCATCCTATCCCATTAGCAACACATAAACACTTCGTCCTATAAGTACATAAAAAAATATTGTCAAAAGAAATCCATTGTCCAGGGCCATGAGTACCCAACTTCCTTCTATCATAAGATACTCATAATGATTACACACTTACTCACCACATGTCCCCAGGGGTCCTCACCTACCGTCATGTTATTTTAGCTTGGAGGTAGTCGCATTGATTCTCTATTAAATATCAAGCTGCTTGAGTTTATAAGCTGTTTCCATATACATCTTCTGGGGTTTCACATCCTGGTGCCCTCAACCGTACCTAGTAGTATGTGGCGGCAAGTTACACTTTCCAAATGTCTTATAAGATGGCAACTCTGAAAATCAAACACTATTAATCTCCTTTCATACACAAATCCTTCACCTACAAGTCACCAAGTCGCTTCATCAACATCGCAGTACATTTGAAAAGTCTCACTGAATCTTGCTCACCTAAGGGGAATAAGAACACTAAAACTGTAATTTATCATCAAGAATTACCTTACGACCATTGACTCGCCACGCCAGCACACCCGATACCTTTTTAGTCATCAAAGAACGAAAGCCATCTTACTGTAATAGGAAACGCTTCATATGAGCCTCATAATCATTCACATTCAGATGTTTTGAAACTGCACAACACTACTCCTTTCTGCTGAGAAGAAGAAATAACTACACACATATTGGGGGACCCTTTACAATACACAGAAAATATACACTTTAATTTTAATCACACCAGTGTGAATCAAAACATTGGAAAATATGCACTGTAATTTTACTCACAAAAGAATGAGTGTGAAAAAACATATGGGCAATACGTCATTCCGACCTCCGAGGGGCAAGATCTTCTGCTTCTTATTCAATGTAGGGTTTTACGTTGGAGATGTGGTGCAGGCCCTTCGACTTTCGAGAGCGGAGTGTTTCTACTTCAAGCGCATTCGGATGTGGAATCCGCTTGATTCTGTACGGCCCGTTGAATAAGAAGAAGAACTTCTTTGACAACCCAGCCCGTTTATTAGAGAGCTTGTGCGAGCGTACAAGTACTTTCTGGCCCACGTGAAAAGTTATATTCCGCACCTTCTTTTTGTAGGTTCTTATCCGAGCCTCGGCGGCACTCTTTATATTTTTCAGGGCAAGCTCCACAATTGCAGATCTTCGTAACCTGGGTTCTACTGGCCAGAGAACCACCTCTTTTATTTTACTCGGAGGCTCCTTGTTTTTCAGGACCAGAATCGGTGGCAACGTCGTCGAGGAATTTGGCAACTCATTTAGTATGTTCTGGAAACCGGCTAGTTTCGTGTCCCACGTCCGGTGGTCACGGTGGCAGTATAACCTACACAATTTTCCAATCTCCTTCATCCACCTTTCACAAGGATTTGCTGAAGGGCAGAAAAGGGAGATAAAGATCGGTTTCACTCGCTTTCTCCGAAGCATATGCTCCCAGTGACGTGACCTGAATTGTGGCCCGTTGTCCGAAATCACACGCTTCACAGTGCCAACCTCCCGTAAGAAGTGATTTGCGAACGCGGCAGCTACAGCCTTCCCGGTGGCCCTACGCAGCGGGGTGAGGCAGACGAATTTTGACGTCAGCTCTACTGCCACAAAAATGTACGCAAATCCGTTCCTAGAACGCACTAGCGGACCGAATAGATCTACTGCTGCGAGATCCCTGAGTTTATTGGGAACGATCGGGTGTATTGGTGCGGCAAACGACACAGTGGGCGGCTTGGCTTGCTGACAGGGCTTGCATACCCTAATTACTTTACGTATACGCCGAAGCATATTATTAAAGTAACAGGTTTCCCGCAGCTTCTCCAAGCATTTCCTCGCACCAAAGTGACCGTAGCTCAAATGCACGTACCACACGAGCTTGTTCACCAGTTCCTCCGGAATCGCTAACAGCCACCTGGAATCATCCAGAGCTCGCCTCTTAAATAGGATGCCATTCCGGATAATGTAATACTGCCTGATGGCCGCGTGGGATTTATCATGCAATTTCTCTTTGATGTCACGCAAGACTTCGTCCTTGTCTTGTTCCGCCCCGATATTGCCTAGTGACGTAGTGACATAATTCTCGAATGCCACATTTTGAAGGTATAACACACTGAAATTGTTTTCATCAATAGCGTTATCCTCAGCATGGGTGAGCCCGATAGGCATCCGAGATAGAGCATCAGCAATGATGTTCTTGTGCCCCGGAATGTACTCTATCGTGAAGTGGTATTCCTGGAGGAACACCGTCCACCGTCCGAGTCTACCGTGATTGATTTTGGCGCTCATTAGGAATTGTAGTGCTCGGTGGTCACTGTACACCCTGGTCGTGCGCCCGAACAAATAGTAACGGAACTTCTTGAATGCCCAGACAATCGCCAGGGCTTCAAGCTCCGTGACAGAGTAGTTCCGTTCACTCCGCGAGAGCACACGGCTGGCGAACGAGATAGTTTTCCAGGTGGACGGGTCCTTTCCACCATCCGTCTGGAACAACACCGCTCCCAGCCCCGTCAGTGAACTATCTGTCATCAGGCAAAACTCCTGATTCAAATCCGGATGGGCGAGCAATGGAGCGTTAACGAGTGCATTCTTTAATTCGTCAAATTCGCTCTGTGCTTGTTCGTCCCACATCCAAACGGTGTTCTTACCCGTCAGTGCACATAAACGAGGGGTGGACAAAACATTGAGATTTATAAATCTCTTGTAGAAATTGCAAAGCCCCAAATAACCCCTGAGCTGACGCTTTGACGTGGGCGTTGCGCACTCCGCAATTGCTGCAATTTTTTCGGGATCCGGATGAATGCCATCCGCCGACACAATATGACCCAGAAACTTTATGCTTTCACGCCCGAACTGGGATTTGTCCAGATTCACGGTCACCCCCGCTTTCTCGAATACTTCGAGCAATCGATTTAGAACCCGGTTGTGTTCCTCCCATGACTTCTCTGCAATTAGAATGTCGTCCACATACACAGTTACGCGCGCTCTTAGGTCGTCAGGTAGTATGCTATTCAGGCCTCTTATGAAGGCGGCTGAAGAAACATTCAACCCGAAAGGGAGACGTTTAAACTGGTAGCAGCTCCCATAGCAGAGGAAGGCAGTGTATTGCCTGCAAGACGAATCGAGCATAATTTGCCAATAGCTGTTTCGGAGGTCAACGGATGACAAAACTTTCACGCCATGAAACCTTTGCAGCAGTTCCTCCAATCCTTCTGGCCTATCTGTCTCAGACATGATTACCGTATTTATTTGCCGCGAGTCCAACACCAAACGCACGGACTTGTCCCGCTTTGGCACAACGAGTAATGGCGAGTTGTATGAACTCCTAGCTCGCTCTATTATACCCTGCTCCAGCATCCTACTTATTTCGGCTTCCACACTGCTCTTGTGCACCAGTGGGATGGGGTAGGGCTTAACAAAGAAAGGAAGATGCTCGCGCACCGTAAAGCGGTACAGAAATCCATCAATTGCCCCCGGTGAATCCGAAAATACTCGGGAATGGCTTCTCAGAACGCGACACAGTTCCATACGATTCGCTTCCGAGGCTCCCGCACCAGCAATACACCTTTTCATCGCGCTCGTGAAAACATCGTTCCTACCATACTCATTAGGTTGTGAATCTAGGTCACTAATCAGATTGACCAAAACCTCCTGCCCAGGTCGCGACTCAGTCCTAACGTGAAATTTCAGACAGCTCACCTCAGACTCCTTGCGCAAAACACATTCCTCGAAAATTAGACTGACAGGGTTGCTCCCGGCAATGATAGTCATAACACCGCCAGCCACGTCGATTACGGCGCGGTGGGCATTCATGAAGTCAGTCCCCAATATCATCGCCACGCTCATCAGCGGCATCACAAAAAAATTGAATTCAAACTCATGTCCTTGACAGACGAAGTTTACTCGAGTCTGAACTTTAATTTTAACACTTTTTCCATATATCGCGCCCCTGACTGTAGTTCCTCTCACCTGGAAAGTTGGCCAACTCCCCGTTTCCTCAGACTTCCGAAACGCCGCCTCACTAATCAGCGAAAAGGGGCTGCCTGTATCGAGTACACATCTAAGACTGACTCCCCGAATGTAAACAGACACGACTGGGTTTACCGCAGGCACACCAATACTGTGGTCCTCCCTCAACAAATCTTCCCTAATATCGTCTTCCTCTATCAAATGCACATCAATATCACTGGTCCTCATTAAGTTGTCGCCAACCGAGTCAGCCGCTAGTCATTGATCCCTTTGATTAGGGTCATGTGGCGGATTGTGACGCGGGTTTGCGGGACGAATTTCAACACCCAATGGCGGACCACCCGTACTGTTTACGGCACCCCTGTTGTTGCTTGTTCGATAATTATTCTGGGGTCGGTCACGACTACCGTTCCTAGGTCCGCTGTAATTGCGCCTAAATCTCTGCTCATTACCATATCTTCTAAACTCCCAGGGGTGTCTTTGATTTCCTCTAGGCGCATGATGACCATTGGCATAGTTCGTTCTGCCCGCGTTCCGTGAAGAGTCGCGACGCTGCCAACGCTCGCGCATTCTGTAACTCTCAGGCGAGCCATTACGTCTGTATTGCCACCTGTCTCTACGGCTGCGGCTTCGCTTGCGCGGCCGCTGCTCGTAGGCGCTCTGACAGTAATTCTGCGTGGTGCCATTCGCATCGCACTCAAGCTCTAAAAGGAGACTGCGAAACCCCTCTACGTCATCCTTACATCGTCCTGCAAGGATAACGTGCCGCAACTGCATTGGAAACTTTCCCAGGCAAATACGAATAATTTCTGCAGGTCCATAAGGATCGTCAAGATGTTCATTCGCCTGCAGCATGTGCTCGAACATCTGCACAGGGCTGGAGAATTTTGACCTGTTTAACTCTGGTAGCATAATGAGTCCGTGTTTTACACGACTTTGCGCCGCCACTGACCAATATATCGACAGGAAGTGTTGACGAAACTCCCCAACAGTGTAGCAATTGCGTGCAATTGACCTCATGCGCGCCGCTGGCTCACCTTCGAGGTAGCCGCACATATACTCTATTTTGTGCGCACTGGGCCACGTAGGAGGGAGGGAGAACTCGAACTGCTGTAACCAGGCCCGCGGGTGAATCCCCGTAGCCGAGTTACGGAAGACTTCAAACTTCCTCACGGTCAGAAAATGTTTAAAGTCAAATTCGTGAGTTTCCCTTGGCGAACGTTCCTGAGGGGATCCGCGCCGTTCCCACCTGGTACGAGATCCGTGATCATGACGATGATCAAATTCGCCATCGTTCCCGGAATCATCGTCGGAATAATGGCCCTTTCGTTCATTTCTTTCAACTTCATCGGCCTTTAACCCTTTTAGGTGAAGTTCTAAACGGGCAAGGCGCTCACATATTCCCTCGGTAACCCCTCCTTGTTGTATGTTTATTTCACACTGTCCACGCGGACATTTCCTTATCGACCGTATTTCGTCTGCATCCGAGGTAATCGTTTCCCTATTATTGTCAGACTTACGCGCCACTGCGTCTGAGATCCTGGCTATTTCTTCTCGCATCTCTCGGTGGGCCGTGTCTTGTTTTGTTTGCGTAAGCCCTTGCTCTCGCTCGAGAGCTATTATCGCCTGGCTGAGGGTTTCTACCTGCGCGCTAAGGTGGACCGGGCACTTAGCCGCAGTGTCCTCTATTCGGGACACAAGAGCCGCGTGGTCACTCCGGCATTGTTCTGCTAACGCGCGGAGATCCCTGGCGGAATTTTGTCCTACTCGAGACTCAAGAACCGCTTGTTCACTCTGGCATTGTTCTGCTACCATACATATATTCCCAGCGAACCTTTCTTCTTGCTCCATCAACCGCTTGCTAATGACTTGCTGCCCCTCTTCTAAGGCGGAGATGCGTTGTTCAATGATCGCCAGTTTCTCCCCAACACCCTGTACTATTTCACTACTCAATCTTTTATTTGCTTCCTCGATATCCCTTTTATTACTGTCTAGTAATTGCCGTAGCATAGTCTGTAATGAATTTGCATCTATCGACTGATTCGAAAACACTACAGCGGGCTCAGGATGGACAACACTTGTGCTTGCGTTTTCTGCGTTTCGTTCCTGGTCGGACTCGACGTTCTGATCTCGTCCTTGTTCAGAGTTGTTGTCTGACTGGTTTTTCCGATCGCGGCTCCCTGAACAGCTACGCGTCTCCATCATAAGGATAGTTACTCCGTGCTCCAAAATACAAGAATAGTACCAAAGTCTCCTAATGGACTCACAGTCCCCACAAAGCACCCAAGATTTACTATATGACACCGATACACGCCACAGGACAAGAGTCAACCCACACTTGTAACACAATTGAATACTAAATCACAATATCTATACAGTAATACATATACAAGTTAAAACATGTAAGAAAATGCACACCTATATCATAAATTCACGTAAATTCTGTATCACAGAAAGACAATATACCAATTAGCACATCCAACCGAAAATAACTAATCCTTACTGGGCATCAGAAGATCTCTGGTTTACCGAAATCCGTGAGCAGCGTAAGCCATGTGTAAGTAGCGTGAATAAAAGTAGCGTGAATATAAGGACGCTATGTGCAAGAAGCATGAAGCGCCCTTTGAATGTATCCTGATAGCTAAAAGAGCCACGCGCACTTTGAATAAGAAAATGCTACTTGACACTGAAATCAATATAAAAGATAGGGTTGCCACCAACTCTAGCCACACGACAAAGAAGAAGTCGCACTGAGTCGGAAAATTACTTAATTTATTAATAAGAAAAACTCACAAAAGAACATTCATTGTAAAGTCATTGATAAAGAATGGGACGTAGTTATTAATACGATCCAGGCATTCTTCCCGTGAATCAAATATTGAGTAAAGTAAAGAGGGCGTGAACACCATGCGTAAGTGCAGCCTGCAGCAAGATTCGTGAAAACACGATCTATTCCAGAGCATTTGTTTCAGATAAAAAAAAGGGACACTAATCACTACACCTGTGCACATGGAAACGCTATAGGTGGGCCAACAAGGAAAACTACGAGGTAAATGGCGAAGGTAACGGCGACGTAACATCGGTACACAAGATAAGATTGAAGGCAAAATTATTTATTCCTTAAAACATCGATGTAGTGCATCTATAGACTGCTGTTGCATGCTAACTTTGTACAATTGCTTGTGAAATACTACACGTTTCATAACAGACTCGCGTGTCCACTCGGTCCGCGGAGACAATTTCTATGGACCGTGGCCAAATTTTAATCACATGAGACAAAGAAAATTCACAAATACACAAAAATTACCAAGATCTGGAAAAGATTAGAAGCATACACACACAGTTGTAGGCACATAAACATTCACACTGAACCGAGGGCACTTCAACATATGCAACTCCCTTGTGCTGCGTTCCTCTCACGGATCAAAGTCAAGACTGCATTGGGAATCAAACTGAAAGTCTACAAAAGCCTTGCATTCCCTGCTGCAACCCAGCAAGTAAATCTTTATAAGACGAAATTCGTGACCAAAAGCTAAAAGCTCCCCTCTCTATGTGACAACGCGCCACCCTTCTTCAACTGGAGCACAGCTGTGTACGCTTCCCGTACCGGCGGCAGACTGCCTCCCGCTTCTCCAGCCTCTTCCACGCTCCGCGTGGACCGGAAAACCCCAGGATGCCATTTCCGCCACCAACCTAACGCAGGTGGATTCCTCCCAAGTAGCGGAAACCTCTTTGCCGACTTGACCACTACGAGAGTTGGCAATGAAAGGTGGCTACAGGACCCTTTCAACATCTCTTCTAATGAACAAGTGCTCGTAGCGCTTAAGGTATGTATTTTAGAACCCGCGTCTACCGGACGTCGAAATCAGAGAGCTAGCAGCAGAAGAGGACAACAGCCAGAGGTGTCAGAACTATTTTCCTTTATAATTTTCGAATCGGTCATTTTCGGAGCAGGGTCCTTACCTCAAACTGAAACATTTGCCCACAATCACTGAAAGTTTGTAACATCCTCACGGAATCACTCTATATGTTCAGGTGATGGTGGATGTCTTACGTGCATGTGAAAGGATGGAAATTGTTTCAGCAAATGGAGCTGCGTCAAAACCCGTAATCCTTTAATTTTTGTGCTAAGCAAGCCACATAACATTTAGTAATGAGATAAAAAATTTTGAAACCAGTCATACGAATAAAAAATATCCTATTGAAATAATGAAATAATTCAGGAAGACAATGGATGACCTTATTTCAGTTCAGTGACAGTTCTACTAACATTAGTATGAGGGAGATTGCTGCAACATGGTCGCAATGTTTCTTACTTCAGTATTTTAAATATTTTATGTGACGATGCGACAGTAGAAGGATTTTAATTAAATTAGTGTCCTAACAAATTGAAAAAAAAAATTGTTTTGTCCCTGTGTACCTTCTACAATCTTAGCCTAAAGTACCCGTTCTCCATAAGCTGACTGCAGTGGATGACATACGTTCTTCTGGAACCCTAACTGGTCCATTGTGTATGACGACTCACTTCTGAACACATCGCGTCATTCAGCACCAACTATTTAGTGGAAACTGAGACTGTGTGGATGTGAAGACAGATGAAAAGCAACCGAGATGCGAAATACTGATTCTCTTTTGCTTTTTGGTAGTTTTACTGTGTAACTTCAAGTTTTTCCTATGCTGATAGTGGCTGGATGTTAGTTCAAATGGTTCAAATGGCTCTGAGCACTGTGCGACTCAACTTCTGAGGTCATCAGTCGCCTAGAACTTAGAACTAATTAAACCTAACTAACCTAAGGACATCACACACATCCATGCCCGAGGCAGGATTCGAACCTGCGACCGTAGCGGTCACGCGGTTCCAGACTGAAGCGCCTTTAACCGCACGGCCACACCGGCCGGCGGATGTTAGTTGCAGTATCTCAAGGTACGTATGATTACGAGTGGCAGGAGTGCTAAGCACTTGAAATATAAACCAGTGCTTGTGAAACCAACGTACACTGCACTCGAGTGTGTTATAAACGTCAGTCTAGCGTGACAACCTGTTATCACAGAGAACATCTGCTTATTATGACGCATTCGCGTAGGCAGTGGCTCACTTGCATACACCTTAGTAGATTAAAGCTAATTTGCGTCAGTTGTACATTCCGTCAGCAACATTTCGTAACTATTAAGCAATGCTGACTTAAGCACATCTCTCGTAACATTGTCACCTTCAGTCAGGTACACTGTCGGGTGTAGTAAGTGTGAAATGTCGCTGATAAAAGCACTGCAGAAGACACTGTTTCATTTTATACGCTAGGAACACTCATAAGGCATGGAGAGAATTACAATCTACATCTACATTTATAATCTGCAAACCGTCATATGGAGCATGGCAGAGGGCAGAGGTTCATATACTAAGAACATTCATAAGGCTTGGAGAGAATTACGATCTATATCTACATTTATAATCTGCAAACCGTCATATGGAGCATGGGAGAGGGTACCTTATTCCACTACTAGTCACTCACTTGCCTGTTGCTATCGCAAATTTTCTTCTTCTCGGTTGGCTCTACAGTCCTTTAAGAACCTTCGCCTCCTGTATCACCTGCCTCCATTCTTCTCTGTCCAACGCCTTCCTTCTCCAATTTCTTATTCCCATCGCCTTTAGATCTTCTTCCATATCGTCCAGCCACCTTTTCCTGGGTCTACGTCTTCTCCTTCTCCCGTCGGGTTTTCCCATGCAAACTTTCTTGACACTCCGAGTTTCTGGCATTCCCTGTACATTGTCTGCCCATCTTATTCTTCCCTGCTTAATTTTAACAACAGTATCCATCTGTCCAAAATGTGTTTGTAATTCTACATTTGTTCTCACTCTCCATCCACCTTCCTCTCTCATTGCTCCAAAAATCCTTCTCAGTATGTTTCTTTCCCATATCAATAACCAGTTCTCCTCCTTTAACATCAATACCCAGCCTTCTGATCCATATATTACTATAGGTCTTAATATGGTCGTGTATATTTTGATTTTTGTATTCCTACTAACATTCCTGGAATTAAATACATTCTGCAAGACAAAATAGCAACGATTTCCACTCGCTATCCTTTCTTGAATTTCTATTGCCACTTTATTGTCCTCCATTATTACAGAGCCCAAATATTTAAATCTTTTCACTCTTTCATATTCTTTCCCATTCATTGCTATTGAATTCTTTTGTCCCTTTATATTGGGCTCCCCCATCACCATATACTTTGTTTTCTTTATGTTTACTTCTGAACCTACTTCTCTTGCTGCTTCCTCTAACGTATCGTAGTTCCCCTTCAGTGCCCTTACATTCCTTGCCATTAATGCTACATCTTCCGCATATGCTACCACTTGAACTTGCCGATTAAGTACCTTTTCTAAAACTAAATTAAATAACATTGTAGAGATCACATCTCCCTGTCGTAGCCCCCTCTGCACTTGGAATTCGCCAGACAGTTCTTGCTCTATTCTTACTTTACACACTGTTGCTTTCATTGTCTGTTAAATTGACCAGTTTTAGTGGGATTCTAAATTCCTTCATGATCTGTATAATTTTCTTCCTGTGTAGGTTGTCGTACGCTTGCTTAAAATAAATGTACAACTGATGTAGTTGCTTGTCATAATCATAAAACTTCTCCAGCACTTGTCTTAATAAAAATATCTGATCCATCGTGGATCTGTTCCTCCTAAATCCAGCCTGACAGTCCTCCAATATCCCTTCTATCATCCCTTCAAGTCTGGAGGCTAAAATTTTACTAAATATCTTATATGTTACGTCAAAGAGAGTGACTCCACGATAATTGCTACATTCTGACTTGTCGCCTTTTCTACGTAATAATTCCCATGTTCCAATCCTTAGGCATTGCCTCCTTGATCCATATTTTCTCTGTCAATTCATGGACTGCCTCCTCCATTTTCTTTCCCCCATATTTAAATAATTCGGCCTCTATGCCGTCTTCTCCTGCCGTTTTTTTTTTATTTTTTAGGCTCTTGATAGCATTCTTCACTCCCTCTAGCTCTGGTACTACTTCCTCTTCCCGATCCTCTACATCTAACTCTGATTCCATTTCTGAGTCGTGTTCCCTTTCATTCTCAATCACGCAAACGGAGTGAGCGAAATGTGACTATCTATACGCTTTGTAAGAGGTCCATGACTAAGGAATTTATTGCTAGCGCACTCGAGCAGATGTAATTTCGTTGGATTGCTCACGCGCTGCCTGCGATATGTAAGCTACAATAGAATCGCAGACCAGAGAGCAGTGTCGGCTGCAGTAGGAGTAGTAGCTCGCGGTCGGGCGGTTGGGCCGGTCGTGGTCTGCGATGGGGGTGCCTGGGTGATGTAGTATAAGGTAAAAGCAGCCGCGCGCATATGTAATTTGTAACAACTGATTTTGTGCTATTGTTATATCAAGTCCCGTGTAAATGTTTTTAAAAAACTCTTTCAATAATAATCTTTCTTATAAAGATAGCTTTTGCCAATCATTCATCTGAATTTAAAGATTTTACTAATTTGTCCCTATTATCGTTAAGAAAAATCAGTTGTTTCTTTTTATACATAAAACATCTAGAAGCCAGCATTGCACTGGGCTGTGCCAGAAAAATTTCTTATAGAAGCAGATATACGCCGGCCGAAGTGGCCGTGCGGTTAAAGGCGCTGCAGTCTGGAACCGCAAGATCGCTACGGTCGCAGGTTCGAATCCTGCCTCGGGCATTGATGTTTGTGACGTCCTTAGGTTAGTTAGGTTTAACTAGTTCTAAGTTCTAGGGGACTTATGACCTCAGAAGTTGAGTCCCATAGTGCTCAGAGCCATTTGAGCAGATATACACGCGTTATCCGGCGACTTCATTGAGGTCAGAATTTTCAATTTGTTCAGAATGATCTTTCAGGGCCATGACGCAGCACTGCTGGCGTCCAAAATTTACCAGTTTAAATTCACAGTCAGTTAATTATTGAAAGGTTATAAGTGAGTCACATTTTTATTGAGAGGTTAGTCAGATTTTTATTGCGAGGTTGGGAGGTTACAGCTTCTGGGTCTGCCCCCGGTAGTTGAATGGTCAGCGTGACGGATAGTCAATCCTCTGAGCCCGGGTCCGATTCCCGGCTGGGTCGCGGAATTTTCTCCGCCCAGGGACTGGGTGTTGTGCTTTCCTCATCATCATCCTTTCATCCTCATCGACTGCAGGTCGCCGATGTGGCGTCAAATTGGAAGACCGGCACCCGGCGAACGGTCTGCTCGAAGGGCGGCCCTCGCCATACGATTAAATAAATACGCTTCCGTATGATTTATAACCTGTCCTGTGTTCGCGGCCCTTACGCGAAATTTACTTATACGGCGGAGGCAGTAGAATTGTTCTGCAGTCCTTTATAGATGACCTACACTTTCCTAAAATTCTCCCAATAATCGGAAATCGACCACAAGAGTTCGTCACTACCGAGCTCACGTGTTCATTTGATCTCATATCGCTTTCCAGCATTATGCTTAGATATTTGATCGAGGTGACTGGTTCAAGCAGCACACCACTAATACTGTATTCGAAAATTACAGGCCTTTTCTTCCTACTCATCTGCGTTAATGACCTTTTTCTATATTTGGAACAAGCTGCTGTTCACAACAGAGAACACAAATCTTGTCTAAGTCATCCTGCATCCTCTTATAGTAACTCAACAATGACACTCTCCCTTAAACTAAAACTGCGTCCTCAACAAGCAGTTGCAAATCGCTAATCACCCTATGTGTCAGCTGATTTATGTACAGGATGGTTAAAATTAAAATATCGCTACTTGATAGAGCGCCCTTGAAAAACGAGTGATCGAAGGACAATGGAACATTGCGGGAAACATTTGTAAGGACATTCTGAAGAGAAATATAGAATAAACCAGTGAAAGAAGCACATTTTAATTTCCGCAGGAGGAGGTAACATTAGTTGATTGCGTGCCACTTTTATGTTCCAGGTTACAAACATTGCTCAGTGTGACGGCTCTGAGCACTATGGGACTTAACATCTATGGTCATCAGTCCCCTAGAACTTAGAACTACTTAAACCTAACTAACCTAAGGACATCACACACATCCATGCCCGAGGCAGGATTCGAACCTGCGACCGTAGCGGTCACGCGGTTCTAGACTGAAACGCCTAGAACCGCTCAGCCACACCGGCCGGCGCAATTTGGAACGATCGGCCAGTTCTCTGTCTACACCGGCTCAAGTAGCGAGACCACCTGATTACAGAGAACAGTAGCTTCCTACCGCACTTCCCTGAGACGTGGTGACTGTTGCGGTATAAAGACAGCGCCAGCACGCCAGTCGGGAACGACAGAGAAGAGACGGCTGTGAGAAGTGGTCAGCCAATCGCACGCTGACGGAGCTCTGTCCAGGACGACAACGCCACAGCAGCGGCCCCTGGATGCAGAGGACATAAGCGCCGCGCCCGACTGGTGGCAGACACTTCGATAGCGCCGGCACGGTAGCTCAGCGTGTTCTGTCAGAGGGCTGCTGGCCCTCTGTATAAAAAAAAAAAAAAAAAATGAGTAAAGGAATCAATGATCAACTTGAACGGATGTCTTGTGACGTCCGCCCATATCAAACGCAAAAACAAAAAACAAAAAAATAGCAGCTTCAATCTTAACCACTCCGTTAGCTATTTGTATGTAGCACAGACTTGTGTTTCTCTATTCTGAAGAGGTCTGATTATTTTGCATGTTGCCCTTTGCTTGCGACACATATCAAAGTTAAGGAACTGTAATTGTCTCTTGTAATGAAACTCATTAATACGAGTTGTTTGATTGCTTGTCTAGCGAACCGAGTATGCAGGATTCCTAGACACAACAGTGATGATACCCTTGTCCCTGAGAATACTTGTCATCCAGGACAACACACTGGGTTCTATTACACAAGAAGTTTCCAAGTCACTCACATACACTCCTGGAAATGGAAAAAAGAACACATTGACACCGGTGTGTCAGACCCACCATACTTGCTCCGGACACTGCGAGAGGGCTGTACAAGCAATGATCACACGCACGGCACAGCGGACACACCAGGAACCGCGGTGTTGGCCGTCGAATGGCGCTAGCTGCGCAGCATTTGTGCACCGCCGCCGTCAGTGTCAGCCAGTTTGCCGTGGCATACGGAGCTCCATCGCAGTCTTTAACACTGGTAGCATGCCGCGACAGCGTGGACGTGAACCGTATGTGCAGTTGACGGACTTTGAGCGAGGGCGTATAGTGGGCATGCGGGAGGCCGAGTGGACGTACCGCCGAATTGCTCAACACGTGGGGCGTGAGGTCCCCACAGTACATCGATGTTGTCGCCAGTGGTCGGCGGAAGGTGCACGTGCCCGTCGACCTGGGACCGGACCGCAGCGACGCACGGATGCACGCCAAGACCGTAGGATCCTACGCAGTGGCGTAGGGGACCGCACCGCCACTTCCCAGCAAATTAGGGACACTGTTGCTCCTGGGGTATCGGCGAGGACCATTCGCAACCGTCTCCATGAAGCTGGGCTACGGTCCCGCACACCGTTAGGCCGTCTTCCGCTCACGCCCCAACATCGTGCAGCCCGCCTCCAGTGGTGTCGCGACAGGCGTGAATGGAGGGACGAATGGAGACGTGTCGTCTTCAGCGATGAGAGTCGCTTCTGCCTTGGTGCCAATGATGGTCGTATGCGTGTTTGGCGCCGTGCAGGTGAGCGCCACAATCAGGACTGCATACGACCGAGGCACACAGGGCCAACACCCGGCATCATGGTGTGGGGAGCGATCTCCTACACTGGCCGTACACCACTGGTGATCGTCGAGGGGACACTGAATAGTGCACGGTACATCCAAACCGTCATCGAACCCATCGTTCTACAATTCCTAGACCGGCAAGGGAACTTGCTGTTCCAACAGGACAATGCACGTCCACATGTATCCCGTGCCACCCAACTTGCTCTAGAAGGTGTAAGTCAACTACCCTGGCCAGCAAGATCTCCGGATCTGTCCCCCATTGAGCATGTTTGGGACTGGATGAAGCGTCGTCTCACGCGGTCTGCACGTCCAGCACGAACGCTGGTCCAACTGAGGCGCCAGGTGGAAATGGCATGGCAAGCCGTTCCACAGGA